>NW_025814823.1:8330000-11216250 GCF_022079265.1 Lynx rufus
TCGATGAGAACCCCTGGAAAGTCGTCGTGTGCCCCTGTTTGGAGACTGCTGCCTGGCAAAGTCAGGCGCGTCGCACGCAGCGGGCACACGAAACGCCGGTCGAGTAAATGGGTGACTGAGTACGTACCACCATCCCAGGTGGCCAGAAACCCCCACTGAGAGGAATGTGTATGGAATCTGCTGCGCCCTGGGGCAGCAGCACAGAGCCCGACTGGACGTCTCCCAGGGCCGGCGGTTGGCAGGGCAGGTAAAGCCAAGGCAGGGCTGGAGGCGAGGAGGAAGCCGGAGCAGTAACAGCCGGCAGCTGCAGGCGGCTGCACCCACGGCTCCTCTGCGCCCCCCACCCTGCTGCGCCCCCGTACCCCACTGTGTCCCCCGCTCCTCTGCGCCCCCCACCCTGCTGCGCCCCGTACCCCACTGTGTCCCCCGCTCCTCTGCGCCCCCCACCCTGCTGCGCCCCGTACCCCACTGTGTCCCCCGCTCCTCTGCGCCCCCCACCCTGCTGCGCCCCGTACCCCACTGTGTCCCCCGCTCCTCTGCGCCCCCCACCCTGCTGTGCCCCGTACCCCACTGTGTCCCCCACTTCTCTGTGTCCCCCCCACCCTGCTGTGCCCCCATTCCCCAATGTGCCCCACCCTGCCCCCCACCCTGCTGCACCCCTGTACCCCACTGTGCCCCCCACTTCTCTGTGCCCCCCCCTGCTGTGCCCCCGTACCCCACTGTGTCTCCACTTCTCTGTGTCCCCCCACCCTGCTGTGCCCCCATACCCCACTGTGCTCCCCACCCTGCTGCACCCCTGTACCCCACTGTGCCCCCCACTTCTCTGTGCCCCCCACCCTGCTGTGCCTCCATATCCCACTGTGTCCCCCACTCCTCTGCACCCCCTCACCCTGCTGCGCCCCCATATCCCACTGTGTCCCCCACTCCTCTGTGCCCCCCACCCTGCTGTGCCCCCATACCCCACTGTGCCCCCCATTTCTCTGTGCTCCCCCGCCCTGCTGTGCCCACGTACCCCACTGTGCCCCCCACCCTGCTGCGCCCCCGTACCCCACTGTGTCCCCCACTCCTCTGCGTCCCCCCAACCTGCTGCGCCCCCGTACCCCACTGTGTCCCCCACTCCTCTGCACCCCCTCACCCTGCTGCGCCCCCATATCCCACTGTGTCCCCCGCTTCTCTGCGCCCCCCACCCTGCTGCGCCCCGTACCCCACTGTGTCCCCCGCTCCTCTGCGCCCGCCCACCCTGCTGCGTCCTCGTACCCCACTGTGTCCCCCGCTCCTCTGCGCCCGCCCACCCTGCTGCGCCCCCGTATCCCACTGTGTCCCCCGACCTCTGCGCCCGCCCACCCTGCTGCGTCCCCGTACCCCACTGTGTCCCCCGCTCCTCTGCGCCCCCCACCCTGCTGTGTCCCTGTACCCCACTGTGCCCCCACTCCTCTGCACCCCCCACCCTGCTGCGCCCCCGTACCCCACTGTGCCCCCCACTCCTCTGCGCCCCCCTACCCTGCTGTGCCCCCATATCCCACTGTGTCCCCCACTCCTCTGTGCCCTCCACCCTGCTGTGCCCCCATACCCCACTGTGTCCCCCACTCCTCTGTGCCCCCCCACCCTGCTATGCCCCCATACCCCCTGTGCCCCCCACTTCTCTGTGCCCCCCCACCCTGCTGCGCTCCCCACTCTGCCGCTGCTGATGTCTGCAGTTGAGTACATCTGCCTCCCGCCCTTGGAACTCTGCCGCCCATCCGGGGAAATGTCTTTGACAAATTTGTTTACAGAATATCAAATTGTGCATTTATTGGCTAGCTGACTGATCTGAAAATAGCCTGAGGAGGATTTATAAAAGGGCTGCTTTCATTGCTCACAGAACAGAGTTTCTCCCCGTAAAGAGCACACCATTTGGCATCGAGGATTGCCTTCTGCCGTGGCACGCACGTCCTGAACTTTAACCCACATGGAAGTGGAATGAGGGAGTTCAGAAGCCACACAGGTGAAGGCGATGGAAGCAAAGCAGACCCCAAACCCCAGCCCGCGCTCTTGCAGAAGGAGACTCCTGTCATTTCTAGACGGCTAACGGGGCGGGCTGGGCGCGGCGCCCACTGCCCACGTGTCCAGCGCACTTAGTTCTCACCGTGAACGCATCGGCTGGATGTTGTCGTCAAGTCCACTTCACTGACGGGGAAGCCGAGACCCACGTAAAGTTGCTGAGCCCCACAGCTCTCGGAGGCACAGCTGACCCTGAACCAGGCATTCTGGCTCCAGACGCACCTCCTCGGCCACTAAATCAGAACCTCTAAGCGGCCGAGTACGTTGGCCACCGACTCTTGAAGGAGGTGTGGATGCCTCTGAGCGGGCTGGTGGCCTGTTTGCCTGGCTTATCTGGGAGGGCAGGGCCTTGGGTACTGAGACAGGGCTGCCTTTATTGTATAGCGATTAATACCGTCGCAGAGAGCCACCCTGGGTGTGGAATTGGGGGTTTCTCACGTGGGGTATAGAACCAAGGAGAACATTTGGGAAGGTAAAAGCTCTGAATGACCAAGACAAGCCTTCTTAAACTCGGAAGGTTCACTTTCCAACTAATAACCTGTTTGAAAATCCGAAAGATTAAAGTCGTACGCGGTCTGTGAGCTTTTTGGAGGCAGTGAAGATCATGGAGATAAGTTTTCTGGAAGGCGTCATGTGGGAACAAAGTGGGCTCTTGAAAGAGAAGGCAGGGGCACCTGGGTGGCTCAGTAGGTTGAGCGTCTGACTCTTGATTTCGGCTCAGGTCGTGATCTCACAGTGGTTCGTGGGTTCGAGCCCTGGGTGGGACCCTGTGCTGACAGTGTGGAGCCTGCTTGGGATTCTCTCTCTCCCTCCTGTTCCTCCCCACCCCTGCTCATGCTGGCTCTCTATTTCAAAATAAGTAAGTAAACTTAAAAAAAAAAAAAAAAAAAGAAAGAGAAGGTAAAGATATCAGAGTTTGTGGGTTCAAGCCCCACGTCGGGCTCTGTGCTGACAGCTCAGAGCCTGGAGCCTGCTTCGGAATCTGTGTCTTCCTCTCTCTTTTCCCCTCCCCTGCTCATGCTCTGTCTCTCTCTCTCTCTCTCTCAAAAATAAATAAACATTAAAAAAAATTTTTTTTACAGAATCCTTCCTATAAACGAATTCCAACCTTAGGAATTGGAGTATCCCGCTTCCTGGAGTAGAAGTGGAGTAGAGGAAAGAGGAAGCGAGAGGGCTTTAACTTGATCCCAGGAGGCCGAAGGTACCAGGGCTGTCTTTTGGGGAACAGGGAGAGACTGATACTGCTTTTGAAAGTCAAACTACAGAGCAGCCCTTTTGGACGCTTTGTTTTGTTTTGTAAATAAAGAATGAAAATACGTTTTTTTAAAAGTTTGTTTTTGAGAGACGGAGAGACAGAGCACAGGTGGGGGAGGGGCAGAGAGAGAGGGAGACACAGGATCCGAAGCAGGCCCCGGGCTCCAAGCTGTCAGCACAGCTGACAGGCTTGAACCCATGAACCACGAGACCATGACCTGAGCCGAAGTCGGACGCTCAACCGACTGAGCGCCAGGGATGAAAATACACTTGATATAGTACCGTGGGAGCAACAGGTGAGGGACTTGTTAACGGACTTTGATGATCAGTAGGTAAGAAAGTATAAAGGGAGTGAGAGAACATAGACAAATGAAGGTCAGGGACGATTCCTACTCAAGTTCGTTTGCTTCTGCACAGAGTCTAACCTTAGCGTTTCACTTTGGTGCTTCCTCATCCATCAGTCCATTTTTCCCATAAGTACCTTTGAGGCCCTGCTGTGTGCCAGGGCCTGGGCTGGGCACTAAGGACACAGAGGAGCACAAAGCCGCACATCGTCCCCGCTGTGCTTTCTTATTAAAAGCGCCAGTGAACAATTACAGCAGCACCAAGTCCCAAGCAGGAGAGCCCTGTGGCGTCCTGGATGGCCGATAGAGGGATCAACGTAATCAAAGAACGAGAAGAAAGAAGCCAGTGAGGGACGGTGTGCTGTTTCCCTGGGAGGCAGGGTCCTCACTTGCTTAGGAATGTAAGGATGTGTACATCGACCCTAAGGTTGGAATTCTTTCATAGGAAGGATTCTTTAAAAAAATTTTTTTTAATGTTTATTTATTTTTGAGAGAGAGAGAGAGACAGAGCATGAGCAGGGGAGGGGAAAAGAGAGAGGAAGACACAGAATCCGAAGCAGGCTCCAGGCTCTGAGCTATCAGCCCAGGGCCCGACGCGGGGCTCGAACCCACAAACTGTGAGATCATGACCTGAGCCAAAGTCAGACACTCAACCAACTGAGCCACCCAGGCACCCTAATGTAGGAAGGATTCTTGAATGAAGGTGTGCAGGGACCCAGAGCCTTTTCTACCTCGCATCATCCCCCTGCCCCACGTTTACAGTGGGTCAATTATACCACAGTTGTAGCTAAAGGCAGGAACATTGAATTGCAAATTTGTCTTTTGCACTGACCTGCTTTATGAAATGATATTGACACTAACACACAGCAATTAATAGCTGGCTGAGTACTTTGTAGTTATTTTGACTGTATCTCTGTCCCCAGCCCCCTTTCCTTCCTCTCATTCACCTACTTCCCATACAGGTAGGATAGGCAGGACAATATTATGCATCCATTATCGTAATGCATTATTATCATTACGCATCATTATTATTACCACTGTGCCATTATTATCAAAATGGTTTTGAAGATTTGCTGCATTGGACATGAGAAACAAAATTATAATGTGTGCCCACCACCCGTAGAGAGGGAGACAGATAACTTTCAAATGTAGTGTGTTAATTTCTCTTGAGGCATGCGCAAAGGACATCAGAGGATGAGGCAGGGAACCCCAAACTCAGAATGTGTGGGGGAGCTTTCTGCAAAATTTTGAAGAATGGGTGAGATTTGGCTGGAAAAGGACAGAGTGGGTGGGAAGCAAGCTCCGACGAAGTTGAGCCCTGTTGGATGAGGAGGTGAGAGAAGCTGGAGTTGAAACCAGATCTTCTGATCTGTCTCCAGTGCTCATTTCCTGAACTAAGCTGCCTTTGGGGGGTGGAGAGGGAAGCTGGTGGGAGAAGATAAAGATCCCACAGGTGGAGAAGGAAACCAGGAAGCAAGAGAGCC
Source organism: Lynx rufus (assembly GCF_022079265.1). Classification (NCBI taxonomy): domain Eukaryota; kingdom Metazoa; phylum Chordata; class Mammalia; order Carnivora; family Felidae; genus Lynx; species Lynx rufus. The sequence goes on from NW_025814823.1 coordinate 8,335,123, forward strand.
TTCTTTAAACTGATATCAAAGGCTTTTGGGGAATGGGGGAATGTAGATAGTATGTGATTTTTTTTTTTAAATTTTTTTTTCAACGTTTTTTATTTATTTTTGGGACAGAGAGAGACAGAGCATGAACGGGGGAGGGGCAGAGAGAGAGGGAGACACAGAATCGGAAACAGGCTCCAGGCTCCGAGCCGTCAGCCCAGAGCCTGAAGCAGGGCTCGAACTCACGGACCGCGAGATTGTGACCTGGCTGAAGTCGGACGCTTAACTGACTGCGCCACCCAGGCGCCCAGTATGTGATTTTTAAAAATGTTTATTTTTGAGAGAGAGTGCAACAGGGTGGGGGGGAGGCGCAGAAAGAGAGAGGGGAACAGAGGATCCAAAATGGGCTGTGTGCTGACAGCAGTAAGCCCCCTGTGGAGCTTGAACGCACCAACCACGAGATCACGACCTGAGCTGCAATCAGACCCTCAACCACCTGAGCCACCCAGGCGCCCCAGTATGTGATGTTTTAAGTTGTCCTTTATGGAGCCCTTATCAAGCCCAGGTGCGGAGCCGAGCCCTGTGCCGTGGTCGCATTTGCCCTTCACACCGGTGCCCCTGTGAAATCTCATCCTGTGCACACTCAGCCTTTGCAGGCACTGTTGTTACACACGGGGAGAGGTGGGACGGGGACACAGCCTGTGCGTCTCACGTTTGGCGTTGTGCCCCTCGTAGCTCTGAATTTGGTGTTAGTGCCTCCGTGTCACAGAGGGAGGAGCTGAGCCAGGGGGTCGGAACGCGGGTTGAACTTCACCCTGCATTGCCCTGATTCGGTGGTCAGTGCCTCAGGGCTGGGTCTCGTGTTGGGGGGGGGCGGGGCTGTGCGCTGCCCTTGGCCTTGTCCTGGGCTGGACGCCTGCAGGCCGTCCCTACAGTCGTCAAGCATGGCTGGATTCTTTACAGACACGCTGAACATACAGACTCTGGGGACCGCTCGGGGACGTCATCCCTCCAGCATAGTCGTTTCTATGGTAAAACGCGTTTACAGACCCATTTGTAAGCCGGGCCCGTCGGGGTGGTGTTTTGCTTTCTAGGACTTGGTGTTCATTAGGCATATGCTGGCTTCCGCAGGCCCGTTGTGTATGGATGTCTGCCAACTTTCTGAACTATAGTAATTAAGGCTTTTATGCGTTAGCAACACTCAAACGTAATGCGGAGTACAAGTAGCTACTGTTAGACTTAAGTCCTGAAGTCAAACTTCGTTTTCAGAAAACACACTCAATTTGGAAAGGCAGGGGGTAAGTCATCCTGTAACCGATGTAAGGGAGACTGCGTTTACCTAAGGAGTTGCACAGATCAGCAGCATACGTACAGAAAAGATCGAGCGTGGGCAACGTGCATGTTGCTTCAGGAGAGGTGTTCCTGTGGGATGGTCAGGGCTCGTGGGAGCAGCCCGCTGATGAGGTGGGGAGAGAGGGCAGAATCCTTTCTTGTAACACGTTTCCCCTGAAGCTCCGTAAGAGGCAGACTTCTGGGTTTCGTTTCAGGATTAATCTTGCTGATCAACGAACTCCATTCTGCCTAGTTGTGTTGCAAAACCTTGAGCCTGGGGGAAATGGGTGGGGGAAGGCAGAGGCAGGCGGCGGGATTTAACTGGCACTGAGCTGTGATCACTTAGACAAAGCGATGCAGGTCTTTGACAGGATGGGTTTAGGGCTCCTGCCATCCGCAAGGAAGGCTTCCATCTGGAGACACCATCAAAATAATACTTCTAGGTTTTATTGAGGGCCCTCCTCCCATAACCAAATACTGTTGTTTCTGCTCTCCAGATAACTATTTTCACTTGCCGTGAAAACAAGCGAACACCTCGTTTTTCTCTTGGAGGAGAAATGAGTCAGCATTCCTTGCAGCCGTCCCTTTGCCAGCTTTTCACAGGCATCGGGGAATTTGATTCGCTTCGTCCTAAAAGGATAGCATCTGAAAAGAGGAGAGCGGGGAACGCCTGAGGATTTATGTGCCAGCCCTTGAGCTGAGAGGCGAGAAGGAGAGGTTTGGAATAGGAATGTGGGTCTTGACACTTTGAGACGCCCCACGTGAAAGCAGCGGAGAAACCAGGGTAATTGTGAGAGCGTGGGACCCTTGACTCTGCGTGGGCTGTGCTGCCTTCAGTCCCAAGGAGAAAGCAAGCAGGAGAGAGAGCACCTTAGGGAAACGTTGCCACGGGCTGCCCGTTTCGGCATAAAATGGGGCGTGTGCTTGGCTGGTCCCTGTGGCCCTAGGTTGCTGTTGGGGTCGACGGCCCCCTCCCCCCTGCTCCGTGTGTGTGTGTGTGTGTGTGTGTGTGTGTGTGTGTGTGTGTGTGTGTATGCAGGAGGAATTAGGACAGACCGTTCTTGTGCTGCCTTAGGAGAAACCTTCTCGGCGCACCTGTGAAATCTCATCCCGTACAAGCTCAGTCTTGCCAGACATTGTTGTTACACACAGTGGGGGGAGGTGTGTCAGTGACCCAGCCTGTGCGTGTCACGTTTGGTGTTGGCCGTGGCTCTGCTGGACAGCCGAAGCGTGGCCTGGTCATAGCAGTCGTCCTGTCTGCGGCAGGCATACCGTCCCTTGCTAGTTCCATCAGTAACGGGTACTGTTCTTATCAGGTAAACAGTCGAAGAGTCTTATCAGTCTCCGAGAGCCTCCGGCAGAGAGAGTTGAAGCTCTGCTGCTCAGGGCCAGGGCCAGTCGAGGGTGGTGCTCTTAGCTGGAGAGTGTCTCTGTCCGCCCTCACGGGGGATGGGGTGGGGGACGTTTTCCCGGTGCCACAGCATAAACAGAGCAAGTAGTCCCTGAGGTTAGGATGCTACATAGAATGGAAAGTAATATGGGGCGGGGGAGTGGGGTGCATTTGTACTTTTAGAATGTGCATGTGAGATTCTGTAGATTAATTGCCTATTTAAGAAATGATTGCCAGAATTGTGTTAGACAATCATGCAGGTAGCCTGTCCACCCACAGAGAGCCCCACACAATGACTGTTCTGCATGTGGGGGGGAGGCTGTGAGGCCAGACGGGCCTGGTGTGGGTGTACTTCTGTCGCTTATTAGCTCTGTGTAAGCATTTGGCGCTTCTAAGCCTCGGTTTCTTTTACTCTAAAATGGTGACAACAGTCACCCCAAGGGTTGCTTTCAAGATTAAAGGAGATCACTGCATGTATTAATACATTTTAAAATGCCTGGCACTTAGTAGGCAATCGCAGGCAGTGTCTGTGATTGCATTAAGGCCAAAATACCATCTTTGGGAATACTCTTCACAAATCAGGAGTCTTGGATCTTTTCTTCATGCATTGTTTTTTGTTTTTTGTTTTTTTTCTTTTTGCTGAACCTAGAGGAGTACCTGGCACATAGTAGACACTCAGCACTTACCATTGTATGGAAGGATCAGGGGAAACTTAGAAGGCAAATATTCTCCCTGTTTAGTGACCCGAGGAGTGCGTGTGTGGAAGGGAACTGCTCTAGTGGCTTGAATGGAGGGGTGGCCACTTGGAACGCCGATGCCTGGTTTTCCCTGACCCAGTTCCCAGAGATTCCCAGAGAACTCCCCATAGGTTCTCTGGCTTAGAGTTTTGCTGCAACCCTCTTCCCCCCACACACCCAGCTTCCAAAGTATGTGGGAAAGAAAACTCTTTTTATTTTTATCCTTGACATAGGAGAGAGAGGCTAATATTTACAAAACAACTTCATCAGAAGTAGACGCCAACACACAAACACACACACACACACCCTCCTCAGCCCATACATGATTTTAATGTGTGTGTGTGAAAGGGCATATCACAAATCAATCTGACAAATCACTCTGAACTGGGTTATTCAACAGTGTTGTTGACATAGCTGGTTTGAAATTTGCAAAATATTTATTTAGGGTGGCACCTGATAGAATGTACCCAAATTCCATACGATTAAGTAATAAAGAACAACAATACAATCCAACGGTAGAAAAGCTGGAAGAAAATAGAATGTAGTATTTATGAACCCCCTGGACGACAGATGACTTTCAAGGACTAGGAGTGATCATGGGACTTGAGTACCTAAAATAATCTCATGTGAAAACAGAAAGTAGCCAGAGTGGAGAACATATCTGCAGCCAGTATGATCAAGTATTAATATGTCTTTTATGTAAAGAGCATATTCAAGTTGATACATAGTAGATAAATGGCAAAAAAAATATGAATAGACAATTTGGAAGAAGTCGAGCTGATAAATGTGTGGAAATAGGTCTATCTCAAGTAGAACTAAAAATGTGCAACCAGAGAGAAGCTTCTATTTTTAGGTACTCAACTTGAGAAAAAAAAAATCAATGAAAACAGTACTTGGGCTGGCAAAGATAAACTCTTGCACATTTTCGGTTGCACGGTTAGTTCGTGTAAAACTCTTGGAGAGTAATTTGACAGGCGATCCCCAGATCAATCAGTGTGTGACTCTCTGATGATTCGGTGTCCCACTTCTGGGACTTTGTCCTAAGGAGCCAGTGCAAAAAGGAAACCCATCTATGCACAGGATGTTAGTTGTGGGTTTATTTGTAACAGTGAAAATTGGAAACTTCTTAAAAGCCAAGAGAGTGGGATCCATCTCCTGGATGAATTATAAAATCATTAAAAGTGATTCTGAAGATCATGGTAACATGGAAAAATTTTATGTGATATGAAGTGAAAAATGGGAATAAAACTCTTATATACAAAGTGACTTCAGCTAAACATGTATGAATTAAACAGATACATAATAATATTTCATACTGAAATATTATATATATTATATATAATATATATAAATATATATTAAATATTATATTTAATATATATTAAATTATATAATTTAATATATATATAATTATATATATATTATATATATAAATATATATATATAATTATATATAGCACCGCTAGGGGATGGTGCTAGCGTTTTGTTGTTTGATTTATAATTTCAAACCATCTATTTAAGTGATTACCGTTTCCAAGGGTGATCAAAGAGAAGAAATGGCAGAAAAGACAGACCTATAAAAGGCCGTCTTTCACATGCGGTCTCCTCTCTGTTCCTGAACAGGACAGCACTGTGTGGGAGAGTGTGCTGGTAACAAAGCTTCATCTTTATCTGGGGGGGGGGGGGTCCCAAGCTCATCGAATTCAACTTTTTGCCCCTTTTCCTCCTCCTTCCAGCCTTTCTCTGTCTCCTGAGCAGTTGGCTTCCGTGACTCTCAAGAGCTGCTCTGCCGGCTGTTTGCCCCACAGACCGGCAGATGATGCCTTACTAAAATTCACTCCCTTCCCGGATCAGGTGCTGGCCGTCTGCAGCCCTCCCACTCGCTCACAGTGTGTTGGTCTCAAGGACCACCCAGCCTGCTGGGCAACTGGCGAGGTGGCCCCCAGTCGTGATCCAGCCGACGTTCCCTCCCTGAGCCGTCACCAGAGACCCACAGAGTCCTTCCTGCCAGCGTCCTGGTGCTGAGCCCTGCAAGCATTCCAGCAGAGCCTGAGGCTGAGGGACTTTGACCTTGGACAGAAAAGGTTGATACTAACAGGCAGCCGTTTCTGCTCCTCTGCAGTGGGACCAGCATAACCCTTGTGCACCTGTCTGTTCGCCTGGAGCGGGCTTGCCAGTGAGGGAAAGACCGCTCACTTTAGCAGAAGAATGTCTCACAGGCGCCACAAGCGCTATGGGTCTGCTGAAACAGATGTGTTTTAAGATAAGGTTGAAGTTCAGCTTCCAGGCCCCGTATAGTTCCTTATCTGGAGTTCAGAAGTCGTGGGTTAGGAATTACGAATTATATCCCCGTGCCTCTGGTTTTTGTCTTTTGCCACTTTGTCCACTTTTTAAAAAAAAATTTAAATGTTTATTTTTGAGAGAGAGAGCGAGAGAGACAGGGTGTGAGGGAAGGAAGGACAGAGAGAGAGGGAGACACAGAATCAGAAGCAGGCTCCAGGCTCTGAGCTGTCCGCACAGAGCCCGACGTGGAACGCATGAACTGTGAGATCATGACTTGAGCCAAAGTCAGACACTTACCCGACTGAGCCACCCAGGCGCCCTGCGTCCACTTTTGATTTTGGTGAATGTCTAACCATCCACACCTCCCTGCACTGGGTATTCACAAATGCAAGAAGCTGTCTTTTAAACGTATACCAATTACGAGTTCACTATGTAACAACTGCTAGCTACCTAGTAACCATAGCAAGTATACTATAAGCGACAGTGAAGGGGAAAGGGAAGTGGGATAGTTTTCTACACTATTTTATGGGGAAGGCAAGATTAACCTGATTTCAGGTTATCAGATGAACCCACTTAGGTCAAAATTTGAGCTGTGATCACATCTGGACAGGAGAGTCCCGTGCTTCCAAGAATATATCATGGGGTGGGGTGCCTGGGTGGCTGAGTTGGTTAAGCCTCCAACTCTTGGTTTCAGCTCAGTTCATGTTCTCACAGTTTGTGGGTTTGAGCCCCACCTTGGTCTCTGCACTGACAGTGAGGAGCCTGCTTGGGATTCTCTCTCTCTCTCTCTCTCTCTCTCTCTCTCTCTCTCTCTCTCTCTCTTTTTCTCTGCCCCTCCTGTGCATGCTCTCTTTCTCTCTCTAAATAAATAAATACTTAAAAAAAAGAATGTATCATGGCAAGTGGATGGCACCTGTAGCTTTGGGACTTCCCAGGCTTCCTGGCTCACGGGGCTGTTCAGGTTGGTGAGGCCGGGAACAGCTGCTGTGACTTACCAGGTTTCTATCATTGTCGTTGCTGACTAGGTCCTACTCAGCACCTGAGTGGTTTAGTGGCCCTGAAAGGCTGAGAGAGTAGATGTGGGCACAGGAAACACCTGAAGGAGAGTCAGGTCTCTGAGACACTGATTTCCTTCATTTATTCACTGTATATTTATTGCGTTCTCATTATTTGTCATCACCGACAAATTTCTTCATCAGTATCTTGAACCTAGCTATAGGCAGGCCAACCCGATTAGTTAGAGAAGGGGATTGGTTAATGTGGAACTGTATTCAGGGCTCATATGGACTGTGTTAAAGCCACTGGGAGTCTTTTGCTCCCAGGCAGTATCTCTGACTCCAGATAGCTATCTTGTCAGTGAATACTGTTGGGCACCAAGTGACCCAAGTTAGACTGTGGATGGCTTAGTGCAATTAATCCCCATCTCTGGAGAGTAGATGTGACGTTTCTGTTGTCTTTTTTAATTTTCTTTCTTTCTCTCTCTCTCTCTTTTTTTTTTTTTTTTTTTTTTGCCAAGGAAGGGTGGCTACTTGATTTAGTATTCCATTTTAGAATAATACAATGGAATGAAGGCTTTATATTCTGTTGGGTTCATTTCTGTGAGAATTTATTATCTGAGTCGTCGAAAGTCAAACGGCCTTAGTGAGTGTTCCACTGAGAGGAGTAAGCAGTCCTTTGTCGCATCCTCAGAATTAAGCAAGTCGACGGTGCCAGTCATCAACCCAGCAGAGGGCTTCAGTTCAAAAAGGACCCAGGGAAAGGTGTTCATCTCCTTTTAAAATTGCTTCTTTTTTTTTTTTTCCAACGTTTATTTATTTTTAAGACAGAGAGAGACAGAGCATGAACGGGGGAGGGGCAGAGAGAGAGGGAGACACAGAATCGGAAACAGGCTCCAGGCTCTGAGCCATCAGCCCAGAGCCTGACGCGGGGCTCGAACTCCCGGACCGCGAGATCGTGACCTGGCTGAAGTCGGACGCTTAACCGACTGCGCCACCCAGGTGCCCCTAAAATTGCTTCTAAAAATAAAAACCCTGTTTCCTGCAATGCTGGGTATAGGAGGGCAGGAATTAGAAGCAACAGAATATTCTAGGGGTTTGGTAAAATATGTTGAGCCAAAATAAACGCGCGAGCTCTGGGCATTATTTGAGCTTATTGTCTATTTGAAGTGACAGTATTTATTCTGATCTTAGACTGTCTCAGTCCCCTTTTTTGGAATGAGGTAAAAATGAACGAATACCCAAGATGTCAATTCCAAGATGTCAGCGTGTCAAACTGTGTTCTGTAGATTCCTAGGAGGAGTTTGGGGGAAGGAAAGGAGCTGAGAAAGTTTTTTTTTTTTGGGGGGGGTGCTCAACTGATGTTTTAGGATTTGCAGTATGGAATCCAGAATCCAGTTTCTTTGAATAAAGCCTAGACTGTTCTATAATTTATAGTCCAGTTTTTTTTTTCTTGTTACCTGTAAGGAATTAGGGGATTTTTGTTCTTAGTCTCATGTGAAAAGCCTAATAATAATTGCTGTGGACCAAAACCCAGCAAACAAAAACTTTGAAAAGGCTTTTCTGGTGTATTATTTTTCACCATTGAATATATTTCAAACAAGTTCTAATTGGCAAAACCTAAGTTAATACTCATTAAGCTAATAGCTAAAGACCATGCCTTTCAAAACCCAGTGATGGTAGTGGTGATGACTAAATTAAATGAAAAGGTGTGGGTCTGAAATTGTGCTTGATTCAAGAAGTTGCATGGTTTTAAACTCACTGAACAAAAATACTGTGCTCAGATTCCTCACACCTGAGAGGCTTGAGTTCCTTTTTTTTTTTTAAGTTTATTTATTGACTTTGAGAGAGAGAGAGCAGGGAAGGGGAAGAGAGAGAGAGGGAGAGAGAGAATCCCAAGCAGACCTCACACTGCACAGAGCCCCACTCAGGGCTCAAACTCACGAACTATGAAACCATGACCTGAGCCAAAACCAGGAGTCAGACACTTAAGTGACTGAGCCACCCAGGTGCCCCTCACCAGTAACTTTAGTATCAGCTATTTTCATTGCAGTCCTCCCTTTGAGGAGGGGGGGCGGCGGGCAGAAATTGGCTGATTGCTCAGGGAGGGAGAAGTGTGAGTTAGTGATAGGCAAATATGAACCATGGTTGTAAATCTGATCAACAGTGTCTTTTCATTGTATTGTCCTTTTATTATCATTAAAAAAAATTTTCCCCCCATGCACATACAGCTGCCAGTAATTGAAGTTTTTGGTCAGTATAGACTTGGCAACTCTTGAATACGAAACCAGGGGTTGGGTGGCTCAGTCAGTTAAGCTCAGGTCATGATCTCACGGTTTGTGGGTTCGAGCCCTGCGTCAGGCTCTGTGCTGACAGCTCGGAGCCTGGAGCCTGCTTCAGATTCTGTGTCTCCCTTCTCTCTCTCTCTCTCTCTGCCCCTCCCCTGCTTGTGTGCTTTCTCTCTCTCTCTCTCAAAAATAATAAATGTCTTTAAAGAAAAAGAATGTGAAACCATGTTCATGTGCTTCGCTTAAAATTCTTTCCAGTGAATGTAACTGCAAAGGGTGCATTGTGTGTGTATGTTCACCAGTTCAGACTCTCTGTGAAACAGTTGGTTGTTCATGCAGCAGATTTCAATGTGCATAAGAAACGTTAAGTACAGATTCCAGGGCCCGTCCCCCAAGGCTCTGGCTGGGGGTTCAGGAATCTGCATTTCTAATAACTACTGTTAAAGGCTGGGCTGCAGGTGACACAAAGGCCCGTGATTTGAAGAAACGTTGCTTGCTTTGGAGTCTTGAATACCAAGCTAACGGAGTCCCTTTTGTTTGCATTCTGGTTCTAGCTCTTTCCCCAGTCCTCTGGGTCAGAACCTCACTCGTGTGTCAGAATCCAATGAAAGCGATGAAAGTCTCAGAAAATATGAAATCTTCATCTTAAGTTGGCAGACTGCCATGGCGTTCCCAGCCATTTGTGCCTCCAGCCGTGACTTTACGGTTCCTCTGTAAGTGCTCGATAACGAGGGGCCGAGCTTAGTCATGCAGATTGTTTGAGCACCAAGCGTCCACATTTTAAATGGGGAGAAAATGGAACCTGGGCTGTGGAACCCTGAGGATTTGGGCCCGTGGTGGAATCCCCTGTACCATGAGATGGGTTATGGTATTTCTAAGGTGAGCCACTTAAAGTAAGCGTATTGATCGGTCTGGCGTGGAAAGAGTAGCGTCATCTGCGACAGACCTCGGGTTTTCCCCATGGTGACATTCTGGGGAGGACGGGGGCACTGGAGTGGTGGCCTCTTGGAGGCTCAGCTGCTGTAGCTCTTTGTCGTTCTTTTTCTCCTGCGATTTCCTTGATGTGTGAGCCAAAGTGTTTTTTCCTGAAAACAAAACTGGAAACAAACCATGTGAGGCCCTGGGAGAACCCTGCTTGGAGTTCGGATTCCTTACTCTTCTCCGTTTCAGATGCTAACGAAATGCTGCTGCTGCTGCTGTTGTTTGTGGTTGTTTCTGACAAGTATCCGTGCAGGAGGAGGGGCGTCCACCGACGGCGTGTTTAATTTTTCACGAGGAGTGCATTTTCGCGCTTCCCCCGTGCGGTGCTTCTGACGCTCGTCAGCACGACGATGTTCACTATCTGCACGGGAGCAGGTGTGCACGCTGCATCTTGTGCTCGTTACAAGAGGGTGGCTGCTCGCGCCGGTGCCACTTCCCGCACACTTTCGTTGCGTTCATCTTGGTTGAGCTACCGTGGTAATTTGGCCACAGCTCCTCGGAAGCCGGGTGGCCGTGTTGGTTTTTTCCCTCTGCGGAAATTCAGAGGTGCGGAACGTCATTTTCCTGAACTTCCGACAGTCGGGAGGCACAAGTGACGAGAGCAGTTGCAGGTAAGGGCGTGATGGGAACAAAGAGCGGTGTGCTCCTCCTGCTCCTTGGCACAGAGCTTTTGACGGTTTTTATTATTGATCCTCGTGGCATCTGTGCCTCTTGACTGCTGGACCCTATGGGGCGGAAACATTCTGTATTAAAATACTAAAATGACTGATAATGGTTTTCAGCTGAGGTTTTTTTTTTGTTAATGTTTATTTATTTTTGAGAGAGAAGGAAAAACAGTGCAAGTGGGGGAGGGGCAGAGAGAGAGAGAGAGAGAGAGAGAGACAGACAGACAGACAGACAGACACAGAATCCGAAGCGGGCTCCAGGCTCCGAGCTGTCAGCGCAGAGCTCAACACGGGGCTCGAACCCACAAACCGTGAGATCATGACCTGAGCCGAAGTCGGACGCTTAACTGACCTGAGCCACCCGGGCACCCCTCAGCTGAGTTTTGAAATGTATTTTTAAATGGTTTGAAGTAAATACTTAAATTTATTGTAAACTTCCTTCACCTGTTTCTCATTTTAAAGAGAGTTTTAATGTAAAATTTGGAGAACGGCTGCAAAGAATGGTTTTTAGACAAACTGTAATTTTCATTTTAACGTGTAGCAGTTTCGATTTAGCCTTTATTTTTGGTTGAGTCCTAGACATGTTTTTCTGCTTGGTATTATTTGATACAATGATTGATAGAAGGATTACTGGCTATCCTATATATGACTCCCATGCCTGCATTTGAAAGTTTCTAAATCCTCCTTTTAAAACATATCTGTAATTGAGGATTGATTGAAACTGTCAAATGAATTTTAAAATGCAGGTAAAATTTTTTAAGGACAGTAACAGGATCATGAATGAATCAAAATGCAGCATTACACCTGCTACCTGAGCAAATGTTCAAGTTACGTAAATTACCTCTACATGCCTCCAAGCCCTTGGAAACATAGGTGAAAGTCTTAAGTCTTGCCCACTGTACTTTAGTGGTAGACGGTGTATGGGGAGGGCAGATGGATAGTGAGAGAATGTGTCGGTCTGATCTTACACAAGGCAGTTACCAAGAATGGCCAAATGTTTAGCTTCTAAAAGACCTCTGCTCTTTATATTAAGCAACTATGCCCCCCTTTATTACTATTAAATAAAAGTTGCTTGTGTCTCTAACCCTTTGTGGTGTGTAAGCAAATCTCTTTTCCTTTTCTTCCTATTCTCCCCCTTGTATTTCATTTAATATAGATTTAAAAGTTGAAGAGAAAATTAGAAGAAAAACGTAGGGAGGCACTATATTGACCAACAATACAAAGAGAAAGTTCTGGACTTGGCTAGATGTGATCAGGTGCTTCTGGAGAAAGAGAAATGTCATTCAGAATTCCAGTAAATCTCTTATGCAAAGTTTCACCTCTCGTTTTCTTGTCTTTTCTGCCAAATACCATTTCGTATTGCTTAGAAAATATTTAGTGGGAGGAAGGGTTAGTGTTTTTCATACTAGAATACTTGGGTTATATTTAAAAAAACTTTTTAACGTTTTTATTTAGTTTTGAGGGACAGAGAGAGAGTGTGTGTGAGGAGGGGAGGGGCAGAGAGAGAGAGGGAGACCCAGAGTCCGAAGCAGGCTCCCGGCTCCCAGCTGTCAGCACAGAGCCCGACGCAGGGCCGGAACCTATGAACTGTGAGATCATGACCTGAGCTGAAGTCAGACGCTCAACCGACTGAGCCACCCAGGCGCCCCTCAGTTCTTTTGTAACTCTTACTGCATGTGTGTGGGCTTCCTTCAGTAACGAGGTGAAGAGTATTGGGAGCCACTGTATTGGGCAGGGCGTGAGGTTTTCTTGTAAGCCGGTCGCTGGGGTTCCGGAAGTGCGGTTCTGTGCAGCTGTCACCAACGGCACCTGTGTCCCGTGCTTACTGTTTCGCCGCGGTGATTGACTGTGGCAGCTTCTTTTCCTTTCTCCTGAAATGCTAGCACAAGGGCCCAGGGGAGCAGCTGCAAGTGCCAAGCTTTTTCGGCACAGCGGTCGTTGCCAAGACAGGTACTGTTCGCTCAGTCAGACTCCGGGGCCCTGGTGGTGCGGCATCCTGGGACAGTTAGGATCCTTCGGAGGGAATCCCAGAAAGACCCAACACGAAGAGTCGACCGCGTAATTTTTGTACCTGCTTCTAAGGAATTCAAAGCACTTTTCTGTTCTTGTGATTCATCTTTGTCTGTCTGTAACAGAGGTGGAGGAACCACAGGGCTACTTTAAAGGAAAACAGGAGGAGGAAATGGACGTCGGAAAAACAGCATTTTCTCCCAAATTCAGAACCTCGTCCGTTTTAGATGCTCATTTTAGCTCACTCGGGTGGAAATTCACGCTGCACTGCAATAATGGGTAATTTATTGGCTTATAGTCGTGTTATCCCGTATGACAGATTCATCCGTTTCTTGCCATGGAACCTGTATTTCTGTGGTGGTTGAACGTTCAGCCAGAGTCGTCAAGAGGTACTGGGATCAGTGACGGCAGTGACGGCAGGTTTCCTGTCAGCTCGTGCTGGAATTTTAGTAAGCTCTTTTCTCATCTTTGGGTGTTAGAGCTTTGGGGGGAAGAAGGAGGTGACTCACCCACAGTGTTGTGCTGTTGGCCCTGGGTTCCATCTGCCCAGGGCGTTCTGATCAGTGTGCTACTGTGTATATGGCGCCTGGTGTGAGACTTCCAGTCACTAGTAGGACTCAGACATTATAAAGGGAAGAATTGGGATAGATCTTAAACCTTTTGGATTTTAGGGACTAGATAGTCCAGGAGAAGATATTCCAATTTTTATTTTCGCCAACCAGGTAAGTTAAAAAGAAATACTCAGTCATTATCTCCCACCGATATGGTCATCATCTCCTTGGTTTTGTTGCCTTCTAGAGAGTTCGTGAAAGAAAGGACATGTTAACGTCAGAAAAGTAGGAACGTTGTAATCTCAGACTGTCAGTCCTCTAGAGATGAATCGAATTCAGCTTTATAAAGAGTTCACTATGTGTCTTTTTTGAAAAAAAAAATTCACCAGGACACCTGGGTGGCTCAGTCGGTTGAGCATCCAACTTCTGCTCAGGTCATGATCTCATTGTTCGTGAGTTTAGGCCCCACATCAGTCTCACCGCTGTCAGCACAGAGCCCCACTTGGGACCCTCTGTCCCCTTTCTGTGTCTCTCCCCACTCAAAAAGAAACATTAAAAAAAATAAAAAATAGGGGCGCCTGGGTGGCTCAGTCGGTCGAGCGGCCGACTTCGGCTCAGGTCACGATCTCGCGGTCCGTGAGTTCGAGCCCCGCGTCGGGCTCTGGGCCGACGGCTCGGAGCCTGGAGCCTGTTTCCGATTCTGTGTCTCCTTCTCTCTCTGCCCCTCCCCCGTTCATGCTCTGTCCCTCTCTGTCTCAAAAATAAAATAAAACGTTAAAAAAAATTAAAAAAAAAAAAAAAATAATAAATAAATAAATAAAATCACCGTAGACTGATGGATAAAAACCTTATTTCAGACCAGAGTTTGGGAAGCACTGGGCTGCCTGGTCTTTAGGACTCCCCTCAGTGTCCCCATCCCATGGCTTACCTGTGTGCAGGATGCTCTTGGGTACAGGCAGAAAGGAGAAGGTTGGTCAACATGAGTGCAGGACAGTTGCCAGAAATTTCTCTTTCAAAACCACGTAGCTGTAGTGTTTACACAGGGTTGATTTGAGTATCTACAGATCAGCTGCAAATCCTTCTCAAAGGGCAGACACATTCAAAGCTGTTGAAGAGCTCTTTAGAATCTCGACCTTGGCTCCAACTCCAACCCTGGTTGGCTCTCGCTCACTTAACTTGCTCTGGGTTTCTCAGACCTCAAAGGTAACTAATTAAGGCTGACTCTCCTAGCATCCAGTGAGCCTAGCTGGATAGCCCATTCTTCAGATGATTTCACATTGGTGTTGATCTTAGGGCCCTCTCAAAGCTTTTAAATTCCAGTTCATTTTAATTGTTCCTTAAAGTACTTTTACAATCGCTGGACTTTCACTGGTCCATTTGTAAATCAATTATTATCGTAAAGAAAGACTCTTTTCTCTTTCAGTGCCATTCATAGAGTTTCGTTAAAAAGTAGTAGTAAAACAAAAAAGCGATGGGGCAGTTTCCTGTATTTTATGGGACTGTTTCCTGTGCAGTAGAGGCACTGTTTTGGTTGTTATCAGATATTTGAATTACCGTAAAATGTTCACTCTTGGGCTGACGTAGACTCTGATTTCTTTGTGCACACTAGTAAAAAGGTATGTGGAATATTACTAGATTGAAATTTTTACTTTCAAAAGAAACTTAGGTCTTAAAAGAAGAGGAATCCAAATCAAATACCTCTTATTGTTTGAATAATAATAATAATAGTAATAAGACAGTCTTGATATTATTTCCATTGTCCAAATGGTTGGACAAATGGCCTCACTGGGAGAAGCAGGCAGATGACAGACTGTAGGAGGAGGAAGGAAGGTCCGCTGGATCAGGACTGCACATCACAGCCCCTCGTCTTTTCTTCAGTCAAGTTCTCTGCTGGGCTGTTCACCATCTCACGTTGGTTGCCCTCAGTTATCGGTATCCATGCCTGTGGTAGTGATTAAGCTTGTAGATTAGTTGGGGTTTATCAGGTTTGGTTTGATGTGCAATTGATCAAGGGTAGTGGCTAGAAAGACAACAGGAGTTTGTCGGAGCAGCACATGAGAGAGATCGTAGGGTGACAAGACATGGAGGTTTTCAGGAAGGGAAGGAAGCAGGTGACCTGATTCATACTTTAGAAGATGACTGTGGTCATGTGTGGACAGTTGACTATAGAAAGTCCAGTGAGGAGGCTGTCGGACAAAGAGTCTGATGCAAGATGGGTGGTGGTGGGCAGCTGAGGAAGACTGGGTAAGTTTAGAATATGTTTTGAGAGACATGTTGATGGATTCCAGGAGGGGTGTAGAGGAAAGAGAGGAATTAAGGGACATTCTTAGGTTTTTGTCCTGAACAATTGTTGTGTAGATGTGATACTCCTTACTTAGTTGGGGAGGGCTTGGAGAATTGTAGGTTTTGAAGAGAAAACCAAAAGTTTTATTTTGGTTATGTTAAGTTTGAGATCCATATAGACCATCCAATGGGAGACCTGAGGGGCATAAGCAATACTTGAAGAGTGAATGGCTGTGAATTTTCCAAGTCTGATGAAAGACATCACAGATTCAAGACACTCCACAAACTCCAAATAGTCCTGTCTTTGACGGATTAACGACAGTAAAACCGACTTGGTGGCTTTATGAGAGAATCAGTAGAACCAGAAGATGATGCACTTACGTGCTTAAAAAACTAAAGGAAAGTAACTGCCGGCCTAAAATTTTAGATACAGTGAAAACATCCTTCAAAGACAAAATAAAGAATTTTTGGGCAAATGCATTGCCCTCCCCCCACCCCCCGCCCCGGCAAAAACACACACAAAAAAAATGCATTGCCAGCAGACCAAAATGGAAGTATGGAGATATAGGAAGGAACAATATATTTCAGTGACGTATCTTTGAGATTCTTGAACATGCCATGAGGGAGCATTTACTCCCTTCAAATAGTCTTTAAATGTATCCTGTGTTCTCTGCCTGGTGTTTTTCTCATCTTTGTTAAGTTAACCCACTCTGCTCATTTAGATAGAGTTACAAAGGGCATTTCTCTGAAAGCCTTCTTTGAGACCCTGTCCAGTTTAAAGCTAGATTGAGTCCCCCTATAAAGGGTATCATGAGTACCCAAATGTTAATTATTGGACTTCTCTACCATGTTCAATAGGGAAGTTATCGTCATAACATAAAAATATTTGTGAACTGATAGCATTTAAATTAGTTCACACTTAAACCTGTTGCCTTAACACTGGCATTGATCCTCATTCATCCTGTCAGTGTCTTGTATTAACCTCTAGTTGATAGTTGGATGTTTACAACCATGCAGAGCCAGTCGGTTCTAAAGTAAAATCACTCATGTCACCATCTGTGCAGAATTTTATGAACTTGATGACAGTGATGTTGAATTACAGAACCATATGTAATGGTATTTTTTTTTAATTTTTTTTCAACGTTTTTTATTTATTTTTGGGACAGAGAGAGACAGAGCATGAACGGGGGAGGGGCAGAGAGAGGGAGACACAGAATCGGAAACAGGCTCCAGGCTCTGAGCCGTCAGCACAGAGCCCGACGCGGGGCTCGAACTCACGGACCGCGAGATCGTGACCTGGCTGAAGTCGGACGCTTAACCGACTGCGCCACCCAGGCGCCCCAATATGTAATGGTATTGACCAGTAACTGTCCAGTAGAGTTATATGAGTTCATAATTGAGGAAGATACAATGGACAATGAATGACCTTTAATAGATGCTAATTTGGACATCAAGGAGCTAAAAAAAAGACTCTAAGAAAATTCTTTTTATAAAATCACTTTCTTTATTGTCACCCTGTAAAAGTTCAGAATGAAAATAGGGTTTTGTACTATGTTGTTTATTATATGGTATTTGGGGGGAATTATCCATCTCTCTGATGAACACTTGACTCATATTTTTTGTTTTAAGAATTGCTTTCTTAAATATTCTTAAATATTAGATGAAATAAACTTATTTTTATTTTTCTTATTTTTAAGATAAGTCATTTAATTTATGTTGTGTAATAAATCACATAAAACGTAATGGCTTAAAACAGAGGAATCCTTTACTATGTCCTATGGTGTCTGTTAGGAATTCAGGAAGGGCGTGGCTAGGTAGGTCTTTTTTGGTGTCTCTTAGATTGTGGTGACCGTATCTTCTCTGAGTCTGCATGCTCTATAGCCATGACTAGGCTGGAGTGGCTCATTAGTGTGCCTGGCCATTTATCTGAGGCCTCAGTTGCCCCCCCATGGGGGTCTCTTTATGGGGGTGCTTGAATGTCTTCATGGCATGGTACCCAGCCCTCTCAAGAGCAAATGTTCCAAGAAGCCAAGGTAGAAGCTACAGTGCCTTTTTATGACATCAGAAGTCCCATACTGTGACCTCCACTGATGTTAGTCACACAAGGCCAATGCTGCGTCACTGTGGGATGAAACTATAGAAGGACAGGAATACCAGGAGTCATGGATCATTGTAGGCTTTTTGGGGGGTTGGAAACCACATGAATTACCCTTTTTTTTTTTTTTTTACAATATACTATGAAAAGTTTGTTTTAAATGGATTCACTCTGAGGGGTCTTGGTTTAGTATCAGTTATCCTAAGAAAAGTAAGGTCTCCCAAACTCTTTTTTTGTAGAAGTTCTTACCATAATTGTAATTCAAATGTATTTATGAGCTTATATTATTGTGTCCCCCCTCAAGACAATGTTTTATGAAGGAAGGATTCAGTGTACCCCACCAACCAGCATAATAGTACAGTACCTGGCACGTATAATAGGTGCTCAGTAAAAATGTATTAAATAAATGAATAAATGAATCCAGTTGAACTTGTTTGTTCTTTGTTGGAGAAATTCCAAACTTAGATTAAATAGATTCAGTTCTTTTTTTGTTTTTATTATCCAGGGTATGCCCTTAATTGCCGCTTTACTAATCCTATGTGTTGAGTGTTCTGTATTCATGTTACTGTTTAATTTTTAAAGGATTAAATTAATCTGCACTACTGTGGAAGGAAAACATACACCATACGTAGATTTATGTTATTGGGTTTATATGGATTTAGCATGTTCCCCGGGAGAAAATTGTTCAGCTGAATTATGTAATTGATCACTTGACGTCACTCAAGAATATTGATGATCATTTCAACAATTTGGGGTTAGTAAGAAAGATAAAGCTATATGTTTAAATGAAAAAAAAACAGGCTTGTATTCATTGAGGTTAAGAATCTATCAGTAAAGATTTACAGCAATTTTTTAAGGGATTATTTTGTAGGTTTGCTTATTGTAATGTTCTAGAATGTTTTATTCATCACTTGTTTTGCCTGCTAAAACCTGTTTAAAATGTTTTTTAATTTAAAAATTGATGAGACTTGGATGGGTGGCAGAATGCCAGGAAGGCCCCAATTCCTACAGTTGCCTGCATACTGTTATTCTGAGATGCTGTTATTGAACCGTTTTAGCTAACAGCTGAAACATGATTCTCTCCCAGGAGGATTTTAGCACTTCTAATCTTTTGCTCCATCTCTGCCTTCTTTCAGAATTAAGGGGCCTAATTCTGATCAGGGTCTATGTTTCCCCCCAGATTATACATTCTGAAGCAAAGAGGCTATGGCTGTCCTTCAAAGAGTTGCCCTCATATGCTTTCATAAGACCATCTAGTTAAGAGTGGTTACATTATGAGATTTGGATCTGCCCACATCAATATGGAAGCCTAAAGGGAGGGTAGGAGTGAGGGTAACATCATCTAGAAGTTCAAGCTACATTTCCATGTGGACATCTTGGCTCTCCTGTCCTCCGGATCCTCTGGCCATCCTGCGGATGGCTGTAGCAGTTCCCAGCCTGTCATCTCAACACACTGTCCAGATAAGAGGAGAGCTATTTCTTTGAGGTACCATAAGATTGAGGGAAGTCTTTTTCAGAAATCCCCTGGAAGGCGCTCTGTGTGTGTCTTTGGTCTAGGTTGAGGCATAGGCTCATTCCTGAACTCCTCTTTGGTGATAGGAATGAGATTACCTTTGGGTCAGTCAGGCCCATGTGTGGAGCTAGGAGTGGGGCCAGGGATGCATTGGAGGAGAGGTGAAGACCTGAGCAAAATCAAAATTTTATTAGGAAGGAGGTAATACATGCTGGGTGGATGACCAAAACAGTACCCATATGCTTCCTATTGTGTCCCCGGTACCTGGAACAATGCCTGGCACATAATAGGTCATCAGTAAACATTTACCAAATGAATTTTCTCTTTTATCTTCTCTTCATCAAACTATGTTTGCTTTTTAAAATTAATTAATCTCACATTAATTAATTAATTTTTTATTGAAATATAGTTGACACTTATATATTTGCTTTTGTTTCCTGGGTGATAAACATTTATACGTTGCTTGTTATTGTCTTTTTAAAAAAATTGTCTCACTTTTAAATGCTATTTAGGGGTGCCTGGGTGGCTCAGTTGGTTAAGCATCCGACTTTGGCTCAGGTCATGATCTCACGGTTCATGAGTCTGAGCCTCATGTCGGGCTCTGTGCTGACAGCTCGGAGCCTGGAGCCTGCTTCAGATTCTGTGCCTCTCTCTCTCTCTCTCTCTCTCTCTGTCTCTCTCTGTCCCTCCCCAACTTGTACTTTATCCTCTCTGTCTCTCTCAAAAATAAACTTAAAAAATAAAAATAAGTAAATGCTATTAAAAACTAATTTATATAGCCTGTTGCTATTTCCTAATTAATAGAATTGTTAAAAATAACTTACAATTAAAACAATTTGATAGGTATGTGTTTACATAATTTTGTCAGCATATCCTCGTGTAGGGGCTCATTTTTAGTAAAGCTAAGAAAGCAGACCGGATCCATTATTTATAATTTGTAAGCCAGAGGAAGTATAACAGAGACTGTCCTATTCTAATGATGGCGTATGGTAGGAACCATAAAATGTCACCGTACTTGCTGACACTTGCTCAGTTAAAAGAAGTGAATTTAGTGTGAGATTACTATAAATCCTGTAACTGATGTCGTGATGATGTTGCTTTGGTAAACGAATCCGTAAGAAGATACACAGGAGCTTCCCCACCGATTTGTAGTGTGTAGCATATGTATATTTTATCTCCTGATGTCATAAACTGTAAGTAAAGTCTTATATGGCTGATGCCGTTGTTGGTTTACTTAAAATAAATTTCGTCTCCAGGTAATAGATTCATTGGCTGATCCTCTACCCTGGTGCTCGTTGTTTGGTAGGCAGCGTGGGCCTCAGAGATGCTGGCTCCTTTGTTTCACCACATCTCAAAATGTGTTTCCTTTGCATTTGGAAGTGAAGTTACTGACCTCCTGAGTATAGACATGACCTCTGTGTTTTCTCTAGTTACGGCGCAAGATTTGCACTTGATCCTTTGAGGAATGACTGGCGGATTAGGGTACGTGCCGTGTGGCTCTGAAAGAGTTTAATTGACATATGCGAGGATCAGACTTACTATCTGGTGGGCTTTAGCACAGTGGCTCAGAATGCTTTCAAACACTGGAGTGGTGGCTTAAAAAATAATATACATTCTTCACGTGACTGGTGGCAGACAGGAGAACTCGGGTGGAATGGCCTTTCCCCAGGTCACTTCTGGCAACGGCAGGGAATAAAGTTTAATTACTATTTAAAACCTGCTTTTCTTCCCCTCACTTTCATGCTCCTCTGTGTTATCAATCCCATTTAGAATTAATTTAGAATTAATCCCATTTAGAAGTTCAAATTTTAGAATCTGAATGTAGAGCCGCACCTAGTGTGAAAGGCGGGGAAGGGTCTGTGGAATACCATTTTATCTCTTAGAATGTACATTTCATTGGTTTCCACCAGACTTCTCCTGGACCGTTATTTCATGTACGGGTGATAGGAAACATTGATGTTAAAAACTTGACCTGGGGGCTCCCCTTATTTGCATATATTCTTGAAACGTCATCGCTGCAAATTTGAGAGAGCGAGTGTCTCCTAGACAGGCTGTGTGGCCCTGTGTGCTTTAAGAGAGGGTTTTTAATGATCTTTGTTAAATAATAAAGTCCCTGGATGGTCTAGCAGAAGTTGAAACTTATAGAGAGAACTCTATAAATTGAAGTGAAAGAACTTCCTTTTAGTGTTGAGTGCCCCATGGACATTGACGGCAGGGATGTATCTAAACACCATTGACATTGCTTTGTGGTTTTCAGGGTCAGTGCTCAAAAACCCATGAGAGGACAGAGAAAGTAGAGGTGGATGAATTGATTCAGGTCAGGGAGGCAAGAGGGCAAGAAGGTGAAGGCATTTGTACTGATAAATAAAATAAAATAAAAACAAAATAAAAATAAAAATAAATACACGCTCTTCTATCTGAAGTGATAGATCTTGGGGTTGAGGTAAAGAAATGAAACCCAGGAAGGCTACAACTTATTGGAAGAAGACAGAAAATTCTTCAGCTACCGAAAGACTCCACCGTTTTCATCAAACACTTAGGCATCTTCTGCTGAAATTTTATTTCACCAACATTTGGTCTTAACGTTTTTGTTCAACACATTTTGGTTAATAATGTGATTTAAGGAAGAAATCTGTATTCATTGTGTTTAATTCATACCAACTCTGAAAAATATGAAAAAGGCATTTGCTGTTGGTGAAATGGAGTTCTCATTTCCCTCCTGTCTGATTATTATTGTTTCCTACTTGCATATTACTCCAGGATAATGTGAAAATATAAAACACATTTTATCAAGATCAGGATAAATCTAGCAAGGTTGATCCTTGAATATTTATGAAACAGAGCAGTAAATGAATAAAGTAAAGCATTAATAAAGTTTGTTGTTCTGTCTTGGATTTTGTGAAATGGAAAAGCAAAGTCCAGGAATCACGGACTCTGACAATATTCATGCTAACAACTCAGATCGTAACACTGTATTTATCCACCAAAAAGCAAAGTTTAGAAGAAAAAGGAAAATCAAATATTGAAGGTCCGTGTATTTTATAATAGGAAAAAATAAACTTTAATGTAACATGCATATTTTAGAAAATTTGGGTAAGTATATAAAAAGGGAAAGAAAAACTCGTGGCCATTGGTTATACTACTCAGCAATAATCACAGATTATGTTTTATTATTATATAATTATTATAAATATTATTATTATGTTTTGAATACTTTATTCCAGATTTTGGTTTTCTGTACCTATTTTTCCTTTTATTATGGGGGAAAATTTTAGTAAGTTTCATCCATTTATATTACCTGAAAAGATTCGGTAGACAGTTGAAGGCGAGAAAGGTGATAATTTCACATGGTTAATAGTACAGTACGGTCTGTTGTTGAGAGAAATCTTATGAAAAAGGTTGAGTTCTAGAATAGACTGTAGTTACATATTTGTTTTTAGAATTAAATGTTTTTGAAAGAACAAAGTCTATAAAAAATGGAGTGCTTATGGAAATGGAAAGGATCTAGCATAGCCAAGGTGATTTTGAAAAAGAATATAATTTGAGGACTTCTACCACTAAATTTGGTATTGGCTTAAGGATGGACATAAAGATCAATAGAACACAATAAAAAGTTCAGAGATAAACCTCTACATTTGTGATCAATTGATTTTTGACAAAGAGGCCAGAGTATTTCAATGAGGGAAGGGTAATCTTTTTAACAGACATTGCTGAAACGATTGGATATCTGTATGCAAGATGATGAACTGAGACTGTTATTTCATACCAAACACAAAAATTATCTCAAAGTGAATCATGGACTTCAGTGTAAGAGTTAAAACTGTAGAACTCCTAGAAGGTTGCTTTTCATGTGTGACCTTGCACTAGAAAACATTTCTTAGATACGACATTCAAAAGCATGACCCATCAAAGAAAATATTAATATATTAGACTTCACTAAAATTAAAAACTTCTGCTTTTTGTTTTTTTAAATTTATTTTTTAATGTTTGTTTTTGAGAGAGAGACAGAGTGCAAGTGGGGAAGAGGCAGCGAGAGAGGGAGACACAGAATCTCAAGCAGGCTCCAGGCTCTCAGCTGTCAGCACAGAGCCTAATGCAGGGCTTGAACCCACAAACCGTGAGATCGTGACCCGAGCCAAAGTCTGACGCTTAACCGACTGAGCCACCCAGTGCCCCCAAAACTTCTGCTTTTCAAAAGATAGCATTAGAAAATGAAAAGACAAGCCACAATTAAACGCTTTTGCTTTGCAAAGGATTATTTATTTATTTATTTATTTATTTATTTAATTTTTGGGACAGAGAGAGACAGAGCATGAATGGGGGAGGGGCAGAGAGAGAGGGAGACACAGAATCGGAAACAGGCTCCAGGCTCTGAGCCGTCAGCCCAGAGCCTGACGCGGGGCTCGAACTCACGGACCGCGAGATCGTGACCTGGCTGAAGTCGGATGCTTAACCGACTGCGCCACCCAGGCGCCCCTTTTTTTAAGAGGCTGAAAAGACAAGCTCCAGTCTAGGAGAAAATATTTCTAGACCACGTATCGAAAAGTGGACAACATCTGGAATACATAAAGAACTCTCAAAACCCAACAGTAATGAACACATAATCCAATTTGAAAATGGGCAAAGGACAGGGATGTGAACAGACTGTATAGACGATACTTATCCAGATGGCAAGTAAGCACGTGAAAAGATGGTCGGATCATTAGCCATACGGGAAGTGCACATTAAAGCCGCAGTGAGATACCTCTCCACACCTATCAGAATGGCTAACGTAAAAACAGTAACCATACTGGATGCTTCTGAGACTGCACAAAAGCTGGATCACCGATGTACCACCGGTGGGAATGTGAAATGGTATAGCCACTCCAGAACCCAGTGCAGTTTCCTGTAAAATAGCGTGTGTTCACCACACAGCTCCACAGTTGCGCTCTTGGGTATTGACCCCAGAGAAATGAAATCTTCCATTCACCCATAAACCTGTACACAAATGTTCATAGCCGTTTTTTTGAGAAGAGCAAAAAAGTAAAAACCACCCACACGTCCTTCATGGGTGAATGGTGTAGTAATAGGGCCACACCATGGAACGGTATACAGCAATGGAAGGGAACAAACTATCAGTCCCTGCAACAGCTTAGATGGATCTCCAAAGGTTAAATATTCTATTAATACAACATTCTTGAAATAAGTTTCCCCAAGGGGGAAACTGGGTGAAGAATACTGTTGTCTGTAAAGACAACCCACCGATTTTCCTGATGTACAGGAAATACACAAAACCTGCTGTGATTATTGGAAGGAATGCCATTTTGTTAGATTCTTTCCCCATATATATATGAATTAAAATTCTAAGATCTAGTAGAATTTTCCATTTGCACCTTTTGCTTTTTTAGGTAAGGGTTTGCTTGGAATGACTACATTGATTTACCATCAGTGATTGAATTTTGACTTTAGTCATTATATATTCGGGAGAATTCTTTGCCTTTCCTGTGATAGATCCCCCCCCTCCTTTTTTAAGTGACCTCTATGCCCAACGTGGGCCTCAAACTCATGATCCTGAGATTTGAGAGTCACGTGCTCTACCTACTGAGCCAACCAGATGTCTCTCGTCATATGTTTTTAAATGAATGAATGAATGGATAAATTTCTGTATAGTAGGATTTATTTTAACAGTTTTGGTTTGGGTGTTTTAATAAAAGCATCATTCATATTTTACTTTTTATCTTGTTTTGCAGTGATTCTAGATAGATAGGTAGGTAGATAGATAGATAGATAGATATGTCATCTGGTAAACATTAGTCAGAAAATTTGGTGAGACATAGACTTTTGTGTTTAACTGGATTGAAAAATGTTCTTGGCAACCGAATGATGCCATGAGGCTGACAAGGAGAACGTTCATGGTATTTACCTCTGTGGATAAAGGCGAGAACAGTGAGCTAACACTGATTGTCGACATTTTTGAAGCCTGTGCTCCAATTACTGTGCCAGATAGTCTCATATCTGCCCTCTTTCTGGGGGTTAAGTGTCCTCCAGAAGAAGACATTGAGGCTCAGGAACATTTAGTGGTTTCCCAAGGTTCGAGAGCTGATGAGGTCCTAAACTGGGATCCAGACTTGCTTGGGAGAGGCAACAAAGTGTGGACCATAAGCAGGCTTTGGGTCAAGTTCAGGAGTATGACAGTCTTAACCATCTGTACTCTTCTTTGGCTGTGGATGGCCCTGATTTATAAACAGGAAGTATGTATAGAACATACCTGCGTGGATCCCTTTTAAAGATGAATAGTAAATACTATATTTCAGAGTAGATAAATATCTGCTTATTTGACATACGTTCAATAAATAGTTTTTTTTTTTTAATTTTTTTTTCAACTTTTATTTATTTTTGGGACAGAGAGAGACAGAGCATGAACGGGGGAGGGGCAGAGAGAGAGGGAGACACAGAATCGGAAACAGGCTCCAGGCTCCGAGCCATCAGCCCAGAGCCCGACGCGGGGCTCGAACTCACGGACCGCGAGATCGTGACCTGGCTGAAGTCGGACGCTTAACCGACTGAGCCACCCAGGCGCCCCTCAGTAAATAGTTTTTGAGGCCTTAATTGGTCCCAGGCTGTATTTTGGGCAGTGGGGATATAGCAGTGGATAAACCAGACCAAAATCAAGGAAAATAAGCAAACTATCTGTATAAGTAAACTATATGTAGATAGTGGTAGGGGTTATGAAAACACATCTAGAAGGGAAGGGTGATAGGATGTGTTGGGACAGGTTTATATTTCGATTAAGGTCATTAGGGAGAGCCTCCCAGAGTCACCCGAACATGATGAAGAGTGAGGCTTGTAGATATGTTGAGGAAGGAAAAAGTTTGTGAAGTTTATGAGAGACATAGACTGGTTTTTAGGACTTTAGATGAATAATCACCAGGGGCCAGAACAGGTTAGGAGTAGGTGAGCTTGGGTGAGGAACTGACATTTCCCTTGGCTTTGAAGTCTGCAGGGTGCGGCAGGTTAGAGACCCAGGAAGCTAGTCTGGTGGGTCCAAGGTATAGAAGTCGGGACACGAGGGTTTGAGTTGGAGGTCAGTGAGTTGAGGAAGGCCTTGGGTTCCTGCTAGGGAGTTTGGCTTTCATTTTGTAGATAATAAACCATGACTGAAGGGATTTGATTTATGTAGTTGACCTGGTTGGATAGTTGCCTTGGGAAGTTTAATCATTCCCATTAGGTTTTCTAGAAGTAGGCCTTTTTGTTGTCTTAGCTGTGCTTATTCTCTGGCTCACCTCATCGTTATTGACTATATATTCTTCCTGGTACACTTGCCCCTTTGGTACATTTGCCCCTTTTGGCCCCCTGGACACTACGAATTCCTGAGTTGCCTCCAGTCTCTCTGGCCACAGCTCTTTTCTCATTTACTCAGGAAATATTTACTGAGAGCCTGCTCTGTGGCAGACCTCACGCTGGATATGGAGGACAAAGCCAGGCTTTGGGGAGCAGGCATGAAATAAATAATCACACACACCCCTGCATTATATTTCAATTTTGTTATGTCCTGTGAGGGAAACTCACAGAGCACTGAGGAAGAGGGTTTGGGGCTGGGCTGCCTGAGACCAGAGTGATGTTGGGCAAAAGGAAGGGGGAAGCATTCTGGACCAAGGGGGCATGTGCTGAGGCCGAATGATGGGAACGAGCTTCATGCACTAGGAGAGGAAGCAATGTCTGGTGTGGCCGCAGAGATATGAGGGAGCATTCTCTGAGGTCTGTCCCTAACCTCTTCTCTCACACCACTCCCTCTCAGGGCTGTCATCTGGGCCCTTATTTCCACCTTCTTCCTTCCCTCATCACCTCCAGACTTCCTCACCAGGTAGCTCTACTCATGTGCGAAAGGCATGAGTAACGTACATGTGCCAAACTATGTGAAGTGTCTGCTCAGGGACCGCATATGTACTTGGGGATCTGCTTATCTTCATGTTTTTCTCCTTGTCCCTACACACCTTTCCACCCTCTCTTTCCTATCAAAACACAGCTCAGGGGTTCCTCTTCTGCAAAACCTTCCCTGCCCGTATATCCTTACCTGTCATCTGTGGCAGAACGGATTAATCCTGTGACCCTACAGAACACTGTCCATTCTTCTGTTAACATTGTTGGTCTGTACTATTGACCATTGTATGTTTGTGCTCTGAGTGGATTGAGTCTTTCTAAAGCTTAAATCCCTGTGCCTTGCGTGATATTTGGACTTATAATTGTACTAAATAACTTTTATGAGCAATACAAAAATAGATATTGAAACACTGATGAAAATGCTCTAAATAGGACAATGAAAGTGGAAAGGCAAGAGTAGCGTCTGATACAGAATGAGGGCATGTCAGATGAAGAAAACCATCTATCTGATTTTCCCTTTGGCATCTTAATCAGAAGTGCTGTCGATCGTTATTCTGGTACTGGAACTAGGCCCTGCATAGTTCTCATGAAATCTGAAAAGCAAGAGATATTGCAAGAGAGAATTGGTCCCTTGAGATACTACAATCAACCTTTGCGTCCCATCCTTTGCTTTTAAGATTGCATTGTCAATGTCTAGGGCAAAGGATAAGGGATAAACCACATTATTTGAAAAGATTAATTAA
Organism: Lynx rufus; assembly: GCF_022079265.1. Lineage (NCBI taxonomy): Eukaryota > Metazoa > Chordata > Mammalia > Carnivora > Felidae > Lynx > Lynx rufus. The sequence continues at coordinate 8,362,825 of NW_025814823.1, forward strand.
AGAAAAAGAAATTGTATGCTAAATTGACCTCCTCCCCCCCCCCCCCAAGAAAAAAAAGTAATTGATTGTGAAGTCCGATACCCAAGAATCCACTTGGAAGTAATTAGTGTTTACCAAGGGTGCTTCATATAATCCATTTATTTTAATTTCTTTTTAATTCTTTGTGATGATGGAGGTGACAGGCTCATTGTTCACTTGTTCTCAGCTCTTCCCAGGAGGGTAGCTTCTCACATGCTCCCCATTCTGTGACAGGCTTCAGAAAAACCAGAAAGGATTTTGTGATGGTAGCGTTCCATTCAAGGGGGGGAAACGTGGCATTTAGGGGTTCCCTTGACTTGCACAGATGATTGAATTAAGACGTGCATTGCCTGCCCTGGAGAACTTAGACTCATTTGCACAGTGGCATTTTCTCCTAGCGTTGTGCTAGCATTGGGCTTGCAGGTACATGCTCATTATTTCTGACTTTCTAATTATAACTAAGTCATCACAGATTTGGGGGAGCTGCCTAGTTATTAGGTAATTACTCTCACTGTGTTGTAGGGCGTCTGAAGTTGTAATAAACCTGAAGTGTGCAAGGCGTAGGGGTGTGTGTTGTTGTCAAGACTTCCACGTTTTTCCTTTTCCCCCAGTTTATGTGTGTATTGCAACCATGTGTTAAACACAGAACAGTGCTTTGTGCTGCGTGTTGGGATTTGTATTTCAAGACAAAGGGTGTGGGTTTTTTGTTTTTTGTTTTTGTTTTTTTTTTCTCTTGGAAAGAAGGGTAGCCATGCCTGGAGAGATGTGGGAAAAAACATCAGACTCAAAAACGCTCTGACTTAGGATTCTCAGCGTTTCCATAACCAGTAGCAAAATGGACCATAGCCTCAAGGAATAGCAAATGGAAAGTTGGCACGAACACATGAAAATACTCCCTTTAGTGTATGCGTGTGTTTTCTGCTCTTAAGTGGAGTTTGAGCAGGAGAAGGCGTCTATAGTCTGCGTATTGTAGTGGGAGTGGATGAGGTTGGGGGCAGGGGATGCAGGATGGTAGGGATGATACTCGACCGGGGTCTTGGCTAAATTTGTCCACACCTGCGTTCCGGTGTTTGGTTCAGAGGACTTAGCAAAAGCAGTTTCTGTGCAATGTAGCAACTTTTTATTTATTAGACTATAAAGCATCGCAGCGTCCCTGGAACAGCGTCCGTTTTGGCCATGCAGCTTCACTCCTAGTGATTTATACTCTGTAACCACCCAATGGCCTAAATTATAGGAGCTCTTAGTGGTTATATTGTAATTCTAGAAGATGGATTGGAGGAGACCTTACTGGTACATCTAGACAAGTATATTTCAGACATCAGCGATGAGACTGTATTCATGATTTTTGCTCTCTCTGCTATATCTGAGAACGACTTGACTATTAGTTACTTACTAGCTTTTCTGCAGATTAAATCCTATGTTTGGTTTAGCTTCATCCTAAGCATAAATATCTCGATTTGATGATGTTGCTGCTTGGACTCTGGAGCCAGATTGCCCGGGTTCTGATTCTGGTCGTAGTGACCCAGAGCAGGATGCAAATCTCTCTGTTTCTCTGTTTCCCAAGGGCAAAATGGAGACAATAATATTATTGGTCTTAAACGGTTTTTAGGAAGAGTCAGTGGAAAAAAAAAAAAGAGTGAAAAGCAGTTACGATAGTACCTTGCACGTAAGCGCACGCAGCGTATCTCTCTTTATGATGTGTTTTTGTAACAACATGAAAATACTTATTTAAAAAATCGCTTTTATGCCAGTTAAGGTTAGATCACATTCTACTAACGGGGGTGGGGGGTGGGGGTTATGTGTTTTGCTTTGAGAAGCACCGATCTTGTCATCTGGTCTCCTACATTTTTTGTGCTTGATTCTCTCCCTCGTGACCCTGGACTGAGGCCACGGGGGAAATCCACCCCATCTTCGCGAGCCACGATTGTTGGAACATCCCGCTTCCACGGGGCCCCAGAGCTTCCTCCCGTCTCTTCCAGTTTACCTGTTGACATCACAGAAGCCACCTCTGACCTCTTTTCTCCATTATAGTCTCTTGCATCATTGAAGGGAGCCACCCCATCTCTCGGAGTCTTCTCATTTTCATCCCTATAAAGTGTCAGCTTTTCCTCTGAACCAGCCCCGTGCTGTCCCTTTACCTGGAAAGACGCTGTGGGAGAAGAGATTTGTCCTAGGACACATGGCACACATTTTGCTGTTACTAATTAGTGTTCGTAAATTCTGCGAGCACCTGGAGCCTGGAAGCCTCCAGTGTCTCATCAGATGCCAAAGTTGCAGGTGAGAAGGGGATAGAGCCAATATTTCCATTAAGAGGCAGACACGGGAGTTTAAAGAGATCTTGGAGAACTGTACATGCGGTTGCCTCTGTGAAAGGGAACTGAGAGGCAGGTCAACTTTTTATTGTACACTCTCTTGTCTCTCAAGTTTTATAGAGTACAGCGTGTTACCTATTAAAAAACTCTGCCTGCACATACAGAAGAGCAGAATCATAGGCTATTGGCACTGGAAGGTATCTTTAAATGTGTATATATGAACTCATATAACATAATATGAGTTTCTGTAAATGCCAAGCTCCTGACTAAGGGAATGAAAAGGTAATCAGGGCAGGAAGTACAAGTAACAACAAAAGCTCATCTCTGGTAGGTACCCTCCCTCAGCCGTCTGCGTACCCCATTTGGTCTGGTGGATTCTTACTTTTTCTCTAAGATCCAGGTCAGGTGTTATTTTCCCTGGAAAACCTTTCTTAGCTGCTAACTCTCTCCACCAGGTTGGAGCCAGGGTCTCCCTTCCCCTTCCCTGAACATCCTGTACACACTTCCAGACTCATGGGTCATAGCCTGTCATAATCATCTCCTTACCCCTCAAACTCCATACCCGAAACTCCTTGAGGGAGGGGCTGTCTCATCAGTATTTAGAGCCCTCTAGGCCAAGGGAACAGCAAGTTCAAGGGCACTGAGGCCTGGCTGATGTCATCCTTCTAGAACAACTGCCAATCCTAAAGTAATAACATTTTAATCCAAAGCCTATCTTTTATAGCAAATCATACCTAAGTTCTACCCCGAGTTCATTCTTTAGTTCTTCTCTTTGAAATTACATTTTGAATCATCTGATGTGGATGGATGAGACATTCACGGGGTGGGGCATTTTTTCCTTCCCCACCCACCTCTTTCCCGCCTTCTCACCTTCCTCTTTTCCTTTTCTCCTTTGTTCTGTAAGAATCCATTAAAAGACATTATCCAGACATTCGGGGGACCTAACCCAGGAGCTTAGGGTCTTGAGATGAACCTTATGTTCGGGACTGCAATACAGAGAGTGCGAAAAGCCACAGAATAACGCTTGCTGGGTTCTAGGAGGATTCACAGGGTGGAGAACTTCTTTTTTTTTTTTTTTTTTTTTTAATTTTTTTTTCAACGTTTATTTATTTTTGGGACAGAGAGAGACAGAGCATGAACGGGGGAGGGGCAGAGAGAGAGGGAGACACAGAATCGGAAACAGGCTCCAGGCTCTGAGCCATCAGCCCAGAGCCCGACGCGGGGCTCGAACCCACGGACCGCGAGATCGTGACCTGGCTGAAGCCGGACGCTTAACCGACTGCGCCACCCAGGCGCCCCAAGGGTGGAGAACTTCTATCTAGAGAAAAGCAGGGACAGCTTCGTGGTGGGGAACCCCTTTATTCCACAGGTGGAATTTAGCTGGGTGCTTACTTGTGCTCGTGGTTGTAAAGTAAGTGGGTGGGGGTGGTGGGCATTCCCAGAACAGAAAACCGCACAAGCAGATGTCTGAAGGCAGGATAGCCTGGAATGTCCTGGGGGACCAACAGCATTCCATATGGCCGCAGAGGAGAATGAGTGGCACCCTGGGAGGGTGAATCAGTGGGTGGCTGCGGAGGTTCTTGAATGCCGGGTGAGGAGTGGGACTTCCTTCTTCGGGCAGTGGGGAGCCACTGCAGATGTTTAGTCATCGATGTATCAGGACTATCGTCAGAGTCAAGTATCCAAACTAGACAAAAAAATTTAGTTTGGAAAGCTGCTCAGTGAGTCGGCTGGGAAGAGGTCAGGAAAAAGAACGGACAGAGGCAGGAAGGAGCTTCTTCCTGGCCGCGTGATGCTTTGATGACATCTTTCAGGTTTCCTTCTGTGCCCAGTTCAGCGTAGAAAGTGGCATAGGGCAGGTATAGATGGGGGAGCACCAAGACAACAGTAAGAATGGTAATCTGTTCCCAAGACCTGAAGGCAAAGCCTTCGGTTAACTAACCTGATCTATGGTTAGAAGAGTCGTGTTGTTCCCAGGTGGGGGCTGAGTCATTATGTACATTTCTATTCGTTTCGGTATACCTGGTGATTTTGCCATGGTTTTCATAACAAGCGATTCTGAAACTTTCTGAAATGCAGCACTACAAGTGCCCCAGGAAGCACAGGGCCTCCCAAGACACTGGGTGTTGCCGGTTCCCGGGAGGAGCTCAGAGTTCAGAAGCATCTGCATGAGTATTGAGATACCCTCCAAATGGCTTTGAACACTACAGCTGGCTAAATGAGAAGACAGGTTAAACAGGCTTTCCGTATGAATAGAACATGATTGTAATTATTTATAGCCTCAAGTTGAGGCTTAGTTTCTGCCATGTGCAGATTTGCAAATTTTTATGACTCAGAGAAATATATTACAGAGCGAGGATCCAGGGAGACGTGATTTTGCCTTTGCTAAAGACTTAGGATTTTGCATGTGCAGCAAGTAAGTCACAGTTTGTTTTCCAGTGATGGGCAAAAGGCACATAGAGTGAGGTGTTGTTGGGAGCTTTTAGGGCTTTTCAATTGCTTTTTTAGGGCCATTCTTCACTGTGTAACTTCTGTCTTCATTACCGTCCTTTCCATGGGCTGAATTGTGTCCCCCATTCATATGAAGCCCCAAGCCCCAGTGGGGTGGTATTTGGAGATGGGGGCTTTGGGAGGTACTTAGGTTTAGAGGAGTTGATGAAGATGGGGACCTCAGGATGGGATTAGTGCCCTTATTCAAAGGGCACCAGAGACCTTGCTCTTTCTCTGTGTGCCACGTGAGGACATAGTGAGAGGGAGGCCGTCTGCAAGTCAGGATGAGAGTTCTTGCTAGAAACCAAATCAGCTGGCACCTTGGGCTTGGACTTCCAGCCTCCGGAATTGTGAGAAAACGCATTTCTGGTGTTTAAGCCACCCTGTGTGTGGGTGTTTTGTCATGGCAGCCTGAGCTGACTAATACGGTCCCAACATAAGCAGGATTTGTGAAAAGTACAATGGAGGGTTCTAGATTGTGTGGTTAGTACATAGAAATGCTACACCATTTCTTTTTGAGACTGTGTTAGTGATGCAATTTTGGCATATAAATGTCAGCTAGAGACAGGCTGAGGGTGAAAACTGGGGTCTGTTTGTGTGACAAATTCTAGTAAAAGGGAGGGCATACTTTGCTTAAGAATTAAAAAAAGTCCTTGGAACCTCGGGCACTGTATGCTTTAAGTATGGATTCTCCCAGCCATTTGGGTATTTAACCAGCTTAACTCACTTAACTAACGTAACTAGCTTAATGTTTAAATATACTGTAAGATTGACACATTGGTCGCTTTGTGATTATTACCAGGTTCAGAGGCCAGAGTCCTGTAGCAATAAAAGAAGTACGCAAGATAAAACCATTGAAAACAGAGAAAAGCTCAAGAGAAGTTTGAGAGTGTTTCAGAGAGGCACAAATCCAGCTGTCAGTTTTAGCTCTCCTAAAAATCCTCTATTCCCAATGTCTGAAGCCCAGCGCTGCATGTACCAAGTTCTGTTTAGCACAATGGGTGGAGGGGCTGGTGGAGGGAGAAAGCAGCTCGTATCTGTATGCGGAGGTGGTCCCAGCTGCGTTCTCGTACCTCCCAGATCTGAAATACAGCGGGAGTCCCCAGCAGGTGGTTTCAAGGGTCTCTGACGCCACAGCCCTCTCGGAAGAGAACACATCATCAGCCTTTCACTGTCCTAGGCTGATACAGTACCAGGCAGCATTTCATGGGTTTTATTGCACTTTTTCCCCCCCAATTTGTACAATAACGAGCTGTGCTTCTGTTGGCATTTTAGGATATAGAAAGACATATTGAGGAATTCTGTAATCAAAAGAAAATTATCCGTAGGTATCTTCAATTTGAAGCCACACAACTCCCCCACAGCAATTCAAGCCGTTAGAGAGTTACATTCATTTTTTTTTTTAAGATTAAATAATATTAACAGATAGCATCTACCTACGGGAATATTTTAAGCAGTAGGGGAATTTAGGACACAACGTACCCAAAACTTGTCTCCTTAAAAAATTTGCTGTGCTTTCCGTGAAGGCGAGTGTTAAGTTCTTGAGAAATCGTCAAAACAGCCGAGCTGCTCAGTCTGTAGGCATTTCCGCGGCGGGTCTTACCAAAGCGACGGAGGAGCGTCAGGCCTGTGCAGTCCAGGACGCTAGCCACTAGCTCACATGCAAACTTAAATTTCATTCATTACAGTTAACTACAACACACAGTCCAGTTGCTTAAGTTGCACCAGCCACTTTTCAAGTGCTCATTAACTACGGTAGCCGGTGTCTGTGAGACAGCACGGCCGTGGAACATTTCTCATCACCGCGGTTAAGTCCCGACAGTGCTGTGCAAGACCATTTTCTCTGCCCTCGCCGAATTTTAATCTATTTGAGATCCAGAACAAAAAAAAAAAATGTGAAAAGGAGATGACAAAAGAAAATGTAATTAACATTTTATCAGCAGTGTCTCAGTGTGGTGTGTGATTGAGTACTAGAGTAATTTATAGGTGATAAATGACACACGATGGGAGACGGAGGTGATCAGGGAAGAGTGGAGATTTTTATTGGATGTTAAAGTAACTGGTTAGATTCTGGTAGGCAGGGATGAAATGGGAGGCATTCTACGAGAATGGATTGAAAGTTTTGTGGAGGAGGGGTTCAAGGGGTGACACTCTAAGATGTGTTTGAGGCAGGAACAGTTGGATCATTTCTGGGAATTGGGGCAAAATGAAAACATGGGGTCTCTTGTTATAAAATTATTAAGAATTTCCAGGCCATGACAGCAGAGCATTAAGCCAAACATGGGGCCCCGGAATTGGTTGTGGCCTGTGACGCTGACCCTGGCTTGAGGGATGGTGCGTATGCTACATTGGCTAGGTTCTAATGACATCTGAAGATGAGTATTTTTTTATACATTTTTTAATGTTTATTTATTTTTGAGAGAGAAAGAGAGTGGGGGAGGGACAGAGAGAGAGGGAGACACAGAATCCAAAGCAAGGCTCCAGGCTCCGAGCTGTCAGCACAGAACTCCATGTGGGCCTTGAACTCACGAGCTGTGAGATCATGACCTGAGCCGAAGTCGGATGCTTTACCGACTGAGCCACCCAGGCGCCCCAGAGATGAGTATTAAGAGATGTTAGCAGAAGCTCTAGCAAAAGTTAAAACTTTTATTTGTTCTTGGGGCGCCTGGGTGGCTCAGTCTTGATTTTGGCTCAGGTCATGATCTCACGGTTTTGTGGGTTTGAGCCTTGCATCAGGCTCTGCACTAGCAGCTTGGAACCTGCTTGGGATTCTCTCTCTCTCTCTCTCTCTCTCTCTCTCTCTCTCTCTCTCTCTGCCCCTCCCTCTCACACTGTTTCTGTTTCTCTCAAAATAAATAAACTTAAAAAAATTTTGTTCTCTGTACTAGCTTTGCCATCCTGTGGTGTGGAATATTCATCATGGGTCGATGTTGGGGGCCAGAGCCCTGCTCTTCACCCAGTGACTTGTCCTTCCATCCTAAGCACGACACTGAGGGTAGTGTTATTTTTCTAGAATTGATGAAAAACATGGCTGTGTGAAGCAACCCCTTCATCCCTCCTGATTGCAAGCATTCTCTCTTCAATGAAAACGAATGATGGATTTATGTTTTTCACTAAATTTGGGATGTTTTCAGCCATTATTTATTTCTTTCTTAAAATTTTTTAATGTTTATTTATTTTTGAGAGACAGAGAGAGACAGAGCACGAGTAGGGAAGGAGCAGAGAGAGAGACACACACACACAGAATCCGAAGCAGGCTCCAGATGCAGGGTTTGAACTCATGAACTGCGAGATCATTGACCTGAGCTGAAGTCGGTGCTTAACCGACTGAGCCACCCAGGTGCCCCCAGCCATTATTTCTTAAAACACTCTTTTAGCCCACTCTCTTTCTCCTTTCCTTCTGGGACTCCAATGGATATGACTGTTGGACCCTTTCTTATTGTCCTCAGGCGCTGTTGATTTTCTTCAGTCTACTTTTTCTGTGTTGAGATTGTGTCGATTTTCTTGTTCTGTCCTCAAGTTCACTGTCTCTTTCCTCTGTCATCCCACTTTATTATTGATCCCATCCACTGAGTTTTTTATTTCTGTTACTAAATTTTTCAGTTCTGTTTTTTCATTTTTCTAAAGAAAACGTGTAGTTTCTTGCTGCGGCATTTTCATCATGGCTGCTTTATAATTCTTGACAGATAATTGCAACATATTATTCATTTCCGTGTTAGTGCCAGTTGGTTGTATTTTCTCAAATCAAGTTGTGATTTTCTTGGCTCTTGGAATGATGAGTGATTTTCAATTGTATTTTGGATGTTTTGGCTCTTTTGTTACGAGTCTCTGAATTCTATTTAAATATTTTATTTTGGAAGGCAGTCGTGCTTTTCAGGCTTCGTATACAGAACCTGACCTACTTTTGTGGGCCACGTTCTAATGGTAATTTAATTCTTAAGCGTGCTTGGTGTATCCAGTGCCATGGGGACTCGCACTGGTCCCTGCTGTGATGCTTGAGGGGGGCGGAAGTTGCTGACACAGACCAGGACACTTTGTGCCTCTCCATATGGGAAGAGTGTCTCTGGTTCGTGGGGACATTGATGCTTCCTCTGACTGGCTGTTGGTTGTGTTGAGATCCCTTTTACTAGTGCTTCCCAGGTATGCAGTGTGTCTGGATGAGGGAGGGAGTCTCCAGCCCATGGTAACAAAGCAGCTTTTCATGCCAGATGACTTGTGGTGGCAGGATTCCAGCCTGTGTGGATGGATATTGATATTGTTGCGGGGGGATCCCTCTTGCCTCTGTTGCATGGCCCCCTGTGCCACTAGGTGGAGAGGGGAATCTTAGGCCCTCAAGGGACAAAGATGCTTCCTAAGTACTTTCTGCAGTGGAATTAACCTTGTTGGACCCACCTCCCTCTCCGCCTGCCCCCTCCCCGCCCCACCATGTTTCTCAGTGGAAGCTAGTATTCTTGCCTAACGGGGAGGAGAATCCTTCCACTGGCCACTTACTGTCAGCAAGGGTCTCTCAGTCCCCCTTGCTTGGCTCACATGACGTTGTCTACAGGACAACCTTGTGATTTAGGGGAGGAATGGACCTATGTAGATGCCCTCTGTTGCTCGGTTGAGAATCTGGAAATGCCAGGTCTGTGTTGCCTTCTGCTTCTGGGTGGGACATCCTAAGGCACCCTGCTGTTCTGTTGTTCCTTCAGTCCTAGGGTCCCTAACCATCCGTTGAACACCTTTCAGCATTCTGCTTTGGGTCACTCTTGCTTTATTTCCAGGGTTCATTACCAGTAACATGTTGTAAAGCAAAACAGCTTGGAAAAGAACGTGGAAGGGAAGGAAGATAAAGAAAAGAAATTAAGTTGATCAAATGGATTTTTTTTCTTTTTTCCTTTATTTTTTTTTTAACTCTTGGAAATTATGAAGTCCTTGCAAGCACTGCTCATGTTTAGTGGGGAGGGGCAAGGAGAAACGAGTCTATGCCATCTTGTCCAGACTCGTATTTTTTGCGTAGCTTGCATTTCTTTTCTGTTTTGTTTTCTCCTCCTTTTTTTTTTTTTTGCTTGAAAAGCTTTGAGAGCAACCCTGTGTCCTCTCATTCTTGGGTACAAATGTATGGAGCCCGGCTGTATCTGACCACGGTGACAACTCCAGTAGACTGACTTTATTTTGCCAGTGTAGAGTCGTTTCTTTCTAAAAACATAAAAACAAAAGTTTAAGTCCACAAGCTTGGGCGATAAAGGAGAGGGAGGTGCTACTGCGTCTGTGCAGCGGGGCTGAGTTGGCACCACCTTTTCCTCTGTGGCACCATAATATGGTCAGTGCTTGTCCTAGATGAAGGGGAGTGTTGTGGCCATCTGGTCTCCCAGTTCCAATCACTTGACTCAGTCAGTGAACTACCTGTAGCCCTCAGTCAGGCGACTATCTTTAGATTATCTGGAGGTAATTCTGATACTTGGGGGCACCGAAAAGGAATGGAAAAAGTGGGGAAATCCCTTTAAGATTAGTGGGAATTAGCACCGGAGCAGATGAGAGCCCTACCTGATGGCTGTCTTTCCTGTAGAATAGGGCACGTACGTTGCCTTCTGCTTGGAAAGATAAACCAGCATCAACTTTGTCTTGTTAGGCAAGACGTGTTCCATGAGTAAGATTTATTTCATTGGATACTTTATTGCAAAGGAAAGGATTTCATTTCTGCTCCTTATCTTAGATCCTCTTTCTAATGCTGAGGGGAGAAGGAGACAAGAGACACGTTGGTTGCCTCTGGGTCATAGCACAAGTTGGTCAAGCAAGGCAGTTTGGGATCAGTTTTGCTTTTTACCCAGAATCAGAACGTTGTGCTTAATTACTCTGACACAAGAAGCTGTTGACCATCCCTAATGCAGAAGTCAGTGGGATTGAAGATTCCTTAAGAAAAGAATTGGAAATATATTGACCCTGGCTCTACTCATTGAATGATTAAACAGTTACTGAATTCCTGGTGAAGGTCCTGTATTTCCTGTTTTATGTAAGACTAATATTGTCATTGACTAAATGAAAACGAGTTTGATACTAAGGTGTGTAAACACATACAATCATTTTTTTAAAAAATTTTTTTTCAACGTTTTTTTATTTATTTTTGGGACAGAGAGAGACAGAGCATGAACGGGCGAGGGGCAGAGAGAGAGGGAGACACAGAATCGGAAACAGGCTCTAGGCTCCGAGCCATCAGCCCAGAGCCTGACACGGGGCTCGAACTCACGGACTGCGAGATCGTGACCTGGCTGAAGTCGGATGCTCAACCGACTGCGCCACCCAGGCGCCCCATACAATCATTTAAAATATTTTTAAGAACTGACGTTTGATTGTCCTTCATGAAGAAATACTAACGGTAGGCTACTTTTAAGCTACTTAAACATTCATGAAATGTTTAGCGCTGTTTTGTAAACCCTAACTGCCATCTGGGCAACTTCCTGGGACTCGGTTTTTCTGTGGTGGGTCTTGCCCTTCCCACACTGAGGGCCTCTCACACCGGTGAGGGAGGCTGTAACGTGCCGTTAAGGACCCTGATCTGAGTCCATGGCGTGGCATTGAATCCTACGTCCACCCTTACAAATTTCAGGCCTTGGGTAGGGTACCTCACTTCTGGTTCCTCAGTCTCCTCATTTTTGTGTGTGGAAATCCAGAGGTATTTTGAGCCTTAAATGAGACTATGTATGCAAAGCCCTTAGAACAGTATCCTGCTAATAGCAAACACACACTAGGCGTTTTTCTTGTGGTGCATGGTTATGGGTATTATGAAACCAAAAGAAAGTAGATATGGTTGTGGGAATTAAGATACCAAAGAGAAAGCCGCCTTGGCATTGTTATTCATCACCAGGATCTTGATGTTCTGGACGAGTACTAAAAATGCTGCGTACTAATATTTAGCTCGATGTCCTGTTGCCCTGCCTCCGTTGATAGCACCTCGCTTTGGTTGCTGTCTTCCCCACATCTGATACCCTACCTTCCCCCTTCCTTCCCCAGGGGTGGGAATTCTCCGATTCTCATTATTATGTTCTTCCTAACAATCAAGTCGGAGACAAACTATGGAAGACACAAATCCCTATCCAATCTGTTTCTAAAAGGTGTGGTTTAAAAATAGTGGGCATTTATGACAGCTAATTTTGTTGTACTTTGTTATTAAGGGAAGATGATGTTAATGCCAAAAGAGTAATAAAAAATCAATTAAATTCATTTAGGGAAATTAAAGTGCCGACAAGTTCGTAATGGCTTTTCTGGTTGTTAAATGAGATTGACATGGATTAACAATTGGTAGTGGACAGAAATTTGCTGAATTTACTGAAGTATATTTCCATTAAAATGACAGCTGTGTATAAGAGCCATCACCAAGGCATTTCGTCACGGGGCCCGTGAGTGTGAAGGAGAGAGCTAATCAAATAAGACAAGTCGTACTTAATTTTAATTAGGTAAATTTCCCTTCACGTTTTAATCCCGTAAACTCAGTCATGGATGGTGTAGAAGCTAGAGGCCAGGCATCTCATTGTCTCATGCTGGTTTCTTTTTCTAAGTTATATAAAACAAATCCCATAGAATTAACTTTTGTATTTGATTATGCATTCTGAATTAACCTCTTTAATGAAAATAGTTTGTCATCTTTTCAGTGTTTGAAATTTTGTTTCAAACACAAATCGTCTTTACAAACATGTACTGAAAATTTTATAGTATAATTTGCAATGCAAAATGAAATCTGTTGTAAGGGATTTATATTGGTGAAATTGTTTAGATGCTGACCTAACAATAGAGTGTATTCTAGAATATGATTTCTGTAGCCCATTAAAGCTTTTTTAGTTTTATATGTGCTGTTTGTTGTTCGTTTTTTGGTTGCTGCAGTGTGGGGATAAATGGGATTCTGATCTTTGTTAGTTCATTAGATTCTTGTTTTACTAGGATATTGGGGGCTGGGAGGTACCTGATAATTAAGATTTTGTTGAAATTTTCTTCCACTTAAATATACAGCATGTATAGCGTGTGGCTATTCTTTGGTTGATGTCCATAAAAGCGTAACTTAGGAATTCTGCAGCAGCCTGTGAGGTTTTTTTTGTTTTTTTTTTTTTAAATTTTTTTTTTTCAACGTTTATTTATTTTTGGGACAGAGAGAGACAGAGCATGAACGGGGGAGGGGCAGAGAGAGAGGGAGACACAGAATCGGAAACAGGCTCCAGGCTCCGAGCCATCAGCCCAGAGCCTGACGCGGGGCTCGAACTCACGGACCGCGAGATCGTGACCTGGCTGAAGTCGGACGCTTAACCGACTGCGCCACCCAGGCGCCCCCAGCCTGTGAGTTTTAATGAACATTTTGTATAGATTACTGTCTTTGAATTGCTCTGCTAAACACAAGCAAGATACAAAGATGCATTTTTATTTTTAAAGGCCTTGCTTTTAACTTGTCAATAATGGAAGAGGCAGACAGAGAAACAATAGTACAAAGCACGAGGAGATTAGTTCCAGACAGAGATAAAATGATTTCGGTGGAAAAAACTGAGAACTGCTGAAACTTGACGTAGGAGCTTGACCTGAAAGAAGGATTTTGATGCACAGAAAGTAGGTGGCAGGGTCCTTCCAGGCTGAGAGCGCAGTGTGAAGAAAGGTGTGAGTGAGGGCCCCAGTTCGGGAGCGGTAGAACTTTGGTTTAGTACAGGGCATTCGAGCGGGAGCTTTAGTTAGTAGGAGCTGAGTCTGGAGACCCAGGCTCGGTCACTCAGACACTTCTCAGCACCTGCTGGGTGCCAGGTGCTGGCTGCATGGGCCGAGGCGACAGTCATGGTGGATGCACCCCTGCTCTCTGGGGCGCTCAGCTGGGGGAAGTGCAGGGTCTGGCCAGGAGGGAGACATGAGAATGAGGGGGCTATCATGTACTTTTGAGGATGAGAGTCCTACGATCTGACGAGGGCCTCGTGAGGAAAGGTCTGGTGAGCTGAGTCGGGGAAGGTAGGACAGAGGAGGAGGCAGCAGACGCAGCGAGGAGGGAAAGAGAAGCCTGAGGTGAGGAGACTTAGGGAGCAGGCCAGGGGGTGGAGCAGGGAGGGAGCAGAATCGCCCACGGTGCGGAGATCTGGAAGGTCTAGGTCAGTCACGAGCCATCTCTTTTTAATACGAGAACCTTTTCGAGGGAAAAAAAATGTTTGTGAGCTGTGGTCTCCAATTTTCTCATCTTCAGATTGACTTCTTTTCCGTCTGATGTAGTAAAAGTAGGTGCGTTTGCGACCAATTATCTGTGAAATGGAAGATGGTCTTTGAGCAAACCGGTATTGTGTTTTATCCGCTAAAACGTGGTCGTCTGGGCACAATAGGGCAACAGCAGCACTGAGACAGCTATCAGTTACCGTGTAGGTAGAGGGAAGGCCTTCCCTGTTCCCTGGGTGGATCCATACGCTTATTGCCGGGCTGGCTTGGGAACATGGAGGGTGTTGTGTGGTGGGGTGCAGCCCTGCGTGCCTTGCTCTCTCCCTTTGGGGCTGGGAATGGAAGCCCGTCATGATCCTTCCATAGCACTTCTGTTTCCTTACTGGGCGGGTTTGGAGTGTGGGGTCCTTCTGTTTGGTAACAACAAAAGGGAAGCAGAAGAATATGGAAGAAGTCAGTGTACGGGGACATGGTTGGCGACTTGCCCGAGAAGAACGTAATACGTATCTAAGGAGTTTTGTTTTTTATTTTTTATTATTTTTTTTTAATTTTTTTTAACGTTTTTATTTATTTTTGAGACAGAGACAGAGCATGAACGGGGGAGGGGCAGAGAGAGAGGGAGACACAGAACCGGAAGCAGGCTCCAGGCTCTGGGCCATCAGCCCAGAGCCCGACACGGGGCTCGAACTCACGGACCGTGAGATCGTGACCTGAGCTGAAGTCGGACGCTTAACCGACTGAGCCACCCAGGCGCCCCGAGTTTTATTTTTTTTTTTAAACCTCTTCATGCACTGATAGGTTTTAAGAAGACCAGTGATTTTTAGTTTAGTTCAGTCACTGGTTTTTGACTACCTGCCTTGTCCCCCTATAGAATTCCCCCTGGAACACGGACCGTAGTAGAGTAGAATGGGAACATTTTTAATTGGTTGGGTATAGTTAATGGTGTTTAGCAGCAATGTTAGCACACCTGTGGGATGATGGCACGCCTAGTAGTGACTGTAAGGGACCCTGTGGGATTGCGGGATTGCCGGATGGAAGATGGCTCATGGGCCATGGCTGGTTGAAAAAAGTACACAGGTAGTTGCAACAGCTCCTGTCAGTGGGGTCGAAAATCACTGCCTTGATAGAGCTGTGTGTCTCAGGAGAAGTATAACCATCAGGTAGGCAGACCTGGAACCTGGCGGATCTGGGTCCTGCTTTCACGTGGCTGCTGTGTGACTTTGGACAAAGTGATTGCGGTAGATGGAGTAATTGAGCCCACCGTTGCACCTGCTGTTACCGCGTTATACTTTGGTGCCGTGGCCACATGTCGAGTTGGAGCACAGTCCTCTGGGCCTTGGTCTTGGGCACGGCCACATGACTTGGCCTTGGCTAGTGAAATATTAGCGAATGGGATACAGGCGGAGACTTGTGCGTTTGGGCTTGTGGTCGGGTGACGTGTGCTGAGAACACGGAGTGGGGTGAGACACACGATGGACCCAACCCGTCCGAACCTGGAGCCCTGTGGACCAGGGGAGCCACTGCAGCTACAGACACACATGTGAGAAAATAAATGGCGGTCCTAAGCCGCTGTGATTTGTGGGCTTGTGCTGTAGTATCACCGGGGCAGCTGAGAGCTAACAGCGCTGTGCCCACATCTATAAAACAGGAATAGTATTGCCTGCCTTTCGCGCCATTGTTCTGTGCCTAAAATAAAACAATCCTGTCCGCACAGTGCTCAACTCCTAGTAAGCAGGCGACAAACACATTGCAACTGTGTTTAATAATGAAAAGGTGAGATCTACATGCAAAGTAAGGGCACACGGTCTGCGCCCTTTACTAGGCATCACCTAGTAAAGAGAAGAAAGGTAGGGCTCTGACATTGAATTGTCTCTGCACCGTAAGCTTGCTTTGGTCCCGGGTGCTTAATGTTTATTCATTCAATGTGTGTATTAGTCAAGGGCCCTCCAGAGAAAGAGAGCCGGCGAGAGATACAAGTATCTTCTCTCCTCTCCTCTCTCTTTTTCTCACGATTGATGGATTGGTTTCCTTGTTTTAAAAAACTGGCTCTGGACAATGGAGACTGGCAAGTCTGAAATCTGTAGGGCTGGGCTTCTATGGCATTCTGGAGGTGGAGTCCCTTCCTTGCTAGGAAACCTGTCTTTGCCCTTGAGGCTTTCAACTGATTACATGAAGCCCACGCGTATGTGGGTAAGCTGCTTTCCTTAAAGTCACCCGATAATGAATGTGAATTACGTCTAAAAAACTCCTTCACAGCAACACCTAGACTGGTGTCAGACCAAGCAACGAGGTGCAGTAGCCTAGCGAGGTTGACACACAAAATTAACCGTCATGACAAGTATTTGTAGGCTTTCTGTTGTGTTACTGGACTGGACACACAGAGATTAAGCCAAATAGACCTGGTGCCTGCTGGCAGGGAGTCAGAGTCCCGGGACTGTAACCTAAAGTAACTCTAAAGACGTGCATTGTTTATTTCCCACAGTTTAGCAGATGAGAAACCCAGATTCAGGGTAGGAAGTCACTTAGCTAAGGCCACGCGTTTGTCTAATCCAGGGACCTTTTTACCGTCTCCGTTCCCTGTGCCGCCCCTCTGGAGAGATGTTCCCCCGATGAGCATCACCACCGTTCTGTGAGATGCTGCTTCTGTGGGATTCCCTGGCAGAAATGGACTCAGGATTCCTTGACTTCATGCCTGGATAGGTGTTCGTCAATTAGATTAATGAAATGGGAATTTATTGATATCAGTTTTAAATGCAGCAAATGCTGAAGGCTTTTCTGTGTGCCCATTTTATATTATCAGATGACGTTTCCCAGGAGTAGAGTTAACAGAGTTAGACCTCGCTCTTCTACCGTATACCATAATTAAGTTAAGGTTCTTGCCAGAAACCAAAATAAATCTATTGCACGTGCCTGTGAACAGTAGATTAATTGTGCGCTGCAGTAGAAAAGTCAGCCTCGTGTGCAAAATGGAGATATTGATTGTTAAAGTTTATCCCCTCCCTCCCCCCCGCCCCGTTTGCATCCTGTTTTCACATGTTCCCTCCCTTTTGTGTACTCATTAGCTGGTTTCAGATGCCCATGTTCTTGTCTTTAGTTCATGTGTCTAGAGGAAGGGCCCTTTCTGATTCACTTACCGTTATACTGTAAGGACACAGGTATTGTTTAAATGTTGCTGGTAGCAGGCCATCTTTGTGGTGAATATGTTGTGTGGTTTGCTTTTTTAAAAGTATACTTTGGTCTTGAGTCATAAAAAACACGGTAAAGCACAGAGCTTGAATGCATGGCACAGTGTATTTTTCCATATGTGTGATTCTGTAACTAGTATTCACATCAAGATCTAGAATATTCCCAGCACTTTCTTATGTGACTAGCTTCTTTTGTGGAACATTGTGTCAGCAGCATATGGCATTTGGTTTTGTTTGTTTGTTTGTTTGTTTGTTTTCCTTCATTACTGTGAAGCAGCATAGTATGCACTTTACCCGTGCTGCTGTTGAGGGACATTTGGATGGTTTCCAGTTTTTTGGTGATTTTGCGTAAAGCTGTTACAAATGTTTTTGCATGCATTTTTTTTTTTTTGATGAACGTAAGTATCTATACCTCTTAGAATATGATCATGAGTGAGATTGCTTGATCCTAGGGTGCCCGTATGTTTAGTTTTAGGAGATACTGACAAACGGGTTTTGAAACGGTTATTCAAATTTGAACCCTTGCCAGCAGCATATAAATTAGTTCTGCGAGTTCTCCATCCTCATCAACGCTTGTTTTTCATCTGGTTTAAAAACTGTGTAGATAAGTTCTCTTGAAGACATGTATGGAGTTGTATCAGTTACTCTCCTGACAGTAGTCATTATCACGTGCTGTCCCCTTAAGATTAGGTTCTTGAATTTTGTGCGGTTCCCGGCAAGCCCTTTCCTTAAGCTCCCGCAGATTATTTTCTGGTGATCTTCTCTTCGAATGCCCCCAGATGTTTGCATGTTGAGGTGGAGTCAGTGTGCTTGTAATTGCATTTGCTGGCTGCCTGGGAAGTGCCCCAAGACCAGGCGTGAGTTTTTAGGCCGGATTTTGTGCTAGGGAAATAAAGAGAGCTCCTCTGACTTGACGTTCCTTTACACCGTGTTCCTTTACAGCCCGAGGGAGACTTTGCAGGCTGCTGCGAAGGTGATGCTGGCGGGGTTCTGCGAAGATAGCAGGGGAGTAGGCGGAGCCCATGGCATCGCCACACCTTTAGCAGCCCCAGCCCCTCTAACAAGTCTGAAAGTCAACTTGATTTGTAACCTTTTTTTCCTTTTAGGATTGTCATACAGGTCTCCCTTGGCTACGTATCTTACTTGGAGATAGAAATGATTTCTCTAACTTTTGTCCTGACCTCGTTTTTGCCTCCAATTGCGACTATCACCAGGAGCCTTTAGGGGCGTCTGGGGCTCGCGGCTGAGAAGGTGGTGCTCGGACTTCTTTCCACAGGCACCTGTCTGTGCCTTTCAGTGAGTTTGTTTGCTGGAGGCCTAGAGTGCCGAGCGTGGCCTGCGGGAAGAGTGTGGAGCACCGTCATCAGGGACCAGGGCATCTACTCCCTCCTGGGTTCCCCTCCAAGTCTGTCAGTGCAAGAGGATCTAGACTGTCTGGCACGCAGCAGTGGTGGAAAGAGTGTGGCATGTGGTAGGCTAGTCTCTTCCTCGTCAGGCATCGTCTTGTGCACCCGAGGCTTTGCAAACCCAAAGGCTGAGAATGGACTGGACCGTCTCTGTTTTCTTCAGAGATCTTGATCCTGGGGAGATGATACAGGATGCCTGGCTGCTTGAGTGGGACCCTGTGCTGGAGCAGGGGTGGGCGGGAGAGCCCATCTGTTAATACTTTAAAATGTTATTTGACTTCACTTTCTTGGTACTGTTCGTATGTACTGTAAGAATATATTGTGACCTTCCATATATGATGCAGTTTGTTTCCCCTTCAGGGAGCTGTTACGGTAGTGGAGGCAATAGCTTGAGTTGAAGGAGAATTGAAGGGAGCAATGTCTTGTGGTTTTAGACCACAAAAACTAAGTGGGTACCTAGGAGGAGAAAGCCACGCGACGGACTCCCCAGCTCTCCACCGTGGACACCACCCTGGCACCAGGCCCAATTTTCCAGCTGTTCTGGGCCAGTGAAGGTGAACCACCGTGTGCCCCGGGAGCGTGGCCGAGAGGGAGTGAGCTTGGGTGCAAGAACCAGTTGCTTTCCCTGTGGCATGCTTTCTGAGTGAGGGGCTTTCTGCTGTGACCAGACGTGCCAGAATGTGGGACTGTGAATCTCTAGGACCAAAGGCAGGGGCTTGTGATATGTTTTGGGGAGAAGACACCGAGTTGGGATAGACCAGGGGCCTCAGCCACCTGACTCCTTTCAAAACAAGGGCCACTCTTGTAGATGACCAACCACTGCCCCCCATCTCCCTGTTTATCCAATGGTTCTATATGTGCAGGAAGAAAGATGTTTCCCTAACCCAACCCCTTGGGCAGGCAGGCCACTAAAAATAGGAAAATTAAAGTTTAATTTGTTGTGAAACATGACTGAATTCATTAAAAATGCATTTGGGTTTTCCTAGAGGATTTAGCAAGAGAAGGATTTCTCTCTTCTTTTGATTATTATGATATGAGAACAATAACCGTGTTTTCTTGCTCTCTTTAAAATGAATAGTTGGTCTATCACAAAGAGGGTTAGAGTTTTTAAGGGGCATGGTCTGGAGGAAACAAAAACATCAAAAATTTTATATTAAAGATAGTTTTTCCTCATTTCCCTTTCTTACTAGTAGATGTGCTTACAAAACCATGAGATTCTCCCAAAACTCCTATGAGATCTTCAGTTCTAGAAATAGGAAGGAATTCACTATTGGAGAAATTCAGGCACAGAGGGCCACAAAACGACCAAGTGTTTTTGCTTAACTGCACCAGTCACCTGTATCACTAGAGACTAAATTAGCCAGTGGGTTAAGTGCTTTGGGCCACTAAAACTTTCCATTTCGGACATTGAAAGGCACACAAGGTAGTTTTATTTACTTTAAAATGGGAATCCTAAGAGTGAACACATAGTTTACTGCTGTGCTTTTCAAGTTAACTCTTTTCTTATTGCAATAATCTACATTATTATACAGTAGTCGTGTGAAATCTGATTTCTACACTTGTGATTTTTTTTCCTTCTATTTCATGTTTCTAGACTTCGTGAGGAGTTAACCAAAGTAATGTGGTACAGCCCTTGCCCATCTCTGTCTTCTTTGTTGAGCACATCTGTTTCTGTATTTGCATTTTTTCTCCCTCTCAAACTTTATAATGTCTCGCACTGTAGGTTTGGTTTTCACAATCTTTAAGCCTGCACCTCTCAACCTGGGCTGAGCCTCAGCTGGGCTGAGCGTCTGGGCGGCTTGTGTCCAACTGCTGTTCTGTGCATTATCGCATTGTTTCTTTTCTGTCAGATGTTAATTTTTACAAGTCCATATCTTGTAGCCAGTATAGTACTTTTTTAGTGTGGGAGCAACAGTTGAAAATGACACATTTTTAACTCGAGAAATAAAGGGAGAAGTCCTCAAGAATATCTTTTTGTGTAAAAGGGAATTTTCATATTTTAATTCACGTAGCATATGTCTCTGGGGCTCAGTTGCTTATCATGCTGCTAATTGTTTCTGCATTTAGGCCTAAGGGAAGTATAGATAGTCTTTAAAAGCATCAACAAAGCAGCTTCCAAATGTTTATCAAATTATTTAGAGTTGAACATGTGTTTTATACTCCAAAGAATGTCTTTCTATTAATGACTAGTTGAAGATCGATTTCTTTTATATTGTAACTGTTCAAAATAAAATTTAATTTTATTCAAAATTTATTTAATAATAAATAAAATATATATAATGAATATTTACATATAAGTATGTAGATATATTTATATATAATAAATACATAAAATATAATAAATATAATTAAATATAATAAATAATAAATATATATCATATAGTAATTTAAATATACTTAATTATTCATGATTGATATTAATATCATATTAAATAATATTAATTAATACATTGATTTATAATTAATATAATATTTGTTGATAATTAAATATAGATTATATAATTACTTAAGCATATATTTATATAATAAGTAATTATATATAACTTATATATCATATGTAAATATATACATTTATAATAAATAACATTTGATAATTTAAATAAAATTTAAATTTTTTTTTTTTATTTTTTTTAAATTTTTTTTTTCAACGTTTATTTATTTTTGGGACAGAGAGAGACAGAGCATGAACGGGGGAGGGGCAGAAAGAGAGGGAGACACAGAATCAGAAACAGGCTCCAGGCTCTGAGCCATCAGCCCAGAGCCCGATGCGGGGCTCGAACTCACGGACCGCGAGATTGTGACCTGGCTGAAGTCGGATACTTAACCGACTGCGCCACCCAGGCGCCCCATAAAATTTAAATTTGATTTATACTTCTGCCAGTGGCAGACTGATTTGCTGCAAACGAATTCACCTGATGAGCATTAGAAAAGCTAAAAAAAAAAATAGGCCAAATCTAAACAAAAACTTGTGTTTGTACATGCATCTTCATAGTGCTGTTCACAGTAGCCAGAAGGTGAAACAATTCAAATGTCCATGATTGCATGAATGGATCAACAAATTGTGGTATATATGCATACGCATGGAGGTACACACACACACGCACACACACACGCACAACGGAATGTTATTCAGCCAGAAAAGGAATAAAGCACTGTTGCATGTTACGGTGTGGGTGAACCTCAGAGACATTATGCTAAGTGAAAGAAGCCAGACACAAGATGTCACATGTTGTGTGATTTCATGGGTATGAAATAGCCAGAGTGGGTGAATCCGTGGAGACAGCAGGTTGGTGGTTGTCAGGAGCTGAGGACAGGGGGCGCTCAGGAGGAACTGCTAAACGGGGCTGAGGTTTCCTTTTGCAGCGATAGGAGTATTTTAGAACGAGGTAAAAGTGGTGATTTTACAACGTTATAAATGCCACTAAGTTGTTTAAAATGGTTCATTTCATTGAATTCTGCCTCTGAAATGACTTAAAGAAACAACGATTTTTGAAGTGCTTTGGAGGGCTGTGGACTCAAGATCCCAGAGGAGTGAGCCTGACTATTGGCCCTGCGTTTCCCCTTGAGGCATATTCCTTTAACACTGAGTAAAGCTTCTAGAAGACTCATGGGTGGCAGAACATAAAAATGCAGTTCAGATCCCACCAAAAACGAGCGGTTCTGATAAACACATGCTGTTATTGGGATTACCTAAAAGATTATGATCTGGAAATACGAGTGAGCAGAAATAGGCCAACAGTGGCAAGAACAGAAGCCTGGCACAATCCCTTGTTCAGTCGGTCAGGCTTCCCTGACTGAGCTGCCTGCCAGAATCAAGAGGAAACTTCCCTCTGGAGAAAGATAACAGTTCCTCAGAGTCTCCGATTATCTTTACAAGTTTTCATGCCCAGTTTCTAGACTTCAATAAAAAAATAGGGGTGCCTGGGTGGCTCAGTTGGTTGGGAATCTGACTCTTGATTTCAGCTCAGATCATGATCTCTCTGAGATCAAACTCCACATCAGGTTCTGTGCTGACAGCTTGGAGCCTGCTTGGGATTCTGTCTCTCCCTCTCTCTCTGCCCCTGCCTTGCTCACACTTTCTCTCTCTCTGTCTCTGAAAAATAAACATTTAAAAAAAGTTAAGTATGGAAAATGTAAGAATTGGCTGAAAACTGAGAGAGAAAACAGACAAGAGAAACAGACCCCGTTTCGGGGTTACAGTGTTATTGGTGTTATCAGAACCAGGCTTTAACTATGACTACCGTATTCAAGCAAGTAAATAATATGGAAAATTGGATTAGAATTAGGACTATCAGAGAATAGAACTGAAACTGAAAGTATAAAAAATCTGGCTGTAAAAAATTAAGTAAAATTAAGACCTCCGCAGTGGGCTTACAGACAGGTTCGATACAAGGAAAGAGAAATGGTACATTGGAAAAGAGAGTAAAATAATGTCCAGCTGAAGCATGGAGATGAAAACGAATTAGGATTAAAACAATGCCAAACAGAAAAGAGCAGAAGAGACATATGGAACATGGTAAAAATGTCTTCTGTAAGTGTACCTATAGTCTCAGAAAATGAAGAGAGAGGCAGAGAGAGGGAAGGAGGTACAGTTGTGAATAATAATGGCTAAAATTGTTTACCATGAAAACATGAGCCAAAAGAAAGCTAGTGTAAGTTACTGTCATCTAAGTAGACCTGAGATAAGGATCATTACTAGAGATAAAGAGAGAAGGATAGTTATTCTAAATATACAGTTAATTAATAAATAGCTATAAAAAATCAGAACTAAAAGAAGAAATTGATAAATTCATCATCATAATTGAAAAATTTTAATACCCCTCTCAATAATTGATACAACAGCTATACCGGCAGTCCCCCAGTATTTTGGTCTTGGGTCCCTTTTACACTCTTAAAAATAGTTATGAACATATGTAAATGTATTTTAAACAGTAGGGGCTCCTGGGTGGCTCAGCTGGTTGAGTGTCCAACTCTTGATTTCGGCTCAGGTCATGATCCCAGGGTCATGGGGTCGAGCCCCTCATTGGGCTCTTTGCTCGGTGTGGAGCCTGCTTAAGATTCTCTCTTTGTTCCTGTGCCCCCCACCCCACTCGTGCACACATTCTCTCTCTCTCTCTCAAATAAAAAAACAGTAAACACAATGCATGTTCATATAAAATAACACATTTTTATGGAAACTAACTATATTTTCCAAACAAAACTTTAATGTGAAGTGCCATTACTTTGTATTTTTGAAAATTTTATTAATGTCCAGCTTCATAGAAGACATAGAAGAATAGAAGATATAGAAACAGAAGACAACATATCTGTTTTAAGGCACTGTTTTGGTTGAAGTATATAAAGAAAATCCAGCTTTACAAAGATGTATAGTTGGAAAAGGGAGGGCTGTTTTAATGGCTTTTCCCATTATTGTGAGTATTCTTTTATACCCCAACTTGACAAGTGCTAATTTCTTTTTATTTTTAATTTTTTTTTCTTTTTCAAATTTGAGAGAGAGCATTTGTGGGGTATAAGGGCAGAGCGGGGAAGAGAGAATCTCAGTCAGGCTCTACGCTCAGCGTGGAGCCCAACATGGGGCTTGATCCCACCACAACCCTGCTATCATGACCAGAGCTGAAATCAAGACTTGGACACTCAGTCAGCACCTGGGTGGTGGCTCGGTCGGTTAAGTGTCCAACTTGGGCTCAGGTCATGATCTCACAGCTTGTGGGTTCGAGTCCCACATCAGACTCTGTGCTGACAAGCTCAGAGCCTGGAGCCTGCTTTAGGTTCTGTGTCTTCCTCTCTCTCTATCTTACACTCTATCTCTGTCTCTCAAAAATAAATTTTAAAAAGTTAAGAAATTGAAAACAAAAAACGTTGGATGCTCAGCCACCAGAGCCACCAAGGCTCCCCAGACAAGTTGTAATTTCTTAAAGCTTAGTTGCAAAGTGGAATCTGAAACCATTTCAATGAACTTTTCATAGTATACTATGAAATCCATTTGTCTGTCTTGTATTTTGAATGATCTTTTATTCACGCATGATTTTTTTTAACACTGTGCATTGGGTCAGTTGTAAAATATTTGTCCAGTGAGTCAGGCAGATTTTTCAAATATTGACACTTCTCATCACTGTCAGTCTTATCAGAAAATACTGGGCCACATTAAAATGACATTCTATTTATCAGGAAAAGATCATTGAGTTTGAAATGGCAAGCCACAAGAAGATATTTGTAATACATGCATCTGACATATAATATTCACGATATTAAAAAAAAACTCCTTGACAACAACAACCATAATACCAACATCTCACTAGAAATGTAGGCAAAAGACATGACGTGCACTTCACAAAATAGGATATCCAAATGGCCAAGAAAGAAAGAAAAGATGCTTAGCCTCATTAGTCATCAGGAAAACGCAACAGAGCGCAATGAGATACTAACTCACACATACCCCAGAATTAAAGGGATAAAAATATCATTATTGACAGCAGGGGAGAATATTAGGACTTATACTCTGCTGGTGGGAGTGTAAATTGGTACACCAATATGTAAAACTGTTAGATGCTGAATATTTGCATCCAGCGATTCCATTCTTGAGAGTATAACCAACATAAATATGGCGGGTGCAGCAGTCTCCTGGTATCCAGGGCAGGTACATTCCAGATCCTCAGTGGATGCTGAAACCACAGATACTACTGGACCCAATGTATGCTATGTTTTTCCTATACGTACGTACCTCTGATGAAGTTTAATTCATAAATTAGGCACTGTAAGAGATTAGCAACAATAATAGAACAGTTATAATAATATACTGTAATAACAGTTATGTGAATGTGGTGTTTCAGAATATCTTATTGGGTTGTACTCACCCTTTTTGTGATGATGTGAGATGATGAGATGCCACTGGGATGCGATGAGTGGGGTGATGGCACAGGCACTGTGATGGGGCGTTGGGCTGCCCCTGGCCTTCTGACGAGATGTCAGAAGGAGGGTCATCTGCTTCCAGACTGACCAAGGGAAACTGAAATTGTGCAAAGTGAAACCGTGGGTAAGGAGCAGGGGACTGCTGTGTATGTGTCAAAAGACGTATGTAAGAATGTCCATGGCACCCTTATTCCCAACAGCTCCAAGCTGGAAACAACTCCGATGTCCTTCGGTAAGAGAACAGATCAGCAATCCATGGGGTATTCTTACAGTGGAATCTCACGTAGCAATCAGAACTATTGTTAGACGCAGTGATACAGATACATCTCACAACCAGTGTTGATTGAATAAAGCCAGGCACAGAAGAGTACGTAATGTATGATTTCACGGTTTATCAAAGTCAAAAAGAGGGGCGCCTTGGGTGGCTCAGTTGGCTAAGCATCTGACTTCAGCTCAGGTCATGATCTCATGGTTCATGCATTTGAGCCTGGCTGTCAGCCCAGAGCCCACCTCGGGTCCTCTGTCCCCTGCTATCTTTGCTCCTGCCCTGCTCGTTCTCTCTCTCTCTGTCTCTCAAAATAAATAAATAAGCTAAAAAAGGTCAAAAATATGAAAAACTAATCACCTATAGTGTAACAAGTTATAATAGTGGTTATAACTATTATATAATATATATAAAATTATATAATATAATATATATATAATAGTGGTTATAGTGTAGGGAAGATGGTATAAGGGTGGGGGAAGAGTGTGGGAGGGCACATAAGGAGACTTCACTCGGGGATGCACTGGGATATTCACTTGGGGTTGATTTAATTATTTGTACACTTTTATATATGTTATACTTTAATTAAATAGTTTACCTAAAGAGACATTAACAGTTAAGAAAGAAGTGCAAATTAGAAAGTTACCATATGCATATTGCAGGAAGCTCACAAAGATAGCTAAACATGATACCCACAGTCATTCTTTTGGCATATTGTTTAGAATCCCTTCCCAAACATTTACAAATAAGGCTGCTACAACATAATGGGTGGCCTAAACAATAAACATTTATTGTCTCACAGTCCGGAGGCTGAGAAGCCCAAGATCAAGGTGCCAGTAGTTTCAGTTCCCTGGTGAGGGCTCTCTTCTTGGGTTGGAGAGGGCCACCTTCTTACTGTGTCTTTATATGGTGGCCTCTGGTCTCTTCTTCTTATAAGGACATTAACCCCGTCATGGAGGCTCCACCCTCATGACTTCATCTAGACCTAGTTACCCCCCCTCCAAAGACCCCACCTCCAAATACCATCACATTGGGATTAGGGCGTCAACATATGAATTTTGGGGGGACGCATTTAGTGCATACATTGCTTAGCTCTCTTAGTTCCTTCATTTTCTCATTGGTAAAACAAGAGTTATAATAGTGCCTATTTCATACTGTTGTCTTTAGGGTCAGGTAGATAATGTATTTAGTGTGCTCAGAGTGGTTCGTAATTAGCGGCTAAAGTTATTCATTTGACAAACACTTGCCAAGTTTCTAATAATGTGCCTGGCATTGGGCTGGTGATGGAGACACAGAAATAAATAAGACAAAGTGAACTCCTGGAGGCCTCCGTCTAGCTGTATGTGCTGTCCAACGTGGAAGCTATCCAGATATGGCGATTCAGATTAAAATGAAATTACATTAGAAGTTCGATTGCTCAGTTGTACTAGCTACATTTCAAGCGCTTTTGTAGCCATACGTGGCTACTGGCTACCATATTAGCACAGATAGGAACATTTCCACCATTGCAGAAAGTTCTGCTGAATGGTGTGGACAGAGCAGGTCAGCGTATGGTGATAGAAGTGGCTACTGACAGGTGTTCTGGTAGAGGCGAGATGAGCCGTTTTGAAAAATGATTTTCAGGTGGAAGAACAGGGAGAAGGCCACTCTGTACAGTGAAAGCACAAAGTCACGGGGCTTCGAGAGACCTTTGACTCGCCTGGAGATCCGAAGTAGTCCAGGGTGCCAGGAACACAGAATGCAAAGGGTGGTGGCTTGGAGATGTGACAGGAAGAGAAGGTACAGACTCAGTTCTGAAGGGTGGGGAGGACGCCCAAGTCAGGAGTTTTTCTACAGGACACTTAGGAGCGCTCTATCTATTACTTTGCTTACGTCTTGAGAGTTACTGTTTCTTTTATCAATTTACCTAACAAAAATAAAACTGTCCTATTGAGAAAAAATACTCTTCCTAGTCTTTCTTTTTTCTTTCTTTCTTTTTTTAAAAACATGGTGGCAGTAAATTTTTATGTTGGCAAGTCTTTGTCGTTTCTAAGCAAACAAAGTGTCCCTTCTAGAGACTGAGATATTTTTAATAGTGTTTTATTTTTGTTTTCCTGTGGTTTTATTTTTTTTAGTTTTAAATATAAAATGGTGTCAAATAATTTTTGTATATCTGGAATAGGGCGTCTAAGTTTTATATACATACATAGATATTATGTATCTACATAAGTTTATATATATGATAAGGATATATAAATACATATATAAATACATATGCATACATACATATTATGTATATACATTTGTGTTACTTATGCATATAAATGCTAGCCTAGTACTCCCTACGCCATTTATTAAATAATGTTTCCCTTCTCGGTGATGGATTCTTTGTCATGTATCACATTTTTGTGTATAATGAGGTTTATTTCTGAGTTATTCTGTTCTATTACTCTTTCTTGTGTCAGTGTAGCATTGTTTATTTATGCCACAAAATTTATTAAATATCTGTGTGTATAAATGAAAAATCATGATCATTTAGTTTCTCTTTCTATGTTTGTTTGAAAATTGAAACTCATCTAAAATATATTAAAGACTTGAATTTAAGAACTGAAACCATAAAACTCTTTTTTTGAGAGAGAGAGAGAGTACGCACGTGCATGTGCATGAGCAGGGGAGGGATGGACAGAGAGAGGGGAGGACAGAGGATCCGAAGTGGGCTCTGCACTGGCAGCAGAGACCCCAGTGCGGGGCTCGAACCCACAAACTGCCAGATAATGACCTGAGCCAAAGTCAGACACTTAACCAGCTGAGCCACCCAGGTGCCCCTGAAACCATAAGACTCTTAGAAGAAAACATATGCAGTTAGCTTCTTGACATCGGTCTTAGCAAAGGAAGCCATCCATAAAGTGAAAAGGCAACCTACTGAATGGGAGAAAATAATTTGCAAATCATTTATCTGATAAGGGGCGAATATGCAAAATATATACAGGGCTCATCCAACTCAACAGTGAAACTACAAACAATCCAGGTAAAAAATGGGCACAAGATCTGAATAGACATTTTTTTCAAAGGAGACCTGTAGATGGCCAACAGGTACATGAAAAG
Source organism: Lynx rufus (assembly GCF_022079265.1). NCBI lineage: Eukaryota > Metazoa > Chordata > Mammalia > Carnivora > Felidae > Lynx > Lynx rufus. The sequence continues at coordinate 8,391,644 of NW_025814823.1, forward strand.
ACAGTCAACATCACTAATCCTCAAAGTAATGCAAATCAAAACCACAATGAGATATATCACCTCACTCCTGTCAGGATGGTTATAATCAAAAAAGGCAAGAAATAACAAGTGTTGGTAAGGATGTGGAGAAGAAGGAACCTTTGTGCACTGTTGGTGGGAACACAAACTGATGGAGCCACTGTGGAAAACGTAATGGAGGTTCCTCAAAAAATTAAAAATAGAATTACCATATGATCCAGTAATTTCACTTTTCAGGATATAGCTGAAGAAAACAGTCACGCTAACTTGTGAAGATATATGCATTCCCATATTTATTGCAACATGATTTACAATTATTTATAAGATACAGAGGTAACAAGTGTCCTTTGTAGGTGAATGGATTAAGAAGGTGTGTGGTTTATATACATGTATGCATATATATATGTATATATATATGTATACCTATATGTGTGTATATATACCTATGTATACATATGTATGTATATGTGTATTATATATATTGTATACCACACACACAAACACACACAATGGGATATTACTCAGCCATAAAAAAGAATGAGATCTTGCCATTTGCAACAGTGTAGATGGATCTTGAGGCGCTTTTGCTAAGTGAAATAAATCAAAGAAAGACAATACCAGATGATTTCACTTATGTGGAACCTAAAAAACAAAAGAAATAAAAACCAGACTCATAGACCCAGAGAACAGACTGATGATTATCAGAAGAGAGAAAGGCTGAGGGGGTGGGCGAAATGGGTACAGAGGGTCAGAAGCACCAACTTCCACGTACATAACTAAGTCATGGTGGTATAACGCACAGCATGGAGAATCAGACGATATATTACCTTTGCATGGTGACAGATGGTAACTGGACCTAAGGTGGTCATTTTGTAATGGGTATAAATGTAATGGGTATAAATCCCTGGGTTGGATACCTGAAACTAATATTGTATGTCAATTACACTTCAATAAAAAAAAAAAAAGAAAATTGAAACTCATGATTACACAGCCCTAGTGACTGGTCTGAGCTGGCTACATCCTACAGCGTGTTCCTGCAGTCCACGCTGGCATGGTATTTACTATAAACTGCATTCACTTATGGTATGTCGATCTTACAAAACGTGTCTGCTGGACCTTTGGTAAGAGCCAGCCGCACCTCATGGATGGTGATTCCTTGGCGCCTTTAGTGCACAGCTACAGAGAGTGGAGAGGATCTTCTGTAACTGTGTTATCCTTTGAGATTCACGTTTGTATAGTTTACTGTCACCATGTTAACCTGCAGCGTCAGCTATACAGAAAAAGTTTTATTACTGACATTTTATCGATTGGAAGACTCAGTTAAAAATACCTGGCAGGTGGAGGGTGCTTTACACGAACTAGCCTAGCTAGAATTGCCCTCAGTGCTTTCCCTTCCCCTGGCATTTCTGTGCGTGCCCCTGTATGCGCACAGGCACACGCTGAGGAGTGGGGTTGAGGGGTGCAGAGGAATAGAGCTTGTGGAAGCTGTGGTAATCCACAAATGTAATTCTTCAGTGGGTCATAAGGGGACCACGGCATGGGTCTTGAGGCGGGCGGCTTGAGCAGCATTCGAAGCATCCCTTAAACGTGGCCAATAGCAGCACCTGTTGAGTATCACGTGTCTACGGTGTGCCTTTGGGCAGGTCATTTACATAACGAGAGGGTGTGTCCGTGTTTTGGAGGTTGCTCTTAAGATTATTTTCTCAGTTAGAAATTCAGATATTATCACTTAGTTTAAATGGAATAGCATTTACAAAAATTAGTCAACTGCTTTATTTTTTTTAAGTTTATTTATTTTGAGAGAGAAGTAGAACAGCACCTGTGAGCAGGGGATGGAGAGAGAGAGAGAGAGAGAGAGAGAGAGAGAGAGAGAATCCCAAACAAGCTCCGCGCTGAGCGCCCAACGCGGGGCTCGATGCCAAGAATGTGAGATCATGACCCGAGCCGAAATCAAGAGTCAGGTGCTTAACCAACTGAGCCACCCGGGTGCCCCTCAACTGTTCTAAATTGTTGCCCTTCATTCATTTGACGTGAACGATTCCCAGGGGGAAATCGCTCTCATTCGTAGAGAGCTTTAGCCTTCTTAGAGCACCTTTCTCACCTTATCCTAGTTGATGCTTACAGCACACCTGTGAGGTGGGTATTAAAATTAAGTACGTTTTACAAGGGAGGAAACCCAGGTTGACAGGGAGTAAGAGGCATCCCCAAGCAAGAGTAGTTTCCCTTTCTTGCCCACCATATGTCTCAGATTTGTCAGAGTTGCCCCAGAGCTATTCCTCAGGGTTTTCTCTAAAATGAAAGCAGACAGAATCACTGTAATTATAATGGTGACCCATCTGTTGCCATTATTCTTGTTTATAAAGATTGGTGATGTAACTGTATCTAAAATTGCCCCTTTGCGGACCGTATTTATTTTCATTAATGATTAGCGATTATAAATGCATTGCAAACACACAACTGTAGTGAACACTCCTTGGGACCCTTTATTCATATAGATGAGCTTTCCCTTAGATTCTGTCCTGGGGCCAGCCTCTTGAATTTGGTCATACGTAGCCTTCCCATTGCTGTCTGCCCACGGGGAGGTGGCTTATTAGAGACGGCCGTGGAAAAGGGGCCCCGGGCCCATTTGAATCAGCTGCACGAAAGAGAACCCATGATTTTATAGATGAGGCTGCTCCGTTTCCCGCCTTTAGAAAATTTCAGGCATTCACCACTTAATGTCACCACCTCTTACGGTGCAGAAGGGCTGCACTCACCATGTGGCTCTCACGAGGGCTCTTCTACGTGACTGAATATTCGTTTTGATGCTCTCGTGTTGTGTAATGGTGGGATTTGCTTTTGGACTTTGCATAGCGGGTCTCAAACGAAGATAGCTCAAAGTCCATGAATATGGACATGTTTCTTTCATATCTTTGGTAAATATTGACTGGAAGGGTTTAGATCGTGCTTACAGTTAACTAAATTTAAAATACGCGTGCACACCATAACCATGAAGGGAGATGCGTGGCTAGGGAAAAGAGAATAGAAGCACATGGTAAAATCTCTCTCAGAGGGAGATCCTTGGGGCTCCTGGGTGGCTCAGTCAGTTAAGCTTCCAACTCTTGGTTTTGCCTCACAGTTATGATCTCACAGTTTGTGAGTTTGAGCCCCGTGTCTGGCTGCCTCACTCACAGTGTGGAGCCTGGTTGAGATTCTCTCTCTCTCTCACTCCCTCTCTCTCTGCCCCACCCCTGCTCACGCACAGGCATGCACTCCCTCTTAAAATAAATGAGCTTTAAAAAAATTTTTTTAAAAAGAGGGAAATCCTTACTATTTTTCTTATTAGCATTTTCTGTTGGTCAAATGGTAAACAAAGCGACTCATAAATACACAGTAAGCGTCCCCCCTCGATGTGGCGGAACCACTGTGCCCCAATTAAATAGCTCTTTGGTGAAAATCTTGTTGATATTCAAGCCTGGCATTTTACCCTTAGCCCAAGTAAACTTCCCCCGCCCCAAGCAGGACCTAGGAAATACTTTTGCCCTCCCAGATAATGGCTTCTCAACTAGCACCAGTTGGAATCGATAATTCTGTGATCTGATCTCTTTGTCTTTACTTTTTGCTTTCTGTGCTTTATTGACATTTCATTCCATCACTGCATTCTGAGATAATGAAAAGTCTCCCTAACCTCTGTGCTCATTTAGACCATTTACCTGATGGAGGTAGCTGGATTGCTCACCTACAAGGTCTGCGCCCAGATGGTTGGGTCGCGTTGGGATGATAGGTGAGCACTGGGTGAACTCAAAATTTTAGAAGGATTCGTGGAACAAGACAGTCTCTAAAAGAAACTGTATGAAGGAATCATCTATCTGAATTTTCACTTACAGGCTGTGGCAGGATCTTGCCGAGTTCCGTATTGTTTCCAAAGTAAGAAGAAACACCCGAGTGGGGTGTGGGCCTTGTGGATTCACATTCCCGGCAGGTCTCCAGCCGCTGCTGGTGTTGTTCTGCTGGTGTCAAAACCTTGAGAACTTGTGAACTGAACAACCCACTTAAGCGCTCAGTCCCCCCGTGTCAACTCTGCCCGGTAGGCTCAAAGTTTCCCACCTTGAGGAAGTTTTGTTAGAAGTTGGAGGTAAGGGGCGCCTGGGTGGCGCAGTAGGTTAAGCGTCCGACTTCAGCCAGGTCACGATCTCGCGGTCCGTGAGTTTGAGCCCCGCGTCGGGCTCTGGGCTGATGGCTCAGAGCCTGGAGCCTGTTTCCGATTCTGTGTCTCCCTCTCTCTCTGCTCCTCTCCCGTTCATGCTCTGTCTCTCTCTGTCCCAAAAATAAATAAAAACATTGAAAAAAATTAAAAAAAAAAAAAAAGAAGTTGGAGGTAAGGTGGCAGGCATGGGGATACAATGAGAGTAGCTGGTGCTACTGTTTCTGTGATAATTGCTAACGTTTTCCCTAAATACCAATCGTGTCAGGAAATACGTAAGTAACTACTGTGTGCCTCTGCTAGGGGCCTAATATGCTTAATGAAGGAGATGAATCAGATATCCCTGCCCTCAAGGCGCTTATAATTTGGTGAATAAATAAAGTATGCAAGTGAAGTGCAGGATGTGGTCATCAGGATAATGGAGAGACGAGACTGTAGAGGGATTATTTTTAGCTGGGGGATTGGGAGAGCTTCGTGGAGGAACTGTATTGATGCTGGATGTTAAGGAATGGCTGGGATTTGGACATGGCGCTGGGGGAGCAGGGCACTTCCGATGGGGATGGGGGGTGAGGGGAGAGATCCATGGGCCTGCTCAGACTGTGGTTTGGGTACAGAGGTTTGCCCTCAGTTGGAGCATAGGACACAGAGATAAGATTCGATAGATGGGCTGGACTCAGATTCTGGAATCTGTTGGATTCTTTCATTGGCTTTTTCAGCCCTGTGAACATTTGTAATTAAGTTTTGAAAAGCTCACAAGTATCATTACCTTTCCTCAGCAGACTCTCTATTTCCTGAGCCTTATTAGTAAGGGGGGGGGGGTTGAGACAGCCCCCTCGGCCAGGTTTCTGCAAGATTACAGAATGTGGTTTAAGTCTTAATGTTTTGTTGAGAGGCAAGGTTGCTTTGCCTTTCTGATTTGCCTTGACCCTGTGGGATGCCCTAAGGACTCTGGTCAGCGGAAACTAGGGACAGTCATCCCATGGTCTAAAGCAAGGATCAGTGCATTAGGGCCCATAGGCAGTCTGGCTCACTACTGGTCTTTGTGTGGCCTGTTAAGTAAGAATGGTTTTACATTTTTAAATGGTTGGAAAAAAGATCAAAAGAATCATATGCTCTGAGAAGTGAAAATTATATACAATTCAAATTCCAGTGTCCATAAGTAAAGTTTTTTAAACAAATTTTTAATGTTTATTTTTCAGAGAGAGAGAGAGAGACAGAGCATGAGCGGGGGAGGGACAGAGAGAGAGGGAGACACAGAATCCTAAGCAGGCTCCAGGCTCTGAGCTGTCAGCACAGAACCCAACACGGGGCTCGAGATCATGACCCTGAGATCACGACCTGAGCCAAAGTGAGATGCTCAACCAACTGAGCCACCCAGGCTCCCCAAAGAAGTGAAGTTTTATTGGAGTACAGCCAAGGTCATTTGTTTATATATTGTCTGTGCCTGCTTTTAATTTATTTTTTATTTTAGAGATAGAGAGCAAGAGGAGACAGAGGGGAAAAGAGAATCCGAGGCAGGCTCCGTGCTCAGGGTGGAGCCTGACTCAGGGCTTGATCTCAAGATCCAGGAGATCATGACCTGAACTGAAATCAAGACTCAGCCACCTAACTGACTGAGCCACCCAGGCACCCATCTTGTTAAAACACCAGTTGCTAGGCTCCACCCCCCAGAGATTTTAATTCCAGAGGGTAGGGCTCAAGAATTTGCATTTCTAGCAATTTCTAGGTGATGCTGCTGCTGCTGGTCCTGGGACCACCTCTGAGACCTGCTGGTCTAAAGCAGAAGCCACTTAAACTTTGACATGCTTGGGAATCACTTGGCGATATTGTTAAAATGCAGGTTTTGATTCATCAAGTCTAAGAGTCTGCATTTCTTTTTTTGTTTGTTTGTTTTATATTTTTATTTTATTTTTTTCATATGAAATTTGTTGTCAAATTGGTTTCTATACAACACCCAGTGCTCATCCCAACAGGTGCCCTCCTCATCTATACACAATGGAATACTACGTGGCAATGAGAAAGAATGAAATCTGGCCCTTTGTAGCAACGTGGATGGAACTGGAGAGGGTTATGCTAAGTGAAATAAGTCACACAGAGAAAGACAGATACCATATGGTTTCACTCTTATGTGGAGCCTGAGAAACTTAGTAGACCATGGGGGAGGGGAAGGGAAAAAAAAAGTTACGGAGGGAGCCAAACCATAAAAGACTCCTAAAAACTGAGAACAATCTGAGGGTTGATGGGGAGGTGGGAGGGAGGAGAGGGTAGGTGATGGGTCTGCATTTCCAATAGGCCCCAGGACTAGTCTTGTATCACGCGTCCACCTCTCATTCCCTGGGCAGGTGTGGCTCACCTGGTCCTTCTTTGGCTGGGATGTTGGTACAGCCAAAGGAGCAGACTTCTTTCAAGAGGGAGCAGCATTTATGTGAGTAGGTTGTGAGCAACTATTTGGGGAAATAGAATTAACTGGAGGCTACAGGATGGTAAGTGGAGAGAGATGCTGGGGCTGTTTTTTCTGTTCATGGAGAATTTTAATTGCCTTTGATGCCACGTATATACATCTCTGAATAAGCAATAATTAAAATACTTAACTAAATACGTTTCTTTATTGTGCTCGAGTTCACTCTCATTACCGTGGCTTACATACAGCTTAACATTACTTTATATGAGCATCTGATGTGAGCCCTGAATTTGTTAATTAAAATTTCGCTGCAATTTAATGTTTCGGGTATTAAGCGATGTGGCTACAGAGGGACTGTCTGCTTCTTGAAAGGAGGGGGTGCTTTGAAGGCCTGGCACTCTGCCCCTAGGTGCCAAATACGTGCAACCAGGGAGGGAGTTAAAGATCGGGGCTGGACTCTTGCTTCGGAATGCACAGGCCAATGTTGATTTTATGGACAGGTAGTGTTGAGAAAAAAAAAAATTTGTGGATGTAATTTTATAATTTCATTTTGATGAAGTTCCAAAAAACTGCACATCCAACATGTTTGTGAGTGATGTATTCATTGAAAAGAGGAGTCTCCAAGGCATCCACCAAAGTTACATGGGATCTTTTGGGTTTTGCCAAAAAAAAAAAAAAAAAAAAAGAAAGAAAAATGTTTGTAACTATTAATGGAAACAAATGAGTGAGATGTTACTGTGGCCCCACAGCAGCCCTCTAGTAAAAAGCATTTTTTGAAGTACACTCTTAGTTGTGTAAAGAATCTAACCCATAGCACCCGTATCATCACCTGTCCCGTCCTGCCTGTGCTAGTTAATGGACATTTCAAGCGTTATATTTAAGGAACACGTGAGAAGTCCATTTTTTGTTTGATTTTGCTTTGCATATCCTTCATCAGAAAGGAGAATAGTAAATAATTGTATGCCACTCTTCCTTCAAGAAAGGTTTGGAGGGGATGTTTAGAACTGTAACCCGTTCAATCTTTTTTAAAAAAATGGGATGGAGTTGGCTACAAGGTTAAAGTTTTACACAGGATTTAAAGACACCTTCCTAATACTAATTTGTTGAGGACAACGGGAGAGAGAAACACGTTATTGTTCCTGGCAGTTGTATGTTTCAGTGAGTTGGTTGAAATTATTGTTTATGCCTTAAGGGAACTTTTCTTTAGAAATTCAAACCTAATTTACAGGCCGTCGTTTTCTTGTTTCAAGATAACGGTTCATTTTCACAGACTATGGATGCAAGGAAAATTATTGAGCATGATGTTAACTTGTTTTCATTAGCAAGAGAATTTTACTGTACTTTGACCTCTAAATTCCTTCAGAGTGGGAACTTTGTGCCCAGATACTCACTAAAAGACTGTCTACTGACTTCTGTGACTTTACACATACCTCCACACAAATAATATTACCTCCTGGTGGATAGGAATGTTTTCAGATGGTTCTAAATAACTTAAATAATTTTAAATAATCTCTCTATTTTAAGAAGGTAAGGCTCAGGTCAAAAGGTAGAAGTTACAGGGAGGCAATTTTTGGTTCTAGAGAGGAGAGAACTTTATAACTCGTCGGGGCTGTTCAAAAATAAAAGGGGCTGTCTTGTTAGATAGTGACATTCCCTTCAATTAGAAGTGCTCAAGCAGATGGCAGGCACCTACCTGCCAGAGATTCTGTGGGTGGGATTCACTATTAGGTAGGAAATTAGTCTTGTTGGCTTCTCAGACGTTTTTCCTCATTTCAATATTGTTTATTCCTATAAATCTCATAAAATCGCTGCTTCCAATCTGTTTAAATGTCAGAGTAGGCTTTATAACTCCGTTGGCAACATATTTTAGAGCACTGTGGTGGACATGTAACACGTAACTTTCATCATGATAATGTCAGCCGTTGCTCGTTTCACAGGTGTTGGGGAAAGGAAAGGAACCAGCTTTTTCTGGGCCCACGTACAGCTCTCTGTATTGTGACAGATGTCCACTCTCCACTGCCCTCGTTGGAGCTTTTGTATCATGAGCTCAGTGCGGAGTCCAAGTACAGATTGGGGCTCCTCCCCAACCACCCTGTTGTGCTATCAACTCTTAAATCTTAGGAGTTGCTCAACATGCCTAAGCTTCATTTTCTTTTTCACCTTGCAGTGTGTGTGTGTGTGTGTGTGTGTGTGTCTGTGTGTGTGTGTTTTATAGGATATAGAAGAACACAGATCTAAGTAGTAGGATATATATGTTCAAAACTGTTTTTAATTATGAGAGTAACTTGTATGTGTATATATCCATATGATCATATACACGTTGGGTGTTCTTTGGGATTTTTTTTTTCTGTTTGTCCTTACTCTCCCTCCACCACTGTAGGTAACCCATGTTAATTACCTGGTATGTATCATCCGGGGCTTTCCACTATGCCCAGATAACCATATATGAACATACAAACATGCGAATATATGAGGATTTGGGACTAGTAGTTTCCTTTATTAACTTAGTATAATATTTGACACACTTAATTTTCTTATTTAACAGAACCTCATGGAAGTACCTCCAATTCAACTAGGATGGCTCTATTTTTTCTTTTATAGCTGTATAATATTCCATGGTATAGACCCCAAATTACTCATTTAATAAACATTCATTTTGTTTCCTTCTTTTGTGACAAACATCATTTATATATCTATTCTTTTGCACTGTTTTTATTTTTAGGAAAATGTTATAGTAGTTGGACTCTCATCAAAGTATATTTTTAGCAATAGATGCTGCTAGATTGCTTCTAGGATTTCTGTAACAATTTGCACTGCCACCAGCAACTTAAAAGAGTGTCCTTTTCTTGACATTTCTGTTAGCAATAGGTGTTAATCTTCCCTGTAATTTTTGCTAGTCTGGTTCGAAAGAGTCTGAGTAGTTTTCCATATATTTGGTCTTTTGGATCTTGGCTTCTCTGCAAATTGCATCTTTTTGCACATTTTTTCTATTGGATTATTTTCCTTTTTGCAGTTTCTAAGAGGGTTTCAAATAAAATTGATGTTAGAATTTAAAATGTTTATTGCAAATATTTTTTTCCAAATTTATTGTATCTAGACCTTGCTTATGATAGCTTTTGCTGTGCATGAGTTTTAAATTTTCATGTAGTAAAATATATCTTTTGTTTTATGTTTCTTTATTTTCTTGAATAAGAAGATCTCTGTGCATCTTTAGGTTATACACACTGTATCCTAGATTTTATTTTAAGAGTTTATTGCTTTATTTTTGGCATCTAGCCTTTACTTTAGCTGTAATTTATTTTTGTATGTGGTGCGAGAAATTTATTTTGTTCCAAACAGATAGTTGAGGGGCGCCCGGGTGGCTCAGTGTGTGAAGCATCTGGCTCTTGATCTCAGTTCAGGTCATGATCTCAGGATTTGTGAGATCAAGCCCCGCGTTGGGCCCTGCGCTGACAGCACAGAGCCTGTTTGGGATTCTCTCTCTCTCCCTCTCTCTCTCTCTGCCCCTCCCCTGATCTCAGTCTCTTTCTCAAAATAAATAAACATTATTTAGAAAACCCCAAATAGTTGAAAGTGCCAGTGCCGATTGTTAAAGTCCAAAAAGTATACTGAAGGGAAAGTTGAGACTTCTCTTACCAGACATTAAAACGTACTATAAAGGCTATAAATAGCTTTTCTAATAAAATCAGTGATAGGCAAATACACCACTAGGACAGAATGGAGACTCCAGAGATATTCCAGTATACGTAAAATTTTAATATATGACAAATTTAAATTCTGTTGGTAAGGTGTTTAAGTTTTATCATTTTTTTAAAATATCAGAGAAAAAAGGTAGAGTTTTCAGAGTATGTTCATCTTTACTAATTATACAGATAAATTTTTTTTTTTAATTTTTTTTTTCAACGTTTTTATTTATTTTTGGGACAGACAGAGACAGAGCATGAATTGGGGAGGGGCAGAGAGAGAGGGAGACACAGAATCGGAAACAGGCTCCAGGCTCCGAGCCATCGGCCCAGAGCCTGACGCGGGGCTCGAACTCACGGACCGCGAGATCGTGACCTGGCTGAAGTCGGACGCTTAACCAACTGCGCCACCCAGGCGCCCCCAGATAAATTTTTATGTCATTTGCCAGTAAGTTCCATAGAAAAACATAGAGCCTTTAGTCAAGAAATTCTCAGCGGCTTAAATGTACTCCAGTGAACATGTTAGTGAAAACCAGCTTGTTTTCAGGCTTCACACCGTGAGCGCTGACAAGTCTGAGTTAAGATCCCAGCGCATCACTTTTCAATCTCAAAGCATTGCAGATGATACAGACTGCTCAAGTTTTCTGCGCTAAAAACAAAACAAAATCGTTGGCTTCCGTTAGTTTCTCCACCCGGGATTCTGTATTCCTGGAGCCTTTGGTAGCATATCCTAAGTGAACACAACTAGACTGAATTAGGAGAGAGGATTTATTCATTTTGTTATTGTTGTATTCATAGTGACCCCTATGGGGGGTGTGGTCAGTTCTGAGAGTTTTGGGGTTGTAGGGTGTCATGGTGGCCATTTCCTCGAAGACTGAAGATCTCATTTGAGTGGTGCCACGAAGCATAGGTATCGGTCTGAACATGTAGATAGATATTTGGGGCTTGGGGGAAATCACCCTTCCAGGGACATGAATGATGGAAGCAGATGTGTATGTGGGATCCTGTGGTGGATCAGTTCTGTGAGGCTGGGGAGGGAGTGATCAGGTTAGAAGAAGCGATCAGAGTTGGGGACTCCCGCATGAGACTGAGTTGGTTTCTGAACTTTCACCTCGAGGGTGTTTGAAGTGGCATAATCCAGGAGTCTCTTCACAACCCTGACTTCATTTGTCACGTGCTCTCTTGACTGGCCCTAAAACAGCCATCATTCACTGAACAATGACAGATGCCAGAATTCATTAGGCACTTTCTATACAAAAGCCCTGGAAAGTCCGTCGGTAGGTCCCGGTTTTACATGTGAGAAAATGGAGGTTGGAAAGACTGAATTTCCCCATGTCATGTGTATTCGCAGAGGTATGATTCAGACTCCGGTCTGCTTGGGTCCAAAGACTATGCTCTCTATGCCCTGCCACACTGTCTGCTTCGCGTGAGTCATATCCACACGCCAGCCACCTACCTGGCATCGAACCGTTTTTCTGAAGTTTCCCATAAGGTAGCTTACTTCCTGGATAATGCCTCCCAGGAACAATTAAATTGAATTAAAAGTATAAATACAAACTTAAGGCAGATTTATAAGTATCTAGAGCAGGCTTTTGTGTGGCATGGCATTTAAGGAAAGCCTTTATCTTGTTAGCATTACGCTGCACCGGCCAGAGCCAGCCAGATGGGAATGTGGTGGCCCACTTAGGCTATCTTTAATTGCTCGCTATAAATAGCTTAATGGCACTGCCATAAAAAGACTGATGTAACTGAGGAGCTCAGAGTGACCCATATATGTGATGTTTTCTAGGTGTCTGGGAAAACTGATGCGCATGTAGGAGATGGTTTTCTCTGCTGAAATGAAGGCCTAATTTCAAGGCCATTTCATTTCTTACCCGCACCTCTCTTCAGATTCCATTCCCTCCCTCATTCCTTTTTGCCCTCCTCTGTGGTGAGATCGTAGCTGGCACACTGTGTCTCTCACATCTCAGCCACAGACTCAGTACACTTGACCTGGGACTGGAAGAGAAGTGCCTGCCAGAGCCCAGTCTGATGCCCATAAGAGGACTCCCGCACGCTTTTATGGCATGTTCCCTGCGATGTCTGGCAGTCATGGGAACCTGGATGTCTTGCTTTGTTCTAGACATCGATGATTTCTTTTTTAATTCAAGTGTAATTAACATACGGTGTTATATCCGTTTCAGGTGTACAATGTAATGATTCAACAATTCTATACGTTTCCCAGTGCTCATCAAGATAAGTGTGCTCTTACTCTTAAAAACTGAGAACAGGGGCGCCTGGGTGGCGCAGTCGGTTAAGCGTCCGACTTCAGCCGGGTCACGATCTCGCGGTAGCCAGGGCACGATCTCGCGGTCCGTGGGTTCGAGCCCCGCGTCGGGCTCTGGGCTGATGGCTCAGAGCCTGGAGCCTGTTTCCGATTCTGTGTCTCCCTCTCTCTCTGCCCCTCCCCCGTTCATGCTCTGTCTCTCTCTGTCCCAAAAATAAATAAACGTTGAAAAAAAAAAAAAAAAAAACAAAAAAAAACCCTGAGGACAAACTGAGGGTTGATGGGTGGTGGGAGGGAGGAGAGGGTGGGTGATGGGTATTGAGGAGGGCACCTTTTGGGATGAGCACTGGGTGTTGTATGGAAACCAACTTGACAATAAATTTCATATTAAAAAAAATATATATAAGTGTGCTCTTAATCCCCTTTATTTCACCCATCCCTCCACCTGCCTCCTCTCTGATAATCATCCGTTCTCTGTATTTAAGAGTCTGGTTTTTTGTCTTTTTTTCCTTTGTTTTGTTTCTTAAATTCCACATATGAGCGAAATCATATGGTATTTGTCTTTCTCTAACTGGCTTATTTCACTTAGCATTATACCCTCTAGCTCTCTCCATGTTGTTGCACATCACAAGATCTCATTCATTTCTATGGCTGAGAAATATTCAATTGCATAGCACATCTTCTTTACTCATTCATCTATCAATGGACAGCTGGGTTGCTTCCATATCTTGGCTGTTGTAAATAATGCTGCAATAAACTTGGGGTGCATTTATCTTTTCAAATTAGTGTTTTCATTTTCTTTGAGGAAATACCTAATAGTAGAATTACTGGATCATATGATAATTCTATTTTTAATTTTTTGAGGAACCTCCGTACTATTTTCCACAGTGGCTGTACCAGTTTACACTCCCACCAGCAATGTACAAGAGTTCCTTTTTCTCCACATCCTTGCCACCACTTGTTATTTCTCGTGTTTTTGATTTTAACCATTCAGATAAATGTAAAGTGATATCTCATTGTGGTTTTAGTTTGCATTTCCCTGATGATAGTGATGTTGACCATCTTTTCATGTGTCTCTTGGCCATCTGCGTGTCTTCTTTGGAAAAATGCCTATTTAGGTCCTCTGCCCATTTTTTAATTGGATTATTTTTGTTGTGTGTGTTGAGTTGTAGAAGTTCTTTATATATTTTGGATACTAACCCTTTACCGGATATATGATTTGCCAATATCTCTTCCCATTCAGTAGGTGGCCTTAGGATTTTGTTGATGGTTTTCTTCAGTGTACAAAAGCTTTTTATTTTGGTTTTCTTCAGTGTACAAAAGCTTTTTATTTTGAGGTAGTCCTAATAGTTTAATTTTGCTTTTGTTTCCCTTTCCAGAGCACACATATCTGGAAAGATGTTTCTGCAGTGATGTCAAAGAAATTACTGGTTTCAGGAATTTTCTGGTTTTATGTCTCCTATTTAGGTCTCTAATCGGTTTTGAGTTTATTTTTGTGTATGGTGTAAGAAAGTGGTCCAGTTTCACTCTTTGGCATATAGCCGTTCAGTTTTCCCAGCACTATTTGTTGAAGAGACTGCTTTTTTCTCCCACTGTATGCTCTTGCCTGCTTTGTCATAGATTAATTGACCATAAAACCGTGGCTTTACTTCTGGACTCCCTATTCTGTTCTATTCCTCTATGTGTCTATTTTGTGCTAGAACCACACTGTCTTGTTTACTGTAGCTTTGTAGTAGATCTTGAAATCTGGGATTGTGATACCTCCAGCTTTGTTCTTCTTTTTCAATATTGCTGTGGCTATTTGGGGTCTTCTGTGGTCCCATACAATTTTTAGGATTTTTTGTTCTAGTTTTGTGAAAAGTGTTCCTGGTATTTTGACGGGGATTGCATTAAATGTGTAGATTGCTTTGGGTAGTATGGGCATTTAAAAAATACTGGTTCTTTTAATCCACGAGCATGGAATATCTTTCCATTTGTTTGTGTCATCGTCAGTTTTTTCCATCAGTGTTTTATAGTTTTGGGGGCATTGGTCTTTCTCCTCCTTGGTTAAGTTTATTCCTAGGTATTTTATTCTTTTTGGTGCAATTGTATATGAGATTTCCTAATTTCTTTTTCTGCTACTTCATTATTAGTGCATAGAAGTGCAGCAGATTTCTGTACATTGATTTTGTATCTCTGACTTTACTGAGTTTATATATCAACTCTAGTAGTTTTTTTTTGGTGGAGTCTTTAGGGTATTCTATATACAGTAAAACCTTGGTTTGCAAGCATAATTCATTCCAGAAACATGCTTGTAATCCAAAGCACATGTATATCAAAGCAAATTTCAAGAACCATTGGATCAGTTGTGATCATGTGATGTTTGGCATCACGTACTACTCACGTTGTAAGACCTCGCTCATTTATCAAGGTAAAACTTATTAGCAATATTTGCTCATCTTGTGGAACGCTCGCAGAACAAGTTACTCACAATCCAAGGTTTTACCGTGCATAGTATCGTGTCATCTGCAAATGGTGGAAGTTTTACTTCTTACCACATTGGATGCCTTTTATTTCTTTTTCTTGTCTGGTTGCTGCAACTAGGACTTCCGGTACTGTGTTGGATAAAAGTGGTGAGAATGGACGTCCTTGTCATGTTTCTGATCATTTTTTTCACGATGGAGTGTGGTATCAGCTGTGGGTTTTTCACATATGGCCTTTATTATGTTGAAGTATATTCCCTCCAAATTTACTTCGTTCAGAGTGTTTATCATGAATGGATGTTGTACCTTGTCAAATACTTTTTCTGCATCTCTTGAGGTGATTGTCTTGATTCAGTCGCTAGGTCATCTCTGATATAGTTCTTACTAGCCTTCGCCAACCCATACCCCCAGCCCCCAAGCAGTAATTCCCCTTGACGTTCCTCTCCCTGCACAGGTTGTAAGTCCTAACATGTGAGCTCAGAATGGTTGCAGCAACCCACCGCTCCTTCTGGTTTTCTCCGTGCCCCACCCCTGCTATATGTTGGTTTTCCACCTTTGTGTGAGCATCCCACCAAGACTTGGTAGGTTTTCTCATCAGAGGCTCTCTTTTCAAAGAAAATGGAATCTGGTAGAATCGGAGATTGGAAAGGCCAGATGATTACACTGAAAGGAGAGGGACTGATGGGTAGAAAACATGTGGAATAACGACCCGAACTCTAGGAAGAGTGTACATGATTAGAAAACAACACTACTAAGAAACTGGACCCCGTAAGTTAGAAGATTAAAGGGAGAGAGAGGGAATGAGGGAGGGAGTGTAGGAGGCAGTCATGGGAAACTGGGTAGATGAGCTGGTGGGAAGAAGGCCACCTTAGAGAAGATGTGATGATTTCCATGATCTGGGGCTTTGCATCTGCTTTTTTGTGCGTGCCAAAAGGTAGCACCACATGGGCACAAAGAACTCTGGGTTTGGAGACACTGGGTTGATTCTAACTAGATCAAAAATCAGTTCAGCACTTGGGTCCACAGATGCTGGTAACTGGGGCATAGCATCTGGTATCTTTCCCTTTACAGAGATAGTTTTTTCCTTATGCATAAAAATCACTATCAGTAGTGGTATTTGCCATTCACTGACCATCCATGTTTCTTTTGCAAGTGGTTCATCAAAACTCAGTAAAACTAGGTTATTTTCTTTATTTCAGGTAACTTGCCAAGGCTACGCAGGTGAATGTAGACCTCTGACTTTAACCTTCACACTCTTTCTTTGGGACCAAGTGGTCTCTCTCAGGAGCATAGGTGGGCATGGGGCCTGAAGTCTGATGCCGAGAACTGATTCTGTGTGTCATGGAATTCATGAACATAGGGGTCTGTCTGTATTTTGTGATATGCACGTGGGAGAAGCCATGAGACTAAGCCCTAAGGTCAACCTTTAAGCAATTATTCACCTTGGTGAAAATGCACCTTCCTGAAAAAAACGTGCCTCTGGGACATGTTTTTGAGCATAGCACATTTCCAGACACTAACAGGCCCTCTGACCCATTGGGCTGGAATTGTCAGCTTTGGTTATGCTCTAACAGTAATAACGGAAGAGAAAAAATGTCAGCGTGCTTATTCGATATCCACATACAACTTGTTCCTCCTGCTTAGTGAAGATAGTAGTTTAGAATCCTCAGTTTCCAGCTTGTCCATGCTTTCAGGCTTCCCGCCCAGAGTGGTGGGTTTTAGAGGCACCCGGGGAACCTTTCCTCAGCATGCTGTAGTTGGCAAGGGTCTCCTGTTTTCCCTAGGCTCACTGCTTGCTTGGTCTGATCTCGGTGAAGGTGACCTGGGTCTATACGTCGAGCAGCACGGTGTGATATTTGAAATATTGTCCAACTTCAGCGAACTGGGATATAATGTGGTGGTGGTGTGTAAGCCAAAAGGACATCAGAGTGGCCCAAATAGATGCTGGGAAATTTGTGTGTGAGGTGGAGAGCCTGTTATTCTTAGTCTGTTTACTACTGTTTAAAAATATCTCTCCAAGATTTGACGGTCTGGTTTCTCAGCCCGCGCACCGGTAGAAGTAGCAGATTAAAAGGTGTGGGGATTCTCTGGAGGCAGTTACACTGACAAAAGCAAGAAATGGAAAAAGGAACAGGCAGTCGCAGGAACTTCCAAAATTGGGTCAACAGGTCCTGTTTCATGTGACAGGAGAGTGCTTATTGAATAGTAAGCTCGAAGTGAGTCTCGGCGAATAAATACGTAGCCATGAATGTTTGTGTGGTTGAGATTTGTGAAGAAGGTTAAATTCATTTTAGTGCCTGTGTTGCAGAGGGATAAGGGAATGCATAGTTCACTTGAAAGCTATTTCTAGGCTTAAGATATTATTTTTAAAAATTTGTTTTAAATTGGGGTTTGAAAAGACAGGCTGGGAAGTTTTGAAAAGACTTCTGCCCCTGGGAAGATGGCACAGGCATTCTTCTCCATATTCTTCCCAAGCACAACTTAAAACTCTGTGCTTTATGTAAAAAACAGACGGGAGAAGGGTCTCAAAGATGGAGGGAAGGCAGCACGTCAGCTACAGATATTGAGGAATGAGGCAGTGGGGAGTTTCCTGGGTTGTCTTCATTTGTTCCTATACCCCAGACTCCCAGACTTGGAGCAGTAGAAGCCAACAACCCAGAACGATCAGTGGGCCCTGATTAAAAAGCCCCGGACAGGGGCGCCCGGGTGGCGCAGTCGGTTAAGCGTCCGACGTCAGCCAGGTCACGATCTCGCGGTCCGTGAGTTCGAGCCCCGCGTCAGGCTCTGGGCTGATGGCTCAGAGCCTGGAGCCTGTTTCCGATTCTGTGTCTCCCTCTCTCTCTGCCCCTCCCCCGTTTATGCTCTGTCTCTCTCTGTCCCAAAAATAAATAAACGTTGAAAAAAAAATATATTAAAAAAAAAAAGCCCCGGACAAAAGCTGGCTTTCTGTAGCCAAAGGGCCGGGAGGGGAGCAGATCAGCAAGACGGAAAACCATTAGGCAGTGGTCACTCTGCTGTAGCCAGACATCACAGATGACCTTGTGGCCCCGCACCCATCCCCGCCAGCAGAGACCCAGTGGGGAGCCTCGACCTTCCCTGGGGAGGCTGTACTGATGTGTCCCAACGCCTCTGCCAGGGTGGTGTCAGAGAAGATTCAGTAGGGAGCCTGGACTTCACCTGACAGTAACAAGGCCCTGCTTTGCTTCCCGACTGTGGTGGTGTCAGTGAAGGCCTGGGGGAGAGTCAGGGCTTTCACCACCTCCCAGCGGTAATGGGGCCACGCGTCCCTTCCACGGTTCACGGGAAACCTGACTCGTAGCCCAGCCTATCAGTGAAGTAATGAGGAAGTGTCCCCCCCCCTTCTGCCAGAGCAATGTCAGAAGGTTTAAATGAGAGGTTCTCACGACACAATACCCCAAATGTCCAGGTTTCAATGACAAGGTGTTGTCACGTCAAGAACTAGGAAGATCTCAAACTGAGAGGAAAAAGAATCAGAGACGCCACTATTGAGATGACAGAGATGTTAGAATTATCTGAGAAGGACTTTAAAGCAGCCATCATAAAAATGCCTCATCAGCACATGGAAGGGTGTTCGATACTATTAGGGAAAGGTAAATCAGAACTGCAGTGAGATACCCCTTCACACCCACTAAGATGCTGTAATCTAAGAGACAGACAGGAAAGACTGTTGGCAAGAATGCAAAGAAATTAGAACCCTCATGCCTTGCTGGTAGGAATGGAAAATGCAGTAAAAAAATCTTCTTTAATGTTTATTTATTTTTGAGAGACAGAGAGACAGAACACAAGTGGGGGAGGGGCAGAGAGAGAAGGAGACACAGAATCCGAAACAGGCTCCAGGCTCTGAGCCATCAGCACAGAGCCCGACGCGGGGCTCACACTCACGAACCACGAGATCATGACCTGAGCCGAAGTCGGACGCTTAGCTGACTGAGCCACCCAGGTGCCCTGTAAATTTTTAATGTTTGTTTGTTTGTTTTTTTTGAGAGAGAGCACAAGCAGGGGAGGAGCAGAGAGAAGGAGACACAGAATCTGAAGCAGCCTCCAGGCTCCGAGCTGTCAGCACAGAGCCTGATGCAGGGCTCAAACCACGAACCGTGAGATCATGACCCGAGCCGAAGTCGGACGCCTAACCGACTGAGCCACCCAGGCGCCCCAAAATGTAACCACTTTGGAAAGCGGTTTGGCGGTTCTTTGAAAAGTGAAAAAGAATTACCGTATGACTCAGTAACTCCACCCATAGCTATGCACCCGAGAGAATTGAGAACATAGAGTCCACACATAAAATTGTACGTGGATGTTCGTAGCAGCTCTTATATTCATAGTAGCTAAAAATTGGAAACAGTATGAATGGATAAACAATGTCTTATGCCCGTATCATGGAGGATTATTCAGCCATAAAAAGGAATAAAGTGCTGATGCATGCTACAACATGGATGAACTTTGAAAACATTAAGCTCTAAGGGAAAGAAACCAGTCGTAGAAAGCCACATATTGCTTGACTCCATTTATATGGAATGCATAGAACAAGCAAATCTATAAAGACAGAAAGATTAACAGTGTCCGGAGAGAAGAGAGAAAGGGGAATGAGGAATGGTTGCTAATCAGCAGGAGGTTTCATTTTGGAGTGCTACAAATGTTTTGGAGTCAGGTAACAGTTGATGGCTGCAGAACTTTGAACGTAGTAGAACTACTGATTTTCTGGTTTCAAAGGGTGAATTTTATGGTATGTGAATTATATCTCAACAAACACATGCAGTGTTTCAAAGAACAATTACACACAAAAGTGGGGGAAAAAGAAAAAAAAAACCCCAAAGAAACAGAAGATATGGAGAAGAACCAAATGGAGAGTTTAGAACTGAAAATATAACTGAAGTAAAAAACTCAGTGGATGGGCTCAACAGAAGAATGGAGGTGACAGAGGAAAAAAAAAATAAGTGATTTTGGAAGCTGGAATAATAGGAATATAGGGGTACCAGGGTGTCGCAGTCGGTTAAGTGTCCGACTTCGGCTCAGGTCATGATCTCATGGTCCGTGAGTTCGAGCCCCGCGTCGGGCTCTGTGCTGACAGCTCAGAGCCTGGAGCCTGCTTTGGATTTGGTGTCTCCCGTTCTCTCTGCCCCTCCCCTGTTCATGCTCTGTCTCTCTGCCTCTCAAAGATGAATAAATTAAAAAAAAAAAAAGAATAGGAATTATCTAATCTAAACAACAGAGAGAATAGATCAATGAGCAGAACCTCAGAGACCTGTGGGACTCTTAACAAAAGACCTGACATTCAGGTTGGAGTCCCAAAAGAAAAGAAAAAAGAGTGGGCTGAAGAAGCACTTAACGAAATCATGGCTGAAAACTTCCTAAATTTGTCACAAGACATAAATGTACAGATTCATGAAGCTGAGCGAACCCTAAATAAGACCAACCCAAAGGAACCCAGCGTCCAGCCCCATCTTGTTTACTGTAGGTGTCGTGTCCTACGGTGCATCTCTGGAGTTTCTTCATCTTGCATTAGTGAAACTTTTTCTCTTTGCTTTTCAGTTGTTGAACTTCCTGATTTACATGTTAAGCTCAGAGATTCTTTCCTCAGCCGTGTCCAGTCTACTAATGAGCCCATCAAAGGCACTCTTCATTTCTGTTACAGTGTTTTTGATCTCTAGCGTTTCTTATTTTTCTCCCTTCGGATTGCCATCCCTCTGCTTACATCGTCCATCTGTTCTTGCCGGCTGCCGCTTTATCCGTTAGAGCCCTTAGCATATTAATCATAGTCGTTTCGAATGCCTGGTGTGATCATTCCAACATCCCAGCCGTGTCTGGTTCTGATGCTTGGTCTGTCTCTTCAAGTTGTGTTTCCTGCCTCTCGGTGTGCCTTGTGATTGTTTTCTGGATAGCCAGACGTGACGTCCCCGGTGAAAAGAGCTGCGGGAAATCGGCCTCTGGTGTTGCGGTGGTGAGGTGTGGGGAAGGGGAAGCGTTCCGTCATCCTGGCATCAGGCCTCAGTCCTTTAGTGAGCCTGTGCCTCTCCACTGTGAGCCTCACAAGTATTTGCTACTTTATTTTTACCCTCTCAGGTGGGACAGGTTGGCTAGAGAAGGCTGGACTTGGGTACTTCCCTTTCCCCAGGTTAATTCAACTCCCTTAATGCCCCAGTCCCTTGGGCTCTGGTTAGCTTAGTTTCCCGAGGACAAGCCTTGCCAAGAACAGAGTGCTCAGGCTTAATTCAGAATCCTTCTTTTTCGCCTCCCCCACTGGAAACCTGAGGGGATTTTTTTTTTCCTCCGATATTTTCTGTGGGAACCTGATCGATTGAGCTCCTAGAGGTAAAATCTCACAGTATTGTGGGGCACCCCCCAAGCTGGAGCCTCCTGTCGTCTTTAACTCTGGGAGTCGCACACCGAGCCTCCAGCGGCCATCAACTACAGTTCAGGGTTTCCTACCCAAGCACTGGCCCCTGAGGTGGTTTCTGCTCAGGGAGGGCGTGTTTGCCTGGCCGCCTCTCCAGTCTCGGGGCTGACGTTTTCCCTGGGTCCAAGAAGAGCTGTGGCTGTTTCAGTCTGTTCAGCTTTTACTTGTTGTTAGGACAGAGTGGGAACTTCCAAGCTCCTTACAGGTGGAACCAGAAATTGAGGTCCCTAACCGAAACTGGATACCCATTGATTAGGAACTCCCCTTTTCTCCTCACCCCCTACCCCTGGCTACCACAGTTCTATTTTCTGCTTCTATGCGTTTGTCTATTTTTGCTAGCTGAAATACATGGAATCATGCAGTATTCGTCTGTGACTTGCTTATCTCACTTAGTAATATGTCCTTAAGGGTCGTCCGTGTTGTCGCATAAAGCAGGATCTCCTTTCTTTTAAGACTGAATAACATCCCATTGTATGTATATATCATATTTTCTGTATCCACTCATCCATTGATGGATTTTTAGGTTGCTTCTACATCTTGGCTATTGTGATTAGTGCTGTAATTAACACAGGAATGCAGATATCTCTGTGAATCCTGCTTCCAGTTCTCCTGGATAAATACCAAGATAGTGGGCTTGTTGGATCACATGGGAGTTCTATTTTTAATCTTTTGAGGAGACTCCATACTGTTTTCCATAGAGGTCGCACTATTGAATAATCTTATCAATAGTGTACCAGGGTTCTAGTTTTGCCACATCCTTGACGATACTTCTCTTTTTTTTGTTTTTGATCATATCCATCTTAACAGGTGTGAGGCGACATCTCACTATGGTTTTGATTTGCATTTCCCTGATGATTAGTGATGTCTGAGCATCTTTTCATGTATCCGTTGGCCTTTTGTTTGACTTCTTTGGGGAAATGTCCTCGAACCTGCCAGTCTTGTCTTGGTCACCATTGAGGCCACCATACCTAAGCAGTTTTTGGCATCTAGGAGGTACTCAAATAGTTTTATAAATGAATTATGAAGAACAGTGACTGCAAGTATGTCTACAGAGTTACAATTGATGTTGAAGATGAACAATTCTGTTGCCACCTTCTGTGCATTGCTTTAGGGGACCTCAAGTGGCTGGGGTTTGTATCCTCGTCTGTCTGAGCTTTAGTAATGTACAGGAAGGGGGGCGCCTGGGTGGCTCAGTCGGTTAAGCGTCTGACTTCGGATGCTTCGGTCATGATCTCGCGGTCTGTGAGTTCAAGCCCCGCACCGGGCTCTGTGCTGACAGCTCGGAGCCTGGAGCCTGCTTCAGATTCTGTGTCTCCTTCTCTCTCTGACCCTCCCCCGTTCATGCTCTGTCTCTCTCTGTCTCAAAAATAAATAAACGTTAAAAAATAATTAAGGAATGTACAGGAAGGTTTTCCGTGTTTTTAACACCTGTTTTGGGGTTGGGAGAACCCAAATGCCCAAAGTCCCATACCTCATAGCAATGGCTGGCCTTTCGTGATTGTACACTTCTGAACAGAATCACTATACCCCTGAGCTCAAATCCACTTCGTGTTGGCAGGGTCTCATGCTCTGCATGTATATCCGAGAGTCCCATATGTTCTCTCAGTTTCGACGTGGCTCCCATTTTAGAAACATGTGGTCTGTGTGTGATTGCTCCCTTTAGCTGATGAGCGGCACAGTAATTGCAGTCACCCTGTGGCATATGTGTGTCACTTTCCATTTTAGTAACAAAGTAGGAAGAGTCTCTTGTTATAACCACATCATCGTAATGAAGTTCAGGTGGGTGATTGTGATTTATCATCTGTACTCTTCTAGCCCTTCCTGTCAGTGTTCCACTTCCTTCTAGTTTACAAAGTTCGTTTAGTAAACCTCATCCTATTTAGAGCCTCCAGAGGGAGGTAAGCAGAAGTGGTAGCAGGTGCCCCATTCAGTGCACGGGGAAACTACGATATGGCTGTGAAATCATCTGTTCAGGTTCTGTCATTAGTGATCAGTCATCAGAGTCTCCATGTTCGGACTTTAAAGTGAGTTTTTGCTCACTTTAGGTGTGCACTGATTCCCATCTATGGTATGAAATGGCTCATAACATTGGTTATGAAAAAGGACACTTCGAAGCCTCTTTGCATCAAATGTCCACAGTTCAGAACTGCATGCCTCTGTAATTCTGGAGTTTTCTAGAAAAATAGAATCCATAGGATGTGTGTGTAAATGTATATATATGTATACGTGTGTATGTGTCTGGGTATATATATATGGCGGGGCGGGGAGCTCAGAGGGAAGGAGAAAGGGAGAGAAATTTATTTAAGGAATTAACTCACGGAACTGTGGAAGTGAACAAGTCTGAAATCCATAGGCAGGCCAGCGGGCTGGAGATGCAAGGAAGAGATAATGTTGGAGCTTGAATCTGATGGCAGACTGGGCAGAATTCTGTCTTAGGAAACCTCAGTTTTTTCCCTTAAGACCGTCATCCGATTGGGTGGGGCCCACGCATTATAGAGGATAATCTGTTTACTCAACTGTCTACTGATTTCAGTATTAATCTCATCTAAAAATGTCTTTGTAGCAACGTGTAGACTAGTATTTGACCAAATCTGGGTACCATGACCCAGCCTAGGTGACACACAAAATTAACCATTACATTGGCTTCCCAGACAGTGCTCAAAGATGGTATCTTGACAAAGAGAATTCTAGTATGTTTGGTAAAAACAAAATGTTTATACTTGTCCTGGCGTTGTTAACCAAACAGTAATGGTGAAATAAAGAAATAGCTAAAAGCAAGAGCCTTTAATCCTATAGTTGTATTTATGACACCCTACAAATGGTACTTAGTCACTTAAAGAGATGACCTCACCCTTTTTGTATCAGCACCAAAATAGCAAAAAGCTACCAATTCCTAGAAAATTCTGTAGTTGCTTAGAAGAGTGGATTCTAATGGTCAAAACCGCTTCTTTTAGAAGCTTGCTTGGAGGAGATGTTCAGTTTCCTTGCACATCTTTGATTTGGAAATTACTAGATTAAAAAAAAAAACTTTAGTTTGCCATTGGTGTTGTAATTAATTCTTGACTCAAGAATTGATTACCCTCTTTTGAACATTTCTCAAGCTCAGAAGTTGGTCAGTGCTTGGCATCACAAACGTGGACACATATACCCTAGGGAAATAATATCCATTCTGAAATATTTAGGAAGTTTACAAATTGCACAGCGTTTCTTGATGTGGGGGATGACCTTCCTCAGAGGAAACCTATAGAAGCTGAATTTTTTGAGAACAGTAGCAAAATTCCCTTTGATGAGGTGTGGTAACTGTGCGTAAGGCCTGAACACTTATTACCGTGGCTGGCAGGGCAATAGCATTGCATGTGCTAGAAAACATTAACTGCATCATGAAATTCCATTATGAGAGATACCAGGCACTGTGTTTACCTTGCGTGGCCTACATAGTTCAAGTAAATTGCTACTGCATTAATCCTATCACGGGCAGGAATCAGTAGTGTCCTTGGTCATTAAGTTGATTGTTATACAAATGAATTTAACTTCTTTTGCTTTGTGGGGAGCCTGATTGCTCTATTAATATCATATCTTCAGCAGGTGCCGTTTGTAACGGGGCAGGGGAGGCGTTTGCTGAAACTGTGTATTCGTTGCCAGGAACTTTCCAGGAAGGTTAAAGTAACAAAGTGTAATTATGGTTTATCAAATAAACCATATTCTACCCCACTTTTACCCTCCTAGGACTCTTACGAAACTCTTGATTTTACCCAGTAGAAGAAAGGGTGGAGGGATTAAAGCACCACTGTTCGTGTCATCCATGTTACCATCACCCTCGTTGTCGTGAAAAAGTCTCTTTCGCGTTCTGGGTGACGCTCTAGCTCGTCCTCGCCAGAAGCACTGCCATGGCTGGTTGGCTGCATTGGAAATCGGTGAAAATGGAGGTGGGATCTTGAAATAGAGCCCCGAAGCCATTTCATTTCCCTTTGCCCAGGCTACCCACATTTACCCCTGACACCTGAGGACCTGGTCTGTGCAAGACTTTCATCATCACTGGAAAAAGTAGCTCAGCACACGTTCCAGGACTCAGGAGTCTGTGTATACGGAGAGAGCGATTTGTTTCAAAGGAAGCACAGTTGATCCTTGAACAACATGGGTTGGAACTGCTCAGGTCTGCTTAGATAAGGAATTTTTCCGATAAATGCAGCACGGTACTGTGAGCGCATTTTCTCTTCTTATGATTTCCTTAGTAATATTTTCTTTCCTCCAGCTTACTTTATTGTAAGAATACAGTTTATAATACATGTAACATACAAAATATATGTTAATGGACTTTTTATTGGTAAGGCTTCCAGTCAACAGTAGGCAATTAGTAGTAGTTAAGTTTTGGGAAATCAGAAATCATGCTTGGATTTTTGACTGTGCGGGTGGCAGGGTGGTCGGTACCCCTTACCCTGTGTTGTTCAAAGGTCAACTGTATATGGTCATGATTCCTGTATGTTATAAACATCATATAAAAACATGTATGAACATGATAATGTTGAAGACCTGGGAAGAACTAAACTTTACTGTGTTATTTATTTTATTTATTTATTTATTTAAAAAAAATTTTTTTTTTCAATGTTTTTATTTATTTTTGGGACAGAGAGAGACAAAGCATGAATGGGGGAGGGTCAGAGAGAGAGGGAGACACAGAATCGGAAACAGGCTCCAGGCTCCGAGCCATCAGTCCCGAGCCTGACGCGGGGCTCGAACTCACGGACCGCGAGATCGTGACCTGGCTGAAGTCGGACGCTTAACCGACTGCGCCACCCAGGCGCCCCTGTGTTATTTATTTTAATAACATTTATTGCTTTATTTTTTTTGGTTATCTAAATAATGGCTTATTGTGTACACAACCGGAATATTCAGTAAATAAAAATTAACCGTGATGCCTCCTTGCAAGACTATCCCTGCTAACGTTAAGGTGTGAGACCTTCAAGTCTCTTCAGGTATCTTCTTCTCGCATAGTTATATATAAAGTAATGAGTCTTAATATTTTAAGCTACCATTTTGTATCTTGAATATCTTTCTCTATAAAAAATGGTATTCAAAAATCAGTTATTAATGTTTATATAATTTTCATTATCTGGATGAACCAAAGCATATTTTATACCATGAAACTGGGGCAAAGCATGAATGGAAAATTCGTACTATGTACTTAAGTATTTAAAAAATTCAGGTAACAACCTGTTAAATAAAATATATTTTATTCCCTTACTTTGAGAAATATGTTGTTGCAATGGCAACATAAAAATATGTAATGGTATGATTTTTTTTATATGAATGAATGTCAAAAAAATAGCAAATTTGACTGAATTTATTATTTTGTACTGTTACTATTTCATGCAGAATAATGGGCCAGTGATATAATTAAATCTTGATTCAGTAAAGACCATAAAGTTCCTGGGATTTCATTTTACCAGTTCAAAATTCAGACTTTAAATATTCATTAAATAGGGCGCCTGGGTGGCTCCATCGGTGAAGCGTCCGACTTCGGCTCAGGTCATGATCTCGCGGTCTGTGAG
The DNA here is from genome assembly GCF_022079265.1 of Lynx rufus. NCBI lineage: Eukaryota > Metazoa > Chordata > Mammalia > Carnivora > Felidae > Lynx > Lynx rufus. Next base: position 8,418,621 of record NW_025814823.1, read on the forward strand.
TTCGAGCCCCGCGTCGGGCTCTGTGCTGACAGAGCAGAGCCTGCTTGGGACTCTCTCTCCCTCTCTGTCTGCCTTTCCCCACTTGTGCTATCTCTCTCTCAAAATAAATAAATAAACTTAAAAAAAGATCACAAGTGGCAAAGAGCAAAAAGAGACCGGTAGGACTATATCAAACTAGAAACTTCTACACAGTAAAAGAAACAAAATGAAAAAGCAACCTACAGAATGGGAGACAGTATTTGCAAACCACGTATCTGAGAAGGGGTTAATATCCAAAATACGTAAGGGGCTCCTGTTACTCAATAGCAGAATAATAGCAATGGCAGTCGTGGTATAGTAATTCAGTTAAAAATGGGCAATCTGGGGGCACCTAGGTGGCTCATTCAGTTGCATCTGACTCTTGATTTCGGCTCAGGTCATGATCTCCCAGTTTGTGGGATTGGGCCCCGTATCGGGCTCTGCGCTGACAGCCTGGAGCCTGCTTGGGATTCTCTGCCTCCCTCTCTCTCTGCCCCTCCCCTGCTGACACGTGCGTGCACACACGTGTGCTTTCTTTCCGTCAAAATAAATAAACTAAACTTAAAAAAAAAAATCCAAACTTACAGAAACAGAGTTCAGTGGTGGTTGCCAGGGGCTGGGGTTGGGCTGGGGAAAATGGGGAGATGTTGGTCAAAGGGTACAAACTTTCATTTCTAGGATGAGCAAGTTTTGGGGATCTAATGTCCAGCAGGGTGATTAGAGTTAACAACACCGTATTGTATACTTGAAAGTTGCTGAGAGAGTAGATCTTTTTTTTTTTTTTTTTTTTTACGTTTATTTATTTTTGAGACAGAGAGAGACAGAGCATGAATGAGGGAGGGGCAGAGAGAGAGGGAGACACAGAATCGGAAGCAGGCTCCGGGCTCCGAGCCATCAGCCCAGAGCCCCACGTGGGGCTCGAACTCACGGACCGCGAGATCGTGACCTGAGCTGAAGTCGGACGCTCAACCGACTGAGCCACCCAGGCGCCCCGAGAGTAGGTCTTAAATGTTCTACACACACACACACACACACACACACACACACACACACACACACAGTTCCACAGCACACAGATAGATCAAATCATCATGTTGTACACCTTAAACCTACACAATGTTATATTCCAATTATATTTCAGTGAATTGGGGTGGGAGAAAAAAGCACTGGAGAGCGCCAAACAGAGCGAAAAAAGGCAAAATACAGATTACGGTTCACGATACCAGATTTCTAAATAAAATTATTCTTCAGCAAAGCAGCAGAATAGTCATGACAGGGACTATGTGGCCGGCAAAGCCTACGGTATTGACTCTCAGTAAACATATTTACCGTATATACTAGAAAACATTACTATAATATACATACTTTGCAGGAGAAAATTGCCTGCCTCTGCTTCAGAACAATGAAGTAGAACGTGAAGAGAAGCAAGACAATGGAGGCTCGACCCTGCTGGGAAATCTGTTATTCATGGCATGATTATATTTGTGTTATCTGAGAGAAGGGATTTGAAAACTCCGTCTTTTCTCTATCTATCCCAGCGTCCCTGCCCGGGGAACGTCCCTGCCCTGTGACGCAGCACCCACCCCGCCCCCCCATGCTGGCAGCGTGTCCCCCACACCTGCACTGTATCCTGAGGCTTTAATTTGAGGCGAGAGCTGTGTGACAATCTGTTTCTCTGGGGCCCCACTGGCGTTACTGACCACAGGCGATGCTTACGGGTCCCAGTGTGCCCGTGCTGAGGGCAGGGCCCAGAGTGAGCGTGCCCATGTGGCTCTGTGATTTGCAAGGGTAGCTCATGCAAACGGGTGTAAGAGCAGTACCCCGTATTTACTTTGTTAAATCGCTGGTGTTTTAATCCGGACTTTGCTCGCAGATCCCTATCTTACGTTCCTTACCACTCGCCCCGCCCCCACTATCAGAGAGTAGAGATTAGCGTTGGATTTGGAATTTAAAAAATGCTTTGGGAGAGCTCGATTTCAGTCATTTGAACATTTTAAAGAAATTTGGATTTAGAGTGTTTTGTTGTTGTTGTTGTTTTAAATCATAAAAATATTATAGTGACTCAGTATGGGTGAATTGAGGTCAGGCACAGGGTCCAGGGCCACTGAAAACACCAAAATGAGCTGTTTCTTAGGGAAACACGCCTCTGATTTTGGCATGGCCCTCTGTGCATAGTCTTTGATGAGCCAGGGACTTAGAAACATGGGCATTGGAGGGCGCTTGTTGGGATGGGCACTGGGCGTCCTATGTAAGATATGGATGAATCACTGGGTTCTACTCCTGAAGCCGTGACAACACTGTATGTTAACTAACGTGAATTTAAATAACACAAAAAGGGAATGTGCAAAGGAATCCTTTGGGTTTTGTTCTAAAAAATAAACGGAGTGCACCATTCTCTCAAGCTGAAACAGAAATTTTAATGAATTCCAATTAACAGTTGAGAGAAATGTTAAACCCGTTAGGATATTCTCACCATAGGAGCTATAGAAAAATGGAATGAGCCACAAGGTACAAATATAGTAATAACAATCTCAAATGTATATTTGCATTATATAATGGGGTACAGACATTACACTTACTGCTACTACCATTAATCACAACACCGCCTTATGCTTTTTTAAATGCTTTTTAAATTTATTTTTGAGAGAGACAGAGTACAAGCAGGGGAGGGGCAGAGAGAGAGGGAGACACAGAATGCGAAGCAGGCTCCAGGCCCTGAGCCGTCAGCACAGAGCCTGACGCGGGGCTCAAACTCATGAGCCATGAGATCATGACCTGAGCCAAGGTCGGATGCTTAGCCAACTGAGCCACCCCGGGCGCCCCACCACCTTATGTTTTTATGATGCTTTCTGTTTTACACAGAACTTCCCACATACTTGGGCTCATTTAGTTCTCATGAAGCATTCAAGAAAGTGCAGACAAAGAAACTGAGGTCCCAAGCAGTGAAGGGACTGCCCAAGATTGGAGAGCCTCCATGTGACCGAAATGGGACATGTATTTAGGTGTCGTCTTCTTGCTGTGATACTAAAGCTTCCTTTGTAAATAAAGTAATGGATGAAATTTGTGTGCTTTACGCTTAGACAATTCATGGTAACACCAATACCAAGCGTTAGTAGCCAAGGTGAAGGCCAACATATGAATTGTGGCTTTAGTATTCATGAGAACTTCTGAATTTCACAAGATATAGACAGGATTGAATCTGGGCAGTGTCAGAACTCTACGTACAGACGGCCTGTGGAGGAGAAGGGAATATTTGCTTAGATCCAACTGATTTTGAATACTTTTCAGCATCTTAGATCTGCACAAACAAAGCTGTCTGTGGATGGTGTTGTCTACAGATGGGGATGTGGAGGGGGATGCCAGCCCTTGGGATCAGGGCAATCACAGGTATGATCTAGAATGGCTTCTCCGATGAAGTGACCCTCCCATTCTTCCAGGACCCTGCACCACAGAAAACAGCCAGCATTATTAATCTGCAGAGGAATTGGTCCCCACAAAGTCCTTCTACATTATTTTAGCAGGTGGCCTTGCGAGGAGTCAGCTAAAATCATGCGTATTCAGCACCAGGCAGCATTTCAACCACCAAAGCTTCAGAATAAGCAGCATGCATTTGAGAGTGGAACACTTCAATGTTCAAAAATCCCAAATGGTCTTAGGTTTTTAAAGGGTCTAATTGTAAATATTTCTAGAGAAAAATTTTTTAATGTTTACTTATTTTTGAGGGAGAGACAGAGTGCAAGGGGGGTGGGGGACAGAGAGAGAGAGAGAGAGAGAGAGAGAGAGAGAGAGAGAGAGAGAAACACAGACACAAAATCTGAAGCAGGCTCCAGGCTCTGTGCTGACAGCTCAGAACCCGACCTGGGGCTCGAACTCACGGACTGTGAGATCACGACCTGAGCCGAAGTTGGACGCTTAATGGACTGAGCCACCCAAGAGCCCCATAATTGTAAATAATTCTAAAAGCACAAGTACTTTGGTTAGTATTACTTTCTAGTTCATGGTGCACGAAGACCTGATTATCCTCAAGTCAGACCTTTTGTTGATGCCCCAAATTTTGAGAGCTTCAGTGTGTCAGGGAATGACTTTCTCATCCTTTGAGGTTTGTTTCCTGTCTTACGGGAGAAATATGTGCCCTAAAAAGGTAATTCTTTAAAAATTATTTTTAAATTTATTGTACAAAAATTTTTAAACACGTAAAAAGACAGAAAATCATTTCTCTTGTATGCACACCCACATTTAAGAGCTGCTGTAACTTTTTTTTATGATTTTTGCATCTGCTGAAGGCTTTAAAAGAAATGTTTCAGATATAGCTCTAGCCTCAAATTCTTATCTTTATCCCTTCCCTACACCCCTCTCCACACAAAAACTGCTATTCAGAAGTAGATATGAATCCTTTCCATGCATGGTTTTATCCTCTGACTAATATGTAAGTATCCAAAGAAGTATCAGTTCTATTTTTTGTGCTTAAAGTCAGCCTGCACTCTGTACATGTAATTTGCTTTTTGGTTTTTTTCAGAAGAAAACCTAATACTGGTTTTAAGTTTTATTAAAATAGATACCTGGATTTTACCGCATTCCTTTCCACTGCTCTGTGATACGAACATGATAGGAATATGGAATCTTATTTTGTCCATCTACTTGGATGAACATCGAGATTAACTCTTCACTTTTAGCAAAAGTAATGTAAAACGATTTCCAACGCACACAACTTTCATGGGCACATACAGTAGGTACCCTCTAGGCTGGTCTGTTTTCAAACTGTCACATATTAAGAGGTTATGAGATCAATGTAATGGATTGTAACCAACATTAAGTAGTGAGAACAATCAAGGTGAGTTATGAATGATATATTATATAAAATAAAATTTCACCACACATTATAAGGGCACATTTTTTTGTTCAGCTTTTCGTTTGGTGTGCACGTATGCAGGTGCACTGGGTGGTGATGTCAGCCGTTTTTCTCACCGAGGATAATCGTAAGAAAAAGTGAGGCACTGGGTGGCTCAGTCGGTTAAGCATCTGTCTTGATTTTGGCTCAAGTCATGGTCTCACGGTTCGTGCGATCGAGCCCTGGAGTCTGGCTCTGTGCTGACAGCACGTAGCCTGCTCGGGATTCTCTCTCTCCCTCCCTCTCTGCCCCTACCCCGCTTGTGTGTGTGCACACACTCTCTCTCCCTCCCTCCCTCCCTCTCTCAAAATAAAGAAATAAACAAAACAGTAAGAAAAGGTTGAAACTCACCCCTCTAGGGCATGCGTGACAAGTCCCACTGCTGGGTCACAGAGTACGTACATTTTCAACTTTACTGATTATCGCCGCATTCCTCTTGAAAGTGACTTTCTCTTCAGTGTTCTTTCCCGTTCGACCACATTCTAGCCACGGGTTGTTGTGACAGGGGTTTCTAATTGTAATTTTAGCTTGCTTTTCCTGATCACTGGTGCGACTGAGAACAAGTTGTTTCTAAGTGTTAGAGCTGAACAGGGAACAGGTTTGTATATTTTATTTTAGCACAGTATTAGAGAGTCATGAGAAAAAGAACCAAGGCGAGTGAAGAGCGGAGGTTGGGGTTCCTGCTAGTTTGACAGGGAAGAAGGCATCTTATCTGATGTTGAGGACCTCAGTCTTGGAACAGAAAGGGACTCGGATGCTGGTGTTCTCCGTTGTCTAGCACGTTATGGGAACGGTGTTACAAGTGCTGGTTACCCTTGGCGAAAACAGATGCCCTCAGTAGCCTGCGGTTTTGTATAACTGAGTAAAGCGTGTGGGGTGTATTTGCACATGTAACACGTAGGACGCTTCTTCACTGATGGAAAGTGAAGTGATCCGGTGTTCCTGAGTCACGTTGCCCTCTCGGTCTGTCTTTAGTTTCCACGTGTGACACCTGTGTGACTGCAGGGAACGCATGAGGGGGGCGAGTGGTGGCCGACACTAGGTTTCCGGGCTGAGCGGTGATGGGCAGTGGAGGGTTCTGGAGAGGGCGGGACAGCTGTGCCCCCACTGTAGGGGACTTTTGTGTGGGAACGTGAACCCAGGCTTGCTAGAGCCTCTCATGTGTTTTCCTAGAGAAAGTGGAAATATTTTTAACAGTTCATCTTGTGAAGTCTCCTGATTATGCTTTTAAGATACTGACCCACGTTTAAAAAAAAAACAAAAAAACAACACAGATTAGGCCCAGCAGACTGCATCTGAATTCAGTCTGTGGGCTACCAAGGTGCAGTTTCTGTGCTAAGCGAACAGAGTTGCGAAATGACTTAAATTTTACAAATCGTGAAAAGTAAGGTTGATGGCTTATGGCCCAGTTTGTCATTTTCCTTGTTCCTAGGTAGATAGATGGGTGTCGAAGGATCTGTGAAACACTGAGTACCGTTTGTCTTTGTTCTGTAGCAGCTAATGCGGTCTTGTTAGGTAGTAGGTTCGTAATAAATGCTTGTTGAACAGATGAATAAATGAATAATGAAAACATACAGCTCCTGTGTTCTTTTAGAACTGACACTCTTAAAGTTAAAAGAAGATGTAGTTACTGTTTGTCGGGTTTGTGTTATTTTCTGAGGTCTAACGGCATAAAGAAATTTCTGCTGCACAAGACTCTCCACACGTCGCACCCTGACAGTTTTACTGTTCACCAAAATGCCACATAGCTAATTCATGATTTATAAAGAGAGCTCAGCACATTAATAGATTAGATAGTCGGTAGAATGAATAATAAATGACAGAGCTACGTATACAAAGAAAATATGCAAAGCTCTTGGAAAATCGTAGAACGGGGGCTGGCCCATCTGGAGCCTTTGCTTCCCTAGGGGAAACGAGGGGACTAAGTGGTAATCCTTCAGTCATAAAAGGAGAAAATGAAGTTCCATATGGGGCATTTGATCAAGCCCAGGAAATTGCAGTGCTGAGGAAATTCTAGAACAATTAACACTCTTCCGCACTTAACTCAGTAGGCAGCCCCACGGGTTTGGTGGCAGCAGGATGTCACTGGAACCCTTCCTGTTGAGTTGGGAATGTTAGCCACGGCCTTTCCAACCCTGGCAGTGAGCGCCACCCAATTATGACACGAAAGTGTCCTGATTCTAAAATGGCTTCAGGGGCGCCTGGGTGACGCAGTCGGTTAAGCGTCCGACTTCAGCCAGGTCACGATCTCGCGGTCCGTGGGTTTGAGCCCCGCATCGGGCTCTGGGCTGAGGGCTCGGAGCCTGGAGCCTGGTTCCGATTCTGTGTCTCCCTCTCTCTCTGCCCCTCCCCCGCTCATGCTCTGTCTCTCTCTGTCCCAAAAATAAATAAAAAACGTTGAAAAAAAATTAAAAAAAAAATAAAATGGCTTCAGAGCCGGTTTCCGTGCTTTCTTCTGCATTCCCCACTCCTCCCACCCCACCCCCCTCCCCCACCAAGACCTGACCCTCCTCCTGGGCAGCCTCCAGCCACTTCTGTTACCTTGATTCCTTGCTGGCCTGGGCCACAGACGCGTCCCCATGGTGTGGCAGCGGGACCCTTGCCGTCACAGTCCAGACGTCCTGGCGGTCTCCTTCTGGCTCCTTCCCCGACGCTCCTCCACCGTGGCTTCTTTGGGCCGTCCCTCAGCAGGAATTTCTGTCCCGTGTCCCGCACCACGGGCATCCCCTCCAGGCTTGCCTTTAGGCTGGGAAAATTCTTCAGAGCACCGTGGTCACAGCTTGGCCAACCAACCCGAAGGTCTTTTTCCAATCGTTCTTCTCCTTCTTGACATCATAACCACATCTATCGAGAGCTGTCTGTGGGCCAGGGACTGTTCCACAGAGTTGATACATACCACCTCATTTAATCTTTATCACAGCCCTATGGGGAAAATGTCACTATCCCCAGTTGTTGCAGTGAGAAAACTGAGGCCCGGTGACATTCCGATCACCTTTGCCATTTTGAAACTCAGCTCCTTTTTTGTTTCCATACCGTTTCATTGCAGGGAACGTTTCAGCACCGGTGGCCGTTCGGTTATAAGGCGCAGGGTTCCTTCCTGCACCTGACAGTGGCAAGGCAGGTGGGCGGGGAGAGATTTCACCGTGACGTCACACAGCAGAAGACTGAGGAAGGTGCAGGCAGCTGTGGAAGCTCATCGCCCATTCTGAGGTTTAGAGACGTCTTCCTGGCAGGGGTGGGGGTGCTATGGCTGTCTTGGAGGCTCAGGACGTAAGATGGGAGCGTGCTCCGGGATGAGGGCACAGCGTAGGCAAAGGCAGAGAGGTACAGAGCATCCTTATGCTGTATGTGTCAATATGGTTTGGTATTACTAAGTTGATAGGGCTACGATGGGTGGGGCATGGAAGAGGCCTTGTAGAATGTGCTGTTCGCTGGGCCTTGTGGAGGTCGTAGTGGTGGCTGGGAAGAATCTTAAGCTGGGGACAGAAATGGACAGCACTGTAGTTTGGTAGATTGTAGTTCATTTTGGAGGATGAATGGTGGCTGGGGAAGGTAAGAATCGAGGGGCTTCAGTTACATGGCTGTTGTGATTTTGGGGACAGGGGACTGGTGAGGCAGGGGATAAAGTCAGTGGAAGTGTACATGGTAGGATGATACCGGAAGGAGTGGGCATGAGAAACATTTAGAAGTTAAAATCTGCAGGGCGTGTTAAGGGCAACAGATTGGAAATGAATGCCTGTTGAATTGAATCTGAATGACTCTTGGTGAAGGAGTGATTAGATTACGTTACGTATCTACAACGGCTTACATCTGGCTGTTACAAAGAAAACAGCAGCTTCGTGTGGGCTAGCAGGGACCAGTTTCCAAGATATTGGAAGAGGGTATGAGAAGAAAGGTGTAGAAACTATCTGCATACGGTGCTATCCTGATCATGTAAAGAGAGTAAGCACAGACTAACTCTGGAAGGAAGTACCTGCCTCTTTGAGGACAAGTGTGTGGTTGGGGGAAGGGAAGGAGGGGGCGACTTGGACTTCATCAATGCCCAATGGATCCTTCCATGTTTTGAATTTTGTGCCGTGGGTTTCCGTTTCTTATTCTTATCAAATCTCTGCTTATGAAGAGTCAGAGGCATGAGGGAGAGGAAGAACTTGAATGTGATATATATATACCACATCTTCTTTATCCATTCATCAATCGATGGGCATTTGGGCTCTTTCCATAATTTGTTGTTGATAGTGCTGTTATAAACACTGGGGTGCATGTGCCCCTTCAAATCAGCATTTTTGTATCCTTTGGATAAATACCCAGATTTCAGCTCAGGTCATGATCTTGGGGTTTGTGAGTTCAAGCCCTGGCATCAGGCTCTGCGCTGTCAGCACAGAGCCTGCTTGGGATTCTCTCTCTCTCTCCCTCTGCCCGTCCCTTGCTTGTGCTCTCTCTTTCTCTCTCTCTCTCTCAAACAAATAAACTGTAAGAAAAAAATTAAAATTATCTAATGTATTATTTTCAGATGTTTCAACCCAGCAAATTAACCTTGTTTCAGACCAGTTTTATGAGAGTAGGAGCTTCAGCTTAGATTTCCTTTTTTTGGCGGGACAGGAGACAGCCAGGAGGGCTGCTCTTTTAGCTGCAGTAACAGAACCAACATCCGCCCCTCCCCTCTCCCACCCTGCCCTCTCCGTAAACTCCAGAATTAAACTCCCTGCTTGCCACCTTCCCTCTCCGCCCCCTTCTTCCAGAGGACCTGTGCTGCCATGTGGGCTCCTGTGAAACCCGTGAAAGTTCTTATGTGGTCTGTGAGTTCACGAGTGGGGAGAAGTAAAAGCTGTGAGAAACGGTGCTTCCTTGGAAGTCCTTCCCCTGAAGCTGGGGGCATCCTAAGGCCCTGGTGGCCTGCTATTGTGGGGGTCCTGCGTTCCAAATGTCATATTGTGGATGGCTGAGATGTTTTTAGAATTTGTTTATTGCTTCCACTTCCTGGAATTCTATAAATTACATCATCCTTTGGGTTAATAGTCAACTTTAAAAAAAAATGCCGTTGTCTTGAATTGGATGGATTCTGAATCGATTAGGCATGCTTACACCGGTATGGATTACTTCCAGGGGAGTGAGGTTGGAGGAAAGAGGGGATCAGAGGTTGTCCAGGTCCAAGGTGCTGTGGAACAGGTTCCTGAGGGTTGGGATCAAGAAATGGCACACACATCCGTTTGGCACATGGACCCGTTTGGGGAAGGTGGTCTGTGGTGGGTGGTCGGTGACAGCACCAGGAATGGAGACCTGGGAGGCGTACTTAAAAGTGAGCCACAGAGGGAGGTGTCTGGGCGGCTCAGTCACTTGAGCTGACTTTGGCTCAGGTCATTATCTCACAGCTCGTGGGTTCGAGCCCCGCGTTGGGCTCTCTGCTGTCAGCACAGAGCCAGCTTCTTTGGATCCTCTGAGCCCTCCCCCCCCCCCCCCCCGCTCCTCTCCTGCTCGCGCTCTTTCTCTCTCAAAAATAAAAAACAAACGTTAAAAAAAAAAAATGAGCTCAGATGAAAGCAAAGAAACTTGATGCATTTCTAAAAATTTTGTCCAAGGCTAACAGTCTTTTTAGGAGAAGGGGAGGAAAATCTTAATGACCAGAACTCAAGCAGTTATTATAATCAATAAAGTATTAATGAGTTAAATTGACTCTGAGGAATTAACCTGGAAACATAAACACTGTCTATTCTGTGTTTTGTTTTGAGAGAGTGCAAGTGGGGTATGGGCAGAGAGAGGGGGAGAACGAGAATCCCAAGCAGGCTCTGTGCTGTCGGCATGGAGCCCTACACGTGGCTTGAACCCACAAAATGGGAGATCATGACCTGAGCCGAAACCAAGAGTCAGACGCTTAACGGACTGAGCCACCCGGGTGCCCTCCATTATGTTGTTTTTTTGTTTGTTTGTTTTTGTTTTTGTTTTTGTTTTTTTAATGGGAGAATATTTTCTTAGTTCCTAACATCTTACATCCAAATTTTTATTGGCAAAATGGCGGCTATCTTTACTTGCTTCCTGTTAAGTGGTTACTCGACAGAACAGAATTTTGTGACTGATAGACATTTATGGACTGTACATGCCTTCACATGAACATTACTCATCATGATGTTGTTTTGCTGTATTATCAGGTAGAGATGAAAACCTTTACTATAATCAAAGCTTACTCCCCTTCACTGGAAGGCAGGCAGGGACAACAATCATTAAAACAGTCCTTTCCTGGTTCAGTTTCTGAGCAGATGAAGGATTTATCTATTTTTTATTCATGGTACATGCAAACATTACACATCCAGAAAGTTATCATCTTTGCCCGCTTACTGTGTTTAGTTTAAAAATACTAATTTACAGGGGCGCCTGGGTGGCTCAGTTGGTTCAGCATCCAACTCTTGATCTCGGCTCGCGTCATGATCTCATGGTTGGTGAATGTGAGCCCCGCATTGGACTCTGCACTGACAGAACGGAATCTGCTTGGATTCTCTCTCTCCCTCTCTTTCTGCCCCTCCCCTGCTCATGCTCTCACTCTCTCTCAAAATAAATAAGTAAACATTAAATTAAAAAAAATAGCTTAACATTATTTGTAGGAAGAAATAGTGGGAAGGGGAGCATAATTTATACCTTTGTTTCCTCCTTAAAATATAGAAATAAGATACCTTGGCTTATGTGAATCCTTATGGCATTCTTGTCTGTTTTTAGCATGCTTGGCTTTCTTACTTTGGAACTTGATGGAGAATTGTCACTCTTGGGGCGCCTGGGTGGCTCAGTCGGTTAAGCATCCGACTTTGGCTCGGGTCATGATCTCACGGCTCATGGGTTCGAGTCCCGTGTCAGGTTCTGTGCTGACAGCTCAGAGCCTGGAGCCTACTTTGGACTCTGTGTCTCCCTCTCTCTCTGCTCCTCCCCCACTTATGCTCTGTCTCTTTCTCTCTCAAAAATAAATAAACATTCAAAAAAAATTTTTTTAAAGAATTATCACTCTTATCTAATGGAAATTACTGTGATAGGAAGGTTGTGAATATAGTCTGTTTTAAAATGGAAATTCAGATGTATTGTATGAATGTGTGTCCCGCAAAGTATAATTACTCATGGTCGTATCCTTTTGTTGTAAGATAGCAGCACATCCTCTGGCCCCAGTGACCTAATGGGCTGTGTTCCTGGCTCTACAGCCTTGTTTACCACTGCCCCCCACCCCCCCACCCCATGACTGGCCACATGGACTCTGCACCATCTGCCAAGGTCTTTGCCAGGGACATTAGCAAAGGCTGTTAGGCTCTGACAGCTGAGATCACTGGAGGCCGGCCAGCCAGGGTGGCACTATTCCTGGGATCTACCACCTGATTTCAGTCAATATGACCTTTCCGATGTGACCGCTTTTCCTCTGGGCTGTGGAAGTCAACCTGCTCATCAGTCCATGAATCATTCAGAAAGGTGGCAAGTCCCTTCTCCCCCTGTCCCTCAGAGCTTCTGTAGATGCTGGATCAGACATTGCCAAGAGCACCAGTGGGTATGTGGGATGACTCCAGATCCCAGGAATCGAAGGTTTGAAGAAAACTTAATTGAGAGGGCCTTTTTTAGGGAGGTAGCATGACCAACCATAGTTGAAGACTTAAAACCTTTGTTAAGTACTCTAAATTGAGAGGTATGCCTTTCATGGCCAACTGGTTATTCGCTTATATTTATTTTTATAAATTCAACCAGAATATTGCCTAATCCTTTTCCAAAAATCACTATTATAAGCAAGAATTACAGTTGAAAATTAATAGTACTTTTTTGTCCTGAAAACATTACAGCTGGGTGGGAGATGAACACACTAAATTTCTTTAAGGTGTACTGGTTTTTCTAAGAAAACAATCTTTTTAAAAATTTTTTAAAGGAGATTTAGTTCTATTACCTTGAGGACAAGATTCAGAAATAAAACGTTGGAAGTTAAGAGTTTAATTTAGGTGAAACATGTAGTCACCATTAATTAATTTTTTTTTTCTTTGTGGTGATCTTGGGGTCAATCCTGTTGGGTCCAAAGTGATTCCTGGATTCAAAATGCAGGGGCGCCTCAGGGGCTCAGTCGGTTGGGTCAGGTCATGATCTTACGGTTCATGCGTTCCAGCCCCAGGTCGGACTCCGTGCTGACAGCTCAGAGCCTGGAGCCTGCTTCGGATTCTGTGTATCCCTCTTGCTCTGCCCCTCCCCCCGTGCTCTCTCTCTCTCTCTCTCTCTCTCTCTCTCTGTCTCTCAAAAATAAATAAGCCTTAAAAAATTAAAAAAAAAAAACAAAATGGAAAAGGAATCTATACGAGTAGCAGGCATGCATAAGGCTTTGAGTTAGTGCCTTAGAAAATGCCCAATTTCCCAAGATCTATGGCATAACGGCCTGGGGATGTGTGTCTTCCAGCGGCCTCGTCAGCAGACGGCTTTTGAACTGGGGGCTTCGATTTTGGCTTCAGCTTTGCAATTCCTGCCTTGATTCTCTTGACCTTATTTTATTCTAGACAGCTGTGGTGACTTATCTCTTGGGATTCATTTTCTTTTTAAAAAAAATTTTTTTTTAACGTTTATTTATTTTTGAGACAGAGAGAGACAGAGCATGAACGGGCGAGGGGCAGAGAGAGAGGGAGGCACAAAATCGGAAGCAGGCTCCAGGCTCTGAGCCATCAGCCCAGAGCCTGACGCCGGGGTCGAACTCGCGGACCGCGAGATCGTGACCTGAGCTGAAGTCGGACACTTAACCGACTGAGCCACCCAGGCGCCCCATCTTGGGATTCATTTTCATCCCATAACTATTGTCTTGACTGGTTGACTTGGTCTAGCTCTGGTTTATGAGGTCTCCTCTCTTCCTTCTCTTCTTTGCACTCTCTCTGCTGGGCTGGGGTCACCTGTAGAGTTGTCAGATGGTTTTGACATACTGGACACATGAAAAAGTACCACCCATATGGAAGCATACACATGTATGTCTACAACCCATTTATGTCTGGTTGACACGTATATATACCACACACATATTTAGATGTGTTAGTGGCACCCTATGTCCCACCTTGTATTATTCATTATATTTATAGGTTTTCATCGCATCTGCATTTAAAAAAATTCATTGTGGGAAGTGGAATGGCCCCTCGAAGAGGTGCCTGTGAATTTGTTGTGAATTTGTTGCAGATGTGATTAACGTTCTGCACCTTAAGTTAGGGAGATTATCGAAGCGAGCCCAGGCCAATCACACAAGCCCTTACAAGCAGAGACCTCCCTCTGGATGGAGTCAGAGACACAGGAGGAGGAGAAATCAGAGATTTAATGCAAGCGAGGGACTGAGTGCCACACGGAAAGGATGACAAGGAATATGGGCACTCGGTAGGAGTAGAGACCAGCCGCCTACTGACAGCCAGCGAGGAAATAGGACTTGAGTCCTGTAACTGCCAGGAATTTAATTTGTCCAATAATCAAGCAAATGAGCTTGGAAGCTGATTCTTCTCCAGGGTTTCTAATAAGGAAATCAACCCTTGACTTAGGCCCTGTGAGACTGTAAGCAGAGGACCCCAATGGGCCGGGCTGTGGTATCCCTGGGCTTCTGTCACTACAGTCCTACAGAACTGTGAGGTAACGAATGTGTGAGTGTGTATGTATGTGTGTGTGTGTGTGTGTGTGTGTGTGTGTGTTCTTAAGTTGCTAAGTTTGTGTGTGTGGGGGGGGATTGTTGTTGTTAAAATAGCCATAGAAAATTAATACATTTGTGCATTAATACGTACTTAAAAATGAGCTCAGGTGTTATCAGACATCAAAAATGTATTGTACTCATCTCTTCATAGAACCTTCATGATGTTAGGAATTGCTTTCATGGTAATATTTAATGAACAAACAGAAACAAATTAGGGAAGTGTTTTTTAGTTTGGAGCAAACTCGTTAGACGGCTTTAAACTGATTCTACTTATCAAGAAGCATTGATACTTCAAAGGAATGGAACGTGGCATCCAGAAGTAAGTTAGGGAGGCGCCCTTTTTCTTTTGTGGGGATGTGTTTAAACTTCAAGCGTATCAGCAGAAGGAACCTTCTCGTGCTTAGTTCAGCTACATGATGGATTTTGAAAAGGAAGTAATTTTTAGGTTATTTGAGGCCTTTGGGGGGTATATTCAGCGTTTGACCAGTGAATATACTGATTTTGTGAATATTGGAAATAAATTAATTATAATAAACAGTTCAGGCCATCACACTTAGTAGTTCTCCCGAGGGACATTTTACCCTCTGTCGTTTTTGGTTTTTTCTTCTTTTTCCCTTTTATTTAATGATTTGAACCACTAATACCTTTACACTGTCGTAAGAGTTTAAAGAGATGTTAGAAGCCTTCCTGCCACCCCGGTCTTGTCATTCCCCTCCACGCTGTAGACAGATGGGTCAGTATCTGTGTATATTCCCAGTATCTTTGGGGGAGTTCCTTTAGGCATATGCAAACAAATACACATGTATATTTCCCATTCTCCTCTATACCCTAAAGGTAGCACACCATACACTCTTTACTTCCTTGTTTTCCTCACGCGAGGGTGCATCCTAGAGCTCTTCCCGTATCAGAACACAGAGGGTTTCCGCATTCTTTTTACAGCTGGGTGGGGATAGACTCATCATAGTTCGTGTGATCAGCTTTCTATGGACTGCTCCTTGGACTGTTTCTGATGTTCCTCATTTACAATACCGCATGTGCATCTGTAGGGTCAAATCTCAGAAATGAGATTGTTGGGTTGAAGGTAAACGTATTTGTAATTTTGACAGTCCTAATTTGATAGATCATGATGTTGTTATTTAATTTTTTTTTCTTTCCGTCTCTCACGAGGAGTCTCCGAGGGGAATTATTTTCCTATGGCAAGGGTGGGCATTGTAGCTTATCGTCCACACTTTTAAGAGTGAAAGTGGGTCTATTAATAATCACACTGGGCAACAGGCATGAGCCAGACCTTGCTGGCAACCTGGGATGTGTCTTGATTTACTCACAGTGTCACCAACAGAATGTGCCGTGAAACTTTCACATTTTTCTCCAGGGACCTTGAATGCAATTAAAGTTCAAAAATAATCATTTAATGAGGTTAGCCTTTAAAAGTGAAGTTGCCGATGACAGCTGGGCAACAAGGGGAATGTGCTTAATGCCACTGAACTGTGCACTTACATGTGGTTAAAATGGTAAATTTTATGTATGTTTTGCCACAATAAAATAATCCTAAGCAAAAAGAACAAACTACTGTCGCCTGAGATCACGTGGATCTACGTTGAGCACTTACGCATAACAAAAGGCAGTTTCAAAAGGCTACATGTTGTATGATTTGATCCATAAGACATTCTGGAAAAGGTGAAACTATAGAAACAGAAAATGGATCAGTGGTTTCTGGGATCTGGGGGGCGTAAGCAGGATGATGGAGCTATTCTCTATCTTAAAAAAATTTTTTTTAATGTTTATTTAGTTTTGAGAGAGAGACATGGAGTGAGTAGGGGAAGGGCAGAGAGAGAGAGAGAGAGACAGACAGACAGACAGACAGAATCCGAAGCAGGCTCCAGGCTCTGAGCTGTCAGCACACAGCCCGATGCAGGGCTTGAACTCGTGAACCACGAGATCATGATCTAGCTGAAGTTGGACGCTTAACCGAGCAAGCCACCCAGGCACCCCGCTATTCTCTATCTTGACCGTAGTAGTCATTACATGTATGCTGTATGTTTTTGTTAAAACTGCTGAACTTTATACTCAAAGGGGTACATTTTACTGTATGCAAAGTATACCTTAATAAAAAATGGAAAAAGAAATAGAATTTAAAAAGCAAAGCTGCTCTGTATTGTTTCCCCCGAGCTTTGGGAAAGATGTCCGGCCTGATTTGGCATTCCGTTCTGGGCAAGCGTAGTGTGACCTGAGGGGCATCTGCCACTGGGCCTCCTGCCCAGGGACCACTTGTGTCACTCGGATTTTTCTAGTTGGCGGTGGTCCTGCTGCCTCAAGAAAGTCTGGCTTCGGGAGGATTTGTCCGGCCTGCTCAGGGATCTTGCAGATGGCAATGTTGGGAGTCTGGGGCTGGTCTGGCTACTGGTATCTTTGCAAGGCTCAAGTGGGTACGAACAGATCTCATTCTCTGTGCCACCTGGAAGGAATGAGGAAATCAGAGGACTGCTTCCCAGTGCTCAGCCTCCCCCCGCCACCCGCCCATCCCATGATCTGAGGATTCTATCTCATTTCTTTTGGGGTAGGGAAAGGATTCTTACACAGCAAATCCATCTAGGCTGTGACAGAGGGTGCCTGTTGATGGTCAGGGAGGCTACTGTGCCAGGGTGAATGTCTGGCCATTTAGATGGGGGAACAGGACGTCCCACAGTTGAGTAGAGTCCACGGTAATGAAGACAGTGAAGGCAGATGGAAAAAGGCAGGTTCTGGGGCCCAGGCTAGGGAGCAGATGCCAAAGTCAGAAGAAATCGAATAAAATTCAGAGGAGTGCCTGACATCACTAATCATTAGGGAAATGTGAATCAAACCACAGAGAGATGCGACTTCATGCTCATTACTTAAGGAAAGGAAACAGAAAGGAACAGAAACTAAGGGTTGGCGAGGTTGTGGAGAAGTTGGAATCCTTGTGCACTGTTGGTGAGAATGGAAAATAGTACAACTGCCAGGGAAGACAGTATGGGGGTTGCTCACAAATTGAACAGACCGCCATCTGGTCCAGCAGTTCCACTTCCGGGTTTATACCCAAAAGAATTGAAAGCAGGGACTCAAAGCCAGAACAGTCTTGAGAAAGAAGAACAAAGCTGGGGGTATCACAATCCCACGTTCCTTAAGCAGTAGTAATCAAAACCCTATGGAACTGGCACGGAAATAGACACATAGATCAATGGAACAGAGTAGAGAACCCAGAAATAAGCCCACCCTTGTATGATCAATTAATCTATGACAAAGAAGACAAGAATATACAATGGGGAAAAGACACTCTATTCCGTAAACAGTGTTGGGAAAACTGGTCAGCTATATTCAAAAGAATGAAATTGGACCACTTTCTTTTACCATACACAAAAGTAAACTCAAAATGGATTAAAGGCCTAAATGGGAGACTTGAAACCAGAAAATTACTAGAAGAAAAGGTAGGCACTACTGTCTTTGACATCAGCCTTAGCAAAATTTTTCAAGATATATCCCCTCAGGCAAGGGAAACAAAGGCAAAAATAAACTATTGGGGCTATATCAAAATAGAAAGCTTTTGCACAGCAAAGGAAACCATCAACAAAACAAAAAGACAGGGGCTCCCGGGTGGTTCTGTCCGTTAAGCACCTGCTCTCGATTTTGGCCCAGGTCCTGATGTCATGGTTCGTGAGATTGAGCCATGAGTCAGGCTCTGCGCTGACAGTGTAGAGCCTGCTTGGGATTCTCTCTCTCTCCTCTCTCACTGCCCGTTCTCTCTCTCTCTCTCTCTCTTTCTCTCTCTCTCGCTCGCTCTCCCTCTCTCAAAAACAAATATTAAAAAACCCAAAAAGACAACCTACTGAATGTGAGAAGCTATATGCAAATGATATATTTGATAAGGGGTTAATATCCCAAATATATAAAGAACTTATACCAATTCAATGCCAAAAAACCCAATCCAATTAAAAATGGGCACATTATAGGGCACCTGGGTGGCTCAGTCAGTTGAATGTCTGACTCTTGATTTCAGCTCAGGTCATGATCTCATGCTTTGTGGTATTGGGCCCCATGTCAGGCTGTGCACTGACAATGTGGAGCCTTCTGGGGATTCTCTCTCTCCCTCTTTCCCTGCCCCTCCCCTGCTGTACCCTCTCTCTTAAAATAAATAAACTTAAAAAAGGGGCAGAGGAGCTGAGTAGAGGAAGACTTACACATGGCCAATAGACACATGATTTGTGATGTGGAGCATTTTTTTTTAATCAAGGAGATGAAAATGAAAACCATAAGATAATACTTTAAACCCAAGAGCATGGCTTGAATCAAAAGCACAAGAAACAACAAGTGTTGGTAAGGACATGGGGAAAAAGGAACTCTTGTGCAGTGTTGGTGGGAATGCAAACTGGTGCAGCCACTGTGGAGAACAGTATGGAGGTTCCTCAAAAAATTAAAAATAGAACTACCATAGGATCCCATAATTCCACTTCTGGGTATTTACCCAAAGAAAACAAAAACACTCGTTCAAAAAGATACATGCACCCCTATGTTTATTGCAGCATTATTTACAATAGCCAAGATACGGAAGCATATCTTCCTGGGTGTTCATCCACAGATGAATGGATAAAAATGATGTGACACACATCATTTATATAAATACATGTATAATGGAATACTACTTGGCCATAAAAAAGAATGAGATCTTGCCATTTGCAACATGGCTGGACCTAGAGGGTATAATGCTAAGTGAAACAAGTCAGAGAAAGACAAATAGCATACGATTTTGCTTCTCTGTGAAATCTAAACAATAAAACAAACAAAAGCGGAAACAGACTCTTAAATACAGAGCAACAGACTGATGGTTGCCAGAGGGGAGGGTGTTGGAAGGATGGGCAGGATTGGGTTAAGGTGAGTGGGAGACACAGGATTCCAATTATGTAATGACTAAGTCACAAGAAGGAAAGCATGGTATGCTGTGCATCTGTGTGACCATAGGGTGTTGGTCAATGGTACCGTAATTGTGTTGTCTGGCGACCTGTGTTGGCTGTGCTTGTGAAGAGCACAGCATAAAAATGTCTAGACTTGTTGCATCACTGGGTGGTACGCCTGAAACTAATGTAACATTGTCAACTATACATCAGTATCAAAAAGCCGGGATTCAAACAGATACTTGCACACCCACGTTCAGAGCGGTGTTAGTCACAATAACCAGAAGGTGTTATTCACGCTAGCCGAAAGGTGGACGCTACCCAAGATCCAGATGAAGGGACACACAAAATGTGGCATATCCATACAGTGGAATAGTGCTCAGCTTTGGAAAGGAAGGAGATCCTTCCCTGGATAAACTTGAGGACATTATGCTAAGCGGAATAAAAGCCAGTCGCAAAGATAAGCCAGTATGATTCCACTTACATGAGAGCCTGGAGTAGTCAAACTCACTGAGATCAAAAGGCTCGCGCTCATCCTGGGCTATTCCTGCCGCTTGATGTACTTGAGGAGGTGGTTGCTGAGGAGTCACGTGAATTTGCTAGATTCTGAATGGTGTCTTCATCCTGCTTAGACAGAAAGGAGGGGGAGATGTTCGGAAGACTGTGTCGGGGAAAGGGCGGGAGTTTGCAGTGAGTTTTGAAATCTTATGTAGTCTCTTGGGGACAATCAGACTGCCCCTAAATGTCTCTCCCTCCCTTTATTTCTTTTTTTTTTAGGTTTGTATTTATTTTGAGAGAGAAAGTGAGAAACAGCATGAGTAGGGGAGGGGCAGAGAGAGAGAGAGGGAGAGAGAGAATCTGACAGTGCAGAGCCTGACACAAGGCTTGATCTCATGAACTGTGACATCATGACCTGAACTGAAATCAAAAGTCAGACCCTTAACCAACTGAGCCCCCCAGCCTCTCCCCCTCCCTTTATTTCTAATGGGGAAAATTTGATTTCTTCCTAATGATGAAAAGGGTCTTTATGAGAGTTCTGCATCTGGTTTTGATGAGACCCCACGTATTTGAGCAAATCTTTTGCCTTTTCAGTGCTGCTAACTCTCAGTCCACCAAACATACTCCGTGATGTCCAGTGTTACATGTGGCTTTGCAGCTCACTTCCTGTATTGTATGTAGAAATGCATCATACGTATGAGCTCACTTCCTGTATTGTATGTAGAAATGCATCATACGTATGTAGGGTACAGTGATGAAAAGTTCCCATGCTGCCTTTGACATCTAATGAAGCTGTATTTGGGTTCTTTCCTGAACCTTGGTGACCTCATTTGTAAAATGGGGATAATATAGGTCCTTAATACTTTCTAGAAAACCCTTGAGGCCAAAAATGCGCAGGAATTTGCACTTTTTCAGGTTTCTGGATTGTGTTTCTACCATACAGAACATGACATTCCAGTAGGGCTTCGGGTAACATCCTGCAATCAAATGCATTAGTATTTCCAAAATAAAGCATGTGGACATCCACGCTACATGGGATTTTAAAAACACCATGTATAGCTTCATATCAGCTTAGGTAATGTTTTGCTGTCAAACGATTTGTAAAAACAACCTTTCAGTTCTCAGATCTCTTGGCATTCAGGATTGCGGATAAGGGGTTGTGGACTTTGGTAGTGACTCTGTTGTCTGAAATAATGGAATACGTTCAGATTAGCAAATGCACAGCTTTGGTTTATTTTGGAATGGTTGAGGCATGCCCTGGATTGAGGGGGGATTCCAAAGAGCTGAGGCATATGGCAACCTTTAATAGCTGATACTGATGCCTGCAACCTTAGAATACTGTACTTCAGCGTGAAGAAGGAGAGGTGGACATTCCCAGATATCAGTGACTAATGTGGTTTCCATTTTTAGACAGGAAAAAAAGCAATCACTTGAATGCATCCTTGAATCTGGCTATACATACAAGCTATGCAAAGTTTTACTTATTTAAAAACGTAATCCAAAGTTATTGCAAAACCACACAACAGTGTTATAGGTTTGCTGCGATGGTTGGATATAGAGCACAAAGCACAGTGTGTGGTCCTTAGTAACTCAGTAAACGTTAACTGTGTATTATTTTGTTATATAATAGTAGATGTCAATCAGTCACACAGCTTATTCCTTTGCCAAATAAAATTTTTTTATCAAGATTTGCTTATGGTTTAAAATGCTTTCAGCAATGGAGGAAATGATATTTTTGTATTTCTTAAAGCTTATTTTAGACTTTCCCCTCGATTTTAACTCAATGACCTTGGTAATGAGGTAATGAGGGTTAATTTTATGTGTCAACTTGGCTGGGCCTTGGTACCCACATACTTGGTCAAACATTATTATGGGTATTTCAAGGAGGATGTTTTTGGATAAGATTAACATTTAAATTAGTTGACTTTGGGTGAAGCAGATTGCCTTCCCTAATGTGGGTGGGCCTCGTCCAATCAGTTGAAGGTCTGGATAGCCCAAAAGGCTTCCCTCTCTCATTTCCCTCCCTCCCCACCCCTAAGCCCTGGCAAGAAGGAATTCCGTCAGCAGATGGTTTTTGGACTTATGTTGCAACACTGGCCCTTCCCTGGGTCTCTGGCCTGCTGGCCTGTCCTGTAGGTTTTGGACTTGTGAGCCTCCATAATTGCGTGAGCCAATTCATTGAAATCAGTCCACCAGTCTCCCTTGTTCTCCCTCCTCACCCACCCCCATGCATGAGCACGCACCCACACACCCTGTTGTCCTATTGGTTCTGTGTCTCTAGAGATCTCTGAAGAACACACCCTCTCTTAACCTCATTTGGTTTCTAAATTTACGCAATGAGAGGATGGAAAACTACCTCCAAGGTTTTGTTTGACAGCGCGAGAAGATATTTGGATCTGAAGCAGCTGGATTTGGTGTTCGGAAGGTGTCCAAGATGGCTCAGGCCATCAGATGGGAGGCTGGGGCAGGAGAGGGGGTGGGCCTTGGCAGGGGGACGGAGACACTGAGCTCAGCTGACAGCTGGCGATGGCCCGAGGAGAAGCCACGGGGAGGTATCCAGAGGGCACTTGGATTATGGTTATCACAGGAGGACAGTGAGTCACAGAGGGACGTTAACTGACGCAGGCAGGGTCCCTGGTGTGGGAGGAGCTGGGTCGCCAGCCTCAGGCCCCATAGGGGAGCCCGGCAGCTGGGGCCTCCACCCAGTGGATCGTAGTGAGGATGCCATCCTGAGTGTCCTAGAGACCGCACGCCTGCCTCCTTACCAGATGGGAGTAACTGGGACACCACGTCTCCTGAATGTTCACTGTGTCCCCTGCTGAACGTTGGTCACTTTCCTGAGCATAGGCTCTTCGAACAGGACCGGCCTCAAGTGGCCTGAGGTCTGTTCTCGCGCAGCCCGACACTCAGGTGGGAGGTCTGAGCTGCAGAGGCTTATTGTCACCTTGCCCTTTGTCAGTAGTGGCAATAATAGTCTGTGTTCACTGATGTTTGTTCAGTGTGTGTCCCTACAGCGCTCCACTTGTCCCCAGAGAACCACTGGCCCAGGATGCTATTAAATTTAAAATGAACTCACGTTACGTAAAATTAAAAGTGTACTTCTTTAGTCACAGTGTCCACGTGTCAGGCGTTCAGTAGACACATGCAGCAAGTGACTTCCAGACGACACAGATGGGGGACATTCCCATCGTCACAGAAAGTTCTATCGGACAGTGATGTTTTCTGCTCTGGGGCTTTGCACACATTCTCTCATGCGTTTTGGAGTGAGAATTATTATCCCCATTTTTTTTTTTTTTTAAAGATGGGGCTTGAGCTGAATAAGTGGCCCAGAATGACAGCTCCAAAGTGACCGAGCTGGGAACTCAAACCTGGTCTCTCAGACTCCCCTGGAACCCCTGAGTCCGCTGTGTCTGGACTTGTCAGCCTGTGGGTTGTGGTGAGCCCCACGTGTGCAAGGAGTCTTCCCTTGCCCTGGGCCAAGGATGGATGCCTGGATGGAAAGGTAGAGGAGAGGGGAGAGAGTGAGGGGGGAGGACACAGGAGTTCCAGAAGGACACAGGAGCTGAGACTGTCCAGTGCGGCACAGGGAATCACAGTGTCCCTGGGATTGGTGCCATGAGGTCGTTAATCTTCGCCAGGGTGGGCTTAGTGCAGGGGAGAGGAAACAAGCTGGATCTCAGGGCTCTGAGGAGCAAATGCGGGACAAGGGAGAGAGGAGAAAGAGACAGGGGAGCTAGGGAGAGACACGGGGTCAAAGGACACAGGACATTTTTAGGGCTGAGCAGGTCCGACGTGGTTGGTGGACTAAGCTAAGCCTGTCTGTAGGAACCAGGCTAGGAGTAACTTCGAGGGGAGCAGTGGGGATGCTGGTGACCCCGAGACACGTGCCCCGAAGGGGCAGCCATCGCACTGTCCCCGGTGACTTTTGCTGGGAGGCCATGGTGACTTTCTGTTGCCACATTCCGGACATCTGGATTTTTATGTGAAGCGTCCCTAATTATGAGCCTGTAAAAAAATGTCATAACAGGGTTTTTTTTTTCCATAAAAAACATACACCCCACCCATACCACCTTGAAAATGGTCAAGGTGGTAAATTTGATGTGCTGTGTATTTGACGCCCCTCCTCCCCACCACGTCCCTGGGCCATTTTGGCACATAGGCTGGAGTTTGTAACTCATGGGCTAGCGGGATAGGTCGGTGAAGAGCAGGAGCTCTGTCTCTTGGCCGAACAGTAAAATCCTAAAGCCCAGGCCAGGCCCTGAGACAGTTAAGTCAGAGCGTCTGGGGTGGGACTCAGACCATCCATCAGCCATGAGCAGGTGGTTTCTGTGTACAACCGGCGTTAAGAGCCTCTGGTGTAGAGGAGGAAATAATTGGAGGATAAAGACCCCGAATAGACAGGAAGGGGTACCCTCAGAACCCGGGTATAGGGGACCCCCCAGCTTCTAGGACAGCGGGGACAAGAGCGAAGATATGTGCAGAGTACGCATCCGATTTGCAGCACGGGGCTCTTGCTGTAAGAGGACAGAGGCTTCTGTTGTGTCCGGATGGGAGTCGAATCCGTGCTTGGCTTCCCCAGTGGTGAGGTGAGATGACAGACACCCCGTCCAGCCCACCACGTTCGTCTACACCTCGGATGCCGGTTTTGGACACACGTGTTGTAAAGCAGAAGTGTCACAGCTCTTAGTGACACCCTTTTAGGAGTCTCACTATGTCTTTCGGTGTCTATCCCCGCTCCTCTGCGAAAGCAGCTACGAATTCACTTTGGGGAAAACAGAGAATCAGAGAAAGGGATTTGTGAGCAGAGAGATGAGTCAGGAAAAAGATGAAAGTCTAAACATATAGGGCCACTGACAGAGTTTTTTAACGAATGGACCGAGTCCAAGGTACTTAACCGAATTTGGACAGTTATTTCAAAAAATATATAATTCTCCCTTGAGGTGCAAACACATGAAACGTCCGTTAATTATCGAACATTCAGAGAGGTGCATTAGGTGTTGACAAAGGCCTGAGGTGTTATTCAGAGAAAGCGCTTTTTATTAAAGGGGACTGTGTTTACGTGTACTAAAAATTAGGGAAGGTTTTGGATAATTCGGTGGGGGCGGGGACGGAGTTGCGTTTACCCCCTGGATGGAATGTAGTTTGGTAGAAGCTCATGCCTAAAATATTGCTTTAATATGAGAAAGCCCCTTTGCGGCACGAAACTGTCGCTCGCCTGGTAATCAAAAGCAATTGTTTTGCAGAACAGCTTTGCAGTAGTTGGATTCAATTGGGCTTGGACCAGATTCCAATCAAAGGATGCAAATGCTTTCTTGTCAACGGTTGCATCGGCTTAGACGCGTCTGCGAGGGAGATTTATATTGATTCCCTGTAATTTAAGATGCTCTGTTGGGCACGCATTATAAAATTCTTAAGGCCGGAGAGCGCGGGGAGCTGGGATTCTGCCGGCTGAGTCGGCTGCTGGTTGGAGAAGGAGTCAGGGAGCCTCAGCAGCGCAGGAAAATCCCTGCTTGATCATCGGGGCCTCCGGGGATGAATTCTCATCTTGCCCAAGACCTAACCGGGGCAAGAAGCTTAAGGAAATGAGGCCGTGACAGTGACACCTTTTCAGAGAAGGGATCAATGTAGGAGGCAGTTTTAGGGAAACGTACGGAGTTCAGGTGTACAGCTAAGAAATTAAAAAAAAAGGGGCGCTTGGGTGGCTCAGTCGGTTGGGCGTCCGACTTCAGCTCAGGTCACCATCTCGCGGTCCGTGAGTTCGAGCCCCGCGTCGGGCTCTGGGCTGACGGCTCGGAGCCTGGAGCCTGCTTCCGATTCTGTGTCTCCCTCTCTCTCTGCCCCTCCCCCGTTCATGCTCTGTCTCTCTCTGTCTCAAAAATAAAAATGTTAAAAAAAAAAAAATTGGCCTCATTAACAGAATCCATACTCAGGTTCCCGCGCCCAGGAAAATACCTTGTAGCAAACTCAAAGAGGTGAATGAGGCTTAGATTTGGCTGTTGGTGATGGGAATGAACGGAGGAAGTCAGGGAATGAGGGTTGGTTCACCTGCTCCAGAGGCCCCTGTCTGGGTGCCCGCAGATGGGGGTCCGCCTGTGGGAGGCCTGCTGGAAGGACCAGGACGGGCAGTTGCCGCCTTGTACCTTCTGTTGGGGGCCAGTGTGACGGGGAGGTGGGGCGGGCTGAGGACTGACACTACTCAAGAGGGCTGCCGTGCAGAGTCGCTGGGCCCCCTTTGCCAGGTTGCCTCATTTCCAATGGAAGCCAGAAACCCGGATGACTTACGGAGAATTCCCTAATTTATTAGGCTGGCTGATAATGAGGTCACATCATTACACCGTGAGAACCAAATAAAAATGCCTCTGTAGGGCAGAATTGGCCCCTGGCCTGCATCTCGGCCCCCACCACTGCCTCTTTACCAGGGGTTTGTGTGGAAGGAGCACACCAGAACCTTCTTCCCCGTGAGGCACTGTGAACTCACTGGGAGACGTCTGGTGGTTTGGGGCATCACTGAGTGATTCATTCGGGTGACATTGGTTGACTAACAAACGTGCTCTGTGCCAGGCGCAAGGTGGGTTGGGGGTCGGGGGCACGGGGCTTCCAGGCAAGGAGATCTTGGAGTTCATTCTGGGGCTTTGGAAGGAGTTGATATGTTCATGGAGTGATGTGTTTCTATGTGATTAGAGAAAGCCCACGTGGGAGAATGGGGGTGGGGAGGAGGGGCATGATATTGGCAAGTTACATTTTAACTTGAGAGCCGAGGGCTTTATGGTTAGGGTTGTGCTGTGTGAACAAAAGGGAGCCCTTGATAGAGAGGTGACATCACATTCACATATTTAAAAAGAAGCCTCTGGCTGGTGCTGGGCAGAGGAGGGACGTGGGCTGGCGCATCCTCAGCTTAAGGGCTAGATTTAAAGTTTAAAAATCCAAAACTTAAAAACGAAACTAGAGGGGCACCTGGGTGGCTCAGTCGGTTAAGTGTCCGGCTTCAGCTCAAGTCATGATCTCACGGTCCGTGGGTTCGAGCCCCGCGTCGGGCTCTGGGCTGACAGCTCGGAGCCCGGAGCCTGCTTGGGATTCTGTGTCTCCCTCTCTCTCTGCCCCTCCCCTGCTCACACTCTGTCTCTCTCTCTCTCTCTCTCTGAAAAATAAACATTAAAAAAAAACTACACTAGATTTTGGTTCATTTAAGACCGCGGCTATGTTAACACGTGCAGTGGGGTTCCGTGGGGCTGTGGGTGATGTAGGAGAGGATATACGTGAACTCTGCAGAACCACGTGTGTGAGGACACTTGACTGTGCTGTCCAGCACAAGCAGACAGATGTTTTACCTGACCTCTGAGTGTGTTTTCCCCGGTTTATGTCCTTCCAGGTGGTATATCAGTTATGAAACTCAGCTCTGCCTCTTCTGAGCTCAGATTTTACATTTTGTCTTCCCTCCTTCCTCTTAGTGCAAATGTCCTGGGGTTGGAGGCGGCACCCAGGCAGGAGGGACACCCCTCTGGTCATGGGTCCCGGGTCCAAGCAGTTCCCTCCGACATGCCTCAGAGTCCCTCTGGCCTAGCCACTCTCCTCTCTGTCTTCTGTCCTGGGAACCAGGCATCCTAAGGGCCCAGCCCACGCCCCATTGAAGCCCTTCCTTCCCAGGGTCTGCTGGCTCAGGGCAGAGCCCAGCCTCCTCCAGGAACCCAACTCTCTCCCCTTCTCAGGCCTTGGAATTGACTTTGGGGAATCCCCCCTGCCTTGTCTGTACTGTAGTTCTCACTGGGGATTGGGGCGGGGGGGGGGGGGCGGGCTCCTCCTCTGCCTGAAACCTTTTTCCCTCTGTGGGTTTAGGATTTCGAAACAAAAGCTAGGCAGGGAAGCGTCTTACAGGCCGCATCTGCTCTCCTCCTTCTGAGTCACAGACCTCTGCTGAGACGGGCAGTGTAGAGCCAGCGAGCTGCCCTGGGGAAGCAGGCAGAGAAAGGGGAAACAGGAAAGAAATGATTATTTCGACCCATATGTTTTCGGTGGCACATGAATGTAACCGTTGGCTTCAGACCCCAAAGGGAGCAGATATGAGGACAGTGGGAGAGGAGGGAGAGGAGGAGGGGGACTCAGGACCTGCCTGGCTAAGCAGCCTGTGCCAGCAGGTGGGAGGGGAAGGGAGCGGCAGAGGGGGAAGGGGATGGTTTCCACCTGCTGCACCCACACAAGAATGGGGACATTTGGCCTTGGGCACGGGTGCTCCTTAGGAGCATTGGTGTCCTGGGCTGCCGCCCCAGTTAGGAGATCTACCCCCTTCACCCACCCAGGGCTTGTGGGAGGGGGATGCCCAGCCCTGGAGGACGGAGTTTGTAGCTGTGTGCGCTGCCTCTTTGCTTCAGGGTGAGGAGCACGGGTCGTGAGCTCCCACGGGGGGCAGGAGAGGAGAGCAGGCCTTAGCTCAGCCTCCCCCATACACAGGAAGTGATGAAAACTGGATGTTAGCGGCATCGAAAGCTGTAAACAGATTTCACGCCTGTCACATTTCCAGGAAGGTGCTAATGGGTATTTCTTTCATACTTGTATTTTCAGTAGTTCATAGTCACCCGCATAGCTTGGCTCGTTCTGGAAGGTTCTAGGACTCTGTCTGGCTGTCACCACCCTTCCCCCTGCCCCATGCCCCTCTGGGCCTCTGGAAGACTCCAGTCCTGGCTGCTTTTATCACACCCCCGTTGCCCCAGGAGAGCACTTACCACACTGTGTGTGAAATGTCAGCGTTACTTGGTTAGTGGCCTCTACTCCCCTTAATGGCTGGAAGCTCCTTGAGAGAGTGGAGTGGGGGGAGGTATCTTGTTTTCCATTTTATTCCCAGTGCCTTGCACAGAGGTGGGTGAGCTCTTTTGCAGTGTCAGGGAGTGGTTTTCTGACAAGGTGGCACTTGAGGAGAGGCCTGAAGGTGACTTTGTCTGCCTGTGTTCTGGGGGCCAGATTCTCTCCCCTCCTCAGAGACCTCACACATTGACGATCTCCTGTTTTCTCCTTGACAGCCTCCCCCGATCAGAATTTCACCATGTGTAGCACTGACCCCTCAGAAGTAAGGAAGGAAGAAAGGAAGGAAAGAGAGAAAATGCAAGAAGTGAAAACCTCTTTGGACCCCTCCCCCCTCCCAGCCATGCCCAGTGAAGAAGTTGTCCTTTCTTGCTTTCTTCCCTTCTCCTTCCATCCGTTGGAGTCTGGCTGGAACTCTGCAGAAACTGCTTTTGTTAGGGCCCCTAACAGTATACTTGATGCTAGAGCCAGTGGAACATTTGGGGGACTTTTTAATTTAGCTTGTGGGCAGAATCTGAGACTGGCGAATGCTCCTCTTACAAACTCTGATTTCCTTTACATACAGTCTACACCACCGGATTCTACTATTTACCCCTCGCCCTCCAGCTGTTCTTCCTCAGTCTCTTTTGTAGACTTCTCTTCCCCTACAAGAGGTCAGCCCTGAGCCCTCTTCTCTTTTCCTTCCAAGGCTCATCCTAGGTGCTTTTTATCTATTTCCGTATATAAATAACCTTCTCCAAACCGAAGACTTCCAAATACACATTTCCAGCCAGTATTTCTCATCACCAGATTCCATATGGCCAATCCCCTTCCAGCGTTTTGGCTTGAACACCTTCTGCACATAGTCTCCCCATGTCACGCCCAGTCCGTCCTGCTGCTGAGTGTCCCGTCAGGCTGCTGAGTGCCGCCATATTGGATACCCGTCCAGTCACGTCAGGACCCAATTTTTGACATTTGGCCTCCTAAATGGCCACGAATCTGCCCTGTCCCCCTTTCCTCTATCCCCATTGTCCTCTGCCGTGCTCCTCCAAATGCCTCCATCCTTCCTGCCCCGCTGTATTCTGTCCCATCTCAGGCTGCAGGAGAACTGCCTTCCTGAAGTGTAGACGTGGCTGTGCCACAGCTCTGCTGAACACCCATCACCAGCTCCCATGGCCGTTAGGGTAGGGTCAGGCCACTTAATGGGGGGACCAGACCCTTGCCCATGTGCACATAGTCATCTCCTCATTTCCTTTTATAGTCCTTGCCCAAGACACTGAATGGGCTTCAATTCCTGGAAAACTCCACTTTCTCACTTTTGAGCCTTTGCCCCAGCTTTTCTTTCTTCCTGGGATACTTGTCATAAGGCTTTTTTTCTGAGTGGGATGGAGACCCATTGGAGAGGTTTGAAGAGAGGGATGATGTGACCTAATTTGTATTTTAATTTATTTTACTATGATTTTTTAATGTTTATTTTGAGAGAGAGAGAGAGAGAGAGAGAGAGATGAATGGGAGAGGGGCAGAGAAAGAGAGAGAGAGAGAGTCTTAAGAAGTCTCTATGCTTAGCATGAAGCCTGACGCAGGGCTCAATGTGAGGCTCAATCTCAGGACCCTGGGATCATGAATTGAAATCAAGAGTCAGACGCTTAACTGACTGAGTCACCCAGGCGTCCCATCTAATTTGTGCTCTAAAAGTCTCCCTCTGTCTGCATGGTTGAGATTAGAATGTAGGGCGGGATGTTGGAGACCTTGTAGGAAGCTGTTCCAGGGATCTCATTGAGAGAAGTTGGTGGTTTGGGCTGATGGTGGCCTTGGAGGTGGGAAGAGGTGGGCAGATGCTGGGACTGTGTTCGAAAGGATACCTGACAGAACTTGATGTCACAGATGTCTGCAAGTTCTCTTTCCCAAGCCAACTGGATGGATAGACATGCTGTCAGTCAAAATGTAGGCAGACTGGGGCGCCTGGGTGGCGCAGTCGGTTAAGCGTCCGACTTCAGCCAGGTCACGATCTCGCGGTCCGTGAGTTCGAGCCCCGCGTCGGGCTCTGGGCTGATGGCTCAGAGCCTGGAGCCTGTTTCCGGTTCTGTGTCTCCCTCTCTCTCTGCCCCTCCCCCATTCGTGCTCTGTCTCTGTCCCAAAAATAAATAAAAGTTGAAAAAAAAATTAAAAAAAAAATAGGCAGACTGTGGGTGAGGCAGATGTGGACAGAGGTGGTGGGATTGGATGGGAAAAGAAGCAGCTTAGTTTTGTGTGTGCTGAATTCGAGATGCATTCAATGCCTCTGTAGGTGTGGCAGGCAGAGTAATGGCCCCAACAATGCTTATGTCCAAAGGCGCTTTGTAGATGTGATAAAGTCAAGAATGTTGAGGTGGGAGCCTATCCTGGGTTATGCAGGTGGACCCAGTGCCATCACAAGGGTCCATATAGGAGGGGGCAGGCATGCCAAAGTCAGGAAGGAGCCATGATGACCAGAGCAGGGGTCGAGTGAAGTGATTTCACGATGAAGAAAGGTGCCATGAGCCAAGTCATGTGGGTGGCCTTTGTGCATTTTCCAGAATCCATTTTTCCAGCTTCTAGCTAGAGAAGGCAAGGAAGTAGATTCTCTCCTGGAGTCTCCAGAAGGAGCATACCTCTACTGACACTTTGAATTTTTTTTTAATTTTTATTTATTTCTGAGAGAGAGCGAGCGAGTGAGCATGAGCGGGGGAGGGGCAGACAGCAAGGGAGACGCAGAACCTGAAGCAGACTCCAGGCTCTGAGCTGTCAGCAGAGAGCCCAACATGGGGCTCGAACCCATGAACCGCGAGATATGACCTGAGCTGAAGTCGGGTGCTCAACTGACTGAGTCACCCGGGTGCCCCAGCTCTGCTGACACTTTGATTTTAGACCATAAGACTCTGACCTCTAGAACCACAAGATAATAAATTTGTTTCATTTTAAGCCATTAAGCTGTGGTGCTTTGCTTCAGAAGCAACACAAAAGTAATACGGTGGAGATGTGGAGTATGTGGCCTTCTATACGCATCTGGGGCTTGGGAATGCTAGCCTCCCCTGCATTCTGCTCTCGCTCTTCACAAGTCAAACCAACATGCCCTTTTGGCATCCGCAGCTACCCTGAACAGTAAAAACCCAGGAAGAGTTTTTAGCAAGTGTGCTGAATAGATTCCACAAAATAACACAGTGTAAATTTCCTGCCTATTATTGGAGTCTCATGCCCACACCATAGTCCACAGACAATGTACCCATATTTCTTCATACGTAACTTTAATGTCTATAGCAATGTGGTTTCAGATTATAGAAAAATAGGAAAAGTTATATTCTGAAACAGAAATAGAGCTGCAAAGACATAATATTTAAGTCATAGCAGGGAAAGATGCAGAAAAATTGAAGTAAAAGGGAGGCCATTGTATTTGAGCTCATAGTTTAGGGGCAAGAAGGATCTTGTTTTAAAAATTTTTTTAAAAATTTATTTACTTATTTTGAGAGAGGCAGCACGAGTGGAGGAGGAGCAGAGAGAGGAAGAGAAAGAGTCCCAAGCAGGCTCCATGCTGTCAGCACAGAGCCTGACATGGGGCTCGATCTCAGGAACCATGAGATCATGACCTGGACTGAAATCAGGAGTTGGATGCTTACCCAACTGAGACACCCAGGTGCCCCAAGGGGTAAAAGGATCTTTAAACCCTAGTGGTTAATCCTTAACACCATCAGTGTAATACAGCATTAGCCCGATGACTGATGTTCATTGAAAATGATCAACCCAAGTCCACGTGGAAATACTAAATTATTTTTGATGTACTACTTTAAGAAAATAGGAAGCCATACAACATATCTTATAAACTGTTAATGTAATTCAGACTGGCTCTTAGATATGATTTCATTGCTAGAAAATTAACTTATGTAGAACCCCTAGTTCCCCAGTGATGCCAGGTAATAGGTATCATTGAACTTTGGCTCTGGATAAATTCACAAACCATTGGTTGACAATTAGGTTCTAACTGTGCGTAGATCCTATTGTGAAAGCCTTTCCCTACAGAATTTCAAATAACTAAAAGTAGGGTAAGGGTAGCCCAAAAAGAGCAATCTACTAGAAGTTCACTTCCCAAATTAGACCCAAAGCAACAGCTTTCCTGTAACAATGGATTGGAGAGAGGATTGTTTTTTTTTTTTTTTAAGTTTATTTATTTATTTTGAGAATGAGACAGAGAAAATCCCAAGCAGAGGAGGGGCAGAGAGAGAGAGAATCCCAAGCAGGTTCCATGCTGTCAGCACAGTGCCCGATGCGGGATTTGGTCTTGCCAATCATGAGATCACGACTTGAGCCTAAATCAAGAGTCAGACGCTTAAAAAAAAAAGTTTTTTTTTTCTTTCAATTTCTTCAACAATCATTCTCTGCTTACTGGGTACCCAGCATTTTTTAAAAGCCCTTTGCAGATATTTTCTAATTGAATTCTCATAGCAACTCTGAGTTAAGCACTATCATTGTTCTTCCCATTTTACAGATGACAGAACTGAGGCGCGGAAAGATCAAGTAACTCAGGTTCACCCAGCTGGGCAGTCTAACCAAATCTAGAGAGTCTGGCTCCAGAGTCCATGCTCTTAACTTGGCTGTGTGCTGGCCTCACGAGATCTTTTCAACTGTGCTTTTGGATTGCCTGTCTCATACACTTCTGCTCCGCTGCCGTGAATTTCACGCAGAAGGTATTAATGGGATTTGTCTTCAGTGCCGTTTGTGGGTTCAGGTCCCCAACCTTTGCCTGATCCCCAACCTTTGCCCCCAACCTTTGCCAACTGTCTATTCTGCCCCCCGCGTTTCTAGGCTCTAACCCACTTTCTGTAGGACTGCCTCACTTGGTTTCGTTCTTCTGGTTTAAAATTATGCCAGAGTTTCCCATCTCCTACAGAATAAAGGGCTTAACTCCTTAGCACGATATTTGTATCATTCTAGATGCTTGGTTGCGTGCAAGGGACGCCCACTGTGGTAACTCTGAGCAGCACAGGAAGGGCGTGGGGGAAGCCTGGGCGGGGCGGGCAGGGGCCAGTGAGCAGGGGCAGTGGGTGCCCGTGCCCCAAGTGCCATCTCTGATGCTCACAGGTCTGTCTCACATCTGATCTTGCTGCCCCCTCTGTCTTTGTGTATTGTGCTGAGATTCAAAGTCACCGGTGAGAGTGTCCATTTGCCCAAGGTTGCCTCACTTTCCTGGGGGGAGCGGGGATGAGCCTCCTGAATGAGATGGAGATTCCCTGCCTCCACCAAGACGGACGGCATTGAGAATTATGTAAAAATAGGAACCTGGTTTGACTCCCAGCAGCCAGAAACCATGACAGATATCCTGTCGACGGTGTTGCTCAAACATTTTTGTCTGCGATGTGCAAAGGATATATGCATGTGCATACACACATACACACGCTCTTAATTGAAAAAGTATCCAGGAAACAGTACTTTACTCATGGCTATGATAAATTCATCGTTTCCACTGTCATTTTTTTAAATGTGGGTCATGACTTACTAAATTAATTCCACTTTGAAAACCTTGCCCTACAGTGTTTTCTGTGCAGTATATTCAAAATACTCCCAATGAGTCGCTTTTATGCACGAAATGCTTTATTTATATACCAGACAAACCTTTCTGCAATTCTGGCCTTTAAATGACTATTTTGTAAAGTAGATCCTAGAAGAATAGCACGTAGTCCTTGGCATCCAAATAAGCAAAAAAGAAGAAAGTATGAATCTGTTGTGTAATGAACACAATGTATCCAATTGTATCATCTGAACACAGAATATCCAATTGTATCATCAGACAGTACCCAATATAATAGTCCAGAATGTTTGTTTACATAGCTATCTAGTAAAGTTTAAGTCCACAACAGTTGTTAGAAAGTAACAGGGTTTTAATTTCTCATGCCCATCAAGCAAGAACGTTCATTTCAGCAAATATGCCTGGGGACTGGCCCTGGATGAGGTCGTTTTCTGGGTGTTTGAAGGGTACAGAGGTGAACTGGGCTGGGATCCTGGTCTCAAGGAGATGAAACTCTAGGAGAGAAGAAAAGACAAGGGTGTAGAAAATAGTTGTACCAGATAGACCTATATGGATCGTGAGAAAGGAGTAACGGAAATGCGTAGGGTTTCAGAGGAATGGGGGTGTCTGGTTCCTGATAGAGGTCCTGAAGAACAAAGGAGGAGGGGTTCAGAGGGCGGGTTGGGGGGGGGGATTTCCCCGTCACCTGGCCTGCACCCTAGTGCAGCCGATGAGGCCATGGGGATGGCACAGGCTTACAGACTGGAAGGGCCTTTCCGCAGTGAGGATTCCTGTCTTTGTACCTCTTTGTTCCCACTGTTGTCACCTCTGACACGAAGTAGGTGCTCACTGCATATGTAATGAATATAGACAGGGGCACCAGCTCTGGAGCATGATGGCGGAGGGTCCCCTCACAGCCTTGTGTGGACCGAGAGGGGTGCAGGAGCTCTGGGGGAGGGAAGAGTGCCAAGCCCAGCAGTCAGAGGGGAGGGGCTACAGTTCACAAACGTGGCTTGGGGGGCAGTGGTTGTCCTTCCCCCCCCCCCATCAGAAATCACAAGTTTTATCTGCGATTCAGCCAAGCTTGATCGAGGGCCTGAGTTACCCGACAGGTCTGGTGAAGGAATCCACAGATGCTGAAAGGCAAGGACCCTGCCCTACCGGCATCCAGGTCTTGTGAACAAAGCAGGGCGGGGAGGGGCAGGAGGTGGGGCACACACAGCAATCAGGATGCACAACAAGGACAGAAAGGACTAAGTGCCCTGAGCAAGGCACAGCCACAAAATGTAGGCCCGTGGCCTCCGGCCACAACCAAGCAGGGAACTTGGCTTTGGCAATGAGGCATCTTATGGTCCTCATGTTACAGTTGCCACCCTGCTTCTTTCCTAACCAAAATTAACCTAGTAACCTAGTACGCAGTACTCATCCGGGTGCTTCCATGTGCTGTTGAGACTCTGCTAAGCACAGAATGTGGTCTCTAGAAACGTGCACATGGAGATCATGTGGGAAAGGAGCGGTATTATGTCATCTGTTCTTTCAAAATGAAACTATTTCTGTGTCCTGGCAGATGGCCCGTAGTACCAGTTCTTGGATTATCTGATAACAGCCAATTATTTTATTTTATTTTATTTTTTAGAAATGTTTCTATTTATTTTTGAGAGAGAGAGGGAGGGAGGGGCGGAGAGAGAGACGGAGATGGAGTCTGAAGCAGGCTTCAGGCTCTGAACCCGGTAGCACAGAGCCCGACGTGATCACGCGAGAACCCGCGAGATCACGAGCCGAGCCAAAGTCGGACACTCAGCCGACTGAGCCACCCTCGCGCGTGCCCGACGTGATCACAGAGCCCGTTAGCACAGAGCCCGACGTGATCACGCGAGAACCCGCGAGGTCACGACCCGAGCCAAAGTCGGACACTCAGCCGACTGAGCCACCCACGCGCGTGCCCCCTATGGCCAATTATTTTCAAGAGCAGCTGCTGCATAGGGGACACTTTCACCAGGGCCTTTCTATACAGGGAGTGAGTCTCTGGAACGGAGACTGAGTGTTCATTCTGTGTTACTGGCTGTGCAAGTTCTAGAGCGGGGAGCAGAGGGTAGGTGGAGGTGGGAGCGCAGCTCTAGATCTGGCTTCTAGAATCAGCAGAGAGAGGAGAGAGCAAGGGGAACGGGGAGGCCGTGCGGAGCTGCTGCAGAAGTTAGGTGGGAACCAGGCTCTCGGCCAGGTGCTGATAGGAACAAGAGGGAGCAAACAGCACCAAAACTTGTTCTCGTACCTGTTCTGTTGCCCCGTCAACCGTGTAGCCGTGAGGCTGGACGTACTTCTTTAATGCAGGGCAGCATTTCCATCATTTGTTTCATACCCACCACACATGCTACACGTCTTACTTCTAGCCGCCCAAGAACCTGCTACTACAAGCTGCTATTTTCGGCCGCCTTCAAATGCCGATGAGGAAACAGGCTGAGTGAGATTGGTGAGTGATAACATGGCCAGGGGATGGCAGAAGCCACTCAAAGCGCAGGGTTCCTGTCTGCAGGGGACCTTATTCCTTATTCCGGAGGACCTGAGTTACTTGTGTGATGCTCGCATGGCATTCTGACGCTAGGCAAATATTTATTCTCTTTCTAAGGAATGACACAGGGGGACTGTGTCTTCTAGGTAGCATGATGTATTCTGATAGAACATGCTGGAAATTCAGAGACATTCTGCGTTGCCATTCCACAGGCAGCTGGAAAATCTTAAAATTTGATTCAGATATATCAAAATCTATGGCTCTCTTCCAAAACTGTGACTTCCTCATTCAAGCTGAGCGTTCCCTCCAAACCCTCCTGTTGAGCTCAGGGGCAGAAGGAATGCCGTCTCCATTCACCTGCTCAGGTCACTGGGGACTCTGGGGTCTGCTCTTCTCTGAACAAACCAGAACTAGGAGTGTTTTTCGTCCTGCTGACTCAGCTTCAGTGTCAGCTGTCTCGTCGTTCCAGGAAGAACAGCCAATCTGTTGGTTTCTGGGCATCCAATAGAGCGATCGTCTTAGATCCCTTAATTTTAAATTTAGATTAAAACTGAAAAGTCACTCTGTGGATTTTTTTGGTGAGTGTATAACTTTAGTCCTTTATTAAAATGATCTAAATCTTCACACTCTGCTTCAGTTTTCTTTAAATATTCCATAAGGAAATGGTGGTTTTCATCTTTGTAACTTCTTTTATCATGATAAAAAGCTTATAACAAGAAACTGCGGTCCTCTGCCCACCTTCTCTATTTCAAAACTTACTCCACAGAGGCAACAGATTTCAGATAATTTGGTGATTTCTTCCGATCACCAGCCCCACAGCTGTCCTAATATGCTGTACTCCCGTGTCTTTTTTTGGGTATCATCCATTGGTTTCTCCTCAAAGCAGTGGGGAGTTCAGCTCTCCTACTACAGACTCCCATGTTTTCCCTTTCCCCAGCCTTCCAAAATTTGGGTAAGTAACACTGTTTCCATGATTACATGTAATTCACTGATGATCCCATTGGTGTACTATGATGATTCGTTTATTTTCTCATGTAACTTTTTCCTCTCTAAGAGGGTTAATACCTGTGACGTGGGGGCATTGCCTGTTGCCATCCAACAATGACTTCCTCTTCCTCCTTGCTGGCTGGAGCCTGATTTTGTTCTGATGTCCACCCCTTTGCACTTAACTCAGTCCTTTCAATGCCAAGCCAGTCACCATGGCCCAGTTCCCCCGCCCTGCAAGGGGTAGCCTGTAGGGGTTGTTTCTGGGGAAGGTTTCTTTGTTCTTAGGCAAACAAAGAAGAAATGGCCTCTCCTATCAGTTGGAGAAAAGAGTTCCAAGAACCTGCAGAACGCTTACTAAACACAAATATCCAAATGCCACAGGGCCACCCGTTGCATTTTTCTCGATCGCTCTGCCTCCCACACCTGAGCTGGTTTATCTCTGGGCCTGGCACCCTTGTCTTCCTAGGGCTTTCTTTTGGTCCTTTTGTCCTGGATCCCCTCTATTCTTCACTTGTATATTCATTTTTCAAAAACATATCCTTTAGAGGTTTGGGAAATTATCTATTTGAATTATTGTGTTTGAAAATGAATTTATTCTGTACTCACACTTCAGTTGATAGTTTAGCAGGATATAGAATTCTAAGTAAAATCATTATTGCTTGGACTGTTAACATGGCTCCCCTGACTTTAAGTATTTATTATTACTGTTTAGAAATCTGTTTCCAGAATGACTCCTTTTATCTGTGATCTAGTTTATCTCTCTGAAACTTCTCTTTATTCGTGGGGCGCTAAAATTGCATGATGCTATGCCTTGCAATATGGAGTTTTTATTTTCTAGGCTGTTGGTGGGTCTTTCTAAACTTGTGTTTTTCGGTGCTGAGAATTTTCTTGTTCTGTTTCTTTGGTAATTTTCTCCTTGTGTTTTTTGTATTCTTCACTTTTTCCATCTTTCTGCAATTCTGTTAGAATTTAGAGCTTCCACACTGTGCACTAATTATTCTATCTTGGTTAGTTTTTCCTTTCTGGGTTCTAGTTTCAGAGAGATTGCCTAGATTTTATCTTTATTTTTTTAATTTTTTTTAATTTTTTTTTGATTTTTTTAAATATATGAAATTTATTGTCAAATTGGTTTCCATACAACACCCAGTGCTCATCCCAAAAGATGCCCTCTTCAATACCCATCACCCACCCTCCCCTCCCTCCTACCCCCCATCAGCCCTCAGTTTGTTCTCAGTTTTTAAGAGTCTCTTATGCTTTGGCTCTCTCCCACTCTAACCTCTTTTTTTTTTTTTCCTTCCCCTCCCCCATGGGTTCCTGTTAAGTTTCTCAGGATCCACATAAGTGTGAAAACATACGGTATCTGTCTTTCTCTGTATGGCTTATTTCACTTAGCATCACACTCTCCAGTTCCATCCACGTTGCTACAAAGGGCCAGATTTCATTCTTTCTCATTGCCACGTAGTACTCCATTGTGTATATAAACCACAATTTCTTTATCCATTCATCAGTTGATGGACATTTAGGCTCTTTCCAAATTTGGCTATTGTTGAGAGTGCTGCTATAAACATTGGGGTGCAGGTGCCCCTATGCATCAGTACTCCTGGATCCCTTGGGTAAATTCCTAGCAGTGCTACTGCTGGGTCATAGGGTAGGTCTATTTTTAATTTTTTGTGGAACCTCCACACTGTTTTCCAGAGCGGCTGCACCAGTTTGCATTCCCACCAACAGTGTAAAAGGGTTCCTGTTTCTCCACATCCTCTCCAGCATTTATTGTCTCCTGATTTGTTCATTTTGGCCACTCTGACTGGCATGAGGTGATATCTGAGTGTGGTTTTGATTTGTATTTCCCTGATGAGGAGTGACGTTGAGCATCTTTTCATGTGCCTGTTGGCCAATCGGATGTCTTCTTTAGAGAAGTGTCCATGTTTTCTGCCCATTTCTTCACTGGATACTTGTTTTTCGGGTGTGGAGTTTGGTGAACTCTTTTTAGATTTTGGATACTAGCCCTTTGTCCGATATGTCATTTGCAAACATGTTTTCCCATTCTGTTGGTTGCCTTTTAGTTTTGTTGATTGTTTCCTTTGCTGTGCAGAAGCTTTTTATCTTCATGAGGTCCCAATAGTTCATTTTTGCTTTTAATTCCTTTGCCTTTGGGGATGTGTCAAATAAGAAATTGCTGTGGCTGAGGTCAGAGAGGTCTTTTCTTGTTTTCTTCTCTAGGGTTTTGATGGTTTCCTTAGATTTTATCTTTAAAGCCTTCTATCGATTTTTACATTTTAATGATCATATTTTTAATTTCTCTGAGCTCTTATGTATTTTCTGACTGTCCCTTTCTTGTTTTATGGACCCTCCTATCTCTGAGGGAATGAATTAGAATTTTGAGATGTTTTCTTCTGTTTTCCACCCACTGAATGGATAAACAAATTGTGGTACAGTCATACAGTGGACTACCACTTGCGAATAAAAAGGAGCAAACTACTGATATATGTAATAATACAGATAGATCTAGAATGCAACATGCATTCTGTATGAATATTAACAATATTAACATAATCACAACAAATCGCATTAATAAAATAATGTAGTAATGATGTTGTTATCTACACTCATCTGTATTAAAAGAAGCAAGACTTCAAAGGCTGCATGCTTTATAACTACATTTGTGTAAGATTTTGGAAAAAAAAAACTGCAGGGATGGAGAATAGACCAGTGTTGGTGGGGGAGGGGCTGAATCCAAGGGAGTGACACGAGAGGCTTTTGAGGTGATGCACGTGTTGTATATTTTGCTTGTGTTGGTGGTTACTCCGTGCACCTGTCAAAACTCATAAGTGCGTGCCAACAAGTGTATTTTATTTATGTAAATCAAAACAAATTTCTAAAAGGTGTTCTTCCATTTTCGGCATTTTCTTATTAAATTTTTTTTAATGTTTATTTATATTTGAGGCACAGAGAGACAGAGCATGAACAGGGGAGGGGCAGAGAGAGAGGGAGACACAGAATCTGAAGCGGGCTCCAGGCTCCAAGCCGTCAGCCCAGAGCCTGACGCGGGGCTCGAACTCACGGACCTGAGATCATGACCTGAGCCGAAGTCGGACGCTTAACCGACTGAGCCACCCAGGAGCCCCATTTTCGGCATTTTTTAATGCCTTGTCTTTTTTTATCATAAGCTTTCTTATATATTTGGTAGTTCTTAACTGCTCATTCACATTTGGGAATGAGATCGGAATCTGGAGCCATGCGTTATGTGTTGTGTTCCTTTTGCTGCAGCTGGCGTGTTGAGAGCAGAAAATAGAGAATTTGTATTAATTTTCCACTATTACTTTATTCTTTTCTCATTAATCAGAGGACCTGTCGTTCGGGGGTACCTCTGTCCCTCCCTCCTTCCTGACATGTTCTCAGGCTCTAGCCCTCGGCCTCCTTGGGCTAATGCTACTCTAACTTCCTTTCCTTGGGGTTGGGCACGCTCTCAGGAGTCCTGTGCCCAGCCTTTCTGTGTGGTCGGGAAGCTGCTGGGGAGAGGTTTTCTTGTGATTTGCTCGCTGCTGCACGACTCCTATTGAGGTCAGAGAGTGCTCCTGTGAAGAGCAATGTCAAACAGATTTCTGGTTTTCTCCTCCCCCTCAGAGCTGTCTTCACACTTTAATTGGGAAGGGCCCTTACGAGTAAAGCTGGAACAAATTTCCCTGGTCGGGAGGAGGGTAGTCCGTGCGTAAATGTGTGAGTCCCAGAAATTGGATGGAAGGCAGTCCGGCTTGCTCCTGCAGGAGAGCTGCCCAGGTCAGAGGAGAAGTACCCAGGGACACGGTATCAGGAGCCTTATTGGAAGCTGTCAAGGAGGGGAAATTAACACATTGTCAGGACCATACGTCAGGGAGGGGAAATTAACACATTGCTCTTTTTCTTTTTCCCCCATGCTACACAGATCATACATGTGAGAGGATGTGATTGTGGATCAATAACCAACTTCTTGGCAGTTTTATTTGAAAAATGAGCATGAGACTCACAGCCTTTCTTTCAGAGTCTTTGATTAAAATAGATTCGGGGGTATCTTGTGTTATTTAACAGTGAAGTTCTAAACTGTGACTTTAGATCTTTAAAGCATGCCCATTAAAAGCCCTGCTCACTCAAGTCTGTGCTTTCTGGGAATGTTTGATTTCTGTTGCTTACGAAATGTGTCTGTTTTGATAAGCAAGATGCACGCAGCCTGTGCCCTATCCCGGAAATGCTGGCAAGCCAGTTTTCCACCCTGGGATTATAGGCTGGGTGCTATTCAAATACATACCGACATGTTACTCTTGAAGGAAGCCATCTCGAATTTTGGGGGGAATATAAGATTTTTTTTTTTAACTATTCAAGCTCTGGTAGAGTGAGGCTTCCTACAAGTTAACTAAAGCGATATTATTCCTTTATCTCAATTGTATAGAAACACGACTCATTCTCCCTGGCATAGATCATCTGTTTCTCTTGCACGTTTCTAGGGCACATTGGTTCCAAACCAAGTGCTGTGTTCTTTCCTTTTCTGTTTATCGTCATTTCTTTATCTGTCCCTTAAAGATAAAGACATTCCAAGCATGGTGTTCCAAAATGCCTAGTTCATTACATGCTATAATTAATGACAATACAGAGACTTCCAGCAAGAAGCCCTGGGACATGAGCTTTGTACCTTTTCGTTGAGTTGCTGGTTTCTGCAGTCACCATGCAGTAGATTTTACTGCTTTCTGGTTGTTTGCAAACTTCCTCTGCTTGGGCTGCATCGTGGTATTAAATGTTCATCTTCATCGTGTGAGCCGTCTCGTTCATTTGAGAGAAGGCAGGTTGTCTGCTTGTGATGAAAGAAAAAAAGAAATGCACCTTCCCGAAAGAGAACGAGCTGAAAGAGCCCCATTTTGAGTGACCCGGTACAGGCGTGTGAGCTGGAGGCGATTCTTGCTTTATCCCTGATGACGTTACGAAGAGTTCCTGCTTCCCTTCAGGTAGCAGAGAATCCCGAGGTTTACAGCCTGCAGTCCTGCAGATAAATGAAGGTCATGTGCCCTCCCTGTTGTGAGTGCTGATGTCCATTCTCGGGGCCTAACACACAGCAGAGAGTCAGGGATGTATAGATCAAGTGTGCCTACCGCGTTGAAATGAACCCACTGGGAGAAGCTGGGTCGAGTGGGACCTAGCAGAGGAGTTTGAGGACGTGTCTGTACTGCCCTCTCTGCTTCCATGAAGTCACCCCCGTACCCTCCCCAGGAATCGGCCTCCTGGCCCACCTGCTCGGGTAGATTTAAGGATTCCCCTAGAACTGTTTGACCCATTATCCACACTATAGAAGTGGTTTGGGCCCTAAGACCAGTGGTAGGAAAGAAAGGAGGGAGTGGGTTTGTGGAGGATACTCACATAAGGCATTTGTGGTTAGAAACAAAGCAGGAAATACTTAATGAATATCAGTGTTATCTCAATACTTGGGCAGGTAGATAAGAAGAGTGCTCTGGGAGTGGGGCCTCAGTTGCCTTTAGGTGCCGGGCAGGTAGCAAAGGGAGTGAAGCAACCAGGTGTGAGTTAAAAGGCCGAATAGCCACTGGAGAAGGAGAAAGTGCCTGCCTTGCAAACATACACTTGAACTCCACTTTTTTTTTTTTTTTTTAATTTTTTTTTTTTCAACGTTTATTTATTTTTGGGACAGAGAGAGACAGAGCATGAACGGGGGAGGGGCAGAGAGAGAGGGAGACACAGCATTGGAAACAGGCTCCAGGCTCTGAGCCATCAGCCCAGAGCCCGACGCGGGGCTCGAACTCACGGACCGCGAGATCGTGACCTGGCTGAAGTCGGACGCTTAACCGACTGCGCCACCCAGGCGCCCCTTGAACTCCACTTTTAAGACACCACTGCCTTCTCCTCCAACAAGACCATAACAGAAACCTTGTCTGACTCAGCCCCTGGGAGGCCACGTGAAATGCCTACATATATTTTCTTTTTCATAGATCGAAAAGTATTTGATTTCATCGAGATTTGAAGTCCTTGTCTCTCTCTCTCTTTAGCCTCTTATTAATAAATACAAGCACAGAAAAATGTTGTTGGAAGACTTTGGATCTTATCTGGTATTTTGTAGATGGAATATTAGTCTTTAACGTATCAGCCTTTCTCAGTGGTCTCAAAGAATGGCAGAGAATTTATCACCAGCTCTTGACAAATTCAGTTGTTCTTGCTGCCTTTTGAAAACGCCAGGCTTTTTCTTCCTTCACCAGATCAGATAACTCCCAGTTTTTCTGGTAAGCAGATGTGAAATCCATAGATAGTCCCCATGCCTCATTTCAGCTATTATTTTGTCCCCTTTCATCACGAAATCCTTTTTTTGGAGCAAGCAGCGTTGGACAGATTTGAGTTTCACAGAGGCTTTTTTTCTTACCTCTTCGCCACTGGGGGAAATACAGGTAAAGAGACAGCGAGGAAGTGGGTCACTGGGGGAAGAAAGGGAGACGTGTGACCCCAGCCTCACCTACAGATCCAATACCCAGGCCTCGAATGCCACAATAAGTCTGGTGTATGTATGTCTGGTACACGGCGGTGGTCTTTGGAAAACTATCTACCCACACGGACACACAGACAGACGCACCCCTACCCACAAACACGGACACACAGATGCACCCCTACCCACAAACACAGACACACAGACAGATGCACCCCTACACACAACGCAGGGGCACAAATTCATGCGTTGCAAGAAGGGGCAAAGATCTAATTTGCCCCAGCCCCTCCGATGTAATTTCTGCTTCCTTCTTGTCATTACGTGGTACTTAGAATTTCTCCTTAACTGCATGTTCTATCACACCCTGCCTTGCTGTTGTTACCACAGTTACTAGCTGTCTGCACGTTATATCCCCTTCCCCTCAGGAGATCGCGGTTTCCCTAAGGATTTTTCTTTTAAAAAAAAAGACTTCCCTTTAAAAAAAATTTTTTTTTAATGATTATTTATTTTTGAGAGAGGGAGAGACAGAGCATGAGCAGGGGAGGGTCAGAGAGAGAGGGAGACACAGAATCTGAAACAGGCTCCGGGCTCTGAGCCGTCAGCACAGAGCCCGACGTGGGGCTCGAACCCATGAACCGTGAGATCATGACCTGAGCTGAAGTCGGATGCTTAACCGACTGAGCCACCCAGGCGCCCCCAGACTTTTCTTTTACTCATCTTTTAATTGTTCCTCTACTGTGTTTTATATCAGCTGATGCTCAGTCAGTTGGGTCTGTCTCAGAGCCCTTTGAGT
This sequence comes from Lynx rufus, assembly GCF_022079265.1. Classification (NCBI taxonomy): domain Eukaryota; kingdom Metazoa; phylum Chordata; class Mammalia; order Carnivora; family Felidae; genus Lynx; species Lynx rufus. The sequence continues at coordinate 8,463,611 of NW_025814823.1, forward strand.
CCTGTCCCCACGTAACCTTTTTTTCTCTCATCTTCCTAACATGCGAGGCTGTCTGGGGGAGTCCACGGTCTGCGGAAGGGGCCAAGTGCTAGTCTTGGCATGGGCGCCCGGCCCCCGTGTGGCTGTGACAGGTCTCAGCTGGCGGACTCGGCCCGAGTCTCCCTGGGCTTCATCCTCCTCGTGTAAAACGAGAGGCTTGACATAATTCATGTCTCTGTTCCTTTCCATCTCAAATACTCAGTGACATTCTGTGACGGATATATGCTCAGCAAGGCATTGCCCAGAGAGCCAAGTAAGTTAGGAGAGATTCCGTGTGCTACTGTATTAATTCAACAATATTTAGTGAGTGCCTGAAGTTGTTGGACACCGTTCCGCTCACTGGGGATCGATGGTGAGCAGGGCGGATGCGACCCTTGCTTATCCTCACGGAGCTCGTGTCCTTTTGGAAGAGGAAGACAATGAACAAATAAACAGGGAGAATAATGGAAGAAGGCTGGGGGAGAAGCACAGACTGTGGCCGGGGAAAGACGATGCACCTCAAGGAAAGTCTGTCTGGGGAGGGCACGTTCAAGATGACCCCTGATATGTAGGATGGGTCCATCCGTGTGAAGAGCCAGGCAGGGAGTGTGCAAGCAGTGAAGAACAATGCGGAGTCAGTGGGCAGGCTGCTAGGGGAGGAGGGGGTGAGGGAGATTTCGCAGGGCCACACGGGTCCCAGCAAGGAGGCCATGGGAGGGTTTGTGGCCATGAAGTGACCGTTAACATGCCAAGATGCCACTCTAGATGCCTTGTGAAGGGGAAATGGCTCATTAGAGAAGCAAGATTGGAAGCCAGGAGATCTGGGAGGAGACTTATAAGTGGCTTACGTGGGAGATGATGTGGAGGCAGAGAGGGAGAAAAGCGGGCGGGCTGGTGATGCCCTTGGGAAGCCCATCCGATAGCCCTCCCCGGTGGGTGGGGTGTGAGTTAAAAGGGCCAAGGAAGCTCTTAGTTTCAGCTTTGGTGGTGAGGTAGATGACAGAACCAATAATCCAAAAAGGGGAGCCTTGGGAGAGCTGGGATGGGTGTTGCGAGGCGGGCCTTGGCCAAGAGGTCTCCTGTCTGGCCCTCGTTCTCTGGAACAGGTCCTTAAACACGATTATCTCATTCTCTCTCGATATCACCTGCATTCTGGAAATAGCTTGTCTCCCATGTCTACCGTTAAAAATATTTTCGCCTCAGAGACACACAGTGTGAGAGAAGAAATGCAGATGGCCAAACAGCGTATGAAATGTAACTTGACTAGAGGTAAAGTAACAAAATAATAAGGCTTTTTACACCCTATCAAGTTTAAAAGCTGACGCTTCCACCAAAGCTTGGCATGGTGGCTTAAGAGCCCGCCTGGGGGTTCAGAGTCCAGCCCTTTGCACTTAGGCTCAGAAGTTATTTCACTTCTCTCTGCCTCACTGTGTAAAACACAGCGATAATATCTAGCCCTGGTATTGTTATGGATTAAGTGCAACAAAACACTGAAAACAGCACCTGGTAAGAGAAAGTGTCATTTAGGCATTGAAAATAAATTCCTAGGGTTGAGCGAACTGTATTCAGTTAAAAAATGCTTTTGAGTTCCTACCACAGGCCAGCTACTGTTCTAGGCTCTAGAATAGAGTGGCGAACAGAGAAGGAGGTGCCTGCCCTCCCAGAGCTTATATGGGATGCGGAAAGGCAGATAATAAATGGGTACAAGGATCAGATAACCTTGGGTGGTGAGAAGTGTGTTCTAAGCAGAGTGACCATATGTACAGTTCATGCTTGGTGTCATGGCATTCTGTCTGGTTTAGCGTTTTGGAACTCCCCAGAGTGGCCCAGTTTCATGCAAACACGGGTACGTGAATGTTCTAGTATCTTTCTTTATAGTTGCCCAAACCTGGAAATACCTCAGTGTCCCTCAACTGGAAGACAGCTACATAAACTGTGGTTCGTAGCACAGAGCCTTATTTAGCCATAAAAGGGAACAACTACGGATAGACCCAACACCGTGATGAATCTCGGATGCACGGTGCCGAAAGAAGCTGGATACAAAGGCTTCACACTGTGTAGTTACATTTAATTGACATTCTGGAAAAGGCAAAACCTAGGAACAGAGACCGGATTATTGGTTGGCAGGGACTAGGGATCAGGGAATGGTTGATTTACAAAACGGCTTGGGGCAGTTTTTGGACTTCATGGAAGTGTTCGTTTTGTTTGACTGTGCTGGTGGTGGTCATAGGACAGCATACGTTTGCCAAATTTGCAGAACTGCACAGAGAAAAGAGTGAATTTTGCTGCATACTTAGACTCTGATTTAAAAAATTGGAAAAAATTCCTAAGCAAGAAAAAAATGTCCCTATTTGGTTTTTTCTGATTAAATATAATTTATTGTCCAGCTGGTTTCCATACAACACCCAGTGCTCATCCCAACAGGTGCCCTCCTCCATGCCCATCACCCACTTTCCCCTCTCCCCACCCCCCGTCAACCCTCAGTTTGTTTTCAGTACTCAAGAGTCTCTTCCGGTTTGCCCCCCTCCCTCTCTGTAACTTTTTTCCCCCCTTCCCCTCCCCCATGGTCTTCTGTTAAGTATTATGCTGAATGAAGTAAGTCAGGCAGAGAAAGACAGATACCCTATGTTTGCACTCATCTGTGGATCCCGAGAAACTTAGCAGAAACTTAAAAGTGTCCCTATTTGAATGGTAAATGATCTGGTCGTTCTAGTTACAAAGTTTCAAGAGAGAGGAGACCGCGCAAGAAATAGGGAGATAGAATGAAGCCGGAGACTTTTTTCTTGAGAGCAACACGTATTCGTGTAACGAACGGGCATCCTTTATGTGCCAGGCCCCGGCATATAGTCTAAGCACAGGACGTGCACCTGTAAACAAAACCAAACCTCCCACAGAGCCCAGAGTTGCGTATGAACGTGCAAACACGTCCACCTGTTTACACAGTGGTTCTGCCTTTAGGAATAGATACTAAGGAAATAAGAGGTCCAGTAAAGATAGCATTCAGCAGTTTTCTGTGAAAAATTATTTGAAAAGGCAAAATCAGAACAACTTAAAATCTAAACAGTAGGAGAATAGATGGGTAAATTATGGTAAAAAATGACCATTTAAAAAAATGATAGGCTATTTATTACATGTATTTATGTGAGGAGGCGCCCATGACATGCAAAGTGAAAAATTGGAGTTATGGAACTCATTCTCTAAGTGTAAAAAAAAAAAAAAATCTGGGATACTCAACTCTGTTCTTGGGGGGAGAGTAAGGGACTTTGGTATATTTACCTTTTTTTTATATTCAAGATCCATTTTTTAAATGATTGGCTATGTCAGTATTTCCATTTTGGAAAAAAAAATCATTCAAGACAAAAACAAAAGAAAGTGGGGTGCCTGGGTGGCTCAGTCGGTTAAATGTCCGACTTTGGCTCAGGTCATGATCTCACAGTTTCTGAGTTCGAGCCCCACGCCAGGCTCTGTGCTGACAGCTCAGAGCCTGGAGCCTGCTTCGGATTCTGTGTCTCCTTCTCTCTCTTTGCCCTTCCCCTGCTCGTGCTCTGTCTTTCTCTCTCTCTTTCAAAAGTAAATAAACATTAAAAAAGTAACTATTTAGGGGCGCCTGGGTGGCGCAGTCGGTTAAGCGTCCGACTTCAGCCAGGTCACGATCTCGCGGTCCGGGAGTTCGAGCCCCGCGTCAGGCTCTGGGCTGATGGCTCAGAGCCTGGAGCCTGTTTCCGATTCTGTGTCTCCCTCTCTCTCTGCCCCTCCCCCGTTCATGCTCTGTCTCTCTCTGTCCCAAAAATAAATAAACGTTGAAAAAAAAAATTAAAAAAAAAAAAGTAACTATTTAGCATAATATGCATGAAATGAACACCCTATATTTTCTGGGTGAAATTCTGCCCTGGAAGGCAGGGATGCATTTTTTAAAGGGAAGTGCTTTTTGTTGGCAGAGGTAAGTGAAGCTCATTGCAGACAAACATGCAGCATTTTTACTGGAGACACTTTAGACATCAACCTAATGTTTTTCATAGGTGTAACCTGTGAAAAGTCAACTTGCCTCTTTTCTTGGCTCTGTGAAGGGGCACATGGCAGCATTCCATTTATGTATATATATTGTTCTTCATTCTTTTTACCAGAGTAAAATAAAGCTAAAATAGCCTCTGCTACCTAAAACATACATATGTGTATATTCCTTCTGAGCACTGTCCTGTTTCTATATTGGAATAAAATGTGATGTACAACTCATGTCATGCACATCGATAAGGAGAGTAAAGCAGGCTCCAGAGAGCTGTTATATTTCTACACGATTTTGCAGCTTTCACAGAATTCAGCACCACAGATAGCTACAGCATCCCCAATATTTACCGTTCCTCACCCAGCAATACCACTCGTAACCATACTGTAGTGAAACGACTTGAAACATTCATTGGGTCTGCAGTGCCTCAAGTGTTAGGATACCTGTGCTTGTACCTGTTGCAAATAAACATAGCGTTAGAAAAGAGGACCAAGAACGTGGCTATTCTGTTGCAGAAAATACGGAGGAATGATTACCATGGAACTTCCTAAAGCAGATGGATACAGCGACTTTTACGTAAATATTTGCAAGTAACTTCATATAAAATTATCTTCTTAAATGTGGTGGAACATGATAGACCCCAAATATATGGTCCGTAAAAATGTCAACTAAAATGTGAAATTTGGGATGTTGACTTTTTTGCATTACTCTTATATTTACAGTATTTGCAATATTATTATAGATTATATTTTGGGCTCATATCTTACACACTTGTCTGTATGCTAAAGTTGCAAAGGATAATTTATCGCATGGTAGGAGTTGCAGCTGGAACTTCTTCGGCAGATACATTTTATTAAGTTGGATGGAATTGCATTTATATTCAAAGGCACGGTGCTTGAGCATTTATATGAAAATTCACATACTGGCAAAGGCTGTGGAATATTGTTTTTCAATCTTTTAAAACCCAGTGCTCTTTTTAATAACATAAAAATCCCCCCAAACTTCATTTATTTTTGAATTAAATATTATAGCAAGTATAAATCAAATCATGACGATCAGAATGTACTTTTTTTTTTTTTCTTACATCATCTCTGTTGAATATTCTGGTACAACCCTCCTGGAGTGAGGCTGCCTAATCAGCTGGGAAGGGTGGCTTTAGAATGTCCATGTTAAAAGACTAAAAAGAAAAAAGTAGAGCCTGTGCTGTACTGAAAGTCATGTAAACATTGGCCATTTTGAGCTCAAGTTGAAAGGAGATTGCTTCATCACAAGTGCCTACTGCATGTAAAGTCCTGTCCCAGACCCTGCATGAGAAACAGAAGTGTCTGAGCTGTTAGACTCCAACCTAGTGAGCTTATAGTTTAATAAAGAGGAGTTGTGGGAGCGGGGATGGGCTAAATGGGTAGGGAGCATTAAAAGAGTCTACTCCTGAAATCATTGTTGCACTGTATGCTAACCAATTTGGATGTAACTTAAAAAAATTAAATAAATAAGTCAGTATAGCCAGAAAAAAAAGAAAGAAGACACACATGCCAGTATAATAAAAATAAAACATAGATGACCGTAATCAAAAGGTACACTTAGCTATAATAAAGTAGGATATACATAACTATAATTTAAAAAGCATGGGGCTTCTGGGTGGCTCAGTTGGTTAAGTGTCTGACTCTTGATTTCAGCTCAGGTCATGATCTCGTGGTTCGTGAGATCGAGCCCCATGTCGGGCTCTACTCTGACAGTGCAGGGCCTGCTTGGGTTCTCTCTCTCCCTGTCTCTCTCTGCCCCTCACCTGCTAATGCTCACTCCCTCTCTCTCAAAATAAATAAATAAACTTAAAAAATAAAAAAACAAAAGCCATGGTTTAATAGTGCTGAAAGGAAACATCTGGGGATTCAAGGCATAGAGAGACAATATCTAGCCCCTTCTCCACCTTTTCGGGAGGGAAGAGGGGAGAAAATTTAACAAAGTCTTCACGGAGGAGGTGGCCTTTGAGTTCAGAAGGTGAAGCTGTTGGGTAGCAGGGGCAATTTTAAACAGAAGAGTGAGGGGGATTGAGAAGTCTGGAAGCACATGCAGGCTCAGCATTCATCAGACCGTGAATGTCAGGCTGAGACGTTTGGCTTTCCCCTGTCATTCAGCCAGGTTAGTTCACGATTGTCATAGTAGTGGGTGGCACAGACATGGTCGGTCGACTGGGGGCTTCTCTTTATCTGAGAATGCCTTTCATGCCGTACTGGACAGAACAAACACGGTACTGAGAAATTGATGTGCAAGATGAATGAAGAGATTGTATTCGAGCATGTAGATGTTATCAGTCCACTTAATGACTCAGGAATGTGTATGCGTTCAACTGAAGGAGTTCTAGATGAGAAGGTCCCATCATCAGAGACGGTGAGTTGGGGAGAGCTGAAGCGGTGCCTCATTGATAAAGACGGGCAAAAACATTTTGTCTGTTGGCAAGGAGATGATGTGGTCCTCAAACTACATGCTAGTGAACCCGATGCTGAGCCCATGTTGAATTTTAAAAAGCGTTGGTGATGGATAAATTATGAATACTGAGAAAAATGAACAGTGGTCCTTGGGAGAATTTTGGGTAGTGTGTAGACCAGACCAAGAGAGACAGTTTCATTTTCTTTCTTTACTTTGATTTTCTCTCATCCTCTGTTGGAAGAGAGGCAGTATTATAATTATCTCAGCAACACATCCAACAGAAGTTTCTCCTCTTACAATGTTCTCATGGACCACGTGGGGACACGTGCAGTAGCTGCAGGGCCCAGAGGGTGGAGGGGTGCCTACGTGAATGTGCCCATGGAGTGTTGACCAGCAGATGAGAACCTGCTGCTTTGCCTCCTACCCTGTTTCGCTGACAAAACAGCGAAATGATAATAAGGAAGGCACACTTACCTCTGCAAAGATGGTACGGAAACAGAATGGATTGCAAATATTTTGGATGAAAAATTAAGGATGGGCCCAAAAAGTTTTAAACAGCATAGAACAACGGACTTCAATGGACAATGGACAGCTGAGCAATGGACAACAGTGGACCAACAAGATGAAGCTCCACAGGTGCATTTTTATGGTCCTACCCGTGGATGCTACAAGCCAGTTACAGATTTCTAGGATTGAGTCCCTGTCGTTTAGGAGTGACTCGTATAGGACTTTGGCATTTTATTTGATGATGTGGAATCAACAGGGTTATTCACGTATCCATGGAGAGGCCACTCTTTTAGATCGTGTGGTTAGAGGTGTAACCAAGTGAATGCAAGTCTTGCTTTCACAGGACCCCGGATGATGCACCCAGAGCTAGAGTATTTTGTGCAGTTGTATGCTGTTCAGGAGGGACTATAGGCTGCCTGGGGTATGGGCTTAGATGGTGGGAGTTTCTTAAACCTGCGCCAACAATTGGGAGAATCTGAGTTCTTTCACAAAGAGAATAGGTTTGGATGAGAAAGGGGGCATAATAGCTCTTCGGAGAGACCTGAAGTGTTGTTCCCGGTGGAAGAAGGATTGCCTTGTATTGCTGTAAAGAGGCAGATCTCCACTCCGGGCCAGTTTGACAGTGGCCTTGCCTGGAGGGCTGGTAGGCTGCCAAGAAAGCTGGTGGATCTCCTGACACGGGCGTTTTCACCTTAGCGCCAGGGGTGATCCCTTGGAAGACTATTACGCATCAGAGAGACTAGGAACCTATAAAATCATTAAATTCCTTTTGGACCCAGGAGTTAATTAATGGATTTTTTTCCCCAGATAAAATCTCATTGACCTCTCAGGTCATCATTCATAACTTTCTATAGTAACATGTGAAGTACATGAAAATTGCATGCCTCACTCTGGGAAAATGGACCTCACGTGGGGGCGGTTAGCACGGTTGGTCGACATACTTTTGTTTCTTGTTTAATCGTACAATCCTGTATTAGGAGTCTGAATTTGTATGATCATGTTTCATATTGGGGAAAACACGTTTATCTTAGTTGGATGCCTTGGATTGAAGTCCAGATCCAGAAAAAGACAAAAACAAAAACTTTTGCTCATGTTGACCCTGTGATTGACTTGTGGCCATGTGATGCAGCTCTAGGGGGGAGATGTAGAGTCTTGGCAAGAAGAGAAAGAGGAAACATGACCTCCTGTACGACATTTTGCCTTCTAGAACTGAAGGGGTTTTTTTCTTCTTCTTTTGAAGTGTTTGTTTGTTTGTTTTGAGAGGGAGGGAGGGAGCACGAGGAAGGGGCAGAGAGAGAGAGAGAGAGAGATAGAAAATCCCAGGCTGGCTCCATCTCAAGAACCATGACATCATGACCTGAGCCCAAATCAAGAGGCAAACGCCTAACCGACTGAGCCACCCAGGCGCCCCTGAAGAAGGTTCTTAAATGCTTTCCTCTTGTTATGTGAGCCTTCTCTCCTTTTTTTGGTCTCTGGTTTTGCTTCTCTATTCTTGGTCTTATGATAGTATCGTTGCCTTTTATTCTTTCTTTGGGATCTATACCACTTCACCGAAAGGCAGCTTTTCCTTGTGAAGCCTCCACTTTCTGCACAGATTTTACTTCCTGTCTCTGTTTCTGCTCTGCCACTTCTTGGCTGTGTGACCTTGGGAATGTTGCCCTCTCTGTGCTTTCATCGCCTTCCTCGGAGAGCAGAGAGAAAGCAAGGGGATGTTAAGATCTGTCTCCGGAGGCCATCACAAGTATTAAATAGCTTAACTTGAATTAAAGCTAAAGATTAGGGGCGCCTGGGTGGCGCAGTCGGTTGAGCGTCCAACTTCAGCCAGGTCACGATCTCGCGGTCCGTGAGTTCGAGCCCCGCGTCGGGCTCTGGGCTGATGGCTCAGAGCCCGGAGCCTGTTTCCGATTCTGTGTCTCCCTCTCTCTCTGCCCCTCCCCCGTTCATGCTCTGTCTCTCTCTGTCCCAAAAATAAATAAACGTTGAAAAAAAAATTTTAAAAAAATAAATAAATAAAGCTAAAGATTAAACAAAATGAGTTATAATTTAAAAGTTAAGTTAAATTTTATGACTATGAATTCGTGCTAAGAATAATACTTGGCCCGTAGAAAGTCCTAGCTTTCCATTCCCTTACCAGTGAGTGACCTTTATTGCTTACTGAGAAAGAAAAAGATATTTATTATGTAATTCTTTAAAAATTAAAATACAGCTCTTTTCTAGCAAGACACTGATTTGACACCTACCTGTTTGTCACTCTCTAACGATCACGTGTGGATTGCTGTGTATGACCCTCTGGATTTGTCCGTCATTGGTGAAAATAATTCGTTTCTTTCTTTCTCCCGGCCTCGACAGTTCAAACCAGAGGGCTCTTGGCTTCATGCTCATAATTCTGTCCACAGAGAATTAGAGGCACTCACTTTCTGTGGATGGCCCATATTTGTGGGATTTCTTGCTCTCCTTGGCTTTCTGGGACGCCTGCTTTCTGACCCAGAGAGCACAGTGTTCTTTTAAACTGCTGTCTTACTGATTTGTCTACATGCTTTTTGTATCTGTGCCCAGAGGATATGTGTGTCTTCAAGGAAAACGTGTTTTAACTCGCATAAAGAAATAAAGATGAATTCACTGAGAATCCCCTCGGTGTCAGGGATCAGAGTGTGAGCATCTTGGTGAGGCCTGAGGGCTCTCTTGGGGTGAAGCTGGACCCGGGGCACCAGTGGCTTACTGAAGACAGGCCTGGAAGGAGGCAAAGAGGGAGAAGAGGAACGTGGGAGATAGGGACGGAGGCAGGGGAGGGTGGGGTGGGGAGAGGAAGGCCGTGAGCACCAATGGGAAGAACAGAAGGGCAGATGCCAGGGAACGAGAGTGCCCACACACGTACGGGTGTGTGTATTTGGGCAGGATTAGTTGGAAGGAATGGCAAGACCTAGACCAGGGTGTTAATGTGTCTTGGGGTGAGGGAGAAGGGACAAATAAAACACACAAAACCCCCAGCTTCCAGGAAATGATCTCATTTATGTAAAAAATACGTGCGACCGTAATAGATGCGAAAGAAACCAAAGAGAGTTTTATCACCTGAGGTTTTCGGGATGCCAGTGGCAGGTAGTCAAGTGAAAAGTTAGGAGGGGATGGGGCGCCTGGGTGGCTCAGTCGGTTAAGCGGCCAACTTCAGTTCAGGTCATGATCTCGTGGCTCGTGAGTTCAAGCCCCGCATCGGGCTCTGTGCTGACAGCTCGGAGCCTGGGAGCCTGCTTCCGATTCTGTGCCTCCCTCTCTCTCTGCCCCTCCCCTGCTCGTCCTCTCTCTCTCTCTCTCTCTCTCAAAAAATAAATAATTAAAAAAATTTTGTTTTAAAGTTCGGAGGGGAGGGGGCTGGGCTGGAGAGGAACGTGGAAGTAGCCGTGTGTTACTGGTGATGGTTCTCAGGTGTTCATCCTGTCATCGTGCTGTGTAGCATCCATCCGAATGTATGTATGTGTGTATACACACACGAATATATCTGTACGTATGCATGTGCACATAATCTTTTGAACAGATGAGATTACAGAGTAAAGGGTAACGAAGGGAGACGGGGGGTTGCCTTGTAACCTACTTCAGCAGAAACGTAACAACGGCTTCCCAGGAAAATGTGTACATGTGTACTTGTATGGACGAGGAGGAAGGTGTAGAAGGCTGTTAACTTTGAATCCCCACGGGGGATTGGGGATGGAGCAGAACCTTGTTCCTTTGAAACGCTGCCACCCCCTGCCCCCCATGCCTAATAAAATGCACTCCCAGCAGTGGATAAACCAATGTTAACGTTGAAATGAGTGGTTTACTGATGATCTGTGAATCTCCCTAATAGAAATTGAAACACTGTATTAGATTTTAAGCTCTTTGAGGGCAGAAATAGCATCACGGAGAAGATCTTCATCATTCATTCATTTATTCATTCATGTTACAAATACATGTTAAGTGCCTAATGCATATGCTAGGTATTTTTTTTTCTTTTTTTTTTTTTTTTAATTTTTTTTCAACGTTTTTTTTTTATTTATTTTTGGGACAGAGAGAGACAGAGCATGAACGGGGGAGGGGCAGAGAGAGGGAGACACAGAATCGGAAACAGGCTCCAGGCTCCGAGCCATCAGCCCAGAGCCTGACGCGGGGCTCGAACTCACGGACCGTGAGATCGTGACCTGGCTGAAGTCGGACGCTTAACCGACTGCGCCACCCAGGCGCCCCTGCATATGCTAGGTATTGAACAATATTTTCTTCAGTGTCTGGCACATTTGAAGAGTTTTTTTTTTTTAAAGTAAAAGTACAGGATGTTGTGAAAGGTCATCATAGAAGGACCTAATCTGTTTTAGTGGGTGAGGAAGGCTTCCCGGGGGAAGAGGTATTTATGCTGCAAACTGAAGATGACAAAGGAGTTGGGTAATGCTGGGAGAAGAACCCATGTTCTGTGTAGATGGTAGGCTTTGTGCCGAGGCCCCGAAGGAGGGAAGGAGGTGCACGGTAAGGTGGAGGATGAGGACAGTGTGCCTGCAGCCTGGAGAGTAAGAGGATGAGTGGTGGGGGTGAGGCTGGAAAGGTGCGTAGGGACTGGATCACGCAGGCCCTGAAGGCTGGGGTAGAATTTCCTCCAACTTCTTATTTTGGAAATTTTCAAACCTATAGAACAGTTACGGGTGTTGTAGAATGGATCACCTAGATTTTCAAATTATTATCATTTGGCACAGTTCTGTTTTCTCTCTCTTGTTCAGACTCTCTCTCTCTCTCTCTCTCACACACACACACACACACACACACACACACACACACTTTGCTGAACCATTGGAGAGTAAGTTACCACGTGTCATGTCAAAAAGCATATCATGTTTAAAAGCTTGGATCTTCCAAGAAAAAAGACTGTCTCAGATATACTCACCATACTGTTATACACCTAGGAAAGTTAACATTGACAAAATACCTTGACCCGATATACAACCCATTTTAAATGTCTAATTGCCCAAATAACGTCACTCACTCACTATTTTTTTAGAATCCGAGATCTGGCCAAGGTTCGTGCATTGTATGTAGATATCCGTTGGCATTTGGGGGGCAGGTTTAGGCCAGTTACTTTGTCAACTGTCCGCCAATTTAAACGTGCCTGATTATTTCCTCGTGGTTAACTTCAGGTTGAACATTTATAGCGAGAATACGATCTAAGTGACAAGGCACTGAGAACTGCCTAACAGTAGGAACACGTGGTATGAGTTTCCATTATTGGTGTTAAACGTGGTCACTTGGTTAAGGTGGTGTCCACCAGATATCTCCATTGTAAAGATAAAGATTTCCTTTTGTAAGAAATAGAGTAATCTGGAGACTGGTACCTTTAGATTCTGTGAATGAATATCCTGGTCCCCAATAATCTTTCACCTGATATTGTTGGCAACCTTTGGGGTCCCACACCCAAGATAATGAATTATAATTCCAAAACGGCGATTTTTCTAACTGTATGATTTTTCTTATATGTCTGGGTATTACTCCGTGAAGACAAGCTTTCCCTTCTCTTCCAGCCTTTAAATCGTCATCCGTATGAACCTGTGGATTTTTAAAATTTGAATTTAAGATTTAACGTATTTCATAATCCCTGTCTAACATTAATCATTTTTATGTTTTAATTTCCCCCGATTTGGCCAGCAGGCACCTATCAGAAAGGCTTTTGAGAAATTTATGGGCTGAGTGAGTGAATGAATTGATAATATGAACGTGATGAATAAAGCTGTATTTTCCATGCCTTTTTCTCCCGAGACTCTCTGTTTGTCGATGCCAATAACATGGTTTTATTTTTACTTCTCTCTAGGTCTCACGGACTAATTGGCCCTCATTCAGCAGGAACCTAACAGATAAGTCATCCTGCTGTATGTCAAGACGATGCTTGGTTTTAAAACCGCTCTGAAAATGGTTCAGGTAGTACTGCAACGTGACATTGTCGGGAGGCAGCAAGCAGCTTGAGAATTCCCCACGAAACAAATAGCAGCTCGGAGGAAGCACCTTTCCATTAAGTAGGACTGCATGGCCAGCCGCCCCCACTGAAGGGCTGAAAATGAGTGTCCCGGTGGCTCCGAAGAAATCGTGTTACGCTCCGTTGCGGGACAACAGAAATGGAGTGAAAAATAATAACGAGAGTATCCTAAGTCTGGGAGATACAAATGCCAATCAGATCATGTTGGAGGTCCGTTCCTCTCATGATGGGTCTGGGACAGGTGACCCGACAGATGAAATTAGAAACGCGAATTCAAGGGAGCGAGAGAACAGCACCCGCTTCAGTGAGGAATTCCACCAACTTCGGGGCTTTGGGCAGGGACTGCAGGCTGGCCCCACCGGCCTGAAGGATTTTAAATTTTCTTCCACCGTTCACGGAGGACCGGACGAAGAGCACACGACGGAGAGAGGCACAGATACCCTCCAGACCCCTTGGAGTATGCAGGGAGCAAGTCTGTCAAGTTGGAGGCATGTCCTGGCTGAGGCCGGTCCAGAGGTCTCGGCTAAAAGGGACGCTGACCCGCCCCGGCAGGCTCCTAAGGAGAAGTTGGCAAAGACCCTTGACAACGAGGAATTGGGAAGGCATTCTCTGGAAAGGGCTGGAAGCGCTGCTGTTGTCGTGGATGTGCCCCCGAGGGAGCACGGTGGGAGCCTCAGCGGGCAGAGTCCGCAGCCCACACCGCTGGACTCCCCCGAGGCCCCGCGGCCTGAGCCCAGTGGTGGGGACGGGCCGCAGACGATGTCCACGGCCCCCTCTCTAGCGGCGGCCTTTCTTCCTGCTGACTGTACCTCAGAGGGAAAGAGTGTGCGTCATCCTGAACCATCTACCTCAGCAGCCAAGGAGACCACCCCCTCGGAGACCCAGATGGGGCGTGCACCGAGAGTTAGCGACGAGAGCACATCACGTTCTGCCCCCGCAGAGCCCGGTCCCCATTCGGCTTCAGCCCCGAAGGGAATCCCGAGTAAGCCAGAAGCACAATTGGGTCAGGGAAAGGGAGAGCCCCAGCCGGAGCCGAAGGCCGTCCACCCCAAGGCCGTGCAGGAATTGAAGTCAACCCCGGCGGAGTGTGTGGGGCGCTCGAAGGACGGGGCTGTGTTGTCCCTGGAACGGAAGGGGCCTGGTGGGAAAGCACAGCAGGAAACTGCCCCCGGTGGCGCACCTAGCCCGTCGCCTAACGGGCTCCAGCACGTCGGGGCGGGAAGAGGCAGGAGCGAGCAGGACACGAGAGCGGGTGGCCTACCTGAGGACGGTGCTCTTCAGCCCCCGCTCGCCCGGGGCCTTGCTTCCCCGGCAGCCGCTGATGAGCAGCCCGCAGGCCAAGTTTCAGCAGGTGCAGCCAGGAAGCCCGGCGAAATGGCATCCGGTGCCGTTTCGTCGGGAGACGGCCAGGTACCTCTTATCCTTTACGATCCACCTGACAGGAGGCCCTCAGAGGTCAGTGAGGCCAGAGCGCCGGGCGGCGGGCACGCGGACAGTGCTGCGGCTCGTCCTTCGGATCCTTCTGTTGGAGAGAGCAACGCCGGGGTCCCCGAGCCCCTTGACCCTCAAGGCAACGGCTCCGAAGGAGGGGCCAGCAAAGAGGTCACGGCAGCTGTTGCAGGAAGTAGGAACCTTCTGGAAAGTGCAGCTGAGACTGAAAGCGCCCCCGGGGGAGCGGGCGCCCTTCGCGGCGCCCCGGCACCCCTCCGTCCAGAGACGACCGCGAATGTGACCCACCAGCCTACACCAGCTAGTAGCAGCAGCTTTCAGGACTTGGGCGCGTCGGGTGCGGGTGCGAGGCCCCCCTCGGCCGCCGTCCCCCCCGCCGATGGCGCGCGGTTGTCGAACCCCCCCCCAAAAGTGCCTGACAAGAGCACCTGCCCCAGCGGGGTCCCCGAGCCTGTCCTCCCACCTTCTGAAGACACCCCTCCCTCACAGGATGGCATGGAGAACCACCAGGTTGAAAAGGCGGAAGAAAGGACAGAACCCAAGCCCATCGTTCTGCCCAAGCCCAAGCACGTGAGGCCCAAGATCATCACCTACATCAGGAGGAGTCCTCAGGCCCTCGGCCAGGTGGACACTTCGCTGGTGCCACTGGGGCTTCCCTACGCTCCGCCCACGTGTCCCATGCCTCTTCCCAAAGAGGAGAAGGCAGCAGGTGGTGACCTGTACGAGAAATTCAAGCCAGACTTGCAGAAGCCACGGGTCTTCAGTTCCGGGTTGATGGTGTCTGGGATCAAGCCCCCAGGACACCATTTCAGTCAGATGAGTGAGAAGTTTTTGCAGGAGGTAAGAGACCGTCACCGCGACCCGCTCTGTAAGTTGAACATCACAAAGTTTGTTATGGATTTCCAGTGTGAATTGTAAGAATAGAATATCCTCTCTTAGCAAATCGCAGATTTCGATGGATGTATTTGTACAGAAATGGAGGTCTTTATCTAGAGGAGCGTGTAGACAAATGGGCATTTTTGACTGGAAGAATTTGATGATATGATGAGATGTAGCTAATCTAAGGAGGCTTATTTAAATTCCCACTCTGCATAATATATGTGAGGTTAGGTAGGTATGCATTTAAATTGGCTTCCCCGTTTAAATAAGTGGGCATGAGTGTTTTATGAGCCAGATCAATGGGGCAAAAATCCAAAATAAATATATCGTTCACATTGGCCTGGCTTCATCCTCTCAGGAGGGATATTTTCCTTATGAGAGAATCTCATGTTCACGCACATGAAAAACACAGCGACCAGCAAAGAACGCATTAGGCACGGGCTCTTCATTTTGAAGTAAGATAACAATTACAACTAACGTTTAGTTGAGCACCTACTATGTCTTAAGCCCACACAACACAATATTTCATCTTTACCAATCTTCACGGATCCTTATAGTGATTTTTCTGAAGGTTGGGATTACAGTTTTTATCACTGTGTAGATGAAGAAACAGATCTGGAGGGGTTTGAATAACTCAGTTCAAGGCACAGAACAAGGACAGTGCTAAGATGCTCGCCTACACCCTCCCGGGTTCTTCACCGTGCTGCCGTTTTCACTTCTGGGTGCTATGGTGAGTTGTCCTCCCAGAGCTCAGAAAGTGGATTTGTCTCCCGAAGTAATTTCAGGCCAGAGTGATCAGTTAAAAGGAGATCACTCCTCCCCCTGACGCCCTTCAAGTCTTCCCAGTCCACTCAGAACACAGGATAGTGCGTGCAGGATGGCTCAGCTTTTAGGAAGTACTCAGTCTGGATCCATAACCTACCCGATCTCCTCTCCCTCCTCTGCTCACCCCCTCTCCCTCTGCTGTCTCAGGGCCTTTGCACCTCTCTCTTCTTGGCGTGTTCTTCTCCCCGATATCTGAATGGCCCTCTCCTTTACTTTCTGTCTCCGTCCAAATGTCATTTCGTTGGAGAGATGCCTCGCTTTCCCTGAGACCGCTTTCTCTGATTTATTTTTTCTTAGTGCTTATCTCCATTTGGTATACATACTCTTTCGTTTTTGCCTCACCAACTAGAATGTAAAATCCACAAGAGCAGGGACTTTTTCTATTTTTGTTCCCTACTGGGTTCCCAGAGTTTGGAACAGTGCTGACGTAGATATTTGATCAGAAAACGCTGAATGATAGCTGGATTGTGAACTCCTACGTATTGGATCCAGACAGAAGTCAACCAAAGCTTCTTGGAGACAGAAAGGCGAAGTCCAGGCTTGGACCTTAGGTTGATGGAACATTTTGACGGATTTCCAGGATGTACTGATCACAGCAGACGTTGTCAGCTCTGGCACAGCAAAGCGGGTGAATCGATTCTAAGCAGCAAGGCTTGACCAAGGTTAGCCCTGACCAGGTGCCCCAGAAAGCTGACCATTTGTCCTGCCCCTGGGGCGGGCTGGTTGCTTCACATCACACAGCTTGCTCACTGTCTCTAACTCTGGGCCCGCCGGAGTGGCTTCCCAATTCCCTTCTCTGCAGAGAGAACACTGACCTGAGAGGTCAGGGGTCCATTCTTTTTGGTAGGGGCTCATTTCACTGTGCAGGGCTTCATGCTGTCCTGTTTTAAGTGGGCCTCTCAAATGGAGGCCTGCAGGGAGAGAACATTCTGGCCAGAGGACGCTAAGAGCCTGGCCCTGGGCGGTGGCATTTCAGTACCAGTTAACAGGTTGCCGCTTCGGTCTCCTACATCAGTCTCTGGGCTGTTGCTCAAAGTTCTGAAATCTTATCTACCTGGGCCTCCCAGGCTCAGGATGAGGCTCTGACCTTAGGCTCTTTGCGGACACGTGGATGCTCCTCGTGAGGACCTTGAAAGGCAGCCCTCTGACCCTCCCTGGGGGCTGTGGGCACCAAAGCTGAATAACCAAAGACCCTTCTTCTCATCGAATCACTGCAGAAGTAACCAGCCTGTGCAAGATGGCGCCCTTAAAGCTGGCATGGCAGAGTAGCTGTTTGACAAGCGCACCCTAGGAGACTGTGATGAGAGAGAGCTAACCCTTAGGTGGCTTCTCTGTGGCCCCTGGGATGACTTCCCTGGTCAGCCAGCATGTTGGGGTCACCTTTACCTTTTCTATAAGTTGTATCAACCCATCCACTTAAGTTCTTCATTTGAACCATTTCTTCAATTAAGTAAATTTTTTGGAGGGGGGAGCTCCAAAAAAAAAAGATCCCCTGGATTTTTCTCTGAAAAACACGTTCATGAGAGAAACTTTATTTGTAGACGTAGGCAAACATCCTGTTACTGTCTGCAGTTCTTTCTCCGTGAGCCTTGTTAATTTTGGTTTCGTGTATTTCTTTTCTGTATCGCTTCTGCTCCTTCCATAAAATATAAATAATTTCTAAGTCACATGCATGTTTTTCCCCCAAATATTTTTTCTATTCTTAATCCTCTAGAAGCCACCCTGAGTCTCAAGGAAATGGGATAGTACGGGTGTTTGTGTGGTGTTAGTAATTTGAGGGGTTTGGAGAGACCTCACTGGTAGGGGGACAGCAATGCCCCCGTGCACCACCAGCCACTCTGTCTGGGGACTGTCTCCTGCTATAATCAGAGTGTCTTAGGCCCTTTCTTCAGGCTGTAAGACAGAGCAGAGGAGCCTCGGGTGCTGCACTGAGCTAATTTCTGCCGTAATCTTCTTTGCATCAATAGGCTGGCCCTTGGCCTTTGCTCCTAGAGCTGGGACCTGATGTCAGTGTCACCAGTGGGTGCAACCCAGCAGGCCCCCCTCCTGTGTCCAGGCTTGGTGCAGGGAGGCCCCCAAGCCACCTCCCCAGCCCTGTGTCCCACCTTGCCACAGGATGGCCTCAGCCAGTCTCCAGGGAAAGGACACATTTCTGACCAATTGCAATGGAACAATTTTTCAGTTGTAGAAGCCATATATCTTTTTCCCCCCTCAAGATTTTATTTACATTTAAGTTAGTTAACATATAGTATACTATTGATTTCAAGAGAATTCAGTGATTCATCACTTACATACAATACCCAGTGCTCATCACAACAGGTGCCCTCCTTAGTGCCGTTACCCATTTAGCGCATCCCCGCACCCAACACCCCTCCAGCACCCTGTTTGTTCTCTGTATGTAAGAGTCTCTTATGGTTTGCCTCCCTCTCTGCCTTTGTCTTATTTTTCCTTCCCTTCCCATACGTTCATCTGCTTTGTGTCTTAAATTCCACATATGAGTGAAATCATATGGTATCTGTCTCTGACTTATTTCGCTTAGCATAATATATTCTCGTTCCATGCACGTTGTTGCAAATGGCAAACTTTCATTCTTTTTGGTGGCTGAGTTATATTCCATTATATATATACACCACATCTTCTTTATCCATTCATCAGTCGATGGACATTTGGGCTCTTTCCATAACTAGCTATTGTCAATAGCACTGCTATAAACATTGGGGTGCATGTGCCCTTTCGAATCAGAATTTTTGTATCCTTGAATAAATACCCAGTAGCGCAATTGCTGGGTCGTAGGGTAGTTCTGTTTTTCATTTTGTGAGGAACCTCCACACCATTCTCCAGAGCGGCTGCACCGGTTTGCATTCCCACCAACAGTGCAAGAGGGTTCCCGTTTCTCTGCATCCTCGCCAACATCTGTTGTTTCCTGACTTGTTAATTTTAGCCATTCTGACGGGTATAAGATGGCATCTCATTGTGGTGTTTATTTGTGCTTCCCTGATGATGAATGATGTTGAGCATCTTTTCACGTATCTGTTGGCCATTTGTATGTCGTCTTTGGAAAATGTCTGTTCATGTTGTATGCCCTTTCTTAGTGGGATTGTTTACCTTTTGGGTGTTGAGTTTGAGAAGTTCTTTATAAATGTTGGATACTAACCCTTTGTCAGATATGTCATTTGCAACTATCTTTCCCATTCCGTAGGCTGCCTGTTAGTTTTGTTGGTTGCGTCTTTTGTCGTGCAGAAGCTTTTTATCTTGATGAGGTTCCAGTAGTTCATTTCTGCCTTTGCTTCCCTTGCCTCCGGAGACATGTCTGGTAAGAACTTGCTATGGCCAAGGTCAAAGAGGTTGCTGCCTGTTTCCTCCTCTAGGATATTGATGGCTTCCCATCTCACATTTAGATCTTTCATCCATTTTGAGTTTATTTTTGTGTATGGTGTAAGATGTTCCATTGATCTGTGTGTCTGTGTGTGTGTGTGTGTGTGTGTGTGCGCCAGTACCATACTGTCCTGATGATTGCAGCTTTGTAATATGACTTGAAGTCCGGAATTACGATGCCTCCCACTTTGCTTTTCTTTTTCAACGTTATTTTGGCTACTCAAGGTCTTTTCTGGTGCCATACAAATTTTAGAATCATGTATCTTTTTAATAAAATGAGAAAGTGTTTACAGTACAAACCCCAGTGACTTCAGACTCTTTCATCATTATTGACAGACTCCTCCTGGTTAGACAGCATTAGTAGACATGGAAAAGTCAAGAGTAAGGGCTCTTCTGAGAGAGGGCAGCTCTTTTTGGTTGTCTGGAACAATACAGACTTTTAGACCTTTCAGAAGCAGCTCTGAAGATCATCTTGGATCTGGTCACGACAGGATGATAAAATATGCATACTTGTGTAGACTGTTTTCTGCTTTCACCTATCCTAAGGACTCTGGGGAATTTCTTGCTACTGATGCCTTGGGGGAACTCTTTTAATTTTTGGTGTAAGGAGGTGGGAAGAAAGGAGCAACGGTGAGAAGACGGGGCGAGGTAGTGTATTTTCAGTATACAGATATATGATCAGGGCTGGTTCCCCTTCTTACTCCCATAATACAGGTATGTATGTATCATATAAGTATCATACAAGTATCATATGTATGTATCAGTCGATGGATATATAAGTATGTATCATATAAGTATCATATAAGTATGTATGTATCATATAAGTATCTACCCAGACTTGAAGGGATTTGTCTGTGCAACTGTGGAGACTGGGAAGTCCAAAGTATGCAGCATGGGCCCACAGGCTCAACACCTAGGGAGGAGATGATGCTGTGGTGCAATTCCAAAGGCCATCTTCTGGTAAAGTTCCCTGCCCTTTGAGGGAGGTCCATTAAGGCATTCAACTGATTAGGTGAGGCCCACCCACATGGTGAAGAATAATCTGCTTTATTTAGGGTTTACTGATTTTAATGTTGATCTCACCTTTAAAATACCTTCGGAGAAACATGTAGAATAATCTTTGACCAAGTATCTGGGTACCGTGGCCTAGCCAAGTTGTCAAGGTTAGCCATCACACGTCTCCCTGTATCTATCCCAGGGGCTTCTTGAAGCATCCACATGTGCCCTATGTCGGCCCAGACCAGCCCAACCTGCTGAAAACAGGACGGGGAAAATACGAAAAGGGGCATATTTCTAGTAAGAACTTAACTTGTTTGTGTACCTTGATTGATTTGGGGAGTTTGAAATCACAAGGATTTTTTAGTTTGCTTCAATATTATTTCTCTAAAAAATACTCAGAGAAGAAGGAATAAAACCAGGCTCTATGTGTTCATGACTGTGCAGTGACACATATTCTGTTCTGTCAACAAAGATGAAAGAAACAAGTGGGAAGTGTTTTAGAGATTCCTTGGTTTTTATCAAAAATGCACAAAGTAGGCATACTTTTCACCTTCTTAACAAATTTGTTAAATCTTACCAGAGACAAACTACCCAGCAAAGTGACAGGCATTGAAGTTACTGAAATCATAAGGTCGTTTTTGAGCGGCAGCTTGAGGGGTTTTGACTCCTGAAAACTCTCCAGTTTCAGAGAACTGAGTAATTACCGAGATCAGCATATTGCAGTCCTGACAGATGTGGGTTAGAAATCATTTCTTCGTGAGAGCACCTGCTAGAAGCAAAGAGTAGTGGCACCAAACTTCGAGAAATTACAATGAAAAATAGAGGAAATGTAAGTATAATAGAAAAGCCGTAGGGCGCCTGGGTGGCTCAGTCGGGTAAGCAGCCGACTTTGGCTCAGGTCATGATCTCACGGTTCGTGGGTTCGAGCCCCGCGTCGGGCTCTATGCTGACAGCTCGGAGCCTGGAGCCTGCTTCTGATTCTGTGTCTCCTTCTCTCTCTGCCCCACCCCCACTCATGCACTGTCTCTGTCTGTCTTAAAAATAAACAGTAAAAAAAAAGAAAGAAAGAAAGAAAGAAAGAAAGAAAGAAAGAAAGAAAGAAAGAAAGAGAAAGAAAAGCCAAAGGTTGATAGTAAGAGGGTAAGTAGGGAATGGTCAAAATGTTATTGGAGAGCAGGATGTCTTTTGCAAGAATATATGTCTTTTGCAAGAATAAAAGACATAGGTAGGATGTCTTTTGCAAGAATATAATTTGTTGGGGCCTGAATTCAGTCTGTCTGCTATAGCAATCGAGTGTGTGTTACAGTGTGATTATGATAAAACTTTAAAGGTCTAATCTTTTGTTTCAATAATGTCAGTTTAAGGAAAACTTTGTATCTGTTTTCACCATTAAAAGGGTATCACATTAAGTTTTTCTCTTCAACAGCTTGGATCAAAGCTTTAAGTCCCTATTAAAGAATTTTGTTAACTACTTATGATTCAGGAATAGATCAATGTTTGACACATGAAATATATTGTGATTTAAATCAGAGTTAATTAACAGATGTATCTTTTCACACATCGCCTCTGGCACTGTTTTTTTTTTTTTTTAAACTTAAAGGAAATAAGATTATTTGCCTTATTTTTTTTCATTTTTAATATATAGATATTTTTAAGTTTATTTAATTTTGAGAGAGAACAAGGGAGGGGCAGAGAGAGAGGACGAGAGAGAGAGAATCCCAAGCAGGCCCCATGCTGACAGCCCAACGCAGGACTCAATCCCACAGACTGTGAGATCATGACCTGAGCTGAAATCCAGAATCAGACGCTTAGCTAACTGAGCCACCCAGGTGCCCCATTTTCTTAATTTTTAGTATGAAGAAACACTAATAACATGAATAGGCTTTGTGAGTACAGAATTGCATACATAGAAGCTATGTAGTCTGTATTCTAGCCCCAACTGTTAAGTATAGGAAAAGTAATGGGATTGTTATGTTATGAAATCTAGGCAAGGGGGCATCTGGGTGGCTCAGTCGGTCGAGAGGCCAACTTTGGCTCAGGTCATGATCTCACAGGCTATGAGTTCGAGCCCCACGTCGGGCTCACTGCTGTCCGTGCAGAGCCTGCTTCGGATCCTCTGTCCCCCTCTCTCTGCGCCCCCCTCCCCGGCCGCTGGTGCTCTGCCCCCCTCCCCCCGCCAAAAAATACTTAGGTAAGAATGGAAACATGATTCCTTTAATGAGAAAATATTTATTGCCTTTAGCTACATAATAGACACCATTCTAGGTGCTCTGGGCCCAGCAGTCAGCAAGACTGTCCTAGAACTTTGTTCTAGTGAAACTTGTCGAACATTCCTGGACACTGCGCCTTACTAGGGAAGACAGAGAAGGTGGTTCACAGTCTCTCGTTTTTAATGATGTGAACAGATTGTAGAGGCCTGAAAACACACTTTTCTATCAATTTCTCTATTCTTCCAAAAAGCCTTTTCTCCCACATTACCAATGCATATTTTATTTCCTAAGTAGCCCTAATATATAAATTGGTAAAGTTCACCTGCTTATGTTAAGAGTAGGTTACCGTAAACATTGTTGTGCCTTTTCTCCTTAGGAATAATGAAACTTTCAGGGTGCCTGGGTGGCTCAGTCGGTTAAGCGTCCGACTTCGGCTCATGATCTCACAGTCCATGGGTTCAAGCCCCACGTCGAACTCTGTGCTGACGGCTCAGAGCCTGGAGCCTGCTTCGGATTCTGTGTCTCTACCTCTCTCTGTCCCTCCCCTGTTCATGCTCTGTCTCTCTCTCTCTCTCAGTAATAAATAAACGTTAAAAAAAATTTTTTTTTAAAAAGGAATAATGAAACTTTCATAATTCTATGCACATTTGATAAACTCTTTCTCTGTTTCATTGAGATTATGTATTTATAGATTGGCTACTTGCACAGATTCTAATGATTTTGAAGCAATCAAATTTAAAAGTCTTATACAGTGAGTTCTTCCCCCCCCCCCCCAGTGAAATTTGGATTCATAGAGTGTTAGAACTGGAAGAGACCTGAGAGGTCATCCAGTTGTGCTGTTAACTTAGAGATGAAGAGTCTGGGGTCCAGAGAAGCTAAGTGGTCAGTGGTGGGGCAACTCAGTGGTGCCAGGGTGGCCTTTGCTGAAGCCTTGGTCTCCTGACCATGTTCCGTCCTCATCCAATGATGTGCGCTCCTTTCATGAAGCTTCTGGTCATTCGTTGTAGGTGACAGAACGCCCCGGAAAAGAAGAATTTTGCAGTCCGTCCTATACTCATTATGAAGTTCCTCCAACTTTCTACCGATCGGCCATGCTCCTTAAGCCCCAGTTGGGATTGGGTGCAATGTCCCGTTTACCGTCTGCAAAGAGTAGGATCCTGATGGCGAGTCAGAGGTCCTCAGCGAGTGCCATCCACCCACCAGGACCCATCGCGGCAGCTGCTGGCCTCTACAGTCCCGATTCGGCAGGTAAGCGATCCAACGGCTACTGCTTTTCCTGCAGCACGATTAAATAGTAATTACATAACATGGCAGTATCTGCCTAAAATAGGAACGCCTCTCACCCTTTGAGAGGAGCCTTCTTCTGCCTATCTGACTGTCCATACAGATACTTGTCAAGACTCCTCTGTCTGCCACCATCACATTCCATGTTACCTTGAAAATGATGGCCTTTGGGGCGCCAGGGTGGTTGGTTGGGCGTCCGACTTCGGCTCAGGTCATGATCTCACGGTCCTTGAGTTCGAGCCCTGTGTTGGGCTCTGTGTGGACAGCTCGGAGCCTGGATTCTGTGTCTCCCTCTCTCTCTGCCCCTCCCCTGCTCATGCTCTGTCTCTCTCTCTGTCTCTCAAAAATAAACATTAAATTTTTTTTAAGAAGAAACAAGAAAATGATGGCCTTTGCAGCCACCTCCTTACTTCTTGTGATTTCTCCTTTCTCCAATGGATCCTCTAGACCAGGGGCCGGGGGAGATTTTCTGTAAGGGGCCATACAGTAAGTGTTTTAGGCTTTCCGGGCCGTAATGGTGTGGGTTGTAACTACTTGGCATGAGAGCAGCCACAGACAGTACCCCAGTGAATGAACGTAGCTGTGCTCCAATACAGCTTAATTCACAAAAACAGATAGTAGGCTGTAGTTTGTCAGGGAGACCTTCCTACAGTCCAGCGCTGACCACGTCCCTCTTCGTCTGTCCACGAGTCCGGACCGGCCCATAATCCTGCCCCTGCTCAGCAGGTGCAGGCAGGTGCCACCCCCTGAAGCTCTCTGCACGCACTTGTTTGCCCTCACCGTGCTTCTGCTCGTGTGGTTTCCTCTAGGCTTTCTGTATTATCTTACTAGTTGTGTAACACTGTGAAACATTGTGAATAGAGAAAAATATAGAAAAGGAATGCATAATACTTCTGTATTTTTAGCACCCAGCCAGACTTACTATTACGGGGTTTTTTTGTTTTTGTTTTCGTTTTCTTCCAGTGTGATTTTGTTCTGTGCATTTTCCGATAGTTGAAATGATACTGAATGTGACTTTTGTTTCTTTCTACTAATATCGTATTGTAGGCATTTCCTAGGCCGTTGGTGTTTCAGAAATATTTTGGTGGCAGCGTAATATTCTGCTTTGTTCATTTATCCATTTATTCAACAAGTCTTGGGTGCTTATTTCATGCCAGAAGTTGTAAATTTAGAATTGCACTGGCGAACAAATCAGAGTTCCTGCCTTTATGCGTCTTACAGTCTAATGGATGAAATAGGCAAAAAAAAAAGCACAAAATAAATACATAACTGTAAGTATGAAAGCAAGGAATATACCGTTTTGAGAAATTACACCCAGAAGAATGATATGCATGGGACAGAGGTACTGCAGGGACAGCCTCTTTGAGGAAGTGGGAAGAATGGGGGAAGGTGGGGAATAATGTCAGAACATCCAATTCCTGGCAGTTGAGTTCTGCTTACTTACAACTGTTTCCAATAATGTGATTTGTGTCTTTGTGTATACTTATGCGTCTTCTTCCCTATTGTTTTCTTAGGATAGGTGATTTGAAGTGTAATGATTGGATAAAAGCATATCCAAACATTTTTTTTAAGGCCAAAGAATATTCTAGAAAACCTGTAACAACGATTTTCTCACTAGTGTTTCTTGGAAGTGCTTCTTCTTGCCATCCCCTTGCCAGTATTGAGTATTACCACCACTACGCCTCCCCCTTGCCTTATTATTGCATTTCTTTTATTATCAGTGGAAGGGAACATTTTTAAAGCTATTTTCCATTATATTACTTCGTGAATCATCATTTACTCAGGTAATTATTGTTGCATTATAATTTTTAAGTAGCTTTTCTTAATAGTTTTTTTTTTTTACAAACACCTCTATAAAGGTCAAATTATGTTTGATTGTTCTCATGATAGATGTACATTGTGATGGGACTATCTGTTATTATCAGACCTGCTGCAAGTTAATTATGTGATTCAGTCCCTTACTCAAGAACTATTATTGAGGGACTGTTACATGCAGCACGGTCCTAGGTGTGGGGGATAGAACAGTGACAACAGACAAAAGTCCTTGCTCCTGTGGAACTTGAGTTTTACAATGGGGGCAGCCATTTTTTTTTTTTTTAATAATTGCAGATAATTTACATGGTCTGTTGGGAGAAATAGCCAGTACTGAAGGAAATGACACTTTAGAGAAGGGGAATTACAATTTTCAATAGGGTAGTTGGAAAAGGCCTCTGAGAAGATCCTCAAACCCTTAAACCAGTCCCCAAAGGAGGTGAGGGAAGGAACCATGTGGATATCTGGGGTACAGCATCCAGGCAGAGGGAGGAGCCTGTGTCCAGGCCTGAGGTGGCGAGAAGGCCAGGAGGCTAGAGCCGAGTGAGTAGGAGAGGAGGGAAGTGAGGGGGTTGGCACTGTGTGTGTGTCGGGGGGGGGCCTTGGGGGGTGGGAGGGATGTTGGGAGGGGGATGCTTAAGGCCTAAGAGCCATTATAAGGATTGGACTCTTATTTACCCTGAGTGAGAAAACCATTGGAGGCTTTGGAGTCAGGGCAGCGTGGTCTGGCTTTTGTGGACCCAGGATCTCTCTGAATCCCATGTTGAAGGCACGCTCTACAAGGACAGAGGGTGATGCAGGGGGAACAGACAGGAGGTGGCACAGTGGTCCAGGCAGTGACAGGGCACAGTGAGAAGGTAGAGCACAACGGGGTTCCTGACTGACTGCACACAGGAGGTGAGAGAAAAAGCGCAGTGTAAGGTGACTCCTGGAGAGCGGAGTTGCCATTCGGAGAGTGGGATTGAAGCTGGTGAGGAAGGGGAGGGTGGGAGCTAATTCAGGGCATGTCGTGGTTGACACGCCGTTAGCCGTCCTAGAGCCTAAAGCCTTGCATCTAGGAGGCCAGCGTTCAGAGGACAGAACTGGCTGGAGATGCCAAAGTGTTCGTTTGTCCGTGGATGGATGGTGTGCAAAGCTCTGACGCTCCCTCCGCTGGGCCGCCACTCTCCGGTGCCATCTCACCTTCACCTTCCCAGGTGACTTAAACACTTGATGTGGGTTTGAATTATGCGCTTTGAAATAGCATGATCTAGGGCCCCCTGGGTGGCTCAGTCGGGTAAGTGGCTGACTTCGGCTCAGGTCATGATCTCGCGGTCCGCGAGTTAGAGCCCCGCGTTGGGCTCCGTGCTGACAGCTCGGGGCCTGGAGCCTGCTTCGGATTTTGTGTCTCCCTCTCTCTCTGCCCCTCCCCCGC
The DNA here is from genome assembly GCF_022079265.1 of Lynx rufus. Lineage (NCBI taxonomy): Eukaryota > Metazoa > Chordata > Mammalia > Carnivora > Felidae > Lynx > Lynx rufus. The sequence goes on from NW_025814823.1 coordinate 8,490,793, forward strand.
TCATGCTCTGTCTCTCTCTGTCTCAAAAATAAATAAAAACATTACAGAAAAAATTAAAAAAAAGGAAATTGCAGGATCTAACACATATTAATAGTTTTACTTCATGCATAAAATTTGGAAAAACTTGAAAGTGCTAAAAATAAACTTAGTTGAGATTTATCTAACAACAGTCAAGTTTTGAGGCATGAAAGGTCTTCAAGAATGTACCAGTGGCACAAAAATACAACTACTGGGAAGAGACACAGGCATTCTGAGTTCCCTCTGAGGATGACTTATTTGTGTTCACACATTTGTGGTGAGGGTGACACTTCCTCAGAGGTCAGCTCGGCCCCCAGAAGTGCACATACCTACAAGGGACTCTTCCGTCCCAGCTCCTTCAAGACTCCAGTCCTTTCTCATGGACATCTGGTCTTAATTTAGAGAGATTGTGTCCACATGGGTCATCATTAGGGACCCAACAAAGCCTTGCGACAACGATGAGTGTCACTCCTATGGGACACTGAAAATGTGAAATCCTTTCTTAGTGCTGTTGGGAGGACCGCCCAGCATAGGCTCAGGGACAGACAATGAGGAGTTCTTGCTCCAGACCTTTTGGGGGATGGCTGTGTTCCCATTGGCCCCGGGGCCCCGGAGCCAGGCCAGTGGCCCTTTGCTTGGCCTGGCTGGCTTGTTCCAGGCAGCAGACCCTCTCCCGTCTTGGGCAACTTGGCTGGAGTCCCCCCCAGGTTATCAGGACCTGCTCTGGCAATACGCCTGATTGATTTATTTCTTTTCTCCCCCTAATGTTTATTTAGTTTTGAGAGAGAAAGAGAGGAAGACACAAATAGCAAATGAGAGAGGGGCAGAGAGAGAGAGAGAGGGAGACACAGAATCTGAAGGGGGCTCCAGGGTCTGAGCTGTCAGTGCAGAGCTGGACACGGGTTCGAACCCACGAACCTCGAGATCATGACCTGAGCCGAAGTTGGTTGCTTAACCGACTGAGCCACCCACGTGCCCCTCCCCCCGTTATTTCTTTTCTTTCTGCAAAAATCCTTCCATCTTTCTTCATGTTTTCCTAGGAGATACTCCCCTTTTCATCAAACACAATCTTTTTTTTTTTCTTTAATTTCATGAGGGTCCATTAAATGCAGAACCAAAGTCGTGATCCAGTAAAAAACTGTTAATAGTGTCTCTTCATTTGAGAGCTAGGAGGGCTTACCCGTCAGACTCTCCCAGGAAATGAAGGGAAATATCTGCATACCATCCTTCTGGAGGAAAAAGGACAAAGAAAAGCCAGACAGCTAGGATACCACATTAAAGCGGTCTGAATGCTCACTCCTGCCATGACTTCCTGCTGACCACCTCGGTAGGGAGTCTCTCGGTTTGTTCCTTCACTGCAAGAAGTCTTCCAGCTGGGGAGAGTGCGGTTCACCCAAGACTATAATTCACAGGGCTGTGGAGAAAAAGAAAACGTATTCATTTGTTCAGTAATCCCTGGACGCACATTTACTACGTGTCATCCCAAATCACAGAAGTAAACACGGACAGATCTGGCTACGTTAAAAGTGACTTCTGGGGCGCCTGGGTGGCTCAGTCGGTTGAGCGACCGACTCTTGTTTTCAGCTCAGGTCATGATCTCACAGTCCGTGAGTTCGAGCCCCACATCGGCTTCTGTGCTGACAGTGCAGAGCCCCTTTGGGATTCTCTCTCTCTCTCTGCCACCCCTCCCCCCGGTCTCTCTCTAAAAATAAATATATAAACTCAAAAATAATTGACTTCTCTTTGTTTGGAAGCAGTCAACTAAATCAGGAAGGAAACCGTCCAGATTCCAACAGATTGACCGTGAAAGGGCATACACAATTAGTTTACAAACAAGAAAATATAACTGATAAATGAAGAGTCAAAAGTCCCCAACTATGTAATTCTAAAATCCAAAAACCTATGAAAACAAAAGGTTTTCATTCATTTGGTGGCACTGCCTGGCTGTAATCATCGTGAATGTTTGTGTGTTCGTTCCTAATGCTTCATGTGAATATCCATCTTCCTGCTGCAGGGGTGTTAATGGGGTTAAGGAACGTGGCCAGAGAGTTTGAGTAACGCGTGCTGCGCCCACCTTGACTTAGGTGCGATCCTTGTTTTTGTATTAAAAGTGAAATGAGTGAAACTTAGGCGAAATAACTTCTCTCCCTGCAGTTTATAAACCACAGTGCAGCGAGTTGACCTCAAGCCTGTCTCCGTGTTCATGTTCTTAACCCCCTGCTAGACTACGTACTTGAACTGCCTGTGTTAAATCATACTACTCTGCAGTATCTTTATTTTCGAACACAAGCTTAGGACCAATGTTTGTTGATTTTCTGGCAGACCATGGCCTACGGGCTGGACAGCTGCTTTTGTAAGTCAATGTTACTGGAACGCAGCCACACCCATTTGCTCAACCTTTTGCTTATGGCTGCTTTCAGAGCTGAGACAAGATATTGCCCATGAGCCTGAAATATTTACTCTCTGGCCCTTTAAGAAAAAAGTTTGTTGCCGTCTGCCTTAGTATAATGCCAGTGACCGTTTACAGTGGTCACTGTAGGTTCAGGCTGAAGAAGTATATGAAAGAGTATAGAAGGTTTTGAAACTCTTTGGACACTGAAAGCCTAGATCTGGGAGGCATGGGGAATTTAAATTTTATTAATGGATTTTACCAAAATTTAACTAACTTCCAAGGACATCCATTGTTTTTTTCTGGTTTTATTTTTGTTTTTTTGTTTTCCTCCCTGGAGAAGTTAGCTGACACTGCATGAGGCAACGGGGACGACCGTGGAGTACTGGTGTCAGGGATGCTCCAAGAAGGGACAGTGGGTGTTGCAGGGACTGTAAACTTTGGAGAATCTGAAGTTCATGCAGACCCACCACAGATCGTGACTGTCAGACTTTCATTAATTGATGACATTGGTTTAATTTATAGGTCTCGGGCAGGCATGGAGGTGGAACATGTTTTTCATATAGTTGTTAGCTATTCAAGTTTTTTCTTCTATAAGATGCCCGCTCATCAGTGTAGTTACTGTCGGAAGCACGTGTAGAAACATCTGTGTATCCAAACCACAATAAGTGAGGAGGGGCTGCGAAGTGCAGAAAACCTCTAAAGAGGATGCCTTTAGTGGCAGGCGGGGACAGGTCAGCGGAGCCCACAGAGCAGGGGGCTCACCTTGGGGCACCTGTGCTTGGAGCAGTGGTGTGGGGTACGAAGGCAGGAGTCAAGAATGTCCCCGGCTCTGTTTTTTACCGTAAAACAGCAGGGAGGCAGAGCTGAGGAAGGACACACGCATCCTTGCAATGATCAGTCTGTGAGGTTGGGTCATGAGAGTCTACAAGTAACCCTACACCTGCCAACCTTCTGTCTCGGGGGAGAAATAAGTTAAGACACAAGCCTGTGCTCACACACACAACCTCAGGTCCCGAAGCACCTTGCTGTGGACAAAGAGAATCCTTGCCAGTTTTGAACCCAGCTTTCCGGTCTTTCCCTACATGAACCTCATGCAGAGAGCTAGGCAGATAGAAGGAACTCACCTTATGAGTTCACCTCTGCTTCTCACCAGCATACACTTCCTGGGCCCCAGCTGTCGAGCCTGGAACCCTAGGAAACAGAGAAAGTATTTTCTTTTGCCGTTTATCTCCCTCCTTCTTATTACCATTATTCCTCTTATTCCTCTCATTACCACAATTAGTTTCCCAGTTCCACCTGTTCTGGTTCAAGAGCACTACAGAGTCTAGGTCTCTCCCTTAAGTAAGCTCTGGGCCCCAGATGGACCAATCTTGGTGCAGCCATTTAAAGACTAATCCCTAACCACTTGAACAATCTTGCTTCCCTCTTCTCTCCCAGTCTCTGTTACTCTACAACTTTTCTCGATTTCCTCTCTTTCTCCCCAATCCTCAAATATCCCTCAGGAGTGCTCCCGGTCTCCCTGATGTCCACCCCAGTCATTGGGAACAGAATTATTTTCAACTCCCCCTTCCCCATATGCAGCCTCAACACCGCAAAACCCAGAGTAACTGCCAGGCCCTCCTTTCTGGTTCTACCCATGTCCTGAGTCCCCTCAGGGGAAAGATGGGGAAGCTCTGGACTTTCTTGAGGATCTTTTGTTTCTTTCTGGACTCTCACTCATCCTCTCAGGAGGTGATGTCTTCCTGTCTAGCTGCTTGCATGAGAAGTGTGTTCCAAGCGGAAGAAAAGCACAAATGAAGGCACTAGGGTAGGTATGAGCTTAGTTTGGTCAGAGAACAGGAGTAAAGTCAGCATGAGCTGGAGTAAGTGGCAGGTGCCTAGGAGGAGCGAAGAATGGAGGTAGGCGATGACCAGATCACACAGGACCTTGGAGGCCCTGGCAGGGAGTTTGGGTTCGAATCCAAGTGTGATGAGTAGCCCCCAAAAGCTTTAAACATGATCTGACTTATGGCTTACAAAGATCATCTTGGGGTCTCTGTAGAACAGAAGAGGGAAGACTGGAGTGGGAGACCAGTCAAAAGCTGGTACACTTGTACAGATGTGAGATCCTGGTAGCTGGTGGCATAGAGGGAGAAAGGGATGGAATTGTTGAGATATATGTTGGAGATAGGACCATAGGATTGGACTTTGAGGGTGGGTGATGGGGAAAGAGTGGAGCCAATGAGGACTTCTAGAATTTTGGCAGGAGCAACAGGGTGGATGGTGATGCCATTTATTAGGAGACATTGACTAGCCAGGGGAGTGGGGGAAGGGCTGGGCCAGGGAGGCAGTACAAAGAGTTCTGTTCTGGAAATTCTGGTGGAGCAGTCACAGAGGCGATTAGATATATGAGTCAGAGCCCCAGGAGAAGTCAGGGCTAAAGGTTAAAATTTGGACTTCAGCAGATACTACTAAAGTCAAGGGAGTCAAGTGACAGATGTTAATGGGACTTACTGTAGTGAGCATTTTGCAACCCATACAGATATTGAGACATTACATTGTATACCTGAAGCTCTTATAATGTTATGTCAATTATACCTCAATTAAAAAAAAAGTAAAAGCCAAGGGAATATAGCTGGGGAACAGAAGATGTCCCAGCATGGGCCCTTACATCCCAGCATTTAGCCTGGGAAGCAGCAGCTCAGGTACAAAGTGGAAGTCCAGGAGAATGTGGTATCCTGAAAGCCAAGAGAAGACAACACATCAAAGAAGCAAGGAATGGCCAATAATTTTGATTGCCACTGAGGAACCATGTAGTATGAATAGGGACAGAGAAGGGATCAGTGAATTCGACAGCATGGAGGTCATTGATTATCCAGTATAAATGGAATCATGGGGACAAAAGACTGATTAGCCAGATAGACAAAAGGAAGTTGATCCTCAAGTGTAACCAACTCACGCTTACGGAATGTAAGAAGCAAATAGCAGAAATGCTAGATGAAACTTGGAGTTATTTCATAATTTGAGGAGATCAGAGTGATTTTGTTTTGTTCACCGAACAAAATCAGGGTTTCTGAAAAATACTTGTGATAATTTGGAATGACTGCACTGATGTGCAGAATTTCCCAGAAAACTGCCTCTCATATGACCCAAACCGAAACAACGCTGTCACCTGACCTCAAATGTGTTATGAGTCACACACAAAAAAATCTATTAACTTTGCAGATCATTGATACTTCTGTCTTATTGCTGTTAATATGCAAAACGGTATCTGGAGTCATTTTGTTGAGGTCTATTTCCTCAGCTTTGAGAAACTCAAAACAGCTGGGAAAGGAAGGCCTAGATAAGAAAGTTAAATGAAAATGGCCCAGACAATTGAGTAAAGCATCTGAATGCCTTACTGCCACAGAACTTCAGAAGATAAATGGAAGTTCAGGAAGCCGTTGTCTGAACAGTGAAAGATGCCTATTGCAAAGCTGAGGGGAGAAAAGTTACTCTGTCATGCCTTAGTGAAAGTAATGGCTTGTTTTAAGGCTGAGCTCGTATACAGAGTTATTTTGACAACCTAAGGATAATGATGACAAAGATGATGATTACAACTGAGGAGTGATTATAATATAAAACAGTATTTACTGTGCAAACAAACTTATGAGGTAGGTTTTTTTTTTTTTTCCCATTATCTTTTTGTGTTTTTCAGATAAGGCTCAGCATTCACAAGGTCAAAAGCTAGTAATGCAGAGTAATGCTACCTGTATCCAAATCGAGATCTGCGTGGTAAACAGTTCCCATCACTGATCAGCAGGTGGACAGAGCCTTGCCAATGAGCTGCACCTGGTGGTCTCAAATCACTCTTTCCCCAGGGCAAATGCCGAGATCCAGTTTGGGGAGGTTTGCGTGTCAAAGTCAATATACCTTTACAAACCTGTTATAGACCTTTGTCACCACAGCGACGACCCAGAATCTTTCCGGTGTCCCCCCAGACTTCTCTCCTGCCCCTTACCAGGCAATCTCCCCTCCTGCTGCCCCACCCCAGGCAAACAGCGATCTGCCTTCTGCCGTTGTAGATTATGTTTTCTAGACTTCCATATAAGCGGAATCACACAGTATGTACTCTTTTTGTATCTGGCGCCTGTCGCTCAGCGTGTTTTTGAGATCCACCCGTGATGGTGCCTTCATCCATAGTGGGTTACTTTTATTGCTGAGTATTGAATGGATGGCTGTACCACAGTTTGAATATCCATTCACCTGTTGCTGGACTTTGTCGGTTTTCGGCTGTAACAAATGAAAATACTAGGGATGTTCATACATAGATCTTTTTGTGGACATCTATAGTTTCATTTCTCTTGAGCAAATACCTAGAAGCTGAATTGCAGGTTTTCATAGGATGTTTAATTTAGATGCAAATGTCAAACTATTTTCCAAAGTGGCTTACCTATCCTACATTGCCATGCGGACTCTGTGTGAGTTCCAGTTGTTTCATATCCTCACCAACATTTGCTATTATTAGTCTCCTTAATATTCGTCATTCTGATGGGCATGCAGGTATATAAAATTATAATTATAATTTTAATTTCCATTTCGCTAATACCTAATGATGCTGGCCATCTTTTCATGTGTTTATTTGCATTCATAGATCTTTTTTTGAAGTATTTGTTCACATCTTTTGACCATTTAAAAAATTTGATTGTTACTTGATTGTTTTTTTATTTGATTATTTTTTTATTCAGTTGTAAAATGTTTTTATATATTCCGAATACAAGTTTTCTTTGACATGTGCCTTTCAAAAATATTTTCTTCTGCTATTTGCCTTGATGTTCAAAAAAAATTATTTATTTAAATTCAAGTTAGTTAACATACAGTGTAGCATTGGTTCCAGGAGTAGAACCCAGTAATTCATTGCTTACATGTAATACCCAGTGCCCATCCTGACAAGTGCCCTCCTTAATGCCCATCACCCATTTAGCCCATCCCATCACCCAACACCCCTCCAGCAACACTCAGTTTGTTCTCTGTAGTTAAGAGTCTCTTATGGTTTGCCTACGTCTCTGTTTTTATCTTATTTTTCCTTCCCTTCCCCCATGTTCATCTGTTGTGTTTCTTAAATTCCACATATAAGTGAAGTCATACGAAATTCATCTTTCTCTGAATGGCTTATTTTGCTTAGCACAATACACTCTAGTTCCATCCATGTTGTTGCAAATGGCAAGATTTCATTCTTTTTGATCACTGAGTAGTATTCCGTTTTGTGTATATATCACATCTTCTTTATCCATTCATCAGCTGATGGACATTGGAGCTTTTTCCATAATCTGGCTATTGTTGATAGTGCTGCTATAAACGTTGGGGGTGCATGTGCCCCTTCAAATCAGCATTTTTCTATCCTTTGGATAAATACCTAGTAGTGCAATTGCTAGGTCGTAGGGTAATTCTATTTTTAATTTTTTGAGGACCCTCCACACTGTCCTCCAGAGTGGCGGCACCAGTTTGCATTCTCACCAACCGTGCAAGAGGGTTCTACTTTCTCCACATCCTTTCCAACACCTGTTGTTTCCTGACTTGTTCATTTTAGCCATTCTCACAGGTGTGAGGTGGTATCTCACTGTGGTTTTGATTTGTATTTCTCTGTTATGAGTGAGGTTAGGCATCTTCTCATGTGTCTATTAGCCATCTGGATATCTCATTTGGATACGTGTATATTCATGTCTCGTTTCCATTTCTTCACTGGTTTATTTGTTTTTTGGGTATTGAGTTTGATAAGTTCTTTATAGATTTTGGATACTGACCCTTTATTCGATATGTCATTTGCAAATATCTTCTCCCATTCCATCAGTTGCCTTTTAGTTTTGTTGATTGTTTCCTTTGCAGTGCAGAAGCTTTTTATCTGGATGAGATCCTAATAGCTCATTTTTGTTTTTATTTCCCTTGCCTCTGGAGACATGTCTAGTAAGAAGTTGTCTTGACTTTAAATTCTCTTCACAATGTCTTTTAAGACATAGGCTTTTAATTTTGATAAATTCCAGTTTATGAGATTTTTTTTATGATTTTTGATTTTTGCTTCCTATCTAAGAAACTTTGCCTAACCCAAGGTCTCAAAGATTTTTTTTCTATATTTTATAGAAGTTCCATTGTTTTATTTCTTATTTTGAGGCCTATGATCCATTTTGAATTAACTTTATAGGTGGTGTGAAGTATGGACTAAGGCTCATTTTTTTGGGAGGGGGTGCATATAGTGTCCAATTTTTCCAACACTGTTTCTTGAAAGTATTATCCTTTTTCCATTGAAAATCAATTGACCATATAAATTTCAGACTATTTCTGGATCCTACATTCTGTTCCAATGGATCATGGATCAATCCATTGATCATGGATCATGTCTCTCCTCATGCCAATACCACACTCTCCCAGATACTGTAGATTTGTAGTAGGTCTTGAAATCAGGTTGTGTACATTTCACAACTTGTTATTCTTTCTCATAATTGACTCTTCTAGATCATCTAAACTTCCATACATATTTTAGAGTCAGCTTGCCAACTTCTAAAAAACATACTTGCCATAGTTTTGATTGAGATTGTGTTGGATGTACAGACTGACTTGGGAAGAATTGAGATTTTTAACATTAAGATTTCCAATCCATAAGCACAATATATCTCTTAATTATTTGGGCCTCATTTAATTTCTCTCAGCATGACTTTTCAGTTTATTATTTAAAAGAATCTCTGTGTATTAACAGCAGCATTATTCACAATAGCCAAGAAGCAACCCAAGTGTCCATGTGTCCGTGTATGAATGGATAAACAAGATGCAGTATATACATACAATAGAATATTTTTCAACCTCGAAAAGGAAAAAAATTTTGACTCATGCTACAACACGCATGAGCCTTGAAGACGTTATATTAAGTGAAGTAAAGCTATCATAAAAAGAAAATCACTATAGGATTCTACTTGGTGCACCTGGGTGGCTCAGTCAGCGAAGCATCCAACTTCTGATTTTGGCTCAGGTCATGATCCCACAGTTTGTGATTTGGGGCCCCACATCGGGCTCTGTGCTGGCAGTGCGGAGCCTGCTTGGGATTCTTCCTCTCTCCCCTGCTTGCTCTCTTTCTCTCAAAATAAACAAATAAACATTAAAAATGGTTAAGATGATAAACTTTATGTCATGTGTATCTTACTATAAGTAAAAATCCTCAATGTATTTTATGTTCTTTTATATTACTGCCAAGGTGTTTTGTGTTTTGTTTTTTTTTTTTAAGTTTCAGTTTCTAGCTATGTCCTATGGATTTAGAGTATTCATATTTGTTATTATGAGTTAAAAAGATTGTTAAATTTCTCTTATGACTTTTTTGACCTATAGGTTATATTTGGTTGTATTGCTTCTTCCCCCAAATTAAGAGATTTTTCAGATACCCTTCTGTTGGTTATCTGTTTAGTTCCATTGTGGTCAGGGGACATCCTTTGTTTGATTTGAGTCCTTATATACTCTGGAGGTTAATTTGATGACCAAAACTAGGCTTATATTTGGTATATTGTTCTATACATACTAAGAAGGTCTAGTTAGCAGATAATGTCATTTAAGACTTTTATATTTTTACTATATTTTATCCTAGCAATTACTTAGGAAAGGTGAAATTAATAAATGTAATTGTGCATTTTAAAAATTCTCCTTTCAGTGATACCAATTTTTGCTTCATATTTCAAAGCTTTGTTATTATTTGTATGAACTCATTTGGGATTTTCATGTCTTTTTATTAAACTTCCCCTTTTCATTATGAAATACACGTCTTTATCCCTGATAATATTCCTTGTTCTGAAGTCTATTTTCTCTGATAGCATAGCACTCTAGCTTTCTTTTGATTAGTATTTACCTGGTAAATCTTTTTCCATTATTTTATTTTTAATATATTTATATTTTATATTTAAAGTAGGCTTTTAAAAATTCAGTGTGCTAACCTCTGCCTTTTAATTGAAGTCTTCTAAATCATTTACATTTAAGGAAATTATCAATATGTTTGGGTTTAAATATATCATCTTGTTATTGGTTTTTTTATTTGACCCTTTTCTTTATCATTCATTTTTTCTTCTTTTACTGCCTTCATTTAGATTGATTATTCTTTAGATTCCATTTTGTCTCCATTTTTGGCTTATTAGACACAGTTCTGTCTTTTATTTTCTTTTAGTGACTGCCTTAAGCCGTCTGTTGACATACTGTTTGATAGGTTAAATCAAGCTTGTTACTTGTTTAGCGGTTACAGTGTTACCTGTTATTAGGCTTTATTTACTGGTAAATAAAGATTTATTGGAACATAGCCATGCTTTTTCATTTTCATATTATTCCTGGCTGCCTGTATACTACAATGACAGATTTTAGTGGTTGCAACATGGACGTTTGACTCCAAAAGCCTAAAGTATTTACTATCTTGCTATTTATAGAAACAGTTTATCAATCCATACTCTAGGAGTTTGAAATACATCTGTAACTTACCATAGTCTATCTTTAAATATTATGCCATTTCATGTATATAATTAAGAACCTCACTACAGTATACTTCCATTTCCCCTCCTGTTCTTTGTGTTACTATTTTTATACACTTTATTTCCAAATATATTATAATCCCCAACATATGTATTGCTAATAAACTTTGCCTTAAACAGCTATTATCTTATTAAAAGATTTCAAAATGTGAAAAATATTGCTTATTTTTACCTAATTTACTGCATCTGTTCTTCATTTCTTTGGTCCCTGTTTCTATCTGGTACCATTTTTTGTTAAAATTTTTTTTTTACATTTATTTATTTTTGAGAAACAGAGCGAGACAAAGCATGAGTGGGGGAGGGGCAGAGAGAGGAGGAGACACAGAATCTGAAGCAGGCTCCAGGCTCTGAGCCATCAGCACAGAGCCTGATGCGGGCTCGAACCCACAAACTGTGAGATCATGACCTGAGCTGAAGTCAGACACTCAACTGACTGAGCCACCCAAGTGCCCCTATCTGGTACCATTTTTGATCTACCTTAAGAGCTCCCTTTAACATTTCTTGTTGTACAGACTAGTAGTGATTAGTTCTTTCATTACTTATAAGTCTACCGAACTCTTCATGTTCTTTTTTTAAACATTTTCAATGGGTATTGAAATCTAGATTGAAAATTTTTTCTCAACACTTTGAAGATTTTATTACATTGTCTTTTGGTTTACATAGTGGCAGACAAGACGTCTTCTGTATTTCTTTTTTTCTAGTTCTCTTTATCACTGGTTGTCAGCAGTTTGCTTATCATAGGCAATGGGTTAGTTTCCTTTGTTTATTCTCTTTGGTATATATCAGGTGTCTTTGATATGCATATTTATGGTTATCAAATGTTGAAAATACAAAATATATATAATGTGAACATATTAAATGTATCTTACATATCTTATACTGTTATATTACATATTATTTATTATATTGTTATATATTTTAGATATAGATTTATAGATAATGTATAAGTTGGCTTGATAAGTTGCTACAGCTCTGACAATTTATTGTCATTCTTTTTTCTCTCCATGCTTCCTTTTTGATAGTTTTTGTTGCTATGTCTTCAGGTTTACTGATCTTTTCTTCTGCAATGTCTAATCTGCTTCTGATTTCTTCCAGTCTATTTTTTCATTTCAGGTTTTTTTTTTTTTAAGAGACAGAGAGAGAGCACAAGTTGGGGAGGTACAGAGGGAGAGGAAGAGAGAGAATCTTAAGTAGGCTCCATGCCTGGCATGGAGCCCAACACAGGGCTCGATCTCACAACCATGAGATCGTGATCTGAGCTAAAATCAAGAGTTGGACACTTAACCAACTGAGCCACCCAGGCTTCCCTCAAATATTTTTTATTTCTTCTCTAAGCATCCTATGCTAGGTATTTTAAATATAATTCCCTTCTTTCCCCATCAGGTTTGATTCTACCTCTTAATTATATGCAGCCTATTTTTAATAACTTGGCATGTCGTTTTCTGATATCTCATCATCTGTGTCATTTTTTTAGTCTGACTTTTATTTGTTTATGGGTAACATTTCCTTCTTATTATTATTTCTAGTAATTTTATTTGATTCTGGACATTTGGATCTTACCTTGTTTGATGTTGCATTTTGTTCCATTTTCTTAAAGAGTATTGAAATTTTTTCTGGCAGGCAATTTGGTTACTTATTGATTAGTGTGATCCATTAAGGCTTGCTTTAGGTTCTTCTGAGTAGCTATAAAGTCATCTTTATTCTAGAGCTAATTTCTGGGGTCTCTTTTGAGTACTCATGTGTTCAATAGGGTCTCTCCACTCTGCCTGTAGGGAAGTGGAACAATTTCCAGCTTGTGTAAATTCTGGGAATTGTTTTTCTTATACGTCCCTAGTAATTGTTCTTTGCTCAAAAGCTGTTCTCACTCAGTCTCGCTTTACGCATGCACAAGTTGGTATTTATCCAAACACTCAAGGGGAGGCTCTAATGCAGATTTTGGAACATTTTGTTTGCTTATCTCACTCCTCTTTGCCCCACGTATTCTTACTACCTTGGAGTTTCCAAACTTTGATCTCTGTGTCTTCAGGTCACTGTCGTGGACAGACTCTCCTTGAGTTTCTCCTCCTCTAGGCAGCGAAGTCAGCTATGATAAGGCTTACCTCACTTGTTTTCCTTTTCTAAGGGATCATAGTCCTGTGCTATCTCTTGTACAATTCCTGAAAATGTTCGTTTCATATATTTTGTTTTATTTTCTAGTTTTTTTATGGCGATTTCCATATCAATTAAAATTTCACGGGTGGATTTTTTTTACGTATTCACCAAAGATTGTTAGCATCAGATGGTATGTGTTGCATCTAATAAAAACTTTCTTTTCTTTTTGTGTTTACTTTTTTTTAGTTCCAGGGTATTTATGTAGTGGTTCTTTTTGGATTTTTAGGTTGGTATTTTAAGAGTAGTTTAAAAATGTGTCTATATGCGGTTGTATTTTGTGTTTACTTGAAATCATATATTCAACAGGTCAGGATTCCCCGTCACTCTTACTTTGGTTCTTCTCGTATCTTTATTTGACGTGGTCACTCAAGGCTCTGAGCACTACCACGCTGGCAAATGAGAATTGGAGATAGGAAGAGCCCCAATGCTGCACCCTGTAAATTTAGTATTCGTACTTGTCCAACCTCAAGTGATTTCCTTTATTCTGAATGCTAAGACCTGGTTTGATACAGGAATTGCATTTATTAAATATACATTTATTCAGTTCTCAGGTAGGAAAACTCTTAGATCTTTAATGGACCAGTAAGCTGTTACTTAGACTTCGGGAAGATTTCCTGATGTTTCTACTCCTGCATTGGCTCTGTGGGTACCATCAGGTGCCCCATGGCTTTAAAATGGCCTGACAATTGGACACACAATAAATACATACTATTCCATAGTACAGATTCTTTCAGGTTTTCAATATCATAAGTTAACGGTATTTCCTAAGACTCTTGAGCCTTACAGATCTTGATGTGACTCTGTCTGCTGAAGGATAAATGAACCTAAGCACTTCCTCATCATTTCTGTGTTTTCGGATAGGGTACTTTCTCACTTCACGGTCACGCATGAGACTATCAAGTTTTACTGTCATCGGGCCTGGGAATGAAACTCAGGGTACTGTAGGAGGGCACCTTTTGGGATGAGCACTGGGTGTTGTATTGAAACCAATTTGACAATAAATTTCATATATTAAAAAAAAAAAAACAAACTCAGGGTACTGTTTAAGTGCTCAAAGTACAGCAGGACGGTTACCTCCCTTCAGGTGGGCATACATCTGTCTTAGGAAAACCTAAGATCATATATAAAAACAATTTGTTACTAGATCCCTCACTTCTAAGGAATAAAAAAGGCAGTACTTTTCTACACTGCCTTTTTGGTAGATCTCCATATATTTTATGTTCTTTCCTCAGAAAAAACATCTCTCGTGGCCGAAAACATTATGTAAAAAATGATAACTTGTACAGTATACAGCAGGTCAGGATATAATTTGTGCTCATGGAAATAAATATACCCAGTGTTGCTGGGGGCCTGACATTTTTGTGTCAGCCAAGGCGACCTGAAAGAACTATAATATTTTTTGATAGGAATAGTTAAAGTGTCAGAGTAGAAGTTTTTAAAAGACTAGATGAGACTACTTTATTCTATAAATAACCAGAAGAGGTCAATCAGATAAGAGGAGTTGGGACAAGTTTTCTCAGCTTATATACAGTTTTGTTATGAATTCTCCTCATTAAAATAAATTTTATTTTGGAGTTCAACCTACTGTATAAGCTTTCCTCTTTAATTTTTTAAAGGCAGGATGAATTCTACCAAATTCTAAAATGCAGGTAATGAAGCTAATGTAACATATCTTAATGATTGAGTGAACTTGGTCAGAACAAGTTAAAACACAAGCACAGTTAATATTGTTGAAAAGTCTGAGTGGTCATAGAATGCCAGGTATTTAGCCAAATTCAGTCATATTCTCAGTATTTTTAAGGTAAGAGTTCTAAGGTGATGGCATTATTTTCCTGTATGGTTTTTGCCTTTTTGTTGCCAAAGCATATTCTGAATCTTCTTGTGTTAGAAAGCAAGTTTTAATTTTTAATGAAATTTAGTGTCTGTGAAGGATTATTAGCGTGACGTCCTTAGGACACCCCGGAGAGCACCAGAGCCCTCCATGTCTCTTCTCATTCTAGCAGATGTCAGTAATGGAAAGAACTCAGCAAACGTGTTCCAGCACTGATAGAAGTAGAACATGGTTAGTCAATATTTTAAACTTTGTAAGCCATACCGTCTCTGTTAGAACCACTGAATTCTGCCAATGTAGCGCAAAAGCAGCCACAGACAATATGTCATTTACATACATACATGCTCATTCATTTATGAGCATGGCTGTGTTTCAATGAAACTCTTTGCAAAAACAAATGACTAGCCTTTGGTGGTGGTGATGGTGGTGATGGTAGTTTGCTGAGCAATGGGCAGCTGTTTTAGAGCATTGCCAGTCTTTGAGATGACCAGATTAATTCCTATATTCACTATATTATTCATTCAACTATTCACCTATTCAAAAATTTTCTGAGGACCTCTTATGGATTGGGCTGCTGGTCTGTGTGTATTCGGGATGTGCAGATTAGATGTATAGCCCAGGACTTCGTGAGGATACAGAGGGATGAATCTGTAATTCTAGTAGGAGGTGGGGAATGCTTGATGGGGACATGTATAGAATGCATATAAGGATGGGTACCCAACTCTGTTCATGCAGATAGGGGCTCTGAAAAGATTTTCTAAATGAGGTGAGTTGAGCTGAATTTTGAAGGATAAATCAGAGTTTGCCAGGCTGAGAAGGGGTAAAGGTAGAATGAATACCCATTCTAGGTCGTCAGTTGGGGTGACTCAGATCCTTTATAGGGACCAGTTGCTTAGTATGGAGCACCAGGGGATGGCTTGTAGAATCAGGAGTGGTGATGGGCAGTTAGGTGACACATGCAGTATTTCAGGTTCTTAGGGGGGCATTTAGGTTGAAAATCACAAAAGGCATAAATTGGGGTGGGAGAGAAGTCTGAGCCAAAGATAAATGTGGGAGTTGAAGCCATGAGAATGGATAAGCAGATTCAGGGAAAGAGAGAGGGAGGGCGGAGTGAGGAAAAAGTCAAAAAGAGAACTTTCTACCCAATTTAAAGAGTAACTGACGAAAGAAGCCTACAAGAGACAGAACACTGTGGGAAGTGTGGAGGGGAGCACCCGGAAAATGTAGTGTTTGAGTCTAAGAAGAGGGAGTTTCCAAAAGAGAAAGTGATCAAAACTGTCTCATGGAAGACAGGATAAGTAAAAATGCAAAGAGGTTGTTGGGATTGGAAATTAGGAAGCAGTTGGTGACCTAGTTTTGAATGAGCAATTTTAGTAAAATCTGGGGGTGGAAGTCACCTATTTGTAGGCTGAGAAGTGAATGAAAACTGAGGAAATGGAAGCATTGAGAATAGACTCTGCTGTTTCTAAAAATGTGCAGGTGGAGAAAAGAACCATAGGTGCTAGCTGGAGTGGGGGGGAGGGGGAGCAGAGTTGGGTTTTGTTTGGTTTTTTAGAGTGTGGTGGAAGAGATTGTAACTAGTTTGAAATGTGAGGGAGTGGCCTGCAGAGGGAAGTTGGAGAGAGCTGGTGGTAACTGTGAGAACAGGATCCCCCAAAAGCGGTTAAGAATGATATCAAGGTCTCCTGCATATGGGTAAATCTTGGAATAGAAGTAGGACATTGATTCGTCCAAGACAAAGGAGGAGAGGACTAGGTGAATGAAGAACAGAGAGGGAGAAGTGTTGATTCCTCTGTTAAGAATGAGAACAGTTTATTGACATCACCTAAGTGCACTTTTTTTTTTTTTTTGGAAGGAGAAGGAGAGTGTGTACTCAAGTGACTGGGGGAGGGGCAGAGGGAGAGGGAGGGAGAGAGTCTTAAGCAGGTTCCGCCCCCAGCGTGGAGCCCAACATGGGGTTGGATCTCGTGATTATGGGATCATGATCTGAGCCAAAATTGAGAATCAGATGCTTAACCGACTGAGCCAGGCAGGTGCCCCACCATTTCACTGTTTTTTTTTTTTTTTATCACTGTTTTACTTAATTTCATGAGAATCATATCATCTACCAAGGAAGGTTTATGTCAGATGGGAAAACATCCCCACAGGACAAACTGGTAAGTTACTGAGATGGTACAAGAGAATGTGGTCTGAATATAGTTCTTTGGTGTCTTAATGACACCGGCTGACCCTGGGACTTCTCTCGGAGACTGCAGAAGAGCCATGTGTCTTGAACCATTCGATTTCTTCTGGTATTTGTCTTCGTATATCTCTCAGCATTATCCATTTGTACTTACTACTGAAACGGACGCTGACAATGGCTGTATTTTCATTGTACATTCATTCAGCAAACAAAGCTGTCCTATCTTTGGCTTACTTTCATTGCAACTGAGCGTGCCTAATAATGCCCTGGAGACGTTTATTCAAACTTCAGGTTTCCTCCACCCAGACCCAAAAAGTCAACTTCAGTGACTCTGGGTTGGAGCATAAGCATAACAATTATTTTTTTCTATGTATTTGGACAAACGCCGCATGTATATTTAGTAAACATTTATTGAGCACTTACTCTGTGTCAAGTTGTTTTTGGCACTGAGGATACAGCCCTGCACAAGACAGAAGAGATCCCACAGGCAGTTACGATACAGTGTGAATGAATGTCGTGATGACAGTGTTCTGAGCTCACAATACAGGAAGGGAATCTAAGCCTAAATTGGGGCGTGGGAAAGAGTCTCAGATGTGCTATGGTAGGAAGGATGTGGGGTGAGGGATGTGGCAATCGTGGGTGTAGAAGAAAGGATATTTGAGGCAGAGAGAATGGTACATGTGCATATGGGTGTGACTGAAGGTGGAGTTGTCGGGCAAGGATGAGAAAAAAGACGTTGGTGCAAACCTGGCGAGCTGTGTTAAGGAATTCTTCCTTTTATCCTAAGAGCAAATATGGTGCCATAAAAGGTATTAACCAATGGCTTGATAGGATTCTGTTTCATTTTTAAAAATACCCATTGGACTGAAGTTTGGAGACTGGATTTAGGGACAGGAAGGGGTGCACTGGGGCAAGAGGGAGACTGTTTGAGGGGACTGTTGCACCAGAAGCGGTAGCCCATCCCAGGTGGTGGCAGGTGGAGGATGCAAAGAAGTAGCTGGGTTTTAGGAGGTGGCTTTTGACCGACTCCCTGACTTGTGAGCCAAGTTCGCACCCGAATAGACTGGGAGGGGAAATAATTAAAGAATAAAAAGCAAGGGAGAGTAATGCCAGGCCTGGCTCACCTCTAGAGGCAAAAAAAACTCCACTACGGATTCTAAAGGGACTCAGCTGAAGTGTGTGGCCCTTGTGATTACCTGGTTCATCTGTTTGCTTTTGAAACTGATGGTGAAAACGAGGATGCATAATCTAGATTTGACTGTTCCGCGATCTTCGACCTTTGCTGATGTGGAATCTCGAGACGTGTGTCTGATTCATCATTGTGTATGAGCTCCTAGCACAGAGCTTGTCTTCCTAGATTTTATATAGTATGGCAAGGGGCTATGCCCTTATCTTAACCCAAAACAATATGAAAACATGACTTGAAAGCACAGGTTCAGAAATTGGAGAGTATTGAGTGGTATGGGTAGGTAGAATCTCAAACTGGAGTAAGAGAAGGAATCATACAATAAGTATTTTCTGGACACCCACCGTGTCCTAGTCTTTCTAAAAAAAAAAATGTTTTAATGTTGTTTCTGAGAGAGAGAGGGAGAGCGAGCATGAGTGGGGGAGGGGCAGAGAGACAGAGGGAGACACAGAATCCGAAGCAGGCTCCAGGCTCTGAGCCGTCAGCACAGAGCCCTACGTGGGGCTCCAACCCACCAACCATGAGATCATGACCTGAGCCGAAGTCGGATGCTTAATTGACTGAGCCACCCCGGTGCCCTGAAGTCTTTCTATTTCAGCATGTCTTTGTCTGTTTCTCCTGGTCTCCTCCCTCTGGGACTTTGAATCCTGCAGCTCTGTTTGCCTTCTCAACTAGATGTTGTTCTTCTGGAACGCCCCTTCATTTTTTTCCCCTGGTATGGATCTAGTGGCCCCATCCCTCTGGTTTCTTTGCTTGTTTTGCTGGAATATGCCCTCAGTAATTTCTTAAGAGAGTTAAAGAAAGGCAAAGCAGCAGTGTTTTTGCATTTTGAAATCATCTTTAGTTTGCATTCACTACATTAAAATTTATTTTCTCGGTTGAAAATGATTTTCTTTCAAAATATAAAGACTTCCAGTGTTCCTCAAAAGAAACCCAATGCCAGTCTGAGAAATACTTTCTTGTAGCAGACCTGATGTTTTCTCCCCTCTCTGAAAGCTTTAGAATCTTCTCTTGTCCTTGGTGTTTAAGAAATTTCCGGGTGTGTGTGTGGAGAGAAGGAGGGAGGGAGGAAGACAGAGACAGATGGAGAGACAGGCGCAGAGAAAGGGAGACAAAGAGGAATTGATTGATATGTCTTGCAAAGCACTTAAACTGCCAGTTTGAAGACCTGTGTCTCCCTTCAACTTTGGGCATTCGTCTTGTTTTTGTTCATTTCTGCTGCCCCGTTTTCTCTTTCTTCCTGGAATTTCTATTGTTTGGTTTGGGGACCTCCCAAAGTGATAACTTGAGTCAACTTTTTCTTACCTGTTTTCTCGTACCTCATGCTTTCATTCTTCATTTTAGACAACCTTACTGGATGTATTTTCTAACCCTGCTATTGAACTGTTCTGGTATTTTTAATTTCCGAGAATGCTTTCATGGTTTCATGATCGCTGCCTTCACAGCATATTGTTCTTTGTTTTATTGTTGTAATATCTTCCCAAATTTCTCTGAGGATGCTAATTAGATCTTTCTTAAAAGATATATTTTGTTGCTTGAGTTCTCCCTGTATCCTTAGGGCCAGTTTTTTTTCCCTTGGTTTGTTCATTTTTCTTGTTTTACGCTAGAAGCTTTCCTCAAATTCATTGTGATCATTCACTCGCCGAGTCAGATGAACTTGAAGTTCATTTGCTCAAACTCCTTGGAAGTCTTTTCGCCCTTCCTCTGGGGCTTGGCAGGGGTGGGGAGGTGGGGGGTAGATACCTGGGTCCTGGACACTGCGTGCCCCCGTGAGGCAGCTCATTCTCTGTCCGCTGTACTCCCGTGGTGCCGGGATCTGCATCTGTGTGCCCCTGGCAGCCCGGGCCAAGAGGCCAGCAGGCTGCTTCCTCCACTGCGGCACTGCCTTTCCGTCTGCTGCAGGCTGCAACCCTCCTCGTCTGCCCGTCAGCCAGGGACTTCCATCTTTCTGTGCCTGTGTTCCAGAATTGTTGACCTATCTGGCTCAGTAAGTACCTGTCTCTGTTCTCTCCGTCATTCTAGGCTGCAGTATGCGAAGTGCTTAGGAGAAGGAATTCAGTAAACGTCGGCTACTCTGATTCACTGTACCTCTTAACATTGAATTACTCCTATTTTAAGGCATCTCTGATTAACAGGGGGAAACAGACCCCCGTTCTGCCTGCCATCTCGAGCTGGCGGTCTCCTTAAACCCAGTCAGTGCTGGGGACCTGCGCTTCTCAGGGTGCTGTCCAGCACTGCAAAAACAATCCGCTTCATCAGCCTTGTAAAAGGATTATGACAACTGTATTTTTAAAGGCACTCCGTGGAAGACGTGTTACGTCATCACAGTATAATTTTCTGAGTTTTTTCCTTAGCACATAGAGGAAGTGCTTTCATTTTTCCTCTTCTGAAACGCTAAAGCCTTTCATCAGGACACAGATGATTCAACTGCACTTGCTCATAAAAACGTTGTGCCTTTTAATTAGCTTTGAGCCTCTGCCAACTTCCCTGAGAATCACTAATGGGAACAGGATCCAAGGACATTACCAATTGTCCACGTTTATAACCCAGCATTTGGGTAACTTCAGATTTGGAATCACTTAAAAACAATGAATTCTTCTAATTCTGTGAAGTGTGCTAGTACAAGGTCACCTGTATTTGACCTGTCTTTTTAAGCAGCTTCTATTTATAAGCGGATCTGTCCAGCAACGGAAGTATGACATTGGAAGTATTCATATTACTTGTCCCTTGCGCTTATTTGCTTCCTGTTTCTAGCACTCTTTTATGCCTGTTCCTGACCCTACCGCCCCTTTCTAAGTCCCTTCTCTTATGTGGAGGCTCTGATTCATTTATCCGCTCGCCAAACACGTGTACGTAGGTTAACTCTCCCTGATGGTTTTTTCATTCCAGTACAGTAGAAAGTATATCGCTGGATAATTGTGTAAAGGCAGTCACTTTAGTCACAGAACAAGATCCAGACAGAAATGCAAATGCAGATACTCAGATCCTGGGGATCCTAACAGTCCAAAAATGCTCAATCTCAGTTTTTAGATTATCATAAGAAATTAAATCTTGAGATTTGGACCTCAGTTAAAGACACACTGCATAACTAGGAGAGACCGTTTGGTTTTGCAGATGATATATTGCTCATTTAGCACAGCGTTCTGTTTTTGCCTTCGACCAGTCTCTTCATAATTCCCAAAACATGAACAAAACCAGACCAAGCAACTTGGACTAGTTTCGCTTTCTGCTCTGTAAGAAATAATGCCAGTAAATCACCACTATCAGTTCAATTTTTCATCTCACCGTTCCTAGATTATGGACACGTCTGTAATGAGGTTAGCAAAAGCTTGTGTGTGTGTGTGTGTGTGTGTGTGTGTGTGTGTGTGTGTGTGCTTTTACCCTTTACCTCTGGCCGGACAGAGTTTCTGTGTAATGTCTGGGATCTGAGCCTCTCCCCTGCCCCTGCCGCGTCCACACCCTTGCCTCTTCAGGCATCAGGTACCTACCTGCTCTTCCTTACGTGCCTTTCTGGGCTTTGCTTTGCTGAGCACAGAGAGTCACCCCACAGGCTGCCCAACCACTCCGCAAGAAAGCCTTCCAGGGGACCCTTCTGGCCAAAGCTTGCTAATACTCTTTTTGAAGTGAGAAGGATTTTCCTAAAGTCCCCACACGTTGTTGTATTTTCAGGTGCACATGATCTCAGTGGGGCCTGGCTTCACTACAGTGGCTCCCTTTGAGATTTTGCAGGTATGCGTGCCTCTTTTTGTTCCCGTAGCAGAGGATTACTTTCTCCTTGTCCTCCCCACTGTCCCCGCCCACTAATCAATCAGTAAGACCTGATTGGGTTTTAACTTGAATCCATCCACTCCGCTCCCTTCCCGCTCTCAGAACATCACAATCTGTCCCCTTAGTCACACCTCCCAGCTGAATTCCCTACCCCCAGTTTTGCCCTTCTCGACCCCACCCTCCACACAGCAAATCAAACCCATTCTTCTTCCTTTACAGTTCTTTCCTGGCTCTCCCTTGCTGTCAGGGGAAAGACCAAGCGCCTTGATATCAGTCAGGTTCCTCCAACCTCCCTCTCCATGAGCAGACCTGGTTCTGCCCGCCTTGCTCAAGCAGCTTCCTCCCTGAGCCACCCTCTTCCCTTCTCTTGTACCTGACTCAGCTCTCTCCTGTTTACCCTTTGTGAGCCGGCTCAAGCTTCCCTCGAATGGCAGCCCGTTCTCAGGGAGCCCAGGCTGGGCTCGTTCCCTTTGTGCCCCCCCAGCTCTGGGCTGTTGCGTCTGTTGTACGACTGTGCATATTTCATTGGGATTTTCTGCACGTGAGTGTCAGGCCGGTGTTAGTGGGGTTAGCGGGGCCCAGGCCTCATGTATTTTTATTTTGCGAGAGCTAGCGTGACACCCGGTGTATGTTCTGTGGGTGTTTCCTGAGCTCAGCTGAACTGAGTGCCCTTGTGCTCTTTGTCTTCCTTCTCCTGCTTCCCCCGTTTTACCCTCCTCAAGGCGGTTTTCATTCCCTGGCCCTCCGTGCTGGTCTCAGGTGGCTCTGTGGCTCACTGAGACAGGTGCCTCTGCTTTAATCATCTCTCTTTTGGGTTGAGCAAGGTCTGATCGCGTCATCCGTCTTCTGCCTAATTTCCTGTATCTTCCGTCCTGCCTCTTTATTTTCCTTCCAGAAGCTAGTTAACTAGCTGGCCAGCCCTTGTGCTCTCTGTCTCTCTTAATAACAGCTTAAGTAACAGCTTTATTGCAACAGCATTCACATACCATACAATGCACTCATTTAAATTGTAAATCCGGTGGTTCTAAGTCTGTTCACAGAGTTGTGCAACCATCACCACCATCAATTTTAGAACATTTTCGTGACTCTAAAAAGAAAGAAACCCTATACTCATTATCAGGCACTCCTCATTTTCCCTAAGCCCCAGCCCCTGGCAACCGGTCATCTACTCTCTGCCTCTATGGATCTGTTTGTTGTGGGCATTCCATATACTGGAGTCTTAGAAGATGTGGCCCTTTGTGTCTGGCTTCTTTCATTTGCCCTAATGTTTGACCTCAGTCCTATATTGGTCTGCTTGAGCTGTCATAATAGAAAATCACAGCCTGGGTGGTTTAAACAGCAGAAACGTGTTTTCTCAGAGTTTTGGAGGCTGGAAGCCCAAGACCAAGGTGCCAGCAGGATTAGCTGCTGGCCAGGGCTTTCCTCTTGGTTTGCAGATGGCCACCTTCTCACTGTGTCCTCACATGGTCTTTTCTCTGTGTGTATGTACAGAGAGAGATCGCTAGTGTCTCTTCCTCTTTGTTTAAGGACACCAGTCCTACTGGATTAGGGCCCCATCCCTCTGACCTCATTTAACCTTAATTACCTCCTTAAAGGTCTGTCTCCACATATATTCACGTTGAGGGTTAGGGCTTCAACGTACACAGGGTGGAGGAACACAGTTCCGTTCCTAACAATTCCTTTTTATTGCTGAAGAATACCTCATTGAATGGACGTACCACAATTGGTTTGTAAATTCATCAGGGGCGTGGGATATTTGGCTTCTTTTGGCCACTTTTGGTTGTTATTCATAATGCCACCGTAAGCATGTGCGTACAGGTTTTTGTGTTAATATTTGTCTTTACTTTTGGATGTGTCCCTACGAGTGGGATTGCTGAGATATTGTAGGTAACTCCGTATTTAAATTTTGGGGAACGGCCAGACTGTTTTCCAAAGCCATCGTACCATTTTATAGTCCCTCCATCAGGGCTTGATTCTGATTTCTCTGTAGCCTCCCCTACACTCGGTATTATCAGCTCTTTAAATTCTAACTCTCCTCTTGATGTGAAGTAGTGTCTCATTACAGTTTTGATGTACATTCTTCAATGACTGGAGATGTTGAGCATGTGATTATGTGTTTGTTGGAAAATTTACATGCATATAAGCTATTTGTGTATCTTCTTTGGAGAATTGTCTACTTGGATTCTTTGCCCATTTTGTTAAGTTTCTTTATTTATTTTGAGAGAGAGAGGGCACATGAGCAAGGGAGGGGCAGAGAGAGAGGAGGAGAGAGAGAATCCCAAGCAGGCTCCACCCATACCGTTAGCGCAAGGCCCAGTGCTGAACTTGATTTCACCAACTGTGAGATCATGACCTGAGCCCAAACCAAGAGTCAGATGCTCAACCGATTGAGCCACCCAGCTTCCCCTTTTGCCTGTTTTTAAATTGGATTGAGTTTCCAGAGTTCTTTGAATATCTTCAGTACAAGTCCCTTATCATGTATATGCTTTGCAATATGCTTTTTTCCCCCCATTCGGTGGTTTTGACTTTCTTGATTGACTTATTTGAAATAAAAAGGTGTTCAATCTTGATAACGTCCAGCTTCTCTGTTTTGCCTTTTGTTGTAAGTCTTTGTCTAACTCAAGTTCATGAAGACTTCTGTCTGTGTTTTCTTCTAAGAGTTTTATAGTTTTATCTCTTAAATGTAGTTCGGTCATCCATTGCAAGTTCAGTTTTGCATGCGGTGGGAGGTGAGGGTCCAGCTACACACCCTTTGCGTGTGGCTAGCAAGTTTTCCCAGCACTGGAGCTTTTCTTTTCAGTGTTGATGATTTGGCTTTGCTAAGATGATGGAATCATCTCCGGATTAGAGAATTTACCCTACCTTCTGGCTGGCAGCTCATTCCATGTCACTCCTATTGGTGCGTCTCCCTCATTTTCATCCTTCTTCACACTCCGGAACTCCACTTATATCCAGATTCACAGCTGTTCTATAAATGTTGAAGTTGCTAGTTAAGCCTGGGTGCCATAAATCCCGCGTGATCAGCCATCCTGGTTTTCCTGGTGGTGCTCAGGGGTTTCCCAAGATGTGGGACTTCTACAGCTGAAACCGGGACAGTCCCTGTGTAAAGCTGAGGCATCACTGAGCTGGTGGAGAGAATGCCCCACTGAATTGAGCCTTGTCCTCAAATTCCAGAGGGTCGGATGTTAGCTAATCTGCAGTCATCTGAAAACTGGAGGCTAGAGGACCCATTTCCCAGGTGTCTGACTCACACACACCTGCAGAGTTGGTGCTGGCTACTGGCAGGAGGCCTCAGTTCCCTCTCTGTGGGTCTCCACACAAGGCTGCTTGAATGTTGTGACATGACATGGTGCTCGGCTTCCCCCAAAGAGATCAAGAGACCAAGGAGGAAGCTGTAATGTCTTTTACAGTATAGCCCGAGGAGTTTCACACCCTCAGTGTTCTACTTGTCACACAAGGCAGTAGGAGGGGATTCACTGTGGAGGGTATGGATAGGAGGAGGTGAAGATCATTGCAGGGGAGGGCATCTTGGAAGCTCAAAGACTTGGAGTCTGGCCTGAGATTATACCCTTGATGGTAACTGTATCAAGCCCACGTCTTTGGTAACAACCCTGAAAAATGCCCCTTCCCTTGCTTTGTTTAATTGTGTCCTTCTTTTCTCCTGTGGGAGAGTTGTGGCCTTGTTATTAAAGAATTTTGTTTACGGTTTCCCGGTGTGAAGGACACTTGGTTAAAAGAGTTGCTGTTTGTGCATAGTCCTGAGCAAGGTGAAAGAGGAGTTGCTTCTCAGCGGTTTGAAAAAGCAAACCGCCTCTCTGCAGAATGTCTGCAAAAGAAGAAACTTTATCAGAGCAACTAGGAAGATCTAGGAAGATCTAAAAAAATTGCTTCAAATAGTACCTTGCCTTGTACATATAAATATGCCAGGAAGAAAACCACCTCTCCAACATAAAATTACAAGGAAAAAAATGGGCCTTGCATAAAAACTCTGAACCGCTCTACTTGATTTTGCCTTTGTTTGAGGTCTTTTATTCCTCTAGCACGAGGTCCTGCCTCTGTTCCGGCCTTGCTCTCCCCCTTTCTACTTCAGTAGGCTGTAAGCCCTACTTGGGGATGCTTTTCCTTCGTTTGTGAATTTCCCACAGTACCTCGTGAAGTGCTTGCCAGTGGTGGGTGTCCGTGAATGGATATTGGATTGGACTAAGATCCATTTCCTTTCTTAAAGTCTGTTTTACTGCCTGGATGACAAGAATGTTGGACAGTGATGGATGGACCTTTACCAATATAGTACTGAACCTTAAAAGCAGTACAGTTGGTCCTAGTTGATCGAGATAGTTTGAGCAGAAATATTTATTTAAATATATATTCAGGGGCACCTGGGTGGCTCAGTCGGTTAAGCGTCCGACTTCAGCTCAGGTCACGATCTCGCGGTCCGCGAGTTCGAGCCCCGCGTCGGGCTCTGGGCTGATGGCTCGGAGCCTGGAGCCTGCTTCCGATTCTGTGTCTCCCTCTCTCTCTGCCCCTCCCCCGTTCATGCTGTGTGTCTCTCTGTCTCAAAAATAAATAAACGTTAAAAAAAATTAAATATATATTCAAAGGACAATCAATACAAAAAGGAAACAGGCAAGAACAAACCTACTTCTTCAAGTTTCATTGAAATGTGAAGATTTGCACTCTTCAAGAGATTTCTGTCTCAGGAGAAAAAATAGCATCACTTTGAAAGAGCGACACATCATTGAAACCTCCGGTAGCAGCAAAACCTCTTTTGTTGTTCAAACAGAAATTTATTTTTATGGGTTTTTTTTGGACAAAATTTTGCAAGAATATAAAGCTTTAATAAAAATAAGCGAGTATACTTCAGCTTCTGTGCATGGGATTTGAATATTTGATCCCAGAGGGGATTTTTTCCATAGATGTTTATTAATTTTGAAGTTATTTTCATTAATTTCTCCATTACCATTAAATCCATTTGGAAGGGTCTTTGATCTGCTGTACAAAGTGTGTCATTCACCTGTCTCTCAGAAGGGTTTTTTTTTGTGGAGGACACACAATGATAGACCAAATTCTCTCTGATACAGGCCCTTTGACAATGGTGATGCTGACAGAGATTAGAATGATAGCGTTGCTCTGCCTTAGTGTAAGCCTGTTACTCAACCAAAGACAAGAATTATATGTTCTTTTTGAAAACCTTCTATTTTGATGCAACAGCTTTATTGAGATGTATTCATATGCTACATAGAATTCACCCTTTAGAAGGATACACACACACACACACACACACACACACACCCGCAGAATTGTGCACCCACCCCCACAATCAATTTTAGAATATTTACATGACCCCCAAAAGAAAGAAACCCTGTACCCATTGTCACGCACTGCTCATTTCCCCAAACCCCAGCCCCTGGCAACCAGTAAACTTCTTTCTATGTCTACAGAACTTCCTGTTGTGGACATTTCATATAGTAGAATCATACAATATGTGGTCTTCGTGTCTAACTTCTTTCACTTGTGTTAATGTTTTCAAGGTTCATCCATATTGTAGCACGTATCAGTACTTAATTCCTTTTAATGACTAAAAAAATATTCCAGTGTATTGGCACTGGCATTCCATGCTTCGGTTATCTATTCATTAGTTGATATATATTTGCATTTTTCTGCCTTTGTCTCTTATGTGTCATGCCGCTATGAATATTCATGTGCAAGTTTTTGTGTGGATGGACATATGTTTTCATTTCTCTGGGGAATATACCTAGAGGTAGAATTGTTCTGTCATATGGTACCTCTGGGTTTAACCTTTTGAGGAACTGCTGGATTGTTTTCCAAAGTGGCTGCACCATTTTACATTCCTACCATCAGCGGATGAGGTACCATTCTCTCCATATCTTGCCAATACTTTGTAATGTCTGTCTGTTTCGTCATAGTTATTCTAGCGGGCGTGATGTGGTGTCTCATTAAGGTTTTGATTTGCATTTTCCTGATGCCTAAGGATATTATTCATCCTACCATATGCTTATTGGCACTCTGTATATTTTCTTTGGAGAAATGTCCACTCAAATCCTGGTTCATTTTATTTTATTTTTTTTTAATTTTTTTTTCAACATTTATTTATTTTTGGGACAGAGAGAGACAGAGCATGAACAGGGGAGGGGCAGCGAGAGAGGGAGACACAGAATCGGAAACAGGCTCCAGGCTCTGAGCCATCAGCCCAGAGCCCGACGCGGGGCTCGAACTCACGGACCGCGAGATCGTGACCTGGCTGAAGTCAGACGCTTAACCGACTGCGCCACCCAGGCGCCCCATCCTGGTTCATTTTAAAATTTGGTTATTTTTCTTTTCATTGTTGAGTTATATAGTTATCCATACATTTTGTTTACTTGAAAGCCATCAGATATATATTTTGCAAATGTGTTCTCCCATTCTTAGGTTGTTTCCCCCCACTACTATCTATCTATCTATCTATCTATCTATCTATCTATCTATCTATCTATTTTGAGAGAGAGATAGGAAACAAGTGAGAGAGGGACAGAGAGAGAGAGAGAGAGAGAGAGAGAGAGAGAATCCCAAGCAGGCTCTGCACTGTCAGTACAGAGCCCAAAGTGGGGCTCAAACTCACAGATCATGAGATCATGACCTGAGCTGAAGTCAAGAGTCACCGCTTAACTACTGAGCCACCCAGGGGCCCCTCCCCCCACTACTTTCTTGGTAGTGTCTTTTCAACCTAAAAGCTTTTCACATTTTTTCTCCGTTTTACTGAGAAATAATTGACATATATCACTGCATAAGTTAAAGGCTTATGTCATGATGGTTTGATTTACATATATTGTGAAATGGTTACCACAAGAGGTTCAGCTAACATCCATCTTCCATATGGGCACAATCAAAACAAAAGAAGGAAGAATACGGGAAAATATCATCTCCTTGTGATAAGAACTTCTCGGATCTATTCTTGACAACTTTCCTGGATATTGTGCAGCAGGTGTTAGCTTTAGTCATCGCATTGTACTTTACACCTCTAGTGCCTATTTATCTTATAACTAAAAGCTTGTACCTTTTGACCGTCTCTCTCCAGTTCCCCCTCTCCCAACCTCCTGCCTCTGGTAACCACAAGTCTGATCTCTTTGTTCTGTGAGTTTGTTTTGGGGCTTTTTGTTGTTCTTTGTTTTAAGATCCTCTATTTGAGATCATACAGTATTTGCCTTTCACTTTTTTTCTTATTTTTAATGGCTGAATGATGTGTGTGTGTGTGTGTGTGTGTGTGTGTGTGTGTGTGTGTGTGTAAAATAACTTCTTTATCCATTCATCCATTGATAGACCCTTGTTTCCATGTCTTGGCCATTGTAAATAATGCTGCTATAAATATGGGGGTGCACATATCTTTTTTATGTCCTTTGCCTTTGGATATATTCCTAGAAGTGGAATTGCTGGGTTATTTTAATTTCTTTAAGGTTGTCAGTGCTGTTTCCCATTGTTGTTGTATGAATTTCCAAGCCCAGGGGCAGTGCACAAGGGTTCCTTTTTCTCCCCTTCCACACCAGCATTTATCTCTTACCTTTTTTGGTGGTGGCCATTGTAACAGGCATGAGGCATTTCATTGTGGTTTAATTTTGAAAGCTTTCACCTTGAATGAAATTCAGTTTTTTCATTTGTTGCTTATGATTTTTGTGTCACATATAAGAAATTATTGCCTGATCTGAGGTCATGGGGATTTATAGCTATGTTTTTTTTCCCCTATGAGTTTTATAGTTTTAGCATCATGAGGATTTATAGCTATGTTTTCTTCTAAGAGTTTTATAGTTTTAGCATCTCCATTGAAGTCTTTAGTCCATTTTTGAAATGTTTTTAATATGCCGAGAGGTAGTAGTCTAACATCCTTCTTACACACATATATATCCAGTTGTCCCAGCACCTTTTGTTGACAAACCATTTCTTTCCCCCCATTGAATGGTTTTGGCAGCTTTGTCGAAATTCAGCTGACCATACATGTTGAGTTTATTTCTGGGAACTCAGTTCTCTTTTAAGCTGTGTCTGTCCTTATGCTAGTACCACACAGTCTTGATTATTCTAGCTTTGTACTGAGTTTTGAAAATGGGAAGTGTGAATCCTCTAACTTTGTTTTTGTTTTTCAAGATCAGGGACTTTTTGTTTGTGTTCTCAAGAATTGGACTGTTCTGTGTTTTTTGAATTTCCATATGAATTTTAGGATCAACTTGTCAGTTTCTGAAAAGAAGCCAGCTAGGATTTTGATAGGGATTGCACTACATCTGTAGATCAATGTGGGGAGTAGCGCCATCTTAACAACATTGAGTGTTCTAATCCATGAATGCTTTCTACTTTTTTGTGTATTCTCTAATTTCTTTTGATAATGTTTTGTAGTTTTCAGAAAATACGTTTTACACTTTGCTTATTAAATTTATTCCTGATGTAGCCACCTTGAAAATATACCTGAACCCCCAAATTTATTTAGATTCTCATTTAGTATTAGGAAAGTAGGCAGGTAATTTGGATTTATAGTAAAACAAAATGAGATATTACAGAGTGGCCTTTTCATGAAATAGCTTTATAGTCTAGAGGCAGTGTATTTCGTACTTTTCAAGCACTCTGGTGTAAGTAAAATTAATACAAAGCAAAACCCAAAAACCCTCTACTTTGGTTCCGCCATAGAGTTGACCTTTGAACAATGTGGGGGTTAAGAGCACCAATCCCCCTGTGCAGTCGAAAATCTGTGTGTGACTTTTGTCTCCCCAACTATTTCACTACTGATAGCTGTTAACCCGAAGTCTTACTATTGACCAGAAGCCTTATTGATAACATACAGTTGATTAACACATATTTTGTGTGTTATACATAGTATATACTGTATTCCTACGATAAGTTAAGCTAGAGACAAGAAAAATGTTATACAAAATCATAAGGAAGAGAAAATACTTTTACAACTGTACTGCGTTTATTAGAAAACACGTATAAGTGGCTCCACACAGTTCAAACCTCTATTGTTCAAGGGTCAACTGTCATTGGAACTTTGCCAATGAAGGGATTGCATAGCTACCTTAGACAATGAAATGGAAGGCCCTCATTTGCTTCTCTTTCCTAGTGGGGATTGATGATGCCGCATACATACCTCAAGAGTGTGTAAAAAGCTTGGTTATCTACATATTTCATGTTTCTGGAGAGAGCAGAGCAGGCCTTCGAGGCAGGTCCATATGGATTGGGAGAGAGCAAGGAAAGGAGCTTCACTTGAAGTTTTTGTGGTTAGGGAGTAGGCAGGGTGAGTGGTCTGTACTCAGGCAGGTGCTTGTGTGGTTTGACTTTGTCATAGGCACCGAGGGGAGAACACCAGGCTTGCTTCTGAGCTTTCTTAGATGGGGAGAGAGGGAGAGCCCTGATGTTTGATGATTAAAATGTACTATAATTAGTTGAATTTGAACTTGTTGAATAAGCCAGTATAGTGCCGTCTGAGGCTTGCAGCCTGAGGCCATTAAGGAAGGTGAAAGTTCCATCGAATGCCTTGTTCAAGAGCCCAGCTTTATGTATTCTGAGAAACAAAATGATTGCCTTGTTTACTATTAGTCATGTTTGGAACTCCAAAAGTGGATAAGGACTGTCATAGTGGGAGCTTGTATTGTGGCTGTAGGAAGTGCAGAAACACGTGCCACCTTAATTTTATGTTTTGGGTCTCTGTAGTGCAGAAAGATTCTCAGAGGGTTTTTTAACTTTAAAAAGGGCAACCGTTGCTGCCACTGGCTAGACCAGACAGCCAGGCCAATGGCAATGGCTCAAGAGTATACAAATGTTCACATGGGACTGACTTTGACCAGAGCATCCTGTGTTAGAAGACTATCTGAGGTTTGTCTAAGTGTGCTGACCATTGGGTCGTATCCTGTTCAGGAACATCTTGGTTAAAGGATTAAATCAGTAGCTCTTAACAAGCTCGGTCGTGTGTGTGTCAGTTATGTTTCCACCTGGAAAATACACAAACTTTGCATTGCTGTTCATCAGTTGATCCCAGCGGACTCCCCAGGTAGCCAGTGGGTCTGGGGGAAGAGTGAACTCCTCTCGCACTGTGACATCAGGCAAGGGACTGAGGACAAGGAGGCCACCCCCTTCTGCGGGTGGGCTATGCCATAGGACCCAGGTTTGGTTCCACCCTGTAGCAAGAAGGCCAAGCTACCTCTGCTGAGTTTGTGAGCTTCTACTTCTATAACCTAAGGCATATTGGGGACCTTGGTGTGGAGGGCCACATGTTCAGGGCAGATGAGAGCTTTACTTTTTAGGGGAGACAGTATGTACCTAGCAAGTGCCACTCTCATATGGTGTCTTGCAGGACTGACGAGGGCAGTTTCTTACACAGAATCCCATGAGCAGCTTATAGCCATTATTGGTCATCTGGGGACTCTAGAAGGCATGAGAGGAGGTTGCTAAAGCTCCACAGTGAGAGCGTCTCCAAGGGCACTAATGAAAGTGTGTGTCGATTGCTCTTTGAGCAGATTCTAGAGCCTTTTATTGGAGGGGATCCCACCGAAGGTGAGCCAGTTTGCAAGTAACAGCATAAATGTGCTTAAGTAAAATTTGCAGACGAAGAATATTTTGCCTCCCGAACCCAAAAGAGTCTAAAAGATCCTGGGCTTCTTTTCATTTTTTGGATGCTGACAACATCACTAGCTGTTTCTTGACAGTCTCAGGGATGGAGTGCCCCCCAGTTTACCAAATAATTTTTAGGAATTTAATTAAAGTGGCAGGGCCTTGCGCTGTGTGTAAGACAGTGGCCTATCCCTTTTCAGTGAGCCTGTTTGCATTTATGTGTTCGAATGAGTGTGTCAGATAAGTGTCCTCAAAGGGAGATGTTATCACTGTAATGTGTGTGCACCTACGCTCCCAGAGAAAGGTTGGATCCAGTTGAGGTCTAGCCTGCAGAGATTGTGTGGTGGCTAGGCTGTTGAGCTAGCCCCTGGGTAGCCGCTGCATGAAGATGTGCTGTGTCTCTTCGGAAGTGAGGGAAAACAATGACTGAGGGGCCAAGAATGGGCCAGATTGGCTTGTTAAATGAACGGCAGTGGTCCTGTAGGAAGGGTTTCAGTTCTTGCGGGCCTCGCTTTAATGTATACCAAGTCATATCACTGCTTTAACTGTAGGGATGGCCTGCAGGGTCCCATTTTGTCAAGCCAAGTTTTTATGGGTCAAAAACTTACCTCTCGGGGCGCCTGGGTGGTGCAGTCGGTTGGGCGTCCGACTTCAGCCAGGTCACGATCTTGCGGTCCATGAGTTCGAGCCCCGCGTCGGGCTCTGGGCTGATGGCTCAGAGCCTGGAGCCTGTTTCCAATTCTGTGTCTCCCTCTCTCTCTGCCCCTCCCCCGTTCATGCTCTGTCTCTCTCTGTCCCAAAAATAAATAAACGTTGAAAAAAAAAATTAAAAAAAAAAACAAACAAACAAACAAAAAAACTTACCTCTCTTCAAACGTATCAGTCATAGAGTGTTCATGCCCGCCGTGGGATAGCGTAGGGCAATGGGTGCTCTGACGCTGGGGAATTTGGGCAAGATGGTAATTCTTATGGTTAGGGTGAAGCATATCTGGGTTTCCTTCATTTCTTGTTCAGTAATTCCCTTAAGATGATACAATGTTATAGGGGATACATTTTTTAAATTTAATGAGATCCCCAGGTAGAGCTGTAGTTTGAGCCCCAGTATTGATTAAAGGCACAAAGTTTTGCCAGTTGGTACATTTAAGGAGATGTTAAGATTAATTCAGAAGCTATGTTGTCAAGGTGCAAAAGTCAG
Organism: Lynx rufus; assembly: GCF_022079265.1. NCBI lineage: Eukaryota > Metazoa > Chordata > Mammalia > Carnivora > Felidae > Lynx > Lynx rufus. Next base: position 8,524,607 of record NW_025814823.1, read on the forward strand.
TGCCCTTGTATCTTTTGGTGGATAAATTCTTTTAGTAAATTTTGGATTTCCATTTGGGTCCAGCTGTAGCCCTCTGTTTGCGTTTTTTGTTTATTCTGCCAAATCCGGACTTCTCTTCTTCCTTCCCCCACCACCCTATTCTTTTCTTTCCCCTTTGTTTTTACTAAGGATTCTCTCTTCTCCGCCTGTATTTCTAGATTTCCTCCAGAGAGCTTCAAATCAGTATCATCAGGGTTGGAGGCTTCCCCCATGGCTGGGGTTACTTTGTAGGATTTAAGGACCCCAGGCTTAAAGAGGATTCGAATTAACCCCTTTCACTATACTGCAGAGATGCCATGGGTATTTTTCTCTATAACCCTGAGAAATCAGGATTTTTGTTGCAACAGAGGCATAAGCAGCAGCAGCAGCAGCAGCAGCAGCAGCAGCAGCAGCAGCAGCAGAGGTATATTAGGGTCCTGCTGAGCCATTTGCTATTAGGAGTGCTGACCTCAGCACTTCACATAATGGCTTTTTCTCTTTTTTGTTTTTTACCCCTAATGACTGCTTTTTTCATGAGTGATCGCCCAGTGGACCTGTATGCAGCACAAGCTGGTCTTTTCCGCGAGTCTGGCGTCAGTTACGACTCCGCTGTAAGACGTGCAGAGAGGTCCAGGCTAAGATACATGACCCAAGGCCATGCCAAGGACCCCGCCCCAGTCACGTATTCCTGTCTCCAAAAAACCAGTTAATTATTGCAGCTTCCCCCTGGGGTCAGGTTAGTCCCTGACAGAGGCTCCACAGGACTCTCTAACGCGGGACAGAGCAGCATGCCTCAAAGCACGAGCTAGCCAGCCAGCAGCAACTCCAAGGGCATGTTTTCTGTTAGGCAGCAGAGCCAGCTTGCAAGCAAACCACGAAGAAAGGCCCCCCGTGATGGTGGTCACCGTCTCCGCATCCTGGTCATGCCACCTGTTGTTGTGGTCACCCTGAAGAGACAGGGTGGACCCCACCCCAAATTTGGTTTAGGTGTCAAGACTGACGATGCCAGACGCAAAGCAGTTTACGAGGGAGTTTCTTACTTACTTATTGAGGTGTCTGGGGAGAGCAGTGCTGGCCTCTCCCGCAGGTGTGAAATGACTTGAATGAGCGAGGGAAGGATCCTGGCTCAGCCTATCGTATTGTCAGGGGTTGGGGCGGGGGGGGGGGGGGGAGAGTGCCCTTGGAAGTGGACAGGGGCTTGTGTAGTTTCACTCTTCGGCCTCAGGGGGCAGCCCTGGGCTTTCCTATCAGCTTTCCCGGATGTGGGGCGCAAGGGGGCGGGGAGTATAAGAGGGGCGTGGGTTTTGAAACCTGATAACTCTTCGCAGTTAAACATAAAAAAGGGGAATCTGACAGTCCTAAATATTTTATCTTGTTGATGTTGTAAGTGAAACTTTATTAATTTCACTTTTGGATTATTTATTGCAAGTGTGTAAGAAATACAATTGACTTTTATATACTGAACTCGTTTATTCTAATCGTTTTTAGAAATTTCATAGGATTTTCTACATACAAGATTGTGTGATCTACAAAACGAGAAAGATTTGCTTCTTGTTCCCAACCTGCGTGGCTTTTAATTTTCTTGCCCAATTGCCCTGGCTAGAACCTTCCATAAAATATTGAGTAGAAGTGGTGAAAGCAGACATCTTGGCCTAGTTCTTGATCTATGGGAGAAGCATTTAGTCTTTTTCCATGAGTATGGTGTTAGCTATGCATTTTGTTTTCATCCACTCATCAGGTTGAGGACATCTTTCTATTGTTTCTGGTTTGTTAGGTGTTTTATCATGAGATGATCTTGTTATTGGTCAAGAGATTTTTCTGCATCTATCGAGAAGGCCATGTCGTTTTTCTTCCTGTGGTACAATACAATGATTTCCATGTTAACCCAATCTTCCATTCCTGGGATAAATCGCACTTGGTTACGGTGTGTAATACTTTTTATATGTAGCTGGTTTTAGTTTGCTATTTATTTGGTGAGAATTTTGCATATGGAAGAAATTATTTTTTTTTCTCACGATGTTTTTGTCTGGTTTTGTTATCAAGGTAACGCTGGCCTATAGAATGAGTGTAGAAGTGTCCTCTCTCTCTCTCCCTCTCTCTTTCTGTTTCTCTGGAATAATTTGTGAAGAACTGGTGTCAATTCTTATTTAAATGCTTGATAGAATTCTCTCTCAAAGACATTTGTGCTGGGCTTTTCTTTGTGGGAAGTTTTTGGATTACTAATTCAATTTCTTTGTTGTAAGTATATTGAGATTTTCTATTTTTTTTTTCCTTTGTGTTTTTCTGGAATTTGTTCCTTTCACTAGGTTGTCTGATTTGTTGAGATATAGTTGTTCATGATATTCCTTTATAATTCTTTTTATTTTTGCAAGATTAGCAGTGATGTCCCCTCTTTCATTCTTAATTTTACAAATTGAGTCTTCTCTCTTTTTTCCTTGGTCAGTGTAATTAAAGGTTTGTCGACTTTGTTGATCTTTCTAAAAACCAACTTTTGATTTTGTTGACTTTCTCGTTTATTTTTCCATTTTGTTATATTTATTACCATTCTAGTATTTATTATTTCCTTCCTTCTGCTCAGACTTTGTTTGCTTATCTTTTTTCAGTGTCTTTAGATGGACTTTTAGTCCATTTAGTCCATTTAGATTTATTTTGTTGCTGTGACATCTTCTTTTTTTTAAAGTTTATATATTTTGAGAGAGAGAGGGAGAGAGAGGGAGAGAGAAAGAGAGAGAGAGAGACAGAGGGAGAGAGAGAATCCCAAGCAGGCTCTGCGCTGACAGTACAGAACCTCACAAACCATGAGATCATGACCTGAGCTGATACCAAGAGTCAGACACTCAACTGATTGAACCACCTAGAAGCCCCATCATTCTTTTTTTTTTTTTTTAATTTTTTTTTTTTTTCAACGTTTATTTATTTTTGGGACAGAGAGAGACAGAGCATGAACGGGGGAGGGGCAGAGAGAGAGGGAGACACAGAATCGGAAACAGGTTCCAGGCTCTGAGCCATCAGCCCAGAGCCTGACGCGGGGCTCGAACTCCCGGACCGCGAGATCGTGACCTGGCTGAAGTCGGACGCTTAACCGACTGCGCCACCCAGGCGCCCCCCATCATTCTTTTTTAATGTGGGTATTGCAGGGTGCTTCAGTGATATTCACTCTTATGGCCAATCTCTACCATTGGGCAAATCTCTTAGTCATTCTCAGAGTCAAATCTCAGAGTCATCTCAGTCAGACTCTGCTGGGGGGTGTGGTAGGGACAGTGGTCTGTCCCTCTAGGAGTGGCAGTGGCAGTCCTGATTTACAAATGGGCGCTAGGCGGGGGGGGGGGCAGTAGCTTCTGGTCTTCTCCCTTCACGTCTCCTGATATTGAACCTCTAGCCTACAAGTGAGCCAGGACAACAGTGATTTTTGACCTCTTGTGCCTGGGGTAGTGCCTCTGCCTTTTTACTTGGGACTGGGTGAAGGGTCCTCTGACCTCTTAGCCTCTTGCTTGCATGTAATTTAGCCTCTGCAACATGGACCTAGGGGAGGGATAAGGGTGGGAAATGGTGGTAGCCTGCGTCTCCCAGTGAGATATGGTACCTCTTGCCAGGGGGAGAGGAAACCTGTTGCCTTGGCCACAGCCACCCACATGAGAGCTGTCATCATGCTGAGATGGACAGGGTTGCAGAGGAGGAAAGGAGTGCATTAGGCTCAAGTGCCGTCCAATCTATTTTTACTGGATTTAGTAGATTTCATATGTAAATGTTTCTTTATTCACTGTATGCCTTTGGAACAATTTCTAGAAACTGCAAGTGATTGTTGTTTTTTGAAAATAATTTTTACTGGGGCTAAGTAATTTAAAGTATTTAAAGTATTTAAATTTAAAGTATTTAAATTTAAATTTTAAAGTATTTAAAAATAATTTTTACTGGGGCTAAAAATTACTGGGGCTAATTTTTACTGAGTGGCTAAGTCGGTGAAGCATCCCACTTTGGCTCAGGTCATGATCTCATGATTCACGGGTTCGACCCCTGCATCAGGCGCTCTCTCTCTCTCTCTCTCTCTCTCTGCCCCTCCCCCACTCGCACCCTGTCTCTCAAAAAATAAACATTAACATTTTTTTAATAAAAAATAAAATAATTTTTACTAATAATGGTTGTTTCACTGGAGAAAGTGTCCAGGGAGCTTATGCCACCATTGTGGAAGAGGTCTCTCTTATGTGTGCTCAGTTTTATTTAACATTAATTGTTATCATTTGTTTACCGAGGGCTTATTATGCACCTTGATAGGTTATTTCTGTCAATATTCTTAAATAGCCCAAGGACACTGAGTAATTGAAAAAAACGTATTCCTCTGACGTGCTGCACTTGAAAAATAGTAAGGAGTGCACATTTTTCTAATTAAATTCCTTTTATGAGAAACTAAGATTAACCTAAGGCACATTCACTCAGAGCAGCTGAATGTAATGCACAAGAGCACCTTTCACAGGGCAAGTGGGCATGTCATCTTCTGTTGACCTTTTCAAAGTGTGGTCCAGGCACTACTGAATGAGGATCGCTGAGGTACTTGTTTAGAAGACTGAGTTTTGAGCCCCAGCCCAGCCTAATTCTCATGCAGAGAGACCAGCGCAGGTATTCAGCTCACACACAGGCTGCATTAATGTGTGCAAGCTTGACTACTGCAAACTTCAGCTAAACTTGATAGAATAATAACGTCAAAACCACCGTGCTAGACATGGGTGGTTTCTCAAGAACAGTAAGACCTGCTCTTCCAAACCCCAGAGGTATGTAAACTATTTGTGAGATTTATCTGGTAGAAAGAGAGACCGTTGGATAGTAGCTTGATGTATAGATTATATAAAATTTAGAAAAATTATGTATACTGAGAGTTGGGGCAAGACATACTCCCTCAAGTAGCCTACACACGCGCGTGCGCGCGCGCACACACACACACACACACACCATGTGCCTTTATTGGAAGGGAGAGCTGGACTAAGGGAAAGTGAAAGCCTGGAAGTCACTTAGAGCCTTACTTCGCGTGTACTTGGGTCCCTGCGTTGTTGAGTCCTCTCTCTACATGTTCTGCCGCTACCTTTCTTCCGATGGCACGAACAATCATTGAATATGGGTAAGGGTAGGGTAGGATAAATTCCTCCTTGAGCATTTTCCATGCCCTTATTGCCTTACATAATGATTTAATAAACTAAGTTTTCATTCTTAAATATTAAATGAATGTTTACTACGTGCCAAGGTTCTCTGTTAGAAATTTTGAACTTTCCTTCATTCCCAAATATGGGTTTGTTTTCTTGGGAAAAAAATTAGTCCACGTTCTTCTCATGTGACTTGATGTAACCTTAGGTCAGTTATTGATTAACTGGGCTGGGAAAGAGGTTATATATAACCAAAACTAGTATCCAAATGTGGTGGGTTTAGTGTATACTTACTGTTGAAATTGCATCTGATTTTTTAGCAACTCTTTTACTGTTTTACAGGCACTGTTCAAAATTGAGTTGGTGCAAACTTACTGTGAAGGTGGTATCTGATATATGGGGATACTTTCATTGTTCTGGGGATATCACCTAAAAGTACGCAAAAGGATAGGAGAACAGTTGGAGGCGTTGACATGGCATTTAATTGCTGATGCAGAAGGGCCATTATTACTTATTAAGCAGTGATTATTTCTCATCATATTTGAACGTTTTTCCCCCAAGCATTAGGACAGAACTGAATTGGGAATACTGCAGCCCCAGCTCTCTGCACTCACCCAATTTTTCCTCCTCCTCCTCCTCCTGACCCAGAAATCAAGAAACCAGAGTTGTGCGTATTCTGTTTTCACGTGGATGTGCAACTGGCTACAGACTCCCTCTTAGGGAGAGCTCCCGGTAGAGGAAGAGGCACCAGTGGTCCACCGAGGCATCTGTTGGTTCTCTAAAGATTTCCACACATAGATCTGTTTCTAATGTAGACTCTTCATTGATTTTCAGATGTCGTTAAAAAAAAAATAAATGGCTTCTTTTATTATTAGTTTGCAACCTGGTTAATCTTTTAGTAGATAATAAAGAGTGAGGAACGCTGCTGAACGGTCTGCATATAAGCACTCACAGTAAATACGGCTGCAGCTGAAAGTTCCTAAATGGCTTGACTAGAAATTTATATAGAATATTAGGACACTTGCCCCTTTTTCCTTTTTATTATTATTATTTATTTATTTATTTATTTATTTATTTATTTATTTTTAATTTTTTTTTCTTTGAACGTTTATTTTTGAGACAGAGAGAGACAGAGCATGAACAGGGGAGGGTCAGAGAGAGAGAGGGAGATATAGAATCTGAAACAGGCTCCAGGCTCCGAGCTGTCAGCACAGGGCCCAACGCGGGGCTCGAACTCATGGACCGCGAGATCATGACCTGAACTGAAGTTGGATGCTCAACCGACTGAGCCACCCAGGCGCCCCGCCCCCTTTTCCTTTTAAGGACTATTAAAGGGCATTTGTGTGTGATAACATTCTGGTTCTATCTGGTATTGAAAGGCTCTTTTGGTGTGGAGATGATCATTGCAGCGGCTATGAACGGAGCCTGATTCAGACATCATCATGCTGAGATAGTAGATTTATAACATGATGTTTTATGATTTCGAAATTAGCCGGCTTTGCACATATTTGGGAACTAATTTTAAGCTTAGTTTAATTTTTGACTTTTAGTTTAACATAAAAACCCATCGTGGAAAAAGAATTTAAAAAGCCTAGTAGTTTTAACTAGAGCATCTATCAAGTTCTGTTACAAGCAGTAATATTTGTAATATATCTTTGAGGCCAGTTTTATCATCACCAGTCCTTCCATTGGTTCTGAAGTGTTGGGTCAAGTGCCCAAGGTTACACAGCCAGTAAATCATACAGACTGGATTTCAATCTGGCCAGTTCCCCAGTTTATGCTCACCTCATTCCTACAATGAACGGAATGCTAGCAAACAACTCTTTTGTGCATGCTTCTATGATTTCTCACCAAGTGTTTATAATTGCTGATGAATATTTACCACAAGGGCTCTGTACCCATTGCATGTCAGACTTTGAGGTGTATGTCACTTTCACAGTTCTAGGGTAGCTTGCAACAGTACAAGTTCATTCCATTCAGCATCCTAAACACTGTCTACCTTTATTTATGGCCATACAATAGGGCTAGTTGTGTATTCTTTTCTCATCTGCCTGCTGCCTCTCCTCCTGTGTAAGTTCTCTGAAGCTCCCAGCCCACAGCGAGGAGCTTTTCTCATAAAGATGTATTTGTGACTATGCTGAACCGCACCGTACAACGTCAATTGTGTTCAGTTTATGATAGAGTTAGATTACTATTCATAGTCTGTATTCCTCTGTCTCGTTGTCAACTGATTTTTTTCGTTTGTTTGTTTGGTTTGGGTTCGTTATAGCAGATTTAAAGAAAGCCTCCGGTTCAAATGCTGCAAAATCCAATCTACCAAAATCTGGACTTCGTCCTCCTGGATACTCACGTCTCCCAGCAGCCAAGCTGGCGGCGTTTGGCTTCGTGCGGAGCTCCAGCGTGTCCTCGGTCTCCAGCACCCAGTCCGCGGACAGCGCGCAGCCGGAGCAGAGCAGACTGGCCAACCGTAAGTGGGCGGGGCGGGTGGGTGGGGCCGGCTGCGTTGTTCCCTGTGGGACACGCCCCTAGGACCACACCTGGGCAGGTGAATGGGCATATGGGTATAACGGCTTCATTTCTTTGTGTTTGAAAGAGTTGATTTGACTTCCTATTATATTATATTATATTATATTATATTATATTATTATTATATTTTATTTACTTCCTTAATCTACCATTGTTAGGACTTTAGAAAATGATCTACTGAAGGAAAAAAGGACTGTTTGGCACTATCATTTTTTTCAATTATGAGGAATTAGAGTGCCAGAAAAAGAATTAAATCTAGAAAATGACTTAACCAGGTACTGATTCCAGGAGCCCTTTGCTCATGGATTCTATGTAAGAAGTCAAAGAAAGATCCAACACAGGTGTTCCCATGTTGTGCTATCATGAAGCATATTATGTATTAGGTATTAGTGGTGAGAATCCTTTTAGTCACCTGGGATTACCTGTCATGGCTTCATTTTGGTGGAGCACTTGGCTGGATTTCTCAAAGTTAACTAAACAGTGTTAAAAATAGAAAAGTAGAGCTGAGCTTCTTCAACTCTGCCCAGAAAAGTCCCCATTGGCGGAGTGAGGCTACTCTAGGCCTGGCTCCCGAGACTGATGTTGGAAGCTGTGTTTTAAAGTATGAATTAAGAGTCTCAGAGCAAGTCACAAACAGCCACCGTTCTAAAGGAGATCTGGAGGCCGCCCCACTGACCTGAGCCTTTGATGACCAAAGCCCCCATCTCAGCCTGTCAACTTCAAAGTCATTGTTATTGGATCGGGAACCATGACATTTCGGACGTTGGTTAGCAAGAACTGGCCAGAGGACCAGGGAAGTCTTAGAGGTTTTCATGTGGAGTGCTGTTCGGGAGGGATTACAGTAGTTGAATCATGCTGAAGTAAGTAGTAAGAGAAAGAAACAGAGGGCAAGACGTGGTATGTGGGAGGGGAGAGGTGGAGAACAAGATTGATTTATATTATTTTCTAAATTTCTTTTCTCCGAGCTTGCTCTTTCTCTATCCTTTCTTGGGTTCACAGAGATGACGCATGGCACATTCATACCTGCAAAGTCCTAAATTTTGGTCTACCTAGTTATTCCTAAAAATAATGCATTACCTTTTCCTTTATCTTGATGTGTTTGTAAGCAGTTTCTGAGAGGTTTTTTGCTCACTTGGTTTCCTAAAGGTGCTGCATCTGAGAACTGCTTTCACACAGGAATACACTTGTCATTAGGGATTTCATCAGATTCTCAAAATCTGAAAGAGCTCTTTGCAAGTGTGTAACTCATATTTTTCCATGTGTGTGCGTATTGACAATCTGAAGATTTTTAAGTATAGGAGCAACTATTTGTCATCTTTTTTAGTAGTAAAATCCCTGGTGGCATGTTTCTCTTTTTAGAGGAAGCAGCATGAGTGATTAATAGAAGAAAAAAAAAAGTACTTTTTGGTATATATCTTTCCGAGGAAGTAGTTAAGGCCTTGGTTTCTTTAAAAAATAAGAATCATCTCGGGATGATTGAGCTTCGTTCCCATGGTAGCAGTTTTTGCTAAAGGAGAGCTGATAGGTGTGGACAGAATAATTCCAGGTGTGCTTATGGCATTTCTTCTCACATCTGCTTGAAAGGATGCTAGAGAGGGACACCCTGAGCACCCGGGGAGGCAAGAGCCATTACGTGCCAAGGAAAATAACTCCTACTTTAAAGACTTCATAGTAAAATAATAAATTAATTATTAATACATAATTATTAATATGTAATGCATTAGTTATTAATACATAATAAATATGCATTTAGAATTCTTTTCCAGTTTTTAAAAAAGCAGCATTAGAATTGATTTGCCACCTAACCGTGTGTAAAATTTATACTTCACCAATAACCCACAGAAAAATCTCTCATTTATTTGAGTTGATATCTGAGTGCCATTAACCACCTGCTAATACTTGTTATTAGATGTAATGTCAAAAATTTTGTGTCTGTTCTTTAGTGGAGGGATGATGCTGTGATGACAAGGATTAAGTAAAATATGAGGCACTCAAAAGAGCCAAAAGTCCTTAGATCAAACCACAGGAGCAAAGCTTTGTTGGTTCAGCTCATGGAAACAGCTAGCATATCAGAGCTGGTTCCTTTTTCCTTCTTGGAACATTGGTCTTTCTTCAAACAGTACATTCACGTAGAATTGCGTTTAGGAATACCACAGTAATTAGGAATTATATTATGGCACAGTAGATGTCTCAAAATCTGAAACATGACTCTAATAAGGAACTGTTTGAAAGTGCGCAGCTCATATTTTTAGATACTCATGTGCCTATAAACAGTCCGAACAGTGTCCACGATGACCGAAGCATGCTATATTTAGGACACTTTTCAGTGATTCATTATGAACTTAGTGTTTCCTGGATGACTTTGGCTTCGCTACAGCTCGCTCTCCCTGCGGCTTTTCTAAAGGGTCCTGAGGGGCAGGTGACAATGAGAGTGGAGAGGAGAGACCCCTGGGCTCCCCTGGACCTGGGTCTCGGCTGTTGGGTGTGGAATCTACTCTCCACCCTGGACTCTGGTTCTCTACCGTATCTTCAGGCCCACTGGGCACTAAGTCAAGGGCCCTTCTGTGTCTTTTTACCTTTTCCACAAAGTTTTGACAAATGGAGCAGACACAGAGAAATGAATTATGCCTGTATGTACTTAGATCATATTACTTCTATTATGAAGCCCTTTGAAGAGACCCTAAAATCAGGGTATCTTGGGACCCAGTCCGCCCCCTCATTTTAAAGCTGGCAAACTGAGATCAAAGTGACTCATTCTGGCTCCTGGGCCAGTGTTCTTCTTCTGTGTAGTCCTTAAAGTTGCCACATAAGGTGAAGAACCACCCATGATTTAAAGTCTTTTCTTCCTGTTCGTGAAGCAAGTTAGAGTCAGAGTGGCCTGGAGGGACCCTGTAGACTGAACTCACCTTTCCCCAATTCCTGGGTTGTCAGCCAGCCCCTGTGTAAACACGGAATGATAGAGAACATTCCATCTTGTGAAGAAGCTGCCTTTGAGACAGGATAGCTCTCGTCACGAGGCAGTGCTCTGTGTGGGTTCAGGCTGCCTCCCTGTAATTGCCAACTAGTCACTCAGTTCCTGTGGACTGGTACAGAACCTTGACATTCATTGTATTGCAGGTGACAGCCCTCCCAGCGCCCTTCACTCCTTTATAGGTTCATCACGTGAAGATTGTGAGGCTGCTACCTTTGGAACCTCAAATAAAATACCAAATTATCCTAGTTAGCAACTCACGGCTTTTTTAAAGATTTAAACTGAAGAGAGACAAAGTAATTCCCTAACTTAAGCTTAAACTTTAAATCATATATTTGAGCAGGTCTGACCCAGTGTGTAGCTCATAATTTTTTTTAATAGTTTTCAGAGACCAAACCAAAAAAAAAAAAAAAAAAAAAAACAACAACTCCAACTTAGAGAAGAAAAATTACTGTGGAATTTAGTGCTGGTAATGTATTAGAGCCTAAACTATATCTAGATTGTCAGATTTATCAGCAGCTAGCTGTAGACTTGATTTTCCCAGTGGATAGGTACAATTTAAAGTTAAACTTTTGGAGGGTATGGAGGGGAGTAGGGAAACTTGAGGATTTCATGAGTTAATCATTAATGAAAATAGTTCATATCACCAAAAGATAGAATAATTTCTATAAGAGGATCTTATCTCATTGTGTATTCTGAGTAGCACCTAACGTGTTGAGTGCTCGAGAAATAAGAAAATCTCTATCTAAAAAGAATATGATGTAGACGGTGGTATTTGCAGTGGTCCCTTATGGTTTCCCTCCCACTTCTTCTCCATTCGAATCTGCCATGTGTTCTCCATGGGGTGAGCGAAGACCAGAACTCACGAGACAAAGAACTTAAAAAAGTAAAAAAAGAAAAATGAAGGCTCTCTTCTTGTTTCTTTCCCTGGTGCAGAGAGGTAGTAGCGTTCGGGGAAGTAGGAATACAGCTGGCGAGGTGGACGGAGAGGCTGACATTGTATAAATCATCACGACACAAGCGTATATGTGCCTCCAGCCTTGAAAATGATACAAAGTTGGGTAATTGTTCCTGGCTTGGGGTGGAGGGTTAATTTCTGATTGGGGTGATCGGGGAGTTTCTCAGAGGGGTTGTATTTTGGGAGGCGGAGACGGGCTCTGGGAGATCTTTTGTAGGAGAGCTATTGGTGCATCCAGAAAACCCCCTGAATTTGAGGGGTTGCTATACGGCACATCCCCTCATGTGCCTGCCAGTTCCTCGTAGAGTCATCTGTGTTCCGTACCCCGAGGCCTTATGTGCTTGAGCTCCCCTAAGTTGTTCTCGCGACGCATCTCTTCCAATTCTTTTTTTTTTTTTAAGTTTATTTATTTTTGAGAGAGCAAGAGAGAGCAGGGGAGGGGCAGAGAGAGAGGGAAGGAGAGAGAAAACCCCAAGCAGGCTTCGCACCGTCAGCGCAGAGCCCGATGCAGGGCTCAGACTCACAAACTGTGAGACCATGACCTGAGCTGGAATCAAGAGTTGGACACTTGACTGACCGAGCCACCCAGGCACCCCTCTTCCAATTCTTTAGGCTTCCCCGTGTTCATCTTGTCCATACTACCAGCTCTTAGCCCTTTGAACACTCTGCCGACTCCGATCTGCCGCCTCAACCTCTCTCTGGAACCACTGACCCACATTTCACACGACGCCGAACACCTCCAACAGGCCGACCCAAATTGCCTCAAACTGAACATTTCCCCCAAGTGAATCTTTTATTATCGTTTCCAGACCGGTACCTTCTCTCACGGTCACTCTGTTAATGATATCCGTGATCTGGCTACTGAGGCTGGAAATTTCGGGATCAGCATTTCCTCTCACCTTCTTTTTGTCGTCCTTTCTATTCAGTGATCACATCTGGTCCATTCTCACTCTCTCATGTACTCCATCCTCTTTCGTCTGCTCACCTTACTTTAAATCTGTAGCACCTCTCACCTAAGCCATTCCCACTGCGTCGTCACTCTGTAATCCTTAGCGCATGTGGTCCTAGATCATTTTCCCTTCCCCCCCGTTATGATTGCTCCACGGTGCCCCTGCGCTTGCTACAGGTCCTTGCTGGACGTTCTAGAACCCCCGTGATCTGCTCTGGCAGATCCCACACACCATCGCCTCGTGTGCACCCTCAGCTGGCCAACCAGAACCGTTCACTTTTTTCTCTGAGGGCTTCGTGCTTTCCTTTGTGGTGTTGGTGTAAACCATTCATCCGCGTAATGCTCTCCCCCTACTCCCAACCAAATTTCTCTGTAAGTTTTGCAGGCGTAATTCAAATACCACTTCCTCTCAAAAATCTTCCTTCATCTGTGAACCAGAAACCATCTTTTCTCCTGAGAACTCCTATGGCCCCTTGCTTGGATCACTTCTGTGGATTATCACACACCGGCTCGTGGTACTTACTTGTTTCTATGCCCTGTCTCCCCTACGCATTGTCAGCTCCCTGAGGATAGCAGCTAGGTCTTTTGATAATTTTAGTATCCTTCATGTTATACCTAACACGGCCTTGACAATAGTACAGTGTCAAGAGAAATTCTTTCCCAGTGGAAATTCTCTATCATTTTCTCTTATGTAAGAGTATGGAGCAAGAGAGATCCCTTGGAGGAACCTGAGCAGCTTTCAGAAGTATCTTGTCCTGGGAACTTATTTTCACTTTATTAAGACTTTCATGGGTTTTCATAGTTGGCGAAGTTCTTCATCAGTGTGGGTTTCATAGTTTTCTGGAATCTCTAAAATGTTACTTCTATGGACTATGGTGTACTTATGGATAATCTGTACAACTCAAAGAGTAGAAAAGATAATAGGTCATTTAAAGTATAATTATATTCAGAGATAAATCATCATGTAGACTGACTTAATAGTTTCATAGATCTCTAATAACCTATATATCTCCTTGCCTATAATTAGCCACTTTAAAAGAATTGGCATAAAACCCTACCATTGAGGCTTTTCATGGGAGAATTTAAGAGTCTTCAAAATTAAATATCTTAATTGGAGAGGTTAGATATTTTCATTACGTTTTAGAGTTTATTTTTTATTTAAGTACTTAGTAGATGTTTTTTTAATTATCAAATAGGATTTGGGTTCTGGAGATAATATTCTAAACTGGAAAATCACTAGCCTTTTTGGAAGATTAATCAATGAAACTAAGGGTTAATAGGAAAGCTTTTTGTAATGTTAACTTCAGCATTTATGCTCATGAATACCATAAAATACATTTACATAAATAACACTTTTGATTTTCTGTATCTGACATGAATTCAAAATAAGTTCAGAGTTGCCAAGAAGTATTATTAATAACTCCTACTAAAACAGTCATTAATCTATTTCATGTTCCATTGGCAAGGAGGGAGTCATTTTTTATTCATGGAGAAAGGAGCTGAAAGGGACCTGTGAGGTCAGATTTCAGAGAAGCTCTTGCCTATTTGAGATTAAGCCTTATTGACATCTTTGTACTTCCTTTTCAAAACACTCAAATAATTATCAGGTCCACCTGGAGATGGGATTAGAGCGTGAATGTATCCCATTTTGTTTTTTAAAAAGTTGACCATTTTTCGTTGTAAGAAACGTAAACTGAAATTCCGGGGATAATATTTTTATCATGTCTAGTTGAGCTGCCCCATTTTTCTTGGCTGTCTGGTTTTGTGACTGTCAGATTGTCCACTTTCCCTTCCCCAAACCAGCCCTCTTTCAGCGTCTGTGTGGGATAAGCCCAGAGCTCAGCACTGCAGCTCTTGTGACTGAGACACCATGATCTTATTCTAGCAAAGTTAGAATCCAGCAGAGAGACAGGAGTGTGAAAATAAATCCACGTAGGGAACTGAGAGTGTGGCCATGGCTGAAGACTGCATAGCGTTTGGTGGGTGGGTGGTGGGTGGGGTGGAGGCATATAAAAGGGGGAACACCTAACCCTCCTGAGTTGGGGGTAAGGGTAAGGAAAGCCCTCACGCCCTTTATCCCCTCCCCTGCCCCCCCCCCCCCGCCTGTCTCAGCACCACTGCATTGTATCTTCAGATCTCATTATTCCACATTTTAGGTTATGACAGTGTTCTGGCTTTGCTATGAAATAATCTGGCAAAAAAAAAAAAACCCTCCGAAAAAAGATTAAAAAAGATAGGTAAATTGTTCATATTCCTTGAAGCTGGATGATGGAACTATGAAGACTTATTGCACTATTTACTTTACTTTTTTGCACTGTTTACTTTTTTTCCATAAAAGAAGGTTAAAATCTCATCTCCCCCCCGCATTGGCTTTCATTTCTGAAGACACCAGATAGCATAGTGGTGAAGGAAGTAGGCTGCTTGGGTTTGTGTCCCGTCTCCACCATTCACTAGCTCCGTGACTTGGGGCAAGTTACTTTATCTCCCAGGGCCTCTGTTTTCCCATTGTAAAATAAGAATAAATAGAAATAAGTGTAAAAAACCACCAGAGGATTGGGAATATTAAATGGAATGGATGAAAGGCAAAGTGCTCAGAAAAGGGCCTTGAATATTAATAATGATAATGGCTCAATGACCATTTCCATTCATTGGCCGTGTACATAAAGTTCTATGTTGAGAAGGATTTAAAAGCTCATTTGGAAAAATGGCCCTGATGGATTAACTGTGTCTGGCATGGGAAAGTGGTAATGATAACATATAAGTCAGGGAGATGATGTCTATTTCATTTCTAAATTTTTATAATCCCCTCTGTCATGTACGGTGAATACCTCTCTGAACATTAAGATGAAACATTTATCATTTATGCAACATTAAAGGTGGCGGTTCTAGAAGTCGATCGGTAGCTTTTCATGGGTATCTCTTTTGGGCTTTAAGCTTCACGCTGTTTGGAAATTCATAAAATACAGGCAAGGAAAGTCTTGTTTTGTTTTCTTTATCTAAAAGGGTTCTGCCATGCCCTTAGCATGTTATCATTTTAAGGAAACACATTCATTTGGGTTTCCTTTAAATGAAACATATTTATGCAAGGTGACTAATTCATCGCACATTAATCTAAGCCGATGGCATTTAAAACCTCTGCTCAAAATAGAAACTGGGAGTTGGATCTGATTTTATTTCTGTGCCTTTCTAATGTCTGTAGGAAAAAGTGGGAACATTCGATTTTGTAGTGTATAAAGAGCTTCACGCAGCCTCTCGTTTCGCTAGAGTCTAATTTCCATTGTACTAGGGTCTTACTTTGTCAAATATCTCAATCCGATTTAGGTGGGCGGGGAAAAGAGAAGAGTGAGAACAAAAACCAAAATAAGCTTCTCATTTTCTCTGGAAATGAGGAAGTCAAACACATGTCACTGATGGATTTAAATACCTATTTCCCTGGAATCTGTAATTATGTAATTTAAAGTGTTCTTTATAAGGAAAAAATAGAATCGTTTTCACTGACTCTTGCTGTTAATTTTCCAGATTCTTCCCACTCAGTTCTTTTTTCTTCTTTCTTTGCTTCCTTCACGCTCATTTACAAAGGAGAACATGGTTCTTCTGAATACTATGCAGCATTGCCTGCAAGTGAAAACATTTTCTTTATTGCTTAAGTAACATCTAATTTATCCACCTAGACTCAGCTGTGTGGACAGAACTGTTGGAAATCATCTTGTCCCTCAAGAGGTTTCTAAGTGCCATAGTCTAAGCGTGTTCTAGCTTATTCAAGATATTTAATGAAGAAAGGATCCTTGGACTGTGGGAAGGGGTCAAGATAAGAAATACGCCATGCTTGTGTGCAAGATATGCATCAAAATCAGCATTTACGGTAATAGGACAATTCTGAGGAAGGTCGGTTAACTTCACTGGACTTCAGTTTTTGTTATAAACTTGGAAGAGATCGAATTAAATAAATTGCCCACTTTTGGCTCTCAGGAGCTAGGATCCTGTGGCTTTCTTCTGTTAAAATTATGCAGCCATTTATGATTCTGAAGTGGTGAATAATCAGAAGTGTATTGGGGGGGCGCCTGGGTGGCTCAGTCGGTTAAGCGTCCGACTTTGGCTCAGGTCATGATCTCACGGTCCATGAGTTTGAGCCCCGCGTCAGGCTCCGTGCTGACAGCTCCGAGCCTGGAGCCTGTTTCAGATTCCGTGTCTCCCTGTCTCTCTGACCCTCCCCCCGTTCATGCTCTGTTTCTCTCTGTCTCAAGAAAATAAATAAACGTTAAAAAAAAAAAAAGTGTATTTGAGAACCATCACTATGATAATTGTGAGCCAAGTCATCTGGACAGGGGAGACCGGGGATGAGCTTAGAGTTGCTTTCCTTCTGGCCAGACCTCACTTCTGTTATTTTTACCCTGCCATGGGAGATCGAAATTTCAGAACACTAACAAACAGCAGCTCGGAGGTTTTGCTGCCCCGCTTTTTGTCTGTAAAATGTAGGGCTGTGAGGTTCTTGGAAGTCCCGCTCGCACCCCTGTACTCTGCCTGATGCCACACATCTCAGATTATTGGGCTATGAGAGATGGGAAGTGTGGGGGAGGGTGTTTTCATACCTTTTATTGCTTTCAGCTGTAGCAGAAATGACAGGTCAGGGGTGACCTTCCATCAGGACACTAACACCATGAAAACATGACTTTATACTGGAAACGATCCACCAGATGTTAGGCCTATCTCCAGTGATATGGTGGATCACGCTTCTCTCCAGCACCTCGTCCGTGTTATACTGTGAGTTAGAGCAGCTCAAATTCCAGAGTGAGCATATACTGTTTCTCGGGAGCTTTCTTTGAGTCGTAAACTAATATTTAAATACAATTCCTTGAGGGCACCTGGGTGGCTCAGTCGGTTGAACGTCCACCTCTCGGTTTCAGCTCAGGTCGTGTGCTGATGGTTGTGGGATCAAGCCCTGCACTGGGCTCCGTGCTGGGTGCGGGGCCTGTTTGGGATTCTCTCTCTCCCTCCCTGCACCTCTCCCGCTCGTGCGCGTGTGCACGCGGGTGTCCTCACTCTCTGAAAATAAATAAATATTTAAAAACAAACAAACAAATACAACTCCCTGGAAACAGAGGTGCTGGTTGAAAAGGGTTGCAGGGAGCCTCAAACCATCTGTGCCTTTCCCCTTCCCTGTCCAGTCTTGCTGTACCAACCCTAAGAGATTCCACGGATGACAATTGGAAATCACTCGTTTTATGGCGTAGGTGTCCAGTTGGCTCAGGAACTGGAGACAAAATTCACTACTGTGATGAAAAAGGGGAACATCTTTTTTTCTAAAATTAAAAATCCTAATTATTGTTGGCAAGAAAAGCATTTTCTTATTTGTAGGTTTGTAATAGGATCCTCATGTGTCCCTAGAACATGGCCGTCCAGTAGAACTTTCTGTGATGATGGAATGTTCAATGTCTGTGCTCCTGAACCGTTGTAATATGGCTAGTGTAACTGAGGAGCTGACTTCTAAATTGTATTTAATTTTAATGACTTTAAATAACCACTTGTAGCTAGTGGCTCTCCTGTTAGTGAAATTCTAGATTACATTATCAGTTTGGATTTTCTTAAAGATATACAATTATTTTTTAAGTTTATTTATTTATTTTGAGAGAGAGAGAGAGAGAGAAAGACTCTCAAGCAGGCTTCGCACTGTCAGCAGGGATCCCCATGTGAGACTCGAACTCACGAACTATGAGATCACGACCTAAGCTAAAATCAAGAGTCAGATGCTTAACCGACTGAGCTACCCCAGTGCCCCAATATAATAATATTTCTGATCATAGCATCCTTCAGATTCATAATAACTAATGAAGATCTCCTACTTGATCCCTTTCGTCTTGTATAGAAGTTATAAGAAGCTAAAAAGAAATTAGGGCTGAGGAGACTTTCCTCAAACCATAGATGCTGCCTCTACCTCTGACTAGTTGTTTCATAAGTTCGTACAACTGACCATAAGACTAGGTCATAGAAAGTGGAATAAATTGCCCATAGTGATGGGGATCAGAGTCATTATATTAATGTACAAATATAAGAGTACGCATAATTTAACATTTTGCTTAAGATACTTTCTCAGAATGTAGACATATTAACTTAATCCCACTATATGCAGACAGGGTTGGATGGTATCCAAACTAAAAGGGAAAAAAATGGGAGAGAAATATATTAAGTCAAAGGAAAGCTGGAGGGGGAGGGTAAGGAAGGAAGGTGAGGGGAGCGGAGTACGGATGGTAATATATCTGTGGTGGGAAATAACCTTGGTTATCGGGTTCCAGAGCTATCAGTACTCCATCAGCCTCTTTCTGGTTTCCTCGAAGGCTTCCTGTTCCACCGCTCTCCTGTCCTGCCTCCCCGTGAGGTGGAGACCCAGAGAGAGCTAACCCAAAAGGCCAAGGTCCAGACAGTGTTTTGGAGGTCTCGAGATGCAGAAATGTGTATTTTCAAGCCGGGGAGATGCTGGACTAGTGAAATACTGTTCAGATGGTCAGAAGACATTCTTAAGTGGGTGCTTATTAGATAAAAAGAAAACTTCATTTTTGTGAAACGCAGATCTCACCCTGTGGAATTTTCTGTGCAGATGATAGGACTGTTAAATCACGTTAGGTACCTTACGTTGTACATTCTTGGACAACAGCAGCCTGAATTGAAAAAAAAAAAAAGAAAAAGACAAAATGTGAGAGAAACATACAGTATAAATGAATTGAAATATAGATTTTTATCTGCTAGCAAGTCACGAGCTGAAATGGAATATTGTAGACATTATTAAGAATGTCTAGATCCCATTAATGCTATTACCGCTGTTATTATGTGTCTATTCAGCCAGCAGACATCAAAATTTCTATCTGGTGCGTGTGAGAACTTTTGGGTGCTAACCTGACATATTCTGTTGAATGTTCTTGACACAGTTGAATGTATGCAGGTTTTATAGGAGACAGTTTTACTTCCTTTGGTGGTTTCAGTAAAATAGATTCACTAGCTGGGGTTTGAATATCATCGTGCAGTGTATGCACTTGTGAATTTGACATTGGCATTGAAAGTTCTTTTCTGACCGTGTTATGTAAGGATGATTTTGACCAGGCTGCGAGCCTACCAGGCACACGCTTCAGGGTAACCAATCACCAGAGTCACAAGACTAAGTATTGTTCTTTGTTTTCCTTTAAATTTAGTTGGTCTTGTCAAAAATCACACTCACAAAAGGAGAACTGATGGAAGCCTTGGAAAGATTGTTTGTATACGCTGAAGATAATGTATCTTTTGCATCTTGTTTATCTAATCTGTCTTTCATAACTGGATAGGCAAATGTAGTTCATTGTGGTTTTCTCGTCCCCTGTAATGAGCAAAGCAGTGAGGTGTAAAGAGGCCTGAACTGGTAGCCAGGGATATACAGATTCTAAAAAAAGTCTCATCATGTTAAGTAGAACAATGGGATGTGTGTGTTTTTTCTCCTCGGTGGTTGTAGGGCCATAACAGAATGTGATCTCCACCGGATCTGGAGTTTCTACGGAGTCATTACTGTTTTAATGTGCAGGTGTCTATGGATGATGTGCTCTCTTGAACTTGGAGCACACCGAGGCATAGATCAGAGGTGAGCCACCCTCCCGTAAGTCTGCTTCCACACGTGGCTGGCTGACCCCAGCATCTCTCTGCTGCGCGAGGGCTGCGGGGGGGTTCAGTTCAGACACAAGCTTTTCAAGCAACTCAGAACTTTGTGACGACAACAGAGATACATTGAGAATAATTAAACACACAAGATAGTATTAGATGCGTTCCCTTTGTATTCTTTTTACCCCAAATACACATAATACATTTAGATGAGATGGAGAAGGTTTTGATATAAATGTCTAGCTCTTCCTCCCCAAGGAGCTGGTGAGAACCCACTCCCAGTAGAGCGAAGGCATTGCAATTTTGGTTTGTTACGTCAAGGCTCGTAGTCTGTGGTTTATTTATGTACCTATTCGAAGTGGACTCAAAGCAAAGCGCTCTGTTGCAGTATTGCTAAGGAGGGTTACTTCCCCAGTAAGTTCTGGAAAACTCCCTCTCTTCCTGTTCTCTTCCACATGGCAGCATTTCTTGACCGTGTCCATGACGTTTGCTCTAATTTGAGTGCTTTTTCCCTTTCTGTGTATTGCGCTTCCTGTGGGCGAAGAATGGAACATTTTCTAATCTTTTTCTCATGGAGCTTTTTAATATGGGTCTGCGGTAAGGATGGATGGATTCCTCTGACAGAAACATGGATGACGCGGCCACTGCATGTCGCATCTCCCTGCTGCCACTCAGGGGGCCTTCTGGTTAAGCACACCCTGCCCGGCCTGAGCAGGTACAGGGCCTCGTCACTCTTACCCCCCGTGTGTGGCAATAGAGGGCCACCAGCGGCTCCAAGAGCAGAGGGGAGGGTTGCCCTGCTCTCCTCCACATCTGTGCGTAACTGCCCCGGTGGTATGGTGGGGAGATGGGGCTGGGGGTGGTGGTGGGGGGATGGGGGAAGGTAAGTATTGGCAGATACTGGTGTTTCTCCTTCCCCACGCTGGGTTTTTAGGGTTGGCTCCAAAATATGTGACCGCACTAACGCAGGGATCCTCGCTTGTTTTCTTGAATGTGTGTGTGTGTGTGTGTGTGTGTTTGTGTGTGTGTGTGTGTGTGTGTGTGTGTGCATAGATGGACATACGAGTGTACACAGACACCCTCACTACAGGTTTGCCAAAAGCCCCAGTGAAGTCTCCCCCCACCCCCACCTCCCGCCCTTGCCACATGTAAGAGTGACAGGAAAGCAGCCACCCCAGCATCTCCTACCACAGCCACTGTGACAGAAATCTGAGGCGCCCATCTTTTTCCTAGCCCTCTTCATTAGAAACTGTGTGTGGCAGGGAGTTCACAGCACAGACAGCCTCAGCTGTCATCTGCCAGCACCTGTTTCCCTTGGCCCCTTTGATTAGAAAACAGAAAATGCCAGCGCATCTCGGGCACTGGCAGCCCCAAGGTGGGACTCGAACATTGGCGCTGACGCAGGAGACTTCCTTTGCCACCAGGAAGGTATGTTATTAAAGGCAAACGAGGCTGGATGGGTCCTGTCGAAACGGCTTCACTGAACAGATAGGCTAATTCAGCCAGAGGTCAAGGAGCGGTGTTTCAAGCAGTTGCTGCTACGTTGGGTCTAACAGTGGCTCTGGAAGTGCATGAGAAATGTGCCATGTTTTTCGGGTTTTTATTACAGTTGAGGAAGGATGTGCTCACTGGCTAGAGGGTGGTTACTTGTACAGGAAGTGCGGGTTCCCTTTGGTTAGTCCTTGGCATATGCCTTGTGCACCTTTGTACCTGGCACTGTCTTCCTTCTCCACGTGTCTTTAGTTGTCTGTTCCTTGTTTACCATCACAGAAGCCTAGAACATCCGCACTGGCCCCTTAGGTATCGTTCATGCGGTCATGATCACTCCTCAGAGGAGGATATGGATGTCGGGACAGGAGAGCTGACTTTTATCACCATCCCAGCGTGAGTTAGTCATGGGCCGAGGGCTGGAACTTAGCTTTGATGCCCTCATCCCGTGATGCACACCAGGGCAAAAGGCACTGAATGCTGCCCCGGGACCTTCTGGAGAAAAGTGTACTTGTTCCAGGAAGAGCTTGAGCCCAAGGATCAGGAGATTCCAGCATTGAGGTCCTACCACAGGAATTGGCAGCGACTAGAATCGCCCATTTCCTGTGATGCTCCCTTTGCCAGGTATCAGCAGGGAGCTAGCTGAGTCCAGCTGTCCTCAATGCATGGGACCCCACCGGCACCGTGTACCTACTGGTTGAGGTTCCCTGTGAGCAACTCTCAGAGGCCAGTGGGGGGGGGGCGGGGATGAGCGTCGTGTGCCCAGCACAGAAATTGAGGGGACTCCGTGTTCCTCAAAGACTTCTGGGGAGGCAGGGAGGTGGAATGAAAGATAACGGGTTTAGGAGAACGCAGATCTAGGTATGGACGTGGGCTATTCCCCTCGGAATGTGCCCCGTGTCCTGCCTATAAAGTGAGAAGTAGGACTGTGGCTTCTGAAATGCCTCCTGGGTTCTGTGTCTCTGGTCCCAAGACCCAGAGACAGTTCTCAGGGTTCCCGTGCCCCTAGAACGGGTTTGCTCCTTCTCACATTTTCGTTCAGAAACCATAATACATGTTCCTTTATCACACTAGGAGGCCATGCAACTTGTGTTATCTCTATATAAAAACTGTCAGTAAAAATAATTACAGAGCTATATACTTAAAGCACTAATGTTGCATTTTCCTACATAAGAAAATCTAAGTTATTTTGCTAATATTGCTAAGAGGATAAAGTCCCGAGTCTCAGTAAATGAGTATACAACAGGCCAGTTTAACTGAGAGAAAAATTGCTCAAAAACTAACTTTCGGGACGCCTCGGTGGCTTAGTCGGTTAAGCGTTGGACTCTCGGTTTCGGCTCAGGTCGTGTTCTCAATGTTCGTGAGATCAAGTTCCACGTTGGGCTCTGTGCTGACAATGTGGAGCCTGCTTGGGATTCTCTCTCCCTCTGCCCATCCCCCATGCATGCATGCTCACGCTCGGTCTCTCTCTCTCTCAAAATAAATAAATAAAATTAAAAAAAAAAAACTTAAAAATAAATATTGGCAGGGTTATATTGATAGCTTTCTTGCTGTAATTTGTATGTATTTCATAAAAAAAGGTGTGGGGATCGTCTCATACATACTGGAAAGTACTTAAAGATCTAATGTTACAAGTTTGAATTCCAGAAACACACGTGACAAAAAGTTTTCATATATTCTTTTATTGGCATTTTGAAAAATACCTGTTTTGTGATATTTAGTAGCTTTAACACTTTGTTTCATTAAGTTTTATAAATTTACATGTTTGACACATAGAAATTATGCTCTTATTAAGGTAAAAACTTAAGTGAAATCTGTAGGAAAATCAGAAACAGCAAGAAGTTTCCTTATTTCTAATTCAGTGTTGTCTCCCCTAGAGCCCTCACTTGCCTCTGTGACTGGCGATAGACCAGCGTCTGATACCATAAAGTACCCTTAGGCTTGTCACTGTTGTGTCTTGTCTAGTTGTTAAGCATATGGTTGTGTAAAATTTTATCCAAAAAATCTGTCTATGGTTATAGCCCCAGAAGATGAAACACGTTCATGAAAATATGCAATTAGCAAATGTCAGAAGAGGGCCAGATCCTTCCTATGAAGGTTAAACCGAGGCAAGGAAATCTCTTGCTGATGTTGGTTTCTTTTGTTTTTACAATGTGGGCCATCGCCAATTAGTCAAGGAAGAGGCACATGCTATGCTGGAAATACTGCAAAGGAGGAGACAAATAATCATTTTGACGATAACAGTCCTGTTCATGGAAAAGCAAAGAACTGAAAAATTTTCAGAACCAATTAGCAAAGGGGCCAGTTACAACGTTCAGGGTGAAAAAAGTATAACAGTGTTCCTCTGTCAGTGCCGAAAACGTAAGGTGGAAAAAAGAGCCACGGAGTTCAGCACCAAAGGAGGCAAAACTCCAAAGAGCACGACAGTAGGATATGTGAAAGAAAATGCACAACTGTGCTGAGGGATGGAGAAGAAGATTTGAATAAATGGAGGCACATATCTTGTTCCTGGACGGGAAAACTTAATACTGGAAAGATACTGTAGAAAGCTCCCCCTCCATTAAACTGAAGGATGTGTTGACTACAGTAGCAACCACAATTCCCAGTAGGACTTCACAAAACCATTCTTTTAAAAAAATTTTGGGGGGGGGGGGGCGCCTGGGTGGCTCAGTCAGTTAGGCGTCCGACTTCAGCTCAGGTCATGATCTCACAGCTTGTGAGTTCGAGCCCTGCGTCAGGCTCTGTACCGACAGCTCGGAGCCTGGAGCCTGCTTCGGATTCTGTGTCTCCCTCTCTCTCTGCCCCTCCCCCACTCATGCTGTCTCTCTCTGTCTCTCAAAAATAAAATAAAATAAATAAACATTTTTTAATGTTTATTTTTGAGAGAGACAGAGTGTGAGCAGGAGAGGGGCAGAGAGAGAGGCAGACACAGAATTGGACGCAGGCTCCAGGTTCTGAGCTGTCGGCACAGAGCCCGACGTGGGGCTCGAACTCATGAGCCATGAGATCACGACCTGAGCCAAAGTCGGACATTTAACCGACTAAGCCACCCAGGCTCAACAAAAGCTTCTTAACAAAAACGTTCTAATATTCATCTCTAAGAAAAAGTGTACCAGAATCACCAGAAAATATTTAAAAATAAAAAGTAATGAAAAGGCACTTGCCCTTCCAACTTAAAATGTTTTGAAAGATGTAAAATTATTAAAATATAAACAGTCATCTCAGTGGAATGAAATAGCAGATCCGTAAATGAGCCGAGGCCACTCATTCAGTTAATCAGTCAATCCCTTCAATTCCATGTAATAGATATGTTGTATCTATACACATTTTATATGTTATGTATTTGGTATAGAAAAAGCAGGATTTTAAAGAAATAGAATTGGGAAAAGAAATAACTTCAAGATGAATCCCAAGTATAAAAATAAAAACAAAAATAAAACATTGGAAGAGAATATAGGTGAATGTTTGTGTAATTCTAAATTTTTTTAAGTTTATTTATTTTTATAGACAGAGAGCAAGTGGGGGAGGGCCAGAGAGAGAGAGAGAGAGAGAGAGAGAGAGAAAGGCAAACCCAAACCCAAGCAGGCTCTGCACTGTCCCGAGAAGCCCGATGAGGGGCTTGAACTCACGAACTGTGAGATCATGACCTGAGCCAAAACCAAGAGTCTGACGCTTAACCGATTGAGCCACCCAGGTGCCCTTTGTGTAATTCTGAGGTGGACAAAGTTCTTTCTAATCATGACAGCAAAAGCAGGAGCCATAAAAGAAAAGATTGAAAGAGCATTTCAGTCACCTTGACCTATATAAAAAGAGAGTTCTTTTCAATTTTTTTAGTGCAGATAAAATTAAGAACCTCTATAGATAATAAAAAAAATTTTAAGGCAAGCAGTAAAGTGGGAAACACTTAACCACTGTGAACAATAATTATTATCCCTAATATTTAAAGAACTCTTGTAAATTAGTAAAAAATAAATAAATAAATAAACCATGCTCAATAGCAAAATGGGCAGAGGACACTCATCAAAAAGTGAAGCCGGTAGCCAACAAGCCTACAGTGTTTTTTGAACCCTACTATTGATATAATAAAACAAGTTAAACACAATATCATTTTCCCCGATTGTTAGGCTGATGTCGATTGAAAAGAATGATAATATATAGAGTGATGATAAGTACATGGGAAACTGTGTCGTATACGCTGATGTTGAATTCACAAGTTGGTGTAATATATAAGGAGGGTACTTTTCATAAAATTTAAAATATTTAATATCATGAATACCTTTTTGCAAGCAATTCCACTTAAGGCATTATTTTAAGGAGGTAAACCAACAGATGTATCCAAAGCAATACCCATTCATTCTTGTTATAACAGCAAAATATTATAACAACTAGGAGAGTATTTGGTTGTACAAAGCATCCACATCATATGGTTGAATACCATGAAAACTTTAAAAATGGTATTGTAGATGCATATTTATTCATAAATGTCCAAGATTATTTCAATGGAAAAAATCAAATCAGTATGTAGGAATGAACCTGGGGTTGTTTGTTTTGTAAGTCTCTAGAAGAGTAAATCTTAAAAGTTCTCATCACAAGGAAAAAAAGCTGTAATTATATGGGGTGATGGATGTAAACTCAGCTTGTTGTGGTGGTGATTTCATGATATATATGTTTGTGAAATCATTACATTGTACACCAAAAACGAATACAATGTTATATGTCCATTATATGGCAATAAGAAAATTAAATGCCTGGATTCACTTCTACTTTACTGTTAATAGTTAGGATTATTGGAAATGTTTAAAAATATTTGTTCTCTTCTATTTTCTAAACGTGCGGGAGTGAAGTGAGGAGAAGCAAAGAACAACGATAAAAGAGAGAAATATACCGCCTGTTTAAAAGAAGGTAGAAAAAGAAATCCCCCTACCAAAAAAAAAAAAAAAAGGCAAATTGACCCCTCATTAGCAGTGATCTGAAAAGGAGTTACATTTTAGTGTGCATTGAGGGGGTCTTTACCACGTAACGATGGCCTGATGCCCCTGAGTCTGGTGTGCATTAGGATTCCCTCTCTGATTGAGTTCACTTACTTCTGGCGGTAGAGATCAAAGTAGGGCAGAAATAATCTGTACGACATTCTGACAAAAATTAAAAGATGAAAGAAACCTGTATAAAATAATTAATACAGCAAGAAAAAAGCAGAACCTGCTTGTGTTGAGAAAAGACTTTGATAAAAAGCTTCTTGTATAGGTTATGCCATCTTACATGGAACAAAATGCTTCCCTAACAAAATGTAAGCGTATTTGAAATTTTCGCATCTTTCTCTGTTTCTCGAGAGAACGTTATTTCAGTGATGATAAAATTCCCCATGATTCCTTAGGACTTCTCAAGAGGTGACGCTGTAGGTATTTTATGAGACACCTATAAGAAATAACTAAAAGAAAAAAACAACTCTGGAAATATTAAGAGTCCAGTGCTTTTATTCTGTGCTGGGTGTTTGAGCAACGAGGCAGAAATATATGTAGAAGTTGAGGGTCTGGGTATTAAAGAGTTTATATTTCTGTTGCATTTCTTTAAAAAAGATTTCTGTCGATAGCATTAATTTTATGTAAGGAAGTATATGTATTGACTTTGTACAGGTGCATCATTTAGATAAATATGGGAAAGCTTATGAAGAACTGCAGTAATAATCTTAAGTTCCCGTACAAGGTGTAGTTCATGCTAATGCAGCAGTGTGGAGAGAACGCGAAACTTCCATTGAGAAGATCCCACCTGCAAACCTGCTCCACTGCATTGTGAGAATGAGAGCATGAATCAGGGCTCTTTGGGGGCTAAACTGTATAAAATGTAGCCACTTGTAGCAATGTGGATGGAACTGGAGGGTATTATGCTAAATGAAATAAGTCAGGCAGAGAAAGACAGATACTGTATGTTTTCACTCATATGTGAATCCTGAGAAACTTAACAGAAGACCAGGGGGGAAGGGAAGGGGGAAAAAAAAGTTATAGAGAGGGAAGGAGGCAAACCATAAGAGACTCTTAAATACTGAAAACAAACTGAGGGTTGATGGGGGGGTGGGGGACAGGGGAAAGTGGGTGATGGGCATTGAGGAGGGCACCTGTTGGGATGAGCACTGGGTGTTGTACGGAAACCAATTTGACAATAAATTATATTTAATATAAAAAATAAAAATAAAATGTAGTACAAATACAACTAAATTATACAACTACGTTCTGGCCAGAAATTTTCACTCAATCGATGCAAAACCTGCCCCTGGATTGAGTCCCTGCCTCTGAGTGTGGGGCACCTATCCCAGGTAAGTAGTTGAAGCTTCTTGGAGTTAGAGGGTGCTGACCCACCCAGGGTCTTAGAGGACAATGGGCTCTGAGTCGATGGAATGGGTAGTTAATGAGGAGGGCTGTCTAGGTCAGCCCTCACGCTTTAGGGTTGGCTCTACCTGTGGCTACGTTTCCTCCTTGTTTGCTGATCGCTACACTGAGAATGTGTTTTCCTACTAGTTAGTGCAAGAGACACTGTTTTCCCACCCATATTTGCAGCTCCTTTGGAAAGATCTAGGTTGCTTTTAAATCCCTTCTCAGTGGCATCTGTTACTTGAAACTAGAAGTCATGTTTTTATTATGTCCAGAATAGACTTCATGTATCTCCACTTGTGTTAATCTCTGGCTGGCTGAAGAAGGGAGATGGATAGATAGGTAAAGAATCAGGCCCAGAGCACAGCTGCTGAATTACCTCTTAGAGGTGTTTATAGCAGTTGAAACATCTACCTGCCTAACTAACCATGAGAAACAGAGACAAGAAACTAGATGGTGAGACTTCATCTAAACAAATCCACACTCCCCCCCCCCCACCCCACCCCATATCTCTGTCCCTTTCCCTGAATCCCTTTAAACTCTGTTGGAGGGATTGGTCATATGTGGCTTTTGTGGCGAATACTTGTCCTCTGGCTAGACTGTCAGTTTCTCTGTCACTGGTCAGCAGTGTCCCCAGTGCCTCGTTCCATGTCTGTTTTCTTGATCTTTGATCCTTAATATGGCTCAGTTTTTAAAGCCTCCTGTTTTATGTTAATATTCTATCCATACCTGAAATATTCAAGTTTCCAATCAGCATTCATTTTGTTTCTCTACTAAGTATCTCTTTAGTTTCCTTTTGCTGTACTTAATATTTAATGATCATTTCTTGTTTATATCATTTACTGATTTCGTGGTGTTATTTTTCATGGATAGTTTAATTACTCTGTGATGTATCGTGTTCTTAATTTGAATTTCCGTTTTTTCTTCTCACTTTGAGGTTTTATCATCATTTATTAACTTACCACATTGTTATTCCTACTTTTAATATTCAAAAACTAAAAACGGGAAGGAAAGACTTGTTTTGAATCATGAACTGAGACCCTCTGTCTTAAACTGGGAGTTTCCCTAGAGAATAAAACCATCGTTTCTCAGAACACAGCCTCAATCCTCCCCCGTATGGACCCTTCTGCTTCATTCCCTAAGCTGCCATCCGCATGAAGACACGCATTGCCCCCACCCTAGATGTGACTGCATAGACAGGTATTTAGGCTTCTTGACTCCAGGTGCTCTGGTCACCACACCTTCTCCAAACAGTTGGTTAGAACAACCTCTTACGGAAATAACAGCTAGTTGCTTGTGCTTATTAATAGAGTAAACATCTTAGCCTGGAATTCAAGATCTTCCTCAATCTCCTGTGAATTTATTACTCAAAACTATGTTCTATTGGTAATGAGGAATGGGGAAGATGTTCAGGAAATTTCTAATTCAGAGCCAGTCTTGTGGTTGGCTTTCTGTGTTGAATGAGGCATATTTAGGATAAAAAAGATTCGGTTCCTGTAATTGAAGAGGTCATAGATTAGTAGAAGAGGAGACAGATTCTCCATTTAATGTAAATTCTTACAATAGAGTACAATGCCTGCAGAGGTAGAGGTATGAAAGATAAAGCATATAGAAAATCCAGTAGCCAACTTCCACCCAGTAGGATGACTACTTAAAAAAACAAAACATGGGGCGCCTGGGTGGCTCAGTCAGTGAAGCGTCCGACTTCAGCTCAGGTCATGATCTCACAGTTCAAGGGTTTGAGCCCCACGTCGGGCTCTGTGCTGACAGCTCAGAGCCTGGAGCCGGCTTCAGATTCTGTGTCTCCCTCTCTCTCTGCCCCTCCCCAACTAGCGCTCTGTCTCTGTCTCTCAAAAAAATAAAAATAAATAAAAACGTTAAAAAAAAATAATAAAAAAGAGAACTCTTTAAAAACAAAAGAAAACAAAACAAACAACCCCCCCCAAAAAAGAAAAAAAAAAAACCAGAAAGTAAGCATTGGTGAGGACGTAGAAAAATTGGAACCCTCACGCACTGCTAGTGGGAATGTAAAATGGTGCAGCCATTGTGGAAAACAATATGGCTGTTCCCCTCAAAATTAATAATAGAATTACCCTATGATTCATTAAGTCCAGTTCTGGGCATATATCCCAAAGAATTGAAAGCATGGTTTTGAAGAGAGATTTGGGTGTTTCTGTTCATAGACCATTATTCACAGTAGCCAAAAAGTGGAAGCAACCCAAATGTCCACTGATGATGGAACGGAGAAGCAAAATGTTGCATATACATACACTGAAATATTTTTCAGCCTTAAAAAGGGAAGAAATTCTGCAATATGCTACAACATGGGTCAGTCTTGAGGACGTTATACCAAATGAAATAAGCCAGACAAAATCACATACCATGTGATTCACCTAGAGTCGTCAAACTTACAGAAATTAGAATGGTGGCTGCCAGGAACTGAGAAGAGGGGGAAAGGGGAGTCCTTGTTGAATGGATACAAAGTTTCAGTTTTGCAACAGGAGAAGGGTTCTGTGGATGGATAATGGTGATGGTTGCAGGACAGTGTGAAGGTATTTAATACCACTCACTATACTTAAAAAGGGTTAAGATGGTAAATGTTATGTGTATTTTACTGCAATTACAAAAGAAAAGGGGGGGGGGGGATCTGGTGAAAGCCAATGCTATAGCAGCTACTGAGGAAATAGAAAACTAGACCAACTGGACCAGTATGTCGTTTCAATAACTTTGGGACAGCTTGTAGGGCCAATGGGGCATCATTGTTACATCGAATAGTGGGAGTATCTTAACGTATAAATATGCTATTTAATGTGAGATCTGGGTATGTGACAGGCATCACATTCAACTTCTTAAGCAGCTTCATTGGTTTAAAAATGAGTAGCTGCTCCAGTAGTTGGCGTTTCAACCCAAGAAGCACTTGGGGTTGCCAGGCAACAGATCACTGCTGTCAAGAGGGGCAAATCTGACATTAATTTTATATCTCTTAAAATGCTAGAAGAAATGTTGAATCTAAATGTTTTCATTTCTACCTACTCTCTTTAAAAATACAAACACGTGGATCGTCCAGAGCAGTGCCGTGCTGTTGCTGCAAGACGAGTGTTTCGTGCAGCTGCTGCCGTGTTTTGTTTTCTTTGCCAAAGCACACTCAGTCTTTCAGGAGACCGGGGGCCACATGTGGACTCAACGCTGTGAGGACTAGTATCATTATAGGAGAAGCTCTTAAGTCACCCAGCAAAATAAAGCCACTAAATGGCAAACGTTTTCTTTAAGAATGGATTTTTTAAATCCAGAAGACTTCTTTTTGGGTAAGCTTAGGGGGAGAAAAGGACAATGGTTAGATTACTCATTGTACTTTTGTGCAGAGCACCAGAATAAATGAGAGAACTAATGCCTGTGATCCACACAAGTGAAGCCTGTGAAAAATGTACAAAGTTGACGTTACTCAACTGGATTGGCCAAGGGATACCTAAAGAAGAAGGGAGATTCTTTTTCCTTACACAGTAAGACGTGTGTGTTTTCCTCTGACTACAGTCCTTACTGTATTTAACCGACTATATAGAGCAGAGTGGTGAGGGGTATCGTTAAGCACATGAATAATTTTGACCCTCACCTGTTTTCTCTTAATGCCAAAAATCGGGTTGGTGGGAAGTCCTAGCCCTGGGACTTCTTCTTCAACCTTAATTCTGCCCTTTCCCGAGAGCCCATGTGGTTGACCCATCCAGCACCCCGTCTTCTGGGTTCCTTGCCTCTGTGAATTGAACTCAACTTCAGTTCCACGCTAACAGCTCCCACCTATGGGCATGCCAAGAAGGGGGTGGGCCACTGAATTCTCTGCTCCCTATTCTGATCTGTGGCTGTCCTTCCCCTCCTTGCCTCTTGCACTCCCTTTCCCACAGTGGCTACTCCAAACCTCCACCGCTGTCTGGAATTTCTCTTGAGCTGCTTTCCACCCCTCTCTCTGCGCTCATCGTTAGCTCTTCCTTTCCTGTTTCTGTCCAAAGCTAAAGTACTTTCTCCACCTGTGCACTTGACTCTAGCTCCTTCTGCAACCCACAGACCCTTTCTTGAGTTAGAAAGCCTGGTTTAGGATCCTGCTTAGATGCGGTGTGACCTTGGCAAGTCAATCGGCCTCTCTGTACAGCAGCTTCTTGCCAGCAGAAGGTGGTTAGTAGTGTACCCACGTCCTACATTATGAGGAGTCAAAGAGATAATGTGTGTAAAGCACATTGAGCAGTGCCTGGCATGTAGTTTTCAATCAGTGTTCGATGCTCTGATGCTCAGCGTTAGCATCTTAGCTCCTGCCTCCGGTGCTGGTTCTGAGCCCCTGGGATCCCATTCATGTGCCCACTTGCTTCCTGCCCGCGACTTCAGCAGTTGTGGGCTTTCCCCACACTTGCTTTCCAGCCTTTCCGTCTTCGATAGCTCTTCCTACAGGGAAGCCTTACTTGATTTTTATGCCTCCCCCCAACACTAGCCCAAGTGTGAGAGGTTGTCCCCATCTTCCCATAGCTCCCTAGACTTCCTTTCTGTAATAGTTTTGTGTGTCCGCGTGGCTAGGCCGTAGCACCCAGTTACTCGGTCAAACACCACTCGAGGTGTTGCTCTGGAGGTATTGTGTAGACGCGGTTGACATCTGTAATCCGTTGACTTTAAGTAAAGGAGGTTATCCCCTCTAATCTGGATGGGCCTCACTGAATCATTTCAGTGGCCATAGGAGCAAAGCTGAGGGTTCCCTGAGGGAGAAGAAATTCTGCCCCAAGGCTACAACACAGACTTCTGCCTCCGAGTTTCTGCCCTGCAGGCCTGCGCTGTGGATTTTGAACTTTCCAGCCCGCCTAACTGTGTCAGGCAGTGTCTTGAAATCTGTGTGTGTGTGCCTCTGTGTGTACGTGTAGGGACAGATATATGTGTTTGTATGAATACATAGGTATGGATGTACACACACGTATACACGTGTTCGCTTTCTACTGCTTCTGTTTCCTAGAAGAAGCCTGACTGATTCCGCCTCTCCTCACTTGCACAGACTGCATTGCACCCCGTTTCCTTTCTGAATCTCCTCTGCTCTGACAGCCAACATGCGGGCAGGAGCCACATTCGTCCACAGGCCGGACCCACAACTCAATTTGTATTGAATGAATGAATGCTGGGGAAAGTTAGAATGTATACTGTCATTGAGCATAATAAAAATGAATATGTAATCTTCAGTGTGATGAACAGAAAAAATATGCAGCCGAGAATCCTTTATCCAGCAAGTCTGTCATTCAGACTAGGAGAGAGAAAGGTTTTCCCAAACAAACAAAAATGGAAGGAATTCATCACCACTAAACCAGCCCTACAAGAGATCCTAACTAAGCAGGACTCCGTGACTGAAATGTTGCAAGGACCACAAAGTACCAGAAACATCACTACAAGCATGAAACCTACAGACATCACAATGACTCTAAACCCATTATCTTTCAATAATAACACTGAATGTAAATGGACTAAATGCTGCAACCAAAAGACATAGGGTATCGTAATGGATAAAAAAAACAAGACCCATCTATTTGCTGTCCACAAGAGACTCATTTTAGACCTGAGGACACCTTCAGATTGAAAGTGAGGGGATGGAGAACTATCTATCATGCCACTGGAAGTCAGAAGAAAGCTGGAGTAGCCATACTTATATCAGACAAACTAGACTTTAAAGGCTGTAACAAGAGATGAAGAAGGGCATTATATAGTAATTACAGGGTCTATCCATCAGGAAGAGCTAACAATGATAAATGTCTATGCACCGAATACGGGAGCCCCCAAATATATAAAACAATTACTCACAAACATAAGAAACCTTATAGATAAGAATGTGGTAATTTCAGGGGACTTTAATACCCCACTTACAACAATGGATAGATCATCTGGACACAGGATCAATAAAGAAACAAGGGCCCTGAATGATACATTGGATCAGATGGACTTGACAGATAAATTTAGAACTCTGCATCCCAAAGCAACAGGATATACTTTCTTCTCGAGTGCACACGGAACATTCTCCAAGATAGATCATATACTGGGTCACAAAACAGCTCTTCATAAGTATAAAAGAACTGAGATCATACCATGCCTACTTTCAGAAATCTGAAACTTGAAATCAACCACAGGAAAAAGTCTGGAAAACCTCCAAAAGCATGGAGGTTAAAGAACACCCTACTAAAGAGTAAATGGGTCAACCAGGCAATTAGAGAAGAAATTTAAAAATATATGGAAACAAATGAAGAGGAAAATACAACAATCCAAACACTTTGGGATGCAGCAAAGGCAGTCCTGGGAGGGAAAATACATTGCAATCCAGGCCTATCTCAAGAAACAAGAGAAATCCCAAATACAAAATCTAACAGCACACCTAAAGGAATTAGAAGCAGAACAGCAAAGACACCCCAAACCCAGCAGAAGAAGAGAAATAATAAAGATCGGAGCAGAAATAAACAATATAGAATCTAAAAAACTGTAGAGCAGATCATTGAAACCAAGAGTTGGTTTTTTGAAAAAATAAACAAAATTGATAAACCTCTAGCCAGGCTTCTCAAAAAGAAAAGGGAGATGACCCAAATAGATAAAATCATGAATGAAAATGGAATTATTACAACCAATCCCTCTGAAATACAAGCAATTATCAGGGAATACTATGAAAAATTAAATGCCAACAAACTGGACAACCTGGAAGAAATGGACAAATTCCTAAGCACCCACCCACTTCCAAAACTCAAACAGGAAGAAACAGAAAACTTGAACAGACCCATACCCAGCAAAGGAATTGAATCGGTTATCAAAAATCTCCCAACAGATAAGAGTCCAGGACCAGATGGCTTCCCTGAGGAATTCAACCAGACATTTAAAGCAGAGTTAATACCTATCCTTTTCAAACTGTTCCAAAAAATAGAAAGGGAAGGAAAACTTCCAGACTCATTCTGTGAAGCCAGCATTACTTTGATTCCCAAACCAGACAGAGACCCAGCAAAAAAAGAGAACTATGGGCCAATATCCCTGATGAATATGGATGCAAAAATTCTCAATAAAATACTAGCAAATCGAATTCAACAGCATATAAAAAGAATTATTCACCATGATCAAGTGGGATTCATTCCTGGGTTGTAGGGTCGGTTCAATATTCACAAATTGATCAATGTGATACATCACATTAATAAAAGAAAAGATAAGAGCCATATGATCCTGTCAATCATGCAGAAAAAGCATTTGACAAAATTCAGCATCCTTTCTTAAGAAAAACCCTTGAGAGAGTCAGGATAGAAGGAACATGCTTAAACATCATAAAAGCCATTTATGAAAAGTCCACAGCTAATATCATCCTCAATGGGGAAAAATTGAGAGCTTTCCCCCTGAGATCAGGAACACGACAGGGATGTCCACTCTCACCGCTGTTGTTTAACATAGTGTTGGAAGTTCTAGCATCAGCAATCAGACAACAAAAGGAAGTCAAAGTCATCCAGATTGGCAAAGATGAAATCAAGCTTTCACTTTTTGCAGATGACATATTATACATGGAAAACCTGATAGACTCCACCAAAAGTCTGCTAGAACTGATACATGAATTCAGCAAAGTCACAGGATACAATATTAATGTACAGAAATCAGTTGCATTCTTATAGACTAATAATGAAGCAACAGAAAGACAAATAAACTGATCCCATTCACAGTTGCACCAAGAATCATAAAATACCTAGGAATAAACCTAACCAAAGATGTAAAAGATCTGTGTGCTGAGACCTATAGGAAGCTTATGAAGGAAACTGAAGAAGATACAAAGAAATGGAAAAACATTCCATGCTCACGGATTGGAAGAATAAATATTGTTAAAATGTCAATACTACCCAAAGCAATCTACACATTCAATGCAATCCCAATCAAAATTGCACCAGTATTCTTCTTAAAGCTAGAACACACAATCCTAAAATTTGTATGGAACCACAAAAGACCCCAAATAGCCAAAGTAATATTGAAGAAGAAGACCAAAGCAGGAGGCATCACAATCCCAAACTTTAGCCTCTACTACAAAGCTGTAATCATCGAGACAGCATGGTATTGGCACAAAAAGAGACACATAGACCAGTGGAATAGAATAGAGACTCCAGAATTGGACCCACAAAAGTATGGCCAACTAATCTTTGACAAAGCAGGAAAGAATATCCAATGGAAAAAAGACAGTCTCTTTAACAAATGGTGCTGGGAGAACTGGACAGCAAATGCAGAAGAATGAATGAAACTAGACCACTTTCTTACACCATTCACAAAAACAAACTCAAAATGGATAAAGGACCTGAATGTGAGACAGGAAACCATCAAAACCCTAGAGGAGAAAGCAGGAAAAAAACCTCTCTGACCTCAGCCGCAGCAATTTCTTACTGGACACATCTCCAAAGGCAAGGGAGTTAAAAGCAAAAATGAACTATTGGGACCTCATGAAGATAAAAAGCTTCTGCACAGCAAAGGAAACAATCAACAAAGCTAAAAGGCAACTAATGGAATGGGAAAAGATATTTGCAAATGACATATTGGACAAAGGGCTAGTATCCAAACTCTATCAAGAACTCACCAAACTCCGCACCCAAAAAACAAATGATCCAGTGAAGAAATGGGCAGAAGACATGAATAGACACTTCTCTAAAGAAGACATCCAGATGGCCAACAGGCACATGAAAAGATGTTCAACGTCACTCCTCATTAGCGAACTACAATTCAAAACCACACAGATAACAACTCACGCCAGCCAGAGTGGCTAAAATGAACAAATCAGGAGACTATAAATGCTGGAGAGGATGTGGAGAAACGGGAACCCTCTCACACTGTTGGTGGGAATGCAAACTGATGCAGCCACTCTGGAAAACAGTGTGGAGGTTCCTCAAAAAATTAAAAATCGATCTATCCTATGACCCAGCAATAGCACTTCTAGGAATTTACCCAAGGGATACAGGAGGGCTGATGCATAGGGGCACTTGTACCCCAATGTTTATAGCAGCACTTTCAACAATAGCCAAATTATGGAAAGAGCTTAAATGTCCATCAACTGATGAATGGATAAAGAAATTGTGGTTTATACACACAATGGAATACTACTTGGCAATGAGAAAGAATGAAATGTGGCCTTTTGTAGAAATGTGGATGGAACTGGAGAGTGTTATGCTAAGTGAAATAAGTCATCCAGAGAAAGACAGATACCAAATGTTTTCACTCTCATGTGGATCCTGAGAAACTTAACAGAAGACCATGGGGAAAAAAGTTAGAGAGGGAGGGAGCCAAACCGTAAGAGACTCTTAAAAACTGAGAATAAACCAAGGGTTGATGGTGGGTGGGAGGGAGGGGAAAGTGGGTGATGGGCATTGAGAAGGGCACCTGTTGGGATGAGCACTGGGTGTTGTACGGAAACCAGTTTGACAATAAATTTCATATTAAAAAAGAAAGAATATGTGAAGGGAGTAACTCTCCTAATTGGCAGATGATTTCTCATCACTCCTATAGATGGAGTCCACAGAGAATGATGTCTCTCTTACTTCTTGTCTTAGTCATTATGGGCTGAAGCTGGTACATTCACCTTCCGCTTTGCCTTTTGGCCTCAAAGATATTTGAGATCATGATTTATCCTTTTCCCTTCTGTATGACTCATGGCAGGATTTAGCTCTTTAATTTTCCTACATATGCATCTTTTGGATAAGAACAGTTTATAAACAACTGTTAAGAGCTGGATGACTTTTTTCCTACTTCATCCTTCATAAGAATCTTTCTCTTTCTATAATAGGATTATTTGAAAATTTTGGCGAGAGGTTTGTTTTGAAACCCAGGCTGAGGCCAGATAAGTTCATGAGGATGCTGGCGTAGATTTGCGATGTGTATTTGCTCAAAGGTTCAGATTTCTCTTTAATGTTATTGTATGACATTTTTATTTTCGGTTTGGAAGTTAACCTGATTATTGTTCCTGATATTTCTTAGTTGATTGATCTGTCTAGTACAATTCCAAACCCCGTTGTTTGTGATACTTATTGCTGAGGGGGCCGCCAATACTTAGAAATCATATGTAGACACTGCCAGCACTGATAAAGATCCTATTTCTGAGCTGGCATTGTGGGTCCATTGTGAGACAATTAGGACTGGTTGAATCTCTTTCTGCATGATGTAATGTATTTTTGTCAAAGTTGGAACACGTTGAAACTATGAACTTGGGCAGTTCCTTGAATTGTTTGGATTCAGAGACACTTGAAGAACTAAAAATAACTTCACAGGGCGAGAAATATATCAGGCATTTCTTCTTTTGGAAGGAGCTCTATTCATTCTGTCTCCTGATTTTTGGGAAACAGTGTGTCTGGTTCTAGTCCCAGGGGAGCCCGGTGTGAGGGCTCAGAACGTGGAGGCCAGTGTTCTCTCTGCCAAGGATCCTGTCCAGTCCTTGTGCTTCCCTGGACCTAAGAGAGAAGGGCTCGGCACTAAGAAAGGGTGTAGGGAGCTGAACCAAAGGGGATCATTATAGCTTTAGTGGGATATCCTCAACATAGGACTGAGAAGGCAGGAGGTGGTTATAGCTACACAGATGAGGGCAAAGAGAGGCTTAAGACATGAAGGTGTCCTGGGTTTGACCTTCAGTCATCTAATGGGACATTAAGCAATTTTATCCCCACCTAGAATGTAAGCTTTGTGCACTAATCGCCCCATGCAGGTTGAACAGGGATGGATGTGATTCCCACACAAAGCCTAGAAGAGAGCCAGGATATTATGTTGAGTTTCCCCATCCTAACAACAGCTTAGGCTGGCTTTGGTCTCATAGAAAGATCTGAGCTTGGAGCTAGGCATTGTGGATGTTAATCCCAACTTTGTAAAATAAGGCCTATGAAATCACCTTGTACTTTAGTCATTCCAAGTG
Organism: Lynx rufus; assembly: GCF_022079265.1. Taxonomy (NCBI): domain Eukaryota; kingdom Metazoa; phylum Chordata; class Mammalia; order Carnivora; family Felidae; genus Lynx; species Lynx rufus. The sequence continues at coordinate 8,563,537 of NW_025814823.1, forward strand.
GAAAATGGGAATAATAATGTAATTTTTCCTGTTATGAAGTATAGTTTAAAATTTTTTTAATCTTTATTTATTTTTGAGAGAGAGATACAGAGTGCGAGCAGGGGAGGAACAGAGAGAGGGAGACACAGAATCCGAAGCGGGCTCCAGGCTCTGAGCTGTCGGTACAGAGCCCGACACGGGGCTTGAACTCACGAACTGCGAGATCATGACCTGAGCAAAGTTGGATGCTTAACTGACTGAGCCACCAGGCACCCCTGTGCAATGTAGTTTTAAAGATGGGCATTACAGGGGTGCCTGGGTGGCTCATACTGTTAACTGTCCAACTCTTGATTTTAGTTCAGGTCATGATCTCATGGTTCATGGGATTGAGCCCTGCAGTGGGCTCTACACTGACAGCACAGAGCCTGCTTGGGATTCGCTCTCTCTCCCTCTCTCTCTGCCTCTCTCTCTCTTTCTCAAAACAAAATTTAAAGATGGGCACTGTAAATTCAAGCTATTGGGATTACACGAAAATTAAAAATTTTTCACAGTGAAGGAAACCGTCAACAAAACAATCTACTGAATGGGAGAAGATATTTGCAAATGATATATTTGATAAGGGGTTAGTACCCAGAATATATGAAAAACTTCTACAACTCAACACCAACAAATAATCCAATTAAAAGATGGGCAGAGGACCTGAATAGGCATTTTTCAGAGGAAGTTATACAGGTGGCCAACAGACACATGAAAAGATGCTCAACATCACTAACCATCAGGCAAATCCAGGTCATAACCACAATGAGGTATCACCTCACACCTGTCCAAATGGCCAAAACCCAAAACACAAGAAGCAACAAGTGTTGGTGGGGATGTGGAGAAAAAGTACAGTGTGTGCACTGTTGGTGGGAATACAGCTCTTACAGCCACTGTGGAAAAGAGTATGGAAGTTCCTCAAAAAATAAACAGAATTATCATATGATCCAGTAATTCCAGTGCTAGGTATTCACCCAAAGAAAACAAAACCACTGGGGCACCTGGGTGGCTCAGTCTGTTGAGCAGCCAACTTCAGCTCAGGTCATGATCTCACAGTTCATGGGTTCAAGCCCTGCATTGGGCTATGTGCTGACACCTCAGAGCCTAGATCCTGCTTTGGATTCTGTCTCTGTCTCCCCCACTCATATTCTTTCTCTCTCTGTCTCTCAAAAATAAAGAAAAAACATTAAAAAATTTTTTAAAGAAACAAAAACACTAATTTGAAAAGATATATGCACCCCTCTGTTTATTGCAGCATTATTTACAATAGCCAAGATGTGGAAGCAACCCAAAGGTCTATTGATAGATAAATGGATACAGAAGGTGTGGAATATATACATACACATGTACGTATACACAATGGAATATTACTTGGTCATTAAAGAAGAATAAAGTCTTGCCATTTGCAATGATATGGATGGACCTAGACGGTATAATGCTAACTGAAACAAGTCAGTCAACGAAGGACAAATGCCATGTAATTTCAACATTTATTTATTTTTGGGACAGAGAGAGACAGAGCATGAACGGGGGAGGGGCAGAGAGAGAGGGAGACACAGAATTGGAAACAGGCTCCAGGCTCTGAGCCATCAGCCCAGAGCCCGACGCGGGGCTCGAACTCACGGACCGCGAGATCGTGACCTGGCTGAAGTCGGACGCTTAACCGACTGCGCCACCCAGGCGCCCCTGTAATTTCAACTTATATGTGGAATTTAAGAATTAAAACAAATGAACAAAGAGAGAAAAAAGCAGATTTAAATATAGAGAACAAACTGGTGGTTGCCAGAGAAGAGTTGGGTAAGGGGATAGGTGAAATAGTTGATGGGGATTAAGAATACACATCATGATGAGCATTGTACACCTGAAACTAATATAACACTGTATGTTAATTATTGTTGAATTAAAAAGAAAAAAATGGGCACTACAAGAAAACTAGGAGCCAATACCCTGATGATGATAGATGCAAAAATCCTTAACAAAATACTAGCAAATGGAATTCAAGAGCATATAAAAAGATCATACAGCATGATCAACATACCCAACATATGGTTCAACATACCCAAATCAATAAATGACATATACCACATTAACATAATGAGGAATAAAAATTACAAGATTATTTCAATAGATGCAGAAAAAGCATTTGAAAAATTCAACATTCTTGTGTGATTTAAAACTCTCAACAAATTATAAAAGGAATGTACCTCAACATAATAAAGGCCATGTTTGGCAAGCCCACAGCTGACATCATACTCAGTGATGAAAAGTTAAAAGCCTTTCCTTTAAGATCACGAACAAGACAAGGATGCCCCCTGTTGCCATTTCTATTCAACTTAGTACTGAAAGTCCTAGCCATGGTAATTAGGCAAGAAAAAGAAATAAAAGGTATCCAAATTAGAAAGGAAGAAGTAAAATTATCTATTTGCAGGGCTCGTATAGAAAGCCCTGAAGACTTCACTAAAAAACTGTTAGAACTAATGAATGAATTTAGTAAAATTACCATATACAAAATCAACATAGAAAAACCAGGTGCATTTTTACAAACTAAGAACAAACTATTCCTCAAAGAAAAACTAAGAAACCAAACCCATTTACAACACCACCAAAACCAGTAAAACACTTTTTAAATGAAATGTAACCAATTTATTTAACCAAGGAGATGAAAGAACTGTACACTGAAAACTTACAAGACATTGATGAAAGAAATTGAAGAAGACACAAATAAATGGAAAGATATTCCATGTTCGTGGATTGGAAGAATTAATATTATGAGAATGTCCATGCTACCCAAAGCAATCCATAGATTTAATCTAATCTCTATCAAAATCCAATGACATTTTTGTTAGAAGCAGAAAAAACTACCCTAAAACTTGTATGGAACCACAAAAGACCCCAAATAGCCAATGCACTGTTGAGAGAGAAGAACAAAGCTGGAGGCTTTACGCTTCCTGATTTCAAGCTACATTACAAAGCTATAGCAGCAATAAACATAGTATGTTAATGGCATAAAACAGACACTCATGCATATATTATCAGTTAATTTAGGGCATAGGAGCCAAGAATATACAATGGGGAAAGGATAGTTTCTTCAATAAATGGTGTTGGAGAAATTGGACCCCTATCTTACACCATACACAAAACTCAACTCAAAGTGGATTAAAGACGTGAGTTTTATGACTGTCTTAAGTGTAAGACAACAAAAGAAAAAAATAAACAAGTGGTTATATATCAAACTAAAAAAAAAAACTTCTGCATAGCAGAGGGAACTATCAACAAAATTAAAAGTCAGCCTACGGAACATATTTGGAACTGCATGTCTGATGAGGGGTTAATATCCAAAATATGTATGGAACTCCTACAACTCAATCGCAAAAAAACAGAAACCCAATTGAAAAATGGACAAAGAATCTGAGCAGACATTTTTGTAAAGAAGACATAGAGATGACCAACAGGTACACGAAAAGGTGGTTAACATCATTAATCAGGTTAATACAACCAGAACCGCAATGAGATATCACCTCACACCTATCAGGATGACTATTATCAAATAAGACAAGAGGGGCACCTGGGTGGCTCAGTTGGTTAAGCTCAGGTCATGATCTCACAGTTTGTGGTATCGAGCCCTGTGTCTGGCTGTGTGCTGACAGCCCAGAGCCTGCTTGGGATTCTCCCTCCCTCCCTCTCTGTACTCCCTCCTCAAAATAGATAAACATTTCTAAAAAAGGGTAAGAGATGACTAATGCTGGTGAGCATGTGGAGAAAAAGGATCCTTTGTGGGCTATTGATGGGAATATAAACTAGTACAGCCACTAAGGAAAAAGTACAGATGTTCCTCAAGAAATTAAAAATAGAACTATCATTTGATTTAACAATCCTACTTTGGGTATATAGCCAAAGGAAATGAAAACAGAACATCAAAGAGATATCTGCACTCCCATGTTCATTAGAGAACTATTTACAATAGCCAAGATATGGAAACAACCTAAGTGTCCATCGACAGATGAATGGATAAAGAAATGTGATATTCACACACATACACACACCCCCAACAATGGAATGTTTCACCCACAAAAAGGAAGGAAATTCTGCCATTTTTGACAACATGGATAAGCATGGCTGACATTATGCTAAGTAAAATATGCCAGGCAGAGAAAGACAAATACCGTATGATTTTACTTATATGTGGAATCTAAGAGAATGGAGAATGTCAATTTCATAAAAACAGAATAGAATGGTAGTTGCCAGGGACTTGGGAGAGGGGGGATATGGGGAGATGCAGGTCACAGGGTACAAACTCTCAGTTATAAGAAGAATAAGTTCTGAGAATCTAAAGAGTGACTGTAGTTATTAATATGGTATTGTGTGCTTCAAAGTTGCTGAGAGTAGACCTTAAGCATCCTCAACCACAGAAAGAAAGAAGGAAGGAAGGAAAGAAAGAAAGAAAAAAAGAAAGGAAAGAAAGAGAAAAAGAAAAAGAGAAAGAAAGAAAAGGAAAGAAAAGAAAAGAAAAAGAGTTAACTGTGTGAGGGGACAGATGTGCTAGTAATCTTGGTCTTGGTAATCATTCCATGATGTATACATACATCCCATCATTGCATTATACCCTTTATATACAATTATATTTGTCATTTATTCCTCAATGAAACTGGGGGAAAAACATTAAAATATTCAACAAATGCTTTTAGGAGCTATTTGCTATATGCCATATGCTTTGCCCAGCTAGAGATAGCAACCTGAAGAGGCCTTATCCCCACTTTCTGAGAACTGCAGTCTGGTGGGGAGATCAACAATGAAGCAGACGTCTGTAAGATGCTATAATGGAAGTCTGTACTGAGAAAGCGAGCCTGTTGAAAAAGTACGTGGTTTGCTTGGGATGTCAGAAAGGTAGTGGAAGAAGAGGAGACAAGCTTGAAAGAACAGCAAAATTTATCAGATGGGACAGAGAGAACAGCAGTGTGAATTCACAGAGGCCTGATGTGTGGGAAGCCTGAAGGACTAGCTCCTGAAGGGCTCACTGCCATGCAAGGCAACGAAAGGAGGCAGGAGACCACGGAAGGTTCGGCATGGGGTGACTCAGAGTTGTGAGTTAAAGAAGAGCACAGGAGTGACAGTTTGGGGAGTGGGTTGGGGAAGGTGAAACTACAGGAGAGGAGACCAGAAGGGAGCCAGGGATGGGTGGCAGGTGCCATTCCTGGGCAGTGGCCGGATGCAGGAGAAGGGCGAGGTCTAAGAGGACTTTGGTGTTAGCACACTTTCTCAGTTGTAGAGTACCCTAGAATGTCGGGATAAAAACAGGTATCATTGCATGTACATGAACTCTCGATACTGTTGATTTTTTAAAATATCCTTAATAACTTTTTTCTTCCATTCACAACTTGGCTGATGTTTGGTGCAAGAGACTTAGCTTTCAGCCTATCTTGGCTTTCAACCTGCCTTCCTCACTAAGCTCAGTCGTTTCTAGCTTTTCATGTAAAGTAAGAAAGGTGCACCTCTTTTTTTTTTCTTCACTTGAGCACTTAGAGGTCATTGTAGGGTTATTCATTGGCCTGATTTCAATATTGTGTCTCAGCGAACAGGGAGGCCTGAGGAGAGGGAGAGAAAAGGGGGAACAGCCAGTTGATGGAGCAGTCAGAACCCACACATCGTTTATTGCCTAATTTCACCTTCTTATATTGATGCTTTCGTGGTGCCCCCAAAGCAGTTAGAGAGGTAACATCAAAGATCACTAATCACAGATCACCATTACAAATCATAACGGAAGAGTCTGAAACATTGCAAGAAATACCAAAATGTGACACAGAGACACAGAGTGAGCAAATAGATGCCGTTTGATAACATGGCACCGATAGACTTGCTCTATGGAGGGTTGTCACAGACCTTCAATTGTAAAACAAACAAACAAAAACAAAACAGACCAAAAAATGCAATATCTGCAAAGCACAATTTAAAAAAAAAAAATGAAATGCAATAAAACGAAGCATGCCTGTATGTAGTCCGTGTGTCCACGGTCTCTCGCCCTAGAATACCCGTGTATCACCACCCGTGTATCACAGAACACTGCTGGGGAAGAAGCTGCACTTTTGTTTTTCAGTAAAAAGGCAGACGTCAAGCTCTTGGACAAGGATCATAGCAGCCAGAGTGATCATTTTTAATACATTTGAGCCAGATCAAGTTCTCCTCCACTCTCAGATACCAAGAGTTTCTTCATTCAGAGTCAAGCCAGAGTCCCAGTTGAAATGGCCGCCATGTTATGGGGCCCTCCTCCTCCCTGAGTGTCTTTCTTGCTCACTCTGCTTTTTATCATTCAGCCTCCTTGCTGTTTGTTTTGCCCACGTGTCAGGTTCATCCCTGCTTGAAGCCTCCCAAGCTCTTCCCCCCAGACCTTCAGTTCCTATTTCCAGCCTTTGTCAAATTGTCAAATTACTGATGTGTCCCAAGGGCCTGTGACAGCATGTGGCACGTACTAGGCCCTCAAATAGATGCTGAGTGGAATTCACTAAGGACTCGATGTGTCTGCCTTTATGATATTCCTTGCGTGTTTCATGGGGATGCCGTGAACAGAGAAGCATGGTGTTATTTCAGAGCCCTCAAAGCCCCAGGTTATAATCTTACAGGTTAAGTAATAGTAACAATAACAGCGCAGTTGATAGTAACATTGGCATTGAGCTCTAATCACTTTCCAGTCGTGGAAGTAGCTATTGTTATCCCTATTTTATACCCAAGGGAAGCTGAGGCCTATAAAGTTTGGAAAATTAACAGAGTATGGTTTTGAACCCAAGTCGTATGGACTCGAAAGCCCAGTTTTGACCAGTATATGCCTCCTGCCCTGGGTTGATGTTACCCCTGAGTCAGCACGCAGTGCTGCGGGTGGAGCTCAACTAGCAAGATAGGGGCACAGATGCTCGCTCAGGTCGGGACGACCTGATGTGGCCGGACCCACTGCCTCCGTGGCCATGGCAGCAGGGCAGAGCGGGATCTTTCCAAGGGACCTAAGCCATCTTGCGGCATCTGTAGGACACATAGCCTCAACGGTGGGGTCCAAACTCTCTGGGAGCTCCAGGGAGTGGGGTGGGGGTGGGAGGGAGTTGCTCCGAAAGTTGCCTGTCTTCACTCTTTAGCCAGAGAAGCCTGGCTCCCCACTCACCTCCCACTTGCTTGACCATCCCTCTCCATGACTGTGAACAAAGTTTGTTTTTCTTATTTCACCACAAAAGCAATACATGTTCACGTAGAGACTCTGGAAAATACCAGTGTGCGCCCAGTACAAAATAAAATCCTCCATAGTTCTCCGATCCAGAGATGTTGATGATGAACAGAATGATTACAGCTAATATTTGTGGAGCGCTTACTGTGTTCTAAATGCTGCACCGAGCACCGGATGCAGATTTTCTCATTTTAAAAATCCTCCCCACAAGCCTGTGAGGTAGGAATCATTTCCTCCATTTTGCTGCTGAGAAAATGAGGCAAGGAGCAGTTATGTGGCCTCCCAAGACTACACACACTCCTGGTAAGCCATACAGTGAGGTTTCAACCAAATCTTAAAGTGACTCCAGAACATGTATTTTGTATGTACGTGTGTGTGGATACTTTTAAAATACAAATCTGTAGGGGTGCCTGGGTGGCTCAGTCGGTTAAGTGTCCGACTTTGGCTCAGGTCATGATTTCGTGGTTCATGAGGACGAGCCCCGCATCGGGCTCTGTGCTGACAGCTCGGAGCCTGGAGCCTGCCTTGGATTCTGTGTCTCCCTCTCTCTCTGGCCCTTCCTGTCTCGAGCTCTGTCTCTCTCTCTCTCTCTCTCTTGAAAATAAATAAAACATTAAAAATTTTTTTTAAATTAAAAAAATACAAATCTATAAATGTAAACTTCATAATTAAACACAAGACTAGCAGGACTAACAAAAATGAATTGGTGGGTGGCCGTGGGCAGTGACTAATGAATGCAGGGTTTCTTTTCGGGCCCATGAAATGTTCTAAAAGTAGGTTATGGTGATAGCCGTGAAACTCTGAAAATATACTAAAAACCATTGAATTTTTCTATTTAAGTGGGTAAAGTTTATGGTATATAAATTGTATCTCAATAAAGGTATTTAAAAAAAACTCAGCCAAGTCAACACAAATCCCTTAAAAACTAAATGCATAGCAGTGTTTCTGGAAATGAGCCAAAAGCCTATGAATAATATTTTGGAATAAGATTGAAAAATGATCAAAGTCATGTAAAAAGTGAAGATTAAGGTGGTAGTAAGATGATAATAATAAGTGTCAGAGCCATTTAATTTATAAAATAGAAAAAAGGGCACCCCAACTATTTTGGAAACTGATTTTCTCCTTCCTTTCAACCCCATTGATATGTAGTAAAATATTTATCCATATGAATAAATATATAGCTACCAAAGAACTTTAAAAAAAATTTTTTTAACATTTATTCATTTTTGAGAGATAGAGACAGAGTGTGAGTGGGGGAGGAGCAGAGAGAGAGGGAGACACAGAATCCAAAGCAGGCTCCAGGCTCTGAGCCGTCAGCACAGAGCCTGATGGGGGGCTCAAATTCATGAACCTGTGAGATCATGACCTGAGCTGAAGTTGGTCGCTTAACCGACTGAGTCACCCAGCCACCCCAACTACCAAAGAACTTTTAACAGATGCATAATATTTACCAAGTAGATGGAGCCATTCTAGTTGTAGATTTAGGCCATATCCAATTTCTTCCTGCTCTTTTTTTGCTGATATTTATTGAGTGATTCCTAGGTGCCTGGTCTTATGCTGGTACTTCCTGTGTGTTGTCTCATATAAGCTGCATACACAGACAATCCTACTGAGAGAGGTTCTTTTATTATAACCCATCTTGCAAGTGAGAAAACCCAAGCACAAAGCCCATGACCATACATTAATATTTTTTCCTTCTTGGATTTCATGGTGGGGTAATGCTCAGGAAGCTCTTTTCTAAATCATTCACCTCTGTTTTCTTCTAGCATTTTGCATTCTTTACATTTAAAATTCCAAGCTCTCTAGAATGTCAGAGCACAATTAGGCAAGACTCTAACTTTAATTTATAATAAATGATTGGCCAGTGGTTCTAAAACAGTATGTAAAATAATCTGTTCCTCCTCTACTGATTCAAGATGTTATCATCATCATTATGACTATATTCTTACATCAATTAACACGTACTTATTGATTATGATGTTCTTGTTTTAGTAACATATTTTTTTATTTCTTAAGGGGCACCTGGGTGGCTCAGTTGGTTAAGCATCCGACTTAGGCTCAGGTCATGATCTCACTGTTCATGAGTTTGAGCCCCGCATCGGGCTCTGTGCTGACAGCTCAGAGCCTGGAGCCTGCTTTGAATTCTGTGTCTCTCTCTCTGTCTGCCCCTCCCCTGCTTGCGTGCTCTCTCTCTTTCTTTCTCTCTCTCTCTCAAAAATAAATAAATATTTTTTAAAAAACAGAAAAAGTTTGGTAATTTTTATTAACCTAATATTATATTTCACGTTATTCCAGATTGTGTTTAAATTTTACTAGCAGATAAGGTGGCTATGTTTTCTTTCTCTTTTAGTTTTTATTTTAATTCCATTGGTTAACATAGTGTTATGCTAGTTTTCAGGTATACAATATAGTGATTCAACCTTCCACATATCACCTAGTGGTCATCACGGCAGGTGCTCTCCTTAATCCCCATCACCTATTCTACCCATCCCCCCATCTTCCTCCCCTCCGACTGTGGTGTTCTTACTGAGTTAGTCTTACTTGAATTGAGGCAAGTATATATGTACACTTCTATTTTCTTGTTCTCTTCACTCCACGTCTTGGTCTTTGTGGTTTAAGATCTAGGTAATAATTACTTTTGTTTATTTTTTATTTTTTTGATGTTTATTTTTGAGACAGAGAGAGGGAGAGACAGAGGGCAGATGGGGGAGAGGCAGAGAGAGGGAGACACAGAATCCCAAGCAAGCTCCAGGCTCGGAGCTGTCAGCACAGAACCCGATGCGGGGCTCAAACTCACAAACCTTGAGATCATGACCTGAGCTGAAGTCAGACACTTAACCACTTAACTGACTGAGCCACCCAAGTGCCCCTCGGTAATAATTACTTTTAAAGAAAAACTCTGCCTGTGTTGCAGTATATGAGACAATCATTTAGACTCGTGTCTGTTTTCATTGGTTTCAACACTTAGCACTCGTGTTTTTTGCGTCATGATTTCCTCATTCTTGTCCTCCACAGTCTCTGACTAGTGTGGGTCCTGGGTCTCTGAGACAGTGAGTGGATGGGGCAGAGGAATAGCAATCCCCCCCTTACCTTGGGCCCTCTCTCCATCAGTCAGCATTCTCGAGGCTGGCTTTTCTCTATCAAGCATCACTTGCTCTGTAATTAGCAACTGCTTTCCCAAACATTTGGTTGAAATGTTAGGTTGTCTGCACTCATGGTGTCAGTGTAGAGGGTTTGCTTCTTTCTCTTGAGTTTTCACAGATGAAACGCCACAGATCTGGGGCTGCTAACCAGATGCCATTTTGAATCCTCATTTAAACTTTTCCCCATCAAAATAGAGATTGAATTTATTTATGAGTATGCACATCTTCCCTAAATGATGACAATAACCTCACTTAAGAATAAATGAGGGAACATGTTAAATTTAGAGTCTTCAGACTGTTAGGAATAAGCCAAGAAGAGATTGATGCCCACATAATGGGAAGGTAATCTTCTCCCAGGGGTACCAGCTCCTGAAGACTCTCTGGGCTGTTCTGAGCACCACTGTATTTTCTGGCCCTGCTCGCAGACTGTTGTGAGCCAAGGAAAACATGACTTTGCTGTGAGGTTGACCTCTCTGCAGTCCCATGTCCTGTCAGACAGCGTGCCAGAGATAGTGAAAGAGAACAGGAATTAGTCCTAAATGCCGTGGCTAATTTTGGAATGGCTTCCTTTTGTAGGAAACCAACTTGTTAGTGCTTGGTAGTGTTCTGAACAAATTGTTCTCTGTCCTAAGTGATGGGACGATCACCGGAGTGGAAGATGATCACCCAAAGGTGTTTGATTGTTTGCCTCTGCCTGCCTGTGTGCCCTGTTAGAGGATTAGAGACCACCAGTCAATCGAAAATGCTCTGCTGAACTCGATGACGCATCATCTGCACAATTTTAAGTAGAGCCCATGCTTCGGACCGTCAGGGAGGCTTTCGTCATGGGAACCAGCCATTCGCAAGCATTCCCATGGTGGCTGCAGGTCGTACTTGACAATACAACCAAACCTGTGTTCGTGCTTATCCCAAGCCTGACATTATGCTTCTGGACTACTGGTATACCTGCTGGAACAGGTCAGTGTCCATGTGCACTAGGTATCAGGAGGGGAACGGAAACAGCCTTGGGGTTCCCCAACCCCTTCAGGGACCTAAAAAAAATTGAATCCCATCCTAATTCTGAACTGAACTGGTTGCTGGAATAAAATATATTCATGTTTGGCTCTTGAGGACATTAAAGCATAGCAAACTTAATTACACCTCATAGCAAATCTTCACCAGTTGTTTTTCTCTCAGCCACTAAATGTCGAGCACCAACTGCATGACCAGCACTGGAATACGACTGTGAGGACCCTGGCTTCAAGGTGCTTCCGGTACAGTGTAGTGGAACAAATGGGAAGTTTTTTCATGATAGGGTATGGTTAGTGACGGGATAGGAGTAAATAGAAGGTATCCTGGAGGCAGAGGGAAGGATGCCTCACTATGATGGAACGGGGTACGGAGAAGCTTCCTGACACGGGCCTTGAAGAGTATGGAAGAATTAGCCAGGCAGACAAAGGACAGAGAGACACATTCCAGGTAGAAGGTATGCCTAGAGATGCTACTGGGGAAGGTGCCAAACAGTTCAGTGTGACTGGAGCCTTGGGAAGAAGGTGTAGTTACGCGAGCCCGTAGGATCCCCGTGACAAAGAGCTTTGTGTGCAGTACGAATTGTGCTCTTCCCAGCCCTAATCGGAGCTGCAAATACGTACTTAATAGGAGTGATGTGCTTCATTTATTTTCTTTCCTTTGCACCCTTTTGGTCAAGGATGCTTACGTGTTAATCAAGATCAAGAGTCAAGTGGTAGTTAGCCAAATACGTAATGCGTATTGAATTTGTGTACGAAACTGTGCTAGGTGCTAGGAGGATTAAAGAAAACAACCACATTGCTGGTTAAATTTTGGTATATGCTTCCTGCCATCCGACACAGCTCCCAATATAAATGGGTGTCCAGTTTTCTTAAGTGGACATGCCGTTTGGGAAACTGTATGTGTATGTGTATGTGTGCATATATGTATTTTGACCGATATTTTTACACAGACATGTATCAGTCAGTGGTTCTCAGCCTTTAAAGTGCCCCAGAATCACGTGGAGGGCTTCTTAAAACAATTTTCTGGGACCTACCCTTATCGTCTGTGATTCAGAGTATTGGAGGGGGAGCCCAAGAATCTGTGTTTCCAGTAGTGGAGTTCCTGGGTGATACTAAATGTTGGTGGCCCAGGGACCACTGATACAAATGCATGCAAATTGTAAACGTTCAGATGTCTGAGAGAAAAAGAGTTAGGGCGCAGTCCGAATAGGATAGGGTGAGTCACAGGTGAGTATTGTACCTGTTTTTAGAGGAGGAGAGAAAAGTCAGATTTTCAAGCATGAGCCAGGAGGCCGTGTTAGCTTGAAGGGACCACACTGCCAAGCGAGTAAAGAAGTTCTGCTTCAAGGGCCAGTAAGCTAGTTGTCTTGGCTGATGCAGAGAATTCTTGGCTATGAAATAATGAAAACATTAACAGAGAACATTAGGCCGGGAAGGAATGGTGAGTGAAGTGTCCACATGGGTCTCTCACAAAGCCAAAATATTTGTGTCTCGAATAATAGGCTTTTAGGAAGTCACTGCCGGGTCCTCAGAAGCATTCCAGTTGCGTTTAGCAAGACATTCTCTAGGTCCTGAGTTAGATGAACAAAAGTCAGGATAAATCAGAAGCACTAACACAAGCAGAAAGCTGTTGTATTTTTCTAGATGTAAGGTGGTGAAGACTCGGGTCTAACTTTTGTGTGCGGAAATATTAATAGAAACAAAATAAAATCGAGAAAAACAGATAAAAGTAGGGAGAGCTTATAATTTAATAAGACAGACAAGACAGATCAGTCAGCCTTCCTTGCTTCCTTTCATTTTTTTTCTGAGTACGGTGTTCCACATATCGTCATTGCTTAATAAATTGTTCACTGAACAGATAAATGACTTACAGGCTAACCGCAAGGACATTTTCTGCCTCTCTTATCCAAAATACGGAGATTACGTAGCAAGTCTATCTCTGGGCATAACACAAATAAACAAAATAATTGGTATAAATTACTTTCATCCTCCAAAAGTCTGAATACGATTATCACCGCTAATGACAGAACGAGAAATCAAGCTCTCGTGTGGATTTAAATTGGCTCAGAGAAAGGAAATTTGTGCAGATCCCCTGCACAGAGAGGATTTAATGGGGTGCCTCAGGAATTGGTGCCTAACATTTGAAATAATTAGTTGGAGAAAAGTAGCTAGCTCCTTGAAATAGCGGATGACACAAAGTTATGTAGGCTGCTGAGAACCACAGAGAATTCCACAAAACATTCCAGAAGGATCTAATCAAACGGTATGACCAGAAAATAGGACAGCAGCTCCATTTTAATGAAGATAAATGGCTTGCTTAGAAACAGAAATAGGTTCAGTGTTCTCTGCATGTTGATGAATCAAGAGGATCAAGAGGTAATGGAGGGAAAGGCAGCCTGTCATGGTGGCCAGCACATGCCCTGAAAGGCCAAAGCACGGTGTGCATTCGTTTGTTCATTCATCCGCCTGTTCAGTGGATTATTCGTTTAGCATACCCCCTCCTTTTTTTTTAAAGATTTTTTTTTAACATTTATTTATTTTTGAGACAGAGAGAGACAGAGCATGAACGGGGGAGGGTCAGAGAGAGAGGGAGACACAGAATCCGAAACAGGCTCCAGGCTCTGAGCCGTCAGCCCAGAGCCCGACGCGGGGCTCGAACTCACGGACCGTGAGATCGTGACCTGAGCCGACATCAGATGCTTAACCGACTGAGCCACCCAGGCGCCCCCTTTTTTTTTAATTTTTTTTTCAACGTTTATTTATTTTTGGGACAGAGAGAGACAGAGCATGAACGGGGGAGGGGCAGAGAGAGAGGGAGACACAGAATCAGAAACAGGCTCCAGGCTCTGAGCCATCAGCCCAGAGCCCAACGCGGGGCTCGAACTCCCGGACCGCGAGATCGTGACCTGGCTGAAGTCCGACGCTTAACCGACTGCGCCACCCAGGCGCCCCTTTTTTTTAATTTTTAAAAATGTTTATTTTTGAGAGAGAGCATGCACTAGTGGGAGAGGGGCAGAGAGAGAGAGAGGGAGACAGACAATTGGAAGCAGGTTCCAGGCTCCGAGCTGTCAGCACTGCGCCCGAGGCGGGGCTCGAACCCAGAAACCAGGAGATCACGACCTGAGCCAAAGTCGGACACTCAACCGATGGAGCCCCCACCCCGGGCACCCCACAGCTCCTGTTTTTAAACTAGCTCACGGTCTAGTGAGAGGGATCGGAAGCTAAACAGATGTGGCTATAAAACCACCAAATATTAGTTGTATGCGTTTTCTATTACTGTGTAACAAATCATACAAACTCAGTGGCTTAAAACAACACACCTTTTCTCTCAATTCCTATGGGTCAGGGGTGTTGGCACAGCCGAGCGGGCCCCCCCCCCAGGGTCTCAGAGGGCCGCACTGCAGGTGTCGCCCGGCTGTTTCCCCATTTGACACCCGAGTGGAGAATTCATTCCCGTGCTGACTTAGGCTGCTGGCAGGATTTACTTTCCTGAGGCTGTACAACTGAGGGTCTTGGCTTTTTGTTTGCTGCTGTCTAGAGCCCACCTGCAATTTTAGAGCTCACCTGCGGTTCCTACAAGCGATCGGCAATTCTTCGCCACGTGGCCCTGCCCAACTTAACCACTCACTTCCTCAAATTAGCAAGGAGAATGTCTTGCCCCCCCCCCCCCGTCTAAGGTGGATACTTCTGTAATCTCACCTCATCTTCAAACAGCTTCCCTCCCGTGCCTTCGCCGCATCATATTTGTTATAAACAAGTCACAGGTCCCACCTGCACTCAAGAGAAAGCGACTACACGGGGCGTAAACAATGGGAGGTGGAATTATGGGGTGTGGTCACGTTGGGGGTCTGTCTGCTACCGTAATATACTAGAGGCTTCTTAGCAAAGAGTACGTCTGAAGCAAATATATTCAGAAGGTTGTCAGATACGTGATTCATCTGCCTCCCTTGGGGCTTTTGGTTGCATCCTTATACTTAAAGTTACTGGATGGCTTTATTGTTGCACCTGGTGGGACTGTCTCCGTTAAGTTGTACTTCACTGCCGTGCTATTAACTTCCATCAAAGTTCACATAATAGCAGTAAGAATAATTACTGTTGTACTAGTGCAGCTTACTCCTGTGGCTTTCTTCTGTGAACTTTGATAAAAGTTAATAATAATCTTCAGTTTAGCTTTCTCTTCAACTGAACAAGCTCCTAAAAACAGGTTTGGAGTCAACCGAGTGAAGAATACGTCTCGAGTGTTAACACCAGGCACCGTCCCCCACCCCTGCCATCTCATTGCCTTCTCAGGGCCTTACAGAATTTTTAGGCACTTCGCCTCTCTAATTTTTGTCAGAGCAGTCAATCTCTTCGTAGAAATCTCTCTCTTCGCGTGCTTGTAGGTCAGCCACAATGGCACATGTGATTGGCCTAAATAGTTTCAGAAGCAAAAATAACCAATTCATGGTAGCACAAAGAATATGCCATCACACGGTTGATTCAGACACCAGGGCAAAAGGTCTGTCCCCAAGTGGCAACCTGGCCCCCCTGACTCAAGGGGGTCATGCTCTCAGCCCCTGTTCCTCCCACCATCCTCTGAAATATTACTTCTGCATTTGTTGCAAAACTTTGTTGTCGCTGTTGGTTGTTATAGCTCTCTGTTAATTACACGACGCTCTTCATAAAAATTTATGTTAAAGTGTCAAGTAAATCTTTACTCATAGGATACCAGTGCCTTTGTAATAAAGAGAGCACCATAACTTCTGAGAGTCTCTCCTTTGGCCTGACTGAAGTGTGCGGCCACAACGTGAGATGCAGATATTCTGGACAAAGCACCACTTTAGACCCTGGGGTACCGGGCCTTTGATGTTTACTACTGATACCAATACGTGGTTTGCTTATGCAATTTGGAACAAGATACTTTTTTTTTTGTTAACGTTTATTCATTCTTAAGAGACAGAGACAGAGTGCACTTGGGGGAGGGGCAAAGAGACAGAGAGGGAGACACAGAATCCGAAGCGGGTTCCAGGCTCCAAGCCACCAGCACAGAGCCCGACGCGGGGCTCGAACTCACAAACCGTGAGATCATGACCCAAACCGAAGTCGGACACTTAACCGACTGAGCCACCCAGGTGCTCCTGGAACGAGATACTTTTAAGAACAAATATGGGGGGCGCCTGGGTGGCTCAGTCGGTTAAGCGTCCAACTTCAGCTCAGGTCACGATCTCATGGTCCGTGAGTTCGAGCCCTGCATTGGGCTCTGTGCTGATGGCTCAGAGCCTGGAGCCTGCTTCCGATTCTGATTCTGTGTCTCCCTCTCTCTCTTCCCCTCCCCCACTCATGCTCTGTCTCTCTCTGTCAGAAATAAATAAACATTAAAAAATTAAAAAAAAAAAGAACAAATATGGGAATGGAATCTTTGAGAAGCAGCTACAATAGTCACCACAGATTCACACTCCCATTTCTTGATCCAAAGAGACCAGCTCCTTACACAGATGTTGTAAATCACCAAGGAATTCGTATTCTAGGTCGTCATGCAACCAACATTGGCAGCTGCCATCACTGTTGTGGATCGTATGGTGTCTGCCATTCTGAACTCCAAATCAGACCTCCTTATTGATGTTTGGCAAACATGCTAAGAGTCCAGTGTTTACTTGGCAACTGAGACAAGTAATTTATCCAACGAGAGAGGCTACTTACTACCTATGCAGGTACGACTCAGTGCCGGTAGGAAGACCAATGATGTTTGGCTTATGGTCTTCACATGTCTTGGTGACGCACACGGGGTGCACTGTTCTATGCAGACCTGAGGTCACGGGTCTCCCATCTGTAACTTGGGAAGCACAATTTTATCCGTGTTGCGGGATTGTTTTGAGAATGAAAGATAATTTGTGCAGAGTGCCTAGGGCAGTATAGGATAGATTAAGTACGCAATAGATGTTTGTTGAAAGAACGAATGAGTGAAGGAGCGAGTGAACAAATACACTGGTGAATTATTATTGGGTGGCAGTTTCCAGCAAGGATGGAAATACGGGTGACTAACCAAGGACTAACAGGTGACAACAGTGATTGCAGATACTCTGGTTCACTTTACCAAGATGGCTATAGTAATACCCATTGTAAAAGAAATCCAAATAAAGCCTGTATGTTGTGAGATCAAAACTGACTCTGCTACTCAGTCGATTCTAAGGCATTAAACCATCAGTGAAGTACATTTAGGAGGGAGTACTGTTCGTCTGACAAGCCTGTGATAGCATTTAGGTTATATTCACAGTCGGCACCTTGTAATATCCACATTCCGACCCTCTCCTTAGAAAACTCCCTTAGCTGATGAAATGGGAACCAGCAGCGAGTGGATTGTGCCTCATGTCTGCAGTTACAAGTGTCTGTCAGAGCCAGTCTGAAACCAGGAGCTTCTTGTATCCCAGACCAGAGTATGTGAAAGGAGGATTTTATAGCACAATGCTAATATTCACTTTGATCCAATTAATTGCTTCCAGTGAATTTTCTTTTTAAAGACTCGTACTAAAGAAGTGCCATAATAAATATCTTACGAGGCGTTAGGATAGAGAGAGGTGTCCTAAAAACGATGCTCAAGATGCTTTCATTTTTCTTACGTAGGAGGCTTGTGGGCTTAGGAGACTATATGACCTCGGAAGAATCCCCCAGCTTTCTGAATTTCAAGTCTACCCACACAACGCTTGGGTTGTACCAGATGACTTCCATAATGCTTTCCACTTAAGTAGCCCAAAGTTCTTTGTAAGTCGGCTGATCTGGACAAATCCCCAGTTAAAGTGGCTCTTGACCCTTCAGGGAACTGTAGCGGTCCAAACTGAAGCCAGGTTGTCTGGTTAGACAGAACAGGGCGATTGTCGTGTCATTACTGTTAACCTGTTACCAGCCTAAGACGCCTCCGTAGTTTAAAAACACATTTTCCAGTTCTGCATGGTGGAACTTAACTGATACATTTTAACAAACCACCCTCAAACACAATAATTTATCTCCTTTGGAAACAAATTAGCCGATTCCATTCGCCCCCCCAACACACACACACACACACACACACACACACACACACACACACACAAACCCTTGCAGCCACTCTGTCAGAGTCTCTCCACCATCCTGTGGGAGCCTCTCCTCACAGTGTGTTACAACTGCAAATGCTTAAACAGGGTGTCAGGAGGTTCCTGACCCTCAACACTCTCCCACTGTGTGCTTCCGTCTCCTGGGGGAGAAGAGTGCCTGGAACCCGGTTCCCCTTCACAGCACTGCCTCCAGCTCTAGGACCACCCCACGTGGTTCTGGCTACCCACATGCCACGGACTTGACCCCGTTCTGCCCTTTGTCTGGCTCAGCTCTTGCTGAGTGAGCCTCGTATCCCTCTGCCTGTCCTCCCCAGTTCTCCCCCGCTTGGGTTTCATTTAACAGTGTTTCACTTGGGTTGAAAAGACTTAGGTGATTTTAACATTTTAGAGACTCTGGGTTTTATTTGGTTGGAAGGAAAATAGATAGAGTCGTATTACTGACACGGACCAGTACTCTCTGTTACTCAGCCAAGAAGTTTTTTTAAGAGTCAAGTGTACCCAGGTGGCAGGAAGAAAAACTGGCCTCGGGGCATGTAAAAGAGTCTAATCTTCCTCATTCAAAAGGGCTTGAAGGGTGGGTGGCAAATCAAAGTAACATTTAGAATGTTGATGGTCCTTCATTATGACTGTCCTTCCGACTGTGGCTTTGCTGTCACATTACTCACTGGTTCTAACTACCAAAATTACACAAAAAATCATGTTTTGTAGACCAATTTAGTAGAAAATAAATTCTTAGTTGAACACGTTTAAGATTTATGGGAAGATAAGTGTTAAACGATGGATTTTCGTCATGAATTATATCATCGTTTCATAGCTGAATTCATTTGTTTGGTTACTCTTCCAACTTGTAGATGCTTTTCAAATATTTAAAAGCAACATGAGCTAATCTATATAATCATTTTACTTATCTTTCTTATAATATTGCAGAAGTTTATAGTCTTACTAGAAATATAAATGAATTAAAAGGCCATCATCTCATGCATTATTAAACATAGCAAATCCTACCACTGGCTAAATCAATTAACCATTAACCTTCTCACAACACAATGTGCCAGGAATCGATGTCATAAATAATATACTTTTGCAGTGATGGTGCAGAATGGGATTTCTGCATAGCTAATATTAGAATGCCAGATAAAAAGCCAAGTGTCTGGACGTTACTAGATATACTTCTGCAGGAAAAGCAATGCATGAAACGAATTCAAATTACCTATCATCATGCCATATGCTACAGCTTTTGCTAATAAATTTAATTGTCTGACAGATTTATCCCACTTCAAATTATTTAATATCGCTGAGCTGGATTGAATCTTATGTATTACCTATTAACAACTCATAACCTTTTAGCTTTCCCTTATATCTCGAGTCTATAATTTTTAAGACACTGATCATTTCAAAAAGAGAAGAAAAAATCGTTGGCACAAAGGTAAATCACATTACAAAGGCCCTATCAACACGGTAAGTGAAAAAGAATCTAAGTTTAACTGATGCCGGCTTCTCCTGTTGATGGAATAAAACGCCAGGAGAATGGCATCCGGGACACGATGGGTCTGTAACAAGAAACCTGGACCTAGATTTTAAGGTTCCAGTTTCATTTCCCTGAACTGTAAGGATGAATTCTCATGGTTGGGAAGGTTGATAAAGATAAAATATAATACCACCACAAGGGTTTAGAAGATTTGAAAGGTTTACCTACGTTTGATGAAACTTTATTTTCTCCAGTAGCACAAAGTATGCCTTTTCGGTCTTGAAGAGATGTGTGGGTTTCTGTCACACCCCAATGGGGAAAATAAGACTTGAGTGAACTGTGGGGTTTAAGAGGATCAGAATTTCATTAAAAGGGGCTGATAGCATTTGGTCTTTCCATATCTCTCTATAATTTGTAGTGCCCTCAGCAAAATAGAAACACATAAACTAAGTCCAGTTCGTTCGATCTTATCGCTGGAAACAAAGTCAACCTATTGTCCGCCCGCTTCCAGCAAGTAATCACACGAACTGCGCCCTCGTGGGACAAGCACAATGGAGTGGGAAGTGAAGGACAGGATCGTAAAGCAGCAGACTCAGGATAGATACCCTCCAAAAAAAGACTCCAGTATTCCATCTTCAAATTACACAGTCAGTATTAAGATTGTGGAAAATTTGCAAGGTGGAGGGAAAACCACCAGCACTCCCAGCACCCCCACTCAATTATGTGTGTATACGTATTTTGCTTTCAGAACGTTGGTCTTCTTCTTTTTTTTTTTTTTGATTGAGGTTTAGTTGACATACAACGTTATATGTTTCAGGTGTACAATACAGTGATTAGACAATTCTGTACATTACTCAGTGCTCATCGCGGTAAGTATAGTCGCCATCTGTCACCATGAAGTCCTATAATAGACTGTATACCCTCTGCGGTACTTTTCATCTCTGTGACTTACATATTTTATAACTGAAATTTTGTACCTCTTAATCCCCTTCACCTATTTCCCCCATCCCCTACCCTCGAAGTTTATTCTCTGTATGGAGGAGTCTATTTCTTTTTTGTTTTACATTCCGCACATGTGTGAGATCATATGGTATGTGTCTTTCTCTGTTTGACTCAACTTCACTCAACATAATATCCTCTAGGTCCATCTATGTTGTTGCAAATGGCAAGATCTCATTCTTTTATGGCTGGCTGAGTAATATTCCAGTGTGTGTGTGTGTGTGTGTGTGCGTGCACCCGTGTGTTTGTATTTTTGGGTAAGTACCCGGTAGTTGAATTTGAGGAACCTCCACACTGTTTTCCAGAGCAGCTGCACCAGTTTGCATTCCTACCAACAGTACAAGAGGGTCCTTTTTCTCCACATCCTTGCCAACACCCGTTGTTTCTTGTGTTTTTAGTTTTAGCCATCCTGACAGGAGGGAGGTGATATCTCAGGTTGCTTTTGATCTGTATTTCCCTGATGATGAGTGATGCTGAGCATCTTTTCATGTATCTGTTAGCCTTTTGTGTGTCTTCTTGGGAGAATGGTCCATTCACACCTCCTGCCTATGTTTTTTTTAAGCAGGTAACCTATTTTTTGTGTTTTGTGGGTGCTTTTTTGTTGGTGTTGAGTTGTATAGTTTTTTATCTTAGATAATTAACTCTTTATCAGACATGTTCCCTTGCAAATGTCGTCTTGCATTTGGTAGGTGTCCCTTTTCTTTTGCTGTGTGCAAAAGCTCTTTATTTTAGTGCCATCCCAATTGTTTTTACTTGTTTCCTCTGCCTGAGGAGACATATCTAGAAATACGTTGCAAGAGATTATTGCCTATGTGTTCTTTTACGAGTTTTATGGTTTCAGGGCTCACATTTAGGCCTTTAATCCTTCTGAATTTATTTTGTGTTTGGTGTAAGAGAGTGGTGCAGTTTCATTCTCCGGCATGTATCCAGTTTTTCCGACACCTGACTCAGATATGCGTGTGTGCATATATTTCTTACACGTATACGTATCTCTGTGATTGTCATCATAGTATAATATCGTTGGGCTTCTGCTTTTCCCCACTTAGCATTACCTCATAAGAAGGGTGATATTAAAGATACTTAACAGCCGGTAGGGCACAGATACTGACTCGGGAGGCATGGGCAGTAGCTAATCAGAATGGACCCTAGCCACAAATAGTACGCAGACACCCTGGCTAAATGCTGTTCTTAAGTGCTACAGTTTCCATGACAATTACCTAACCATTGCCCTACTGTTAACAATTCAGGGTGGTGCCATTTTTTAGTATTATATAATCATGTAACAAACAAATTATGTTAAAGCATTTTTCAGAATCAGATTGTGAATGGTCATCAGCTTGGTTTGTAGTCCTAAAAACTGGAAGTTGAGAGTGGTTAAAAAGAATCATAAGTGAATTACGTGTTGATGGGTTGCAGTTACAGGTTCCAACACTGCTTTACTGTATAATCCCGAACATTGGTTTCTCTGCCTGCCAAATGAAAATTGTACCTACCGTTGACAGAAGGTTCTCAAGTGACACAATACAAGGCGCTGAAGCGCGCGTTACAAATAAAGAGGTCAAGAAGCTTGTTGGATGGAGGGGGAGAAGAGCTGCAGGTTGGGAACCTGGGTCTGAATCCTGGCTTTACCTTTTGCTGGGTGCGTGATCTGGAGCAAATCACTAGCTGCTGTGAGCTTCAAAGGGAGGCATTTCCCCCGCCTACTGTGGGGTTACTCTGAGGATACGGGCGGATGGTCCCATAAAGTCCAGAGCACTTTGGAATGGGAAGAATTATGACTTAGTGCAAAATATCTGTGTGGATCACTTATAAAAATTATTCTGAAACATCGAAAACTAGAGAGTAGCAAGGCAAACATCCATCTACTCAGCAGTCAAAATGAGTAAATCTTAATTTTTGCCAAATTTGTTTCAGATCCCCTTTGAAACAAATACAGCAGCACAGACACAGCGGAAAGCCCTCGTGTTCTCCCGGTCCCACTCCCCTCGGCCTCTCCTCAGAGGCACCCTGGAGTCTCACACCGCTGCGTGTACTTCCCGCGCATGTGATGGAAATAACCTGTATCAGCATGTAACACAGAGCGTTGTATCTTTAAATACTAGATAAAGGCATCAAAGTGCTCTGTATTCTGTTCCTTTGCAAGATTCATGCCTGTACCTACACACAGTTGCAATCCGCTCATTTTTACTACTGCGGTGAAACTCGACAAACTCCATTGTGTATATTTCGCCTCATGCCCGCTGACGTTTAGGTCTATGCCCAGCGTGGGGCTGTTAGAAACCATGCTGTATTGTGCGTACCTGCACATATCTCCTTGTGCGTGTACGTGACTGTCTCTGTAGGTCTGGAGGTGGAATTGTGTGGTCATGTGCGAATCTCCACATGAGATGCTAAATCTCTTCCTTGATTTAGCAGAACGCTCTCAAGTAGCTCTGACAACTTGCCCCACTCCCTCCGTCAGTGTATATGAGTTCCAGTGTCTCCACATACTCACCCCCCCTTGGTGTTTTTGACTTTTTAACATCTTGAAGTGAAAACTGGAACTCACAGATACTCAAATTTTATGTGATTTAGACAACGGTAACGTTTTTGTTTCAACATTGAGCCATGTTGGCCAAACTCGGTACTTACCTTGAGGAAGTACAACAGTGAGTTCGGAGGCTGATTGAAGCCCCACCACTGTCTCTCCTGACCACGATCACTGTGGGCTTCAGCCGTCTCTCTCTGTCATAGAGAGATTGCCTTACCAAAACCTGGAGGAATACATGAAATACTGTGTGCGGCCACCAGTCGGAATCACCAAAGCTAAAGCCTGGAATCTGCATCTCCAACACACTCCCAGGGTGAATCTCCACACCTAGGTTAGCATATGTAAATAAATCATGGGCTCTTTAAATGAGGTAGAAAAGATCAGTGCTGGACATAATGTCAATCAGTGTTACTTCCACAAAGTTGTTAAAAGAGTTCTGAGAGACCAAATAAAAATAGTTAGAAGTTCTGAGACGTGAAAGCAGGGTTGAACGGCTGACTTTTTGAAACTAAACACTGATTTGTGGTGTGAGCACCTCCTCCTGGTGGATTTTAGCATCACAGTCTCACTGATGAGCAAATACCATCAGCGGGCGCAGTCAAAATGCTTCATTCCAGGGGGGCTGGCCCTCCTGGTCTCCCCCCAAGTGTCTCTGCTCCCAGGAGGTTGGACATGTTCATCCCTGGAAGGAATCAATCCCCCACAGGATGAACCTAAACACTGCCAATTCTAGGGGACCTGCTAAATGCTGGGCACTGGTGCTTTTTGCCTAGTTGCTTATTTAATCCTCAGGATGATTCCATGAAGTGACTTATTACTTCATTTTTGCCAGTTAAGAAGTAGGAAATGACAGAGCCAGGGCTCAGCCCAGGTTAGTCCAGCGAGCTTGAAATCACTGCTCTCTCACCAGATCCTGGTGGCACCAGGAACACTAGGAGAGAAAAGTCTAGCAACTCAGGCGAGCTGTTTTCTGTCAATCAGGGAAGGCATCGAAGGAAAAAAGCCACTTCTTTGGCTTCAGTCACACTCAGGGAGTCTGAAGGAAATAAGGAGTACACATGTTTCTGTCTCTTCCATCTCGGTCCATTCACCGACACACTGTGCCCACCTCTCAAGAAATGTGTGGGAGAAGAGAAAAAAAAAACTCCTTCCAGCTAGCTGACTGGTTCCCAAATTTGCCCCGGTGTCCTTGCCCCCAGCCTTCCTCATGTTTTCCCCTGGTGTGTTACCAAAGGAGTTCTGAATTCTTTAAATTTCAAGATGTTCAGGGAAACGTCCAAAGGTGTCAGTAATGAGAAGAAAGGATAGGGACCGGGGTCTGTTGTTCCACGCACCCAGCCTGTGCAGCAAGCCATTGCCTCCAGAGAAGGCACACCACCAGAGGGCCCTGGCAGGAATCAGCAGAACCCAG
Organism: Lynx rufus; assembly: GCF_022079265.1. NCBI lineage: Eukaryota > Metazoa > Chordata > Mammalia > Carnivora > Felidae > Lynx > Lynx rufus. The sequence continues at coordinate 8,588,384 of NW_025814823.1, forward strand.
GAGATGTGGAGACTCAGCCTGGTAGAACAGCAGTTTGGAAATAACCTCAGTGACTGATCACGGAACAGTTGTATGGTGGGAGACTTCAAAAAATGTTGTCCCAGAGACTGTTCATGGTTGTTATTGAAAAACTCAGGCGCTATAATCCTAATTTTGTGTTTTAAAAGTTTACATATACATGTTGTGTGTGTGTGTGTGTGTGTGTGTGTGTGTGTGTGTGTGTGTGTGTAAACTTTTAAAAAGCACATCTAGGGACGCCTGAGTGGCTCGGTCGGTTGAGCACCTGACTCTTGATTTCAGCTCAGGTCATGATCTCACGGTTCTGAGTTCCAGTCCCGCCTCAGTGCAGAGCCTGCTTGGGATTCTCTCTCTCCTCTCTCTCTGCCCCTCCCCTGCTTGCACTCTCTTTCTCTCACTCTCAAAATAAGTAAAGTTTTAAAAAATATATCTATAAATGCAAACTTTATAACACAAATACGGGTGTGGAAGGACATATACCAAAAAATAATGAGTAATTTTATAATAGGCTTTGGAGTCATTTTAATGATCTATGTATACATACGTATGTACGTGTGTATACATACACATACATGCATATACACATACGTACTCTAGACTTAAAATATACAACTATTAACCTTTTAAGAAAAAAATGGGGAAAGAGCTTTAGGACCTAGGACTAAGCAAATAACTCTTAGATTGGACATCAAAAGCATGATCCATAAAAGGAAAAGCTCCGTAAATTGGAGTTCATCAAAAATGAAAAACTTCTGCTTTGCAAACCACCCTGTTAAGAGGGTAGAAAGACAAGCTGCAGACTGGTAGGAGATATTTGCGAACCACATGTCCAACAAGGGACTAGTATGCATAAAGAGCTCTTAAAACTCAATAGTAAAAGGACCCAACAGTTAGAATACAGGCAAAAAACCATGAATAGCCATGTCACTGAAGAAGATATACAGATGGTGTATAAGCATGTGAAAAAACACATTCAAATTCATTAGCCGTTATGGAAATGCAAATTAAAACAACAGTGTAACTAACATCACTGTCCACACCAACCAAGACAGCTAAAACAAAAGATAGTGAGGACACCCCATGCTGGTGAATGCAGAAAAGCTGGGTAACTTACAAACTGCTGGAGGGAATGCGAAGTGTACGACCACTCTGGGAAACAGTTCGGTGGTTTCCTATGAGACCAGGCATTCAGTTTCCATACAGCCCGGCAGGTGTACTCCTGGGCATTTATCCAATAGCGAAGGTTTATGTTCATGCAGAAAATAGGGCACACAAACATTCATGGCAACTTTATTTGTAATAGCCCCCAACTGGAAACAACCCAGAAGTCCTTCGTAGGTAGCTGATAAAGCAACAGGGTGCATCCGTACCATAGAATACTACTCAGCAGTCAAAAAGGGACATACTGTTGATATACACAGCATCCCGGGTAAATCTTCAGAGATTATGCTGAGTGACCAAGGCCAATCCCCAAAGGTTACATACTGTATTACTCCCTTTATATAATCTTCTTAAGTTGACAAAATAATAGAAATGGAGAATAGATTAGCAGGCGATTAGCAGGTCAAGGGGTATGGATAGGAGATGGGGTGGTGGGAAGAAAGTGGGTATGGTTATAACCACACAAGGCCAACGTTAGAGGTCTTTGTGGTAATGGAGTCATTCTGTATCTTGATTGTGGTGGTCATACAATTGCATACAAACACACACACATGAATAAGTATAGGTAAAACTAGGGAAATCTGAACAATATTGGTAGATTATATCAATGCTGATATTCTGGTTGTGATATTGTACTATAATTTTCTAAGACATTGCCATGGAGGGAAACTGTGTATGATAAACAGGATCTCTCCATATTCTTTCTTATGACTGCATGTGAGTCTGTAATTGTCTTAAAATAAAAAGTTTAACTTAAAAAATTATATAATTTTTATGTTCGTATAAACTATATAGCATATATTTATATAATTATATAGCATCTATATAATCTATATATGGCATATCTATCTATATGTATCTATATAACATATATATCTATATAATCTATATATAGTATATATATCTATATAATTATATAGCATCTATTATTTATATATAACGTTATTATAGTATACTCTCCATCAAAAAAAAAAGGTAATTTAAAATGGTGCACCTGTGTGGCTCAGTTGGTTAAGCATCCAACTCTTGATTTCGGTTGAGGCTGTGATCTCACAGTCCTGAGATCGAGCCCCATGGCAGATTCTGCGCTGGGTGTGGAGCCTGCTTGGGATTCTTTCTCTCCCTTTCTCTCTGCCCCTCCCCTGCTCTCTCTCTCTCTCTCTCTCTCCCCCCCCCTCAAAAAAAAAGACAATCTAACATTATTATAGTATATGCGTTTTGTTATAGCTTGGTATTTATAAGACATAGATTAACTACTAATATGATCACTGAAGGTCTCAACCAATTTGAAATTTTCCAGTAGTCTGTTACAAGATAAAATTAATAATTTGCTCCTCATTTCAGCAAAACTTTATGAAAGCATTGTCTGTACTCTTGGTACCAAATTCTTCCATTCTTTTTCGAACCCACTTTAATTAGGGTTTCACCTACCGAATTTTACCAAAAGATACTGAGACAACCAGTGAGCTACATGATATTAACATGATGCCCCTTCTTCTTTTGACCAAACGGCATCATTTATCTCCCCTGCGTGTCTCTCTGTCTACAGATTTCCCTCATCTTATAAAGACATCAGTCTTACCGAATTTAGGGTCCACATTAATCCAGTATGATGCTAGCTTAGCTTGATTGCACCTGCCAAGACCCTACACCCAAATGAGGTCACATTCACAGGTTCCCAATGGTCATAAATTTTGGGAGGACACAATGCAACCAGTACACATACCATATAACTCTATAATTGATTTATTTTGTTACTGTGTGGACCCCTGTTCCGGGATTTAATTTCCTTAGAGACAAGAATTTTTTCTGTTTGGTCCTAAACGTATCCTACGTTCAGGGGATGTGTATGTTGCCCAGAAAAGGGTAGATTCACAGTATGTTAAACAGTACACTTACGTATCATGTAATGAATTTAAGGGACTTGCTGACACCCTTCAGTGGTGATCTACATGTGGACAGTCAACTCCTTTGACAATGTTAATTGAACAAATAGACAAATGCAAACTACTAAGTGATCAAGTTAAAACAGAGACCTCATTTGGCCATTTAAAATAAAGCTTACGTTTTCTCAATCGTATTATTCCTTTTAAGGGAAAATTTCACGGTTACTCATTAAAATTCTGGGTGACAAGGGACAGTGTGAGTCTAAACCAGAGTGTAGAGATGCTTGTCAACAAGGGGTTTCAAGTGACAGCGTCCTTATATTCTACTTTCCAGTGGACCATTGAGTTCCTGGAGCCCATCAAACCTCAGTGTGCCTGAGGCTGGCTGTTGGTCCTTAATGCAGCTGAAGGGTTTGATCTTTATCTGCTGGGGGCTAGGCAGGAGTATGGAGAGCCAAATGGATTCTGAAGGCCATGAATAAAGTACTTTATGTCTTGTCTCTCCCACTCCCTACAAGTTAGATCTTGTCCAGTCCAGCCTTTGTGTATGTGGGGTGCATGTGGATGTGTGTGTGGTGATGTGTGAGTACGGAGTCACCAGGCCAGGATTAGGGTAGCACGAGTGAGGGCTTCACCTTGGGCACCAAGAGTAATCAAGGAACTAATATTTTAATGCAATATTTTTGAAAACCAAAAATAATCTAAAAAATGCACACAAAAACAGTACCAAATTTTTAAACTCAAACAAGCTGTTAGTTTGGTCTAAGACCCTGTATTGTTTTACCTGGTCCATGTGGCCAGTCGTTCTGTCCCCTGTTAGGTACGTTCATGGGGGTTGACAGTTGTATAGGCACAGATTGAACACAGCAGGTATTATGTGCAGTTATTTTTTTGTTGTAGAGTTTTTAACTTTTTCCACTTGGCTCAGAATGTGGGAGGACATTTTGGTAAATGTCTAAAGGAGCACAGATATTTCCTTCTGCCTCACACTCTCTGTGGGTCAGCACACCAGTGTCCATGTGTGTCCTTGCACGTGTGCTCGTGTGTGTGTTTATGTGTTCACGTCCCATGCTGGGTTTGGCTCTGACACATCTCCAAATGCGGTGGTTGGTCAGATTAAGTTAGGAGGACCCCCAAGGTTTGACCTCATCTCAGCGGCTCCGCAACAGCCGATTAATCCTGGATGACCCCAAGGTGGTCCAGGGTGTCCCAGAGCAGGCGCACACAGGGACGTGCAGCCCAGTCTCTCTAGCTTATTATAACCAATATTGCAATCCACCTGGGGGACTTCTTGGACGTCACAGTGAATGCAGTCATTCATATTAGGGAAATGGTTTGAGACTAATCTCCGTGATCTTTGCCTGCACCCCAGGAGTCATGAGTCCTGAATCCTTACATGGATGGGGACACCTTTATCTTGACTTTGTGTGCCAGGAGCTCAAGCACCCTTTCACTGAAAGTTGCTGATTACTCCAGTTCTCCCTTTTTCTTAACTGATCTGAAAGTGACTCTGAGAAGCCAGAGCAAGTCTGTAGGGCCAGTCCTCCCATCCCCAAGAGAATAGAGAAAGAAAAAAGAGTTGTTATGCAGTATTTCTCCTTCTCAATGCCATAAAATCTACCCAAATGTCTTATCGGTGGTTCGACAAGGTAACTGGAAGATGAAATGGAGAGCAGGATTTAACAGCACATAAGACAGACACACTGCCCTGCAAATCCCAACCAGAAAGGACCCTATGCCCATGGTAAAATGCAGGGTCCCTTCTTTCTTTGCCTTCCAGGCTCCATTCAGCACTTCGTGGCATTTTCCCTCTTTGCTCATATTGTTTGCATCACTATTTCTATCTTAAATTTAGCACCACCGTGCACTGAGCCTGCATTTTTGACAGCGATTTTGGCTAATGTGCACTGTGGTGGGAAGACAGGTGCTTTACATAAATCTTAATGTTATTTCCATGATTATAAACTACGGGGGCACTCAAGGATGATCGCTCTAAAGTTGGTTATCGACAGCATTTTTGTTTTTTTAAAAAAATTTTTTTTCAACGTTTATTTATTTTTGGGACAGAGAGAGACAGAGCATGAACGGGGGAGGGGCAGAGAGAGAGGGAGACACAGAATCGGAAACAGGCTCCAGGCTCCGAGCCATCAGCCCAGAGCCCGACGCGGGGCTCAAACCCACGAACCGCGAGATCGTGACCTGGCTGAAGTCGGACGCTTAACCGACTGCGCCACCCAGGCGCCCCATCGACAGCATTTTTGGAGAAGAGCCTTTCTAGTGTCAGTCTATCATGTACTACAGTTTGAGGAATTCCCATCCTTCGTCTAGAGATAACATGCATGTGAGTGTGATTCACAGTATTTTTGTAACATAATCACAAGGAGAAAATGAATAAAGACAAGATTCTTTCACAGAATATTTAAAAGAAAGAGTACTTCCATGAGAAAAATTTTTCTGAGGAAATCCTACCACCACAAATAATTATGTATTAGTCTTATGAAATAATTTCAAAGAGGAAATAATTTTTGTTCAACTTACATAAAAATAATTTAAAGTTAGGTACTCTACTATAAATAATAGATGAAAAGAGGGGTGCCTGGGTAGCTCAGTTGGTTAAGCGCCCAACTTCAGCTCAGGTCATGATCTCGCAGTTTGTGAGTTTAGGCCCCACGTGGGGCTCTGTACTGTTAGCTCAGAGCCTGGAGCCTGCTTCGGATTCTGTGCCTCTCTGTCTGCCCCTCCTCCACTTGTGCTCTCTCTCTCTCTCTCTCTCAAAAATAAACAAAAAATGTAAAAACAAAAAATTTTTTAAACAGAAGAAAAGATTAAAATAATTATATAGATATTTTCCACATAAGCATTGAAATTATGGAAAAGAAATTTCACTTAAGGTAGAAATGTGTCATTACAGAGTACTGAAAAATTTCTTAAAGGTTTGCCTTTAAGAACAGGGATGACTGTTTCTCTGTAATCAGGAAAATATTGAAAAGCTTGAACCTAGATGGCTTGCCATGGCTCCTAGAATAAAAACTACTCTGTGTGGCAGGAGCTCTGAGGTAGCATGAGCTCTCTTTCCTCTCTGCTCTCAAGTGCCATTTCCCCCCCAGGCTGCTCTCCCTCTGTCCACCAACGTAGCCCTGACCACCCTTCAGGTGCTTGCGTGCCCCTGGCCCACCCAGGGCCTTTGTATACTCTGCTCCCACCCCAGGCTTATGTTTCTTTTCATCCTTCACACAAGCTAACAGATCTCAGCTAAAGCATCTCATCTTTAGGGAAGCCCGTTCTGACCTTCTTCACTAGATTAGTCCTCATGCCTCCAACCCCAGCCACACACACAATATCCCCTTTACATTCTTTCCTTTGTAGCTCTTATCAGAGCTCAAATGTTCTAAACATTTGAGATTGTTTAATAATCTCTCTCGACCTCTGTGTACTCCAAAGGTCACTTAAGAGCTGGAACTCGGCCTGGTTTTCTTATCATGACACTCTCTTTTGTCTATCCTGATGCCTTAATAAAAATTTTGGAAGGAAAGTGAAGCCAATCAGTGTGCGACCAATCCTTCTTCAGTGGCTAATTTATTAATATAAAGAAATTTCTTTTAAAACCCTTGCTGTATTTCAGATAAAGGTTTTGCATTTTGATGAGTAGACCCTGTTGCAGAGACAGTTTTTTTTGAGATATAACTGACATATAACATTGTGTGTTTTTAAGGTACACAATGTGTTGATTCAATACAGCTAACACCTCTAGCACATCATAGAATTATCTTTTCTTTTTTGTGGTGAGAACATTTAAGATCCAGTCTCTTGCCAATTTAAAGTACATAATATAGTATTATTGACTATAATCGTTGTGCTGTGCATTAGATCTCTTTCATCTTCTAACTGCAGAATCTTTTCTTCTGTATTTATTTGGCTGCCATTACATTTAAGCTATCCATGTAACAATAACACTGTGTTCTGGGTGAAAGATGCCATTCCTACTGCTCTGATGCATTTGTTTTTCTACTAAGGATGGCAGGGAATAGTTAAATACCATGATAAATTGAATTTCCACAAAATTGATGCAGTGAGAAAGCATGTCTTTTACCAAAATACTCATACAGCTACTGGACAAAACAGAATGCTACTCTGACTGTCAAAAGAATGGCCTGGCCACTCACCCTAATTAGAATGAGGACACAGAGTTTTAAGTTTCATGCAATATCTGTTTCTCTAGGACCAGGATTTTATGTGTAAATAACGATACTTCTGGATTGAAAACTTATGTTATAGGAACTTTGAAACATAATTTTATTGATGCATAGAATTGAAGAAGAAAAACGGGGGTGACGTGGAAGACTGACAGGAAGTCGGTATTAGAATTCCATATAGTAATCTTATAGCCAATGAACCTTTCAACAAACCTTCCTGAGATGTCATTTCTTACTAAATATATACTGTGGGCTTCCTTGCTCTTGTAGTTCTAGACATGGAATGACACGTGTGTCTTCCTACTGCTGTTGATGAGCGTCAGCTCTATGCCCATTATCCACCTTCAACTTCCTGAAGTTTTCTTCATCCACTACAAATTCTCAGCAATAAATGTCCAAAAATTTATTATTTTTTTCCTGTGTTTAATGCATACTTACATAGATAGGTTTTCATTGGGGAAGTCAGAATAGTAGCCGTTACAGCAGTGGTTTTTAATAGGTATTTACATATAGACTTCCAAAACAGATAGCCTTTATGCAGATATCTTTTAAGATCTTACTTGTATAAAAAGTTGTTTGACAATTTGACATTTAAGTACTCACCAGATCAAGAGCCTACCATTATTAACCATAATATTTAATTTACTGTTAATAAACCAGCTCAATTAATGATGAAAAGTAAATGAATTTCACTTGCTGTTTAGTATGCCTCTGTATATATTTAATTCAGTTTTGCTAACAGTGTAATGTGTGTGGCTTTATGGAAAAGCAAGAGCATCTATCAGGCCATATATCTTACATTTAGTACCACAGATGGGTTCTTGTGTTCTTAAGATTTTATTCTCCAGTATTCTCCAGAACAAATTATTAGGCTTTTTAAAAATAAAGTATTTCTAATAATGTAGCCTCTTTTTTTTCTCAAAGAAACTATTTTCTAAATCAAACTAGCTAAGTGCTTTATATAAGTTGAACTGTACTGTAATGTCCCCCAGTAGTGATAACTAAGAACATCTGCATGGCTTCTAAATTTGACCGTTAGAAAATAATTCAGCCTTTTAAAATTTCTTATTTAACCAGGAAAGTTAAAATTAGAATGTATTTTAGGTGGAAACCACGATAAAGGACCTAATTAAGTAATAATTACATTTGCTGTCTCAAATTCATGCATGTATAATACTGAAATAGAAGGGTTACATGAACAGAGAGACAAACCAATGCTTTTGTGTCCTTTTTACCAAAGTACAAAGGGGGCATGGTGATATATGGTCAATTAGTCTATGACAAAAGAGACAATAACGTATGATGGGGAAAAGACAGTCTCCTCAATAAATGGTGCTGGGAGAAGTGAACAGCTATATGCCAAAGAATGAAACTGGACCACTTTCTTACACCATACACATAAATAAACTCAAATGGATTAAAGACCTAAATGTGAGACCTAAAACCATAAAACTCCTAGAAGGAAACATGGGCAGTAATTTCTTTGACATTGACCATAGAAACATTTTTCTAAATATGTCTCCTCAGGCAAGGGAAACAAAAGCAAAATTAAACTATTGGGACTACATCAAAATAGAACGTTTTTGCACAGTGAAGGAAACCATCGAGAAAACAAAAAGGCCACTGATGAATGGAAGAAAACATTTGCAAATGATATATCTGATGGGGGTTAATATCCAAAATATATAAAAAACTTACCCAATTCAACACACACACACACACACACACACACACACACACACACAATAATCCAATTAAAAATGGGCAGAGGATTTGAACAGGCAATTTTCAAAAGAAGACATTCCGATGGCTAACAGGCATGTGAAAAGGTGTTCAACATCACTAATTATCAAGGAAATGCAAATTAAAACCACAAGATCACTCTACCCCTGTCAGAATGGCTAAAATCAAAAATACAGGAAATAACAGGTATTAAGAAAAAGGAACCCTCATGCACTGTTGGTGAGAATGCAAATTTGTGCAGCCATTATGGAAAACAGTATGGAGGTTCCTCAAAACATTAAAAATAAGGGCACCTGGGTGGCTCAGTCGGTTGGGTGTCCGACTTTGGCTCAGGTCACGATCTCACCGTCCGTGAGTTTGAGCCCCGCATCGGGCTCTCTGCTGACAGCTCGGAGTTTGGAGCATGCTTCGGATTCTGTGTCTCCTTTTCTCCCTGCCCCTCCCCCCACTAGCACTCTGTCTCTCTCTCTCTCTCAAAAATAAAATAAAAACATAACAAAAATGAAAAATAAAACCAAAAAACATTAAAAATAAAATTACCATATGATCCAGTAATTCCACTACTAGGTCTTTATCCAAAGAAAATGAAAGCGCTAATTCAAAAAGATGCACGCACTCCTATGTTTATTGCGGCGTTATTTACAATAGCCAAGATATGGAAGCAACCCAGGTGTCAGTTGACAAATGAATGGGCGAAGAAGTGGTATATACATACAATGGAAAATTACTCAGCCATCAAAAAGAATGAAGTCTTGCCATTTGCAACGACATGGATAGATCTAATGCTAAGTGAGATAAGTCAGAGAAAAACAAATACCATTCGATTTCACTCATGTGTAGAATTTAAGAAGCAAAGCCAATCAACAAAGAAAAAGAGACAAAAAAAAACAAAAACCCAACAGACTCTTAAATAGGGAGAACAAACTGGTAGTTACTGGGCGGGGGGTGGGTAGGTCGGGGGGTGGGTGAATTAGATGACGGGGAGTAAGAGTCCACTTATCGTGATGAGCACTGAGAAACGTATAGAATTGTTGAATCATTACATTGTACAGCTGAAACTAATATAGCGCTGTGTATTAATTATACTTCAGTTAAAACAAAAGAGACAGGCTGAAAAGTATCATTTTGTTGAGCTAATATCATTTTCAATTATATCAACTGGCACTGAGTGTATCTATTACGACAAATTTATTTGATGTTTATATTAATTAGCAAATGTTGAAAGAAGCCAAAACACCTTCTAAATCCCAGAAAATGGACAGGAGGGTTTATTCTGAACATTATCTGAATATTTTTTGTTACACAAATCACTGTCCTTGACTTTAGGTCACTAAACAAGAAACTGCTGACTTTCCAAACCCCAGAGCCCTAGAATACGACTTGTGCATATTGTGGACGTTGATGACCTTTTAGACTTCAGCTGAGTGCTGCATGTATGGGCGCTTAGAAAAGGACCTTGTTCCATAGCCCCTCAATAAATAATGTTAGATGATGCTCTGTTCTTATAAAAAGCTTTGGCTTTGACAGTCCAACAGCCAGTGTGTTCTTTTGTGCATTCTGTCTCTCAGCACTCTTTCAAGGAACATAATTGCCCTTCGCTTTTCATCCTATAGTTGAAGAGGTTAAATAACCTATCAGTACATAGGCGGTGCCAGGGCAAGGGTAGGAATTCACAATTCAGAAATCTCTGTGTGTGCCTTTGCTTACTTAATTTTACCCACGTTTATCTGCTAATTTCCAGAACAAACAAGGAAGCCTCATTTTCAGGCAGGAAGATAGGCTAGGCATTCAGATGTAACAGAACTGACAGCCAAAATATTTTATTTCCAGGCTTGTGAACAAATTGCCCCTTTTTCATTCCTCCCTAAATCTTTATTACCGTTATTCCTGGATCACTACATTAAAGTTCAAAGCAGGAGGAGGAATTCAAGCTGGGAAATCCTGATTCTGCAATTGAAGCCTTGCCTCGGGGGGACAATGCTTATGTTTTACATACACCATCACACGCATTTGGCTCTCCTCGTTTGATTAATCCATGTGTGTATGTGAAAAGAATATGTTGTATCGTCAGTTTCATTTCTAGGTCACGCGCATGTCAATCCTGCCCTGATCCTAGCAGCTCGAACATACATATATGGAGTACTCACCAATGAGGTGACTTTCCTGTTAGGCTTGTGATGTGTCTGCCCAAAGCTTTTGACAGGACAGCTGCCTCGGTTCTGATTCTGTGCCCCAGGCTTGTTGGCGGGGGCTGGGGGGTGGGGGCAGGGAGGGAAACAGCAGATGAAATCCAAAGTGGACCTCGCTAATTCTCATGAAATTGCACGGATGTCAAAGAGAAGGAAGTATATTGCTTGGCATTTTCTGAAAGCGAGCTTTCATAGTAAAGTGGAATATTAACCCGAGGATGGGGTGTTTCATAGGTCCTCTAGTAAAACGTCCTTCTATTTCACAGGGAAAAAGTGAAGCATGTAGAAAGCGTATGTACCTCTATGTTAACAGTTTCTTGGCATTTGAAAGTAAAATAAATAGTCTTGAGTGTGTGATTCATCCTTTCGTATTGGATACTGGAATATAAGAGGCATACTTGGCAGCCGTGAGCTTCTGCCTCCTAGAACCATAAGACAGGCTTTTGATTTATACGTATGTCAGAAGTGTTAGTAAAATATCTGCGCATTGTTTACAGGAGACTATGCTGGGGCTGGGGCTGGGGCAGAATTATAGATCGATAACGTGTGCATGTTTTATGCATAAAAATACAATTGCATGTTCTGCAATTAGACACATTCCTCATTTTTTCTACTTCTTTACTGTATACGTATTTAATTTTCTGTTATCCTACTGCACTTTGGCAAGGAGTTGAGGATCTATCCATCCGTTTCTCATGCGCTGACCATCACAAGGACTGTCCAGCCAAATCTGCGGGAAGTAAAGGTGATGCTAAGCAGGTTGCGGACACGCCCAGAACAAAGATCAGATATACTGTATATGGCTTTCATATTGCCTCGCCTTTCATTTGTAGCTAAATCCTCCCAGCCTGTCAACTCTGAGCATTTTCCTGCCAGGAGACCCCTGGACCTTTCATTGCGAGGAGCATGTCGATATATTAGGAAAGGTAGAAAGGGGAGCCAATGCAGTGATTGGGGAAAGCATGGAGAAACATGGGAAGGCTTGATACAAACTGCCTGTAGAAATGAGAACCGTGAGGGAGAGACAGATAGCCTTGGGGAGGAAGGTGATGCGAGGGGATACTAGATGCTAGGGTACATGAGGAGACCAACTAATTTAGAAAAGGCTGAGGAAAACCTACAAGAATGCAATGAGCCTGAGAAGAGAACAACGTAGGATAATGAGAGCTTCCAAGATACAAGGGAGTTTGCATGATGACCTTATTACTCTTATCACTGTGACTGTTTTATGAACTCTGCCCAAATGGGACTGACACCCTGACACAAAATTGAGCCTTGCTGAATTAGAGCTGAATCTCCACTCGAGGTTCATCAGCCCCATGCTGCTAATGATTGTTCCAGAAAAAAACTCTGGGCTGAACTTTTTCAAAGGACAGAATGTATGTAGAAATGCCTTGTCTATCAAGCTGAGGACAAATATTAGTAATTTTAAGTTCATTTCCAACAGAGTTCACCAATGTGGTTTCCTCAATGCCCCCTGAACCCTGAGGTCTCCCAAATGGGGCTGGGCATTTGCTCTCAGGTCCTGGTGGGTCTTGTGGGGCTCTCAGCTCACGTTAGGGCTAACAGGCAGCTTGGAGAAATGCTGAAGACCCCACTTTTCCCTCCGGCCCCCAGACGATGAGGGGATGTTCCCCTTCTCATTAAGTGTGTGTCTTTTGTTTTGTTGTTCAATTAGAGTAGTTCTTTGAAACAGCTTTCTCTATTTAGAGGCCATTGGTTTAAAAAAAATCTTTCGGGGCGCCTGGGTGGCTTAGTCGGTTAAGTGTCCGACCGGCTCAGGTCATGATCTTGCAGTCCGTGGGTTCAAGCCCCGCGTCGGGCTCTGTGCTAACAACTCAGAGCCTGGAGCCTGTTTCAGATTCTGTGTCACCCTCTCTCTCTGACCCTCCCCCATTCATGCTCTGTCTCTCTCTCTCTCAAAAATAAATAAACGTTAAAAAAATTTAAAAAAAATAAATAAATTAATTAAAAAATAAAAAAAATCTTTCTTGGGGCGCCTGGGTGGCTCAGTCGGTTAAGCGTCTGACTTCGGCTCAGGTCATGATCTCACGGTCCGTGAGTTCGAGCCCCGCGTCGGGTTCTGTGCTGACAGCTCAGAGCCTGGAGCCTGCTTCAGATTCTGTGTCTCCCTCTCTCTCTGCCCCTCTCCTGTTCATGCTCTGTCTCTCTCTGTCTCAAAAATAAATAAACGTTAAAAAAAAAAATCTTTCTAAAGCATGGCAGTTCTCCCAGGGTTGGACCGGAAGGGAGAAAGATTGCTATTTTACTAGTCTTTATATCAAGAGATAAGATGTTCAGTGACTGGTGGTTTGACTCTTAGAAATGTGCTTTCCAGTTTCCTCTTGTCCATATGTAAATGGTGGGTCATTGTGCATATTCTTACTAGGATAATTTGGTGACACAGGATTTTCATTTCACTGGAAGGCTTGGGGGGGCCGGGTGGTTTCTAGGTATTTAGATTTTCTAGTTAACGTAGAGCCAAAGGACTCTTTTTTTTTTGTTCAGAGTCAAAAACCTTTCTGCAGTGTTTCATTGTACTCTTTAAATGTAGAACATTGAGTACAATTAAATCTTAACTTAGTGAATAAGAACCTTGCAGGACCTGAGGGTACTTATTCTCAATACCAGTAGACTTTGTGTGCTATTTACATAGAAAGCACAGGTGATTAGTCTGAAAAAGGATTTGTATTAGACCTTCCTTTTTTGAGTGAGCAGTGATAGACTTATGTGATGGGAGGGGCAGAGAAGGTATATGGGTTATGTCAGGATTCGGTATGTCTGCGTGTGACACAAAATCCATTATAATGAGGGCTCAAACTAGATAGAATTTTTAACTAATGTAAAAGGGATCTAGAGACATCTGGGAGGCCTGACTGGCTGGTGTTAGAAACCCAATCTCCTTCTACTATATTTCTTTGCCAACTTCAGTTCAGTGCTTCTACCTCATGGTCCAAGATGGCTGCCTGACCCCTAGTCATTATGGCAGCATTCCAGTTAGTAGGAAGGAAGATAAGTCAGACATGCTCTAGTCCCTTTCTTTTAATAGCAGTTTCCAAAAGATGCACACCACAGTTCCATTTACATTTCATGGATCAGAATTTAGCCACTTGGTCCTACTCAGCTGCAAGGGAGACTGAGAAATGTCCTCTTTCTTCTAGATGGCGATGTGCCACACTAAAATTATGGAGATGTATTACTAAGTGGAAGGAGAAAATGCACATGGAGAAGGAGCCAGCAGTCTCTGCCATGCCATGAGGTTTGGAGACAAAGGATGATTTGGGGGTCATGAGAACACCACCTAGTAGGTCTAGTAGGAATCTGTGTCTAGAATCTCATGACTGCTTTGCTATTGACTCCCTGCGTGACACTGGCAGGCCAATTCACTTTACTGAGCCTTAGTTCTGTCATTTTTGAAGTTTACGTGCAGAACCCAATGATCTCTGAGGTCACTTCCCCCTCAGACATGCCGTATTCTATCCTCCAGAAAGTGGTTTGTCAAAACGAGACAAAAATGATTCGTGACTTTAGTTATTTAGGGTCCAATACATCGAGGATTTACGATTATCCATGTAAGTGCACTTTGGCCTGTGAAGAGAAAAGTCACCCAGTAAATTGAAGCATTTAATAAACTGAATAAAATGGGGTAATGAATTAAAGGATTAGTCAGACCTGATATTTCATGGAGAATTAAATGTTGGCGATGTCCACTTCACTGTCTTCTTCAATTTAGGATTCTTGGCTCTGACTGAAATTAGCATTATAATTTATTATAATAAGATTCAATTGCACACTGAAGCTTGAAAAAAGAGCCCTAGGCAATGGGATTGTTTATCTCAACAAAAATTTGAGCATCTACCAAATATCAGGCTCTGTATTAGGGCCAAAGAGACATTTCCAGGCTAGTGTGGGGTCACAGACAAGGACAAAAATCACATTAAGGTGTGATCCAGGCAGCGATTAGAGAATGCACACAGGGAAGAAAAATGGAGCACAACTGAGTTCAGGCTGTTTGTGGGCCACCTAAATGAAAATACGCAGCAGGCAAGTGGGTATGTAAGCAGAGAATGGGTCACGTTCCGGGTAAATATGTAGACGTAGAAGCCATTGCTGTGTTAAGTTGTGGGAACGTCCGAGCCCCAGGAAGACGGCCTAGACGGGGGAATCAGGATGACAACAACATTTAGGGTAGAGAAGAAGCAGGGTAGAGAGTTGAGGAGGGCTGGCAGGGAGGTGGGAATTCAGGAGATGAACACTTTGTAGACTTCAGGGTGAAGTGCCTCCACCAGGAGCCGCCCGTGCATGTTTGTGTGTGTGTGCACTGTTGTTTTTGACCTCCGTAAACACTGTAACGTGTCTAGTGTCTATCTGGGGCGTAGCGGCCCTTACTAAGTGTATGTTGAATGAATATGTGGTGAGCAAATTAATGCATATACCTATGAGCAAGGAATAAACAGTATTCATTGGATTTAGAAATTGCAGGGCGCTGCAGTTGTGGAGGGTGGGGCGGCCATCTGGGGGTAAGTGACAAGTGGTCAGGGTTTGAGAGTAGGATTGGCATGATCACACTCTCCTGCGAGGAGAAAGGAAGGCAGGAGGTTTGAGGACCACATCCGAAAGAGCGTGTTAAGACATGAAGCCTGTGTGTGTTTAGAACCTGAGGGGGAGGAAGAGGAGAGAGCTGTGTCTGAACTCAGAACCGTGGTGGTCTAGAAGCAGGAGGCAGCTTAGATGATACGGGTAGGAGTAGGACCAGCCTGGTGGGGTTACACCCATGCAGCTACGCAGAGCCCTGTATTTAGAAGGTTGTCCTGCTTGGTTCAGTGTCCTGTTCTCACCATCTTGGAATTTTTATTAATGTTTAAACAAGGGGGCTTGCACAGGGCTTGCAAATTACATCACAGTCACAGAGCATATAGATTACTGGATGACATTCTTTCGTTCATTCTTCCATCCATGTGCCCGGCGCCCTTCTAGGCAGCTAATTCTTTTCTCTGGGACTTGGGTTGGTGGCCAAATAATTGCACCTGTTTATTTTTTTTATTATACTTTTTTCCAGTAACTTCTTTTTCTTTTCTTTGTTGAGATTTGGCATGACGCGTTGAAGTCAGTATCTCTGTGTCCTCAATCTGTACTTCTCGGAGTGAGACATTCTCCTCTCAGCGTTTGTAGGTTTGCGAATAGAAAATGAGAAAAAGGATGCTGTTACTTAGCCATTTCCAGCCCCAGGATATGTAAGTAAGTAAGCCAGAAGGGTTTGTTGGCTTGAATTCTCCAATTACTTGCTTCAAGTTTAGAGTTTGTTTTGTTTTCTCTGTAGGCCTTACAGGTTAGTGGTCGTAACGAAATAAATAAAATTTGGAAAGTAAGTAAAATTCGGAAATCTGCGTGACACTAAATATTTGGGTATTGTGTTTTACCTCTCATTTTAATTTCTATATTTGCTTATAAAGCTCCAGTTTTTGGTCTGTTTCGTGGCTATCTATACTTTTCATACATGAGTGGAAAGGCTTAGCAGTCTGAGATATCAGGGCCTTTGGTACTGTGCTAAACATCTTCCATTTCCTTGGGGGTGTGGGGGGAATATAGCTCAGGGTGAATGATTAGAATGGAAATAGCATATTGATTCTCTGCTAGGGAAGGTCAAGATGATGAATTATTCGAAACCTTCTGAGAAAATTATGAGTGCGTAGGTAGTACATCCAAAGAGATTATATTGCTCTTCTCACTTTTATTTTGTGCCTCAAATAAACTTCTGTTTTAAAAAGAGCCCCCCCTTTGTTTATTTTATTTCCTGAAATTAAAATTGCAAAACCGTATCATTAGTGTGTATTACCCTCTGGTAGCCTCTTACACCTAAACTCAGATTTTAACTGAGATGTTTTTAATCTTGCCTTCCTATGTGGATATTTAGATGATACTTCCTTGTTTTCTTAAGGGAATACAGACTTCTGTTCTCCTTTCCCTCTGAGACATGTTGTACTCGGTGACGTTGGGCCAGCAAAGGTGGCCTGGTTTCATTTGCTTTCATACTGACTTGAAACAACATGCCTACGAGTTATCACACCCTCATTCCCCCTTAAATCAGCTTTTCTTTACTTTATGGGCAAGTGCGCTTCGTTGATCCCAGATGTTTCCATGCTACCTAGACATGCAACCATATGCCTCCCCCATTTATTTTGCATAATGTGACATAGTGCATGTTTGGGTGCACTCTTAATGTGTGCTGTTTACCTCTGAGATGATCAAGAAACCAATTTCCTGATGACAAAAGAAAAGAGGGTCCCATGGTAGCTTGCACATTTCTATTTACTGTTTTACCCTTGAGAAATCCTTCACACTGTTGAAGCCTTGACGTTTAAAAAAGCCAGTGAGCCATCAGAACCACAACAGTGGCTTGTATGCTCTATTCATTAGTGTTTGTCATGGTTGTCCATATTGAATTATGGAATTTGAAAGTATTTCATTCCATGGAACAGGGTTGGATTTGCACTGTAGAAATGAGTGATACATGAATCACAGATTAGCCAAACTTCATTCTGTTTTGCATTCTAAAATTACCCTGAGTTTGCCTAATAAACATATTGCCCTTCATTGATTAAGGGCTTGTTCCCTAATTTGTTTTGCAGCAAATCACCGTTTTCTCATACCACCCAGTGGTCATGTGGACAAGAATTTCCCCTCTGCATGGTATCGCAGAACTTGGGTGGAATAATTCAAAGGAATTGTTCCTTTGTCTCAGTGGGGCACATGGTGATTATTTATGGTCAGTGTTTCATGAAAATTAAGTTCCCTAAGATTTATGTTTTCTAAGTGTTAACTATTTGCAGAGTAAATGTAAAATGCTGAACTGTGACTGGCCAGTGTCTTTCTAGCACTTAAATTAGAGCAGCCCAGTACTCCTTTTGCTGACAATCATTCAACCTCCTCGTGCCTCAATTATATTTTCAGTCAATGACATGTTCATAAATCAAATGGATAGTTTCAATCTTAGTGGAATATGTAAGTCATATATATATCCAGGACCTGAGAATCAGACTTTTCGTATTCTTAACATATCCTTGTTTAATTCTGTTCTTAACAAATTTACCTTCTTTTATTGTAAGCTGTAAACAATTTAAAACGTAAATATTGACACGGAAGTCCAATGTTATTTGTATGTTACAAACATAAAGCTTAATTTTTTCTTTGAATAAAAAAGGCATATTATAAGAATATGCCTCTTATTTTTGGAATGGGAACACTAATGGGCAGTGAAACATAAATATTTATGGATAATTATAAAGGAAAGAGGTTTGATTCTGCCTTCCCCCAGGGAGGTGGATTTGCTGTCCCTTCCTTCATAATTATAGTCATTTCCATTTGAAACTTTCATAGGCAGTAACAGAAGAGAAAATGACAATACTTCATTGCAATAGCCATTAGACAATGTATGTTCTCCACTTGATATGTATTCTGGGAAAAAAAATTGCTTTAGGATGGTAACAAAGAAAGCAGCCTGTGTAGATATCTGTCGTTGCTGCTTTGTGCAGACGTCGATGACTTTGGGAGGTGGGGTGGCATTAGAGGGTTACGATATTTCTAGTGTTTTATGAGATTGCTGGATATATTGAACTCACTAATGATTGTCTTCGAACAAGACAATAGGGTGTTGCTAACAGAAATAGACCTTTGGCTTTATGTGCATGTGACCAACAAATGCTTTCTGCGAGTACAAAGCTCGGTTATGCAGGGTCTCAATAATACGCTTTACGTATTTTTTTTCCTTGAAACTTACAACAAAGACTTGGTTGCATCCTGTTGTGGCTGATGAGTATTTGTTTAATATCATACATATTTTCAGTTTATAACTTATGTAAACGTTAAAATTCAACTGTAACAGAGACAGATTGGCCTTTTTACCCAAAGCCACATGTGTTTATATATTCCCTTTATATATTTAATGGGTTCGAAATTTACAGTCCCAACTTGGTCATAAAGAAAGTCATATTTTTCTTCATTTTTCTATAGCTGAACTCAGCTCGGTCATGAACCACCATTTATGCAGATAACACAGAATATGATTTTGTAACTTCAAGTAGCTCTTTTTTGCAGGTTGAAAATATTGTCTTTTGGATAATACTCAATTCATTCAGTTTTTTCTCTCCCTTTTTTTTTTTTTTTTTTTTTTGCAGTGCAGATTTAAAAGTCTTTGACTATACTGCTTTTTCCTCTAAAAGTTTTTCTTCCAGGTGCCCCCTGCCCTATTGGCACCTGGCTAGAGGAGTGGGTTATGTGGCATCATGATGGAAGGCAAAAGTGTCTGGCTTACGTTCTGACCTCCAGGACTTACCGCAGTGAATAGTCTGGTCTTGCTTGGTGTTTCATATCAGCATTTATCGTCGGAACATCCCCCACTGTGGCATCCATTCTCCATTCTCTTGGTGCAAGTGGTACACAGTGCTGCTCCCAGGGCTTGACCAGCTCTCTAGGTTGGCTGGACCATCTCTGTATCGTGGCTTTCATTGCCACCACTGCTGCCCTGAGACCCTCCATTCCCATACCTGTATCATGGCTGTTGGCAGGCATGGTGACTTCTTACTGTCACCTGTCTCCTGTTTACCTTAGATTGTAGAAAGATTTTTCAGATTTCTTCCATGCCCCAATACATTGGCATTTGGCTGTGGGTCATCTCCCCCAGTGATTTGCCCCAATAGCATCCTTCTCTCCTTATGGCCACCATGTTGGGACAGGGAACAAGTGTGAGGGGAAAATCAGAAGTCCACTTTTAAACATCTTACATTTGGGATGCCTAGTAGACATACTGGTGGAGTAGGCAATTGAATATACAAGTCTAGAGTGTAGGAGAGAGGTCTGGGCTAGAGATCAGAATTCAGAAGTCATTAGCCTTTAAGTCATTCTTCCAGGTAAGAGACTGGATGAGATCACAAGGAGAGTAAGTGTAGATAGAAAAGGGAAGAGATGGACTCATTAAAAGGAGGGGGAAAAACTGAGAAGCTACTGTAAATAATAATCATAATTTAAAGAAAATCATTATAGGCTGAAGAGCTGGGTGGGATGTTAAATTCTCATTCTTGGAAATTATAGGAAATAGATCTAAAAGGGCAGCCATTTGTCCTTACCCAGGCTTCACTGACTGATCTCAGGACTCTTTCCTACAGGGCCTGGAATCTTCTACTACTCTACACAACGCTTTCAATTAATTGAAATTGGCACTTATAATGAAACTTATTTGCCGACTCTGAAATAGATTCTAGAGTGGGAAGAACAGCAATTGGTTTAAATTAAAAAGTAAACCTCTTTCCTTCCTGGAGATTTCTGGTCCTAAGACACTTTAAAACACCCAATCATAACCCACAGACTGGAATGGGTCCTTGTTAGTCTAAGATTTAATCAGTATGGTTCTGGTCACAAGACTGCCTATGGCATCATAGAGAATCCCCAATGTGTGCTCAGAAAAGGACCCTGAGATACATCAATGGAAGGATCTAGAGGCAAGGGGACCTTCAACCATGATCTCCCAGAATCTTTTAAATCCTCTTACACACTGCTTTCTTTCCATTCTTTCTGGAACTAAAAGAGATCCAGAGCCTTGAACGTGACAGTGAATCCTCTAGGATCCAGTCTTGGCAACACATAAAAGGTCTGAGTCTTAGAGCTGTATTCTTATCTAGAGAGTCCAGATGGTAGGCTGCGGTCCTTCATTTGAGAGCACATTCTAATCACTTGGTTTGCTTTATATTTATAGAACTGTACAATGAACTATGGGACATTTGGTTTATGGGTCAAACTACACTGAATGCTGAGCAACATAAATCCTATAGAATTTTAAATTAACTTGGCTAAAACATTTATATCCATGAAATTCAAACTTGTTAAATTTTGTTCCCTTGCCAACTTCTGTTTGGTGATGCCCACCCAAATGATCATATTGCTTAAATTCTTTTCCAAAGTAGGATAAATTGTGATTAATTTTTAAAAAATCATCTAGAGGTGCCTGGGTGGCTCAGTCGGTTAAGCGGCCGACTTCGGCTCAGGTCATGATCTCACGGTCCGTGAGTTCGAGCCCCGCGCCGGGCTCTGTGCTGACAGCTCAGAGCCTGGAGCCTGTTTCAGATTCTGTGTCTCCCTCTCTCTGACCCTCCCCCGTTCATGCTCTGTCTCTCTCTGTCTCAAAAATAAATAAACGTTAAAAAAAATAATAAAATAAAATAAAATATCATCTAAAAATTCTTGAACTCTCAGATATTCTAAGAATTGCAAAACTAGAGTTAGAAAATTATTGTGTAAAAGCAAGGTTTCTAAAGCTTGGTGCTATTGACTATTGCTGTGGGGCATTGCCCTGTGTATTGTAGGATTGTTAACAATATCCCTAGCCTCCACCCTCCAAGGGCTAGTGTTACCTTTACCCCAGGTTTGACAGTGGAAAATATCTCCAGACATTGCCCTGCAAGGCAAAATCATTTCTAGTTGAGAACCACTGGTGTCATGGGAAAAAAAAATCACTTCTTATCTCTGTAGGAGATATATTTAAGACATTCTAATTTATATGTATAGATTTTAAGGCTCTCAAATGCTTTATCTTTTCCCTGCTATGTGAGAAGCACCATGGACTGGGGACTTTGGTTGACCAAATCACCGTTGACATAATGGTAAGAAAATCTGGTAGCCTCTTAGGACTATGTGGCAGGGGGTTGTACTTGTGGAATAAGGTTTAATGAGGTTGGGTCAATTAGGCAAGAGCAACAGACTTGAAACAAATTGGTATCAGTCACAGAAGTGGATTCTGGCTTCCTACATCACCGTTTATTTACAGGGAACCATGCTATTGATTGAGAATCTTGACTCACAAGGTCTGAAACTTCTGTAGTGTATGTGCATGTATTGGTTCATTATACCATAGGCCAAAGCTCACAAGAAAAAATAACACATGGGTATTGATGGCCCCAAAAGAAAAGACTCGAACAGTTAGGAAGAAACCTCTTCTTGCTGTCAAAAATTATTTCCACGTTAAGCACACACAAAGGATTGATGAGCATAGGTTAGTGTAGTACGATGCAAAGTAGTTGTTTAGGACTGAAAAGAAATGAGCCAACCTGTATATAAAGAGAGTTAAGATTTCAACAGATCAATTACTGGCCTACATTTTGTCAACGAATGTGATTTGGGGCAGTGACACTGGAAGCTTTTAGCAGCAGCTAGGGTAATAACCATGGAGGGTTCCTCCTTAGAGGAGAGAAGGAAGGCGTCTATCTGAATGACTGTGGGGTGGGGGGGTTTCAGTTAGGTGCTCTGAAATTCCTATCCCTACTCTCAGCAAACTAAATATTGTACAATGATGCTATGAGTACTCAACCCTTAGGATTTTTCCAGAAAAACGAAAACCACAGAATGTAAATATCTTCTTTAAATAATTTAAAACAAACTCAAAATTTAGTGATTTTTTTATTCTTATTTGGAAAATCTGAAAATTCCTTTGCCGATTTGCAGTGTGATTCCAGTGTGCATGACCTTGCTTAAAACTTGTGTCATGATCTTTGACCAAGTTCTTTAGGCTTCCAGATTTTCTGGTTTATGTCACTCGGTATATAAAAATATCTGTAGGGATTTTTTCCCTCAGGCTGAGGAGAAATTTTATGGATGGGCTATAAATAAACTCTTTAAAAACTAGTAACAGTTGCTGTGTTCTTGGGCATCAATACCATGTAGGCGTTTGAGGTGAACAAACTTTATCCAGAAACCAGAACATAAAATGTGTTTAGTGACAAAAAAGCTTTTTTAGTCCTAAGTTTGGCTGATTAACTATTTTGTCTTTGGTTGGTTTCCAAATGGAGATGTTCTTTAAAAATGAAAAGTGATTTGTAATAACTGTGAATACTTCTCTGTAAAACCTTCTTCAATGGGGTTGAATAATTCATGCGTCTTTAATATTGGAGAAAGAGGTTATTCCTTGAAGTCTAGTTTTTCATAACCACTTTGCCAGGGCTGATCGATCTTTCCACTTAATCATGATACGCCTCCATGAAACACACACTTAGTGGGCCACTGAGCCCTGGGACCTCCAAGCACATAAAAAGTAGGCCACAGAACACATATACACAGTATTGATTTTGACTGCCACACAGAAGTTTTATCAAGAAACAAACATCCCTAAGGTAGAGAAAGAAAAGTAGGATGTAGAGCAAAGATAGAAGCTGTGTTTCACTAAGAGCAAATTAAGTTGCGGACCTACCTTGGCAGATCTTAAGTAGTTAAGACCACACATTTTGGAAACAAAGTGCCTGCACTTTTTCCCGAGACACTGGACTTTCATGGGCATCCATGGGCTTATGTTCATATCTTTAGACAAATCTGCAGCTTTGACACAGTGGTTCCTCATCTATTTTCTGTTTTCTTCAAGCTTCCAATGATCCCAACTCGTCATTTTGTCCTGGTTACAAGTCACTGGCCAGCCTCTAGGCTGGCTTCCTTGAGTATTGCGACCACCTCTGGTCCAGTTCATTATGAACAAGGAGGCAGGATTGGTCACGTGACATCAAATTTGGCTACTGTTAGTAGGATAGTGCTCTGTGAGAGGGGATGTCTCAGGGTAGGCCTTCTGACACCGAAGCCCCTGTCGTCTGATAACAGTATAACTTTCCATAAATCATGTTCTCCTTTATTACATAGATATTCATAACAAGACTTAAGAGCCTAATTGAAAAGTGATCTTATATATATCCACTGGATTTTTTTAAATTTTTTTTTAATGTTTATTTATTTTTGAGACAGAGAGAGACAGAGCATGAACGGGGGAGGGTCAGAGAGAGAGGGAGACACAAAATCTGAAACAGGCTCCAGGCTCTGAGCTGTCAGCACAGAGCCCGACGTGGGGCTCAAACTCACAGACCGTGAGATCATGACCTGAGCCGAAGTCGGACGCTTAACCGACTGAGCCACCCAGGCACCCCTATCCACTTGATTTTTAAGTCTACCCATTTTAGTATCTCCTTGAAAAATCCTTACCTTACCTCTAACTGTACTCTCTCCTCTTTTTTCTTTGTTGTTTGTTTTTAAATTTTATTTATTTAAATTCAAGTTAATTAACATACAATATAGTATTGGTTTCAGGAGTAGAACCCAGTGATTCATCACTTACGTGATACCCAGTGGTCATCCCCACAAGTGCCCTCCTTAATTCCCGTCACCCATTTAGCCCATCCCTCCACCCACCTCCCTTCTAGCAACCCTTAGTTTATTCTCTGTACTTAAGAGTCTCCTATGGTTTGCCTCTGTCTCTGTTTTTATCTTATTTTTCCTTCCCTTCCCCTGTGTTCATCTGTTGTGTTTCTTAAATTCCACTTATGAGTGAGATCATATATTTATCTTTTGCTGACATTTGGCTTAGCCTAATACAGTCTAGTTCCATCCACATTATTGCAAATGACAGGAGTTCATTCTTTTTGATCGCCGAGTAGTATTCCATTGTGTGTGTGTGTGTGTGTGTGTGTGTGTGTGTGTGTGTGTGTACACACACACCCCACATCTTCTTTATCCATTCATCAGTTGATGGACATTTGGGCTCTTTCCATACTTTGGCTATTGTTGAAAGCGCTGCTATAAATAGTGGGGTGCATGTGCCCTTTTGAATCAGCATTTTCACAGGCCAGATCTAGAAGGTGTTAAAATCTTCCAAGAATAACAATAGGGCGATTCTATCCCCTTTCATCATTTCAAAAACTTTGGAGACCTGGTATCAGAGAGTGAGGCCTAGATGCCATGATTACCACAGCCTCATTCTCCTGACCAGCCCAGCAGTCACAGTAGTACATTTGCACTTTGGTCCTCATGACTACCTGTGTACCCCTGTCAGTCGCAGTTGGCAGAGGGGGCCCCCCAGATGAGTCCATCATCTCCACAGGTGATACGTGTAAGTGATTTTCTTCAGGAACCCACTAAACTGACAACCTGGTTGGAATGGTGTGAAGGGAAGGGAGGCCGGCTACTGCATGTGCTATATCACACCTGAGTTCCTGGGGACCCCTGAGCCTACCCATTATTACCACATCAGACCCCAGCCTGGGTGTTAGCAGACCGTGAATGCAGAAAGGTGGGTTCTTAATGCCAATGCTCCATAGGTCTTCTAGACAAAGTGTTGCTCTTTATAATCCCCAAACAAATGACTTTGGGTCAAGAGGTCCTTAGTTCACTTGCTTTGGGCATTAGAATTTAGTGGTTTTAAGGATGTTTATTTAATATGAATGATTAATTAATACCTTTTGGTAGACGTTTGCTTTTATCTCTTTTGGGTAAATCCATGAGAGCTGAATTGCTAGATAGGTGCATATTTAGTTTTAGAAGAAACCTCCAGACTTTTTGCGGCCATTTTATCATGTATACTCACAGTGATGCTGTATGAGAGTTCTAGTAGCTCCAGACCCTTGCCAACATTTGTCATTGTCAGTCTTTTTAGTGTTGGCCATTTTGTTGAGTTTATGGTATTATCCTGTGGTTTTATCTTATTTATTTCTTATTTATTTATTTATTGAGAGTGAGTGAGCATGAGTGGGGGAGAGAGGCAGAGGTAGAGAGAGAGGGGGCTCAAACCCACAACCCTGGAATCATGACCTAGGCCAAAATCAAGAGTCAGATGCTCAACCAACTGAGCCACCCAGGTGCCCCTATCTTCTGGTTTTAATGTGCATTTCCTTGGTGGCTAAAATGGAGCACTTTTTCTTGTGTGTGTTGACTTTCCGTATATATTGTTTTGTGAAATATCTGGTCAAAACATTTTTCCATTGTTATTTGGCTGTTTGTGTTTACTACTGAGTTGTAAGAGTTCTTTATACGTTCTAGAAACAAACTGTCAGATAAATGTTTTATAAATATTTTCTCCTAGTCTGTGGTTTGTCTCTTCAGTTTCTAACAAGTGTCTTTTGATGACAGAATTTTAAAATTTTGAGTGAAATATATATATTTTTTACTTTTTTGGTTGTTTTCTGTATCAAGTCTAAGAAACCTCTGCCATTTCCATTGCAAAGACATTCTCTAATGTTTTCTTTTATAAACTTTATATTTTAAACTCTTCAGCTACTTCATTTTTGTCTATGGTGGATATTAAGGATGAAGGGTTGTTTTTTTTTTTTTTAAAGAAATATCCAGTTGATTTATCATTACATTTGGAAATGCTTTCCTTTTCCCATTGAATGGCTATGGTACTTTTGTGAAAAATCGACCAGGTAATGTGAACAAAAATAGTAGAGGAGTGATCACTGAAAATATTCCCCTTCACAAATGCAATGACAACACTGGCAAAAATGATCACAGTCCACATGTTCAGAATTATGTAAATTGACCAAAGGCTTACAACAATCTGGGGAGTGTTTATTCAAGAAAAACAGCCAAATCTCAGTAAGAACAGTGAATTTTCTGGCATTTTTACTTGCTCTGTTTCAATCTCCTCCCCCCCAGCTGTAGGCTTGGTAAAACCTAGCAGCCTGGCAGCCACTGGAGAGAGCAAAACAAGGCTGTTTAGAGCTGCATTCTCAGAGAATTGTCATTATTTAACCCCTCTGGTAGTTCTGTGGAAGACCTGACTGAGAACTTGCCAGTGTAGCTTTTTTCCCCTTGGAGACATTAATTGAAATCAGGCCAAGGCAATTGTTAGGCATTGTGACTCTTTGAGTTAGGCGAGAACAGCCCCACGAACAGTGGGCTAACCAAAGTGCTTAAAGTAGCAAAGTTGGGGAATGACGTTTGCATAAGGGGCTTTGAAAAGCTCTGATATGTTTCTGGGAATCCAAAAGGCCATGCTCATATTTAGGTGTATGCATCTTCCCAGAGTGGTGTACATGCTCAAGGAAGATCTGCGGAGGCCCTAAGTGCTCACTTCTGGATAGGCTTGAGGCATTGGACAAGCAGGAAGTAGAGACCAAGGTGCAGCTGTGTAAACTGCCTGGCTGAGTAGTTGAGAAATGCACCAGTAACACACAGACTGAGAGACCTGTTAGTTTCAGGCATGGAAGGCAATCTCTGTTCCATAATTAGCTACCTGCTAAGCTGATAGATCAAAGACTTCAGTGGCTACACATGACAATGAATACAGATGTTACAGAATTTGTTCAGAAAAGTCTCTAAACAAACCACAACAAAAATAAACCCTGGGGAAAGAGGAAAGTCTGATTTCCAGTTTGCCAAATTACATCATTTAAGATGTTCAGTTTTCAACAAAAAATGAGATACACAAAGAATGAGGAAAGTAAGGCCAGTCACAGTGTGAGGGGGTTGCACTGGAGAGGAGGCAGTCAGTAGAAACTCCCTGAGGAAGCCCATATATTGGATGCACTAGACAAAGATTTTAAAGCAGATGTTTTAGAGGCACTTAAAGAATGAAAAGAAACCATGTCTAAATAAATAAAGTATGAGAAAAATGCCTTGACCAAATTTAAATATCAACAGAGATAGCAATTATAAAAAAATTTAATAGAAATTCTACAACTGAAAAGTACAATAATGGAAATGAAAAAATCACTAGAAGGGCTCAAGACCAGATATGAGCAAGTCGAAGAATCACTAACTTGAAGAAAAGTGGAGAGTCTCAGACCTTGGGACATCATCAAACATAATGATATGTACATATTAGGAGCCCAGAAAAAGAGGAGAAAAAAGGATAAAGAGTACTTAATGAAACAATGGCTAAAAACTTCCCAAATTTGATTCAAAGCATTAATTTGTACACCAAGGAAACTCAACAAACTCTAATCCAAATAGGATAAACTCAGAGAATTATCCTAGACGGCATCATAATTAAATTGCCAAAACCCAAAGAGAAAGAATCTTGAAAAGAGAAGCAATTCATTACAAATTCGAGGGATCCTAGATATATTAGCAGCTTATTTCTCATCAAAAACCATGGAAGCTAGAAGGCAGTGGGTGAAATAGTCAAAGTTCTCCAATAAAAAGTTATAAACCAAAATTCTATATCCAGCGGATCTATTCTTCAATAATAAAGGAGAAATTAAATATTGCCACATTGATAAAAACTGAATTTGTCACTATTATATATCTTCCCCACAAAACTAAAAAAATCCTTTAGTCAAAGAAATGATAAGGCAATTAATATTGTAAACCGGAAAATACCTATTTAACACAGAAGAGAGCAGTCAATTATGAAGAGAGGAATAAAGAGGACATAAAAATATAGAAAACAAATAGTAACAGCAAAGATGAATTCTGCCTTATCAATAATCACAATAAATGTAAATTAATTATACACCCTAATTAAAAGGCAGAGAAATGAACACTGGATTAAAACAAAACAAACAAAAAAAACAGGGGCCCCTGGGAAGCCTGGTCAGTTAAGTGTCTGACTCTTGGTTTCAGCTCAGGTCATGATCTCGCAGTTCATGGGCTGGAGCCCTGTGTCAGGCTCTGGGCTGACAGTGTGGAGCCTGCTTGGGATTCTCCCTCTCCCCGCACCCCCCCTCTCTGCCTCTTAAAATAAATAAAAGAAACTTTAAAACAAAAACAAAACATGATCCAACTATATGCCATCTACAAAAGACTTTAGATTTAACCTAGGCACAAACAGATGAAAATAAAAGGATAGAAAAAGGTATGCTATACAAACAAACTATACTAAAAGAGAACTGGAGTGTCTATACTAATACCAGACAAAATAGATTTTAAGATAGAAAATTGTTACTAGAGAGAAAGAAGAATAAAATGATAAAAAAGGTCAACGTATTGAGAATATATAGCAATTTATAAACATATGTGCACCAAATGAGCCCTGAAATGCATGAAACCAAAACTGACAAAATTGAAGAGAGAAATAGAGAATTGAGCAAGAATAGTTGAAAGTTTCAATACTCAACTTGGAATAATCGATGGAGCACCTGGAGAGCAGATCAATAAGGAAATGGAAAACTTTGGATAACACTGGAAGTCTGCTAGACCTAATAGAACTCTGTAGGACACTGTCCTAAACAGTAGAAGAACATATCTTTTCCCCAAAGGTACATGGAACATTCTTCAGGACATACCATATGTTCAACTATAAAACAAGCCTCAATGGGGACACCTGCGTGGCTCATTCAGTTAAGTGTCCAACTCTTGATTTCAGCTTAGGTCATAATCTCACGATTCCTGGGTTTTGAGCCCGACATTAAGCTCTGTGCTGATAGTGTGGAGCCTGCGTGGGATGCTGGCTCTCCCTCTCTCTCTGCCCCTCCCCCCCACCTCTCTCTCTCTCTCAAATAAACATTTAAAAAATGGATTTAACATTTAGTTATGAAATTAATACAAAGCATTTTATTCAGTTATAAGGGAATAAAATTAGGGTAAGTAACTGAAAGAAATTTGAGGAATTAAAAAAAAAAACACCTGTAAATAACCAATGAGTTAAAAAAGAATCACAAGGGGAAAATTAGAAAAGACTTTGTGATGAATAGAAATGAAAACATGCCAGAACTTATAGGATACAGCTAAAGCGTGCTTAGAGGGAAATTTGTAGCTGTGGGTGCTTCTATTAACATATGAGAAAAATCTCAAACCTATAATCTTCTGTGCTTAGAAGTTAAGAAAAGAAGAGCGGACAAAAACACAAAGCATTAAAAAAATTAAAAATAAAAAAATAAGCCTCCGTGACAAAGTAAATGAAACAGAGAACAGAAAAAAAAACAATAAAGTCAGTTAAACCAAAAGTGGATTCTTCGAGAAAAAAATCAACAAAATTGGCAAACAAGGGGAAAAAAAGAGAGAAGACTCAAGTTACTAAAATCTGATTTGAAAGAAGGGAGGAGCATTACTACCAACCTCAGAGAAATAAAAAGGATTATAAGGGCATACTATAACCAATTGTATACCAGGAATTAGGGAATGTCGATGAAATGGACAAATTCCTAGAAAGAAAACTGCATTGAGCATTAAATAAGACGTTTATAATGCTATTGTTATAGGTACTGGCCCATGCTTATTGCTAAATGAATGTTAGCTATATTATAGTATTATATGCAGGCTTCTTCATTTCTGGCCATCTTCATACCACAACTTCAGAAACACATTTCCATAAAGATACTTTAGTTCCCATTACAGATTGCTTTACCTGTTACCAAAATTGATTTAATTTCGTTCCATTTCTAGACCTGGTTGTATAAAGATTAAAAATCCGTGTTGAAAGTTTTTTCCCCTAAAATCATTAATGATGGACTTACTAATAACTGGAAGAAACTAGAACTTAACCCGCCTTCTACCCCATTTCAAGATTGCATTTGACATCTGAACCCTGTTTGGTATAATTCCCATTTGGATTATAACAAATTGGAACAGAAATGGTCCCCCTTTCTATATGTCCTGTTTTGAATGTATTGATAACCCTCCAAGGTTTTATTATGCCTTTTTCTTCTTTATGCTTTTCTGCTACATCTGTTTCTTTTTTTCTTATCATTTTATTCCTTTGGAACCATTGAGTCGCCGAATAAATAATCTTACTGCTCTCCGTCAAAAAAAAGGTTTTAAAGACCCTGATATGCATATATAGATTCATTTCCCAATTGGTTCATTTCTATCTTCTACTTTTGACTACTTTCCTTTTCACAGTAGTTTTATTGTACTTAAAAGAGTTAATGTAATTCTTGTATGTATTCAGTTTCATTACAGTGGGAATAGCACTGGATTTGGAACAAAGAGAATTGAGTTGATATCTGTAATTTCTTCCTCACCATTATGTGGCTGTTGACAAGTTACGTAGCCATCTGAGATTCTGTGTTGTCAACTAGAAATTGGCAGTTGCACCTGTCTCAAAGCTGTTGGAATTAGATATGATTAAACAAAATAATTTTATGAAAGTGCTTACTCCACTCCAACAAGTGTTTATTTCCTTTTCCTTGAGCAAGTCAATTCTTCGTCAATAAAATTAGATTACAAACCTCGTAGGTTTTGAAGAGATGAAATATTCGAAGTAATTGATGTATCCTGCCAACATAAGATACGATTATTCCCCTTTTTTGTTGTTGGAATGTCTTCTTTGTTGGTATTTTGACTACGTAATATATTTTGTTCAGAGAGAATTAAATAGTCGTTGTATGTAGGTATCTATAACAATGCAATTCCTTACTCTACTGGATGAAGGACAGGTAGTATATAATCATATAAGGAAAATAATTTCAGGACATCTGTCCTCCAGATAATATAACACTTCTATTTAAACCCC
This sequence comes from Lynx rufus, assembly GCF_022079265.1. NCBI lineage: Eukaryota > Metazoa > Chordata > Mammalia > Carnivora > Felidae > Lynx > Lynx rufus. The sequence goes on from NW_025814823.1 coordinate 8,619,765, forward strand.
AGGTTAACATTTGACCACAAGTCTTGAGAATAGTGCACGAAGTTGGAATTACGTGCTTTGTCTTTAATAGTAATATCCTCAACTAAACAAAGCAGTGAAAGGTGAGAAAGCTGATTATATTACTCTGAGAAAGTGAGAGAACTTTTCATTTGCTCAGTGTGATGTTTTAAAAATCTTTTGCAGCAAGAATGAAAAAGCAAAATAATGAAGGAGTCAAGCAAACAATGATTTGTTAAGATATAAACTGATAATAAGTCTGATAGAGCTTTGTTTTAAAGGAAAAACACCTCCCAGTTGGCTGCTAGATATTAAAAGATAAACTTTTTTGAGAGAGAGAGAGAGAAAGAGAGAGAATGGGAGAGAGTGAGCGAGCCAACAGGAAAGGGGGAGAGGGAGAAAGAGAATCTTAAGCAGGCTCCATGCTGAGTGTGACTGAAGCAGGGTTCAATCTCATGAGCATGAGATCATGACTTGAGCCGAAATCAAGAGTTGGGCTCTCAACTGACTAAGCCACCCGGGCACCCCAAAAGATAAACATTCTTACTTGCATTCACCAAATAGCAGTAATGGACATTTTTAAATTGCATATGTTTTGAATTCTGGTCATGTGGGAAGAGGATAATCCTAATATCTCCTGGGAACATAGGATGCTTCCAAGTCCTGTAATTATTACAAATGCATCACTCAGGAATGATGTGGATGGAACAAGTACTCGTGCCTCAACTTTCTTAAATATCCAGAGGGAAGGACCACACGAGCCAAAATTACTACCACAACATCTCATTATGACTTTAGAGTCTTACCATCTGAAAGACGTTTCAGCAGAAAATTTTCGGTATACTCAGGGGTGGCACAGAATCAAGACAGGGAACTTCTAGGACAGCACCTCCTGGTAGAAATATGTGTGTCACACATATATGACTTTTAATTTTCTGGTAGTCACGTTAAAAAAAAAAAGTAGGGGCGCCTGGGTGGCGCAGTCGGTTAAGCGTCCGACTTCAGCCAGGTCACGATCTCGCGGTCCGGGAGTTCGAGCCCCGCGTCGGGCTCTGGGCTGATGGCTCAGAGCCTGGAGCCTGTTTCCGATTCTGTGTCTCCCTCTCTCTCTGCCCCTCCCCCGTTCATGCTCTGTCTCTCTCTGTCCCAAAAATAAAAAAATAAAAAAAATAAAAAAAAAAGTAAAAAGGAACAGGTGCAGTTAATTTAACAATACACTGTATTTAGTTCAGTAGATCTAAAATATTACCATTTTGACATGTCCTCAATATAAAACTCATATGACACTGTATGTTATTGTTTTCATATTTTCCTCGCGTAGCACACCTCCACTCGGAGTAGCCACATTTCAAGTACTGAGCAATGTGCTTGCTTCTTCCACAGGTACCTCTAATATTTCAGATATGGTCTGTAATCATACACATAGCACATTGGTTGTATAGGTATTTTGTTTATTTTTCTTTAAAATGTACAGTATCATAAAACTATAGATTTCACACGAAAAAGAAAAACACCTCTTCTAATCCACAGCTTCAGCATGTCTTTCGTTTCATTTCTGTGCACCTGCTGGTCATGGTGAGCGGCTTTATATTTCTGACTGACTCTTTATAATATGACTCCGGCCCAGCCTACTTATCCAACCTGCGCATCTCATCGCCCCCCAATATACACCTCTGATAGAGGTTATGGCCCTTTCCTCATTACCCCATGGGTAGTCTGTGCTGACTTCTCTGGCTTTATTCATGATTTTCCATTGCCTGAACCTCTCACTCCTGTTCCCGAAGTGCATTTGTCTTGCTTCAATGAAACAATAAGAAAATTTCTTCAGGGCAGAGGTCACATCTCTCATTTCCCCAAAGAGGCTTTTTGAATCTTGGCATCCAATCTGACTTCCCATCAGACCTGGAGAACTTTAAAAAATTACCGATTACTGATTATCGCCTCGCAGGAATACAGATTTGGTAGGGCAGCTGGGGTCCAGGAAACCCCATTTTTATCGGGCAACTCAGATGCTTCTCATGTATCTTCTCTAGGACTCCAGTCAACGTCAAGGCATCAAGGACAAGCGGAATAAACACTAATAGGTAATAAATAGGCTTTTCAGACATGGAGGCTAAGGCTTTAATCAGAGGAGTAAGTGATGAAGGCCAAAGAATCAGAAATTGCCAATAAGTCTCTAGGTTAAATGACTTAGCCATTCAGTATAAATTATACTAGCCAGGAAGATGAGCCAAAAATGGCCTTTGGATATATACCCTATTTCTTCACAGCAGGCCGACACCACCAAACTTAAATTTTTACACATCAAATTTTTGTATTATATTGTTATTTCTTATTTGAGAGAGTCAGCGAGCACGGGCAGGGGAGAGGGGCAGAGAGAGAGAAAGAATCTTCCGCAGGCTCCATGTTCAGCGCGAAGCCAGATGTGGGGCTCAATCCCACGACCCTGAGATCGTGACCTGACTGAAATCAAGGGTCAGACGCTCAACCGACTGAGCACCCCCCCCCAGATGCCCCCACATCTAATTGTTTTAAACATAACCCAGATAAGCAGACTTTTAGCCATTCAGAGCCTGCCTGCTTGGCATACCCTGCAAAATTGTACCCAACACCTACAAGCCACAGAAAAGCCATGGGCTGTAAGGACTCCAAGCGGCCGCCGCCCCTCCGCGCCCTCACACAAGGACCCTCTCCCATCCCTCTCTCCCGGAGGAGCTTGCCTGCCTTCTTTCCCTTCCGCATAGCAACCCTGTGCAACGGCCTCTGGACGGTTGTGCTGAGACACTTGCCCTGCACACAAGCCTGTCAGAACATCATCCGGTGACACATGTGTGTGCTACTCCCACCTAGTGGTCGTATCTTTCTCCTTGCTCAGCCCTGAAATCCCTCGATCCCCCTACAAAGGCACCATAGGGGTAAAGGGACCATGTGTAGATTCTGGAAGTCAGAAAACATTAGATTGAGAAGCACCAGTGGCCAGATAAGAGGCAGGTCAGCTCTGACCCTGGGGAAGCACCTCCGTGTCCAGCAGGCTGGAACTCAGGATCTCACCAGGAAATGGGAGGAGGGAGGGGGTCACTGTGCAGAGGGTCCCCAGGGACCCTCACACAAGCCTGGCTGCTGGGCTGCGTCTGTAAATCATGTGTTTATCTCATTTCTAGAAGGTGTGACACATAGGGCAGGATAATGGGAAAGAATGTTCAGGACTTTCACAAACATTAGATTCCAGAATTCATTTGGGGGAACTTTGAGAAATTTCTTCAGAGGATAGAAAACCAAAAGTAAAAAAAAAAAAATTTTATAATGGAGATCTTTTTTGTTCCTCAGGAAAGAGACCATTATGATTTCTAATATTTATATCACATCATAGACCTGCTCCCATGTGTTAAACTATCATAACAGCTCTCCATGTTCTTCTCATAATATTAAGGCTATAAAGCTATTCTTGTTTTAGTTAAGCCATTAAAGCTGGTAATATCCACCTAGGATGAGAATAATTTTCTCTAGCCCAGGCAAGGAAGACAGTTAAAAAGAAAAGTCACTGGAGGAAAAAAAAAAAAAAAAAAAAGAAGAGATGTTTCACCTCTAATTATTTAACTTGCCAATTTTTTACTAACCTTTCTCTCCTTTATGTAGCCCAACCACATGTCTTTTTGCTTGTTTTTTTACTTAAGCCATAATTCATTGCCCTTTGAGTTAAGTTGGGAAGCTCCATTTCACAGGTGAAATGGACCCTAGGCGGTCAGGCTTATGGAGTGGGGAGGAGAAAGTTTCTTCAGTGCCAAGACCTCAGAGGGTCTACCCATTTTCTCTTCTCTAATATGCTCTAGTAAGAAGAAAAAGAACCTAGTGGTAGCTGACATTTATATGGCACTTATAATACCAAGTGCTTTTCACATATTCATTCAGTCCCTATGCCACCCAGAGGTTACACACTATTGAACCCCATTAATCGGATGGAAAAACTGAGGCAAAGAAAGCGAAAGTAACCTGTTGGGTGTATCAAGCTAGGAAGCCGTGGAGCTGGGATTCAAATGTAGCTCACCCAGTTCCAGAATCCGTGGTCCACTTGCTCTGCTGCCCTTGCCCAGCCCTGTGCCAAAGAGTTGGTTGGGGAACTGGCCTGTCTTGAACTTGGTTTGGCCTCACTGTGGCCACGGCCGTGACTCCCGGGAGAGCTCAGGGGCCTGTGGGTGGTAGGCACAGCTGAGCACAGGGAACGGCACCGCTGTAGCTTCTGGTGCAGCAGTTCGGTGTCGCCTGGGGAGAAATGTCTTGCTTTCGCAGTTTTTCCTAATTGCCTCCGCGCTGTCATTCTTAGTCCAGAGCATTTCATGTATATAACTTAGCGTATCGTCATTCCAGGGTGACCGTATCGTGGCAATCGCTCAACAAAGGGCTGCTTTCCAGGCATTTCTGGACTGCGAAACCTTGACTACTGGTTGGCCTTGTGGGCATTTACTGTGACCTACGTCATCACCGTAGTGGACTTGGGTCATTCTGCATTCTTCCCTTTTAATTAGAACAACCACATTCAAATGATTTACCCCAGAAGATACCTTGCTGCCAGCCTACCAACGTAGGTGTGCTTATTGATGCAGAGCTGGCTGGGAATCCCGTGCCCTACGGTTACCATACAGCTGGATGTGGGGGAGCCCAGAAGGGTGTGGTCCCAGGCGTGACCTGTGAAGGATGTGCCTTGCAGAATTTTAGACTGCTTCAGCTTGCCCTCGTTATGTTCTTTATTAGCCATTCTGTTGTAGGGACTTGAGAAATCCAGTTGGAGTTTGTGGGCAACTGTTTAGACAACTATAAGCTATAGAAAATGGGAAAATGTCCGAAGAATCTCAGTGCCTTGGTGGCTTTACATTACATAGCTGCTGCTAGCATTTCCAATATATAAATGTGCCTGCCTTTCTTCCTCCCTTTCTTCCTTCCTTTCCTCCTTCCTTTCTTTCTTTTTCTTTCTTTCTTTCTTCCTTCCTTCCTTCCTTCCTTCCTTCCTTTCTTTCTTTCTTTCTTTCTTTTTCTTTCTTTCTTTCTTTCTTTCTTTCTTTCTTTCTTTTTCTCTTTCTTTCTTTCTTTCTTTCTATCTTTCTTTCTTTCTCTCTTTCTTCCTCTCTTTCTTTTTGCATGATTGGCTCACAGGGAACTCTGATTTACGAAGGAAGAGAATTACAGGTATACAAACAGTGATGAGCAGTAGTTGTTAAGGTAGAAAGGTGATAATTAAAGACTGTCCCCCTGGGTACCAGCATAACTGAGATTTTGATATCTTGGCAGCTAGGATCTATGTTTGTGTTCTCTATGCTTCTGGAAGCTCTTTTGCAGTGCTTGTGAGGGTGGGCTACCCAAAGTACAAATGATGAGCTGGGGTTATGGGGTGCCTGGGCTGCTATGCCCAAGAGGCCACAGCTGGACCAAGCTGGCATTGAACCCCCTTACTTCTCACCAGATGACAGTCCTGGGAAATTCTGGAGATGGAGCTAATTGTCAACCCATCATTCCCTGCTCACAAGAGCCTTCATATTCAGACCTAGAAAGAAAGATAAATACCCCAGGGTATATTTTCCCTGAGTGCCTTCTCTGAGTTTTCTGAATGGCTATGGTTGTTTACTAGCTGGCAATGACTACAAAATTACATAATCATCCATCTCTATATCTTCTCCTTTAACGTAGTGAAGTCCCCGGTACAATGAGAATAAGACGTTTCATGCAACCTGTAAAAACGTATTTGTCAGTGGGGTGGTGCGTATAATGCAGTGAGTTATTTCCCAAGTGGCAAATAAGCTGGAAGGAGATGTTAATAGCAAAGAAGTCCATAAGGATGCCATAAATCTCAAATTTGCTTTGTGCCGAAATATTTTATTATAGCATTGGTGGTACTTGGGCGAAGTTTCCTGAGTAGTAAATCAGTCGAATTAAGTAATTACAGTTTGTGTGTGTGCTCATAAACTTCATCTAGGTCTTAAATATTTTGGTCTGATTTTCTGAGACGTTTGAGATTTAGTGAGACGTTTGTTTTGGAAAAAGTCTGGGTTAGTAAGTAGACAGAATAATAGGTGTGTGACTGTTCAGGGTATGAAACCAGTTAGGTAAAAATGCTAAGCGTGTCACATTTCCCACGCATCACTTGACATTTCAGTCATTTATTTTTAAACCCAAACTGGTGCATTATCTCTGTGGCCATCGTCAAGCTGCCTACAGTATGTCTGGGAACAGCACTCTACAGTTTAAGTTTATTATGTTAGGCCCAGAGTGAATGAAAGGAGGTATGGTAAACTGAAAGGTAAGAGAATGGCAGTTGGGCACACCAGGGGTGAGGGGAAGGGGTGGAAAGAGCCACGGGGAAGAGCTGGAAGAGAGGATGTAATCAGACAACACGTTCCACATTTTCTTCCAGGATTAGCTCTTTCGGGAGACTGAGTCAATTTTAGGAACATTGGAAAGGGATCGTTTCCAGCATTCTAACTATGGAAATTCTATTAATACCATTCAGTTCAGTCGAATGGATGATTCAGTTGAATGGCCCAATTCTGGGCCCGGCATTGTAGAAGTCTCAAGACTTTACAGTAGCCAGTAAGTCAGAGTCCTTCAGATTGGTGTTGAAAGACACTTACGGTGGAAAATTCCGACATACAGGAATGTCGAAGGCTCCATGGAGGCTGGAGGAGGGCACCCAACCCAGCCTGAACCAGTCAAGCAGTTCATCCTTGTGAAGGCCAAGTCTGAGCCATGTTTCAGGAGGGGAAACAGCCTAAAGCAAAAAGGACAATAGCACGACAATGTGATGTGTTCAAAGGCACTAAGAGAAATTGACATTTTGGAAGCTTCACGTGAGGGGGAACCTTGGAGATGAGGCTGGACGAGGGTTCCTGGGCTGTATCCAAGGCCTGCGTGCTTGCCGTGGATCCTGATGGTGGTGCCTCTACAGACTGTGTGAGCAGATTTACACTTTAAAGAGATCACTCTGGCCGCAAGGAAGGGAGGAAGATGAATTTGAGAGGTACAAGCGCAGAATCCTAGAGGCTGTCAAAATAATCAAGGTGACATAACACAAACCAAACTACGGCGCTGTTACAGATCAGAAAATGTGAAGACCGGCGTCTTGTGGATTTCTTTACAGTCTGTTCCCGCCCCCAACCCCCGCCCCAGCCCAGTGAAGTAAGAGCTGTCTTAAACATGCGGAAAAGTATAGAAAATAATACAAACACCCATGTTCCAACTGAAACGGTTGAGGAGGTATTAATATTTTCCATAATTTGATTTTTAAGGAGACGAAACATTTTAGTTCAGCTCAATTTTCCTGTGAAAGTCTCGTCGGCCCCAGTCTCTCCCATCGTGAATTTGCTGCTTATCATTCCCTCACATGTGTTTTATATTTTGCTACACTTATCTGTACCTATTCTTAAAATGTATATATTTTTAACATACCTCAAACTTTTACACCAACAGTATCAGACTGAATGTAATTTTCGTAACTTGCTTTTAAAAATTTCTCTATTATTTTATCCATATCCATATAGAGCTTGAGTTTTTCCTGGTGACTATTGCACATTTCCCGATGTACACTACAAGATGTATATCCATTCTCCTGCTGATGGACACATAGTTGATTTCATGTAGACTGTTTCCAGCAAGGGCGATGTGAGCATCCTTCAAAGCCTGTCTCACCCAGGGTTTCCTGGAGAATTAGTCTTAATGCCCCATGTCATCCATTATATGTATGAATTAGCTTCTCACTTGTGCATCAAGAATGGTGCTAGTTAAGGACGCCTGGGTGGTTCAGTCGGTTACGCATCTGACTTCGGCTCAGGTCGTGATCTCACAGTGTGTTCGAGCCCCGTGTCGGGCTCTGTGCTGACAGCTCAGAGCCTGGAGCCTGCTTCGGAGTCTGTGTCTCCCTCTCTCTCTGCCCCTCCCTTGCACTCTCTCTCTCTCTCTCTCTCAAAAATAAATAAACATTAAAAAAACAAAAAAAATAATGGTGCTAGTTATGCAGCATCCTTGGGAGATTTGAGAAAATAATCCTGCAAATTATTTTCTGTTTCATGGTTCAGATGAGAACCACTTGTTAAGAAAAAAAAGGATACAATCTCTAGATCAGGAGGGGGATACATACATAGGTCTTCTTTCAACCAGCTATGGCCAAATGCCATTCAAAGGGATGTTCCAGTCCGTTGACATTTCCTAGCACTGGATAAGCAGTTTGTTCCCCATTTTTGCCGATAGTTGCTATTGTTAGATTTTTCTGTTTTTGCCAACTGAGGGCAAATAGTATCTTGTTTCAATTTTCATTTTTCTGGTTATTACTCCGTGTGAGCATCTTTTTCATATATAGTTTTTGTGATTAGGATTTCTTCTATAAATTGATCATTTGTATGCTTCCCATTTTTCTATTCAGGTTTTGTCTTTTTCTTTCTCACTTCAGGCTTCTTTATATATTCTGATTGCTAATCCTATGTTGGTTGTATGGATATCAAATATGTTTTAAATGTACTTATGGTGTCTTTTTGGATAGAAGTTTTTAATTTTAATTTTAATCAAATTTATCAAACTTTTCCTCTGTGGCCTGTGCTTTTTGTGTTTCTTTAGAAATTCTTCTCTGGCCATGCATGCTTTTTTTTTTCCCCAGTATGTTTTTCTATAAAGTTTGAAGTTTCACTTTTCATATTATAGTTTTTGTTTCTCCTGCAACTTATCAATTGGTGAGGCAGAGGTCTCGTTCCTTTTCCTTTTTAGAAATAGCCAGTGGTCCAGGAACAATTTATTAAGTAGTCTGTCTTTTCACATGCCCATGGTTCACCACCATGTCATTGCTTTTTACATGTGTGTAGGATTGTTTCTGAGCCTCTACCTGGCTGCATTCCGTTTGTCTGTGTCTAATACCACACTGTCTTAATTACTATAGCTCTACGCTAAGTTTTGAGAGATGGCAAGGAAATTTCTTTCACTCTTTTTTCTTGACTATCATTTGCCTGTGCTTAGATCTTTGTTTGTTTCGTGATTTCCAGGATTAACTTGTTCAGCTAAACAATAAAACTATTAGGATTTTTATCACAATTATTCTTCCAGTAAATAGAATGATTTGGGAGAACTGGTGTTTATGGTATTAAGTTTCTTTTCCATGAATATGGTATATCGTTTCCTATATTCAAATATACTTTGGTGTCTCTCAGCAGCATTTTGTAATTCACTTCAAAAAGATCCTTCAGATCCTTTATATGATTTAGTCTAGGGTGACTTAAAATTTCCCAGCTGCTATTTCTTCAAATATTTCTCCTATGTTTCATCTCTTTCAGGTTGCTTAACTATCCTTTTTACCTCTTTGTCTTTTTCACTGTGGTGAATTCCTCAGAACTCTTCTAATTGACCAGATCTCATTTCCACTGTCCAGACTAGAGTTAATCCCACCTGTACTGGATTTATTTATTTAAATGAATAAATTTTCCATTCCTAAACATTCCAGTTAGTTCTCTTCTGTATCCATATGTTGTTTCATTTTTGCCTCCTTTTAGTCCATGCTGTCTTGTTATTGTTTATTTTTTTCTTTTTTTTCAACGTTTTTTTTTTTATTTATTTTGGTTATTGTTTATTTTTTTAATGGATATGCTTTACCTTATTTCTCTGAACATACTCATTTTATTTTTTTAAATTTTTTTAAACTTTTATTTATTTTTAAGAGACAGAGAGAGACAGAGCATGAATGGGGGAGGAAGAGAGAGAGGGGGAGACACAGAATCCAAAGCAGGCTTTAGACTCTGAGCTATCAGCACAGAGCCCAAAGCGGGGCTCGAACCCACGAACTGCGAGATCATGACCCGAGCCAAAGTCAGACACTTAACCAACTGAGCCACCCAGGTGTCCCTATTATTTTTTTAATGTTTATTTTTGAGAGAGAGAGAGTGAGCACAGATGGGGGAGGGGCAGAGAGAGGGGGATAGAGGATCCAAAGCGGGTTCTGGACTGATAGTAGAGAGCCCGATGTGGAGATAGAACCCACAAACCATGAGATCACAACCTGAGCAAAAGTCAGACACTCAACCAACTGGGCCACCCAGGTGCCCTTGAACGTACTCATTTTAAATCTTTGTCAGACTAGACCTTAAAATGAATTCATTCGCAGTAAATTCATGTAGATTTGATCGGCTGTCTTTCTTAGCGTTAAATGTGTTACTATGTTTTGCAGCTTTGGTTTACAACTCATTTAGTTGTTGCTGTGGTTTTACTTTTTTCTTCCATGTTTGCCTTCCCCCTTTATGGTTGTGTCTGCCAAACTCTGGATTCTCCAGTGCAGAACAAGGTTTGCACGGGTGACATGGGCCCCTGTGCCATGATAATATTATCTCTGACCCAATCATCATACCAGGACGTAGTGGGGGGTGAGAGGGCTGCTGTGGTTCCTGGTCATCAGGCTGCGTCTGCTTCCTCCAACTTCTCTAGGTCTCCAGTGAGCAGCAGGTTTGTTCCGCGGTCTTTACAAGGCCAGATTCTCCTCTGATGGACGGACCACTGTTACTTCTATTTATTTATTCTATTTGAAATCCGCCATTGGCATATGTTTGGAGCAGAGGTTAGACATCAAACTGTGATCATATTTTGCCTTCTTGACTAGTCCTCAAAAATAATAATAATTTTCAAAGCTGTGTGGTGTTATCCTAACATTTGTCTATCACAACAGTACAATTTTGTACCTTTCAACCCCTGCTCCCGTCTGTCTTTATGAGCATAGAATTGAGGGTGGCATTCTTTCAGTGAATCATATCATGATCCACCAGCTGAAAGATTAATTCAGGAAACATGATTAGAAAGAGACATCTGAATAGTTTATCTGGGCCATAAGGCACGGACATCAGTGACAGGATTTAAATAACTGAAATGAATTCTCTTTAGTTCTCTTGTCTTACCAAATTAGCATCAAAATGTTTTTCCCAGTTTAGGTAAGGTGATGTCAGAAAGTCTAACCGCTGTGCTGGTCATAAATTATCACCGTGTTCATTTGCTGATTGAGAGAATACTTCCTATGGCTAAAATACCTGGTTTACCTTTTGGAACAAGAATGATAATATAACATTTATAATTAAGAATAATTAATATCTGGGATGTCCTATATTCTGGGTAATTGTTTTTAGCAGTACATGAACAGTCTGAGTAAATAAGAAATTGTTCTCTTTAATAAACTCTCTGTATTTATTACTCCACGATTCTAGTGTAACAATAGAAATCAACCTGGAATTGGTATGTCCTTTAGAATTAAGACTGTGTCTCCCCGAATGCCATAGTAAGTTTTAGGTTATTGCTGGCTGCACTTTTCCAGTGTTTCGCCGAGTTAATATTAGCCTGTGTCTCCATCATCATGTCATGCTATCTCAGAAAATGCTAATGAAACAGTCCCCCTCAGGGGCGCCTGGGTGGCGCAGTCGGTTAAGCGTCCGACTTCAGCCAGGTCACGATCTCGCGGTCTGTGAGTTCGAGCCCCGCGTCAGGCTCTGGGCTGATGGCTCGGAGCCTGGAGCCTGTTTCCGATGCTGTGTCTCCCTCTCTCTCTGCCCCTCGCCCGTTCATGCTCTGTTTCTCTCTGTCCCCCCAAAAAAAATAAATAAAAAAACGTTGAAAAAAAAAAGAAACAGTCCCCCTCAGATTAAAAAGATAACATTACAGATTCTTCACAGATCTTTCAGATTTATGTTCATTTTTAGCTCAAATAAAAAGCTGCACGTTTAAAAGATGAGAAGTACTTGGAGATAATTCATTATGGGTTCTGCCGAATAATATTTGACATCATGGCTGAATTTAACCGCTAAACTTAAGTGGTTTTTCATGTGCTCATTTATGCCATGGAGAGAAGATGACAGCATTAGGTTTTAAATAGTAAAATATCAAAACTTTTTTATATGAAGAATTCTGAGCACTGGACACACTGTTGAAGGCCACCATCGCTTGGTAACTTCAAGAAAGCTCCATTTGAATTCCCCAAGCAGGATCTACATTCTTTTTCTTTAATGTTCTTAAATTTTAAGCCTGAAATAAACATTAATTATTTTTTTCTCCAAAGCTTCTTTCAAGACTGTAGAATCCAGTAGGGATCCTCAGGAGTCATAGCATGCGGAAGCAAATTCTTAAAAACTTGAATTACGGGGCGCCTGGGTGACGCAGTCGGTTAAGCGTCCGACTTCAGCCAGGTCACGATCTCACGGTCCGTGAGTTCGAGCCCCGCGTCAGGCTCTGGGCTGATGGCTCAGAGCCTGGAGCCTGCTTCCGATTCTGTGTCTCCCTCTCTCTCTGCCCCTCCCCCGTTCATGCTCTGTCTCTCTCTGTCCCAAAATAAATAAAAAAAAAAAAAAAAAAAAAGAAAAAGAAAAACTTGAATTGCCTTTATTTACACCTGAAGCCTCTTTGATATCAAAATCTTTGCTGAGGAAAAGGGATTTCTCTATGACTTTGAATAGCCTAAGAAAGTCATTTGAATATATGGAGATAATCAACAGCCACACAGATAAGCTTTGTGACTTTTATTATTTTTTTAAGTGTTGTGACTTTTAAAGATTTACCTAAATGGTAAAACTAAGGCATTGTATAGATGATGTTGGATCTTAGAATGCTTTCAAGGAGAGAACTTACAGGTTTTAGAACGATAGCAGGATTCCTGAGTCCTCTTTGCTCCTCACTTGTGCCTCAGACCCTAATCTGGAGGTAACAGAGGTGGCTCCGTCCCAAGTAGAAAAATCCCCATTACGTCATGAAACGGTGAGAGAGATCTGCTGACGGTTGGGGGGGTTGAATGTCTGTTGACCATCTCCTTTTCACAGTGGATGTATCTGTACTGTTAGGGACAGGTGACCTGTGGCCCTGTTTCCTAGAGCTGCAGCAAGAGACCTGAGCCTTTTGACTTCTCTTCCAGCCACAGAGGAACTAAGTATCCAATCCTGAAGTTGTTTCTCGACAGCTTCCTCCCCATCATGCTCAGGAGAATTTGAGGACTCTCTTGTGCTACGTGGGCACAAGATTCTTCCCTTCTGTGAAAAACAGGAGGATAAAATGACAGGCAGGGCTGCTATTACTTTAATATCTCTGAGAGAGAAGTTATTTTATCCTTGGAAGGGAATGGTGTCAGGCTTTTCTGTTGTACACTCCACCAAAACCAGAGTTAAGTACAACTCCTGCCGGTTAAAGTGTGGTTTTGATCGTGTAATCTGGGACTTCTCAAACTCGCCAGAGAAGAGAAAACCTACTCCCTAGGGAATACCGTGGTGCGGGTGGCTCAAAGTCCCATGCCATGGTTCATTGAAGGCTTATATGTTTTCCGAAAAATAATGTCAATTTTGCATTTTATTCCAAAATAAATCCAGTTTTAGATTAATAGAATTATACTGCTACCTTTGTAAACTGTTACAGCCTTTCTGGTCGGCAATTTGGCAATATCTGTTAACATTGAAAATATATGTACCCTTTCCCCCAGCAATCTTACTCCTGGCAATTTGTCTCATAGAAGTAAAAGCATCAGTACATAAGATATATGTATAATGATATTTATGACCATATGTCATGGCAAAAATTGGACTAGTGAATTCCATTCAACAGAGAAGTGGAAGAATACATTATAAATCATGGAGCCACTTCATCATGGAGTTGTGAGCCACTAAAGAGAATGAATTAGAACTCTACCAAATGACTTGAAGAGCTATCTATGAGTAAAGTGCATTTAAGAGCCTATATTTATAAAACAGCCAATGACGGAATAACCCTATGTGTTTCTATACGTTTTACAAATAATGACATCTGCACGAGGAGCTAGGTAACTCACCAGGTTACCTGCAGTAGAAGGGGTACAGGGAGAGAAGGGGACAAGGGAAGCCAAAAAGAGAGAAGCAGACACATAGAAACAGGAAAAAAAGAAAAAAAATATTTCACTTATACCATTATGTGGAAATAGAAATGTATATAGGATAATATGTCATGCAAGTTTTAAATAAGCACCTTGCCTTCCTTCTTGTAAATTTGGAAAATGCACAGGTTCAGGCTAACTGTCTCATTACAGTATGAGCCTGTGAGCCCTTGTACAATGGCTTGAGAAACATGGACATGACAGCATCCAAACTGTGAAGATATGAGGGCTGTAAGCCACCACACTGCCTCCAGCTTCTAGAGTGCCTGTACTCTTGGGAGGTCCTGGTGGGTCCTGCCATGATGTGAACATAAAGGGGCTTCTTGGTGAAGGCAGGCTGTGGTCATTTTTAAGGTTCCCTAGACAGGTACCTTGGTTCTGCGGCTTGATGTCTATTAGTTCTCCTACCTTTGATGCATCACTTGATTTGACCTTTAAATTTTTTTTTATGTTTATTTATTTTTGAGAGAGAGAGACAGAGCATGAGCAGGGGAGGAACAGAGAGAGAGGGAGACACACAATCTGAAACAGGCTGCAAGCTCTGAGGTGTCAGCACAGAGCCCGACACGGGGCTCGAACTCACAAACCGTGAGATCATGACCTGAGCTGAAGCCAGATGCTCAACTGACTGAGCCTCCCAGGCACCCCTTGATTTGACCTTTAGATTTTGGCAATGATTCCTGGTTCTCTCTGCAGTTCCACCTTGGCTATTGGCTTTAATCTGTCTTGACCTCTAGCTTTCATGTCATTTCTGCATTCAAGCCATCCTTTTTTGTTGTTGTTGTAAAGTGCTTTATTCTCAACATTTTCCTTCATTCTCTTCTTGGCCATTACTTAGAACAGCCTGTCTTCTTGATCCACTTTACTCTGGTCCAAGATCAAGCATACTTTTAATATGTACTATATTAAATGCAGTTTGTCTTCCGCTTGAGTTTTCTGAAACAGCTATGTAATGGCTAACAACAGAGATTCAGATGAATCTGTTGCTTTGGAAACATTAAACCTAGAGTTGAATTTGGATGTTTGGGTTGGACTGTGTCTCATTTTAGCATATTAGTTTCTTTGCCTCAAAAACTCAAAATCTTTTTTGTAAGGGAATCTCAAAGGTTATTTAATCCAACTATACTTCACTGACCACAATCCTTTATGAAACACTTCTGCAGAGGTGACTCATTTTCATCAATGGTCATTTCTTCTTTATTTATATAAAGTCTAAATACGACCATTTATCTGCCCATGCTCTTACTAGCAGCCAGGTAAAAACTAGATCCTTTCTTGATGACAACAATATCTAGAGCCTCTAAAATGTCTCATACACAAAAAGTGGCATTAGATTTAAAAATTACCAGGCAGTCCAAAAGAGAGGACCAAATAACTGAAAACAGAGAGGGAAAAAAATCAGATAATATCACTTTGTGAGGCTTGGAAGCTTAGGTTGCTGCTTCGTGCCCTGCCTCAGTGTCCTGTGCTGCAAATCAGCAAAGTCTCCCAGAGGGAAAAGCAGCAGGGAAGGTCAAGCTCACATCTTAGTATGTTTTGCTTCACGCTGGTATGTTGGCTGCTCAAATGCTAGCTGCTTTGGTTGCTCTCTGATGCTTCAAGAAGCTAAATTTTGCATTTTGTATATTTTGTGTCAGTTGTTGGTATTTTCAGTGTGAAGGTTGATCTGATACAAGCTACTCCTTCATAGGCAGAAGCATACTGAATACATATGATAATGAAAAATATCAATTAAACATTGGTAATTTGTTCTCATAAACTGTGAAATCAGGCAATGATTTGGAGGAATTGTTTTCAACTTCCTAATTTGGGGTCTAGAGTTCAGGCCCTCATTTTCATTTCTGGGGACTGATTTCCAAATAGGAAAGTGCACTGAATCATTCATACCAGATGACTTTACCAATCAGTTCCTATATTCATGTACTGCTTGTGAATATCTAAGCAGAAGAGTATCAAAGTATTTAGATGGATTACCGCATCACCAAGGATGCCAAGTCTTTGATCTACTTTTTTACCTTCACAATTTTGCATGCATGATGAAAGCAAATTTATTCCTTTCAACACTGAAAAAAAATTCTCCAGCACTACCACCTGACTTTATATAGTTAAATATCATGTCCTATGTCCAGTTCATCCAGCCGAACATTGAATTGCTGTGGTTCAAGCCATAGAAGTGTTTCCAATTTATAGTTTTATTATGTTCTGTTTTTAACTTTCTAGTGCAAAGCCTTTCTTGGTGAATGAGTCAATGAACTGACTTAAATTGTTCTTAAAAATATTATTAAATGTTAGGGCACCTGGGTGGCTCAGTCGGTTAAGCATCTGACTCTTGATTTTGGCTCAGGTCGTATCTCCCAGTTCGTGAGATTGAGCCCTGTAACCAGTTCTGTGCTGACAGCATGGAGCCTGCTTGGGATTCTCTCTCTCTCTCTCTCTCTCTCTCTCTCTCTCTCTCTCTTTCTCTCTCTCTCTTTCTGTGTGTGTGTGTGTGTGTGTGTGTGTGTGTGTGTGTGTCTGTTTCTCTCTCTGCCCCTCCCCTGCTTGTGCACATGCTCTCTCTCTCTCCTGCTCTCTCTCTCAAAATAAGTAAATAAATATTTTTAAAATATGTTATGTTTTATAACGTATGAAATTACCATCCACAGAAGGACTGTCTTTAAATGGGCTTTACTACACTAAACTAAAAAAACAAAACCCAAAAAACTTAAAAACTTTTTTCAACCCAGAAAAGTAAATAATTTCCTATTGATATTTCATGAGTAGCATGCCCAACAGTCCAATCACATCAAAACACCCTTCGCCCCACAGATAAATGTAGCTGCTGATGCTCTCATCAGCAGCACTAGAAAATGTCACAAATAATGATTTATCTTTTTCATGCAATTTGTCCTGTAAGTTTCCCATTAATTCTTTAATACCCTGAACAACTGTTTCACATTCCACTTATATTTACACTTATTTCTGTCTGTTCAGGATACATAATTATAGCTACATTCAATCCATATTTTTGTAATCTCACCATCCCTAAGAGGTTGAATGCCCAGCCACTTTTTCACTTAATCTATTACTTCACAGTTGTAGTAGCTATTTTGTTCACATTCAGAAACAGACCTCATGGTTTCTAATAGAAAGAAATAAAACAGTTCTTTTTCTCATTCTATTAAGTTTTCATCACAAATCTTTCCTTATGCCAGCATTTATTGTGGTTTATTTCAAAGTGGCAGCTTATGTTGTGTTCTTTCGGTGCAGACATGCTTATGTGCATATTAAACACCTACCATATTTCTATGTGGAAGTGAAGAATATTACTTTCTCACATTTTTTATGACACATTCAGCTCTCTGAATCTTTCGTTTCCCTGCTTTTAATATGGATACAGGAAATATTTCACTTTCTTTTCATTCAAGGGTAAGAGAAACATCATAGCTTGATGACGGATGTCACCTAACTTTGACCTTTGATTTGTGTGGACAGTAGAGAATAGTGGCACCTTGGCAAACTGAGGAGGCAGTGCCTGTTGAGATGCAAGTCTGGGGGGCGCCTGGGGGGCTCAGTCGGTTAAGCGGCCGACTTCGGCTCGGGTCATGATCTCGCAGTCCGTGAGTTCGAGCCCCACGTCAGGCTCTGTGCTGACATCTCAGAACCTGGGGAGCCTGATTCGGATTCTGTGTCTCCCTCTCTCTGACCCTCCCCCATTCATGCTGTGTCTCTTTCTGTCTCAAAAATAAATAAACGTTAAAAAATTAAAAAAAAAAAGATGCAAGTCTGGGGTGTCTAGGTGGCTCAGTCGGTTGAGCATCCAGCTTGTAGCTCAGGTCACGATCGCCCCATTGATGAGTTCAAGCCCCGCATTGGGCTCTGTGCTGACCACTCAGAACCTGGAACCTGCTTCAGATGCTGTGTCTCCTCTCTCTGCACCCCTAGCCCGCTCGTACTCTGTCTCTTTCAAAAAATAAATAGGGGCGCCTGGGTGGCGCAGTCGGTTAAGCGTCCGACTTCAGCCAGGTCACGATCTCGCGGTCCGTGAGTTCGAGCCCCGCGTTGGGCTCTGGGCTGATGGCTCGGAGCCTGGAGCCTGTTTCCGATTCTGTGTCTCCCTCTCTCTCTGCCCCTCCCCCGTTCATGCTCTGTGTCTCTCTGTCCCAAAAATAAATAAACGTTGAAAAAAAATTAAAAAAAAAAAAAATAAATAAATAAATAAACAAACAAACAAACAAACATTTTTTTAAAAGCCAGAAATTCAGCTTTGGGGTGAAATCCCTCAATTTTGACTATTGCTAATTAATTCCATGATCTCCAAAAACAATGTGTGGGCCACACAGAATGTGTCTGTTGGGCTGATTTGACTTGCAGGTGTTTGTTTGGAACCTTAGTATTGTATGATCATAGACTCCAAGAATGTTGGAGCTGGAAGGAACCTGAGAGCTCCTTAAAAATAAGCAGCTGATAAGGAAAATAATTGAGACCAGAACTTAGTGTAGTGTCCCATTTCAGGACGCTACAGGTGCCTAATTTGTTTAGTAGAAAGTAGTTTTGACCTGTACCATTAATGCAAAACCCTGCTATGACCAGATAGTCAAAGCAGAAAAAGTTCAAGGGTCGGTGGTTGATGGCTGCAAGTGAATTGCTTTTTACCTGAATTAACTGAACAGTTCTGTTAATGTTTTGCTCAATTTTACCTCAATAGATAACAACTCTGGGAGGCAAAAGGGAGTGAGTACTGTCTGGGTTTCCCACACATTACCAGGACTAGAATTAATCAGAATAATTACTGCCTGCTTTCTTTCAAGTAGCTAGATTTTTTTTTTTTAATAACATGCAGCATTAACTATTCCAAGAGAAATGTCCACACTACATGTTGTGGGAGTACAGCATTCCTCACAAGAGTTAAAGTGTTTGAATTTAGAATTCCTTTTTGTTCTTATTCCTATTAACATTGTTGTTCAACTGAATCTGGAGGGATTTGACAGTGAATGTCCCTAATGGTTCAGAGGCTCCTTTCCAGAGGGACATGAAGGCATTGGGCCGGGCAGACCCTGAGATTGTTTCGCAGCAGAGCTAACAAATATCCCGTGAAATATGTGCTCGGTTATGTTGGTTGGCAAGGTTTAACCTTTCTTTCTAACTCTGTTCTTTCCAATCGGGATATGGCTCAACAATTTCCTGGGGCGAGCAGTTCGGTTTCAACACTTTTTTAAAAAAGGTTTTGGTGGTTTGGAAGCCTCCTGAGCCTGGCGCGGTGGGAAGCAGGTGAATAAGCAGTGGACTTTGCCCAGGCAGGGTCCTGAGAGGGTACAGACATGAGGCCACCAGCGGAGATGGTGACATATGACCCCACTGTCGTCTTAGGACCCAGCCAGTAAATGCGCCCTACGTGTATTTTCCCAGAAGTACAACAGGTAATATTGCAGTCAACACTGATGTCATTATAGATATTTTTGTAAAAATTTGATCATCTGGAGCACAAAGCTAAACAATTTTATGACTGCTAATGGTTAACAGCAACTGTCTGCTGGAGATGCCGTGACAAGCTATAATTCAAAGCATGATGCCTGATGCCGGGAGAAATGGGACTTTGTATTTTCACTTGCCCACAGACATTTTGTATTTGTGGTGATCTAATCTCAGCTCTTTCATTCTAAGAAGTTGCCATTTCCAGGGAAACATTTCCACCATCATTTGGAAAGGGAGAGGTAAATCTGCCATATCGCCTGGAGGTTGACAGGAAGAGAAGGAAAGCAAGTCCTTTGAATGCTTTGGAAGGGAAAAAAAAATGAGCCATTTTATCATCCCTATTTCAGAAGGTTATTCTCATCTGAAAAAGACACTTGAAAGGTTGAAATGGAACATTGCCACTGCTGTACCGCGCATGGTGAAAAGAAGTAATAGGCAATTATTTTTGTGAGGTGCTGCTTGAAAGAAAAGCTACTTAGGACCGGACCTACATTCATTGGTAAAATACAGAATCGAGCAGTTATCCATTGAATTTCAAACAGTGTCAAGAGCCGGTCATGAGTTTGGCCCTGAAGTATGTAGATTGACTTTTCTGCAATGAAAATAGCTCTCAGTCCTTGTTCCTTTATAATGATAATACGGTTTGGGGCCAGCTGGGTGGCTCAGTAGGTTAAGCCTCTGACTTGGCTCAGGCTCAGGTCAGGATCTCACAGCCGGTGAGTTGGAGCTCCCCCCCCCACCCCCCCACCCCCATCGGGCTCTGTGCCGACGGCTCAGAGCCCGGAGCCTGCTTCCGATTCTGTGTCTCCCTCTCTCTCTGCCCCTCCCCTGCTCGCGCTCTGTCTCTAAATAAACATTAGGAAAAAAATTAAAAAAAAAAAAGGGGGCGCCTGGGTGGCTCAGTCGGTTGAGCTTCCGACTTTGACTCAGGTCATGATCTCGCGGTCCGTGAGTTCGAGCCCCGCGTCGGGCTCTGGGCTGATGGCTCAGAGCCCGGAGCCTGCTTCCGATTCTGTGTCTCCCTCTCTCTCTGCCCCTCCCCTGCTCGCGCTCTGTCTCTCAAAAATAAATAAATGTTAAAAAAATTTTTCTAAATAATAATGATAATATGATTTCATGTTCAAAGAAAAAGCCAAAACAATATAGAAATTATACAAAAGAATTGATTTTAATTTTTCACTTCAGAAGTGTCTATTTGGATACCATTACTGTGTGCAGATTGGGTGTTGGGGATTCAGTGATATAAGACAGGCATCTCTGACCACTGCCTGAGCATTTCACTGCCTGGTTCTTCTGGAACCAGAATCAATTGCTCTCTATTGATATATGCACATAGATTGATGGAGAATTAATTTTGTAAAAGATTGTCTCCCCAAAGTGAGCAGTTTTACAGCATGACATGATCTGATAGGAGATCCTTTATTGATGAATATAACCACGTATCACACTCTATAATGACAACATAGTGTTCACTTGTGTGATTTCACCGTTGTTCAGGTAGAGCAGTCTCCAATTTAAAAACATTTAGATTGTTTCTAGAGTTATGATTTTTACTTTACTCCTTTTGCTATTTAAAAAAATTTTTTAATTAACATTTATTCATTTTTGAGAGTGAGAGAGAGAGAGTACCAACAGGGGAGGGGCAGAGAGCGAGGGAGACACAGAATCAGAAGCAGGCTCCAGGCTCTGAGCTGTCAGCACTGAGCCCGACACGGGGCTTGAACTCACAGACCCCGAGATCATGACCTGAGCTGAAGTCTGACACTTAACTGACTGAGCCACCCAGGTGCCCTGTCCTTTTGCTATTTTTATTTTTTTTCAATGTTTTTATTTATTTTTGGGACAGAGAGACACAGAGCATGAACGGGGGAGGGGCAGAGAGAGAGGGAGACACAGAATCGGAAACAGGCTCCAGACTCCGAGCCATCAGCCCAGAGCCTGACGCGGGGCTCGAACTCCCGGACCGCGAGATCGTGACCTGGCTGAAGTCGGACGCTTAACTGACTGAGCCACCCAGGTGCCCTGTCCTTTTGCTATTTTTAAACCAATAGGCTTCTCCTCCGATGGTTGATTGGATCCACAAGTTGCCTGCCGACTCCTTTCAGCCAGTGGTCATCCAGCTGCCCCTATGGTGTTCTCTCCAGATCATGCTTTCTCATTTGTGGCAACATGGACGGGCCGAGAATCTTCCAAATCTTCAAGTTCTAGGCTCCTTTTTGCTTGGCACGTCTTTCTTCATTATATCTCTCTCCCCTTGTATTTTGCTATAAGCAGCAAAGAGAAACCAGCCCTCACCTTCCACACTTTGCTTAGCAGTCCTCTCAGCCACATATCCAGATTCATCGCTCACAAGTTCTCCCGCCCACCTCACTGCAGAGCCCGATTAGGCCAAGTTCTCTGCCACTTTATAACGAGGATCGCTTTTCTTCCAATTTCCAGTAACATGTTCCTCATTCCCATCTGAGACCTACCAGGTACACCTTTAATATTCACACTTCTAACAGGTGGTTCGTCTCTGGTGAAACCTTTCTCTTGAGGGCAGGCCTTGGTAACAAGAATGGAATGCTCTGGACTTATGCGAAATTGCCCACTTTCCCCCTCCCTCTGCCAGAGGGACAGTGGAATTTTCCTGTGATCTTCAGTGTGAAAACTTGCTAGGGCTCCTGGATGTAAAACTCATGAAAGTGTAGGAGGCCCCCTAAGAAAGAGTATCCTTGGAGTTTTTAACTCTCAAACGTGTCCCCGCTAAGCTTCCAGTAACTCCTCAATTACGTTACAGGTTTTCACGCTGGTTTCGACCAAGATTTCTGGTGCGTAGGCTTCTGCTCCAGGATTCTCTGTGATACTGTGATTCTCTGTATCTGCCTGTCATCTCCAGTTTGGGGGGATGTTGCTTGCCCTGTGACCTCAGTTTTCGGATGGATCTAAGAAGAGTCGTTGATCTTAAGTTTGTTCAACTTTTTCTTGCTTTGTGGGTGGGAATGAGGACTTCCAAGTTCCTTATGTTCTGGACTAGACTAAAGTCTGTTTAATGCATGTCTGTCAATTTTGTGTAGGGATGGGGGGAGGAGGTGGTTTGTTAGGGATTTTTACACTATTAACAACACTACAACTCTGCATATATGACCAGTTGCCTTCTACAGATTGATTCTTTTAAGTGGATCAAAGATTAGACAAAATGCTAATTGATATGATAAGCCAAATTGCCTTACGGTAAAGTCACTGTACTCCCACCAGCATGGATGAGTTCTCCTGTCTCCGTGTACCACCCATCCCCCCCCCCTCCCCCGCCC
Source organism: Lynx rufus (assembly GCF_022079265.1). NCBI lineage: Eukaryota > Metazoa > Chordata > Mammalia > Carnivora > Felidae > Lynx > Lynx rufus. The sequence continues at coordinate 8,642,394 of NW_025814823.1, forward strand.
GCCCAGTACTCAGTATTGTCAGTCTTTTGTATCTTGGCACGTCGGATAAGCCGAAAGTGATTACGCATGATTTTACCTGCATTTTTTGATTAACCATGAGTCTTATCTTTTCATATTTATTGACCCCTTGTATTTCTAATTTTTTAAGTAATTTTTGTAACATTTATTTATTTTTGAGTGAGAGGGAGAGAGAGCACGAGTGAGGGAGCAAAGAGAGGGAGACACAGAATCCAAGAAGCAGGCTCTAGGCTCTGAGCTGTCAGCACAAAGCCTGATGTGGGGCCTGAACCCACGAACCATGAGATCATGACCCAAGCTGAAGTCCGATGCCCAACTGACTGAGCGACCCAGGTGCCCCTCACCCCTTGTATTTCTTCTTTTATAAATTACCTTTCTATTTTCACCTGTTTCTCTATTTGGATGTTCATCTTTTTTCCTATTAATTTATAGAAAATATATTTTAGGGTTATTAAAACTGTGGATCTTGATACTTTGTAAAAGTTTTTCCTGCATGTATATTGTTTATATTTTTAATTTCATTCACAGTAGGATTTTTAAGTTTGTTAATTTTTTGCAGTAAAAAGTATACACCTTTATGGTTAATTCTGTTTTTGTGGTTGTTGTTTTTTTAAATATTGCTAACAAAGATTTTCCCCATTCCTGGCATATTCGGTTATGTATTTTGATTTGGATCTTGGTTTTTGTTCAGCCATATTTTCTTCTGGTCTTTAAAATAGAAATCTTTGGTTCAGCTGGGATTTGTTTTTGTGGAAAGCCTGAGAATGGGGTCGAGTGAGCTTGATCGGGAGCCAAACAACTAACCAATTGCGCACCTACGGACTTGGCCCTTATTTTATCGATGTGTAATGCCACTGTTATCACCTGCTGGGGTCTCCTTCTGGATTCTCTGTTTCATGGATTTGCCTGTTTCACACCGAATAATACTGTAGCATTTATCTCTGGTGGCGGTGCCCCCTTTACGCTTTGTCTTCTATTTCTCATGCCCCCGGCTGTTCTCACAAATGTATTCTTCAAGATGGGCTTTCAAAAATCATTTTTCGGGGCGCCTGGGTGGCGCAGTCGGTTAAGCGTCCGACTTCAGCCAGGTCACGATCTCGCGGTCCGTGAGTTCGAGCCCCGCGTCGGGCTCTGGACTGATGGCTCAGAGCCTGGAGCCTGTTTCTGATTCTGTGTCTCCCTCTCTCTCTGCCCCTCCCCCGTTCATGCTCTGTCTCTCTCTGTCCCAAAAATAAATAAACGTTGAAAAAAAAAATTAAAAAAAAAATCATTTTTCAAGGTCAGTTCTCCCGAAAAAATAGGAGTTAGTACTTCTTATTATTAGTCTCACGCATTTTCAGTTAAATTTGTATATAATTTTTAAAATCTATCTGTCAGCAATTTGAAGGAGATCTTTTTACGTTCCTTCTTAAACTAAGAGAGTCATTGCTGCTTGAATTTTTACCTGGCCATCTCATGGAATGCTCATTGATTATAATATTTTCAGTCCACTAGTTAGGGGTCTGCTAGGTATGTTGGTGTATCTTCTGCAAAGAATAATTAATTTTTATTTCTGATATTCAAAACTTTGCCTTTATTCTCGTTTTGGCTTCAGTTTTTAAATAATATTAAATAATGATGATGTTAGTGAATACTTTTATGTCATTTTGGGCTTTGTTGGGAATGCCTTTAGTATTCTTAATGGTTCAAACTAATGGTGTGAAATGCATGCTTTTACCATTTTGAGGAATTATCTCAATTCCATTTTTCTTCAGTCTTTCTTTTTAAATCAGGAATAAATGTTGAATTTTGTCAAGTGTTATAATAATAACACTAATAATAATTGACTCCTGTGGTTTTTCTCCTTGATTTGGTGATATCGTTAATTTTTTAGATTTTCTAATATTGAGTTATTTTTCTCTATATCCTGGAACTAATTAATTGGCATACTGATTCTTTCTAATTCACTCATGAAACTGTCTTGGCCTGGAACTTATTATAAATCAGTGATTTCCAGCGTCTTCGATGATTCCTTTGCTTTTTGGCCTATTTAGGTGTCCCAGTTAATTTCTATAACATATTTTCCTACGAAATGAGCCACGTCACTCAAATTTCCTAGCCTGTTAGCATACACTTCTTTAGGCTTTATCTGTATGTCTTCCCTTCTCATAGCCAATATTATATATTTGCATTTTTTCATGCTAACTAGAGTTTTGTAGGGTATGTTGAAGTTTTCTCTTAAAAAAACCTCTAATTTATTAATCTGTACATTGTTTTTCTTTTTCCTAGTTTATTTATTTTTTTAAAAAAATCTTTCAATCAGGGGCCCCTGGGTGGCTCAGTCAGTTGAGCGTCCAACTTCGGCTCAGGTCATGATCTCGCGGTTTGTGAGCTCGAGCCCTGTGTTGGGCTCTGTGCTGACAGCTTGGAGCCTAGAGCCTGCTTCAGATTCTGTGTCTCTCCATCTCTCACCCCCTCCCCTGCTCATGCTCTGTGTCTCTCTGTCTCTCAATAATAAATAAACGTTCCAAAAAAATTTTTTTTAATAAAAAAAAAAAATCTTTCAATCAGCCTTTTGGCTTTCCATGGGCATGTTTTCTTGCATTTTTATAGTGTTCTATGTTGATTGTGTATTTATTTTATTCTCTCTCAGCACAGATGTATTTGACCCTGCATATATCTTTGAGTGTAGGTTTTGTTAAACACTGAGGGTGAATTTGGGGCTATTTAATCATATCATTGTCTAAAACTGCCAAGACACAGAATCCTGACCTCAGCCAATCATCTTTTCCCACAAAGCTCCTAAGGAGTCAAGCCCCAGTATAAAGAACCTGGGAAACTCCGATGTTTAGAGCACTAATTTTCCTAGGCAGAAGAGGCATACGTAGTTTCTGATAAATGGCAATAGTGAGGCCTATTCTGTGTTACTCCTTTCAAAATACAAACCCAAATCCCATACAATATTAGAAAAGTCTCGTACCTGATCACCGGCACCGTGAGAAATGGAAACAGAGAACGGTGTTGTTAAGCAAGAAAATTGCCAATTCTTATTCTGTGTTGGGAAGGGTGGAAAAAGGGTAGGAAGATGAACACAGAACATCAAAACCGAAACCAAAGCCAACGCATTCCTAGAGGCCAGCTGTCTTCATTTGTAGTCGTTTAATTTTGTTATTTTCTGCAGTTGTGGTTTTGATGATTACTTGATCCAAGGGTTGTTTAGAAAACCATTTAAAAACTTGCCAGTGAATCCGGTTTGCTTCTATTTTAGGTATCTGTGTCTGGTTATACAGCACTGTGAACACTGGAGGTGATTTAAAAGGTTTTTATCATTTTGTAATTTATTGACTGTGAGCTCATGTTCCGTGGAGTGGCTTTCCAGAACAGTCCTGTGTGCTCCCATAGAAATTGCCTGTGATTTTTTTTTTGTCTCTAAAAGGGCCCCAGGGGCTTTCACTAGGTCTGGATCCATTTTTATGATCGTTTCTCGGTCAGGTTTTCCTGTTCTCCAATACCCATCCCATCCCAGGCCAAGGGGGCTCCTGTCTCTTTGAGCAACCCTGCTACTCAGGCCCCACGCACATGGCAGGCTTCTTTGCTGTGTCTCCAAACCGAGGGTAGAATTCTCTGGTCCTTGCATATCCTGTCGTAGCCAAGGAGCACAGTCCAGGTCCCTGTGGTCTGTGGTCTGGACTCCGCCCCCACAGAGCTGCCGGGACCCCAGACGTTAACGGCATGCCCGGTGGGTGAGTTGTTTGGCTTCGGCTCCTACTCGCTTCTGGGATACTGACTCCTTCTTGACTTTTTACAGCTGGAAATTTCCCTTTCCTGGTTTCAACTCACATATGTGATTTAAGAATTATTTTGCTCCGTTTTATCCAGATGTTTCACATGCAAGAGGCAGAGAGCATCCCTACATGCCGGGCCTGTGCGCACCGTTGTCGGGGAGCCTAGACTGGTGATTACGCTCATTTCATGGTCAATGGCTCAGTTTGGGGCCTCAGTTTTTACATAGCTGTATGACCTATACATGGCGTAACTCCTTCTTCCATTAATTCACTTCAGCTAAATCAAACGAATACTTAGTGAGAACCTATTACAGGGCAGTTCCTGCATTGGATGCTATACAAGAAACAGTTCAATCGGTGATTCATGATCCAGTGGATGGGGACAGACAGAACGCAGAATAGCGAGAGTACGCATTTCCTTCTGTGCTACTTGGGGTAACTCAGGGACCAGGCCACTTGTTGGATTATTGGGGTTGAACTCACCAGAGGAGAGAGATGTAGGTCCAGTCGAAGAGGCTGTCAAATTTTGGGAAGCTCCCAGACTCCTTTGAAAATCTGAAAGACAAGCAAAATACCTATGGACCTTATTCTCAGAAAAATATTCATTTTGCACGTGCCTTCTGGATTTCCAAAGCCCCTCTGTGGACCTCCTAGGGTCGGGAAGGTCTTGAAGTCAAGGAAAAGTAAACCTGTCAGGTTTGGATGGCAAGTCCTTCTGGGAAGAGAAGCAATTTTGTGTCAGCGGCACACCTAGGTGACACAGGGTGTTCCCTAGGGGAACAGACACCTAGGTGCCGTGAGGATTGTAGGCAACCTGACCAGTGTTTCATCGGGATATGTGTTGTTATTCCTAACACTGTCTAAATCCAGTCACAAGCATTACTGACAAACTGCAGAGGTGTTTGTAAACTCAGTCCCCCCGCGGGCAGTGTGCTGACAACTTTGGCCTAATTAGCATTCTTGTCAACGGTAAGGATTCTAGCCTATAAAATCCCAGCTACCTGCTGCGAGGCCGCGGAAGCCATCTGCAAATTTCATGCTGTTGTAATGATGATGGAAGAAATCTTAGCATGATATCGAGCATCCGATCTTTGTTTTCGGTGTCTGAGAACGCCTGCTCCCACTTTTGCTTTTTTTAATTGCCTTTTCGTGGCATGAATCACAATTGTAATGCTAAGAAGTAAGCCTTTGTCAGTGGAAGGTAAAAATAAATAAAAGATTAGTTTTTTCTTTAATTGGATTCTCAATGTACTGTAAAAATTTCAGTGTCTTGTTATCTGTAGGTGATTTGGCGCTGAGTGATCTTGTAGATTAAAATTCCCAACTGGAGGGGCGCCTGGGTGGCGCAGTCGGTTGAGCGTCCGACTTCAGCCAGGTCACGATCTCGCGGTCCGTGAGTTCGAGCCCCGCGTCAGGCTCTGGGCTGATGGCTTGGAGCCTGGAGCCTGTTTCCGATTCTGTGTCTCCCTCTCTCTCTGCCCCTCCCCCGTTCATACTCTGTCTCTCTCTGTCCCAAAAATAAATAAACGTTAAAAAAAAAAAAAAAATTTAAAATTCCCAACTGGTGAGGCTCTGACTGTGGGAGGAACATTCTCAGCAAACAAATGCAATTTTTACCTTTCTGAGGATTTTATTTTATGAAGAGTATTTTCCATGAGCTGCATTTGTTTTTATCTCTAATCTGTCCTTTTCCCTTTGATTTGCTTTTTTTTTTTAAATTAAGAGTCAGTAGGGATGACAGTTTTATGAGAACTTTTATACGAAAAATCGAAACTTACAGAAAAGAAAATTGTAATTCTTTTAAATGACAAGGGATGCCTCATAACTCCGTTTTCTCTTCTTACCAGCTTTTGAAAAGACACTGCATTTTTTAAAATTATAATTATTGGCAAAAGAGAGAAGAAAAAGTTAAAATAGTTTTAAACTTAACATAAATGCAGTTGCCCTAATCTGAAATTATGAAAAGGAGAACTTTCACCAAGTTGAAAGAGCCCCAGACCTGGGTTAGAATATCTAGAGGCTGTTCCCAGCTCTGGGCTTTGCCACCTTCTGTGTGACCTTAAGCAAACCACCTCCCACTGTCAGTTTCTCTTTTCTTGCCTATATAATTGACATATTTCTATAGCAACTTTAAACAAAAATGAGATACATTCAGCACCTTAATCTTCTCTTTTGTTAACAAATGGCTCATTTGTAAAGATCTATTAATTTGTCCTTTACTTGGGTATGGCTTCTTTCTTTCTTTCTTTCTTTCTTTCTTTCTTTCTTTCTAATATGAAATTTATTGTCAAATCGGTTTCCATACCACACCCAGTGTGCCCTCCTCATCCCAACAGGTGCCCTCCTTAATGCCCATTACCCATTTTCCCCTCCCTCCCATCCCCCCCCCCACTCAACCCTCAGTTTATTCTCAGTTTTTAAGAGTCTCTTATGGTTTGCTTCCTTCCCTCTCTGTAACTTTTTCCCCCCTTCCCCTCCCCCCCGGTCTTCTGTTGAGTTTCTCAGGATCCACATTAGAGTGAAAACATATGATATCTGTCTTTCTCTTATGACTTATTTCACTTAGCATAACATGCTCCTGTTCCACCCACGTTGCTACAAAAGGCCGTATTTCATTATTTCTCATTGCCAAGTAGTATTCCATTGTGTATATAAACCACGATTTCTTTATCCATTCATCAGTTGATGGACATTTAGGCTCTTTCCATAATTTGGCTATTGTTGAAAGTGCTGCTATAAACATTGGGGTACACGTGCCCCTATGCGTCAGCACTCCTGTATCCTTTGGGTAAATTCCTAGCAGTGCTATTGCTGGGTCATAGGGTAGATCTATTCACTTTGCAGGGACAGGGATTTACATGCCCAGTGCCTAACAAGCGCCTACCCTCTCGTCCTTCTGGGGTCACATCCCCTTGGATGAATAGGTAGAGTTGACATTTTGGTCTCTCTTCAAACCCCTGCCTGCTCAGTACATATGTCTAAAACAGCACATCTTGCCTCTGATTGCATTTGTTTTAGGGCTCTTCCGTCCTGCAAGTTATCAAGCCTCTGTAGAACAAGGACTCTTTCTTACTCATCTTCATATCCTTAGCAGCTAGAATGGTACCTAGTAGATAATAGATGTTTACTTTTTAAGTGAAGGAAAAACTGTGGGTGTTGGGCTGGCGTGGTAGCCTTATGCTCTGGAGATGCATCCTGGAGCTGCATTAATCCCAGAAACCAGCCCAGTTCTGGGTTGGAAGGGGGTGTCGGTCTGCGAGGCGTTCTGTGGTTCACGTCCGTTCACATCGGTGCCCCATTCGATGTGGTGGTCATCTTAGATAACGTATCTTAGATATCTAAGATAACATATCATCTTAGATATATGTCATTTGGTAATAAATAATTTCATCTTTGAAAGTAGTTTTTGATAAAACAATTCTAACTTTCATAAATATAAAAAAATTATATTTGCCAAATTTTAAGAGCTTTATTAGGGTGTATTTTACATATCATAAAATTCATCCATTTCAAATGTACAATTCAGTAATTTTTTTTTAGTAAATTTACGGCGTGGTTCAGTCATCACTATATCCACTTTTGGCATATTTTCATCACCCTTGTAAGATTGCCCATGCCCAATTATACCCCCAGCCAGGTATCTACATTTTTGTCTCCGTAAATTTTCCACTTCTGAAAATTTCATATAAGTGAACCCATGCCATATATCATCTCTTCTGTCTGGCTTATTTCACCGAGGGTAATGCTTTTGAGGTCTGTCTGTGTCATAGTATGTGTTGGTACTTCATTCCTTTTTTTGCTGAGTAGTAGTCAGATTTACGGATATATTACATTTAATCTATCCAGTTAATAGGGCTGTGTTATAATTTAAAACTGATTCTCTGGTAAAAAATATTTCAAGAGCACCGTATAATTATTTTAGTGTCCTTTTCTCTCTCTGAATTATCTGTTTGGTTGATATCGTTATCCTGGTTATCGTCCGACCTGTCCCTGCATGGTTTCCAGTGTAGAAACCCGTTAGGAAGCCATGCTGGTTCTCTTTCTGTTCATATCAACATTTATTGGGCACCTTTGTGCCAGGCCCTGAAGATGCAAAAATGAATAAGTCATCATCCCTGCCTCTGAAGAATTCTTTTTTCTGCCCTGCAGAGTGGAGCCACAGAGGCCCCTGGGCAGAGAGAGCATCAAGGGGGGGTGACAGCAGCAAATGTGACATAGAGACCCAGGAGGATGAACACAGACGTGTCTCCTGAGTATGGGGATGTGGAGGCTGTTGATTGCTTACGTTTTCAGAGCTTTGGACACGTGGGAAACCACCAGGCTGTGATTGGTAGGAGCAGAAGTAGGGGCCACTCTTTCAAGAGATTTAAGAACTAAAGCCTTGAAGTCTCAACATCGAGGAAAGATGTTCTTTTCAATAAACCAGACTTGAGAATATTTATAAGCTTGGGGCAGGAAGCCAGGGAAGGGAGCGTGTTGACCATACAAGAGTGAGGAACGAACCAGAGGTTCTCAGCTGTGGCTGCTTATTGGAACCACCTGGGCTGGGGGAGGTAGGGAGGATGCTGCTTAAGAAAAACATAAACTCACATTCAGCTGGTCTGGTAGCAGGGCTCAGACATCCATAAAATTTTTATAGCTCCCGAGGTGATCCTAATTTACAGCAGGGTTGAAAAGTCCTGGGATGATTGATGGAATGATATTCTAAAGGAGGTGGTAGCGGTTGGGATTAATAACAATGTGGACGGTTTGGCCTTGATTCCAAGAAAGGGTTTCTGAATCTCTGAGACCAGAGTTGAGGATGGGTGTAGTCACAGACAGGTTTACACTTGCTGAAGTCCTACGTGCCTACTTACCTCAACTTCCCAATTGAAGGGTGAGTCTCATAGCACGATGAGGGTTGTTGAGGTTAGATGGCTTGAGGAAAGAGGCAAAACTTTGGAATACATGCTGAAGGCGGTGGATGGGCAGATGACCAGTGCGGACAGCCCTCCTACAGTCGGAGACACACAGTGTTAACGCGGCTCTAATAAAGATACAGACATGGCCGGGCCATTTCCTCCGGCAGCCTAAGAGCAGAAAGGGAGAATCACATTCATGATCTAGGGCCGGATTTTGCCGAGGAGGGGCTCAGTGACGATGGGATGGTGGAGCAGAAGACCCTCCCGATGGAACAGTTCTTGTTTTCAGCCACGGATTCTAGGATAAGCAGAGAAGCCAGTAAAAATGGGAAGAGGCTGATTGCGCGAAAATGTAAGCGTAGGGAGACTGAATGGGACCCTGAGATTCCATTGAAACTCTTGCGAGGTTAGGGGCGGGAAAAAGTCGGAAGGGTGGGAATTTGTGGGTGTAGGATATTGGGATTTATGGAATCTGATATGGATTAGTTCCAGGGTGTGGTGCTTGACTGTGGTTAAGTTGAATGAGGTAGATTAAAAGTAAAAGTCAGTGGGATTAGAGATGGAAAGGAACTACCAGGTTAGAGTATTGGGTGTATTATTCATTTGGAGATTGAAACATCCTGTTAAGGGCTTCATTTGGGATTAAAAGATGAGCCAGATGCCAATGTTCTGATGAATAAGCGGGAACAGTCATCGTAGTGGGACGGGATTATTGGGACAAGGAAAGGTGGCCCCTCAGTCATGAGCCTCAGGTGAGGGGAGAATTTATAGGGAGTCGGTGGTGGTTAGGTTGGAATGAGGACAGCAGAGATGACGAATCTGTGTTCCAGCTCCACTCCCTAGAGTCTGGGCGCAGAAGAGTAGGCACTTAGGTGGAGAAGGCTACAGGGAAAAAGGAATCCTTGGAAGAGATCAGTTTGGAGTAAGCAAAGTGTGTTCTAAGCAGAGCTGGTGCGGAAGGGAAGTGTTTCTCAAAGCTTGGCCTTGAGTAACCGCTGACTGCGTTAGATCACAGGGACTCTCAACTGTGAGAACTTGATCCCTGTGTCAGTTCTCCTTCTGTCCTTATCATTAATCAAGGAGAAAGTCCTCATTTCTGCTGCCATTCTCTAAAGACCCCTGTAACACTTGATAATCTTTTCAGCAAAGAAAGAGAGAGAGAGAGAGAGAGAGAGACAGAGAGAGAGAGCCTCAGGCATAGAGCTCGATTTTAATATAGTCTTATTAGCATTTCCCTGAGCAGTTACCTTCTATTTATGGAAAACGATAGTGGTATGCTTATGTGGTGATCTAAGATCCATTATAACAATGTATTTAAGTTCTTAAAACATGAGTTTTTGGAATATTCAGTAAATAATAGTGCAGCAAAGAGAGGTGGTACAGGAATGACTGAGATTTTGCAAGTATTGACCCAGTGGGTGGTTGACAGAGGACAAGGTGCAGGGAAGGGTCTGGTAGGTGGGGACGTATGGCGGAACGAAAGGCTGAGAATGGAAACTGCGAAGAGAAAGGACCGACCTGGGAGTGCCCTGAGACTAGCATTGCTTGGCCCTAGGTCCTTTAGGTCCTCCAGCATCCCCCAAAAGAGAGTCTCCGGAGCCAGAAGCCCCCAAAGCTCTGTCAGCTCCAGTCTCACACTGCACACTCCTTGGGACCCAGGGACAAGGTAAGAGCCGGCTAATCCGGGACTTCTCCAGGCTGTGCCGCCAAGCAGTGAGCGAGCATCTCTTGTGTTCTCTTAAGAGAGAGAGAACCGCGGACATAACCACGCTGAACCCACCCAGCACCTGGCCATGGCTTTCTTCCCTCCCAACACTCATTTCATCAGGAACAAGTTTCTGAGTGAGTGTTGCTGAAGGGCCCTTGGGTTTGTCAGTGGTGATATTGGGCAAGAGCAATGGTGAGGTTTTTACAGAAACGGAGAGGGGAAAACAGGTGGCAAAATAGTATTCTACACAGTGGAAGAGGAAAAAATGTTTACGTAGAAACGCTTGGAGTATGTTGTGGGACATTGGCTCTTGCCCAGGGCGCATTGTATCCCGTCACCAAAATCCCGGAGAATTTGGTTGGGTGATGTCGAACGGGAGAGTCAGTGAGCTTCCCTACCCGCACGCCTACCTCATGGCCTCAGAACAGTGCTGTTGATTACAGCTGTTCGGAACAATATGCTTCTCATTTACTCGAAAAATGAAGAGTTGTCCCATTGTTTTCATCCGTCTTTGGAAATCGTGCAGCCATTTTCTCTTTCCCGCATTGGCTGAACTTTGCATCCACATCATCGGTGAGCCTCTCACTGGGATCCACTCCCCAGGGAGGCAATGCAACCGGCTAGAGGGAGGGCATGGTGTTCAGTAATGTGGAGGCTCTCTCTTTTCTCTCCTCCCGCTCCCTTCCCGAGGGCAGGGAATGATGGTGGTTTTCAGAAATTGTAGTTTACATTTCGTTTGACTATGTCTTCCTAGTTTGAAAAACTATTGGTCAGCGTTGGCCTCGCTAGTCTCCAGATGAACAAGTTGGAGATGATGTTGGAAAATTTCTTAGTGAAAGAAATTCTAATTTTTTTAAATGTTTTTTTAAGTTTATTTATTTTAGAGAGAGAGAGAGAGAGCGCACAAGCAGGGGAAGGGCACAGAGAAAGAGGGAGACACAGAATCTGAAGCAGGCTTTAGGCTCTGAGCTGTCAGCACAGCCCGATGCAGGGCTCAAACCCACGGACTGTGAGATCATGACCTGAGCCGAAGTCGGATGCTCAACCAACTGAGCCACCCAGGCGCCCCCTCTAATTGTTTTATTGTCCATGAATTCCAGTTTCACACCTACTTGTGAAAAAAAAAAAAATCCTCAGTGCTGAGATGATGTGAGAGCCCTATAGACCTAGCAGACAGTCTGTGTGGACCGAGCTTTAATCTCCAGGGCAGCACAGATAATGTCAGCGTGTGTCTCACGGTGTGTGTTCATCAGACATGAGGTCACAGATTCTCTTGAACTTCATGAGATGCTCCCTCTTTTCACTGACCATTCTAAGTGAGGAAAAAGAAGAAAGTGACTAGATGGTGATTTATAATTTAAAGGTGTGTGTGAGGCTGTGTCAGAAATTGCAGAGAGAACACCAGATCTTTCGGCCCAGTTAGTACGAACCACACGATTCGGCATAAAATTAACACCCAAGCTCTGCACTTAACTCGGGTGAGTCTCTTAATATCACTCAGCCTTGGCTTTCTCACCTGTGAAACTGGGATAATGACGCCTACCATCTGGGGTGTTCTGAGGCTTTTTGGTTTGCTTGTATGTTTCTAATTGTAAAATATGCATAACATAAAACTTACCAGTGTAGTCATTTTTAAATGTACAGTTCAGTAAAATTAATTATATTCATACTGTTCTTTTTTTTTTTTTTAACGTTTATTTATTTTTGAGACAGAGAGAGACAGAGCATGAACGGGGGAGGGTCAGAGAGAGAGAGACACAGAATCTGAAACAGGCTCCAGGCTCTGAGCTGTCAGCACAGAGCCCGACGCGGGGCTCGAACTCACAGACCATGAGATCGTGACCTGAGCTGAAGTCGGATGCTCAACCGACCGAGCCACCCAGGCGCCCCTATTCATACTGTTCTACAACCATCACCACCATCCATCTCCAGAACTTTTTCATCTTCCAGAGCTGAAACTCTGTCCTCATTAAACCCTAACCCCACCCCTTTGCACATGCTCCCCTATCTGCCTGAATGCTTCACACCCTATTCACTTAGCTAACCTCATCCCTCACATTTCAGTGTAAATGTGGCTCTTGCAGAGTCTTTCCAGATCTTCCCCACCCCCAGATTAGGCTAGAATTTATAGTTACTCTTTTCCAAAATCTCTTGTACTTTTACTCCATAGGCTTTACCATTTCATTCATCCATTCAAGAGATATTTAACAGATGTCTTCTATGAGCCAGGCCAGGTTCTAGGTGCTTGAGATGTATCAGTGAGCAAAATAGACAACATCCCTGCAGACTTACATTCTAATAGGATGAGCCCCACCCCACCCCCAAATAAGTAAATAAACATATAAACCCAGAAATGCTATCACCTGTTAGAAGGCGAGCCAGGCTCTAGAACAGAAACAGAGCACATAGGGAATTTGGGTGGAGACAAAGTTGGGGGGGAGGGGGTTGGGTTGTAATTGTGTCCACCTGGGAGTAATTTCAAGCGTTACTGTATGTGTAATGTCTTCCTTGCTGTATGTTTGGTTCCCCCGAGTCTTGTATTCTGTGGGCCTCCCCAGGCACAGAGGAGGGTCTATGGAATGAGATGAACGAGGGAGCGAATGAAGGAGTAAACAAACAGCAAACATGAAGCCAGAGATAGAATGGCTTGGACCCAGACCCGGACTGTGGGATGGAAGGGAAGAACGGATTCGGGAACTATTTTATGCAGGAACAGGCAGAAGTATTTGGCAGTCCGGTTGACTTGACGTGCTGTGGTTAAGTCTCGGTGGCACTGAGGGTTCCTCTCTGGAAGACTGGGGCCACGTGCCCACTGGCTGCTGCTTTGGGGAAGCGAGACACATCGAAAGTGCTTAGCCTTCTCCGCATTTCATTAGCAGGGGCAGTGGGATTTTCCTTCTGAGAAGAACTTTCCAGTCCCACTCCGGTTTGAAAGTAAGTGCCTCTTACCTCTTCTAAACGTCCAATCCATTTAGCTTTCTGTGTTTGCACCAGTGGTTCCTTCCCTGTGACAAGAAAATAGAGGAGCACTTCGCGGAATATGAAAACACTGCCAGCTCGTATTACCTCCACGTCCCCTCACTCTGCCATGTTTTCAACTTTTTGTACCGTTGATCCCGAAACATAAAACTGCCCGCTGAGCCAGGAGTCAAACCATGTAATCACAGGCTACTTGCTTTCCTCTTGCTCCCTCTCTCCCCTGTTCAGTGGTTTTAAAGTTATAATACCCATGGCCCATGCCTCCACTTGAAAAGTTGTGGGGTTTTTTTCCACAAAATTGCTTACTTGAATTAAATATGGTCTTTGCTTTTTTTTTCCCCCTGTGAGATGCCAAGTTCTGAGTATCCCCTAGCTTACCAGTGAAATGATTTCTGTTCCCTGTGTACCCTTGCATCGGCATTAAGCTGTTCCCAGGTGAATATATTCTGAATTTAACCACCATAATTGCACACATAGCTGGAGGCACACGTAAGCAGAACCGGTTTAAAGGGAACCACATCTCTGGAGCCGAGTGGAGACAGAAGGGACGGGGTGGGGCAAGGATAGGGGATAAGCCCCCCCCCCCCGGGGCCTTTGTTTGGGGGATTAATCCTGGGGCTTTTTCATTTCCGACAAGATTAAGTCAGGATTTCCTTCCTCTGTTAGATGAGTTTTATTAGGATTGCCTGCAGCCCCCCTCCGGTCCATCTGTCAAACTGTCATCCCAGAATTGGAATTCTGACTGTTTCCACACATGGGTAAAAAAGAACGCACCCATATTCATCATTGGTTCTAAATTTCTTCTGGCTCATTTGACGACATGGTTCTGTGATGGCTATACACTTTGTCTAGAAGATCAGATCAAAGGCCAAGTGACACTGTAAGAAATTCAAGACATCTTTAAGGACCACATTTTTAAAATCCTAGGATTTACCCTTTGGGATCTGAAGAACACAGAGGAGCACAGGTCCACGATGTGTGGAATCACAACTGCTGTCTGGGAGGCAGCGCATCTGTTAGCTGTCAGCCTGAGCCCAGAGCCAGAGGCGGGAGAGGAGGAGAACTCCAGGTGCGGGCAGTGATAGCTGGATGGAGAACCCATAGCTGCCAGGCCCAGCCACCTTCAGTTTCTGTGCAGGCTGTGTTGAACTGTTCAAAGAACTGGGACTTTGGGGTCAGACAGACCTGAACGTGAATGCTAAATCTGCATATACGGCCTTTGTTTTTTTTTTGTTTTTTTTTTTATTTTTGAGAGAGAGAGAGAGAGACAGAGCACAAGCAGGGGAGAGGCAGAGAGAGGGAATCACAGAATCCGAAGCAGGCTCCAGGCTCTGAGCTGTCAGCACAGAGCCCGACATGGGGCTTGAACCCACAGACTGTAGACTGTGAGATCACAGCCTGAGCCAAAGTCAGACGCTTAACCGACTGAGCCACCCAGGAGCCCCCACATTTATTGCCTTTGTAATGTGACGTGGTTCAAACTACCCAGCCTTAGTTTCTCTTTTTGCAAAATGAGCAGATGACGTGTTGAGTTTATCTATGTAGGTGCTTAATAAGAGTGTGTGACAGGCATTAGCCCTTCAGTTAATATTGGCTCCTGTTTCTTCCAGGCTTTGGTGGCTGGGCAGTGACAGGCCTTCTCTTGGAAGGGGACTGGAGCATTAGCATAGTATCAAGCCATAAATCGGAAACGAAATGTTCTTGTTGGGTGTCCCAGCTGTGTACAGAGTTTATCAAGGTGGTGGTAGTCAGGGACAGTGAACAAGGGAGAGCCGAGTGATAGTAGGGCTGTGTCTTTGTGTCTGCCAGACAGCAACTCTGGAGCAGGAATCTGGTGGCCAACCCTGGGACATCTGGTCCTGAGCCAGCTTCCCTGGGAGGCACAGTGGTCGGTATTGAGGCATTGAAGAGGACCTTGGTGCCAGCTTTCGAAGGAGGAGGTCGGTGAGCCTGAGCCCCAGCGCTGACGGCTCAGGGTAGGAGGGACTGCCGCGAGGGCCACCGCTGGGCCTGGACAGGGGGTGAAGAAGGAAGTACCTTTTATTGTCACCATTATATTTTCCTTACCGAGGTCTTTTTCAGATCTGTACTCGTATGTGGCTCTGAGAATGTCTTGAACAGAATAGACCGGTATTTCATTTGCTAAAACCAGAGAAGGAAAGAAAGAGAAGACTGAATTCCAGTGTTTCAAAATGTGTGACACTTTGCAAAAAACAAACAGTACCGGGGCGCCTGGGTGGCGCAGTCGGTTAAGCGTCCGACTTCAGCCAGGTCACGATCTCACGGTCCGTGAGTTCGAGCCCCGCGTCGGGCTCTGGGCTGATGGCTCAGAGCCTGGAGCCTGTTTCCGATTCTGTGTCTCCCTCTCTCTCTGCCCCTCCCCCGTTCATGCTCTGTCTCTCTCTGTCCCAAAAATAAATAAACATTGAAAAAAAAAATTAAAAAAAAAAAAAAAAAACAGTACCTCCACTGTGGAGGGACATGTAGGTCATTTGTGATTGCCATGATCTGCTCCAGTGTTAATCGATTCTAAATTGGCTTTGTCTATAGCGAAATGAACTTTCCTCACACTCACTCAGGATCCTATCGCGACTTAGCGTCAGTCCAAATCAGGGCTCCTTAGCACACGGTAGCCCATTGAAGACTTATGCCAGCCAGTATTTTTAGACCAGTGATCCTACTTCCACATCTCTCACCTGCTTCTAAACGTTTCCTCCCTGAAGTTGCCTTCTTCCCATGAGGCTCTCGGACATTATTCCAGAACAGTTGACGTACCCTAGTAGTATTTACAACGGGTGTTACTTCACTGTGACCCTGAGTCCATCTCACTGATGTACTGAAACAGCTACAGATTAGCTTCTTGCCTCTGGTCTTGTCCCGGTCAAACCTGTGTTCTGGCTCCACTACCGTGGTGATCTTTCCAAAAATGAACACCCGACCATGTCATTCCTTTGATGAAACCCTTCGGTGGCTTTCTGTTGTCAAACTCCTTAACACTACCATGTAGCAAGTCCAAGTGTAGATAGGTGTGCAGAGGGCTTTAGTACATGGGAGCAAGTTGGTAGGACCATTGTCTGCAGCCTGCCCAGAATGCTTTACTACAGTTGTAATGCCCAAGCTGCGTTTCCAAGAATGAAGCAGAGTTCAGCTTGTGGGAGGGAGTGGGAAAGGCATTCTGGATAGCAAGAACCACTTATTTCAAGGCAACAAGGCCAAAAAACAACTCAGCATGGCATATTCACAGCATGATAACTAGTCCAGTCTTGTTGGGCCATGAGATGCAAGGAGGGGGTGGCCCTTGAACTCCTGAGGAGCTTGGATTTTACTTTATAAGAGGTGAGGAATCATTGAATGGTTGGAAACTGGGGAATGGTTAGCTTTGTGTTTTACAATGAGGAGGATGGCAAAGAGACTGGAAGAGAGAAAGAAGGTAGCCTTCACTGGATATCTGCTGTGTGTCAGGAAGTCTGCTAGATGCTTTATCTAGATTATTTAAGTTTGTGCTAGAACCCATTTTACAGATGAGGAAACTTACGTTCGGAAAGATTGAGACGTTTCTCTGAGACTGTCTGGTCTATGTGTGCTCTCTACTAGGATTGCCAGCTTCAGGGGGTCAGCGTTGCCTCCGCAAGTCCACGTGGGGCACCGTGGCTGAGGTGGTCCTGCTCTGTCCCTGCCTCTTCTCCTGAGGCCACCTCCACTCTGTAGCAGGCTGGACCAGCTGATACACTAGTAGTCTGTAGGGGTTTGCCTGTTGCCACCTTACCACCAACCTACCCGCTTAAAAAAAAATACCTACTTATTAGCTCTCATATGACAGAGTAGAGTTCTCTGCTCAAGGTCTCAAAGACTGAAATCAAAGTGTCCAGGGGCCCCTGGGTGGTGGCTCAGTCACTTGAGCATCCAACTTCGGCTCAGGTCATGATCCCACAGTTCGTGAGTTCAAGCCTGCCCTGGGGCTCACGACTATCAGTGCAGAGCCTGCTTCAGATCCTCTGTCCGCCGCGCCCCCCCCACCACCTCTCTCTCTCTCTCTCTCTCTCTCTCTCTCTCTCTCTCTCTCAAAAATAAATAAACACTAAAAAATATTTTTTAAAAAAAGTATGCAGAGAGCTGAGTTCTCATCTCCCAGCTCTGGCAAAGAATCCACTTCCCAACTCATGCAATTGTTGACAGAACTTACTTCTTTGCAGGTATAGGACTAAGGTCCCCCTCTTCTTGCCAGCTCTCAGTCAGGAACTACCCTCAGCAACCAGAGGCTGCCCTCATTCCTTGCTACAGGTTCACTCCACCTCCAAGCCATCAACAATGTATTGAGCCCTTGTCATGCTTTGAGTCTCTGACTTTTTCTTCTGCCTCCAGCTGGAGAAAACACTGTGCTTTTAAAGGGCTCGTGTGATTAGGTTGGGCGCACCGAGATGATCTCCATTTCCTAATGGCAAATGTGCCATATAACATAACCTAGTCATGGGAGTAGAATCTATCACATTCACCATCCTGGGGATTATGCAGGGAATGCACTCCAGGGACCAGAGGTCTTGAGAAACGTCTTAGAATCCTGCTCACCATGCACACCTTGATTAAATTTATGGTCAGAATTTGCCACTATTTAAAAAACAAAAAAATGGAGTGGCCCAGGGTTTTGTCCGTATCTGCTGTCTAGCACTTCCCCAGAAGCCTCCTTAGGGAAGGAGACCTTGACAGGTGTTGAATTTCATAAATATTTTAGGGAACAATTTATTCCATATCTGGCTTACTCCCCAAGGCTGCAGACTGGCCCATCCTTTCCTTTCTGAGTGCACAGCCTATAGTGTCTTACCATTCAGGCTGGAAAACAAAGAAGGTTCCAGCCATTATTCCCCATACCTACCTGGCCCACGGCTACTGACCCTTAATAAAGGTGAAGCTTTCTCAGGATTCTGTTTTCTTCAGCTGTATGTTATGACTAATGAAGAATCCAGCTTTTACTATTGGTTAAAATGTTTCCTCTTATAAACCTTAATTTATGAACTTTAAGCTCCATGAGTAATATTTATACTTGGTCTTCTATTTACAAACATTCTTCGGTTTTCTAGATCTTTTTTTAACCACAAAAACAAAAAGTTTAAGGGAACTCATCAGCTGGTCCTTGCTCAGTTGGGGGCTGACATGGAGAGAAGGCATGATTGTGTGCTGACAGCGGGACCCAGCGCAGATGGTGGGATGCCCAGCCCCCCAGAGATGCAGGGAGACCCTGGGTGTTTGTCTGTGCCTGGTGGGCACCCTCACCATTCTGTAGCACAAGACTGTTGTGCTACAACACAGTAGCACAAGTCCTCTGTTGGAGGACCCAAAGAGGGGGATAGGAGTATGCACAAGAGTTGAAGCTCATGGGGGCACAAGCTGGGTGTCAGAGATTCCTAAAATCCAGAAAGCAAGAGACAGGCCTGGCTTCCCTGCCTCGGGGTCTAGTGTGGAGGCTGCTGGCACCTTCCACAAGGGATTTCCCTGTGGAAAGTGGCCAACTTAAATCTTTGCTTGCATCTCACAAGATTTGAAGGCTTTAAAGGGGTTATAAAGTACATTTATTAGGTTGTTTATGATAATTTGCAAAAACAGTTTGAATGATGTTTGCTTGAATGATCTTATGATAAGTTTTTAAATAGCGGAGATTTTTTTTTGGCATGAATGATGGTGGGGACAACAGGAACCAGACATAGCTTAACCCATAAAAAAGAATGGAACTAGGACTCTTTCAACTTTTGAAATTTTGTATTAGAAAAGACTTTCAGGAAGAGGATTGTGTTCCTAAACTAAGGAATGAGCATAATGTTTTTCAGAACCATGGAGAGGGGAGTCTGCCATTTATTTAGTGCTTACGGTGCATGAGATATGATACACATGGTCTGATGGTCCCAGTGGTGGTTGTTCCTCTGATGTTACAAAGGAGGACACAGATGAAAAAAGGTAATGGCTGACTCAGGACTGCCATGTTCTCAATGCTGTAGCAGCACCTCCCCTGGGGTTCAGTGACCGTGGTCCCCTTTCATCCAAGGCAATAGCCAGAAACACACAGGCAGCCATAGGAAAGAAAAGGAGAACTCTCTTTCTTTTGTTTTGTTCTGTAAGTCCAGCAATTTTAATGCTTTAAAAAGTGTTTATTTCTTAGTGGGATTCTTATAAGGAGTGACGTCCTCTCTATTCAATAACCATGATGATTTAAACTTCTCAAAGAGCATCACCATCTGTCTCCTATTGGGGTTTCCCCCATGCAATTTCTTTTTTTAAGAAAATACTTTTTTTTAATATTTGTTTATTTTTTAGAGAGATAGAGTGTGGACAGGGGAGGGACAGAGAGAGAGAGAGAGAGAGAGAGAGAGAGAGGGAAACAGAATCTGAAGCAGGCTCCAGGCTCTGAGCTGTCAGCACAGAGCCCAACGCGGGGCTTGAACCCACAAACCGCAAGATCATGACCTGAGCTGAAGTCAGATGCTTAACTGAGCCACCCAGGTGCCCCCAAGAAAATAAATTTTTTAAGTTTTTAAATTTATTTTGAGAGAGAGAGCATGCACGTGTGACCGGGGGGGGGGGGGGAGGGCAGAGAGAGAGGAGAGAGAGAGAACTCCAAGCACGTTCCATGTGCAGAGCCTGATGTGGGCCTCAAACCCATGAACCATGAGATCATGGCATGACCTGAAATCAAGAGTCAGACGCTTAACCGACTGAGCCACCCAGGTGCCCCTCCCCATGCAATTTCATTTGAAATCAGTTGCTATTTATGTTCTCAAGATATTTTTATTTGGACTTTAGTACAGCAACTGGGGATTCAAGGTTTTGGACTGAGGCCGTCAGCATCAGGAAGATTTCAGTCGAGCTTCTCAATCTTGAATGCGATTGATCAGAGTAATATACATGAAAAGCACGTGAGCTTGGTTAAAATACTCTTAAATATCAAAGACAGTGTATTCATACAGTTCTCATTGGCCTAAAGGGTTAACCAAAAATTTCCAATCAAAAATTATTAAAGAATTAGCTATCACGCTAACCCGGCAGGATTTTAGATATTACTAATTTCGTCTTCCACCAAGACAGGTAAGTAGTATATTTTGCCTAAATGTTTTAGTCTTTCAGCTAGAGCAGTGCTTCTCAACTGGAGATGGTTTTTGTCCCTGGAGGATATTTGGCAATGTCTGCAGACATTTTTTGATTGTCACAGTACAGGGATGGGCAGGGAGAGAAAGTGCTATTGGATCCAGCGGGTAGAGACCAGGGATATTGCTAAGCATCCTACAATCAATGCACAGCAAAGACTCCCCTGGTCTAAGATGTGGACAGTTCTGTTGAAAACTCTGGGCTAAACGGAAAGTGCCCTGTAGTTGTTGAGAGACACAACCGGCATGTTGAAAGAGGGGGAAAAAAAGGAAGATGGCTATCCTCACGGACCCTGAAGGGAGAGAGGGAGTTTCCTAGCTCCAAGGAGGAGGGAGAAAATTCTTGGAGTCCAGGTGTTAAATATTATGGTGCTTGCCAACACGCCTCCTTAAAGCACTCTGCTGTTCATTTCCCAAGAGGCTCTTCAGTTACTTCTCCCTGAAAGGTTTCATATTCCCCAGATGCTACTAGGTAGAAATGGTTCTTTTGGGGGCGCCTGGGTGGCTCAGTCGGTTAAGCGTCCGACTTCAGCTCAGGTCACGATCTCGCGGTCCGTGAGTTCGAGCCCCGCGTCGGGCTCTGGGCTGATGGCTCGGAGCCTGGAGCCTGCTTCCAATTCTGTGTCTCCCTCTCTCTTTGCCCCTCCCCCGTTCACGCTCTGTCTCTCTCTCTCTCTCTCTCAAAAATAAATAAACGTTAAAAAAATTTAAAAAAAAAGAAATGGTTCTTTTGAAGAGTGCAAAAACTCCTGGCTAGATGGAACAATCCGGCTCCTTCCAGCAGTCCCTACAGTGTGTGTAAATATATGGGAGAGGAGGTTGGGTCTCAGTTGCAGTGAGCCACTTTTCGGCATTGGATTTGGTCTCTCCTGGTTTGAACTTGGGTTGCTGCCAAACTGGGGCTCACTAAAGCAGTGTTTGACATGGAATAATCCATGAGACCCTCAGGTGCCTCGAAGCAGCTAATTAAATCCGTGACACAAAAAAGGCGACTACAATAGAGCACAAAATCTGAGCTGTAGAAATGGAACACCTAAACTTTCTTATTGCTCTATTAATAAAAGCTGATACAGAAGCCCTTGATCATTTCTATCATTTCTTACACCGTACTAATAACTTCAGCAGAATTTAAATTGAGTTCAAATCAGATGCGCTTATCTTTTAACAACTCCCATATTAAGTATATAATTAAAATGCTCCAGTTTAAATATTTTCCCCAAGGTATTAACTACTAAAAGATTCACACAGTGATGGACCAGGGCGTTCAGGGATGGTGGCTCAAGCTTTTAAGCACTTCAGATAGGGAAAGGGGATTTGTTACAACTGGACTAATTGATATAAAAAAGGAATGGAAAAAGTTGCTTTTAATTACCCAAAAGTCTCTCGATATGTCATATATTAGCCCTCGGTCTTTTAAGTAACTAACCTCCATCAATATTTGACGATGTCCTCTCCTTTGCGAATGTGCCTTGGTAAATATTAAAGAGAATTTGTCAAATTAAAAGTAAGCTTTAAGTCATTTACGTGCTGGGAGCTCAGAAGTCCTAGGCTGGTGGTGCTGGCTTTCACCTTCCTTGGTTACTTTTGTGATTTTAAGAGAGATGGTTTTATTACCCCTGACCTTTGCTTTCTTTGTTAACCAGCTGGGTCTTTCATAGAGTAGCTCTGTTACCTAGAAGGGAGTTGAGAAGATACTATACAGAAGGTGGCACTTAACCAGGCTTTGAAGGACCGACAGACTGGCCCACATTCCAGACTGTCGCAGATCGCTCAGATGGGGACCCAGGGGTCACATTCACCAGGCCTACGTTTGTAAAACTATGAATCTCATTTTATCAGCTCACCTGCACCCATATTCCCCCTACTTCCTGAGAAGAAATAGGAAAGAGGACCCTCTCTGCTGTGTATTAGTATGGACTCCAGGAGAAGGTGAAGCTTTTCTGGAGTGCCTGGGGACAGTGGGGGGATAGAGAATTGGGGGGACAAAGGTATTTTTCTTCGCCTGTGATGATTTAGTCGTGATGGCTGTCAAAAGAAGAAAACATGGGGGATTATGCCTAGTCCCGGGGCCCTGGGGAGACTGTCTGCTGGAGCCTTAGGAATGTGTGAAGGTGGAGGTTAGCCATCGATGTCCGCATTCACGACTTACAGATACCATCTGCTTCTGCAAGTGAGAGGGAGGGTTAGGGAAGTCTCAAGGGTATTTCCACAGGGCTCGCATGGAACAGGATCTCCTAAAAAGCGGTGCCATTTGGTGTCACGTGGGCTAGATGGGGAGCTCGAAGAAATTCGCTGGTAACAGAGCTTCTTCTACAGATGCTGATGCTCCCACTGTTGACGACAACTAACGTTTACTGGATACGAGACACTTTGCAAAGGGCTTTCTGTGCACTTTCTCATTTAATTCTCAGATTCACAGAGAGTCAATAAATAAATAAGCCATTTCATAAAAGAGGCTTAATTAAATTTACAAAGAGATTATTACTAGTAAGTTTCAAATCTGGTATTGAACTTGGGAAGAGTCTGTGGTGTCATGACTAGGCTATATGGTACTGTTCTTCTTCTTCTTCCTGTCATCTTCCTGCCAAAGCCCAGCCGGAAGAGCTCAGGAGCTGAGGTCCCTGCAGCAGGAATCCAGGAAGTTCCTGTGGACCTAGAGGAGTCCTTTCCCACCTAGCCCCTGACCTCCAGAAGTGTGCCCTGCCCCCTCATAAGGATGCTGAGTGTATGAGGATGTGTCCTCTGGTCTAGGGCTGGAATAAGTTACTGGCCTCCTGGAGTGCTGTGTTGAGAAAGACTCTGAGGCCACCTCCTGGCTTAGTAAGAAGTTATCACTTGCTCTAGGTCAATAGGGAGTAGTGAAATGTACGCTGTATGTCTTTCTTTCCTTAGGACTTAGGCTACTGGGGAAAGATGGATATAGAAGGAACCATCATTCTCTAGAGCTTCCTCGTTAGAGCCAGACCCCCAGAAGTGATCCCAGTTAAAGCCTTGGAAAGATAGGAAGCCACAGGGATGGGTGGCTGGAAAAAGAGGGAGGAGGGGATAGGCTGATGGGGCTGATGGGCTTCAAATGAGGCTCCGTGTTGGGTTAGTGGGCAGACCTCAGTGATACCATTCACCGAATGCTTATATGTGCCACATGCTATTCTGAACACCTTATTCTAAACATGTAATAACTGTCATAATATGACAACTCTAATTAGTAGGTACTGCTGTTATCCCCGCCCCCCCCTCCACAATTTAAATATGAAGAAATGAGGCACAGAGAGGGTAAACAACTTGTCCAAAGTCAGACAACTAGTAAGAAGTGGCTCCAGCATTTGAACCCAGATGGTCTTAACCACTTAACCGTCAGCCTCTCAAACTTTATCAAACCCAGAGATTAACGCTTAAGGTGAGACTAAAACAAAATTTGCAACGCGATCTAGAGAAGTATTAGGTAAACGGTACCCTCTCTTGGGGAGAAGGGTAGTGGTGCTTAGGCAGAAAGACAAAAAATGTTAAAGGAAAGTGTTTCCATTGAATATGGTCTACATTAGTTACAGGTGTACAACACAGTGATTTGACAAGTTTATACATTTTGCTGTGCTTGCTCACCACAAGTGCCACCACCACCTGTCCCCACACCATGTTATTCCAATACCATTGGCTTATCCCCTGCGTTGTGCCTTTCATCCCCGTGACTTGATCATTCCACACCTGGAAGCCTGTACCCCCTACTCCCCTTCACTCCGATTTTTGTCTTTCTGTTTATTGTTTTCAAAAATGCTCAAAGCCCACCATACCACACCATAGACAACCCCCGCCCTTTAAACAACAAATGCCCAACGTGGCCATGCTCAGTGCGACTACATTCACAGGAGCCGTTGGGGCGAGCGTGGAGCTTTTTGAGAGCCTGCGGGCTCAGAAGTTGGGAAAAAGAAGCGTCTGTGACAGGAAGCCCTGGCCATGGGACACATCAGCACCGAGTACTTTCTTCATTCCTACAGCATTTCTCGAGCACAGCCTTGATTATGGCAGAGCAGGAAGTGCCCTGGGGAATCCTGCCTGCAGTTAGTTTTTACTGTTCTTGATGCGGGAGGTAAGGCGGGAAAGCTAGCTGGAACCAGATAGTGGAAGAGCTTGAATGCCAGAGAGCATTGGTACTTACTTGGAAGACTGCATTGAAATGCTTGTGCTTTGGGAAGAATAACAAGGCACAGTGAGGAGGGTGAACTGAGTGGGGGGGGGGGGGGAGGAGACCTGACACTATTGTCTCTCCAAGAAGTGCCAAGGGACAGGGGCGCCTGGGTGGCGCAGTCGGTTAAGCGTCCAACTTCAGCCAGGTCACGATCTCGCGGTCCGTGAGTTCGAGCCCCGCGTCAGGCTCTGGGCTGATGGCTCGGAGCCTGGAGCCTGTTTCCGATTCTGTGTCTCCCTTTCTTTCTGCCCCTCCCCGTTCATGCTCTGTCTCTCTCTGTCCCAAAATAAATAAAAAACGTTGAAAAAAAAATTAAAAAAAAAAAAAAAGAAGTGCCAAGGGACAGACCCTGGGGGTAGGGGATGGGGGGGGGAGGCACAGGAGCAGAGAGGGGATTTAAATCTGAAGTCCAGAATGGAAACAGAAGCACAGTGACTTGCATTGGTTGATAAAAGGGAAAGAGAGATTCAGAGATGACTGTGGCACCCCATCCTAAGTTTCTAGAATAATAATGATGTCATTCATAAGAAAGAATAAAAGAGGTAAGGTGCTAGTGTGCAGCTGAGGGAAATGATTATGTGTCACCCCTTCCAGGAGGCTGTCCCCAAGCACCCATTCTCCTTCACTCTTGAGATTCCCTCTAGCTCTGCCCCTTGGCGTTTCTGTCTGGGCATGTGTTTGGGGTGTGAGTGTCCCCCCCCCCACTGGAAGGTATATGAGGGCTGGACCGTGCTTGTCCTGGGACCCCTGCCTAGTGTAGAGCCTGGAAGGCTTAGTCTACTTCCTTTTGACAAAGAAATAGCCTTGCTGAAATCATAAGAGAGCTGGTTTCCTTTAGCTCTTTAACGCACAAAATGAAACATATACCTGGGTTAAAATATGCAGGAGGTGGGAAATAAAACATTCAGTTGGTACTTTAATAATTAAACTCAATTTTGCCACCAGGTGATAACTGCTGCTAAATCAATCAAATATGCATCAAGTAGGCAATCATGCACCCAGAACATGATACAACTTGATTGCCTGGAATTGTTAAAAAAAAAAAAAAAATCAGCGAAGAGAGTAGTATGATCATTATAATATGTATAAATATTCAAAATCAATGAAATATGTTAGTTAAAGTTTGGCTGTAATGCCCTGATAGTATTAATAACGGCTTTGCTTTTCTTCTACAGCCTTCCTTTTAAGAACCTCATTCTGGTCTGGTTAGTGTCCGTCCCTCATTGCCGACCTTTCTTCTTTTTAAGATTCAGGTTAACTTCTTGGCATTCCAATGGGTGGAGTAGTGAAAGAGCACATTGGAATATGGATCAGAAGCCCTAACATCTCATCCTGACCTCAGCCGTAGCCAGAGTCACCCTTTCGAGAAGGTTGAATAGGTACCACCCGTTACTTGGCAGGGGCACGTCAGGTATCCTAAACATTCACACTTCCTCCTCCTGGTGCCTGCCTTTAGTGCAGCCTCTTCTGGCCTGAATTGCATGTGTCTTCCACTGTCTGTCCTGTAGGACCGGAGTAGATCAGATGTACACCCGATTTTGTGAGAGTAGATGAGAAGTGTGAAGGGGGTTAGGGAGGGATTAGGTATCATCCTCCTCGTGTGGGAACTTGTACAAGAGTAGATCACCCGGAGCACCTACACCACATTGCGATCCCACCAGTGATGTGTGGAAGGTTCCAGTTTCCCCACGTCTCCCCCGACTTGGCTATTGTCTGTGTTTTTTATTATAGCCACCCTAGTGGGTTTATAGTGGTTTCTTTGGTTTGCGTTTCCCTAGTGTCTAAAGATGTCGGGCATCTTTTCGTGTGCTTATTGGCTATTTGTATATGTTCTTCGGAGAAATGTCTACTCAAATTCTGTGTTCATTTTTAATTGAATTATTTGTCTTTTAATTGTTGAGCTATAGATCTTTATTCTGGATCCTAGACCTTTATCGGATAAGTGATTTGAAAATATTTTATTCAATTCTGTAGGCTGTCTTTCCTCTTTACTCATAGTGTCCTTTGATGCACTAAGGCTTTTATTTTGATGAAATCTTATTATCTATTTTTTTCTTGAGTTACTTGTGCTTTAGATGTTATATCTAAGAAATTATTATCTAGTCCCAAGGTCATTAGGATTTACATCTATGTTTTCTTCTAAAAAATGTATAATTTTGGTGCATACATTAGGTCTTTAATCCATTTAATTTTTTTTAACGTTTATTTATTTTTGAGAGAGACAGAGACAGAGTGTGAGCGGGGGAGGGCAGAGACACAGGAAGACACAGAATCCGAAGCAGGCTCCAGGCTCTGAACTGTCAGCACAGAGCCCGATGTGGAACTTGAATCCATGAACTACCAGATCACAACCTGAGCTGAAGTCGGATCCTGAACCAGCTGAACCACCCAGGTGCCCAGATCCATTTTAAATTAGGTTTTGCATATGGTGTGAGGTAGGCGTCCAACTCCATGCAGGTTTGATAGACTTGATCCACCAGCTCAAGGATGTAAGCACTGTGGGTAATGAACTCTAGGAGCCGTCCTGGAGGGAGAGGAGAGCAATCACTTTCTTCTAGGATTTAGTGCTGACTAAGCATAGTTGTCCTGGTGGTTTAAAGAGAAAAATACAGTGCAATTAGGTTTATAAATTCAACTGGACCCAGCTCGATCCTGTAACCATGCAGAACATACACCTTGCAAATTCTCACACTCTAATGAAGGCGATCTTACCTTCCAAGCAGGAAGTGGATGATATGATGATTTGGATATCTGCAAAAGATGGCCACCACCCAGCAGTGAAATAGCAGCTTTTGTCCTTTAGTTACTGCAATCAGGGGAACACCTGCAGACTTGAGTGGTGATAACATAGCAAGTCCAGGGAGTGCCAGTGGCATTAAAAAAGGAACGGATTGAGAAGAATAAGCTGGCAACTCACAAAGTTAAGAATGGCATAGGGAGATTCCCTTGATGATGTGTGATTGTTTACGAACAACGTTAGCTTTTCTCCCTGCGTCGTACCCCTCACCTGGCATTTATTAGCCCTTGCTGTCTGTGGTCTCCTACATTTCTACATGTCTCCTGAACAGAGGTATTGACAGCCCTACCCGCTAAATGCCGATGTTGCTTCAACTCCAAATATCCCCACAAATTTTGACCCTTAAGGAGTACTGCCACTGATGTGGTATTTGCTTTTTCATGGAATTCTGCCTTCTCTGTGTCTCTCTCATCTAACACGCCACCCACGGTAGATTCGGAGCTCAGCGTATGTCTGCTGATCTTGAGTGAAATCTGTGCGCGTTCTTCCTTCGATCTGGTTGCAGTTCAGAAAAAAAGATTTAATTGTATCTGTTGGAAATCCTGACCACTTTTCTTGGAACTTGACAAGTAGATTCTAGAATTGATATGCAAGAAAAAGAGTCAAGAATATTTGGGTCAAGACCGTTGTAAAGTGAACGAGCAGAATCGGAGGTACTTGTCTTGGACCGGTTCAGCGTGCCAGCCTTGTCTCACGAGATGGTAAATCAGTGTAGTATTGGGATCGTGAGAGACAAAGAGATCAATGAAACAGAATATAGAGTTCAGAAATGGAGCCTCGTGAGGCAGAGTGGATAGGCGTTCACCAGATGATTTCCCTTTTCTCCTAGGCATAAACGGAGCTTACGTTCCCCAGCCAGTGGGCCCATGGCAGAAGTGACGCACTCCACTTCTAGGCCTGACGCATAAAATCCTTCCACGAACAGTTCATTTTCTCCCCGGCTGCGTGTTAATGTCTCTTGAGAGACCCAGGGTAGGGCAAAAGCAGGAGATGGAAGGAGCCCGAGTCCCTGCCTGGAACAGAGCTCCCCAGCACAGCAGATCATCCGGATTACCTGTGTGAGATGATTCACGATTGACAGAGAAACTTCTGTCATGTTAAATGACTGAAATTTGGGGGGTTGTTAGCTTAGTCTAACAATCAGGCCTGTATGGAAGCTCGATACTCAACAGCTGGCAGTGAAGGGACTGCCCAATGCACGGGGCTGGGATAACTGGCTGTCTATATAGAAACAGCAGCAACAAATTCCATCCCTACTCCATGCTCCATCCCAGATGAATTGATCTAAAGTTAAAAGAAAAGTTTTAAGCCATTTAGAAGAATACACAGAAGAACATCTTTATTATCTCACGTGGAGAAGGAAAAGCTAAGATTCATAAGGTACCAATCAAGTGGAGACAGAAAGACGGAAAAAATTTAAAATATATACCAATAAAGGATCAGTATCCAGAATATTAAAAAAAAAAACAACCTCCTCTATGTCATTTAGAAAGGCAAAATAGTAGAAAAATGAGCGGGCATCTTATAGAAGAAAAAACTTGAATAGCTAATAACTATATGAAAAACATGTTCCACCTCCATGCCTGCCCGAGACCTATAAATTAAAACCAATGTCATCAACTAATGAAAGTCTGACAGTCACGACCTGTGGTGGGTGTGAATTGCAACAGGCAATTTTGGAAAGCCATTTTGAACATCTAGGAAAGTTGAACGTGCTTATGCCCTGTGTCCTAACAGTTTCTTTTTTTTTTTTTTAACGTTTATTTATTTTTGAGACAGAGAGAGACAGAGCATGAACGGGGGAGGGTCAGAGAGAGGGAGACACAGAATCCGAAACAGGCTCCGGGCTCTGAGCTGTCAGCACAGAGCCCGACGCGGGGCTCGAACTCACAGACCGCGAGATCATGACCTGAGCCGAAGTCGGCCGCTTGACCGACTGAGCCACCCAGGCGCCCCCCTAACAGTTTCAGTCATGATGGAGCCAGCGATAGTCGGTATCTCTTAAGCATGGTGTTCCTTTCTGTTCTTATTCTCACCGTTTCCTGGGTCTCAAGTCGCTCAACGTATGTTTTAAGGACAATCATACTGGATCTCTTTAGTCTTACATCCTGCTGTTGCTGTCAGATTTATTTCAGTCCTTGCCTTCCTTCTCACAGAGAGCAGCCCATCTGATAGCAATCTCTAGATACTTGGCCAAGTCCTATGAAAAACTGATTGGCTGTAAGGACCGGCCGCTGAGTTGAAAACCAACCTGTGTGTGTTCATAACTGACACAGGAGGGTTCAGTATGCACGGACACCATTCTGTTTTCTGGTGCCCACTCTTGGCATTAACGTTTACAAATTCATTGTCGTTAGCTCTTCCACTTCCCACAATAGCCTTATGAGGTCCATGCTCAGTATCCCCACTTACAGATGAAGAAACTGAGGTGCAGGGAGGTGGAAGGGGAGGAGATAATATCCACCCCCCCGGGGTTGTTCTGCTCCCCGGTCTGCACCATTTATCCAGGTGATAACCTCGATGGTTCAGGCCAGATTCGGGCTGGTTGGCAATGAGAGGACTGGATTAGACACATGAACCACTTCCACTGACTGAATCCTTCGGAACATTGTTCTGGCTTACACAGCCGTTTGTTTATTTCCACGTGTTTCCTTCCTCTTAGCAAGCAGTGGTTTAATGTGGCCTGCATTGTGAAGTACCCAGAGCATTTATAGAATTCGGCAGTAATTCCCAAATTCTGCGTACTTTTCGCTTACTAAATAATGAGTCTTTAATTACTGGCTGACTTAAGCTGGTTTTCAAAGAGTGATGCTGTTAACTGCCAGCTGTATCCCACAATGGTGGATAAGAATAGTGTTCTATTTTATTTTATTTTACTTTCTTTTTTTTTTCATTAATTCAAGACCTCACTCAGAGGAGAGTACATCACCCACGTAGCTTCCTTGACACTTTGTTCTTCAAACAGATGAATTACTTTCCAGCCTGGAAGGCCGCCGAATCTCTAAGTTGACGTGTTCTCTGAATAACAAATTTCACATAAGAGGATGATGCCAGGTGTAAGAGGGTTTGATGAAAGGACGTTTGAACTTTACCAAAGATACAAAATATTTCCCTTCTTAAGAAACGTTAATGAGGAAAAGACCCTGTGAAACTTTTTCTGTTCAATTCGGCTTCCAGTACACGTTTTAGTGATAGATTATTCGGGCAGTATGTCAGCAGTAGGCTAAACAGTAGATGATTCCAGGTGAAATATATCCAGTGGCTGAGCCCCCTCCTTCCATCTGAAATGTCCTACAAACCTCCAGATATCCTTTCTACAATTGGACTGGTGAGCTCATCATATGGTTCAGAAGCTAAGACTTCTTGTCTTATAGGTGTGTGGCATCCCTTTTCCTGATGAAGTTTCTGGATTAATCATATGCTTCCTTTTCTATCTGATATTCAGGATACAGTGCAGATCCTTTTGGTGAAGTTTCGATGCATTTGTTGTTTGCGTAGATCAAAAGCATTCTCCTAGCCCTGTTTAGAACTATTTAAAACCTTGTGCCGACCTTAAAAGAGCTATAGGACGTAGGTTTTGTGCTGGGAAATAGCACATTCTTTATCTTTCCTTCTCGGATACACTTTTCTTTAGAAACAAAGCAAATCTCACGAATTTTAAAGAGATGTTCGGGTCTTCAGAGGGAGGAAAGCAGCAATCTCTTACCCTAAGTGGGTGAATACAATTCCTGGGTGTTTCGAACACTGAAGCCATTTGAATAATGTTATCATTTTTATGCAGGCCCTATCTAAATAGAATGTTATGCCTATCCTTTTAAAATGATGGAAACAAAAAATTTAATCTTCTGCTAAAACTCTGTGTACTTCTTCCAGCTGTCATTGCATATTTTCCATGGTAGATGGTCACGTTTCTAACCGGATAGCTTAATTCCAAACGAGCTATAGTTCCAGTACATTCAGGCTCTGTTTCGTGGATTAGGGCTCACAGCTATACTCAGAGGTGTATTTAAAGGACTGATGCTTTCACAAGGATTGGATGGTGTTGTCATTGTCTTTAAGAGATTACAAATGCATAAACCATAGCAGTTTGGGGGAAGATCTAGAAGAAAACGTGGGGCCACAACCACCTTGCGTATTTAAACCTGACACATGTCCCAATATGCCATATGCTCACAATGTCAGAGCAGTCATTCATAAACAAACTGTCCCGTAGACGCAGAGTGTCTGTATTTCTGTGTTGGATGGCAAACTGAAATGACCAATAAGTGTCTTCTGCCTTTGCCGCCGAGGCTCTAATTCAGGGGCTTCGTATTTCGATGAGGCCTCAGCTTTCCAGAAAAAAAAGAAAAAAGCTTTGTGGATTTTGAGGAGATTCTCTGTGCCCACGGTCCTCACCCCTCTGTCTTCACCCCAAGCCTCTTGTTCCGAAGGTAAAATAACTTGGGTAGCAGGGAGTTCTGCACAAGCTCCTTGGACCAGCCGTGCACGTACGGGTCTGATTCTCACCTCTCCTGGGTCACTCACACTGGTTTTATCCTCTGTGAGTCACTAAATAAACGTGTGTCGTATGCACATTATACAATTATACATCCACATAAGCAAATTGTGTGTGTCTGCGCACAGGTGTAAAATCTTCAAAGGCTGCCCTTGTCTTTTATGGAGTTCCTTGCACAGAGCATTGGAATGACAGGCTTTTCTCGGAGCCTAAAGGGAGCTCTTTTCCACATCTGGTCCCAGAGAAAGGCTTTTCAAGGCCGCTCACGGAGAGTCAGGTCAAATTCTAAAGCAGATGACGGCGTTACGATTGGTTGGCAATTGCAAATGGCAAGGAGGGCCCAATCCATTTTTCATGAAGTTATAATTAACATCCTGTCTGCCTCCCACAGGGTCAACCTTTGGGAATGAAGACCAACCAGCTCCGAAGGCGGCTCTGCCTTCCAAAGACGCACCCAAGGGGGCCAGCCGGGCGACCCCTCCAGCGTCCTCCAGCGTGACAACACCCCGCCGGAGTTTGCTTCCAGCGCCCAAATCCACATCTATACCCGCTGGTAAGACTGTGTGCCTCGGAGAAGCTCTGCAGTGGAGTGCCTTTTCTGCCTTAAAAAGTCTTTTCAGACTCCCCATGTACATCAGTTATTTAGATGGGATGACAGATGAGTTTCAAATGGCATTTAAAATTAATAATAACAACAAAACCACTGTTTTCAAGGTACTTTCACGCATTCCTGTGTTTAAATTCTCACAGCTTCCTCTCGCTCCTCCCCAGACTCTTAACCCATTGAATCACGCAGTTTTGTTTGGGGGAAAAAAAACCCAAAACAACAACAACAAAAAACAAGAATCAAGCTATTTTAAGCCGATTGGCATTTGGCTCTGGAGGCCCATAGGACCAAACTTCTGACTGCTCCTCTGGGAGTGAGTCATGGAACCCTACGGGAGCCGCTGCCTCTAGAAGGATCTGAGAGCTCCCTTCCCCTCTGGCTTCAGGCTCATGCCACCAAAGCTGGAATCCAAACGAATATACCGCCCCCCGCCCCCGCCCCCCGCAAACTTTTTTTTGGAAGATAACTGAGAAAATGTGAACATAGTACTGATATTTTAAGCGTGATGTGGCCTTTGTGATTATATTTTTATAAGAGTCTTATTTTAGCCATTCACACGTGAAATGATATGCTGTCTGGGATTTGCTGCAAAGACACTTGGGATGATGGCAGGTGGAGTCAGTTTACCGGTGGTGAAACAACACTGACCACAGATCGCTCGTTGTTGAAGTTGGTCAATAGAATAGATTCCACTAACTAGACTGCTCTCTCTACTCTAGCATATACATAAAGTGTTGCATGATAATATGGTAAACTGTGTCAACAGAGTGGCTGCTTTAGTTGAAGGAAGGTTAAATGGAAATCAGGTATGTCAGGTGTGGTAGCAACCCAATCTCATGTGGTTGTGCCAATCTCATGGTAGGCCCATGCGAATTTCATTATCGGGCTAGCTGGGTGGCTCAGTTGGTTAAGCGTCTGACTCTTGATTTCAGCTCAGTTCGTGATCTCGCCATTCATGGGATGGAGCCCTGCCTCTGGCTGTGCCCTGACAGCGCAGAGCCTCCTTGGGATTCTCTCCCTCCCTCTCTCTGTACCCCTACCCTGCTCATGTGCTCGCTCCCTCTCTCTCAAAATAAATACATAAAATTTTTTTAAATTTTCATTATTTTTTCAAATAGTTCGGCTACATAAGAGATTTCTGAAAGCCATGTGATCTTGATAACAGGAATTCTCTTCCACTTTGCATTACTTCATAAAACATTCTAATGTACTGAATCTAATTTGGTCCTCACAGAAACTCTGAGAGGAAGACGGAAAGCTTTCTTTTACAAAAGAGAGAAGGACAGACCACAACTCAGTGTGAAACACTTGTCCAAGGTCATCTGATGGCATCCGGAAATAAACACATGTTGTGTATGTTTCCAGTGCCTTTTCCGTAATATTATCAGTATCAGATGGGGGCTATCAAAATTCTGTCATCCACAGTGTGTCTATTAACATCAAGTTTCGTGTTACCACGAAGGTAGCAGTAAGAGAATGGCACCAAGGACTTCTTGCCTCAGGCTAGGTCCTCCTTGAGATGGCCTGGTATAGAGTTCGGGGTGATGCCATGACCACTGTGTTGGCTTTTGTTACTCCTGGCTCGTAGCTCAGCACCCTGATACACAATCTGCAGGTTTTCCTTAAAATTCCAAATAATGCCTTTAAGAGAAGTAGGAGCCTTTTCATAGAAGCTGAAATCGTGTGTGTGTGTGTGTGTGTGTGTGTGTGTGTGTGTGTGTGTGTGTGTGTGAAAACACTCACCTAGCCCTCCCTGAGTGGAGACGTGTGTGTGATTTTCTCCAGAGGCAAAATTTAAGTCTGTACTTTCTTGGTTCCTTCTTATGATGAGCCATCACTTTCTTTGTCAAAAATTCAAGTATACCTTCTTTCAAGCTGACCTACGAGGCATCCAGTGGATTTACTGGACTTGCTCTTCTAAGTTAAAAACATGATGATGATAATTGCTTTCTTCCTTATTCCAGACCAACATACGTTGTATTGTTGCTCTTCCTTGACCAGTTCAGTTACTGGGTTCCTGAGTATCTGTGCTGGGGATAGAATAGTCTGGAGATAGAAAGATGAGTGAGACACAGTTCCTGTCCCAAAAAGGTTCACAGGCTGGTGGTAGAGAAGCACAAAAAAATAGTTGCAGAAACATTGTTAAGTGTTATAATGAACTATTATTATACAGTCTAATGTTGATCATCTTGCTTGGCCTCAGCCTAGCCAACCTCATGGAGCAGTTTATGTTGCAGTGCTAGCTGGTCTAAGGTATGTTCTGTCATAGGATGTCTGGGGGGCTCAGTTGGTTGAGCGTGCAACTCTTGATTTCAGCTCAGGTCATGATCCTAAGGTCATGGGACTGAGCTCCACGTTGAGCCCCACACAGAATGTGGAACCTGCTTAAGATTCTCTCTCTCTCTCTCTCTCTCTCTCTCTCTCTCTCTCCCTCTGACCCTCTCCCCAGCTCGTGCCCCCCCCCCAGCTAAAATTAAAAAGGAAGGAAAAAGAAAGATATGTTCTTTCCTTTCCCCATCCATCCCATCCATCAAGAGAATAAGATCAGTGAGGGAGAAGCCATATTTCCTTTGTTGCCCAGCTAGGGTAAGGAGACCACACACATTGCTTAAAATCCCAGAGAAAATGGAATTGAGATGTCAGGGAAAGGTATGGATTGGGAAAATGAAGCCAAAAGCTCATTTTAAAGATGTCAGGACTTTGTCTTCCAACTTTTATCTAATTCTAACACCTAAGGCTTTCTTGCATTTCAAAGTTATTGCTAAAAGATGAATTTTATCACTGCACGTTAGCTTTGCATTTATCCCATGGGTCGGAATTTCTAAGTTAAATAAAATCTAGTTTCAGAAATAAAATCAGCTTTCACATTGCCTTGTGTCATCAAAGCTTCTTAAAAATGAGAAGGTAGGCATGCAGATTACCACTAAATCCCAAATCATTGGATTTCTTGGGACTGTAAGGTGTCTGGGTATGTTAATTACTTAGATAATGCCAACCCTTGTTTTTTTTTAACCCGTGTTGTTGGGAACATTTCTGAACTGCAATGCTCTGCTTCGTTCCCTTGGCGATTCCAGGCTAATGATGGCAGAGCTCTTGTATCTTTGGATCACCTGCTCAATTACTGTCATACGTAATTGCAGATGCAACACGTTTCCCAACAGAAATACCCTGGGAGTGCTTGGGCTGTTGCCTTTAACCTACATTTCATCCTGGTTCATTCATTCAGGAAACATCTAAGTACTTATTTTCATAGGGTGACTTGGATTCAAGGATAATTAGAAAGTTCTTGCTTTTAAGAAGCTTACACTATGGTACCACCGAGTTATAAACCAATAAATGGAGTGAGTGCAAGAGATCTATAGTCTTAACAGCTGGATTCTAGTTAATTCTAGCAGACCAAACATTCAGAGTAAAGTGGATTAAGAAAAAATGACCTGAAAAAGTTTAAATTAAATATGATAGGTTTTTAT
This sequence comes from Lynx rufus, assembly GCF_022079265.1. Taxonomy (NCBI): domain Eukaryota; kingdom Metazoa; phylum Chordata; class Mammalia; order Carnivora; family Felidae; genus Lynx; species Lynx rufus. The sequence continues at coordinate 8,678,446 of NW_025814823.1, forward strand.
TATTTATTTAATCACTTTCCCTTTGTTGTTTATTTAATCATTTTCTAACTTATTTATTATTTAGTTGCTTTCTGACTTCAGAAAAGATCCAAAGGAGCATGCAGTAAAGGGCACAAAATAACACAGTTGCAAAGATAAAATTCCAATAAAAACAGGAAAATCCTGATGAAACTAGGCTCAGTTTCCTGGCTCAAGAGCAAAAGAAGAAATACAATCAGAGTTTGGAAAAAAGAGCATGTCATTTCTTCAGAAGAGAGAAACTTATTTCCTAGCGCACACTTTTAAGATTTAATTCTGTGGATTAAAAAATACATATGTTGAACAACACAGTGGACAACAACTTTGTTGTAAACCTATCTATTGTGATAATAAAATAATTAGAAAAGAGTTTAAAATTTCAGAATAGGGAGGGGCGCCTGGGTGGCTCAGTGGGTTAAGCGTCCAACTTCGGCTCAGGTCACGATCTCATGGTTCATGGGTTCGAGCTCCATGTCGGGCTCTGTGCTGACAGCTCAGAGCCTGGAGCCTGCTTCGGATCCTGTGTCTCCCTCTCTCTGCCCCTCCCCTGCTTGCACTCTCTCTCTCTCAAAAGTAAACATTAAAAAAAATTAAAAAAGATTTTGGAATAGGGAAGGCTTTTCTAAACATGATATGAAACCTTGAAATGCTTAAAAACTGATAAAAATAGCTATGTAAAAATTTATAATTTTCCACAATGAAAGACATAGAATTAAGGAGATAGACTGAATGAAAATGCTGCAACAAAGCGTTCAATGAAAATGAATAGGAAAGATACAACTTAATTGGAAAAACAGAAGAGATGAATGGGTAATTCACACAGAAGTACAAAATAGTCGGGGCGCCTGGGTGGCGCAGTCGGTTAAGCGTCCGACTTCAGCCAGGTCACGATCTTGCGGTCCGTGAGTTCGAGCCCCGCGTCAGGCTCTGGCCTGATGGCTCAGAGCCTGGAGCCTGTTTCCGATTCTGTGTCTCCCTCTCTCTCTGCCCCTCCCCCGTTCATGCTCTGTCTCTCTCTGTCCCAAAAATAAATAAACGTTGGAAAAAAAAAAAATTAAAAAAAAAAAAAAAAAGAAGTACAAAATAGTCAATGGTCATAAACATATGAAAAGATGTTCAAATGCACTAATAACTAAATGCATTTAGCTTTTTAAATGAGATACCATCTTTTTCATTCAGATTAGAAAAAATTAAAAAGGTTTATCACAGCCGGCATTAGTGAGAACACTGCAAACGAACACTACAGTGTTTGTTAACAGGAATATAAATCTGCCCAAGCTTGTAGAGGACAATTGGTCACCTACAAAAATTTAAGCGTATATAATGTGTAATCCAGTGTTTCTGCTTCTGGGAATCTCTCTTACAAAAATTTTTGCTTAGACAGCAATGACATCCAAGTACAACTTTTTTGGCAACAATGATTATAATATTAAAAAATTGGAAACAATCTAAATATGCATCAATATGGAGATATTTAAATAAGCTATGATACATCTATTCACTAGACTGCTGTTTAGTCTTTCAAAAAGAATGATGGGGGCACCTGGGTGGCTCAGTCAGTTAAGCATCTGACTTCGGCTCAGGTCATGATCTCGCAGTTCGTGGGTTCGAGCCCCGCGTTGGGCTGTGTGCTGACAGCTCGGAGCCTGGAGCCTGCTTCCGATTCTGTGTCTGTCTCTCTCTGTGCCCCTCCCCTGCTCACACACACACGCAATCTCTCTCTCTCTCTCTCTCAAGAATAAGTAAACATTAAAAAATTTTTTTTAAATAATGATCATTACCTCATAGATCTTGGTGTGGCAACAACAGAAAGTTCTAGTGTTTAGTGCTAAACAAACACTAGTTAGTTAAAAGATGTATACTGAACATCCTGTCCATGACTGTTGCCAAGAATTTTAGAAGCTTAGCCTTGGTCTTTCAATAGTCCTTTTCCTCAAAATTTTCATGAAAAGTTTTTCTGCTGTTCATGTCAAATACAAAATCTCAACGGTGCCTTGATCCCTGTAATTCTACGTGAATTTCGGCTTTACCCGTTGCCTCTTCATACTTGTTTGCAGTTGTTGTAGCAAATAGGAAAATATTTTCAGTTGAAAATATTGATCTGAAGATAGATTACTTCTGGGTCAATATGCCCTCTGATTCTGTCATGTTGACGTGATGGATTATAGAAAATACAATTACTTTATTCACCCTATGGTATGGAAGGATTTCCTACGGTTATATAGAAAATGAACAGTTGGTAACTTGTCAGAGGGGAAAAAAAAAAACCCTCTGGGAATGGTAAGGCTGTCACTCCACTTGTATTATAAAAATTGTTTGACTAATTTAAAAGTAGATTCTTATTTCTGAATTAAATTCCACAAATGTCGGTATTTCTGAGCATAGTGTAATTTAAAAGTACAAGTATCTGGTCAACATTATTAAAGCGTGTCTACCGAGCCCTTCGGCATGTACAATGAGCTGCTGAAACAGATACTCCCACCTTCCCTCCGGTCCGGCCAAACACCATCGCCCCTTTCTGAGCACACCTTAAATGACGAAAGTTGAGGAAGAGCTTGCTGAAATAAAATATTCTGCTTCCGGAAAAGACAGGGCAGGTAAAAGGATTGCTTTAAGTGCTATTGGAATCTTGGCTCTAGATGATTTGGGGGGTTGTTGTTACTGTAGCCTGTAATATATACCCTTTTAACCTAAATAGCTCCAAGATCGTGTTGTTTTCTAATCACAAGAGTCATGGCATCCCACACTGTGGACTCACGTGTGTTCACAAACCTCCAGGAGTGGCACCTGAAGGAGGCAAGTTGGAAGCAATCAGGCTACGCTGGGCTCTTCAGTATAGAAGGTGTTATTGCTTTGTGTCGACTGCGTTCTCCCTGAGGCCGAGTCTCCGTTGCAATCCCTTATTTGTCACCGTGAAGCCAACAGGGGAACCAGCAATAGGTGGGGGACAGGGAAGCCGATAGTAGAGTAGAAGCGTTTAGAAAGAATCTCTGTTGGAGAAAGATAAAAGCAGTAAATTGGAGACCATTCCTTTGCGTGAGGTCACGGAGACAGGGAAATAGCATGGGGATGATGTATGGAATGTCTGGAAGGAGGATCTGTCCACTTCATCATTCTAAAAGTCGTGTTCCTGGGTGTCCCGGAAGGCCTGTTTGCTGTTCTTTCTGGCCACCAGTGGGGAGGTTCCTAGCGCCTCCCAGCAGCCAGGAAGTGCTGTGATTCACCAGCTGTGACACCAGAGTCAACCCCTAGTCGTCCTGGGGAGTGAGGACGGGTGGAATTTGATTGCGTGAGCATCAGCTCTTTCAACAAATGTTGACTGAGCCCCTTCTTTGAGTTGAGCCCTGTGCTGGGTAGTTGGGGAAATCATGATGTATGAGACAGACAGTTTTTGCCCCTGTGGATCCGAGGGTATAACAGGAGAGAAAAACATAGAATCTGTACTTATCAGTACATGATTAATTATTTAATTACAGTCATGCTAAGTGCTGTGAAAGGGAAATGAGTATACAATGAAGGTATATTACACAGACATAATGTAGTGTGCAGAAAACACACAGGCCCAGATCTAAATGATCAGTAGAAGTTGCCAGACCGCAATGGTGGGGAACAGCGTTCCATGTGGGTGAACTGTGGGAACTTCCTCTTTGTAAATATTAGAGGTTCCGAAGTCTCCCTCCCCATAAAATCTTGGATCGGGGCTGCTAACCATTAGATCTGAAATTGAAAATACGTACACCCTACTTTTCCCTTCCAACCTTTTTATGGAGGAACTTGCTAGCTGTGAAATAGTCAAAAGACAGCATATGCGAAAAAGAAATTGTATAGAAAATCTGTAGCTGCTTCATCAGTTTCTGATGTTATTGGTGAGTCCACCTTGACTTTAATGATTACGTAAAAGTTGTCCCTTCAGGTGCTCGTGGGGAGTTTGATTTTTTATGTTGTTGTTTTTTAGGACACTTGAGTTTTTTGTTTTGTTTTGTTTTGTTTTTTGTTTTTTTGTTTTTTTTTTTCAACGTTTATTTATTTTTGGGACAGAGAGAGACAGAGCATGAACGGGGGAGGGGCAGAGAGAGAGGGAGACACAGAACCGGAAGCAGGCTCCAGGCTCTGAGCCATCAGCCCAGAGCCTGACGCGGGGCTCGAACTCACGGACCGCGAGATCGTGACCTGGCTGAAGTTGGACCCTTAACCGACTGCGCCACCCAGGCGCCCCAAGACACTTGAGTTTTAAACTCTTAATAACCTCATCCTCTATTTCCGGGTTTGTGGTGTGCTATTTAACAATTATGATTAAATGCCCCCGAATGATCTAAGTAAGGGAGAAGATACATTTCTCTTTCTCTGCTATGTCTCAAATTCTTTCATTAAAACAACAAGAGGGGCACCTGGGTGGCTCAGTCGAGCATCTGACTTCGGCTCATGGTTCATGAGTTCGAGCCCCACATTAGGCCCTGCACTGACAGTTCAGAGCCTGTTTAGGATTCTCTCTCTCTCTCTCTCTCTGCCCCGCCCCACTTGCTCTCGCTCACTCTCTCTCTCTCTCTCTCTCTCTCTCTCAAAATAAATAAATAAAAGCTTAAAAAAATATTTTGGGTGATTTGAGAAGCGTTCTGGGACAACCCATAGTACCAGAGGAGAATTTATAAAATGCAGTGACTCACCTTGCTATTCAGCGACCCGCAGGGTGTGAAACCTTTTGTTTTGTGGCAACTCCTCAAAAGTAAGGCACAAAAACCCAACTTCCGTTTAAGAGTATATCCACGGATCTGAAAGGTGGCACACCTGGTATTTTGCCCACTCCGTTTGTCAGCCTCTAGGAGCTATGGGAGCCGGCCCAGCCGTAATTAATGCAAATGGTCTTTAGAGCTGTGTTTTCCATTGTGATTTCTGACATTTATGTGTTTCAGCACTCTGCCTACTGTGCCGTAAATGCATTGTTATGCAAATTGCTATCGTGATGTAGCGCGGTCTCTTAGCATGATGAACATGGAACTTTTAATTACATGTCAGCGTTTAAAACTTTTCATTTCCTTCCAGATTCACATATCCTACTAGCTCACTTACACTGATGAAACGCCTGCTCCTAATTACGGTCTTCGTGGGGACCGTCTAAAATGCAAATATAAGAAAGAGACAAATGCCGGTGATCCATTTTCTACGAAGAAGAGTAGCACATCTCTTGGACATTGCAGAGCCTTCCTGTCTTTCATTTTTCATCCCTTCATCAGCATATTTGTGTTGAGAACGACTCAACACTGCCCCGTGTTACTAATCGGTAATCAGCCCCCCAGCCTAGCCGACAACAGTCCACATCCCTCCCTCCCGCCCTTCCCCACAGTTGGCAGCCGCACTTCACCGTGGGAACGCAAATCTAGTCCCGTTCCGCCCCCGCTTGGGACGTCTTAGTGGCTTCTCCTTAACCGCAGGCACAGACCCCATGTAACTGTAACACGAGGTGAGTCCAGGCAGGGACAACACCAGGTGGAGCTGTCGCACAAAGTAAACTTTATCTGCCGCAAGTCCTAATAGCACTTATTGAGTCCTTACTGTATGCTCAGCCATACCCCTCATCGCCTTGCTTTGTCGCTCGTAACTCTTCTTAACCCCCTTTTATCGACGAGGAAGCTGGATTCGAGAAAGCAAATGATTAGCCCCAGGTAACAGAACCAGATGTCGGGGTTGGACTCAAGCCTGCAGAGCTCCCACGTGCACCCAGGGCCCGTCTGGTAGCCCTGGCACCGGGTGGTCCTGACGGTGATGGCCCTCCTCACCCAGCGGCTGTGGCCAGTGTCACGCAGCAGAGGACCAGCCTGCTCCGGCTGCCAGCATGGGCACTTTTGTGTCCGTGACCTGGGAAAAATGACAAGTTATCAGACCTGTATTTAAATTTTTTTTTTAAATGGATCCTTTAAAAAAAAAAAATTGGCGACACCTGTTTAGGTTTTAAAAAACAAAAGTCACCTTGGACATCTTTCTGTCTCCACGTGATTTTTATTCCAGTGAATGGAGCGACTTGATCAGTAAGCTGCGTTGAATTTCTGTCACGTAGAATTCGGATGGCAGAGGAAATAGCGCTTTTTTTGTTAATTTTTTTTAACGTTTATTTTTGAGACAGAGAGAGACAGAGCATGAATGGGGGAGGGTCAGAGAGAGGGAGACACAGAATCTGAAACAGGCTCCAGGCTCTGAGCGGTCAGCACAGAGCCCGACGCGGGGCTCGAACTCACGGACCGTGAGATCATGACCTGAACTGAAGTCGGACGCTTAACCGACTGAGCCACCCAGGCGCCCCGCAAATAGCTTTGAAGTTACATGCAGATTCCAGTTGTGGTCACCCCACTAATGGCTCTGTGACCCTGATCTGATTACTTAACCTTTCTGACCTCAGATGTCTCATTGGAAAAAGGACAATATAACAACCTTGTTCAGTGATGATTTCATACACTAGTACAGTGCTTATAATCTATAGGTTCTAAACAAGTATTTATAATAAGTTAATACCGCTAGTAAGTACCATTTTTTGCAGGCTTGATAAGTGCCTGGCATTGTGCAAAGCACTTTTAGTATATTCTGTTGTACCCTCACAGCAGCCTGTGGGGTAGCTACTGTTACTCTTTTCCATTTTACACCTGAGGAAACGGAGCTCAGAGAGTTTAAGTAACCTGCCTGAAGTCATACAATGAAGCAAACAATAGAGTTGAGTGCCTGGACCCCAGACAGATAAGCCCATATATGCTAAGCAACCTCCCCATAGGTCTTGTACCTAACTTCAAAAGAAGAGAGTTAAAAAAAAAATCTGACCTTCTCTACTGTTGGTGAAGATATAGAGCATGACAAATTGCCACAGTCCTGCCAGGAGACAGGGAAATGGACCCAGCCTCTTTGGAAAACAGTGTGACATTGTCTTACAATGTTTGCACCTGCCTTAAGTTAGGGCTTCTGCATGTACGTGTATGAGAAATGCATACACACGTGTATCAGGAGACACATACAAGTACGTTCAAAACAGCGTTGCTAAAAGTTCCTCAAGCTTCCGTCGGAACAGCTATGCTGTGATATATACACACCACGGATCCCTATTTGGCAATGACCGTGGACTAGGGCTGCATGAATGTTACAGTGTTTGGTAAAAATTGCAAGACACAGCATAGTGACTGATTACACAGTTAATAAAGAAGGGCGCCTGGGTGGCTCAGTCAGTTAAGCGTCTGACTCTTGATTTTGGCTCAGGTCATGATCTCACAGTCTTGATATTGAGCCCCACATCTGGCTCTGTGATGGGCATAAAGCCTGCTTAAGATCCTCTCTCTCTCTCTCTCTCTCTCTCTCTCTCTCTCTCCCTCTCTCTCTCTCCCCATCTGCCCCTCCCCCTTTCAAAAGTGAAAATAAAGTTTATAAATAGACTTCAGGATATTGCTTAAGGGTGCATGTGGAATAGCAAGGAAAAGCAAGGAATAATGGCTAAAGCATGACAGTGGCTTTCCCGGGTGGGAAGGAGGAAGCTTGAGACATGATAAGCTCTGGGTGCCAGTGATGTTTGAATGTTCTAGTTCTTGACCTGAGTAACAACTTCGTGAGTGTTGGCTTTCAATTACTTGTAAAACTGTGCAACTAAGTTTTAAGCAGTATTTTTCACAACAAAAAGTGTTTAAAACTGTATTATAGTATTTTGTTAAGAAAAGAAATATATATATATATATATGTGTGTATACACACACACACACACACACACACACACACATAACATGGTCTGAAGTAGTGCATTTCAGTGGGTTCATAGCGGTTATTCCTAGGTAAGGAAATGGCAAAGATGAAGAAAACATGTGTTTTCTCATTTTTCTGCAGTGGACATGTGTTGTTTTATTAAAACGGAAATGACTTACTTAAGTATTTATTTGCATGTCATGGCTGAGTCTTGATTTGTCGCCTTGTGAGCCAGCCAACTCAAACTGTATGCAATGGCCCATAACAGTTTTACTTCCTGTTTACTTTCTATCTTTTTCAGTAGTCATCATTCCATTCATTGGCAACCTCGATCTCACGTATGGTTTGGTTTCCCATTAAAAAAAAAAAAGAAAAAAGAAAAGTAGCACATTAAGTATTTAACTGAGCAGTGGTATTTTTTAGCCTTACATTGGGTTTTTCAGGGGAATTCAGAAATGCTGGAGGGAAACAGTAAGAATATTCACCTTGCTAGTGAAGGGCCAGAGACGAGGTAGGCTGGACCCAAGAAGCAAACAAACCCTCTGGTGTCGTATTCCACCCTGCCGGTCATGTGTGGGCTGGCCCTGTACCCCTTGAACCTTTGCACATGATCCCCCACCCGACTGTACCCTTTTCTTCTTGCCGATTCTTCTGCATACCTCACATCTTAGCTCAAGAGTAACCTTCTTGGGAGAAGCCCTACCTCGTTCCTTCTTGGAGCTCCCAGAGAGCAATCTTTCCTCAGGCCCCCAGCTGCCACTTGCTAGGCTATCTTGTCGTTACTTATTTACATGTCCCGCTAATTGGTGGATTTCAGAAGGAGGATTTTGTCTTTTCACCTTGAAATCGGCACTAGCTGATATCATGCAAAGTACACTGGAGCCACCCAGTAAATCTATGATGAAGGAAGGAAGGAAGGAATGCAGAGGACCTTTTAAGGAACGAATAGTTCAGAACATAAGGAAGGGCTGACACAGCCTGTGGAGTAAAACTGCAGAACACTAACGTGAGGGCGATGTTTAATACTAAATAGACCGAGCTAGGGATTTTTATTTATATGTGGAAAATGTTAGCGCTTAAAAGCACAATTTTGTTGTTATCTCGAATTAATGTGAAAGCAAATCATCGGGTCGAATGAGACCAACAATCCAGGCCATTTCTTTCATTTAGGCTCACCTATCTAAAACTGCCACGATAAATAAAACCCTTATGTCTGTTTGTGTAATTTCAAAAATATAAAGTATTTTTCCCACCACCACTTACGTATCCACATTTTCTCAGTACCTAATAGATCATGCGGTGTCTTGATTCCCCTGGAGAGCTGCTTGTTTTCTTCTCACAAATCCATCACCTTCAGAGCCTTACTCATTTTGTTTCTAACAGTGTGTAAAGTGATTTCTCATTACTCACTCAGGGCTTGCCTGTTTATTATGTAGGGAGAGAGAGGTGTTGGAGAACAAATAAGAAGGAGACAATAAGGAGAGGTTTCAAAATGTCAGGAATTCATCTAATCTCAAGGCTGATTTCATTTCCCACAGAGGAAGAACATAATTAGTAAGAACAACTAACTCATTTGCTCATAAATGTTTACTGAGTGGGCAATTCTCCTATAATGCATTGTCTAGTGGGAAATATAAACAGGTAGAAGGCCTATAGTATAATAAAGTTGTAGCCACAGAGCATGATAGCAGCATCTAGAAACCTCTAGGTTGAGATCTAAAGGATAAGTTGGAGCAGAGCTATCTGGAGACAAGAGAATGAAGGAAGCTGCTTCAGAATTCCACAAGAGAAGTGACACTAGTCTGAATTAAGTCGCGGTAACTATGAGAAGGGAGGTGGACTAAATTTAAGAGAGCTACATGATTATGTTTCACAGGATTTGGTGTTTTATTGCATGTGAAGAAGTGAGAAAGAGGGAGGGGACAAGGATGAAATCAACATTTCTGGTTTAGGCAAAAAACATTTACTGAGAGAAGGCAGGACTGGAAAGAAGTTTTGTTGGGTGACAAGGAGTTCGATTTTGGCTATGTTGAGTGTCATGTGCATGGGAGATATCCAAAAAAAGACATTTATATATAGAATATATATGGAGTACAAATATATACATACATATATATATACATATATATATATACGTACACATATACATACACACACACACACACACACACACACACACACACGCATATATATGGAGGACAAATAGTAGGAGTTCCATAAAAAGGAAACAAAGAAGTCAGAGGGGAGGGAATTAACAAAGTAATACTTCAAGAAATTTCCCAGAACTCATAGGATGACAATTTGCAGACTAAAAGAGCCTACCAAGTGCCCAGTACAATTAATGCAAAACGACCCACACCAGGATCCATCAGTATGAAGTTGTACTGGGAAAAAGAAGAGGCACCAAGACCTTCCCGAGAGAACAAACATCACATACAAAAGGTTGGAACTAGAAAGGCATCCAACTCCTCAGTAACAACCCTGCAAGCTGAAGGAGAAATGCATTCACAGTTCTGGGGGAGATGATTATCACATTAGAATTCTGGATTAAGCCAGTCATTTGTATGAAGAAATCTTTAGCCATGAATGATGTGAGATAATTTACCTCCTATGTACATTTCTCTGGAATCGAAAACAAAATGTGCTTTACCAGAATAAGGAAGCAGACCAAGAAAAAGGAAGACATGAGGTCCAGAAAAAAAGGGACCCAATATAAGAAAGAGGCAAAGGAAGGGTGCCTGGGTGGCTCAGTTGGTTAAGCGTCCAACTTCGACTCAGGTCATAATCTTGTGGTTTGCAAGTTTGAGCCCCACATCAGGCTCTGTGCTGACAGCCTAAGACCTGGGGCCTGCTTCAGATTCTGTGTCTCCCTCCCTCTCTGCCCCTCCCCTACTCACACTACTCTTTCTCTCTCTCTCTATCTTTCTCTCTCTTCTTCTCTCTCTCAAAAATAAATAAACATTAAAAAAAGATTTAGGAAAGAGGCAAAGGAATTTCCAGAATTATGACAAAGGAGGTTTTAGGATGACAGTCCTGCAATAATCATAGAAATTACCAGCTAGAACAAAATGGGGAATTGAGGGCTCCAGGAAAATAAAGTGAAACTTTTTACATAATTGTGAGAAGAGACTCATGCTCTGATAGAGAGTTTTGGTGGAGAATTAGCAAAATATTTATGGAAATCTAAGTAAACAAAAACCAAGGCAGCTGTTAAATCCAGGAAAAACAAAAAGTCATACAAGTAAGAAAATCGCTCAGTTGTGAATAATATTTATGTAATTGTAACAAGATGAACAGTAAATTTTGACTTAACCAAAAATTATGGTACAACTGTATTGATGAGGGAGGTAGTCTAGAAGCAAACCTATAAATATCAAAATTATTATTTTCTGTAATAGGAAGATATTACAATATTGTCTCAAATGTAAATACCAAGAAATGCCTGGCTGGCTCAGTAGGTAGCGCATGCAACTCTTGATCTCCGGCTTGTGAGTTTGAGCACCACATTGGGTGTAGAGATTACTGAAAAATAAAATATTTTCAAAAATAAATAATAATTAATTAAAAAAGAAATAGCAGTATAAACCTTTACTTAGGTATATGGAGATAACTACTAGCAAAAATAGCTGAAAAATTGAAAGTAACAAATATGAATTGGGCATATGGAGAGTGGGATACTGAGGTTTTTTTTAAAAGCCTGTGGAATGATCTTTTAGAAAGGCTCAGATGTTGAACTTTGTTTTTTTTTAATAGGTTAAAAAGAGGAGAAAGAAAAGATGAGAAAAAATAGAATTGCTGGCCTGTGTTGTGGCTGCAGTTACAGTTGGTGACTATAAATTTGATGGCCCTACCTGTGTCATTATGTCTTCAGCTGGACTAGTGGAAGGTGAGAGCTCAGTTAAGCTAGGGTTAGATTCTGCATACAGTTGTGACCATTGGTGGTTTCTGTGCTATTAGAGCAAGAGTGTGAAGGGGAGGATAGTAGAAGTGAAGGACACTGGGATCAACTTTAGATTGGATAGGAAAGGAGGTTGAAGACAGAAAGAGCCTGCTAGCTGGGGGTAAAGGGATTCACGGTCTAGATTAGAGAAATGAACAGCTTGGAGTGGCAATAGAAAAGTGAGGCGGCTGGAGGGTAGAAGGTTGTGTCCAAAAGTGGGGTATGTGAATTTCAGAGGTGAAGTTCTGGTTGATGACAGGGTCCAGGGGTGATACCCAGAGTTCCTGATCAAAGGCGCCTGGCAGGAGTATCGGATGTCAAAGGAATGAAAAACTGGGATGGCACATGAGTCGTGCGAGAGGTTGTTGACATTTCTAGGATGATGGCAGGACCTGGGGTAAGGAGGAAGCCCATACCTGGGGATGAGTGAGAGACAGTAACCTTGCTGCAGGTGACAACAGGGAACAGTGTTAGTGTTGACCAGGCAGAACTGTAGAACCTCAAAGGAAAAGGGCTTTAAAATGAGTGTGGACGCTTCAAGTTCTGGTGGGATATTCAATAGTTTGAAGGGGACCTCCAAACTCAAAGATAAATTGGGTGAGGAGGGTAAGGACAAGTGGTGACCATTTGAGAAGTTTGCTCTGGGGAGAGATTGACCATGAAAGTGGAAGAGGGGCATTATTTACCAAAGGGTAAAGAGTTCCACACAGTGTGGACTGAGGGTCAGAGAAAGGAAGGTTGCATTACAGATAGAAAGGAGGTAAGGATTCACTGACCTCCACATTTAGAAAACAAATAGCTTGAACCATTCTCTGGTCTCCCAGCCCAAAATAGAAGATCTTCAGCCTCTTTGTCCTCCTGCCCTCTCCCCTGACTCCACTTTGAGCGTTCTCACCTCGGCCCCCTCCTACTTCCTTTTAGACCCTCATAAGGGGTCCGATTCACCTGAATTCATTGTGCTTCTGAGTACAGGTGGGTAGGCAGGCCTTAGGATTCATTATGTCTCAGGGCTCACTGGGGCCGTTGCAGTACAATGAAACATAGGCTAAAATGAGGGCAGGAAATCACAGGTTCAGATCTTGGCTCAGCCACATACCTGTAAACGTGGGTATGTTACAACCTCCATACCTTACGTTTCTTCATTTGCACCGTAATGATACCCGTAACAATAGCAATAGCTGCAAGCTAGTTCCCGGTGTTTATTATTTTTTTTAATAATCCTTTTAATGTTTACTTACTTTTCAGAGGTGGGAGGAAGGGGCAGAGAGAGAGAGAGACAAGAATCCCAAGCGGGCTCCAGGCTCTGAGCTGTCAGTGCAGAGCTTGACGCAGGGCTCGAACCCACAGACCGTGAGATCGTGACCTGAGCTGAAGTCAGACGCTTAACCGACTGAGCCATCCAACTAGGCGCCCCTAGTTCCCAGCATGTATAAATGCTAAAGATGTAGACGTTCAACGAAAGTATAGCCTTTGTGACAGCTCACACCGCTCTCTTTCCCTGGAATAGTACCTGCTGCATGGTTGGTGCTTTCTGATGGATGAGCGAGAGCACGTCACCGGGGGGATATATTTTTTGACGCGTTCCTATCTAGATAACGTTTCTGTGCTTCATTCTATTCAAACTCTATAAATCTTCCCTTGAAATGTCCCCACATTCCATTTGTCTCATAAGTGACATCAGAATCCCCACTTCCTGGTTACATCATTCATTTTTCCGGTTTACCTCCTTTCAGTTACGTTGGCACAATAATAATTACTTGCACTGTTGCCACATTCGCATTTCATTTTTCTTCTGGCTCCTCTCTGTCTTCCTTCCATGGCTTTTCATGTTCCTTGTCTGGGAGCGGGTCCATGGGGCCGGGAAAGGATCAGTCCCATCACCTCGGCTTTGACAGGTGCCTGGCGTAAGAATATTGGACAGATGGGGGATAAGGTCTATTGCTGTGTATATTTCTTTATCCTTTTTGTTTTTCTCACTAATGCTGAGATCTACTTGCATGCGTGTTAAGAGCCTATAAAAAAGTTCCCATTGTTTTTTTTGACATTTTTTGACATTTTTTAAATTTATTTTATGAAACAAGTATATAGCATCCCGGTGACCATTATCTTAAATCTGATTTTTTTCCCCCATTCTGAAGTGCTCAGTCAGGACCCCGAATGACCCGCTGTCACTTGTCATTTCATTCTGTTTTTAGGATGACAGCCTCACCCTCAGAGCGATCCCATCATTCTTGATTGGGCAGCTTTCCTCATATTCTCACAGCTCCCAGGCACATGACCTCCGCCTCAAGTACCTGTGATGACCGGGGTGTTAGTCACTTTACCATGTCCCGTTCAGGGGTAAAACACGAAGTGGGTCTTCTCCTGGCAGTTGCCACACTCACTCGTGTCACTGGGGAAGGCCCTGTCCACATGAGAAACTGACATTTTACACTATTCTTGTTTTTTTTTTCTTTTGCTGAGCAACTGTGTATGGATTTCTAGGCAGAACCTTTCAACTTAAGACCTTTGTGATGCTTTTTTGCTGCTTTATACATAGTGAAACACTTTAGGACTCTTTGAACTTCCAATAATTGCCTGCACTGGGGTAGATATTATCAGTAACAGAGTTTCGAATTAAAACTATGAACCTTTGGGGTGCCTCGATGGCTCAGTTGATTAAGTGTCTGACTTCGGCTGAGGTCATGATCTCACGGTTCATGGGTTCAAGCCCTGCATCAGGCTCCACGCTTACGGTGTGGAGCCTGCTTGGGATTCTCTCTCTCTCTCTCTCTCTCTCTCTCTCTCTCTCTCTTCTTCCCCAACTCACACTTTCTCTTTCAAAATAAATAAATAAATATATTTTTTTAAAACCTATGAACTTATGGGGTGCCACCGTGGCTCAGTTGGTACAATATCTGACTCTTGATCTTAGGGTCGTAAGTTCAAGCCCCACGTTGGGTGTGGATTCCACTTTAAAAAAAAAAAAGACTTTGAACTTATCCTCTGATACCAGTGAGGCTGGTATTTCTTCCCCCTCCCAGCCCCTTCTCCCTCCCACCCTAAAAGCTCCCCCAGTAGGGCTCTGAATTTTATACACATGCATTCCTTTGTAGAGCTCTGAATCTCCACGTACAGAAGGTCCACACGGAGGTACATGAGTAGTTTTGACTAAGAACCCATAAGGCATGAGCACGTGTATATATTTATGAAGGAGCTACTTTCTCTGACTGGCATTTTCAGGCCTTGTCTGGTTGCAACTCACAGAAACCTAATCAAACCGCCTTAGGTACAAAAGAATGCAAAAGGTCAGAAGGATTTTTGGATCATGTAACTGAAAAGCCCAGGTGATATTGCTACCGTGAAGTAGGGCTGTACCCAGGTCCTTAAACAGTGACATCGGGAATGTTCTTCGTCTCCAGTCCCTACTTTCCACTGGCTTGGCTGCTTTACAGAGGCCCTCCCCACGCAGAGACAGGGACAGTCAATGGCAGTTCAGGCTTACATCCCACCAGTTTACACATCCGTCAGAAAAGGAATTCTTGGGGCGCCTGGGTGGCTCAGTCGGTTGAGCGTCCGACAGTCTCACAGTCTGTGGGTTCGAGCCCTGCATCGGGCTCTGTGCTGACAGCTCAGAGCCTGGAGCCTGTTTCAGATTCTGTGTCTCCCTCTTTCTCTGACCCTCCCCTGTTCGTGCTCTCTCTCTGTCTCAAAAATAAATAAATGTTAAAAAAAAAAGAAAAGGAATTCTTTTCTAGTAATTCCAGCAAAATTTGTGAGAGAAGGCTCTCATTATCCCCACCTGGATTTTGTTTTTACTCTCAAACTACGATGCTCTGTCCCACCGGCATGATGCAGAGCTCTGACTGGGCAGGGCTGGTCACATGCCCACCTCCAGATCCAGGTGGGGTCAGCCCCCCCCCCCAAGACACATGAACCATGGGGAAGGAAAGGTTAGTTCGCCCAAGTGAGCACAGCTGCTGTTAAAAGAAGCTGAACAGGCCAAAGAGACGTCCGTAGAGGTGTGCCATCTGCACTGGAGGGAAAGAAATAGGGAAAGCTGAGTGGGGTTTAAGGAAAGACAGCTATTCAAGAAGACTTGGGGAGATTAGTAAAATCTTCATAAATAAGTGATAGGGATTCAGGGGACTAATATAGACCAAGAAAGTAGTGCCTTTTTGGTGAGTGAAAAGAGTTTCCTCACTTACTCATTTGGTTAGACAAAGAGGCTGAATAACGGCCCCCAAATCATTGGAACTGCTGTGTGTTAACCCTCCATGACCACAGGGACTTTGCAGCTGTGTGCTTAAGTGAAGGGTCTTGAGATGGGGAGATCATCGTGAATTAGCTGGATGGACCCGGTGTAATCACAAGGGTCCCTGTACAAGAAAGGCAGGAGCAGTTAGAGGAGATGTGAGGACAAAAGCAGAGATCGGAGGGATGTGTCTCGAAGGTGAGCGAGGGGGCCACACGCCAAGGAACGCTAGAAGCTGAAAAAGGCATGGAAACAGATTCTCCCCTGAAACTTCCAGAAGAAATCAGCCCAGCTGACACATTGATTTTAGCCCAGTGAGACCGACTTCATGCTTCTGGCCTCCCAGAATTGGAATACATTTGTGTTGTTTTTAAACCACTCGTTTGTGGTCACTTGTCCCAGCAGCCACAGGGAATGATACAGAAGCCTTCGGCAAAGAGCGGTGAGCTGAATTTGAGGATGATCAGAAGCGGTCCGGCCAGACCGAGGAGAAATGGAGCACGCCAGCCTAGGACAACAGCCTAGGGGAAGACACAGAATGTCACATGGATGCTGCACTGTCACCGCAGGGGCAGGTGGCTGAGGAAGCGGGACCCCGGAGGTTACACATCCCATGCCACAGAGTTGGGGCTTGCTACTGAAGTCCTCGGAAAGCTTTGGAAAGGCTTCAGAAGTAAAATCATGTGATCCGTTAATGATTAAGAAAGGTCACGATCTCGCGGTCCGTGAGTTCGAGCCCCGCGTCGGGCTCTGGGCTGATGGCTCGGAGCCTGGAGCCTGTTTCCCATTCTGTGTCTCCCTCTCTCTCTGGCCCTCCCCCGTTCATGCTCTGTCTCTCTCTCTGTCCCAAAAATAAATAAAACGTTGAAAAAAAATTTAAAAAAAGAAAGGTCAGTCATCCTAGCACCCGTCAAGAAGGATGAATTAGGTAAACATGAAGAAGGTGAGACAGGACAGAGAAAGCACCTAGGAGCCTTTTCTAACTGGCCTAGTGAGAACTGAGCTGAGGCTAAAAGTGAGAATGGGTACACGGCCAGATCGAGGAGCTGCTTTACAAGGCAGCAGGTAGTGGCCGATCAGATATGGAAGCAGAAAGAAGTCTCGCCGGCTTCTGGTTTCAGTGACCAGGGGAACAACCGGCCAGGAAAGAAAATACAGGAAGAGGGGTCATTTGAGAGCCCATTTGGGGCGTGGCGATCTGGTTGTCTCGTAGGCTGTGCTCGTGTCTCATTGGCCGTGAAAACCAGGTCTGGATCTCAGGAAGGATGTCTGGGCCCACCTGGTTTGGAAATGACAGAGTTGATAGTCACCAGTGTGTGCCGCTTGGTGCGAGCATAGTGAGGGGCGGGAACAGCCAGAAGAGTGGACGGGAGGAGGCCGAAGCAGAAGCCTGGGACAGCTTTACTCGGGCGCAGGCAATGGGGGAAGGCACAGCGAAGGAGGGAGGGAGAGAGCGGCCAGAGGGACAGGAGGAAAACCGTGAGACCGCAACCCACTCTGCCATCTCTCCGAGTTCTCACAGAGTTATATGGAAGCATATGGTGTACTTAGGAAACATTTAGGCTGAGGCTGGACTATAAGAAAACTGCGAAAAGTCCTGAAAGTCTTGACTGATTGCTGTAATTTTCCATGCCATCAGGAATTCCCAGAACCACCCAAGCATTTTCTAGGCAGCATTGCATTCCTGGGGGAGGGACCGTGAAACCTTCCATCAAAGTTGTTCTTGTAGAATTGGTTGCACTGGGCTGGTTTCTCTCCTTAATCCTTTCATGGATCAGACAAATTATTTTCATTTGGTTTTGGTTTCACTCCTCTTATTGTTTATTTCTTACTATAGAAGTAATAAGTGATCATCATGGAAAAATGAAAATAATGCAGAAGCATAGTAAAATGAGAAGTAAAATCCCTTCCAATCCTACTGCTCGGAAGTAACCATTATGAACAACTTGGTGTTTTTCAAATCTGCTTACATAGTTAAAAACTATAGTACAGATAGCATTTTGTGTGATAAAAAATGGGATAATATGTGGGGTGCCTGGGTGGCTCATGGGTTAAGCGTCTGACTTCGGCTCAGATCGTGATCTCACAGCTCATGAGTTCGAGCCCTGCGTCGGGCTCTGTGCTGACAGCTTGGAGCCTGGAGCCTGCTTTGGATTCTGTGTCTATCTCTCTCTGCCCCTCCCCCATTCATGCTCTGTCTCTGTCTCTCAAAACTGAGTAAAAGTTAAAAAAAGAATTTTTTAATGGGATAATACAATGCACAGTGTTCAACAACTAGCTTTTTTCTTTATCATGGACATCTTCTGTGCCAGTACAATAGAGAGCTACTTCAGTCTTTTTAATGGCTACAGAAAACTACATAGAATAGATATAACATAATTTATTTAACCACTCCGCAGGGTGCATTTTGATTATTTACTCTCATTTATTATTGTGAATAATGTACAAAGTCTCTTTGTACCTAAGCCTTTCATACTTGTGGTGGCCTTCCAAAGAGAGATCTGTAGAGACAGCATTGCTAGGTCAAGTACATCAATATTTAAGTTTTTGATAGAAGCTGCCGAATTGCTCTCCATGAAGGCTGAAGGGAAAATGTGGAAACGCGGAATAAATATTCATGTTTCGTTTTCTTTTAAAGCATCGTGTTTAATGCAGGCTTTGGGCCTCTAACATGTCTCAGCTCCCATGAGTCTCAGTACCTTCCATATTTGTTGATGCCTAAAATCAGAGTGGGAGGAGGGATGAGAAGAATGGATGAGCCACACGTTGGATACTCTGAAGGGTGGGCCTGGCTTCCATGGAGTAAAGGGGTGGGTGCACTTTCGGGACCCCAGGCGGGAGGAGGCGGCATTGACTGAATGGCCATGCTTTCCAGGGATGAGTGCGGCCCTGTGGTTGAAGCTGATGACCTAGTGGGGAAGGTGGCCCGTACACAAACAGAGAAGGACATCATATATTTCTGAGTATGATAAATGCTATGAAGAAGAATGAAGCCAGGGAAGGGGAGAGTGGCAGGTGGCAGGAAGGCTATTTCACCTGTCGTGTCAGGCACGGCCTCTCTGAAGATTATCGGTTGTGCGGACTTGAATGAACGCATGAGTGAACCGTGCTCAAGGTCTTGGGGAAGCATGTTCTGGGCAGGAGGAACTCAAGCTAAAGAGCCCGGAAAGGGAGGAGGTGTGGCTTACTTGAGCACCTGCACAGCTGGCGGCCTAGTGTGTGGCTGGAGTGTGTGGACGGAGGGCAGAATGGTGCCATGTGTGTATTAGGGTTCTCCAGAGAAACAGAACCGATAGGATATCCATACCTGGATATGTAATACATTTTATAGAGACAGAGAGACCAAATATATAGAAAATATGTATATGTTGTATATAATATAACTTCTATGTTATATAATATATAACATAATATAAATTATATAACGTGAAGTGCCGTCCAAGTTCCTTCGTAGGCAGCCTTTTGTTCTGCTCAGGCCTTTGGCAGCTTCTGTGAGACCTACTCACATTGGGGAGGGCAGCTGCTTTACTCAAGTCTGCCAATTTAAATTTCATCTCATCTAGAAACACCCAGAATAATGTTTGACCAAATGTTTGGGCACCCCGTGGCCCAGTCAAGCTGACACATAAAGTTAGCTATCATAGTGTGCCTGTGAAGTAGCCAGGGGACAGATCATCTGGGGCTGTGCTGCTCAGTATGGTGGCCAGTGGCCCATGAGCCATTGTTGAGAACTCAAATATGGCGGCCAGCTGTTGAAGTGATAACTGAATATGTTGGATTAAATCAAAGATGTTGTTACAATTAATTGCATTATACCTTTGACTTGTTAAATGTGGCCGCTAGGCAATTTTGAATGATACAAGTAGCTCATATTATATTTCTCTGGGTTTGTGCTGGTCTGTAGGGCCCCAGGGATGTGACAAGGGGTCTATAGTTCCCCGTGAGTATCTTGGGCGGTGACTGGAGGGTTTCAAGATTGAGAATAACTTGTTCTGATTTAGACTTGAAGGAATTCATCTGCTCCTGTGGAAGAATAAGGTGTAGGGGAGCAGGAGTGGGAGCCGCAGATCGGGTCGGAAGCTGTAGAAGGGGAAGAAGAATTGGTGGCTTTGGGCTCTGCAGAGGGAGCAGAAGGGAGGAAAGTGGGTGCTCCTGGGATGGAATCAGAGGAGAGCCCACAAGCTTTGCTGATGGGCCAAATGGGCACAGGGGGCAGACACAAATCAAGAGGGCGCCTACTATTGGGGCCTGAGCCCAGTGAGTGAATGATGGTGCCACCTACTGAGATGTGAAAGATGGGGCGGGGTGTGTTAACTAAATGCCGTGAAGCGTATTGACAGTGAGAAGAAAAAAAAAAAGCAGGGGAGAAATACAAGAGAGAATTCAGCTTTTAGAAGGGTTCCATCAAGGAGACTGAAGGAGTCTTTCCAAAAGCAGTAAAGCAGAGGAGACGATGATAGGTCTGTGGGTGAAAGAACAGAAGGCTGAAGAGTAAGGACAGAGAGGCGGTGAGGCAGGTCCACTCGTGCAGGGAAAGTGAGAGCCCAGTCAGACCAGGAGAGAACGAAAGATGGGGAGGGTGGATCCAAATACCTGCCTCTCCTTCCAGACTTCTGGAATGGTCTCTCCCCACCATCATATGTATGTATATACACACACACGTACCCATGCATGCTCACATACATATGAGTAATCTGTCATAGTGCTTTTAAAACTGTAAAGGGGAGGGGCGCCTGGGTGGCGCAGTCGGTTAAGCGTCCGACTTCAGCCAGGTCACGATCTCGAGGTCCGTGGGTTCGAGCCCCGCGTCGGGCTCTGGGCTGATGGCTCGGAGCCTGGAGCCTGTTTCCGATTCTGTGTCTCCCTCTCTCTCTGCCCCTCCCCCGTTCATGCTCTGTCTCTCTCTGTCCCAAAAATAAATAAATAAACGTTGAAAAAAAAAAAACTGTAAAGGGGAAAATTGGCATATTTGAACACGCTACAATCGAAAATCGTAGTACAATGAAATATACTATAAATAAATTTTAAAAAGCGGAAGGCTGGGAAAATATAATTTATATGGCAGGCCAAGGAAGGATTAAT
Source organism: Lynx rufus (assembly GCF_022079265.1). NCBI lineage: Eukaryota > Metazoa > Chordata > Mammalia > Carnivora > Felidae > Lynx > Lynx rufus. The sequence continues at coordinate 8,699,427 of NW_025814823.1, forward strand.
ATCCAGAATAAATGAAGAGTTCTCAATACATCAGTAAGAAAAAATAGGCAAAGGATTTAATTAGGTCATTTTCAAGCAAAGAAATGCACGTGACCAATCGGAAAAGACGCTACGTGTCTGGCCAACATTAAGATGACTGAGACCCCGATATCAGTAGGGTGTGGGGCACGTAGAGAGAGTTGCCCTCATGCACTGTTGGTTGGGAGTGTAAATAGTGACTCTTCGTGGAAGACGGTTGGACTGTGTCTAGCAATACAACAAACGAGCAGTCTCTTAATCCAGCAAAAGCTCTTCCTATGCCTTTTTCCTATAAAGACACTGGTACCTGTGTGCAAAGAAACAAGTAGAAGAATGCGTATTGTAGCACATTAGCTATTTTAATGGCTAAAACTTGCAAACTGTCTACATGTTCATCAACAGGAGGATGGGTAAATGAATTATGGTACATTTTTGCCTATTAGTATGTGGCATTTAAAAAAGATCTATAAATACACTGATATGAGAAAGATATTTAAAAATGTGGGTAGGTAAAACGAAATTGCAATATAGGATTCATTTAGCTAACCAATATCTGTATTTGTATTTGGGTAGACAGTATTTATAAATACCTAGAAAGAGGTCTGGAAGAAGAACCACCAAATGGCCATCAGCAGTTTACCTGCCGGAGAGGAGTGGCCTGTAGGCTTTGGGGAGTAGAAACTGGACGTATGCTCTGTATCTAAGGAGCCATCCCCAAGATTTACTTTTTTTCCCCCCTTCAGTAGGAAAACTCGCTTTTATTCTTTTGTTTTTTAAGAGTAAATAATTTATTTGTTTAAATTCAAGTTGGTTAACATACAATGTAGTAATGGTTTCAGGAGTAGAACCCAGTGATTCATCACTTACAACACCCAGTGCTCATCCCAACAAGTGTCCTCCTTAATGCCCATCATCCATTTGGCCAATCCTACACACCTCCCCTCCAGCAACCTTGTTTGTTCTCTGTCTTTAAGAGTCTCTTACGGTTTGCCTCCCTCTCCATTTTTATCTTGTTTTTCCTTCCCTTCCTCTATGTTCATCTGTTTTGTTTCTTAAATTCCACATGAGTGAAGTCATATGATATTTGTCTTTCTCTGACTGACTTATTTTGCTTAGCACAATACACTCTAGTTCCATCCATATTGTTGCAAATGGCAAGATTTCAGTCTTTTTGATCACCGAGTAATAGTCCAGTGTGTGTGTGTGTGTGTGTGTGTGTGTGTGTGTGCCCATATGCGTATATGTGTGTGTGCGCACACACACACACACACACACACACACACACACACACACCATATCACATCTTTATCCATTCATCAGTCAATGGACATTTGGGCTCTTTCCACAATCTGGCTACTGTTGATAGCACTGCTAAGAAGATTGGGGTGCTTGTGCCCCTTTGAATTAGCATTTTTGTATCCTTTGGATAAATACCTAGTAGTGCAATTGCTGAGTTGTAGGGTAGTTCTATTTTTAATATTTTGAGGACCCTCCATACTGTTTTCCAGAGTGGCTGCACCAGTTTGCATTCCCACCAACGGTGCAAAAGGGTTCCTCTTTCTCCGCATCCTCGCCAACATCTGTTGTTTCCTGAGTTGTTAATTTTAGCCGTTCTGACAGGTGAGAGGTAGTATCTAATTGTGGTTTTGATTTGTATTTCCCTGATGATGAATGACGTTGAGTCTCTTTTCATGTGTCAGTTGGCCATCTGGATGTCTTCTTTGGAAAAGTGCCTATTCATGTCTTCTACCCATTTCTTCACTGGATTATTTGTTTTGGGGTGGTGAGTTTGATAAGTTCTTTACAGATTTTGGATACTAACCCTTTAACTGACTTGTCATTTGCAAATATCTTCTCCTATTCCATTGGTTGTCGTTTAGTTTTACTGATTGTTTCCTTCACTGTGTAGAAGCTTTTTGTCTTGATGAGGTCCCAGGACTTCATTTTGCTTTCATTTCCCTTGCCTCAGAGACATGTCTAGTAAGAAGTTGCTATGGCCGAGGTTAAAGAGGTTGCTGCCTGTGTTCTCCTCTAGAATTTTGATGGTTTCCTGTCTCACATTTAGGTCTTTCATCCATTCTGAATTTATTTTTGTGTACGATGTAAGAAAGAAAGTGGTCTAGTTTCATTCATCTGCATGTTGCTGTCCAGTCCTCCCAGCACCATTTGCTAAAGAGACTGTCTTTTTTCCATGGGATACTCTTTCTTGCTTTGTCAAAGATTAGTTGACCATACATTTGTGGGTCCATTTCTGGGTTCTCTATCCTGTTCCATTGATCTATGTGTCTGTTGTTGTGCCACTACCATACTATCTTGATGATTACAGATTTGTAACACAGCTTGAAGTCCAGAATTGTGATGCTTCCAACTTTGATTTTCTTTTTCAGGATTGCTTTGGCAATTCGGGGCCTTTTATGTTCCATACAAATTTTAGAATTGTTTGGAGAGTGGAGAATGCTAGCTAGCTAGCTAGCTCTGTGGAGAATGCTGGTGTTATTTTGATAGAGACTGCATTGAATGTGTAGATTGCTTTGGATAGTATTGACATTTTAACCATATTTGTTCTATGAGCATGGAATGTTTTTCCACTTCTTTGTGTCTTCTTCAATTTCCTTCATAAGCTTTCCATAGTTTTCAGCATACGGATCTTTTACCTCTTTGTTTAGGTTTATTCCTAGGTATCTTATGGTTTGGGTGCACTTATAAATGGGATCAATTCCTTAATTTCTCTTTCTGCTGCTTCATTATTGGTATATAGAAATACAACCTATTTCTGTACATTGATTTTATATCTTGTGACTTTGCTGAATTCATCCAGCAGTATTCTGGTGGAACCTTTTGGGTTTTTCCACGTAGAGTATCATGTCATCTGTGAAGAGTGAAAGTTTGCCTTCTTTGCCAATTTGTATGCCTTTTATTTCTTCTTCTTGTCTGATTGCTGAGGCTAGGACTTCTAATACCATGTTGCAAAACTGGTGAGAGTGGATCCCTGTCATGTTCCTGATCTCAGGGGGAAAGCTCTCAGTTTTTCCTCATTGAGAATGATGTTAGCTGTGGGTCTTTCTTATATGGCCTTTATAACGTTGAGGGATGTTCCTCCTATCCCTACTTTTTGAGGGTTTTTATTTAAAAGGGATGCTATGTTTTGTCAAATGCTTTTTCTGCATCTATTGAGAGGATCATGGTTCTTATCCTTTCTTGTATGAATGTGTATCATGTTGATTGATTTGTGAATATTGAATGAGCCCTGCAGCCCCGGAATGAATCCCACTTGATCATGGTGAATAATTCTTTTAATGTACTGTTGAATTCGATTTGCTAATGTGTTATTGAGAGTTTTTGCATCCAGGTACATCAGAGATAATGGCCTGTAATTCTCCTTTATAGGTGGGGTCTTTGGTTTTGGAATCAAGGTAATGCTGGCTTCATAGATGAGTTTGGAAGCTTTCCTTCCATTCGTATTTTTTGGAACAATTTGAAAAGAATAAGTGTTAACTCTTCCTTAAATGTCTGGGAAAATTCCCCCAGGAAGCTATCTGGCCCAAGACTCTTTGTTGGGAGGTTTTTGATAACTGATTCAATTTCTTTGCTGGTTATGGGCCTGTTCAAATGTTCTATTTCTTCCTGTTTCTGTTATGGTAGTTTCTGAGTTTCTAGGTATTTGTCCATTTCTTCCAGATTGCCCAGTTTGTTGGCATATAATTTTTCATAGTATTCTCTTATATCTGTATTTCTGTGGTGTTGGTTGTGACCTCTGCTTCTGTCATTTGTAATTTTATCTATTTGGGTCCTCTCTCTCTGTGTGTCTCTCACTCTGTGTGTGTGTGTGTGTGAGTCTGTCTGTCTCTGTCTCTGTCTCTCTCTTTTTTCTTTCTTTTTTTTTTTTTTTTTTTTTTGCTATCCCAAGCTTGCTAAAGTGGAGGCAGGTCTAGGTACGTCCATGTCTGTGTTATTTCTCTAATCTGCCATCCATTGTTCTTTGACTTTCTGGTGAAGGTGAGTGTCTGTGGCCAGCACACAAGGGGAACTGCACTGTGCTCCTGGACATAATTTGAGGAGCGTGCACCTGCTGTTCTTAGTTATTGCTCACGCTCAGGCTATTCCATTCTGCTGGGGCCAGCTCTGACAACAGGTTCCAGGAAGGCTCAGCTGCAGCCACGAGAGCTAAAAGGCTCTCTAGGTCACCTCTGTGGACCAGCTGCATGGAAATTAATTAGAGGCAGACCATGTCCCCCGTGGCTCGGGTCTCGGTGATGCTGAGGTCATTAGCAGTTGCGCTCAGCTGCAGCTTCCATCTCTGTCTTCTGAAAATTTGTTTTGGCAGGAAGAGGTGGCCAGACCGAGGTGGCCGCTAGGGACAGTACAACTTTAATTCCCAGATAGTTTGTCAGAGTCACTGGGGTGCAGTGACCTCCAGAGACAGGGGCGTTTTTCGTCCCATCAGAGACAGCAGTGTGCTCCTTCCCCTGACCACCACTACTAAATTCCCTGTGCTGTAAACGAGCGTCATCCCCGAAGCACAGGGGGTGGTGACCATAGCGACAAATCACCGAAATGTTATTTTGTTCCGTTTGCCTTTTGTTAAACCTCCCTTTCGACAAACGACTGGTGTTACTGTTTGAGTTGTAACTTGCTCTTTTTCTTTTTTTCTCCTTTTAAACTCTGATTAGGATCCAAGAAAGAAGTACAAAAAGATCAAGATGCTAATAAACCTGCTGTTTCGTCCCCTAAGAGAACAGTGGCTGCAACCACCAAGCTTCACTCACCAGGTATTTAAGAAGCGCGAAGGGTGTTCATTCAGGGAGTAGGCTTGAACTTGTCACTCATGTTGTTCAAATGTCGTTGATGAGCAGTGCCGGCCCCTGCGATACGCGTGATTGTTTTGGGGCTTGACGTGCATACACCGATGTGTTCTGACTCTAGATGAAATGAACCAGCCGTTGGCATCATTTTATGTTAAAAAATGAAATGTTATCGGGCTTTGAAGAGGTAGAGTCTTCTCTGTGTAGAAGTAATTTATAATTGACACAGACTTTGAAGGTCTGACCTCAAGAGATAATAATAGCTTCTAAAAAGAGAAAGATAGAAAACCAACAGCCATCGAATACTTGCAATTTTGTCAATGAGGAAGACATTTATTTACCTTCAGATATGAAGAAACGAGGTAACATCACTTGAGGGTTGAAAACCATTTATCATGGAAGTTGATATGGTAGGCATTAACCCCTTTGTAGAACAGAATGGAGTGTAACCTCACAAGATTTTCTTTAAGCACAAAAATTGTAGCAGTCATAGGAGTTACTGTTTGAGTTCTTACTGTAAACCGGGGTACCAGGTACTGTCCTAACCTCTTTAAATGTATTAATTTATTTAAATGCCCACAATGACTGTGAAACGGGCACCTATTGAACAAAGAACATTTATTAGATGCATGTGAGATGCTGTGAAATCTAGCTTTAGACTGCTTACAAAGCACACATCTAAATGTAAGAATACTAAAAGGTTAAACATGAAAGGAAATATTTATACCAAATAAATATGAAACAAAAGGAAATTTGTGGTGTTACTGTAATACTAATAAATAGGAAAACACACATTTGTAAAGCAAACATTTTGATACATTTTGACACGTATACACACGAGAGACCATCACCACAATCCAGATAGCAAATATATCCACCATCCCGGTGCCCCTTGGGAATCCTAACCCCCTAACCCCTCTGCACCCCACCCCAGTCCCCCTTCTGTCCCTATATGGATGAGTTTACATTTTCTAAAACTTTCTATAAATGGAATCATGTCGTATGCACTCTACTTTTCTCTGGCTGCTTTTACTCAGCTCGATTACTTTGAGTAAAGTTCCAGTGCGTGGATACCACGGTTGATCCATTACCTATCCATGCATCTTTGGGCTTTTCCTCCAAGGATTTGGCTCTTGTAAACAAAGCTGCTACGCATGTTGGTACAAGTCTTGGTATGGACATCTGCTTCTGATTTTCTTGGGAAGTATCTAGGAGTGGAATGCCTGAGTCATACGGTAGTTATTTGTTTAACCTTCTAAAAATGTTAAAAGGCTTTCCAAACTGTTTTTCGAGGTGGTTGTACCGTTTTATATTCCCAGTGGTAGTGTGTGCGAGAGACCCAGTTCCTTCACATTTTTTTTTTTTTTTTTTTTTTTGCCAATAGGTGGTATGGTCACTTTTTTAAGTCATAGACACTGTAATAGGTGTATAATGGTATCTTGTGTAGATTTAAAGTTTATTTATTTATTTTGAGAGGCGGGGAGGGGAAAAAAGAGAGAGAGAGAGAGAGAATCCCAAGCAGTGTCTGCACTGTCAGCACAGAGCCCAGTGCAGGGCTTGATCTCACGAACCACAAGATCATAACCTGAGCCGAAATCAGGAGTCAGACTCAACTGACTGAGTTACCCAGGCACCCCGTATCTTATGCGGTTTTAATTTGCATTTCCCTAATAACGAATGATGTTATGATGTGGAGCATCTTTTTATGTTTATTTGACATCTGTACATACTCTTTGGTAAAATATTCAAAAATTTATAATTTTTATTGGTTTTCCATCTTACTGAATTTTGAAGGGTTTTATATGTATATATATGTATATGTATGCATTCCCCCCACAATCTGTGACTTATTTTGGGTTCTCCCAGAAGTGCTTTTGAAAAATACACATTCTTAAGTTTCCCGAAGTCCAATTTTTGTTTCTTTTATGGACTATGCTTTTGGTGTTATCTTAAAAAAATCTTTGCATCACCCTAGACCACGAAGATTTTCTCCTACATTTTCTTCTGAAAGGGTTAGAGTTCTAGGCTTTATATTTAAGCCTGTGATCCATTTGAGTTAGCTTTCGTACACTGTGTGAGGGAGGTGTGGCTTCACTTTTTTTTTTTTTTGCAGAGTAACAGGCAACAAATTTCTACTCTGATCTTTATGATTTATTTTACTCTGTTTATGTGGGGTTTAACTAGCTAATATCATTAGTTTAAAATCTTTCTTCTTTTTAGGGGTGCCTGGATGGCTCAGTCAGCTAGGCGTCCGACTTTGGCTCAGGTCATGATCTCACGGTTCGTGAGTTCGAGCCCCGCGTTGGGCTCTGAGTTGCCAGCTCAGAGCCTGGAGCCTGTTTCAGATTCTGTCTCCCTCTCTTTCTGCCCCTCTCCTGTTCACGCTCTCTGTCTCAAAAATAAATAAACATTAAAAATTTTTAATATAAAAAAATAAAAAATAAAACCTTTCTTTGTTTTCTAATGTGTGTGTTTAGTACAATAAATTTCCCTTTATGCATTGCTTCAGTTATAGTGCACAAATTTTGATGTGCTGGGTTTCATCTTCATTGGGTTCAAACTATTTTTAAATTTCCTTTTGTGACTTCTTCTTAACGCATGATTATTTTGAAGTGTGTTTGCAGATATCTGGGACTTTCCAGATCTCTCTGATTTTACTTCTAATTTAATCCCATCGTGGTTGGAGAATATACTTTGGATTATCTGAATCCTTTTAAGTGAACTGAGACGTGTTTTATGACTCACAACAAGGTCTTTCTCGCTAAATGACTCATACACACTTGAGAAAATGTCTAGTCCACCGTATCTGTGTGAAGCATTCTACAGATGTCATGGGTCAAGTTGGCTGATAGCATAATTCAAGTATTCTATATCCTTACTGATTTTCTGTCTACATGTTCTCTTCGGAATTGAGAGAAGGCTGTTGAAATCTCAGAGCATAATTGTGGACTTGTCCATTTCTCCTTTCGGTTCTATCATTATTTGCTTCCTGCATTTTGAAGCTCTGCTATTCGGTACATAAACCTTCAGGGCCATTTATCATTTTGATGAATTGCCCACTTTATTATTAGGAAATGACCCTGTTTATTCCTGGCAATATGCTTTTCCCTGAAATCCACTTTATTCAGTATTAGTTGTCCCACTCCAGCTTTCCATTAGTTCAGCATGGTTGTACCTCCTTGCACACTTCTCCTCGTCACCTGTGTGTCTCTTTATTTTTAAGCGGGTTTCTTACAGGCAGCATGTAATTGGCTCTTGTATGTTTCTCTAATCTGAAAGCTTTGCCTTTGATGTACATTTAATGTTATGGATTTGATTGAGATTAAATCTACTATCTTCCTATTATTTCCTAGCCATCTCGCATATTGTTTTTTTGTTTTTTCCCTATTTTGCTGCCTTCTTTTGTATTAATTAATTTTTTATTATTCCATTTGTCCCCTTTATTGATGTATTAGAGATCTGTATCTTATTGGGTTATTTTAGTGGTTGCTTTAGGGTTCCTAGTTTTTGTCTTTAACTTTTCACATTCTGCCTTGAGGCAATGTCACGTCACTTCACATATAATGCAGTTGATCCTTGAACAACGTGGGTTGGAACTGTGCAGGTCCCCTTACACGCGAATTGTCTTCAGTAGATACAGTACAGTATTATAAGTATATTTCCTCTTCCTTACGATTTTCTTAATGACATTTTCTTTTCTCTAGCTTACTGTATCGTAAGACTACAATGTTGGATACATACAGCACACAAACTATGTGTTAATCAGTTGACTGTGACATCAGAAAGGCTTCCAGTCAACAGTAGGCTCTCAGTAGTTAAGTTTGGCGGGGGGGGGGGGGGTCAAAAGTTATATGTGGATTTTCAACTGCACAGGGGGCTGTTATCCCTCACCCCTGCGTTGTTCAAGGCTCAACTATGTAAGAATCTCCCAACTGTATACTTACGTCCCTCTCCTGACATGTGTGCTCCTGTGTTCCAACACTTTCCTTCCACGTGTGCCCTAAACCAGCACTGCACTGTTCCTGTTGACTATCGATGCTGTTTTCTTTCTAGGAGATTTAAATAAGAAAAAAGTCTTTGAGACTTATCCCTGTAGTTGTCATTCTCTCTGCAGACCCGGATTCCCAGCTGGTCCCATTGTTCTTCTACCTAAAGGATTTTCTCTGACCTTTTTGGTGGCAGAGCTTTTCTGGTGGTGGAATCTTTCTGTGTTTGTGTACCTTCATTTTTCATAGATACTTTTATTGTGTTCAGAATTCAAGTTGGCATTTTCCCCCCTCTGAAGTATTTAAAGATGTGTTTCCACGGCTCTCCTTATCTTTGTTTCTCTGTACATAAGGCATCTTCTCTGGCTGTTTGAGAGCTGTTCTCTTCAGCACCGGTTGTGAGCAACATGATTACACTATACCTTGGTGTCCTTCCCTTTGTGGCTTTTGCGCTTGAGATTTGCTGTGAATCTTAGATCTGTGGGTATGCAGTTTTCATACGGTTTGAAAGGGGGTTGCCTATCATTTCCTCAGACACGTGCAGGCCTGACCCCTCCTCTTCAGGGTCTCCAACTGTATACACATCAGGCCACTTGAAGTTGATTCACAGCTCCTGTCCAAACGGATAACATTGTTTGTTTCTTTCGCTCTTTTTTTTCTGAGTGTTTCATTTTGGATAGTTTCTCTTACTGTATGTTTGCTAATTTTCCTTTCCTTTTTCTTTCTTTCTTTTTTTTTTTTTTAAATAGCACCCATTTGTTTGTTCTACTGGTCACAGTTCTGTAGGTTAGACGTCCAGGTGTGGCTTCCGTGGGTTCTCCGTTCAAAGTATCACAAGGCTGAAATCATATGTCAGCGGGGCTCAGTTCTTGACCGGAGGCTCTGGAGGAAAAAGCCACTTTCAAATGCATTCAGATTGTCGGTAGAACCAGTTCACTGTAGTTATAAGACTGAGGTTCCTGTTTAGAGTCGGGGACCACTTTCAGCTCGTAGGGCCCCTGACAGCCATCAGTGTACTTTCTGTTTTATGGGTTTGCTTGTTCTGGACATTTCATATAAATGGAATCGTACAACATGTGTGTGACCTTTTGTATTGGCTTCTTTGACTTTGCATAAATGTTTTTGAGGCTCATTCATGTTAAAGCGTGAGTCAGTATTTTATTCTTAGTTTTGGCTGAATAATATTCCATTACATGGATATATCACATTCGATAATTTACATTCATCAATTGATGGACATCTGGGTTGTATCCAGTATTGGGGCTGCTGTGATAATGCTGCTATGAACATTCATGTTACAATCTTTCCTTACGTCATGTCTAAATCTACTCTTAATCCCATTCTGTGTATTTTTTGTCTTAGACATTTGAGTTTCCAATCTCAAGAATTTTTATTTAGGCCTTTTTTTTTTCTAAATCGCTTTGTTTCTACTTGACATATTCAGTCGTTCCGCTCGCTTCTTGAACATATGGAATGCAGTCACAAATAACTGTTAATCATCTGCATCATTTCTTGTGGGCCTCACTTGATTGCGTTTCTCCTCCTTATGGGTTCTATGTCCCTGCTTGTTTCCGTGCCTGAGAGTTTTTTTAGATGCCAGACATTGTAAATTTTTCCTTGTTGGGTAGTGGATTTTTAATTCCTATGAATATTCTTAAGCTTTGTTCTTAAATAAAACTGTGTTACTTGCAAAGAGTTCAGTTATTTTGGGGCTTGGTTGTTGGCTTTGTTATGCAGGTCCCAACTAGTGATCAGTCCAGAGCTAATTTTACCGTATTACAGCCAAGACCCTTTCGGGTATACTATCCATTGCCCCCTGAATTACAAGGTTTTCCATTCTGGCTGATGGGAACAGGAACAAATTCTGAGCCTCCGTGAGCTCTGAGGAGTCGTTTCCTGCAGTCATTTGGGGAATTCTTTCCCTGGTCTCGGACCCTCTCTTCCCAGGCGTGCAATGATCAGAACTTGGCCAAAGACTCGCGCGTGTCCAGAGTGCTCTCTCTGTGGAGTGACGTTCTCTCTGCTAAATCTGCCTTGTGACCTCTGAGCCCTCAGCTCCCTGAACCCCCAGCTCTGTTCTCTCAACTTGGGGTAACCACCAGGCCCCACATGGGTTCCCTGACTCATGCCACAGACTGGAAAGTCATTCCAGGAAATAGGCTGAGGCAATTATAGGGATCACTTCCTTTGCTTTCTGCCTCAGAATCCCCGTACTTCATTGCCTAATGTTGGTGTCTTAAAAACCATTGTCCTGGGGCGCCTGGGTGGCGCAGCCGGTTAAGCGTCCGACTTCAGCCAGGTCACGATCTCGCGATCGGTGAGTTCGAGCCCCGCGTCAGGCTCTGGGCTGATGGCTCAGAGCCTGGAGCCTGTTTCCGATTCTGTGTCTCCCTCTCTCTCTGCCCCCTCCCCCATTCATGCTCTGTCTCTCTCTGTCCCAAAAATAAATAAACGTTGAAAAAAAAATTAAAAAAAAAAAAAAACCATTGTCCTATATATTTGGGCTGAGTTTTTTGGGTTTGTTTTAGATCAGAAGGTAAGTCTGATCCTTCTCACTCCATCTTGGCCGAAAGTAGTTACATTTTTGAATATCAAAATTTAGCAATTGCTACAGTACTATTAAACCATGATTTTTTTTCACCCTTGGAGAAAGAAGTTCAGATTTACCTTGCTACCTATACCTCTTATAAGTACTAAGAAATTTCCTGAAGATGAGAATATTTTTATGTCACTCTTTATTTTGTCTAGAAGAAGGGATTATAGTAACAAATTTCTATAGTTGGCTTTAGAAACCCTGATTATAACTTCTGGGGATTTTTGTTGTTGTTGTTCACTTATCCATCAATATAGAAAAGAATCCACTCCTTCCTTGGAATGGGAGATGGAAACCTCTCCTTTCTAGAGCACAGCAGGTCGGTACCCAGTTTAGTAATTCCTGCCCTCACCCGTGCTCAGGACTGGCTCGAAGGAAATGTCCTACCACCCTCCTGTCATTTGTTCTTCACCTTCCCCACCCTTAGCCAACCTCAGGCCAGCAAGTGCCAGGACTAAATCGGAAAATACTGTGTTATGTGGCAGAATTTTCTGGAATAAATTTAGATCTGCTTCAGGAACATAGAGCCTATCCAAGACCACAAAGAACTGGGCAGATGTGCTACCTAGGGGGTCCCGCTGGTGCCAGTGTGCAGGAAACAGATTTCCTTTCTGCTAGGATGTTGGCCAAACTCATGAAGTGCTTTTCCCTAAGTCAGAAGGCTATCTATCTAAGTTGTGTCCTGTCCTTCTTATTTACAGGGATTGAGGCCATGGGCCTTCTCTGATGTTGTAAATACACAGATTCCAGTGCTGTACTGTTTATCACGTCAGTTAAGCTTCCAGCTTTAAAATTAAACCAAGCTTTTCCATCCATTAGAATCCTCTAGATAGTGAGCGGATGGCTGCGGATGAATTTTTAATATTCTCTTTCCATTTTTAAGGGCTGCATTCTCCCCAGTGCTCTGCCTTTGCACGCAAGCGGCTTGCATTCACCTTTGTGAGAATAGAAGGTTACTGGCTTTTTCCCTGAGCTGCCAGATGTCACTGGGATGATCACAGATTCTGTCCGGCCCTTAGGTGGCTGAAGAGAAATTGTGATTGGGGCAACATTATGATAACGGGAGAGTGTTCTGGATTTAGAATGTGCCCCAAACCTGTGAGATCTGTCAGAGATGCTGTGGAGTGGGCCAGTGGCTTGCTGAAGTGGTAGGAGGCCTGGACAAGGGGTCAGAAGCTTGAAACCCAGGCTGGGCCCCTGGACAATGGATTGCCTCATGTCACAGATGGGGCCTCATTCCTTTGCCCTCCCCACTGGACTTTGCCTATGTCCCTCACAGAGTAGGTGCTCAGTAAAAGCTGTCAGACATTTTGGATCCCCACAAAACATACGACACGAAGTGTACATGTGAAATCATCTCTGTCCGTAGGTCGTGGCAAGACACTGGTCTAGGTATTTCTGTTCACACACTTCGTATGGAAGAGTGGCCTTGGGGATAAGGCTCACTAACAGTTGGGAAGTGTATAAGGGGCACTCCTTAAAAAACTGGTTATTGCTACTCTCTTTTCCACTTCATTTAAAGACTCCAAAACCATCAATAAGCCTCATTTGAAAGCCTTTATTCATTGATCAGCTTCCTAGTTCAATGGAGTGGAAATCGGAAGGCTATGGTAGGAGACAGATTTGGGGGGAAAGAGGCCGAACACACTCCGCCTGACTGCGGAGAGAGGCCAGTGGCATATCTGCCTGCTTGGAAGCTCCGACCACCGTAGAAGCTATATATAAATACTGCAAGGAGTAGGGAAGGACGTGATAACCAAACCTTCCAGCACCTGGAGGTGTCCCCAGGGGACATGGCATGCCCCCCCTCCCCCATGTAAAGCATTTCTCCGGCTCCTCCAGACAAACACGGGTGTGAGAGGTCAGAAGTGAGGCACCTCAGCACACCTCCTGTCCGTGCCAAGCGTGTTCTCCATGAGCAACACGTGATCGCTGCCTTCTGGAAGTTTTCCCTCATGCTCCCTTACCCCCTTACTTCCTAAGCCGATTGGTATTTTAGCTCCATTACGTGCTGGCTTTTAGAAGAAGACAGTAGAAGCAAACAAAACCCTCAGTTGTTTTTTTTGTTTTTTTTGCGAGACAGGTGATGCTGGCTGTGTGCAGTCATTTCATTTCGACATAAGCCCTCCGTCTCCAAGATGGTAGATGAGCCCGTGCGGCTGTCCTCACGCACGGTCCCGGGGACGGTGTGACACGTGGGTGGACGGGAAAGTAAGCGACAGAACAATACTTCAGGGAGCTAACTATCGACATACTTAATAGAAACTACAGCCCAAAAAACGATACTGGTTTTTGTTGGGTGCCAGATGGACAGCTGACCAAGAATCCCAAAGGAAGATTGGTTCCATAAGGTAGTTGGGCGTCTGAAAGCCGCAGATTTCACACTTGTGTGTTGATCCCAGGTGCTGATGTTCTTAGGGGAACCTCTGTCTGGGCTCAGAACATCAGTTTGGTGGTCCCATGAAACACTGGAGTGTTTTATAAAATCAACCAGCCACACGTGGGCGCCTGGGTGGCTCAGTCAGCTGAACGTCCGACTTCGACTCAGGTCGTGATCTCACAGTTCGTGAGTTTGAGCCCCGCATCCGGCTCTGTGCTGACGGCTCGGAGCCTGGAGCCTGCTTCGGATTCTGTGTCTCCCTCTCCCTCTGCCCCTCCCCTGCTCACTCTCTGTCTATCTCTCTCTCAAAAATAAATAAACACGAAAACAATTTTTTTCAATAAAATCACCGGCCACACCAATAAAATGGTAAACAGTCATCATGAAAAAAATCTACCCGGGGTCTTAGGCTGTGTCTTAGAGTTTAATTCAGGCAGCAGTAAAACCTCCCACGTGTTGTTAGTAATTCTTTTTCTTTTGTTGTCAGTACTGAGAATGTTAGGATTAAGCACATATTAAGATTGATGTGCCTACAACAAGCAAGTGACTTTTCTGGATTATTCTGTACACCACTGTCCTAAAGACAGTTTTAAGGGAGCATTAATTTCACGTTCTACTACTCCATTAAGCCATAATGGTCTAAGATATATGTGAGGTTGCATTGTGATCTCAGATGATTTCTTAAGGGGAAGATTTCATTAAAATTAGCGTGGTTACCGTTACATCAACAATCAGAAGCATTTAGATCAGTTAACCATCTTTTCCCCTTAAAAGATGAGGCCACTTGGGTGTTCAGTAGAGTAAGCCTGTCACCTGCTGTGTCTCAGTGTAGTGGGGACTGAGGAGACGACCGTTTTCTGATTTGTCTTCTGTGTTACTCCCTGATACTTTGGAGGGGAGGGGGGAGACAAAAGAACTTTTGAAATATTGAAGCTTATTCACGATTGTGTGCTCAGGGTCTGTGTCACGTTCTCTACCCGAGCAGAGGGAAGAATGTGCTCAGGGGACCCAGGCCCACTGTCCACCACCGCCATGCTGGTCGGCAGCTCACCCAGGAAGCATGGGGGTCCTGAGGAAGACACCCGCTTACCCTTGGGTCTAGACCATGATGCAGTGCCTGTCTCCGAGCCCTTCCCTGGAGCCTTGCCTTTACTCCCCGAAGCGTCAACCTAATAGTTACTGTCCTGAAAGCCTCCCCCACCCCGTTCCCAGCTCCAGGTGGAGTTTCTGGTTCCTTCTTCAGTGGCCTCCCCACACATAGTGTTTGCCTGGATCCAGGAGCGGGATCTCGGAGGGTTGGTGGGCCAGGGGAAGAAATGAGCACTTTTTTTATACCACAGTGGAGCACCACCGCAGAGAGGGGTCCATGCAGGTCAAGATCTGTTTTGTAGTCACAAAGATCATTCTGGCTGTTGTGCAGTCAAGTAAAAAAAAAAAAAGAAGAAGAAGTAGAAGAAGCAGGGCTTTGCGTTAAAAGGTGACAGGTTCTGGTGGCTTGGACTGGACCTTTTGGCTCTGGAGGTGGCATGAGTGGTCACATGGGGGGGTATTTTGGGGAACATTGATGCCATAGGAATTTAAAGCCAGAAATCCCTGGAGCAGAGGTCATTGACCCTGCCACCAAAGACAGCAACCACAGTAAGGGAAAGAAGGGGCATGTGGGCATTGCTCCTGGATGCCCAATTAGAAGGTTGCCAGCTTATAACTCTGAGTTCAACCTAGATTGACTGATTTATTTCCCATGAGACATTTTCACAGAGTAATCCCTTGAAGAAAAAAAAAAGAAAAGAAAAAACCCTGCATCAGTCTCTCTAAGCAAACCTAGAAGAAATGCAGGGAGCTGGAAGGAATCTGGCAATGTTGTCTGTCATTCTTTTCCTGAGATGAAACTCTGCACTGAGAACCTCGTAAACAGAGCAAATGTTTTAAGTCCCCGTCCGGTTTTTTTTTTTTCCTTTCAGCGCCTGAAATGACAAACCGTGAGCGGTGCCCTCTCGGCCACTTGCCCTTAATGAAATCCTTCGGCACCGAAGAGCTGTTGTCACGCTGGGGGTGGATGTTCTTCCACAAGTGACTGTTTTTCCCCCGCAGGATACCCCAAACAGAGGACAGCGGCTCCCCGAAATGGCTTTTCCCCCAAGCCGGACCTGCAGGTGCGCGAAGCCGAGCGGCAGCTGGTGCAGCGGCTGAAAGACAGGTGCCAGCAGCAGGCCAGGCAGCTGGTCCTGGTCCAGGCGGAGCTGCGGAGGGCCGTGTGCGGCTTCCAGGCCCTTGCCGTGTCTACCCAGTATTTCTCCAGAAAGGTGAGGCCACGTCTGGTGAATGTCCAGGGGCTTCTTGCTGGAGGGGAGGGCGGTAATGGTGATCGGTGTGTGTGTGTGTGTGTGTGTGTGTGGGTGGGTGGGTGTGTGTGTGGGGGGGTGGGGGGGTGGGTGTATGTGCGCGTTTAAGTTTGGGTCTGGGGTTAGAGATTTCGTTCGATTTTCAGAAGATCATGCTCTGGGAGCCAAGCTGATACTTTTTTTTTAGGTGTGAAAGAAATCAGTCTGGGAAGAGTGATTTAGTAACCTTGATTTCAAAAGGGAAAGCTATGTAAAAGAGATAGAAAATGACCTAAAGGAACATTTTGAAGGTGAGCGCTTTGAAGAGAATGGGAGATTGTTTGCATTTTAGGGATGAAATGGCCGAATTCTGAAATTTCTGCACATCTCAGATAAGAGGGAGGCAGGGCCACAGCGCTGTTCCACTTTGGCCGTTGACGGGAAATTCAGTGTGCCAGGCCTGGGGGCATCTGGCCAGTGGAGTCACGGCCAAGCCCAGTGTTCACAGAGCAGCATGGGGTGGAGGGCGTCCTCTCTGCTCCCTTGGCCTTCCTGAAAATGCAAAAAGGGGCCGGCTTCTTCTCAGCGCATAAGTTGTCCAGAGTCTCCTGGGGCCATCCAGGCACTGAGTCTGTTATTAGCCATCGTGTAGCTAAGCTTTCCCACCTCTCGGCATGGAACAGAGGTTAGAGGGAGCCTGGTATCTGTTTCAAAGCATTTGTGCTCCAGCAAGAAGTGGCCAAGCCACGTTTGGGGGGGGGGGATGAACATTCACCTTCAAGGTTCAGACATTGAGTCTGCATTTTAAGAACCCATATGGCATTTTTAGTTTCGTATATGGACCTTCTGGTACCTATAAATGGGAGGAAGTACAAATGCTATCTAAAAGCTCTCCAGATAAGAAGATGAACTAACTAAATGCCTGGCCAATTTAAAGAAGAAAATCCAAAGAATGTGAAGTAGCCCCATGCCCACTGGTTTTGTTTGTCTTCTGCACGCAGAAGCGTGAAGGACTCCGGCTTTTGAGGATATCCTACACGACGTGCCCCTAGTGTACCAGTCTGAGCCGTCTTTTGTTGTTGGTGTTTCCTGCTTCCCTTAACGCTTTCAGCAGAAAGAGCCTATTACCAATTTGTTGGTGTAAGGAAAGACAAGAAAAACAGATGGCAGTTTTCTCAAGTTTCAGCCTCTTTGCCCACCAAAACGTTGACAACGAATGACCCATTTGTATTTCATACCTTCCTTTCTGGTCTGCTGCTCTCGATGTCAACCGTGAACCGCTCAAGTAACTGTAGACCCGACCCTGTGAGAATTAAAATTACCTCCACAGTTTTGAGGTGCCAAAGAGGCCTGGCTTACTGTTGTTGTAAATACTGAGCAGTTTCCTTATTAGAGAAAGAGTGGCATGGGTTTTTGTCGTCGTCGTTGTTCTTCAGCTAGAGGTGCGTTTTCGCACTGACCGGCAAATCTTTAATAAAGAGAGGAACACAGAGTTATTCACCGAGGTTCTGATAACATTTACGTGGTTACTGCGCCCTTCTTGGATTACCCTTCCCATCCATCATCCGGTGTCATAACAAATCTTTTTGTTTGTTTGTTTTTTTTCATTTTAATTCCACTGCAGTTAACATACAG
Organism: Lynx rufus; assembly: GCF_022079265.1. Classification (NCBI taxonomy): domain Eukaryota; kingdom Metazoa; phylum Chordata; class Mammalia; order Carnivora; family Felidae; genus Lynx; species Lynx rufus. Next base: position 8,717,162 of record NW_025814823.1, read on the forward strand.
TGTGATATTAGTTTCAGGTGTACAATGTCATGATTCACCTAGTCCATACATCACCAGATGCTCATCCCATAACAAATCCTTGATAAAGGTTTCCTATGGGTAGGCATGGCAACAGACGTTGATATGACATTTTGGTAATATGTGCTGTGTTTCCGATTTGGAACTCTTGGACCCCATTCATGGCATTGTGGCAGAGAAGGGAGTTAGTTCCTGTGCAGAAATTAAGGGTTGGTTCCCTGGAGTTATGTATTTCTGTGCCCCCAGCATATTCCCCGTTGGCCCATGGACCAAGAGTTTTATTTGTCTGCAGCATACACATGGCTCTTAAATCAGAGACCAAAAAGGTCTAGCAGGTGATTTGTAGGCACCTCCTTCAGACCTTCCTACTACTCGAGTTGCACTCGGCGTGACATTTCAGCAAGATGGATGACAGACATGAATTTCATTTTCTTTTCAGTAAATCACAACCAGCAGCTCCAGACAGGCCTCGCAAACGACCATGGCATTTCACCTCCCACACATTGTGTGCTTTTCTGTCTTTCTGATCTCAGTTCTCTCTCCAGATAAACCCCAGAACTAAAAATGAGCATGTTTAAAAAAAAAAAAAAGTCTGTAACTGAGCATAAGTGGCTTTCACACAGGCTACCGTGTGTCCTACGTGGTTAGGACGGTTGATTGGAGAGTTTGCCAGTAATAACCAGATTAGACCAGGAGGTGTGATGTGGGGTGGGGCACCTGGGGAAATAGAAGCACGGCCATCAGGTAGTCTCCAGTGATGGAGCCCTCTGTCACACGGTCTGGTGATCCTGAGATGCTCCGTGTCACTCTCGTGGGAGGCCAGCGCGTTGTTATGCGTGGGAATGTTCAGAGCAGATCACGCCAGCTGTGAAGCGTGTGACCCCTAGAGCCAGCGTGAAAAGGCAGTATCTCTTTTCTTGTCTGGTTAGAAGACTCTACCGTGTATCTTGGAACTTTACACACGTGTGGTTTCTACACTGGAGCATATCCACCTGCAAAGCATGGCGAGGGTACAGGGCCAGCAGGAGTCAGCCCCTCTTTGCCTCCACCTATGAACAAGACCTTGAGCAAGTAGCTGCCCCTCTCTGAGCCTTGTCACATCACCGCAAGGAGTAACATCCTAGCCCTTGCTTGGTCTCCACTAGTCCCCTCTGACCAATCATCCTTGAGTCTTGGTTTTCTCAGTTTTAAATAGGGTTAATAATAGGGGCGCCTAGGTGACTCAGTCGGTTGAGCGTCCAGCTTCAGCTCAGGTCATGATCTCGCAGCTCATGAGTTCAAGCCCTGCGTCGGGCTCTGTACTGACGGCTCAGAGCCTGGAGGCTGCTTCAGATTCTGTGTCTCCCTCTCTCTGCCCCTTTCCCGCTCATGCTCTGTCTCTCAGAGATGAATAAACGTTAAAAGCAATTTTTAAATAGGATTAATAATAGTGCTTCACAAGGTTGTTGTGAGAATGTAGTAAATTAATGGGTTAAAGTACTTCAAACAATTATTGAAGAAAAACATTCTTTTTTAAAAAAAAAATTTTAACATTTATGTATTTTTGAGAGAGACAGAGCACGAGGCGGGGAGGGACAGAGAGAGAGGGAGACACAGAATCAGAAACAGGCTCCAGGCCCTGAGCTGTGAACACAGAGCCCAATGTGGGGCTCGATCTCATGAACCGCGAGATCATGACCTGAGTAGAAGTTGGGCGCTTAACCAACTGAGCCACCTAGGTGCCCTGAAAAAAAAAAAAGGCCATTCTTTTTGAGTATGAGGAGAACTGACAAAGCCCTGCCCTCAAATATTTTACTCTCAAGCAGGATGAACGTATGAATAGATGAGGCATACAGAGTTAAAACACGGTGCAAACCACCCTTATTGCATTATGTATGTACATAAAGAGTGTGGCCTGGGGTGTACTTTAAGGCTAGAAATAATTTTCTAGGCTAGCTATTCAGCTGCTGCTCCATATTTTTCCCAGAATGTGCTGATGCTGTTGAGTATGTATTGGAAGTAAGTCTCAGTGTATGGGAAGTCACCAGAAAAAAAGGAATTAGAAGCCTAGATAAGAATCTTCCATTGCTGCCCCATGCTTTACAGCTCCTGGGAGAGCAGTTGTGAAAACTGTCAGCTGTGACAGCCTGAGCCCAGAGTACAGGGATTCCAAGATGCCACATTGAGGTGCTAACATCAGCCTCTCACTTGTGCTGGTTCCAGAGAGCTCCACCTCTGTGGCAAGGCATGGTCCTCACCACAGGACAAACAGACCTGCTGAAATCTGTGGTCCCAGGCCTCCGGGTGGTGTCGAAATGAGCATGACTCTGAACTTTTTAGAGTCGAGTTGAATGATTTTATCTTTGTCTTGTTCCGGGGAATATTACTCTTTAGCAGCCCCTGGTGGCCAATCCGGGAAACAGTCCGGACATGGGTCCCGTATTAAGTAGCGTGCCTTGCTCTGTAGCAGCAAGTTTTACACAATTTATATCTGAGAGTATATTTATTTTCATCTTATTTTTAGTAAGATTTATTACATTTGTTCAATATTTTTCATATTGATTTGTGTCATTTTTATCATTAGCTCTATGAATGTGATAGTACACGATGGTTTTTAATTTTTTTTAATTTTTTATTAAATAGATACAAAAGATTTGAAAATCATCACCAAACATTTGTGTACTATATAAGCCTATTAAAAATTAATAATGCATCTGCCTCCTTTTTTCCTATATATATATATATATACACACACACACACATATACATATGTATATATGTGTATATATGTATATGTATATATATATATGTGTGTGTGTATATAATATATATATATTGCTTTTACTATTTGACCTTCTATCACACAAAAATTTTAAAAACAAACATGTAGAAAGTGTAACATCCAAACACCCATCATCTATGTTTAATACTTATTAACATTTTGCTATATTTAATGAGGTTGTGGGGGATGATAATGGCGTTCGCGGGGCCCAGAGCCGATGGCCAAGAACGAATCCTTGAAGACCGTCTTTGGTGCAAAAAGGTGATTTCATTAAAGTGCGGGGATAGGACCTGTGGGCAGGAAGAGCTGCCCGGGACCAAGAGCAGAGACTGGTTATATACTATGGAGCTGGGGTAGGTCAAGTCCAGGGGAAGTTTCTGGTGAGATTTTCATATGCTAAAGAAGACACACTCGGGATACTGGAGGCCTAGCTATTGTCAAGCTAAGGTGGTTTTTCCCTGTAGCAAAGCATTAGCATTAAAATGGTAGGGAGTTCCTGGAGAAACGTTGTGCTCTGCCTGACTCAAGTATTTGTCAATGGGCTGCAGGTTATAAGGAAATTTAATTTTATCCGCCATTTCCTTCTGCCTTTGTTTCCCACATCATATTCACTCTTCTATGTTTTTGTTGTTAGTTAAGGGTACACGTTTTTCAATATAGTTTATATATTGCAACTTCAACTTTTCAAGTCACTTACGTGAGTGAAAGATTTTTATCAACGCAGCCTCTCCCCATGAAGAAAATTAGACCCAAATCACACATCACAGTATTTGTAATGTGTGACTTTGTTCTAATTTTCGTGATCAGTCTGCCACAGGCTTATCAACTTTACTAATCTTTTCAAAGAAGTAACTTGTGTCTTCATTGATTTTCTCCATTGATTGTTTTCTATTTCATCGGTATTTACTCTTACCCTTATTATTTAGGTCCTTACAATTTTTTTTGTTTAATTGGATTTTTTGTTTTTTGAGGGGAAAGTTTTTATCATTGATTTTAACATTTTCTTCTTCCTGCTAGAAGCCATGGAGAGCTATAAATCCCCTTCAGGAATTGTATCAGCAAAACCCACAAATTTTGAGATGCTCTGTTTTAATTGTCATTCCATTAAAAACATTTCTGATTAAAAAAAAAGAAAGTTTCTATAGAGATTTCAAAAAAGTAAAAGGCAGAACTCTTCATAACAATATCATTCCTGCTTATTGACTATCTCTGATGTCCTAGGCACTTTAGATATATTTTATGTGTGTGTGTGTGTGTGTGTGTATATATAGAATAGTATATGCCATATATATAATAGTATGTATAATATATTCTGTCTAAAACATATATTATATGTAATATATTCTATATAAAATAGAGAATATATATAATTATATGTATAGTATATGCATTTATTTATAAATAGATATTCTTGTAAGCCTCACAACAACCTTACCTGGTATAGATACTATTTCCACATGACAGTTGAAGAAACTGAGCCTAGGGAGATTGTATAGCCCTTCTAAATACAGCATAATTAGAGACGGATGGAGCCATGATACAAAAACAGGTTAGTCCACACTCAACACCCATGTTTTTCCACAAGATGATGCGCCACCTCTCCCTCTGCCCTCTAACCTTCAAGGTACTTTAATGTAGTTAAGGAGAAAAAATACAGAATTGGATAAAACAAAAAGTAAAACAATTGTCAAAAAGTTAACACGTGTACAGATGTTAACAGAAAACCGTCTACGGTAATATTTAACCTGTTGCCATAAAAAAGTGGTATGTGCTCAGGTGAAAGCCCAGTTCTTTGAATGGGAAGGGAGTGGTCTGAGACTTGGAGGAGCCACACTGGACAGAGGCGGGATTCTGGATGAGTAAAGGGGAAGGAAGAGCATACGCACCCGCGGGAAGGGGACGCTCGAAGTCTGTTGTCTGCCAAGCGGCGTCCTCTTGCCTCTCTTTAAGCTCTTGGTATATTAAGGATTTGTGGATAGAGACCTGGGCACTTGGTAGTTGTTTCTAAAAGTACAACGATCCCTCTGTAACAGATCGGAGCCTCCTCATAGTGAGGACGACCCAGATTCAACTTCTTGCGTCAGAGCGCTTGGCTTTGTTGTTTGGTCAGAGTAGGGTGTGTGCTAAAGGAGAGGAGAGAGAAAAGACAGAGGTCGAATCGCTCTGTAAAGTAAATGCTTTCTTGATCTAGCCACTTATTGCACGCAGATTTTAAACTCAGGGATTCATCAGGATAACCGTCTGCCCTAGAGCTCCAAAAGCAGTAGAGAAGCCATCGTGTCCACCAGCCCGGGGATTTTGTATTTCAGAGACTTTTCCATCGAGTGGAGCTCTCAGAGCAGGAATTACACCTGATCGAAACAGAAAACAGCAAGCTTCGTTGCTCCTTAAATCCTAAAGAAATGGCCATTTAAATAGTGTTTTGTGCCCTCCCTCCCCACCTTATAAACAACGCCTGTGACTATCATCTCTTCCCTTAATTTTGCCTTGAATAACTAAGGGCTTAGAGAAAATGTGAGCTCTTCTGACAGTTCTGCCTCTAATCTAGTGGGAAATGTTGGTGATGTAGTGAGTTGAGAGCAGTGATTGCTGTTCTGAAAGAAAGTCATGTCACGAAAGTAAATGTGGTCACAGTACCTTGCTGGGACTACAGCGAGTGTTTGCTTTTTCTCTTAAGGCTCTAGCCTAAGACAGTTTTAGCATAACCCCCAAATACCAAAATATTCCCAATATCAAGAGGTAGAAATCCCCCCTTACCCCCAACCATGCCAAGCAGCTCTTTGAAGTAATAAGAACCCGGGGGGCCTAGGGTGTCAGTAATGGACAGCATTGAGGTATGTAGAAAATAAAACTTAAAACTGCAAAGCCTTCTCAACTTTTCTGGAAGATCCCCAGTACTGGTTCCTGATAAGAGCCATCTTCACTGATGATAATATAACTTTCACAATAAAAGAATAGGAAGAGATATTTAACGAAGGCAGAAATCGCCCCCATTCAACTCACCTCTCTTAACACTTTGTCACAAATAGCTTCTGTTTTAAAATTAGATGATACCTCTTTTGAATACAGATGGATGCCAAGGAAGAAGAAAGAGGAGTTTCATTTGCTGCTTTTGAAAGGAAGCCCTCAGGCTTGCTGCAGACCCTGGTTGGCGGCCAGTTAAAAGCTTTTTAGTAAAAGCGCTTGCTTCTATAATATGTTAAGATGCAGAACTTAGTGCAATTTTCCTCCAGGCCAGGGAGGCAGCCAGCATAGTGAAGACCATGCGACTCGACTCGTCCTATTTAGACCCACGCCCTCTCGACTCATCCTATTTAGACCCACGCCCTCTGACAGATAAGGAAGTGTCTGTTTCAGAGTCACTGGAAGTTGATTTTAAAATAAATGAATTGCTGCAAACTCCCCTCCAAGTAAAAGGGAGTCGAAGCAAATGATAACTTTAAAGAAGCAGTGGGGAGATGGGAGGTATGGCTGCCTCCGCACCAGCCCCTCTTTCCTCTGAGAGACGAGTTTGTTCACTTTCCCAGACCTTGGCTTTTCTAGCAAATGGGGACATTGATGGTGCCACTTCGGAGACAAGACTGGCGTGAAGGGGCTCTCGTGCTCCGGGGTCTGGGATTTCATTGAGTCCCTCTAACTCTGTGAGGCATAATTTGAATACCAGAACATCCTCAGCCCTTCCTCGGGTGATGGGTGACGCACTTTAAGTGTACCTGCTAGGCGACAATCACAGTCTAGAAAACAGGAGGTGTTTTGTTTATGTTTTATGTTTTCGTGTTTAATGTATTTTTTATTTTATTTAAATCCAAGTTAGTTAACATATGGCGTAATAATGGTTTCAGGAGTAGACTTTAGTGATTCATCACTTGCATACAACACCCAGTGCTCATCCCCACAGGTGCCCTCCTTAATGCCCATCACCCATGTACCCCATCCCCCCCAACCAACCCCCTGCAAGCGGCCCTCAGTTTGTTCTCTGTATTTAAGAGTCTCTTATGGGGGCATCTGAGTGGCTTAGTTGGTTAAGCATCCGACTTCAGCTCGAGTCATGATCTCACGGTTCATGGGTTCGAGCCCTGCGTCCGGCTTTGTGCTGACGGCTCAGAGCCTGGAGCCTGCTTCGGATTCTGTGTCTCCCTCTCTCTCTGCCCTTCCGCTGCTCATGCTCTGTCTCTCTCTGTCTCTCTCAAAAATAAACGAACATTAAGAGTCTCTTATGGTTTCCCTCCCTGGTGGTTTTTGTCTCTGTTTTTCTCTTATTTTTCCTTCCTTTCCCCAATGTTCATCTGTTGTGTTTCTCAGATTCCGCATATGAGTGAAAACCTATATCTCTCTTTCTCTGACTATTTTGCTTATCGTAATGCACTCGAGTTCCATCCACGTTGTTGCAAATGGCACGACTTCATTCTTTCTGATGGCTGAGGAATATTCCATTGTATGTGTATACCAGTCTTCCTTATCTATTCGTCAGTCGGTGGACATTTGAGCTTCTTCCATAGTTTGGCTATTGCTGATAGCGCCGCTGTAAACATTGGGGTGCATGTGCCCCTTCAAATCCGCCTTCTCTTTGGGAAAATCATTTTTAAGTAAGCAGCTTCTATGGAACATTTGAGGCATGAGCGAATGTCTCAGGATATCCCTGTCTCCTGTAGCTTCTCAGGGACAGGGTCAGCACAGAGAGACGGAGAGAGAAAGCTGCTTAATGAGGCTGAGCCCTCGCCTCGCCCCCCTTTTGGCATCTGCTTCCTGAAAGGGGGCGAGTGCCATGATGGGTCGTTTTGCGCCTTTCCACCTGGGTCTCTCCCATGAGTCCGTGGGGAGCACGGACTTGAATTAGACGTTTGTTTCCTGGAGTGAGTTATGCTGAGAGCCTCCCTCCACGACTCCCACCCTGCCTCCTTCTCAACACACGTACAGTCTGAATTATGTCTGCTCCCAGGGGCACGTCACTGTCCACCCTAACCGTTCCATTGAACACAACACCTGCTTGTTAACTGGAGCATTTCAAAACTAAGGCTCACACCCTGACTTCCCATTCCTGAGGCGACACACTTGTTCCAACCACGATGTGCAGGGTGCCGTGTGGCACTGAGGGTCTTCCTCCAGCCGGGGTCACCGGGGCCCTTCGGAGAGGACGGATGCTTGCGAAGTGGCCTCCGACAGCAATAAGATTTCATCAGGCAGAGGTGGAGAGGTCCTGTGCCGCGGGAGGCACAGCCTTGGGAAAGGACAAGACGGTTCTGTGGAAAGGGGTGAGTCTCCTTTGCCTAGAGCTTGGAGTGTGGGACTGATGATGACCGCCATGAGGAGGAAGGGTTTGGGGACTCTCTTTGAGGCAGTCGGGAGGCCCTGGGAGTCCTGGACAGGGTACTGAAGCGTTTGAAGCTGCACTTTAGGAAGATCATTATGGTAGCAGCATAAGGGATGGACGGTAGAAAGAAAATTGCAGGCAGAGAAAACAATTAGGAGGCTCTGCTGGTGTAACTAATAATCCAGGCAAGAGGTGAGAAGGGCCAGAAGAAGGACCAGAAGTCTTGGTGGGAAGGAGAGGGGAGGTAGAGGACCGAGGACCAAGGTGGTGAGCCAATTCCAAGGTGGGGGCTCGTGAGGCTTTAACTAGGACCAGATGCTCCAGAGGATGAGTGACAACCCCCACCTCCCCAGCCCTGATAACACAAACAAGAATCACAGAACTGTGACGTGTTAAGTGTTAACAACTTCAGACGCATGTGTGTGGGGCTCAGACACGTTTAAAGGGGCCATAGGTTGTCTTTTCATGTGTCTTTGGAACTGCACACTTTGTGTATCAGTGAACCCTTAGGATCGATCCAGGTCCATTGGACCTGTAGGGATGGGCATTTTCCCCCAAAAAGTATACTTTGCAGACTACCATCACCTGTCCCTTTGAAATTGAGAAGAACTTGTCCAGAACTCCATCCCACATTTCGGGAACATCCTAGGTCTCTCCCACAATCTCAGGAATTTCAGGTCGGGGGAGCTTCTGTTTTTATAGTTACCTGTGGCTCTGAATCTCTGCTTCTCCTAAATCAACTCAGTTTATGGGTTACTACCATTCCGCCTGTGCTGATGCTGTTCCCTGCAGCGTCCCTCCACACCCAGCATAGCCCTCGCCTCACCCCCTTGGTTGATTTTCAGGATTCTGCTTTCTGATGCTGGGGTCTTCCTTAGGGAGGGAAACATGGGTTTCGATGTCCAGAGAGAAAAAGGAAGCGCTAGAAAACGTGGGAGCCATTTATACGGAAGTGACATAGGGGATGAGAGAGGCAGGAGACTGTGTACAGAGGGGCAAAGAAGACAGCTGCTGTGGGACCAGAGGAAAAGGAGAGAAAGGAAAGAGAAGACGTGGTGGGAAAACAGGAGAATCCCCTCACAGAAGCCAAATGAGGGAGGAATTACTGAAAGGGGAGAGTGATTTATAACAGCAGGTGCCAGCCTGAGGGTGATAGTGATACAGAATGAGTTTGGCCGTTTCAGAGAAGAGTCTGGACACAGGTCGTCCTGGTTTCTCAAGGATCCAACAGTGTAGCGGTCGGACGTGTTTCTTCATTCCACCCAGGAACCTGGCACTTTCCCCTGTGAGAAGTGGCAATGGTGACATCTACAGGACATTGTCCGGAAGTGAAACTCTGTGCCTGGAGAAGAGGGCGTGTGCCCCACACTACGTTACATTTCAGACGATGTCTCAAAAAGCAAATACTGCTCTCCTCCCGTGGTTCTAACACGTGAACTACAGGCCTGCCCATTCCACAAACTTGAGACTAGGTTTGAACTTAAAAGCACACAGCAGCTGTTATTTTTCATTTGATTCCTGCCAATCCGATCGCTAAGACAGCAAGAAAAGGATTCATGTTATACACCGCAAGCAGTTTGCCTATAATTCATGAAAGCAATTACGCATCTCAGAAACCTAAGAGTCACACACTCTGTATCTGTCATTCAGTACCCAGAGAGAGAGAAAGCCCATCACTTCCGCTCTACCAGGAACAGAAAGAGGAACATTTAAAACTCAAAAGCATTGAGACTTTATCGGGTAACAATGTTCTCTTGAAAACAAAGACTTACCCTAAGTACTGTGCTAACAAAATAGATGGGGGGTGATGTAACTGCTCAGGTTTTCCTTCAGTCGCATCTCCCTAATTTTTGGTTGAGTTTAAAAGAAACACAGATCTAAATACACCAATTAAAAGACAGAGATAGGGTGCCTGGGTGGCTCGGTAGGTTAAGCGTCTGACTTCAGCTCAGGTCACGATCTTGCAGTTGACCGAGTTCAAGCCCCATGTCGGGCTCGGTGCTGACAGCTCAGAGCCTGGAGCTTGCTTCAGATTCTGTGTCTCCCTCTCTCTGCCCCTTTGCTACTCACACTCTCTCTCTCTCTGTCTCTCTGTCTCTCTCAGAAATAAATAAACATTTTTTTAAAAGAAAGATAGTAAAAAAATGATGTTTTAAAACTTAACTATATGTTGTCCACAAGAAACCCAATTTCTTTTTTTTTTCTTTTTTTTTTTTTTTGTTTGTAATTTAATGGCAGGGAGCTAAGATAGGGGTGGTGCCCTGTGCCGTCTGTCTCTGCTTTTCCAGTGGTGAGGGGACCCCCTGTAAGAGTGTAGAGGTGGGTGGGTCATGGAGTGCAGAGTTGGGGTTGTGGGGGGGAGCTGGTGGGGCAGAAGGACTTTCAGGGGGCCCAAGCCACAGGGGACTGCTGGGCAGCATGGAGGGCCCTTCCGGTGTGTGACCAGGCATGACAGGTGTCCCTGAGACCAGTGTGGAAGCACTTGACCCCCCCTCCCAGTTCTGAGGAGCTTGCACAGAGTCGGCAGGAGTGTGGGATGGTCACTGGCCCGCCGAGGCCCCACCCCCTCACAAGAAACCCAGTTTAAATATAAAGACCCAGATTAAAAGTAAAGTAAAGATATACCGCGCTAACCCTAATCAAGAGAAATAAAGAAGAGCTGTATTAATTTGAGACAGACACTCCAGAACAAGGAAGTTTCTTGGAGATAGGAACGCTACATAATGATAAAGAGGTCAGTTCTCCAAAGACGTGTAAACCATTAAAGTAGTCGTTGGCATTTTAGGCTGACTCTGTTTGGGTCCAGTGACTTTTACATTCAGGTAATGCTCAGCTGTTGCAGTCCTGAGAACCTTGTTGCTTTAATCTCAGAAATCTCCTAAAAAGCCTCCGGGATTTGGGGGGGGGGGCGGGGAGGAAGAATTATAAACATCTCATGTGCCCGGGGCGCTGCTGTGCCCCTTATAATTTTTACGTGCATTGTTTCATTTAATTCTCACATTAACCTTTCGATGCAGGTGTTTCGATGCCCATCTTATAGATAACTCAGGTTGCTTGGATCACATAATATTTTGTGTATCATTTCATGTATGAAATATTTAAGGAGCACCCGATAAGTCTCAAAATCATAGAGTGGCTATGACACAGGGTGTTCCCTTAAGAAAATCCCAGTCAGATATCCCGTGTCACCTCATTTCATCCTCTTAGCATTGCAGGAAGACAGGCAGGAGAGCTCAGGAGAGCATTCCCACTTTCTGGATAAAGAAACAGAGGAAGAGAAGTTGTTTCTGGGCTTAGGGTCTGATGGCTGGTAAGCAGTAGAATTAAGACTTCGTGCAGGTCTCCCGCCTCCAATCCCATTGCACCTTGCACTGTTTTAACCATGATATTTTATTGACAAAGACGTGAAATTGATTTACGGTGGTCAGAATGACACAGAGGGGAGTCTTATCTGTCAGCATCATAGCAGGAGGACATTTATAGTGGGACATTTATTGCGGCCCCTGCCTCTGACCAGGGCTGCGCGGACAGTGACAATTCTCCGGAATACCACTGGAGTATTAACACATAAGCTTTTCTCAGGCAGCGGTGAGAGCGTTTCTGCCTTGATTTTCCTTATCCCTGTATGACGAGCACTGCCAACGGAACAAAATCTCAGCGTAAAACAGCATCCTGATTTCATGCTGAGATGAATCGATGGAGAACAGTGGTCCGTGGCTGCAGTGATAAGGTACGCTTCATTCAGCGATCCAGCACTATGAGTGAAGGAACACTAGTACCTTCCCGGTGTCTTACTGCCCTAAATTAAGTAACGAGGTTGGCCAGAGGGTCAGTGCTATGCTTCACCCCTGGAGACAAATACCCATCCATTGGAAGACTGTCCACCATGCCCAAGGCAAGCCATGAAACAGATTCAGATGGCTGTTAAGTGAAAACCACAAGATGCTCTATTTCCTCCCTCACAAAAGGAAAGGCCTGAGCAATTTTTCAGACCTGAGATATTCAGAATTTTTTTTCTTTGTATGGTCAGAGTTTTTTTCTTCTTCAGGTCTTTATTTCTACTTTTGACAATGAGCAACCCTTTAGAATGACCCAGTGCAGAACCTAAGCAGGGGATCCAGAAGATTCAAAACTGAATTCTGCTTCTGGATGAGATGGAGAAAACAGACCCCGCCCCCTCTCTCCCACTGACGCAGCTATAGGAGCTGAGCAGAATGCACGAAGCTATTTGAGGACCCTGAAAAGCAAGACGTAGCAGGCAGGTTGGAACGAAGACCAGAATTCGACGTATCACAGAACTGGTGGTGGGTTGCCAAGCTCTTCCCTCCAGTGCTCCCTGGCCTACCCTCAGTGCAGACCTGGAAGGAGACCTGGACATGAGCCCAGAAAGTTCCATGAGAAGTGAGATACGGAACTCCTTGCGCTCAGAGAGGGATAAGTAAATCTTTTTTTTTTAACTTCATTTTCTCCTACCCCCAGCCTGTACGTGGCTTGTGGTCTCGCCTGCAGCAATGGTGGTGACAGAAGCCTGCCACAGCCAGACCCCGAGGGAGGGGAGCTTTCCTCTCTGCTTGGAGGAGTTGTATTCCAAGAGGGTGAGGCAAACCAGGATCGCTTTTCTGCCCTGGGTGTCTGTCGTTTAGCCACAGATAAGAGCGCAGGGTGAAAGGTGCACAGCAGAGTGGGATAACCAAGGTCCCAGCTCTCTGGCCACGGGATGAAAAGGAGGAGCCCCAGGGAACTGAAGGAATGGCAGGGGTTGGGAAGAGGTAGGGACTTGGGAAAGAAAATGACCCTTTAACATTGGTTTATAAACCTGGGCTCAGCCCTCAGCTGCATTTGTGAGTGTCACCTTAAAGGCAGACATCGACTCTGAGAAATGCACTCAGGATAAGCCACTACCCAAGTGCCTGACTGGCCATTGTTGGTGTACACATGGGGCAGATCCTCACAGCACTTCAAAGTCTTTGCAAACTAAACTGACGCTAGAAGCATGGCCCATAGAAGGCCAGATGGGACGAGTAGCCCGGACTTTATTTGTCCAGTTGCCTGCCGACCAGTCTCCCTAGGGTCCAAACAGGACCCAGAGTCCTACGTTATAATACCCAAAGTCCCCAGGACACCATCGAAGATTAGCATAAAAGAAACCAGGAAAATGTCAACATGTCTGAGAAAAGTCAACAAATAGGCAGTAAAGTCAGGATGACACATATATTGGATTTAATTGGCAGACATTAAATTCAACCATTTCTAAAATGCTCCAAGAAATAAAGCCAAGTACTCATAAAATTAACGGAAAGATAGGCAGTCTTATCAAAGAAATAGGAGATGGAAAGAAGAATTAAATGGAAACTTTAGAACTTAAAAATAGAAGAACCAAGATAAGAAACTCAGTAAAGAGAGAAAACAGAGGAAAGACTCAGTGAAATTGAAGATAGATCAATAGAAATTACCCAATCTGAACAAGAGAAAGAAAATAGATTCAAAACAAAACAAAAGAACAGACTTGGGGGCCTGTGAGACAATATTAAAAGGCCTAATATTTCCATCACAGGAATCCCAGAAGACGAGGAGATAGTGTGTGCAGAAGAAAGTATTTGAAGAAATAATGGCCCCAAACTTCCCAAATCGGTGAAAGACATAAACCTACAGATTCTAGAAGCTCAGTGAACTTCAAACAGAATAAGCCCAAAGAAATCCGTGCCCATACATACCATAATCAAATTGCTGAAAACTAGAGATAAAGAAAAAAATAATGAAAGCACTCAGAGGAAAATTTCACATTACCTGTAAGGGACAATTCAGATGTCTGCATATTTGCCATCATAAACCATGGAGGCTGCAAGACAGTGGAACATTTTCAAAGTACGGGAAGAAACAACCATCAACTTAGGATTTTATAGCCAGTGAGATGATCCTTTAGAAATAAAGGTGAAAGAAAATCTCAGATGAAGGAAAACCAAAAGAATCCTTTGTCTGCAGACCTGGTCTAAGAGAACGGTTAAAGGAAGTTCTCCAGACAGATGAGAGATGACACCCATCCAAATTCCAGAAGGAATTAGAGTAACAGGAATGAGGGGCAACATAAATAATAAATATCTGGGTGTATAATGGACCATACTTTTCCTAGTGAGTGCCTCAAAATACAGCAAAAGCTGGAAGCCAAAATTATAATGTTGTCTAACGGGGTTTTCAGCATATGGAGATGTGGTTCACAAGATTACTACACAGAGGACATTGGGCAGAAGTTTCTATGTGGCAGTATGATTTCTTCATTCCACTCATAGTAGTAAAAAACTGCTTTTAGTTAGTCTGTGAGAAGTTAAATTTGTGTATTGTAGTTCCCAAATCAACAACTGAAAAATTATGCAAGGAGATGTGGCCAAAAATGCAATAAAAAAAATTAATAAAGGGGCACCTGGGTGGCTCAGTCAGTTGAGCGTCTGACTTGGGCTCAGGTCATGATCTCACAGTTCGTGGGTTCGAGCCCCGCATCGGGCTCTGTGCTGACAGCTCAGAGCCTGGAGCCTGCTTCAGATTCTGTGTCTCCCTCTCTCTCTGCCCCTCCCCCTGCTCGCACTCTCTCTCTCAAAATGAAGAAAGACATTAAAAAAAATTTTTAATTAAAATGGAGCACTAAAAAATGTTCAAAAAACCCTAAAGAAGGCAGGAAGGCAGAGAAAGGAGAACTAAAACAGAAGGAACAAACAGAAACAATACTCCACTCAACAATAGCAAAATACACATTCTTTTCAAGTGGACAAAAATGGAACATTTGCCAAGATAGACCATATTCTGGATCATAAAATGAACAGATTAAAAATAATTGGAATGATACAAAGTATGTTGTCTGACCTTGATGCAATTAGACAAAAATCAGTGTGAGAAAGATAACAGAATTTTAAAACATTTGGAAATTAACATACTTCTGAATAGTCCATAGATCAAAGAGAAGTCTCAAGGGAAATTAGAAAGTATTTTAAATTGAAGGAAAATAACACAACATTCAGAAATTTGTGGAACATGGCTAACATAGTGCTTAGAGTGATATTTGTAGCATTAAGTTCTCAGAAGAGAAGAAAGGTCTCAAATCAGTAATCTAAGCTTCCACCTGAAGACTGAATGAAAACAATGTATACTTATAGCATATAGCATAATTATCGCACAAACATACTTCAAGCAAATGAAATAATAAAGGTAGGAAGAGAAATCAATGAAATTAAAAATAGAAAAATTAAGAGAGAATCAGTGAAACCCCAAACTGATTCCTTGAAACAGTCAATAAAATGGATAAACCTATTGTAAGGTAAAGAAAGAAAAGGGGCGCCTGGGTGGCGCAGTCGGTTGAGCGTCCGACTTCAGCCAGGTCACGATCTCGCGGTCCGTGAGTTCGAGCCCCGCGTCGGGCTCTGGGCTGATGGCTCAGAGCCTGGAGCCTGTTTCCGACTCTGTGTCCCCCTCTCTCTCTGCCCCTCCCCCGTTCATGCTCTGTCTCTCTCTGTCCCAAAAATAAATAAACGTTGAAAAAAAATATTAAAAAAAAAGAAAGAAAAGAGAAAGAAAGAAAGAAAGAAAGAAAGAAAGAAAGAAAGGGAGAGGGAGGGAGGGAGGGAGAAAAAGAAAGGAAAGAGAAGAAAGAAAGAAAAAGAGGTGGGGGGAAGGAAGGAAGGAAGGAAGGAGAAAGAAAGAAAGAGAAAGAAAGAAAGAAAGAAAGAAAGAAAGAAAGAAGAAAAGAAAAGAGAAAAAGAAAGAAAGGGAAGAGAAAGAAAGGGAAGAGAAGAAAGAAAGAAAAGAGGGGGGAAGGAAGGAAGGAAGAAAGAAAGAGAAGAAAAGAGAAGAAGAAAGAAAGAAAGAAAAGAGAGAAAGAAAAGATGTGGGGGGAAGGAAGAAGAAAGAAAGAAAGGGAAGAGAAGAAAAGAGAAAGAAAGAGAAAAGGAAAAGAAAAGAGAAAGAAAGAGAAGAGAAAGAAAGGGAAGAGAAGAAAGAAAGAAAGAAAAGAGGGGGGAAGGAAGGAAGGAAGAAAGAGAAGAGAAGAAAGAAAGAAAGAAAGAAAGGGAAGAGAAGAAAAGAAAAGAGAAAAAGAAAGAAAGAGAAGAGAAAGAAAGGGAAGAGAAGAAAGAAAGAAAAGAGGGGGGAAGGAAGGAAGAAAGAAAGAAAGAGAAGAAAAAAGAAGAAAGAAAGAAAGAAAGAAAAAAAGAAAGAGAAGAGAAGAAAGAAAGAAAAGAGGTGGGGGGAAGGAAGGAAGGAAGAAAGAAAGAAAGGGAAGAGAAGAAAAGAGAAAGAAAGAGAAAAGGAAAAGAAAAGAGAAAGAGAAGAGAAAGAAAGGGAAGAGAAGAAAGAAAGAAAGAAAGAAAGAAAGAAAGAAAGAAAGAAAGAAAGAAAAGAGGGGGAAGGAAGGAAGGAAGAAAGAGAAGAGAAAAAAGAAAAGAAAAGAAAAGAAAGAAAGAAAGAAAGAAAGAAAGAGAAAGAAAAGAAAGAAACTTACCAGCATCAGGAATGAAGAGAGGGGATATTCTCATAGACCACACAGATATGAAAAAGGAATAAGCTATTGATACATGGGTACATGGGACAACTTGGGTGATTCTCAGAGGCATTCTGCTGAGTGAACTAAGCTCGTCTCAAAAAATTACATACTCTGTGATTCCATGTATGTGACACTTTCCAAAAGATAAAGCTATAGTGATAGAAGGTAGATTAGTAGTAGCCAAGGGTCAGGTGTGTGTGTGTGTCGGGGGTGGGGAGTTGTTGTGAATGGATTTTTTTTCTTTTTTTTTTCTTTTTTTTGAGTAATGAAATTCTGTGTTCTGATTGTGGTGGTAGTTACATAAATCTATAAATGTTTTACGCCGTATAGAACCATACACAAAAAAGCCACACATGTACACGTAACCCAGTCAGCATTACCCTGTGTTGATTTTTAAAATAAATTTTGTTAAAGCAGAAAAAGGTGACAACTCATGTGATCACTTGGCTATTGTCCTTTGGGTCTTACTCGTTTGAAACTTGCAGGGCAGACAAATCTATTTCGTGTTTGGTGGGGTGAATTTTCACTTCTTTATGGGAATAGTCACCTCTGCAGTAGGACACTGTGTGAAGTGTTAATTTGTGGCGAGTTATAGTCAAAGCATTTATTCCCTCTGATTTGGGCATCCAGGCACACAGGCACCCTCCCCATAGCATGCCACAGAGCTCAGTGAGGACTCAGACTCTCAACTTCACCTTGAAAACCCTGAGAGACAAAAAAAAAGATTTGACAGAGTAAGTTAATCTGGGTAGAAATTAATGTCTAGACTCCCATTCTTCCTCAGAGGAGCCGAGCTGAAAAGGGGAAAGAATGTTCCAAAAGAATCCCAAGATTCAGCCTTAGTCTGTTTGCACCTGCCTCGGGTTTAGTCCTAGAGGAGGGACTTAAATAAGTGGAACCCCCACCATAATTTGGAGGATCGCAGAGGGGTGGGCACCCTTATCTTGTTCAGCCCACTTGGACTCCTGGCAGTTACAAACTTGACCGACTTCTCTCAAGCCACAGTGAATGGAGGGAGGAGGAGCAGAGGTTGCCGAAGAGTGCTAAGGGCAGAGCGAGTCTCCTGCAAGCTTCAGAGGGTAGAAAACACCACCAATACAAGATGGCGCAGGGGACCTGTGTGAATCCAACCCCCAGAGGGCACAGTCCTCCTGGGATGTCGTGAGGACAAAGCCAGGGACCACAGCCCTTCAGGTATGGTTTTACTCAGCAGCGGGTATAATGTGAAAGATGACATTCCCAGGATCCTTCCGGAAGAGTCATCACTCAAAGGCTGCCAGCCCAGGACGTAGACGGGAAGAGAAGCAGAAGCCACCAAGCCCTCGCTCCTACCATGATCAGTGACATGAGTCCCCTGGGATCAATCCAGGCTGGAGTGGAGAAGAGAAAAACCCACGGGGCGGGGGTGGGGGTGGGGGTGGGGGGTGGGGTGGGAGTCAAACTAGAAAGTGACTGATTCATGTAAACCTACCTTGAGAAATGATGGGATTAGCTCTCACCTAAAAGCAAGTAAATTACATTTCCCAATGCTTAGGAAAAATGGGGGCTCAAGGATAGAGATTAAGAGACTAAGAACTTTTTTTAATACTTTTGAATTTTTGAAGTTCATATCTGTAACATACCTTTTAAAACAAAACTGTTACAACTGAAAAAACAGGAAAGAATGATGGCATTAGTGTTTTTTTGTCCCGACCTCCAAATGAGATCCCAGAACTCTGACAGCCTACACACAGTCATCTCTCTGTGGGTTAGATCTGGCATAACCAGTGAGTATATTGTGTTGGTGACATCATCAACCTCTACTCGTAATACTTTAAATTGTTCTGCTAGAAGGAATGCATCCGAGATGGGCTTATGGGGCACTCTGCCTTTATCAGCAAAGAAAACACGGAGGTCAGCTTAGGCTGCTACAGAATAAATCCCATGCTGCGGGGGAGAGCTGCTCTCGCATTCCCTTCTAGGAACATCTACCTTGATTTTAGGAGGATTGAACTTGGCGAGGGAAGAAAGAGGTAGCACAACCCAAATTAGAATCTGCAGCTGGCTGGAAACCTTTCTGCTGCTGCTGGGAAACTATCGCGAGGGTCCTGAAGGGGCAGATTTCTGGGCTTCTGCCCAGATGCAGGTGGTGCTGGAGGAAGAGGAGAAGCTCTATGCCCGGAAAAAAATCTGGAGCACATAAACTAGACTAGACAGGAGTGAGGGGAAAGTTTGCAACCACGGCCAGTAAAGCAGCTACGATTTCTAATGCAATGAAAAGAAGGGGATTGGTACTATGGAATCAGAGGCTACAGTACTTATAGCAGAGGGCAAGTTACAGCATAGAAAATAACCTGCCGGAATATAGGAATTACTTACAGGCATCGGCACTAAGAGGGACTCCTGTTCTGTTTCCCCATCATTGTCGTTGGCTAACGTCGTGGGAGCTTATCATGTGCCAGGCACTTGGGTGCAGGCCCCCCGCACCTAGCCCCGTTTAATTCTTCCGGCAACCCTGCAGTGGGCCCTGTCATTACTGAGAGGTGAGTTGCTTTGCCTGAAGTCACACAAGTAAATCAGAGAAGGGCTGAGATCTGAAGCAAGGCGGCTATAACGGTAAAACCTGGCTCATCACTGCATTCTGCTGCCTCCCAGTAGTTTACATTTGGAATGATACTTAGTATATTAGGGTGAGGAAAATTGGGGATCAGAAAACCTGACTCAGCTCTGCTCCTTAACAGCACTGTGGCCTGGAAGACTCACAGAACCCCTCTCTCTTTCCGTTTCTTCGTCCGTAAAAGGAGGCTCTTACGAGGATGAACTGAGACCATAACAATACACGTAAAAGTGGCCTCAACACTTGGTGACAATGACTGTTTATTCAAACAATAGCCATCAAGTGCTTGCTCCGGACCGGAACTGCGCTCAGTACTGGGAATACGATAGGGCACAAAACGGACGTGGTCTGTGTCGTCCTAGAGCTCAGATTCCGGCAGAAGGAATGATCAAGTTGCCACAAAAATAAATATAAAAAGCAGCAGGGGAGGCTGTGGCGTAGTCTGGGAGGTCAGGGATGTGGCCTGAGATCGAAAAAGGAGGTCAGGGAATAATATTGCCAGCAGATTGGGGTGCGGTCGGAGGGGAGTGTGGCTGCACGAAAAAAATCACCATGGAGGGGAGGGGTCACGGCAGGTCCATAGAGTAGAAGGAGGCCAGGGGAGGCCAGTCGAGCGCTAGGCTGGGAAAGTGGTTGACAGGCCACACCACGCAGATCCTAAGCGGTGATGGAGATCCTGTCCTTATCTAAGAGTAAGAGGAAGTCTCTGCCTAGAGAGTGATTTGAGAAGACTCACATTCCAAGAACAGATGGGCGGGGAGACCAAACAGGAGGTTTTGGAAGTAATCCAAATGGGACCGCATGGTAGTGCCTGGGTCCAACATGGCGGGCGTGGTGACAGAAGTCTATGGATGGTTGGTTGGAGAGATATTTAGGAGGAAGTTGAATGGGGGTGGTGATGTGTTGGAATAGGGGTAAAGAAAAAGCGGCTGCCAGGACGAGGTCTAGGGGTCTGTCTGGGGAGCCAGGTGAACGGGCGTACCGCTTACTGAAGTAAAAACGAAGAGATGAGCATACTCTGCCGCGGTTCACGAATTGGGCCGCTAGACATGGAGAGTTTGAGGTTCTTCTGAGACATCAGGCGAAGATGTCAAGTAAGCTAAATAGAACTGGCACTCTTAAGACCCCCGGCTGGGACATTTTGTCTGACTGACTCACTTTGTGAGGAAGCGACCCAGCCCCTGCTGTAGGCATTCACTGTCTGGACCCAAACAGACTCTTTTGCCTAAGACCCAGAGCCTTCCCTCAGAGAGCTGGCCTCATCTGTGACGTTGCGTGAACACAGGACAGTGAGAAAACGTAAGTCAGTGTGTGATGAATTATCAAGCATTGGGGCCTGCTGGAAACGAGTGGGGCAGCTTCCTGGAAGAAGCGAGGCCCACGTGGGAGACACCCGACAGGCTGAAGGACAGGTGGCAGAGAAGAAAGTGACGCCGCAAGGTGAGCAAGAGAAGAGAGAGTAAGCACAGGGCTGAGGCAGGAAGCGGTGGGGTGACCAGCCGGCTGTGGTTTGCTATGTGTGCGTTTAGATGCTTCTGGGTCACGGAGTCCAGCACTTAGAGCAGTCTTTGAGGATGAGACGGGCATTCTTTGAATTGTCAGCTTTCTATCTCACTGGCTTCTGGTCTCGTGAAACGATAGATCACTCATTGCAAATGGCCAACAGAAGTTCAAATGACATGAAAGTAAAGTGTGTGTATATATTTAAATGTTTTTTTTTTCCCTCATGCAAGGCTTTAGACAGTTAGCAGAAATGATACTTTAAAATAGACAAGAGGACCTGAAGGAGACGATGTCTATTTCTGCACGATCCCTGCTATTGGGGGGCTGCTGGGGGCGACGCTGTAACCTAACGTGGGGGCCCTGCAGTGGGAGGGAATGGACAGCCATACAGAACCAAGGCCCTTTTCAAATTTTCATACACATGGAAAAATGTCTTCCGATTTGAATTAAAAGTATGTCAGGAGAAAGAAGATTTCTCATTCTGGGGAATTCAGCTTTGTACTCCTGCCACATCAGGCCTGCTATCTTTTGTCCCCTGTTTCAGGACTCAGAAGCGGTGTGGCCCCTGCGGTTGTAGAGCCCACGAGAAGGTCTGTGCGTGGAACAGAGCGGGAGGGCAGCCTTGGGCATGGCCTTTGCTGAAGGACGGCTTCCCTCCCCCGGCCACTTGCAAAGAGGAAGCGTTTGTTAATTTCTAACTGTCCACTTTTTCTCAGTCATAGGGAAACTTGTGCAGAACATTCAAAGTAGTTCAGGGACAGCCACTTTGGGGCCCATTTAAAATAAGTTGACCTATATTGTATATAATTAAACCTGGAGTTGGGGTTGTATTTTGAAAATTGCTTTGAAGCTAATGAATACTTTCTGTAGTGCACTACAGCAAAATTCCCAAAGAAAGAGAGAAAAAAAAAAAAACCCTATGTGTATTTATAAAGCATCTCTTTGCATGAACATATTTTATGAGACCTAGACAGCAAGGGAAAATGTCAGCTAAACGAAGAATCATCTCTTCCAATGGAAGAGACTTTTTTTTTTTTTAAATAACAAAATAGAGTAATGATGGCGTCCATTTCCTTATCCAAGCCCAGTGGAAATCCTATGTTCATCAGACTCCTGATACTATCTGAAATCTCTGAAGTAACCCTGATTTATGTCCACACTCAACAAGAGTACCAGCTTTTTGTAACCCAAGGTCTGCTTGGGATGCAGAATTTGCATGTGCATTCGCACTCTGGGTACCGTTTCAGCCCACCGAGAGGGAATCCAAACAGTCAATGGCAAGAGCTCAGTCCAAACTGTATCCTGGATTCCCGTGTCCATTAATAGTCTAGGTCCCTTGAGAGCCCCAGGATTAAACTAACGGCCTCTGCCACTTGTGATTGCAAAGTGTCATGTTCTATATGGTTTTTCTCTTATCTCCGTCGGGACAACAGCTCGGGTACATGACGCCTGTCCAGCCACAGCTGCTGACATCGCTCCAGGGACACACACCTCAGGCAGCCAAGGCCTGCAGGAGACACGGCCTCATCTTCTCAGTCTGGAAATCATTCAAACATGGCAGCCCCAGCGTTGGACCCCAGCCAGCAACACTCCTAGCCCTGCTGCTGTGTCCAACCTGTCTTAATTTAAGCCATTTAACCGTAGTTATTTCCAGCTGAGAACAGGTTCTAGCTCCTGCTGAAGCAGGGCTGGTGGCCTAGAGACATCTAGCTGTAGTTTTTAAAACACCATTGGGGGGACCACTATATCAGTTTGTAACACTAGTGTTAGGACCAGAGTTTAATCCCAATCGCAGTTACATTCATGCATGCCTTACTTGTTTCTTCTGTGTCTACAGTATGCCAGATGTGCTCTTAGGGCTGCAACAGCCAGCAGGGAGTAAGGCCAACACTGGCTTCCAGGCTACAGTTTATCAGTATGAGATAAAGTTTTAGGAGCATGAGAAGGCAGGCTGAAAATGAGTCAGCATTTGTTAGAAATGCAAGGTCCTTCTATCAAAATACCTTCCCAACACATGTTCTTTTCTAGTCCAGCCAGAAGATCATTTCTGGTTTCACTGTCCCTGTGGCCCCTCCTTCGGCCCATCCCTGTCCTCGGAGGATGGTGGGGCAGCCCTGGGTGCTGGCCATGCCACACTCACAGATGACTGAGTTGCCCTGACCTTGGTGCCCAGGTGCCCAGGTAGGGAGTGGGCAGAAAGTAGAGACGTCAAGGATCACCAAGAGGGTTTCGATTATGTCCTTCTACAGGCCTTTTCTTAGCTACACTTCAGAAAAGGGGAGCTGGAGAATTCCTTTAGCCCCCTGCCCCGTCACGTAAACACGTGGCACTGGTCCCCAGTGTCCTCCAATACTGAAATCTCTAGTGCAGGTTGCCTGTTGCCTGCCATTGCTGGAGTCCTTCCTTCCCTGGTTTGTCCTTTCGTACAGTTTAGAGGCAACTGAACTATAGGACAGAGCTGCTGTGTGCCAGGTCAGCCAGTGGTAGAATCGCCAACACTCACAACACCATCCCACCCAGACGTGAACCAAAGTGAGACATTTTTTTGTTTGCCAGAGTAGAACTCCCACCAGTTGAGAGAAAGTCATGATTATTGTAGCTTTCTGATCAAACCTTTCCCAGCATTCTTTCTACACTGGGAAAGGTATATGCTGTCTCCAACAGGGTACCCCACTTCAGTACATGCAGCATATTTTATAAAGAAGCCTGTTGTTGTGGGGGATCCCCAATAATGTGGGAAAGATAGGAGAGGTTCTTGGTAAACTGACAAAGTAGGATTCTTGCTGGCCAGACGGTTGTAGGCAGGCTGAAGACAGGACCAATTACTCCCCTAAAAGAGAATAACTCCGGTAAGCCTGCACTCTAAATAGAGATTTTAGAAACGGAAAAGGCACGGCACCTTTTTCCTGCTTGCATGGCAGAGCTTAGAACTTTATGGAAAGCAGTCTCACTGTCCCCTGATAGGACCATTCTCTCCATACACCAAGGGAAGGGGCCCTGGGACAGTCCTTTCGTTAGTAAGTCTTGCCATTTGTGTCCTGGTAGATCTTCCATTCCAAGAGCTTAAAGACTTAAAGCCCTAGAATCTTGAAGTTTTCATTTCTCCACTCCACAGATATTTACTGAGAGCTTGCTATGTGCTAGGCAGGATGGTTAGGCACAAGGGGTGGACTTGGTGGGGAGGGGGTAACAGGTTGTATATAAACCCGTTGAATTTACAGGTAACGTGTAAGATCAGAACTGAAACGAGTGGGTGGGTGGAGTGCACATGGTGTAGTGAGGGCATATAAAAGCAGAGCTGACCTCTCATGGGAGGTGAGGGAGGGACTTCTAAGGAAGTGACGATTGAGCTGAGAACTAAAGGGTCCTTTTAGTCGATGAGGAGGAAAAAGAATGAGTATCCCAAACAACAGGAGTGTCAACACAAAGCACCTGTAATGGGAGAAGGCTGGCAGAACCGTAAGCATGAGGGATGGATGGAGAAGAGGCCACGAGACTCTGGAGAGAGGAGCATCGTGGAGACATGACAGGTAGAGTAGGTTAAGGTGTGGTGTTCCATCCGAAGAACATTAGAGAGCAGGTTAAGCTTTTGGGGGGATGTGTAACCATCCGCTTTGTGTACCCATGAAGATTGCTCTTGCGGAGGATGAGTAGAGGATGGAAAGGCCAGAGTGAATTCAGGGAGATCACTGGTGGGGGGCTGTTGGAGTGAGGATCCAAGAGGTGACAACATCCTGGGTAACAGTGGAAGGCAGAAGAAAGGTGACATGAGGAGATACTTGGGCGACAGCAGTCAGTAGGACTGGGGGTAGGACTGGCTATGGGGCTGCTTAGGAGAGGTGTTTAAGGAGCTTGGCTTCAGATCGCTTAGCCGGGTGGTTGATGGTACCGTTTACTGAGACTGATATAGTGCATGTGCCTATCCGTGGCAGTCAGCATTTTAAAATCCTGTGAGTGATATTCCCAGCTATCAATATAAAAACTAGAAACTCTCTTAGTCTGTCACACCTAGAAATAGAGCACATACATGTCATATGTGTATCATGGTACTTCACTCTGAGCATGTGTTTACTGGAGCACAGAACTTTGTCATACTCTCCTGTGGAGTTACAGCCATGGGGCTCTGAGGACACAACGCCCAAGATGAGTTGACCCCAAATCCACCAGCCTATGTGAAATTAACCCGCTGATTGGGCAGACAGCCAGGATGGGGAGTTATAACTCATTCCGGGTCTGTTCTCAGCCCCAGTGTATTTCCCTTAGTCAGTAGCACCATGACAGGTGACTGTGAAGTCGCTGTTACCACAAGTGGAAAAATTAAGATCAGGAAGGTTGGCTTTGTTCTTTTCTCATTATTTTTTTTATAGTTTACTTAGTTAATCTTGTGGGTAACGTGAAGGGGCATTTGGTAAAATGCAGCATGTCTACACATGGAAGTCTAGCAAAATGACATCTAGTTCCCTTCCGTGGTAATCTACCCAGGAAAAGAGATTACTGAAACTAATCTTTGTTCTCTGGGATCCAAAGTCTGGCGTCCATCTACACACACAGAGCTTGAATTTAATTCTTATTTTATTTTGGCTTCCTAGTTATCAAACCAGCTACAAAGCTGAAGTCGTTGTTTATTTTTTTAAGTGTTTATTTAAATTCCAGTTACTTAACATACAGTGTAATATTTGTTTCAAGTGTATAGTTTAGTCATTCAATGCCTCTATAAAACATTGCTAGAACTGTTAAATGAATTCAGTGAAGTGAGAGGGTTCAAAGTCAAGGTACAGAAGTCTGTTGCGTTTCTGCACACCAACAATGAAGCAGCAGAAAGAGAAATTAAGGAATCAATCCCATGTACACTTGCACCAAAAATAATAAGATACCGGGGAATAAACCCAAACAAAGAAGTGAAAGATCTGTCCTCTGAAAACTATAAAGCACTAGTGAAAGAAATTGAAGATGAACCAGGAAATGGAAAGACCTTGTATTCTCATGGATCAGAAGAAAACGTATTGTTAAAATGTCTATACTACCCAAAGCAACCTACACACTTAATGCCATCCCAATCAAAATAACACCAGCGTTTTTCACAGAGTGAGAAGAAAATTTGTATAGAATTTTGCAAAACTAAAATTTATATGGAACCAGAAAAGACCCTGAATAGCCAAATCAATCTTGAAAAAGCAAAGCAAAGCTGGGGGTATCATGATTTCAGACTTCGAGTTATGTGACAAAGCTGTTGTGATCAAAACAGTATGGTACTGGCACAAAAATAGACACATAGATCAATGGGACAGAATAGAAAACCCAGAAATGAACCCACAACTATATAGTCAATTAATCTTCAACAACCCAGAAAAGAATATCCAATGGTAAAAGGTCTCTTCAATAAGTGGTGTTCGGAGCACTGGACAGCAACATGCAAAAGAATGAAAATGGACCACTTTCTTAACACTACACACAAAAATAAATTCAAAACAGATGACAGACCTGGGTGCCTGGGTGGCTCAGTTGGTTAAGCGTCCGACCTTGGCTCAAGTCATGAGTTCGTGAGTTCAAGCCCCACATCGGGCTCTGCACTCACAGTGCAGAGCCTGCTTGGGCTTCTCTCTCTACCTCTCTCTCTGCCCCCCCCCAACTCTCTCCCTCTCAAAATAAATAAACTTCAAAAAAATAATTAAAAAATTAAAAATGGATGAAAGACCTAAATGTGAGACAGGAAACCATTAAAATCCTAGAGAACACAGATAGTAACCTCTTTGACATCAGCCAGAGCAACTTCTTAACTAGATATGTCTCCTGAGGCAAGGGAAACAAAAGCAAAAATGAACTACTGGGACCTCATCAAAATAAAAAGCTTCTGCACAGCAAAGGAAACGATCCACAAAACTAAAAGCCTATGCAATGGAAGAAGATACTTGCAAATAGCGTATCTGATAAAGGGTTAGTATCCAAAATATAAAAGAACTTATAAAACTCAACACCCAAAATATGAATAATCCAATTAAAAATGGGCAGAAGACGTGAATAGACATTTTCCCAAAGGTGGTTGTTTATAATTATCAAAGTCAATCTTGACTTTCCCACTGCAGATCATTTTATTTTAAAACTGAAAAAATAATTAAGCCACCTTTGCAGGCAGTGCAAGTAGGGGAAATGTTTTAGGACACATTTAGGCCATACGAATGACTTGTATGGGATTATCACCTTTGAGTAGAATCTGAGTTTGGTTCCATTGGTTTAGGAGTTTTGATGGGTACATTCTCAGTTCTTGTATCCATTTGAACTGAAAAAGCCAGGTCAACATTTTAGGTCTCACTGTATATAGCTTGCTCAAGGCCATTTGTTGTCTTGCCCCCAGAAGTATTTCCTAGTGGAACTGCCATTACAAAGGGCCCCCTGCGTCTATGCAGCCCCTTCTTTTTCTTATAGCAGTGACAACCTATCAATTAAGCTTATTAAAACTCTCATAGACACGGTTACATACTCAATGCCTCTGTTCTCATTGAAATTGATCGGAGTTTTAATCATAGTTTCCTTTTACTGACAGAAAGGAGAAAACAAAGGTTCTTTTAATGATAATCTTTTTTTTTTTTTTAACAAAGAGAAACTATTGGAAGGAATCATGAAGCCCAAAGTTTGTAGGGTTAGGGGTTTATAAGACCATGGAGAGTAGCTGATGTATTAGACAAACAATGGATTTGTGAGATGCATTTGCATTGAGCCTAATCAGATATTTGGGGGTCCCTATTGGGCTGAAATAGGTTGGCTGGGAGCAGCGCCCCTGCAGATGGTTCCACTACATTACTTTTTGAGAAATTCCTAAAGGGCTATTCATATTTGTAGTTGGTTTCAGGCTCAGTGGAACCCCAAGGGCTTTGGTTACACCTGAGCAGGTGTCCCAATACCAGTACTGCCTCCCTCTCGAGCCCTCTGCTGGGCTGATGATGTGACCGGACTCTACTGTGATAACGTACAGTATGAAGTGAGCAGGAGTGTTAAGTTAGACAGGTCTGATTCCTTCCTTCAGACAGCTTCGGGGGAAATATCCTAGAATGAGGGTACCCTTGAGAGCTTTAGGGATCTTCTTCACACTTCCCTCAGATTTCTTTTATACATTTTTTTAAGTTTATTTATTTATTTTGAGAGAGGGAGAGAGAGAGCATGCATAAGCGGGGTTGGGGAGACGGGGGCAGAGAGAAGGAGAGACAGAATCCCAGGCAGTCTCCACACCATCAACAAGAGCCCGATGCGAGGCTCAAGCTCACGAAAGGTGAGATTGTGACCTGAGTCGAGATCAAGAGTTGGCCGCCTAACCGACCCAGCCACTCAGGCACCCCTCCATCAGTTTTTTTTTTAATTAGTTCTTTCAATCTTTTTTATTGAGAAATATAAATATAGTAAATGATAAAATAAAAATTAGCATTTGACCATTTTTAAGTGTACAATTCAGTTGCGTTAAGTACATTCATATGGTTGTGCAACCTTCATCCCCATCGGTCACTTTTTCATTTTCCCCAGCAGAAACTCTATCCCCATTAAACACTGACTCCCCGTTTCCCCTCCCCCTAGTCCCTGGCACCCACCATTCTGCTCTCTGTCCCTGTGAATTTGACTATTCCAGGTACCTCAAAGCAGTGGAATCCCACAGTATTTATCCTTTTGTGTCCAGCTCATTTCACTTAGCATATTGCCCCCCCAGGTTCATCCCTGTTGTCACATGTGCACTTTCGGTCTTGGAGATCTGTGCGGAGTGCTGGGAAAACAGAACTGAGTCCCAGCACCATGGGGACACCCAGCTGAGGCAAGAGTCCTCAACTCCCCTCACATTGTCTCTGGACGGACCACCCTGGTTCTGAGGAAATTAAGCAGTAATCTTGATTAGGTCAGGCATATGTTGGAGAATCCTTTACACACAGAAAATTTCACACTTTTGGGTGTGCACTTTATATTTGATGCAGTGATGCTTTTTAATTTTTTTTAATGTTTATTTTTGAGACAGAGAGAGAACACGAGCAGGGGAGGGGCAGAGAGAGAGAGGGGGAGGCATACACAGAGAGAGAGGGAGACACAGGGATGGAGGAAGACACAGAATTGGAAGCAGGCTCTAGGCTCTGAGCTGTCAGCACAGAACCCTCTGTGGGGCTCGAACTCACGAGCTAGGAAATCATGACCTGAGCTGAAGTCAGACGCTTAGCCAACTCAGCCACCTAGGCTCCCCTTGATGGAGTGATAATTTTAAGTGCTCCCAGCTCAGCAATTGATAAAACCGGAAGTGTATATATGAGGTTCATAGAGATAGAAAGTAGGGACTGGGGGTGGGAGAAGAGGATAGGGAGTTAGTGTTTAATGGGGACAGAGTTTCATTCTGAGAAGACGAGAAAGTTCTGGAGATGGATGCTGGTGGCTGTACGACAAGGTGAACACGCTTAATGGTGCTGAATTGTACACTTAAAAATGGTTTTAAGTGTATCATCTGTGCAGCGATATCTGGTATTTGGGAATCCAGAATGGCTTTAACCAAAAAAAGAAGAGAAGTCTATTCCTTTTCACGGACTGAACTAGAGAAATCCATACATAAGACAATCACAGGATCGCTCGAGGAAGCATGAATGATGGTAACACAACTGCACACCCCCCCTTTCTAGGGCCAGCTGGTGAGCAAAGCCAGGAAGAAGGCAAGATAACAAGCTTGCAGTCAACCCAAACTTCCAGATCTCTTTATTACTGTTTTGATACATTGCAGTCTCTACTGATCCCTAGAGCTGCCCAGAATACTGCCCAGCCTCGCAAACTTCAATCTGGAGAATAGCAGAGTCCAAAGGCCATGACCCTTTGTCGTTCCTTTTGTGACCTGATATGACCTTGAGCAAATCTTATTTCTGTTTCCTGGATACCAAGTGGAACTATCACCTTTGAAAACTTTTGCCTTAGCCTCTCTCCCAAAACAGATACTCATGCAACCGGTAACTTCCTAATTAGTACTGGTGGGCCTGCTGCCCTCCCTGTTAGCTATGCTCAGAATCTCAGTGAGATGTTGAGTTCTTTCCCCCCTTATCACGTAGCCAATTAGTCGCCAAGACTTAGGAGGCACCCGGGGTAAGGACCACAGTTCTTGCATGATGCTGAAGGTGGGACTCAGGCTGTGTCTCCATTAGATTTTGTCCACATGGTCAATACGATGCTGAGCACACATAGCTGGGACATCAATCCTTCCTGAATTCAATTGCATTTAAAAAACAGAGCTCCTTTAAGCACTGTGAAAGTTACAATCTTATTTTTAATGTTACGTTTTTAAAAGTATGTTACAAATTATATAACACTTTGTAATGATTCTTTTCATATCATGAATTCATTCAGCGAGTATTACTGAATGCTTACAATATAACAGCACTATTCTAGGCTCTGGAGATCCAAAGTAGAGTTTCTGTCTTCATGACCTTGTATTGTAGCGGGAAAGACATAAACACATGTACAATATAACGTAATTTCATATAATTATGAATGCTACAAAGACAGTAAAGCCAGGATAATGGCATAAGGAGTATCTGGGGGTATCTGGGGGTGGGTTCCTTTGGGGTAATCAGGGAACAGGTGACTTGAATGCTGCGAAGGAGCCAGCCTTGTGGAAATGTGGAGGGAAGAACGTTCCAGCCAGAGGAAGCGTGAAATGCACAGGTCTGGAGACAGTAATGGGTTTGAGGTGTTCGAGAAACTGCAAGTAAGTGTGGCTGGGATGCCAGGAGTAAGGGGGCAGATAGAAGGAAATAAAGCTCAAGCATTAGGCAGGACTCCGCTCATCTATCTGTGGTAAGTGCTGTTGGGAGGTTTTGACCTGGATCGTGTATGGCCGGATTTACGTGTTTCAAAGACCACCCTGGCCTCTCTGTGCAGAATGGATTGTGGAGAGACCAGAGCAGAGGCAGGAAGGTCAGGTTAGAGACTGTGAACAGAACCCAGGTACAAGGTCTGATGGCTTGGACCAGGATGACAGTGGAGGAGGTGGCGAAAGGTGAACTTGGATATATTTTGAAGGTGGGGCAGACAGTGTGGGTGGATTCGATTTCGGAGAGGCGGTGAAGGGAAAGAGAGAAATCAGAGATGTCTCCTGGGTTCTTGGTGTGGATAGTGAGTGATCTGTGGTGCTGTTAACTGAGATGAGGAAAACCAGGGGAGGGGCCAGTGGAAAAGGTGGGATGTCCTCGCTCTCAAGGTACCTATAGGACTTCCAGCTGAGTTTTTGCTTTATTAAGAAAATCCATAGCATTTATGCACGGCAGAGCCAGGATTATCAATCAGGATGCCCAAAACCCATATTTATTACCAGTCCGTTAGGCTATGTTGTACTGCAACTTAACAAACCCTTCAGGGATGCTACTTGTTTTGCTTAAGTGGCTGTTTTAAGAAGACAGGAACATAAGTCTTTTTGTCAGAATTCATTAATATATTCATTATGTAGGGGAAACATTGTCATGCCATGCTTTCAAAATATGGTGTCTTTCAGATCTTTTTAAAATTGGTGCCCTGCAGAATTCAGCAGCAGAAAGCTGAGAGGAGAAGAAAAAAGTCTTTGTCTGCCTCTCTTGCTGTCAGATTTGAAATGAAATAAATGACATCCAGCTACACTGAGACAGTTCGGGGTCTTGTTTCTACAAACTCTGTAAAACTAATAACAATTGTTTGTGAACTCATGAACTTATACTCAGTTGTGGTTAAGATGTCACTCAGTCACCCACTGGGGACAGAACACTGCCAGACATGATGAGAGACTTTTTAAAAGAATAATCACATGGTTTGTATTATCTCGAAGCATGTAATCCAAAGAAGGAAAGAGTACCAACTTCCGCAGACGCTCAAAAACACAAACACAGAGAACATATAATCAATAGATAACAACTTCTGGTGTATATGTTTCAGTTCTCTGGCATTTTTTTTTTTTTTTTTTTTTTTTAGAGAGAGAGCGAATGAGTGGGAGAGAAGGGCGGGGCGGGGGGAGAGAGAATCTTAGGCAGGCCTCACGCTCAACGTGAAGCCCAGTGCATGGCTCTATCAGGCTCTATCCTATGACCCTGGGATCATGACCTGAGCTGAAATCAAGAGTCAGACACTCATCCAACTGAACCACCCAGGCACCCCAATTCTCTGGCATTTAAATCTGTATAGGAAAATGCTGTGTGGGGAAAAAAAAAAATCCAAGAGTCACTATTAGCTTAGCCTAGAATAGTGCCTGATGTATAGAAAGCATTCACCAATATTTGTTGAATAAATGACATGAAAAGAAGTACTACAAAGCGCCATGCAATTTGTAACATACATTTAAAAATGAAATGTTAGGAATTAAGATTGTGACCATCACAGTGCTTGGTAGACATACACTTTTTTTTTTTTTTAATTTTTTTTTTCAACGTTTATTTATTTTTTTGGGGACAGAGAGAGACAGAGCATGAACGGGGGAGGGGCAGAGAGAGAGGGAGACACAGAATCGGAAACAGGCTCCAGGCTCTGAGCCATCAGCCCAGAGCCTGACGCGGGGCTCGAACTCACGGACCGCGAGATCGTGACCTGGCTGAAGTCGGATGCTTAACCGACTGCGCCACCCAGGCGCCCCAACATACACTTTTTAAATGAAATTCGTTAAATTCAGGAGGCTTATGTAGCTATACCATCAGCGTGGGTTTCTACCATCAGAAATCCACGTCAGCGGGTGGGGCTGGAAGGACTGTAACACCTCTGTTCAGAAATATTTTCTCCAAGTATGTGTACTGGGTGTCAGCAGTTCCCAGACCCAAACACTTCTGGGGAGATGACAAGCCAGTGCCTGAGACATGGAATGAGATGTTGATCCTTGTTCACTCACCGTGAGGCAGTCCTCACTGAGGCCCATGGGGGCAGCCTCTGTCCAGGACCTACATCCAGTCAGGCTACTTGAGGCCGGTCACATGTAGCCATGGTTTGTCTTCATTCCTGTAATCCTTGGCCATCAAATAAAACCCAGCCCTCCCCCCCTTACCTGTGACTACCTCATTCCTTCTATGAATTTGTGTTAGGTTGAGTTCTCTAGAAGCAGGGAAGACATGTTCTGCCTTGCCACAGACCACTGGGCCACTAGAAACATTATCGATGTGTTGGCCCTCTGTGTCTTTGAAGAGTTTATCACTTCCTTCTGGAGCACTTGTGTCTTCCCAAGATCTTCACTGTGCTTGCCACTTTTTGCTCATCCCGTTGGATTAACATTATTTCGTCAATTTAGTGACCAATCCTGTGCATGTTCACATGGTCTAAGTCCTTTCAGACCTTACTATGACAGTGAGCAGAAAAATTAACATGGCCCTGGGGCAAGGTTTCACTGAGTAATGTTGTTCATCCCGTATGGGGTTAATTGCTTCAGATCCTTCACTTTGACGGGCATGAAGACTGCCTTTACCAACTTAAAAGCCACATGTCGCACACCAGAGTCTGTGTTCATCTGCTCTAGTAAATACGCCAGGCATATTCAGCCTCCTGTGGTTAGGTTTGGGGTGGGACAATGTCTTTCACCAGGATCCACCTTCCCCACCCTAGGGACCAGCCTAGCAAATTCAATGGGGGAATATAATAAGGAACATTAGACCTTGCATTCTTTAAGTCTTTGAGAATGGCATTAACCTCTGTCATTCCTGCCAGGATACAATAGTGTTCATAACTTGCCATCTCACCATGGGTTAGACAGTTCCATGGACCGTCACTTCGATAGGTCTTACTCTACATGCAAAGGAGCCTATATGAGGGGTCTTTTGCTAAGGACATCTATTCTGATCATACATTCATAAATTAAGGAAATAATCACTGAGATCTGTGGATTCAGGGGACTCACGTCTATTTGAACCTGGGTCACAATTCTATTAATTACAGTTGACTCCCATATGATCCTGATCTAACAGGGGGTACCCAATAGTGCTTACACCTGGACAGTGGGTATCAGTATCTACTATGGCCTTATGTCCGATGTCCCTCAGAAAATCTGGGTATTTCCCTTTTTACAAAATACAGTTATCCAAGTCAAAGCCATAGGTGCTCATCCATTCCCGATTTCCTTTGGTTATACGTATTAAAGAGTTGGATGCCCATATGTCTTACCTTTAGGGGAACCATGTTCTATTCCATAGATCCCCACAGATCATCTGTCATATTGTCATCCCAATCTGGCCGATGGGATGGGATCTGGCCGATGGGATCCCATCATACTGTCATCCCAATCTGGCCGATGGTGAAGTGCTGCTACATGGCCTTAGGCATTGTGGGATCCTCTTATTCCCATCGACACTGGAAAGTCCTGTTTTATAACAGCGTCTCCTGCTATCAACCCTGGTCTACAGCAGTGAGCCTCGACTGAGTTTCTCAGTGACACTGATGTAACCCTCATCACCTTAGTAAAAGGCCCTCCTGAGGAATACAGTCAGCTGGGTGGGTCTTCTGATCTTATATACAAGGTCCATTCTAGCGTGCCCACTTATCTAACTTTTTGTCCCTTTCTCCATGGTCTGCCATGGCAGTTTTGACGTCCCTACTTCATTCATTGTGGGCCGTCACTTTTTCCAAGCTGCTGTGAGCTGGTAGCCAATTATAACCATCCATTTCCAGGCATGTTCTCCCTTTCCTGCCATGAAAGGTTAGCCAGCTCCTTCAGTTCCTTTGGCTTTTAACCTCTCTCCTCCCTTAGCAGGTCCAGCACTTTCTGATTGGGTCATGCCAAGATTTGACCCTAGTGACTAACGGTCTGGTTGATAAAGGAGAGATAAGGTAGATCATGAAGAAGACAAGTGTGGTCCAATAAGGCACCTGCTTCATTTGAGAGGGAGTGGAGACTGTACTCTTCACCAACAAAAGGGTGATAATCACTTCTGCAGGCCATAGGACTTAGGAAATGGGAGTATTTATATTTTCAAGCACTTCTACCCAGATATCTGCATCCTGAGTCTCAAGATCGAACTCCCTCCCTCTCAGAGATATGGCTATAGTGTAGAAGGCTTGCCAGAGCTGAGAATCTTTCTTCTCTTAAAGGACATGCCTACTATGCTTAGACTAGGTCCTGAGCCTGGTTGATGGATTCTTTATATTCTTTACGTTCTGCCAAGGAGACCTTCTGGTTTTCACACTTTGGTTGATATCTGATTGCCTTGATCTGTCATTTTCTCTTCAAAGCATCCATGCTGCTCAGCATGGCTGCCCAGTTCCATAGTCCTTAAAATTCCCATTTCCCTTCATGCCGCATAAAGGACAGAGACAGCGCACAAGCCTTTGTATTGCTTTCCACAAGTACCCTATCCCAGGTCACCACCCGTGCTGTAACATTCCGTGACCATTGCTACTCTTCCAGTCCGCCGTTGCCAGTGGCTAGTGGATGATTCGGCTCCAGAATCTATCCTTGGAGTCTGCTTTCCAGGGCTACTTCTGGGCTACCTGGCTTGCGTCAGGTTCCCCAAAGCAGAGCTGAGACAGATACTCAGGAGCACGTGATTTGTGGAGGGAGTGCTCTTCAGGAAGAACCCACTAGGGAAGCAGGGCGAGGAGAGGGGAGCAACTGAACCAGAGTGTGGTCTCCGTGAAGGCTAGTCTCGGTCTCATTCACAAAGAGCCTCTAGAACATAAATCACCCCACAGAGTCAACCTGTGCAGAGGCAGAGAGCTTTCATACTCCCACATCAGTTAGGTTACTGGCTACTTTGGGGAGTAGGAGTGTTCACCTCCCACGCAGCCCTTCCCAGCCAATGGCCTTTCTCCTCTAAAGAAGGTCACAGACATAAGCTCTCACAGCAGCTGGGAGTGGACAAGGCACCGAAGCGTCTCCTGCAGACTCACCCCTTCGCTGTTAACACTTGCCTCTTCCCCCCTAGTGACTCCATTCCATTTTAAACAAACTCTCCTACTGGTCAACCTTTTCCAAAGATGTTGCCTACGTCCTTTGCTTAGCCGACCCTCCCAGCTGTGCACACACCAGCTGTTCATTGTGCTCCCACCCAGACCTCAAAGTTCACCCTGTTTTGAGATCACGTCTGCCCTCTGCTCCTCCTTGCTAGTGCCAGCTTCTCAAACGCTCTCACGACCATCCCATCCAGCCCCGTTAACTAAAGACCTGCAGGCAGGTTCCCCTCTTCTCCATCCCAGCTCCCCTTGAAACCACTGGAGTTTTCCCTAGGCTGACAGTGCAACCGAGAACTAACAACCAGACCTCTAATTCCTGGACCTTCTCAACTCCACGTACCTTTACCCTTCGTCCACCCGCTCCAGGAATTACACCCTAGCTTCTGACTTAAACCAGAACTGCTCCACAACGTGAGCTCTAAGCCGTGATCGCACTCTGACAAGCTCCCTCATCTTGCCCGTTGCTCATCTCTCCCTCCTCCTGTAACTCTCCTTCGGTGAAGAGGCCCACTTGGGCCCAGTCGGCTACTGAAAGAGTAGACCCCAAAGTGGCAGGAATGGCAGTGCCTGGGAAATTTCAGCACTGTGGAGCCTCAGGTCCTATCCCGGACCCGGTGAATCACAACCTGCATTTCAGCAAGATACCAGGATTTATATGCGCATTAAATCTGAGAAGCACTTCTGTAAACTACTCTACTTGTGAGTTCCCTGGCTCTTTGTCCTTCTGCCAGACTCACCACGCAGAACCCCGGTCACACGTGGACACTGCAACATGGATGCTCATGGTTGTAAAGCCTCCAGCCACAGTGGAGCTCACGGGGCTGTTGCTTATCAACCCTCTTATTTGTCTTCATCATCTCCTCCAACTTCGCTCAACGACTATTCCGAATGCTTACCGTTTCCTTCCAGCGTGGATCCAAACCCCTAATCCTACTCTTAAACTAGTTTTGGTTCCCATGTATTAAGAGTGAAATCAGGGGCGCCTGGGTGGCTCAGTTGGTTAAGCATCTGACTTCAGCTCAGGTCGTGATCTCGCGGTCCGTGAGTTCGAGCCCCGCGTCGGGCTCTGTGCTGACGGCTCCGAGCCTGGAGCCTGTTTCGGATTCTGTGTCTCTCTCTGACCCTCCCCCGTTCATGCTCTGTCTCTCTCTGTCTCAAAAATAAATAAAGGTTAAAAAAATTTAAAAAAAAAAGTGAAATCATCATATTCGCTCTTGTTTTCAATCACTTTGAACATAATTGTTATATTTTGTTGATACGAATTGATACATCTTTCCAAGAAAGGAAGAGAATTGTGAAACAGTTTGAAATTAGAAAAGTGACACAAGTAAAACAAAAACCATTGCTTTGATCTTGGTATTATATGTCCATATACCTGTTGCATTACTTCCCATACTTCTCTGTGTGTTTGGCTTTTTGTATACTTTTAAAATGAAATTCAAAGATCATGCCAGTACAAAGAAAAGTTTTAAAGCTTTCCCCGATCATTTGTGACCACTGGCCAAGCCCACATGTTTCTTATTATACTATTTGCCTAATCTTAAAAACTGTAAGCCAAGAATTTGAGTTTGAAATGACCTGGGGTCTGAATAAAAGCAAAATCTCCCAAGAGGAATATGTTCTCAAAGCAGGCCTCAAAGAATTCTCACAGATAGAGCTCCAGAAACAGGAGCACACAATATTTTTAAAAATCACAAAACACATACACACAAAGTCTCATGATAGAGTCAGCAGAAACAACAAAACAGCAGACCCTCATCCAGAAGACTTCCAATATTAAAGTTGTCATCAACAGTGTTCCAAAAAAGCATGCATATTAATGTGGTTTTAGAAGAGACGGAATCCAAAATATGATTCAGAGACTGTCAAAAACGATCAAAGAATCAAGTAGAAATTCTCAAACTTGAGAACAATTAAACCTAAAACTTAATAGGGGAGTTCAATGATGGAATAGGTAATTCATGAACTGCAGATTTGAAGAAATTACCCAGGATGTAGCCCACCAGGATAAAGAAATGGAAAATATCAAAGAGGTTAAGAGCCATGGAGAATAGAATGAAATAGGCCAACATATGTCATGAGAATTCCACAAAGAAGGGATAGAGAGAATTGGGAGAGGCATTATTGAAAATGATAATGACCAAGAATTTTTCAGAATTAATAAGTGACATGAATCCTCAGACTGAGAAAAAAAATGAATCGCAGTAAATAAAAAGAAATTCACTCCCTAAATACTGTGTGGTGTAATTGCTAAACATAAAAAACAAACAGAAGATTTTTATAGCAATCATGGGGGAAAAGGAGTATCTACTAACAGAGCAACGTGGGCTAAGAGTTAACTCCTTAGAAGCAATGGAGAGCAGAGGACAATGGAATGGAAAATCCTGGGAAAATTACCCGTCAGTCTACTTTGGTACTCCCAGTAAAATTGTCTTTCAAAAATGTGGGGAAAATAAGGACTTTTGTAGACAAGCACTGAAAGATTTACCCACCTACTGGCTCTCAATAAAGGAACTTCCAAATAAGACAAGTAGTCTCAGAAAGAGAGGTCTGAGATGGAAGAAGGAACGTTGTGTCTGGGAATGGATGTGTTTATAAGCAAGCAGTCAGCATGTATGAAGTATGAATGAGGAACTCCAGTAAAACGGTGGGGGGGGGGCAAAAAAGAAGAAATAAGGATGTGGTCTTTGCATTTGAAGGACATACGACTGTAGTTGAGTCCTTAAAATATCTGTGGGCAACACAGAAATTATGAAATGGTGAACACCCAGCATTCTGGGAAAGAGCAGATCGTGTGATGTAATTACTGTGACATTTGTTTAATACACTGAGAAGACTTACTATCTAATCAGAGCAGATAATAATCTGTTCTAGAATCTGAAATCTGGCCTTTTTTCTTTCACGGACTGAATGGAGGGTCATAGGATGGCCCTTTGTCAACAATAGCCAGGATGAAGGCTAAAATGTCATGTGTTAAGTAAACCCTCTCCCCAGGAAATAGCATGTTTAGTAGTTTAGAGGTACATATGCCAGCAGAATAGGCATGGGTATGCCTTTTTAACATTTCAAATCTTATACTCTTTGCCGTTATTCAAAGGAGATAGGACATGTCTACATCCTCTGCCCCTCTTTTTCCCTTTTTAGAGATATTAGCATTTCCTATCTTATGTGTTGCAAATATTTTCTTCGATCTATAGATTCTTTTTACTTGGTTATGCTGTCTTTTAACATATGTAAGATTGTGCTTTTTATGTAGTCTTATGTAATCTTTATGTCTTATGAGTCTGATTTATACTTAGGAAGCCCCTCCTTCCCCAAGTTACAATGATACTGTTAAATACTTGCCACTGATACCTTGACAGTTTTAATTTTAATGTTTAGATTTTAAATCCTTGTGTAATTTATTTTGGTACATGATTTGAGGTAGAGGATTTACCTTTCTGTTTTTCCATATAAGTAGCCCATTGATTCAACACCAGTGATTGAATTACTCAATCATTTACATGGATTTGAATTGCCACTTGTGTTGTATTATTGAGTTCTAAAAGACACGTGGCTCTGTTTCTGGTTATCTTTTTATTCCATTGATTCACATCTGCATCTTGGTCAGGACACCACACACACACACACACACACACACACACTTATATCTATATATACATATGTATATACATACAGATAGAAAGAGATCTCAAGCATTTTCTCCTCATCATTATTATTTTTGAATTAATTTTCATGGCTATTCTCATACATTTTCTCTACCAGCTGAATTGTTAAAACAATTCAATTTCCCCCCTATCAAGTTTGGGATTAAAGTTTTAATCGCACTGGATTTATAGATTAATTTGCAAGAAATTGACATCTTTACAATATAGGGTCATTTACATAAGAATAATACATAGCCTGACCTCATTTATTCAGGACTTAAGTAATTGTGTTTGTGTGTGTGTTGTGTGTGTAAATGTCCATACCTTTTTCATGTTAGTTCTGCACATGCGTGGATTTGTTATTCCTTTCACCTTCTGCCCACAACTACCTATGTAAGTTACTTACCTGTGATATTGGAGGGCTTTTTGATTATGTCACTATGCTTGGTACCAAAACCCCGCCATAGCCCCCAAGAAATTTGACCATCACCTGAAAAAAGAACCATACCCGATGAATGGCATGTTGTGTACTGGAGCATGTCTGCTTGAACCAGCCAGAGGCTCCAAAGTCCAGAGACTTTGTTTTTGAGATGTAATAATCAAGTCAGCAGATGACAGTGCAATCAGAAGCTGCAAACGAGAAGGCCGTAAGCAAAAGCCAAGAAGCAGTACAGTTCATGAGTAAGTATAAAACACGAGAGAGAGAAATGAATACAGATACAAGGGGGCAGCAGTTGCAGAAAAACAAATAGAAAACGTAGGAAAATGCCGAATCGTGCATATGGCCCACTTGCAAAGCAGGAAGCAAGAAACACCTGTTACTGAGGGATGATAAGATCGCCAGGGCAACCTCTTGAATAATTTATATTATTGAGCCATTCAGAGCTGTGTAGTCTTCTACGTATCCCAGTCCTCTGTGAAGTTGGTCTGCGATACTGTTCTTTCACTTCTCTGTATTTCCTTCCAATAAATACTTAAAAGCTTAAGCCTGAACTTTAGTGGGGGAGGGAAGGGAAAGGAGTTAGCTGTATGGCCTCCACCCCCGTTCGTAAATGAGGGCCCCACCTCTCTCTCAGCAGAAAACATTGCCCTCTACTTCATCATGAAGGATAAGACTATTAAGCATGATCTCCCCCAATTTCTCACACCCCTGCTCCCCTACAAAATTATATACATCTCTGTGAACCCTTGTTTGTTTCTCACCCATCTCAGAGGACGGGCACCCTCTTTTGTTTCTAATTACATTCCTCTCCCCTTTGGCCCCGGACACATGCCTGTGCTCTTGGTCAGAGTCCACAGCTACTGCTTTGGGCCCTGCTCCATTCATCACCCCCGCTCGCTTATTTCTTTACCTTCTCCTTCATTCCGAACTGCTCTCATGCTCCAAACAGGCTCACCTCCCTGTAATACAGCCCCTGCACTCCACACCCTGCCCCCCATCTGCCTTCTACCCACCGTCAGCTTCTGTTCCCTCCTCCCTGTGGGCCCTGCTTTCACTGAGGGCGTCCCCGTTGAGGGCCTTGGTGGCCAGTGCTGAAGGATATTTTTCAGCCCCTAAGTTGAATCACTTTGCTGACCATTGTGGTCACTCCTTAATTGTGGAAACTCTACTTCCTTAGCTTCTGATACAACACTCTTCTCATTTTCCTTGTTTTCTACCATTTCTTCTCTTCCTCTCTTTTTAAACTGGGTTCCTCTTTCCATCCCTGGATAATCCTGTCCTGGTTACTGCACGGGTGTGCTAAAAGCTCCCCAGACTCCAGCCCTGAGCCTCCCGGTTTGTACATCCACCTCCCTGCGTGTTGTTTCCACCTGTTGCTGGGAGCATCGATTCAGCAGATCCTAAATGGTGCTCATCGGTTTCCTGCCATCCCTTCTCCTAACCTTGTTTCTTCTGGTTCATTTTGGCACAACAGTCATTGAAACCAGGAAACTGGCAGCCCTCTGGGATGGCTCATTTTTGTCAACCTTCCTAAGCCGTGGAGTGCCCAGACGTTCGCTCAAACAATATTCTGGTGTATGTGTGGGGATGTTTCCGGATGAGGTTAACATTTGAAAGAGTCGACTAAGTAAGGCAGCATGCCCTCTCCAAAGTGGGTGGGCCTTGTGCAATCAATTGATTCAAAACAGCCTTTCACTCAAAAAAGGCTGAGTAAGAGAGGACTCCTTCTGCCTAACTGCCTTCAAGCTGAGACACTGGCTTTTTCCTGCCCATAGACTCAGTGAAAACGCTGGCCCTCCTGGTTCTCAGGCCTCCAGACTCAGATGGGAACCACACCATCAGCTCTCCCGAGTCTCCAGCTAGCAGACAGCTGATCATGAGACATTTTAGCCTCCATATTTGCATTAACCAACTCCTCATAATGAATCTCTTTATGTACATAAAACAGGTTTGTTTTTTTTTTTTTACTGTGTAACATTATACACATATATTATACATTATCTATATAACTGTGTGCATGTATGTACTGGTTCTTTTCCTCCAGAGAACCTGGACTAATACACCCTCCTTGCCGTATCCTTCTCCAATTTTTTCTCATAAATATATATTCTTACATGTATATTTATCTTTCCAGGACACTCGATCCGTCCTCTATCTAGTGTATTAACTGTCTCAAGTCTTGACTGCTTCCCACAGGGAGCTACCTCAAACGCCAGCCTTGCGTCTCTTTCCCTATTCAAAACCTTCTCGCAGCCCTCTGGGATAACAGGATCAACAAAATAAAGGGCCGTCTCCTCGATTTAAGATTCAAGCTTCATTCCTCTCCAAGAGATACCATTTTAACATTGCCCTTACAGCCACAGGAGGCTTCCATGGTTTATCTTCCCCAAACTGAGGCCACCCAACTGGGAGATTGATTCAGTTCTCTGCTAACACCTGTGTTAGCCCCATATCATCTCAGCCTTCCAGAACTGCTTCTACAGAGTAAACCTAGATTATCAACAAAGTGAACAAAAGGAAAAGATGGGGTCAGGGAAAGATATGCTTTCTCCTCTTCCCCTCAGGACTTGCCTTCACAACAAAACAGAATAGGCGAGGATAAATAGTGGGGCCACCCCCCAAAAGCAGGTGTGCTCAAATTGTATTTTAAACTAAACTTCTAGGCCAACAGGCACATGAAAAGATGCTCAATGTCACTCCTCATCAGGGAAATACAAATCAAAACCACCTCATGCCGTGAGATACCACCTCACGCCGGTCAGAGTGGCTAAAATGAACAAATCAGGAGACTATAGATGCTGGAGAGGATGTGGAGAAACGGGAACCCTCTCACACTGTTGGTGGGAATGCAAACTGGTGCAGCCGCTCTGGAAAACAGTGTGGAGGTTCCTCAAAAAATTAAAAATAGATCTACCCTATGACCCAGCAATAGCACTGCTAGGAATTTGCCCAAGGGATACAGGAGGGCTGATGCATAGGGGCACGTGTACCCCAATGTTTATAGCAGCACTTTCAACAATAGCCAAATTACGGCAAGAGCCTAAATGTCCATCAACTGACGAATGGATAAAGAAATTGTGGTTTATATATACAATGGAATACTACTTGGCAACGAGAAAGAATGAAATCTGGCCATTTGTAGCAACGTGGATGGAACTGGAGGGTATTATGCTAAATGAAATAAGTCATACAGAGAAAGACAGATACCATATATTTTCACTCATAGGTGGATCTTGAGAAACTTAACAGAAGACCATGGGGGAAGGGAAGGGGGAAAAAAGTTACAGAGAGGAAGGGAGGCAAACCATAAGAGACTGTTAAATACTGAGATCAAACTGAGGGTTGATGGGGGGGTGGGGGACAGGGGAAAGTGGGTGATGGGCATGGAGGAGGGCACCTGTTGGGATGAGCACTGGGTGTTGTATGGATACCAATTTGACAATACATTTCATATTTTAAAAAAAACTAAACTTCTAGTAAATCAAACATGCAGGTTTTCTTCCTCCTTCCCGAAAGCCCATTCTCCTGGAATCCTTACTTAATTTCAGAGTGTGTGTGTGTGGGGGGGGGGGGGGCACTGGAGACAAGCTCAGTCATGACAGGTTCTTTTTTTTTTCCTTTTTATTAAATTTTGCATACAGTTATTAAGCCTCAAGAAGCTTTTCTTATTGTTCACCATTCCTGTATTGGTTGTGGAACTAAAGGGTTTCTGATTTTCCTTTATAAACTGACTAGTAAACATTTGATTGCTGTCCATATTTCCAGGAAAAGAAAATAACCAAGCATAGATTTAATGAAAGAGTAAAATTGCCAGTGTTTCTGCCATTGGGGAGTAATTTAATGTTCTTGGGGAATTT
Organism: Lynx rufus; assembly: GCF_022079265.1. Taxonomy (NCBI): domain Eukaryota; kingdom Metazoa; phylum Chordata; class Mammalia; order Carnivora; family Felidae; genus Lynx; species Lynx rufus. The sequence goes on from NW_025814823.1 coordinate 8,760,716, forward strand.
GTGACTAATTAATTTCATTTGAATAATCAGCACTTTATAATCATGTTAAATAGCTATGGCTTAAGCATTTTGATTTGCTTCTTAATGAAATAATTTCACCAGAACCTATATAAGATTTTTCAGCTTTAAATCATATTGACAACCTGTTCTTGATGTATTTATTATCCAAATATGAGGGCTTTTAGAAAGTGTATGAGCATCACAATTTTTTAAATAAATATTTCCAATCGAGTACTGTTTCTCGTTTGTCGTAACAGAAACCCAAATTATATAGCACAACCCACCCCAAAATATTAGCCTCTGAAGTTCTGTATTTTAGTCCTGCAGGGTGTAAGTGATTTATAAAAGCTTTCAGGGATGTCTGGGTAACTCAGTTCGCTGAGAGTCCGACTCTTGATTTCAGCTCAGGTCATTATCTCATGGTTTGTGGGATCGAACCCCATGTCGGGCTCCACGCTGATAGTGTGGAACCTACTTGGGATTCTCTCTCTCCCTCTGCCCCTCCCCTGTTCTCTGTCTCTCTCTCTCTCAAAATAAATAAGCTTTAAAAAAAAAAAAAAGCTTTCAGGAAAGACTCTGCATATTTAGTTACAAGACAGCAGAATGCAGAATCACCCACTGCAGGTTACCACGGCAGGGGGGATATCTTGCTGCCCCTGAGATACAACCCTGCAAAGCGCTGTTCTTCTGCATGTGAAATACTCCAGACATTCAGAATGTACAAAGAATTTCATGATGAAAACGGCTTGCTAGTTATCTTAGTTTAATAAACATTAACATCTTGCCATGTTTGCTTTTGATATTTTATTTTAAAAATAAAATATTTCAGGGGAGCCTGGGTGGCTCAGTAGGTGAAGTGTCTGACTTCAGCTCAGGTCATGATCTTGCGGTCTGTGAGTTCGAGCCCCGCGTCTGGTTCTGTGCTGACAGCTCGGAACCTGGGGCCTGCTTCAGATTCTGTGTGTGTCTCTCTCTTTGCCCTACCTTCGTTTGCACCCTGTCTCTGTCTCTCTCTCTCTCTCTCTCTCTCAAAAATAAACATTAAAAAAAATAATAAAATATTTCAGCTAAAAGCGAAGACTTCTTTTTACCTCTCTATGACCTGATGACCTACCCTCTCAATAAGAAACCTACTGTGTTAACTATTGTTGCATAACAAATTACCACAAAACCTAGTGACTTAAGACAGTAGACATTTATTACATCACACAGTTCCTGAGGGTCAAGTGTCCAGGATAGACTTAGCTGGTAGAGAGACCAGCTGTCTCACAAGGTTGCTGTCAAGCTGTTGTCTGAAACTTCTCAGGGTCCTACTGGGGCTAAGAATCGTCCTCCACACTCACTCATGTGTTGGCAGACCTCAGCTCCTCGCTGGCGAGAGACTTGAGTCCTCACCACATGGGCCTTTCCCTAGGACCGCTCACAATATGGCAGCTTGCTTTTCCCCACCAGTAACAAGTCAGAGAGAAATCCAAAATGGGATGCTAAATATGGAAGCCACAGTTGTTTACATCCTAATTTGGAGGTGATTCACCATCATTTCTGCCATGTACTGTTGATGACAGAGACCAACCCTGATCTGGTATGGGACAGGACTCCACAACGCTCTGAATACCAGAAGGGGGAATCATTGGGGGCCATCTTGATGGCTGGCTACTACAACTCCAAAAATGTTTTTATATTCTTATCACAAATATTTATAGCATAAGAAATATGTAACACTGCTTTTTTGCATGTTTTTGATCGTATAAACATCTTACTGTGTATATCATCCTACACACGCACTTACGTTTTTGAGCTGTTCCTATGTTGATATTATCTTACTCATCTGTTTTCTCTTTTGTATGGCATTCCACTGTGTGGAATACCATGATTTAGAGATCAAGTATTTAATGAAAAGATTGTTTTCATTTTTCACTATTGAGAATGAACTGAACGTTCTGGAGCATACCAACTTATGTATATGTGCAAACTTTCTAAGGTATATATATTTGGAAGTGAAAAGACTGAGTCACAATGTGTATGTATCTTCAGCTCTCTTACATAGCTGCGTTGCTCTCCGAAGTGGTTGTTTTCTACCGGCTACGATGAGGGGTCCCTTTATTCCGCACGCTGACCAACAGAGATCTATCAGACCTGAGTTTTTGTCAGTCTGTTGGTGTGAGTTGTTGCTTTTTGGTATTTATTTTTTTATTTGCATTCAGTAATTATTTGTGGAGTCTATTCTTTATGTTTATTGATCATTTGAATTTCCTCTTCACATTCTTTGTTCTGTTTTCTATTGTGTTATTTGTCTTATTCTTACTGATCAGATGGAAGTTGTATGTGTTCTGAATACCAATCATTCCTGGTTTATATGTATTACAATAATTTTATTCAGCTTCCGACTTATCATTTTGTTTTTAGTTTCTTTTGATGAATCAAATTTCTCAGGTTTTTTTTATGTTTGATTTTATTTTTTGAGAGCTGAAGAGAGACAGAGTGCAAGTTGGGGGAGGGGCAGAGAGACAGGGAGACACAGACTCCAAAGCAGGCTCCAGGCTCTGAGCTGTCAGCACAGAGCCTGATGCTGGGCTAGAACCCATGAATGTGAGATCATGACCTGAGCCGGAGTTGGACGCCTAAGCGTCCGACTGAGCCACCCAGGTACCCCTCAAATTTCTAGTTTTAATGGGAGTCAAATTTATCATTTTTCTGTATTGTTTGTACCTTTGCATGTCTTGGTAAAGAACCAAAACAAACAAACAACAACAGAACACCATCCCCCCTCAAAAGTCCATCCTTTGCTCACTTGTTTGCAATGAAATCAAAGTCATTTATCAAGTATCTGTATGTGTGTATCTGTGTACTTACATATATTTGAAGGCATGAGTTAGTTCTGAGACCTCCAATTCCAGCCCAACACCCTAGAGTTTATTCTGGCCTGCCCCCAACAAGGACAAACATGGCTCTCATTTTCTACAGTATATTTACTTTTTTTGCCCTTTCCTAGTATAAATAGTTTCAGTTATTCACCCACCTCTGTACAGTGCTGTCTTTAGCCTTTTACTATATAGTCAAGATACTGTTTACCAGTTACTATATTTTCTTCTTCTCCCTTTGCTTCAGTGTGGGTATGTTACTCATTTGGAAAAAAAAAACAAAAACAAAAAACAAACAAACAAAACAACAAAAGAGAAACCAGGCTCATTGTTTGTATTCCATTTTGAATTGCCTATGCATCCCAGTTGGTTTCAATTATTTCTTTGCTTTAATGAGTGTGTGGTATATTGACATGGCTTGAAAAGAATACGTGAGAAAGTAGATACTTGGAGAGAAGTGTCACTCTCCCTTTGTTCCTCCTATCCCATTCCTTTTCCTCATTCTGTCTACTTCATTCCCATCAGTGCCCTGGGAGGGGTGAGATTAGTTTCCGGTCCATTCTTTTTGTTACAAAAGAACAGGTACAGGTTTGTTTCCTTTTGTTCTTTCTTACCTGGAAGAGAGCACACTACCAGTATAGATACTCTTTTGCTCCTTGTTGGTTTTTTTTCTTCATTTAGCAATGTATTCTAGAGCTCATTCCAAATAAATTTATATAAATCTTCATTCCTTTTATAAAAAAATAATTGTATAGAACTCCCTTGTGTGAATGTATCATAATTTATGAAATGACTTTCCTATATATGGGCATTTAGCTTGTTTTTTAATATCTTTCAACTACAAACAATGCTATAATGAACGCAGTGTATTGTTAGAAATGCATCTTCAAAGTAAAATCCCAGATGTACAATTTCTAGGTCAAAAAGTAAGAACATATACAGTTTTGTTAGGTTTTACCAAGTCCTCCTATAAAATATGTGCACCATGGGGCACCTGGGTAGCTCAGTTGGTTAAGCATCCAACTTCAGCTCAGGTCATGATCTCATGGTTTGTGGGTTCGAGTCCCACATCAGGCTCAGTGCTGACAGCTCAGAGCCTGGAGTCTGCTTAAGATTCTGTGTCTCCCTCTCTCTGTCCCTTCCCTGCTTGTGCTCACTCTCTCTCTCTCTCTCTCTCTCTCTCAAAATGAAATAAACATCAAAAAATTTTTAAATAAATGAAAAAATAAAATATTTGCACCAGTTTGCATTCCCACCAGCCCCATAGGAGAGTACTTCCCAAGGCTTTGCCAATCACATATGCCATGATAGTTTTCATTTGAACCAACCCAATACATGAGAAATAACAATATTGTGTTAGTTTGCACTTCTCTGATTATGAGAAACTTGGAACAATTTGCATATGTTTAAGGGCTGTTTTTTACTCTTCATAAATCATTGACTTCCTGTTTTCCTTTTGGGTTTTTGGCCTTTGGTTTTGCATTTTTGAAGCATTCTTTGCATACTGGGGATATTAACCCTTTATCTGTGACACATGCACAAATGTTTTCTTCTGGTTTGTTACTGTTTTTTGACTATGTCTATGGTAGTTTTTACCACTCAAACTTATAAAAAAATTCATGCAAACTTATTATTTTATTTCCTCTGTAAATTTAATCATGGTTAGAAAGACCCTCCCACACTACTGTTAAAGAGAAACCCACTCTTTTTTTTTTCTTTCAGAACTTGTATGCTTGATCTTTTTTTAAATTTAGACCTCTGATACATTTGAAGTTTATTCTTGGGTATGACATGAGGTATAGATCTAATTGTATCTTTTTCAAAATGGCTACCCAGCCTCCTTTATTAAAGGTCTATCATTGTCCCAATGATTTGAGATGTCATCTTTATCATCCACTAAATTTCTATACATCCTTAGGTCTATTTCTGGGGTTGCTATTCTGTTCCACTGGTCTATGATCTATGGTCTAGTCCTATGGTAGTGCCACACTGTTTAATTATAGAAGCTTTGTAGTATGTTTTAATGTCTGATATGTCTAGTCCCCCGGAGCAGATTTCCTTTTTTTTAGTATTTTTCTGGGTATCCTTGCATGTTTGTTTTGCCAAATAATCTTTGTACCAATGTGTCTAACTCCATAAAACAAAGGCTTGTTGGTATTTTTAATGGGATTGCATCAATTAACCAAGTGAGAGCTGACATCCTTCCGATGCTGAAACACCCTTTCAATCACATGAGATTCTCTCCATTTGTCTATTTTTATGTCTTCCTAGAGTAATTTTAAGTTTTCCTCATATAAGTTTTACATATGATTTGATAAATTTATTCCTGTGTATTTGATCTTCTTTGTTGCCAATGTAGATTGGGCTTTCTCTTTCATATTTTCTCTAGATAGTGTTTGTGTATAGGAAAGCTATATTGACTTGTCTGTTAATTTTGTATCTTGCTACCTTACTGAATTCTTATACTGTTTGAGTCCGTTTTATCATTGACCATCGATGTTCTAGAGCTTTCCAGTTATACTGTTGTGTCGGTAAAGACAGAGACGGTTTTACTTCTTTACCAAATATTTTGCCTCTGATTATTTTATCGTCTCTAATTGCATTGGCTAATACCATTAGGACAGTGTTGAATAGTCGTGGAGGTACACATTTTTGCCTTGTTCCTGATTTGTATGGAAATTCTTGTTGTGTTTCCACATTTAAGTAAAATAATAGCTTTAGGACTAATATATATATTTTTTATCATCTTAAGGTGTTTTAACACATTAAGAAAGTGTCCTTCAATTCCTGTTTTCTTGAGTGCTGCTACTTGGAATGGGTATTGAATTTTTGTCCAAGGCATTTTGAACATCTATGGAGATAACCATATTTTTTTCCTGAGATCTATCAATATGGATTTACTAATATAGAAACTACATTAAATTACTAGAATAGATCCCAATTCGTCATGGTATGTTATTTTCTTTATGTGGTATTAGATTCTGTTTGCTGATATTTTAGCTAATCCTTTTGCATCAATATTCATGAGTGACAATGGTCTGCAGCTTTCTTTTTCTTCTACTTTTTTGAGAGAGTCTTCATCAGGCTTAGGGATCAAGATTGGGTTATACTCAATTTATTAAAAGAATAAGGAAGTTTTCCTTTATTTTTATATTAGTATTTTATACTAGTTTTGTATTTACTGCTGTAATCATCACAAACTTAGTGGCTTAAAACAGTACAAATTTAGTATCTAACAGGTCTTGAGGTCAAAAGTCCAAAGTGAGTCTCAGTGACCTAAAACTGAGATATTGGCAGGCTGCATTCATTTCTGGAGGCTCTCAGGGAAGATCTGTTTTGCTGCCTTTGCCTGCTTCTCGAGGCCACTCATGTTCCTTGGTTCATGGCTTCCTTCCATTTCCAAAGCCAATAGGGATCTAGTTTTTCTTTTATCCCATCTCCCTGTTGCTGACTGTCCTGTCTCCCTCTTCCACATTTAAGGACTCTTGTAATTACATTGGCCCTTCCCATAATCCAGGATAATCTCCCTACTTCAAGGCCAGCTGATTAGCAGATTTTATTTCTACTTACAACCTTAATTCCTCTTTGCCATGTATATGACATAGTCATAGGTACTGGGGATTTAGATACAGACATCTTTTGTGGGAAGAGAGGCAGTATTCAGCCTGCCATAATCTTCATGCTCCAGAGCAATTTACAGAGCACTAGAATATTTGATTATTGCAGGTTTGGTAGAAGCTCATGGGCCTGATGCTTTTTTTTGTGTGGTATCTTTTTTTTTTTTTTTTAACATTTATTTTTGAGACAGAGAGAGACAGAGCATGAACGGGGGAGGGGCAGAGAGAGAGGGAGACGCAGAATCGGAAGCAGGCTCCAGGCTCTGAGCCATCAGCCCAGAGTCCCACGCGGGGCTCGAACTCACGGACCGTGAGATCGTGACCTGAGCTGAAGTCGGACGCTTAACCGACTGAGCCACCCAGGCGCCCCTTTTGTGTGGTATCTTTAATAATTGCTCTGTAGGGGCACCTGGGTGGCTCAAGGCCGTTAAGCATCCGACTGTTGATTTGATCTCACAGTTCGTGAGTTGAAGCCTCATGTCAGGTTCTGCACCTACAGGGTGGAGCCTGCTTGAGATTCTCTGTCTCCCTCCACTCACTTGCTCTGTCTCAAAAATAAATAAACATTTGAAAAAATAATTGTGTCTCTATCCTCTGTGGAAATTTGGTGCATTTAAATATTTTCCCTCTCTTAGGCTCAATTTTGGTAATCTATGTTTCTTTAGAAAATTACCGATTTAATGTAAGATTTCAAATTTATTTGTATAGAGGTGGGCAAACAAAGCCCCTTAAGACTTTTAATTCTTTTCTCCATTCACTTTTTGTCATTCCTTATTTTATTTGTGCTTTCCCTCTTTTTTATTGTTAAGTTAGCTAGTGGTTTGCTATTTTGTTAACTTTTTTCAATTAAGTCTACTGGTTTCCTATTCTGTATTTCATTAATTTCTGCTTTTGTCTTTATCATTTTCTTCTTAGTGCTTTCTTTCAGTCTACTTTGTTGTTGTTTGCTAGGTTTTTTTTTTTTCAGCTAAGTATTTGACTCATTCATTTACATCCTTTTATTTATTACTTATGAAAGCATCTCCTGCTATGAGTTTTTCTCCAAAAACTGCTTTAAATGTATCCCATGTGTTAGTGTTTTTGTATTTTGTTTTAGTGGCTTAAAAAAAATCCTTTGATTTCACTTTATGTCTTTACTGTTACCCAAGAGTTGTCACGTAGGAGGAGGCTTTTTAAATTTTTCACGTGGATGACCCTTTTGTTTTTGGTTTGGTTAAGGATTTCTATTTTTATTTCATTAGTTAATAATTTCTACTTTCACTGAATTGTGATCAGATAGTTTTGTTCATCATATTTTTAATTCATGGAACCTTCTGACATTTTCTTTGTGACCAGTTTTTATGAATGGTTCAAAAGCCCTTGATAAAAAAGGTATGTTCACTTATATTATCAAAATATAAAGTTCAATACATATCCATAAGACCTACCTAACTGATTATGTTTTGTTTTGTTTGTCCATTGAATCTGTCTTGAATTAAGAGTGGTAAATCTCGGACATAAATTTTATTGGAGCATAGATATTCATAAGTATTATATCTTCATTGGAGATTTGGCTTTCAGCAATAAAAGGTGCCCTTCTTTGTTGTGTTTAACACTTTTAGGCTTGAATCAGGGTTGCTACTGCTGCTTTCTTAATGTTTCCATTTTCCTGAAATACCTTTACCCATCCATTTGTATTTTGTTTTTTAAATCTTTTTTTATATATTTAATGGAGATAGCATATAACTGGGCCTTCCATTGTGAACAAAATTGAGGATCTTTTTGCTTTTGATTGGTAAATTTAGTCCATTACACTTATTGATACGGTTGATATGTTAGATCTCATTTCTATCATGTTTTATAATTGCATGTATTATGTTATTTAGTCTGTGTTTCTTTTTCTAAAGATGTGTATTATTTGCCCTTGAATTTAATTTATGGCCTCCACGGTAAGTTTAGTTGCCATCTATAATCATAAAAACTTATTATAATATTACTGACTGTATTTCATATGCCACACATTGCATCCCCATGACTTACTTATTTTATGAGTGGAAGTTTGCACCTCTTAATCCCCTTCACCTATTCTGTGCACATCAAACCCCTCCACCCTGTGGTAACCCCCCATTTGTTTCCTGTATCTCTGAGTCTGTTTCTATTTTGTTTTGTGTTACAGATTCCACATATAAGTGAAATCATACAATATTTGTCTTTTTCTGTCTGACTTATTTCCCTCAGCCTAACACCCTCAAAGTCTATTCATGTTGCCGGTTCTTTCATTTTAACGAACAGAATTTAGGGACATTTTATTTTTGTTCTAGCTGTTACCTTTGTACTTACACCTTCCTTGTTTTCTTAGTTACCCTTTGACCATCTGGTTTGCCAATTTAAAATTAGATCCTTAACTCCCACCTATTTTCTACCTGACAACCAATGAGCTTCTTTTACTTTCTTCATTCTCTCTTCTGCCCCTTACCGATTTTTAGTTGCATTATTTCTATTTGTTATGATGTATAGCATTTGTATATCCGTCTTCCACCCTCATTGTCTCCTTTGTTTTTGACTTAGATCTACAATCCACTTTATAAATGCTCACATCAGTCCTTCTGCTAAAATTTTCCAATTACCTCTTAGTCCAATGAAGCTCAACTCTAGGCTGTTCCTAAAGAAAGATGCATGTCCTGTGTGTTTCCATGTTATCCTATAGCTTTGATTTCAAATTTGTAGAAAATCCTTGTTTCATATATATATTTTTTGATGAAAAAAATTTTTTTAATGTTTATATTTATTTTTGAGACAGAGAGATACAGAAATGAGTGGGGGAGGGGCGGAGAGAGAGGGAGACACAGAATCGGAAGCAGGCTCCAGGCTCCGAGCTGTCAGCCCAGAGCCCGACGGACGCAGGGCTCGAACTCACAAACCGTGAGATCATGACCTGAGCCGAAGTTGGACACTTAACCGACTGAGCCACCCAGGCGCCCCTCATATATTTTTTTAATTAAGATGTTTCTGTTTGTTTATTTTTAAGTGCTATTCTATTGTTGTCTTGCTTTGAATATTTATTTATTTATACTTCTGCCCTTGTAATTGGGTCATCTTTTTACCTAGAGGTCTTGATTTTTTTTTTTTTTAATCTCTAAATTGTAACAGGTTTAATAGGATACAGCTTAGAACTGCTAAATATGGGTTCGTTTTCCCAGGACCCAGTGGCCCCTTTCAATATGAAGATTCAATTCTCTGGAAAATTTTCTTACACTACAATGTTAAAGTATTAGACCTGTTCCATTGTTTTGTTTTCCCTCTTCAAGGAGTCTCATACTGTGAGTCTTAATTCTTCATGATCTGTTTTCCATTTCAGTATTTTCTCTATGACCCACTTTACTTCTTTTCTTTTCTCATTTTTCTTTTCTTAGTTTTTCTACTTCTTGAAATATTTCTTGTTAAATTTTCATTTTACTTGTTCTTATCTTGAGCACCGTGTAATTTAATCTTCATTTCTGAAATAATTATCTTTTCTTCCGTTTTGAAATTCACTGTCTTTTTATTATTTCCTGTTCTTTGTCCATTTATGTTCTTAGGGCATGTATTTCTCGTTCAAAATCTTTTCTTTCATATTTCCAAATACTATTTTTTGGATATTTAATACAGCTTTGAGTGTTCTTTTATAGATTTCTTCTGTTTCGTGGCTGCTTTCTTGGAGGCCATTTTTTTTTAAATATAATTTATTGTCAAGTTGGCTAACATACAGTGTGTAAAGTGCGCTCTTGGTTTTTGGGGTAGATTCCCATGGTTCATCGCTTACATACAACACCCAGTGCTCATCCCAACAAGTGCCCTCCTCAATGCCCATCATCCATTCTCCTCCCCTCTCCTCCACCCCCCACCCTCAGTTTGTTCTCTGTATTTGAGAGTCTTTTATGGTTTGCCTCCCTCCCTATTTGTAGCTTTTTCCCCCCTTCCCTTCCTACATGGTCTTCTGTTAAATTTCTCAAGATCCACATATGAGTGAAACCGTATGGTATCTGTCTTCCTCTGACTGACTTATTTCACTCAGCATAATACCTTCTAGTTCCATCTAGTGAAGGTGTAGTAAGGATCATTATTATGATCATTTGTGAGATCTTTGTATTTGCTTATTCATTGCTTTCTGTTCATTTTTGTCATATTGGGCTGCTTTTCAAGATGACCGGTCTAGTGCCTTCTTCCGTCAGTGTAGCAAAGTCTGGATTCTTTCATGGTTTGGGGGGAGTGAGTGGAGCCAGGGATTTGTGTCCTCTGGTTTCTGCATACTCATCATCTTGCAGGGCCCTGAATTTCCCCTTAAATTTCTTTTCCCCTTCAACACCCAGTTTCCGTAGCGCCCTTCTCTCCTTTGTGCCTTTCTGCTTCCCCAGCCTTGCTTCACTGCAAAGACTGCCGCTTCAGATCGCACATACCTTCAGGTGTCTTCTCTTTAGGCTACACTTGGCTCTGTATTCTTAAGTTATGCTGAGAATGCGGTTTTTATGTATTCTGTTCTTCTTGTTATGCCTTGTCCATTTTGAAGAAACATTCGGAGATGTGGACATAGGCAGATTCTGTTGTCTTTCTTCTATCTCCCTTTATATAGCTTTATTGTATTGGTAGAATATACCCCCTTGCTTTTCCTAAAGATATTTATTTGTACTTTTTACCTCTTCTCTCTTTGACGTGAGTGCGTTTTTGGCCTTTAATCATTTATGCGTTAACCCAATAAATATTTATTCAGTAGTACTCTGTACTGCTCAAAGTGGCGAGTGCAACAGTGACAGAATATCAAAATCCCAACCTAACTGGGAGCACGTTCTAGTAGAAGGAGATAAACGAACCAATAAGCATGTTGTGGTAAGCACCTTGGAGAAGAAAAAAATCAGGAAAAAGAGCATAGGGAGTCCTGGGGTAGGTGAGGCTGTGTTGTGAATGTATATAGGTAGTTAAGAAAGGGCTTACCAACATGGCGACAGTGGTTAGGGAACAAGGTGTGGCTATCTGGGGAAATGGTTTTCCAGGCAGAAGGATCAATGGGGACAAAATGCCCAGCATGGGAAAATACAGCAGGGAGGCCAGCATGGCTGGAGTATGGTAGCTGATGGGGAGAGGGCTACATAATAAGATCAGAGAGGTAAGAGAAGGACCACGAAGGGCCATTGAAAAGACTTTGGCTTTCATTCTGAGTAAGAATAGAAGTATTTGGAGGACAGAGGATAGAGAGGAGACATACTATGACTTTTATTTCTGATATTTCTTTTAGTCTAATTTGTTGAGAACAGACTGGAAGAAGGGGCAACAATAGATACAGGAACGCCAATTGGGAGGCTGTTGGCATGATCCAAGTGAAATACGTTGGCAGCCTAGACCAGGATACTTAGAAGTGTAGGCGGTGGTCACATGACTGATCTACTTTTAAGGTATAGCAAACAAGATTTGCTGCTGGATTATATGTGAGATTACGGTTCATTACACTATTTGCAAAGAACCGTGGCCACCTTCACTGTAAGCGTAGGCTCTTTGTAAATACCAGATGTAATCACTAGGAGGGGGACACCTAACATTTCCTTCCCTGAAGTGGCAGCGAATTCGGGAATCTGGGTATATGGTGCGGAATAAAAGTTACGTGGTATCATTGGTTTGAGGCCATGGGGCAATCTAAAGCAAGCATTGCTAATGGTGTTATTTGGTGATAGACACACACAGATAAGTGGCCAGGGTCTTATCATCAGTGGGATAAAGAAGAAAAATGGTAAAGTGGCTGTGACATCTTTCTTCCGCTCTTATATCGTGAAAGTAATAATGGAAAGCCGCACCCTTAAAATCTTGTACTTCTCAGAGCGCCAAAGCAAAAGAAGAGTTCAAGTGTATGTCAGAGCAGTTTTTCCATCTTTGCCTGACGATGTCTGCACAAATGGGCTCGAGGATTACTGTTTCTCAGAGGTTTTAAACACCTTCCAAATGTTAGAGCAACAGTTGTGTTATTGCATATTAGCAACGTCTCTGTATCCTGAAGTTCTTCGACTTAACTAGGGTAAATCCACTCAATCTTGTATTTATTTCAACATTTAATGGTACTTACTGTGTATCTGGCCTGTGCTAAGTGATAAGGATACAGCCGTATCTTTACGGGCAGATGCGGTCACTGTTCTCATGAAGTTAATGACCTAGTAGGAAGAGAGACATGTAACAGATCGCATAACTATTGAATTTCCCTGGTGAGAAATGCTACAAAGGAGAAACAGAGGTTTCTCTGAGAACCTCAACCTGGCTGAAGGGTAGGGGACCAGTCTTACCAAAGGTAAGAGGCCGTATGCTGAGAGCAGTGACACATTACTCCCCTTTATGCAATGATCCCAGTCTGTTCTTGGGGAGATTGCTGCTTCCCCGCAGTATAGTAAGGCGGATTAGAGGATTAGGGGGCTGGAATGGATACTAGATCGGTCACAGACACCACTCCAGTGTCCAGTTTCTTTCACCCGTTTTTTTTATAATGGCTATTACATTGTTGGTTCAGCTCAATGTCCGCTGCGATCAGCCTTCTCATCTAATGTATGTCAAATAATCAGATGTGCTTTGGAGCTTCGCCAGCTACTATCCACCTCTGTATCTGCTACTACCCACCAGTTCTCCACTCGTGTCCAACCTCTGTATCCAGCTAGTAGAGATCATTTTGGATCTCACTGCTTTTAGGAGAGTTGTCACTGCTTCTGAATATAACGCAGAAACTTAAAGGAGGATGCCTCGCTTGGAGTCATTCCCCTCACTGATTTAACAGAAAAAAGAATAATAAAGTTAAAGATTTCTGTTTTGTATTTTCCCTTTCCATCCCATTCTCACCGCATTAAAATCTCTAGATGGATTGTGTTCAGTAAAAGCTACGCGTATTTTCCTGGCCATCCCCTTTGCTATAATCCAGTGCCAAGGCTCATATTTTCAATGCATGGGAAAAGGAGGGGCAGAGACGGTGGAACCAAAATAAACAGATGGTTGCCTTGACAATCTGTAAGAGGCTCTTTCATGAGCATTTTTCATGGTTTTCTTTTGAAATAAACAGTGAGACAGTGATACAATTTTTATCTCGTCGACCTCCTGCAAATGGCCCCATGGCTTTCAAACTCCACAAAATACCAAAACGCCTCTGCCAGGAAGCCACCTTTGCTTAGCTTGACTCCTTCGAGGTCCCATCCCAAATCCCTCAGGAAATGTCTCTGGGACCTGTTCTCCGGGCAGGTGTTGTGGGTATGAACGCGAGTGAGGCACAGCAAGGGGGCCGTGATATTTGGGGGGAAGACAGAGAAGAACAATTATCATCACGTGAAGCAGAATGTCATTAGCAAGAGCAAGGATACAGAATGACATGATGGCACAGAGAGGGAGAAAATTCCCTCTCAGTGGTAGAATCAGGCAGAAGAAGGAAAGTGGCACTGACGGGGACAAGGGAGCCAAGTTTGAGCAGAAGACTTGGGTCGGACGGGGGTGATTGTGAGTGGGAGATGGGTCAGGAAGTCCAACTTTCAGGAAGATGAACAGAAATAATAAAATTGAACATTTTAACATTGACTTAGGCACATGGTTTCTACTTTGTCAGTTTAAAGTTACTTTTTTAAAAAAATTTTTTCAATGTTTATTTATTTTTGAGAGAGAGCATGAGCAGGGGTAGGAGAGAGAGGGGGAAACACAGAATCTCAGGCATGTTCCAGGCTCTGAGCCATCAGCACAGAGCCTGATGCGAGGCTCAAACTCGTGAGATCATGACCTGAGCTGATGTCGGTCGCTTAACCAACTGAGCCACCCAAGAGCCCTTCTACTGTCAGTTTAAGGTTATTTGCACATTGGTTTGTAAATGTATGTTAAAAAAAACAAAACAAAACAAAACAAAAAAACAAAACTACAGTAGAGGCTCTTGTCCCAAGTTCTGAAAATATTTATTTCATAAATATGTTTGAATATCCTTTTGTATTTTTACATGCTCAGATCCCTTATCTAGATTATAACATCGCACAAACTTGCAATGGTGTAGGGCTTACAGATAATGAAGGCCCAACAAGAACAAAGCAATTAGTACAACTCAGTGGCTGAAGATGTAAGCTTTGGAGTCAGATCTGAGTTGAAGACCCCACTCTATCATTTCCTAACTTCGTGTTCACCTGACAGGTTAGGTTGGGTGATCCTTGGTATTTCTTATCTGCAAAATGCAGGCAGTATTAGGGCTTATCTTACATTGTTACTCAGTGTTACTCAAGGTTACACAAGCCATTGCACACAAAGTCCTAAGCACAGTGCCTGGCATCTGTTAATGATCAGGGAAGATTCATTATTAGTTATGGCTCCAAAACGTAGAGTGTTTGTAAGATTTTCTCTGGAGACACATATCAATAGGACTTCTAACGTATCTAAATGTTCATTCCTATTCCAGTGCAAGAAAATATGCAGGGAATTAAAACCATCTCAAACTTTTTAAAACATTGAGAACCATTAAAATGCCCCAGATTTCATCAGCTTGTGAGGTCACAGCCTCCTTTTATGCCAAATCACAGTAGTCTAAACCCCCGTTATATATGCCTTCAATAAGTTCAGTCTTGTTTTTCAGATATTCAGACACATTGTAGACTCCTTAGAAAATTTTCAGGCGAAGAGAACCTCCCTACCTAGCCCTTGGCTTGCCCTTGTGTTATAGAGTCCAGTTTATCTCCCTCAAAGTGAGTTTCACTGAGCATTTTTCCACTTCTAAATGCCCCAAAGGAAGGAGCTGTCCTTTTTCTCGCCCTAGCCCAGGGCTCCATCCCGATATCTTCAGTGACCTCTTCAAAGGACATTTTGTCTATAGGAGGGACCTCTTCAAAGGAAATCTCCCTCCCACCAGGTGGCCCTTAAAAGACAACAAACAGGTCCCAGATTAGGCCCCTAATTCTCATTCCCAACTAGAAGGAACCAAGGCTCCTGGAGGGGATGCCTGGTCCCAGATCTGAAGCAGGAAATATCCTAGATGAGCCGGGGATACTGTGTTGTGTCAGAAAGGAAGGAAGATAGACTTATGTCCAAAGGACCCAGGGGCCAACAAAAAGGTGCTCCCATTATCCAGAGAGGAAATAAATGTAGCATCTAAAAAGAATATTGGAGGGGCGCCTGGGTGGCGCAGTCGGTTAAGCGTCCGACTTCAGCCAGGTCACGATCTCGCGGTCCGTGAGTTCGAGCCCCGCGTCAGGCTCTGGGCTGATGGCTCAGAGCCTGGAGCCTGCTTCCGATTCTGTGTCTCCCTCTCTCTCTGCCCCTCCCCCGTTCATGCTCTGTCTCTCTCTGTCCCCAAAATAAATAAACATTAAAAAAAAAAATTTAAAAAGAATATTGGAGGCGCCTGAGTGGCTTCGTCAGTTGAGCCTCCAACTCTTGATTTTGGCTCAGGTCATGGTCTTGCGGTTTGTGGGTTCGAGTCCTGCATTAGGCTTTCTGTTGTCAGCACCGAGCCCGCTTTGGGTCCTCTGTCCACCTCTCTCTGCCCCTCCCTCCCTCTCTCTCTCTGTCTCTCAAAAATAAATACTGAAAATATTTTTAAAAAATAGAATAAAATAAAAAGGGTAATAAATGCAATCGACTAAGACACATTGTGTACAGTCACGTGAAAACATGTTTATAATGTTTCGTAAAAGCGAGAGAAAGCAAAAACCTCCTTCAGTATCATCCCAACGCCAAGTCTCCATTCAAAACATTGGCACTTTAAGGGAAAGGATTCAGCATTGATCCTATCGTTCCTGTATAAACTGTATTGCAGGGAAATGAAATCGCCCTGGTTGATGATGAAAAATTTTTTTCTTGCGTCGAAATGCCAGCTAATAAATGGAGAAGGATGACAGAACCAGAACATCCCGTTGTAAGTCCCAGTGAAATAATCGATTCAGGAGTCATCATTAACAGATGAAACCATCAGATGAAAGGTTGATGGGGAACATTATAGAGGAGGAGGTGAGGCTGTCACCTCTGAGCCATTCAGCGTCACTAAAAATGGAACATGGCGTGCTTCCCGATGGGATGTCACAGTATGCGCACATCACAGCTCAGGTACCGTTGCCCAAATAAGTCAAACCTGAATCTCATCCAGCCACGAGAACTACATTTCACTTACAGGCATATAGGAATGAGTCAAATGGGATCATGAGGAAACAAACAGGCAAAACCAGAGTGTGGGACATTCTACAAGCCAGTCAACCCAGGTCCTGAACAAGTCAACGGCAGGGGGTGGGAGGGAGGGCAGAAGTGGGCATCGCTTTTGACAAATGAGGCTTCAGAGGCAACATCAAATGTAATATGTGGACCTAGTTTGAGTCCTGACTCAAGAAAACCTACTGTAAGATATTTTTTTCTTTGAGAAAGCAGGAAGAGTTGTTATGAACGAGGCATTAGATGCCAAGCTATACTGTCAGTTTTGTTCGGTGTTTCAATGGCATTGGGATTGTATAAAAGTGCTCGTAATTTTTAGCAATGCACACTGAAGTGTTCGCGTTTTGCTTCAAAATAGTTTAACAAAGAACATAAAAGGGATACGTGAAAATAAAGTGACAAAGTCTCCATGATTGCTAACTCTGGGTGATGGATGGATGGAAAGGAAAAAAGGGGCTTGGAGGAAGCGTCCCAAAATCTTGACAACTATCGAAACTGGAAATGGGGGGCGCCTGGGTGGCTCAGTCGGTTCAGCGTCCGACTTGGGCTCAGGTCATGATCTCGCGGTCCGTGAGTTCGAGCCCCGCGTCGGGCTCTGTGCCGACAGCTCGGAGCCTGGAGCCTGTTTCAGATTCTGTGTCTCCCTCTCTCTCTGACTCTCCCCCATTCATGCTCTGTCTCTCTCTGTCTCAAAAATAAATAAACGTTTAAAAAAAATTAAAAAAAAAAAAAGAAACTGGAAATGGGTATGTGAAGGTCCTTTGTGTTTATCCCTCTCTTCTTGAGTATGTTTGAAGCTTTTTAACTTACAGGGAAAGAGATATGGCACAACTCTAGGACATTGGTGCCTCTCTCGACATCTGGGTTATCTGCACCGAGGGCTTTACCACATGTGAGATTTCAGCAACGCTGCAGCGGATGGGCAGGGCCACCCCCACTCTCCAGCCCTTAGTGCCTTCTGCACAAGAAGGGAAGCAGAGTCCTGGCTTTCTTGTACAGCCTCCCAAGTCCCATCCTAATCTCTTGTGGGCCACTGTATAAGCAAGTAGGCTCATGCATCATCCAAGAACAAGAAGTAATGTTCCAGTACGGTGCGATCTAAATTCTAATTGAGAAAGAAACCTTTTCTTGTGGTGCAGAAAGACAATTGTGCCAAAGAAAGCATGCTTTACATCACTGTGGGGGAGACGTTTAGCTTCTTAGAGCCTCCCCAGTCCTGCTGGCTCCTTCTACAATAGGAACTTTGCTTTATCATTAAAGTACAGAACACAACACAGTATCCCCGGCTCATCTAGGATATTTCCTGCTTCAGATCTGGGACCAGGCATCCCCTCTAGGAGCCCTGGTTCCTTCTAGATCAGATACCTATACTGCCAGGACTTTCTGTTTCCAGGGAGAATGCAAGCCACCACTTTTTTTTTTTTTTTTTAATTTATAATTGTAGTTAAAATACACCTAACATAAAATTGACCATTTTAACCATTTAAGTGGAAGTTCAGGGGCATCGATACATTCACATTATGTGCAGCCAATCTCTACAATTCTTTTTATCTTGCAACACCAAAACTGTACCCATGAAACAATTCCCCATTCCTCCCTACTACCCCCCCCCCACCCCGTCCCTGGCAATCACCATCCTACTCTCTGTATGGGTCAGACTGCTCTGGGTACCTCGTCTAAGCGGGATCATACAGTATTTGTCTGTGACTGGCTTATTTCATTTCACGTCCTCGAGGCGCATGCGGTCAGAATTTCCTTCCTTTT
The DNA here is from genome assembly GCF_022079265.1 of Lynx rufus. Lineage (NCBI taxonomy): Eukaryota > Metazoa > Chordata > Mammalia > Carnivora > Felidae > Lynx > Lynx rufus. Next base: position 8,779,101 of record NW_025814823.1, read on the forward strand.
GTAAGGCTGAATAATATTCCATTGTATGGATGTACCACATTTAGTTTGTGCCTTCACCAGTCAGGGGACACATGGGTTATTTCCACCTTTGGTCACTGCGAGCAATGCTGCTGTGAACGTGGGTTCACAATATAGAGGAGGTTTTGCAATACGGAGGTTTTCTTCCAAGGTTGCAAAAGTCCCAGGAATAGCTCTCAGTCCGTGTTTCAGCTCAGGGTACCCTGAATTTCTCTCCCTCTGAGAGGAGTGCCCAGGCTCCCTGCTGAGGAGGACAAGCCTGTGTGAGAGGGAGGGAGCTGAGTGCCTCTGACATGACAGAGCTGGGCGGTGCTCGTTGCCTTCCACCAGTACACTTTGTTTTCAAACAATAAAAGTAATGCATGCTCGAAAGAGGGTTAAAAAAAAAAAAAAAAAAAAGGCAGAGGGGCACCTGGCCGGCTCAGCCGGATGAAGGTCCGACTTCAGCTCAGGTCTGTGAGTTCGAGTCCCGCATCAGGCCCTGTACTGGCAGCTCAGAGCCTGGAGCCTGCTTCAGATTCTGCGTCTCCCTCTCTCTCTCTGCTCCTCCCCCACTCGCATTCTATCTCTTAAAAGTAAATAAACGTTGGGGCGCCTGGGTGGCGCAGTCGGTTAAGCGTCTGACTTCAGCCAGGTCACTATCTCGCGGTCCGTGAGTTCGAGCCCCGCGTCAGGCTCTGGGCTGATGGCTCAGAGCCTGGAGCCTGCTTCCGATTCTGTGTCTCCCTCTCTCTCTGCCCCTCCCCCGTTCATGCTCTGTCTCTCTCTGTCCCAAAAATAAATAAACGTTGAAAAAAAAAATTTAAAAAAAAAGTAAATAAATGTTAAAAAAATTTAAAGAATAAAAAAAGAAGTGGAAATTTGCTCTCTCACTTCCATTTCCCATTCCCCAAGGGTAGGATGTTCTTATATGAACACTGTGCATTTTCCCAAAAGCTTTCTTCTAGACATATACAAATATGTACATGGGTATAGTTTTGCTTTGTGTTTTATAAAACTTTATGTTCTCGCTCAACAACGTATCATCTTTCCATACAGTGGACTGAGCCATCCAGGGGCCCCAAGATAGATGTACATTTAAAATTCTGATAGGAATTTAATTTAAATAAATAAACACAAACATACAATTTTGGTAAGGACAGCTATATTGCCTTAACAAAGAATTGCTCTAAGTTACGTGTTAGTTTTTTGGTGTTTTGTTTTTTTTTTTAGTATCATTGATATACAATGTTTACCTGCTAGCTTTGAAGAAAGGTTTAAGCTTACTGTTTCAAGTTTCAGGCAGACATTTCAGTCTGTTCATGTTTGATCGCTGACATCCTTGTCTGTCCAACCAAATTGAAATAGCCTGTGCTCCTTAATTAAAATCTCCTTGGGAAATCTCAAGTTAGTAAAATTATCTAATGTTACAACTATTGTCTGCTCATAGTCTTAGGCAAATTTCGTGGGCAAAGATGTGATTGTTTATTTCTGCAGATGGTACATTTCAGGATCAGGAGTTCTCCTTTGAGTTACCAGGAAATACAAAGTTACCTCCTAAACGTTTGCATCTTGTTCTTTTAAGATTACATTAAAAAAATTTTTTTAAAGATTACATAAATGTATTTTTAGATACCACGTCTCTTCTGAAAAACAAACAAACCTTTGTCTCCATCCCCTTCTCTTTTTGATTTTTAACGGTTTGAAAAATTCCGAATTGCCTGGAAAGATCAAGCCCTCTAAGGCTTTTATGCTGATACCCCCAGGAGAAAGACGTGCCCCAAACCCCGATTTTAATTACTTAAGCCGCTCGCGTGGTTTGTGAGTGTCGGCCTGGGCCAGCGACTTCACGAGTCTATCTCCGTTACAAAGATTTCATCGAATCGGGCAAATTTGTTCGTGGCCCACGAATCTGAAACTGAGCCATCGCGGGGTGGGGGGGGGGTGTTCCCGGCGGCGACCGGTCCCGGAGACCAGGAGTCGCTGGAGGGAAGACCGCGCCCTGCACCCTGTAGATGTCTGTACTTGCCGGGAACGCAGAGAGCCGCTATTCGCGCAGAGCCGAGTCCCCCCGGGCCCCTGCCGTAGTGCTCAGCCCCGAGTACTCCTGGAAGACCGGGCTCTTCTTTTGTGTTGGCTGCGTCCTCTCCAGGCGTGTCTGCGGCGCGCAGAGGCGCGGCCGCGCCCGGGGCGGGTGGGAGCGGCGCGGCTCCCGGGAAGGGCGGGCTCGCCGGCCTCCGGGGGAGCTGGCCCCGGGAAATGCTCGATTGTTCTGCGACGACTGACTTGCCTCCATCGGAGGATTCCAGTGGCAAAGTGACCCTCCCTTCCCGGCTGCCGCCCTGCCCCTCCCCGCTGCGGGATCCTAACGCGGCCGCCGCGCCGCGCTCCTCCTCCCGTTCCCTCGGGCTGCGGCTTCCTGAAGTTATTAGGAGAAATAAGGTAGCCGAGGGGGCCACATGGAAGTTGTGACAGCTCCCGGCGGCGCACCCCTCTCGCCAGAGCCATCACCTCGCCTTAGGAGTCAGCCGCTGACACGCTGAATGAAGGAGGGCCCGTTGCCAGCCAGCCTGCCGGGATGGGCCACGGTTGCTGCAAGCCTTATAACTGCCTTCAGTGCCTGGACAAGACGGTACTTTGCCTTCCCTCTCCCCCTCCTCCCCCTTCCTTTGCACGGGCAGAGAGGAAGCCTGAGCCGGCCGCCTCTGTCCCTCTTCCCTCGCGTGGGTGTGCGCTTTGTTGGTGAGCCCCGGGCTGCCCTTGCTGGTGCCCGTGTGCTGAGGTGTGAGTGCGGTCCGCAGACGCGGTCGGCCTCACCTACCCTGCAGTGCCTTACATAATTCCCTGTCCCTCCAGTCGCACAGGCAGCTGTTGCATATTCCCGAACCCCGTAGGGCTCCGCGCAAACGTCTTGAAATCCGGAACGCCGAGAAAGCCTTGGAATATTCTTAGTGCATTTTAATGTACCCGTGAAACCCCAGACGTTCCGGCGGGGAATTGAGCTTAGCTAGGCAGGCTTCTTCTGGCCGACTGCTAACTTCGAAAGTTTACCACTCGTCTCTACCAGCGGCACCCATCCTTGCCATTTACATTCTTAGGGTCAGAGAAGAAAGCACCGGTAGGCTTGTCTTCGCGGCGCTTCTTTGCGTGGCATAGGGGGGTATCCCAGAGAGGTGAAACCTTAAGGAGCCGGAGAGGCCAAGGGTGTGTTCAAGTCTTCACTGGAAGGAAGATTCACAGCCAGGGAAAGGGAGGCTAGAGCAGGAAGGAGCAAGCCAGAGCGGTGTGGTAATTCCAACACGAAGCCTTTCTTTGCTTTTGACATTTGCCTGTGAGCTCACAGAGAGATGGGGGAATGATGTGTTTTGTTTTTTTTTTTTTAACATTTATTTATTATTGAGAGACAGAGAGACACTGAGCATGAGCAGGGAAGGGGCAGAGAGAGGGGAAGACACAGAATCCGAAGCAGGCTCCAGGCTCCGAGCTGTCCGCACAAGAGCCGGACGCGGGGCTCGAACTCACAGACTGTGAGATCATGACCTGGGCCGAAGCCGGACGTTTAACCCAGTGAGCCACCCAGGTGCCCCTGGGGGATGCTTTTAATTTCACTACTAGAAATATGTTGGCAGGAAATCTTGTCTCTGTGATTTTTTTTTTTTCTCACACACATTTGGATTTTTCCAAGACGCATGAAATGGGATTTAATAAGGGGTTGAAATTGCCTCTTTTCTACCCACGTGGGCAGCAGCTACGTAGATAGCTTGAGGTATCATATGTGACCAGGTGAAGGAAAATAAATAGCTTAATATAAAGCTCATTACAAGGAGGCCACTTGGGAACATCTTTCTTATCAGTGCTGTTTGTGAACTTTGACCTAGGAAAATTGCACTGATATTTTAAAAGTTACCCACCCAGTACTTTTGTTCCAATAGGAGTAACTATTTCGATGGGTTTGGCTTCGACTACCATGAGTGCGAACTAAAATATTTATATGTACATTTATGAGCTTTTACCAAATAGAAATAAAAAACATTTGCACTCAATTGTCTACAAATCCAATATTGAAGCGATGAAGCCTTCTTTCAAGAGAAGCGGTCACAAAAAGGTGTTGAAGGAAGCTTTGTAACCATAGTTATAATAAAAGGGAAGGGTTTTTTTTTCCATGCACGACAATATTACAATGTTCCTCTTCCTGAGTCGTGGTACAGAAGTTTTAGAAATAGAAGCTGTAATCTGCAGACCTTTGAGAAAATATAGTTTAAAGTGAACTCCTCCTCCTTTTTTGTTTCAGATCAATTTCTTGAAAGTAACTATCTATTCCTGTGTCATGTTTGAATGTGGAAATGTTGGGAGACAACTAAGTAATACTTCATCTCTCCAGGCAGAGTGATGTTTAAGTAACTTTCAAATGTTTCAACTTTAAAACTCCAAACATAATACAGACTCTTCTTTCCTGATGAAAACTTAGTGTACATATCAACTTTCTCATTATGTGTACCCCCACATTTCTTGACGTGTCTTTTGCCATAGTTCAGAGTCTATTCCCCTGGGAGGTTTTGAAACTGTAAATTCACAGGTGCTCATGTGAGGAATTGAGGATTTCCTTTTTTAAGATTAAAAAAAAGTCATTATTTTATTTAGCCGTCTGCTTTTCAGGGTACCTTCACAGGCAGTATGCCAAAATCACTTGTTTATTCAGCGGTCACCTATTGGGCCAGGCGTGGGATGCGGAGAGCGTTATGGGATTCCGCTCCAGTCTCCAGCCCCTTTAAATCCCACGGTAAAATCCATCAGTCTGTTCATGAGCTCTAACAATCCCAACATCAACGTTGAAAGAGGCCTGATAAAATTGTTGATAAAGTTGTTTCTGCTTACTTCAGACCAGCCTCATAAACCTTAAAAGAAAAAGAAAAAAAAAAAAAAAGAATTCCTTAGAAGTTTATATGGATACAGGATTTAAAAACTCAATTTTGAGACCCTAATTGTGAACTGTTAAAACATTCTTAATTCTAGTGCAGCTAAAGATGTTCTGAAAAGAGTCAACGGACAATTAAAGATACTTTTAAGTAATAGTTTCAGAGATAGGGCTAAGAGATATAAACCTGAGATGCTTTCTTAGCATATTCATTCACTGGGAGAAACTACAAAATCTTGTCTAGAGTTATTCAATGAATGAAAATGTGTTAAGTGAATAAATGGTTTTTAAAAGCCGATTGTGCTTTATGTATTTTCACCTCTTCAAAAAACCTATTCGTTGACAACATTTCTTGCCGACTCACAGTATTTATAATATCTATCGTCCAGTTCTGATGGGGGCTATCAAAGAATTCTCCGAAGGGCACAACCTGACCTGTGGAGTTACCAGTTATTCCTTGGGTTGTACTTTCACCTTTTCCAGAGCAATTACAAACGGGGTAGGCAACAATAACACATGTAGAGCAATTAACACATTAGTGCAAGCCTGGAGTGTGAAAGTTATGTGGTACTGGCCGGACCTGTTTCTGGAATCTAGTGAAAGAAGAAATCCCTGCTGGAATCCTAGGTGAGGTTTCTTGGAAAAAATGGCACATGAACCGCACTTTGAGAAAGGGGGTGGAGTTTTAATGAACTGTGTGAGGAGCGGGAATGCAATTCTAAGCAGGGAGTGCATGAGGAAAGGTACTTTAGCCCAGTTTGATGAAAGATGAGCATAAACACAGTAGGAAATCCAAGCATAGAGGGAGTGTGGGGAAATATTTTCCAGGCTGAAAGCCAGACCCACGTTTTTTAACTGGAGTTGCAAGAAAGTAGAAATCCATCTTGGGATTTGAACAGAGAGGCAATCTGTGGAAAGACTCACTCTGTAGGTATTTTGGAAAGGAAAAGTGTGACCCAGAGAGGCCATTGGAACACCCCCGATGGATTTCAGAGTCTGTTCACCTGTGGACTCGGCTGGTCCAGGATCAAGCCGGCCGCTCTGCACACACAGAAACTCCTTGCCCTTAACCTTCCAGAGCTAGTCATTCTTAGGAATGTTGAGTTATTGAGAGAAATAAATTAGATGTAAACTAGAACGCCAACTTGTTTTTTAACAGTGAGAAATGCAACTGACAAATGGTAACAAGGCTGATAAATACGTATCTCTTTTTAGAGTCAAAAATCTAGCTTCGTAAGAGGCTTTGGTAAGAATGCAATCTGAGCCAGCAAGTTATGGTCTTTAGGCATTCGGTGGCCTCAGAGCCTATATGTCCACGTCCCATCACCCCTCTAGCTAGAAATGCACTTGAGAAGGCCTGTATGATTGTCACTTGCCTGGGTGTCTTCTAAGGCTCCTTTTTCTCCCTCTACTACAAGTCACTTAGTCTTGCTCCGTCCCTTTAGGGGTTACTTTGCATATCTCCACCTAAACTTACATGCATTGATGTTAATCTCAAAGGCTGGTTTTATTTACCTTTCCTCTAAATTCTTGGTGGGGGTGGCAGTTAGGAGAAGGCACCTCACTGTTCCTCCCAGGCATCTGGCATCTGACAGTAATAAATTTGGGAAGGTAATAAGAGAAAATCCGAGAAGGTCAAAGAACCTCTGAAGTGATAAATAAATGGATTGAAAATCATGGCACTGGCTAATCTTCCTTTGTTTTGCTTACTCTGAGATCCAGAATTTCCCAGCATTGCGTCTTTGGATTCACATTCCTTCACCTTGGGCCCCATAAGACTCTGTCCTTTCTAGTTGTCAGTTGATAATCCGGGTGGGTTATGGCATTGAGTTATTAAGTGCGGCTTCTTAGGCAGCTAGATGTTTTGCGATCACAAATGCACAGGAAAAAGATCAGAATGATGCACTCTGAGTTTATTCCTTCTGATTTCTTTTAAAACAAGATGTGGTTCTGCTTATCTTTCATACAAGTAGACAATGACATGTATTTAAGAATATTAAATGTGAATGATACTTGCCTTGACCAGTCTCTATTAAATTTGTACTGCAGAGGAGAAAAGCTGGTAGAAAAATACACTGGCCTGTGTTAATTATATGTGAAAGAAATAATACTTATTGAAGAAGTCAAAGCATGCCGTCAGCGCTGCTTTAAAGCCATAATAACTGAAATGAAAAACAAAAGGTCAGTCCACCTCCCAAAGGAATTTTCCACGGAGCTATATTATGAATCTAGCCAAGCTTCACAGTGTTGATACTGAAATTGAACGCAGCATTCGCAAACGGTGGTCTGAAAACAACACAGAAGCCTTGGAGATGTCACCTTGTGGCTGGTTCATCTTGAAATACAAAAGAAAGTATTTCCGTATTAAAACAGGGTTCTGCCATGTAGAATTAAGCCCTCACCTGAACTCACAGAGCCATGAGTGAAAAGCAATATTGTTTCCAGGAAGAATGAAAAATTCCTTAACCCCTTTGTGATTTCATGTGCATGTATGTATCTCACTTTGAATTTCCAAAAGTCACAATAAAAAGGATCTGGAAGTTTCTTCAAATAGCAGAATTCTGTAGGTTTCTTCTTTAATTCCCTGTATGGTTCTTTTGCTTAGCCTGTGAAAAGGTGGCCTAGCTTTGCACGGTTGAATTTTTTTTTTTTTTTTTTTTTTATCTGCATTGACTCCAGGGCAGGCTAAAAAGATAGGAAAAATTAGAAATTTGTTGGGAGTCTGTGGACTTACATGTATATATTTTTTAATGTGTGTGTGTGTGTGTGTCTATTTATTTATTACAATTAATTAATTTATTACCAAATTACTATTTTGACGGTAGAGTACTGTTCCATTTATCAATTCATTTCTTTTCAACAAATATTTGAGGGCCCAGTACAAACACTCTTTCTTCTGACTCATCATATCAAAGTCACATCATCTTGGGCACGTGTGTGTCCTTTTAAAGAAAAATGTGGTGGGGGGAAGCGGGAGCTGATCAAAACACTTAGAAACTGCAGTGAAGTTTACAAAATTGTCATCAGTCCCCCTTGTAGCTGATCAAGTGCCCCTTCAGGGTGAATCACAGACCAGAGGCAGGAGCATGGCAAGGAAAAGAGAAGGGCCCATATGATGGGGGTGACCCAGGCTCCCGGAAATAGCCTCAGGTGCTGTTTAGGGTCACAGTTCTCTTGGCTCTTGCCTCGGGTGCTCCCACATTCCTCCTGCTCCTTCTTCCTCTGGTCTCATAGTAACTAGTCTGTTCCTTTGGTTTCCGATTTGAGGAGGAGCTTAGGGAGCTCATGTCCAAGTGTAGAATCACGTGGGTGACGCTAACAAAGAGTGGCATTTTCACTCCCTGTTACCACCAAGTTCTCATGGGTGCCATCAACCAGCTGAACAGGTAACTCCCATTGACGAAGCATGTTGAAATGACAGAGTGTGGCAGGCCGGCTTCGGGCTTGGCCACACATCCAGTTACTTGAAGTCAATGGCACGATTAGCGGTTTGTAGGCTTTGCCAGGTTTGTGTAGCTAGGAGAGATTCATGGTGGCATTCGCAAGAGTCGCTGAGCACCTTAGCGTGGAGAGCCATATGTGAGAAGTACAGGCTTCACTGTGCCAGACTTGCAGCGGTGTGTTTAGGGCTAGAGGTAGAGGGGGAGAGTTGGATGTTTCATGGGGATAGCTCATCTCGGATTCCATCTGTGAATACAGCGTATCATGCTAAAAAGAGTAGAGAACTCAGTGTGCAAAAGAGAGGTACGTGACCAAATAAAAGAGGTGCATAAGAAGACACAGCTGTTGGTATGGGGCTTGGATGAATGTTCTCCAAGGGTCCATTTCCAGTTAAGCCTGTCCTAGAGTAAACAGTAATTTTAGAGGAATGGCCTTTTAGACTTTGCGATTTCTGGACTGTATCACCGGGATCGTTTGGATGGTTAATACTGAGTTCTATTTTTAGACCTTTAGAGTGAAAGCAGGAGCTCGTGCTTGGCACCAGTTAGGAATTTTCCACTCATTCCCCATGTAGGGAAGCACTGATCTCACACTGGGCCGTCAGAGGGGGCCGTGCTCATATTTCAGTCATCCCAACACGTCATCGCGCTGGACTGGCTTAGGTTGGGGAGCGAAGGGGAATCGTGGCATGAGACCCTTTCAAAGGGAGTCTTTGGGGCCGCCTTCCTCCTGTGTGTTCAACAGAACCTAACGGCCTTGCGAGATCACCTTTGGAATCTGTTGAGCCATGATGGATGACAGAGAACTTGAGGCAGGAGGAGAGAATGGAAGGTTCCTTGAAGTTCACTTCTTGCGTTAAGGAAGAGAGTTCCTGCAGTCCTGTTGTTGTTGACTCACTCCACTGCAGGGCAGCACTAGTCATTCTGGTTTAGCTTTCAGGAAACAAAGAGTAACTTAATGCAGAAAATTCATAAATCAGAAGGGTTGGTATCATTTCAAAAAGAAGCACTTAAGAAGAAAGGACTGTCGCCAACCCACACAGGCTGGCCTTAGCGAGCAGAGCTGGGCTGAGCCAGCGTCTTCAGGAGGAACGGATTCACAGGGGTTAGGGATAGCTGATGGGGAAAGCTGAACAGCTGCCCTCTCAGAAGTTACAGCCTCAGGCAGGCCATGCTGGAAGTGTACTGGCGAGCGGCCGACAAATCCATACCATGGGCAAAGGCAGGTGGTTCCAACGGTGGGATGGGGTGTGAATGCAGCCAGGGAATTTTTTTTTATTGAAAAAGTGGTGAGGAGCCGACACTGACCACCGATAAGTGCTCCTGTCCAGTCTGAGAACTGGTGCCGTTTGGATCCTGAGGCTGTGTCTGTAATAGACTCTGGCTTCACCGCTTCCCAGCCAGTCGTGCACGGGCGGCTTGCTTAGCCTGCAGCTTCAGTTTCATCCTCCACGCAGGGAAATAGAACCCAGCACCCACCTGACAGCCTCACCTGGAGGACTAAGTGAGGGAAAGGGCCTACCCAGCGCTGTGCCTCACGTTCGCGAAGTGTTTGGAAATGTTCACACTAATATTAATGCTGTCATTAGCTACACCTTACCAGAGTTTCGTTGCTTACCTTGACATTTAAGCCTTCAGGTTTGTTGCTAACGTTTAACAGCCAGTCTTTCCTCGGTAAGCCATCTGATGACTGTAGTTTGAAACTGCAGTTGGCTTTATAGACTATGCTTGCAAAAGGTTGAGGTCGAGTTGGGTTCTCTTCCTTCACTCTTTCCCCGTCACTGTCTCCCCAGATGGAGAGGGTGCAGGGTCTATGGTCTCACCCGTCCCCTTCCTATCTCCCCTTCCATCTCTCTTCCCATCTGCTCCCTTTCTTTTCTTGGTCCTTTTCTTTTATTCTCTCACTTGTGTCTCCCCTAAAGCGAAGATGGGTGGGTCCAGCCTGGCTGTCAGTATTAGCGGTAGCTTTTCACAACAGTGATTCAGGTCTGAAGGTTGCCCATAATCTTTACCAGAATCAGCACGGTCTCCTCACTGGGCCTCCAAGCCACTCCTTCCCCAAATGTCTCATTCTCCTGTGGCCGGAAAGTGTAGAGTGATTTACTGTGATCTGGGAGATCCCTGGGTAGGACACTGTTCACATCTGCCCAGGGCTTCTTTCCGGGGTGGGGGTGGTGGGTGTTGGGAGCTGAGGGAACTGTTGGCTCATGTTAGAAATCAGAGTTGGTTTGTGGGGTTTTGTTAAGTTCTGGTTGTTCACTGCCTAACCTCATCTAAGTCTTTGCATCTGTCAGCACTCTGACTGTGAATACTTTAATAATGCTATTTTGAGACTGATAAGTACAGTAGAGTTAACCCTTGAAGAACCAGGGATTGGGGTGCTCAACTCCTGCACAGTAGAAAATCTGTGAATAACTTGTGACTCCCCAAAAACTTCACCGCGAATAACCCACTGTGGACCAGAAGCCTTACTAAGAACAGTTGATTAACACATTTTGTATATTGTATTATATGCTATGTTCTTATAATAAACTAGGGAAAATAAATTATTATTTAAAAAATCGCAAGGAAGAGAAGATACATTTACAGTACTATACTGTATTTATTGAAAACAATTCGAGGGGCGCCTGGGTGGCTCAGTCGGTTGAGCGTCCGACTCTTGATTTCAGCTCAGGTCATGATCCCAGGGTTATGGGAGGATGAAGCCTCACATCGGGCTCTGTGCGGGCATGGAACCTGCTTGAGGCTCGCTCGCTCTCTCTCTCTCTCTCTCTCCCACTCTTGCTCTCTGTCTCTCTCTCTAAAATAAATAAAATTTAAAACAATTTTTAAAAAAGAAAAAAAATTGGAGTGGGAGTGGACACACCCAGTTCAAACCAATGTTGGTCAAGGGTCAGCTTTACTTCACTTCTCTGGCTGTGCTCAGGAACTGAGGATTAAAAATTATTATTCTTATATATATATATATATATATATTTTTTTTTTTTTTAAGTAATCTCTACACCCAACATGGGGCTTGAACTTAACAACCTCGAGATCAAGAGTTTCACGCTCTACCAACTGAGCCAGCCAGGTGTTTCTTGATAGGAGAAACAAGTTAATTTTTTCACTAGTTTAAGATCCTTTCAGGGTGAATACAGAAAGCTAGCCACTCTGGAATTCCAGGTTTTCTTAATTTGTAGTAACACGTTGAAAGTCAGCCGGCCACATTATGCTGTGTTGGAGCAAGCAGGGAATCCCTGTGGTCTATCTGATTAGAACACTTCCCCAGGTATCTAGACTTCGAACTGAGAACAGAATCAGGGCAGAGCCATGAAGGTATTTTCAAAAAGCAAAACAAAACAAAGAATAGAGCATAAGAATATGCCATATTCCTAAACACATTTAGATCGTTAATGTGGATAAGACCCTAGTATCTATAGGATATTAGTCATTTGCAAATAAAATGAAAGAAAAGACTTCTAAGAACAACTAACACTTATAAAGAGCTTGCCAAGTGCCAGGTTGCATATATTACTTCTAATTACTAATTACTTTGCATATATTAATTTCTTCAACCCTCTTTATAACCCTGTGCAGCGGGCTTGGCATAGAGGCAGCATCCCTTAGTGATTAGGAAACTATCTATTCTCGGGTGTGATTGCTAGACTTCAGATTTAGGGAAGGCAAGGATGCTGAGGGCTGGGATGGAAGGAGAGAGCTTTATGAATAAAATGGGGGCCCACCGTCCCTCAACGGATGCATTATTGCTACATTATTCTTAAAAGAACCATGAGCTAATCCTTGTTGATGCCCGTGACTAAAATAGCTGTCAGTTTATTACACAAATAGAGTTTTATTTGGGTACTATGAAATTATGACATTGTGTAGCAAATGCCCTTTGGATGACCTGAGACCGTCCGTCCCATCAACCCAAAGTAGCACACGTGTTACCTAGATCTGCGTGTTACCACCACCCCGCCCCCATTTTTTCCTTTTTTTTTAATTGAGTTTTTTTTCTTCACGGCGAGTTTCATGACTTCTTTCATCCTTGAGGTAGGTTAACAGGTTCTTTGGAGGTGCTGTAATCAAAGTCAAAGGAGGTTAATCAAGAAAGAACATTCACAAGACCCTGATGATATTCATGCTAGAGATCTGGTACAATTTTTAGCTTCAACTCCCTTTTTGGAAATGTTTGCTTTGGGAGCACATTCTAACCGAATGAAGAGACTTTCTTTGAAGGCCTACATTTTTGGTATCTCTAATGTGAAGAGAATTGATATAGCACACCTTTTCTAGTTATTATTAGTAACAATAAAATCATAACAAATGTAGCTATTTCTGGTGACTCAACCCAGATTACAAAGTCAGCATATCTTCAGGTACCTCTCTGTTTCATGTCATAGAATATATATGATCTGAAAACAACTCAGGGGCCGTGTGGTTACAAATGGTGTCCTTTGCCCTTAATAGTACCTCACGTGGGACTTTTCGTCTTGTTCCTTCTAGTGATGCACACAGTGGAACAAAAAAACTTGGAAACCTTAAGTTTTGGTGTTGATCTCATTACAAAAAAAAAAAAATGTTTCACGTTAAGCTTTCTGCTCATTACTTATTTGGTAGCCGACCACGTACATATGGACAGAAGGGTACGTGTAAGGAGACAGTTGGTAAAATTAGCATTCGCCCGTCAGAAGAAGGTGGTGTGGATGTTTTCATGCTCAAAAATCTCATACTAGTGATAATAATTAACGGTGTGTAATAATACATAACAGCTGATTACCATGCAGGGCACAGACGTGCAAAGAAGGGATTGTAGGTTGATGTATAAACGGTGCAGTAGAGTGAAAAGCACGAGCAGGGTTATTATTATTAGGTTGCGAGCTTTGTGATTTGAATGTGATACAAATGAATGAGTCGGACTTGGCTTTGTAATTTTTTTTTCTATGCTTATATAATGAGAAAATTATCTCCTTAAGGGCTAGACTCATAAATATTTGCTTAATATGATTCATTAATTAAACATGTCACAGGGGCTTATCTGGCGTAAAACTAGGGGACTCTCGGTATCCGTTTTGTTTTTTTTCAGAATGAAAGTGCCCTTGTGAAAGAAAAAGAGCTGTCAATCGAACTTGCAAACGTCAGGGATGAAGTTGGTAAGTAGGGCATGGAAAATGAGGAACGCCAAGAATGTCTTTTCCTGATACCTGTGAATGTGCAACAAAAGCAGTTACGTCTCACGTAATCAGCCAGGGCAGAGCTGCCTGGAAAAATGAAGCATCTCACCCAGCACAGTGGTGCGTTGGTGTGGCCTTGCAGGGAGCCATAATTTTTACAGCTCTGTTGTTACAAAGACAGCTTCATAACAGTTCACTAATCTGGCCTCGACTCCGCTCTTCGCAGATGGCGGCACACACCTCCGTCTGCGTTGTGAGCCGTGACCACAGCCCCTCCGTCTCGGTACCCCCGGGCAGGCAGAGCTCCCAAGGAAGCAGCACAGCTTTGCTGGGTAACACGAGGCGCTCTCTGCACTAGATCTCTGCAGACATTCCAAGGCTTCCTGCCACCACAGGCCTCGCCATGAAACACTCTGTGATATAGAACAAGACCAGAAACACAAGCCTGGGTGGATTAAATATGCTGGGGTCTGTGTTGAAATTCCCACTCACCTTTGGCCAATAAAATGGCAGAGCTCAGTCTGAACATGGAGACCTGGCAAGTGATGGGATGATCCCCAGACCGGGGGGTGTCATGGAGACGGGTGGGCTTCCACACTCTAGGCCAAAGATCAGAGCACGTATTCTCCACGTTCCAATTTCTCGATCTCAGTTCTCTCTTGAGGTTCCGTTACTGTGTTTCCTCAGGAATCAGTCAGCAAAGGGAACGTCAGCCTGGCCTATTCCCCTCGGCCTGCTGTCTTCTCTTTACAATGAGTGTATCTCCTCCATCCATTGTGGTCCTGGGGGCAGCCTGCCAAGTGCCAGTGGGGCTCCCTCCATGAGTGAGGGGACTGGGACGGTCCCAGCCGTCCTTGGCAGGTGGCACAGCACCTTTCCTTCCGGCCAGCCACGCAGAGAGGCTGTGGCTGGTCCTTCCGGCAAATAGCCGTGCGAATAGGCGTGGAAGCTGAAGACCAGACTTCCCTGGGGAACATGGGTGCCGAGGATGTGCAGCGAACTGCGGAGTGATTTCCAGACACGGTACCCCCATCACCCCTCTCTGTTTTTTCCTTTTTGTTTAACTGAGCTGTTGGGTTTTTTTTCCTTCCCTGCGAGTTTTGTGACTTCTTTCGTCACTGAGGTAGGTCAACGGTGGGCTTTTCTCCCCTCTAAGGCCCCTGGGGGAAAGCAGTAAATAACGGTCCCTCCTTCCCAGCCTCACCTGTGAGTGGTCCGGAGCAGCAAGGTGGCCCCGTGCCCCTGGCCATCCCCGGATGAGGAACCCAGTGCGTGAACCCAGGTGTAGGTTTCCCAAGAGAGGTCTGGCAAGAGCAGCAATGGCAGAACTTACAGAGGAGCTCTTGGGAAGCCGAGGGCCACGAGTGTGCGTGAAATGGATGGGTTTTTAAGCTGGGGTTTTGTTTGTTTGTTTGTTTGTTTGTTTTTGAGAGAGCACAAATGGGCATGCAGGCAGAGGGAGAGGGAGACAGAATCCTAAGCAGGCTCCGTGCTCAGTGCGGAGCCCAGTGTGGGGCTTGATCTCATGTCCGTGAGATCGTGATCTGAACTGAAATCAAGCGTCAGACGCTTAACCGACTGAGCCACCCAGGCATCCCAAATGGATGAGTTTTTAGATTGTTCTGAGAGTGAATGGTTCTGAGCATGGACTTTGCAGGCCAATGACACGGGTTCAGGTAGGGCCAGTTGGCTAACCTCTCTGTCCGTCAGGTGTCCTTTCATAAAAAGGAAAGTCGGTTAAAGAAGATAATGCTGATAACGCAGCCCGAGGAGGAGACTCTCCTAGTAAGGTGTGTAGCACCTTGAATCAGAAAATAGAGGACAGAATCTTCCATTGTAGCCTGAATTCCTCCCCGGAGGGATGTCTGCACGCCTGCGGGCAAGCTTTGGATCTGGGGTGTGCACCCTGACCCAACTAGATAGGGCATGCCGAATCCAACCCCGCTTCCCTCGGCCCTTTCCTGAAGCTTCTGAACGCAGCAGGAACCACGCAAGGATTGCGCTGAGTTTTTGTGTTTCGGTGTTATTTGAGGTCTGCATTAGTGCTAAGAATAGAACCAGAAGTCATCTGCCAAACGAATAAACCACGGGGTGAGGGGAGAGGGCGGAAGGCCTAGGTAGCCCCAGGGCCGGGGCCATGACACCCAGCACTGAGCCCAGCGGATGTTTTAGCAGCCAGCACCTGAGCCACTGCAGAGCCTGCGTTTGGGAGAAGGCGGACACTACACTGTGGGGGTCTACTATTAACTGTAAAGGCCACAAGTTCTGCCCGGTTTAGCGTGGCCGGCAAGGAACACCCTTAAAGGGAAAAGAGAATTAAGCTTATAAAGCTGGCTTTTGAGTGATCGTCTGGAAAGAGAGATGGGCGAGAGATGGGCGATCCTATCTCCTTCCCAGCATCCCTACCCTCATTTAGACCCCTATCAGCGGGGTCAGATGAGGGCTTCCGGAGCTGGGAGCTCTGAGGAGCTCTGAGGGGCTGTGAGGGGCGTGGTGGGGGTGGGGGGAGCTAGAATTTCCACGTGTGAATTCAGGCATGGAAGAGGAAGACGCTGCAAAAATCAGAAGAGTTTAGCAGCATTTACTGTATATCCCCAGAACAGGGCTGGCCTGTTCCCCAAATCTAAAACCTACTGCTCAAACTTTTCATATGTGTTAAAATGCTGCCCTGGAATCTACCTGTATCTGCTGGTAGGCAGCCGTCCGTTGTTTACATCCTTGCTGTGAAGAAATGCAATCAAAGGCTTCTAGCATCTAGCCAGGATCACCTTGACCCGGGGGTTCTCAGCCCTGGTGCATATTAGAATCACCTGCAGTGCTTTTTAAACTAACGGTTCCCAGGACCTCTAAGGCAACAGAATCAAAATATTTGAGGTTGGAGCCTAGGCTTTTCTTCTTCTTCTTTATAAGTGTTTGTTCATTTTTGAGAGAAGAGAGCATGAGCGAGGGAGGGGCAGAGAGAGGGGGGACAGAGGATCTGAAGCGGGCTCTGTGCTGACAACAGCCAGCCCGATGCGGGGCTTGAACTCACGAACCATGAGATCATGACCTGAGCTGAAGTCGGACACTCAACGGACTGGAGCCACTAGGCTTTTTTTAAATTTAATTCCCAGATGTTCATGAAGTACAGTGAAATTTGAGAACCAATGAACTACATTGAAGGAGTGAGGATTTCGATTTGGGCCAAGGACAGGGAGGGGGGCGGTAGGGAATTTGGGGTAGGTCTGGGAGGATGGGGTCCCCTAGTCGAGTGCTGTGGGCAGCCTGAGGGCCTCGGGAGAGAAGCCCAGGAGGGAGGGGAAAGGGTGCAGAAAGGAAAGATGCAGAGGACATATCCCACCTGCTCTGACATTCCCCATGGAGTTGGCCTGGCTCCCAGAAGAAGGGAAGGAATATCATCTTCCTTCCTTCACCTCGGCCTGTCAGGCTATAGGGCTGTCAGTCTCTGAGTCCGCTCCCAGCTGGGTTAGACGGGCTTTTGGGACCCGACCACAGAAACTAATCCCCTGGTGTATTTGCTGACACACTTCATATTTACAGTACGTTCCCAACTGGGACATGTCTGGTGAAGGAGCTACAGCAGAATCCTGTAGAAGGTGTATTACCCCAGTCAGAGATTTTGATGTGTGTTACCCACGCCAACGGAGGATTCTGATTATAATCATTTTTAAGTAGAACTTGCTGGCAGTTGATTTCAAGGTAAACTCTGAGACCATCTCCTACCGAGCACCTACTGATGCCTGTTGGCCCACCGCACGTGCACGGGGCCAACAGATGCCGTGACCGTTTTCTGGCATTAACCATTCTGCACATCTGTGGAAGGAAAACTATTTTTTTTCCCCTCTCCACGTATCAAAAAAACAATTCACGGGGCGCCTGGGTGGCGCAGTCGGTTAAGCGTCCGACTTCAGCCAGGTCACGATCTCGCGGTCCGTGAGTTCGAGCCCCGCGTCAGGCTCTGGGCTGATGGCTCGGAGCCTGGAGCCTGTTTCCGATTCTGTGTCTCCCTCTCTCTCTGCCCCTCCCCGTTCATGCTCTGTCTCTCTCTGTCCCAAAATAAATAAAAAGCGTTGAAAAAAAAATTTTTTTTAAATAAAAAAAAAAACAATTCACAATGGTCATTTAATAGTGATAAAACATTTAACCATGGGGCACACTAGAATAAGCCACTCCTCTCCTTTGAGCACTTAGATTTGCCCCAGTTTTTTGCTATTATTTGCAGGATTATGCAAATTACTTTTTTCCTCTTGTGTCATTTTCTTGGAAATCTAGTCTCAGAGTGTGGACAGATTTTGGATAGAAATTCACATTTGTTCTAAATTCATCTGTATGTGAAAGATCCTTGATTTTTACTCTATAAATCAAGATACAAGATGATGGTGGATTTAATCTCAGTGTAGATAAAGAAGAAATTCCATCACTACTCCTCTCTCCCTTCCTCCCTTCCCATCCCTTTCTCCCTCCCTCTCTCTCTCTCTCTCTCTCTCTCACACACACACACACACACACACACACACACACACACACACGCACCTGAGAAGAGACACGTAATACCCAATTATGTACCAGGGTGCAGTTTGAGATAGAGCATTTTGTGGTCCAGGAGTCGAGTCCTTGGGGAGTGGCTAAAATTGCCATCATCTGTGTTACACCATATGTGGATGTGAAGACAGGGATCTCTGGTCATCCTCTTGAAAGCTTCTCATGCTTGAGTCACCCTTCAGGGAGGATGACTCTTACCTTGTGTTTGGAGTTGGCCTTAATTGGGTCTGTCCTTGGAAAAGCCAAGCTACAATGATTGTGGGATGAAGGGCATTTTAGATCCCCAGGGGACCAGAAACCACCACATCCACGGGGAGGAGGAGTCAAGATGCTAGAAATAGATATAATATTTGATTTTTTAATCACATTTTTAAAAAATTTCCAGAAAATGTAGTTCTTAAAATATGAGCCTCAACTTTTGGATAGAGTGACATTCTCCAAATTTGGAAGTCAGGTATTGAATTATTGAAGGGTCCTGCTTATAGTTGTAAATGCTGAAATGGGTTTATATGACGTTCCTCCTAGACGCAGGTTATTTTCTTTCGAGACCTTAGGCTTCGAGTTGTTGACGACCATCAGGTGGATGTTTATGGTTCTCTGTCCAGCAAAGCTGCCTTATTAGGAACACTGAGCCTTAAAAATGTATGAATTTAAAAAATAATTAATAATTCATAAATAATAATGTATGAATTTAAATCTGAATTAGATGAGCTCCACCAGAGAAAAAAAACATATGCAGTGCATAGCTGTATCTAAATGGAGCCTTCTGGTTCACACGCCCAGGTGCACTGATGCTCTCTCAGCCAGACCCGTCCCAAGCCAGACACACGCATTTTATCTTTCTGCAAGCCTCAGACTTGCGATGGGCTTTGCTTTTTTCTCTCTCTCGAACTCTTTAAAAAATACTTCACATGAAATAAAGTTTTAAGACAGCGAGCGGCGTTTAACAAGGCAATCATTCTGGCAGAGTTTCTCAGGTATTATACAGAAAGCTAAATTATTAAATCCACATTTTGAGTATTGAAATCAAATATTGTTGAAATCAAATCACATTCAGCTTATTGAAACAAAGCAAAGAAAACCCCAAAAACCTGGATATTTTCTATAATATCCAAAAAGAGATACTAAAGAATTCTGAGAACTTTGATATATATATATATATATATATATATATATATATATATATGAGAACTTTGATATATATATATATATATATATATATATATATATCTAAGTTTGTGACAGTAAGCACTAAATTGTTATTTATTATGCTCTCAAGTTCCTAACTAGAATAAAATGTTCAATTTCATCTCATTTATAACTAGCAACACACACATACATATACACACCACTGGAAGGGTATTTGTGAGATGATTTTACCTTTCAAGGTTATATATAAAATGGCTTCTAGTTTTATGACCATAAGACCTTATGTTTATATAGTGCTTGTACTTACCAAGCTCTGTTATATGATATGTCTTATTTATTTATTCAGATGACTGAATGAAGTAGGTGTTGATATCTTTATTTTATAGGAAATTGGGGTTCTGAAGGATTAAGGGACTCCCCTAAGTGCATACAGCTGGTTTGGGCAGAGTCAGGTCTTAGGCCCAAACCTGGAATTCTACATACAGTGTGTAAGTTTACCATGGCTTCCCCACCCCCACCACCATTTCTTTTTTTTTTTTTTTTTGGTAATTTCTAATTTGAAAAATCAGGTAAAGTAGCTGCTTCTCCCAATTCCGTACTTTCCCACAAAACCATGATAGACGTTAGGATGAATCTGTCTAAACATGGATGACAGTGTAATTAATTACATAACACAGTGTGATGGTAATTGGCCCTAGGCTATATCCGTTAGGATTGAGTTCAGGACAAATAACAGATTCCGCCCCCGCCCCCCAAATTATAACTTAATCAAAGTAGAGTTTTATTTCTCTCACGTAAAAGTCAGGAGGTGGGCACCCAGGGACAGGTATGGCTTTGCTCTACAAAGTCTGCAGGGCGCCAGGCCTCTTACAGCTGATCATCCTACCGCCTCAAGATGGTGGCCCTTCCTTCACGGCCCAGTGCGGTGTTTGGTGCTACAGTCACCATATCTCTATTCCAGGTAGCAGGAAGGAGGAAGGAACGGACAAAGAAACCGAGAGAGTGGGTCAGCTCTCTTTGAGGGAAAGTCCCAGGATTTACACTTCGGTTTATATCTCATTACCAGAACGAAGTTCCAAGGCAAACCTTGCCATGACACAGACTGGGAAATGTGCTCCTTATTTTTTCTTGGTGACCTTGCCCAAATATTATTCTATCACTACGAAAGAAGGGGAGAGTGTATATTGAGGGTTGTTAGCCAGCCTGTGCTATGGGGCCCCCATTGCCTCCGTCAATAAGATGGAGAGAACAGTCCTGTCACAGCAGGCGAGTGAGAACAGAGGAATCTAGCAGAGTATTTGGCAGAATAGTGGGGGCTCAGTGTGTTATAATTACCTTACATGTCAGATTGGATTCTGTCTGCCTTCCTCGCACAGCTTTAAAAAGACCCAAGTCAAAATGCAAAACCAAGAAGATATCTCAGAAAAAATAACTAATCTCGGGATCACAAAAATATAATGCACACTTTCTGATTTATAAAAATATCTCTTCTAAGTACACCAATTAAAAGACAGTTTTGTCAGATTGGATAAAAAGAAGAAAGTAAGGCGCAGCTACGTGTGGCTTAAAAGAAACCTACTTCAAATATAAAGACATAAATGACTTAAAAGAAAAACGGGAGGAGCGCCTGGGTGGCTCAGTCTGTTGAGCACCTGCGTCTTGATTTTGGTTCAGGTCAGGTCCAGGGTCGTAGGATCAAGCCCTGTGTCTGGCCCCATGCCAAACATGGGGTCTGCTTAGGATTCTCTCTCTCTCTCTCTCTCTCTCTCTCTCTCTCTGCCTCTCTCTCTGTCTTTCCCAAAAATAAATAAATAAACTTTAAAAATGAAAGTAAAAGGATGGGGGAAAGATAGGCTCCGCTAACACCAATGAAGAGAAAATTAGAGTGTTGAAGTATCTATCTTAATATCACACAAAGTAACCTTCAGACCAATAGTATTATCAGGAGATAGTGATAAGGGAGTTAGCTCACCAAGAACACATAATAATAGTAAATATCTATGTACTTAACAATAGAGCTTCAAATAACATGCAACCAACATGGGTAAAACTGAAAGGAGACAGAAACAAATCCACGTGTAAGTTTAGAGACTTCCCTCTTCTCTCAGTATCATTAGAACAAGGAGGCAGAAAATCAGTAGGGATACAGAAAACCTGAATAACACTGTCAACCACCTTGACCTAACTGACCTTAATAGCACATTCCATCTGACAAGCAGAATATACGTTCTTTTCAAATTCACATGGAATACTGAGCAACATAGAACATATTCAAAATGTTAACATAAACAACCTTAACAAGTAGAACCATAAACAAAACCTTAACGAGTAGAATCGAAACCACACAAAATGTTCTGGACTATAACTGAAGTAGATTGTGAATCAAACACGAAGATATCCAGGAAAACTCCAAACATTTAGAAATTAAACAGCGTACTTCTAAACAACCCACGGGTCAGAAAGAAAGCCACACAGTAAATTAGAAAATGTGTTGAACTGAATGAAAATAAAAATCCAACATATGAAAATCTTTGGGATGCAAAATTCCCTCTGAACCGCAGGGTTGGGATCTTGTTAAATTTGCTTGACAATTTGGAGGAGACCCAGTATGGGCTGTCAGTGTCCTCAGCTCTCTGGTGGGGAGATGAGTGTATTTGAAAGGTTTGATCTAGTAAATTTAATCTGCTGTCAGAAATTTGAGCATGACCGTCTAGCTTCGCATATACTACTTCGTCTGCAAGAGGGACCCCACTCAGCATGACTGGGTTCTGGAATTACACACCCCTCCTATAGGGAGATGATATTAGGTCTGAGCTGGGAAAAATTCAAACCAGTAATGTCAGCTGCCATGGTTAGATTTTATTCCAGTGGATGTCATTGTAGTTTTCTATCCCAAACAGGTGCCTTACCGATGCACAGTCTGTGACTCCCTAAAATGTATACTATTTTATGAATAAAGGTAATTTTCTTTCCTGATATGTGCTAATATTTTTCAATCTGTGGGCGTCATCCTCAGCTAAGCTGAACTGACTGACTCGAATAGATCAGGATACCGTAAACGACCCTGTGGGCAAGCGGCTTCTTGAAATTCAGAATCTGCTGTTGCCATGTGTCTGTAAATGTAAAATGTAAGAGAAAGCTAATATTTATAAATCTAATATTTAAGGTGGGGTATGGTTTACAAAGCCCTTTCATTTGTTATTTAATTTGATCCTGACTAGGAGGTAGTAAGGTAGATAATACCACCACTGTTTTAACAATGAGTAAACATTGCCTATACAAAGTAAAAGCAACCCCAATCACATAACTGTGCGGAATAACAGAGCTGGGTCCTCTTGTCTTATCATGATCATAGCACGCTGCCTTTGTGTTGTAAGATCTCAACTGATATCGAGGGAAGATAATTCAAAAGACAACAACAACAGCAAAAAAAAACAAGAGAAAGACATGACCTGCTATAGCTTTAACCTGAAAATTGCTGAAGAGCATTTTGCAAAATATGTGTTTTAAATGACAGTCACATACAAATTCGGTGAGCATAATCGCTTCCCACTTGTGAATTTCTCATACATGGACTGTCTCTTCTTTTTCTTTGTGTCTTGTACCCTGGCTCAGGGCTTAGCATGGTCAATGTGGACCATTCACTGCTTCATTTTATGAATTTGACTGCACCCAGGAGAGGTGCCCATTAGCGCGCCAGGAGTAGAAGAGGAATGTGGCGAGGTCTCTGACTTTGGGGAACCCCTGTGCATTGGAAAGACAGACGTAAGCAGCTAATTAAAATCCAGTGTAGCAAGTAAGATGCTCGAGGTGTGGGAGCTCAGAACAGGGGTTGTAACCCGGGCAGGGATCCAGGAAAGGCTGAGCTGTATTAAAGGAAATGAAGGACTCAGTGAAGAAGTGATTCTTCCATATACCTAATCAATTACAGGAACAGCATTAATGCCACCATTCACTCGGTCTCTCCTTTGGGAAATGGGAAAAATAGTGAAGACAGTTAGGTTTTCCATGTGGCCATCCCCAAGAAAAGGAATGAGTTTGTGTTTATGAAACTCCTAAAGTTATTTGTGTAAAAAATGTTTGTTTGGGATATAAAACTCAAGTGATTTGCCTTTCACAGATTTTTTTTTTAACGTTTGATTTTTCTTGTCTAGTGCCACGATGAATTCTTCTCATTTATTCAAATAACCGCAAATGTCACCAGGGCAACCTTCAGGTATTCAAGAGTACTGTCAATCTATTTGCTTAATTTGGCAGTTTATTTAAACAAAGTAAGATAGGGGCGCCTGGGTGGCTCAGTCGGTTAAGCGGCCGACTTCGGCTCAGGTCACGATCTTGCGGTCCGTGAGTTTAAGCCCCACGTTGGGTTCTGTGCTGACAGCTCAGAGCCTGGAGCCTGCTTCAGATTCTGTGTCTCCCTCTCTCTGCCCCTCCCCCATTCATGCTCTGTCTCTCTCTGTCTCAAAAATAAATAAACGTTAAAAATAAAAATTAAAAAAATAAAGTAATACATAAATTGCAGTAGATTGCATACTGATGATTCAGGTCACTCTTTTTGATCAGAATTGCACTTTTTCAGCCAGGTTTTGGGGAAGTTAATTTTGGTGAAGAAGAGGAAAGCCAGACCAATTCAGCCCTGCAAGCAACCATGTAAGGACTTAATAGGTTGCAGTAATAATGAATCAGATCCTGATCTCAGATCTCCTAAACACAACAGTCTTTAAAAAACAAAACAAGGGGGCGCCTGGGTGGCACAGTCGGTTAAGCGTCCGACTTCAGCCAGGTCACGATCTCGCGGTCCGTGAGTTCGAGCCCCGCGTCAGGCTCTGGGCCGATGGCTCAGAGCCTGGAGCCTGTTTCCGATTCTGTGTCTCCTTCTCTCTCTGCCCCTCCCCCGTTCATGCTCTGTCTCTCTCTGTCCCAAAAATAAATAAACGTTGGAAAAAAAAAAATTTAAACAAAACAAAACAAAACAAAACAAAACAAAACAAAACAGGGGTGCCTGGCTGGCTCAGTTGGTTGAGTGTCTGACTCTTGATTTCGGCTCAGGTCATGATCCCAGGGTTGTTGGATTAAGCCCCGTGTAGAGCTCCACACTGAGCATAGAGCTTGTTTAAGATTCTCTCTTCCCCCTCCCCCCGCCCTTCTCTCCTACTTGTGCTCTCTCTCTCTCCCTAAAATAAAATAGTAAGTAAATAAGTAAGTAAATAAATAACAAAACAAAACAACCAACAACAGCTAGTGATAAGGAATGTGGTCGGAGTTTCGCTAATCAGAATGATGGTTCCAGGCGGAGGGACCCGGCTGGCAGCTGAGTCCGGGCGGTTACCTTGGTGGATTTACTTGGCACAGCTTGTTTTGTTTCCTTTGTTAGTACACCAAGAAGGGCTCTGACTTTCAAGGAAGCGCTTTTAACTAAGTTCACTAGAGCTTGATACGAAAACAAAAATGCCAATTTGTCAGTTGACGATGACAAATACATCCCCCCATAGGCAGATCTATCTAGAAAGCTAAAATTCTAATCAGAACACTGCATGCTGGACCAAACTTGATGTGCTGTAGATAATAATGGCATCTTGGCTGAGATAGCCTTGGGCAGTCATCTCCATGACTTGTGCTTTTCTGGGACCTCAGTTCTTAGAACCTCTTCCCATGGGAGGAGACGGAGCCTCTTAGCATCCCTTGGGTGCTTGTCTGGACTTTTGCCTCCAGCCACAGTATGGTACTGGGCTTCCCACTGTACACAGCTATAGGACAGACAAAATATATGAGGCACCTGTTTCCAAACATTGACAATAGACACTACAGACCTGTGGCCCTTGGGAAAAGGGAAGCATACTAAGTGGATCCCACATTAGCCCCAGCTTTCTGCCTGGGGCCGCTTCCCAGACCACGGCACAGAGAGGTGCTCCAGGTCGCGGCCACCATCTTGCTAAGCTGAACGAGCAGATGCCAAAATTGAAGGGGTTGGAAATTGTGGGGCTGAGCCTGGCGAGGAGTAAGCTGAGCGGAGGAGGGCCCCAGGAATTTGTGCCGGACTTCCCTTGTGTTTTTAGATGAAGGGTAGGCTGTGTGCACAGGGCAGTCTGGCAGAGGACGGCTACTACAGGGCTGGGAGCTGAATGGAGGTACCAGAGGCTGCGGAGTGCTGGGAGACATTGGAGCTCCAGCCCAGAGAGGGTGGGGAGATCTCTTGAGCAATCCATTGATCCCTGAGAACAGCCAGGCGTTAGGAGTAAGGGCCATGACCTAGATGGAGTAAGGGTCTCTCTAGGACCAAAGACAGACTGAAATTGACCCACACCAACAAGAGTGAAACCAAGCCTGACAGAATCAATGGAGTCTGGTAGTTTACCTGCCGGCAAGCAAAGCTCAACATCATCAAGGAAGCTCCTTAGAACATATTATCCATTACGTTGAACATATATATATTTTTAAATTAGACATACAAAGAACCAGGACCCATAATCAAGGAAAATACTAGCCAATAGAAAGGGGCATTGAAATAACTCAGGTGTTAGAATTAGCAGATCTAGCAGATAAGAAATTTTAAAAACTATTATAAACGTATTCAAGCATTTCTAGAAAAAGAAGAACGTAGTAAGTAATCTGGTAGGGAAACACAACAGAGAAATGAAAACGATAAAAAAGAACCAAACGGAGGGGCGCCTGGGTGACTCAGTCAGTTAAGCATCCGACTTTGGCTCAGGTCATGATCTTATGGTCCATGAGTTTGAGCCCCGCGTCAGGCTCTGTGCTGACAGCTCAGAGCTTGGAGCCTGCTTCAGATTCTGTTTCCCTCTCTCTCTGCCCCTCCTCTGCTCATGCTCTGTCTCTCAAAAATAAATGAACATTTAAAAAAAAAAAAAAAAAGAACCAAATGGAAACATTAGAACCCAAAAGTATAAGCTCTGAAATGAAAAAGTCACTGGATAGGCCTCACAGCACATTGGAGACTGCAGGAAAAAGGGTCAGTAAATTGAAGAGAATCAGGAGATATTATCCAGTCAGAAGAACAGAGAGAAAGATTGAAACTAGGAACAGAATGTGCATGACAAGTGGGTAACAGGTGTGTATTTGGATTGGCAAAAGGGAATAGAGAAAGAGAGAAATTGGGAAGAAAAAATACTTGAAGAAATGGTGGGCGTAGACATCCTAAATTTGATTTTAAAGAGCAACCCACAGGGCGCCTGGGTGGCTCAGTCTCTTGAGCGTCCAACTTCGGCTCAGGTCATGATCTCGTGGTCTGTGGGTTCGAGCCTCGCGTGGGGCTCTGTGCTGACAACTCAGAGCCTGATGCCTGCTTTGGATTCTGTGTCTGTCTCTCTCTCTGACCCTCCCCCACTCATGCTCTGTCTCTCTCTCTCTCTCTGTCAAAAATAAACAAACATTAAAATATATATATAATAAATAAACATTAAAATATATATAAAAATAAACATTAAAATATATATAACCCACGGACCCAAGAAGCTCACTGAACCCCAGATGGGATCAATACAAATAAATCACACCTAAGCACATACTAGTCAACTACTGAACACCAGGGATAAAAAGAAAATGTTGAAGGCAATCAGATAAAGGCACACAATACATACAGGGGAACGAGGTTACGAACAACAGGTAACCTCATCAGAAACACACAGAGGCCAGAAGGCACTGGACTGACATTTATAAAGTGCCAGAAAAAGTCGGGGGGTGGGGAGGAGGGGCAGAAACCCATTCAACCCAGAATTTTATATCCAGAGAAATTGTCCTTTAAAAATCATAGAAATTTGGATGTACACGCCTGAAGTCAGGCTATCAAAAGGGTAAATATGTGGAGAAACGTAGAAGACCGTCCATTTCATTGTTCTTAAACTTTTTATTTTCAAATGTTCAGTTTGATGACGTCTTGCTATGAATACGTTCACAGACTCCAAACGAGATCTAGGACATTTACCCTCCTTCCAGAAAGTTTCTTCATGGCTCTTTCCACTCAGTCCACCCCTCCCCTCTACAGCAACCTCTCAGTCATTTCTGTCGGCATAGATTAGTGTTGTTTGCTCTGGGATTTCACACAAATGAGACGAGACATTTTATACCCTACCGTGTCCGGGGGCTTTTGTTCCACACGAGCGATGCACCCACATGGCTGAGTGAATCGGTAGTGTGTCCCTTTCTGTTGTTTGCCGTGTTTCATTTGCAGGAGCACGCCACAACGAATCTGCCCTTTTGTCTGCTGAGGGACATTTGGGTTGTGACTTGTTCGCTCTTACAAATAAGGCTGTTAGGAAGATCCTGGCATGATCTTTTGTTGTCATTCTCTCAGATAAGTTCCTACGTTATAAATTACTGGGTCATAGGACAGATGTGCGTGTAACTTTAGGAGAAAGTGCCAAACAGTTCTCCAAATGCTTGTGCCATTTTGCGCTACGCTCAGCAGTGTGTGAGTTCCAATTCCCCCACCACCTGCCAACATTTGATCTTCTTACTAATTCTGAGTGATCCTGTTGTTGTTTGAGTCATTGCAATAGATGGGAAGACTCTCTCATTATGGTCATAATTTCCATTTCCCCATCACCAATGATGTTGAGCACTTTTTGTGCGCTAATTGGCTATTGGCATATCTTTCCTGGGGTGTTGGTTGCCCATTTGTAGTGAGTTGTCTTCTTACCGAATGGCAGCCACCCCCTTGACCGGGCACACGGGCCCTCTCAAGGTTACCACAGCCCCCCTGGCCCACCCCTCATTTGTGTTTGTGACCTGTCTTCTAAATTGCAGCATTTCCAGGTTGACTCAGGATGGTCTACCATCATGAATAGGAAAAACGGAACACAAATCTATTGCTAAGATATAAAGCATTTTATTTTATTTTTTTTATTATTATGATTTCTTTAGATATAAAGCATTTTAAAGTGCTGTCTTCTTCTGCAGTTGTTCCCAGCAGGGGTGAGTTCACAAAGGGCTCCCCCTGTCACGTGGATGTGGTGTCATGGCAGAAATGGCAGTGAGAGGGACCAGAAGGTGCTAGATGGATGTACACGGTGCCTGGGAAAGGCTAAAAGTGTGGGGCTGCTTCCTGACATGTATTCAACATTTGTAGAGTCAGATCAGAGGATAAACTGATTTTTTCTTAATAATAATAATAATGTTCTGTTCACCAGAACATCCGTCCTACGTAATGTAATCCCACTGCCTTTTCTTCAAGTCAACAATCTGAACAAAAATTGAGGAAGGTGTTTCCTGCTTGGCTGGAAAATCATTCTCTTCCGTGATGTTCTAACTCAGATTGCTTCTTAGGGGCCATTTTAAAGCATTTTAGGGGCCCCGAGGTGGCTCAATCGGTTAAGCGTCAGACTCGGTTTCTGCTCAGGTCAGGATCTCACGGTTTTGTGAGCTCAAGCCCCATATCAGGCTCTGTGCTAACAGTGCAGAGCCTGCTTGGGATTCTCTCTCTCTCCCTCGCTCTCTGCCCCTCCCACACTCACACTGTCTCTCTCTCTCAAATAAACTTAAAAAAAATTTTTTTGTGAAGCACTTTATTTTTTTTATGTTCTGTCCTGTTATTTTGTTTATTTTTTTAAAATAGAATTTATGGGGCGCCTGGGTGGCTCAGTCGGTTAAGCATCCGACTTCAGCCTGGGTCACGATCTCGCGGTCCGTGAGTTCGAGCCCCGCGTCGGGCTCTGTGCTGATGGCTCAGAGCCTGGAGCCTGCTTCCGATTCTGTGTCTCCCTCTCTCTCTGCCCCTCCCCCGTTCATGCTCTGTCTCTCTCTGTCTCAAAAATAAATAAATGTTAAAAAAAAATTAAAAAAAAAATAAAATAGAATTTATTGTCAAATTGGCTAACATACAGTGTGTAAAGCGTGCTCTTGGTTTTTGGGGTAGATTCCCACAGTTCATCGCTTACACACAACACCCAGTGCTCATCCCAACAGGTGCCCTCCTCAATGCCCATCACCCACTTTCCCCTCTCCCCCAACCCCATCAACCCTCAGTTTGTCCTCTGTGTTTGAGAGTCTCTTGTGGTTTGCCTCCCTCCCTCTCTGTTTGAAACTATTTTTTCCCCTTCCCCTCCCCCATGGTCTTCTGCTAAGTTTCTCAAGATCCACATATGAGTGAAAACATATGATATCTGTCCTTCTCTGACTGACTTATTTCACTCAGCATAATACCTTCCAGTTCCATCCACGTTGCTGCAAATGGCAGGATTTCATTCTTTCTCATTGCCAAGTAGTATTTCATTGTATATATAAACCACATCTTCTTTATCCATTCGTCAGTTGGTGGACATTTAGGCTCCTTCCACAATTTGGCTATTGTTGAAAGCGCTGCTATAAACATTGGGGTACAAGTGCCCCTCTGCGTCAGCACTCCTGTATCCTTTGGATAAATTCCTAGTAATGCTATTGCTGGGTTGTAGGGTCGTTCCATTTTTAAGTTTTTGAGGAACCTCTACACTGTTTTCCAGAGTGGCTGCACCAGTTTGCATTCCCACCAACAGTAAAGCACTTTACTTTAGATGATAAATCATTTAATCTCAGTAAGCAGCCTCACAGTGTACACACACACACACACACAGCCCACACATATCCAGACATAAAGTGCACATCAAAATGCATTCAGCAGAGACCTGTTGGAATGACAATGGTTTTCCCTTCGTTCCCTTCACTGTTCATTTTGGGGAGAGCAGGATGATTGCATTTGGCCATGTTTGCAAGGAGTTAGATCCCTGAGTTCACCTGACTGCCAGTCAGGGCACAGCCAGCAGGCAGAAACCACTCCAGTTATTTTACCATTGAGAATTTAACATAAAGGATTGTTAGACAGGCAGCCAAAAAGGTAAAACAAGAACTCTGAGGTGTCATGGTGGTAGCAGCTGTAGGAAAAGCTGAAGGTATTCAGGTTAAAATGATTAAAACTTAGAAGCTTGGATAAGGCGCTTCACGGAGCTGAGTCTCAGACTCTGATGGGGGCCACTGGTCTCTGAGTTGGAGGAGGAGCTCCTGGGCTGAGATCCAGACCAAAGAGAGAGCGCCCGATATCTGGGGAGGAGCTGGGAGAAGAGGTTTCCATGCATAGGGAACTGCCAGTGCAAAGGCCCCGAGGTGGGAATGTGCCTGGACCAGCAGTCCTCAATCTTAGGCATTGGAACCACGGAGAAGGCTTGGGAAACAGATTGTAGGGCCCCGCCCCCAGCATTTCTGAGTCACAGGCAGGGGGTGGGGCCCGATAATTTGCATTTCAACAAATGTTCAGGTGCTGCTGACTGCTGGTTTGGGGATCACTCTTTGAGAACCACAGTCCTGAAAGTGTTCAAGGAATAGCAAAGAGGCAAGTATAGCTGCAACAGAGTCAACAAGGGAGAGGAAAGTGAGAGCCGAAGTCATGAGGCTGTGGGGCCCAGATGCTGCCAGGCCTGGTGAGCTGGCATGGGGGCCCGGCCTGTACCCTGAGCGAGATGAGGGCTTCATGCAGAGGAGCGAGTCCTGAGGTACAGCCTTCGAGGATTCCCTCTGGCTGCCGCCGTGAGACAAAATGGTTCAGGGACAGGCACTGGTGCAGCGAGAACAGTCCAGGGATTTTCCAGTAACCTGGATGACGGGGACTGCAGCCAAGTCAGCAGCAGGGAGGAGGACAGAAGTAGCCACATTCCCAGACATATGCGGGAGGGAGAGCCCACGTTGCCTGACTGCAGTGATTGGAAAAGCAAACGGGGGAAAAGGGATTGGAGGCGGGGACAGGAGACTTGCCTCTGTTCTGTGGCGAGCTGGACTCTGAAGAGTAAGAAACGGAGGGTAGGGAGCCAGAGGACAGCATAGGAAGGACGATCGTGCATTTGTTCTGTTTGTTAAAGGTAAGAGACAGACATTTGTAGAGGCTGTGTGTGTGGAGCCAGAGAGGGGAAACCCTAGGGAGAGAGACAATAGCAGAAACAAGGTCAGGAGAAGCCAAGAGTGTGTGGCAGTCCCAGTGATGCCCCCAGAGATGTCCCCGTCCTAAAGCCCAGAAGCTGTATGTCCCTCAAGTGGTAAAGGGACTTTGCAAGTGTGATTAAGGAACCTGAGTTGGGGGGGGGGGCATTGTCCTTTGGGGCCCCAATGTGATCATGAGGGTCCTTAGAAGAAGGAGGTAGAAAAGATGTGACATGAGAGCAGGGGTCAGAGAGAGATTTGAAGATACTGTGCCATTGGCTTTGAAGATGGAAGAAGGGGCCACTAGTCAAGGAACGCAGGCAGCCTCTAGAAGCCGGGAAAGACAGGGACACGGACTGTCCCCTGGAGTCTCCATAAAGGAACACAGACCTACCTACACCCTTGTTTTTAGCCTGGTCAGACCCATTCTCGATTCACGGAACAGTAAGATAATACATTTGAGTTGTTTCAAGCCATTCATTTTGTGGTGATTTCCTACAGCAGCTACAGGAAATTAACGCAGGGGGTATAGACAGGAGAGTGAGGGAACTAGTCATCAAGGAGTATTACCTCCGAAAAGACATAGCTTCCAAAGTAAAGGTTTGTCTTTTAAGTTTCGGAATAAGAAACAGTAGGGCTCCGTGCCCATTGACTTCCGTTTCCTCAGCAAAGTAGAAGTCAAGGCCGCACGCCCAGTTAGGGCCTTTTATGGATGAGGCAGCGGAAGGAAGCACAGAGTTAGGTAACTTGCCCTCCTTCGCACAGCCCCAAATAGCAGAGGCTGGATTCGAACCCAGGCAGTGTGACCCCAGAGCCCGCCTTCTTGACTACCTCCCCACGTAGCCTCTTCTGAGCAAAGAACTGAGAGCGTTGGAAGGGGACAGTGTTGGCCAGTGACAAAGGTACGTCGGAGCCATTTCTGGGCCTCCAGACCCCAGTGAAGGGCACAGCAGTGACCACCGTGGCGGAGTGCCGGTGGAGGCTGGGGCTGCTGGGTCTGGGAGAGACCCGAAGGTCATGGCATCGGACGGGCCATTCATGGGTATGTCACAGGTAAATGGCGAGAGGCTGGAATAGGTGTTGAGAGGAGGCTACGAGTGGGTGCCGGGCTCCATACTGCCCGGGATGCATGACGGGGAGGAGGGGGCGGGTGTCACTCTATGATTCCAACTCCAAGGTGAGGAGGATGGGAAGCCACAGGCAGGAACTTTGAAGGAAAGTCAGTGCCAGACCCAGACTAGCCAGGAGGGCACCGCCTCAGAGCTAAGTTTGAACACACAGGTTCAGAGTCAGCGTTGGTTGCTTGGGCCAGGTAAGAGAGAACAGGTAGGTGTGAATCCACACAGGTGGATGGCTCAGAATGGCAGCAAGGGGCAGGTCCCACAGCCAGAGGTAGATTCCAGGCAGGTGGCAAAGGCTGTCGGTCTTCTGTGCACCAGCAGAGGCAGGGCTCTGTGGACCTGAGTGTTGAGCACCGGGTCCGGGGCCTCGCTACCCAAAGGGTGGTCCCTAGACCAGCAGCATCCTAGACCACAGGTGTGGCTTGGTTGAAATGCAAACTCTCAAGCTCCACCCCGACCTTGAATCAGTGTATGCATTTTGACAGATCCTCAGGTGATTTGTATTAACCTTGAATACAGAAGCACCGTCTGCTTACAGTGCGCGGACCAGCAGGGTCTCCATCACCGGGGAACCGTGATAGAAATGCAGATTCTCAGGCCCCACCCCAGCCCCACTGAATCCCAAGCCCTGCCTGCGATGGTGACGATCTCGCTGGCACGATCACGAGGTAGCATGGCCTCGACGTTGCCACCAACTTGGACCCACCCGGTTCGGAGAGACTTGGTGAAGATCGGTAACCCTTCCCATGTAGAGTACTCGGTGCCTCAGCCCAGGAAGAGTGCCCAGTCCCTGTGAGCTGTGATGCCACCGACAGCGACTGTCTCAGGCCCCCTCTTTTCAGCTGTGCTTTTCCTTCCTTTCTGCCCGAGACCTTTTTCTGAAAAACTGGAAGAGAAAGAAATCGTTGCATCTTCTGGTACCTAGTGTGATAAGAACCCCCTCTTGCTTTCCTTGTGATTATATTTTTAAAATGTTTTTGAGAGAGAGAGAGAGGGAGAGAGTGTGAGCAGGGGAGGGGGGCAGAGAGAGATGGTGGACAGAGGATCTGAAGGGGGCTCTGTCTTTGCTGTCAGCACAGAGCCCGATGTGGGGCTTGAACTCACAAACTGTAAGATCATGACATGAGCCAGAGTCGGACGCTTAACCGACTGAGCCACCCGGGTGCCCCTGTGTGATTATATTTTTAAAAACAGACGTGTAATATTTTAACCAGCCAGTGACCAAAGGGGAAACTTGTCTTCTTGGGAGTTCTAATGAAGATCACTTTCACGCTGGCCTTTGCATGATAGAACCGCCTTTGTCCACCCTTGTCCATTATGTAAGGTGGACATGACCATCTTGGACTTTGGCTTGGACCTAAGCAGTCACCTCCCAGCCTCTTGTGAGACACAGGACAGTGGCCCCAGGTCCTAATCTGACAACTGTGTCTTCAGACAATATGTGCTTATGGACGTGCAGCAAACCAAAACAGTAATAAACTCCAAGAAAATAGCATGTAGCTAGGTTACCTTCCACTGCCTCATTGAGTACCCAAGTCTTAGCTTCCATGGTCAAATTGCGTCCACTCCATTTAGATACGTGCATTTTTTATGCTTTGTCCTAGCCTAACATTCATGAAGGGTGGAAAATACTCCCATTTGTGATATTGCGATGATTCTGCGACCCCCCTCGAAAACAATAAATGGCTAGTGTTTATCCAGTGATTGATAGAGACCAGGCACGATGCTAGGCACCTACTCAGAATTCGCCCACCGCAACCTCACACTAACCCTAAGACGTCATCTCTGTGTGATCCCCATTTTACAGATGAGGAAACTGAGGCTTAATGGGGTTCATCCCCTGCACGTGAGCATCAACCAAGAAGCTCAACCCCGAGTCTGGTGGACACTACGGTGCATGTTCTTGCCACCGCACTTGGAGGAGGTCTTTAACTCAGCGCTGTGTAAAGACAATAATGGGATTAACCAAGAATGACTGAGTCTCTTCTGTGAAAAAACTGAAGAGCTTCCTTAACTACAGTTATGTTATAACCTGTCTTAAGAGCTACAAGGTGGGATGTAATATGAATCACCAGATGTCCCCTACTGAAAATACCTGTAGTCTTATTGACCCCCCCCAATCCAGCTGGGATCCTGCTGACCCAGTGCTCAGCCCCACACTGTCCATCCCTGTACCAGTGTGTGCCAGGACTCCTGTCTCTTCCAGGGTCCCTTCAGTGCTCTCTCTGAGTTTAAATTTGCTCTAAGTCACTTTAAGAACCACCTACAGCTAGCAGATGAATCCCACTGAGGCGTGTCGTGTATCGTCAGCACTGCGCAGGCTGCTACAACCCGACTCGCTCCTTATTTATTGCCAGAGGTAGTAACCCCTTCGAATCGCCATCATCAAGGAGACTTCTGTCTTTCTCTAATAGGAGGGACTGTGCCCATGCACAAGGGTCCTCCACAGTCTCCGAGCAGCAGAGGGAAGCAGGGCAAGAAGCCAAGGTAAAAGTACCCCCCTTCACATCACATTGTCCAGCAACACCGCTGTCTTGGTATTTTCTGCATTATACTATGAAATGTCACCTGAGGGGCAGGTGTCTCTGTTTGTACATTTCATACCTGCAAACAGGTCGGCTACCCTTAAACCTGTAACCTTTTCACGGTTCTGTTTGGCTCTTTTTTGGGATTGCACACCCAGCCCCTATTTCCTGCCCCAAGAAGGGGTCAGTGTGATTCATCATCTGGTCGCAGATTTGATTTTCTCTAACTTGCTGTCTTTCCATCCTCATACTCAGAAGCTCATCAGTCGCTCCTCCTTTTACCTGACCAGCTCATGAAGCCAGATCCACCCCACCCTCCATGCTGATCCCCCAGCCCACCTCCCATCCTCCAGCCCCGGTGCAGGTGTCTTGGTCTAGCCTGGCTGCTTTCGCACCACACAGCCTCACTGAAGGCTAACTGTGAGCAAAGGATGTGCTTGTAGGCTTTCAGCCCTGAGAATTTTGATTTTATTAGTAGTCTTGAAGCCAGTTCCTCACCCACCTAGCGGTTGTGTGCTCAGAGAGAGGAGAGCCACTGAGGGTGACATCTCGCCTCCCCCGTGCTGTCAGGTACCCCATGGATTTCAGACTCCGTAGAGGAAGCTCCTGGGATCTTGTTAACATGCAGTTTCTGATTCAGTCGGTCTGAGCTGGGCCTGGGCTCCTGCATTTCTGACAAGCCCCGAGTGTATGGACCACACGGTGAGCAGGAAGGCCTCCGCACACAGCCAGTGAGGGCTGGCCTCAAGCCAGCCAGACACCGTGCTGGTGCTTCATACACGTAAACACATATTGAATCCTGGCTCCACTCTGTGAGGTAGAGTTGTCTTTATTTTTCAGTCGAAGGTCACTTCTCCGAATGTTCTCTCAGTTTTGGCGACTGTATAACTAAATTACAATTGTCTGCATGTGTGCAGGAAGCCACCACCATGGAAGTAATGATTCCCCCGGAAGCGGTGAGGTGGCTGTTCTATTGGAGACACGGCCCAAGGGACACTGCTACTAATTCAGTAGGGTTCGCTCCTGCATTGGGGCACAACTGTTCCTTGGAATTGTTCCTTGGAATTGATTGGATGGATTTGGTAGTAATGGAGAGAGGCTGAGAGGAGTTGATAGGGAAACGCACAACTTTGAAAACATCAGCTCCTAAAGATCTAAAACATTAATCCTCCTTTCCCGTGAAAAATTAAAAGCAGTAAACCCTTGGACAGGAAATGAAGGTAATCATAGGTCTGGGAAAGCCTCAGAGAGCTATCTCCCGAATCCTGTGGAGAACACAGAATACACAAGGCATGCCTGCATGTGACAACCTGAGGGAAGGAAGGAATATATTTAAACCTCCTACCACCAAATGCATTAAAATGTATTATCTAGCAGTCAGTTGGTCTCCATACCACCTAGGATCAAATAAGGGGGACCCACACTCTGGGACAGAGGATTGAAGCTAGCACCATGCTGTGGAATAGGGCCACTCCGTGCAGTGGAGCTTCCTAAATGATGGGGTCCTGGGAATTCGTTTTCTAGAACTCTCCGTAAGGCAAATTCTCCACCATGAACGGCAGCCCAGAACTTCAGCTTATGCTCTATTGAAACGTTTTTCAGGATGTTATTAAAAGCCCCTTAAGCTCCTTCTAGAAGGGATGTTCAACACGGAGAGGATGTTACTTGTACCAATTAGGTAACAGGTGCTAAGTTCAGATAAAATTAAAGGGTCATCTTCTCAATGCCATTTTGCAAGGAGAAAAAAAAATTAAAAGCAATCAGTACTCACTGCAACCCCCACGAAGCCATGCTCTCTGTGCTGTCCGAAGCCTGGGCCTTCAGGATGGTCCCAATGGAATCTGAGATGAGCATGTGCCGTGGAGATGCATTTTAAGCTCCGCAAGCCCAAATTAACCCAGAGGAAAGGAAGAACGACTGTGCAAAACCATTTCCCCATCAAGCCATTTCCTCAATCTGGGCAGTGATGTTATTAGTTCTCGTGTGGACCACATTGTTTTGCTTTGCAAACCTTATGATTCTAACCATCCTCTTAATTCCATTTCCTCTCTCGCCTCTATAAATCATCCTTGTGTTTTTCTCCTCTCACACCCAGCTTCCTTACAAGCATTGCACATTATATTCACATGCAGGATCAGTCATTATCCATTGGTTGAAATGCTTGTCCTTTGTCTTAAAGAACCCATAAAAATGGTACCAAGTATTTACTACCGTGAAGGAACCTCACGGGTTAGGATTTTTATGGGGTTTTTTTTCCTTATATTTTTTTGTTTCCCTTCCAAAATGTAAGGCAGAATGGCAGCCCTATTATTATGGGAAAGAACACTACCAAGATTCACATGGATTGAATCCTGGCTGTCCCTGTCTGCCTGTGTCCACTCGGACAAGTGACTTCACCCCCCGAGCCTCTGTCTCCTCTTCTATAAAATCAGAGCAAAAATACCCATTTTGCCCCACCTGGAAATGTGCTGGGCAGATTAAACAAGGTAGTATTGTGTGTTAGAGAACTTTATCGTGAAAGCACATACCAGTGCCGAGCACTGATTTCACTATGAATGTCTCAGGTCATGGGGATGACCGATGGTGCACATTTTCTCCGCAGATGAAACTGACCTCTTTAGGGGACGATTTGGGGAGGGAGGGGGATTGTAATTACACAAACGATATACGCTTCCCTGTCTTCTTCAAGGGAAGATTCTTCTTGATGACCTGTGCCGCCATTACAACATCCATAGCATTCTAGAAGGCTAGGACACGAAGGGGACGTAGCGCTCAAAGTGCCTGTAGTAACCAGTCTGTTAGGCTGCTGTAGGAAAATGCCACGGACGTGGGGGCTTAGACAACAGAAGCTTATTTTCTCACACTTCCGGAGGCCGGAAGTCAAGAGCAGAGTGCCACGGGGTTGCCTTCTGCTGAGGCCTCTCTCCTTGGCTTGAAGGTAGACAGACATCTTCTCCCCGTGTCCTCTCTGAGCATGCATCCCTAGTGTGTCTTCCTCTTAGTAAACAATTTTCTTAAGTTTTTATTTATTTATTTTGAGAGAGAAAGAGCGAGCAAATGTGAGCAGGGGAGAGGCAGAGAGAGGGGGAGAGAGAGAATCCCAAGCAGGCTCCACGCGGTCAGCACAGAGCCTGCTGCGGGGCTTGATCCCACGAACCGTGAGATCGTGACCTGAGCGGAAACCAAGAGTCAGACACTTGACTGACTGAGCCACCCGGGCGCCCCTCTCTTCCTCTTCTTATAAGGACAGCAGTCCCACTGGATTAAGGCCCACCCTAATGGCCCTGTTTTAACTCAGTCACCTCTTCAAGGCCCCTTTCTCCCAAAACAGTTACATCCTGAGGTACTGGGGGGTTAAGATTTCAACATACTATTTTGGGGTCAGGACCCAATTCAGCCCAGAACAGGGCCCATTCCTCCTCATTTTACAGATGAGACTGTTGAGGCCCAGAGAGGTTGAGTGAGATACTAAAACTCCCACAGCCCGTGTCAACGGGCTGGAGCAGAGGCCTGCCTGGAGACCAGTGTTCCTCCCCCCTCCGCCTCACCTCGAGGGCTCCTTGCTACCTGTGAGCTCTCTCCTTCCCCCTGGACTTTCATATCTCCCCCCACCTCCTGCAGCCCCCACCATTCTCTTCTTCTGTCATGTGGAAACTGTACTATTCAGGAATCAGGGTGTGGAAAGAGTTATTTAATATCGGCCTGGGCGAAAGCATCTTTAGCACATAATGACCTCTGTTGGTCAACCTCTGTTGAAGTCTCCTATGTATGGTCATCCAGTCTGGGGGGCTGTGTTCCCAAAATTTGACGAACAGCTAAGTAAAATGTTCGTGCACTTTAAAACACTCCTAGACAAGAAATCTTTCTGGATCTGTGACGTAGCAGTCAAAACTCCTAGCATCTGGAAAATCTTTACCTTACCGCAGCCAGACCTTGTGCATTCTTCCAGAAACCATTTACACACCCGCAGGGAGAAAAACACGTCTGTCAAACTGCCCCTGCTTTGCTGGGAGAGACTTAATAACTACAGTCTATCCTAAGGTCTCAGGCTTTTAACACCTCAACACTTTAATAAAATAGGTCACAGCATAGGAACCAATGCCATACAGAGGACCATCATTAATCACTAAGTGGGCTTGTCAAAATTCAGGAGTCCCGAGTTTTGTGTTTTTCAACAACATCCGGGAAAGCCCTTCCCGAGTACCATGGACCAGAGGAGAATCCCCCCATAGCATCTGTGAACTGTGGACCCTCATATGTGTATAAATTCACGTGTGAGTTCAGTAGAGGTTTGTTCGGTGCCTAATGCATAGCATTTCTCCCCAGTGGAACTCCTAACTCTATGTTCCCGTTTCCTTAAATGGCAGACCCCCACCCCACCCCCCGCCGTTGCTCAGACCAGTATCCTGAGTCATGCTTCCTGACTTCCTTCCTCTCCCTCCTCCAATCCACGAGCGCGTCAAGGTGGCTTTGCTTCCCAAATACAGCGCACATCCATCGTTCCTCAGCCTATTATAGCCTTAGTCCCAGGCACCATGAGGTTTGCCTGGGCTCCAAATACATCCTCCTCACTGCTGTTCTTGTCCCGCCTCTTGCTTCCTACAGTCTGTCGTCCATGCAGACGCCAGAGGGATCTTGCAAAAGCTTACTTCGCTCTTGTTATCCCCTGTTTGGTACTATCTGGACATCCCCCTGTACCAGAGTAGAACCCTAACTCCTCCCCAGGGACCGTGGGCCCTAAGTGATCTGACCCCGTCTGTCTCTTGAACTTCACCTTCCCCCATGCTCTCCGTCACAGACACTCGAACCCTGGGGCAGTCTTTCTCTTCCTTCTGTGCTCCGAAAGGGTCCAGGCTCAGGACCTTTGCACTGGCGGTGCCTTCTGCATGAGACTCCCTCCCTCCAGCTCTCTATGCACTGCCTCTTTCTCGTCATTCACTGCTGTTCGGGTGCTGTCTTCCTAAAGGGACCTCCCTTGTCCATCGCAGCTCAAACTAACCTGCCCTTTCCCTGGTCCTTTGCCAGCATGGCCCTCCTTCCACTTCTCTGCAGCTATTGAAAGAAAGCTTTAGCTCTCTAAAGTTCTGTGTAAAAGTCTTGCTCATCTGTTTGCCCCCCATGACAGTGTGTCTTGTCCACAGTGTGTCTACTTCTGGGTGTGGCAAACGGCAGGTGCTCGGTAAGTTCCGTTACTGCCTCTTGACTGTGGGTCTGCCTGTGGACAGGATTCTATCCCACGGGTGAGGGACACAGACAGGTCAAGAGATGTACCGCAATTCAAATCAGTGAGTGCTTGAAGGGTGCAATGCCAGGGGCTTGCCTTACAGCCGAGATCTTACAACCCTGGTCCCCCGGGGCGGCCCCCTCCAGAGGGACGGTGGGAATGGGGAGGCACCGGCCAGGGCCCCAGCGCCTGCTCTGTGTGGCCTGGCCCACTCACACGGTGGCCTTGGATCCGGTCCTTGACCTTTCTCAGCCCCCTCCTGGTCCCTTGCAAATGGAGATCAGGCTCCTACCAGAACCTATCCAGGTGGGGCAGGTGCATCAGGTGCTTGGCACCTAGGAGGCACTCCGTAACTGCACAAGCGCCCATTTTGTCCCCAGGCCCTGGAGATGCTGCCGGACCTGCAGAGACGACAGGAGACCCAGGACTCTCTCCCTTGTCTCCTTCTCTCTCATTTCTACTCAGTACCTGAACCCTTCCCGTTCCGTTTCCAGCCCCGCCTTTTCTTTCTCCATGACATTTTCATCAAAAGGAAGATCTTAGAGAGAAACCGAGGGCAGGGCTGTGGAGGACAGTGTGGCCAAATCCCAGTCACCATGTTTGTGGACGGACCCTGTTTGCCTCCTGCTTGTCACGGTGATCTGACAAGTGTGGACAAAGGCAGTTGCCACCGAAGGGCATTTTTCAGGCATTATAGCTCCCCCTGGCGGGCACTGGTTTGTTACAGAATCACTGCCATTAAAAATCAACAACAAAAAACAAAAACTTCCTAGCATAACGATGCTCATAAACTTTAACCCTCTATAACTGCCCTCCTGGAGATTTATCCCAGTGAAAAAATCAAAATAGTGTACGGGTGACGTGAACCAAATTTCCAGCAATAAGGGCGTGTAAATTATGGTACATCACCATGAGAATCTGAGGTAGCCATAAAAATGTTGAGCACAAAGACAAGGAAAGCGCCTAACAGAATACCAAGAATCCACACCAGTGCAACAGCTATGAAGCAATCATGCAGTTGAAAATTTCATCTTTTCTGTGTAGCGAGAGGACGGGCAATTTTTCAGTTTTTTCCTTGGAAGTTATTATGTCCGTTTAATTATTCCCCACCTTCTGTGTAACTGTGGGATCTCCCTCCATCTATACGTAACGATAGTGACTACGTTAGTTTCCTAGGCAGTGACCAAGGCCTGTAGGCTGGGTGGCTCAAACAACCGAGATCAATTTTCTCACAGCTATGGAGGCTAGCAGGCCAAGATCAAGGTGTTGGCAGAGTCGGTTTCTTCTGAGGCCCCTGGCCTCTTGGCTTCCCCTGTCACATCATCTTCTTTCCATAGGCGTCTGTGTCCTATGAAGACACCAGTCATATTAGATTAGCGCCAGCCCTAATGACATCGTTGTAACCGAATTACCTCTGTAAATATCCTGTCTCCAAACATGGCCACATCCTGAGGTCCTGGGGGGTTAACACTTCAACATATGAATTCGGTGACTATTATAATAGGAGCACTTATTTATATAGAGCATTGCCTCTGTATATTTAGATGATTTTACAAATTGTTCTAACGAAAGCACTCCTTATGATGCAAAAGGCAGTATCGTATTTTCCCTTAAGCTTTTCTCATGAGCTACAGAGCCAGTGCCGTAAGTACACGTTTGCTCCCTCTTTGGCAAACCAGTAAAAGTTGTAATGAGTCGAATGACGTTCGGGGCAATTATTTAAAGAAAATTGATCTTGGGGAGGCCGCGTGGCTCAGTCGGTTAAGCGTCTGACTCTTGATTTCCGCTCAGGTCATGATCTCACAGTCATGGGATCGAGCCCCGCCTTGAGCGCCACGTTGGACGTGGAGTCTGCTTAAGATTTTCTCTCTCCCTCTCTGCCCCTCCCCACTCACACATGCACGAGCGCTCTCTCTCTCTCTCGCAAAAAAAAATAAAAATAAAAACTGATCTTACTGAGTTTTTCCCCTCTCGGTGGATTTATGAACTGTGGTAAAGATGATGCTCGTTTTACAAATGGTTCCACGGCAATTTTACTCTGCCAGTGTCCCGGAGATCACTATATCTTCATGTGTTATGCTTATAGGTTGATAGATGGGTATCTGTGTATTATGTATGTCTGAGGATGTGCTAAATTCAGCTTTAATAATATAGTATATACGTACACACCACTATATATATTCTTACATACATATGTTCGATTATTTAAAGTTGCACAACAGACTCTAATCCTGCTTTTGCTTTCAAACTATTGCTTCATGAATTACAAGCGTTACATTTTCTTGGCCAACCAAAATCCTGATATTTTTGAAATTATTTTCTTATCCTCCTAGGTTCTATGGATTGATTATTACGGTGTTTGCATCTCACTGTAAAGTACCAACTGCTTCCACACGAATAGAAAGAAAGAAGGAAGGAAGGAAAGTGAGACTCCAGATGTTGTCTAAGGCTGCTAAATTAGCCGGCATTCATCTGTCTGCAGAATGCCCGAATAGGTACATTTTTGAAGATTTACCGGAAGAGAGAGGCTATTTATTTCTTTAGAGACTCCATTATTGGAGCTGTCCCCCTTGGGGCCCCAGCTGTTCCTCCGAGTAAATATCTTCTGCAGGCCTGGGCCTTACAACATGGGGACATGGAAAGAACGGAAGTCTCACCTCTTGTATGTGATAACAACCGGGAATTTGGGGATTGGAGCCGTCTGTGAAAAAAAAAAAAAAATTACCTTGCCACTTTATAGACAGCAAAACCGAGGCCTTCACAGCTCATTTATTTAAGGCAACAGTGCAGGTCAGGGACAGCCCTGGGATGAAAACAATCGTTTCTGAGCCTCCAGGCAGATTGCCATAATATAAATGAAATAGCAAGTAAGATCAGAGTCTTGTCAGTTCTGACCACTGGATACCATAACCTTTTCAAACCCCGTCTTTTCGTTAATTATGATAGTAATTTTTTCAACGTTTTTTTTAACTCTTAAAACATGCAAACACAGGGGCGCCTGGGTGGCTCAGTCGGTTGAGCTTCCGACTTCGGCTCAGGTCATGATCTCGCGGTGTGTGAGTTCGAGCCCCGCGTTGGGCTCTGTGCTGAGAGCTCGGAGCCTGGAGTCTGCTTCCGAATCTGTGTCTTCCTCTCTCTCTTGCTCCTCCCCCGCTCATGCTCTGCCTCTCTCTCTCTGTCAAAAATAAATAAACATTTAAAAAAAAACACGCAAACACATCATAAAGCTGTTTATTAAATGCATATTGGACAGTGAGTCCTATGATTAAGCACACAACCTCCCGAGGGAAGAGAGGTGGAAATATAGATACAGTTTCATTACAAGTAGGATTACACTCTCACATTATTTCTGCATCTTGCCTTTGTTTGTTTGTTTAACAACACGTTGCAGATATCCTTCCGTAATGGCACAAAAAGATTTACCTTATCTTTTTGCTCGTTACCTATACCCCACTGTTCATGCGTATCGGATTTATCACTTATCTAACTAGCCCACACTTCCTCCTGAGGCAAATCACGTGGTGGTAATCTTCCTTGATCAACTTCTTTTCTGCACTTGTGAAATTGTTGGGTTCAAAGACATGCTCTATTTAATTTCTTTTTTCCAGGTAACTAAGGGGCTTCTGTTTCTTTTTAAAAAATTTTTAAGTTTATTTCTTTTGAGAGAGAGAGTAAGTGCGAGTGGGGGAGGCACAGAGAGAAAGGAAGAGGGAGACAATCCCAAGCCAGCTCTGCACTGCCAGCATGGAGCCCAGAGCGGGGCTCAAACTCATGAACTGTGAGATCATGACCTCAGCCAAAGCCGGACATTTAACCGACGGACCCACTCAGGCACCCCTCCTTTTATTTATTTCTTTACTTTTTGATCTGTTTCATTCCGTCGACACAATCTGTAGAGTCAACTTACTGCCTTGATTTTCTGGAATTAATGATACTGATATGACTATATAATATATAAACTTTTTCTCAAAGAAAGCAGTACTTTATCAAGGCCAAAATACATGATTAGCATTTCTTATTATTTTCATTTGAGTTTTGTATGCTCAATCTATCTCTAGTTAAGAAGTGGTGAAAATGGTGAAGTTCTATTATATTCCACATGTATCCGGGTATGTGTGTATGTGTGTATAGGACAGCATAGTGGTGGGGTTTTCGTTTTCATTTTATTTTGCCAGCATATATCCTCATTATTGTTATAAAGAGTGTTCAAATCAGAGTATGACCTTTCCTTCTATAAAGACATCTACATTTATCCTCTAAGGTGTTTTCCCTGCCATTTTATATATATATATATATATATATATATATTTTTTTTTTTTTTTTTTTTTTTTTTTTTTTGAGGGAGAGACAGGGGAGGGGCAGAGAGAGAGAGAGAATCCCAAGCGGACTCTGCACTGTCAGCACAGAGCCCGACGCGGGGCTTGAACCCAGGAACCGTGAGATCATGACCTGAGCCGAAACCAAGAGTTGGATGCTTAATGGACTGGGCAACACAGGCGTCCCATGTTATATTTTAATTTTTTCCCTTTTTTTGTAAAAACTTCATCAAGATATAATTTTCATACCACACAGCTCAGCATGTAAAGTGTATAATTCAGTGGTTTTGGTACAGGGTTGTGCACCTGTCAGCACGGTCTATTTAGAACACTTTTATCACCCCAAAAAGAAATGCCGTGTTCTTTAGCTGTCACCCCTGAGTGCTCCTGTCCTCTCATGTAAAGCTGAGAGCTACGTTCGCCCTCCAAAGCGGCTAATCGATTATATTCCCACGAATGGTCCTTTGGGTGCCATTTTTCTCATACCCATCCTGTGTTATCAAAATATTTCACCTTTCTCAGCCTCATAGATGAAAAATTGCATTTTACTTTGGTGTGCACATATTTAATCCTGACTGGTGCTGGCCATCTATTTGTATATTTTTTTTGGT
Organism: Lynx rufus; assembly: GCF_022079265.1. Taxonomy (NCBI): domain Eukaryota; kingdom Metazoa; phylum Chordata; class Mammalia; order Carnivora; family Felidae; genus Lynx; species Lynx rufus. The sequence continues at coordinate 8,823,995 of NW_025814823.1, forward strand.
CATTTGGATCACCTACGTGTGCCCTGCTCTGTAGACCTACTTTAAATACAAGCAGCGTAGGGGCGCCTGGGTGGCTCAGTCGGTTAAGCTTCAGACTTCAACTCAGGTCACGAACTCACGGTCTGTGGGTTCGAGCCCCGCGTCGGGCTCTGGGCTGATGGCTCAGAGCCTGGAGCCTGCTTCCGATTCTGTGTCTGCCTCTCTCTCTGCCCCTCCCCCGTTCATGCTCTGTCTCAAAAATAAATAAACGTTAAAAAAATAATAATAAATAAATACATACATACATACATACATACATACATACAAGCAGCGTATGGTCATTGCCTCATTTGACCTCATCCACGGGTGCGTGGTACGTGGGGCAAAGACCACCGTGAAGTCAGTTCATCCAAATTACAGAAACAAGAGAAGCCTCCAGAGAGGCCTCGTGCACCCGGACACCCACCCTGGGGGCTCATTACTGGGGGGCTCCCCGGGCGTTAGGTAAAATTATTGCCCCTCTGCTTGCCTCAGTTTGACTTTGTCTCAATCTACCAGCTACTAACTCTTATTAAATGCACATTCCATGGTCTTCATCCTGTGCTATTAAAATCCAGTCGCCCCAGGGTAAACCTGTCGTTATACACGCACCTCTTACCTAGCCCGTGGATCCTGATAGCTTTTTTCACCAGCTACAGTCCCCGGTGAGACCCCTAACAACTTTTCCCTGGCTGGAGGGTCTTTGGGAAAAGCTGGAGCTTTGCTAAAGCCAGGGGGCCAGACCTGGTGGGCGCAGGCATTGTCCCACTGCTGCTGAGCCCCTGGGGCTGTTAGTGACTGTCACATTCAGGGACCGTCGCCTCCAGTGAACCCTCGACCTTTTTCCACCACAACCTCACTGCCAGGCACCAGAAAGCCTCGCACGGAGTCTACTATTCATTCTCGTATTAATCAGCAAGCAGTCAAAGGCCGTCTTCCTACCTGGTGGTCAGCCCAGTGCACCCCCAGCAATCTGTCCCTTAGGTAAACCTCGCCTAAAAGATCTACTCACAGCAAATGTGACAACAATACTCGGGGGCATCGCTAGCATATTTGACACTCCAGATGGGCCATTTGGAGTACCGCCTCCTGCAGAATCACTTGCAATGTAACCTTGCAATAATCAGTAATAAGCATTCTTTTCCTGACTCACTACGTAAACACTTCAAAAAGAAATTTCGTCTTAAAGATGATCCACATGATTAATATTCGCGAAGAACACAGTGCCACTTCTGTGCTATTTCTGCCAAACACGCGTGGCCCAAATCTAGTAGTGAGGAATCCTCAGACAAACCAGATGGAGAGACATTCTACAAAAGAAGTGGCCTTTCGTCTTTAAAAGTGTCAAGGTCATGAAAGACCAGAACAGACCAAGGAGTTCCCCAGACGGAAGGAGAGTAAGGAGACCATACAGCTAAATGTAACTCGTGTTTTACACCCAGATCCTTTTTTCTGGAAAGGGTTATTAGTGGGACAGTTGGTGAAATTTAAATGGGTCTGAGCATTGGATAACACTATCAGATCTGTGTTGATGTCCCGATTTTAATGATTCTATTGTGGTTATGGAGGAGAATATCCTGTTTGTAGGGAATATACATTAAGGAATTCAGGGTTGGTGACAGCAGGTCAGTGTCTTACTTTCAAATGGTTCAGCAGGAAGGGCGCCTGGGTGGCTCAGTCGGTTGAGCGTCCGACTTCGTCTCAGGTCATGATCTCAGGGTTTGTGGGTTCAAGCCCTGCCTCAGGCTCTGTGCTGACGGCTCGGAGCCTGGAGCCAGCTTCGGATTCTGTGTCTCCCTCTCTCTCTCTGCCCCTCCCCCACTCATTCTCTCTCTCTCTCTCTCTCTCAAAAATAAATAAAATATTTTTTAAAACTTTAAAATAAACTTCAAATGGTTCAGCAGGAAAAAGTCATTTATATAATAATGTATAATAACTTGTACTGTACAGCCAAGTTTTGTCTGTAATTTTTTTTAAATACAAAAACTATTTTTAAAAACCTCAACAGTGAGGCACCTGGGTGGCTCAGTCGGTTAAGCGTCCGACTTTGGCCCAGGTCATGATCTCACGGTTCGTGAGTTTGAGCCCCACGTCAGGCTCTGTGCTAACAGCTCAGAGCCTGGAGCCTGTTTCAGATTCTGTGTCTCCCTCCCTCTCTCTCTGCCTCTCCCCCACTCACACTCTGTCTCTCTCTCTCTCTCTCTCTCTCTCTCTCTCAAAAATAAATAAACGTTCAAAACAAAATGAAAAAAAAAAACCTCCACAGTAATTGTAGCAATTGTTTAGAACTTAGGCCAACAAAAGACTTTTTTGAGGAGGATTATTTTTCACAGAATTGCTGGTATAAGGTAACAAAAAGGAGAAGGCTTTCAGAGTTGATTCGGTTATTGCTTTTAAATTCTCTAAGACAGCTTACACGATGGCACCCACCGACCTACCCTTGGTATACCCTGATCATGTTGGTAAATCGCGCAGCCTCTCCAGATTGCGCACTGGAACCCTCCATCAGATGGCGGGATGTGGGAAAACACTAGAACAGGAAGGCCATGGGGACGGTGTTAGGCTGCGGGGCTGGCCAGATTCTTACACGTGGTTTACACAGGACAATGTGCCTATGTGACCTCCAGCCAACCGCCACTCATTTTACCAAGGAAAACACGTTTTGAAACATCTCCATGCTAGGAGCACCTGGGTGGCTCCTTTGGTTAAGCATCTGACTCTCGGTTCCAGTTCGGGTCATGATCTCGTGGTCTTGTGAGTTCAAGCCCTGCGTCCGGCTCTGCTTGGGATCCTCTCTCTCTGCCCCTCCCCAACTTGTGCTCACTCTCTGTTTCAAAACAAATAAATAAACATCTCCATGCTAATTAAATAATTTTTTAAGAGCCAAATGCGACAAAGAAGCCCTTGAATGAGCTGCCTTGTCAGGGGGGGAGGGACTTCTGATTCGGGCGTTTTCAGATGCTGTGTGACCAACCTTGGGTGTATATTCCTGATCCTAACCCACCCTCCCAGTTAACCAGCACACATACCCACTCACTCAGTTACAAAGTAAATGGCAGTGTTTCCCCAGCTTGCAGCGCAGAGCGGAGGGCACGGTCGCACCCAGTCTTTGTGGAAGGCACATGGGGTGCACGTGCACCCTGGCATCTGTGTGCACGAGCTGGGTGTTAGCGACTCCACTTGAACTGACCACGGTGGGTTGTCCAGGTGTTTTCTCCTTCTTGGAAGCCGTTCGTAGTCGAGGCAGCCGTCTTTAAAACGGAAGCAGTCACGCCTGCCTGCAGCCCGGGGGAGGCATAGACGCTAAGCCAGAGCGGCTGCAGGGGCAGCCCATGCAGAGGGGTTCTGAGCGGTTAGTCCCTCCGGTGGAGAAGAATGGTGTCCGTGAAACTGCGTCACTGTCCCCACCTCGATCTTGCCTTGAGATAGTCCCATCGGGCAATGCGGCCTGGAGGGAACAGCCTTCGGGACCCGCGTCCTCCCTCCCCCCTGCCCTCACCCCACCGCCCCCTTCCCGTCCTGTCCTGTCTCCAGCCCCCAGGTACACCCTGGTCCCAAACCTTGATGGGCAGGAGAGTCGCCTGGGACCTTGTGAAAAGTTGACATCCTGAGCCCCTCCCCCTCGGGGTTCTAATCCACTCAGGGTGCGCCTAGCAAGATGCCCAATATTCTGAGGGTGCACCTAGCACTTTGAACAAATGCCCAATGTTTTGATGCCTCGGGTCCACGGACCCTCAGGGGAAGCCGGCTCTAGTGCGGGAGCCCGGGGCTTGCGGTCGGAAAGCCCAGGTTTGCCTCCGCAGCTCTGTCTCCGCACCCCGAAGGCCCTCGGGTAAGTCACCAGAGCTCCCCGGGGCTCAGGTTCGACCTCAACCCCCAGGGTTTGGGGCAAGGAGTCAGCGGGGTAGGAGGCGAAGCGCTTTGCAAACCGCGGAGCTCTGCAGACGTTGACCTCGGTGATCCGCGCGGCGGGTATTAAAGACCCTCGGGGTCGATCCTTTTGGTGCCCCCGAACCAGCTGTCACAAAGATGTCATTCTCCCCCTCCGCACCAGCCTTCAACGCGGCCAAGTGTGAGAAACTACAAAAGGAGAAGGAGGACCTGGAGTGGAGGTTTGAGGAGCAGGTGCGCGAGCTGGGCTGGCGGCAGCAGGCGGAGCTCCAGGACCTGGAGGAGAGGCTGCAGGTGCAGTTCCAGGCGGAGGCGATGCGCCTGCAGGAGGGGCACCACGCCCAGCTGCTGCGGATCAAGTGTCAGCACCAGGAGCAGGTCAGTGTCTCGGGCTCGGGGCTGTGGCTGTGCTGTTGGGACCCGCAGGTGGAAGGTGGAGGGGAGCCAGCGCGGCCCCCCGCGAGAAGTCCCGCTCCGTAGGTGAGCTTTCCTGCGCGGTTCACCCTCCGACCTCGTTTCGTCCTGCCGTCCTCTCTCTTTCTCTCCTCCGGCCGCCCTGGCCTCCGTCTCCCTTCTTCTCAGGCGGGCTCCCCCCCTCCGGGCGCTGGCGCACTTGCTGTGCCCTCTGCCTGGAATGATCTCCCTCTGGACCTTCCGTGGCTCCCTCTTTCCGTCTCAGCCAGCTTTTCCTCCAGTCGCTTTCTCAGTGAGGCCTTGCCTTGTCTAAAATTACAGCCCCTTCCCACCCCCCCCCCACCTACACACTCTTCGTGTCCCCTCCTTGCTCTAGGGTTCCCTCAGCGCTTATCACTGTATCACTTATACTAATTTTCCTTGGGTCTTCTCTTTCTCATCTGCGTATTCCGCGAGGGCAGCGATAATCACAAGCAGACGCACGTCTAGCCCTCGTGAGGCTCCAGGGACTGCTCTTAACTCTCTACCTCTACTAACTCGTTTAGTCCTCACACCAGCCCTCCGAGGTGGGTATCATTCTCGTCCCCATCTTACGGGTGAGAAAACCGAGACCCAGAGGTCACAGTGCTGGTCACGGAAAAGCCAGGGTGGAACGCAGTCTGGCTCCAGAGTGCGTGCTCTCCAGCGCGAAATTAGAACTGTCTTCCAGGCTTCTTAGGCAGCGGTAGATGTCTGCCTGACCGTGCCTGCCCTCCGCGCACCTGCTGAATGAAGGCATGAATCCCGCTGGTTAACCTCAGCCCAGCAGTCTTATCAGAGAGGGCAGTGCATCCCGGAGCAACTACAGAGGATTCCCAGGGTTGTGCTGCCCCCCATCCCAGCCATTGCCCTCCCCTCCCTGCTCCCAGGACTGCCTTTCATGCAAGGAGACAGGGGTCCACTGTGCTTCTGGGAGCACCTGCACAGCCCCATTCTTTGCTCTTCTTTCCAAGTCCCCAAGGCTCTGATGCCCCAATGCCCACCTTCTAACGGGTGTGTTATTTCACGTCGTCTGCTTGTGACATCCCGAAAGTAAACCGGCATTTGTGAAGAGCGCCCTTTCGATCTCGGGCGAGCGCTGAGTGGCCCTCCATTATTGCGAACGTTCATGATCATGAACATTCAGGCTGCCCTCCTCGGACTGCTTCCAAATAAACATCCTGGATGGTGGCGGTCCCCAGGGGCTTGGGGACTCAGAAGGCACCAGGCCCAAGTCAGAGTAATGATAAGTACTGTTGTTGTCCTTTAGACTCTCCTCTTGGACAGCACTTTATTCAGCTTCTCAGGTTAGCATTCTCCTTTTCTGGAGGCCTGTGGAAACCGGACACACCTGCCTGCTTGCGGTGCTGTAGACCTTGAGATCAGGAAACAGAATAGCTTACAGCTAGAGTTACCCTGCTGCTGCTAAGATTAGAAACTGAGCCCCAGCGTCTTTCCTCCTAAGCTTGCAGAGCAGAGCTCCCGTGAATCCACATTTGCACCTGCTGTAGCCTTACCGATCTCCTGGGCCCTCAATACGTCTCAAACGTGTGCAGATATCCACTAGTTCTGTGCCTCTGTGTGGGCTGCTCTTTCCCACTTTTACGCAGAGTGCCTTTGCCTCCATATCCACTAAAAGACTTCTGGTCTGAAGATCTGTGGTCACCAGCAGGAGAAGGTGCTTGGAGGGAGCCCTCTGAGCAAAAGCTCGCGTTGGGGTGTGGTGAATGGAAACCAAGGAGCACAAGCCACAGCTGAGCGGGCCCGTCCACCAGCAGGGCACCACCTGGGGCCTCACTCGAGTGTCACTGGTGCAGAGACACATGCCGGGAGATGTGCTCTCGCCTGGCCTCTAAGCTGGGACATAGCAACCTTGTAGAGATTTTAGGCTGGGAATTACTGGAAAGAAAGAAAGGCCCTGACTTTCCCACTTGAGGACGAGTTACGTAAGCTACCTATGTGTATTTAAGAAGTGCTCTGTCTTATGAAGGCTTCTGTCCTTGATCCTTCAGAATAAACAGCTAGTGATTCATTTATTTATTCATCTAGGCAGAGGATATTTAGCGAATGCCACGGTCCGCAAGGCATTATGGCAGGCCACTGCGAGAAATGCCAAGATGTGGAAGGTGTGGATTTACTCCCTCAGGTTACAGATCAGGAAAGTTCTGACACAAGTGCCCGAGAAGCTGTAATACTGGGTGAGAAGTACAGAGGATGTGTTGAGGAATTTAGATTACTTCCAGCTGTGAAGATAAGGGAACGCTTTATGGTGGAAATAGCGTCTCGAGACTTCATATGTGAGCAAACCCTGCCTATGAAATTCCACTGGTGGGCGGGGGGGGGATGGGTGGTGATTTAAATCTGTGAATGATTCGGGTCCCCGATTTTGCTGCTGCATATCCCTTCCCCAGCAGAGAGCAATGCAGGCGGTGAGGAAGAAGGCGAAACGCGCCTCAGTCCAGTGATTCCAATTTCCGGACAGAAAAAACGCTCATGTGTTCAGGGCAGGGTGAGAGTCAAGTGTATGAGTGCGACGGAGATTGGATGGTCCACTCCCCGCGTCAGTTACCCATGCGGGAATCTCCGCGCTCTGTGGGTCTTCCTTATCAGGGACGATTGCGTTTGGCAGGGCTATCTCCACAGGTAGCCGCATCTCTGGGCTTCTGGAGCCTTCAAAATCAAGCTAGCTCATCTGCCTTCTCCTCGTGCCCCCGTGCCCCACGGCGGGCAGGGGGGAGGCGGCGTCAGCTTTGACGTGTGGGATTTTCAGAGGCTTTACTCAGGTCAGGAGCTCACTGTTAAGGCAGGCCGACCTCTCAGTTCACCGCAGGGTCTCCCGTAGGACACATCCAGCCCTTCCGTCACCTGGAGGGGCAAAGACTGTCCCTGCCTACACATGGGAATCTCTTGGGACGACTTGGGACAAAACACACCTCATCGTCCTTGGCCCACGTGAACTGAATCAGAATTGCTGAGTGGGTCCTGCCACGGGGTGGTTTGTGAAGGCTCCCCGGGGCCCAGCACCGCAGGTGTCCTGGGACGTGCAGGGCCCTGTCCTGCGGTCTCTGCTTCGGGGCACGAGCAGGGGGCATGGCCTTACCCCTTGGCTTTCTTCTGCGACTTCAAGACACGGCACGACTTTTACTTTTCACATTGGACTAAAAGGTGTTTCATTAACATCACCTCTCATTCTGTTATGTGTGGCCAGCTGCACATTAACAGAAGCCAGCTTGCCAGAGCTTTCCCGAAGCACGCAAAACCGATTTTCACTGTAAACACACGTGCTTTTTCCCTTTCCGCCCCGGACGTAGTTCCTTCTTTGCCCAGCTTGCAGCCGTCCTCTCTGGGCTGCCTGTGGCTGTCGCCCAAGGATACTCTGCCACACAGTCCGGTGTTCAGGGATCGGATTTGTGACCTTTGACCCCCTTGCTCCAAGACCCTTTGGCTGTCTGTCTTACTCCCTGACCCGGCCCGGAAGTCTCGAGTCCGGGGCCCCTGGCTCCTACCTGCGTTATGGGTTGCGCTCCACAAAGCGGGAGCAGAGCCCTCCTTGAGGAGCAGTGGCGCTCGCCCTTTGGAGTTTCTGCCCGCTCTGTCTCGTGTCCAGGACATGCCTTCCGCCCTTTCCCGAAGAAATCATCCTCATAGGCTTGCTGGCAGGCTCAGCGTCCCCACGCTTAATCAGAACGTACAGAGGCCGCTTTGTCCATCATCTTGCATTATGTCTCTTTGGTCCTGCTCGGCAGGCATTCAGCTCCCATCAGCGGAAAGTACACTCTCCCTAATCAGACAGAATGAGGTCCCCGGGGGCCCTCTGTCTTCCAGCACCAGAGCCCCCACACGCCGGGGGGGGGGGTGGCGGAACCGGGAAGATAGGGGCTTCTGTGAACAGGTGCCCACGTGCTGAGCTGCAGAGGGACAGAGGCGCACCCGTGAACGTGAGGCTGCCCTGAGTCGATGCCCAGGACACTGTGGCAGCGATGGAAGGGAAGGGAAGGAGGGGGCTCCTCGTTACCTAGGGAGGAACATTAAGAGAGCCCTGGAGAACAGTAAACATGGCGTTTCTGCATGACGGCGACTGTTGGACGGACACGATGACAGACGCCCCTGTGGCACAGCCCTCAGCCCCCTCTCCCTGGAGAAGGGAGGAGGGCGGTCCAGCAGCGGTTCAAGGGGGCCCTACCCCGGGGTTCTAAAAGGAGAAGAAGGATGCCTCACCCAGCCCAAGTGTGCCGTGGGCTGTCTAGTTTAGCGCCTTTTGCCTCTGACTGGGCGGCCGGTGCATAAAAGGAGCTTGCGTTTCCCTCGGTTCAGCTGGGCTGAACCTGCTCACGTGCCTTGAGAAGTTCTCGCATCTTCTCAGGCTGAGAGCCCTTACTGGCTGCCTGGGACCGTGAGCCCGTGCTCCAGAAGGCAGCCAGCAGCCGTGGGAAATGTCACGGGGATTAATATGACAAGAGGGAGGATGCCAAAAGTGGGCAGCCCCTCCCTCGTATTGTTCAAAACCCAAAAAGACACACAGAAACCTAAATTACTGAAGAGTAAGGATTACTGTGCCCACATTTGGGCTCAATGGCTCTCCTTGGGTTCTTTAAAGACCTACTGGGCTTTCCTCTCATTGCATGTGGGCTTTCAGAGTTAGGGACTTACTAATTCATTCATAAAAGCACCTCTGAGGGGCCGTAGCAGTTAGGTCATGCCCTTCCACCGTTCCTAACATGTTGGGGGCAGTGTTTTATCACCACTAAGTCAAAGACCTGCCTTCCACCTGACCAGAGGGCCACGTATCTGGCCACAAACATAATGTAGCATTGCCAGTCGGGGCACATCCCCCTCCAGGGATGCATGGGACTCTTTGGAACTCAGCCCTTCCATCCATCTCTCTTTCCTGAAACCACCCATGGCAGTTTCTGGAAGAGCCCGATACGTTTGAATCATACCAAGGTCTGATGAAAGATTTTTCTTTATACCGAAACGGGTCACATCACTCCAAATAATGTGTGGGTACTTGTTTCTACAGTGTGCTATGGGCTTCACTGACATCAGTAATAAAGCAGAAAGAAAAGATATTTCCATTTTTTTTTAAAGTCAGGGATTTATTTCTCCAAGAGACTAAACGGCTTTGGACAATGATGCCATAAAAACCTCATATAAACAGGAATTGGGCAATTAAACACTGTGGTAATCAGCCTTTCTGCTGATTGGCTTCAGAGCTCTGAGCCTTAAGGAAAATATCGTTCAACCAAGAATGGCCAGTAAATAAAAGAGAATCGTTGCACACCATGTCCGTTTTCCTATGATAAGGCAGCTTTCCTCACACAGCGGAGTTCACTGTTGGTTTTGCCAGAGATATTTCTTTTCTAGCAGATGAAGTTTTCATTTTCCGCAGGAGAGAGAAGTCAGGCAAATTCTCCTATGCGATTATCGTATCCAGAACAGGAATCGGTCCCATTTAAAACTAAAAATACTCCAATGCCTCCACTTCACGAGTGGGCTTCCTTTCTTGTGCAGAACGCTTCCTCCCTTCAGATCAGAGGTCGGCTTGTGAATTATCCGCAGACACATGAGGGACCTAGACTCCCCTCTTAGCGGGTGGCTGAATATGACTGGCTAGAAGCAACATATTCACAACTGGTCCACCAGAGAGCTTTAGGACCCGGGCCCATTTCCCGGTCCAGTGTTTTTGAAATGCCAGGTTTTGACACAGTAGGTTGTGAAATGAATTTAGTGGTTTGTAACTGGCATTTTGGAACACAGAGTAAGGCAGAAATGTTAAAGCCAGATTATTGCAAATAGGAAGAGAAGGTGCTGTTTTGTGGAACTTTGGTTTCGCGGGTGCACACGCCCATGCGTGATGTAACACACTGTGGTGTTTTCTACCGGTGGGTCACGGACCAAGAATTTAGAAGAACGTTCTCCTGGGGTGCTACTAGGAGGAGAGGCGGGGTTTTTTTGCAATCGCTCCTGAAAGCCACGTATTTGAAGTTAAAGCAACAGCCACACCGATAACAAACACAGTAAACGTGTGGGGAGTGCTGGGTTGCAGCGATCGGGAAGGGTGAAAATAAAAATCCTGAACCAGCTGCACCACCTGTGATTACATTCTGGAAATGTGCCTTCAGCCCGAGAAACCGGAGCAGCTCCACATTGCCTGGGAGGTCCAGGTGGTAATCTGGAGGGCGCGGTTACGGGGAAGCAGGTGCAGCGAGCACGCACAGATCTGCCGGCCTGCCTCGCTGCTGGTGACAGGATCCCGACGCGTTCGCCGCGGTCTTGCTGGGGGAGGCGACACGGTGTGTTGGAGAGAGTTTCGCCTGTGGCGTCGGAAGGACCCGCGCCGACTGCCGGCTCTGCCGTTTACGAGCCCTTGGCAAAACATTTCAAACCTCCCTAAGCCTCGGTCTCCTTGTCTGTTAAACGGGCATAAAAATACCTGGTTGGTGATGCTGCTGTGAGAGCCAAGTGCAGTAACCGATAGCAGGTGCGTTAATAGAGGTCCGTTCACTTAACATACCTTGTGCCTTCACGCCCCCGCCTGTCACTGGGCAACAGAGAGCAGAGCATCCAGTAGAGAACCCTCTTCTTTTCCTTAGGCACCATTACCTCATAGTGATTGGTGAAGGGGGAGGCATGGGAGGAGGAAGGGGATGGGCCGGAAGCCAGGCCCAGGGCAGTGAAGAGATGACTCGGGCAGCCGTCCCCCATGGGCAGCTGCCATCTTCCTGCGGACAGCCGGGCTGTGGCAGTGACTTCCCTGTGACCTCCCCCGATTCCGGGGCTGCCACGTCATCACCGGACCCTGGCTCTCCTGCCTGGGCACGAGGCCGAGATAGCCGTCATCTCGGCAGAATGACCTGTCCTTGGCGTTTCGGGCCACGGACCTTTCTAGTTGGGATTCCGCCTCTGTCCTCCGGGCAGCAAGGACACTGCTGCCACCCCTCCCCCCACTCTGTGTGTAACCATAGCTGTGGCCTCCTTCAGGTAGAAGACATCACGGCCAGCCATGAGGCTGCTGTCCTGGAGATGGAGAATAACCACACGGTAGCCATCGCAATCCTGCAGGACGACCACCACCACAAGGTCCAAGGTAGCCACCGGCCGCCATATGTGCGGCCCTTCGGGGTGGGTCGTGTGAGCCCAGCCTTTCCTGCCATCCTTCTTCTCGTGCTCCTCTTCCCACTTTCCCTCCCTTTCCTTCCGGGCTGTCTTCCGTGTCGCTTCCTGTGGCAAGAAGAGCTAGAAATCCAGGATCCATCCAGGTAACCACTTCGTTCCTCAGAAGCAGCCCCCCTCAGCCCTGCTGGAGACGAGAACCCTAGGGAGCCGTCCCAGGGGCTCACGCCCGCTGGGGCTCCTTGGTGGCTGCTCTGGGGTGCTGCTGCTGGCCGTCGCGATTGCTCAGAGCTCCTGAGACGGTTCTGATGGGGTCTCGAATCTTGAGAAGCACTATTCCCAAGTACGCCTGGAAATCCTGGGCTTTACCTTGTCTCGTCGCCTCTCGACACAAAATGGCAAGCCGCTGTAGGTCCGTGCACTTGCCCACACTTGTGGTGTGCTCAGGGCCACAGCAGCGCCCCTCTGGATCTGCGTCTCCACACCTCATAGCCACGCACCATATGCCCCGTGGGCTAAACAGAGTTCCAGACGGTGGGATTTCTTTCTACGTTTTTGTAACTTGAATGATCTTCCAATACGTAGAGGTTTTTGTGGGTCGTAACAACAGTAACAACATTTACTAATTACTACCAGGATTTTGACTTTGCCAAAGAACCTTTTTTTTGACGTGCATGTACATTAATATTTACAACTTCTTTTTCGATTCCAACCCCCCTCCCTTTTTTTCTCCTAGTCCGCTGACTGTGAAAAGTGTATTAAAAACAATGAAATGTAATACATAGGTTAATAAATTTTAAGAATTTGAAAGTTAAACATTAGAGTTTAAACTTTTTTTAATTTTTAAAAAATATTCATTTATTTTGAGGGAGAGAGGGAGAGAGAGAGAGAGAGAGAGCAAGTGGGGGAGGGGTGGGAGGAGAAGGAGAGAGAGAATCCCAAGCAGGCTCTATACTGTCAGCATGGAACCCCACGTGGGGCCCAATCTCATGAACCATGAGATCGTGACCTGAGCCAAAATCAAGAGTTGGGTGCTTAACGGACTGAGCCACCCAGGCACCCCTTAAAATTATTTAAGGCTATTGGGTTGCCTTTTGTTTCTGTATTTGCATAAAAAATAGACCTGGTAGGGGCGCCTGGGTGGCGCAGTCGGTTAAGCGTCTGACTTCAGCCAGGTCACGATCTCGCGGTCCATGAGCTCGAGCCCCGCGTCGGGCTCTGGGCTGATGGCTCAGAGCCTGGAGCCTGTTTCCGATTCTGTGTCTCCCTCTCTCTCTGCCCCTCCCCTGTTCATGCTCTGTCTCTCTCTGTCCCAAAAATAAAATAAAAAACGTTGAAAAAAAAATTAAAAAAAAAAATAGACTTGTAGATTTTTGTGATGAATGAAATCTCACTTAGACGCCATATCCAAGACCTTTGAATTATGTGTAAATGTGGAGGCAATGTAAATGTATTTAACGATAGCCAAAAATCTATGACTATCGTCAGGATGATACTTTCAATGACTGTTAAAACTAATCATGTAGACAGAGCCAGGTAGACCAGAAGGCTACATGGCTTTATATCAATGAAATCAGCCCAGACTTTTTTTTCCTCCCCAAATGCAAATTTCAGCTATAAACAACTGGATTTCTTAGAGACTTTCGCCATCATTACTTAAAAGATTTGGGTCAATGGAAACCACAAAGTCTTTCCTAATTGCAGCTCATGCCAGCCCGAATGATAATTGCTGGCCTCCAGAGCTCTCCTGTTCTGAGCATGTGATCCTGGCTGATTAATGAGACCTTTCCTCACTGCAGTTATAACATGAAAACAAATTGCTTGTGTAGCCAGAATGAGATGCGCTTCACCCAGCTAATAAGATTCTTTCATCTGGAGGAAAATAGAATCCATTCGCTTAATAACTCTTACATGACATCTCTTTCTGCCTAACTTGCAAATTATTACCAGAATGACACTTTTCACGGGACAGAATTGTTCCATACTGTCTGACAGGAACCAGTCCAATTAGTCCTTCCTTCTGTCTGAGCTTCTTAATGTTGAATCTTTGCTCAAGCAAATCCTAGAGATCGGTGGTTTCCAGAGTATGGCCCAGGAAAGCTTGGAGAATCAATGAGTACTGTGCGTGGAGAATCCAACTTGGCCAGGGTGGTGGTAAAGCAGGTTGTAGGAATCGTGTGTGTGTGTGTTTTGTGCACACGTGCGTTTATGGTGCGTGTGTGCGCACACACGTATGGGGACGTGTGTTCACGAGCACAACTGTGCTGTTTGCTTCCCTCGCTCATTTCTTTGCTCTTTCCCTCTTTGTCTTTCTTTGTCCTATTCCCCTGCTCCTTCTTTCACTGTCTTCTAAATGGGACTGCATATCGTTTCAAAATAATGGAGAAGTCTGTTTAGGCTTCAGCCTGCTATATACCAGTGTCCCTTATTTACCTGAGTCTGTGGGAGTCTTGTTTGATCTTTTTCAAGAGACCACATTAACTGTTTGACCTCTTCTCTCCAGAACTGATGTCTACCCATGAGCTTGAAAAGAAAGAATTGGAAGAAAATTTTGAAAAGCTGCGGCTGTCATTACAGGTTAATATTCATTCTCTTAAAGGTGCATTTGTTCTTAAAGTTTATTTGTTTTGAGAGAGAGAGTGTGAGGGAGTAAGGGGAGGGACAGAGAGAGAGAGAAAGAGAGAGAGAGAGAGAGAGAGAGAGAGAGAGAGAGAGAGAATCCCAAACAGGCTCCACGCTGTCAGCGCAGATCTCATGAACCGTGAGATCATGACGTGAGCCGAAGTCAGAGTCGGACCCTTAACCAGCTGAGCCACCGGGGTGCCCCAGTATTCATTCTCTTCACTCTGGTCTCAAGATGATGGCGGTGTCATTATGCCTGTCCACAGACATTTATCTAGCACCTACTGTGTACAGGATCCTGTGCTAAGCATCGGGATGTAGAAGTAAATGAGACATATGCCCTGCCCTGTGGGAAGTCACTGTCCACTCAGACAGCTGTGACCCGAACAGTGACAGACAACACAAAAGGTAAATACTTACACCCAGTGAATACTACCATTAGTGAGCGCCACAGAAGTTCTGAGATGACGGTCCCCACTTGCCATGGTCTGACCTGAGCTGTGTCTGAGGAGAAGGGAGTGCTTGAGGACGGTATTCTAGGCAGCGGGAATGGGGTAACGGTATCCCGTTGTGAAGGATAGATGTCATAGGACATGTTCCGGGAATTATCGAAGGGACTTTAATCACCTGCAAGTGGGTGAGATGAAAAGAACCTTCTTTGCCTTCCACCACCAACCTGCAGAAAATGTGGGTCTCCGAGGCCAGGGAGCCGCCTGGCTTCCTGCTGACCTCTGCGGGGAGAATGAAGGGCCTCCCAGACTACGTGCATCTCCCTCCTGCCTTCTAGAGACCCAGGCCACCCCCAGCCCTAAGGCAGAGCTGCCTGGGAAGCAGGGGTGAGGTCGGCGGCCCTGCTTCCCTTCCCAACCATCACAACCAGATTATTTGTTAAATATTAGGGACGCTCCGTGGGGAAATTGTGGGAGGTGATTACCAAAACCGCAACACAAAGGCGGGGATTTTGCTCTTTGACGGCGCGCTTTCCCCTGGCACTGTTCACTGACCAGAGCCTGCCCCCAAGAATAGCAACCAGGATGGTGCAGATAGCCAGTCTCGCAACTACTGAGCATTCTATTCAGAAGTTAAAATGGGAAACCGCCTGCTGCAAACCGACCCCCGACTCATCGATCCATCGATGGTCGCCTGCCTCGGCACGTGAACCCCAAACTGCCTTCGGGTACCCCACATCCCACACCACCGGGTGCGCGCCCCCTAAGGTGCACAAACCAGGACCATACTGTGATGTAACAAAAACCCCATCCAGTCCACAACGAAAAGAATTGAGAGTTTAGTTTCATATGTGGGTCCTCACGCTGCTGCTGACATTAAACCGTCGTGAGTTGTGCGTATTTTACTTGTGATTCTCCATGGGCAGATTTCATTTGGGCTGGAGATTATTTGGTGCAAAGAGGATGGGATTGTCGAGCCCCCCTTTTTGGGCTACTGGTGGCTAGAGAAACAGGTCTGGGGCAAGAGATTGGAGCTTCCAGTTTAAATCCCCACTGTACCCCCTCTTACTAGCTTTGAAATTGTGGACAGTTACATGAGCTCTGTAAACCTTACTTTCCTCATCTGTAAAATGGGGATGATAACGGAACCTCCCCCAAGGTGTGAGCAGATTAAGGGAAATGATGTGTGCAAAGTGTCTAACATGAGGTGGGTTCAAGGTAAATGCTAAAAAGTAGCAGCTATTAGGGGCGCCCGGGTGGCTTAGTCAGTTGAGTGTCTGACTTCGGCTCAGGTCACGATCTCACAATTTGTGAGTTCGAGCCCCGCGTCGGTCTCTGTGCCGACAGCTCGGAGCCTGGAGCCTGCTTCGGATTCTGTGTCTCCCTCTCCTTCTCGTGCTCTGTCTCTCAAAAATAAATAAGCGTTAAAAAAAATAAAAAACAAAAACAATAGTGGCTATTGCTATTATAATAGTTTAAAGCATTGCTGCATTTACTGTTATTATTATCATGCCATTGGTTAACTCCTGAGTGGCCCGTGCTGGGCCAGGTCACCAGCTGGGCCTTTCTGCCTCTTAGCTGGACAAAAAGGAGCGAACCCAAGTTGAAAGATAGTCCGTTCTGTCTGATTGCTGTGGCACCGTTGTGTGCCTGGCGGTCCGTTTTGAGTAATGGTGAAGAAGGCAGAAAATACACAGTTTGACATTTTAGATCTATCCTAGGTGGCGTTTGCCTGATGCGTCTTTTCACGGTTTTGTTTTTTTAACGGAGGGGGAGAGACTTGAAAGAAATGCTTCCTCTGACACCGCGGACAGGTTTGGGATAGGAGCCACGTAGCGGTACGTTTTTAGAGTCAGGTTCTAGAAGGTGACCGGGCTGCCCAATGGCTGTGTGCCAGGGCCCAGCCGGGTTTGCCCGGGGCTGTGATCTCCACTCACCAGCTCCTGTGGGTACAGACTCCCACTGATAACTATGTTGCTCGAATGTACCAGCATTTGCATTTAATGGCACTGTGGGGGCTTTTATGCCTTAAAAATGAAATGGGAAATAACTGGAAACCAAAAAAAAAAAAAAAAACAAAAACAAAAAAAGAGGAAAAGGAAGCCGCCAAAGATAGTTTGTAAAACAGGTTCCTCTGGCGAAATGAAGAAAGCAGTCAAGCCAGCGTTTCATACGTCACGGTATTGTCATGTGGAATTATATCATTCACAATACCTAGCTCTTCGTATCAGTGGGGTGAGGTCACTTCTCATGCTGGCAGAGTTCCTGGGGAGACCCTAGTCCCTGTGTTTTAATGTTACAGAAGTGGCGTCACTGGGCAGAGTATCTTGAGACACGCTGCGTGGACGAGGCCCCGTCGCTGGCTGCGCTGGGGCACCGCGAGAAAGCCCACTGCCCTGCACCCTTTGCTCGCCTGCCGTGCTCAGGCTGGGGTTGCAAGCGAGGTTGAGTGTAGTCGCATCTGCCCTGACAGCCGGGGGCCGGGAGCCTGGGTCCAGCCAGGGAGAGGCTCTCCACAGGGGAAAAGACTCCGCCCACACAGCAGCCCACGCCAGGGACATGCAGTCCGGCCCTGAGGCCCGGGAAGGCCAAGGGGAGGAGGCCAGAAGCGAGCAGAGCAGGAGAGGGGGCTGGCCAGTGGAGGCACCGCTGGTGGGAGAGCTGGAACGAAAGGCGGGGCTGGAGGGGGCAGGGAGATCTGAGCGAGCCGGGAGACAAGAAAGGCCGTTCGGAAGATGCACGGACACTGTGTAAAGTCCGTGCTTCATCTTGATGCCAGTGGGGTTTTACACGGAGGGGGTGACGGGGTCGGGTTTGCGCTTTCGAAGGCTCCCCCTGACTCCACCTTGAGGGCAGAAGGGTCCTACCCCAGACGCCAGGTGCAGGAAAGGGCCAAGCGCGTGGCTGAACTTCAGGGAGAGGGACCAGGAGAGCTTGCGGACCCCAGGAACATCACGCGGGTGGAATTGGCGGGACTCGAGCCTTGACCCCGAAATTAGTGCGTTTGGTGGTGGGAGGAGGGGTCTCAGGCAGACGGGGAAGGTCAAGGATGGTTCAATGGTGTAGAAACGAGGGCAGCTCTCCGTTGAGGTAGGTGTCTTGTTCTTCCTAAAGTCAGGGACTAGATGCCTCCCTCTGGTGGTAGTTTGCCTCTGTGATACTAAATCAGATCATTGAATCAGATATTAAGTAATAATTAATAATAGTTCAAGAATGAATTCAGATATTAGCCCACGAAATGCCTCCCGCCAACAGGCTCCTTATTTGGGGACAAGGGGCAGCGTTCTCATCTTGGGAGGTGCTCGGAGTCAGGCTGCCGGCCCCCAAGTTCTCCCCCGGGGTCGGGACCCTTCATGTGCAGCATGGGTGCCACGTGACCCCCTCTTACCACGTGGGACAGGCAATCCAAGTGGCCTCCACCTTGCGGCCCGGCAGGGTGGCCGTTGCCTCATGCTTCCCCAGGCCACAGTGCCCGCGGACCAAGCTGGCCTTCTTGTCGTGCCTTGCAGGACCAGGTACACATGCTGACCTTCCAGAGCCAGTCTCTGCGGGACCGGGCCAGACGCTTTGAGGAGGCCCTGAGGAAGAACACCGAAGAGCAGCTGGAGGTAGTCATACCCTCCCCCGTCCCCCCGCCGACCCGGCCTTGTGGCTCCCACAGGGCGCGCCCCCCCCCCCAGGAGTCACCTCTGCAGTCTTCCCCGGTGACAGGACCTCTGTGTCGATCCACTGCCGGAGCGACAGCTGGCCAGGACACGTCCCCGTCAACGCCTCTCTCCTGACACAGGGGACGGCTGTGGGGTTCTCCGTTGACATGTTATTTTTGCCAGATTCCACTCCCCAGCCACCGTCCCTGAGCTGGGCTCCACCCCGCCTGGGAGCTCTCCCCCCCCCCCCGCCCCCCGGCTGGGACCCACCCCTCCACTCATTCTCCCCCAGCTGTAGTTTAGGCCCGCACAGGAGGTACCCCCGATGGCTGCGTTGGTAACTTGAGGGGAGTTTTTTCCAGGAAAGCTGGCAAAACTCCTTCCCTCTGATGGAGGGTCGCCAGATAACATACATGACGCCAGTTTAATGTGAATTATAAATAAGTGAATTTTTTTTTAGCATAAATACATCCCATGTGATACTGACACTTTAAAAAAAAAAAAAAGGCGGTGTATCTGGAATTCAACCTTAAGTCAATGTCCTGTATTTTGTTGTTGAGTTATTGCATCTTGGCAACCTTTCTCTAGCGTTTGTTTTTCTGAAACGCCTTTTCTGCTTTCAGAACCACTTTGCTCACTTCCTATGCAAGAATCCCTCCCTCACACACACCTCCAACTCCCCGTGGACACAGGGGAGACCTGTGACTCCTGGCCTGTCTGCTGAATGAAGTGGTCTGGGCCAATGTTAAAAGCCAATGTCGAGTTTGCTCTTTTTCCTCCATGAGCTCCCTTTGGGGGATGGGCTGGCAGCCTCCAGCCACCCCAGCCTCCGGGCTGGTCAGTGGATGATGGCCTAACCTCTCTCATTCCCCAGGGAGCTGGGTCTCTCGTGGCATTTCCAGGGGGAGAGCAGCGGGCGTCTGTATCAGGAAAGGCCGTGAATGCGCCCACACTGACACTCCGGGGCCTCCTGGGAAGCTTGTTATGGAAGGCCAGATTTAACCGGATTCACGGCACCGGTGCATACTGGGCTGTGCTGGGACCGCTGGTGACCGGCTCTCGCTCTCTGCCGTTGTAGATTGCACTGGCTCCCTATCAGCACTTGGAAGAAGACATGAAGAGTTTGAAGCAGGTGTTAGAGATGAAGAATCAGCAAATACACCAGCAGGAAAAGAAGATCATTGAGCTAGAAAAACTGGTGAGTCGGCCTGCGTCCTTGGGAGAGCTCCAGTCACCTGAATGGTATGCCTTACTGGCATCATGGATTCACAGCCTGCAGACGGTGGGCCCTTCCCTGTCCATTGCTTACACCTGAGCAGAAATGCCACGGTTGGTCTCCAGGCCTTCCTTAGGAAGCCAGGAGTTTCTTTTATTTAATGTGTGTGTGTGTGTGTGTGTGTGTGTGTGTGTGTGTATGCACGTATGTATATGTAAATATGTATTTTTTTTTTGAGGGGGTGGGCAGGGGCAGAGAGAGAGGGGAACAGAGAATCCAAAGCAGGCTCTGTGCTGAGAGCGGTGAGCCCGACTTGGGGCTCAAACTCACAAACCGCGAGATCATATACCCTGAGCCGAAGTCGGACGCTCAACCGTCCGAGCCACCCAGGCGCCCCTGGGAAGCCAGGAGTTCTCAACGTTTATTTATTTTTGGGACAGAGAGAGACAGAGCATGAACGGGGGAGGGGCAGAGAGAGGGAGACACAGAATCGGAAACAGGCTCCAGGCTCTGAGCCATCAGCCCAGAGCCTGACGCGGGGCTCGAACTCACGGACCGTGAGATCGTGACCTGGCTGAAGTCGGATGCTTAACCGACTGCGCCACCCAGGCGCCCCGCCAGGAGTTCTAATAAGGGAACTGAAGTGGCTTCATTCTGTGCAACTGGGAGCCCTCCTGATGGCCTGTCTCCAGCCCCCCATCCGGCCTTCCTGCCCTGGGGGAGTGATGCTTCCTCCCTCCTCCCTGGGGGGGATGGGTGGCCAGACTGAGCAGAGCACTTTCCATATGTTGGTTCTTCCACCGACTGGAGCGATCCACTGGAGCGGGTGTTGTCAGGAGCCTCACTTCACAGACGTATATGCAGACGTATAGGAAGGGGGTGTATCTCACCCAGAGCCCGCAAGTGGCCCGCCCGGGCGGGAGCCCTGGCCCCAGGGCTCCCGTCCCTGCCCTCGCGGCCCTCTGCCTCCCCCTTCAGCCCGGTTGCCATGGAACTGGCAAAGGGGCCCGCTGGAGAAACAGAGCGCCCCAGAGCTCACTCCCCTCCCCTGCAGGCACAAGGGTCATACAAGGGCTGGAGCTGGAGACAGTCGTCAGAGTCACTAAGCAGAGCAGCCTGCTTCCAAGGAGACACCGTCTTGAGGTGGAGGTTGGCCTCGGGGGTCTCAGATCGCTGTTCTTCCTTTTTGACTGCTATATTCAAAATTAACTTTGATGCTGTAGAAAGAAAATACGGGCATTATAAAAAAATTATAAGATAGACGCAAATAAGGAGATTAAGATATCTTTCCAACCACGGCTAACGCTTTCCAGAGTTTTTGCTCTGTACGGTGTGCCCCCCCCCCCCACGTGCAGATGGTAGTATCCTGCTCTCTTCCAGCGAGCAGACCTTTAACTTGCCATCTCGGGGATGGATCATCTCATCTTACCTTTGAACGTTTGTCCCTGTTTGTCTCTGAGATATCCCTTGCCGCCGCTTTTCCCACACCAGGGGCTGATCTAGGACCACGTGCCGTATTCGGCCATCGTGTCCTCTCTTTCTAGCACCTCTGCTTTGTGAGGTGTCTCTCACTGTATGGCGTAGGATGGGGGCAGACTGGGGTGTGACTGTCCATAGCCAGCATCCTGGGTGATGGTGACCACGTGGAGCTTCCCAGCAATGTCAGAGCCCTGCCCTTCCGAGCCGTGCCTTGCAGCCCGGCTCACGCGAAGACCCACGACCCTCCGCCCCCAGGCTGGGCCATCCGCATTCAGTTGTCTGGTCACCCACCAGCCTCGGGGTTTATTTGGCTGTTCTTAGCCATGTGCCAGGCATTCTGCCAGCATGCGTGACTTCTCCTTGCAGAAACCTTTCGGCATTAAAAAAAAAAAAAAAAAAAAAAGACCAATTTAGTCACTTCCCATTCCTTGGGAGCACAGATGCAGGCTGAAGGCAAGGGCCTGACTAAAGAGCTACGACAGAGCCCGGACCTTTGGCCCTGACTCCCAGCCCTGTTCGTGGGAGGGTGACAGTTCTCTTCCGAGATCAACTCCCCAGCGGTGAATTTGTCATTTTCTTTTCAAAACAAAATTTACTTCTGAATTTATCTTAGAATGGACCTGTACTTCAGCAGGGCCCTGGGGGGACACACGGACAGAGAAAAAGGCGTAAGTTGCAGGGTGATACTTACCATCGATGGCATTAGTTTCTGATAGTGTACTGAGCCAGTCTCGGGCTTTGGGTTCCTGGCTGCCCATACCCTCAGAAGGAAAAAATGCGTCCGTGCTATTTGTATTCCCACCCCTCCCTTAATTCAGAATGTCATATTGTGCAAACACGACGGGCCAGGGATTGTGACGTAGTGCAGTTGACCCATCAGGAAGAACCCGGGGACCCGTCAGCCACCCTAGGTCCCAGCGGTGTTAGCAGCTCCCCTCTGACAACAGGGACACTCCCCACGAGAAACGTATTCTACACGGGAACCTGATGTGCGCACACACGTGCACAGTAGAGGTAAAAAAATGTTTATATCTAAAATAGTGTAACAATAATAGTTTTATTACTACGTATGGTTTGCACTCTGGTATTTTCTGTCCTGTTCTGTTTAAAAGACACAGGTTGGGGCGCCTGGGTGGCGCAGTCGGTTAAGCGTCCGACTTCAGCCAGGTCACGATCTCGCGGTCCGGGAGTTCGAGCCCCGCGTCGGGCTCTGGGCTGATGGCTCGGAGCCTGGAGCCTGTTTCCGATTCTGTGTCTCCCTCTCTCTCTGCCCCTCCCCCGTTCATGCTCTGTCTCTCTCTGTCCCAAAAATAAATAAACGTTAAAAAAAATAAAATAAAAAAAATAAAAGACACAGGCTGCTCACATCCCTCTAACTTGATTCTGTAATCACTAAGGCATCGCAAACTGCAGTCTGCCAAGCACTGTTCTTGACAACCAAAGCCCAGAAGCCTTGCTGAGCACCTCTTAACACTGTATCTTTTATAGGCGGAAAAGAACATTATTCTAGAAGAAAAGATCCAGGTTCTCCAGCAGCAGAACGAAGACCTCAAAGCAAGGATCGACCAGAACACCGTTGTCACAAGGTAGGGGGGCCCGGGTGTGTGAGCTTCCTAAAGCATGTGTCACCTACAAAGTGGCTTTGCCGTAGCACTTCTTTGAGGGCTCTGTTTTTGTCCCAGCATCCAATTTGCCTCACTCCTCCGAGCCGTGAGGCCTTCCCCACGCAGGCTCTCGGCCTTTCTCGTATGAAGAGAAGGACAAAACACACCACCACGTATGCCACCCGGCCCGTGCCCTGGGTCTGCATCTCGGTTGTCCCCACCTTGGGGGAAACGAGCGAAATCGGCAGAGATGCGTGGCAGGGGTCTCCAACGCAGCTGGGAGGTGGAAGGTTCCTTTCTGGGCGTTTTGGGGAGACCTGCCAGCTGAGCGTCCCCAGGCAAAAGAGAAGAACCACCTAAGCAGCCCCTGAGCTGCGTCAGCCGAGCTGGGCAGACCCGTGGGGGGCCCTCGGCCGCTGAGCCGTTCTCCTGGGCCGGCCCGGCCAGCGGACAGCGGGGGGTGCAGAAGCCAGAGGGAAGCCGTGTAGCCAAATGCGGCTAGCTATTCTGGGTAATAGCGTTCCCCTCTCAGTCCCCTGCTCGGAGGTGCTCCAACTCTCAAGGAAGGATGTGGAGTAAAGCAGGGTTGGGGCTCGGTCGGCCCGCGGGAGGTTATAGGCATACCTCGGAGATACTGTAGTTTCAGTTCCAGACCACCCCAAGACAGCAAGTGTCGCAGGGAAGCAGCCAAATGAATTTTCCCCAAATGAGTGGTTTCCCAGTCCGTATAAAAGGGAAGTTTACACTCTCCTGTAATCTGTTAAGTGTGAAATACCATTGTGTCTAAAAACCCAACGGACATGCCTTACCTTAAAAATACTTTATTGCCAAAAAATGCAAACCATCATCTAAAGTTTCAGTGAGTCAGAATCTTTTTGCTGGTGGAGGGTCTTGCCTCAATGTTGATAGCTGCTGACCGATCAGGGTGGGCTTCCTGGAGGCTGGGGTGGCCGTGGCAGTTTCTTAAGACGACAGTGAATTTTGCCTCCTTGATGGACTCTTCCTTTCACGAACGACTGCTCTGTAGCCTGTGATGCTGTTTGATAGCATTTCACCTACAGTAGATCTTCTTTCAGAACTGGAGTTAGTCCTCTCAAATCCTGCTGCTGCTTTATCTACTAAGTTTGTGTAATATTCCGAATCCCTTGTCGCTTCAACAAGCTTCACATCATCTTCAGCAGAGGCAGAGTCCATCTCGAGAAACCACGATTCTTGCTCAGCCTCGAGAAGCAGTCCTCACCCGATCACGTCCTGTCACGAGATCGCGGCAACGCCGTCCGCGTTCAGGCCCCGCTTCTAGTTCTGGTTCTCTCGCTGTTTCCACCACATCCGCAGCGACTGCCTCCACGGACGTCCTGAACCCCCCAAAGTCATCCCGAGGGTGGGAATCAACTTCTTCCAGACGCCTGCAAATGTTGACATTTTGACCCCTTCCCACGACTCGTGAATGTTCTTAATGACACCTAGAATGGTGAATCCTTTCCAGAAGGTTTTCAACCGATTTTGCCCAGATCTGTCAGAGGAATCACTCCCTATGGCAGCTAGAGCCTTACCAAACGCATTTCTTCAAGAATAAGACTGGAAAGTCAAAATTCCTTCTTGATCCATGGGCTGCAGAATGGACGTTGTGGGAGCAGGCACGGAAACATTAATCTTGTTCGACATCTCCATCAGAGCTCTTGGGTGACCGAGCGCATCGTCAACGAGCAGTAATATTTTGAAAGGAATCATTTTTCTGAGGGGCAGATCTCAATAGTGGGCTCCAAATATTCAGTAAACCGTGTTGTAAACAGATGTGCTGTCATCCAGGCTTTGCTGTTCCATTTATAAAGCACAGAGCGGATTTAGCATGATCCTGAAGGGCCCCGGGATTTTCGGGACGGTCCGTGAGCGCTGGCTTCAACTTGGGTCGTCAGCTGCGTTAGCCTCTTACGAGCACGTCATCTGTTCTTTGAAGCTTTGAAGCCAGGCACTGACTTCCCCTCTCTGGCTGTGAAAGTCCTCGATGGCATCTTCTGCCAACAGAAGGCTCTTTTGTCTACACTGAAAACCTGTTGTGCAGTGTAGCCACCTTCCTGAATTTTCTTAGCCAGACCTTCTGGGTAACTTGCTGCAGCCTCTACACCAACACTTGCTGCTTCACCTTGAACTTCTAGGTTATGGAGATGGCTTCCTTCATAAGCCTCATGAACCCACCTCCATAGCTTCAGACTCTTCTTCTACAGCCTTCTCACCTCTCTCTGCTTTCACAGAATTGAAGGGAGTTAGGGCCTTGCTCTGGAGTAGGCTTTGGCTTAAGGGGATGCTGCGGCCGGTTTGATCTTTTATTCGGACCACCCACACTTTCTCCGCATCAGCAAGAAGGCCGTTTCACTTTCCTATCGTTTGTGTGTTCGCTGGGGTGGCACTGCTAACGTCCCTTCAAGAACCTTCCCTTTGCACTCACAACTTGGCTGCCCATTTGACGCAAGAGGCCCCAGCTCTCAGCCCGTCGAGGCTTTCAACGTGCCTTCCTCGCTACCCTTTTGACTTCAAGTGAGAAATGTGTTACTCTCCCTTTCGCTTGAACACTTGGAGGCCATTGTAGGGTCATTCTCTGGTCTAATTTCAATACTGGCGTGTCCTGGGGAACAGGGAGGCCCAAGGAGAGGGAGGGGGACAGGGGAGTGTCTGGCTGGTGGACAGAACAGTCAGTACGCACTGAAACATTGGGGCGCCCGGGTGGCTCAGTCAGTTGAGCGTCCGACTTCGGCTCAGGTCATGATCTTGCCCTCCGTGGGTTCGAGCCCGGCATCGGGCTCTGTGCTGATGGCTCAGAGCCTGGAGCCTGCTTCGGATCCTGTGTCTCCCACTCTCTCTGCCCCTCCCCTGCTCACGCTCTCTCTCTGTCTCAAAAATAAAAACATTAAACAATAAAATAAAATAAAAGAACACACGAAACACACACACGCACGCACGCACACACAGCGTCCACAGCTGAGCTCCTGGTGCTGGCATTTCATTACCACCGCAGAAGCTCACGGGGGAGACTGTGCAGGGAGCAGGTCTGTGACCTCCCCTCCAGCAGGGGCGGCAAGACCCCACTGCTGACGCGAGCGAGGTGACTTCCCAGGCTCAGTCCAGCCAGCTGCAAAACACCTGGGTCCTTATCCCGGTCAGGTCCTCAAAGGCACCGTCAGTTTTTAATGCCACAAAGCAAGCAACTCACACTTCCTGGCAGACGGCACAGACCGCATCCATTCATTCTTCATCAGGCGTCCCTCGTCAGCAGACGTTCACGGAGCGTCTGCTGTGGCCGGGCCCCAGGCTGGACGCCGGGGGCTCAGAGAAGAAGGCTGTGGCCCCCGTCCTCGAGGGCGCCTAGCCCAGCAGGCAGGCCGACGCACCGAGCGTTTGCAGCAAGGGAAGGCAGGTTGCTCTCCTGGAGACCCAGGCCGGGGGCGGGGAGGCCGAGATTTGCCCCGAGGCCGACAGCACCGTCCCTGGGCTGTCCTTGTCGGTCACCACTGTCTGTGAGCCTCCTGGGCGGCACACCCACACCAGCCCCCCACTCCTCTCCCACCCTCTTCTGCCTTGGCATCTGCTCTGTCCGCCGGACAGCCAGCGCCTCCCCCTGACCGGGCAGAGGGACTGGGAGCCGACGGGTGTCGACGGAGAGACTCTGGGAACAGACGTGTCCGTGGGACGAGCGGAACTCACGTTTCAACCCGAGGTTCTTGGTCACCGTGGTCCCCCTTGTCCCTGTCCCCCCACGTACAGCCCCCTCGCTTGCCTCAAACCCACTGGCCTGGCGGATCTCCAGGTAGGTGCCTTCCGGCGTGACTGCTACTCGATCGTTTCTCACTCTCTTCCCGCAGACAACTGTCGGAGGAAAATGCCAATCTCCAGGAATACGTGGAGAAAGAAACCCAGGAGAAGAAGAGACTGAGCCGAACCAACGAAGAGCTGCTTTGGAAGCTCCAAACCGGGGACCCGACCAGCCCGGTTAAACTGTCCCCCACATCCCCTGTTTACCGCGGCTCCTCCTCGGGGCCCTCCTCTCCCGCCAGAGTCAGCACGACGCCCAGATGACGCCGCCGTCACGCCGCCTGCGGGAGCCGTGGCTCCTGTCCACCCGGGGCTCCTACCTGGAGGGAGAATTGACCAGGGGCCGGCCCGGGGCTGGCCCTGCACGCATGCTCAGTAGCTGCCTAGCTGCATTCTAAGCCAAGTCCTCTTCCGATCCTCGTGTAAGACTGTCCTGGCATTGGCACTTAGGAAAGCGTAAACGGTAGTGTCTGATGTGCAAACGTTTGACCGTAGTTAGAGCCAAAAGAAAGAAAGAAACTCCAGTTGTTCCCGAGCAATGAACTTTCACTGCAGAATTTCAGGTTAGTTACAAATAGCTCAGTTTTGAATATACATTGAATAATCATTGTGTACTGCACCGACCTGTGTGTATATTTAGATACACGTATATACACATGCAGCGGTTCTGAATTGCATTTTTTATAACACGAAGTGCTGACATATTTTGGTGAAGGTCAGCAGTTTTCTAACTTGTGCCTAAGAATTATTGGGAAATGAAAATGCATTTCTATCTAGCTTCCCAGGAATATTTCTACCCAAAATAGAAAAAGGAAAAAAAAAAAAAAAGATACAGAGAAGAAGCGCCTTGCAACCTACCACCAAGTGGTCCTCTAACAAAAACACCAGCGATCTGTGAACGGTAACTGCCTTTGGAACAGTCAGCTTCGTAGCCAACATGATGTGAGGTCACTATTATCCCATTCACAAGTTTTAACTATTACTCCTGTCGTGAGTGGCGAAGGGTCGGGGTGGGGGGGAGCCCCTCGGGGGTTTGGCTTTTCTCGTGGACGGCACTCATGACAGTGGCTCATCTACAGTCTCGTAAACACGAGTTTTGCTTTTTACCCAAGCGGCATCTTGGAATCCGTCGTCACGCTCTTGCACCCTTGGGAAAATGTGGAAGAGCCTGACCTTCTAGAGTGAGGGGGAGGATGGCCTTGGAGTTGGCCAAGACCATCCGCACTCCATCCTCAGGAAGGAGAACCACTAGTACGATCTGTATCTTGACTGAGCACAGAGTAGGCAAGCGTCCTCTGGCACTCCGTGCCGTTTGCTCTCATGCGATTCCATAAAGGGTCAACCCACCGAAACGGGACCCCGGGCCCCCACGTCATAGGCAACCTTCGGTTCTGTAACTCAACCCCCTCACTGTTCATTGAGGTGGCTCAGGGGTTCTGGCAGGAGCTTCCAGACAACCAGCCCTTCCGTCCTGGGGGATCCGTTCCACGCTGTGCTAGACCATCACATGACCTCCCGCAAAGCCAGGCGTGTTTTCTGCCGGACGACCAAGCAGTGCCACAGCCGACGGCGGTCCCTTCTTAGGCCCAGGAGGTTCTTCCCAATGGAGGAGCCCACTGAAACCGCCAGCCAGCGGTCCCGGCTCCCGGACTGGCATGCATCTCGGAATCGGTAGACTTAGACCGTGCGAGCTGTCCCCGTAAGTGCTATGGAGGTATAGGAGCAGAATACACAAAGAAAGACGTAGTTTTGACGGTCGGTACGGTGACGGCAGCGATGCCTTTGGTTCCCGTTGGTGACAAAGACCCTGCGCTTTCTCCCGATGGCCCCTCAAAATCGTCCCGAGCGCAGGGCTGCCTCTGAGCCTGCCCCAGGCCAGCGGACTCACGCAGGGATGCTCCGGGCTGGGAAGAAATGGCCTGCGGGGTGGGGGGGTGGGGGGACCTGCTCGGCACGCACGCGGCCAGCCTGAAGACAGGCCCGTCGGCGGTCCTTGCGTGAGTCGAGGCTGGCCGGCCTCGGCTACACCTCATTCCTCGCAAACCTCCAAGGGTCTCTGCCCATCCTAGGGACCCACACGATGGATCCCCATTGAAGAAACATTTCTTTTTTTCCTTTGGTGGCTCTGCATGATGTTGTGATATTGAGTTGGGCATTCCGTTAGAGTAGATCCTGCCACGTTGACGAAAGACACAATTATTTATTCTATTAGCGGGCGCCACCTGCAGAGGACGGCTCAGCAGCCCCGCGCTGCCAGTCAGGAACTGCTTCCATCACGACACCTGCTAAACGCACTTACACGGCAATACGCGTTTCAGTGTTACATTAGAACGTGCGACGGACGGCGTGGTAGCCTATTGCACAGTTGTAGAGACGTTAGAACCAAGTAATCCCTCGCTAGGTGGACTAGGGCTTTGCCCTAACCAGCCCCGACCTCGGGTACTTGAGCGAATTCCCACGTTGCTCTGGCCTCCTTCCTTCATCGTGGACGCCCGTCACGTGTCGCTCCTATCCTGAAACGTGGGGGGCGGCAGCCGCTGTGCCCCGTCCCCCCCCACCCCGACCCCATCCCTCCCACCCCATTAGGACTCGGACCTCTGACATGGAAGTCCCCCTGGCGCCCCCTCCCAGGCTGGAATGGTTTCCACATACGGATGCTGCAGCCTTCCCCGCCTGCCTCATACCCACCAAACCTCACCAGCCTCTTCCCGGTGTTCGGGAGACATGTCCGTGCCCTTGCACCCACCCCCGCCCACCACAAGTGGGATGAGGTTCTGGAGGGGGGGTGCGGTGTCAGGGGAGGGGAGGGGGCTGACGGGCTGGCACACTTGCTGAGTATTTGAATGGGGCCACACGCTATTTATCTGGCCCCTCCAGTTTCTGTGTTGCATATTTGTGTTTGAAGCATATTAAAGTTAACTTGAGGGACCTTCTGTGACATGCACTTGATGTAACCGTTAGCCCTCTCAGGCTTCAGGAAATTCAGGTTGGGGATCCAAGGCAGGGAGGCAGGGAGGTGTTTCGCAGGCTGGGTTCCTTTTCGGCGTGTGCCAGGGTCAGCGGACCGTCACCGAGAGCCCCTCTCCCCGGACGCAGCAGGTGCAAGGTGCCCACAGCTGTCTCCCAACCCCGATCTCCAGCAGCCCTGCCCTGGACTTGAGAGAGCTTGGAGGCTCTGCTCTGCAAGGCCATCTTCGGTGGGGGGGGGGGGGGGGGGGCTGGATTGGGCTGGAAAGGGACACAAAAAATTGAGTATATAGTCCCCCTCAGCATTGATTTCAAATTCAGACCTAGACAGGGGTAGGTTTCCACCCCACAGACGGTTTGATGTGTCCTAAGTCCCATCCAGTTTTATCTGGATCATCACTGACCTTTCCCTTGAGTGGCAATGTCCACAGCTACAGCAATTCCCTATCCTGGGCTTTCTTCCCCCAGGGGGGTGGGGGCGGGACACAGGACCCTGGAAAGTTCTGCAGCTCTCCCTGCAACATCCCGAGGGCAGCCAGGACACTCTCATTTCAACCTGAAAGCGCTTGCCCCCACCATCCCCCGGCCTCAGGCTGGCCAGCCGGACCCCGGAGTGTCCACGGGGGCCTCCCCCTTCTTGGGGTTACAAGGGAGCCCCCGGGGTAGGCCAGTTCCCCGTGGAGGTTTTGCAGGGCATGTGGCAGGGACAGCTATTTAGAGAGACTTCGAGTCTGCTCTCCCGAACAGTTGCTGAACCAGAGACTTTTCGCAGGTGATCCATCCCGAGTCACTCAGAGACCTGAGAGGGACACCACAGGTCCCCTCGGGGTCACCCGTGCTTCCAGATTGTTGAGGACAACTGCCTACTTATTAGTGATGGACTTGTCAACCGGACCTAACCTGTTAGTTTCCTCCAGGGTGTCTTGGGTCTTCCCCTTTCAGAATAACCACGTCCCCAGCGTCCTTGCCCCTACACATGAGGTAAGCAAAGGAAAAATGGATCATCTCAGAGAAGGGAGGGATGGAAGAGCTCACGTCGGGTAGAAACCTCAGAGCTGGATACTTCGCACCTGCCGGTGGGAGCTGCACGCTGTTCCCGCGCCTGGTGCCGCATCGTGCAGCATCAGTGGCCGGCCACCAAGCGATGACTCGAGGACCACACCCTGTCATTGCCTCTGGGATCATCGAGAGAGTCCCGGAGACTTTGGGTCCAATACTTTAAAAAAAAAAAAAAATCATGAAAGGCTGGTAAGCTGTCCCCGTTGTGAAGACGGAGTTAATTCACTGAGGTTTGCTGAGTCACTTATTTAAAAGCCAGGTGGCTTCTCTTAAACTGCCGTTGCCTCCAGGACAGCCGGGGCCCATTCTTCCCGCTCAGCCTGGAGGTTAGACGTGCTCGGGAAGGGCAGGTGCATTTGGCCTCCCTCACCACCACGTCCGCAAGTTTTGCCAGTGTGGGCACCACGGGGTGGGGGGTCGGGTGGTGCGCGGCTCTCAGCGGGGACCACCGGGCTGCACGTGACCGAGGGCCCCCGCCCGGCGTCCTGTGCGTCCTGCCCCCCCTGCCCCCCACCCCGGCCGTCTGCCAGGAGCACCCACACTCCCAGATCCCCGAGCACAGCACGCTGCCCCTGCACGCCCCCCCCCCCGCTGTGTGCACAGTGGTCTCTTGGGTTAACTGCACCCACACTAATGTGGCAGGGTCGTGTCCCGGTCCCCCCTCTCCCGCCACCCTGCAGGGGGCTGCCATCTAAGCAGGCGCTCGGGAGCTCGGGAACGTCATCGTTCCAAGGAGTAGAATCTGAAACCTCCACGGGAAAGTCCAAGCGTCATAACTTCTCTCGGCCCCCACTCCGTCCTGGAGCCACCGCGGTTTAGGTGCCGGACGCAGCGACACTTCCGCCTCCCCCCCCCCCCACCCCCCGCCACGTGGCACTGTCGTCAACAGCGGCGTCTCCGGCTCGCGGGGCAGCTGCACTTTGTAAGACGAAACTACTCCCTTCGGAAGAGGGGCGGACAGGGCGGCCCACGATTGGTGGCCCAGCCGTCGCCGGCTCTGTTCGGTGGCCGAGCAGGGCCGCGCTGGAATAGGCGGCCTCGCCCCCCCACCTCCCCCCCGCAGGCTGGAGGCGGGCGAGGAGTTCGGGAGGCTTCCTCGTGGCTGCCGGTGCCCAGCTGTTCGGAGGCGGCTTTTGATTCGCCGGAAGCGTCTCGTAACCAAACCGTGCGAGGCACGGCTTGCTCCAGGGGGCTCCCCCTCAGGCGTCCCGAGTTGGAACCCCCTGTGGGCTCAGGCTTTCCTGCGAAACGACTGACGCCCGGCTGGGGACTCCTCGGGCCGCTCGCCCCGCGCCGTGCCGGCCGCTAGGTGGCGCTGCGGCGCCGCGGGAACGGGCTCCGCCTGGCGCTCCCAGGGGAGGCCTCTCGGCGGCGGCGGCGGCGTAAAGGAGCCGGAAGGGACCGGCCCACGTGGCGTTCGCCGGGTGCGGGACCGCGGGGCGCTCCCGCGCGGCGCTCCCCGGCGTCCGCAAGCTGTCAGCAGAGCCTTTGACGGAGAAATCGCTCGCCGGGAGTCGCCCGGGGGACGACCAAGGGGACTCCCGCCTGCCCGCGGCCGGGCCACACTGCACACCCCCGGGTGCGGAGCGGGGATGCGGCGCAAGGTCCAAGCTCCGTGGCCTGGTGCGCCGTGTGGCGGATGGGCCCGAGATGGTCCGGGGGTCTTGCGGCCAGATACTAATGTGAAACCATCAGCGGCCCCCAGGCCCTTCCTCTCCTGGGGTGCAGGGTGTCCGCTAAGATGCCAAGGTCGGGCCTTGTCTTCACCGGGCAACACACCTCCCGGCGTGATCACCAAATCACTGCATCCTAGTGTCTGAGAGTATAAGGCCAGTGGACCGAATCTGTCTCCTGTGCAAGCAAATGCTTCCTTCCTCAGGGGGGGAACGGGGGTGGGGGGAAGGGGCAGTTCCTGGGAAGTGCCGGGCTAAGGTGCGCGGTGCAAGGCGGTTGGGCCACATTGGCGCCAAGTGCTTTGGCTGCTGAGCGGCTTTACGCCCTGGCTGGCGGAAACCTCGGTGGGAAGCCTTCCCCGCCCAAACTCAAGCCAAGTCTGGAAAGAGTGGGAGGTAGGGAGCTAGCGCAGGGGATCCTAAATGAGTGCTGGGGGGGGGGGAGATTCCCTGGTTGAGGTGCTATTTCATGGACTGAGGCTTTCCACCAAATGGCCGAAGGAAAACGGGGCATTACAACATCCGGCTGTAGGGAAACGGGAAAATACTCAAGAAGCAAAGGGCGAGATCTGGAACTCTCTATGGGGCACTGCCAGGCTTGGGGACCCAGCCAGGAGCGGCCACAATGCTTGAGAACACGCTGTAGCCGTAGACAGAATTTATTAGAGTTTGCAGAAGCATGAGATAATGTACCACAAAATAGTTTGATTTTACAACATATAGTAGTAGGAGGTTGTCAACATACAGTGTTGTCAGCAAAAATGGGATACAGAGCAGAGTTTCACATTTTTTTAAAGGTGATGGATGACCTATACGCTTGTCCTTAAAATAAAACCAGGAGGGGCCAGCAGGGACAGGCTGCTTTGCAGTTGGGTGTCAGAATCTTAATCTAGTATCACAATTGTAAGAAACTATAAGAAAACTATTAGAAAAATAGAACATCAAACAAGCAAAAAACATTATACAATTTACAGAATAAGAAACACAATTCTCTTAACAACGGCTGCACGTTCAGGAGAAGAAAAAGTTTACTGAGAAACCACAGCTCTTCAGGTTTGATAATAAACCAGCCCTCACCAGGATCATCACCCTCCGTGCTTCTTAGATCCATCAACGCTGAAAGGCACAACTTAAGCGGGAAACTTATTTTAAATACATATATTACAACTTCTCAAATGGGAAAATAAATCCCAAACTTTAAAAAAAAAAAGTCTGTCATCAAGAAACACAAAGTCATATACCTTGTTAATAATTTAACAAAGTCTTAGCGCGTCTTCCTGACCCTGTGGGACATGCTCATACCCTGAGAAATTCAATCTGGACTTCACAGCCAAGGTCTTTATTTCATGTGGGTTTTTCAGCCGGCAGTTCAACACACTTACAGGGTGATCCAGGAGGGGTCCTTGATAACTGTGCCCGGAGACCCTTGGCTGGTCCCCGTCCCTCTTGAAAGAGAGCACTGCCGCTCAATGAAGCGACGGGCACATAAACACTCTGGATTCTAGTGATGAATATAGTATCAAAGTCGGTTGACTTTTTTTTTTTTTTTTTTTGCCTTACAAACCCATTAGGCATCATAACTCTGATGACGAAATATGGAGTGTAGCCTCTTGCACCACTGGATAAAGCACTTCATTACCAAAAAAAAGTCCACAAGAGTCCAACAAAAGGTCTCTCACTCTCCCTAAGGGGCCTTACTTACAATACTCTCGTGATGATGGCAAACACCCATCTTAAATTATACGTGACAAATATACGTAACACATATTCAGTTCCATCTGCTGGTAACTCTGTAACAGTTCCGCACACAAGTGTCGCACACCTGTGCCGGCAGAGTGCCGACGTGCCTGGAAACACTTCTCCATCCGTGCCGTAACACCTCGGGGACGGGGCCTGGCACGGAGATGGCCCTAGGGAGCCGACAGAGCAATCGGCTCGTACTAGATGTGTGAAAGCAGGACACATGAATCCAGAAGATGGGTCCTGGCACAGAGCCAGCAGGTTGGCGAGGCCCCTGAAATGCCCACGAGCCCACCTAGTCGGATAGGGCCTTTACGAGGCATGCCCACACGCCCCCAAGGAGCCCAGATTCTGCCCCTGTGCTCTACCGGTGTTAGGCTCGGGGCCATCCTGGGCAGACTGCAAACCTCAGTCAATTCAGAACGCCCGCTCAGTGGTGGGGACGGCAGGGACGGAGGGGCGGGGAGAGAGCAGAGCCCAGGTCGCGGCCACGGCCACGGCCACGCAGGAAGCCCCACGAACGACCGCCAGGTGCCTCGTCCGGGCGTGCACATGGGAGCGGGCCAGGGCCTGAGGAGCTCGGGGAGGGTGAAGCCCCCGCCACGGTGCGGTCACCTGTGGACACGTAGCAGGCAGGGGGGCTGTGATACCCAAACCACAGCACCAGCACCTGGGACATGTCCTGACAGAGGTGACTCAGTGAAGCAAAACCACGAGTCAGGGGGCCGAGGGGCTCTGGCGACAGTATCAGGTCAGCAGTCCTTCCGAAACAGCCTGGGAAAGATGGCCCTATCGCTCCCCGCTATTGGCTTGGAAAAACAAACGGGGCCCAGAGTTGGGCTGAGGGGTGTGAGCCGGTGGGGCAGGCTGAGGCGTGTGCAGAGGCCCAATCTCCTGCTGACGGTCCTCCTCCTGGAAGCGGGCTCGGCCTCCCCGACCCACAGAGCCCGACTGCCTTCCCGGCGACCCCTTGCACCCCTCGCTCTTCAGCAGAGGTCCTGGGGCTCCAAGGCTCGCTTCTTTGTGAGTCTTCACGGGGTCGTGAGAACACGTAGGGCGGGGGGACCACGGGAGGCAGGGAGGGCTGCTTACTCAACACAAAAGGGTCTTTCCAACGTGGGTTGTTTGGGGCTGGGCCACAGATAAAAGCAGACACAACGTCCCCGAAGGGCATCTCTAGAAGTGTGGAATTTCTGATGATGTAGGAAAATAGTGGCCAAGACATGACACCGAGAATCAGTCTTGCTTGGACTGGGGAGGCGGGGGTGGGGGGGAAGGCCAACTGTCGGGCACTTCTGGTGGTTACTTCTTGCCTGTGTGTGTGTGTGTGTGTGTGTGTGTGTGTTTGCGGGGAAGGCATGAAGGCCGGGGTAAGGAAAACCCTGTCCACACGGGGGAGGCTTACCCCAAACGGCGCTCGCGACATCACCGTCCTCGTGTACAGGAGAGGAAAGCTCTGGCAACCGCACAGAAGCTACTCTCGACAGAAGCGCGGTGACCTCGCCAACTATTTATCCATGCCCCCTCAGGTGTCCTGTCCTAATCGGGAGGCTCCTGGCCCTGACAGGGGAGGCAGCGGGGGCTTTGCACCACCGCGCGGGTGAGCCTTGCTGAGGCACTTGCCGGCTTTGGGGTGAGGAAGGGGGAGACTCACGCGCCAGGAGGCCCTCACCCCGCGGCATGTTGTCTGTTATCAGGCAAACACACCTTGTCGGTTGCTAGAACGATCCACGATGCCAGCTGAAACATCAACTGTATACACAGTCTGTTGTGTGCTCTCTTGCACAGACATTTCAGAAAGAGAAATTAAAGTTAAAAAAAAAAATTTTTTTTTCTCTTCCCTCCGCCTTCCGTCTTGGGCACTCTCTTTCCCTCAAGTTCTCTTTGCCTATGTGGAAAAACAACAGACGAATCAAGCAAACAAATAGCTAACAAACCCTACAAGACAGCAGACAAGAAGAACCCCAACAAAATAAGTTAATATTTATCAAAATATTGTACAGCACCAATCTACATAAATTTAAATATCTTTCTTTGGAAACCCCCACTTTGGGCTCTCAGGCCCCTCCCTCTGTAACATTCACAAATGATAATTTAGAATAAAGCTTCCGGCAAGGCGACCGGGGCCTAGAGCAGAGGCGGGCCGCCACCCCCCACCGACTGACCCTGCCATCTGGCCACTTCATGAATTCCTGCAATTCTCTCCAAGGAGCTACCGAGGGAGATGAGACGAGTGCCGCCGATCGATCAGGCTTCGTTCTACCGTATTTGTGTCAAAGGCCAGAAGGGGAAGAAACGGGAGTCTGGGCTTCAGAAGCAGCGTTTACATTTTCCGGGGGATCCACACGCCCGTGTCCCTCACCTGCCGTCGACAGGGGGCCCTTCTGGCTCCCGAGCCACACTCGAATGGGAAGGAAGATGGAATCCGTGCTCGTGTTTCCTCAGGCTCCATCCGCAAGAAGCGTGTGAGCCATGGAGCGCTCCGGTGCGTGGGAGGGGGCACGCTGTGTACAGGGACCCCAGCTGGCTCTCCAGCTTAAAACTTATGGAGACAGGAGGTCCGCGCCCGGGCTACAAACCCATATACAAACCTGCAGCACGTGGACGACAGATACACGACAGGGACAGCGACAGGACCCCAAATTCTCACGCGCGGACCCCACACCGAGTAAACATCTGGCCATTTTCCAAGTTAATACTAAGCGCCAACTTAATTTGGAGCGATTCACAGATGCTAACGGGACTCAGCTCGATTACACAGAAGAGAGGGGCCAAAGAGATCACCTCAGGGGCCAGAAGCAGCTGGGAGGACCGGCCACCGTCGCGTCAGGAGGAGCAGACGCCTGCCTTGGGAGCCTGGCAACACTCGAGAAACTGACCCGCACGTGCCAGAGGGAGGGAGTCAGCGCCTGGCAGAGGCCCACAGAGAACAGCGCGCTAAGCTCTGCTGATCTCAGGCCAGGCCTACGTAAACGCAGCATCACGTTCCGGTTGCTCGGGACACGCCGCCGTCGTGCAAGACGCCAGAAGCAGCAAGAACTGGCCTGGGCCCGGAGGGAGTACACCTGGCGGACGGCCCTGTGCTCAGGCGTGAGGAGCGGAGCCGGCCAGCCCTCGGTCCTTCCGCCTGGTTCCCGCAGTGGCCTCGGTGCCACCGCGGAGCGGGCCGGGTTCCGTCAGCAGTCGGGGCAGAGCTGCAGCCAGGAAGAGGAAGTGAGGGAGGGCTCACATTCCTCACGACCCCTTCTGGCAGCACAGAGGACAGGAGCGGGAGAAGGAAACCAGTCCCGCTTCTCCTTTCTAAGCTGTCCTTTGGCTCCGGGGGTAGCACTACTGGGGACACACTGTCTGGGCAACTCATCCTGCGTGTACGGTCGGCCTTCAGGGTTGAGCAGGGAGGTGGCTGCGGAAAGTGTGGAGTATGCACGTGTTCAGTGCCAGAGCGGTCCTGCGGGGGGGGGGGGGGGGGGGCGGGGGGGGGCGGGCTGGACTCCCAAGGTGACGAGAAAAGGTGGCCGCCATTCTGCGGCCGCAGCAGCACGGACACAGAGCCGGCGAGGACGGGAGCTGTTCTCTTTGTTCAGAGGGATGTCAGGAGACACGGTGGAAACCACAGCCAAATGGCCCCAGCCGGGGAGCTGAGAGAGGTGACTGGGACCTGGTGCCACCTGCCCCGGGGCAAGTCTGTGCGAGACACACGGGCTGTGGGCCGAGGCTGCGTTTCAAGTAGCTGCACCTTCTGCTGCGGTGGGGCTTGGATGTGGGGGGGTCCTGACGCACTGGTGGAGAGAGCGAGGTGCTCCCGGGACCTCTGCGGGCACCCCTCGGGGCTGCTGCCACCTCTGGGGGCGGGGCCGTGTGTCACTTGCAATGGTCCAGATTGCCGTCAGGAGTCCTTGCTTGCTCGGCGGCCAGGGACGCCTCCTCGCTGTGCCACAGACCGTAGCCAAAGTAGATGATGAAGCCTGCGGGCCGAGAGCAGAGACCGGGAGTGAACGGGGCAGGCAGGGCTCAAGGGCAGAGGGCAGAGCAGCTCTGGGGGAGTCACGTGGCCCCGCGGGAAAGTCTCTCCGTGCTGCCGGACCCAGGCCTGCGCCCACAGCGAGCAGCCCTTGTGGGCTCACTTTCTGTATCTGGAGACGTACGGGACTCCTCCACTCCAGCCTGCAAAGGTTTCGGTCTCGCCCCTCCGGGCGGCGAAGGCACGCTCCAAGGGCAGCCTCACCCTGGAGCAGTTCCTGAGCAGGGGGGGCAGCCGGGGGATCCCCGGAGGGGTGCTGGTCCCTCAGCTTCATCCACTGACCACCTAGTTGGTGCCCCACGGCCACTGGAGGGGACAGGACGGACGCTCCAGCAGTCATACTGTTTCCCGCGAGGGTGGGATTTCCAACAGGGGTGGGGCTGTTCCAACCGGGGCTCCCCAGGCTATTCGTGTGACCTCCACGGCCCTGACTGCCTCTGTTTCTCAGTCCATCCCAGGGTCGGGGGCTCCAAAGGTCTGTGGTGGGGCCCAGAGATCTGAGCTTCTAACTGGCCACCTAAGGACTGGGGCCCGTGTCAGGGACGCAAGGAGAGCGGGCCTTAAAGGAAGGGCTCAGCCACCAAAAGCCCCGGAAAGAAGCCAACGGCTTGGAGCACATCCCGGGAGCTCACGTCTGGGACGCGGGAATGAGCAGCTCCCCCTGAGCCGGCTCTCTCCCAGGAAGGCTCTGTGGGGGCATCTGTGGAACCAGCTCAGGCTACACCGTGCAGACAACGTGGGGCCTGCAGAGCACGACCGTGAGGCGGCAGCTGTCTGCCCCTAAGTGTGGTGACGCAGGGCCGAGGGCTTTGGCAGAAAACACAGGCCTAGAGTCCCTGCTCTTGCCGGGGACGCCGAGGGGCGAGACAAGGCCCGCTCCCCAGGTATCAGTGCCGAGGACGGAGTCTGAGTCCATTTTCCGTAGTCCCTGGTGTCAGACGCTCAGGGAGGGGGAGGGCCACGGTCAGCCCCCAGCAGGGCCAGCAACCACACGGTCACCCCCAAGCCTCCCGCAGACCCCACCAACACGCACAGCCCACGTGGGCCAGTGGGCAGCTACTGGCCGGGCCGGGGGAGGCACGGTCCAGGCCTTCTCGTGTCAGAGGAGGTGAATCGGTGCTTTGTCAACAGCAGACTCACAGCCTCGCTCTTGTTACCTTCCACTTGTGCCCAATGACATAACTAGTTCAGGCAAGAGCTATTAAAATGAAAAGCATCTGAAGGGGAGGGGAGGACCCACAATCTACTAGGAGGTCCTCTTTGAGAGAAAACTGCGGACGATGTGTTTTCACTACATTTTGAAATCTGAAGGGAAGGAGGCTCAATGACAAGAGGCACCCAGCCAAGTTGCAGGAAAGAGGACTGAGCAGCACAGCACCGGCTCTGGGGACCGGTGTGGGGGCGGGCGGGGCTCTGAGAGACGCCGTCACAGTGCAATCCAAGATCTCACGTACCTATTAGCATCCACACTGCGAACCGGACCCACGTGCCCTGGTCCAGCTGCATCATGAGATAGACGTTCACAAAGATACTCAGGACGGGAAGTACGGGCAAGAAAGGCACCTGCAAAGATACCAGCTGAGTGTCAAGTCTGCAGGGAGAGGAGCGCGTGGGGACGACGCCTTTTGAGTCCTTTAGCGAAACTACCTAGGAAACGATAGCGTCCCCGAGATTCGGACAGACTGTGCGATTTACACGGGGAGGAGGGAGTGAGCGTAGCCCAGCCCACATGCACACACACAGACGTGCCCACACACGGGCAGCACGGGGGGGAGTCTGGTTCTAAGCTACTGAGTGCTGAAGTGAGCTCTATTCTGATCCCCCCCCCTTCCTATTCTCCTGCTAAAGAAAGGGCTAGAAGAGGGACTTCCACTCATCTCCAACAGTGGACTGCTTTATTATTTGTGTCACCTCCAAGGCTTGGTGACGCCATGCGATCCCGCTGGATCCATGGATGAAAAGCCCCCGCGGAGAGGTGTGCTGTGACACCCGAGGGGCGGGGCAGGGAAGGGTGCCTTCCTTCAGGACCGGCCCCCCTCAGCAGGTACTGTCTGCGTCTCATGTTTTCGGAGGCTGGCCGGCAAGCCCCCCCTCCGCAGATACCTGAGCCTGGCAGAGCCCACGGTCCGTGGCACATGTGTGGGAACCTGCCAGGCGGCTCCCTAGGGGCCCCTTAGAGCTGCTCACCTTAAAGGAGAGCTTGGTCTTGCTCTCAGGCTGCCTCCAGATGATGACTGTCACCACTGAGCAGAGAAGGGCAGATATGGTGAGCATAAAGATTGCCCACAAGTCCCCTTTTGTCAGCGCCTCCTTTCCAAGCACAGCCACAATGCAGAAGGTGAGGATTAGAATTGCTAAGGAGGGGAGAGAGAGAGAGAGAGAGAGAGAGAGAGGCACAATTCAATCTTGTTTCAAAACCCCACAGATATCCTCAGTTTTCCCCAAAACCTACGGAGAGGGAGGCTGTACTTCTGCAGCCATCAACCACCATCGCGGTCCAGCAGCAAGACACAGGCCTATCCTCTCCTGCACTTGCCTCCACCACCAGCGCCAAGAAACCATACAATGCCAACGAGCAAGACCCCGAACACCTTACAGGGAAGGGCAGGCTCTTACCTATGAGGCTGGTTGAAATGTTCACAATTAGCCCGGAGAATTTGGAAGGCTCCATATTTCTGGGTGAAAGTATGGTTTTCAAAGAAAACCTTTCTGCTTCTGGTAAAAAGCCTGTCTGGGAATCACTGGTGCTCACCAGTTCATTCTGGTCCACGTGGTCTAGTTCATCGGTGGTTCTGGCCATCTGGTATACCATGTTAGGCTGCTCTGGCTGATACCTGTGAAGAAACGCGGTGCACGACCGCCAAAACGTGCTTTCAAAGGGCAGGAGGACACACGCTAACTCAAGTCCTAAGTTGCCCAGGACACAAAGCATAAAATGGGAAGAAGATGGTCAGGATGATGCATTCTCTGACAAAGCAGATCCAGGGGAGGGGAGCTGAGTCCCCGCCTTCTGTTCCTGCTTCTGGGCAACACCCTCCTTGGCGTCTCGGATTTGAGACAATTTGACCTCCCCCGTGAACCAGCCCAGAGGAATGTCCTGACATGGCTTCTCTTGCTCTGAGAAGTGGCACCGGCCCTTGGATGCTTAAGATATTAGGCCACTTCCAACAGAACCATGGCTGAAGGGGACTAAAAATACAAACGGAAATAGAACGCAGTAACATTAGGATCCTACTTGGTCTAGAGAGCCAGAGAAACGTGTCTGCACGCTGACGGATTTGAGAAATTCTGTTTGTGAGACCTAATTGGATCAATTTATTTTAAAACTCCAAATGCCTTAGAATAAATAACTTTATACAGCTGGCTAAAGGACTGAGCCTGTGGCCTGATTTCCAAGACACAAGCTTCCTGCAAGTAAAGCATTCATATTAAATGAGGCTCCTTATCTTCCACCCAAAACAACAGAGCTCAAATCGTTTCTACCAGCTGTGAAAAACAAGAGTGCTTGCGGAATTATTTTGCATATAATGTAAGAGTGAACATAAAGATACTTGACCAGTTTTTCACTGATTCACTTATGTTAACACCAGTCAATTAAGAATGTGAGGGGACCTTGGAAAAGACGCCAGTGTTGAGCCCTTAGGAAGGAATAAGCGGTCAGAAAACTAGCAAGCTAGTTTTAGCTGATTCTACACAGCCGCTACTGAGGTTCAACTGAGGCCTGACGTACACTGGACGCTAAGCACGTTAGAAATGGAATGAACGGTGTTGCAAGTATTCCAGGTGACCACCACTGAGAGTCTCCATGACTCCATATTCCCATGCTAAGTGCTCCCTTGAGCCACTCCTGGTAGTGAGGAAGTAGAGCCCTGTCCTTCCAGAGCAAGGAACATTGGAGCCCGGGGGGGGGGGGGGTCATCTGGGAGCAGGGCACTGCAGCAGCTGGGAAGGGGACACCAAGCCCAGGCCCAGTGCTGCTTTATTATGGCCATCCTTGCTTGGGGCTGGTCTGGACCACACAAGGCTAAAGCAGCCAGAACCTGGAAAGTCTTATTGAACATCATCAACCTTGGCCGCTCCACACCCTACACAGCAGCTCACTCCTCC
The DNA here is from genome assembly GCF_022079265.1 of Lynx rufus. Classification (NCBI taxonomy): domain Eukaryota; kingdom Metazoa; phylum Chordata; class Mammalia; order Carnivora; family Felidae; genus Lynx; species Lynx rufus. The sequence goes on from NW_025814823.1 coordinate 8,865,840, forward strand.
AGTGGTAGTGCAATGCTGCTGGAGAAGCACCACACTGAGCTCAGTTTCACAGAACTTGGATTCCTCCAATTCCCTCCAATTCCCACCAAGACTAGTCCCCCGTGCCAGTGCCCTCCGAACTAAGAACCTGGACCGAACCGAAACCATTACCCTAAGCCTTCAAAAACTCTGTTCCCTGGATCCGGGCCCAACAGTTGGGCGGAGAACCTGTCTCTATCCTCCCAATATCTCACCAGAAAAATGAGGGCACGTAGTAGTGAGAGGCGGGTCCCCTGACTCTTCCTTTTCAACGACGTTCTCTGTAACTAGGCTCTCAGCCACCAAATCCCACCCTCTCCAGGAGAGTTCCCAAAGGAGCTATCAACAACCTAAAATTTACACTGTATAAACCATTAACTTGATCTTTTAAGAGGCTAACAGGGGGCACCTTTCTACCACGGAACCCAGAAGAGCCATACGTACCGTAAGACCAACACACAGGCAGCCACCAAAGAGTAAGCCAGGAGAGTGCCAATTGACATGAGGTCCACCAAGTCCTTCAGGTCAAAGAGAAAGGCCATCACAGCTGGGGAGGAGACAAACATCAGGATCCATGGATGGCCCTCTACACACACTTACAGCCAGAGCCACCACCCATCCGTGATCCAGGCCACACAGGGGATGTTGCTTTTACTTGCTTTCTCACCCCAGCCCTCTCCATGCAAAGACATGGTGATATTGCTTAAAAGGAAGAAAAGCTCAGAATTAAATCACACACACAGTCCTCAGCAGACGGTAATGATAATTAACATTTATATAGAGAGTACTTTGATCAACATGACCTTTATTGATCCTTACGGCAACTTTGCAAGCTATCCCTACTCTACAGATGGAGAAACTGAAGTCAAACACGTTGGGAGACTTATCTAAGGTCACACAGCCAGAAAGTGGAAGAGTCAGGATCTCAGCTAGGTGCTTGTGGCTCTGAGTCCGGTGTGTCTTTCTCTATACCAAGCAGACTCACAGTCAGGTATATCTATCCATCTATCTACACACCATCCATCCATCCATCCATCCATCCCCCCCCCACCATCTATCCATCTATCCAGCCATCCAACCACTTATCCATCATCCATCCACCCAGCACTCATTGAGGGTATGCCAGTCGATGAGCACTAGATGTATACCAACAAACAGGGCAGACCAGATAGTCTCTGGCCTCCCTGAGTGTATCATCTAAGACTTAGGCATCAGCAGGCAACAGTAATGAGCAGGTGGGTGAAGTCAAGTCCAGTGCTCTGGGAGGACTCACAGGGGCTCCTAACCCAGACAGATGAGCATGGAAAGCAGTGTTACTTCCACAAACAATAGCATTAGCTTTACCATGACCCCCACTTAAAAAAAAAAAATACAACATGCATGCTTATTTGAAAATCTTTTGTAATTTTTATGAGAGTATATATATCTCTATTTATGTGGGTATACATGTAAAGTTTCCCATTTAAAAAATAACTTGGATAGATCTACTTTGGGATATTTTCAAATATCACATGCAAACAACGCAAGTTAAAACATAAACACAAAGCCATGACTTTTCCAAATACTTCTCAAGCCCCTATAGATCACTCCGACTACAACAAATTTGAATTGGGGCTAAGTAACAGGATCAAAGAGCAATGCTGGGCCTCATGGACAATGAGAATAGTACCCGACCGTGCATGCCACAGATGCCAACGTTCCCACTCACACAGAAACTCAAGCCATACTTTTCCCATGTGGGGTGGTTTTCGAAAACCAAACACTTATTTCCCACCCCCGCCAAATGAAAAGAAGGAGCAAATCCCTGGTTTGGTGAACGCATGTGCTTTCCAGTCACTTTAAAGATTATAATTTGATCTCCCTTGATCAGCACAGGAAGGAAATTAAAGGCCAGTCTTCAATATAATCAAATTGCATGTAAATACTGAAAAAAACATTCGCTATTTCCAATTCCTTAATCTCTTAAATATATTGGTCACATCCTGACATACGGTGTCCCTTAACCTAACCACTGAGGTCACCGTCAAGATTGTACAATGACACAACAAATGTGTTAAATAATGAAACACCGGCTTTCTTTCATTATATAACATTAATCCACACGACTAAGCACACTTTGCTAAGGGCATAAATACTACTAACAACAATTCGTTCATGTAAGGTGGTCAAATGTCTTACCAATGGCTATATGGCAAGTCCCCGCGGTACAGACTGAACGTGTCCTGCTATACCAAAAAGACCCACTGCGCCACTCACACCCTGGAAGGAGCCAGCCACTTTGGCAGAAAGACAAACCAGGAACCAAGAGCCAGATCTACTGGGTGTGGGTGTACCTCCTCACTTCGCATCTCTGTGCAATGGGATAGTGCCTGCCCCATGGGGCTAGGAGGGGCCGTTATTAAAGGAGAAAATACAGAAAACCAACAGCATAGCGTATATGCACGTAAGTTTCCTTCGAGGCTCCCCTTTTCTTTATCAGGAGCCCCTGGAATATCACATCACTCCAAAGGTTCTGTGGGCACTGATTTCAGCTTCAAAACTGTCCTCTTGGTGAGGAACCTGATATTTGAGAAGATAACCTGATAACCTCCTCTGAGCCTCTGAGGCTGCAATATTTATAAACTCATACAGCAATTGACCCCAGCAACACCCTCAATATCTCCTGGAAAATAGCAGCACACTTCATAAGACACTGATACTAAGGGATTCTCATTTCCCCGAGAATTCCCAAGCGAAGATACCCGGACAATGAATTTCCAGGACTAAGAAAGTCACCTGGCTTATACCATGCACGAAGATGTCACCCCACCCAAGTCTACTCAGGGACATTCAGAAAAGGGGCAACGTGAACAGCTCTGAAGAAACAGTACGTGTTCCACGCCCTGCCCAATCAGAGGACAATAATAATAAAATAATTCAACTTTTTGAGAATTCCATCACATCCTCTGTACAACCGGCCTCCCCCTTAAGTCAAAAGGGCAGTTATCTGGCAGTAATCCAGGTTCCAACGGTGAAAACCAAACATGAAAAGGGCCAGTTCCAACTTCTCACAGACCAGTGCAACTCAAGATATTTCCCTGAGGACTCAACAGTTAAAATACTGGCATGTGGAATTCTTACCAGCAATGGCACCTGAGGTCAACGTGGCGATTATTGGTGTTTTGGTCCTATCGTTGATTTTGGCCAAAAATTTAAACAGCAGTCCATCTTCAGCCATGGCATAGATAACTCGAGGCATGGGGAACATGGAACCTAAAAGACTAGACGGGAGGAAGAGGCAAAGCGCACCTGTGACACCAACTCATCGGGAAAAAAGGCACCATAACGTGACCACTATGTGGTTTGCCATGACGCACACCACCGAGAGGGAGCCCTGAACTTCTCGCCAAGAGCTGCCACCCTCCAAACTAGGTGAAGTCCACGGCTACAAGACAAATTTCAATACATCAACCCTGGAAAAAGCACTTACGGTGGCTGTGAGTCAGTGAATGGCAAATGTCTAACATAAACGAGGGTAGGGTCTAGTCATAATTTTTATGAAAGGGAAATTCTGTATTCATTCCCACGATAACTCTAGCTCAAACAGAAAATAAAAGGACTGCTGCGTTCACGAGGATCTCTCTGTGGTTAATCAATGTTTACCAAATATTCCCTATATATACAGGCTAATAGGAATTCCAGGGGCAAAATGTTTCTTATTAAAAGGCAATTCCCTTTCTCAAGGGAGCCTCTCCTCTATGGCCAAATTACGGTGTTCAAAGAGGTGGCCTGGTCCAGGGGCCAGAGCTGGGGACAGAAAGCCAGCCTTGCTGAGCAGATGATGTTAGAAAGTGGGCCCCCGACTCTCCAGAATGAAAGATCAATAACAGTTCGTGGTTTGGTTGATAACAACAAGGGGAGAAACCACATCATCAGGGTTGGGGTGCTGGTTCGACTTCAAGGGAAAAGAGTGACGTGAACAGCACCCCCCGTGCATCGGGCCTCACACGGCCCGCTACAGCTTACCTTCCCAAGAGCTTCAGAGGCCTCACCTGGTAGAGAGGGCACAGAGGGAGCCGACAGCCACCGCATACTTGGCACCTTCCCAGCCCACGTGCTTGAAGGCATCGGGCAGGGGGCTGTCCTTGTCCAGGCAGAAGTATGGCATCATGAGTGTGAGGGCGGCAGACACCCCGAAGTAAGCAATAAAGCAAATCAGGAGGGAAGCGACAATCCCCACGGGGATGGCCTTCTGAGGGTTCTTGACTTCTTCACCTGGAAGCAGCAAGGAGTCAGGCCCAGGAGGGTGAGCCAGCGAGGGGCATCCCCACGAACCCAGAAGGCGCCTGAAGACTTTCAGTGTCCAGAGAGCCCGTGCCCCCCACGAACGACTACCCCGCAGTGCTCGGCCCAGTGGGAAACACGGTCTTTCGGGCTTCTGGGACCCACGGGGGGTGGGGGGGGGGGCGCTCTCCCAACACAGACCAGAAGACCCAGACGCCCAGGGATGACGTTCTAGGCCTTTACTCCGTGGTTCAGCCAAGGAAAAGACTTGTTTTCTTTGGCAGAGAAAATTCAGGAGGCCTGATAGAGCCCAGCCTATTCAATCACAAGAAGAACAATATTTTTAATGGCCTCATTTCTCCCGGATGATGCACAGATATGAAATCAGGCTGCAGCTACGGCTGTCATGATCCCATTCTGACGGCTGAACGGTTAGTCACGTTCATGATGCAGACTTTCCTGTCAGGCGCTGCCGCCTGGGGAAGTGATAAGGGGGGGGGGGGGGGGGGAAGATTAGCAGGAAGCTACAAATCTACACGTTACTCATGTGTGAAGGAGCTGCAGCCGGCACATGCCCGCAGGAAGGAAAACAGCAACCCGTGGGTAAAGTCAGTCCAGCCCATCTGACGAGAAAGGAGGACCCTCCGCCCGGGCTCCGGACGGCGGGCAGGCGGGCGGCGTACCTGTGGTGGCAATGCAGTCAAAGCCCACGAAGGCGTAGAAGCAGGTTGCTGCCCCGGACAGGACGCCAGAGAATCCGAAGGGCATGAATCCACCATCACCAGGTTTCCCTACTTTCGTGTCACTGGAAGAAAAGAGCCAAAGACCATGAACACCCACTTCACGGTCCTGAAGAGAAGCCATTCCGGTCACCCCACCTGCCGCTGGGCAGGGGCGCTCCAGACCCTTAGTGAATGATTCCCGAGACAGCTGTCACCCCACCGGTCACCCGGTGGGCCACGGGCCTCTGCTTTGTGAGGCCCAGCCACAGGCGCAGTCGCTAAGCCCTTTCCAGAAGCACCTTCTAAATGTCAGCTTCGGGGAGGGGGTAGGGACTACGAGATGGGGGTGCCCAACGGGAAAGTGGGAAGAAACCAGTACATGAGGCCTCTCCCCCAGGACACTCAAACAAACAACATATACTTTAGAACCCAGAGCTGCCAACTGGGTGCAGGGCCCCCCACCCCAGGAACCAAATGTGTAAAGTTTCCCATATTTACCAGTAACTCAGGTCTCAAAAGCAGCAGAGATACTGAGGTTAAAAAAAAAAAAAAAAATGAACTGTGTTATTAGTCGACGAAAGCGCCTCCTAAGCCCCCACACGCACGTGGTAAGCAGGGATGCCTACATGGGTGCGGACCAGCGCCTACATGGCTCGGGCACATGGGCGGGGCTCGGGACATATCTGCCAAGGTAACAAATACCCAGTCCAACACATGTTGTAAGTCCTTTAAGATTCAGAAAATAGTTCCAAGGAAGTGAAACGTGAGTCTCTAAATAGTGTGTCCAGGCCCAGAACAGCCGCACGGAGCCCGGGGCTGGCCATCACGCAAATCATTCTGGATGGCTCCTCCAGGCCCTGCCTGTCACCAAGTGATTCTAAGCCTCATACGCCCCGGCCCGCTGCCACCGCCTGAAAGTCAGCAGAAGTCCCAGCCCCCTTCGTCAGCCGTACGTTTAGCTGGCTGCAGGCTGCAGGCTTTCTGCCACATGGTCACCTAATACAGAGTGCCAGAGGACAACTGTCCAGCTCTGCAGAGCAAGCTGCCCCAGACCACGTGACTTCCAAACATAAGAGGAGGAGCCATATAGAATATTCCAGTCCTACAGATGTTCCAGTTGGGTTAGCAAACTGTTGGCCAAATTTGCTTTCAGAGGGATTTATCAACTAATAAAACAGACAGCCACTTTGGACCCAATGTTTCCTAATAAAGACTGAGCCTGGTACGGATTCCTAGGGGGTTCCTGGTAACAGAACCTGCCACCGAGCCACTGGAGGTCAGAGCGTGAAGCCAGTCCTCAATCTGGCACCTACTACCGTTCAGTAAGTAGCAACGTGAGGGAAACCCCAAGAAACACACAAGCGATAGACGCAGGAAAAATTGTTGCTGCCAGACTCAAAGGGAAGTTGTCAGTTTAAGCTAGGACTAAAATAAACCCAGTTCCCTGTAACTGTCAGGACAGACAGACAGGCGTGGAAGGCCTCCAGATGCCTACCCGCCTCCGCAGAGCCCTCTAACATCAAGGGCTATGGAACAGCCGCGAATAAGAACAAATGAGCGCCAGGACTGACGGGTTTGCTTTAACAACCGTAAGTTAGAGGCACCCACAAAGGTTTTAAGAATTCCATTTGAAGGGAAGAGGAAAGTGCAGGACATTACAAACATCAAACCCTGGAAAGAGGCCTCGCAGAAGAGGGCTAGGGCCAGAACGTGCCTTTGTCACGCGAACAGGTGAAGCGGTGACCACCGAGCGCGGAGCTGGGGATGCCTAGCAGAGCACAAGAACGGCATCCTCCCTCCTCAGGACCTCAGCGGGGCAGGACTCCGATGGAAGGGGAGCAACACAGAAAGTCTGTCCCTGCATAAACTCCCGGGGCCACCAGCAAGAGTAACCAGGTTGCCACCGACTGTGTGTCCCCTCCAGCCGGGGCCCTTCTCGACTCACTGGCCACACGGGTGCTCGGACACCACGTATCGACAACAAAGGACAAGGTCCTCGCGTACGAAAAGCCCTGCGGGATATGCTAGCAAGGGAAGCACGCGAGGTGCAGAATGTACCTCCCTTTATGTGAAAAGAGAGGGGAATATACATATAAATTACGTATATGAGTTACAAAATAAATGTAAATGTATACTTACAATTGCTTGTATTTATACCAATAAAAGCTAGAAGCTTACACAAAAAATAGTAAAAATGATCACCTATGGCGGGGAGACAGTGAGGTAGATGAAGGAATGGGACAGAGTTTCTCCGTGTAAACCTTTTTATAACATCACGACATACAAACCACGTGAAACATTATCTACTCAAAAAATTAAGTTCAACGTTTAAGAACGGTGTGGGGATCCCGCTCTCGGTGGCAGCGTATCGCTGGGAAACCACCACAGAGCCCATTCTACTTTGCCTCGAACCAAAACGTTTTGCAAAGGCTCTTTATACAGATCAATAATTAACCCGTGATCTGCAGGCGGTGGTCGTGCCCGCTCGGCATCTGGCAACTTACACACGAAGAAATGGGGAGGCAGGATCGTGCCACCACGTGGCGAACGTCGCCTGGCGACAGAGCAGGCTGAAGCCAGATCTCAGATCGGTGTCCCCTCCCCTGCAGCCGGGGTGACCAGCTCCTGTGCATCCCACTCAACCGGTTACCCAGACGTTAGCAAATAACTGGCAGAGGAAGGAAGGAAGAAACATCCCTGAGCCTGGGGTGAGGACTTGAGAGGGAGCCTCCGTGGTGGTGAGGGGGGTCCTCCCCCTGTGTGGCCTTTTCCCACGACATCAGTGGAAAACATCCTTCACCAAGACTCAACCGCTGTCGCTTCCACCCACCAACCCTGACAGAAACTGCTGGTTGTCCCCAGAAGCCACACCCCCTTCTTCTCCACGGTCCTAAAACTGAATTATTCTAGCTAGACATGGGAACACCAGGAACAAAGACAACATGCTTCTCAGATTCTCCAGCTACAAGGTGTAGCCACTTGATGTAAGCAGGCCTGGTGTACGCAAGTCCTGAGAAACATCAGGCAAGTGAAGTGGAGAGCGAGGCTGCTCTTCTACTTTTCCCATTTTCTTCCTGCTGGTGGGAGCCATCTTGGACCCTGGGGTGATCTTGGGAATGTGGGTGTGGACAAAGCCATCAGATGGAAGAACCACCAAAGCAATATGCTGGACTGTCTGCAGATGTTCACTTAAGAGAACTACGCCTTTATCTTGTGGAAGCCAATGTTATTTTGGGGTTTTCATCCCAACTGAAGACAGACTATCCAACCAAACCGTCTCAGTAGGTTTCTATGCAGTGCTGTATCTTTACACTTCCTACATCTGTTATCCATCTACTGGACTCTGGAGAAGAAAGCCAGAGGGAGCACGTGGCGAAGGCAGGAGGGAACCAGCCAGACTGATGACATTCCTATTTCAGACCAAGAGACAGACTCCAGGTTCACGGGGGCCTTTACAGCCAGTCACGGAGAGAGCATCATAAAATCACAACCCGATGTGGTCAGAACTGCCACCAAAGCCACGCAGGCTGAAGCTCCGCCATGCTTAGTGGTTTGGTCGGGAAAAGCCCTATTGTTTCAGAGAGACAAGCAATTTCATGCAAGGCTACATGGCCATGGTCAGAAGTACAGATCTACGGCTGGGGGGCGGTGGGGGGGGAAGCAAGCAGTTTAGAGGTTTTAATAAAATGAAAGAGCAAGCTACACCCGAGACCCGCAGCACTCTACTGCAGAGGCAGTGTTCCCGAGGCTGGGGCCAGCACAGTTCATCACCACCAGGACACAAAGTGTGTGAGGACAACCAATGCTAATAAATACCATCAGCTGGCGCAAACCATCTCTTCGTAAACACAATAAAATTACATCTCGATCGACAACCAGGAAATAGGACCTGCCATCTATATTTAATTCCTGATCTGTAAATAGCAACCAGAAAGATAGTCCCCCACGTCTCAGAAATCTACTGTTACTTCCAAGCGTATTTGGAACTGGCTTCACTCCAGGCTGAGTTAATGAGCACCAATAAATGTGGCATAAATGCGGCTCAGGAATGCTACATTAGAAATCCTCATTTCTCAGGGGTGCCCGGCTGGCTGAGTCAGTACAGCATGTGACTCTGGATCTTGGGGTCATGAGTTCAAGCCCCACACTGGGCAGAGAGCGCACTTAAAAAACAATTAAAAATCCTCATATCTCTGTAATCGATTTGAACCATTAACCACATAGTATCTCATGCATTCAATTCAATAGTTTCCTGTAGTGAACTAGTCACGCATCAATGCCTGTCCAGTGACCGGACCACTGGAAGATATGACCCGGCCCTAACCGGAGACCAAGTTCCCCATGACCACTGGGACCCCCAGCATGGGACCTCATTTCTCTGCCTCCCTTGCAGCTAGACGTGGCCACCTACTGGATTCCCACCAGTGGAATGTTGGCAGAGGGGACACGTATCTTCCGGATCTGCCCTTTAGAGCCCTGGGCATGCTCTCTTTCACCCCCTTCCTCCTCTGGGACAGCTGGAGCTTGCCTGTGCCCACAGCCCAGGTCTGACCATGCAGAAGAGGACAACATCCTAGGGCATGACGGAACAATCAGGTCGACGACCAGGGTTCCCGAAAGCCTGTGTGCAGACAGGATGGCCAGTCAACATGGTGTGCTCACGTCAGGATCTGAGACATCCTTTTAAAGCCACTGCATTTAGGGGCGCCTGGGTGGCGCAGTCGGTTAAGCGTCCGACTTCAGCCAGGTCACGATCTCGCAGTCCGTGAGTTCGAGCCCCGCGTCAGGCTCTGGGTGGATGGCTCGGAGCCTGGAGCCTGTTTCCGATTCTGTGTCTCCCTCTCTCTCTGCCCCTCCCCCGTTCATGCTCTGTCTCTCTCTGTCCCAAAAATAAATAAAAACGTTGAAAAAAAAAAAAAATTTAAAGCCACTGCATTTAGGGGCGCCTGGGTGGCGCAGTCGGTTAAGCGTCCGACTTCAGCCAGGTCACGATCTCGCAGTCCGTGAGTTCGAGCCCCGCGTCAGGCTCCGGGCTGATGCCTCGGAGCCTGGAGCCTGTTTCCGATTCTGTGTCTCCCTCTCTCTCTGCCCCTCCCCCGTTCATGCTCTGTCTCTCTCTGTCCCAAAAATAAATAAACATTGAAAAAAAAAATTTTTTTTAAATAAAAAAATAAAAAAAAATAAATAAAGCCACTGCATTTCAAGAGGGTCTCCTTATCAGAGCAGTTTAACCTTTGGTCATAATTAAAGTAGAATCTCAGACAAAACCTCACTCCCCCCCTTGTCCATCCTAGAACCCTAAGATTTACCTGAAAAATCTGACAAAAAAAGATCGAAAAGAGAACATTCTAATTGGCTGGCTTTTCTTTCCTAGGTAATCTGAGCTTGCTGACGAGGCTTCACTGAGGGCCCTGACAGAGCACAGGTCTGATAGCAGGCCTGTCACCTGCCTCCCATCCCGGGCATCTTGAGTCAGAGACTATAAGGGAGATGGGGCCACTGGCTTTCAGGGCTGGTGTACCCCAAGTCGAGGGTGGGAGAAAGAGACCATTATAATCACATTTCAACACTTTAGTCATTCTGAAAACCTCTGATAAAAGCCTGTGATAAAAGTTTCACATATTTCTTCCCTCTGCATTATTAATAGGAAGACATTTCAGGGTCAAGTGCCATCACCATGGTTTTGCAGAGAAAATCTTCTCTGAATGTAAAACTTAGAGGTTGGTCATGAAACAGAACGTGAGGAAAAACAGATAACTTACGGAGTCTGACAAAGATCCCCAACTATGTGTAATCTTAGAATTAGAATGAAATTTGTTTTCCTGAATAGCCTCATCATACAATGTTCTGTCGAGATCAGAGAAATGAAACCTAACACAAATGTCAAACAAATAAAACATTCTCAGCTATTTTACTGCAAAAAAAAAATTAATTCAAATTCAAATTATATTTGCTGAAAAGGCATATACTGTTCTAGCCGATTACATGCCCCCAATGCATGTGTGTATTGTTAAGTACGAATCAGTTGGGGCGCCTGGGTGGCGCAGTCGGTTAAGCGTCCGACTTCAGCCAGGTCACGATCTCGCGGTCCGGGAGTTCGAGCCCCGCGTCAGGCTCTGGGCTGATGGCTCAGAGCCTGGAGCCTGTTTCCGATTCTGTGTCTCCCTCTCTCTCTGCCCCTCCCCCGTTCATGCTCTGTCTCTCTCTGTCCCAAAAATAAATAAACGTTGAAAAAAAAAAAATTAAAAAAAAAAAAAAAAAGTACGAATCAGTTGTCACATGCTGAGTGGAAGACAAACAACTCACTTGTTCAGGCAGAGATGATGGGATGTGTTCTTGAAATCTTCCTCTGCGAGCTGCCAGTTTTTAATCGATCCTTTCACGAATCCTGACACCATTATGAAGCCCAAGACCAGAACGTTGATACAAGTGAATATTTTGTTGACCATGGCTGACTCCTTCACACCGAGAGTTAAAAGTCCTGAAAAACCGCACAAATAAGAACATTTTGCCTGAGGGTGTTAACTTTGGGCCAGGCAAGTCCTTCCTGGGACAGGAACAGGGATCGGACGAGAAGGTGACTTATAAGAAGAATCCAAGTGGCACCAAACCTCCCAAGATTTCTGTGAGCCTCTGGGAACAGGGCTGAGTCAGTAATCTTTCTAGAGGTAGGTATCAAAATAACCAAAGTCCATGGGTGGTTCATAAAGCTGTCGAAGTTGGCCTTCCAGGTCAACTCCCCTCTGGAGTTGAGGATGTCACCCAGGGGGCACCAAAGGACTGCAGAGATGGGGAGCACCACGGCCAACCACCCTGGAGAGCAAGCCCCCCACCCAGGGAAGAAGCGAAGGCCTCTCCTGGCACCCTCTCCCCCTCACTAATGTACTTTCCTGGGACTCCCCTCAGTGGGGCAGGAATTTTTTTTTCTCCAAGGAGGAGACACTTTGCTCAGTTTCTTGGTAGAATGAAGGGAGTTCTTCAGATGAGAAAATTATTCAGACTCACTTCGGAATGTTAGCGATGACAACTCTTGATGATTAGGGAACCACGGAGCATGTGGTTCATCATCAGACTCAGTGCATGTAAAACAATGTCTAAGCTAGACTAATTATAGCTCATAAACGCACATCAAAAAAAAAAAAGGTAAGTGATAACAATACACAGGAACCATATGACAACACTGTCTCTGAGGCTTATAGGCCACAGGATCACCTTGGGGTGAACGTGCCATTTGGGGACTTCTGTGGTTAAACTCCTGGCTAGCTAAGAAAAGCCTGGAAAGGCGTCCAGGTGACAGGTGACCACCACTTATGACTTGAGACTGTTGCCCTGCCATGTACACCTTTTACACTTAAAATATAAAATGCATTTCGCACTAGATTGAATTCTGAAGTGAAGGCAATAGGAGGGAAGTGAGCAATTAATCACAGCGAATACCTCATCGTGTTCTGCCCTGTTTTCTCTTTGGCGTCCCTCCCTCTCATGTTTATGAAAATCTCACTAGTGCGAACTTGATTTCTGATACGTGTTTCTGCCAGCTGGACCAGAATACTGCTGAGACTGGCCTGTGCAGGATGATTTCAATTACATGGTGCGTAAAATAAGGCATGTTGTTTTTAAAACCCACCCAAGGGGCGCCTGGGTGGCTCGGTCGGTTAAGCGTCCGGCTTTGGCTCAGGTCGTGATCTCACGGTCCGTGAGTTCGAGCCCCGCGTCGGGCTCTGTGCTGACCGCTCAGAGCCTGGAGCCTGTTTCGGATTCTGTGTCTCCCTCTCTCTGACCCTGCCCCGTTCATGCTCTGTCTCTCTCTGTCTCAAAAATAAATAAACATTAAAAAAAAATGAATAAAAAAAATAATAAAACCCATCCAAGATTTTCTAACCTCAAAGGGGAATTTATCTGCATTTAGTCTAATGCTTACACCGTAAATGCCACATAGAACAAAACTCCCATCCTCAAGGCTGAGACACAGACAAACATCACTAAGAACAAGCTGCCATCCGCTGTGTTCAAGCAATATTTGGAATTTTAAAATTCTGGACCCACAATTCTGTCAGGAGACTTACCTATTTAAAGGGCGTTTTGACAGCTGTTAGGTGTAAAACCATCTAAGACTTCTCCAACACCCAAGGCACACGGTGGTGCTCCAGACCGACCTCACCCCCTACATCTTCCGGGCTGAAGAATGCCACTTTCCTTTCCAAATGCTCATCCACCGAATCAAGGGAATTTGCACTTCTGGGTCACTTGTACAAAAAGCTTGCGGCCCTCACAAAATCCTACTCCACAAACCACTACACAAACACCCGAGACTCTCCTTTAATTAAATGACATGTGGCCTTGACAGCTATTAAAGTACCTTGTGTGTACCAGAAGCCATTAAGACAAAAAAGATGTCTGTATTCGTTATAGAAAGAAAAAACAGAAAATGAGGGAAAAGGAGAAAGAGAAAGGGAAGAAACAGACCTAATGGGAGCCTGTCTTACCCCTCAGGCCCCTCACTGCAACCTGACATGTGTGTGACTGTGGAGCTTTACCTGTTAAGATAAGAATTATGATCACAGCGAATATGTCTGGGTTTTCGGCCAGCACTCCGGGGGCATTCAGAGCCATGTGCATCCGTGAGAACTCCCCGATGGGTTTGCCAATCAGCTCGTCGAACGTCGCACTCCAGGCCCTCGCCACGCTTGAAGTACCTGCCACGAAACACAGGTACCAGAGGAAACTGAAGAAGAACAGTTAACAGTATTTGTCATCGAGCTCAGCTCCACCTCCGTGCGGGGGTCACGGATGACGCGCTGGAACTTGGCGGTGGCAGCCGGACCCCGGTCTGTGCTAGCTCGGAAATGAGACTCGATTAGTGTCTGCAGTGAAGTGAGAAGAAAGGGCAGGTTTCACGGGCCTGGAAAGAAACACAACTTCCCATCACAACCCAATGTGAGCACGTATACTGTGTCCCAAATCTACAACTAACAAACGTTTTACAAAACAGCGTTATGACCCTTATCGCCTGAGACGTGCTCTGATGGTATGTATTCAACTCTACATACTTTATTTTGTTACTGAAAGAAATACTGGTGGCAAACCATAGCATCGATTGTGAGATCCACTCACGGGGTGCGGTCGGCAGCCGGGGACACCTGGCTCAGGAAGCTCCTTTTCCAAGACCCTGGGACAACAGAGCTGATGGTCCCTGTCCACAGGTGAACGCTCTTCTCCCCGCAGGAGGGGGCCGACGAGACCCACCCAGGCTGACCCTCACGCTCAGCGACAAAGTCACCGGCTCACCCCGGAGCGGGCGTCAACCCGCCTCTGCCACTTGTGTGCCCAGACTGGACTCGCACCGCCTGACTCGGGGGCCACGGGTCCCCAGGTGTCTGACCACAGACAACGCCAGCTCCACGCCCCCGCCATGAAGAACACAATCAGATGCGGCCCCACAAAGGCTGACGACTGTTGACTGCGCTCTCCTCCTATCAACCTGAGTAAAGTCACTGCTTTTCCAGGAGACGTCGCTAAAATTCCAGTACTCACGTAGGGGCCCAAAGGGGGCCTTGTTGGCGACTGTGGTCTGGATCATACAGAGGATGTGGCCAAAGGGAACTAGAGAGACGCCATGTTGTTATTTGCTATCTTGCCGAGTATTTTTCCATCAACTCAAAACTTGAACCATGTTTCTTCACCCTCAGCATCCAGCCTATTATGACTTCTGTCCATCAAGGCCACAGCCCCAGTGAAGAAAACTGGTCTCCCCACCACCTCCCCGACAGAGGCCAGCTCTCTGCTGATCAGACTCTGAAGCCTGCTATGCAGGGTGAGGGGTTGCCCGGCCTTCCTTCCTGGCCTACCCCACTCCCTATCTCTGAAACATGGCTAAAAAAAAAAAAAAGAGAAAGACACACACACACACACACACACACACACACACACACTTGCTAGGAAAAACTGCCCTTCCCCAAAAGCTAAAGCTGAGAATCACCCACAAGGACGCATGCATGAGTCAGTCCCCTACAAGCAAACAGCACTCTGGCAAATAATCTTTCATTTGTCAGTGTGGAAGCCGTGCACAATTCATGCCTGTGGTTTTGCTTTAGGACCAGGTAAATCCTCTGGGAGCATAACAGCCCATTTCAGACAGCTATGTTCCCATACAGAGACTTGAGCTTGTACGAGCATTTGCGGTTGTAAGTTTTGCTGTTGTACTGAAGAAAAAAAAACCCCACATTATTAGGAATTTTATTTTTGAACTTAGAAGCGTGAGCTATTGTGGCTGTCGTTAGGCACCACAGTCACTGAAAAGAAAGGGAAGGTGCTGCTCAGGGAGCCTGGTGGGAGCCCTCTGCCAGCTGGCCTGGGCAAGTGGCAGTGGGGGCCGAGGCCAGCACCCAGAGGGCAGCACACGGCCCCCTGCAACATTCCCAGTGCGGGGGATACAGGAGCCAGCCAGGACCCACTCACCACATCCTCCTGTGTTTTGATGATATTACAGAAAGCTTGCTGAAATATAAGTGGAATGTTTAGTGGCTATTTATATTTCTACTTTTAGGAACTGGCCATTCATATCCTTTGGTTATTCTTATATTCAGGTGTTTGTCTCTTTTAAGTTGATATGTTCAACTCTGGTTGTATTCAAAATACAAACAACATAAAGAGAAACACCTTCTCACCTACCAAATTGAGAAGACTTTATATTTTTAGTGTCTTTGTTGGTTTCTTGTTTCTAATGTCAGTGCCCAGAGTCAGCGAGTATGTGAGGAAAGGGGCCCCTGGCCATCTGGAGGATCACAGATAACACGGGCCTTAAAAATATATAAGCCTAAGGGGCGCATGGGTGGCTCAGTTGATTAAGCGCCAGCCTTTGGCTCAGGTCACGATCTTAGGGTTTGTGAGTTCGGGCCCTACATTGGGCTCTCTGAGCAGAGCCCTCTTCTGATCCTCTGTCCCCCTCTCTCTCTGCCCCTGCCCCACTTACACTCTCTCTCTCTCAAAACTAAATAAATTAACTTAAAGGAAAAAAAGAACGGCTGACATGCTCAACACCAAAGAAACATACACAGGCCTGGGGCACCTGGGTGGCTCAGTCAGTTGAGTCAGCTGAGGTCATGATCTCATGGTTTCTGGGTTCAAGCCCTGTGTCGGGATCTGCCCTGGTAGCACAGAGCTTGCTTGGAATTCTCTCTCTCCATCTCTCTCTGCCCCTCGCCTCCTTGTGTTCTCTTTCTCAAAATAAATAAACATTTTTTTTAAATATGCAGCCCACTGACCTAGACATTCTGCTTCTTAGGACCATTTTAAAAGAAAAAGAAATCATGTCTATGCCCGAAGACATTAAGTGATTAACTGTTTACAACAATAATAACACAACTGGAAACAATCTAAATACCCTACAAAGACATCTAAAAAATTATGCTATATAGAGAAAACTATATAAGGATATACACTCATTTGGAATAATACTGCAGAAAAATCCTTAATACTGTAAGAAATGCTTACTATACATTGCTTTATCAGTCAAGAGATATACTGGACAAAAAAAAATACATTTCTATGTATAAAAATATTAACAACAGCTAGATCCCTAAACTCTTATGAACAGAGATTGCCTTATTCCTCCCTTGGGTCCCTAATGTCTAGCATAATGTCTGGCACAGGGGATGGACTCAATGAATATTTGTTGAAAGAATGAATAAGAATTAATTTCTCTGGGTTGTTACACTGGGCAATGTCTACCTTCTGCATTGCGCTTTTCTGTATTTCCCAAGTTTTCTCTATCAGTGGTACGTTTATGCTAGTAATTGTAATCAAAAATACTAAAAGGGACTACGCTCTTTTCAGTAACAACAGCTTCCCATTGATTCTACATCTCTTGTGTTAACAGGACTGACCTCCTGGTTGGTCTGGCTTATTGTCACTAACAGTCTGATGCACCTGATAGTTAAAGACAGGGGCACAGACCAGAAAGAGCAGCGATACCCAAAGGCTGCCCCCTCCTTTCATAAAAGGGAAAGGGAACATGTACAACAACAACAGTCAAGGGAGGATGCTAGACTCTTCGAGAGGAGTGAGACTCAGTCCATTTGGGGAGCAAAGCAGAGTATGGCCCGCCGTTTGGAGGTAAAAACAGCAGAGGGGTAAGGGAGCGGGCTCCAGGCCTCCTGGGACGTACCAATGATGTAGGAGAGGATTAAGTTCCAACCAGTGATGAAGGCCCAGAGCTCCCCGACGGTGACGTAGCTGTAGAGGTAGGCCGAGCCCGTCTTGGGGACCCGAGCCCCAAACTCTCCATAGCAGAGGCCGGCCAGCACTGAGGCCAGCGCTGCGATCAGGAAGGAGATGACAATGGCAGGGCCCGCGTCCTCACGGGCCACAGCTCCGGCCAGGACATACACACCGGCACCCAGCGTGCTGCCCACCCCGAGCGCCACCAGGTCAAAAGTGTTCAGGCAGCGAGAGAGCCGGCTCTCTTCCCGGCTGCAGTCCACAACCTTCCGGCGCAGCATCTGATGGCCAATGCCGAGCAGAACTTTGCACCCCATCGTGCTGATCAAATCTGCGGGAGAAAGAGAATGGAAGCGCTCGTTATTGCCTTTCATTCCACCCGTTAACCTCATCTTATCACAACACAGACGGCCACCATGTCCTTCACTCTCATTTACTGCTAAAATGTTGTAAATCTCAGAATTCCACAGCTGGCTGTCAGAACATCCATCGGCAACTTGGCCTAGTCTCAGGCTTACCCAGCATGGATAGAAATGCCCCGGAGGCCAGTCTACCCAGCTGCATGGACTCTGAGGTCTCTGAGCTTCCACATTTACTTCAGTTCTCGATTGAGAGCCTTCTATGGACAGAAATTACACGGTATGAGAAACACAAATTAATGGCATTGTTCTTTTCCTCACTAATCACACAATGCACCATGGAAAAGAAGATATTATTCCAAGTGGAATGCTACGGAAGGCAAACCAATCCAAACCCAGAGGCCTTGAATAGCAATGACGATGCCTTTTCAGACCTTTCTGAGATCCCGAGGGCAAGAACCAAGCTGCTTCCACTTTTAAGTTAACACAGAGTTAGGTACAGAGCAGAAAAAATTGTTGAATTGTTACAAGTTAGGGTTTTTTTTGTAACTGTTACCACTCCAAGAAGCCCTTTTCTTCTGGGCCAAAATATTAGCCAAATGTGCTACATGATAAGCTTCTGAGCACAAATCAAGAGAGGGCACGTGTTCACCAATGGCTTATGTCCCCCAACCTATTTCACCCAGAACAAGCCCAGTGTGGGGCCCCAGGATGAGTGCACATCATGGACAGCATCCCAGGCCAGCATTCCAATCCCTCTCCTATAACACACAGGCCAATTCTGCCTGGGCAGCTCATCCCAAGGGGGCGAAGAGGGCCAGCAGGCACTTGGCCAGGATATTAGCGCCCACCCTCAAACACATGGAACGTAACCCCCCAGACTTAAGGGGATTGCCCACATGACTTCCCTCCATAGAAGGCAGTCTGGAAAGGGCAGAAAAGAGTGGAGAAACCTAACCAACACTACCTCGGCCAGGGGGCCATGGTCGACAATGATAAACATTTGATTAGGTGATGTGACAGGAAGGGCACTTGATCTCTCTGATCTTTCTCCCCAAACCCATCACCCCAGTCTAATCATGAGAATAATATCAGAAGGATGACAGATACGTTCTATAAAACACCTGACCAGTGTTCCTCGTAACTGTCAGGTCCTTAAGAACAAGGGAAGGTCAAGAAACTGTCACAGCCAAGAGGAGCCCTAAGGGAGACATGACAACTAAATGTAATGTGGGATCCTGAAGTAGAAAAAGGGTAAGGGGAAAACTAAGGAAATCTAAATAAAGTACACGTATCAATATTGGGTCATTAGTTATAACCGATCATCCACATGAAGGTAAGGTGCTAACAACAGAGGAAACAAACAGAGGTGTGGAGTATATGGGAACTCTTTTTTCTATACTCACAATTTTTCTATAAATCTAAAACTGTTCTAAACTGAAGAGTTTATTTTTAAAAAACACCATGTGCAGAGAGAAGCTATCATCATGACTTTCAGCTACTGAGGTACAAAAAAAATATCACTGCTTTTTCATCTTTATTATCAATTGGCGTTTACTGACCCAACCTTGCTACAATTAAGTCACCGGAAAACAAAATAACCTAAACAGAAAACGGCAGACCTAGCAAAGTCCACACCTAACCACCTAGAAGACCTGACCTGCTCACCCACTCAGCCTCCGGACGCAGTTTGGTCTGGCACCCTCCCGGCCCCAGCCAGGACCCTCTGTGTCGTCACACAGGAACAGGGGTGGGCCTCTCCATACTTCATCTGACCGACCAAGAGTAAAAAAAAAAAAAAAATGTTGATCTCAGGACTCAGGAAGTTTTCAGGTAGGATGAGGAGTAACAGTCACATGTTCTGATCCCCTTGTTCTAAAGATGAAGAAAAATGACTCAGAGAGCCAAGGGTCAAACAGGGTCATGGCGCTGGGAAGGCACAGTGGCCCAAGTGCTCATCTAGGGCTCCAGCATTCCAGGTGGGAAGGAAATGACATCACTGTGCAGTGAGGTGGGGAGGATGTGGGGAGGAAATGAGGAAAGACGACATTATTTGTGGAGCCACAGTGGGGCAGGAAGACCCCAGACACCAGGGTGTGACAGGAGCTGAAAAGGGCAGGGGCTGCGAACAAAGGAAGAGCAGGCACAGAGACCAGTGGCTCACCAGTCTGTTTCAGGCCACATGCTGCTTCCGAGGTGCCTCAGGACAGCAGCGAGCGATACCCGGGCAAGACAGGTTTCCCAGACAGTCAAGATGAGGCCCTCAGTGACCTCAGGTCCTGGAGAAGGCCCCAGCTCTGCTGAGAGAGCCCAGGGCGTGATTCCTCCCGACCCACCTTTTCTTTTCCTCCTTACAGGATTTAGCTGGATTTACTCAACTCGGTTTGTAAATCACAACAAAGCTTTTAGGAAACAATTGCTCGGAAAATGAGCTAAAGATGCACCATTTCAACACCACCGCTGGCAGAAAAAGCAGCGCTTGGGGCTGTGCTGAATGCCTGTAAAATAACTTCTCGCCATCATTTTTGGCAGGGCAGGGAGTATGTGAAGTAGACAGGCATCTCAAAGGGAAGCGGAGTGTGAAAGGTCCTGGACTGTTGTGCACTTGCGTGGTTTTCAAGCTGATCGGTAAATGCAACTGACATGTAGAGAGCGCCTCCCTGCTCCCCACCCTCTCCTAGATGTAGTCTGGTTAATAATAAGTAGATTCTCTCCCCCAAACAATAACAGCCAGTGCGAGGCAAAGACAGTGTACTTAAACAGCATCCTCTTTCCTCGGCCTCGCAAAGCAACCCGGGGGCCCAGAGGGCTATGACGAGCCTGCCTTCCCCTGAAGGACAGACACATCTGTCTCCGTAATTTACACTCCGTTCTCCGAAGCTTGTTGTCTGGAGCAGAAGGAAAGGCTGCTGGAGCCCAGACACAAGCCAGGAGCACACTCTGCACCTCCTTAGGACGGAAGGCGAACGAGAGCCCACGGATCACCTCAGGCCGAAGTGACCCACCAAGACGTGCGGAGCTGCGCCCGGGGCCCTGTGTGCCTGTGTGTCGCCAGCACCGGGGGGCCCGCGCCCGCCAGCCAAACACCCGCTCCAAGAACTCACTTCCTAATGCTGGGAGCTCAGCACCGTCTTCAAAACAAAGGGGGCAGGTTACTGCACACAGAAATTTAGACACAGACATTGGTTTTCAAACATAATGTGGAAAGAGAACTCTGTTGAGAGTACAAAACGTGACCAGACAGACGCAGTTCTTTTCTTTTAAATAGGCACACAGTGGCTCTTTTCTCTGGGGACAGTCCTCAGCTGTTCCTCGCCCCCAGCAGTCCTGGGGAAAGTGGTCTGTGAACCACTGCATGGGGAGCATAGCGTGGACCCTGACAGGACACCAACCTCCCACTATTTTTACCTTGGTTACTTTGCTTTGCTTTTCTTCTTTTTCAGTCTTTATTACTGAAGGACAGTTGACACGCAATGTTCTATCAGGACCTTGGTTATCACTGGAAGTACTTACTGCTTGGTTATCTGGGGAAAGGGTAGTAAGCTCAGGGAAGACACTGGAATAAAAATGCAGTCAAATGCTGCTGGGGGGCCCAGAGTTGATAGCCCAGGGAAGGAAGGGTCTCCAGTTAGTTTCTACTTTCCAGGGTAGCTGAAAATGAGATACCCACCATGTCCCGGGTTTATTTTTAAGAAATATCCTTCCTATCTCCTTAGAAGTAGCATAATATTACATTCTCCAAGTGGCATCATCTGTCAGGATTTTGTACACATTATGCCACCACTTACGTTCATGCTGAGACCCGAAAGCTCGCCATCCAACCAACAGTGAGATTAAATAATACTTATCTGTACAAAACGAATCTAGCCATTCAACTCCCTGCAATGGTGGGTTGTCATGGCCTTCCTGCTGTGGGGGCTTAGACAGAAAGTTGCCACAGTGCTTGGAAAGCATTACCTGAAAATTAGGCTATCCTTTCTTGCGGGGAGGAATCTGCACAATGGTCAACACCTACACTTTTATTTGAGGTTTTGACAGAAATCTTGCAACAGCGAGAGTCTCAGATCTGTCTTACCCCCTGCTCACTTGTTACTAAAGAGCACTTACCTCAGGTGGTATATCCCCTAATAAAAGCAAAGAAAATGTGTCTCTTTCCCATGGAAATTCTCACTCCAAGTTGTATTCTAGTAATCACTGTGTAGCAATAGGAGTAAAATGATCCAGTGGGTCAGGATTGTGGACATAAACACTGTTTTGAAGAGGTCCGATAAAGGTGGGCAGATGGGAATGTATGCCTTTTTTCAGTCTCAAACTTAATTAAGGCTGGAGGCAGGGAGGGAAGGGATAAGATATAGGCCTTTATACTAAGTTCGTATACGCCGTCCTTCGAAGAAAATCTTAGCACTGAAATCTTTACTAGGTTAATGCTTTCACTGCCCCTTTTCAGTGGTCTTCAGAATGGCCCGGGCCCCAGATGATCTGCTCCCCACCCCCCCTAGGGGGAGCCATCCAGAGTGAAATTCATGTGAAATCTACCACTCCCACCACCACCTACACACACTGGGGTCTGCCTCCATAGCAGGCTAGAGGCAGCAGGTCCTTGCCAGGTGCTGGCCTTGTGGGGCACCACTAACGGGTGGGCACACAGAGCCCATTAAGTGGCTTCAGCTTCCCGAAAGCGTGAGCAGCTGGCCCATCACGCGGCGGGGGGTGTGGCTGCCCCAAGGCACCTGGAGGGCCACAGGGGGCCTGCAAGTCCAACATGGAAGGGAACGGACTGCTCACAACCATGACCTGCAACCAGGCAGCAGAAGAGGTCCAAGAAAAGAGCGTTCTAGGACGCGGGCTGTGGTGGGAGAAGACGAGACTCCCAGGGAGGAAAACAACCTGCTTTGGAGGAAGTACTCTTGTTCTCAACGTCGGATCCACATCCCCCAGACGTTAGGAGACCCAGAAACAAGAAGTTAAAACAAAACAAAACAAAACAAAACAAAACAAAACAAAACAAAACAAAACAAAATCAGAGTGTAAACACGACCAGCAGACCACTAAGGATGGAGATGTGAAGAAGCACGCATGAAGCCATGAAAGGAGGTGCAAATGGCAGAACCGAACCGGAAGTATGGGGCCGGGTGGTGGGTCAAGAGCGATGCAGCAAGCAGGCGACGGTCAGGGTTTGCCCTAGGGGCTGACTCACAACCACGCATCCTCCTGGGGGAAGTGGGAGTCCATCAGCCTGCGGTGAGAGAGGACGTCAGAACCTGGACTCTTCCAAACCCCCAGGCAAACAAGGGACATGCTGGGGATCTAACTAAATTCTGCCAAAGATCACTGATCTCACACTGTTTTGATGCCCTGTGCTCGACCCAGTCAGGGTTTATGGAAATGCAGAAAGCCACAGTCCTACCCCAGGAAGCAGAGTGTGGGGGCGGGAAGAAATGAGCACACACGACGGCTCCGGGAGCTGGGCCCACAGGGTGACGGGACTCCAGAGGAGGTAGAAATGTACCTCAAAGGCCACTTCAGGTTTCCCCTGCTATCCGTTCCTATGGAATCTTTCGTAAGTGAAATGGGTTAAAGCAAAGAAACAATAACCATTCATCTTTACGGAAAAATTTTTGAGCATTCCCAGACCCAAAAGAATCACCTCTGTTAGGCTTTTCTGACACCCTAGCTAGGACACATCTTGCTAACGGATGCACAAAGTAGGTCGAGATAAAGCAGAGATGCTCACAGACACAGTTCAGAGCTCTGGTGAGGCTTGATGCAGGGGACAATTCCTGGGGAAAGAGCGTGGCTCTGGGCACTCTGGATCTGAGCAGCCTCTGTAACAGCTCGCTGCAAAACAAATGCTGAATGCTGTCCTGGCTTTTCGCCTTCTTTTGTATAAGCAAAAATCTTCCGATTGCTTACGGTTAACAAAAACCAGGTACGTCCTCGTAACGGCGAAGCATATGCACGATGCAAACCTTCAAAGAGTGTGGGACACCTGTGCTTTCACGGGAAAAGAGGTGTGGTCTCATCAAGCAAGGACAGAGGCATAAAGTCCACAGGTCCACCTACGAGTGCGCTTGCTTCCATCAGAAGCTCAGTCAGAAAGATGCTTCATGCTTTTCTATCACAACCCACAGCTAATGTGGCTTCTCACTGGCACGGGCGGGCACAAGATCCAAGGTGATCGCCGAACCTCACGGTGCCCAACAGTCCTCCAGACCTTGGTGACTGTAACGCCTTGGCCATCTCAGAAAAAGCCCCAGCAGCCCTGCCGCCCATGGCCTACCTCCTTCTACTGATGCAACAGGGCTAAATGCAGAAAGCTGACAGAGGCCCCGTCAACAGCAACGTACACAGCCCGACACACGGCCATAAGCTCTAAGTCTGCGGAGCGGGGCTGCTGGACAGACGGGTGGCGGGGCGGGGGGGGGGGGGGGGCAGGAAGGCAGAGGTTCTGCCTCAGTGCCGACTTCCGGGCAACAGGGGGACAGGCCCAGGAGGAGGAGGCCATGGGGACCCCGCTCAGGTGCACGCCGATCCGGGCAAGACAGCTTCCAGGCACAGGGCAGGAGGCAGCCAGGGAACAGCACACTACTCGAGGAGCTTCCAGTGCAGAAACGGCAAAGAACAAGGCAAACGAGGACGGAGAGACTGACCGTGAGCACAGCACCAGCCTCGCGGCCCGCCACGAAGCACTAAGGAGCGGGGAACCTGGCTCCACGGTGGCCGTAAGTGGTGTCACCACCCCACGAGCTCGCACCTCGCAGAGGACCAAGCAGATAACCTCTGGGGCTGAGAGTGGACAATGCTGTTAATCAAAGAACTAAAACAAGATCTGTCACGTACAAATCTGTCGCCGGAATGGTGTGCAGGCAGAGAAGTGTTTTCGATAGCTTTAATGTCCTGGGAAAACATCAAGCAAACAAGTATATTATGATGTATATTTTATCCCAGTGAGTACGTTGGGGGGGAGAGGTGTATGTGTAAAGTACCAAATTACTGAGATTACCTTTCAGATTATGGGTTGTTTTCTTCTTTTCTGTATTTGCCATACTATCTGTAATGAGATGTGTTACTTTTTAAAGCAGAAAATAACAGTAGTAATAACGACTACCGTTTGGGGCACTGGCCAAACGAAAGGTCCCTTCCATAAATTCACGTATTTCACCTTCACACCACTTTACCTGGCCAGCAATACTCTGCATTCCAGAAAAAAGGGAACCCAGCACTACCAGACTCAGGAATTCTCAACCCTGGCTGCACAGAGGATCACGTGGGGAGGTTTTTTTAAATAAACCACGCCGCCTGGCCTACCACAGATCAAGTCACTTCTGTCACATTCCCCCAGGTAACTGGCCCAAGGGCACGTAGTCAGCGAAAGATGGAGCCGGGGCTCGAACCCAAGTCTTTCTGCCCCAAAGCCCCGCACTGTCCTCTGAAGCGGGCTCTCCGGGTGTAGGGGAGGGGCGTGGAGGGCGTGGCGAGGCTGTAGACAAGTGGGGACAGATGGCCCAGCTGACTGGCGGACAGGAGAGCCCCCGATGTGTCCCACCTGAAGGGCCGCATCCTAACCCGCCTCCGTCCCCCAGCACCCAGGAGGCGTCATGACGTGCAGAGCACCCACAGGGGACACGCGGGAAGCATCGGCTGACTTCAATGGTAAGAAACTGACAGGAAACTTCATCGTAGGTAATCACCACCATAACTATCAATAGCTTATGAGGGTCTCTCAATCAAAGGAGATTTTGTTGGCTGAAGAGTTCATGGTCTCACTTGCTAAAGAGCACCTTTCTGTTTCTCTAAATGAATATAAATGTAAAAAGCTGCCAGTTGGGTTAAAATCCACCCTAAGCAGCACAGTCTTGTCTATTAAGATTTGAAACAGTTCCCGTTTTCTTCACAGATACTTTCTGCTATGCGGTGTATTCTATCTCCCACTTCCCTTCTCGCCCCAGCTGAGGACAGCTTTCCCACTCCACTGGGGGACAGCTTGAGTACCCGTGACACCCTCTGCCTAGGGTTTTCTGAGGTCCAAATTCCTATCTTTAAGTCAGGACTTGGGGTCTCTGTTTCCACATCTAAAGACGAGGCAGTACTGCTGTCCTACCGTCGCAGGGTGCTAATGAGGGTCAAATGAGATGATGCATTAGGGAACACACTGGGAGGCCAAATTCGTTCTTCTTCAAATGCCAAGAGCTCCTGTTTTTGCCACGCTGGTAGGCACTAATTCCTCATATTTCTAATCTTTCTTCAACATCTCGGTTTGTCAGCTGTCTCTGCCTCCGAAAGCAGAAGCAGACAACCCTATCAGTGAAGGGCTCCCGTCACGACAGCTGCCGTGGTCCCTCTTGAGCGGAGGCTGTGCCACAGATGCTGTTGTCTTCTTCACTAGGCTGAAATCTTTTCAACACTGTCCACTCAACTTGAAGAAGGACATAAAGAACAAGAAGCCAATGGGAGAATTGTTAGGGACATTTTCACAAAACCCAGATACGATCTAGAAATGCTCCTTCTTAAGCCAGCAGGATGTGATTAGACAGTGTCTGGGTCTCTGGACGGTGTTTCCATCACTCAGGAAGGCTGTGCTGTGTCAGGAGAGATGCCCTGACCCTGTGTACAGAACTGCGTTACAACAAAAACGTGTGTTCTCTCGGGAGGTCAGAGCTTCTTTGCCACATGCCTTTAATCACACTTACTTCCGTAGCATGTAACGAAAGTGTTCTGGATCTGCAATCTGAAGCCAGGTGACCTACAAACTCTGTGGGCAGGTCCAGGGGGAGACCTGCCATTGCCGGTCTAGTACAGTGTTGATTAACCAGAACTAAACAGGAGCCTGGTCCTAAGGAGTAGATTTCATAAAATCGGCTTTATATGAGCTGTAAAGCACTTCATTTGGGCCTTAAAAACTGTTGTACATTTGGCTCTCGAGTGGAAAAGAAATATCTTAAAGAAAGTTCCCCTCAGATTAGAATTCAGACTTACTACCACAACACTGCCTCTTTAATTCTCTAGGCCTCTAAGGTATCCTGAAAGACAAGAGTTTTCCATCACTCTTTCCAGAAGCATCCTCTGTTTCCAAAAGCACAAGGAAAATGGCATCTGGAACCACCACAAGGCAGAGGATTCTACGCAAAACTCATCTTTCACCGCACGTTCGCACAGACCGATAGTTTTCCATTTACTAATGCATTCACCCGACAAAGCCAGGCAGTTCACTGATTCAGACCCCAAGCTCCTGTAATTTCCGCCCTCCCCCATCTTCCCATGGTCACAAGCAATTGTGTGAAAATAACCTGGAATTTCTAGAAAACGCACTGGTTCCAAAATAGACAAAGAAGCTGTGAAAAACCAGGTCCAGCTCCCTGAACTGAGCTGGAGAGCAGCCGCACAGGGGGCTGGGGTCCGCTGGAAGCAACCAACATTCTGCACCAGCTCCTCAAAAGACACATACGCACGAGTTCATTTAATCCGCATCAGAGACCATCAATAGCAATTGTTACTGCTCTCATGAGAGTAAGAGTGGGGTTCAGGCGGCAGGTCCTGTTGCCCACAGTCACCTAACCTGCATGCGGTGGAGCCAGGATTTGGCCTAGGTCACCAGATTCCAGAAGCCCTACTCTATGCCAGCTGCCAAACGGATTCCACTTTGACCAGGCCTATTCCCCCCTGCTGTCGACGATTCTTCATGTGTCACCTGGTCCTACAAATAAAAGATTCACAAGAGTTAAGGGACACCCTCTTCCTGAATGATAATGCCTCTGCAAAAATTAAGTCAGTTATTCACATGGTGGAGTGAATCAACGGACTCCACCCATTGGCCAAGACCCACCAGCTTCGAGTCAATAAGGAGCTTTATCTAAGGAAAAGTGAGTAATTTGGGTTGCAGGGCCCAACCAGGGCTTCAGGCAGCATTCCGGAAAGCACACAGACAGCAAGGCTTAGAAAAGTATGAAAGGAAACAACCAGCCAAAGAAGATGGATTAAGCTTATGCTGGAGATATTACATCCTGATAAAAGTGGAGAGAAAGTGTCAAAAAAAAAACCCACAAAAACCCATGTATAGCATCCCTGAGAAATAATAACATACTGGATATGAGTTTTTATAAAGAATGGTCTAGAAAGAAAACTGAAATAGGTGTTTCTCAACAGGGGACTTAGGGCATTTTTTTAGATTCTGCATTTTGAAAATTTTCTCTAGAAGTGTGGTACTGCTTCTGAGTTAAGGAGAAGGAAATATTCTAATAAAACCAACAAACAAATAAGTGGAAAAAAAGGAAGGCATAAGGTCCAAAGACAAGTTGAACCATGTCAGGAGTCTATCTGGAGATGTGGACAATTGAGTACATAGGGTTTCATTATGCTTTCTCTCTACATTTGTGCACATTTGGAAATTTTCAGAAGTGAGTGTAAAAAGAAAGGAATTCATCCAGGGCTGACCCAGAAAACAAAGAGGAAATTCTTCAACAACCTGTATCAGGGCCAGGATAGCCCCTCAGCACTGTTAGCCATGGCCACGTATTAGTTAAATAGTCTTTTATGTAGGATTAGGTTGAAGCATATAAAATCGTCAGTATTCAGCTATGTTTCACATAAAAACAGCCTAGAGCAAAGAATCCGTAATAGGCAGGCCTGGTCTTACCTCTTACCAGTCTCGTTCCTATACAGACTTGCGTCTGTATCATACACGGGGAATTAGACTGAAATCAGAAAAGGCAACATGAGTTCCGAAGAACAGTTCCAAGAAAAAAGGAGTGATTCGTAGGTTATTCAGAAGCTGGCAGCTGCTGAAACAGAGACACTTGTAGGGAAAGAGAGACACTTGTAGGCACGCCTGTGTTTGTGCTACACGCTATGAGGGACACAAGCACAGTGTTGTGGTTCATCTGTCACCACTGGGCGGGCTGTGGCCCCACAGGGGAGGTAAGGCACAGGCCTGCAGAACCGCCGGGACCACACAGGTGAGGCTGGCTGTGCGGAGCAGAGCGGGAGGGCAGGGCAGGACGGTCCATTTACAGGAGTCTTGCACGGCCAGCTGAGGGATTTATACTCAGACCTAAAAATTTTAAGCAAAAGAAGGACATCAAAAAAAAATATTTTCTTGGGAGGCTTGATCTGGTCTTATTGTGAAGGACAGACCAGAGCAGGAAACAGCACCAGGACAGCTCACTGCTCGTGGCTCAGCCTTCTTTCTTTGGGGGACAAATTCAATTATATTTGTCTTCTGAGCATGATATTTTAATTCAACTAATAAAGCACTTTTGACCAAACAAATGCTATAATCTTTGATATTTACCTGCCATTTGCTCCCTGTTTTTTCCTCAAAGAGCCCTGAAATCCACATGCTCCTCACACCCAAAGTTACCATGGGAATTATCTATGTGGTGTATGTCATGCACAAATAATCCCTAAGCAGGAAATGGCTTCCTATACCCATATCTCACAGGCAGCCAAAATTTCAGGCATTCATCCCCAAAGAAAAGCATGTAAAAGTTGAAAGAAACACCATAGCCTTCTCGTGTCATTTGCCACCTCACCTGTCTTGGGTCCAAACAACTACCTGCCGTGCTTTTCGACCACGAGGTATTTTTTTTTATGTCATATGCTTGGAGGAAACGCCCTAGTGCGTGGTGACAGAACAGTCTCAGCAGAGACAGCACAGCAGAGAATGTGCTTCTCGTGGCCTGAAATGACTCTGAGGCACCAGAAGCAAATGGCCAGTGCCGCAAGGGTGTGTGCGTACCAGAACGCTGGACCGAACGGTCAAAGCCAGGGGAGGCCTGGCAGAGGGTCAGGCCAAAGTCAGAGGTGGACAAAGCAGCCCGCAAAGTCGGACCAATGTAGTGACTCCCACTGGGCAAGAGAGCTGGACGGCAGCATTAGGTGTGCAGGGGCTCTTTTAGCATGTCAGACCACAGATGCATCGTCCGTCACAGGCAGTGCCACCTGCTGTGTTGTAATGCAAGACCCCAGTGCAATACCATAACCGCACTGTCCTACAGAACGCTACCTGAATTCAACCCCGGCGCCTGTCAATACGACAGCATCCAATTATCCAGGACCACATTCTCCTTTACAAACAACGCCAGAAAACCGCAGCTGGGTTCCGAAGCGGGTCACAGACAGCAGCAACTGAACCCAACATTCCTGATGTAGAACCACGCACTCTGGGCATCCACCACCCAGCAGGGACAGTGAGGGCAGGAGAATACCCAAATTGGTTAGAAGAATAAATGGACCCTTTAGGGTCGTGATCCTTTAACAGATTTAAAATCATGGATCACCGTGGAAAAAAGAAAGGAGCAAAACAGTTTCCCACAAAAATGGATAGCAGACGGGAACCACTCCTCAAGGAGCAAGGAAAGGCAATCAGTGGTACGCAGCCTCTAAGGTGGCTCCGTGATCCACTCCCGGTATCTCCTGGAGTGTGTGTAGAACTGGGACTTGCTTCCAGTCAACAGAACATGGGGACGGTGCTGGCCGTCACTCCACGGAGCTTACGTTACATGAGCTCCATCTTGCTAGCGTCCTCCTCGTCAGCTTAATGAACCCGGCAGCCACACCAGGAAAACCCATATGGCAATGAACGTGGCCTCCAGGTTGGCCAGAGAGAGGCCAGGGCCCCGGGTCGTACAATCATGAGGACACGGATCTGCCCAACAACCTGAGGGAGCGTAGAAGCAGATTCTACCCCAGCCATGTTTCCAGATGAGAACCAAACCCTAGTCAACACGTTGACTGCAGCCTCGTGAGCCAGGCCGGGCCCTGACTTCTGACCACAGGAGCAATGGAACAATAGATGTGTGTTGTTTTGGGCCTCTACGTTTGTGGTGATTGTTGTGCGGTGACACAGTACTCCTCCGTGGCCCCGTCATGAGACAGTGAGTGGGTTTGCATTCGTTCTCTCTTACACCTTCAAGGACTTAAAACCAGAGCCCAACATTTCTCCTCCTCTGTTTCAATGGTGGAGTTAACCTTTCCTGGACCTGAAACTATTTTTTCTTGGTTAAGGATGAACGATTTGAAAGCAACTGCCTCCTCTGGAAGCATGGTATGCACTAAATGACTATTATTTCATTTTTTACAAAATTGCATATTTGCCCTGTGTCACTCTTCTGGGAATTACGGGAGCTACAAAGATAAGCAGCGCACCGTCCCTGTGCTCAGAGTGTGCACTGTCTGGAAAGAAAGACTAAAGCAACCATCTACCCATTCGACAAATATTTACCTTAAGCCTACTATAGGCCTCCCCCGCTTCTAAGTGCTGATGAAACAGCAGGGAACGGAACAAAGCTGTCCGCCCTCTGGGCAGGAAGACATGATGATAAACTGAAGCGCACAAACAAGTATGGCAGAGACCAAAAGGCCTCCAGGGGATGCACCACCTCTGCCGCCATCTGGCACCTGGTCTGTATCTCTTCACTCAAGAAGGGGCAACCTCATGGTGGTTTCCAGTAGGTCGTGAATTCCCCTGATTTAGTTGCAGTTCAGGACTTGTGCCGGAGGACCGAAGAACCATCGATGGCTTCCCCACACATTCGGTCACAGCATCTTGATCCTGAGAAACAGATCTGATACAGACTTTTCATTCCGATGGGAACACTCAGCACCACGTGCCAAGCCCTGGTATTAGGTAACAGGAAGGGTTTCTAAAATAGTCTGTTAAGATAGCAGAGACACATCTGACGACTGCAGGAAGGGGAGGAAGAATGCAGAATGAATTCACTCTAAGCACTCTTACTAAACAGGCCCTGAAAAGAGGAGGAAAGAAAAGGACACTCAAGGTTCACAATGGCTTCTGGTACCACACAGGATGTTCCCCCCTCCCCGGCCGCACTTCCCTGCCGGCAAGGATCCAGTTTTACGGTCTTTTGGGAAAGTACACGTGGTAACTGTGCACCTTGGTTTCTGACATTTACACAGTTGCAAGGGCCTCATAAACACGCGGTGCACTTCCAGCCGTGAGCCTCCCTATGAACTATGCGGTAGGAGCTTTGGGGAGTCTGGCCCCTCCTTCTTATTTCAAGGTCACTGCTCAAAGACGCCTACCTGTGGCAAAGGCTGCTGGCCATATCCCCCACAAAGTTCCTCTGATGAAGGATGGCATGGGCTGCTGACCCTGATTATGTGTGCATTCTTTTTTTTCAACATTAAAAGAAAATTTTTTTTTAATGTTTATTCATTTTGGGGGGGGGGAGGGGCAGACAGAGAGGGAGACCCAGAACTCAAAGCAGGCTCCAGGCTCTGAGCCGTCAGCCCAGAGCCCGACACAGGGCTTGAACTCACAAACCATGAGATCATGACCTGAGCCGAAGTCAGACGCTTGACTGAGCCACCCAGGCGCCCCTACGTGTGCATTCTTAATACAGCTATTTTTGGAATTAAGAATATGAATGGCCGCAAAGGACAGTAAGAATGTGAGAGGGAGGGAGAGAAGTCAGGGCAGGTTCTTTTGTAAACACACACACCTGAAAAAACTGCCTCCTTTTGATGATGCATAAAATAGCAACAATAACAATGAAGTGCCCACACTCAGTGAACTTGTTATTTTAATCAAAAGCTAACAGGAGTAATAGCTTTCAAGTATTTTAATAGTAGAACCCATCTTTCCCAAACCACATCTGCCAAACCCAAATGTAAGAATCAAATAAAAGTGGAGCCTCTCTTACACAGAGAGATGGGAGCCACTGAGCCCCGCTGGCTAGCCCTGACCTGCCCCCGCCCTCCCTGCCTGGCTCCTTGGCCCCCCCTCAGGACTCTGCGGCTCCAAGGCCAGGCCTGAAATGCACTGGCCTATAGTCACTACATATAGCCATACATATGGCAGTACTGGCCATAGATCACTACAGCACCTGAACCTAAGAATAAGCTACGGGAGAATCCCTAAGTAAAAGGGGGGAAAGCAGAGGAATAAAGAGATAGGAGCAGGAGGAAAGGCTTGAGAGCAGGAAGGAAACTGGAGCCTGCCCTTGACCCTGAGAAGCACCAAGGCTCCAAGAGTCAAAGGCAGCACCGCAGTGCAAACCATCAGTGTCACGGCATTGCACACCAGCACGGACAGGCCAGGGGCCGCTGCCCAGAGCGAGGGCCACCAAGGGCTACACACCACGCAGCAGCCCCGCATCCACACCGGGAGTGAGTAGCAGGCTTCGGCAGATCCTCTCTCCACAGCTGCCCTGATGGACATAGATCTCACCTGGGAGGTCGGTCTTTCCCCCCCCAGTTCCTAAGCCTTGCATTGGGAGTTCTGTCTCAAGGAAATGCAGAAATTTAATAAGCCCGCAAAAGTGAAGGGGCATTCGCGTTTTCTGACGAGGGGATGGGCCTGAACTGCTAAGGGCTCTGAAGAGGCAGAGCAGTGATAGATAAGCTTTAAAAGATGATGACGCAGGTGTAGCTGTCAGTTAATTTATAAAGTCAACAGCCAACTGAAGGTCTAAACGGACAATCCATTCTAGTGCCCAAGAGACCGCCCTGCCAGCGTGCAGATGGGCAGACTGTACCTGGAACAGGATGTGAAGACTTGTCACCTCGTCACCCGAGGATCGCCTGGGTCCTGGAGCAAAGACGTCTCAGGAGGGATGAGATGGGCACTTCCGGCTCCTGGGAAGCAAAGAAGAGACGTTAGGCACCACCCACCTGGGCCCAGAACCTCCATGCCTGTGGCTGTGAGGCGAGGGATGATTCTGTTCAGCTCGGAGTCAGAAAAGACACCCGACCTATAACACCAAGCAAAGGTAGGTGGCATCAGAGGCCAGGCAGGTAAGGGTCCCTTCACGGGGACTGAACAGGCATATGGTGAAGCACCACTGGGCAGGGGACAAGACAGGAAACTGGATGAGATGTCCTTCGAACCAGAGATCTTACCATGTGACCTCCACCAACGAGGACCAAATCTCAAACAAGTATCACCCAGACAGACTCCCTCCACAGACCTAGGGCACAAAGGTAGATGGGTGGTAGATGGGAAGGCACGAAGCCATGTGGGGAGAGAATCCACCCCCCCCCACCTCTGACAACCGCACTGAGAACTGAAAGTGGCAGGGGCAGAAAGTCTTATCTGGGTCCCTCAGGAAACAGTCAGACTCCACCTGTGAGTGGCCATCTTGCCAAAGACTCTCTGGACCAGCTGACAGATGGGCACAAACGTACGCCTGCCCTGGAGACTTCAGGATGGGCCAGGGTGCTCTAAATGTAGAACGCGCGCTGTCACCATGAGCCTAGCAGAGTGGCCTGCAGTCCCACAAGGAATGGGATCGAGTGGCCGGAGCCCCCCCATCCAAAAGCAAGTTACCTCTGCTGATATAAAGTCCTCTGTCTCCTCAATCCTACCACTTCTACTTTGCACACACTCGCGTGCTCACCCAGGAGCTGGAGAGGTTTAATTAAAGTCTCCTGACGTGATCTGCACTAATGAAACCCAGAGCGGATTATCATTACACCAAAGATGCACATCAAGACGCTAATCAACAGAGTTTTGGAACTTCCACAGCAGCAAACCAGATTTCCAACCACGGAGATCCTACTCTATCCCGACCCACACCTTTTGTACGCTCATTGTACTCAAGCTTCGTTCTTTTCCGCTTTCTATTTGCAAAATGTGAAAACCTACAGAAACACGAAAGGAACGTTTACATACCCTTCATCTACATTTACCAACATTTCTCATTTTGCCGTGTTCGTTTTATTTTTATATAAACTTTTCTCGTGAACCATTTGATAGTGAGCTATAACAGCTACCATGACACTTGACCTCTATTTTGGTAACTCCTAAGAACAACATCTCCGGCAAAACTGCAATGCCATTATCACACCAAAGACACTGAACATGCAGTCGATGGCATCTAAAACACGGCCCAGAATCAAATGCCCCAAATTGACAGCGTGTTGCTCTTTCTCTATCATATGCCAGGTACCACAAGGGCACTGAGAGGGTCACGGCCCCGCAGGGGAGACTGACCTACAGATGCCTTACTGGGGACAAGGGCACTGAGGTGGTGTGGCTCATATGCGAGTCTCTGTCTTGGCTGAAGAGAAAGTGGTTGGCCCCACCTGAAGACTTGAGGAAAGGCCTTTGCAGTGAAGCCCTAAAGGACAAGTCTAGCCAACATATACACAGCAGGAACTGAACTGTGAAACTGGACAGGCTTGAATGTGGCTGCCGGAATAATACCGTCCCCCCCCCCCCCCCCCCCGCCAAACATCCAAATCCCAATTCCAGGAATTGGTGAGTATGTTAGGTTACATGGCAAGGACGAATTAAGGTTGCAAAAGGAATAAAGATGCTAATCAGTTGACCTTGAGATGGGAAGATTTTCCTGTGGCGAGCCCGATGTAGTCACGAGGGTCCACCAGGTGGAAGAGGGGGCGGGAGAGTCAGTGTCAGAGGGATGCAATGTGACAAAGACACCATCAGCCACTGCTGGCTTTGAATGTGTCAGGGGACCAGGAGCCAAGGAAGGCAGGCAGGCTGGGAGGGACAAGGAACTAGACTGTCTCTCAAGAGTCCTCAGAAAGGAACACACCCCTGCCACCACCTTGACTTGAGCCTGGTGAGATGTATTTCGGACTTCTGACCTCCATCCAGAACCGTCAGGCAATAAATGTGTGCTGTTTTAAGCCAATGAAAAAACAAAAACAAGAAAACACAGAGGCTGGAAACAAGGCTGGAAACTATCAAAGTGCTGGGAGATGGGGGCAAATTCATCCAAGTCCTTGTGGCCAAGCCAAGAAAACTACACTTTGTCCTTCCGGGAAGGGAGAGACAGCCAAGAGCCATGATCGGATCTGTATCTTAGGAATAAAACTCTGAAATAAAAGGAGCAGAAGCTAGAAGGAAAATAACTAACAATGCTTGTTGCCAACGATAAAATTTGAGCTTTCAAACAAAAAAACAAAAAAAAAAAAAATAGAATTTTGGAAAACTTGCATCCGTCACCAAGAACTCAAAAGATTCCCAAAACTTAAACAGTTTTCTGATGACACTGGTGATGTTAACAAATGCGATTTTTAGAAAACAATTACATGATGAAATCTGTCAACGTTTGAAGATCTGCATAATTCAGTAAGACAGTATTTCACTGAAACATGGACAAACGACTGATTCAAAGTACAAAGCGTAATTTTTGAAAAAAGTACAAAACAAGACACATTTTCAAGTACAAAAAGCCTGTCAATATGGTTTTAGATTCCACTGTAGAACCAACTACCTCCTTTCAAGTTTTTGTGCAGTATCGAAAAAGAACACTCAGGGGCGCCTGGGTGGCTCAGTCGGTTAAGTGTCTGACTTCGGCTCAGGTCATAATATCGAGGTTCATAAGTTCGAGCCCCGCATCGGGCTCTGTGCTGACAGCTCAGAGCCTGGAGCCCGCTTCGGAATCTGTGTCTCCCTCTCTCTCTGCCCCTCCCCTGCTCACACTCTGTCTTTCTCTCTCAAAAATAAATAAACATTAAAAAAAAAAAAAAGAACACTCATAATTATCCAAAAAGGCTACTATCCTTTTCCAAGTATCTACCTGAGGCCTATTTTCTTTATATATTTCAGCTAAAACAGACATCAAAACCGACTGATGCATAATTAGACATAACAATCAAGCTGCCTTCTATTAAGCTGAGCATTAAAGAGATTTGCAAATATGTAAAATGATACTACTCCCATTAAATTATTTAGCAACTAGTTATTTTTCATAGAAATGATACGTTAACAGAAAATGGCTTATTGTTATTTTTAGATGGATTAGTACGTAAATATTTGAAGCTGATCCCAACTCAAATTTGTAAGATGATAAATGTTGATACGTACCACCCACATAAGCAAGAGTTCCTTCGAGCCCTCAATAGTCTGTAAGAGCACAAGGCGGTTCTGGGACCGAACAGCTTGAGAACCGCTCCCTTATGGGCTGCCCAATCAAGCGAACACAGCACCAAGCTGGGTATATGCTCACATCGCACAAGGTCCTCTCCTGCTTCTTTGGGCATGATGAAGCAGCCTAAAGGGGATCCCCACTCTGCTCCCATTCTCCTGTCACGGTATACAAGCAGTTAATGCTCAAGCTGGAAGTCCGGAAGAAAAGCATGCCATACGTTAATCCAGGCTGAACTCATCAGGATTAATGGGGTTGGAATGCATAGCAAATAAACTCATTATAACTGCTTTTCTTTAATCCAAGAATGTTCCAACCGATCATTCTACTCCTACAGATCTGGCGACTCGCTTTTTACCAAGGAAGGAGAATGCTACGTACACTTCAGACCTTAAGGATTCAATCTCACTTGTGTCATAAACACAGCAAGCAACATTTCAACACCACCCCTGACAAGCTTCACTGAAAGGGTGTGGCTATGACACCATGTGGCTCTGGGTAACGGGGGGCACCTGGCACACTGACGGGAAATATGTACGTAAAATAACATGGAAACACCAACAAACATACTTCCACTGAGTAATTTACACATCAAAGGGAATCAGGTCTTTTCATTAAGTACACTGATGAACCACTAAAAATGCTTTCCCATTTATGAGACACAACCCCCAGCTCTTTGGCAACTTAAGTACCTGCTTTGCCTGTGAATGTGATTTTATTCCATTCATTCCACAAATGTCTTGGGTGCCAGATACAGTTTCAGAAACCAGAGAGGCGGCAGTGACCTTTATTGGAACAAAATCTCTGACTTCTTAAAATCTATCACTGGAAATACCTCTTTGAAAACTAAGGATGGACGAAATATTCACTGGAGGAAGAACGCTTCTGGTTTCCTAAAGCAACTGCATGAAATTACCAGAAGTAAGATGAGCCCCAACTACACACGGGAAGGTCAGATGTTATGGTTACTGTAAGGAACAAAGCTACAGACAGCACAGTTCAAGGCGATCGGGGGATTTCTGTTAAGTCCACGGACTCTCGCCGAGAATGCTGGCAAGAATGGAGCTCCTCTGGGAAGGCCCAGCAACCTATGGGACGCCCAAGGCAGTTCCCCAGCGGATGTGTGGGCTGTCAGAATCCTGAAAGGGGAGCATCTGTGGTTGAAAAAAGCAAATCATAATTAATTGTTTTCTTTGGCATGAATAGTTTTCAAATTTCAGCATAAGATTTCTGTCGGTTAAAAGGGAGCACAGGCTAAGAGGCTGAGTAGTTAAACAGAAACCACTTTTCTGCTCCAGGAAAGACGGGGAGGATGGAACCAAAGCCCCAAGTACAGGAAGGAGCCTGCAGTGTCCCCAGAACCAGCAGGGCAGGCTTCCAGGCATCACCAAAGGATCCAGAACTGAGCTCAGAGGCTCTCTTACTTTCGTCTCCTGGTCCCTGGGGAGCCTGCTGCGTGGGCACTCTAGGAACCGCATCAAGAACAGTCCGGACTGTCCCAGCTGCACCTGCAACCCGCTGAGAGAACCACAGGAATATGGGAGTGATCCCTTCTCTCCTTCGGCCTCCCAGCCTTAACCCCGCACTTTAGATCTACCCAGAAATGATCAGACCCTTATTAACTGAAACAACATACCCTCAAGGGGCAGATCTGGAGGGTACCAGCATCCAAAATACTATGTTCTCCTATGTTTCCACTGGACCCACACTTCCTGACTTCCACAGCTCCACGGGAGCACAACACACACTGGCTTACCAGCTCCTCAACGGTAGGGGGGTGTCTTCTACCCGTGACCGTGGGCTTTACAGCTGCTACTCAGCAGCTCCCCAGGAAAACTCGCAGAATAGATTCCAGCGTCCATCTCAGAATGTGAGTAACTCACCTCTTCTTCCAATTTCCAACGTCCGTCCTAATCCCGCCTGTATTTGGGACCTATACCAGTTTCTGTCTACTCCCTGAGACGGCAATAGCATTTAAGCATAAATGCTGTTCGAAAGACCGCACGCTCTGGTTCTACAAAACTTACTGGGGGAAAAAATGACAAACTCTAAAGGAAACATGGTCAAGGAAGTAACAGCAAGACATTTATCCTACCCCCTATCCTTCGATAACTAAAATTACTCCAGCCATTCTGCACCAAGGAAAAGACCGCTGGGCTCACAATTTGATGACTCAACCTTCCTCTGAGACGCAAAATACTCTGGGAAAAGGCCACAAACCCCTTCTTTGCTCTGTGCTGCAACGGGCCAGTGAAGGGCGCTTTTCCCCATCGACCCGTGTCTCCTGGTGATGCCAAGGGAAGAGGAGGGGTGGCAGGAGAAGCTGGCGGGGGCCAGTCAGAGGTCACGGGATGCAGTTCTCAAGCAGGGGTGACTCTGCTCCCACCAAGGGGCATCAGGCAGTGCCTGGAGACATTTCCGGTGGCCACAGCGGAGGGACGCAGGTGTTGCCATCTAGTGCTCAGAGGCCAGGACTGCTGCACGGACAGCCTTCCAACAGAGAGGCTCGGGAGCACTGGGGTGGAGAAAGCCTGCCTTATGTGTGAAACTGCAGACCGCAAAGTGTTCCATAGATTTTCTTTTTTAAGTAAACTGGTTTAATAATTCTATCAAAAAAAAAAAAAAGCTACAATATCTGAAAACAAGCACATATTCACAAGAGAGCAAAACCTTGTCACCATATCCCTGGAGAACCCTCCCGGGTACCCAAACCAGGATTGAGAATAACTAAGAGGCAAGGAGACGACGGGAAAAAGTAAACGATTAAAAAACGCCGTGTGGACTAAGACATGCTCCCGTTATTAATCTGAGTTCTCACTTCTGAGGGTGAATTGGTATCTTGTAGAAGGCTTGAGACCCTCGCCCTCTGATGACTCTGCCTGGAAGGTGAAGGTCAAACCTTGAAGGGCTGATGGGATGGCCAGGCAGGGCCCCTGTGAGGGAAAGGAGCCAACCAGCTAAGCCCCACCACGCTCACAACGTCCCCCAGGGAGAATGCCTCATCCCCAGGTCACGGGGCAGGCACAGAAGCTCCGAACAGCAGTGACCAGGACAACAGAAAGAGCCCACGGCCACTTTACTAAAAAGTCCTCTTGTTACGCCAAACACACTGTTTCAGTGTCTGAGTGGGAAGGACATCTCCACTCTGTGGTTCCGAGAAAGCACAGAGATGAGGCAGCGTCCAGCCTATGAGGAAGGTCGTTTCTCCCTCTCCCAGAAACGTTCTGCCCTCCAAGGAGCCATGGACATCTATTTTTTAATGCCTGAGATTCAAAAAATGAAATCACGAGTTCTAAGAGTTGGAAGGGACCAATCCAACATCTGATGCAGAAATCCTCCCAGGCTGTCACAGGAAACACTGATCAGGGCAGGAAAGAGAGGGGAGAATGGGGGAGGGAGGAAGAGCCAGGCTACTGAAGGCAGGCATGAAGAAGTGACGCTCCAGGCAGCCACTCCCCCCCCACCCCCTTCCCAGTTGTCACCCACCAGCCTCTGAATTCTGCCTCTGAGTCTGGAGTAATAAACACGCATCTGAAGCCAGCCATACCCCTCATAAGCAATGACAACAGTGAGAATGGCTAACGTTCATGTTAAACGTCTACCATGTGCCGACACCCCCGTGGAAGGCACTGCATGTATGTGTACAACCTCATCTAACACTCAAACCAGGCCTTGAAGTCTACACAGCTGTCACACCCCCTTCACTTAGGGCAAGCCAGCTGTGTAAAGTAGTTATAAAGCGGAGCCTTGGTTCAAACCTTGGCGCATCCGACTCTAAACCCACTATGCTCCATTATGTTTAATGCTACTGAAACGCTACATGAGATTATAATAGGTCCCCCAGGGCAATGGGCCATAACGTAATTACAGCAAAACTTTAATTAGACACGAGGAGGATCCCCCGCTTAACAGTGACATGCAAAGGAATGAGGACACAGAGGTTTTCAAGGAGACAGACTTTGGTTTGAATCTCTGCTCAAATGCTGACCAGGTGAATGAGTTGGGGCAAGTCATTCTGAATCTTAGTTTCCTCACTTCTCCAAAGAGGAAACTACTGTGAGGCTCATGCAATTGTTTAAAAACAACAATAAGGGGCGCCTGGGTGGCTCAGTCGGTTGAGCGTCCGACTTCAGCTCAGGTCACGATCTCGCGGTCCGCGAGTTCGAGCCCTGCGTCGGGCTCTGGGCTGATGGCTCAGAGCCTGGAGCCTGCTTCCGATTCTGTGTCTCCCTCTCTCTCTACCCCTCCCCCGTTCATGCTGTGTCTCTCTCTGTCTCAAAAATAAATAAACGTTAAAAAAAAAAAAGTAAAAAAAAAAACACAACAATAAATATATTTATCCACATAAATGTATCATGCACTTTTGAAAGTAAATACATTCTTGGGAGACTGTCTCTGAGTAAGTGACATATTTCAGAAATACTTTCTCTTCATTTCATACTGTTCTTCAAATGCACTGGTTCCTACGTGGCATTTTGAAATTTCTCTGCCAAACAGTTAATGAGCTACACAAATAGATAAATGCAGCCAGGGGGAGCTGCTATTTTAAGAAATTCTCCAGTTCAAGTGAACAATTGTTTGATGTGTGAATAATCGGCTCTTAATTACATGGTTTGTCAATATTTTAAAAGAATCATCTCGTTAACGAGCTGAGGGGGTAGGCTGTGGCACCTACCCTGACTTTGGTCATTCGATGTTTCTGTCTGCCAGTAACTGAACCTTCAGAGTTTAATAAAATAGTCTTTGCCAGTGAGCAAGTGACGTATTATTTAAAAAAAAAAAAAAAGGTGAAACATGCGAATACAATATAAACATTACAGGGCATTCTCCAAATGGGCAGCAGAGAAAGGAGGCATGGGGGAATTTCGGAGCAACAGACCCAGGATGGAGTGGTCAGGGGAGGCAGCGGACAAGGTGAAGGCGTGACAAGGCTGAGGGAAGAAGGCAGGCACTCCTCAGACGGGGTGAGCAACATGCAAGCTGGGGTCATGGACGAGCACAAGGGGGTCCCGAGAGAGCAAGGGGGCAGGCCTGCCAGGGCGTGGGCAGAAGGATGTCGGGGCTCTGCTGTCCACGGCCTACACAAACCTTCTCCAAGATCTCTTCTAGTTCTATGATGGATCCCCGGAAACACACACACGCATATATTTTGGCCCTACACTGGTACACTCTCTTGAGACTCGGTGAATAGAACTCGTGATCGCTTACGTTCAGGATTCCCTGAGGCCACCTGTCAGAGCCCAGGTAGATCTGTTGATCCACTAGGAAAATAAGCCTCTTGTACTCCTGCTGTGTGCCCTGGAGAGGTACCTGGGAGGCACCCCAAGAATGCAGGCAGCAGCCCACCTCTCTAGCCCCCTACTCCCAGTTCTTGGGCAGCTTCTTCAAGTTACACACCCCCTCCCCGCTGCTGGTCTTCACCAACATTTTTTAAAGCGGTAGCATCCATGCAGAGACAGACCCTACGGTTTGGGGCCAAGGACCCTTCACCCATTCTAGCTCTCAAAAGGAAGTAACAGTGACTAGGCTTTTTACTAATCTGTCCCTCTCCCTTTGCCAAATCAAAGTTAAAGTTACTTCTCTTCGGGGGGCCAAGAAATGGTGTTGCTTGTTTCCTAAAAACCTAGGAGGAGGAATGTGGCGATGGCCGCACAGCATTGTGAATGTACTTAATGCCACTGAAATGTATGACAAAAAAATATTCATAATGTTTTTTAAAACCAAGACAATTCCTCAAAAAACAACATACTTACCATATGACCTGGCAACTCACCCCTAGATCTATAACCAAGATAAATGTGTACACAAATGTTCACAGCAGCATGCCTGAGAATAGCCCCAAAATGCTTAAACAACCAAAATGCCCATCAAATGATGAATAAACAGAACACAGAATATCTATACAATGGAATATTATTCAGCCCTTAGAAGGAGTGAAGCACTGACACCAGCCACCACATGGATGAACCTTGAAAACACCATGCTAAGGGAAAGAAACCAGGCACAAGAGGCCACGTACTGTGCTCTTCCATTTATATGAAAGGTCTCAGATAAAGGCAGAAAGTGTATTACTGGTTGCCTAGGGCTGGGGTAAGGATGGAGGAGGGAATGCAGAGTCACTGTTACTGCATATGGGTTTCCGTGTAGGGGTGAATAAAATGTTCTGTGATTGTGCTAATGGTTGCTTAACTCTGTGGATATAATCAAAACCATGGAATTTATATGGATTAACTTTATGGTATTAAAGTATATTCAATAAAGCCGTTAAAAAATAATAAAAGCTAAGAAGAGCCCAATCCGCCAGAGACCGCAGCGCGGTTTTCTATTAACGGCACCTGGGCCGATTCCAGGACTTCCACACAAGTTCTGTGCAACAGCAGCATGTTCTCCGTGTACTTTAATTCCGCTTCAAGTCAAAATTCTCCCCCCGCCCCGGAAATCAATAATTGTAGCTCCGGTTGCAGTTGTGAGAGGCGCTCCACCTCCTTGCACAAGCCACTTACTATATGTAACAGTCATTTTGCTTTGAGCGTTTCACCAAGGTGAAAGTGACTCCTATTTAATACACCCTCCCTGCAAGCCCTGGGTCTTTTCTTGTTCTGTTCCACTACAAACATAACTTCCAGGTTTAACACACAGCAAAGATCCTTCATGGTGACAGGGCACAGAATAATAAAGCTGAGGAAGAGTGCAGCATTTGTTGGTTTAAATGACACACTTAAAGCTTTTAACTCAAGATACAGGAGACAGGAAATGCCTCTCTGTGCGCAGGATCTCAAGAAAATAGGAAGGCTTTAATAGGTAATCAGAAGTAAAAGATCATCAGGCGGTAAAAAATTAAGAAGGTCTCTTAGCACTAGCAAAGAATTTCCAAAGATCATCAAGGTGCACTCCCAGGACAGAGAAATCACCAGTGAGGCAGGGAGAAGACATGCCCAACTTGGGGAGCTGGAAGGAAAACTGTCTGGGAAACAAATTTCGGGATACTTTCTGCACTGAATGTTTGGAATGCTCACGAGGCTTGGTGGCGGCCTTTTGTCTGCCCAGGCACACCTGACAGGTGAGTTCATGCTACTCTCCGGGGCATTTACAAGCCCTGGGTACACAACTCCCTGCAGGCAGGCGTCGGCCCGCCCCTACCCTCCCACGGATGTGTCCCCAGCCCTACGGCAGCGCTGAAGAAGCGTATGAAGACAAATGAGCCTTGCATGTGGCCGGGAGGACGGCCCGCATCCAGGAGAGAAGAGCCTGCCTGCGCCAGCCCAGTGATTACCAGAAGGAATTAAGCAAGCACTTGCAAGCCTCGGCCTCTGAATTTCTGTACTTTGATGGACTTAATTTGTTCTCCTGGGGCTAAATAGCTGGCTGTGTCGCTGCAGTCCTACACAGGAGCACAGTTAGGGAAACCTAATGTGCAGGGAATGATTTATGACTCCACGGGGCTCCCACCCAGGAAACCGTTCTCCCCAGGAGAAGCGGGGGCCAGGCAGACGGGTCACCAGACACACCTGCCATGTATCAGTTGGGACTCCACTTAAAAATGGCTCTGTTCTCTTTCCTCCCATAAACTTAGACAAAAGTTCTTGAGGCACTTCTTGAAAACATTTTCATCTGTGTAAGATGGTCCCCAAATAAGACACCATCAAGGAATGCCAGTGCTGGGAAAGAGTCACAGGACCATCTAAAACATCCAAACCAGTCTATTCTCACACCTGCTTTGGGAGTTTTTGCTGTATCTTTGTAGCATGCATATTGTTACTTATAACATTGTTTGTTAAAGGAATCCAGGGGCGCCTGGGTGGCTCAGTCGGTTGAGTGTCCGACTTCGGCTCAAGTCTCGATCTCACGGTCCGTGAGTTCAAGCCCCACACCAGACTCTGTGCTGACGGCTCGGAGCCTAGAGCCTGCTTCCGATTCTGTGTCTCCCTCTCTCTCTGCCCCTCCCCCGTTCATGCTCTGTCTCTCTCTGTCTCAAAAATAAATAAACGTTAAA
Source organism: Lynx rufus (assembly GCF_022079265.1). NCBI lineage: Eukaryota > Metazoa > Chordata > Mammalia > Carnivora > Felidae > Lynx > Lynx rufus. Next base: position 8,910,268 of record NW_025814823.1, read on the forward strand.
AAAAAATTTTAAAGGAATCCACCTCTTTATAAATCAAATATTATTTTGTAGAAAGCTCTGTATTACTCCCAAATGGAATACCACCAAAAATGATCTGAACTCAAACATTAAACTCAGCTCCATTACCCAATGAAAAGTGCCATCTGTTTCCTGCAGGGCCCCTGATGGCTACAGCCGTACAGGTAGTGAGCTCTGGACACATCAGGTCTCTAGTTTTTCTAATCTATGTTACCATTTAACATACCTATTAATACAAAAATGTCTGTGCACTCCCTAAAATTGCACACAGGGCACATACATGCTGCACTTCGAAAAACAGCGACCCAAATCTATGACTTGCCAAACTATGGCACTTGGCCCACTTTTGTATCAATCCCAAATTAAAAGTGGTTTTCACTGGTAAGTCTGTCATTCTCTCCCCCACCCCTCTCTTTTTAAGGAGAAGGAAGAAGAAGAGGAAGAGAAAGATTATTATTCAAAATACCACATCTGAATGACTTAGAAGCACCTGCATGCGGCTCTTCAGGATTCTATGTAACTGAAGGAATCTTACCAAAGAAGCCAGGAGTGTAAACCCTTTCAAAATGGGCCTCTGTCCGATCACTTCAACTGCATTTTAAGAACTGAGCCTTGTCTAAAGCAAACTAAAATGTAAGGATGCACAGCTGACCTAAATGGTCTCTGTCCTCCAGTGCCTGAATCACTTCCTCTTCTGTTTGTCCTAGAGCCACCCTCCACCCTCCTCCACCACACCCTGGGAGCCCACCTGGGTGCACCCTGAGCTCTCTGGGGCCAGCAGGAGGCGGGCGGCTCTGTGATGGAACATTCCCCCCCACACAGCCAGCTGTGCTCACCAAACCCTCTCCTGCCCCTCCAAGCCTAGGGTGCTGGGCCACTCAGGGCCCCCTCACAATCCCAGGCCACTAAAACCGTCGGACCACCCCCAAACCTGGCCTTGCCTTTGTAAACAGTGGCTTTACTACACTCGCCGCCAATTACCCAGCTTGAGATGGCCATCTGCTCCCTGCAGGAGCCCTGATGACGCCAGCCTTACGGGCAGTGAACTCCGGGCGACTGCAGCTGCTTCTGCCACCTCGGGAATGTGGGCATCCAGGCCTACTCCGAGCACAATGCCTCTGTTCTAGAACTGCACAGCTGGACAGAGTCACGGACCACCTGCGGATTCACCCTCCTCCTCCAAAGTGAGCTGGACCCGAGCTGTCCAAGACCTTGCGTGATCTCGAAAATGCCCAGAGAGATTCTAGTGATTAGTTACAACAACACGCTGCATTATAAAAAGGCTTTTTTCTTTAAAGTCTTCAACTTAATTTAATAAAATCTGAGCAGCTGCTATGTCACAGACACTGTCCTCGGCGTTTCACACACACAGAAGATCAACAATCAATCCTCATGTTATAAATGAGAAAACTGAGCCTCAAAGGGAGTCTGTGGTACTTACCAGAGCTCTAAGTGGCTGATGTGAGAGTCGTCCCCACCTTCTTCACCCAGCCAGGCCCCGACCTAAACCCACCTCTTGGCTGGCCAGCAATCCCCTCCCTGCCCCCCTTACCATCCCTGCCCACACCAGGAAACACAGCAAGGCCACCCTCCAGTCTATCCACAGCCAGCCCAGTCACATTACACAAATCAGGGTACAAGAAAGACAAGGTCAGGACCAGGGTCAGCAAGTTTCCTGACCTAACAGGGAAGCTCCCTCACAGCCTCATATACACAATCACATTCCCTGGGCCAGCCAACAGGTGAAAATATCTGGTACCTCCAACCTGAGTGTGAATCCGTAGGCAGGTGCCTTCACGATGTCTCTGTGGTATAAAATGAAATGGCTGCCGGGTGCAGTGGTCCCTCTTCGGAACATTCTCTGCCCACAAACTGGGCTTGGAAGACAATGCCAGGACTCTGTGCACCTGGGTGGGAAGGCCTGGCAACTCCTATCAAGCTACATTACTGACTTTAAGTCACACCGAGTGGAAGGTAATTTTCCTATGTCCGATTTTATATCTGCTCACTGATCTGAGGAATCAGAAGGCCTGCCTGGCCCTAGCTGTGTGATCTTGGGCAAGTCACTTGACTTCTCTGTTTCAGTCTTATCACCTGAAAACTGGGATAAGGATACTACTTACCTCACCTACACCTCACCCCATCACTGCCTCTTCTCTACTGTGAAAAATCAAGGAAGACAGAGGCAAGATAGAAATGAAAATCTCAGATGAAACTGGATTCAAAATTTGGTAGGCAAGTAACTTCTCTGAGCTTCCTTCCTCCCCTCTGCAAGATGAGAGAATAGTAATAATAGCTACTTCAGAGTTTGAGGAGGCCCAAATGAATTAAAACGTACAATGCACACAAGAGCACCTGGCACATAGTAAGTGCTGTATCTTTGCTATTATTATGAGTTCCTTAATTTACAAGAGGGCTCATTAAGAGCCAACTCGTGAAGCGATGTGAAGATTAAGTACTCAGAATAACTGTGCATTTATTATATGAAGGCATTTGGTAATTGAAAAGCACTATTCAAATATATAGGTAAGGGGTGCCTGGGTGGCTCAGTCGGTTAAGCGTCCGACTTCAGCTCAGGTCATGATCTCACAGTCCGTGAGTTCGAGCCCCGCGTCGGGCTCTGTGCCGACAGCTCGGAGCCTGGAGCCGGCTTCAGATTCTGTGTCCCCCTCTCTCTCTGCCCCTCCCCTGCTCATGCTCTGTCTCTCTCTGTCTCAAAAATAAATAAAAACATTTTTTAAAAATTAAAAAACAAAAACATATAGGTTAAAACATACAAATAAGTTGACAGTCTGATTTATTTCTATCTATCCTCTAATTCAGATGCTAAAAGACTCCAGAGCTATTGCTTAGAAATATATAAACTTCCTTAAAACTATTAAAAATATAAATATATTGGGGCACCCTGGGTGACTCAGTCGGTTGAGCGTCCGACTTCGGCTCAGGTCATGATTTCACAGTCTGTGAGTTTGAGCCCCGTGTCGGGCTCTGGGCTGACAGCTCAGAGCCTGGAGCCTGCTTCGGATTCTGTGTCTCCCTCTCTCTCTGACCCTCCCCTGTTAATGCTCTGTTTCTCTCGGTCTCAAAAATAAATAAAACATTAAAAAAAATTCTTTTAAATATTTATATATAAATATATTAATTATATATATATAAACAACATAATTAACAATGACTGGGTCTTTAGCCACTCGCTTTTATTTTAAAATACTTCAATATCCCGGTTTCTGCAGCACTAAGACCGATGTTCTCTGCAGCGTGTGTGTTGGGGGCTGGCAGTGACCGTAGCCGTTGTAGATCTCAGTTGTGTCATTGAGGTGCCAGGAAATGCTCAGTGAGTGCCCCTTGAGGAGTGAGCAGGTCACATGCTTCAGGCCGTGTGTCACTCCCCCTGGACAACGCCACACCAGCCAGAGACCTTTTCGTCGGTTTGGCTCTTGGGCCAAACCTGGAAGTTTTCGCCTCCGTTTAGAAAAACAAAATGCTTTCCTCCACCTGCTCTACCACAGGGGCGGCTCCTGTGACTTCTTCCACTCTGAACTCAGGCGGGAAAGAATGCCCAGTCAAGAGGCCACTTTCCTCCTTCCAGGAGGTCTGGACACTCACAAAGCCCAGTTATTTGTTTTGCCAAACTGTGTATACATTGAATGGAAATGTTTGTTTTCCATGTCCCACTTTACGTCTCTAAAGACAAATGATTAAAGAATATTTCAGGGACGCTTTTTTTTTGCTCATCCCCTCCAACCTGGTTGTATCAAGCAGCCTCGCTTCCTGCCTTTTAACTCACATTCTGTCGGCACATCATCCACTCTTCTTTGTTGACCTTTACGTGTACAATGTTGCTTCAAAACCCTTCTTCAAAGGAAAGGTCAAAGTGAAATGTCACCGGGAAGGATGCCAGCTGGCCAGAGGCCAGGCGGGCACCGGCTCCCGGCGCTGAGGTTACCTGTGGGGTGTGCAACAAGGTGCCAAAGGCAGGTAAAGAGGCACCACAGCTGGACCACCTCATCTAACGCCCCAGAAAGCCCTGTCCTCCAGCCCTGGCCCCCGGCCCTCAGGGCAGAGTAGGACCCTTCATCCAAGAGGCACTTCCCGAGCGTTCCATCACACGTACACTCTGTTAGGAACGGCACGGTACAGAGAAAGCTACGGGGTCCCTGCCCTAGGGGGGCCTGTAATTTAACAGGGAAGAAAGGACATATGAAAAAGCGTAGAGAGAGAACACGAAGGTGGACTTCAGAAGGACAGAGGGTTGGGGAGGTGAAAGCCAGCACTATGGAGGGGACTGCCAAAGGAGAGTGGGACTAGAAAGGAAGATGCAGGTGGGGGGGGGGAGGGAAGGAAGGACCAACGGGATGCAATGAAACATTGAACATAGAGGCAGGAGGTGAGAGCAAGACAGAGTGAACTCTAAAACCGCAAGCCTGCTTGACAGGGAGACTGAGGATTCCTCGAGAACGATGTCAAGAAACAAAAGTGGGCAGCGAATCCCAAGTCTGGGTTTGGAAGCACCGAGGTGAGGTGAGATGAGGTGGCCCTGACAGTCTGAGTCTGCCACTCTCTCTCTGCTCTGGTTCATAATATACTAAGGGGTTAGAAGCATATGAGGGAATAGAATTAGCAACACAGTAGACCAAGGATACCATCTAGAAACAACTGACACGGACACACAGAAGCCAACTCAGTGAAAACTTCAACTCTGCAAACCGTGATCTAGGAAAAGTCAGACGTGGATGGAACGAGATGCACAGAACAAAGAGGGGCAGAAGCTAAACGGAGTGAAATCTGCTATAGATAAGGGCTGACGTGTGCAGAAAAACCTTTCCTGAAAATGGAAATGGAACATAATTTACCCTGATGAGAATAATTTCTGAACACTGCAAAACTTAGGTGGCTTATCTACGCTCCAAACATAACTGACTTGAGCCGAAGCGCACTCAGGGAAAATTTTTCATCAAAAATTTACCTGGGATGATACTGCTGATAAAATGTGTACATTCACAGAGTCAAAATAACCTCAGATCAAACCTGTGTGTCCAGCAGAGCCCAGAGGCCTACCCGCAAACAGCTGGACGTGTGCAAGTCCGAAATGGAGGCCTCCCTGTGAGAGGTGAGTGTTGACAGGGAGAGGCCTTGTCCCTGGGAGACAAGGAGGGAGCATCACACTAGTGAATAGGAAAAGAGCAATTCCAGAAAGAGTTACGGACCCTCTAGGAGGAAGGAGTACGGCTCCATGCATCTCTCTGCCGGCCACACCATCACCTTGTGGCCAGAAGCCACAACACAGAGGAGGGTATTCATGCCAGCTTGGCAGAGAGTTACTAGATCAAACATAGGACATCCAGTTAAATCTGAATTTCATGCCAACAAAGAATAATGCTTCAGTATAAGTATGTCCCAAATGTATCATAATTGTGTCCCAAATATGCCAACAAATACTTTTTGCGGTTAAAAAAAATGTGATACTAAAAAAGTAGCCAGTGCTTACGTATAACCCAAATTTAACTGGGCGTCCAGTATTTTTATTTGCTAACTCCAGGAAGCCTAGCTTGGTGTTGACGGCTCGGGTCTGAGCTCCTCACCTTCTTGCCTTTAGCCATCAGCCCTGATTTCCAGACTACCTCTCTGCAAAGGCTCTTCCACAGTCCTAGCAGAGAGGGGGGACTCCCCCTTACATACTGTGAGTACAGGGAGCCTGCTGCAACAGACCCAGAAAAGGAGAGATTCTGCAGGAAAAAGGAATGACCAACCATATTATATATTTCAGAAAGACAACACGGCGTGAGCACTGACGACCGATCACAGAATCTAACTGGAAAAAAGAGGCAACAGAAAGCAGTTTTAGTATAATAGTAAGAGCCTACTTTTCAGGTGAAAGCAGGTGGTGAGAACATGGCATTCACTCTAGTTAGCTTCATCATTAAAAAAAAAAAGGGTTGTCAGCCAACTGCTTCCACCTTCACAGCATCTGCAGAGAACCCCAAGAAATCACACCCCAGAAGGGCAAGCACTTGGGTCACTCGGTGTTAGCACCCACAGGCACGCAAACAGCGTTTGCTGAATGAATGAATGAATGAATGAATGCATGCATGCACGCATAAACTCTACACTTCTCAAAAAGCTTGTTCTAAATTTGGAAATCTTACGTTTATCGAAAACGCGAGTCTAGGGTAAATCTGAATGTTTCATGGCAGTGTCACCACAGTGGCCAGCTAATATTCTTTGCTCTTTGACTGGTCAGCTGAGGATTATCTGTACTAGGAATCACAAGGGTCTGTGCTGGGCCTACACCAAACAAATGAACAAAAACACCTGCTACTCCACCTGATGAAGCACATGTTAAGATTCACATAAATCAAGCAGAGAAGAAAGGCCACCACCTCCCAAACTGAAGTGAATCTGGTTCAGAGTGCAATTTTTTTTCTAGGCCCCTTTGTGTAACCGTTGCAACTGTTTTCTTCAGTTACAGGAGTGCTTAATCAAACAAACATCTAAAAACAGCACAATTTTCTTATTTAAACATAAAAGTATTTTCAACCCTGCACCAATTTCCCTTGATCTGTGTTGGAAGGAATCCCAGGGACGCCTTACCAAAACAATAAACTTAAAAAAAAAAAAAATGACATATATTTTCATAAAGAGTACTGTATGTATACTGCTTCTAACTTGGGATAAATCCCCAGTATATTCTGAATTTTTAAAAAAACGCTTTATTTGCTTTGCTACTGTGGAACTTTCCATTCTGCTAAAAGGCCCCAAATTTAGAATTTACAAACAAACCTTGCCTGCACAAAGTGAAAGCTGTACTTAGCTTATGGATATGCTAACTCCTGGCATAAAACAAACGCTCAATACCTCTGCCGCCAGACTTCAGGTATTTAATGACAGAGTTAGAAGACGTAGGCTCGAAGGAAATTTATGTACAAATTAAAACAAAGGTTTTTCGTACCAGCACCTGAAAGGTTTAAATGCCAGACGGAGTCTACGTTCTCAGTACTAATTTTTTCAAAGTTGGTCCAAAGGAATAGATCTGCGTCCCGACACGGAGGACACTGGTGCCAGCTCTGGCCGCCTGCCACTGCCTTGCGACTTCCAAGCAAGGGCTCCAGAGCTCCCCAGGCAGAGCTGAAGATACGCTTTCTGGTATTCATCTTCACCAAACATCACTGACGCTTAATGTTGCCTACTGCAGCCGTAAACGAGAGCATTAACTCGTGAGCCCGGCAGAGGCAGGAAACGCTATGCATTCTGCAGGTGGAAAGCACCGCCAACTGCCTCCGACAGATAAGACTGACCAGTTCTCTCACAGCTGGGAATTAATGCAACTGACGTGTTTCCCAGGGTCCCAAACTCTCCCTGCTTCCCAAGGGCACACCAACAATACCACCTCTGACAAACCTGTACTTTGTGGACCTGCACAGTGTCCACGCTGGAAGGGAGCTGAGCTGCTCAGGGCCGTCTGCCACACACCTGCACTGACGGGCTGCCGTACCCGTTCATTTGCTGGGGAGCCTTGTTGGAGGAGTGGGCTGGGGTTTTCCTGGACAACAAATGCACCATCTCTACCACCATTAGAAGGCAAACAGAAAAATAGGGAGTGATCTACACCGGGAACGAACATCTACTGCTCGACTGCTAAGTGTGCAGCTGAGAGCACGGGTCAGCCGCTGCCTGGGCTCTCAGACGCCCTGGGAGCTGGGATCTGCCTGAAGGATGAGCAGAACGAGGCTGGGTACAGGTCCCCGTGTCTGGAGCGAAAGCCGAAACCCAGGTCTGTCTGGGACCCAAAGTCATCCAGGAAGCTCTAGGTCAGAAGAGTCCCTGCCCTTGTATCCACGGCTGATCTTTTAAATTAATGACCTAAATTTAAATGCCAACATGAAACTTTATAAACTATCAACAGTGAAACACAGGTCAATTCTAGAATTCGAATAAAGTTCCAAACATAATGTAGCCTTTTTCTTTTCTTTTTTTTTTTTTTAAACAAGTCTGCTTTGGTTACAGGTACAGCGAACTCGACAGTCAGATGGGGCTGAAGGCTCCCCTTTGCCTGTGCCTCTTCTCTGAGGCCACCCTCCCTCCAGGGCAGACCACTCCTGATGGCGTCCTGGGCTTTCTCCGCAGTTCTGGCCAGGGAGCTGGCTGCACTCCGGCTCTAACTCCATGCTGCCACCCAACTGGGTCAGGGTTAGTCGGAGCAGGGCACCTCTCTCAGTGGCTCCCACAGTCAGAGCCAAATGCAGGAGCCAGCAGCAAGTGCCCCACTGGGGGTGGGAGAGGGTATGGAGGGCACGGGGCAGCCAGAGGAGTGAGGATCAGGCACTAACTGCAGGGCAGCGGTGCCCGCATGGGCGTGGCCCTCTGCGGTCCCAGGTAAGGGAGGGCAAGGTGGAGAACGCCCAGGAGAGAGCCAAGGAATCTCCTGGAATTTGGTTCCAAGAGGGGGCTGTGTCCATCTTGGGGCTGCAACTCACTTTACAAGAACCACAGAATGTAAGTAAGACAACTCAAGGGGGAAAAAAAAAATACAGAGAGGGAGGGAGGCAAACCGTAAGAGACTCTATTTTTAAATTTTTTTTTTTTTCTTTTCAACGGTTTTTATTTATTTTTTTGGGACAGAGAGAGACAGAGCATGAACGGGGGAGGGGCAGAGAGAGAGGGAGACACAGAATCGGAAACAGGCTCCAGGCTCCGAGCCATCAGCCCAGAGCCCGACGCGGGGCTCGAACTCACGGACCGCGAGATCGTGACCTGGCTGAAGTCGGACGCTTAACCGACTGCGCCACCCAGGCGCCCCGAGACTCTATTTTTAAATACTGAGAACAAACTGAGGGTTAATGGGGGTGGGGGAGAAGGGAAACTGGGTGATGGGCATGGAGGAGGGCACCTGTTGGGATGAGCACTAGGTGTTGTACGGAAACCAAATTGACAGAAAATTATATTTAATAAAAAAAAAAAAAAAAAAGACAACTCAGATGGGCCTCCCAAGCACAAAGTCTGTCCTGCTCCTGTCCAAAATGCCAGGCAGCCCAGATTTGGAGAACCGAGAACATAAGAAATAACATCTCAGTCAAACTTGGCACGCTCTGGACAAGAGTCCTGTCTTCAGAGAAGCTCACAAAGCAAGCTCTGTAAGCAGGCTTGTCCCACGATAGCATCTGCAAAAGATCGGTGATAAACCCCAAGCATCCCTGGCCCCATCCAACTATCAAGAAGGACATTCTTCTTGAGCCCACTGCCCTTTTCTACCTCTACTACCTCTGGTTCTGTCCATTTGTTACCAGCGGCAGAAAGTACTATTTTTTTTTTTTAATTTTCTTACTGAAGAATAATTTTTTAATTTATTTTTTTAAGTAGACTTCGCACCCAGCACGGAGCCCAACGTGGGGCTCAAACTCACGACCCTGAGATCAAGACCTGAGCTGAGATCAAGAGTTGGACGCTTAGCCGACTGAGGCACCCAAGAGCCCCAAGCACTATTTGCTTTGTATTTATTCTAAGACATTTCGAAGTCCTGACAAGGGACAGCCTCTGACTTCCAGAAATGGCTGATAAATCTGCAGGCTCACCTTGCCCTGGCCTACGGGAGCTTCAAACTCTGGTCACACCTCTTTTTCCTGGTATTGCCACACTGGGCAGTCCCAAATCTTCCAGTAAACCCTCCTACAAACTCTCCTCCATTCTCAAACAAAGCCAAAGCCTTTGGAACTCAAAGACTAAAAATTTCCCCTCTTCTGTAATACAACCCTTATCGGATTTCTGTCCAGAGGGCAGATATTTAAGACTTCTGAACTTCAGCTGTACAAGTGAAATCTTTTTTTGCAAATTTGACTCTTTGCCATCCTTTGTCCTCCTTTGAACCTTATATGAACCCGGTGGCACAGCGGAGTGTGCTCTGTTTGATACACCGGTGTGTTATTTTTATATACGCACATCTGCATACCTAAATCAGAAAGCTCTATCATCAGCCGGATCACGTCCGCTAAGGCAAATCTAAAGGACTTTGGACAGAATGCCCTGAAGAAGGGGGGGGGGGGGGTCCTTGAAGTTGAAGCCCACGAAAGGTGCCCAATGTCCCGCTGTCTGTCCCCAGGTGGCTCTGCCCCAGGAAGCAGCCACCAAGGGAAAGCTGCCCCAAGCAGAGACAAACGCGAGTCCGGGACCCTCCGCCCTCCACTGCTAGTTCTCCCTGGACGTCAGGTGCTCCGTGCAGTCTGAAGACCCACCGCCGGAGAAGCGGTGACCCTTCGATACCCCCCATACTGGCTCCCTGTCACAGCCTGTCAAAAGCAGCATGAAAAAGAGTCACGCGTGCCCTTTTCTCTGCATGTGATGCGAGGAAGCAGGCAAGAACCTGTCCCTTCTCTTTCAGACTTTTTTCTTCATTCCACTAAGGAGAAATACGTCTCTCAGAGGAGGTGGGGGAGAAGCAGAAGCAAGAACACGGTGAAGGGTTTTCCGTAAACGCCGTTTCCGCAGCAGAAGACCACTGTGTGGAGACGACAACACGGAGCCTCGGAGGGGCTCTGCGTCTGCTGCTGCTGCTGAAGGGCTCACCCTAAACTCAGACAGGGTGGCTTAACGGGGGTGTTTGCTTTCTGTTTCCTTTGATGGGGGCTGTATATATTTTGACGTGTATGGCTGGCGAGTCCTGGGAAAAATCACGTCTCTCAAGCTTCCTCCCTGGTGAGATAGCGTGGGACTGGGCTGCTCATGACCTATCCCGACATTCCAGAACCTCCGCAGGAGACGCCCCGCACAAGAGGACACTGCTGCCAAGGGCCTGACACCGGTGGCCGGCTGCCCCTGCTGGAAAGTTCTTGCCCTTGCCCAAGGGTAAACATCCACAAGTGCCGTGTGGGACCTCGAAACACTTGGTCCAAACTCCTCACTCTTTCCTGAGATGCACTTAGGGAATGCACAATTCTGACCAGCACGGGCTCTTCTGGAAGACTCCTAAGGGGGAAGGGGTGAGAGTGTGGTGGACCGTGGGGATGCTGGTTACCAGGTCCTTCTTTTTTTTTCTTACCGGAGCCATTGTGTTCCCCCTGGCTGCAGTAGTCACCCGGCTCATCATTTCTGGACTAATACACACAAGGGGACACTTCTTAGTCAAGACCTTTGCACCAACCTAACACCAAACCATCTGTTTTCTACTACATCAGATTACTACCATTCCCACTCCACACCCACTTTTATGGTATGGACACCAAGCCGCATGGAGCTCTTTAGTAGCTCCATAATCATGGAACGTCACTAACTTCCTGCTTAAGGCCGGAAACCCCAAAGACAGTCTCCTAGTCCAATCTCATCTGAATGCGAAAGCAGAAAATGTGGCCTTCCTTGGAGAGGAAGACGTGATAAATCCCCAGGGGGACCCTGTGGCTGGGCAGCAAAAGACAAAGGACCTTAGGCGCTAACCACCTCTCATCAAGCCATGTTTAGAGCCCGTGCTTCCTCTCCACCACGTCTGACGTCCTTGCACATTCAGAAAAAAAAAACCTGTATTCTGGGGCGCCTGGGTGGCTCAGTCGGTTGGGCGTCCGACTTCGGCTCAGGTCATGATCTCACAGTTTGTGAGTTCGAGCCCTGCATCGGGCTCTGTGCTGACAGCCCGGATCCTGGAGCCTGCTGGATTCTGTTTCCCCCTCTCTCTGCCCCTCCCCTGTTCATGCTCAGTCTCTATCTCTCAATAATGAATAAACATTAAAAAAAATAAAAAAAATAAAAAAACAAACCAAAACCCGTATTCTACAAGTTACCCCTTGTATTCAGACAACACACAGACGGGCATGGAGAGAACATGCGCTGGATGGTATACACAGCCTTCTCCTTTACAAGGTGTTTTTATACCTTAAAACATGTCTTAATTCCCTTACCTGGCCGCTGTGCTGAACTATAAAGCCCTATCTCTGCCAAGGCGATGAGTGCTACAGAGCCGATTGATTATTCACAGGCCCAAATGCAAAGTTTCCCCCGGGTAATTCATTGCTCATCTTAAGGCCTGGTGAGACAAATAAGCAATGTGCAGGTTTCTACAGACTGGAAAGTGTAAACCGCCCTCTACACCCCCGTATGAGATGCCATAAATTAAGGCTGATTTTCGCAAAGAAACGATGCCGTCATGGGATTTCATGCAGAAGGCAAAATGCAGAAGGTACGAGAGGGCATGGAGTGCGGGGCAGCGGTCAGTCCCCTCCACACCCTGACCGCACCATCACCACCGCCGTTCCCAGACCTCCCAACAAGGTCCGGTCTTGGCTCACGAGTTTTTACAGAAGTGATTACAAGCCCCAAATTTAGAGAAAAAAAAATGTAAATGATGCTTTTATATACCATTTGACAGAAAGATTTCTAATGAGCATATGAATTAATGAACCAGACAACACAGCAAAAATAAAACTCACACTCGCTGAATTTAATACCATTTAATTCCTGTTGCTTCTTCCTCACGCCTCCCCCCCCCTTTTGTATCCTTGTGAAAAGGTATCAACACATTTTGGAGGGCTTCTGGAAGTTTTCACCCCATCTACAGTGAAACATGGAGAAACAGGACCATATCAGAGCTTTTGGAGAAACCATTCTGCCTTGCTTTCTTTCCTACTTTCAATGTCCCAGTGCAAATACGTGTACTAAGCACAAACCATCTAACTGAAAGACTGTCAAAAGCAGATAAGTTCTCCCCCAACTATTCCAAGTCTCTCCCCTTGGCCAAGCCAGCACCTCTGGGAGGCCGAAGGCGGATAGGATTCACGGACAAGCACCCCTTTTACCTCCAGCCATCCATTCCTACGACTGCCTAAAACCAAACACACAGAACCGCAAGGGGGCTTAAACCCTGAGCGTCCGCCCAGACACGGGCCCTCCTTTGCCAAGTGGCATCCTGGTTTAAGGTCTTCCGAGCAGGGGACGCGGGACCTCGCCTCCTGCAGCCGCTCTGGCACCGCCATGCCCCGTCCCTTGGCACGTCTCCCCCCACCCCTTAATTAGAAAGGGCCTGACATCCATCTCTTGCATGAAGAATTTCCTGACTAAGAGAAAACAAGTAGCAACCTCTCCTGAGCCCACGTGCACCACTCCCCAGCCTTCTGGAGGAATCACTTTTGAGTGTTAATTTACACCTCCTCCTCCAGGAGCAAAGTAACAACACATGTATGTGCAACCTCAGGAACTGGATGTTTCACTTGGCAGGACCCTCCCACGCCTACTGCAGCTTAACCCTTTATAGGCCAGCCAACCCTGATATAAAATACATAGCTCACATTTATTGAATACCGGGCAATGTTCTAAACTCACTTTATCTCTTTGATCCTCAACACAGCCTACGACGTGGGGACTGTCACTTTCGCCATTTTTCAAATGGGGAAACTGAGGCACGGAGCTGCAGACGGTCGTGCACACAGACCTCCTGAAATGGGCTCGGGTTGCTGGCCACCTTGCGGAAGCATCCTAAACCACAGTGGGTTTTTTTTTTAATTATTTTTTTAATATTTTTATTTATTTTTGAGACAGAGAGAGACAGAGCATGACCAGGGGAGGGGCAGAGAGAGAGGGGGACACAGAATCCAAAGCAGGCTCCAGGCTCTGAGCTGTCAGCACAGAGCCCGATGCGGGGCTTGAACTCACAGACTGTGAGATCGTGACCTGAGCTGAAGTCGGACGCTCAACCGACTGAGCCACCCAGGAGCCCCTGTTATTTAGTTCTTGCATCTCCTTTCATGTTGTGCCGTCCCTCTCCTGCTGCCAGGGCCTCAGCTGCCACTTGTCCCATGGTGAGGAGCCCCACCTCTGCTGGCGATTACCACTTCCCACCTGCAGTCGGCTGTCAACAGATAACCAGGCCAGTCAGACCTGAGTACACCCCTCCCGCCCCAAGGGCAGTGAAGCACACAGCTCTGTGACAGGCGCCTCAGTTCTTGAAAAGGTGTCTTCTGAGCATCTGCTCCACACCAGGGACCGCTCCAGGTTCTGGAGCCACATGTGCCCAGGCCCTGTCCCGGGGAGCTGGAGGTCTCCTCGCTTCATTCCAGGTTCCGGCAGTTTTACGGATGCCTGCTAGTCCAAGAGATCCCAGGAGCTGGTCAGACACGCCCACCCCGGACCTGCTTTTCAGGGAGACTCCCCAGGGGAGGATCTCTGTGCACGTACTGGGCCGGGTGGTTAAAGGACACCTGAAGTTTGACTTTAGGCTATGAAAGCCTCTATTTTATTTCGCTTACACGCTTGCTGAAACGTATTCCTTTTCTCTGTCTTTAATGCCTGCCCCATCACATCTGCCCAATCCATACGTGTGTACCTACTCCATGCTTTCTAGATAGTGACGGAGGAGTACAAGTAATAACGAAGGGAGCGTATCGCAAAATCCAGTGACAGTGGAAGTCTCTTGCTTTGGGTACTACATTTCCAGAAACAAAATACTACATGCTTAGTCTCAACCCCAGGTTCAAATTTCTATTTTATTAGTGTACAACCACATCTATAGGTGCAGGCCTTCGGTGAAGTCTAGGCCTAGCAGGGCTATGGCTTCAGACCACGGAATTAAAAATTTTTTTAATGTTTATTTATTTTTGACAGAGAGAGAGAGAGAGAGAGAGAGAGAGACAGAGCATGAGCGGGGGGCGGGGGCAGAGAGGGCGGGGGGGAGACACAGAATCTGAAGCAGGTTTCAGGCTCTCGGCTGACAGCACAGAGCCCAACGCGGGCCTCGAACTCACAAACCGTGAGATCATGACCTGAGCTGATGTCTGACGTTCAACCAAGTGAGCCACCAGGCTGTGGAATTTTAAAGGAGCCTACATCCATGCCACACACGTAATAAAGTGGACCACGCAGTCCTGCCCGCTCAAGAGCAGCTGTTGTCTGGCAGCAAGAACAATTCTAGGGAGAAGGGGAGGGAACCACAGTTTCTGAATCACTGCTCATTTGAATTTGGGGCTGCATTGCTTGTTCCCACAACGCATCAGGATGGAGGAGGGATCACTCCCATCCCTCTCTCCTTGCTCCCGTCGTCTCTCCAGGGCAAATGGTATTTCCTTCCTGTGCACAGCCACATACCTAGCTGGAAAGAGACCCCTCCTGAGGTGCCAACACCCCTAAGCCCTTAAGAGGCCCCACATCTCCCACCAGCTCAAAGGCTCTCCAGGGTGATTCAGCAAGAGCTCCCTTGCAGATCCTCAAGGCAAAACAGTCAACAGAGGCAGCCAGGAGCAACGGGGAAGTGCTGGCCTCCCCAGCCTCTGCCCCCATTCGAAGTCACCCAAGAAATCCAGAATGGCAATCCCCCTGCCTTGACTCACCAGACATAGACCTGAGAGAATCCTCCCACAAACTACACCTGATAACTTTCCAAAATTCTGATTGTATCCAACTCTGACACTAGGAAGACTTTCTTCCCAGTTCAATTCAGATAACCCAAAGAATTAATGAACGGTCTTGCCTAATATCATCCAAAATTGCCCTCTAGAAAGAAAGAAATGTCTTTCAACAAAAGTATTTTTTTAAAGCAAAACTAGCTGCTACAAATTTGAGATTATAGATTTATGGGGGATGTGTTAAGCAACTGAAATCATAGATTATCCCCTAATTCGCATAATATTAACATATCTAAGATCATAAAATCAAGTTCATGATGATTCTTCTCAAATAGTATCAACAGTGGTGGTAATATCTGCATCTTGCGGAAGAGTTTTTAAAAGACTGTAAACTAAGTGCTCTATATGCTTTTATAGAGGAGCATAATAAATAAAAGAAGTTTACAAGAAACAAGGACAGATATTTGTACAATGTTTCAACAAAGGAGGCAATTTATCTTCTTCTGGTTCTGTTCTTTTACTATGCTTTTGTTCCTACAATCAATTCCCTTGATTTACAATTGTTTTAAGGATTATATACACAGGCTTGTCCTTAAAAATATTTATTTTCTAGGAAAAAAAAAAATTCAAACAATTCTCAGGTAAGATTTACGTTTATGTAAAACCCATTCTAACTTTTCAAGGAAAACTAATGGCACGATTGCTATTGCTAATATTATAACACACTGTTCAATTTTAATCCATCAGACTTAAGAGTCCAAAAATTAATATTTCTATTAGAGTATCTTTTCTCCCTCTTCTTCCTATAAATCCTTAACTCTAAAAGGCTCATTGTTCAGATAGGTTCTTCCTCAACTCATAATGAATACAATAAATTAAAAAAAAAAAAAAAAAAGGCTTTTCAAAGTGCTGAAACTAACAAACTCTGAGCCATCTCTGAAAATTCACACACAGCCTGACCAGGCCACCTTCAAAACCACCAGCATGTGAGGTCAGCGAAGGCAAGAGCCATCTAGTTTGCATCAGCAGGAAACCACACCAGGAATTCATACAGGTCTTGCCCTGTGTCCCCATTCACCTTCTTGGGAATCGTCACAAACAAGAAATGTCCACTTCAGTTAGAAACTCCCACGCCACCACGAAAAGAAACCTCTACCCTCTGGCTGTCTTTGTCCAAACCAGTCTGGACAGAGAATTACGCCCAGGCCCAAGCCCAGGGAACCTGAAATTCGGGACATCAAGGCGGAGTGGCAGGGGGGTTCGCAGGCTAGCGTGCCCAAGCCTAACAGGGTTTGCAAACTGCAAGTTGCCACCAGCATTTTTTTTTCACGCAAGAGAAACAAGAAGTATCGGAGTGCACCGCAGGTACAAGAACGGGTGCTGTTTCACAAAAACTTTCATTTAAATCTATAGACGTGTATGTGCCTGTGTGTGTACTTGATCACAGGATACACTGATTTCTTACTGTGGATTGCGGCCAGAGGAGTCTGAAAGCCTCCACCCTCAGGAGAACCACTGTGCGGGCCCGACCAGCCCCATCCCAAACACAGCCTGAAGGAAGCCTTCCCAAAGACCAGGTTTCCAGAACCCTGTGTGGAGGGCAGGTGGAAAGGCAGCCAGCACAGCTCTGAAAACTAAGTACCTGTGTCCTTCTGATAAGAACGAAACGTATCACCAGAGAGAGGTACGGGCAACTGGAACACTCATCCTCCCTGCAAAAAAATCACGACATCAGGGCCATTTTCAAAGCTAACCTACCTTGCAGGTAAGAATGCGACGCTGTGTCGTTAAAGAACTTATAAATTAGAAATCAGGACATCGTGTAGGTGTCTCTTGGTAGGACTGATGCTCAAAGATGAGACATCCTAGACAAATCAGGTAAAAATTCTCAACAGGACAGGACAAGCCACTCTGATGGTACATCAGCTACAGAGTATGTAAAAAGATGTTGTAATTTTACCCCATCTGTGAAAGTGCCTAATAGCCAACCCAGGAAAAATTTAATATTCTGATACTCTAATTTCAACACAACAGGATTATTTCAAAACTAGAAATGTCAAAGTCACTCATTCGTAGCCGGATTGGTACCGAAGTACAAAATGTGGCACATATTTGTACCAAAAAAAACCCCAAAATAAACCCCAAACAGAGATGACAGGGCAAAAGTACAATAAAAATTTAAAATATTTCTTATTCTTCCCACCTGCCAAAATGTTACTATTTAGCCCAAAGACATTTCCTCCTTTAGAACACTACTGTTTCACTAATTATGAAAATATTTATTTAACAAATATTTGTGGAGCACCACTTTAGGTGCTACATACAGAGCAGTGAACAAACCAAAGTCCAATTTTAATAGTGTTTTCTTTCTGCGCAAATACATAGACCTCAGATAAGATAACGCTGAACACAGAAAATTGTATCCAGACTTCACTTTCGCTTTCGACAGCAAAGTTTTTCCATAACATCAAATATTCTTTGAAAATACCATTTTGGGGAACACCTGGATGGCTCAGTCAGTTCAGCGTCTGACTTCAGCTCAGGTCATGATCTCCCGGTTGGTGAGTTCGAGCCCCACATCGGGCTCTGTGCTGACAGCTCAGAGCCTAGAGCCTGCTTTGGATTCTTTGTCTCGCTCTCTCTCTGCCCCTCCCCTGCTCACCCTCTCTCTCTGTCTCTGTCTCTCTCTCAGAAGTAAACATTAAAAAAAGAAAGAAAGAAAGAAAATACCATTTTGGGGGCACGTAGATGGCTCAGTCGGTTAAGCGTCCAACTCTTGATTTCGGCTCAGGTCATGATCTCACAGTTCATGAATTCGAGCCCTGCATCGGGCTCTGCGCTGACAGTGCAGAGCCTGCTTGGGATTCTGTCTCCCTTTCTCTCTACCTCTCCCTCTCTCCTGTGCTCTCTCTCTCTCTCTCTCTCTCAAAATACATAAATACATAAAAAAAAAAAAAACACATTTTCATTGGCTACGTAATATTCCATCCTACATGGTGTCATAATTTACCAAAAGACATTTCTAAATGCTTACCACAAGACAAAAATACAAACAAGAGACACAGTCAAATACAGCATGTAAAACCTAGATTTAGGACCTTCGGTAGGGGAGACAAATACAGTCTTACCAACTCACAGACCCCGGGCAGTGGACGTCGACACCTTCTTCACCTTGCGCCACATGAAGGTCTAATTTGTGAATCTCCCTTTATAAGCCTCACTCCCTCTTTGATCCAAGAGAACATTGTCTGCACAGAACAATACGTTTTCATTTCAATTTCCCTTCTTTTCAGGAAAGGAAATGTTTGCACTTCAAAGGGCTTCTTTGAAGAGCAGCTCTCCGGGTCCTGGCCCATCCAGGTTAGCAGTTCCGTGGCCTCAGCGGGGTGTCTACTATCTGGGCGTCTGCCCACCCTGTCACCCTCAAGGCCAGCTCCTTCAAGGAGAGGGTCTGGTGCAGGAGAAGAAAAAATAAACACATGGAAAAATACTTGAGGCTTTTGATCACGCCCTTCAGAAGCCCTTTTCACACATAATGTAGGTTTACAGCTCAGGGAAACTGAGGTCCACAGGATGGGAAGCCGTGGACGTCGCAGCTTCTTGGAACAAAACCACTCAGCAAAGTCCCCATCGGGGCCAGGAAAAAGTGAGCCCCTTTCAGTTACTGCTGGTAACGACTAAGGGCGTGGCCTGGATAAATGAAACGCGGGAGCAAGATCCACCCTTCACATGGAAGTTTTGGAACTTTCCCCCAGAAACTTGAGGGCAGCACAGTTACTAACAAAGAGCAAAATTCACAATGTAGAATTTCACCTCTGGGAGCCTAGGTGGCTCAGTGGGTTGAGTGTCCAACTCTTGATTTTGGCTCAGGTCATGATGCCAGGGTCGTGAGATCAAGCCCTGCATCAGGCTCCACACTGAGCACAGAGCCTGCTTAAGATTCTCTCCCCCCCCCCGCCCTCTCCCCTGTCTGTGCACTCTCTCTTAAATAAATTAAAAAATAAAAAAGAAGAAGGATTTGGCCCGATTTCTCCACTGGCCCACTCGTGGGGGTCCAAGAGGTTCAACAACAGGCAAGCCTAACAACCATGTTAAATAACCACAAATTATCTGCCAAGCGGCCAGTGCCATTTCTTGGATCGAGGCCCCGTGCCCAACCTCCCCTTCTGCCAAGTCTAGGCAGTCAGGGGTACATAGCGGACAAGAGAGGACCTGCAACATTTCTTTTCAAGTCTTGAACAAGTTCTGGGTATGTACTAAGGATCTCCACTCTCGCCTGCCCCGAGGTGGTTCAGTTCAGCTGCTCAGGGGGGCGACCGCCCAAGAAGTGGGCAGGAGCAGGAAAGATTCCACTCTGCCCAGCTCCAGACAGGGAGCCCGCTCCTCCTCACAGCCCAAGGACGCCATGGGCTCCTGCCCTGGGTGTCTGGGGTGCAGGTCTGGGTGACCAGGTCACCCTGAGTGGAAGTCTTCCACTCACCTTTCCGCAAGCCCCTTACCTAGCCTGGCGCTAAGCTCCTGCGCTGGAATAACAAATGGTTTTTGTTTTCCCGTTCTCTTCTATTTTTCTGGTTTCCAAATTTTTCACAATGAGCATTCTAACACTCAGAAACAATTTTTCTTAAAGAGCCTTATGAGATTGGAGTGCCTGCGTGGCTCAGTCGACTAAGGGTCAGACTTTGGCTCAAGTCATGATCTCATGGCCGGTAAGTTCGAGCCCCGCATCAGGCTCTCTGCTGTCAGCAAGAGCCCGCTTAGGATCCCCTGTCCCCCCCCCCCACCCCAGGCCTGTCCTGTGTGCACGCTCTCTCAAAAATAAACATTTTCTAAAAAGAGGCTTATGAGAAATTTAGACCACAGTTCCTCTGAAAGATCCCCTCCCATACACACTAAAGTCATATATATTTTTATGCATCTACACATTAATTATATGTAGAGAGAGATGGCTATAAAGGACATTATCTGGACAAGTGAAAGCTGAATACGGACCGTGGACTAGATAGCAACGTGTATCAAATGTGTATCAACGTTCAGTTTCCTGATTCAGATAACATACTGTGGTCATGCAAGAAAACATCCTTATTCTTAGGAAATACACACTGAAGCATGTAGGGGTAGGGTAAATAAAAGGCCTGAGGTCTTCAGCTTACTCTCAAATCACTCAGGGGAAAAAAAAACCGCATATAGGTGTGTGCAGACAGATCAATGGAGATAAAGCCATAGATACCTACATAGAAGAATAGAAGGAAAAAGTTAAAGAATGGGTTAATTTAAGAAAGGGGTACACAGGGCTTCCTTGTACTACTGCAACTTTTAAGTTTGAAACGTTATACAAACAAGGTGGGGAGAGCACAGGAGAACTGGAGAAAGGCAGGAGGGGGTTGGAACACTTCCCTCCCTCCACCTGCCAGCTTCATGGCCCTGGCTGCTACCCTGCCTGGGACAGCCAGCCTCAGCACACTAATCAACAGAGTCAAGACCTGGGTCTCCAGAAGGCGGCCGACTTCGTCCCACGCGCCGTCCCTGGTTCCCACAGAGGGCTCTCCTCGAGCCAAGACGGCTGGACGCGCAGGAGTAAAACAGGGCTCTCCCGTGGCCTGGGCGGCAAGTCCCATATCCATTCTGCTCCAGTGACGAGGATGCCGAACCGCGACCCAGGGAGACTGCGGCCCTCCTGACGTCCGACACCCACGCCGGCTCCCCGTCTGGACACCTCCCTGCACAGCTGTCCGGGGCACCAGAGCTCCAGCCGTGCCACGAACACAGGGCACGCTGTGCCCAGAGCGGGGAAAGCGCTGTGTTCCAGGCCAGCGGGAGTAGAGGAAAAGCAGGGCACCGTCCAGTGGCACGGCGGGCTCCGCAGCTCCGGGACTCGCTCAGAAACAAGGGGGGTGTGGGGCTGAGCGGCCGCGGGTGCACGGGCTGAAACCTCAGGCCTGGCACTGCCTGCTGCGTGTGCGTGCCAGAAAGTGGTCCCAGGAGAGGCCGGGGCCTGTAGAGGCTGCCGTGCACAGCCCTAAGGCACACTGAGGGTCGGGACTCTGAGCCGGGCCCCTAGGGGTCCAATCCTCGCTCTGCCACTGACTGCCCGAGCGTGTGCCTGTGGGCAACTTGCATCACTTCTCAGGGCTTCCGTTTCCCATCTCTCAAAATAGTGGCATCAACCTCACTGGGCGGCTGTGAGGATTCCGTGAAGACATAAAATGCCAAGTACACAGTGAGTACTCACTACGCGCTTGTGATTCTTCATCTTACCCTGCCCTGGGCCTCTCCCTTCCTTCCTATTCGATGTAACAGACTCTGGCTAATGGTACTTGGTAGACAGATAAGAAGACACAGAAGAAAAGAACATTTCCAAGCTGACCTTAAGATGGGAAGACAACAGTTACAACACCGCGATGAAGCAACAGTAAGAGCGGGTAAGAGCGGGTTTGCGCCCTTCCCTCCCACTGCTGCCCCCCCCCCGAAGCGTCCACCACGTCCACCCCAAGGCACTTAGGGGATCCCACGTTGCCACCTCAAGGAAGAGAGGAAATAAGGTGGAAAACAGAGATGGCTCTAACTGTTTGGCTACGGTTTTCTTTTTTTTTTTTTTTTCAACGTTTATTTATTTTTGGGACAGAGAGAGACAGAGCATGAACGGGGCAGGGGCAGAGAGAGAGGGAGACACAGAATCGGAAGCAGGCTCCAGGCTCTGAGCCATCAGCCCAGAGCCCGACGCGGGGCTCGAACTCACGGACCGCGAGATCGTGACCTGGCTGAAGTCGGACGCTTAACCGACTGCGCCACCCAGGCGCCCCTTGGCTACGGTTTTCAAACTCAAAGCCGTCAGGGTAATTTGGACAAAATATGTGGGGGATCAGGATGACTGACGAGGGCAGATCACCCCAGCACGCACGCGCACACACACCCACACTGTTACTCACAAACGCGTGCACACACGGACGCACACCAGCAAGCACCGAGAGTGAGGCTGTGAGCTCTGCTTTCCAGAGGGACAAGGAGTGGCTAAACCCAAAGTGCGTGGATCTGACATCTAAAGGAACCTGACCTCCAACACACCCAGAGCAGTCCCTGATCCCCAGAGGGCTTATGGCTGCAAGGTCACCGAGGCAGGCAGAGCCAACACAGCCCCAGAGACCGTGGTTCCTCCCCGCCATATCTCCCTTCCCCATTGTAGCAAAAAGGCCACAGAATGACCTCAACTGTAAAAGGACAGTGGTAGAGACCGCCCTCCAGGTCTAAAGGGGACAATGATACAGGAACTAAGGTCATATCCACAGATCCTAGACCTGGGTCAGCAGATGCCTCAAAAGCTCAATGTCCCCCCAAAACCTTGGCACTATGTCCGAGCCCCGCAATACAGACACAATTGCAAGGGAAAGGGACTATGTTTTAACCCCCTGGCAAAATGGGAGACTGAAACAAACTTGTCCTAGGAATTACTTTTCTCCACACCTAAATCAAAGAACTGAGCTTTCTGTCCAGTATAATAGTTACCATTTATTTGAAGCACTTGGTATGTACCAGAAGCCGTGTCAAGTACATAACCTAGATTACCTCATTTAAATCCTCTCAATCCTACAAGGTTGGCACTAAGAGCCGATTATTACGCCAACAATATGGAAAAGACTTTAAGTGTGAAAAATACGACAGGAAAAGCACTTATCCTGTAAGCAGACCGCACTCCAGGACCCAGAACTTTCTGCATGACAAGATCCATGGCATCTCCTTTGACCCCGCAGTGCATGGCCCCGTGGGGAACTCAGGGTGGCCATGCAGAGCAGAGGCTACCCCCCTGCAGCCAGAGTCTCTAGACCACCTGCTAAGTGGTCTCTACAATGGAGAACTCGCTACGCATGGAGAACACAGCATGCAGGTCCCATTCCTAAACAAACGGGAAAATATTTAGTTGTTCTCACAGTCAAGAACGTTATCTGAACAAATATTCTGGAGAAAGCACTATGGCAGAAATATGGAATGTTAAGGAAACACAACCGCCCATGCCCTCTGCGCCTCCAGAAAAAGGGAGAAAAGGCTGACAATCCACTCAGGAAAAAGGGAGAGAGGATACAGAACTACACACGGCCCAACTAAGGGACACCCTTCTACCTCCAGAAAAGTCCACCTGGCAGCAGCCTTTGAAGGCTTCCCTGAGCTTGACTTCTGGTTCCCATAATCAGAATAATAGACTGGTAACAGAAAGAACTTACTCCACGGAAGAAATCTAAATGTATTGATTTGGGACCTCTACTCTTCTAAAGTACACTATGGAACTCATAGTTTGTGAGCTTCTTTTCTGTGAGGCCGAGGGAAGGCTTCCCCAGTCTGTGGATGGAGCAGGTCTACAGAGTTGGGAGAGTCTAAATGCTCTGGGAGCTGCACGCAGAGTAGCAAAGCGAGGACTCCAGAAGCCTAGGGTTGGTACTACTCGTCCTGGGCTCCCCAAAGCAACCTCCTTCAGGGCACATCATCTCAGGCTCCGCTGAAGCTGTAAAGGCCTCTAACGTGTTTACACAGGTTGTTCATCAAACGTACGATCTGGTAGTCCGAACAGTTACTGACAATCAACAGAGGGGGAGAGCCAAAGAACAGACCCTGGGTGTGGCAGGATGGGTCAACTCTATGCCAGAATCAATCCTAATGTCCAGAAAGGTCTTTCCTACAGCCTATGCTTCTGGGAGGAATGAATCCAGACCAATGGGTAAGGTAAAGGGCTTCACTCACAGCTCTGCCAATGCGTATCTGAAGGAATGCCTTTAGAATGGAATGAACACATTTAGCAGTCCACCAAATCGTTTTACCAATCTGTTGCCCATTCTTCTGACCCACAGGTGGCAAATGCACTAAACCTCCCGTGATAAGTCAGGGCGCAGTTTGAACAACTGCAGGCGTGCTTATATTCAAAGCTTCTTTGGAGTCAGCATTGGGGATGGGGGGGGGAGGGTGGATTATGGAGAAAGAGAAAAGAAAAGCCCCTAAAGTTTACTACAAGGCTGTTAATCTGCCACGAAAGATAGTACTACTCTATCCTGTGACTGGAAGAGACCTAAATCATTGTGCTGGATAGAACCTTGGCTGGGGATCCGATGCCAGTGACCCAAGGCACAAGAAACCCCTGGAAGGCAGGTGCCCTGAAGACCCAGGAATGAAAAAGGAGGCACACCCCACGTGGCAGGGGTCCCCATCCCGGCAGTGGGACGAACCCACAGCCAAGGTGTCCACTGGAGGGTGGCAGGGAAGCACAGGGAGTCTGCAAGCACAAAGAGATCCCCCAGTTAGGTGTGAGCCAGCAAGAAAGCTAGGTGAAAAGGAAGATGGTCACCAACCTGGGAGAGGTGGCTGTGACACAGTCATGCATTTGTGAGAAGGGGCCCCAAGAGGACAGATCTAGTTCAGCTCTGCCCCTTGAGGATGGAAATATCTAAAAACAGTCAGTTGTGACTTAAGAAAAAAAAAAAAAAAAAAGGTCCTTCCCAACATGCTCTTTCCTCTACCTTCCCCGTCCCGTTAATACGGCAGTTCTACTCCTTGGAATTGTATTTAACTTTTTTCACACCACACATGGAAGCCACTGGCCAAGCCTGTTGAGTCTCCCTTTAAAATCTACAGGTGGAACAAGGAGATAAGTCTAGAGCTGGGGCAGAACTCAACCACCTCAGGTTTCTACCATCTCCGTCCCAGCCCAAGCCACCACCACCTCTCAAGGAAACGACATATGGCCACTCTCTCTTCTGCACAAATAACCTGGAGCTGGATTTTATTCCAGACTTAAGTTACACAAGTCTCTGAACTGGTCTCCAGGCTTCTATGCCTGCCTACTTCCCCCCCACCTCTGTCTCTTCTTCACAAACATTTCAAGTAATCCTCTGATGGTTCTCCGCTTCATCTAAAGTAAAAGCAGAGTCCTCATGGTCCATGAGATCTGCCCTCGACTGGAACAAGGCAGTGGTAGAGACAGCCCCCAGGCCCAAAGAAGCCAATGACACAGAAAAACACTAGGGTCCCGTCCACAGGTCCTGCCTGGAGTGAGGACCAAGAACCAGGTGGAATGATGAATAACTACATGATGCCTGTGGGTTAGAGGAAAATGTTTCTCTCTATAACAAGGACGGATTTATTCCTATTTCAAATTCCTCCCTAGGATTAATAAACCAGTACCTCCAAATACATAGTAATGAAAAGGGATTAATCCAGTTAGACACAATGCTGGCCTCTCCAACATAGTTACATTATTTTTACTTGCCTTAGGCAAAAAGAAACTCCAGACTAGAACAATCAATAAACATGTATTTTTACCGAATATAATTAATACGTGTCTTAGAATTCAAGCTCCCCAAGGTCAGCAATCTTGTCTTCCAAGCCTTTTCCGCTACAGCAAATAGTTACACACGTAAGAGCACTCAGGTGGCTCAAATCCAGAGTCAAACAACCGCATTTCTGATCTCTATGAAGTTTTGTCCTGTTAGTCAGAACTCCTTCAACACTCTGTAGATTTCTTTATAATGACCAAATCTGACCTTAATATGCTAAACCTTTAGAAACTATTTTAAGCCATTGTTGACTTTGTTCCCTAACTTCTATTCTGATTGTGTGTGACTTAAATGAGACCTTTTGTTTTAATGACAGAGGGTGTGTTCATATAAAAATAACGATAATTTCCACTGAGACCAACTAAAAATATCAGGGGAATAAATGTATCATGGTTTCCTATTATCTGAACCAAACATAAAGGACAAGAAATGTTACGATAACTCCCTAATAAATTATAATTCCAATTAAAGACAACGAGGAAATTCAACCACAGGCCAAAAGTACACAGTTCTGCCCGGTCAAATTTTAAAGAGCACATTTTTAGGGAAACACACCAGGGACTGAAATCCCAACCCTCTCCTCCTGTAACTAAAGCTGCAATAAAACACAACCGTAGGTTAATTCTATAGGAGACCCTGACCCTGTGTATTGGGAGGTGTAGTTTTCTTGCTGAAGGCACATGTCTGTATCCTAATCTTAAGTCAAACAGCACTCCTATCTCCCACACTCGCTGAAAAGAGGAAGGAGCTAAAATAAAATAGCACGCTGCTGTAGTACTACAGCCTCACGGCTGCTCTGTGTACACACAGGTTTAGAACGCCTGCCTGACCTGCTCAGTCTGGGACGTTTTCTACTACGCAGAAAGGAACACAGTGCGAATAGGTTGTCTTTATTAAGCCGGAAGAACTTCCTCTCGCTCCAAACCATCTGGAAGGCTTGAAGAACTCAGCCTTCGCAGGTCAAATCTAGTCACGAGGAAGCCCACCCAGGGGGGGCGGAACTTGCCCGAAATAACCCTGGAGACTCAGACAAGAGGTGTAGACGGGCCGGGGAGTGACACGAGGTCTAGGGAAGAGAGGTGGGCGCCGCAGGCAGGGTGCGGGGGTGAACCGCTTTCCCTCGGCGGGCCACCTGCCGCGGGACCACCCCCCGCGGCCGCAGGGCGGGCTCCCACCGCTGCGATGACACATCGCGGACCTCGTGGCGGGGCGGGGTGCTCCGCTCCGCGCCATGTAAGGGCAGGCCTCCGGACGCCTCCCGGGCCGGCCCGCGTGCCCGCTCCGGCTCTCGCCCCCTGCCCACCCCGACCACCCCGAGCGTCCCGGCGCGGGGTCGCTGGCCGGCGCGCGCGCGGCCGGCATCACGGCGGCGCCGGGTCGTCCACGCTTACTCACTCGGTGTTGCATCATGCACCACACCGCGCCTTCAGGGAACCAAAATGGACTCCGGTGGAGGAGACAGCCGCATGGGCACCGGCCCCGCGCGCACAGCCCCGCGCCCGCCCTGCCCTCGCCCACCCCGGAGGATGCCGGCGTCCCGGGCGCCCGCCCCTCCCCGCTCCCCGCGCCGCCCTCCCGCGGCCCCACGCGGCGCCGGGGGCCCCTCCAAGGTGACCCGGACCCGGGCAGCCGCCCTGGCGCCGGCGGGGGCCGGGCACTCACCGCGGCGGCGGGCGGGCGGGCGGGCGGACTGCCGGTGGCAGGATGCGGACCAGTCCTCCGAGGGACTCAGGCACGCGCGGCCGGACGACGGCGGCTCGGACGGAGGCGCGGCGCGCGGGGAGCGGGAGCTGCGGTGAGCGGATGCCGGCTGGCCTCGCGCCCCGCGCGGCAGATGACCGGAGGCTCACACCTGCCCGCGCTGACTGAATGGAGCGTGGAGGGCGGGCGGGCTCCGGCGCCGGGTTTCATCAGCCGTGCGCCCGGCCCCCCGCCCCTAGCGCCCGCCCCCGGGCCCTGGCAGCCTCGGGCCCGCTCGCGCGCGTCACCGCCGGGCACCAATGGGAGTGCGGCGCGGTGGCGGCGGCGGGCCCGGGGCGGCGGCCGGGGCGGGGCGGGGGGCGGGGCGGGGCGTCTTCGCGCCCTGCGCCCGGACCTGGGGTTCCCCCGGCGGGCGGGCCGGCCGGGCGGTGCCTCCTGGAGCTTTCGCGGCTGCCCCGCCCTCTTGTTGCCATAGCCCAGCCAATCGGAGCCCGCGGCGCGACCGCATCCTCCCGTCCTCTGACAGCCCGTCCGTGCGGGCCAGGGCTAGTGCCGCAGGCTCTGCAGTGCCACCCCGAGCGGAGCTGACACCGAGCTCGAGTCCAGTGTTCCTTTTCCAGAAATGAAACATCTGAGAGGCGCTTCAAGGTTTGGTTTTGTTTGGTTCTTAATAAATCTTCATTTCTTTGTCATTGGATTGTTTTATCATTTGCTATTCCTGTGTTTTTAATAAGCAACTTATCCTCACCCTTTGCCAGGAAGCCTGAATCTGCCTGGGTCCCTTAGCAGTAGGACAAGCACACCTGACCGGGTGGCTTGATCACAGCGGCTTACTTCCAGAGTTACTCTTCCGGAGATGGCAAAAACTTTAGAACCGAACCCCACAGTGCTCACCTAACAAGCTCCCTGTTTACTGTCACTCTTTGCTGCAAAAACCCACGCAAGAATCACAGCCTATAAAGATCCAGTAATCTGTGACACGGGAGACATGAACGGGTCAGAGAATCCCGCCAGCCTCCTAACTTTGTAAGAAAACCGAAAAATGATAGCACAGTGTTCATGACCTTGGAATCCTTTCCACACCTTCTAAACACACCCCCTTCAGAAAGGTTTTAATGAACACACAGAAATGGGCTAATACTGGTAATGCACTGTGAACAGTGTTTGGTGTCCTAATAAGCAACTAGGTGTGTGTTGTTTCAAAACTAATTTCAGTTTCAGCTGTACGGTGCTGAAACCATCTGCTGGGGTTGCATTATGGAGGTCTCCCGTGCTGGAGCTCTTTCTGAATCCCACACAGCTTCCTTCACTTGCTGATAATGCCATCAAAGGATGTCCCCTTCCCACAGAAGGAAGCCTGGTGTGATTCAGGGACCATCCTCTTTGCCTTTGCACCAGATCTGGATTTGAATCTGAATTCTCCCATTTGCTGTGTGGTCTTCTTTGAGCTATTCCACCTCTGTTTGGAGCATCTAAACCTAATGTTCTTTTTTTTTTTTTTTTAACCCTATATTCTTATCAGAAGTCTATCCCTTAGTGTTTGAAATATGACTGTGGGATTTTTTTTTTAAGACTCTTGGCAGTAAAATAGAATTTATTTTTTTTTTAATTTTTTTTTTCAATGTTTATTTTTGGGACAGAGAGAGACAGAGCATGAACGGGGGAGGGGCAGAGAGAGAGGGAGACACAGAATCGGAAACAGGCTCCAGGCTCTGAGCCATCAGCCCAGAGCCCGACGCGGGGCTCAAACTCACGGACCGCGAGATCGTGACCTGGCTGAAGTCGGACGCCTAACCGACTGCGCCACCCAGGCGCCCCAAGAATTTAGAAGGCTGTAGAGGTGCCCTGCTTGGACAACACAGAGAGGGTACATACAGTTAAGATGTGTACATTCTAAAAGCAAGTATTTCAGGCCCTGATGGGGGAGAACTTATCCAAGGGGATTTTTAGCACTGTGCTCAGTTTAGCAATCCAACCCAGCAGGCTTTGTCATCAGGAGGACAATAGGAGACCCTCAATGACAAGGCCCATAAGCAAGCAACTTCCTGGCAAAAAGGATTCAGTGTGAACCAGGGAAAGAACAAATATGCTCAAGGTCTCAGCAAAAAGGGGAAAAGCGTTAAAAAAAAACAAACTGGCTGAATGTTTTCAGTAAAGCTAAATTTCAGGCAGGTTAGGATTCACACAGCAGGCCCAGAGGGACCAATGACAGGCAACCTTGATTAGAATCAAGGAGCAAATAAGCCATGATTTCAGAGACCATTAAGGAAAGGAGATGCTTGAATTTAGGCCCTGCAAAGCATCTTAGAAAGTTAAGCTTGACAGACCAGGTCCCAGCCTAGCACCATTAGGCAGCATGGAGATATAGAAAGTGCAGAGAATCAGAGTCAGACAGATGGGGTTTTCACATCCACCTCTGCTTCCTGCTAGCTGCTGGCCGGGGGAAACTGTGTTTGTCCTCTCTCGGCCTCAGTTTCCCCAACTTCAAAGTAAGGATTTTACCACCTGCTGGATATGCGCAACTTTGTGGTGAGAATGAAAAATATGTATTCAGGAAAGCTGGGGGGAAAAAAGAAAAATATGTATAAAGGTAGAATGGAAAAGAGATCCCAGAAATAGATCCACAAAACAGTCAACTGATCTTTGACAAAGAGGCAAACGCAATCCAATGGAGAGAGGATAGTTTCTCCAACGAATGGTACTGAACAACTGGACAGCCGCATGCAAAAAAAAAAAAAAAAAAAAAACAAAAAAAAACAACAATCTAGACACAGACCTTACACCTTTCACAAAAGTTAACTCAAGATAAATCATAGACCGGGGCGCCTGGGTGGCGCAGTCGGTTAAGCGTCCGACTTCAGCCAGGTCACGATCTCGCGGTCCGTGAGTTCGAGCCCCGCGTCGGGCTCTGGGCTGATGTCTCAGAGCCTGGAGCCTGTTTCCGATTCTGTGTCTCCCTCTCTCTCTGCCCCTTGCCCGTTCATGCTCTGTCTCTCTCTCTGTCCCAAAAATAAATAAACGTTGAAAAAAAAAAAAAAAAAGATAAATCATAGACCTAAGTGTAAAGTGCAAAACGGTAAAACTGCTAGAACATAACAGAGGAGACAATCTAAGTGATCTTTAGGTTCAGTGATGACTTTTTAGGTACAATGCCAAAAGCGTAATTCACAAAAGAAAAAATTGGGAAGTTGGACTTCATTAAAATTAAAACCCTCTGCTCTGTAAAAGCCACTGTTAAGAGAATGAAGAGACAAGCCATGGACTGGGAGAAAATCTTTGCAAAACACATACCTGATAAAGTACCGGCCTTAAGAACTCTTAAACTCTTAAATGAACTCTTAAAACTCTTAAAACTCAACAATGAGAAAACAACCCAATTTTAAAAATGGGCAAAAGATCTGAACAGACACCTCACTGAAGAAGATATACAGATGGCAAATAAGCATATGAAAAGGTACTTAACATTAGACGTTGTTGGGAACTGCAAATTAAAACAACAATGAGATACCACTGCACATTCATTGACTAGCAAAAACCCCAAATGCCAAACCACCAAATGCTGGCAAGGGACAACTGGAATAGCGACTTTGGAAGACACTTTGGCAATTTCTCACAAAACTACACATAGCCCTGTCACGCAGGCCAGTAATTGCATTCCTTGGTATTTACCCAAGTGAGTTGTGTCTACACAAAAACCTACACATGAATGTTTATAGCAGCTTTATTCGTAATTGCTAAAACTTGGAAGCACCCAAGATGCCCTTCAATAAGTGACTGGATAAATAAACTGTGGTACATCCAGTCAATGGAATACTACTTCTTGACAAAAAGAAATGAGCTAGCAAGGCATAAAAGGACAAGGAGGAACATTAAAGGTATATTGCTAAGTAAAAGAAGCCAGTTTGAAAAGCAACATGCCGTATGATTCCAACTTCTGGAAAAAGCAAAATTATGGTGACAATAATAAGATCATTAGTTGCCAAGGGCTTGTGGGGGGAAGAGGGGAGAGGGGTGAATAGGTGAAGCACAGGGTATTTTAGGGCAGTGAAACTACTTTAAAGGCTACTGTAGTTGTGGATACATGTTATTATACATTTGTCAAAA
Organism: Lynx rufus; assembly: GCF_022079265.1. Lineage (NCBI taxonomy): Eukaryota > Metazoa > Chordata > Mammalia > Carnivora > Felidae > Lynx > Lynx rufus. The sequence goes on from NW_025814823.1 coordinate 8,941,715, forward strand.
TCCCTAGAATGTACAACACAAAGGGTAAACCTTAACATAAACTATGAAATTTAGCTAATAATAAGAGTTCAAATATTGGCCCATCAACTATAGCAAAAGTCCCACACTAATTCAAGATGTTAATAATAAAAAACTGAATGGGGGGTAAGGGAGTATATGGGAATTCTCCATATATTCCCCTCATATTTTTGTAAACCTAAAACTGTAGTATATATAGAAATACTGTACATAGTGTGTGTATATAAAAGTAAATTTATATAAATACCATGTATTATATACAGTATGATACTATGTAGTATAGTCATATATATTACTTATTATACATATAATTAGACTCTACCATTGACCCTTGAACAAAATAGGGGTTGGGGCACCAAACTCCCTCCTCCCCCACCCACTGTACCCCCACACAGTCTAAGATATGTGTATAACTTTTGCCTCCCCCAAAAACTTAACTACTTATAGCCTACTACTGACTAGAAGCCTTACCTATAGCATCAACAGTCAATTAACATATATTTTGTATGCTCTATTTTCTCTAGCTTACAATAAAGTAAGCTAGAGATCTGACTATTGGTTAGCTGACACTTAAAATAAAGTAAGCTAGATAAAAATGTTAGGAAGAAAATCATAAGGAAGAGGAAATACATTTTATGGGTACTGTAAAATATCCATTATGTGTGGATCTGCACTATTCAAACCTGCGTTGTTGAAGGATCAACTGTATATTATGTACATTTATATAAAATATAATTAAGGATAGATAGATAGATAGATGATAGATAGATAGATAGATAGATAGATAGACTATATGTAAAGCACCTGGTATAGGTCTACACATAGAAAGTATTCAGTTAATAATTATTATTAAGCAGATCAAGGAAACAGAGCCCGTTCGTTTTCTAGTGTTTCAAGACTGTGTAATGGATAGGTTAAGCACGTGGGCTCGGCAGTCAGAGAACACGGCTTCGAATCCTGGCTGTGCAACTGCTAAGTTACATATACTTAGGCAAATTAGTTCCTTTTCTCCCAGTTCCGCCTTCCTCATTTCTAAAATAAGGATTATGGTTCTGGTAATGAATAAACGATGATATGCACGCAAAGCATTTAGCAGCACAGCCGGCCCATAACGAATGCCCAGAGAACATCGCTATTCACTTCAACAACTAGACTGATTTGTGGGGTCGGGCAAAATACTAAATTGGAGCGTTTCATCTTCTATAATAAAGGACTATTCTTACAACCAGACACTTTGCAGGAAAAGGCTGTCAGCTGGCCCTTCAAGAACTGAGGGGTAAACTGTCACCGCCCTGGTTCCCTGGGGGCCCGGGTGGGGAGGGAAAGGACACAGTTATTACTGCATTCTTCAGAGGACCTTTACTGTTACCTGGCCAGCTCCTTTCTGTACTTCTGGAACCAGCATTATCTCCTTTTCTGGGAGATTCTGCTCTTGTCCCTCCCAACCTCCCCTGCTATTGTGTCTTCAACGGGCACTACTATCTCACGGGGTTCACCTCTGTCAGCACAGAAATGTTGTTGGGGTTGGGAGGCCCCTGATCCCAGCCGATCAATTCCTCCCTGGCTACAGTGAGGACTCATAGCGTGGGGGACAGATGACATGAATTGAGATCACCTTAGAAGCCGTCCCAAGCCCTTGAGGAATTGGAAGAAAGAGAAGTCTCTTTCCTCCTTGTCAGCAGAGCTAGACAGGGGTCAGCCAGGTGCCACCAGCAGCCACAGCAGCTGTGTGGAATTAGCCGGTCTGAGATGATGAAGTGGACACAAAGAAGTCTAAAGTGAGGGACGAAGTGAGTGCTAATAGTCCCCGTCCCAGTGCTCACTGGGGCTGCCCATCTGGGTAGAGATGCTCCTTTTTGCCAAAGCCATTTGTGTTGGGTCTCTGTCACTTATATGCAAAAGACTCCCTATTAATACAGCTTTCCTACCCTCGGGGCTTTCTACCCTGGGCCACATGGGAAGAATTTAGAGACACCTTGGCAAAATATTGCCCCTCCAGGAAAGACAGAGACATGCCTGACGCCCATTAGCATGGAAAAGTCAGGCCTTTGGGCTTAGAGGATCTGACTGCTGGTTAGCTGACAGAGAATAAAATCAGAACTCTGCCAAATTTTCAGGAGACCTTTGAAACCGGCTATATCCACCACTGTGTTATGGTAGAAAGTGCTTCTGTTCCACCACAAACACAGTGCGCCTACCCTCAAGCAGACGCGTTGTCTTTCGCACAATGTACATCTTTGTAAGAATATGCAGCTGTAAGAAAATGGTGAGAGATGCCACACAGGTTTATGCCCATGTATGTTTATCATGGGGTTATTGGCAATAGCAAAAGACGAAAGTGCACAGAGGTCCAAATACAAATAATTGGTAAAATACACCCTGTTCCATTCATAAAATGAAACAGACTACTAAGCTGCCGTTAAGTATCATGTTTTCAAATGGTAGTTAATGGTGTGGGAAGTACTCAGATTATGAGAATGGGATAGAATGTTTTTGTCTGAAAAACTGTACATACACACACATACACCTATATTCACATATGTAAACATGTTATACATACATATCATAGATAATCAAGATGGAAACATGAAAATGTGGTCCCTAAGACTTTTAATTGTTTTGTATACTTACTTAACTCAATATTCCACGTCGAAAATTTATAAGAAACTCAGTAGCTGTTATTAAAAATCAGAACTGCAGCCCAGACATAAGATTCTGCCCCCAGCCCCATTTTCACCCCCAAATCTAGATAGTCAAAGAACACACACGCCTTCATTCTCAGCTCTCACTGATCTTTGTGGTTTGTCTAGAAGCCAGCGCGGGCCTGCCATTCAGCTATTGACAAGCGTTGCAGGCATTTAGTGCCGGGGAACCAGGGAACCAGGGCAGGAGCTCTGAGACGTTGATGATGCCTTGTCTTCTCCGTACATATTTAAAATAAAAATATTGAAATAAATTTGTGGAAGTCTAACCATTTCCATTTTTCCCCCTACTGCTGTGATTCCCTTCAATTTTTTTTTTTCCGTAACATCACATTTTTTTTCAAACGAAAACCTTTTGGAGCCCCTGTTTCACTAGAGCCCTAGGCTTGGGCTCGCTTTGCCAGGCCAGCCCTCCAGTACTGACGTAAGCTCTAATCTGAGCCCTGGCGAGGTCACCACTGAGAGAGGAATCTTCCTCACTCACCTTCCCAGTTTAAATTTGTTTCAAATGTGGAGGCCAATGGTATATATTTCCTATCGCGTTTCCAAAGTGTTTGGAAGTTTTTTTGTGCTCCGTGAAAAAGTTTTTAACTAATCTTCCATACTTTTGCTGTGTCCCTTAACATACAAATGCTATATCCTTTGACATCTAAACTTGGGAAACACATGAGGACATTCTGCATTATACAGTGTTATGGACAAATTGGGCCCCCCTAAAATTCTTGAGTTGAAGCCCTAAACTACAAATCCTCAAAATTTGGATTGTGGCCCGTATTTGGAGATGGGCCTTTAAGGAGGCGATTAAATTAAATGAGGTCCTAATCCAAAATGACTGGTATATTTATAAGAAAAGGAGATTAGAGAATACGGAGAGACACCAGGGAAGCGTGAGCCCAGAGGAGGGGCCATTTAAGGACACAGAGAGAAGACGGCCATCTACAAGCTTCAAAAGAAACTAAACTTGGACCCAAGTCACATGTCGGCCAAAGATGGCTGCACTCAGGCTAGTCAAGCAAAGGTTGGAGTGAGCCCCAGCGTGGCCAAGGAAGCCCACTGGAGGCACCGGCTGTTGTGAGGAGAATATAAGGCCCCAGATGGAAATCATGAACCAGATGATACTGTCAAGGAAAACTTAATTTTCTATATCATAACCAGAAAAATTAACCAACTCCCAGAAGCAGAAAGGAATCTACTTGAACATGGAAGAACGTATATTGGACACAATGCTGCTTCCTGTGGTCAAATAGCAAATAGGTTTTTGACACCTCTTAAGTGTGACACAGGCTCCTGTAGCTGCTGGCTTACCCGTGGCAGCGATCCCATTTTCGACCGCGCACACAGCTGATGAAGGCTTTGTAAGTCTACCTTTGGATACAGGGGACTTGAGCTGTGAAGCTTGTACCACAACACAGGGTGATTGGTTGGTCTTGTTTTTGGCGGTCTGTACTCTAGTTTCTTGGCTATACCTGTGAATGGAGGCCTAGCGGCCAGGTAGGAATCAGCCCTGACACCAGAGACAGGAAACAACTTACTAGATTAGAATTTCTAAGCCTGGCTTTAGAAAGGTGTTATTTCCCATTTTGCTCCAGACTTCGTTTGCAGCAGACCCTGGGTCTAGACGATACAAGCGAAGTATAAAGCCTCTTCAGTTACCTGGCCCTGGCTTAGAGATTCAGTGACTGTTAAATAAACGTGTACATGAAAGTAAAATTGTAATGTATGGGGAAAAAAAAAAAAAAAGAACAGGGGCACCTGGGTGGCTCAGACTGTTGAGTGTCCGACCGCAGCTCAGGTCATGATCTCACGGTCTGTGAGTTCGAGCCCCACGTCGGGCTCAGAGCCTAGAACCTGCTTCAGATTCTGTGTGTGTCTCTCTCTCTCTTCCCCTCCCCCACTCATGCTCTCTCTCTCTCTCTCAAATAAATAAATGTTAAAGAAAGAAAGAAAGAAAGAAAGAAAGAAAGAAAGAAAGAAAGAAAAAGACTAAACCCTCTGGACTCTCAGGCTCCAGAACTGTGAGAGAAAAAATCTCTGCTGTTTAAGCCACCCAGCCCATGGTATTTAATTATGGAAGCCCTAGCAAATTAGTATATGGTGGAAATCATATTTTTTTTAAGTTTGTTTATTTTGAGAGAGGGAGAGAAAAAGAGAGAGAGAGAGAGAGAGAGAGAGAGAGAGAAAGAGTTGGGGGGGGGGCAGAAAGAGAGGGAGAGAGAAAGAATCCCAAGCAGGCTCTGCACCATCAGCACAGAGCCCAATGTAGGGCTCAATCTTACAAACCGCGAGATCATGACCAGAGCTGAAATCAAGAGTCAAACGCTCAGCCGACTGAGCCGCCCAGGCTCCCCAGCGGAAATCATATTTTAAATGGAGACTGACTGTCAGAGCTGAAAAACACAAGACCTAAGCTCCACCAGAGCACACATCTGGTTTTACAGCAACAGGGCGACACCCTAGAGTCCCTGTGGTCCTGGGACCAAGTAGAGGCAGAGCCAGGGCCCCTGAGGGCTCTTCTCCACCTAAGACCGATGTCTCCATTTGCTCACTGGTCAATTCATTGCTAGTAAAGTGTTTCCCACAACTGCTCTCTCCCACTTGGCTCCTGAGCCCAGTGTGGACGACCGCTAAACCTTCAAGGTTCTCCCCGTCCTCCTTGTCTATATAACTTGCTGTCTCACAGCTGTGCTGCCCACACGAGCAGTCCATTTTCTCTCAGCGGATGTGAGCACTATGCTATGAGCTTCAGAAAACTGTGACTCCGTTGCTAGTCAACGTGTGACTTTGATCAAGTTCTTTCGTGTCTCAGGGTTCCCTTAAATGAGGGCAACGCTGTCTACCCTTGACTGATAATGTGAGGATTGAATGAGACGATGTGGGAAAGGCAGGCGATGGTCCACAGACACTAGCTCACCCCTATCCAGTGTCCTTTCCTCTATCCTCCTACTCTTCCTTCCTCTTGCCTTCTGACCTGAAGAAAAGGAATCAAAAAAAGGTCACGCACCCTCATACCCAGATTTCTGACTCTCTTCCGCTGCCCTTTCCATCTGTCTACTCAAGCAGCGAAGGTCTCCCTATAGATCTTAGGGTTCTGCGTGGCACCTGAGGGCAGTTCACCAGATCATCACTGTTTGTGAGGCTTAGCTAGTTTCTGCAGGAATTTGATCTGGCAGAAGCCATCTCTTTCTCTGGATTTCTAGGAAGGCATGCCATCGGGTGATAGGCCAGCTCCAGCCAAGCCTAGCACAGTGTGGTTCTTGCACTCTGGAAATGTTTATTGCTGATAAAGCTTCTTGCTGCATTAAGATAAAAAATTATGAGATCTCAAACATCCCAGAAGTCTCCACTTGATAAAGCAAAAGTAGAACTTTATGCGAAGACATTTTAAGCTTCTAACTAGCCTGCCCATAACCCTAGCCATCCCATTCCAGGCTTAAGCTACTCTCACCTCACAATCTTGGAATTAGGTCTCTATGTTTGCATCTCACACTGAACATTCCATCTAGGAGAGTGGGCTATCAAGGTAACAAACCCAGTGTAGTGAGTGGTAGAGACAGAGTTACTTGCGGGACTTTCAGTAGGTAATTGCCCTCTCTAGAACTTAGTTCCCTCCTCTTAAAAAAAAAAAAATAGGAAAGCTAATGAGCTGCTGTAAGAGCTGAGATAAAGCCTAAAAAGCCCCTATGCAGTGCCTAGTACATAATAATAATGACTGCATAAAGGCTGCCCATCATTGTTACTACTATCATTAATATTTTTCACCTAACACATGCTTCGCTGATAAAAGGAAATACAAATGGAATACCTTGATTAGTCCCTGGTTATTTTATTCTCTGACCACTAAGAGGCTTAGTGGAGGAAAAAAAGCCACAGGGGCAGTAGTATTTATAAAGGAAGGCCTTTTCCATATGAACCAGTGGTGTATCCCCAAGTTGACAAGCTGAAAGGAGTCGCCAACACGACCATCTGCAGAATTGTTATAATTCACAGCATGGGTAGCTCTGGGGCAGCTGAGGATGTTAACTGGAGCAGGGTTCCTCGCTCTCTCCACTGTTGACATTTGGGGCCAGATAATTCTCTGTCGCCTTGCACATTGTATCGTACAAAAGTCAGCAGGATCCCTGGCCTCTACCCACTAGATGCCAATCGCACCCTCCCACAACCCAGAATGTTTCCAGACATTGCCAAATGGCCTCTGGAAGGCAAAATCACCGCCCCCCAGCCCTCCCGGCTTTGAGAGCCACTGGCATAGAGGAACTCTGATGGTCTTTCACAGGGTGGTGAATATGGTCTCTTGGTGGAAAGAGAATACATGATTGCAACAAGCAGGGCTGAGATTCAGCTGGCTGGTACCAGTTCAACCGAACCACTGTTTACAGTCCAATCCTTATTGATTGATTGGTGTTTGTGCCATACTGGTTAGCAAACAGGCTTAATATAATTCCTACATTGTAGTGAACCTTAGGTTGAGGTTTCTCTAAAGGAGTAAAGGTTAGGGGCACCTGGGTGGCTCAGTCGGTTAAGCCTCTGACTTCGGCTCAGGTCATGGTCTCCCGGTTCGTGGGTTCGAGCCCCACATCGGGCTCCGTGCTGACAGCTCAGAGCCTGGAGCCTGCTTCAGATTCTGCGTCTCCCTCTCCCTCTGCCCCTTCCCTGCTTGTGCTCTCTCTTTCTCTCTCAAAATAAATAAACATTAAAAAATTAAAAAAAAAAGAAGTAAAGGTTAACGGAGATCCTAGCTGTTCATGTACTGAAGACAAAGTTCATTCAAAGAGCATCGTGGTGGCTAAAAGTCCTCAGATGGTTGTTATTCTACCTCAAAGCCTTCCAACAATGCCTCAATATGGTCTTTCCACTCATTGCTGTCTTCTTCCTCATCTTTCCCAACCATAGCACAGAATGGCATTTCAGACTGCTTGATGTTAATGATGACTACAGACTGCTTACCTGGTTCTGGAGTTTTGCAGAGCAGGTGTTAAGAGATGACTGTCTTCCAAATGTCTCTGGAAACAGAGATATACCATTTCTGATGATATATCCTTAGGCTCTAGGGTGACGCATGCATACCATGTTTCTCTACAGGATGGTTTCAGACTTTGGGTCCCAGAGAGCTTGCAGTGGAGATGGTGACCCTGCTATAAAACGAAAGATGTCCGGAAATGTTGCCACCGGTTTTGACCTATGTCCAGACACTTCTCCAATGTGGGGCAAGGGAGAGGGGGAACACAGGGAACGGCAGTACTAATGAATTCAGGACCAAGGGGAAGATAAAAGATCAATTAGGTTGAGGGACTCCCCGAGACCAGCCCATTTGCCAAATAAAATCACACAATTGCCACAGGCAACCACACAATTGCTGCAATGCTGTTAAAACCATTGGAATAATGGGCTACCCATGTGAGCCTTCCCAAAAAGACCAGTTTAGACAGAGGCATGGTTTTTGGTAAGAGCGCTGGACCACGGTTCTGGATGTGAGTAGGGGATTCAATGTCATTTATCATCCAGCCCCTTTGTCACTGAACAGGCTTATCAGTCTCTAGAAACAAAGCTCTAAAAGAATGTTAAAGGGAGTGGAGAAACAGGGGTACTAAAGTCCCCAATTCGCTCACGTCTACCACCAAGTCCGCTTCTCAGAGGCGCTTCTGGGTCTGTCCACCTGCGCTTCCCCACCTGGGACAGCTCCCCTCCCGGCCCACCTACCCAACACTCTACTCATTTACTACCTGCCGGGCTTGGAGGGCGTTACTTAACTTCTCTGGGCCTCGATTTCATTTCCCCTGAAATGGGAGAATAATCATTCCTGCTTCAGCATGTGGTGAATATCAAATGAGAATACATGCGTGAAGAGCGTGGCACATAGCAAGCCTGCAATAAATGTTACCTATTGTTATGAGACTTGTTATTCATCCTTCACATGTCCATATCCTCCAATAAACCTTTTTTGATGCTCCTAATTAGGTACACATGTTATCTTCAGGGGCTGCCAAAAAGCGTTCATGAGTACACCTCACGGGGGCACCTGGGTGGCCCAGTTGGTTGAGTGTCCAACTCTTGATTGCAGCTCGGGTTGTGATCCCAGGATACTGGGATTGAGCCCCGCATCAGGCTGTGTGCTGGGCCTGGAGTCTATTTGGGACTCTCCCCACCCTCTCTCTGCCCCTGCCTGCTCATACGCTCTCTCTTCTCTCCTTCTCAGAAAAAAAAAAAAAAAAAGAATAAAAGTATAGCTCACAGATTCTTAGTGCAGCCTCAGGATGTACCCACAAACAAGACCTGCCATGAATAAAACCTCAAAATTCTGGGCACAATTATTGATACAGTGGTAGGCATGAACCAAAAAAATAAAAAACAAAAAAGGCTATCCGAATAATTGAGGAGATTGCTGTGAGGACTGGGAGAAAAGGAGATCTCTTTTTACGAGATCTCATGTACTGAGGATGATGTTTTTCGGGAGTTAACCCGCCAGCAAGAGAGGCTGCATGAGAATGAAGATGACGCAAAGAAAAGCAAAGGTCCGAGGGAGATAGAGATAGGAGAAGGAGGGCAATAGGGACAGAGAGACTGGGTTACATTTTTGGGACCCTGGATCCAGCCAAGCCTGAAGACATGTGCCCGGGGTTGTAAAAAGACGTCAATAGCCTCTTTTTACCTCAACTAGCTTCAACGTGGTTTCTCTCATTTGTTAAGAGTCTTGATTAACACTGCATACTTCTCCATTCATGACACATATTACATTTCATCTTCAGTAATTGTTGAGTTGTCTATCTTCCCCCAGCTAGGCTGAAATTCCATAAAGGCAAGGCTCTGTCCTACCTGTCGCTGTTACGTAACTGAAAAGTTGAGGATCTGCCAGGTGTACATAGGGCTGAAGCTAGGTCCTCGAAGCCTGTCTTGTTCTCTCTGCCTCACATGTTTTCTCCCGGCTGTGTTTTCTGCCACATCTCTCCTTAAGAGGACTCTCGTAGGGGGGCGCCTGGGTGGCGCAGTCGGTTAAGCGTCCGACTTCAGCCAGGTCACGATCTCGCGGTCCGTGAGTTCGAGCCCCGCGTCAGGCTCTGGGCTGATGGCTCAGAACCTGGAGCCTGTTTCCGATTCTGTGTCTCCCTCTCTCTCTGCCCCTCCCCCGCTCATGCTCTGTCTCTCTCTGTCCCAAACGTTGAAAAAAAAAAAAGAGGACTCTCGTAGGGTCTGCTCGCATCACTTGCCTGAGCGTATGCACCCTTCACTGATTGCAGTGGAGTGGCATTCTCTTGTGGGCTAGCCTGGGTCACACGAATACCTCTGTGTGGCCTGGGGACAATGCGGGGAGAAGGCCGATTGGTGGTTCCACTAGTATCACAGAAATAACTAGGATCACTAGTTCCCAAAGGAAAGGAATGTGAGCAGACAAAAAAGAAACCGGTGTCCACTATCTATTCCTGCTCCCCTACTTGCTCAGATGTGTCCCAACCCATTCCCAGAGTGCCCAGAGGGGTCTATACCTTGCGTTCTTAATTGCCACATCTCCCATCTGGCCCCCAGGGAGCTCCCCAGCCACATCTGTCCTGTGCTCCAAGCTTGTCCCGGGTGGAGAAAATATGCCTAACGTCCAGTTGCGCTAATTCTGACACACAGCTGCACAAACCACACACCAGTGCTGCCCTGTGCTGCCACTGCATGGACAGACCTGTCATGTGTTGCCCCTTCTTTTAATTAGTCTCTTCTTCCATGAAACCCCGGGAACGAGACAGAAGGATACAATATGAACAACCCGCCTATCATGAGAAACGTCCTCCTTCTTTCATACTGGCTTTGAACCAAACTTGTGAACGTGCACTTTCTCTCCTTAGTCTGAGCTCCACCCCAGAAGCTTCCTTCGTCTCTCATGCCAATAGGCTTCAGGCGGACCAACCCCACTCTCCCACTAGATCAAGCTGGGTCACTGAGCATAGCATACAGCTGGGATCACTGCTGTGCTTTTGTCTTTTGTTTTTTTCAAGAGGAATTTCCAGAAGAATATTTTATTCTTACTAGATTTCCTATTTAAGTGTCTCTAGACAGATTTATTTGTTAGTTATCCTGAACAGCTTTTACCCCACCATTGAGCAACTGTCAGATTGGCTGGGTGGTGTTCTAATCCATTGTCACAGAAACAAAAAGTATCCATGTCTCTTCTTGGAATTTTCTTTCCTTGGGGAGGAGGGGGTAGCAGGGATGTTTTGATTTGTATATCTCTGTTCCCATGTAATAATCTTAAGTTTTTAAAACGCTGTCCATAAAACATTGATGTCACAGTTAATGTAACTGTTGACTTACTAATGGACTGTGGGCAGAACTGTTTTCAAGCCAAAGAGAAATACTTTGATTGACTCTACAGTGACCAAAGTATGTTTGCAGTGGTACCTGACCTGTCTCTACCAAAACTTTCTTCCCGTTCATGGGACATACTGTCAATGAAAGGGAACGATAATATGCAATTAGATGTTGGCAGATACTCTGGGCAGTATTTCAATACGCTTTTACACTCTTGCACCCATAATGAGCAAACGAGCATGTAGACTCACGTTGTGGCCAGGTGCCCATTCTCCCACCTAACATGTGTTCTCTTTTCCTGCCTTCCAACATATGTCATCACTACCCCCTAATCTGTACATCTTTCCTCCCAGTAGACCTCATTCAGTCCCATTCATTTCCAGCATTTCCATCTATCTGCCCATCGCAAATAACCGCTCAGGAAACAGCAACTCAGGAGCCCTGCCCTCCAACGTACACACACATTCCCTCACAATGAGCCAACCTTTCCAAACTGACATTAGCATTGTAACCAACATAAGGAAATGAAACAGGTAATTTAAAAATCCTTGTTTATCTCTTGCAATTACAACCCGTTGTTTTTCTGGTGTTGAAAATTACCTATAGGCAAAGAATCAAGGTCTAACGCAAATACTTGTCAGATTACACCAACGATAATTGAGAGAAATGGACATTAATTGTGACAGTAAATCTGTTGTATTGCTTTGTCTTGGGTAGCAGAGAGTATAACAAAACGGACATCTCCAGTTTTGCACATTCCTTCGTGTGTGGTACACACTTCGTAACAATGGACCGGTTCTCCTGGCCACAGGCTAGTGCCTGGGGAAAGGTGGGTTGCTGATCGATACAAGCTGGAATGTGTGTGTCCTCTTGCCTTCAGAGTGTCCCAGAACCCTGACGCCCATGCTGGAAACTTTTCCTGTGTTTCTTCCACTCTAAAAACAGCAAAAGAACATATATTTTCCTTGTTCTTTGCCAAGTAATTCAACAAAGAAGTCTCTTAGGATACTAATAGAAGATAATTGATTATATGTGCATTTTAGCTGGGGCCTCCTCGAGAAATGGTTTAAACAAAATAAGGCTCACTGTTTACTTATATCTTCTAAGCACAATTGATATAAGCACCATGCTATTTGAGTCTCAAAGAAATCCCACAAGGGGAAGATTATAATTTTCTCTCCTGAAGAAGAGAAAACTAAATGTTTAAATGGTTTGTCCAAAAGGCCTCACAGCCTCACCCCAGCTCCTTCACCACACTGTGTGGCCCTAAGAGAAACTTGCTGCTGCCTGTAATCACATACTTGGCAGAAAAAGGTATTTGAAGAAATAATGGCAAAAAAATCCCTGAATTTGATGACAAATACTTATTTATAGGTCCAAGAAGCCCAGAAAACTAGAAATGGGACAAATACAAAGCAGAAACTAAACTACCTCGCCAAACTGCAGAAATTCAAAGAGAAATTCTTTAAGGCAGCCAAAGGGGATGCGGGAAGAAATCTCACAAACACAAGAAAAAAACATGGATTTTCATCAGAAACATTGGAAGCCAGAACGCAATGGGTGACATTTTAGGAAACAAATAAATAAACAACCCCCCGCCCAATAGCCAATCCAGAATTCTGTATTCAGCAAAAAATATCCTAGGGTTGAAAGAAAGACAATTTTCTAATGAATGAGAATTGAAAGAATTTGTTGCCAGCAGACTTGCCCTAGCATTTCTCAACACTAAAGATGTTCTTTGGGCTGAAGGGAAATTATAATGGATTGAGGCCTGAATCTACAGGAAGGAAAGCATCCTGTCATAATGCTTTTACCAGGTTATTAGACACATTTCTGATACATGGAGGCAGCATTTTGAGTGGGGAAATAAGTGAGTTGGGGGAAAAAAAGCAGAAACTAAAATATTTTAGAGTTACAAAGCAATGTCATATGTCATAAGGACAGAGGAATCTTTTCTCTTTTTTATACTGTTGAGGATTTTTCCCTAGGTGATAGTTCTCTAATTCTATGACTTTTGCCATACACACTTTCTATTTTTATCTAATTATTTTTCCTCATGTTATGTCTCCAGTTGCTTTTGTTTTCAGAAAGGTTTTCTTGACCAGGGACTGTGAGTCACTCACACAATATATGATTTTACAACTGCTTTTATAGACAATTATTTAACTTATCCCAGATTTATCAAATGTGTGCAATAAAGGGAGAATATAGACCTCCCCCACCACATAATCTGTTTACATTTGTTGAATAATGCACCCCTTTACCATTGACTCGTGACAAGTTCTCCGTTATATATTAAGCTTATGTTTTATAGGGTCTACTTCTGAGCCATTCAGGCTCTTACATTTATTTATTATTAATTATGTATATACCATTTCCTTTGGACAGCTTTATGATATAGCTCAATATCAAGCAGGTAAATTCTTCCCTCTTCCTATTTCTCAATTTCTTCCTCTTCACATGAATTTATTCTTAGAATTATTTCACCACATTTCTTTCCTGCCACACACATAACTCTGGAATGTTGAATGGAATTTCTTTTAAACTACAAATTAATTTGAGAAGAATTTGTACCTTTGCTGTGGTCCATTTTACCACTAGGAATGTAAAATATCTCTTATCTTAATTAAGGCTCAGGCAATGAAATAAAGCTGAGAGCCTGCTAAAATGAGCAAATATAAAAGGAGACACTCCCTCCTGCATTCAAATGGGACCCAAGGGAAATATTCTGTCTGTGTTAAGGTGAAAAAGAAATAAAAACCAACATGCATTAAGAAACAATGGAGAAACCTTGACCTTGCTGTTCACTGAAGGGGTAAAAGTCTCTCTTGAGAATTCATAATCTTAGTCTACTCCCCACATAAATTTCGGTACAAGTTTATACTACCTAGGAGTCTGAACAACCTCAAGCCAGAAATAAATTTAAAGTAGTCCCAAATTAGCAGTGCCTTCCAGGTGCTGGTAAAAGTCAACACAAATCCTTTCCAAAGGAACTCAACCAAAAGCCCAAATAATTCCCACAGACAAGTGTATAAGGAAAATAGGAAATTCGTAATAATAATTTTAAAACTAAGCAGAGAAGAAAGCCACCACTAGTGAAAGGAGTAGTAAAAGTGATGATTGAAACTGATATACGAAAACTTCAAATACAGAAATATCACATTCAGAATAACAAATAGTCATATTTAATGTTATTAAATAAAATGAAATAAAAGTCTGAAAAACATGGAAACTCTAAAAATGAAAAACGTAATCACTGAAACTAAAGACTCAATTGATTGTATCCATAGGATGACTATTATTAAAAACAAACAAACATGGGGCACCTGGGTGGCTCAGTTGGTTAAGCGTCCAACTCTTGGTGTCAGCTCAGGTCAAGATCCCACGGTTTGTGAGTTCAAGCCCCATATTGGGCTACGTGCTGGCAGTGTGGAGCCTACTTGGGATTCTCCCTCTCTCTCACCCTCCCCCACGCACTCTCCCTCCCCCCCCCCGCCAAATAAATAAATAAACTTAAGAAAAAAAACAAGGAGCAAATAACAAGTGTTGGCAAGGATAAAGAAATTGAAACCGTCTTATACTGTTGGTAGGAATGTAACACGGTGCAGCTGCTCTAGAAAACAGACTGATAGTTCCTCAAAATATGAGACACAGAATTACCATATGAGGGGCGCCTGGGTGGCTCAGTCAGTTAAGCACTGAATTCCTGATTTTGGCCCAGGTCATGATCTTATGGTTTATGAGTTCAAGTCCCACATCGGGCTCTGTGCTGACAGTGCAGGACCTGCTTGGAATTCTTTCTCTCCTTTTCTCTCTCTCCCCGTGCCTCACTTGTGCACACTCTCTCTCTCAAAAATAAATAACAAATAAACTTTGAAAAATCAAAAAAAATAATTACCATATGATCCAGCAATTCAATTTCTGGGTATATAACCCGCAAAAATGAAAACTAGGGTCTCAAACAGATATCTGTACACAAATGTTCATAGCAGCATTATTGTCAGTAGCCAAAAGGTAGAAATAAGCCAAGTATCCAGTAACAAGCCAAGTATCCAATATCCAACAAGATAAATAAAATGCAGTATGTACATATAATAGAATATTCATCAGCCATAAAAAGGAAGGAAAGTCTGATACTAAACAACTAATAAGTCAATGAAGAAATAAAGAAAAATACCGCAAGACAAATTAAAATGAAAATACAACAGTTCAAAGCCTATGGGACCCAGCAAGAGCAGTTCTAAGAGGGAAGTTTATAGCAATACATACCCACCACAAGAAAAATCTCAAATGATCTAACCTTATACCTAAAGGAACTAAAAAAGAAAAACAAAGCCCAAAATCAGTAGAAGGAAGGAAATAATAAAGATTAAAATAGGAATAAGTGAAACAGAGACTAAAAAAGTAGAAAAAAATCGATGAAACTAAAAGATGGTTCTTTGAAAACACAAAAATTTGATAAACCTTTAGCCAGACTCATCAAGAAAGAGAGAGGGCCAAAATAAATAAAATCAGAAATGAAAGAGGAGAAGTTACAATTGATACCCCAGAAATACAAAGGATAAGAGACTACTATGAATGATTATATGCCAACGAATTGGAAAACCTACAAGAAATAGATAAATTCTTAGAAACATAATTTTCCAAGACTGAACCAGGAAGAAAGAGAAAATTTGAACAGACTGATTATTAGCAATGAAATTGAATCAGTAATTTAAAAAAACTCTCAACAAACAAAAGTCCAGGACTTTTCACAAGTGAACCCTACCAAAAATTTAAATACTTAATGCCTATCCTTCTCAAACTATTCCAAATAAATAGAAGGAATTCTTCTAAACTCATTCTACAAGGCCAGAATTACCCTGATACTAAAACTAAACAGATACCACAAAAAAATATTACAGGTCAATATCCTTGATGAGCATAGATGCAAAAGTCTGCAACAAAATATTAGCAAACCAAATTCAAAAATACATTAAAAGGACCATACTCCATAATTAAATGGGATTATTCCAGATACGCTAGGATGGTTCAATATCTGCAAATCAATCAATGTGATACAATATGTTAACAAAATGAAAGATAAAAATTCATAAGATCTCAATAGATGCAAAAAAAGCATTTGACAAAATTCAACATCTATTTATGATAAAAACTCTCAATAAAGTGGATTTTTAGAGGGAACATACTTCAACATAATAAAGACCATAAATGACAAACCCACAGCTAACATCATACTTAATGGTGAAAAGCTAAAAGCTTTTCCTCTAAAATCAGGAACAAGACAAGGAAAAAGAAGCCTTAAGGGCAGAACTTTTCAGCAAGCTGAGAAACACATCAAATAGTGGCAGTTCTTAGGGGATGGTCCTTTGGGGGGCTCATTTTGTCCCCTCTAGTAGCTGCTAGGCTGCTGCTTTTCAGAGCTATTTTATTTAGTTTTCAAGGCCACTGAACAGCTAGGGAGATGTAAATGGGATTAGGTCAAGTTGAAAGGTCACAAGGTCACTCCATTTACTGAGATTCAGCTGTTTTTCTTGAATAAGCACTCATAAGATTGCTGAAGATTTTAATTTCCAGAGTTTTGGGGAAAAGTTGATTTTGACAGTTTTTGCCACTGTTCTTTGTTTTTCTGGAGGAGTAAAGGTTCAGAGGTCCTTAATTCCCTGTTCTGGAAGCTGCATTCATAATAAGAGAGAGCATTATCTCTGCAAAGCTATTGTCTCCTGATCGATGAATACTATTAAACAAAAGACTTCTGGGACACCTGAGTGGCTCAGTCGGTTAAGCATCTGGCTCTTGGTTTCGGCTCAGGTCATGATCTCACAGTTTGTGAGTTTGAGCCCAGCATTGGGCTCTGTGCTGAGAGCACAGAGCCTGCTTGGGATTCTCTGTCTCCCCTCTCTCTCTGCCTCTACCCAACTCATTGTAGCATAAAGGTCTACAACTAGATAAAACATAGAGGCACTGTAGGTCATAAAAGATCAAAAGCAGCTCTGGAAAACAACCAGGAAAAAAGCCAGATTACCTACAAAGAAATGTCAATGAGAGTAAAAGCTTATTTTTCAGTGACAGTAACATAGTGAATTATTTTCATTGTATTAAGAGACAATAAAGAAGCATCCACAAAGGCAACTTTTAAGGAAATATGGAAAACATGCCCCAGATGGAATTGTAATGTCTAGGACCAGAAGAAATTGTGAGAAAAGATACTGCTAAATATACATAAATATAGATGGCATACAATAAAAAAAAAAAAAGTGATAGCCAATTTGGGGATGAGTGTAACAGACTAGAACTAAAATACTGAACAACTGGATGGGTGGTCAGGTTTGAGTGGTGCTTGGGTTAGAGAACAGATATTAGGGCCAGACTGCCTCAGTTGGAATCTTGACTCTGGTACTTATTATCTAGTACTTACTAATTTGCTTTGGACAACTAACCCACATCTCTGTATGTCTCTATACTTCTCTTAATATGAAGGTAGTATCAGTATTGAGCTCATCAGGTTATTGTGATGCTTAAATTAGTTAATATATGTAAACCACTTAGGACAATGCTTGATATAGAGCAAGTATATTGGCCATGATTCTCAATAAAGCATTCTAAGGTCCTCGTATTGCCAGGTAAAAAAAGCACAATCATGATGAGAGACTAACACACCTCTATTGACAGCAATAATCAAGAATATAAAAATACTATCGACAATCTTGTTTTAATTGATTCATTGCAAAACTTTGTACCCACCGAACTCCTAGCACAGAGACTTAAAGACAGTTTCCAAGATAGTTTCAAGAAGTAGAAACTGAACACATTGAGGAAGGTGCTGCTAGTTGCCTTATCAATGATCAGCCTGCCATTCGTAGGCACGGAACACTGATTTCCCGGATAGTAGCAACGTGTGGAGCTAAGGCACTCACTCTCCCAGGTGTCTTTATGGTAAAATGTGGGCATATGACCTAGATCAGATCATTGGGATTCAAGTGGAAGTCATTGGGTTCGATTTCTGGGAAAGCTATCTTAACCTTTATGCCTTTAAAGCGAATATGCCTCCAACCAATATGTTTCTCGTCCTTTGGCTCTGGTGTGTGTGGACACGTATCTTCAAAGCTCCTGCAAGCAGTTGATAACTCTACCTTAGTTCTTGCCTCTTGCTTGTGCAGAGCTTAAAGGTCAGCGAGAGGTGAGAACGTCTGGCCTTCTCAGGTGTTCCTAAGAATGTGCACAACCCTAGGCCTGTACACAGCCATGTACACGTGCATGAAGCCTTTTAGGTTCACGGGAACATGTAGGAGCTTGTCAATGCCCCTCGCCACCCCCGCCGCCCATGGACTTCATTTTAAATAATCTTTATTCAAGGAGATTTCACTAAAAATTTCTATGACTTTAAAAGTGGACTCTGATGAGTTGTTTCCTGAAATTGGCCAAAAAGAACAACAAAGTGGATTTTCTATGTCAGACATCAAAAGACTTTAAAACTACAGTAACTAAAATAGGGTGCCATTATTGCTGACATACGTAGCATAATGGGGAAAAAAAGCCCAGAAATACACACACACACACACACACACACACACACACACACACACATTTTGTATATTTTAAATCGTATTTATGTAAAACTATAAAGGTATTTAATTAAGCTTAGCCTGGGGAAGGAATTTTTTGAGGACAAAAGGAAAACAAGAAAACATAAAGACAAATCTTGACAAGTTGACTATATAAAAGTTAAGCACTTTTTTATACCAAAGGGCATCACAAATGGCATTAAAGACAACAGGCTGAGTGGCAATTCTTGTAAAATATGCAACAGAAATTCAAATGAAATAATTGGATCCTACTTTGAACACGTTAGATCGGCAAAAGTAAAAATTTCAGAGATTGGTAGTGCCGTGTTAACGTGGACGTGAAGACCGTCCGTCTCTTTCACTGCTATCGAGAGTGCAGATTGTTTGCGGGGGGGGGGGGGGGGGCAATTTGCAGGATCTAATATAATCTTAAATGCGTGTCACTTGAATGCTAACCCACATTTGCACCGAATATTCTGTGCTGCAGAATATTCACATGTGCACAAAGGTGGATATGCATGAAGCTGTTTATTCAGAACTGCTTGTGACAGTCACCAGCAGGGAACTTGAATGTCCACCAGTATTGTGTGTAGAGCGGGAGAGAGGGAAGGAGTTACAGAAAGAAAACAAAAAAGAGACTTCAATAAAGATTCAAATGGCTTTACCGTGTTTTGGGGCAATGAACTTTTTTTCTCTATTCCTTTTTTTTTTTTTTTTTTTTTTTGGTGACCCAGAATGATGACATAACGACTTGGCATCATGGGCAACTATACCACAAGAGAGACTCCTATCTTGCATCGAATATACTTCTATGTGATTTACATTTTTCAAGTGATTTGAAAACAACAAAAAAGCAAGCTACAGAGCTGCGTATAGGTTCCCAATGGGGTAAAAAGAACTCCGCGGAAACAGATACACATTTGTTCGCCTACACCTGTCTGAGAAAAACACACAAGCGTTACCGGTGGCTGCCTCCTGGGAGGGTGGGGAGGTGGCGGGCGACGGAGCGGAGGGCTTTGCGCACGTGGGCTGCACTTCCGGCGGACGTTTCCGCGAAATTAAATTCCGTTTCACTGCTGAAATTAAAAAAAAAACGAAAACGAATAAAATAACAAACACACGGCCACAAAGGGAACGGCGGTCGCCCCCAAGCTCAGAAGGAAGGCCAGGAGGTCTTTCAAGACCGGGGAAGTGCGAGCAGGCAGGCGTGACCGCAAAGGCCGCAGAGAGCATGGTGACGTGATGACGTGGTGACGCAGGGGGCGCTCGCGGGCAGGGCATGCGCTCAAGGTCCTGGGGGGGAGGTGGGGGGCAGACGTCGAGGAAGAGACGTGATCGACTAGGCAGAGCGTGACATGGTGTGTCCGGGAGACGGGAGACAAAAGTTGGCTTCCCGCTGGAAGAACGCGGAGCAGGTACTGAAGAAATACCACCCGGGGGGGTGAATGAAGGTGTTCTCATTTTTAGGCGTGTACCCCTAAACTATGTGGGTGATTCTACTTCTGTGAAAAACAGAACAGCGTTCTTCAGTTGGAAACATTCTTTAGGGGCGCCTGGGTGGCTCAGTGGGTGAAGTGTCCGACTTGGGCTTAGGTCGTGATCTCAAGGTGTGTGAGTTCGAGCCCTGCCTTGGGCTCTGTGCTGATGGCTCAGAGCCTGGAGCCTGCTTCAGATTCTGTGTCTCCCCCTTTCTCTGCCCCTCCGCCTCTCGTGCTCTTGTCTCTCTCTTCTCAAAAATAAATTTTTTAAAAAAGAAAAGAAACGTTCTTTACACGCTGCCCCTAGGCCTGCCACCTATGCCTCGGGTCCTGTGTGATTCCTAATGAATGACCCTTGGAGGCCGTTGGATCTCTTTATCTCTGGTATTTTATAGTTCTGCCGCAGGGCTGGGGATCTAACGTTTGCCAGAGGACAGAGCGGACGGTGTGAGAGAAGAGAAATGTGTATCTGATAAATTCAACTGTGATATTAACGCGATATTACTTTTTTTTTTTAATTTTTTTTTCTTTTTTTCAACGTTTTTTTTTTTTATTTATTTTTGGGACAGAGAGAGACAGAGCATGAACGGGGGGAGGGGCAGAGAGAGAGGGAGACACAGAATCGGAAACAGGCTCCAGGCTCTGAGCCATCAGCCCAGAGCCTGACGCGGGGCTCGAACTCACGGACCGCGAGATCGTGACCTGGCTGAAGTCGGACGCTTAACCGACTGCGCCACCCAGGCGCCCCTTAATTTTTTTTTTCAACGTTTATTTATTTTTGGGACAGAGAGAGACAGAGCATGAACGGGGGAGGGGCAGAGAGAGAGGGAGACACAGAATCGGAAACAGGCTCCAGGCTCTGAGCCATCAGCCCAGAGCCCGACGCGGGGCTCGAACTCCCGGACCGCGAGATCGTGACCTGGCTGAAGTCGGACGCTCAACCGACTGCGCCACCCAGGCGCCCCTCTGGTTGTTCTTTTTTTCTGGTGCAGCTGGCCAGCATATTCTGATGCACAGAAAGCGATACTGGGGGCCACGTCTTCCTTTCCCACTGCCTTCTCCGCACAGGTGAGTGGCTTTGAAGTTCCGGGCCACGAGGTCATAAAGCTCACTAAGCTAGACATATTTCTTGGAAGATACGTATGTCATGGCAGCTTCTTAGGTGGCTGGCTTTTATACACAGCTGTGCGGTTTGGGGACCATTTTGCTCTCGCACCTGTCATCCTCTCCAACCAGAAACAGTCCTACCTTGATTCTCAAAGTGAACAATTTGCGGTTTTAAATTGGGTGGCTCAGTTGGTGGCTCAGTGGGTTAAGCGGTCGGCTCTTGATTTCAGCCCAGGTCATGATCTCACGGTTTGTGAGATCGAGCCCTGTGTGGGGCTCTGCCGTGGAACCTGCTTGGGACTCTCGGGACTCTCTCTCTCCCTGTCTCTCTGCCCCTCCCTCTCTCTCACTCTGTCTCAAAATCAATCATAAGATAAACATTTTAAAAATATAATAGGGAAAGCTAAAAAATAAAACCGACATGAGAAGAAGTCAGTGAGATTTCATTAAATATATCTGGATGTTAGTGCACATCAAAGCACCAAATGTTCGAGATGCCTCCTGTGAGAACCAGTAAATATAACCAATGATCTTCATATGATGAGATCATATTGCCAGAAATTTTTGGGTCATAGCAGATGATCTTTCTTTTTTTCTAATTTTTTTAAATGTTTATTTATATTTGAGACAGAGAGAGTACACAAATGGGGGGGGGAGGGGTCAGAGAGAGAGGGAGGCACGGAATCCGAAGCAGGCTCCAGGCTCTGACCTGTAGGCACAGAGCCCGATGGGGGCTCGAACCCACGAGCCATGAGATCATGACCTGAGCCTAAGGCAGACGCTTAACCGGCTGAGCCACCCAGGTGCCGCAGACAGTCTTTCCCTTTATTTATTTATTTATTTATTTATTTATTTACCTATTTATTTATTCATTTAAATTTTTTAATGTTTATTTCTTTCTGAGAGACAGAGACAGAGTGTGAGTGGGGGAGGGGCAGAGAGAGAGGGAGACACAGAATCCGAAGGAGGCTCCAGGCTCTGAGCTGTCGGCACAGAGCCCGACGCGGGGCTTGAGCTCACAAACCGCAAGATCATGACCTGAGCCAGAGTCGGACGCTTAACCGACTGAGCCCCCCAGGCACCTCAGACAGTCTTTCGTTTTAAAAGGTGACTTTTCAGGGGCGCCTGGGTGGCGCAGTCGGTTAAGCGTCCGACGTCAGCCAGGTCACGATCTCGCGGTCCGTGAGTTCGAGCCCCGCGTCGGGCTCTGGGCTGATGGCTCAGAGCCTGGAGCCTGTTTCCGATTCTGTGTCTCCCTCTCTCTCTGCCCCTCCCCCCGTTCATGCTCTGTCTCTCTCTGTCCCAAAAATAAATAAAAAATGTTGAAAAAAAAATTTTTAAAGGTGAATTTTCAGGAAGAATTTTGAGTCTAGTCAATGGCATGGACCTGAGAACTCTTCTACCAAGTGGTAGTAATGATTCACTTTGAGGTTTTGACAGCCCCTCCCCCACCCCGCCTCTTAAGTTTCAGTCATTTCTAATGTCCAATCCAGCTTCCAAATGCTGTCCTTCTGTGATAGACCTGACCTTGTCTCTGAGCCCAGGGCAGCAAATGAACACAACAGAATATTATTCAGCAGGGCTGCAATTATGAGAATACATAGCCCTGGCAAAGGTTCAGAGAAGAAGCGTCCTCGTGTATTGCCACTAGGTGCGTGCATTGCTACAATTTGTTTTGCACAGCAGTGAGACAATATCTGGTACACTGGATAACTCACACGTCCCTAATCTTGAAGAAGCAGGGCACCGACGGAAGCAAGCAGAAAGCAACTCGTTTCTCTGTGTGATTCTTTTTCTTCCTCCCTAGCTAAATTTGCAGGCATACCTTTTTCCGTCCCTTGCAAAAAAAAGTCTCTGGTCGCTTTTATTCACAACGTTTAAAACGCTCAGTCCTGTGTAAAAGTCAAAGTTCTGGATTTTGCGTGAAGCTTCTCCCTGCGCCAGGCAGGCGTGGCAGAGGGAGAGGAGGGGCGGGCGGGCCGCTGGTCTTCTTCCTGCCCGCCTCCACCCCTGGCCCAGGCTGGAGGTAGGGAAGGGGAGGTAAGGATGAGGAGGCCAGGCAAGGCGTTGCTTGTCTGCTACTTGCTGTTGAAAAGTGGGGGAGGTGAGGGGGATGCTCTTTGGGCTTGGTAGATCCTTAGAGGCGATGTTTCTCTTCCCATGGAGCACTTTCCTGGAGGTTTGGCCACTAGGAACCCCCAACTGCTACTTCTGCGATGTGCGGAGTGCCACCTGCATGGGCCACTTTAAGTGTCCTCCTCTGCCTGGGCAGTGTCTTCCACATTTACTCCGTGTTCGTAGATGCCCATCGCTCCCCCAGGCGCCTCTCTGAGTAGGATTCAAACTTCCTCGAGGCTCCCCCTGTCCTGCACGTGCCGCATCTAGTCCACGGGAAACACCCACACTCTCTTGTCTCCGCTGACGGTGGAAGGGAGGCGCAGGGCAGAGGCAACTTACTACTTTGCTGTCTCAGGCGACTGCCGTCAGCCTCTTGACTGCAGAGTCCGGAACCAGCTCATCGTGACCTCATATTCCAAGGGACACATACGGAGTTCTCATGGTGGTCCCCTGAAACCCCTCACTAGCTTGAGGTGAGGGAGACACATCCTGCAGTGTTCCCCTTGGGGTGACAAGAAAGACAGTGCCACAGCTGTCCAAGAACGCTCTGCACAGAGAGTGTCTCTCAGCCCGGCTTCTTCTATCCCCACTCCTGACTCTTTTTTT
Source organism: Lynx rufus (assembly GCF_022079265.1). NCBI lineage: Eukaryota > Metazoa > Chordata > Mammalia > Carnivora > Felidae > Lynx > Lynx rufus. Next base: position 8,965,598 of record NW_025814823.1, read on the forward strand.
TTTTTTTTTTCTCAGAGATAGCACGAATGGGGAAGGGGCAGAATGAGAGGGAGACAGAGAATCCCAAGCTGGCTCCACACTGTCAGCACGGAGCCCGATGCTGGGCTCGAACTCACAAAACTGCGAGATCATGACCTGAGCTGACACCAAGAGCTGGATGCTTAACCAGCTGAGCCACCCAGGTGCCCCATCACTCTTGACTCTGAAGTGAGTGTTGGCCAAAAGAATTTGACCACCACCTTTGCAATTCCTGTGCATACAGTGGTAGGACCTCTGTGAAATATGAAAAGGCCCACCATCTCTTTTTCTCAGACTCTTGGGGCCTCTGGTTAAAATCGAGTCCTGTTTTACCTCTTGTCTATTTACATCCCCTTTGACTTAGCCCTTTTAGGGAATCTAGTCTATAGAAATAGAAGTACTGATGTACAAAGATATTTACAAGGGCAGCGTTTATAGTGGAAGAAAGAGAAAGAGGGAGGGAGGGAGGAAAAGGAAAGATAACTTAACCTCCGTCTGTAAAGGAATGGGGAAATGCTTGATTGAATCCAGTATGTTTAGGGCACTTGGGTGGCTCAGTCAGTTAAGCATCCGACTCTTGATTTGGGCTCAGGTCATGATCTCATGGTCGTGCGATTGAGCCCCATGTGGAGCCTGCTTAAGATTCTCTCTCTCCCTCTCTCTCTGCCCCTCTCCCGCTCAAGTGTGCATGCACATTCTCCCTCTCTCTCTCTCTCCCTCTCTCTCTCTCTCTCCCCCCCGTCAGAAAAAAAAAAACCACAATATGTTTGTTTAATGGAATATTATATATCCATTAAAAATAATGAGTTATACTCTCTCAGTTATCTGAAGGGATATATATTCTCTATTATTTGTGGGGAATAAAGGAGGTTTCAGAGTGATGTATATAGTGTGTTTCGTTTTTGAAGAAACACTAGTCATTTGTATATGTCTGTGTGGGTGTAGAGGAGGGTGGAGAAGGACAAATAAAGTATTTAGAATGGCCACCTTAGTGGGTGATAATGACAGCAAGAAGGGGGGAGCGTCATCATTTTGCAAATATGTTGTTAAATTGTTTTGCATATTATGCAAGCATATATAATCTGGCCATTAAAGAGTGATGTTATAAAGAAAAATTAGAGGAAGAGAACTGAAATATGAAGCACAAACTATAAGAAGGCACCCAGAAAACGTTATGGGTTCTAAAAAATCTTCCAGGAAGAGATAATTCCCATGTTATAAAAGCGATAGCAGAGCATAGGAAAAACGGAAACCTTCCGATTTAATTTTTGGACGCTAGATTTACCAAGATAACAAAACTGAAAAAGAAAATTAGACTGATTATTCATGCAAAAATCTGAAACATTTGCAAATTGAATCGGTATATTGGAAGGATAAGGCAAGGTGATCGAGCTGAATTATCCTGGTAACAGAAGGTAGCTTAACAGGAGAAAATCTGTTAATATAATTCACAACCTTAACAGATGAACGGAAGAAACTATAGGTACTGAAAAATAATTTGATAAAATGCGGCAGTAATACCTATTAGGAAAAAAAAAAAAAGCTCGTTAGTAAATTAGGAATGTAAGGATCTTGCCAGCAGGTGATCCCATCGTGCTACTCTATTCCTTGTGCCCTGAAGTCCAGTCTTCACCCATCTGTGTAGACAGGACAAGCACTTCCTCTCCTTGGCTGCATCCTCTGCTCCCATGCTGAGACTGACTAGCAGGAACCTCAGCAAGAAGACTGAGGGGAGGAGAGGAGTGAGTTCAAGGTGTCTGTTCCTCAGTCTCCATCCCCCCAGGTCACTGGAACTGTCACTGTGCCTCTCAGGGCAGTGGACTCCCCAGGACTCTTTGGGTTCCCATAATTGCTCCCTCCACTGTTTTTTGACTGACTTTGAGTTGCTGAACGTGCCTCTCTCCTAAGCCCTGGGTAGGTACATTTCTCTTTGCCGTACTCTGGCACCCAAATCTTTGTAAATACAGACTCTCTTTATTCGCGGTTCTATAAAGTCACCAAGAACACTGAATTAGGGAATACTGAACCGTTGGTCCTAGGGGAAGGACAGGGTTAGTTTCCAGGAAGACTTTGCTCACAACATTTTTGTCAACTGGTCAACACAGAACCGTGTTTTACCTGTGTTTTCTGTTTAAAGGCAGCTTATTGAATATATGCCATTGAGGCGCAAACGTTGAACTCAGGGCCAGCAGCACTATAACGTGTGCCTGAATGAAGCTTATCTCACGCACAGATTTTCTCTATAAGGCACGTTGCAGCTATTGTGGGTTTCAGAACACCAGACAGCACTTCAGCACTATGCTTGGGGGCCATTTTAAACAGCAAAATTGTCGACAGAAGTACAAAAATACAAAAAAGGTGTCGCCGTCACTCATCATCAGGGAAATACATATCAAAACCACACTGAGATGCCACCTCACACTGGTCAGAATGGCTAAAATGAACAACTCAGGAAACAACAGATGTTGGCGAGGATGTGGAGGAACGGGAACCCTCCTGCACTGTTGGTGGGAATGCAAACTGGTGCAGCCACTCTGGAAAACAACGTGGAGGTTCCTCCAAAACTTAAAAATAGATCTACCCTATGACCCAGCAATAGCACTGCTAGGCATTTACCCAAGGGATACCCAAGAGTGCTGATGCAGAGGGGCACGTGTACCCCAATATTTATAGCAGCACTTTCAACGATAGCCAAATTATGGAAAGAGCCAAAATGTCCATCAACTGATGAATGGATAAAGAAGATGTGGTTTATATATACAATGGAATACTACCTGGAGAAAGAATGAAATCCTGCCATTTGCAGCGACGTGGATGGAACTGGAGAGTATTATGCTAGGTGAAATAAGTCAGTCAGAGAAGGACAGATATCATATCATACAAGTTTTCACTCATATGTGGATCTTGAGAAACTTAACAGAAGACCATGAGGGAAGGGAAGGAAAAAAATTATTTACAGAGAGGGAGGTGAACCATAAGAGACTCTCAAATACAGAGAACGAACTGAGGGTTGACGAGAGGTGGGAGAGAGGGGGGAAACGGGCAATGGGCATTGAGGGGGGCACTTGTTGGGATGAGCACTGGGTGTTGCATGTAAGCGATGAATCACAGGAATCTACCCCCAAAACCAAGAGCACACTTTACACACTCTACATTAGCCAATTTGACAATAAATTATATTTTTTAAAAAAAGACGTCATTTGTTTGCAGTATGAGAACTGAAACAAGAATGCAGTGTGGCCTTGCCAGCTTCCGCTGGAAGGGTGCATGTCAGTTACAAATTTTTTGCCACTCTACGCGTGTGTAGACATGCAAAAGCACCACAAGTATTGATTTTCGGGTTATAAATACATTTTTTTTTTCAACGTTTATTTTATTTTTGGGACAGAGAGAGACAGAGCATGAACGGGGGAGGGGCAGAGAGAGAGGGAGACACAGAATCGGAAACAGGCTCCAGGCTCTGAGCCATCAGCCCAGAGCCTGACGCGGGGCTCGAACTCACGGACTGCGAGATCGTGACCTGGCTGAAGTCGGACGCTTAACCGACTGCGCCACCCAGGCGCCCCAATAAATACATTTTAACAAGCAGGCGAATTTGCAAATATGACTCATGAACAATGAAGATTGACTCTAGTCCCTTTATAAACAAATCCTTCTCAGATTATGACATTTCAAAATGCCATGGGTTTCTTACTGGAAGTCTGATTTTATAGATGTATATGCCAGAGATCTCCTGCAAATGCCACATCAAATGATGAAAAATTAGAAGTATTCCTATTAAAAGAACAAGGAAAGGCTGCTATGCCATTCATTGTGCTAGAAATCTTCAGCCAGTGTGATAAGAAAACGAAATAAGATATAATATTGGGCAGGAAAGACAAAAATGTCTTTGACATAGGATGACATGATTATCCACCCGTAAAATCCAAGCGATTACACTAAAACCTATTTGACCAATAGAAGTGTATCAGTGTGGGAGAGGGAGGGAAGATGGCGGCGTAGGAGGACGCTGGGCTCACCGCGCATCCTGCTGATCACTTAGATTCCACCTACACCTGCCTAAATAACCCAGAAAACCGCCAGAGGATTAGCAGAACAGAGTCACCGGACCCAAGTGCAGACGAGAGGCCCACGGAAGAGGGTAGGAAGGGCGGCGAGGCGGTGCGCGCTCCACGGACTGGCGGGAGGGAGCCGGGGCGGAGGGGCGGCTCGCCGGCCAAGCAGAGTCACTGAGTCTGGCTTGCAAAACCGGAGGGGCCTGACGGACTGTGTTCCGACAGCAAGCGCGACTTAGCATCTGGGAGGTCATAAGTTAACAGCTCTGCTCGGAAAGCGGAAGGCTGGAGGACAAAGGGAGGGTGATCTGCGGAGCCCCCGGACGACAGAGCTCAGTTTGGCGGGGAACAAAGGCGCTCGCCAGCGCCATCTCCCCCGCCCATCCCCCAGCCAAAATCCCAAAGGGAACTGGTTCCTGCCAGGGAAATTGCTCGCTCCGCGCAAACACCCAACTCTGTGCTTCTGCGGAGCCAAACCTCCGGCAGCGGATCTGACTCCCTCCGGCTGCCACAGGGCCCCTCCTGAAGTGGATCACCTAAGGAGAAGCGAGCTAAGCCTGCCCCCCCTGCCGCCGTGCACCTTGCCTACCCACCCCAGCTAATACGCCAGATCCCCAGCATCACAAGCCTGGCAGTGTGCAAGTAGCCCAGACGGGCCACGCCACCCCACAGTGAATCCCGCCCCTAGGAGAGGGGAAGAGAAGGCACACACCAGTCTGACTGTGGCCCCAGCGGTGGGCTGGGGGCAGACATCAGGACTGACTGCGGCCCCGCCCACCAACTCCAGTTATACACCACAGCACAGGGGAAGTGCCCTGCAGGCCCTCACCACACCAGGGACTATCCAAAATGACCAAGCAGAAGAATTCCCCTCAGAAGAATCTCCAGGAAATAACAACAGCTAATGAGCTGATCAAAAAGGATTTAAATAATATAACAGAAAGTGAATTTAGAATAATAGTCATAAAATTAATCGCTGGGCTGGAAAACAGTATACAGGACAGCAGAGAATCTCTTGCTACAGAGATCAAGGGACTAAGGAACAGTCACGAGGAGCTGAAAAACGCTTTAAATGAAATGCAAAACAAAATGGAAACCACCATGGCTCGGATGGAAGAGGCAGAGGAGAGAATAGGTGAACTAGAAGATAAAGTTATGGAAAAAGAGGAAGCTGAGAAAAAGAGAGATAAAAAAATCCAGGAGTATGAGGGGAAAATTAGAGAACTAAGTGATACACTAAAAAGAAATAATATACGCATAATTGGTATCCCAGAGGAGGAAGAGAGAGGGAAAGGTGCTGAAGGGGTACTTGAAGAAATAATAGCTGAGAACTTCCCTGAACTGGGGAAGGAAAAAGGCATTGAAATCCAAGAGGCACAGAGAACTCCCTTCAGACGTAACTTGAATCGATCTTCTGCACGACATAGCATAGTGAAACTGGCAAAATACAAGGATAAAGAGAAAATTCTGAAAGCAGCAAGGGGTAAACGTGCCCTCACATATAAAGGGAGACCTATAAGACTCGTGACTGATCTCTCTTTTGAAACTTGGCAGGCCAGAAAGAATTGGCACGAGATTTTCAGTGTGCTAGACAGAAAAAATATGCAGCCGAGAATCCTTTATCCAGCAAGTCTGTCATTTAGAATAGAAGGAGAGGGGCGCCTGGGTGGCGCAGTCGGTTAAGCGTCCGACTTCAGCCAGGTCACAATCTCGCGGTCCGTGAGTTCGAGCCCCGCGTCGGGCTCTGTGCTGACTGCTCGGAGCCTGGAGCCTGTTTCCGATTCTGTGTCTCCCTCTCTCTCTGCCCCTCCCCCGTTCATGCTCTGTCTCTTTCTGTCCCAAAAATAAATAAACGTTGAAAAAAAAAATTAAAAAAAAAAATAGAATAGAAGGAGAGATAAAGGTCTTCCCAAACAAACAAAAACTGAAGGAATTTGTCACCACTAAACCAGCCCTACAAGAGATCCTAAGGGGGACCCTGTGAGACAAAGTACCAGAGACATCACTACAAGCATAAAACATACAGACATCACAATGACTCTAAACCCGTATCTTTCTATAATAACACTGAATGTAAATGGATTAAATGCGCCAACCAAAAGACATAGGGTATCAGAATGGATAAAAAAACAAGACCCATCTATTTGCTGTCTACAAGAGACTCATTTTAGACCTGAGGACACCTTTAGATTCAGAGTGAGGGGATGGAGAACTATTTATCATGCTACTGGAAGCCAAAAGAAAGCTGGAGTAGCCATACTTATATCAGACAAACTAGACTTTAAATTAAAGGCTGTAACAAGAGATGAAGAAGGGCATTATATAATAGTTACAGGGTCTATCCATCAGGAAGAGCTAACAATTATAAATGTCTATGCGCCGAATACCGGAGCCCCCAAATATATAAAACAATTACTCATAAACATAAGCAACCTTATTGATAAGAATGTGGTAATTGCTGGGGACTTTAACACCCCACTTACAGAAATGGATAGATCATCTAGACACACAGTCAATAAAGAAACAAGGGCCCTGAATGAGACATTGGATCAGATGGACTTGACAGATATATTTAGAACTCTGCATCCCAAAGCAACAGAATATACTTTCTTCTCGAGTGCACATGGAACATTCTCCAAGATAGATCATATACTGGGTCACAAAACAGCCCTTCATAAGTTTACAAGAATTGAAATTATACCATGCATACTTTCAGACCACAATGCTATGAAGCTTGAAATCAACCACAGGAAAAAGTCTGGAAAGCCTCCAAAAGCATGGAGGTTAAAGAACACCCTACTAACGAATGAGTGGGTCAACCAGGCAATTAGAGAAGAAATCAAAAAATATATGGAAACAAACGAAAATGAAAATACAACAATCCAAACGCTTTGGGACGCAGCGAAGGCAGTCCTGAGAGGAAAATACATTGCAATCCAGGCCTATCTCAAGAAACAAGAAAAATCCCAAATACAAAATCTAACAGCACACCTAAAGGAAATAGAAGCAGAACAGCAAAGGCAGCCTAAACCCAGCAGAAGAAGAGAAATAATAAAGATCAGAGCAGAAATAAACAATATAGAATCTAAAAAAACTGTAGAGCAGATCAACGAAACCAAGAGTTGGTTTTTTGAAAAAATAAACAAAATTGACAAACCGCTAGCCAGGCTTCTCAAAAAGAAAAGGGAGATGACCCAAATAGATAAAATCATGAATGAAAATGGAATTATTACAACCAATCCCTCAGAGATACAAACAATTATCAGGGAATACTATGAAAAATTATATGCCAACAAATTGGACAACCTGGAAGAAATGGACAAATTCCTGAACACCCACACTCTTCCAAAACTCAATCAGGAGGAAATAGAAAGCTTGAACAGACCCATAACCAGCGAAGAAATGGAATCGGTTATCAAAAATCTCCCAACAAATAAGAGTCCAGGACCAGATGGCTTCCCAGGGGAGTTCTACCAGACGTTTAAAGCAGAGATAATACCTATCCTTCTCAAGCTATTCCAAGAAATAGAAAGGGAAGGAAAACTTCCAGACTCATTCTATGAAGCCAGTATTACTTTGATTCCTAAACCAGACAGAGACCCAGTAAAAAAAGAGAACTACAGGCCAATATCCCTGATGAATATGGATGCAAAAATTCTCAATAAGATACTAGCAAATCGAATTCAACAGCATAGAAAAAGAATTATTCACCATGATCAAGTGGGATTCATTCCCGGGATGCAGGGCTGGTTCAACATTCGCAAATCAATCAACGTGATACATCACATTAACAAAAAAAAGAGAGAAGAACCATATGATCCTGTCAATCGATGCAGAAAAGGCCTTTGACAAAATCCAGCACCCTTTCTTAATAAAAACCCTTGAGAAAGTCGGGATAGAAGGAACATACTTAAAGATCATAAAAGCCATTTATGAAAAGCCCACAGCTAACATCATCCTCAACGGGGAAAAACTGAGAGCTTTTTCCCTGAGATCAGGAACACGACAGGGATGCCCACTCTCACCGCTGTTGTTTAACATAGTGCTGGAAGTTCTAGCATCAGCAATCAGACAACAAAAGGAAATCAAAGGCATCAAAATTGGCAAAGATGGGGCGCCTGGGTGGTGCAGTCGGTTGAGTGTCCGACTTCAGCCAGGTCACGATCTCGCGGTCCGTGAGTTCGAGCCCCGCGTCGGGCTCTGGGCTGATGGCTCAGAGCCTGGAGCCTGTTTCCGATTCTGTGTCTCCCTCTCTCTCTGCCCCTCCCCCGTTCATGCTCTGTCTCTCTCTGTCCCACAAATAAATAAACGTTGAAAAAAAAAATTTGGGGGGCGCCTGGGTGGCGCAGTCGGTTAAGCGTCCGACTTCAGCCAGGTCGCGATCTCGCGGTCCGGGAGTTCAAGCCCTGCGTCAGGCTCTGGGCTGATGGCTCGAAGCCTGGAGCCTGTTTCCGATTCTGTGTCTCCCTCTCTCTCTGCCCTTCCCCCGTTCATGCTCTGTCTCTCTCTGTCCCAAAAAAATAAATAAAAACGTTGAAAAAAAAATTTAAAAAAAAAAAAAATTTTTTTAAAATTGGCAAAGATGAAGTCAAGCTTTCGCTTTTTGCAGATGACATGATATTATACATGGAAAATCCGATAGACTCCACCAAAAGTCTGCTAGAACTGATACATGAATTCAGCAAAGTTGCAGGTTACAAAATCAATGTACAGAAATCAGTTGCATTCTTATACACTAACAACGAAGCAACAGAAAGACAAATAAAGAAACTGATCCCATTCACAATTGCACCAAGAAGCATAAAATACCTAGGAATAAATCTAACCAAAGATGTAAAGGATCTGTATGCTGAAAACTATAGAAAACTTATGAAGGTAATTGAAGAAGATTTAAAGAAATGGAAAGACATTCCCTGCTCATGGATTGGGAAAATAAATATTGTCAAAATGTCAATACTACCCAAAGCTATCTACACATTCAATGCAATCCCAATCAAAATTGCACCAGCATTCTTCTCGAAACTAGAACAAGCAATCCTAAAATTCATATGGAACCACAAAAGGCCCCGAATAGCCAAAGGAATTCTGAAGAAGAAGACCAAAGCAGGAGGCATCACAATCCCAGACTTTAGCCTCTACTACAAAGCTGTCATCATCAAGACGGCATGGTATTGGCACAAAAACAGACACACAGACCAATGGAATAGAATAGAAACCCCAGAACTAGACCCACAAACGTATGGCCAACTCATCTTTGACAAAGCAGGAAAGAACATCCAATGGAAAAAAGACAGCCTCTTTAACAAATGGTGCTGGGAGAACTGGACAGCAACATGCAGAAGGTTGAAACTAGACCACTTTCTCACACCATTTACAAAAATAAACTCAAAATGGATAAAGGACCTAAATGTGAGACAGGAAACCATCAAAACCTTAGAGGAGAAAGCAGGAAAAGACCTCTCTGACCTCAGCCGTAGCAATCTCTTACTCGACACATCCCCAAAGGCAAGGGAATTAAAAGCAAAAGTGAATTACTGGGACCTTATGAAGATAAAAAGCTTCTGCACAGCAAAGGAAACAACCAACAAAACTAAAAGGCAACCAACGGAATGGGAAAAGATATTTGCAAATGACATATCGGACAAAGGGCTAGTATCTAAAATCTATAAAGAGCTCACCAAACTCCACACCCGAAAAACAAATAACCCAGTGAAGAAATGGGCAGAAAACATGAATAGACACTTCTCTAAAGAAGACATCCAGATGGCCAACAGGCACATGAAAAGATGTTCAGCGTCGCTCCTTATCAGGGAAATACAAATCAAAACCACACTCAGGTATCACCTCACGCCAGTCAGAGTGGCCAAAATGAACAAATCAGGAGACTATAGATGCTGGCGAGGATGTGGAGAAACGGGAACCCTCTTGCACTGTTGGTGGGAATGCAAATTGGTGCAGCCGCTCTGGAAAGCAGTGTGGAGGTTCCTCAGAAAATTAAAAATAGACCTACCCTATGACCCAGCAATAGCACTGCTAGGAATTTATCCAAGGGATACAGGAGTACTGATGCATAGGGGCACTTGTACCCCAATGTTCATAGCAGCACTGTCAACAATAGCCAAATTATGGAAAGAGCCTAAATGTCCATCAACTGATGAATGGATAAAGAGATTGTGGTATATATACACAATGGAATACTACGTGGCAATGAGAAAAAATGAAATCTGGCCTTTTGTAGCAACGTGGATGGAACTGGAGAGTGTGATGCTAAGTGAAATAAGCCATACAGAGAAAGACAGATACCATATGGTTTCACTCTTATGTGGATCCTGAGAAACTTAATAGGAACCCATGGGGGAGGGGAAGGAAAAAAAAAAAAAAGAGGCTAGAGTGGGAGAGAGCCAAAGCATAAGAGACTGTTAAAAACTGAGAACAAACTGAGGGTTGATGGGGGGTGGGAGGGACGGGAGGGTGGGTGATGGGTATTGAGGAGAGCACCTTTCGGGATGAGCACTGGGTGTTGTATGGAAACCAATTTGTCAATAAATTTCATATATAATAAAAAAATAAAAAATAAAAAAAAAGAAGTGTATCAGTGTGGCCGTGTGTAAAATTGACATATCAAAAGTAATAGCTTCCCTGTATGCTAACGCAAAGCAATTAGAAAATGTAATTGAAAAAAAAAACCAAAAAACAATTCCATTCACGACAGCAACAAAGCCTCTACAATTCCTAGGAATAAACCCAACAAGCAAAATGTAACACTTGTGAGAACAGAAAATAAAACGTGTTAAAGAACAAAGAAGAGGGGCGCCTGGGTGGCGCAGTTGGTTAAGCGTCCGACTTCAACCAGGTCACGATCTCGCGGTCCGGGAGTTCGAGCCCCGCGTCGGGCTCTGGGCTGATGGCTCAGAGCCTGGAGCCTGTTTCAGATTCTGTATCTCCCTCTCTCTCTGCCCCTCCCCCGTTCATGCTCTGTCTCTCTCTGTCCCAAAAATAAATAAACGTTGAAAAAAAAATTAAAAAAGAACAAGGAAGAGCATCAGATTCCTAGTTTGCATGACTCATATTTTAAACGTCACTTGTCCCCAAAGTAATCTGTACATTCATTCCAATACGAGCCAAAGCCCCTACTTCCACAGCCCAAATCTTCCAACCCATGTCAAATGTTTTCAAAAATTCATTAGGAGCAGAGTATGCACCAGACCAGCAAAAGGACACTAATGAGGGCATCAAAGTACATTATAGTTCTAGTCATTCTTAGGATATGACATAAAGGGAATAATAGATCCCTTAAATACAGAGTTCAGAAAATGGAGTCCAGAAACAGGCCTATGTACATACAGGCATTGTGTAAATGACAAAGGTGATCCTTTGAACCACGAAGTAAAAAATTCAGTGAATGATTTTAGAAAATAAATGGTGCCAAAGGAATTTACAACATATATAACAAAAGACAAGGCATAAATATACAGACTGTCTAATCCCTACACATCAGTGAGAGAAAGCACCAAAGAAAAGTGGGCAGTGGGCAAAGAATGTGAAAAGGCAATTGAGAGAAAAACATCCAAATGGCCAACCACTCAATGACAAGATCCTCAATTTCAACAGCAATCAGGGAAATGAAAATCAAACAGGAATGAGCTATCATTTCCAACCATCAGTCTGGAAAAAATTGAAGAGACTGATAATAGCAAGTGTTAATGAGGAAGTGGGCAAATGGTTATTTTCCTGCCTCGCGGATGGTTCAGCTCTCTTGGAGAGCAACATGGCAGTAGGAGATAAAATGTTAATATGCACACCATATGATCCCAAAATGCATCTCTAGCTATCTAATATAAAGAAATACTCTCACATAAGCTCAAAGAGATATTGATTGTTATAGTACAAAAATCGGAAACGTCTATTAGAAGCAGTATCATTAAATCATCTGTTATACTCTTAATACTGTGGGTCAGTGTGGCCGTTTAAAAAAAAAAAAACGGGATGAATATACACCAGCATTAAAATATCTCTGGTGTAGACTGTCAAATGAAAAAAGCGTATTGATGAAAATAGGTGCCATCCTATGTAGTATGTGTTAAATCAAAAATCCACACAAATTCTTTCTATTTTTATCTATGTATTATGTAAACCTATAGAAAAATAATTGAAGCATACACATCAAATTAATAAGCAGATGTCACCTCTGTAGAGGTAAATGAGATTGGAACGTGGTCATCCAGGAGACTCTTGCTTTATTTTCAATGTATTCTTAATTTTTAAAGTTTAGTCGTGGTTAAAAAAAAAATAAAATTAATCATCTTCACCATTTTCAAGTATACAGTTCAGGAGCGCTGAATATACTCCCATTGTTGTGCAACAGATCTCCAGAAGTTTTTCATCTTGCAAAGTAGAAACTCTGTCCCTATTAAACACCCAACTCCCTACTTCGCCTCCTCCCAGCTCCTGCCCATCACCATTCTACTTTCTGTTACTATGAATTTGACTACTTTAGATACTTTGTTTCAGAGAAATCACTGAGTATTTGTCTTTTTGTGATTGGTTTATTTCACTTAGCATGTCTTCAAGGTTCATCCATGTTATAGCATGTGTCAGAATTTCCTTCCTTTTTAAGGCTGAATAATATTCGTGTGTGTGTGTGTGTGTGTGTGTGTGTGTGTGTGTATAAAACCACATTTCATTTATTCCTTTATTCATAGTTGGATGCTTGGGTTGCTTCTGTCTTTTGGCCATGGTGAATAGTGCTGCTATGAACATGGATGTGTGAATATCTCTTTGAGACCCTGTTCTCCTTTCCGTTGAATATATTCCAGAAGTGGGATTGATGGACCATTTTGAGGAACCACCTTATGGTTCTTGTTATATTTTTTGAGGAACCACCTTATGGTTCGTGTTATATTTTTATCACCTAAGTATCTCACAACAAGAATATATTTATGTGTATTTTATGTAATTAAAGGTAAAGCAAAAAATTAGTTTAGGCAAGCTTAGTTCAAAGGACTTCAAGCACCAGGTGCCTGGGTGCCCGGGGTGCCTGGGTGGCTGTCTGTTAAGCATCCGACTTCGCTCAGGTCATGATCTCACAGATCTTGAATTTGAGCCCTGCATCAGGCTCCGTTGCTGACAGCTCAGAGCTGGAGCCTGGTTCGGATTCTGTGTCTCCCTCTGTCTCTACCCCTCCCTGCTTGTGCTTTGTGTCTCACTCACTCAAAAATAAACATTAAATGGGGCGCCTGGGTGGCTCAGTTGGTTAAGCGGCTGACTTCGGGTCAGGTCATGATCTCGCGGTCCGTGAGTTTGAGCCCCGCATCGGGCTCTGTGCTGACAGCTCAGAGCCTGGAGCCTGTTTCAGATTCTGTGTCTCCCTCTCTCTGACCCTCCCCCGTTCATGCTCTGTCTCTCTCTGTCTCAAAAATAAATAAACGTTAAAAAAAAAAATAAAAATAAACATTAAAGAAAAAAAGGACATCATGCACCAAGTAAGTAGTGGTTTTGATGACGGCTAGGCATGGGCGGACTTGGCAGTCCCCAGCCTACCAAAAGGCCTGTGAATGAAAGATGTTGAAAACTATGAATCTAGCATTTAATTAGCATTACGGATTGTTTTATTGTTCATAAATATCCACTAGCTTGCCTTGGGGAGGCTTATGCTGGCATGGCCATCTGGCTTGGTCTGGCCAATGAAACATGAGCAAAAGTGCAGAGAGCCGATGCATGGTATTCCATGTCCTGTTTGCCCTCTGCTGTGATAACTAGCAATGTCCCAAGAAGAGGTTGCAATGGCAGTTGGGATCCCAAAGGGAGGACGTATGCAGGAGAGCGACAGCCAACCTTTGATGCACATGAAGCATGAGTGACAGATAAATCTTGGGGGTTGAAAATGACTAGATTTATTCTTGAGGCCACAGGACAGTGTGGACTGTCTGTCTCATGCAAGATGTTTATGTAAACCCCTTCATCTCCGTGAGCGCTGTGGACTCCGAGTGGGAGTCTGTAAACTTGAGGCCTGTTCTCCGGCAGCCTTTGGTCCTCTTCTGAAGATACGCGGGCACTACTGCAGTGCCACGGAAAATGCCAACACCAAGTACCCACGTTGTATTTCAGGGAAGCGGCCATGCAGCCCAGGATGCGGGACCTCACAGATCATGCAGAGCCCTGTTAGCCCGCAAGAGATGGAAGGTATAGCCCTGATCACTGCCTGGAGCCCAGATATAATTAGGACTAGGTTTAGATGCAGTGCGAATAAACCAAAAGAGGGTGCACCCACTCCGTTCCATCCAAAACCCTATTATGTTGAAGCAGAGGAGTAACACGTCCGTCTCATGAGTTATCTTGCCAAGTGCAGCTTTGAGAGACTTTACCAAAGCGTGAGCCATGAATCTGCTGGTCACGGGGATCCATCAACCCATTGCCTTTGGAGCGATGGCAAATGTAGGATATTGTAACTGCGTCCTGAGTACCGTGTCTCAACTGGGAAAGGACAGTCCGCTTCCTTCTGATGGGATCACACTTCTCTGCTTTGCTGGCAGGGTTGTGCCTCACTGGCACTAGTCCAACTCAAGTTGAAGGTGACACCGGGTCCTGAGCTTAACTTCGTTCTGTGGAGATAGCTAAAAAATGTCCTTTAGATCGGTTAGTTGCCTCAGTGTCTTTTTTAACAAAAAAAGTTCTGACAGATGGTTATGTAAGACAAGTATTTTAGACAAGCCATGGCAGAAGAAAACTGAATCATTACAAGAATTAATCATTACTGGCCAAAAAAGAGCCTGATGTTAACTCCATGAAAGCAGCTATTAAATCAAGGGCATTGGATTCTTCCAGCTAATTTTCTCATTCTCTGGCCTATCCCCAGTTGGCTTGAAATGCTAACACAATCACTGAGAAATTGATGGCAAATCCAAACATAGTACAAATCCACAGAACGTCAGGGTTTCTGACATTCTTTGAAACAGTCTTTTTAAGCACGTGTCAATCCTCAAACCTCAGTAAAAGTATCCTAAGAATTTTACTGTCTCTAAGAAGACACATGATGTCAAAGATGAGGCCTACTCAAACGAATGTTTTCTCTTGACCTTCCTGTATGCAATGTTGCAAGTTTCCCAAGGTGCGGCATTAATTAGCTTTTTCTTAATTAGTATCCTTCAGTCTTATAAGTCAAGAGCATGCGGGCTGAAGCATGGTACACTGGGGGCTAGGAATTCAGAATTCTACCTCTGACTTCACCACTGACTAACAGGATCTTGGGCAAGTCAGAGCATCTCTGGCCTCACTTTTTGTCTATAAAATGAGGGTAAAATAATTATGGCTCATTCATATTATCTGATTTGTTAGGACAAATGTCATGACCACATCAGCATAAAATTTGGATGAGACTGACACTAAGAAGGTACACTTAATCAGGATCAAGATCAGGATCAGATACACTTCATCAGGAAGGTGAAGGGAGAAGGTGATCACAGCAGGGCCTCACTGCCGTCTCTGGAAGGGCTTCCCCAGCGTGCAGGGGGAGGGGCAGAGACTGGGGGCAGGACCACCCTTCGTAACGGCTATTTGACATTGTAGTATATTTGGCTCTATTTAAGTTAACTTTTACTAAGTTATAATACATAACACATTACGGTGTAAATGCTTATATACGCTCTATATTATGATCCCAAGAAAGGAAGAGAGAGAGAAACTTGATGTTTCAGTTACTCTCGATTGATTTTTTTTTTTTTTTGTCTTTTTAATTTTCCAAGTTAGAGGAACTCTGGATGGTGTTAAGGAAAGAGGTTCGAATCAGATGGAGCTAATTCTGGTATTTTGATCGGTGAACCATTTCCATTCCCTATTCTGGCCCCATGATGGATGCATGAGGCAGACCCAGTGAGCACCTCTCTTTAATTATGGGAACCTAAGAGGGATCATTCTGGTAGGGGTATGCCATCCCTTCACATCTAGACCTTTTCAGATTGACATGAAAGCCGATGCTGCTAATTGGCAGAGCACTAGGTATTTTCAGAGACAACGTATGTGTCACGTCCTGGGTACGATTATAAAATCGAGGGGAACTCCAAGCCTTATCACCAGGCACTAACATACAGGTAAATCAATATAGTTAGCATTATTTGAATTGTATTTCTTTCAGGAAAACAAATAACAACAATAACTGGAAATAATAACGTGCCCCCCCCCGCCAAAAGCAGGGGGTTAGAATGATCAAAAACAGAATCTTTGCCGTTAGGAAAAGTTCAGTTCGTGGTTCCTATTTATAGGCAATCTTTGCAAGCATTCTTTCGTCTATTTATGTAAAATCAACTTGGGCTTCATCAGATCTGCTGAAAGAACAAGATGAAAAACACCTGTAACCCCCAGCAAGTGATCCAGAGGGGACAGATTCTTTAATTGCGTCATTAATTTCCAAAGGCATATCCATCACACTTGAGCTTGCAGAATGGAAAATAAATATATTGGAGAAAACCCAATTTCAAGTGCTAATAAAAAGAGGACACAAAAGGTTTCATTCACCAGCAATCTCTATTTCCTCTGATTTACAGTTTTCAGAAAGCAACAGTGTCGTTCAGCTGCAGGGTCACAGAGCCGCCTTCCGGTAGAATGCTGATCTGATGGCCTGCCCCGACGTACACGCAAAATGAGTGGCTGACAGCCAATTCTTCATTACCAGGGGGCACAGCGGCCTCAGGGTCGTGGAGAACATGTTCACAGGGAGCCGGCCGGTCATTGCACAAGGGGCTGCTGCCCCCAGAGTTTGTTGCTGACTTTGATTCGGGCATCCTCTCAACGAATACCTTCTTGCCAAAGGAAGAGAGCATTATGCAGATAACACAAAATGGTTTAAAAAAAAAAAAAAAGCCCAAGGCTTTCCTCAAATCCCTTCTCTCTGTTTCCTGAGAGGCATTTTCTGGAATTCCCATCTGGAAAACTTAGGGCAACTCCAACATCAGTTACTGTGTTGGTCACAGAATGATGAGTAGTTCTCGATTCTCTTGGAATGGTTGAGTAGGAATGACAAGGGAGGGGCGGGTGGGGGGGCACTCTATTGTATTAGCAATGTTTGATTTCGTAGGTGAGGAGGACATGAGTGTCCTTGTATTATTCTTTATCCCTTTTTTTTTAACATATCCCAACTATCACATAGTATATATTTTTTAAGTTTATTTAAACTTTATTTTTTATTTTTTATTAAACATTTATTCATTTTTGAAAGAGAGAGAGAGAGACAGAGCGCGAGCCAGAGAGGGGAAAAGAGAACAGGAGACACAGAGTCCGAAGCAGGCTCCAGGCCCCGAGCTGTCAGCACAGAGCTCGGTGAGGGGCTCGAACTCACAAACCACGAGATCAAGACCTGAGCCAAAGTCGGATTCTTAACCGACTGAGCCACCCAGGTGCACCTGCCTAGTATGTTATTTTTAAGAAAAGTGCACTCACACACGAGGACTTGGGGAACTAATTCGATCCTCTTACGTAATCTATGTCTGTGTACCCTTTGATTGTTCCAGCAAGAGTTATTTCATGCAATTAAAATTTTCTCCACTCATCAAACATTTCTTGCTATTTTAAAAATTGTAAAGACATACACAGAAGCAAATAGCAAAGACAAAGCAGTGGTTCCTCTTGGGCCCCTGTTCTAGCTTCACTCCCCTCTCCAAAGATACCCGCTCTCTCTGGTTCAGTGTATATCCTTCCAGACCATACTCTATATCTATATATACATGTATTTACACATATATGAATATAATATAATGTAAATATAGTGTCAGTTTTCACCTATGCATCTTTCTTGGGCATTGATCATTTAAGGTCAGCAAGAAGAAAGAACTCTTGGCCTGGGTTACAAGGCCAAGGAATGACTGAAAGGAAAACTTGAATAAGAGAAGGACAGCTATGATCTTAGTGGTTAAACTTGCCCTAGACTGTGTGCCCAGACACTTGTCCGGGACATTCAAAGTGAGGGAACAGAGGAGCAACGGTCCCAAGCTGGGGTCGTTAGAACCTTTTCAGTCAGTTGTGCCTGGAGAACCAGGATGTCCCTTGGCTCAAGGGCTGGTGGCTGAGAGGTGGACCCTGAATGACCTGGCACACATAGGTCAAAGCTGAGCAAAGAAGCCAGTTTTATGACCGAAGCTGCCTCCAGAGATGCTATGCTTGTGAATAGTTTATAATTGAGATGAAGTAGCTTCTCGTAAGAGTCAAGAGTGGGGTGAGTCACTGCTGAGGGAAAGCGTGGGTCACAGAGGAAGAACAAGGCCATGGTCCTATAGTCCAGCCTAAAGAGGGGTCTCCTTTTATCTCATGGGTAGTACTGGGAGATATAAGTCAACTAAGTGACAAATCTAAGTCAAATAAATAAGTATATAATCTTGGGGCCTCTGCCATTTTGTTGCTACTTTGGGGGAAAACCTCTTTTCCCTTTTTTTAAAAAAATTTTTTAATGTTTACTTTTGAGAGAGAGACAGAGTATGAGCAGGGGAGGGGCAGAGACAGAGACAGAGAGGGAGACACAGAACCCGAAGCAGGCTCCAGGCTCCAAGCTGTCAGCACAGTGCCCAACGCGGGGCTCGAACTCACAAACCGTGAGATCACGACCTGAGCCGAAGTCGGACGCTTAACCGACTGAGCCACCCAGGTGCCCCCAAACTCTTTTCCCTTTGACTCCACGGGCATGGGACTCTTCTGACGTAAAGTGAGACTTGCCCCCCGTGACAGGAGACCTGTAAACACATACCGTGTGCACACGGTGAGCACAGAGCCAGGTGCCCTGTCTGTTGGGACTTAAGGTTCTTTGTGCATGTGTGTGTGTTTCCTCACTCTTCCTCACACCTTTCTCTTCCTCCTTTCGGGATGTAAAACAGAATCCCTTGGCGTATTTTATTTTCTCGTACAACCTTTTTTTTTTTTTTAGTTGGGTATAATAATCTGCATACCATAACATTCACCCCTTTTAAGGTGCACAATTCTGTGACCTTAGCAGAGACTTTTTCACTGGAGCCTGTTTTTCTTCCGGGTGCTTGCAGGTTGTTCTCTGTAGAGGCTCTTTTGAGAAGCAACGTTCTTCCTGTATTTGTTTCCCCCTGGCAAAAAAAAAAAAAAAAGAGCTGCTAGAAAATAGGAGGTCTGCTCTCCCCTACAGCCGCCTCTGTCCGAGCTAACATAGCCTCCTGCCTGTGGTTGATTGGCACTCAGGCTGGCTTCCCCTACACTGAGAGCACACTTCACTTAGGTTCTTGGCGTCAGATGGAGGGAGACAGAGAATTCAAGCAGACTCTATTGATTTTTGCTATCTCCTTGGTCCCCCCTTCCTCCCTCTTTCCCTAGAGGGACAGTTAGGAAGTAGCTAACAATCCTTGAAGCCAAACTGAGCTCCTGAATTCATTGCATTCTTAAAATAGGGGGAAAGAAATAAAAAATGGAGCCTCAAAAATATCACGTAGAAGCAAATTATGTTCCTGTCTGATTGCGAGGCAGCCCAGCAAATCCATAGCTTCAGGGATGACATTTGCCGAGACAGGATACTCCTTGATGTTAAGAAAATAATGGGCTGGCTTGTACAAGTGAGTATCTTTCTCCTTGAAACTAATTAGACAGTTCAGGAAACCTTGTCAGGGAAGGAATGGGTGATATTTGTCTGGTTGCCCACGCAAATTAATAATCCAGTGGCCAGAAATAACCATGGGTGCTCATAATTGTGTGAGAATGCAATAGCAATTCCGAATTCACAAAACATTAAGAATTAAGGAGTAGTCACTAGCTTTCCAAAACAATTTGGCTTTTTTGTCCTGCTTGAAACTTTGTTGCATTGGATATGGCTGATAGCAACATAGGTCAGAGAACACAGAAATTTCCATGCTAAAAATTCTCAGCGTCATCACGTGAATAGCCCAGACTGTAGAGTAAGAAAGCGTCTCACCAAACCAAGGGCCGTGGGGACTACATGATTACCCAAGATCATGTGCCAGTGCAGAGTCGATTTTTACATTTTAAATTGACGTTGCCGGACGCTTCCCTCTGTAAAAGCTCATGAAAATTATAGCCTCCGGAGTTCCTGTGAAGTTGAGAGGTTGAGAAAGATACTAAATTAGCTTTCCTGGTCTTTGCTGCTTGTCTACCCATGCAGCATTGAAAAACCACCAGACAGCAAACTTTTCCTCCCACAGCCTCATGAACGAGGCAGGGGTGTGAATCGACATACCCGGGGGAGCTTATTAAAAATACAGAGGCCTGGGTCCCCTGCCTCGAGCTCATTCAGTAGATCTTGGGTGGGATAGAGGCCTCTGAAATTTTAACAAGCTCCCTCGACGATTCTGAAGCGCATCAATATTTGAGAACCTCTAATACGGTGAAAACGGTTTGAGCTTTGAAATCCAGCAGACATGAGTTCAGACTAAGAGGCCACCATTCTGTGACCTTGAGCAGGCTAACGCCGTCTGCGCGTTTACCTCGCTTGCGGGGCCGTAGGGAGGATTAAGTTAATGGCACGTGCTGAGTGTTGATCCCAATGCTGGCCACCCAGCGCATGATTAGTACATGTTACTCCTTGTATTAGTCAGCCCTGGAAGCCATAGCAAAATAGCACAGACTGGGGGGCTTAAACAAGAGGCATTCATTTTCTCCCAGTTCTTGGAAGTCCCAGATCAAGCTGTTGGTAGGCCCGGTTCTCCGGAGGCCACTCTCCTTGGCTCACAGATGGCGCCGTCTTGCTGTGTCCTCACATGGCTTCTCGTCTGCACCAGCGTCCTGGTGTCTCTTCCTCTTCATGTAAGGACGTCAGCTCTGTTGGGTCAGGGCCCCACCCTTGCAACCTCCTTTAACCTTAACTACCTCTTTAAAGGCCCCATCTCTAAAAACAGTCACATGGGGGGTGAAGGCGTCACGTATGCATTTTGGGGGGACGCAGTCTGATTCATAACACTTCCCTTCACCCAATCCTTTTTCCCTACACTCCTTCCCTTTCCTGTCACCGTCAGCCATGGCTTGCGTTTGAACTATCTGTAACTCAAAGGAATAATTTTACAATACTCATTTGATAAAAGCCCTGGTTGAAGGTGAGAGTGAGGACAGGGTGTGGGTATTTTGCTGAAGGCAGCGGCTTCCTAGCCATCCAGTCCCCAGAACCCTGGTCCAAGAATGTAACAGAGACTCTACTCTTAGCAAAAGGATCCGGAAAAACTCTCACCACTCAACATTACATGAAGAAAATAAAAAAAAGTGACCTAGATGGAGAAGGTACAGAATACCCCTGTGTCCAGATTCTGAGTTCTGTTTCTGAAGGGTGCTTTCTTCTTCCCCACTATGACAGATCACAGCAGAGAAAAAGAAAAGTCCTTTCACATTTCCTAAGTGGAAAGCTCAACTGTGTGATCTATTATTTCCTGACAGAGTGGTTACTTAGCACCTATTTTTAGAGTCCATAATATTCCATTTCAGACATGTGAGGCTTCATTCTAAGCAGGCGGCTTCCCCCTCCCCTACTGCCCAGATGTCTCCTTCGTGGTCACCTACAAAGCTCCGTAGAGGCCAGCAGCCTCATAATAGAATCTGTGATGTGAATTTTATTCATTCTGATGTTACAGGGCGCACCTCGCTGCCTCAGAATCCATCCCTGATGTAACTGGCAACGCACTGAAATGAGTCAGTCTATGAATCACTCAAGATGAAGTTAGAAATCTCCCGCTGCCACATTGTTCTCTTATGCATATTACAACGAATTAAATGTTCTGGCCTAGACTGTGAATTTTATCTCTTTTCCGATTATGTTCCTTGGCTGTATATTTTTTTCCATGAAACTGAAGCAGGCTTCTAAAAATACATGCATTTATTATATATCTTCCTCAGCTTGATTTAAAATGCGCCACTACGATTACTCTGAATTGTAAATGACAAACTGAATGAAGAAGGCTGGGAATGGTTATGTACTTATAAAATGCAATGAATATTTTTTTCTTTGGTAACTTAGGTGGAATTAAGCCTCCAGTTAGGGGCACTTCTAATGCGTTGTCGACAGGCCCTGGCCACTCCAGTGACCTGAATCAGTCAAAATGGCCCACGCTCTTTGCCCATCTCCCTCCTCTTTGCCCCATTTCTGGGAATGGGAGCTGTACGGTTTAATTCTAAAATGTCAGATCCCAAAGAGATCTTAGCATCTCTGAATTCAATCCCCTCTGTTTTCCTCGGCTTTTAATTAAAGCAAAGTCAAACATAATTTTCCGGCACTGTCCCACTGAGACAAAGGTGTAATTAATTTCCTGCTCCTAGGCTCAGCCATGTGATTTCCTCTGGCCAGTGGGATGTGAACAGATATGACACAACAACCTTGAAAAGTGCTTATGCAGTTGGACCCGCTGTCTTGTACTTCTGCTCTTGCCATGAGAATAATATGTCCGGACCAGCCTGCTGGGTCCAGGAGGAGGAAAAGACATGTGTGATCTGAATTGCCTCAGCTAATCTTCCTCAGCCAAGCCTAGAGCAGAGCTCCTCAACCGCTCTGCAGGTAATTGAGTGAGCCCAGCCAAGATCAGCAGAACCACCTAGCCAAGCCCAGCCTAGATCAGCCAAAACTCGGCCAACTCACAGATAGGTGAATTATAAAGATAAATGACCGTCATTTGGAAGTCATTGAGTTCGGGGATGATGCATGACACAATATTTTGGAAGCAATAGCTGATAAGTTTGGCCACTTGTTTGGTGTTGTTTTCTATTATCTCTCCATTGTCAAAGTTCTTTTTAATCTTTGTAATTATAAGTAATCTGCAGAATGATACTTCAAGACCATGTGAACATCCAGTGACTTAACTGACTGAGCTCCGTGGCACCCTCTTTTGTCTTAAAGCATTTCTTTGTCTTTAGCAGTGTAAGGCGTTGTCTCTTGCTGGATTGCATTGACTAGTATTTTGTTAAAGATTTTTGCATTGGGACATCTGAGTGCCTCAGTCTGTTAAGCGTCCAGCTCTTGCTTTCTGCTCAGGTCATGATCTCAAGGCTCGTGGGTTTGAGCCCTGCTTTGGGCTCTGTGCTGACAGTGCAGAGCCTGCTTGGAACTCTCTCTTTCCTTCTCTCTGTCCCTTCCCTGCTCACACACTCTCGCCCTCTCTCTCTTTCAAATAAATAAACTTAAAAAAAAGATTTTTGCATCCCTGTTCATGAGGGATATTGGTCTGCAGTTTCCTTGCAATATTCTTGTCATGTTTTGATATCAGAATAGTGTCCTTACAACATGAATTGAGAAGTGATCCCTCCTCCTCCATCTTTATGAAGGAACTTGAGTAGAATTGGTATTATTTCTTCCTTAAATATTTGGTGGACGTCATCAGGGAAGTTATCTGGGACCAAATGGTGGTTGTAGGAAGGATGTGAACTATAAATTTAATTTATTTAATAAACATAGGGCTAATCAATGAGCTATTTCTCCTTAAGTGAGTTTTGAGAGTTTATGTCTTTCAAGGAGTTTGTCCATTTCATGTAAGTCATGAAATGAATTGGGATAGCATTGTTCCTAATTTTGTTATTATGCTTTTAATATCTGCAAGATATATAGTGATATCACCTCTTTCATTCCTAATATCAATACCTTCTTTTTTTTTTTTTCTTAGTATGTCTAGGAGGTTATCAACTTTACCGATATTTTCAGGGAATCTGTTTTTTATTTCACTGATTTTCCCTGGAATTTTTCTGTTTTCAATTATGTTAATCTCTTTTTTGTTATTTCCTTTCTTCTGCTTGGATTGGGTTTAATTTGATCTTTATTTCTTAATTTCTTAAGGTGGAAGCTTATACTGTCAATTTAAGGCTTCTCTAGGGATGCCTGGGTGGCTCAGTCAGTTAAGTGTCCAACTCTTTCTTTCAGCTCAGGTCATGATCGCATGGTTTGTGGGTTTGAGCCCCATGTTGGGCTCTGCGCTGACAGCACGGAGCCTGCTTGGGATTGTCTCTCTCCCTCTCTCTCTGCCCCTCCCCCACTCTCTCTCTCTCTCTCTCAAAATAAATAAACATTAAAAAGAAAACTTTTTAAAAATTTTTTAACATTTTTAACTTATTTTTGAGAGACAGAGAGACACAGAGCATGAGCAGGGGAGGGGCCGAGAGAGAAGGGAAGACACAAAATGTGAAGCAGGCTCCAGGCCCAGAACTGTCAGCACAGAGCCCAATGCAGGGCTCAAACCTACGAATGTTGAGATTACGACCTGAGCCAAAGTCGGATGCTTAACCGACTGAGCCACCCAGGCACCCTGTGATTATTTTTTTAATGTTACATTGATGCAGTTTTGGTTTCCTCTTTAACCCCAGAAATGTGTACAGTGTATATGTTGGTGCATGTGTGTGTGTGTGTGTGCGCGCGTGTGCGTGTGTGTGTATTATTTAAGAGAAGTAGAGATTTTTTGTGGTACCGATTTCTAGTTTTATCTTGATTAGATTGCGTTATTTGTACCTGTTTTTTGTACACTTATTAAGGCCTTTCTTGTGTTTAAATTTTGAAAAAGATTCAAAATAAATGTTTTTTTTTAAAAATCAAGACTTTTTTAGAACAGTTTTAGGTTCACAGCAGGGGAAGGTACAGAGATTTCCCATATACCCTCTGTCTCCTCACATACATAGCACATGGGCATGTACAAAGATTTAATATCTGTTTTATGGTATAGAGTTGGCATTTTACAAATGGTATAGAGTAAGTCATTTTACAAATACGGTGTTCACATCTTTTATATACAAAATATTTTTTATCTGCCTAACCTTTAGAGGACTAAGTAAGAGGGTTATTAACATTTTCTCAATATTATTGCTTTTCTGAAATTTTATACATGTAATAGTTTTGGGTTTCTGCATTTTTGTGTCAGTAATCGGGCACATAATTATTTATGCTGGCAATTTTCTTTGTCTTTTGTATTCTCCTTCAAGAAAAGGTCACTCGCCATGTCCTTTTAATACTTCCCCTTAGAAGCCTCCATTTGATATTAGTAACTCAGTTCCTACTCTGATTTTGCTTGTATTTGCACAACTTATTTATTCCTTGTTTTCCTTTTTACCTTTCCTGGTCACTTGGTCTAGTACTGTTCCTTTGGGGCAGCATATGGTTGAATTTTGGTTTTTGCAGGTTGTGACTTCTTGTGTTTCCTGGGACTTTAGCACCCATGTCACTATCCCTGCTCTGCCTGAAGTCTTATCTGTTCTCTCCCACATCTTCTTCACTAGTGCTCCCAAGAATACTCTCTCTCTGCCCACTTGAAACTACACTACTTTCACCTGCACGTGGCCCCACTGCCACCTGCTAATTCAAAATTGCGTCCCCAGAGCCGGCAACCGTGCCGAGAACCCCGGAGGCTCTTCGATAAATGTTTAGTGAGTGATGATAAGTATAGCATTAGTTAGGGTCAGGTTCATTGGTAATAAAACCCAAATATCAGTGCCTTAAAAATGAGTCTATCTCTCCCTTATGTAAAATTCTTAAGCCTTTAGGCGTTTAATGCAGAGCTGGTAAGAAGGCTTTGTTCCACGGAATTTCCCAGTTCCTTCTAAATCACTGTTCTGCCATTTCTAGAGTGTGTTCCTTATCCTCGTAGTCCAAGAGAGTCCACATTTCAGACCCCAAGATGGAAGAAAGAACAAAGAAGAACCAGCCGGAGGAGTGTTCCAGGAGTCTGTTCCGAAAGGTTCCTGGAATCTTCCATGCACACAAATCCTTCTACTTGCATGGCATTAGCCGGAATTTAGTCACACAGCCATTCTTCCTACAAGAGAAGCTGAGATGTGTTAATCTGGGTAGCTGTGTGTCCAACTAAAATTGTATTCTATGGAAGAACACTGAAGACCTGAGAAGGAATAGGCTACTTGCGGAAATCGCAAGAAGATGGGAGCTGGGCCATAGCGTGAATGAGGTAGCATGGTAGATCGGCTACGAGAAAAAGGAGGGCCTAAAATGTGAAGTCTTAGACAGCCAAGACCATGGATATAATCCTGTAGACTCTTTATTTGCGAGGGTCCTGAGAGGAAACAGACAGCACTCTTGAAAGGGTGACGTGAGTTCAATGAAGGGACTCTATAAAAGGTGGGCAGAGCCAAAGAAGACTAATGTGGGCTGGCGAAGCACCCCAGGGCCAGCAACTGCAGGAAGCTACCATCACTTCTAGTACTGCTGAGGCAAGTGGATAAACAGGTACTGGAACCCTGCAGCTGTAGTCGTAGGAAAGGGGTCTCAGACAAGAGCTGTGCTTTTGGTAGAGGGACATCGCCACCACAACATGAAGCCCGAAAGTGGAACTGGTGATATAATTTGCCAGGCCCGGTGCAACATGAAACAAAAGGGCCACTTGTTCAGACACTGCTGAGAACTCCAAGATGATGCCAGCAGGGCATTAAAGCAAGCATGGTGCCCTTCCGAGCACAGGGCCCTGTGCATCTGTACAGGTCAAACATCTGTGAAGCTGGATTTGCCCGGCGGAGAAACAGCCAAGGACGAGTGCCCCCCAGACTTCTCTCTCTTCCAGCCCTCTGACCTTTTCCAGTGCCTCTCACTGTCCATACCCAAATGGAAGTCGAAGCAAAAGTGTTGGGGTGAGGCAGTCCGTGGCGGTCGGCCCTGGGGGAGAAAATGGATAGCGTGAATCCGGAAACAAGCAGAGAATATCCAGCTCAGCTCTGGAGGGCCATTAGAGATTTTTCAGCAGAGTGACGTGTCCAATTAGTTTTTAGGAACAACTTTTTGGCAGCAGTGTGGAGGATGGATTGGAGAGCCTGGAGGCAGAAAGACCAATTAGAAGGCTATTATGTAAGTTCCAGAGTTGCCTTCTCTTTTTTTTTTTAAATATCAAACTCCCAGGAAGGAACAGATTTTATATTTATAACGCCGGCCAAATAACACACACAAACACATGTATACGTGTGCGTATATCTATATGAAACCCAGAGTCCACAAAACACAAAGCCTTAGTGAAACAATGCTTCACTTTACTAGAAGCAAAGTACTCTGATTTCATTAAAAAATGCTGGTTGCATATTACAATAATCCTTTCACAGTGTATGAAAATCAAACCATCATATTGTACGCCTTTAACTTTTATGTGATATATGTCAATTATTTTTCAATAAAGGTGGAAAAAATATTGCTTCCAAGCCACCATGTTGATTAAGAGCCACAGCTTTTAGCTTGAAAAAGCTAGGACTGAGAGTACAAAAGTAAAATAATAGCCCGCAAAGGTGTTCGTATCCTAATTCCCCAGACCCTGGGAATATGCGAGCTTACACAGCAAGAGGGATTTAGCAGAATTTATTTCATTGAGGACTTTGAGATGGGAGGCTATCCTGGATTATCCAGGTGGGTCCAGGGTAATTACAAGGTCCTTATAAAGGAACAAGGAAGGAGAAAGGGTTGTTGAAGGAAGCAGCGTCAGGGTGGTACAGCTGGCCATTGCTGGTTTTGAAGATCCTTGGCCATGAGCCAAGGAGTGTATTCCTCTAGAAGGTTGGAAAGATAAGGAGTAGGATTTTCCCCCCGAGGCTTCAAAGAATGACGCCTTGATTTTCCACAGTGACACTCACAGGTCTCTCACCGCTGTGTGGTGTCTTAAGCTGTAGAGTTTGTGGCGATTCATTACAGCGACGATGAGAAACTAGTACCCAGGGGCAGATGGTGAGAGTCGGAATGAGGCTGTGTCAGGGGGGATGGATGGAGAGGAGAGGACTGGATATTCTAGTAGGACCTTTAAATGTGGAGTCCAGGTTCTCTCTTAGGGTGGAGGGCCACAGGACAAATCACAGTTTTTCTTCCTCTAGCGTTTTACATTTGCAGGAGGATTCAAATGAATGTCAAAGACAGCGGGGCAAAAAAAAAAGCTGTTTTAAAACTCTGTTTTCGTGGTGTGAGTGTAGGGATTCAGGGCAGCTCAAGACATTGTGCTGTCAACCTGTGAGCTGATCTGGAAGGTGGAAAGAGCCACCTGGATGGTGTCTTTTTAACTGACTAGCTTCGCTATCACAGATGACTCTTGGATGTATGTAGAACTCATAAAGCCAAGCAAATAATGTTGATTTTTCTAGAAATCGAAAGAAGAAAGTGCTCCAGTATGGAAGACACAGTGGGGCTTGAAGGTGAATGATTTGTAAATGGGCAGATCACCACATGAGTTTGTGCAAGGTTGCTTGTATCAATAGTTGGACGCAGGGCAGGAAAGTCAGCAACAGGATCTGGTAATGATCAGCTTATATAAACAATCAATTTGCATTTGTAAGTTACTTGTGAACGCACAAACCGTCTGAAAAAAGTCTAACAAAAACTAGAAAGCATACTTTAAAATAAGTCATTTACAGTAGCAGTAGAAAACATAAAATAAGGTGTCTAAAAATCTGAATATGAGCAATACTTTTACATAGAAAATGATAAAACATTATAGAAAGACATAACAAGCTCTAATACATGAAAAGCTATTTCATGTTTGTGGATGGCAGGACGGTCTTAAAGATGCCAGATCTCCCAAATTATTCTAGAAGCACAGTGCAAGAAAAGTCATACTTCAGTCGACTATGCGCTCGTGTCCATGCACACATGTGGGGAACTTAACATGATAACCCTAAGGTGCAGGCATAAGAACAAAGAGTCAAGAATCTCTGGGGCTGTTGGCAGTTTCGCCCTCCCAGATGTCATTCCTTGTTATTAGGCTGTGTCCAATAGGACCGTGCGGTACAGGAGCAGGAAAGGACACACAGGCTAGCGGGACAGAACAGCAACAGATCGTGTACCCACGTAACCATGGTCAATGACAGAAGGACACCACAACTCAGAGGGAAGGGATGGACTCTTCAATAAACGGCCATGAGACACATGACTATAGGAGAAAACATAAAAACTGGACTCGGATAGAGAAAGCAAAACTTAACACTTTCAAAAGGAAGATAGAGTAGAATCATCTTTTCACATCGAGGAAGGAAATAAAGTCGAAGGCACACACATACACACAACAGAAAGGAAAACACAGATTCATTCGATTACGCTAAAATTTAAAACCTTTGAGTACAACCAAAGACACCATAAGCAACATGAAAATGTAAACGAAGCCTGGGAGGAAAATGGTGTATACAGGTAACTAATAAAGGAGCAGAATCCAGGATATGTTAATAATTCTACACATCAGTAGGAGTCAGCCAACCCAGTAGGTAAGCAGGCAATGGATATTTATTGGCAATTCACAAAAGAGAAAACCTGAACCACCAGTGAATATGCAATGGCATGTTCCACTTCACTCGTCAGTGAGGAAATGAAAACAAAAATGAAATTCCCCTCTCACCAAAGTGGCAACAGTTTTAAAATGTGGCCCTATCAGGTGTTGGAGAGGATGTAGAGGGAAAAAAGCACCTTCATACTTTCCCGGTAGGAGAATAAACTGGTACAAGTAATTTCTTTCTTTCTTTCTTTCTTTATTACATTTATTTTTGAGACATTGAGTGCAAGTGAGGGAGGGGCAGAGAGAAAGGGACAGAGAATCCAAAGCATTTTGACACGGGGATTGAAATCACAAACCACAAGATCATGACCTGAGCCGAAGCCAGAGGCTCAACCGGCTGAGCCACCGGGGCACCGCCTGGTACAAGCATTTTAGAGAACACTCTGATGGTATCTAGTGACCTTGAAGAAGAGGTGCAAAGTTGACGACCTGAAACCCTATTCCTAGCAATGTTTCCTGGAGAAACTAAGGCATGGACACAGGACCCAAGCATCATTCAAGCATCATTTATACTGGAAACAAAATATCCATCATTAGGAGACCAGGCAAATAAATAGTGACTTAGTCACCCAAGGAGGTACTGTATGATAGCTAAGAATGAATTAACCAGAGCCTTGTATATCTTCGTAGATAAATCCCGACAACATAATGTTGAAGCAGAAAATCAAGTTGTAGTAAAATAAGTGTAGGAACATATCATGAAAAACACTATTTTTTGTGTGTACAAACATATGTATGAAAATTATAAAACAAATATCAAAATGGTAAGCACCAAACTCAGAATAGTAGTTTGTTTAAGAAAGGTGGAGGGGCACCTGGGGGGCTCAGTTGGTTAAGCATCCAAGTCTTGGTTTCAGCTCAGGTCATAATCTCACAATTTGTGGGATTGAGCCCTGCATCAGGCTCTGCGCTGACAGCACAGAGCCTGCTTGGGATTCTCTTTCTCTGTCTCCTCTCTTTGCCCCCCTCTCTCTCTCTCAAAAAAAAAAAAAAAAAAAAAAAAAAGGAGGGAGGTGAATGGAATGGAGGAGGGTGGGAATACACAGAAGGCTGTATCTGTAATGTCTTGTTTAAATCTTACACTCATTATCCTATTTTATGCTTTTTATTTACACGGCTTTAACATTTATTTATTTTTGAGACAGAGAGAGACAGAGCATGAACGGGGGAGGGTCACAGAGAGAGGGAGACACAGAATCTGAAGCAGGCTCCAGGCTCTGAGCCGTCAGCCCAGAGCCCGACGCGGGGCTTGAACTCACGGACCGTGAGATCATGACCTGAGCCGAAGTCGGACGCTTAACCGACCGAGCCACCCAGGCGCCCCTATTTACACAGCTTTATATGCTTGAATAATTATATTTAAAAACTCAAGCCCTTCACCATGGCAACAGAGTCACCCACGATCTTGCCCCCTCTGAGGTTGTCTTTGCGGCTCCTTCCAGTCTCCCCGTCCATCACTCCTGTGTACTACTGGGCTCCAGAGATACCAAAGATTCCTGTTGTTTCCTGAATATATTCCTTTTCACAGCTGCATGCTTTTGCTTATGCTCTTCCCCCCCCCCCAAGGTCTTCCATTCTAGACCCCACGTGGAAAACTCCATCCTTCCAGATTCATTTTCTATTCATCTATCTCTGGTGTTCTCCAAGGAAATGCTTCTCAAGTTTCAACGTGCATAGGAGTCAGCCTTAGATCTTGTTAAAATGCAGGTTCTGATTCCGCGGGTTTGGGTGGGGGCCCCCATTCTGCCTTGCTAATAAGCTCTCAGGGAATGCCAATGGTGGCACAGGTCGGAATCACACTATAGTAGCCAGACCCTTCTTCTTGGGTAGTTAGAAGCTCCCGGCTCCAGATTTCCACAGCCTCCTCTACATGCCTTATTATAATATCCATTGCATTGTTCTCGGTCTGTTTTTTATATCCAACCTTTTTCATGACACTCTGAAAAGTAGTTATCTCGTAAGGGTAGTAATCCTGCCCGGGGCCTCACTGCGTGGCCAGCACCTAGCATTCCCTCGCTGAAATATTTGAAACGTTCCAGTGTTAAAAATACAATTGCCTGTTGCACCTCTGGTGAAACCTCATTAAATCTGTTCAAACGTTTCTGTGTTTTATATCCCAGGCCAGTAGCAACAGGTAGGCAGAGCGGTAAATGCATAGTGTGTGCAGATCCCGTCTGAATAGGTTCCTAATTACGGTGCTCAACTGGAGAGGGGAACTGGAAACCCTTAAAAAGTTTCAGAACCCTTAGGGCAGAGAGAGCTTTGGAGATCCAGGGGATTTTCGTTACTTAGTCACAGGGCATGGATTTTGTTCTAAGCATTATGATGGTTAATGGGAGGTTTGTAGACCTGTTGTGAGAACATAGGCCCTCTGAGAAAGATTGAAAGGGCAAACGCAGGGCTGGCCGATGACTAACAGCCTGGCCAGGGTTCCTGCCCGTTGGGAATCTTCTCCGTGGCCCTGTTGCACCCTGTGCATGTACCTGCGGAGGCTGGCGGGTGCAGGGAGGGTGCAGCCCAGCACGTGCCCCCACCTGCCCACCCGTCCCAACTCTGGCCCTCCCGCTTAGTGGCTGTGACTCCCTGAGCAACTTACTTCGCCTTTCTGGACCTAGGAGCGCCAGCTTTCAACCGAATACCGCGTGGACATATACTGAAGATATAGTCCTTGTTTATCTGAAATTCAGTTTGTAATTGGGCACGCAATATTTGAATCGGCAAAATTATCTGGGACTCGCCTTCTTTGTTTCTAAAATGAGGTGCTAATGGTACCAATCTCATCAGGTTGTGAGGCCGAAATAATTTAATATGCGGAGAGGACTTAGAATGGGACCCGGCTCAGAGCGTGTTACCCATAGGATCAAATCCACATTCGTCAGTCGTGGGTGGGGGGGTACTTTCAAGACTTGCACCTCCCCCCTTGTCTTCCCAGTCTCCATTACCACTGCCCCTCCCCTCTGTGATTCCATGCCGGGCCTACACCAAACCAGGTCCTGCCTCTGCTCCCTTTCTTGGCAGCTGCCTCTACCCAGAATCCCTTTCTCGTGAGCGCCCTGAAGAGAAGCCACTAGTCCAGGGTAGCTGTACTTAAGACTGCCCCTCTGTGGACTTCTGTGCTCCACCGCTGTGAGCCTCACCTCGTGAGCCCCTTCACAGCGCTTTATACAGACCTTTATCTGTCCCTGTCTCACTGTAGTAAACTTGTTTCACTCTTTGTGTTATATTTTCTTTAACAGTATAATGTGTGTGTGTGAATTAATGTTAATCCACGATCTGGTGCTTTTCGTTACTATCTGAAGTCTCTTAATCAGGAACTCCTATACCAAGGGTGATAGGTGAACATTTAAAAAGCTGCCCAACTTCAAATATTCTTATTTAAGTCTGCACCAGAGGACTTGCTCTTTGACTAAGGGGTGTGGAAGTAATTTCTCACTTATAGAATGGGTGGTATTCAAAATATACAGTAGAGCAGAAGGACTTCACCTTGTCCTGTCGTGGGCAGAACAGAGGAAAGCCAAGATCTAAACCGCACACAGCCCTGGGTGTTGCACTTACTGGAGGCTTCTCCCATCTGATTTGATTGATTTCATCTATTGTCAGGATACAGATGCATTTGCCTCTAGTGAAACTTTCAGTGCAAGGTGTTGGAGAGTCTGAAAGAACAGAGAGCAAGGACTTCACCAGAATTACAGAACAGATTGAGAGCTGTTTTTTTTTTCACTTGCTTGCTAATAAAAGTTGGTTCACCGTGTGGAAAGTGGGCTAAGATGTGCCCTCATCGTGCTATACCACCTGGTAGGGAGGGGGTGGGACAAGGGACATCTGTATCCTTTCTTGTACCCTACGCGTTGGAGGCCACTGTCATCCACCAAAAGGGACTCGATGATCATGAAACCAGATTGGTTTAGTTCAGTTTGCAACGCTTTGTCTCTCCAACCGAAGGTGAGCTCGAGAGTCGGGACCTGTGTTTCACTGCAGCCCCTCCCCCTGAAGCTGGCCCAGCAGGAGGTGCTCAGTATGGAAGGGGTGACAGGACCCTTGAAAGACCCTTATTGCGGAGCCGGCTTGAAAACGTTGAGACAGAATCAGACATCCAATTAGCCAATGTGATCAGGGTGAAAACACAGAAAAAAACGAAGGACACACGAGAAAGGAGCCCTTTGATACACCTTCCTTGAAATTCTCTAAGAAACCGCTTTCCCTCTTGAGAATTCATGATACATAGCATCACCTTCACATTAAAGGTGTTGAAGAGTGTTCTAAAAAAGCAAGTCCTCCTCAGGCACTTTACCTCTGGGTATTCTTCCTCAAACCTGAGGCCTTAGTCCAATCAAGAGAAAACATCACTCTAACCCAAATTAAGCAACATTTTACAAAATGTCTGGCCAGCACTCTTCAAAACTGTCAAGTTCGTGATAAACAAGGGAAGACTGAGAAACTGTCAAGATCAAAGGAGCCTGTAAAGAGAAATCCTAAGTACAGTGTAGGATCCCGGATGACATCTCAGAACAGAAAAAAGACATTAGTGGGAAAATAGATAAAATCCAGATATGTCTGGAGTTTAACTGATGGCACTGTACCAATGTTAATTTCTTGGTTTTGACAAATGTACATAGGTAATGACAGATGTTAATATTAGTGGAAACTGCATGAAGGATATCTGGAAACTGTATTCATCACTTTTCGGTGCAACTATCATTATTCTAAGATAAAAAGGTTATGTAAAAAAGAAGTTTTAAAATAAGGTAAATATTTGAATGACAATTGTAGAAAAAAGGGGAGTCTAGCTTTTGACACTAATGAAGTCGAACATTTAAAAAAATTTTTTTTTCAACGTTTATTTATTTTTGCGACAGAGAGAGACAGAGCATGAACGGGGGAGGGGCAGAGAGAGAGGGAGACACAGAATCGGAAACAGGCTCCAGGCTCTGAGCCATCCGCCCAGAGCCCGACGCGGGGCTCGAACTCACGGACCGCGAGATCGTGACCTGGCTGAAGTCGGACGCCTAACCGACTGCGCCACCCAGGCGCCCCTCGAACATTTAAAGGTAAGTCATGGATTCCAGGAAGAGCCACCTGCTAGACTGGGCCTGATCCTGACCACCCACCACCGAGGTCCTACCAGCTTTTCAGTTAGAATCTTGCT
Organism: Lynx rufus; assembly: GCF_022079265.1. Classification (NCBI taxonomy): domain Eukaryota; kingdom Metazoa; phylum Chordata; class Mammalia; order Carnivora; family Felidae; genus Lynx; species Lynx rufus. The sequence continues at coordinate 9,000,025 of NW_025814823.1, forward strand.
TCCACTTGGTTAATCTGCGTGGCTTTGTTAAGGATAGATGGCTGGCTATCGTGTACGATCGACTTTGGGAGAAGTGGAATAAACCTCTTCAGGGCTGCGTCTGCAAAGCTAAAGGCATAGAGAATCACAAACATCACAGCGTCACATTCCTTTCTTCTCATGAGTATTAAGCATCGAGACCTACTCCCTCAAGTGCCTCCCGCAGGACTTGGCACACTATTGGTATATCGGAAATATTTGCTGGCTTTATGTTACCATGGCCCAGTTCAGAGTTGCCCACTTACTCTGATGGGGGGGGAGAAACAACAACAACAACAAAAAAACCAACTCCAAAGTGGATATGAAACTGAGCTCTTTCTGCTGATGTTGGCTTTGGGGCCTTTATTTTAAGTGCAAGAGGAGGGAAACTTGTATTTTTTTTTTTAATGTTTATTTCTGAGAGAGAGAGAGAGAGACAGAGGGCAAGCAGGGGAGGGGCAGAGAGAGAGAGGGAGACACAGAAGCTGAACAGGCTCCAGGCTCTGAGCTGTCAGCACAGAGCCCGATGGGGGGCTGGAACTCCTCAACCACGAGATCATAACCTGAGCCGAAGTCGGCTGTTTGACCGGCTAAGCCACCTAGGCGCCCCCATACTGTACATTTTTTTAAATGATTGTTCCATTAATCAGTTTTATGATTTTAAAAATGGTAAATAATATTAGTCGATACTAGTCAATGTAGCACTTACTATGGGCCAGGTGGTATTCTAGGGCTTTACATATACTAACTCGTTAAATTCTCACAACAACCCCGTAAGCTGCTTACCGTATTCATTCTTGTTTTACAGATGAAGAAAGTGAGGCACAAATTAGTCACGTATCTTTCTCAGGATTATATACATTTTGCTATTTGATAAAAACACTTTATGTGGATGAACTAGGATTTGAACTAGATTGTGTCGCTTCAGAACCCACACCTCTAATCATGACACTACAGCTGTGCCCCATGAATTCATTTGCAAAGTGTGAGACTGTGGAAGCCAGCTCCAAAATGGTACTCACCTCCTGGAATTCATCCCCTTGTGTCGTCCCCTTCCACGAATCAGGATTAGTCTGCGTGTCCGATAGAACATCGTGGAAGTGACCGTGCGTGACATCTGAGGCTAGGTCACAAAAGGCATTGCAGCGATTCCCCTGGGTCTCGAGGGTAGCACTGACTCTGGGGGAGGTCAGCGCTATGCTGTGTAGACACTCCAGGATAATTGTGGAGAAGGAACCCACCTGGCAGCCATGTAAATGAGGCACATTGGAAACAAAAGCTCCAAACCCAATTAAGCTTTAAGTGAGCACGGCCTCTGCTGACATCTGACTGATACTAATGAGAAATTGCGAGCCCGAACTACCCAATGAAGCTGCTCCAAAATTCTTGACCCAGGGTAACTGTGAGAGAAAATACATATTCGTTGTGTCTTCAAGTTGCTAAGTCTGGGGACAATTTGTTACACAGCAATTGGATAACTAGTACAGAAAACACTCAGCAAAGTGTGAAAAAGAAATCACTTCGAATCTTACAATTCCGATTGTAAGATTCCAATTAAAGTTTTTTTTAATGTTTTATTTATTTCTGAAAAAGTGTAAGTAGGGGAGGAGCAGAAAGAGAAGGGGAGAATCCAAAAAGGGCTCTGCACTGACAGCAGTGAGCCCCATGTGGGGCTCAAACTCACAACTGTGAGATCATGACCTGAACTGGTTGGATGCTCAACCGACTGAGCCACTCAGGAGCCCTAGAATTCCTTCTTTTTGTGCTCAAACATACTTAAGCTAAATGCATGTCGTTTTAAAAAATATAACTTGGTTCATAACGTACGTTCATTTTTGTATACTGCCATTTCCCCACTTAATGCGTAAATAGATATCCATGTCAGTAGAAAAGTCTTTCGAAACGTAAGTTTAATGGCTTTATAACAGTTCACAATGGAGCTTTATTTTTGGACATTTAAGTTGTTTCCATATTTCTGCTATTATAAACACTAACACAGTAACTACTTTGGAAAGAGACAATGTGGCGAATTGTCAAGACCACAGCCTTTGAATTCTCTGTATGCAAATTCTAGTTCTGCCCTTCCCTAGTGCAACTTTGAGTAAGTTCCTTAGTCTGTGCTGTGTTTCCTTGAAATGCAGTACTTTTGCGGGCACTTCTTCTTACTTTTTTATTGAACTAAAATATACATAAGTTACCATTTTAAGCATTTTTTTAACGTTTTTATTTATTTTTGAGACAGAGAGAGACAGAGCATGAACAGGGGAGGAGCAGAGAGAGAGGGAGACACAGAATCTGAAACAGGCTCCAGGCTCTGAGCTGTCAGCACAGAGCCCGACGCGGGGCTCGAACTCACGGACCGTGAGATCATGACCTGACCCGAAGTCGGACGAGCCACCCAGGCGCCCCCCCATTTTAAGCATTTTTAAGTTCAGTGGCATTGAGTACATTCACATTGTTGTGTGACCATCACCACCATCCATCTCTAGAACTTGTTCATTTTCCTAAACTGAAACTCTGCATCAGCTAAACACTAACTCCACATTCTCTCCTACACTTAGCCTCCGTTCCACTTTATGTCTCTGTGGATTTGGCTATTCTAGGTACAATATTTGTCCTTTTGTGTCTGGCTTATTTTACTTAGTATGTCTTCAAGGTCCAACTATGTTGTAGCACATATCCAAATTTCATTCTTTCTTAAGGCTAAATAATATTCTCTTGTATGTATATACCACATTTTATTTATTCAGTCTTCTGATGATAGCCTTTTGAGTTGTTTCCACCTTTTGGCTATTGTGAATAATGCTGCTATGAACATCGGTGTATAAATATCTGTTTGAATCTCTGCTTTCAGTTCTTTGGGGTACATACCTAGAAGTGGAATTGTTGGATCGTATGGTAATTTTATGAATTTTTGGGAGAACGGACATACGTATGTCTTCAACAGTGGTTGGACCATTTTACATTCCTATCAGCAATGCACATGGGTTCCAATTTCTCCACATTCGTGCCAGTATTTATTTTCTGGGGCTTGGAGGCGGGCAGTAGAGAGGAGTTTGATAGTAGCAGTTCTAATTAGTGTGAGGTGGTATCTTACTGTGATCTTGATTTTTTTTTTTTAATTTTTTTTTTCAACGTTTATTTATTTTTGGGACAGAGAGAGACAGAGCATGAACGGGCGAGGGGCAGAGAGAGAGGGAGACACAGAATCGGAAACAGGCTCCAGGCTCCGAGCCATCAGCCCAGAGCCCGACGCGGGGCTCGAACTCACAGACCGCAAGGTCGTGACCTGGCTGAAGTCGGACGCTTAACCGACTGCGCCACCCAGGCGCCCCTTGATTTTGATGATCAATGTTGTTGAGCATCTTTTTCATGTACTTATTGGCCATTTGCATATCTTTTGGGGGGAATTTTCTATTCAATTCCCCTCTCAACCATCACTTCTTTCTTGAAATTCTTGTCTGCCTTTACTTCCTCTAGCTCTCCCCTCCATCCCTCTGCTCACCTTGTACTTTCTTTCTTTCTTCTTCCTCTAAACTTGTCATCTTATTGTGGTAGAGTTCTTTCAAGTTAGGTCTTTGACCTTCCCTGTATTAATTTCACTCTTGCCACCTCAAGGAAGCTAATGGCTGGTGTGGAGATTCAAGAAATCAAAGAAATGAAGATGTCAGGTATTCAATTAATATAAATAAATGAATAAAATGAAACAAAGAGGTACAGTTAAATAAAGGAAGAAAAACTGAGTACTAAGAAACGTTGAGGTAATCGCAAGAAGTCAGGAAAGGCAAAAAAAAAAAAAAAAGAGAGAGAGAGAGAGAGAGATATTAAATAAGACCAAGAATGAAATTTTGCCATCTGTGACAACATAGATTGATGTCAAGGGCAATATGCTAAATAAGTCAGAGAAAGACGAATACCATATGATCTCTGTTATAAGTGGAATCTTAAAAATGAATAAAAAAAGTGAAGCTCATAGATACGGAGAACAGATGGACGGTTACCAGAGGTGGGGTGGGGGAAGGGTGGGAGAAATGAGTGAACTGCTTTTGTTTTTAGTTTAAATACATTGAATTTTAAAAAGGAAGATGAAATTGAGAGAACTAACATTTACTGTATTCAAAATTTATTACAAAGCTACAGTAATCAAGACAGTGTGGTGCTAGCCTAAGGACAGACATATTAATCAATGGAATGGGGAGTTAAAAAGTCCATAAGTAGAACAGAGTGGCCAGAAACAAACCCATATGCACACAGCCAACCAATTGTTGACAAGAATGCCAAGACCACCAATAGAGAAAAAAGAACAGGTTTTTCAACAAATGGCACTGGGGCAACTAGATGTCTACATGCAAAACAGTAAGTTGAACCCCTCCCTCACAGCATATACAGAAACGAACTTAAAGTGGATCAAAGAGCTAAACGTAAAACTCTTAGGTTTGGGACCTGAGATTAGGTAGCAATTTCTTAGATATGATACCAGAAGTACAAGTAACAAAAGAAAAATTGTGTAAATTAGACTTCAGCAAAATGTAAAGCTTTGCGCTTCAAAGTATACTATCAAGAAAGTGAAAGTGAGAAGTGAAGAGAAAATAAGAGAAAAACTTCGCGAATCATGTCTCTGCTAGAACTAGGGGAAAAAAAACTATTACAACTCAGCATTAGAAAGGACATTTTTTAAAAAGGGGCCAAGGATTTTAGTAGACGTGTCTCCAAAGTAGATATAAAAATGACCATTAAGCACAAGCAAAGATGTTCAACAACATTAGTCATTAGGGAAACGCAAGTCAAAATCAAAATGAGATGTGAATTCACACCCACCAGCACAGCTATTATAAAAAAAAAACAACAGAAAAGGAGAAGTTTGGTGAGGATGTGGTGAAATTGGAACATCGCTGTCAGGAAACAGGTTGGTATTTTTTTCAAAATGTTAAACATGGAATTAGCATGTGACCCACTAATTCCACTCCTAGGTATGTGCCCCAGAGATCTGAAGATACATATTCACACGTAAACTTGTATGCAAATATTTACAGCAGCGTTCTTCTTCATAGTCAAAAAGTGGCAACAGTCCAAATGTCCGTCACCTGTTGAATGAATAAACAAAAGCACTACATCCATACAATGGAATATTGTTCAGCCTTAAAAAGGAGTGAAGTCCTTGTACTTGCTGCGGCAGGAATGAACCTGGAAAATGTCAGCTCAGTGGAAGAAGCCCAACACGAAAGACCCCCTGTTGTATGATTCCATTAACACGAAATGTCCCAAACAGGCACATCCGTAGAGACGGAAAGTAGCTTAGTGGTTGCCAAGGGCTGAGGGAAGGAGTAAATGGAAAATGCTCATGAATGACAGGGTTTCTTTTCTGGAATTAGACGGTGGTGATGGTTGCACAGTGTCATGTAAATCTTTAGTAAACCACAGAACTGTACCCTTTAAAATGGTGAATTTATGGTATATGAATTATATCTCAAAAAAAAAAAAAGTATAGAAAGAGGAAATGCTTTCCAACTCATTTCATGAGGCCAGCATCACACCGTGATGGTCTTCTTGACACATCAACTTGGCTGTACCACCACCCCAGTTACAGAACGCTGAGATTGCTGTGCAGGTGTTTTGCAGATGTGATTAAAGTCCATCATCAGTTGACTTTACTCAAGAGGGATTATCCTAGATGCTCTGGGTGAGGCTAATCTAGAGCAGAGTTTGTGCTTCCCGGAAGAAATTCTGCCTGTGGACAGCAGCTTCAGCTCATGCCTGGGAGTCCTGGCCTGCCCCTCCTGATGGCCTTAGGGATTTCAGACTTGCCTCATCTGCCCCCACAATCACATATTCCTCACAATAAGTCCCTTAATGCATCTCCTCCTGGTTCTATTTCTCTGATTCAACCTTGAGTGAGACTGATAGCAAAACCAGAAAAGAATATGTATGACCAAAAATAAAAAACGGACTAATATTCCTCATAAATGTAGACACAAAAATCCTTGAGACAATGTTAGCCAGTCAAACTCAGCAATATATACAAGGTACAACATACTATGACCAATTAGAATTTATCCCAAAGGGTGCCTGGGTGGCTTAGTTGCTTAAGCTCCAGCTTCAGCTCAGGTCATCTCAGGGTTCATGGGTTGGAGCCCCACATCAGGCTCTGTGCTGACAACTCAGAGCCTGGAGCCTGCTTCGGATTCTGTGTCTCCCTCTCTCTCTGCCCCTCCCCTGCTCACTCGCTCTCTCTCTCTCTCTCTCTCTCTCTCAAAAATAAACATTAAAAAAAATTTTAAAAAAGAATTTATCCCAGGAATGCAAATTAGAGTTATTTTAGTTAATTTAATGAATCAATATAATTTGCCTCATTAACAAAATTTTTAAAAACTCATTTCAGGGGCACCTGCATGGCTCAGTCAGTTGAGCATCTGAATCTTGGTTTCAGCTCAGGTCATGATCTCACAGTTCATGAGTTCAAGCCCAGCATTGGGCTCTGAACCTGCTTGGGATTCTCTCTCTCTCCCTCTCTGCCCCTCCCCAACTTGTGCTGTTTCTGTCTCTCTCAAAATAAATGAACTTAAAAAAAAAAATCATTTCAGTTGAAGCCAAAACAAAAAAGAAAAAGCATTGAGAAATTCAACGCTTTGTTTATAATTAAAAAAAAAAAAAATTCTCAGCAAACTTGGAATAAGAAGCATTTCCTCAATGTCTGTGTCAGTTTGCTCGGGCTGTCATAGACTGGGTGGCTTAATCAATAGAGACTTATTCTCTCACAATTTTGAGAGCCAGAAGTCCAAGATGAAGGTGTCAGCAGGGCTGGTCTCTTCAGAGGCCTCTCTCTTCAGTTGGTAGATGGCTGTCTTCTCTCTATGTTCTTACATGGTCTTTATCCATCTTTCTATCCCAGTCCAATTATTATAGAGTATACTCCAATGACCTCATTTCAGCTGTGTCACTTCTGTACAGACCCTGTCTCCAGATACGGTTCCATCTGAGGTACTGTGGATTGGGACTGCAACATATGAATAAGGTGGGGGAACACCGTTCAGCTCATAACAACTGATGCAAAACTGAGTGTGTCCCCTTAAAATTGAGGGTAAGGCAAGGATTTCCACCCTTACCACTTCTTTCCAACATAGTACTGAAGGGCTTAGTGCAATAAAGAAAAACATAAAGAGTGTGAAGAAGGAAGCGATGGGGCGCCTGGGTGGCTCATTCGTTCAGTGGCCGACTTCGGCCTGGTCATGATCTCACAGTCTGTGAGTTGGAGCCCCGTGTCGGGCTCTGTGCTGACAGCTCAGAGCCTGGAGCCTGCTTCAGTTTCTGTGTCTCCCTCTCTCTCTGCCCCTCCCCTGCTTGCACTCTGTCTCTCTCTCTCAAAAAGAAATAAACATTAAAAAAAATTTAAGAAAGAAGTAAAAATGTCTTTATTCACAGTTGACATGGTTGCATACATAGAAAATCCCAAGGAATCTAACCCTCCAACCCCCTCCCCCAAAATCTTAGGAATAATAAGCAAATTCAGTAAGGTTGCAAGATAGAAAGTTAATATACAAAAATTAGATGTATTTTTATATATTAACAATGAGCAGTTGTAAATGAAATTTAATAAAACAGTACAGTTGCATCAAAATCAGGAAATATTTAGAGATCAATTTAACAAATATGATCAAGACCTATGTGTTGAGAAATTAAAGAAGATCCAAATAAATAGGAAGGTATACCATGTCCATAGACTGGAAAGCAATATTGTTACCTGATGTCATTTTCCCCTATATTGATCTATAGATTCAATGCAATCCCAATCAAGTCCAAGAAGGCTTTTATTATAGAAACTTGCAAGCAGATTCTAAAATTTATAAAGAAGTACAAAGGACTTAGAATGCTTAATTTTGAACAAGCTCCAAAAGTTACCGTAAAATAACTATAAATGATGAAATAATTTTTAAACAAAATTTCAAGGGTTACTATAAGGTACATTAATCAAGAAAATATGGTATTGGCATAAGGATATACCTGTACATCAATGGAGTCCAGAAACGGACCCACAGTTAAACTGTCCATTTGTATTTACTACAACTGCCAAAGCAATTCGATGGAGTAAAGGAAAATCTTTTCAACATCTGGTACCAGAGCAACTGGATGTCCATGTAGAAAGAATCGATCTTGACCTTACCTTACACCCTACCTCCAAATTAATTCTGGATAGATTATAAATCTAAATGTAACAGCCAAAACTATCAAGCTTCTAGAATACATAGGAGATTACATTTGCAAGCATATAGGAGGCAAAAATTACTTACCTAAGACACAGAGAACACCAAGCATAAAAGAAAATGTTGATAAGTTGGACTCCACAGTATTAAAAAGTTCTGCCCATCAAAAAACACCATCAAAAAGTTAGTAGATTAGGGCATCTGGGTGGCTTAATCAGCTGAGTGTCTGACTCTTGATTTTGGCTCAGGTCATGATCCTAGGTCTTGGGATCAAGCCCCACGTCGGGCTCTGTGCTGAGTGTGGAGCCTGCTTAAGATTCTCTCTCTCTCCCTCTGCCCCTCTCCTCCACTCGTGCTCTCTCTCTTTCTCTCTCTCTCTCTCTCTCTTAAAAAAAAAGACAAGAAAGAAAGTTAATAGATAAATCACAGATTGGGAAAAATTTTACTATATCTATAATATATATTGATACTATATAACTGACAGAGGATTTGTATTTAGAATATAGCAAGAACTCTTATAACTCAATAATAAACGGGTTAACCATCCAATAAACGAGTAAGTACGTGGTCCTGATTAAGATCCTGAAGGCAAAGTTCACCTTATATGTGTCTAGAGGTGAAGAAACGGAAGCCGAACCATACTGTAAGAAAATCCACTCCACCGCCAATAAGGCCGTCCAAGGTTTTCAAGAGAAAATAGCCACATGAATTCAAAGCACAGTATCACCATTCCAGAAATCTTTGGGACATTCTGCACAAAAGGTCTACAAAGAGCTTTGGAAAGATTAACCAGATGATCCTCCCAGCTTCCTCAAGAGACGGGGGGGGAGTGGACAGTTCAGCCTAGTCCCACAAAGAGAGAGCCACGGACAGCCTGTTTCTGAGCCGCAGCGACCTGGGTTCCTGGCAGACGGACAGATGCGCTCCGTGAGATGAGCCAGGGAGCAGCGATCAGGGGTGCTCGCCTCTCCCACCCTTTCTAAATTGACTCACCCACCGCTCACTCAGCAGATAGCTATTAAAGAATGCCTCCCTCTCTGTGAGAGTCAGGGCTTGTAGCTTGACTGTGGCCTCTCACTTCAGAGGTGCACCTTGCCGTCTGCCCTGGGGGCCTCTGGTGACTCATTTCCTGCTCCCAGGCTTGCTCTAGCACACAGAGCGAGGACCCCGGGGTCCTGTGTTTCATGCTCTGCTTCTCAGCCCCTACTGGTCCCGACCTCTCCCTGGCTTCCAGGGCTGCAGCCCCTCCTGTACCCCTCCTGGGTACATTCCTCTCCGCTCTTCCCATCCCGGTCCTGGGCAGCATTTGATGAGGCTAGAGTAATAATAGTAGATGTCATTTGCTCAACCTCGGGATGAACCCACTGTGCTTACAGAACTTGCGCCATCATCCCGGCCCCAGAGCCTTCGTTTCTGCTGGGACCCTCCCTTGGAATGCTGTTCCATTCTTCAGCCCTCCAAACAGTATTCGCTGTTCAGTAACCACCACACCCATGAAATCTTCCCCGCATTTCCCCTCTCCTTTACCCTCAGCACTCAGGAAACTTCGCAGTACATACCTCTTGCCAGGACAGATGCCCTTGCCCTCCGCAGAGGAGAAGGCAGACAATAAATTGGCAAACATAGAAAAAAAAGACAAAATACAGAGCACTGTGAAGTGTAGGGGCCAAGGTCAGGCTGCCCCAAGAAGAACTACTTTGTCATGAAGATTATTTGAAGTTAAAAAGCAATCGAAACCCAGCAGATTCAGGACCCTCCCCTACAGGTACCTAAAAAGAATTTAGAGGACTCACTCCAGGAAGAGAGCTATCTCCGCAGATAACTACTTTATACTATGAACTACATACAGTGAACAGGGAGGAATCCAGCAAGGCCTGTTTGACCAAAGTCCTCTTTGTCCCGTTGTTTCTTAGTGGCCCAGGAAACGTTTGTTGACCAAACATTTGCTCTTTTTCATCTCCCTGTGAATTGCGTTCCTTCCCTTTGAACCCCTCTAGCCCCTTCTCCTTGTTCAGGATGACACAGATACCTCATTTTTCCTTGACTCTTTGGAATCCCCATGTCTGTGTGGATTCCCTGTACATACAAAATTAAATTTTCTTTTCTCCTGTTAATCTGGCTCATGTCAATTTGATACTTGGTCCTATGAGAAGGACCTTGAAAGGGACAGGAAATTCTTGCTCCCTGACGGAAGAAAATAAAACTAGCTACGTGACTTGCAAATGAAGGATGGGGAGTGTTTAGATGGCATCACCCCTGAGGAAGTGACATCTGAGTTGAGACCTGAGTGATGCAGTGGGGCCAGCCTTGCAAAGACCCCAGGAAGAATGTATTTGGCAAGAGGCACCACCTGTGCAAAGGCCCTGAGGTGGGAACAACTTGGGCATTTGAGGGAAAGAAAAGCAGGATGATTAGGGGGTAGTGAGTGGGCTAGGTTAACTCCTACAGGACTGTGTAGGAGGTGAGGGGAGGCAGATTTCATCCTGATTTCTTCTCACTTTGGGACCAGGAATAGGACTAAATGCTGTGTGTCCCGGGCCCTGTCATGCCACGTAGTCAGGACCCCACATATGGGAGGCATTTGGTCCTTTCTTTCACAGACCTTAGAGCTGCGTTCTACTTGCCAGGCCTTCTGTCAACTATTCCGCATGCCTCACCGGGCTCTTTTGTTGGAGAGAAATTAGTTCCTGTTCCGAGGACACAACGAGAGAGCTACAGATTGAGGAGGCGATAGGTAGAAATTCTTCCAGATATTCAGGACAAATGGTCAGGAGACAAGGCACAGCAGTTTCTAATAACTTCCTTCCCCTTGGTTCCCTGTTTCTAGAATCAACCTTGCATTTTACATAAATTAGATCATGAAAAGAAAGTCTTGGTGTGTCAATGATTGAAAAATAAAACCATCTGTAATGGCAATTAGGCTAGAAAGTGGACGAATTCACGGGGTGGAGGGCACTGGTTGGCAGTTCTGTTTCCAATCCATCAGCCCTGAGCTTTGGGGGGGTTCAGATAAAGGGGTGTGACCAGCTTTGGGGGGTTCAGATAAAGGGGTGCGACCAGTTTCCTTCCTCTGAGTAATAACCATAACAACGGGCACTTGCTGAGCACACACACTGTGAGCCAGGCACCTGGTGAGCCGTCTACGCAGAAAAGTAACAATTTGCACAACCACCCGTTCTTTAGATGAAGCTGGGAGACGTTGAGGAATTTGCCCAGAATCACATAGCTGGTCAGTGGCAGGTCTAGGCTTCAAATCCAGGCTGATGGTGGAGTCTAGGGACTTACCCACGGCCTGTAAGTTTAGGCTGTGCCCCATCCCCGTCTGTCAGACTCTCAGCCGCCCTCCCTGAGGAGCTGGCCTGCACATTCAGGACTGAGGGGCCAAAGCACAGGGATGGTCTAGGATTGGCAGAGCCGGGCCAAATTCTCTTTATGATCCCACAGCGGGGAGAGATGAGGAAATTGTGTGCTTTATGGACGGGCTTAGCCTGGCTTCTTGTTGACCGCACACCCAAGCGCACGCAACCCTCTTTAGAAGCTCCTTTCTGGGTAGTTGCTGAGACATTAACTGCAGAGGGAAGAATTCCCCACACCCTTTGGTCTCAGGTGATATGACCCTCAAGGCTGAGCGTTTGGTCCAAGGGGAGGCCCTGGGCCAGCCAGGTCCTCACAGGTGCTTTTTCAGACCCGGTGGTGAAGTCGGCTTAACATAAGGGCACAAAATGCAACAGCATTTTGAAGGGGCATCTTCAGTGAAAGCAGTCCGCCCCCAGATGGTCCCGTAGGTTGGCTCTCCCTGTGAAAGTCTGCGCCCTTCAGAGGCTGGCACTACATGGCAGGCCCAGGGCCCTGAGGTATACAGTTGGTTCAACTGTGCCCCCTCCAAAAGACATGCCTAAGTCCTAACTCCCGGAACCTGTGAGCGTGACTTATTTGGAGAGGCGTCTTTACAGATATAATTAGTTTTAGGATCTTGAGATGAAATCACGTTGAATCTCAGGTGGGTCATAAATCCAATGACAGATGTCCTTAGACAAAAAAGCAGAGGAAGGTTTGAGACACAGACGCAGGGGAGAAGGCCACAGGATGACGGACCCAGAAACACAGTGGTGCCGCCATGAGCGAAGGAACACCTGGGGCCACCAGAAGCTGGAAGAAGAAAGCAAGGACGGTCCTCCAGAGCCTTCAGAGCATGTGTTGGCCCTGCCGACCCCTTGATTTTGGACTCTTGGCCTCCAGAAGTGCGAGAGGAGAAATTTCTGTTGTTGTAAGCCACGAGGTTTGTGTTCATTTGGGAAGACAGCCACGAGAAACTAACACAGGCGACCGCCACTCCTGCTCTTGGGGCCTGATTCACTAGTTACACGCCATCCTGTCCATCCCCAGAATAAGGGTTCACCTATTTACAGAGAAACACAATGGAGAAAGGGAGGTCACCGTCTGCCCAGTGTCTTCTCCCTGTGTGGGCAGAGCCCCAGGCCAGAAAATCAAACATTGGCTGCTCTCCATCTTTAGAAAGAAAAGCCTCCCAGCTCAGGTCCAGCCCGGCTCTGGGGGCCACCTTGCCAGGCACTAACCCTCTCTCCCTCCTGAGGTCGCGTGGCCAGTATGGCTTCGCTAACCTCCTCTCTTTGTGCTGCCCTGAGGCCCACAGACTCACCCCGGGGATTCTCCCTGCCTTCCCCTGAACGAGGCACGAGCAGGACCCCACTTACTACATTATGACCGGAGGCCAGTTTTCCTCTCTGGGTCACCTTGCGTTTGGATGGTTCCAGTTTCTTTAGTCATGTTTGCCGATGGTTTCCACAGTTGTGGAAAATCTCCTTTATTTCATCCAGTTTCACTTAAGGACAATTTGCATGTTCTCCAGAAGTAGGGGAGGCACTGTGTGGTTGGGACTCCACACTCATTGGCAAGATGGCTAATGGGGCTGTACTGGGGTCTACAACCATGGAACACAACTGGCCCTCCTGATGTGAGCTGGGTAGCCATAAGCAAGGAGCCAAAGTGATGATCTTTAGTTGGTGCTTAACATATGGCAGAGTCTTTCTTGCTATTCTATTCTTTCCCACCCCCCTTCTGTGTGTGTGTGTGTGTGTGTGTGTGTGTATGTGTGTGTGTGTGTGAGAGAGAGAGAGAGAGAGAGACCAAATGTGTGTGCATTGAGGTGGGAGTCAGTCACTGGCCACCAAAGTTCTTGTCTTCCTCTAACTATAAATAAAGGGAGAAGCTTTGAAAGTCTTACTCTTTTTCCTCTTTAGCTCTAACATCTTAAGATTCAGTGGAATTTGTCCCAGGAGAATTTAAGAGAAGAAATAACGAGTTCACAGATGCTTTCAACCACTCAAGCTTACAGAGAACTCCAAATCCACAAGAATTTCACAGTCTGCAATAACCCACCTTTTCAGGTAGAAGGTGCTGGCTATGAGGGACTCATTGTTCCTGTTTTCATGAACTTTGCCCTTGAGCGACCTTCCCAGAGACAAGACTGCCGCCCAGAGGATTTGCCTGGGATGGATGTGCTTTGCCACTGGCCCTGGGTTGGGGAAGAGGGGCCTTCCGTTTCTTCATTCTGTGGCCCTCCCATCCATTCCTGACTGCGCTCTTTGCAGATTTCCTTGACCATGATAAAGACAGACAGGAAAATTGAGGAAGAAATGGACGCTAGTGTGGAAGAGCAGGAACTCATATGCCGGGGCTCTCCGCAGCAGGCATATTCAACTCCACCGTGTTCATTCCTGGATTCACCTCCTGGATTCACCCAACAGCTGTGCCTCAGACTCTCAAACACTCTCACCTGAAGACGTTGTAGCCCCAGTGGGAGGGCTTTGTCCTAGTTTCCGTTACACGCACGGTTTGGGGAGTAGGAAAGGCGGGGGAATAGGGATTGATCTTGCACAATTAATTAGGCTCACCATTGGTCTTGCCAGCACTCAGCTCTATGCAGTGCGAAGACCAGCCAGGTGCTGACCCCACTGGGCAGTTTACAGGAATTTATGTATAACTCTGGTTTCTGAGACAGACGAGGCAAAGGCCAGAGATGTAGCCTAAGAACATACGCATTTAGATCTAGTCCAAGAATAATACGGTCCAGCATGAATTAGTTTCCCTAGACTCATGTGTTCATTCATTCCATTTGAGAAGTGTGTTTTGTGAGCCTTCCTTGTACCAGGCTGGACACTTGTGGATTGACTGATGAACAAAACTGACATGGATCGTATCCTCCCCCGGAGCGATTGGCTTTCCTTCCCTAATGCTGAGGAAATGCCCAGGCAGGAGAACGGGTCTGTCTCCTCCCTGCCCTGAGCGTGTGGTCACTGGGTTCACTGCCTTCCCCAGCTCCTATGCTCGACGCCCCATCTCCGCCTCTGGTCTGCACTCAGCCAACAGCTCCGTCGCCCTAACATGCCAATCAGGCTTCTGGCGCTGGACCCACGCTTGCTCTTTCAGGCGTATAGCGCCCTCTGTTGGAGGCCTGGACCCAGCACCCTAGCCTCGGGCCAAGACACCAGGCTGTATCTGTAGCCTTTTCCGCTCACGTGAACCCTGTTGTCCACCCGTCCACCCAAACAACCACTGCTAAGTGCCAAGCCCTGTGGCAGGGGTTGAGGATATAAAAATGCACGATGTAAATTTTCAGTCTTCTTATAGATTTCAAGCTCAACTCCCTTCCCTTGAATGAGGGACCCAATTCCGATAGGTGGATGGGAGCAGGGTATGTTATAGGTCCCATAATCTCTTTCAAAGGACCTGGGGCTGAGGGGTCCTCCTGTCAAGTGGACCCTTCATCATTGTCCTTTGCTTCCTAGAGGTGCCTAAATGAGCAGGTGTGTTCCCACTCTGACCCTGTGCTGCATGAGGAATAATGGAGTGAATTCCTACGGGGAGAATAACTCCTGTCCCCATACCTATCTCCACCATCACCTGTAACTCTTCCCTCCCCCTTCCTAATTGGGAAGCCGCTAGCAAGGGGCACGACTGAAGAAGGGCAAGTCCCACTCAGAATCTTCTGCCATATTCCCTCCAGCCGACAACCATTGTTACTGGGCTTAAATGTTACTAGGCTCATCTCTGCCTTCAGGATGCGGGTCCCCCACTGACACCTCCCACCATTTAAAGGCCAACCCACACACCTTGATTCTCAGCAACGACTGTGAGGAACCTCATACTCCTTCTCTTGATCCTACAAGCCTCGTGAAAATGCAGGAGCTGTGTGCAAGGGGCCCTCCAGAGGCCAACAGGAGTTACCACATCCTTCCAGAATGAATAACCGGCCTCTTGTGAAGGCGCGGGCCCTGAAAGTACAGAGGGTGCTCGCTGGCAGAAAGACCGAGCACGAACTTTTTTGTTTTCCCCTTCTAGCATTTCTGTGGGTTAACTCTTTATTAACTTTTGTTTTAATAGAGCAGCTTTACTGAGCTACATAACTCATATAGGGTACAATTCGCCCATTTAAAGTGTACAACTCGGTGGGTTTTAGTATATTGCCAGAGTCTCCCAACCAGCATCACGATCAGCTGGAGAAGATTTTCCTCACCCCAGAAAGAAACCCCTCACCCATTAGCAGTCACTGCCCATTTCTCCCTGCACCCCTCCCCCCGCCCCCAGCCCCTGGCCACTGCTCATCCACTTTCTGTCTCTACCGATTTGCCTGTTCTAACAATTCACGGATAATGGAATGTACAAATGCATACATGGAACCATGGGACGTGGGGCCTTTTGCGTCTGGCGTCTTGCTCAAAACAAGCTTTTGCTCATTATTTTTTTTTTAATTTTTTTTTCAACGTTTATTTATTTTTGGGACAATCGGAAACAGGCTCCAGGCTCTGAGCCATCAGCCCAGAGCCCGACGCGGGGCTCGAACTCACAGACCGCGAGATCGTGACCTGGCTGAAGTCGGACGCTTAACCGACTGCGCCACCCAGGCGCCCCTACTCGTTATTTTATGTGTTCTTTAACTACAGTGATACAGCTACCGTCCCTGCCAGGCTCTTCCTGGTCCTCTTGGAAAGGGTTTTCAGTGTTTGCCAGCAAACAAAACCTGTATTATTTTTAAATTACACGTATCTGTTGGGTAGAGGTACAAGTTGTGCCCGTTGGACAGGATGCTCTCACCGTCGCCACTGACGAACGAGCCGGGGATGGCGCTCGGCAGATAGATGTTTTGAACTCTCGGCTCCCTCCTTGCCGCGACAAGGCTTTATCAAACCAGGACCTCTCCTTATCACCAAACGGAAGTCATCGCCGTCTTCAAACGAGCACTGATGGCCCACCACGTGCAAGACGCTCTGCTCCGGGCCGCCTCGGAAAGGTGCCACCTAAAAGGGAAAGCTACACAAAGTAACCAAAAAGTCATCTCCCCTCATCTTTGGCTCTGATCATACCCCTGCCTCAGCCTTGAGCCTCCATGCTTTAAAGAACCGAGTGGTTTCTCTATGATTTGTGTTCCGAATTCCCCACCGAGGCCGATCTGGGACCACCCGTCACAGCGACGCCGACTTTGAGTCCCGCTAGCCAAGCGCAGGCTCTGTCCTGGGAGCCAGGCTTTGGGCCTGAACACTTGCAAGCCCGCGAGGCCCCCTCCTGCCAGTCCAGTTCCAGACCCCAGATGCAAATGTGCTCCCCCGGTCTCTCAGGCAGCTTTTGTTTGTGTGTGTTTTATGTCTGAGCCCATCCATCTGGCTCCCCTTCTGCCACCTCTTCTCCTATTTACAACCACCAGTCTCCATTTGTCTTCCAGCTCTTTCCGAACCAATTATGCTATAGACAGATTTAGTCGATTTCTAGGCCAGATGCTCAAATACATCCTCCTTTGCATTAAAAATAATCAAAGTAGGCTCCCAGCCAGCCGTAGGATTTACAGACCCTTAAAATTCTAGGAGAAATCCACTGAAACGTTTCTGATTCTGGCACCATCTCCAAATTCATTCATCCGGGGGGCGGGGGACAGGCATTGATTTCTACGAAGTGTGGAAAACAGCTAAAATGTCGGTCAGAGCGCCTGGCCTCTCACCCAGACAGAAGACCTGCCCTAGACGAAGCGGAGCAGTTCTTCCTGGTACGATATTCCTCGCCAGCTCTGTCACGCACCTTCTGGGAAAGCTAAGCCAGTGCGGAGGGGGTCGCTTCGCATTTGCCCACCTGATTCCTCAAGCCCGGGAAGCTGGGGCTTTCTTGTGAGCGCCAGTTCCCCGCTCTGTGGATTATTCGGGTGTGTTTGCACCGATTTGTCCATATTCTCGAGGTACGTTGTTGTGTGTGTAAGTTAAGACCAACATCTCCGGCCTCACCTTGAAGCGCCAGGAAAGGGGTTGCCCGTGAAATGGGTATGGTGGCCTTCCAAGGAGAAAAAGGTTCTGTCACCCTATCACCAGGGAAGGAAACCACTTCCTTAACTGGGCTCAGGGGAGTGCTTGCGGAAGGGGTGTTCGTGTCCCTGGGGGAAACCTACAGATGCTCCAGAATTCCTTGCTCCGAGGAGGGCTGCCTACAGCTCTCACACTCACACAAATGCTCCCCCCACACCCGGCCTGCTCCGCGTCGGCCTTGGGCGGTGAAGCGAGTCTCAAAATCCAACACGCAAAAGGACTCCAATCTGCTCCCAGGGACCTCAATTTGGTGGATCTGAGGTGAGGCCCAGGAGCCTGCATTTTATTTTATTATTATTATTTTTTTATTTATTTTTGAGAGAGAGACAGCACGAGCAGGGGAGGGGCAGAGAGAGAGAGAGGGGGAGAGAGAGAGAATCCTGATGTGGGACTTGAACTCATGAACCAGGAGGTCATGACCTGAACTGAAATGGAGTCAGACACTTAACTGACTAAGCCACCCAGGTGCCCCAGGAATCTGTATTTCAAATGAGCATCTAGGTGAATTTGGTGCAGGAGTCAGCAACCGGCAAAGGCATGACCTCCCTTTATGTCCCAGAATGCTGAGCTCCCAACACAGGTGCACTTCATGCTTCCTCATAGGCCGCATGTAGAATGTTCCACCTGCCGCCCAGGTGTGACAAATCCAGTCAGAGTCCGGGGTATTGGGGCCGAGGGAACCAGATAGAGCACTCTGTATGCAACATGCAGGCGGCCTGAAAAGCCCCTGTGCAAATCTGAAGGCAGTGAAAGGCAGTCTCACCCTGACCCAAGTCACCAGAGGAGCCACTGGTCCACGGGTCTAAGGAAAAGAGAGGGATCGGATATCACCAGCGCCTGTCCCAGCGCTATAGATTACCCCTGAAGGTCAAGCCTTCTAACATAAAACTAGCTCTCTTGTATCAATTGTCAACATGACCATGAACTACGATATAGCTCATTTGGGTGGTATACATATGATCCATTTGATATTACTTAATGAACATTTACTCTGCCCCAAGGTAGGGATCCTTCCTGTGGGAGGGAACAGCATTTGTGAAGACCCCGCATAAGACCGTGGTCTGGTCGCTGCCTCCTCAAAGTGTGGTCCACAGACTGGCAGCAGCAACGACACTGGGGAATGTGTTAGAAATACAGACTCTCAGGAACCCCTGCCCCCGCCCCAGACTCCCCGAAACAGAATCTGCATTTTAACCAGATCTCCAGGTGACTTGTAAGTGCATTGAAAATTGAGAGGCACTGTTCTGCCCCAATCAAACCCCTGCAAGCGAGGATTCACAGAGGCGCCAAAGACTTAAATAACTTGCCCCTATCTCCCCATGAGTAACAGCCTTATGGTTTTTGTCTTAACAAATCAATGTGCCTCAGCCCGTGCCTTTTTTTTTTTCTCTTTTAAAGGCATGAGTGCAGGTTCCTAATAATAAATGGACTCCAAATAAGTGATATCTGAAGGCAGAGCTGACCAGGCATCTCTGTGCTCCGATGGGAGAAGGGAGCTATTCCAATTGTGCTGACTCCCCCAGCAGGTCAGAAGGGATTGCCCACGTGTCCTGTTAGCCCAGCCACCCTGACTCCTCAAGGGGAGGCTTTAAAGATGATAGACACACTTCTCACACCTCTCACCCCTCATACTCATCCCGGGTCCATGTTAATAAAACGGCTTTAAGACCTGAGCTACTCACTGATCAACGTTAATACCTGGACCATACCAGGAGTCATGGCCAGCGTTTCCTAACGCAGTCTTGGGGCACAAGCATTGGGCTTCCCTCTGAGCTCCACCACTCGTGAGAGTATATTCGTCTCGGGTACGTCAGCCTTCGCCACACAGGCCTCTCTGCTCTGTAGCAAGAGCCACTTGAGAGCGGCCACTGTGTTTTCAGGCTTTGGCCACGGTGGAGGAGTCAAAGGCGGAAGATGGTTCTGCCCCCACTGCCTGGACTTGGCTGAAGTGGGAACGAGGGCTCAGGGAGTTCAAGGGCAATTCGTGGGGGCTTTTCTCAGGACTGGAGTTCCTACACCGACCTGAGGGCCTCCTGCCACCTCCCTCACTGGCCCAACTGGAAGCAGCCTCTCCAGTTCTGTGTGCCTGGGTCTTTTTGTTCTCAGCTCCTTGCGTCCCCCAGAGTCACCGTGGGAGGAGGCCGTGACTCTTCTTGCCTCTGTCCTCCCCCGTGCAGTAAGCCCATTGGCAGCAGGGACTAGACTTGGCTCATTTCCTCCCCCCGCTCCATGGCAGGAATCCAATGAAGCACAGTCTTAGAGATATATTTTCTAAATGGCCAAGTCTACCCCCTTGTTAAATGGATGTTCCCAAACCCCAGCCATAGAGCCGCAGGGCCTGTGTTTGCTGAGACTGTGGGCGGGGCCTCATCCGCGAGGAGAGCCAGAGGCAACGTGGGCACTCAGGGACCCAGCCGTGTGCACTGCTCCACACACCTGCTTCTTTCCGCTGAGCGGTGACACGGTTCCGGTCTCCCAGACTTCTGGTCCAACATTTCATCCAGAATAAAGCAGGCATGAGTTTTCACCACCTCCTTGAGTAACAGTCAAATTAAGTGTGACCAATTAGTTGGAGTGCGCGTCACGAGCTGTCAGGGAGACGGCTTCCGTGTTGGCCTCAGAGCTGGTGCTATTGGGCCCTAACCATCTGTCCACACTGGTGGCATCTTCCTGAACCTCCAGCTGTTCTCCCAAAGAATACAGAGCCCTATGGACTGGATTTCGGAGTTCCCCATGGCTTGGGCCAAATTCGTAAGTTCTAAGAGATGCCGTCTGGGTTTCCTTTGGTGGCCGGACAAATCAATATTATAAGTTATTGCTAAGAGGTGACAGGGAGGAAGGAGGCTTGTCGACAACTCAGCATCAGCTGCAGAAATCGCTGCAAAGAAAAATTCTTTGTTCAGTCCTCTGTTTGCTCAGCTGCAAACTGGTGACAATATGAACTCTCTCGCAAGATTTTTTGAGGAACAAATGAGAAACCATAAATGAAATTGCTTTATGCATATTAGGTATTCGGTAAATGTTCTTGGGACCTGGACTCCTGCTATTCGCTACTGACTAGAACGTGGACGGGCCCCGAGGTGGCTCAGTTGGTTACGTGTCCGACTTCAGCTCAGGTCATGATCTCATGGTTCATGAGTTTGAGCTCTGTGCTGACAGCTCAGAGTCTGGAGCCTGCTTTGGATTGATTCTGTGTCTCCCACTCTCTCTGTGTCTCCCACTCTCTCTGTGTCTCCCACTCTCTCTGTGTCTCCCACTCTCTCTGTGTCTCCCACTCTCTCTGTCCCTTCCCTGCTCACGCTTGGTCTCTCTCTCTCTCTCAAAACTAAATGAATGTTAAAACAAATTTTAGAATATGGAAAATGGAAAACCCATTTTGAAGTCAATCCCCAAGAGTTGGTTTCCTAGAATGCCGCATCATGGGTACCATTTGAAGGCAATTTGGCCCAAAAGGCATTCATGTTCACGGAGGTGGAGTTCGGCTATATTTACAGGGGACCATAATGCAAGACAGCTCCCAAGCTACCTCAGAGATACATCAGGACACTTGTGGAAACCCAAGGGGAACAATATGAATTCTTTCCTGCCAAGCTTTTTTTGAACACAGAACTCCCTTCAACGGTCTGACCCTCCCAACAGTGGGCTCACAGAAACACTAGAGGGCAGCCTGTTGGCCACACACAGCTCTTAGGGCCTTTTTGGAAGATGTTGATGGGAGAGAGTTAGTCCTCTCCACAACCTTCCTAACAGGTTGTAATTAAAAGAAGTCTCAAATCAAATTCTGTCACATTCATTTAAGGAAACAAACACTTATTAATAAGAAAGCACAAAACAGGTGAACAGAAGGGAAGGGAAGGAAAATATAAAAACCGAGAGGCGACAAACTGTAAGAGACTCTGAATCCAGAGAACAAACTGAGGGTTGCTGGAGGGGTGTTCAGTGGGGGATGGGCTAAATGGATGATGGGAATTAAGGAAGGCACTTGTTGGGATGAGCACTGGGTGTTGTATATAAGTGATGAGTCACTAAATTCTGCCCCCGAAATCATTATTACGCTATATGTTAACTAAATTTGATTTAAATAAAGTTTAAAATTTTTTTTTAAAAAGGATAGGATAAGGATAGGATCCTTGGGGTAGGGTACTTAAACTAGTAATGATGAAATTAATTGTTCAGTTAAGTTTCCTAAAATTTAAAATTAATACGAACATACAACGAACATAAGCTTGAGGGACAAAACCAAGCCAAATTCCCAGTTGGAGTCCCATTTTTTTTCTGTAGCAAACTAGGATTCTAGTTAATTTATAATTCAACTTCTAAAGTTCACATAAAAAGAGATGAAAATAAAGTAAATACCTTATGCAAAATGAGTGTGTTACCATACTTTATTATTGAAAACAATTAGAAATTAAATTCTTATGTGAACTTTTATTTTGAAATAGGGAAAAATAAATGGCAATCTGGACTCCTCAGGAACTTACAGATTATAAAGATCAGGTATTGACTTAGAGTAACTGCACAGTGGTAAAATACTTGAAATGCTTCTGTGAATCTGAAACATTTTGCCAGTGAATCAGATCCACTGAACCCATTTACAGTATTTTGTCACTTGTTTTTTTCTCTATTTTTAAAAATATAATTTATGAATAGCAGGGTAGCATATAAATTGTTGTTATGTGCTTTCTATACTCCTAGATTGAGAGAAATATTGTGACTCTAACCTGTGAATTTATGTATTTTCCCTTTACTTTGTTTGCTAATAAAGACAGACGTATTTCCACTAAAAAAGGCCAAAATAGTACCCCCAATCTGTTTTGTAAATTTGCAGATGTCCCAGATCCCCATATTTTAGGTGTTCTGACCGCCCGCCCCCCCCCCCCCACCTTGTGAAGGATCCCAAGGTACATAGAACAGTGTTCTGACACAGGCTCTGTCACTTTCATGGTCAGCATTAGGCACAGGGACGCTCCTAAAGCCGTGGCTGGACACAGGGCTGTTCACAGATCAAGGCCTGAGTGTCGTCCTGAAGAATACAGGTCACGGATACCCCTAGACTTAGACTCTCTGTTCAGGGTGGGAGTGTGTCCTTTAAATATTTTAGCCAACTCGTATTTTTGAACACCTTTATTTTTATCAATGAGATCCATTCCAATATTCATTATATTAATTCATTAGTGACTAATTGCTAATCAGTACCCTTTTCAGACATTTACTCTACACACTCATAAAGCCTTAATATTGCTAAGGATTTGGGTATCAGAGCTTTGGGTATCAATGGTTGGTTATCAATCCAATGTTTCTGGAGTGTGAATCCTCAAAACCGGCAACTGACTTCTCTAGCATTGTAGCTTGAACTAACCAGTGACCACATAATACCATACAGTTTCAACTGAACTGTTTTAAAGTGAATTACAGATTCTCTACCGAAGAGTTACTGTGGGTCCATCAGTTAATCAGTGGGTATCGAGTACCATTTCTACCATGTGGCAGGCTTTGTGATAAGCCCCTTGGGGCTTTAAAAACTGGTAAGAATTGCTTGAAGAAATGTGTGAGTACGTTGAAAAGATGTTTACAGCTGGAATACTTAAAGAAGAGTGAGAGAGAGAATATACAAACCCGAGTTGAGGAGATGGGGCCATTCCTGGAGACCTGGGTAGTCAAAGGACAGAGGCCTTGAATATGTCTTGGGTGGTGGGTAGAATCTGGACAGACAGAGGGTGAGAGAGAGATGATGCTCTAAATTTGACATGTGGATCGGGCACAAGAAGGTCTTCCTGTTGGAAGGCATGAACGACTTTAGATTTTTCCAGGGGCGGGTTTGTACCACATCCTTGGTCCTCCAGACCAGTTCTCCTGCTCTTTGTAGGGAACAGCCGTCCTCTCGGGCCTACCTTCTCCTAAAAGTGGTCCATGCCAGGCCGCTCGTAGGCCACTAGGGTCTGGGGCATCATCCAATGCAGCCAGTGGCCCCGTTTCAGAGCATTTCATTCTCACCATATGTGTAAGGGTTGGCTTATTCAGTTTGCAAGTGTTATTTAAGTATTTGGGAGAGTTTTGTTTATTTGATGCCTAAAGTGCTTTACAAGAAAATTAAGCATATTTAGACTATAAATGGACTCTGAACTGGTCAAGGGAATTTAATTAACTAAGTTCCGAAGTCTTCTTGAAAACAGTCACGGGACTTTGAACAGACTTAGAAGTAAAATAACAAGCTTTGTTAAATTTAACTTGAAAGCTTGTGAAAACCTGGATTTTAGAATATGTTACCCTAAAAAAAGTTGAATATTAATTTTCAACACCGAAGCCGTCTTCTCTGTGCTCAGAGTCTCCTCTGGAACAACAGAAACCTTACAATAACCAGGATAAATGAGAGGCACCAGGTGATGTGCTTTCCCAGGGGAACATGATTTTTCTTACTCTGCTCTTATGAGTCATGTTCTGTCACTGGATCTGGTTTTGCCCTTTGAAGGAGGAAAGAAAAATTGTGAATTTGGCGTGTGATTAGTGACGGCAGATTTTGCCTGCTGAGCTCTATTTTTCTGTTGGAAATCAATGCCTTCCACTTTGACTCCTCCTAATAAATGATTGTCCGGGTTCATCCTGTCTCCCTGAGATATCTCATCTACTTCCGGATCCCAAACCTCTGCGTCTTTGCTTCCACCCCTAATCAGTCCACTAGAGGTCCCTAGGAGAGGCTGCTCAAGCCATCTCAAGTTCAACACACCTCTGTGACCTCCTGTGCCCCCTTCTCCTTCTTGTCACCAGAGGCAGGATCTTAGACACTTTCTATGTCTTTGCCATGGTCCCCAATTTATTTTTTTTAAGTTTATTTATTTTTGACAGGGATAGAGTGTGAGCATGAGCTGGGTAGGGCCAGAGAGACGGGGAGACACAGAATCCAAAGCAGGCTGCAGGCTCTGAGCTGTCAGCACAGAGCCCGACGTGGGGCTCGAACTCACAAACCGTGAGATCATGACCTGGGCTGAAGTCGGACGCTCAACCGACTAAGCCACCCAGGCGCCCCATCCCCATTTTATTTCAGAAGTTAATTCTTCCTTGGAAATTTCCTTACTACCACCACTATCACTAGAGGTCAACTTTTTTTACTTCCAGACCACAAGAACTTTTTCTGCCGGGTGTGGGAGGGGTGGGGGGAGGGGTGGAGGGTGGGGAGTGGGGTTGATTTTAAAAATTGAGAGCTAATTCACATACCGTGAAATTTACTCTTTTAAAGTGTGTAATTCTGTGTGTGGTTTTTAATATATCCTCAGACATGTACAACCACAACCAGGATCTAAGCCAGAACACTGTCATCATCCCCCAAAGGAATCCTAAAGAATGACCTTTGAATTTAGTCTTCCCATTGCTGGTGATTCTTGCACTTAAGTAAATATACCCAGAATTGGTTTGAGGATTCAGCCCCGCTTGGTTCAAATCCTGAGTGTGCCTAATGTCTTATTAGAATTGACTGTAGTGCAGAGTGGCTCAGGGCTCCGAACCCCAAGAATGTGACGCACTATTTTTATGGCCTTACTATTTCCAGCGCCCAGTTTTATTATCTGCAAAGTAGGCCAACAACGGTACATTGCACAAGTAAGCGAGGCAAACAGATAAAGTAGCATGATGCAAGATCAGTAAATACAGTCGCTATTTTATAAACTTTGGATCCAACTAGATAACTCTGCAGCACATTTTTAAATTAAAGTTTTAATTTTGAGATAATTATAGATTCACATGCAGCTGCAAGAAGTAATCCGGAGAGATGACTTAGTTTTCCCCAGTGATATTCTAAAAAACCAGATCACAACCAGACTATTGACACTGATACAATCAAGACCCAGAAGACTTCTGCCCCCACGGGGGTCCCCCATGTTGCCCTTGCACAGCCCTCACTCACTCCCCAACTTCTGATTTGTAACGTCAATAGTGTTAAATCAATGCCAGCCGAAGGTAGTTACCTTTTGAGATTGACTTTTTTATTTTTATGTATTGTTTTTAAGTTTATTTCAGAGAGAGAGAGAGAGAGTGGGGGAGGTGCAGAAAGAGAGAAGGCGGGGAGAGAGAGAATCTCAAGCAGGCTCAGCCCAGCTTGGTACGAAGCCCGTTGTAAGACCCGATCCCCTGACCCTGGGATCATGACCTGAGCGGAAATCAAGAGTCGGCCGTTCAACCGACTGAGCCACCCAGGTGAGCCAAGTTTCCAGAGTTTTACTATTACCATAATGCACATTTATGCAGACTTCGTGGTTTAGGGAAAAACCCTCTCATGGATCTCATCTGTTCCACTCAATAGCTTTGCGAGATTGACAGGGCATCACAGTCTCATTTTATAGTTGAGAAAACGGACTTGCCCAACGGGAAACAGAGAAGCTGTGTTTGAATATGCGTTTCGGGCAGCCTAGCGAGGTCCCTGTATGCGGTGGCCGTGGGGCGGAGGGGGGAGGGTGGCTGCGTGGAGACAGATGTTAACACAGTTAAAGGCAGTTGTAGGTGAGCACGGCTGGATAGGAAACCTGCTGAAATTTTCTGCTTAAGCATGACCTTCCCTGAAGGTCATGGGCTGGGACCGATGCAGGCCGGAAGCACAAGTCTCATTTCTGCGACTACTCAAGTCCCGGAGATAAGCAGAGCTCAGTGTCCTGAGACTCTGAGAAATACCACTTTCCCAAGGGAGCCTCTGCAGAAAGAGGGAGGGAGGTCACACTCGCCTAGGAGACGGGGACTCAGACACCGTTGACGCGGGGACCCTGAGGGAAGTCCTAGGCCAGCAGAGGAAACGAGCCCTGCTGTTTCTCAGCTGCGTGGCTTAGGAGCCGGCTCGTGCACACGGTCCTGAGGGCCGGCCGCCCCGACCGTGCCCTCGTGGTGGGGAAGGTACGGCGTGCCAGGCAGTGTGCAGAGGGCTCTCGTGTGTTCCGTCATCTGGTCTTTGCCACAGTCGCACGAAGAGAAGCTGTTTTCATCCTCCTTGTTCAGCTGAGAAAATGGAGGCCCACAGATGGTTAGGGAGCTTGTCCACGACTACTTGGACGTGAGGAGTACAGCTGCACCGTCGGGGGAGCCTACGATCTGGGATTCGGGAACCTTCCTTCACAGATACCCGAAGAGAGAGGAAAGAGTGGGTGTGGGGCTGAAGGTGCTTGGCTGGTCCGGGCCGGCACTGTGTGTGACTTCGGGGCCATAAAGGGCCTGGCGCTGAGTCACCCAGCTGGGCCACGGAGGTGACGGGGGTGTGGGGCTCAGATTGGGTGTATTTGAGGATGGGGGAACCAGATGGATGCGGGAGGGGAGGCTCATCTGCTTGTATTTCCAGGCACATTCTCCTCCCACATAAAGACACAGGGGGACATAACGATGTTGGCAGGGGTCTGCCTGTGGCCTTGGGCCTCCCCCTTCTCATGACGTGGGGCACGACAAGGATCAGGCCCCGGACACCCGCCATGCCCGGACTCGCTTCTGTGAACTTCCTGACATCACAAGCGCTGTCCCCGCCCCCCCCCCCCCCCCCCCCGCCCCGGGTGGACGAGAAAGTGGCCACGACAGTGTCTTGCACAGCTCCGTTAAGAGCCTGGTGACTCTGGCCTGGCCCCTTTTCCAGACGAAGTTGCCCTTGTCGGTGACAAAGTAAGGGAAGGGGGGAGGGGCGGGATACCCAGTCCTCAGCACAAGCTGCCAGGGAGTCCAGCCCCTTCCGGGAGGGTGAGACCTGAGCAGCACGCGGAGCAAGGCCTTCCGAGGCTAGAAGGGATGGAACATTCCACCCCAGGCCCAGGACGCCAGGACCTGGGGCCCACCCGCGCCCCACTCATCGACCTCGCGGCCCCGCAACCTGAGGGAGGGATATCCTGCTCCACTGGGGACACATTTGCAGCCCCCTCCTGAGAGAGGCAGTGCGTCAACCAGACTGTGTCCACAGACGGAAACGTTCAAAGCTGCTGATCGATTGCTTCTTCGCGAGCAGTGTGCTCCAGTGATCAGGAAGGTGGACTTTGGGGCGAGCCGGCCTGGCTCTGATCTTGACCCCCACCCCCGCTTCCTAGCTGCGTGTGACTTTTGACAAGTCAGCTACCTTCCCCCAGGCTCAACTCTCCCCCTCGCCCCCTAAGACGGGGATATGACTCAGCTGAAATTCTCCCGCCACAGCTGCGGCTTTAAGTGCACCGGTGCAAGCCGCGGGCTCGGCCGCGGCTGGTGCAGCTAGGAGCCCGGTAATTATTAGATGCAAATAGACATCTTGTCGCCTTCAGGACAAGCTGCCACGTGTGCCTCCTGTTCCCACCCCTCCTCGGTCCACGCCAGGATTTCTGTGAATTTCAGGTTGCTGGGGCTCCCGATTCTGCCCGTGTTGCAGGATGAAAGGAGGGCGGCCGCCCCTGGAGTGAGCTCTGCGTGGGCGCCTCCCTCGACCCGCAGCGCATCCCCAGGTCAGCACACGTCCGGGCAGTGCTGGCCAGGCGAGCGTCGGCTGGCTGGGGCTGCAGGGGACACAGAGGCACTGGGGTAGGTAGATCAACAGGCCATCGCTGGCAAGGACCCTCAGTTCAGAGCTTCCCTGTGGCAGTGGCGGTTCCATGGCTTGGAGCAGAGGTGCTTGGGAGGTAGCCAGGTTAAAGGATGAAGGCACCAGCATTCACCAACACATCTGATGCTGGGGCCGTTGGAAGGTGTGTGCTCGAGGGGGGCTTGGGTGGCTCAGCCGGTTAAGCATCGGACTCTTGATTTCTGCTCAGGTCATGGTTCCAAGGATTAAGCCCCGAGTCGGGCTCTGCACTGAGCGGGAAGCCTGCTCGGGATTCTCTCTCTCCCTCTCTCTCTCTGCACCTCCCCTGCTCATGCTGTGTCTCTCTCTCAAAATAAATAAATAAAAATTAAAAAAAAAAAAAGAGAAAGGTATGTGTGTGTGTGTGTGTGTGTGTGTGTGTGTGTGTGTTTACAGAAACATCACTGACATTCATCCATTCGTTAAACATCTATTCTGCATTTTCCAGGCACTGGGTTCAGAAATGATCCTAAGAGCACGCCTGCCCTCACAAAGCTGGTCATCGTGCAGGAGAGACGGACCAAAGACACGCAGCCTAGATAGTGTGGTAGGTGCCGTCCCAGGGACCACAGACGATTGCCGATGACATGTGACATTCCACTAAAAGCCATCCTGCAGGGCAGGGGGTCCGTTTGAAGGAATGTGGGAAAAGTTAGGAGTCAAGCCCATGGCACCACTTGCCAAAAGTCTGTGGCCCAACACTGCCCACGGGGTTCCTATCCGGCCCCAACTAAAAGGAGAACAAGCAAACCGGGTTTCTCAGCTTGACGGGATCCTGGCTCAAGGGCACAAGTCTGCAAGCTTGAGGCCACCGCTCCGAAAAGAAGAGCAAGGCAGAGATAATTCCACAGTGTTAACGTTAATGACCCAGGGAACTGGGGGGCTGACTTCCTCTGCACCCTCCTCCGCCCGCCATCACACATGGGTGATGGCCTTCTGTGGGCCAGGAATGGCAGCAGCCACTTTGATGTCAAAGTAAGGAAGTCCCAGTTCAGGGGGGGCATAGACAAGTAGGGGGCCGAAGGCATGATGTGTGGGTTGAGGGCCGAAGGAGGGAGCGGCAGTGTCTCCTGAGGGAGGGCTCAGGAAAACCTCCATGGAGAAAGTGACCTCAAGCAGTACACGCCGAAAGGCTGGGGCTTTTTGTTTACGTGGCCTCGGCTGGGCCTGGCCGCCTGGAGTTCTCAGAGAGCCTCACGCCTCTTGCCACCTGCAATCTGTAGACGGGCTTTGTGGTTCTTGGAGGAGACATCGTGAGAAATCTCTGCACAGTAAGATCTGTCGGGCATCGGCAGCACTTCAAGCTCCTTGACGCTGTGGACTAGGAACTTCCGGAAGCCACTGGACGACACGTGCTTTGTTTCCTTGTTGTTCCCCTAACCAACCAAGCTGGGCATCAGGATCTGGCCCTCAAATCTTCTGCGCCAATGCCTCTGGGCTTCTGCTTGGTTTCCTGGGTTATCGCCTACCCAGTAGATAGACTCCTTGCTAACGGAACCCCATCTTGTTCCCGTATTGGGCAAAGCTTCCGATGGGGGGAAGCTGGAGTAGTCTGAGGTCAAGATAATGGTAACTCATGGTTTACGAATGGATGTGAGGTGCACTTGTAGCCCATGCGGCGTGAAAGTCTGCTGGAGGACCTCTGGAAAAGTTCTCTTAGCTCTTAAACAGGATGCAGAGAAGCAGTCCTCTCCCTCCGCTGGGGACGTGGGTGTCAGGATGTGATGCCTGGAGGCGCGAGGAAGTGGCAGCCATTTTACAACCGCGTGAAGGGACCAGCCTGAGAACAAAATTCACAGATTTGAGGATGACAGAGCAGAAAGGTGGAGAGAACCCACGTTCGTGCTTACATTGTTGATCTATTTGAATTAACTCTCAATTCTTGTTACAAAATAATGAGTCCCTATGTTTAAAGGCAGGAGTCAGCGAACTATGGCCCGTGGGCCAAAGCACCCTGCAGCCTGCTTTTGTAAGTAAAATCGTTTATTAGGAAACAGGCACGCTTATTCCTTTACTTACTGACTACAGCTACAATGGCAGAGTTGTAGAGTTGTGACAGAGGCAAAACCTAAGATATTTTCTATCTAGCCCATTATAAAAATGTTTGCCAATCCCCAATTTAAGCCATTTACAGGTGGGTCATCTATCACCTCACACCAAAAAATTGATAACCTTGCAAGTTAGCATGTGGTGTAAATATTTGTCTTTGTCCTCTGTGGTATTACTTGCTTTAAACATTCCAAGGTGCAGTGAATTGGGTCACAAATTCAACGAACAGGTATTGAGGACCTTACAAACCTCTCCGAAACCTAGTAACATAAAAATCACAACGTATTATTACCTCTCCTGGCTCTGAGGGTTGACTGGGTTCGGTGAGTAGTTCTCACCTGGAGTCCCTTACGTGGTCTTGGTCAGATGTTGGCCACAGCTGGACCCGGACATTCAAGATGGCGCCGACAGCTTATGTGGGCTGTTGGCTGTGGCCCCTCTGTGTAGCTTGGGGCCCTCACAGCATGGAGTCTCGGCTCCAGAGGGAGTGTTCTAAAAGGCAGGAAGTGAAAACTGCCAGGCCAGTGAAACACTTTGTGGACACAGTGGACACGGTGGGCCCAGCAGTGATGCTGCCATATTCTACTGGTCACGGCAGACACAGGCCCTTCCCAGTAGAAGCAGGCAGAGAGAAATAATCTTCACCTCTTGATGAGGAAGTGGCGAGTTCCCACCAGTGCGGAAGAGCTTGTGGGATGGAGACTCTGTGCTGGCTGTCTTCAGAAAATCCCGTCTGCCCTCCAGGCACGATAATTCACATCCTTCCCTCAAGCAAAAATGTTCACACCCTTTTGCACCTGCCCCCAAAGCGCATAAGAATCAGATGGAAAAACCTGGAACTTGTCATCTAAATACAGTCCAGGCACAAATGGCTTCCTCTTCCGGTGGTGTTCCTCAAACAGTTTCCTGTCAACAGAACTACCTGTGAACGAAAAAGACAGGCTACCTGCACCCCTACACACAAGCACCCAATATACACTGGGGTGTACAAATACCTGTAGGAGACACTCCTGCTCAGAGGGGGCAGGAAGAACGGGAGGCACGTAGAGCAGTCACTTGTCGGTAGCATTTCTGAAATCCGGAGATGGCTCACATTTGCCACTGAATAGCTCCCTTAGCCGGCTTCCTGCCCATAGAAGTTCGAAGGTCGAGAGGCTTCTTTTCAGTTTTGAGTCGTTCTGCCCCTTTTAGTTCACACTGCTGATGGTGCAGCCATCCACTCAAACTCATAAACACATTGTGGGGTTCCTAGGAATCTTGCAGTTTACAAACGCCACACTCACAAGAGTTTTTGAGATAGGACCCTGTCTGGTTTTGGGCTTAAGGTTAGGATTCTGCGGGGCAATGCTGTTAAAACTCTTAGAAATCTTTTGCCTAGCTGAGGGTTCTAGGTAGGAGGCACACCCCTAAGTATTTCTGAAGTCTTAAAGTAGAGCCACATCCTTGAAAGGCTCTTTGGTCATCCTACTTTATAAAAAATTTACTCTCCGGGCGCCCGGGCGGCTCAGTGGGTTGAGCGTCTGACTTCGGCTCAGGTCATGATCTTGCGGCCTGTGAGTTCGAGCCCCACGTCGGGTTCCGTGCTGACGGCTCAGAGCCTGGAGCCTGCCTCGGATTCTGCGTCTCCCTCTCTCTCTGCCCCTCCCCCACTCTTGCTCTGTCTATCTGTCTCTCTCTCAAAAATAAACACTAAAAAAAATTAAAATAAATAAGAAAATAAATAATTTACTCTCCGGCGGGGGGTGGGGGGCGGCGGATACCGAGGAGCTTAATTTTGAACCTAGGCAATCCTGGATTCTCTCCATTTTCTCTAAATTATATCTGAAACCTAACAATTTCTTCTTCTTGTTCATTTCTCTCTGCCCCTTACCATCCATGACTAACAGGACTCAGGTGACACTTTCAACATCCCGCCTGAAATCTCCTTAGCCGGTCTCACTATCCACTAGTTACATTTTTTTCTTTTCCGCGTTACTGTAGGTGACGGCCTTGCTAGTCACTTTACTCCTGCTTCCAATAATGATTTCCCTCGCTGTCAATTTCCTCACCGTTCTTATAGGCCCCAATAACCATCTTCCCGAGACTCTGTAGGCCACGGCCTGTTCCAAAGCCAATGCCGCATGGTTTAAGTTTTTAATGCCGGACCCCCCCCCTCCTGGTACCCACTTCTGTTCTGCTTATCTATTGCTGTGTAGCACCCCCCCCCCAAACTTAGTGTCTTGAAACAGCAATATTTAATGTTTTCTCATTCTGACTGGTCACAGACGAGTGGTACTCCTTGGGGTTTCCCACGTGACTACAGTTAGATTTTGACTGGAGCTTGTCCTTTGATATGGTCGAGGCAGAATATATGGATTGATGAGAGAGAAAAGTCAGGGTTGTATCTTGAAAGACTAATATGCCTGACTAAGGAATTGAAACTTTAAAACGTAGCCAGTGGAAAGTCCTGAAAGGATTTGGGGCAAGAGAGTGAAGTTACCATGTTTTCCTAAGAAAACAATGAGAAGCAGTGTGGGGACAGGGACAAAGGACAGGCCAGAGAGGTGGAAACTTTTGCCGGCAGCTGTGCAGAAGGCAGAGGTGGGGGCGAAGGAGAGGAGAGGAGAGGAAAACCTGACGTGTAGGGACAGAAAGTCATGTTGAGGCCCATCTGTCTTCTCCATCACTTCTGCTTACCTTCTAATAGAAGTCTAGAACGGAGTCGTTTTCCTCTTAAAGCATCCTGGACGGTACTCTGGGCCGTTGGTGGTTTAGAAATATTTGGAATTATGGGTAATTTTTTTTTTTTTTTTAAGGAATCATGTTTTAATAGCCCCAATACGGCCTTATTTTGTTCCTAAGTCTTTCAGAGGATACTCTTGCGAATCAAAGGCCGTGTTCCCCCGCGTCCTTGTCATCTTCTGAACCTAGTTATCTCCTCTGCTGTTCACTTGTTGGATGGTCTCCCACTTTTGGCCACTTCCTCTTCCTTGACATGCTCTCCTCCTTTCCTGTCCAGAACAACCAAGTTTCACTTTCCTTCTACCCCTCAGCTGCGTCTGCCTCTGTTTGTGGGTGGTCCCCTCCTCTACTTGGCGCTTACACCTTAGAGCTCCCGGAAGCTCAGTCCTGGGCCCTCCTCACCTCTCGTTCCACATTCTCTTCTTGAAAACCTGGTGTTAAATTGAGCGGTGTCTCGCACTTCCTCGCTCCCATGACTCTTGTGACAGTTAGGACTGGGTTTGACTACAAGTGGCAGTAACTTAAATACTATAAAAGTGATTTTTCTTTTCAGGGAACTAGTCTTCTTTCTCTGCCGTTGCTCTGCCGTTCTCAACATCGGACTTTCACCTCACGGCCCAGGTTGACCCCTTGGGCTTAAACCATCACAACCACACTTCTGCCAGCAGGGACCGATAAAACAGGAGGAAGGACATACTCTTTCCTTTTAGGATAGTTTTTAGAAGTCATAATTGACCCTTCCTGTATTTCATTGGTTAAAATGTAGTCAGGCAACTACTCCATTCAAGAGAGGTTGGAAAAGAAAAGAAAAACTCAAGGTTCGACTGAAGAAGAAGGGGTAAGTGGATGGATATTTGGGTACAACTGGCAGTCTTTGCCATAATCTCCCAAGTACATACCTCCAGGCTACGCTTCTCCGTAGCTCCTGCCACTTTGCGATCCAAAGACATCCCAAACCAAATATCCAAGACTGAGCCCAGGGGGTCTCCCAAGCCTGATTCATTTCTTAGGTTTCCTTTCTCAGGGAAGGGCACCCCAATATATCCAGCTGGGTAAGCCAGAAACCTAGGGGCCACCCTTGATTCTTAAGACAGAGAGCATTACTTGTTTACAAATCAGTCTTGCCATGGCTTCTCCGGGGCAGTTTAGTTCGCTGCCCCGCTGTCTCTGGGCTTTGTCTCCTAGTATCCTTCAACCGATGGTATATGAGTAGACATTTCCTAGGCCCTGTCCAGCTAGAGGATTGCAACATACTTGTGTGTTTTGGCTTGGGCCCTTGGCCTCCTGCCACCCGCCATGGAAGAGCTCACCCCGTGTAACCATAGGTCCTAGAGTAAGAGACACATGGACCCACTATGACTTGACACAGAAATGTCCAACCAATCTGCAGACCTATATAACAAGAAAGACAAAAAGATGACCGTAAGCCACTGAGAACTTGGGGTTGTTTGCTTTCAACATTATGGTGGAAACCATCGAAGCTATTTGCTGATCTATTATAGAAACCCAATTAATGAAGCCCTCATACTGCCTTACCTGCTCCTTCAAGTCCTGTCTGTTTGTTTACCTCAGTTACATCTCTCGAATCCAGTCACTCCTCTCCATCCCCAGGGCCACCATGTTAGCCCAAGCCATGGCGACTTTTTGCCCAGACCACTGACATAAGCTCCTGTCTGGTCACATGATCTCAGCTCTGGCCCCTTGGCATTCAGCTCTCCACCCCGCAGCCAGATTAACCTTTGAAAATGGCCAACCTCATTTTACAACTGGGCTGGGTTTCACCGCGATCTTGACCCGAGTGACTCTATTATTCTCACCTCGGTACAGATAACGAGGGGGCCTGCCCATCCACAGCGTCACTGTACCGCCTTTGACTGTATCCAGGTTAACTATTTCACTGTTAGCTCTCAGGGGAGGAAGCGGGTCCTGAGCCTTTGAGGAGGGAGGGTGGGGGATAGTTTGTGTGTGTTGAAAGGTGATTCTCACTCCTGCTGAGTAAACGATGGGTGAAGTGCAGTGAGAAAGACCGGCCCCTCAGCCCGGGCCACCTTCACACGTCACACAGCTCTCACACAGCTCGTTCCCCAACAGGTGCAGTCTGCAGGGACTGCGAGGTTCCCAGCTGGTTCTCTGATGCCTGCTGGGGCAGAGGTGGGGCAGTGTCTCCATGCCGAGGACGAGGACGCTTCCCTCTACGTGGTTTCCAACAGCCACGAAGTCTCTCTGGCCTCAGCCTTCCTGCTTCTCATCACTTCCCTCCTCCCCACACAGGGGCCAGTTTATTATCTACTCATTTTAGGGGAACTTTATCCCCTCGATCTCTTCTGGCCATTGCCTTTTGATTCACTGAGAGCTCTGCTCTTACAAAACAAAGCTTGGGCTTTCACAACTGTTATCTCTGGAGTGAAAGTCACTGCTTGAACCTTGACCCTGTCTTTGTTTCTGCTACCCAGGAAAGCACCAGTCTTGATTCTCCCCAGGAAGAGATGTGCGGAGTTAGACATGCACAAGAAGAAAAGTACAGCGATACACGAATATATTTGCGAGTAGCTCAAGGCAGGATAATGCCCAGGCTCCTCTCCCACTTAAAACTACTCAAGAGCTCCCTATCCACCTTAAGATAAAGAATACGACCTTAAATCTGGTCCCAAAGAGACTAAATGCTCTGGCTTTTGCCTTCCTCCCCAGCCGATTGTCCACCTGGAGGTTTGAACACCAGCCACTCCGGCCTGCTTTCTATACCTTCAAGGAGCTCCCTCTCCCATTGGGTCTTCTGTCTATCCACCCTTGGCTCCCACTCCTCCTTCCTCTGGGAAGCACCTCTAGACCCGCCCAGCCTCTGTGGCTCCTCTGTAAACTCCCTGAGCTTGACTCCTTTTACCCAAGGTGTTTCTTTCAGTTGCAGGATTAGGAGATCACTATCTCTCTCCCTGAGTCTGTAAGTCGCTAGAAAACTGACACGCCCTTGCCTTTCTCACCATTGGTCTCCAGTGAACAAACGAATGAATGAAGTAGATGGATGAATGGATGGACAACAGGGATTGTAGTTACTCTTTAAAGATGATCTTGCAACCCTAGTCTGGGTCCTAATCCAGTTTGGTCCAGCAGAGTGAACAACGAGCAGACCTGGCCTTATGAATGGCCAGAATATATAACTGCCTATTTGGAATAATTTGAGATGGGAAAATTAAGTCCCTCGAAACCACCTGCCTCCACCCCTTGGAAATTTGAACGCTCAATGTTATTCCTTTGAGTTCAAGAATCTTCTACCAAAATTCAAATAACCCTAGGTGAGTCCAGTCTTCATGAACTCTATGGTAGGCAGCTGAATTCACAGCTGAGCCCGGGAAATCAGGGGGAGTGGGAGGGGGAGCAAGAGAAATGGAGAGGTGAGGAGGGACACAGAGATCGTGAACGGGACCCTGGAAGAGAAGTCAACACATCAAAGCTGTCATCAGCCTCACGGACTTGCCAGGCTCTGATGCTTTTATTTTCATGCTTTGTGACCCAGCAAAAAGTCATTTCACTGTTTTGATTTTCTTGTTCCCAGGGAATAAAGATACAAAAACAAATAGGAGAAACTTCTTTAGGGGTAAATGGAAGCACATAGACATAGAGCCCAAGTGTTTAGCATTTGAATATATCCACTTGGAAAGCTTCACTCATTCGCCTGTTTATTCATTAAAGAAACACTATTGTTGATCCTGGACCGGGCACTGTACTAGGCGTTAGAAACAGAATGAACAAAGCAGACACTGTTTCTCCCCCACAGAATAGTGGGGACTTTCCACAAGGGCTTTTAGAGAAAAAGACACATGTTCTTCTGGGTCTGCCCGGACTCCCATGGCTTATAACTTCCTGGAAATGTTAGGATGTGGAGATTTGGGGAAAGTTGGGGGTTATATTGTATTCTTAGGAGGCCCAGGGAGCTTTGAGGCAGGAAGGAAACAATATTCTCCTTTCCCATCTTTTTCTGTTTTGGTGACAGGACAGAGGACGATGAGGGGAGAGAGGGGTGACGGCTGGATGCTGGACTCCGGGAAATGTCACCATTGTGGTCTGAGTGACTCTGATGGCCTGATGCCCAGCCTGCAGCTTTGAAGCTTTGCTGCAAATAGAGGAAAGATGTCTGATCTGCAAAAGAGAGTTTAAATGGCTGGTGATGAGAATCAGTTAAATTTGTGGCATCTGATTTCCTTTATTCCCTGAAATGCAACTTCTACCCTTCCTCAATTACGTAAGAGCTGGAACCTTCACGTTCTAGCATCCTACCCTTAATGAAATTCCTTCTACTCCTTTTCTTACACATATCACACATCCTTCCCCGTAGGCCATCACAGAGGGCACGTACAGAGGAAAGCCATTCTGCAATTTCAGTAAAAGCCGTGTCAAATCCTCCTAAAGCGTGCGTCGCTTTGAAAGATCAATATTCCGGGGCGCCTGGGTGGCGCAGTCGGTTAAGCGTCCGACTTCAGCCAGGTCACGATCTCACGGTCCATGAGTTCGAGCCCCGCGTCGGGCTCTGGGCTGATGGCTCAGAGCCTGGAGCCTGCTTCCGATTCTGTGTCTCCCTCTCTCTCTGCCCCTCCCCCGTTCATGCTCTGTCTCTCTCTGTCCCCAAAATAAATAAACGTTGAAAAAAAAAATTAAAAAAAAAAAGAAAGATCAATATTCCTCCATTGGCAATTTCCCCTAACGTGGTCAGTTTAACAAAATGCAATTTGAAAAACAAAAACGTGAGAACAACTGCGTCCTTACAAGTCCTCCTTAATTTCCTGCCCTCCGACGTTTCTTAGACTTTTGCATGTCCTACCTCATCGTTGGCTAAGTGAGAAAGCCGAGAAAATGTAAGAGGAAAGCGTGTGTGAGTCAGAAGCTCACCTTGAGCTGGCCGACGTGAGAATGGTGTGGAGGGAGGCCTGGGGCTCATTGACAGGAGGGGAGAAGGGTCCCGGAGCCAAAAACTGGGCAGACGTCCACCTAAGAGGTCAAAAGCAAGTGGTTCTTTGTCACGCCTGCCCTCGCCAGGGTAATTATGAGGATGATGGGGATGAAGGTAAAGAGGTGGGGAAGGAGTCTCTTACTCTCTGGGAAAGGTGTCTGGGCTAAAGGGTTGAGGGTGGTTAACTGAGAGAAATGACTGTCCTCTTGCCCAGTGGTCCCGAGCTCCGTCCTGGGCTCCCCTGCCTGGCAAAAAGGACAAGCTTTCAAAAGAGCCGCTTACACACGCT
The DNA here is from genome assembly GCF_022079265.1 of Lynx rufus. Taxonomy (NCBI): domain Eukaryota; kingdom Metazoa; phylum Chordata; class Mammalia; order Carnivora; family Felidae; genus Lynx; species Lynx rufus. The sequence continues at coordinate 9,038,150 of NW_025814823.1, forward strand.
CTGCCTGCTTCCTCACCAGCCTCTCCCCATACCCACCTTTGCTCTGAAACCGTGTGGCCAGGTTACCGACAACCTCCATATTGGCCAGTCTAATAGGCTCTTGGGTCTTTACGTCGCTTTGTCAGACACACTTGACCACCTTGTCCATCTTGAATCTCCGTTGCCTCGTCATGGAAGACACCCCACTGTCCTTGTTTGTCCTATTGCACCAGCCCGTCTGTCAGTCTCTTCTGGCCCTCTCCTACTCCTCCGCCGTCACGCACCTGATTAGCAATGTCCCCAGGTTACTGGGGACCATCCTTGGCCCCTTGCATTTCTGTTCTCCTCTAACCCAAGAGCAAGTTCTATTTGCTTTCCTTCAGATACATCTGGTATGAGCCTGTCTCCCTGCGGCCTCCACCACAACCATCTGGGTCAAAGCTACTGTCATGTTTCCTGTGGTTGACCAAGTGGTCTCCGAACTGGTCCCACTACTTTCTCTCTTGCTTTCTCTCTTCTTCTCACAACAGAAATTTTCCACAGAGTGTTCTTTGAAAGGCAAATTATTTACGCTGCTTCGCTACTTAAAATCTTTCAACGATGTTTCATTGCCCGATAGATAAAGGCCAATGTCTTCTCCCAGTCCCCCAGGTACTGCCTCTTCTAGCCCCTCTTGACTTTATGACCTCATCCGTGTTTGTCTCCTGTCTCTCACTTTGTCCCAGGCACAAAGGCCATCCCTAAGTTCTTGGAATACACAAAACTCTTTTCTGCCCCAGGGCCTTGGCACCCACTTTTCCCTCTGCCTACATCACTTTCTTCTATTGCCCGGTGTTGTCTTTGAGTTGTGACTCAGTCAAAATGTCACCTCCTCAGAAAGACCTTCGCCGGTCACCCTATTCTCTGCCGTAGCCCTTATTTTCCTTCATGCACAAATCACCCTTTGCAATCGTTTATTCATTTGTTTATCGCAGCTCCCATTAGACCATAAGCATCCCAAGGACAGGGATAATAAACATCTGTCACTTATCCTTCATGCCTAGCGAAACACCCTGCAGATAACCTGTGCTCAAAGAATGGTTTTTGCATGAATGCATAAGGATAGCATCAATAACTAATACTCTGTCAGTAAGGGCTCTAGTCTTGATTACTGACCTATAGATACTTTTGTTGGTAAAACCTTTTTGGGAAATACTTAAATAGTCTGCGATTGACATCCTGCATTTTCTTAAGAGGTACTCAGAGAATTCCATGCTGCATTAATTTTCAAATAGAACAAAGCTACATTCCTTTAGAAGACACTGGAGCAGGACAATTTCTATGGGAAGACTCTTACCCCAGTGAAAACATTTTCTCGCAAGCAGGATATAAATGGAGTATCTTTGAGAGTAATACGGAAACTGAATTGAATCTCTATTGGCGACAAAGCAACGAGGATAAAGATAAGACCGAAATGCTCTTTTGAGGAATAAAACTACAACCGGCTATCAGTGAAAACTTCCAGTTTCTGACCACCATTCTCCACCCAAAACCCCCAAAAAGTTACTTTGAAAGAACTCTGGGAGTCATCAAACAGGGGGAAAGATTATCTGAAGATGGAATCTGGTTTATTACTCTCTCCCGACAACTTCTAAACTGGTGTAAGATGAAAATAAACTTTTCCAGTGGCAGCAAAATTTTCCACACAAATATGTTCACCATTCAACAATGATATCATTGGGCCGTTTTGTTTCTTAGGACCGAACCCTGGGGAAAAAAAAGATCCATTACTGAGGATTAAGTGTTCTTCATTTCATGTCGTTTTTGCTCAGTTTCCAAACACTTCAATTTTTAGTGAGGTTTCCTAATAATTGAATGTCTCAACAACCAAAACGTAACAATTATAAGTGCTTTTCTTGCTATTTGTAATATGCTTACAAGCATATTTCCTCTGATGTGTAAGATATAAAATTTCTGTTTTCACTGGTTTTTTTTATTTAATAAATTTTGCAGTCATAAAAATATTAGTGTCAGTGCCAATACTTTATTGTAAATCCAAAGCGATATGGACAACATGCCCACGTTGTTGTTTTGTTTCAGTTCTGCGATCACTATTGTCGCCTGGCTCCAGAAACCAGCAGTGGCCAGAGGGGGAGACAGGCCAGCCCTCGGGCACTGTGTCTGTTACGTGATGCTTCACGCCGATTGGAAAGTTTGACCTTTATCGGGTTTGTTGATCACAGTGTTCCTAGCTTACTTGCTGCGATCTTGACCGGGCTGGTGTACCTGAGCCAAACTGAGGCCATGTGGCTTTTCACCTAGAGGAAGAGGACAGACGTTCGCAAGGCATATGGCAAGTGTCTCTCTCAATCACTACGTCACCCTGTGGTGCGGGTGGCACTGGTACCATGTTTCAGCTGAGGACACTAGGGCTTCAAGAGGTTAAGTAGCATCCCCAAGATCCCAAAGCCACTGAGTGTGGGAACCAAGAGCTGAGCCCACGCCAGTCTGACGCCGAAGCCTTTTCGCCTCTGCCTCCCTAGGTCATGGCAGGAACCACCCGAAATTGTGTTTTTGCAAGAACACAGCTCCAGCCTTTCTAAGAGAAAAGGAAGAAGGGTTGAAGTGGTTTTGTGTTGTGCCAGAACACGGCGATGGAATTTCTGAGCCAAGTCCCCAGCTGCAGAGGGTGAAACAACCGAACTGGCCACCGTTCAGAGGTACCCTACCTTCTGCAGGGCGTTCGAGCCCCATATAGAATGGAGACGTGGGGCACTGGGCTGGCTCAGTCGGTTAGGCGTCCGACTCTTGGTTTTGGCTTACATCATGGTCTCACAGTCGGTGATTCTCTCTCTCCTTCTCTCTCTGCTCCTCGGCTCATACGCACGCGTTCTCTCGCGCTCTCTCTCTCAAAAATAAATAAACTGTATTTTAAAAGCCCCCCCCCCAAACAACAACAACAATAACAAAGCACAAATAAAATGGAGAACAGTCTTCTTTTTCACTCTTGCTTCCAAGGCTGGTTAACCCACTAGGAGAATGAGGAGAACCTTGTCTATAGGAACATCTGGGGAGGCTTTCCTCAAGTTCAAATTCCTGTAAAATTTTAACTGCAGGTGGTCCAGTTATTAAGTTGGATAACAAGTGGGGCGCCTGGGTGGCTCAGTCGGTTGAGCGTCTGACTTCGGCTCAGGTCATGATCTCACGGTCCATGAGTTCGAGCCCCGTGTCGGGCTCTGTGCCGACAGCTCGGAGCCTGGAGCCTGCTTTGGATTCTGTGTCTCCCTCTCTCTCTGACCCTCCCCCCGCTCATGCTCTGTCGCTCTCTGTCTCAAAAAAATAAATAAACGTTAAAAAAAAAATTAAGTTGGATAACAAGTACTCCTGCTCTTCCTGCTAATACTACCACAATTATTGCTACTATGGGGTACGGTTTTCAGATACCTAACTCAACCGTCCTTGATTGGGGCTTCCTGGTGGATTCGTGATCTGCCGAGAACGTGGCAGGGTTTTCGAGACACCTCTGGTGTGGCAGTGTTGATGACAACTGAAAATGAAAGCTTACTGTTTTCAGTGTTCGGCACCACAGAGGTCACACTTTAGTGGGTACTGTGAATATTTAAAATAATTAAATTGAAATGATCACTGTATTTCATTAAAGTTGTGGGTTCTAACCTAGCAGGAACTTACTATCAACTTGCATTGGGACATGCTGTATGCTCTTTGCCTCAAATTGATTTTTCAATACAACTCACAGGTTTGTTTCAATCAGCACGCATTCTTTCAGGTTATTGTGTTGGCTTTTGTTGTAGACTTCCAATAGAAGTTAGCCGCTGCTAAATTGAATGGCAAAAACGTACCAGTAATAATTGACAAAACATTCATGGCTCGTTGAAGTAAAAATCCTTTGGAAATAGAATAAAACAATAGTATGCGCCGAAAAGTATCGCAAAACACAGTTAAATCTCTCCAAGGTAATAGCAAATCAGAGAGGCTGTCGCCTCTTGGATGTCACTCAATGCCTGCAATAAATGATATCAGCCTTTCTTAATCTAGGAGTTGATTTTAGCAAAGCAATGCAGCTCCATACCAAGTTGCGATAAAATGCAAATGATTGTCAGGCCTTGTACGTTTCCGGGTTTGTAGCTAAAGACTTAAGTGGAGTCCCACCAGGCCTTCCTGGCAACACTCAGTCAACATTTTAGGGAATTAAGTGCCAATAAATCAGAGATCGATTTAGGTTTGGGTTTAAGTTGTACACATGGAAGAAAAGTAGCACTGCTGTATTGGAATTTCGGGCTTTTGTCTTTTATCGTCGAAACCGTGACATTCAGGAATATGGCTCTGCTGACTTCTTAAACTGAGGCCTTTGGTTCTTTTTGCTTTTTCCAAAGGCACGACAGTTTATTCAGGCTGCTATCACCGCTCCTGTTCCCTTACAAGTTTAAAGAAACCGGACTATGTAAGCTACCAGCTCGACCCAAAGAGCTATTTTGTGACATAAAGTCTTTCTCGCAAACCCCGGAAACAATTTAAAAGCATATCAATAAGGGAAATGCTCATAAAGTACAAAAGACCTCGGCGCCGTCTGATTAAGTAAAAGCAAAATTGCCGAATGATACGTACAATATTTCTAGAAAAAGAATCCTCTAGAGGCATGCATCCACGTACTCCGGACTGTAACAAGGACCCCGCGGGAAGAGGAGATCGCAACGGGGCGCAAAGGGGACGTGTCTGGGTCTTATTTTGAAGGTAGACATTAAGGAGCAGAGCAAAACGAGGTGCAAACTGGCCAACAAATAACCGAGAACCCCGAGGCTTCTGAACGAGTCGCAGCGTGTATTAGTTTGCTAGTGCGGCCGTAACGAAATAGCACAGATGGAAGGGCCGAAACAACAGAGATCTGGCTTCGCACAGTTCTGGAGGCTGGGAGTCCGAGACCAAGGTGTCGGCAGGCTTGCTTTCTCCGGAGGCCTCTCCCCCGGCTCGCGGGTGGCCCTTCCTCCCCGTGTCCCCCCGCCGCCTTTTCTCCAGATGGGTGCTCATCGCCCGGGGGACTCTCCCTCTATGGACTCATATCCTTTGCTGAGAACACCAGCCATATTGGACCAGGGCCTGCCCTAAACACAGGGTGCTCGGCCCATAACACAGGGTGCTCGTTTCATTTCATTTGTTGTTAATGGGAATTAAGCCTGCTTCTATCAAATGCAACGCGATTTTGATTTTGATTTTTTTAAGGAGGTGTCGTACCCAGTGTGGAGCCCAACGCGCAGTTGGAACTCGCCACCCTGGGATCAGGACGTGAGCTGAGACCAAGAGTCAGACGCCCGGGGCATCTGGGTGGCTCAGTCGGTTTCTCACCGTCGTGGGATCAAGCCTTGCATCGGGGCTTTGCAGCCATGCTTGAGGTTCCCTGTCTCCCCCTCTCTCTGCTCCTCCCCCGTTTGCATGTGCCTCCTGCCCCCCCCCCCAAAAAAAAAAAAAAAAGAAAAAAGGTCGGACGCTTAAGCGACTGAGCCACCCAGGTGCCCCAAATACTAAACCATTTTAATAAGCCACATGAGGAGTACAATCCTTCATGAACATCTGAACATTGGTTACGCGCTTACCTCAATGCATTTCCCAAACAATTTACATTACAATTATAGGCTCACCGTGACTGATTATTTGAAACGTCAAGTATTTCCACTTCATACTCCAGACCGGCCTGCGTATATTCCACAGCATATTGGCTTCAACAACGGCCATGCAGTTCTGCACCAGAGAGAGACCAGACATACACCAGGGAGGACTTTGAACTTGTGTCCTGGTAAACCAAGTCTCAGATACTACAGCCCCCCTCAGCTTCACACTAAAGAGCAACTTAAAGATGGTACGTCTCAACCCAGTCCTCAAATGCCATTTCTATAAGGTGCCCTCCTTCCTGCTCCCACGGAACTTGCCTCGTATCTCCACTGTCCCGCTCATCAACCGTATCCCGGGCTGCAGAATGCCCTGCTGGCCGTGTTCCAGGCTGGCTTGTGGGTGAGCCAAGCACAGGCTGTGTGTCACCACCTCTCTCTCTCCCTCAGCTTCTAGCAAAGGTGTCCACGCAGTAGGTGTTAGGAGTTGAACTGTATCCCCCACAAACGCACACGTTCAAGACCTAACTCCCAGCGCCTCGGAAGGTCGCCATATTGGAAATAGGGTCATTACAGGTGCCATTGGTTGCGGCGAGGCCATCCCGGGGTGATTCAGGATGACCGGCGTCCTCATAAAAAGGGCAGATTTGGACACAGACATGCCGACAGGGAGCCTACCACGTGGCCACGAAGACAGGGACCGGGACGATGCTTCTGGAATGTCAAATCTTGCCAGCAAACGCCAGAAGCCAGGAGACAGGCATGGAATAAATTCTCGCTGGTGGCCTCGGAAGAAGCCAGCCCTGCCAAGGCCTCGATCTTGGGCCTCTGGCCTCCGGAACCGTGGGGCGATCGATTTCTGTGTGCAAGGCGCCCAATGTGCGGTACTTTCTGGCACCTCGGGGAAACTGATTCCGTGCAGATGAGTCAATAGAGTGAAAAAGAGCCCGATGGAAACCGCCCGCAGACAGCTGGCCTCACTGGGACCTGTGGTTGCCCTTCCTGTAATTATCTGTGGAATCTGATTCTCTCCAGGTGCCTGTCCCCTTGCTGCGGTGTCTCCTGCCGACAAAACGGCACAGGCTCCTAAGTGACAGGAGGAAGGCTTATTTCTGGCACCGCGCAGGGCGCCCGCCTCCTTCTCCCTCCGGGGAAGCAAACATTTGTTTCGAGTGCTGCGGAAGCTGTCCTTTGTTTAAAGGAAGGCCCACCCCAGAGGAGGGGTCAGACGGCAAGAAATGAGCTTTGCGGGGCAAACTTTTTTGCAGGCACCGATTTGTAAACAGCTCGGCCTGCGTTCCCGGGCCAGGCACGGGCTGTGCGGTGACACCCACTTCCTCCTCTCAACGCTTGTTTATCGTCTCGTCTCGGAGACCATTCTCAACGCCTTGCCACCTCGGCTGCGGGTCTTAACGCGGAAGCGGGTCTTGGGGATCCCCAGAGCCGCTTGGGGAACTGAGATAGAGAACCAATCTGCACGTGGGGCTGATGCACGTCCCCCATCCTGCGGGGTGCTAGGTCCTGAATGTTCCGTGGCTTACAGTTCACGTATCCTAGCGGCCGCAGGTCAGACGCCACAAAGTCCCAGTTTTAATGTTTGCTTGCTTGTTTGTTTACTTGTTTGTTTGTTTGTTTCACTATGTATCGCTCAGGATTGTTCTGCAAATGCGTCCCTACGCAAAACACGGCCAGGAGGGGTTCATCTGGAAAAGAAAAAGGAAAGGGAATCCACCTCCTTGGAACAGGGCTAGCCTTCTGTGCAGACGTTAGCTCACTGAATCTCAACAAAGATAAAACCTACTTGGAGACTAGGTATTATGTCTCTGCTTTCACAGGGAGAAATTGACGTTTGGAGAAGTTAAATTGCATGCGCACGTTCATTCGACTCAACGGTAGGCCAGGGATTCACAAATCACACCTGCCTGACTGCCGGGCTGGTGCCTTGTCCACGTTACCAGCAGGGTTATGTAAAGGCTGGGCTGCTGTGTAGACAAGAAGCAGAAAAGCAGGCCAGGGATCATTGCTGTAAATGGGTACAAAGCAGAGCTGAAAGTTTCCACACAACCGAGGAACAGATTGCGGGCTCTCATCTGATAAGTAGGTCAGAGCAATTCCTCAGGAAAAAGAGACTTTCAGAGAAATTTGCTACAGTGGCCTTTTATAGTTATGGCATCAATATAGTTATGCCCGACGTCTCCCACCACTCAGGAGCTGTCTGAGCTCCCTCCCTCGGAAACCGGGGGGCCACGATGGAGCGGGTTCAGTCGTGGGAGGCAGCGTAGGCAGCACGGGGGAGGTGAGTCACAATAGGAGGCAGGGGGCCAAGGAGACGCCAGGCCAGAGTTAGAATGGACAGGCCAGGGCGGGGTCTCCAGGCCACATGGGTTTGGGCCCTGGGGGGTCTGTATGCCTGGGCGTGCACACAAAGGCAGATAAAGGAGCCAGTGCTTGGAAAGGTCAAAGCAGATGGAAACAGGGGAGGTCTGGACTCATCCCCGACCCAGAGGCAATCTGCTTACGTGCTTTATTTTAAGTAGCACCTTTGGATGCACATATGAAGACATACAAACAGGCGTAAACATTTTCCAGGTGGCCATTTTTTATATCATCCCTCACTTTTAAAAAGAAATGTTTATTGGGGCGCCTGGGTGGCGCAGTCGGTTAAGCGTCCGACTTCATCTCAGGTCATGAACTTGCGGTCCGCAAGTTCGAGCCCCGAGTCGGGCTCTGTGCTGACGGCTCAGAGCCTGGAGCCTGCTTAGGATTCTCTGTCTCCCTCTCTCTCTGCCCCTCCTCCACTCTCCCTCTCTCTCTCAAAAATAAATAAAGCGGGGCGCCTGGGTGGCTCAGTCAGTTAAGCGTCCGACTTCATCTCAGGTCATGAACTTGCGGTCCGTGAGTTCGAGCCCTGTGTCGGGCTCTGTGCTGACAGCTCGGAGCCTGGAGGCTGCTTCTGTTTCTGTGTCTCCCTCTCTCTCTGCCCCTCCCCCAATTGCGCTCTGTCTCTCTCTGCCTTTCGAAAATGAATAAATGTTAAACAAACAAAAAAAAGGAATAGCTGGCACAAATGGGTCTAAAAGCAGCTGAGCATTTTTTGCAGGGTTCCCGTGCCTTGGGACGGCCTGCTGAACCCGCCTGCAGAGAAGCTCTAAGGTGTTTCCTCTGGGGAAACACCTCCGTCCCCCTGGTGACCCCAGGGCCTTTGCAGTGGAGGCGAATCAGAGCAGCCCGTTCCTCTGAAGCAGAAGGGCCAAGTGTGGCGTCCCACTGGCCTTGTGGCTCTGCCCGGTCAGTCACCCCAGGCTCCGTAAGTGGACGCTCATCAGCGCCGACCTTCACAGCGCCTGCGGCCAAGCCTGGCATCTCCCACAGCACATGTTCGGGGAGCTGGCCCTGGACCCTCCCCAGTCGGGCCTTAGCGGGGGGCCTCGGGAGTCCGGCGGACAAGCCGGGTAACCCAACATCTGCAAGCCGTTCCCTCTGTCCGTAAAACAGTGACGACACCGAGGAGAAATTGCCCTGTTAAGAAAGAATTCAGCTCCTCGCCATTCCGTGCCTGGCTCTGCCAGCTGCAGGGACTTCTTTCCAGCGATTAAAATAAACAATCCCACGTGCGCACAGCCAACCTTGGGGAGAAGGTGTCAGGAACCAAAGATGCCACGGAACTTGAAATGAAAGGCGCGAAGAGCAGCCTGGCTCTCTCGAGTTGGGAGGCGGCCTCGCTCAGAGGGTCGGAGTCTCGACGACTTTGGAACCGGACGAGAAGGCCGGGCTCACGCGGCGCGGCCCCCGCGTTTAACGGCAACGGAGCCTGGCGACTAGTTTTTCTGGGATCACCACTGGAAGAGAGGAGCTGAGACCGTGGGCTGCTCTGACTGCGGGTGCGGTGCTCCCCCTGCCCAGTAGAGACCACGGGGCGGGGCGCAGGCTCCCGGGGAGACGGGGCCGGGTCTGATTCTGGAACCGGAGGCCTCGGGGGGAGGGCTGCCCACGGGGGAAAGAGCGAGTGGGAAGGAAGCCATGGGGCAAAGGCGAATAGGGTGCTCCTGGGGCCAGAGGGGAGGCCGGCCTGGGGGGCAGGGAGAATTGAAGCTGAGTGGTACGGGTCAGAGGTCATCCTTGCAGAAAGTGGCGACCGAGCTGGCTAGGGAAGCGGAGAGGAAAGGGCGAGCACGGGGCTTCCCAGCCGAGCCCCTGACAATGACCCCCGCAGCTGTGCGGCCACGCCGGGCTGCCGCGGAGCTGAGGCCTCCGTCAAGGTCAGAAAGCTGCCGGCTAGGACGTGCCGCGTGTGTGCGCCAGAAGTCGCCGCTTCTAAACCAGAACCCACCGCCCCTGCCGCGACCCCTACCGGCAGGCTGGGTGTCCTGTGCCCTGTTTCTCTTCCCACGGACCTCAGGTCCGCATCAAAATCGCACCCGAGCGCATCCGACCCCGGGGATCACGATCAAAGCTGGAACGCTCACTTAGCTGCGTGGGAGTCAGGAAAATGGGGTTTTAGCCTCCGCTTGCACAGCTGATGTTGGAACGCTGGAAGGGTCCGGAATGGATGGTGGACAAGCCAGTCCGCAATATTTACTACAGAGGCAGGGCCTGGAGCCCCAGGACGGGGACCGTGCCTGGGAGCTTGGGTATTATGGTCAGAAGCAAGGATGGGGCGCCCGGGGGGTGTGGGGGGGGCTCAGTCGGTTAAGCATCCGACTTCGGCTCAGGTTATGATCTCGCACTTTGTGGGTTCGAGCCCCGCGTTGGGCTCTGTGCGGACAGCTCAGAGCCTGGAGCCTGCTTGGGATTCTGTGTCTCCCCCTCTCTCTCTCTGCCCCTCCCCCAACTTGTGCTCTGTATCAAAAATAAATAAACGTAAAAAAAAATAAAAAAAAAAAGGAGTTGTTGATGAGTGCTTGGGCAGAGTCAGGAAGACAGTGCTTTTGAAAAGACTTCTGTAAAAACATTTTTCAGGGGCACCTGGTGGCTCAGTCCATTACGTGTCCAACTTCGGCTCAGGTCACTATCTCACGATTTGTGAGTTCGGGCCTCCAGTCGGGCTCTGTGCTGCCTGCTTCAGATCCTCTGTCCCCCCACTCTCTCTGCCCTTCCCCTGCTTGCTCTCTCTCTCTCTCTCAAAAATATTTTTTTAAATATAGTTTAAAAAATAAAATTAAAATAAAAAAAAAACCATTATTCAGACCAGATATTTCTCTGACAAGTCTTGGGCAAAGAGGACTGTTCAGGAGCTGGTTGCTGTAATATTCTAAAGTCAGAGATGCCAACAGCACAGAGTGGGGGCGGTGGGGGTAGAGAGGAACAGAATAATAGCTAACAGCAAGCTGCGAATATCTGATGACTGAGGAGACGGGTCACGAAATGAATCATAAACCATGTGCAGAGGCTGTATCACCTGTCCTTGAACTCTCGGCGTCCCCCCCTCCCCCCGCCAATACATGGCTTGTAGGTGATCAATAAACAAAGAACGAGGTGAACGAGAAGGGAAGTCAAACATGGCAAGTGGTTGTCAAAAGGCAGGTAGGTGATCAAATAACCACTTAAAACAATGAGTCCGTTGGTGGCACTGTTATTCCCTCCGTGTAGCCAGTAGCCTGAGAAGTGAATAGAAAGAGCACTTTACAAAGAGTCAAGGGAGGGACTGAGGAGTTTGGGGGGTAGAGAAAGGGGAGACAGTAACAAATGGTGCTGATTCTGCAGCAGAAGGGAGGGTCCCGGGAGAACAGCCTGCACCTTGAGGGTGGCCCCATGTGGGAGTGAAAGGCACCCCGGCCAGGCGGAGGGAACCCTGGCTCAGCCACAGGACAGAGAGGGCAGGCTGGAGCTTCTCCACAGGGACTGTGCAGCAGTGCATCTGAACCTTCTCCCTTTCCTTCCATTCCCCTCTGCCCCTGCCCCCTTCCGCACACCCCGGAGCATCATAATTAGAGCACTAAGGTATACACTTAAAAACCAAAGGACTGGCTGTTGCTGCAAACCGAAATGCTGACACAGAAGGAAGACTTGAAGTAATCTCAGCGAATGCAGACGGGAAAGACACGAATGTTAAGGCAAACAGGGAAGATACTAGATACGGTGCAAACATGAAGATAATCCAACATAAGGATAATTGGCGTCCCTGCAGCAGAGGACTGACAAGTAGAACAGAAGATGTGCTCAAAGAGATATACAAAAAAACTTCCCAGAAGGAACTGAATCTGCTGATTAAAAGTACACCCCACGATCCCGCAGATTTTCACCCTCAGTGCCCTGTTCCGCGGCTCACCCTGGAGAAGCTTTTGAACTCTTGGCATCCGCGGAGAAGTTTCCAGGCACCCGGTAAAACACCATCAGCTCTAAAAGAAACAAGTGAGACTGACCACAGCAACCAAAGCCTTAGACAGTGGATTGGAAGATGGAATCCACTTAAATATAGGGTCAAAACTAAATAGTCATGGGAACACGTAATTACGGAGCACAGTGTATGTGTTAGGAATCTGAAAAATACTAAAGTTATCACACAACCGACAAAAAATTCAGAGGAGTTCAGTTGGAAGAAGCATAAACGTTTTTCATCCATTGGAGAAAGGAATCGATCGGTGTTATCTGACATTGATACAGAAAGTTACAGAAATAAATAATAACCCAGCCTCTTTTTTCTTTTTTTCCCCCCTTCATAATTGCTTTCTTTGATCCTACAGGGATCTTTGGGAAACAGCCCTCTCCCGCTGAGAAACTTTTACGTGACCTTTGACCTCAGTAACTCTTTCACCTCCCCTGAGTCTCTTTTGTCCAGTGCAACTGAAATGCAGCGCCTACAGAATTCAAGACAGCTTCTATTGTACGACCCCGAGTTTCTAAAAGTGACTTTGCTCATTAACTGTCTCTACCCACAGTGTGAATAGAAAAGACTCAGATCGTGGTCTTATTTAGGAGTGAGGGGCTTGCGGTCATCTCTCCATCTTTAGGACTGTTTGAATTCTTCATGATAAAGCAGTTTTTGTTTTGCTTTTAAACTCTCTAAATTTGAGCGTAGCTGACGCGCAACGTTCGCGGCAGGTGTAAACATAGTGATCCTACAACTCTGTGCGTTCTGCTGGGCTCACCGCAAATGTAGCCACCATCTGTCACCACACAAGGCTGCTCTCATGCCACCGACTGCCTGCCCTACACTGTGCCTTTGTCCCCGAGACTTAGTCACTCCATCCCTGAAGGCCTGTGTCTCCCGCTCCCCTTCACCCGTCTTGCCCATCCCACACCCACGCCCCTCTGGCAACCATCAGTTTGTTCTCTGTATTTATAAGGCTGACTCTGATAACATGCATTCTTTAAATTTATTCATTTATTTTTGATAGAGAGACAGCGCAAGTAGGGGAGAGGCAGAGAGAGGGGGAGAGAGAGGATCCCAAGCGAGCTCTGCACCGCCAGCACAAAGGCCCATGCGGGGCTCGAACTCACAAACTCTGAGATCTTGACCTGAGCCGATTATCAAGAGTTGGGCGCTTCACTGACGGAGCCACCCAGGTGGCTCCCCCTGCCACCCCCCTGGTGGCTCACCCCCCTGATCACAAGCATTTTTTGACAAGAGCAATTTATAATTTCTCACGCTAGAAAGGCTGGTGGGAATTACGCCCAGATGATCAGAGCCCATCCGGGGTGCTGTGAAAGTGGGTGACACTTATTCGGGTGGCTGTCTTCAGAAAAAGTCCAAAGTCCCTGGCGGGGCTTCCTAGGTTCCTCATGACACGCTCCCTGCCCACCTTTCTAGCCTCAACTTTCTGACGTACTCGTTCAAGATCGTGTATTTCAAAATCTCAAAATCTCCTGGCCAGGGGCCCCCACCCCACTTTTCTGACACTCCACCGTGCCCCTTTCCCTGGATAATACTCATATTTTTGAAAAAGTGTTATTATTTTTTATTGTGGTAAAATATATGCGAACATAACATTTATCATTTACCCATTTTTTAAGTGTGCGATTGAGGGGCATTATGCGTATTCACACTGTTGTGCGACCATCACCGCCGTCCATCTCCGGGACTCTTTTCATCTTCCCAAACTGAAACGCCGTCCCCATTAAACACTAACTCCCCCCGGCCCCTGGCAACCTTTATTTTACTTTTTACCTCCACAATGTTCGTCCTCCTGTGTCTGCTTATTTCACGTGAAATAGCATCTTCGAGGCTCATCCGTGTTGCAGCATGTGTCACAATGTCCTTTTTTTTTTTTTTTAAATTTTTTTTTAATGTTTATTTTTGAGACAGAGAGAGACAGAGCATGAACGGGGGAGGGTCAGAGAGAGGGAGACACAGAATCTGAAACAGGCTCCAGGCTCTGAGCCGTCAGCACAGAGCCCGACGCGGGGCTCGAACTCATGGAATATGAGATCATGACCTGAGCCGAAGTCGGACACTCAACCGACTAAGCCCCCCGGGCGCCCCCACAATGTCCTTTTGAAGACTGTATGGTATTCCATTGAATGGAAATACCCCATTTTGCTTTCCCGTTCATCTGTTGATGGACATCTGGGTAGTTTCCGCCTTTGGGGTTTTGCGAATAATGCTGAACACTGAACGCTGATGTACAGATCCTTCTCATTTTTCTTTTAAGTAGGTTCCGTGCCCAGCATGAAGCCCAATGTGGGGCTTGAACTCACAACCCTGAAATCACGACCCGAGCTGAGATCAAGAGGTGGTGCGTAACTGACTGAGCCACCGAGGCGCCCCTAAATCCTACTCATTTTTAAAAAATGTTTATTTACTTATTTTTATTTTTTTTGAGAGAGAGAGACAGAGTACAAACAGGGGAGGGGCAGAGAGAGAGGGAGACACAGAATCCGAAGCAGGCTCCAGGCTCCGAGCCATCAGCCCAGAGCCCGACGCGGGGCTCGAACTCACGGACCGTGAGATCGTGACCTGGGCCGAAGTCGGACGCTTAACCGACTGAGCCGCCCAGGTGCCCCAAAATCCTACTCGTGTTTGAAGATTCTACTTGGACATTATCGTCTCCCAAGAGCCCTTCCTGGTTTCCCTGTTTCGGATTGGTACTGGCCCACTGTGTTCTCATGAAATCTCGTGGATATACAATCGTATCTGTCAGGTTATATCACAGTTGCTGGCTTATGAGTTCTGCTTATCACCTGCCTCCACGAGACTATTGGCTTCTTGAGAGCAGGAATCATTCCATTTGACTCAGAATCCCTGATGGCTCACCTATGATGCTTAGAACACAGGCAACGCTCGATCGTATTTAGGGAAGGGATTCATCGGCCAAGGTTGCAGCATATTCTAGTGAAACAGCTGAAAAAAAAAAAAAAAACAGCTGGACCACTGATGTCAGAGAGCGTAAGAATCCCACAGACGTTCTAATATGCAGACCCATCAGAGTTCAGAGCTGGTAGGGAAAGGGGAAAACAAAAGCTGATGGCATAGTTCCAGCCTAAGGGCCCGTGGGTTTGATACCCAGGAAGAACTGATATTTCAGTTGTAGTCCAAAAGGCAGGAAAAAAGCCCATGTCCCCAGTGTGAAGGCCAGCAGGCAGGAAGAATCCTCTCTCACGCCCAGGAGGGGCAACTTTTTGTTCTAGGCAGGCCTTCAACTGATTGGACAAGGCCCACCATATCACAGAGTGCAACCTGCACGACTCAGTCTGCCAATCTGAAGGTTAATCTCATGCAAAACTAGCCTCACGGAAATACTCGGAATAACATTGGGTTGCCCCCCATGGCCCAGTCATGTTGACACGCAAAATTTTAGCCATCGCACATGGCTTCCGAAACCATACACGTGCCCAATTTTCTGATCCCACATAGGGGTGAGCAGGGAAATAACATTAGAAGAATGTGTTTGTCCTTAAAATGCATACACAAGAATCTTAACGGCCTCTTCGTTCAGAATCAAGAAGCAACCCAAATGTGCATCGACAGTAGAATGGAGTTTTAATTGAGGTGTTTTCACATATCACAGATGCTCTGCACCCTGCTGCTGGGAAATGATCTGGAAAGAAAACAAGTGTGAATCGGGCTCCGTACAGGAGGCTGGGCTCCTTATATTCATTCCATGGCTTTCCTGTACCCTCACTTTTCTCCAGTTTTGCTTCACTCAATTTTAGAATATAATGTTCTCAAAATAAGATTTCAAGGCCACATAATAGTGTTTGGGGCAGCCTGTGTCCTATTTTTATATGTATTCTCCTACCCAGCTGTGCTCACTGGTCCCAGCACCTAAGTGTGACAGTGGCCCGTGCACCCAGCCAGGAGGGTTGACTGAGGACCCCACCCCCCCATCCGCAGCTCTCTACCTCCAGGGGGCGGAAGTTCGGTTCCCTTCATGGGAGTTGAGGACCACAGGAAAAAAGTTAATGCGTTCTCTGGTCTGATGGCAGAAGATTCACAGCCGGGATGGAAGAATGGTCCCTCGGGAGCAAGGAGGACAGAGAAGCAGGAGTAAAAAGACTCGAAAGTCTCTCAAGAGGTTACACAACAACTAGCCTGGACCCTTCAAGAATATCAATGTCTTGAAAGACGAAAACAACAGGGGATTCCCCTGGGAGGAAGAAGACTAAGGTTGCGTGAAATTAAATGAAATCTGTGGGGCGCCTGGGGGCTCAGTTGGTTGGGCATCTGACTTTGGCTCAGGTCATGGTCTCACAGCTCGTGGGTTCAAGCCCCGCGTCGGGCTCCGTGCTGACAGCTCAGAGCCTGGAGCCTGCTTCGAGTTCTGTGTCTCCCTCTCTTTCTGCCCCTAATCCACTTGCATTCTGTCTCTGTCTCTCTCAAAAATAAATAAACATTAAAAAAAAATTTTTTTAAATGAAACGTGTGATAACTTGATTGGACCCTAGATTGGGGGTGGGGAAGACAGCTTAGAGAGTGTTATTGGGACAATTGTGGGATATTTCAATATTGGCCGTATTTTAAATAACATGCTTCAAATCAGTTAAATATCCTGACTGTGAAATGAATTCCCTGAATACTTGTCAGTAAATAGATGCTACAGGATTTTGCGGTAAAGGGGCATGAATCCTTTCAAAGGATTCAGCACTCACCTCCCAAATCTTTGTTTCTTTGTATTCCATGTACCTATTTGTCTTTACAGGTCTAGAGAGAAAGCAAATGTGGCAAAACGGTAACAAATGATAGATATGTAGACGAAGGCTACGTGAGTTGTCATTAGACAATGTTTGCAACTTTCCTGTGGGTTTGGAATTTTCCAGATGCAAAGTTGGGGAAATTTTTTTTTAAGATTATTTATTTATTTTTATAGCAGCATTATTTTTTTAATATATGAAATTTATTGTCAAATTGGTTTCCATACAACACCCAGTGCTCATCCCAAAAGGTGCCCTCCTCGATACCCATCACCCACCCTCCCCTCCCTCCCCTCCCTCCCACCCCCCCATCAACCCTCAGTTTGTTCTCAGTTTTTAACAGTCTCTTATGTTTTGGCTCTCTCCCACTAAGATGATTTATTTTGAGAGAGACCGAGAAAGCAAGTGGGGGTGGGGAAGAGAGAGGAGAGAGAGAATCCCCAGCAGGCTCTGTGCTGTGCCCCACGACAGTGAGATCATGACTGGAGGCTTAACCCACCGAGCCACCCAGGTGCCTCAACATTTTCCTAACAATTTCTCGTATTGATTTATGTGTAGAAATGCTTGAAATAGCTTACATGTCCAAAATTAGGTGAAATCCAGGAAGCTCGGAGGCGGCCTGGACTACTGTCATTAAATCCCTAGTGCCTTGCGTCTTTCCTGGTGTGCGTTAAAAATTTCTTTCTTTGCCCTTTGTTTTTATGGAGCTCTAACTCATATCCAGAGATTACATAAAGCACATAAATCTTAAGCGAACAGCTCGGTTGTTAGAGGCGTATGCACACTCCCTTGTAAACATTTCAACATAGAGAACACTTTCAGCACCGCGGAAAACCCCCTCATTCTCTCTCCTAGGTAATCGCACCCCTCACCAGCAAAGGGTAACGTTATTCTGATTCCATCACCAAACACCAGGTTTGCCTGTTTGTGAACTTCATTTAGATGACCTCATACAGTATATATATTTTTTTATGTCTAGCTTCTCCCTTTAATAATGTTGTTGCACGTAGCAGTGGTTATTGTTTTACGCTGCCCTATAATCTTTTACTGTATGAACGATACCGCGATCTAAAAATCCATTCTGCTGTTGATGGGCACTTGGGTTGCCTCTTGTTCGTGAACCAAGTAGCTATGAAGACCCTTGTACATGTCCTTCATGGACAAACATCCGTCTCTGTTGACTATTCATCCAGGAGTGGAATTTCTAGGTCCCAAGATATACATATTTTTAGCTTTGGTAGATAACGACAAGAGCGTTTTGTACCACAGTTGTTCTAATTTACAGGCTCACCAAGAATACGCGAGCATTCGGGTTGCTTCATATCTTTGCCAACACTTGATATTGTCGTCCTTTTGATTTTAGCCATTCTAGGGGCACCTGGGTGGCTCAGTCGGTTGAGTGTCTGACTTCGGCTCAGATCTTGTGGTTCGTGGGTTCGAGCCCCATGTCGGGCTCTATGCTGACAGCTCGGAGCCTGGAGCCCGCTTCGGATTCTGTGTCTCCCTCTCTCTCTGCCCCTCCCCCGCTCGTGCTCTGTCTCTGTCTCTCAAAAATAAAAAAATACCATTAAAATTATTTTTGAGCCATTCCGGTGAGCTACTATTCCATTGCAATTTTTATATTAGACATTTATTAAATGCATCAATGAAAATGATATGCCTCCAAAATGGACTATTATATAGCTACAAACAAACGTGTGTGCAAAGATTTAATATTCTGTGGATGCATACTTATGTTAAAGATGAAAAATAATATATAAACTTGGCTTGTAGTATCTGTTGTTTTTATTTTTAGTGTATACATATTAACAAAGAGGACTAGAAGAAATTCACCCAGGGGTGCCTGGGTGGCTCAGTCGGTTAAGTGTCCGACTTTGGCTCAGGTCACGATCTCACGGTCCGTGAGTTCGAGCCCCGCTTTGGGCTCTGTGCTGACAGCTCAGAGCCTGGAGCCTGTTTCGGATTCTGTGTCTCCCTCTCTCTCTGACCCTCCCCCGTTCATGCTCTGTCTCTCTCTGTCTCAAAAATAAATAAACGTTAAAAAAAATTTATAAAAAAATAAAAAATAAAAAATAAATAAATTCACCCAGATGTTAGTGGTTGGTTCTGGAGGATGGGATTAGTTTCTTTTTCCTCCTGCTTTTCTGTAATCATGAGATGTGGTACAATGAGCAAAAACTACTTTTAAAAACAAAAGAAAACAACGAAGATTCTTTTCAGGAACAGTGTCTGCCTAGGAAAATGAACCTCTTGGGTCAAAAAATAAGCTGTATGTCTCTGGGCCTGTTTCCTCCCCTGTAGTGCGAGCCCACGGCACGACCATGGAATGATGCTTGTCTCCATGGAAGCACGCAGGCAGTGACAGCTTTTGAAAACACAGTACTTCCGGGATTGCCCAGGAGGCAGCACCCTCCAGGGGGAGTGAGAAAATGAAAGAAAACGTCCAGGTCGAAGCAACGTGGCGGATTTCTGCCGGGTCCTGAATTCCTCAGGGCCCGGTGAGAGGGTTTCTGGGATGAGGGGAGGCAAGGGGAACGGAAGTGGGCATCCTGGGCCACACAGGGATCAGGGACAGCGCTGAGGGTGCTGGGAGGGCTGGCTGGGCCTTCCTGGGCTCCCGGAGCAGGGGTGGTGGGGAGCACGTGGGAGGGCCAGCAGGAGGGAGGGGGTCTAGGGCTCCCCCTTCACCCCCCAGCCACCATATGACCCGGTCACTCAGCACATGCGTCCTTGAAGAATCCTGAAACATTAACTGCCCGGGGTCTGGGAGCTTGAGCCCAGCGTAGCTGGCACCTTGTTCCCGTCTCCAGCATCCCATTTGGTTTCCAATCCCACTTTCCCTTCTACATTCCCACCTCTCCACCGTGTTGCTTTGTATTCCTGGTATTTAACGTGGGTCTGTTTCCTGCAGAAACTCAGGCAACTGCTCCAAGCCACAAGTGTGCAGAATTAATCTGGCTGATGTGAGAGGCCCAAGCTTTACTATTAAAAAGAAAGGAAGAAAGGAAAAGAAGGAAGGAAGGAGGGAAGGAAGGAAGGAAGGAAGGAGAAAGAAAGAAAGAAAGAAAGAAAGAAAGAAAGAAAAAGAAAGAAAGAAAAAAAGGAAGAGAAAGAAAGAAGATGGAAGGAAGGAAGGAAGGAAGGAAGGAAGGAAGGAAGGAAAGAAAGAAGGAAGGAAGACGGAAGGAAGGAAGGAAGGAAGGAAGGAAGGAAGGAAGGAAAGAAAGAGAAAGAAGGAAAGAAGGAAGGCAGAAGGAAGGAAAGAAAGAAAAGGAAAGAAAGAAAGAAAAGAAAGAAAGAGAAGGAAAGAAGGAAGGAAGGAAGACAGAAGGAAGGAAAGAAAGGAAGAAAAGGGAAGAAAAGAAAGAAAGAAAGAAAGAAAGAAAGAAAGAAAGAAAGAAAGAAAAGGAAGGAAGGCAGGAAGGCAGGAAGGAAGATGGAAGGAAGGAAGGAAGATGGAAGGAAGGAAGGAAGATGGAAGGAAGAAAGGAAGGAAGGAAGGAAGGAAGGCAGGCAGGAAGGAAGGAAAGAAAGAAAGAAAGAAGACAGAAGGAGGAAGGAAGGAAGGAAGGAAGGAAGGAAGGAAGGAAGGAAGGAAAGAGAAAGGAAGGAAGGAAGGAAGGAAGGAAGGAAGGAAGGAAGGAAGAAAGAAAACTCCCTAGGTGACTCTAAGGGACACCCAGGGTTGACGACCAGCGGTATATCCCTGCTTTTTCTTTTGTTTTGAACACAGCAAACATGCACTTTTTATTATTTTGTCAACGCCACCTCATTCCAAGTCTTTCTGACACGATTCTCAGAGGGGCTGGACGCTGAGTACCTCCATCTCTGATTTCTGTGTCCACCCTCCCTTTTGCGGCTCACGCCTTCTAAAACGTTACAAGATCGGAGAGCTGACCTGTGGCACGATCGTCTTCAGATGTCTCTTTTTTCCTTCACCATCAGGACGATTTGCGACAGAGATCGATTCTTGGGAGATGCGAACGCAGAATCATTTCGTAGTTTTCTCTCATCTTTTTGCACACTAATTTCACACGGTTTGGAGGGCACGTCGATGTCTAGCCGTCCCTTCTAGGTGTCATTAAGGATGTTTATGTCGCCAATAAATACATGCGATGGGCTCTTGGGAGGTCTCGCGCATGGGCTTCACGCGGGCAAAGCGGTTCTGCAGTACACTCGGGGGCCGGGAGTCTTTCCGTCTTTCTGCTCTGCAAATGCAAGGCACTGGCTCTGGCCCCAGGCCGGCCCACCTGAGGGTCACAAGGTGGCTATAGAGGTTTCCATCGTGACATCCATAATAATGTCCGGAGGCAAAACAGTCTCCTGTAAGGTCCCCTTGGGAGTGAGAACTTTCTCTAGAAACACCATCAGCCGAGTTCCCTTTCCAGTTCCGTTTGCCAGGATCGGTCCCATGGCCGCCTCTAAACCATCACGCCGAAGGGAATGGGAGTTAGCCTGGGAGCTGGGACAAGGCCACGCTTCCCTGAGCCACATGGGGGAGGAGGGCGAAGAGTGGAAAAAAAAAAAAAAAAATCAGAACCCCGCCAGCGAGGAAGAGGGGAGTGTGTTGGAGAAGCACTCAGCAGGGCCGGCCTTAATTGCTTTGATCATCACAGAAATCTAGGAGGACACAACTATGAGACGGCATTTCCACGAGTCAAGAGCCAACGGATGGTCTTGGTGAATAAGAACTGCAGCGAGGTCCCGGGGCGCCTGGGCGGCTCAGTAGGTTGAGCGTCTGACTTCAGCTCAGGTCATGATCTCACTTTTTGTGAGTTCAAGCCCCGCATCGGGCTCGTGGGTCACGGGCAGAGCCCCCCTCGGATCCTGTTTCCCTCTCTCTGCCCCTCCCCTGCTCACGCACACCCGTGCTCTCTCTCAAAAATAAACGTTAAAAAAAAAAAAAAAAAAGAACTCCAGGGAGGTCCTGCTCCTTCGGCACAAGTACCTTGCCTCAGTGGTTCCTGGATTCAGAAATCAGTAGCCCGAATCTGAAGCGTTAGTCCGTATTTTTGCCTCCTCTCCCCATCAGCAGACACTTCTCACCCGCCTCACCCCTCCCATCTGTGAAGTTCCATGTATGTGGCTAGACACGGCCCTGCTTCCCAACCCTTTTGGCCTCTTTTGAACAATGTACACGTCTGTTTTTACATTTCAGTCAATAAATCTCATCTCAAATTTTGAATCGCGTTCTTCTGTTAACACGTCTAGTTCCAGGATTATCGTCCAAGCTCTATAACCTGGTATCCATATCTGAAGCCATGTCTCACTGGTGAATTACTGGGTCCTCTACTTTTCCTCTAACGTAAGGCTTATTTTTAAGATCTCCCCGCTTTTGGCTTCATTTTAAAAGTCTCTAAACATAGGGGCGCCCGGGTGGCTCAGTCGGTTGAGCCTCCGACTTCAGCTCAGGTCACGATCTCACGGTTCACGGGTCTGAGCCCCGCGTCGGGCTCCGTGCTGGCCGCTCAGAGCCTGGAGCCGCCTTCGGATTCTGTGTCTCCCTCTCTCTCTGCCCCTCCCCTGCTCACGCTCTCTCTAAAAAATAAACGGTAAAAAAAACTTTTTACAAGTCTCCATATACTTTCTGACATTTTTGCAAGCTACTTTTTGTAGTCCCTGTTGATGCCTGGCATTTAATTTTTGCCATAAAGACTTCTGACAGCTTTGCCAGCTTGCCAGGTAAGTTCTTAGGCAAAACAGTGCTCTCGATATTTATTTTAAAATAAGCTTATGACCCTACAAAATAGGTATTATTCTTATTCTATATGAAAAAAAAAAAAAAAAGATCGAAGCCCACAGATGAAACAACTTGTTCCAAGTCACTAGCTTGAAGCCAGGCCTGACTCCGAAGTCCGGGTATTCTCATTCTGAAATCTGAGGACTGAGGACCAGTCGAATGGACTGTTAAAAAGTGCTTCTGAGAAGCAAGAGGACAAAAAGTGGCACACAGATTGATGGAACCCAGGAAGCGATGCCCCCAGAGAACCAGGGGACCCGAGACGGCCAGGTTCCAGACTACTGGAAAAACAATCTTATCGGGCAGACAGCTGTGAGCTAAACAGCCCCCAAAGTTTTACTGTCGTGTGGAGCGTCTGGGAAGTCCAGAAGCAGCCCCCAGCGGAACCCCGAGGTTCCAGGACCACTTCTGGTCAGCCACGACGCCCCTCTAGATTGTCCCCTCCGCGCATTATTTGAATAAAGTTGCTCTCAGTACACCGTAGGCTTCTCTTACACCAAAACACAGCTCGAGAAATGTAAAAAATAAAAATTAGGTAGTAATGTTTGAATATGTAGTAACTATTCTTTAAACCCAGATAGATTCTCACATCTCAAACACAAATCCCTTCTACAGGCATTTTAAGAACTGTGTGTTCACCTCTTTTTATTGGTGGAAATCCTAGGAGAAACTGACACTCCCTCTTCTCCAGTGTTGACGCCCTATGTCTACACTATATTTCTTGAAAGCTATGATCTTGAAAAAGAGGCAGAACCACCACAACAAAATAGTATTCAAGGACAAACATTTGAGAGCATTGTCAAAACCACCAAATAGTAAGGAAAATGTTTTCATACTCTAGTGCGGGTTTAAACTCTACTCCCCAAGGATTACGGGTTTCTCACTTAATTTTGCCCATGAACTCTTCCAGGAGCCACGCCCCTCTTGCCGAGTCCCTAAAAGAGCTTCGCGTGCCTTGTGGTCTTAGGAAGAAAGCGCACTAGGTGGCGGGGGTGGGGGGAGAAGCCGAGGGGGCCGCAGTGGCCACCGGCTGCCTTGGCCAAGACGCCCACTCCACCAGGCTGGGGTGCCCGCGGTTACAGAGAGGTTGTCCGCCCCGCTCAAGCCCTCCTCTCACCTGTCTGCTGTCTGGCTACTACGAAGCCGTTATGGGGAAAAAACCCGAAGGCTTGCCTGTGACAGTTACCAATAAGGATGGCGTGAGGGCATGCCGAAGTTTGAAGAGTCATTTCCCTTTGATTTTGGTAAAGGCCGGTGCAGTGCGATTTTACTGCAGGACGTAAGGAAATAAATCGAAGGGAAGAAAAAGAGAAAAGCAGTGAAGAATAGGAAAAGGCACCAAAATTACGAGCAGGAGCCATTTAAAAGAAGAAAATATTCTACAACAGATGAAGAAAGTTTTAATTTCTTTTCACATTAAACATTGTTTACCACAATCAGCTAACAGAAATTTCTGCAACATTGGTCAAGATGACATCAAACTAAGGATAAATGTTTGTTATGAGAAAACCTCATTTAATGTGACTGACGATGTTAGATACTATATTTTTCATGATAGGAGAAGATACAACCTATCTCGAAGAGAAAGCAAATAATTCAGATCAAGGAGACATGCTGAGGTTTTAATAAAGAAGAAAAGCTTCGCCTTGTCCAGAACACTTAACAGAGTCTAGGATAATTTAGGTAAAAGAGGTGAGTTAGATACCAAGCACTGGGCAGGGTCACAGGCCCATAATTCAGGCTTTATTTACATTACCAGATCTATGCAGCCTTTACCTTTCGGTAAGTGAGCTGTTATTTTTGGCAGAGGGATCTTCAATAGTAGCCTTGGATATGATAAATCATATTGTAATCATCAGGCAGTCCAAGGAACTATTTTAAGAGGGATAGTTGAGTATTTTCGTGTATATACTATTAAGGCATCTAAATTTTTGGTGTTTTCAGTATATAATTTTACTGCTATTTTTTTTTTCATTTTGCACAACAATGTTATTAGGAATTAAGTGACACAATTCTTTCTCTACTGATGAACCAGTTTATCCATTTTGCAAACTTTAAATTGAGGTCTTGTAGAAGGGAAATTTATAACAGGAGAACACACAGAAAAATATATTGAAAACCAATAGAGAATAGTTTTTAAACCATCATACAAATTCAATCATAATGAACTGATAGTCTTTAACTTTGGAAAAACAGAAGAGCAATTAGAATTAAAACAGGTATTAAAAATAATCACCAGTAGTTTGCTTACAAAAGAACAGAGCCATAAATGGCTTAATTGCCCCATTTAGTAACTACCAGATTCTTCTTTAGTCGAACACTAACGGAATTCACATTTGAGCTAGTCAACAAAGCATATAAATATTTAACATCCGAATACAACATTTTAGTGATAACAGAGACTGCATAATTCTACCCATTGTTGCTCTGTGCACAAATTAACCAGGTTAAATATCAAAGATACACTGTGAATACTCCTGAAACTAACAATGGAATATTACGCAAAATTTTTAAAGACTCAGAAATAAAAGTAGAACACAATTTTAACATGGATGAGACGGTGCTTAAACAACAATCAATTTAATCAAGACCTTTAAAATTACCACTGAAATAAATGCACTACGATATTTTATTTTTAGTTTACAGAAAGAATCTCTAAGTACAGGTTGCAGAAAGAAAATGTTTAGTGCTATTTACATTCATTTTAAAACTCTGCTCTATACAAATTTAATTCTGATCAGTATGAACAATATTTTCGTAGATCTACTGCATATAAAGCCTTTTCATCAAAGCACTGACAATGAGTAAAATAACCTGATTACCTTTAGACAAAGCTGACCATTTGAAACCATTCACACTTAATGTTTTCTTAAGGGCCATGGACACTTAAAGTACAGAACATAATGTCAGCCTGCAACTTCGTTCTCATAAAGGCTAAAGTTATTTATATGGAATATTGTTCTATATACTACACGCCAATCTATATTTAAGTTCTATAGTTAGGTATTTTATAAGTTTTTTATTAAATATATTCTACACATATTTGTAATTTCATCCAGGAAGAATTTCTTCCCAGTGAAAAAATATAAAATCTTTTATATTTTTACAGGTTTAGATGAAACTAGCTCATGCTTTAGTGCTGTGCAAATTGGTTTTAGCATTATCAATTTTTAAATGATTGGTACAAAACAAAAGAACGTCATCCTTAATCATGTAGTACGCCTTAAAAAATCAGCTTTTGATTTTAATACAATTGCAAGCACTAATACCAAATGCAAACTACATAAAGAAACAAAATTGGTTACTATGGAGAATTATTTCAATTTTAAGAATTCATTTGAACCCCAATGAGTGAGTGTGACACTGGACGGTTACAGACGAGCAATTTTGGAAAAATCCAATTTGCTGATCTTCAAATACATAAAATTGATAAGTAAATGAGGTTTTCTATTATCTCTGTGCGGCAATGAACGTCTACGAGAATGGAACTGACCCTCCCACGTTAAGGCTAGGAAGCGCACTCGCACCCCTTTTGTGCTGTGTGGACAAGCACTCAGTGACCGCGGGACTGAGGAGTGCAGGTGTGAAAGGAAAAGCAATTCGTTTCGTCAGCTCTCCGCCGAGTGCTTTAAACAACAGGCACGTTTTGTTTTTTCATTTGTTGCCATGAAAATAGTCACACTCAGTTTTGTACTCTGTGCCAGTGCAGCCACCATGGCTGACTTTGATAGAATTCACCCAACATTTCCATTTCTATTCCATTTTTCCCTCTCCAGTGGGCCCACTAATTAACTTCATTAATTGCTGAGTGTTTTCCAGTGCGGAATTGTGTTTCCGAGCACTTTTAAGGTACCATAAACCATGTTGTAAAATCTGCTGATGAAGAAAATAATGTCAATCTTTTTTAGTGCAAACTATATTCGGAACACTTGATTTGTTAGTTCTGGTGATGAAAATTTCTGTGGCGGCAAAATGGTTTCCGCTAGGAAGGTAACTTGCGAACTGTGCGCCTAGAGATTGACAGCATCCAAAAACCAATAGATTTTAAAACTGCTCAACAGAAACGAAGAAACTAGAAATAAAAACGCATGGTGAAAAAATGTTCTTGGTTCTTTTTACTTTGATGAGGAAAGATGACAGCGTTCATGGGATCATTCAGGTCCATGGATTTACAGGCAGACTCTTCCTAAGGGTTTCCGAAGCAATGTCGGGTCTCTTCTGTCCCAGCAGCGAGAAAGACATAGACCACATGACAGCACACGCAGCACACGGTGTTTACAGGATTACGCAACAATTACTCTCTCCAGTCTTTTCGCGATTCCTCTGACCTAGAGAAAATGCAGAAAAGCCTTGCTTACAAAAGTGCTCGAATCAGGGGCTGGGGGGGAGGGGTGGCATCCAAACATAGTAAGAATTTGTTTTTAATGTCTGCAATTTTTTAATTAAAAAGCTGTAATTATAATTATAGCCTGTTTTCATTATAGCCTGTTTCCAGGATGTCTGGTTATTTGCTTAACAAGCTCTGTCCATAAACAATGAAAACTTCCTTTCCCTCAGAAGGTTCAGAAAAAAACTAAGAACCATTTCGAGTGCCTGTCTCCGCGGCTCAAGTGAGTAACAACCTCTGTCGTACCCGGCTTACCTTGAGAGTTTGGCTCTGGCAATGTCTCTCTGGCCACCAAATGCATCACCGTTGTTTTGCCAAAAGGAAGTTTTAATGCTATGGGAAAAGCAGAAGGTAGTTTGTGACATACATACTGACCGACTGACATCACCAGTCGGAACTGAAACCACTTAAAGAATCGATCGCTTTCTGCAGGACTTCCTCAGCAGACTGAACTTCTTACCAGTTAGAGCACGTCTTACAAAATGAGATTAGGTCAATATTCTCAGAAACAATTCAGAAATTATTCTGCCCAGCTATGGTCATTAGTCTGACACAGATATCCGTAATGCTTAAGAAAGGGGACAAGAGAAAATGCGTAAGAAAGGGGACAAGAGAAAAGGGGACAAGAGGAGAAAAGAAACTAAAAAACTTTTTCGAGACTACCTTTTCTAGATTAGGGAAAAGTTTGGATTAAGAGAGACTTGTTTCTAAATCTAATTATCTGTGAAACATGCAGTCACTTAAGAAAATTACTGCCTTGAACATACCACCGTGGTGTCGAAATAGAAGAAACAACAAACTTAATTTTAAATATTTATTCTCAACCCTGTAGAATTCAGTTAGAAAACAATTTTCTCTCAAAGGTTACTTTAAGAGAATCACTGTCTTGGTAGTCTTAATAATCACTGTTTTCTAATTAAGTCTTAATTTAAAAGGTTTTTCTCATTCCTAATAGAACGGTTTTATTATGAAAAGTTTGAGACGTAGAATAATGTAACACATACCCATATGTCCACGAACCACTTAAGCAAATACAAACACTGAGTTTCATGGTGAATGTCTTTGTTATTCTGTATATAAAATTAGAAGCAACCAGTATAAAACAACTTAGGAAGTTATTGCCACAGGCGGGATGTTTCAGGTCTGACATCCAGAACTACGTTCTCTTCACTGACTACAAACTTAAGGCAGGTTTATAATCAGGCAAGTATGGCCTTCCCGTTACCTGCTTCTGAAATCCTGCTCTATAGGATGATGGTTAACATGCAGATTTAAAGAGCAGTACTAAATACCGTCAATGCTATTAATATTTAACGTAACCAAGGTGAGTTTCCATCTTACTTAAAGTTGGTCAGCCATTATTTGGCCTACTCTCTTGACTTCTCAAGTTCAAGTGAAGTAGGATGGCTCATAAATACACACTACGATGAAAGAAGAGGAGGGACTTTTCCGGAGAATCCCCTAGGTTTGATTTAACAATAAAATGCAAATAAGATTTGCTATTATAAAAAGTCTCATTAAGTCTACTGGGAAAACCTGACTGCACTTAAAGCTGCATATCACTCCTCTTCCATTTCTGGACTCTATCTAATAAGCCAGATCTGGGTTGAAAATCGCATCTCTGCTACTTGCCAACAGGAGACGAGTCACGGGCAAGTCAGTCACCTGCTCCCAGGCCTCAGTTTCCCGTGCCCAAATTGGAGATGGCAATTCCATCACCTGCCCCTTCCAGCTGTATCGATTAAATGAAGTGATCCAAGGAAAGTGCTTACGGGGCTCGGAACAAAGAAAGCAGGCGGTAAACACCACCCTGTTGTGGTCATCATCAGTTTGAGAAAGCAACGAATCTCAGAAAACAGGTAAGTGAATGGAGACGCTGGACAGGCCTGGGAAGCTGCTGGGTAAAGGTTTACCATTTGAAGTTACACATTTGATGGGGATTATTATTTTTCTTCTGCATTTGAATTTTAACTAGAAATAGTAGATATTGATGCTAACAGTATCAAAGAAGGTAAAGGGAAGAGGGATACAAGAATTTAAGAGGCTTTCTCTTTCCTTCCCTGCGGATGCCTCTGCTTTCTACTGTGACACCGTACAATATCCACAA
This sequence comes from Lynx rufus, assembly GCF_022079265.1. NCBI lineage: Eukaryota > Metazoa > Chordata > Mammalia > Carnivora > Felidae > Lynx > Lynx rufus. Next base: position 9,067,033 of record NW_025814823.1, read on the forward strand.
CAGTTTTCAACCTTACATAAAAATCACCCAGGAATTCAATTATTCCAGTTGTAGACTGGGAGATGGGGAGGGGGAGGGGAAAAGAGAGAGGGAGAGAGAGAGAAAGAGAGGGAGGGAGGGAAGGAGACTGCGAGAGAGAGAGAGAGATTTCCTCCAACTAGCCAGCATGTAGAAATCTGCATTTTTCAAAATAAGTATTCCAGCTGATTCTTATGCCAGAGTCTCCAGCACATTTTGGGAAACAATGATCTGGAATGTACTGGATGTCAAACTTGTAGCTGATCTTATTTTCTTTTAACCTTCTTTATCCTTAATAAGACAGTTATCATACCATTTCTTTGGTAGACTGAAATTCTATGCAACTAAAAGGTTGTATCTCAAAAAAGGACATTCAGGGCTATGTTTTAAGGAAACTTGGTAACAAAAGAATTACTAGAAGCACCAAGTCTCCTGGTTTAACCACCCACAAAGTGCCTGAACCCCACCCATGGCTGTACCTACTACTTGTACGGAACCAATAACAAGGATTTCACTCTTTTCCCTTAGTGACACATCCCTTCTTTAGGCAGCCTGACATGTTCACATAATTTTGTACTGAATGATTTGTCCACTGTTGGCGGACACTGTTGGTCCTAAGTCTAATTCAGAGGTTAAACCAGAGCAAGTCTCAGCCATGCAAACCTAGCCTACGCCCTTCTCCACACAAGCCATTCAAACATCTGAAGACAGTTACTACGGCCCTGTGTCCTGTCTCCTTCATTATCCACACTCAAGAACACACGGAGACTAAAAAGAAAAATTGTGACCAAAACACAAACAGTTGAATGTTATTATTCAACCTTTACCAAACACCCAGGTATACTGATCAACTTGAAAGGCCTGGCTTATGCTTCCATGGTATTTGTCTAAATCACTAAGACCAGAAGTCGTTTATTTTGTTTTTGAAAATATTGACAGCAATACAGAAGGAAAACAGTAACAACAAGTCAATCTGTTAATTATACAAACACAAATTCCAAAGAAGTACTAGTAAAAATTTATACTTTAATGGGAATGAATCAGGAGTTTGATTTTAACACAAATCCCATGATCTTCCTGTAATACAAAGTTGAAACTTTGGGGCCACAACAAAAAGATAATGAAAGACGTAAGGGAAATTTCTCACATACGTCAATACTCAAACGGAAACAGAGTCTCAAGATTCATCCACGCAGTTAAGATATTAAATTCAATCAACATCACAAGAGCTTATGTGCAGCAGAGACAATCAAGTAAAGACTAAAGATAGCCTATCCTTCATGAAGGAGTTGGTCCATGCAACTTTGTGAAAGATCTAGAAAAAGAACAACAACAACAAAAAAAGCTGTATTTTATTTATTTAGTTTTACTTATTTGTTTCAAATGTGTAATATATACTTGGAAAAGAACCATCTACAGGCAAAAAAAAAGATTGGGGGGTCAGCTATCTGGAGATGAATGGACTTGCCGAGAGATCAATATCCTCTAATAACTTATTTTATTTTAATGCTTAGTTTATATCACTCATTCATTCTTCAATTTATTTCAGCTAAGACACACACACACACACACACACACACACACACACACACACACACACAGTTCACTGATTTCTCCTACCTGCCCCCTCTGGCAACCACAAATCTGTTCTGTGAGCTTGGTTTATTCATTTCTGTATTTATCGATCATCCTCATATCAAAGAGCATGTGGTGTTTGTCTTTCTCTGACTTATTTCACTTATTTCCATGTTGTAAATGGCAAGACTTCATTCTTTTTTATGGCTGGCTAATATTCCTGTGTGTGTGTGTGTGTGTGTGTGTGTCCCATTTTCTTCAGAAATGCGTATCATCAATAAACACAGGTTGCTTCTACATCTTGACTATGTAAAAGACGCTGCAACGAACATGGTGCGGCTTTTTGGAGTCAGGGTTTTCATTTTCTTCAGGTAAAAACACAGAAGTGAAGTTGCTGGAACATATGGTAGTTCTATTTTTTACTATTTTGAAAACATTTTTAAAAGCTACATTTTGAAAGTAGCTCAGTAGACATCAGTACTTTTTAGACTAGTTACCTAACACTGCCACTGAAACCTGGTCATGAGTGAAATGCTGTCCTGAAATGTTCCACCTGCCTGATACTGTCATCATAAATCATTTGCATCCATCTTCGCCAGCCCTTATCACCCCCTACGCTGAGTGGGTTTTATCCGTTTCTACTACGCGATACTAATGCACCCTGAGGATTCTATCTTGTTCGACCCACTATCTCCGTGTAGCATGTAAGAAATAAATACATGCTGAAGGAACGAATGAAAATATCCTACCTTTAAGGAAACACAGTAAACATTTCATTGTTAGGTTTAGAGAAAAAAGTCATACTATATTTAAACAAAAATATAAAAGTAGATCACCTCATTTGCCTACCAATCTCGAATTATCAGAATACACTTACAAACCCTGCTGGTGGTAGAGAATGTACCCCATTAGGAGGCACTATTGAGCTACATTTCTCCAATCACATGTAAAGAGCAGTAGTACCAAAGAAGTGTTTACTGTGTGCCAAGCACTGTTCTAAGTGCTTTGAAGACAGAGACTAATCTGACCCTCCCGACCTAGGAGGTAGGCACTGTTGTTAGCCCATTTTATCGATGAGAAAAGTGAGGTAGCTACCCCAAGGGTACACAGAAGGAAGTGGTGGCGCTAGGATACAGCTTAGACCATCTGGTTCTAAATCGGCTTTTAATCCCCGTACTACACTGTCTCCCTGATGTTACTCCTTTACCTTCATTCTTGCACGACGGGCAACTGTATCAGTTAGAGTCAAACTGAAAACAAATTATCATAAATTTTTCCTACTTTGTGTGTCTGGCTTTAACTTAAAAATATTACATCTGATTTATATTATCTAAAAAGTACAATAAAATTAAATTCACAAAATAATAGGTATAGACTACTTCTAATGAGAGTTTATTTCATAAGGGAGTAAATACTTATCACAGTGCTAAACTTAAATTTATGAGAATGCAAAATGTAAAGAATAGGCAGAATTTATGAGTTTGAAATTATAATTTTTTTGTAAAATCAGACAATAGCATTTAAAAAATGTTTTTTTTTTTAATTAAAAAAAATTTTTTTTAACGTTTTATTTATTTTTGAGACAGGGAGAGACAGAGCATGAACGGGGGAGGGTCAGAGAGAGGGAGACACAGAATCTGAAACAGGCTCCAGGCTCTGAGCTGTCAGCACAGAGCCCAACGCGGGGCTCGAACTCATGGACCGCGAAATCATGACCTGAGCCGAAGTCGGACGCTTAACCGACTGAGCCACCCAGGTGCCCCTAAAAAATGTTTTTTAACATTTATTCATGTTTAAGAGACAGAGACAGAGCACGAGCGGCGGAGGGGCAGAAAGAGAGGAAGACACAGAATCCAAACCAGGCTCCAGGCTCTGAGCTGTCAGCACAGAGCGCGAGGGAGGTCTTGAACCGACAGACTGTGAGATCATGACCTGAGCCGAAGGCAGCCACCCAGGTGCCCCCAGACAAGGCATTTAAACAGACAAATGAATAATGCTGCCTGAAGTAAACATTAAATCCCATTACAAAGGTGATTATTACCTCCTAATGTGACATTTCCATGTAGAAATCGTCCTTGATAAATAAGTCGTAGAATATTTGGACTGCTGACCTGCTCTTCCTCCCAGTCTGAAAAGAACGAGTGAACTGTTAGGTGTGTTTAAAGACAGAGTTAAGGTATTATTTCATTGTTCAAAACATTCAGATGCAAATCGGATAGAGAACACATCAAAGAAGACACCTGGAGCCTCCCAATAATGGAAACAGTCACCACTCACAACAGTCAATCACTGCAGGCCTGGTTCTTTGTAGTGCTTCTCATTAATAAGAGCTACAGAAAGACTAGTGTTCGCTTAAGAACAAAATATAGTCCTGAAGGTTAAAACTTAAAACAAGATGGGGAAAAAAATCTAATTCTAGGTAAAGTGAAATGTCATTTGAAAATTAATTGCTATTACCAGTAATTAACAAAGAATATTACAATGTTCCGATATCCGTACCTGTTAAATTATGTATCTGAAGCTAGAAACAATTTAACAAAGATTTTAATATACCCATATAGAGAATAACAAAAACATTATACCTCAATAAGGATGGAGAACAAAAACTTTTAAAGTAACAAAAAAAATTAACAATGTTTACTTCTGGATGTTGATTTATTACATTGTCTTCTGAAGCCAAATGATAAACATTATAGAAGACACAACTTTTAGTTCACTTTGCCCAAATACTCAGACGAAACTCGAAAAATAACATACATTAGAAGATACTACACAAATATGAAAGCTAGGGAAGTATATAAAGAAAATCAAAGACAAACTGGAAGGGTAACAGAATATTTCACTTTGTGTATAACGTATGTTATAGTGAAATATGGAATACTACTCTGTTAAAATAATGATTTAATAAGGACTGGTACCAGACAGGGTCCAGGGTTAGTAATTTTACTAGCTGGTGGATATAATAATTTAAGTTCCTACTGTGACAAAGATTGGAGAATTCTATTACCATCTTTCTCAAGAATTCTAGTATGATGTGTTTGTTTCCTACAGAAGCTCCTATTACCAGGAGGTAACTATCAACACAAGGATGAGTTTAAAATATCCTAAAGAGAAGTGACAGAAAAGAGGTAAGTAGAGCACTTTCCTTCTGAGTGTTCAAAATGATGAATATGAACTTGATAAAAGCGTGCCCCCCACTGACTCAGAACAACAGAAATGGGAGAGGAGACATGAACTGGAGTCATTTCTCCCCCAGCTCCCGGTACCTTTTCTCCTGGTCCGTCCCCCCCCCCCCCCCCCCCCGCCCACCCGCCCTTAGGTGCCTCTGTTGCCTTCTGATCCTAGTGCTCTCAGGTCCCTCTTCTTCTAAAAGAAAGATCAACTAAGCCTTTACCATTTTAGTATGGACTATTCTGAATTCACCACACCCCAAATTACTGTTTAATAGACTATTTCTGGTCAAGATGAAGTGTCCATATAAATAAAGACAAACGACAGGGTCTAATTCACTGGAAAAAAATATCCTAAAAATATTTAAACTATTGTTTTGAGATGCAGAAACTTAAAGCTACACACTTCATTATTTTAGAGACTGTTGTGATTTCCATGCACTTCATGGGTTTAATATGCTATCTACCCTCCCCTCTCAGAGGATCTAAAATTTAGCAAGACCTATAGAAGAGCAATGCTTTAAGGAGGAATTTCAGCAACTAGGAACATGTATTTAGTGGCTACTGTTTTGCACCCCAACCCGGTAAGAGCTAGGTGTCTGATTACCCCGCCTAGTAGCAATATTCCGCTCAACTGTCAGAGCAGACCAAGGACAACTAACTGTTGCCAAAAGTACACCGCACCAAGTGGTTTTTTTTCTACTCATTTAATGTTTACTACACTTTCATTATTAGCACTAATATTTCATATTAGCAAATATTTACATGTGCTGACCTTTAGCGTATTGAGATAAAATGTAGAGCTAGGTTTTTAATTTAAATATTTTATATAAAATAAAAACGACTGATTCCTATTCCCTGCATTGTCTAAAACTGCAGAGCAGAAGTGGTAAACTTAGGAAAGGCTGGGCTCAAAAATTTGTATGTGAAAATAAGTAACGTAAGATTGATACGATTTCAGTGCTCGTAGATGGCGGTTCATTCATTTGGGACACCATTTATGGCAAACACCTGCACTTGAGTCCTGTCTTTGTTTACTCTGTCAGGATTTTTAAGGAATTAAAAGCAATTTTAATATCTAAGTCTAACAATTATGATGGTAAAGCTATTTTTTTTTTTTGCCACAAGTTACAATGCTGCCCTCCACAAATTACTGTTTAAGAGGGACTGCCCTTTTTTTGTCTTGTGTAACATTTTCTACAATACCATCGATGTCCAAACTGACCTTTACCCTCTCCTCCCCAAATCATAGAAGTAATCTTCTATATCATATTTAGTAAAACATCACTATTAGACAGGTATTTAAAAATACTTCTCCAGGGGCGCCTGGGTGGCGCAGTCGGTTAAGCGTCCGACTTCGGCTCAGGTCATGATCTCGCGGTCCGTGAGTTCGAGCCCCGCGTCAGGCTCTGGGCTGATGGCTCAGAGCCTGGAGCCTGTTTTCGATTCTGTGTCTCCCTCTCTCTCTGCCCCTCCCCCGTTCATGCTCTGTCTCTCTCTGTCCCAAAAATAAATAAACGTTGAAAAAAAAAATTAAAAAAAAAAAATACTTCTCCAGGGCACCTGGGTGGCTCAGTCAAGCGTCCAACTTTGGCTTAGGTCATGATCTCATGATTCATGAGTTCGAGCCCCATGTCAGCCTCTATGTGGACAGCTCAGAGCCTGGAGCCTGCTTGAGATTCTGTGTCTCCCTCGCTCTCTGCCCTCCCCTGCTCATGCTGTGTCTCTCTCTCTCAAAAATAAATATTGAAAGAAAAAAAATCTTAAATGCTTTTCCTACTATAGTTATCTGTCCTGCCTGGCTATGAAGAAAATCTAATATTCTTAGAGCCCCAAGTTTAATCTTCTTCCGCTTTTCTGAAAGTCCTTCTTACCTCTAACCTTTAGGTTACCCTTAGAAGTAACCATTCCCTTGGTTACCAATGGAAAAAAGATCCAGTCATTTGAAAGTATTTGTCTAAACCAGTGTTTCTCAAGCATAGGTCTATGAATCCTGAGTTCATGAACAACACAGCCGTGCTCCTAGGGTCTAAAAGTCCTCCTCAAGAATTTTTAAATCATGCTTTCGTTTTAATGATAATCTGGAAGAGATTACCCACATCGTTCAAATAATCACCTTGTACTGCCTTGGGATTTATTGCCCACATACGCACTTTATGGTCGTACTGGCACCAAGCAGTACCTCTTTAATTGTCAAGAGGCTCATAAGAAAAGGACGGAGGTTGGCTCAATACGTAAACAATGCATTCTTGCTAAGTGACAATTGGGTACACTGTGTGAAGGAAGCTTTTGTGGTGAACCTGCAGATAACTGGGTCCTCATACAGCACACAGTAGCAGAGGCAAGCCAAGCTCAACGGTCCTTTACTTGTGGTGCAAGCAGGGAGTTGGTTTTAGCAAATACACATCATCTGGCACATTAATGTTGTTAATTTGAACATTATTGGTTTTTGAGTTATACTTGTGCTTGTGGTTGTATATGAGTTAATAAGGATAAAGCATCTTAATTGGGTTTTATGTTTCTATCTTTAAAAAAAAAAAAAACATGCTAACAAAAATAATTGGAATCAGCACTAGGGAATCTACAGGAATTTTCTTCCTCTAAAGGAGTTCCATATATTATTTAAGGTTCAGAAACACTGATCTGATTGATTCATTTTGAATACACTGTGTTCTTTGTTGAAATGAGTCTTGTCCTTTAAAAGTCCAAATTGTTTTCACTAGTAAAATTAAGTGAAATCAGCTGAAACCTTCGTATCACTGTAACACATGCCCTAAAAAGGATCGAGATGACTGAGGCAAAGTTCAAAGGAAAAACACAAGCTAACGACTCACTTTAGGATGGCAAGACAAAGTCTTATTACATGGAAAAGAATCAGAGAAGAAAGGAATACCATCCTCCCCTCTCTCAAATTTTGTTTTGTCATGGATACTGGCTTGAAAATGCAATGCGTAAATGGATTTTGTACCTTCTTGCCCCTTGTAGATCAGAGGACACATGAAGTGACATGAATTAGAAATTTTGTGTTAAACTCAATGTTAAACTGGTTACATATAGGATAGAACAATGAGAATGCATTATAATTTTTTTAAAACCTTGTTTCTCTTTCCTCTTACTTTGTGTTCTGGTATAAATAGATTTACTGATATGAAAGTGTGCCCACGTGTTAGCTATGTTGTGTTTTCCTTTTAAAAACTAATTTTTATTTACATTAAAATGGTTCTGAGGCAAAAACAGGGGTTTTGCAAACTGGCTCCTTCCCCATTTTGCAATGAGGTAGCAGGAGAGCAAAACCTAAGGATGAACACAGTGTTCCTTCCCCTTTAACGCTGAAGCCTGATACCCTCAATTATTTGTCCTTCTTTTATATCTTTCTAATTTTTTCAAAATGTTTGTGAAACAAGGTAGGGTATCAAGAATTAACATTATTCATTCTCAAGAGAAAAACACCACTCACCCATTGGCCAATTGTCATACACATGCTTCGCAATGTCAGAAGCAGAATCATTAGGAGAAAACAGGAACTCTTTTGTTTTCCCGCTTACCAAGATGAGGCGCAAATTTATCTGAAAGAAGACAATGATTCTTTTAATATAAATCTTGAAATTTTTAAAGTAAAAATATGACTTTTCATATTTTTGAAATAGGCTTTTCATTTCAATCACATTCTAAAGTATTACTAAATGCCATTTTCTGGTTTTTACTTATTTAAATTCTGTAAAGTCTTTCTTTTTTAAAGAATGGGAATTTCGCATATGACTTTATTTCCATTATTTTATTTATTATATATGGGGGCAGATATATTTGCCTTAATAAATGAACAAAGGAAAACCAAAATTCATCATACTTTTATATTTAATTGCTCTAACAATGTTCAGAATTGGACTTTTATATGTTATCACTATTACTGTAATATACATACTACCCATTGAAAAACAAAAGTGTTGACCTTGCAGATCACATCACTAAATGGGAAAAAAATTTAGTTGATAATCTACTTCTTAGAAAAAAATGAGGAGGGAACAATAAATTATACATAGCATTTTAGCCTATAAAAATCACTCAAGTCTAAACAAACTAACCAGAAACAATAAAGACTCTACAGTGGTTAAAGGAGGAATCAATAATAGTAGCTGTATCAATCCCAAACACAATCATTTATTTGGGGACAGTAAAGGAGGAGCTATGTGTGACAAAGGCCATAAATTCACGCTCAGTGAATAACCTAAGGTAAATAAATAAAGGAATTAAAGTTTTTGAGATCCAATGAATTTACATTTCCAAATAAATATATTTGTTTATACCTTTTGTAACACATTTCTAAATGTTCACTTTTTTAAATATTTTTTCGCTATCCAGAATTAATTTGATGTTACTTTTAAAAACTATGGTATCACTCATTTCTCTGTTACGGAAATGCAGGTGGGGTTTTCTGTACTTCTGGGACTGTTAAAGAGAGCAAATAAGACCTTCCCCAAAGTTGGGCCTACTCCAGAGTGGAGTCCTGGGACTGTCCCAGCTGCTTTATATATAAAGAACAGAGAAAGTCATTGTACTGGTTTGATTGTACCCAGTCCCAGGTTAGCCAAGCTCTCTTCTTCAGTTACCAATACTTTTTCCTCTAAAAAAAAAAAAAAAAAAAAAATACCAGAACATCTTGAAGATGGCCACGTCTACAATGAATAAGTTGGCTCCCAACACAGTACCAAAGATACCAGGTCACTGATTTACTATCTCTCACCACCATGGCCAATGCCACTTCCCAGTGCCTCAGCACTTTGAAAAAGTATTGAAAGTTATAAAATAACTCCTCTAGAAAAATGCTCTGCACAAACAATTCCTCATTCACTGGGATGTGGCTGGATCCCATATTAGATGGGGTAGATACAATATTAGAAATTGTATTCTAACTGTATGTGCATTGTATCTCCATAAAAAAGTTTTTTAGAAGATCAGAGAAAAATCTATATTCCGGGTGAAAAGCTCTTTCTATATGTTCAGTAAGAATTTCTTGCCGCCTTTCCTAACCAGAGTGGAATTAGACCAAAGAGCCTAATATAGGAAGAAATCTGATGAAATCACACTGCAGCAAACAAGTAAATTCTTTAAGTTCCATCTGAATAATTCAATAATAGTTTGTAAGGACGATTACATTTTAAGAGAGCACCACATATTTATTTCCTATAACAAATCAGTAATGAGTGATTCTTAAGGCAAGAAACCCAACAAGCCTATAATACGAATTTTAGTTGTCAGAGATGCCCTACTCATAGCAATCTCTTTACATGTGAATATTGATAAATATACACTATACTCTGAAATTATATGGAGACTTTCAATGGCTTCCCACTTCTACAATAGTATACGAGCCCTTCAGTCATTAATGCCCAAGAAATTATGCCCCTCATAATGGCTCAGTCACACGTGTTTAACCAGAAAGATAATTAAATTCAAGCCTCCTAAAGATAATGTAAATGATATGAATCTACTTTTTCTCAGAATCATCTTTTTAAGTTCAAAATTAATCTCTACTGGGCTTTTATTCAAATTATAATATCTAAAAATAACGAAGAAAAAAGGGAAAAAAGACTCCTTAGGATCTGTAAAGACAACGCCAAAGCGTACTTCAGATTTTCCCTAATATCCATCAATATGGAAACAGGAAAATAAATGATAGTACATCCTTACTATGGAAATCTGCACAGTCGTTAAACAACATGAGATATAGATCTATATGATTTGACCAGGAAAGGTGTCCACAATAGATTAAACAAAGTAACATACACACCCCCCCGCATAAATATATAACACTAAATGGGTTCATGCAGCAAAGTTCTCAGCATTTCTTTTTTTAAAACTGATACCAATCACTGTCACCAGCAAACTGATGTTTCACTTTTGCTTCATAATCAATGGTCTAAAGAATCTGTGTGCATCTAAGTTTTCAGAATGTTAGAAACTTTTGGCCTCTAGCTGTGTTTGTCACAGGTTAAAAAAAATTTTTTTTATTGTTTATGGGTTGACATAAACTTTCCAGTTTGACACAGGCCTACTAAGCCCTACTGGTTATTCACACTGGCCTGCTTCATGCCCTTAAGACACCTGCCTGCTCCCAGAAAACAGTTCAGTTTGTAACTCATGGTACAGTTTCAAAGTGGCTTTGGGCTACAAAATCAGAACAAAAGGCAAGGTAAGATTTCAAAATCTACCTCAGAGAGAACCTAATCCCCTCTGTGGGTAGGGAAGAAAGACAATATGAAAAACTCTAAGTCTGTATAAATATATAAATCTAGAACTTATCAAATCTTACAGTTAAAACTATCTCAAACTGACAATAACAGTTAAAAGACCGCTTCCGGAATGAAGTTTATGTCCCAAATGAAAAATAACAGCAATAAACTCACAAAATTCAGTTGCCGAGTAAAGGAACACGTTGCCCAACACGCTTCCGGTGCCCGGTACAATGCCTGGCATACAGTATGCGTTATTTGTTTACCAATAGTTCAGTTTCTTCAGTTTCGATATCCAAGTGGAAATATACTGGAAAAGTCAAGCACTAGGATTCAAATCCAGGCCTCAGCGTTCTGGGCGTTTTATCAAATGGCCAGTGTGGGATGGAGAATAAGAATGGATAATAATCATTTCTTGGTAGTCCTATGGACATACGGATACTTCCAACACGTGACCACCTCTGTGCTCGATCTGGCAGGCTCTGGATCGTCACTGTGAGCAACGTGCCACAGTTTACACAAATGCTGTCAGTCAGTAAGGCATTTCCAAAAATAAAATTAATTCTGATCTACCATATTCAACACGTATATTGTACCCAATTTTCAAAAGAGGCTGAAGATTGGGTTACTGACGCGGAAGTCAATGGATGAGTCTAGATCCGTTCTTACGCTTATTCTCTATGTGATGACCTTGCTTCTAGACTAGAAGCTTCCATCTGCCTCAGTATACAGTCAAGTGTATCTTAGGACTGTAACACCAATGGAGGAAAACAGCAAATCCCATAGCCTCTTTTTAGGAAAAGTCTTGAAAGCAATCACCCAGATAAACATCTGGATACACAGGTGGGTCAGTAGTTAACTACTCCTATCATAGTAAAAATTCTCTTGGGGCGCCTGGGTGGCGCAGTCGGTTAAGCGTCCGACTTCAGCCAGGTCACGATCTCGCGGTCCGTGAGTTTGAGCCCCGCGTCAGGCTCTGGGCCGATGGCTCAGAGCCTGGAGCCTGTTTCTGATTCTGTGTCTCCCTCTCTCTCTGCCCCTCCCCCGTTCATGCTCTGTCTCTCTCTGTCCCAAAAATAAATAAAAGTTGAAAAAAAAAAAAAATTCTCTCAAGCTTATTCAGATAAATAATGTTAATTATAGCTACTCTCAGTAAATGCAGGGCATTCCTATAAATGTGAGCTAGTTTCCTTCAAAAGATTATGTTCCAGGGGTGTCTCGGTCGGTTAAGCGTCCGACTTCGGCTCAGGTCATGATCTCACAGCTTGTGGGCTGGAGGCCTGCATCAGGTTCTGTGCTGACAGCTCAGAGCCTGGAGCCTGCTTCGGATTCTATGCCTCTGTCTCTCCCTCTGAGCCTCCCCAGCTCATGCTCGCTCTCACTCTCTCAAAAAAAAAAAAAAAAAAAAAAAAAGATTAAAAAAATTTTAATTTTTTTTAACGTTTATTTTTGACAGAGAGACAGAGACAGAGAGAGGGAGAGAGCGAGAGAGCGAGCATGAGTGGGGGAGGGACAGAGAGAGAGGGAGATACAGAATCTGAAACAGGCTCCAGGCTCTAAGCTGTCAGCACAGAGCCCAATGAGGGGCTCAAACTCACAAACTGTGAGATCATGACCTGAGCTGAAATCGGACGCTCAACCGAGTGGGCCACAGAGGCGCCCCTAAAAAAAATTTTAAAAGATTATGTTCCAGTTAAATATTTATTAATGAAAGATCATTTTACTTCTTTGAAAAGTTAAGTCAGTACCTCAAAAGAACTTTTGCTTGTGAAGCAGTAGGATTCTTGGCTCATCAGCCATGGATTAAAAACAACTCTTGGGGTGCATGGGTGGCTCAGTTGGTTAAGCGTCCAACTTCAGCTCAGGTCATGATCTCATGGTTTATGGGTTCAAGCCCCATGTTGGGCTCTGTGCTGACAGCTGGGAGCCTGGGGCCTGCTTCGGATTCTGTGTCTCCCTCTCTCTCTGCCCCTCCCCTGCTTGTGCTCAGTCTCTCTCTCAAAAATAAAATAAACATTAAAATTAAAAAAAAAACCTCTTATTTACAGCTTAAAATGTGATATACCACATGTACATACTTGTCTAAAAATTAAACTGTTAATGAGGACTCTGAATGACCTCATGAGATGGAGTTATTATGTCATACAATCTCCAAGGATGGCGTCTAGATATCCAAATGAGTGATACATTTCATAATTATTTTTGAGGCAAAACAAATCAAAACAAGACTATTAGTGAGGTAGCTACCACGATCATTTTCTTTAAGGCCAGTGGAAATGATAAGGATTCTTCTATGTATGTAATTTCAAGTTAAAAAAAAAGTTTTTAGTCAAATTGTCATTCCTATTTGTCAGATTACAGCAATTTGGAGAAACCGCATCTAGAACTTAATTCACACAACAATTTGTATTCAATTGGTCAGGATGAAAAAAACTTAGAGGAAGTAAACAGGGAGAATGGAAGATGGAATTAATTGGAATGGTCTTTAGAAATAAGACAGACAACTATGGAGATGGACCATGTCCTTTAAGAGAAATAGGGCTGTTTTCTACCAAGAGATCAACAGGTTCACCAGAAAAGGAGTTCCCGACTTCTCCTCTGAGTCTCGGAAGAATGAGTACTGGGGTACTGCACGTTCAAGTGAGGAACCTTAGCCCTTGTAGTGATCATTCCTGCCCTTTTTGCTCAAGGGCAAGCAAGTGGCCAGTGGAGAGGTGTTAGACTTTCTTTGCAAATCAGTTTTTTTTTCCGAAGCTCTCAATTTATCTCAAGGGGATTATATTGAGTAGATAAAGCCAACCGCAAAAGGTTACAAACTGTGCGATTCCATTAACATAATATTCCTGAAATGACAAAACTATGGAATGGAGAACGGATTAGCGGGAGCCAGGTTTTAGGAAGAGAAGGGGGAGGGGTGGCTGTGTCTATAAAAGGGAAGCACAAGGGATGCTTGTGATGGAACTGTTCTGTGTCTTACCGCGGTGAGTGGTCACATGAATCTGCACATGTGATAAAACTGCGCAGAACTAAACGCAAACGCACACACACAAATGAGTGCGTGTAAAGCTGGAGAAATCTGAATAAAGTCTGTGGATTTTATCAGAGTCCATTTTCTGCTGTGATAACCGTCCTACAGTTATGTGAGATGCTACCATCAGGGAAAACCAGGTGAAGGGGATATGGGATTCCTCTGTACCATTTCTTACATGGGCATGCACACCTATAATTATCTCAAAATAAGATTTTTTGGGGGGTGGGTGATGGGTATTGAGGAGGGCACCTTTTGGGATGAGCACTGGGTGTTGTATGGAAACCAATTTGACAATAAACTTCATATATTGAAAAAAACCAAAACAAAACAAAACAAAAAATAAAGAACATTTAACAAAAAAAAAAAAAAAAAAGATTTTTTTTTTTTTTCAAGTAAGCACTCAGGGGCACCTTGGGTGGCTCAGTCGGTTGAGCGTCCGACTTCGGCTCAGGTCATGATCTCACAGCTCGTGAGTTCGAGTCCCACGTCAGGCTCTGTGCTGACTGCTCAGAGCCTGAAGGCTGCTTAGGATTCTGTCTCTGTCTCTGTCTCTGTCTCTCTCTCTCTCCCTCTCTGCCCCTAACCCACTCATATTCTGTTTCTGTCTCTCTCAAAAATAAATAAACATTAAAAAAAATTTTTTTTTAAACTAAGCACTCAGCTTGCTAAAAATGTATATGGTATTATATGTCTGTCTTTACTTATTTGCATTTGAAGACAAATTAATGCTTTTTAAAAATTAATACTGTATTAAAGTAGCTACTTGATATAGAAAAAAGTATATAAGTCTATCAGTGACTTATTTTAAGACAATGTATAAATTTTAAAATAGACAAGCATATCTTCTTTTCCTAGAGTTATGGATTTATAAACAGTATATTCTGGATTTCTGTTCATTACAGAAAAATGGAATAAGGAAGAAATGTGCTCTTTTTTTTTTTTTTTACATAGAACTGATTTAAAACAAATTATTCACACAACTGCAGTGCTAAATTATGGTAATCATATTTCATAAACTTGCTTTTAGTTGTTCATTTCTTCAAATATTTTCTGAAACAGACAGTGTGATTGGTGTCTGTATTACAAAAGACTTATTATGAAAGCCTTTGAGGATTTCATAACCTTGAAACTATGAGAGACATCATTGTGGGGGAGAGGGGTAGCTAGGATGTAAAATTTAAGTGGTCATAAATATTAGCTGAATTTTTTTTTTAATTTTTTTTTTCAACGTTTATTTATTTTTGGGACAGAGAGAGACAGAGCATGAACGGGGGAGGGGCAGAGAGAGAGGGAGACACAGAATCGGAAACAGGCTCCAGGCTCCGAGCCATCAGCCCAGAGCCTGATGCGGGGCTCGAACTCCTGGACCGCGAGATCGTGACCTGGCTGAAGTCGGACGCTTAACCGACTGCGCCACCCAGGCGCCCCTAGCTGAATTAATTTTAAAAACAAAAAGGAGAACCTGGAATCCGACATTCCAGAGTCGGGTCTTTTTTTTTTCGGTACAGTGAATAAAGGAGTAGAAATGCTAACACCTGCCATTTATTGTGTGGCTTTAATTGTATTTTGGGTACTGCACTTAGTTACCAGTCACCCAGCCCATTTCTGAAGCAGTTCCTCCTACTCCCGGTTTAGAGTTGTGGGAATGCATTTAGAGACTTTAGTAAGCGGGTAAACTGAGATTTGAACCGGGGTGTGCTAACAGCCCAGTATTTGATGTTCACCACTTGGGTCAAGTGAACCAGGTGGTCGTGGCAAATTCCTTACCAAGGTCTCCATACTGGTCATCATCTTAACTACTCTTGCCCTCCCTATGCTCAGACCACAGGTATCTTTTTTCAGCTCCTCAAAACTGCCAAGTTCTTACTTGCTTAAGGCCCTTGTGTGTAGAACGCTGGGTGCCCTATGCTCCCCACCCCAAGCCCCACACACTCTGGCTTCAATGTGTTTAAGGCGGGACGGCATAAATAAATCCTCCTGAGCAATGACACAAAATTTTTGAAGAAAACAGTAGAAAAAAAATTCAAAATAGAATTAGAGAAGCCAAGAAAGCGTTCCTATTCCCCACTGGAATGAAGCAGAAGTCCTATTTGTGGAGAAGTTAAGGCATCCAAAGAAACAGATTTTTACCTCTAAGAAAACACACCTAAATTCTTGTCTATGAATTTACTTGTATTGTGGGGTCATAAACTAAGGTACATTGAGATCTGCTAAATGACTTCAAACTATGGGATCTTTTTCTACACTCTTTTTAGCACTCAGCATGATGTCGATTCTAATACACACGGAATATAAAATCTTTATAGGTAACAACACTAACCTGCCCTGAACCATAGGCAAAGGGGAGGCTAGAGAGTTCTCCAGTTTAAGTTCCAAAGTAAACTTTCATGACATCTCATTTTAGTTGGCATGTGATTTTCCAGAACGCTTATTTTAAAATGTAGGTGGAGAAGGACATTCCAAAGCAACATTTCATGCTTTTTAAATTATATGAACCTGCCAGCTATTTATTATTTTTTGAGCACTGAACACAAGAAACCTTTGGGCTATACAAATGAATTAATATTAAATTAGCCTATTTGCTTTCTAGAAAATGTTGACTGATTTTTTTTTTTTTTTTTTACTCATCAGTGAAGAAACAAAGAACACATTGGGTTCTTGTAAGCACAGTTCAGAATCAAATAATGTAGCTCAAAATTTATATGACATTTAGTGCCTGGCACACAGTCAGTGTCTAATTAGCCATTATCACAAATTATCTATCATTGTCATCATCATAACCATTGTTAGTTTAGTAGATCACATTATACTAACTATACAATGCTCTTTCTTTAAATACTTTATAAAGTACAAAACAAGTCTGGGAAACCCTGGTAAAATTAAAATTCCATGAGAAGACTGAACAACATATTTTCTTGAGAAAGCCTTCCAAATTATTCTTAGAATTATAATCTTTCAAGTTCCAAATCCTGTAAACTTAGAAAACATGTTGGTTCTGAAAATGAATTATGGTTCTGTTTCACATTAAAACCTGACAGTAGGATACAAGCTAGCTGCTTTAACAAGATTTCAACATGCAAGTGTAGCGGTCTAATTTCCTATACATACTATGGACTAAATAGCGAATTTGAATTTAACCAAAGCAGTCTCTCTGGGACACTGGATTTGTATCTAGGGAAACCTTTGTTTTGAGAAAGACTTTCAGGCCTTAGGACTCAATTAAGAACAACAGTTCAGTACAACTGTTTCTGTCAACCAAGCACCGAAGATATTAAATTATAGATAGGAGAAACGGAACTGGCAAAGGCAAAGCGATAAAGAGGACATTGGGGAAGGGAGAGAGTAGCTTTTCCTGTATTTATAATATTATAAATTATCTATTACGTATTTCAGAAGGACGACAACTTCCTTTTCTCTGCCCATCTCCCATTAGTGGAAATCCGATGGTTTATGTTTTTTGGCTAATAGCCTGAAATCATGGGGAAGGAAATTAGTATTTACTGAGTATCAACTATGCACCAGAAGTTTTCCTTACATGTAGTATCTCATTTGAGTAGTTCTAGCACACATCCTATTTTGGTATCTCCTGAATAGTACTTTCTCTTCTCTCTCATCACCTAGCTGCTCTGATAAAACCAGGTATGACGCAGGATGAATCTTTTAGATCTCCACACTTACTCATTTGTCTTGGCTGTGCCATTGCTTGAGCCTTGGCCATATTCCCCTTGAGGTGAGCATCTGCCCTTCTGCTGGGGTATCAATTTCCCTTGCTGCTTCTATGCTATTATCAAATTCTCAGCACTACTCTAAATACTATGCCTTTCACAATATTCCTCAATCATTCAACTTTTACAGAATTCTTCTGGTTCACAGATAGAGAATGCACAAGGGAAAAGAGGCCCCGAGAGGCCGGCCAAGTAGTGGTGAGGCCAAACAGAACCCAGATTTTCTCTCTCCAGGGTCAGGGTTTGTTCTAGCATATACTTCAGTGTCTCCCCAACTCTCTCTCAACCTCCTCCTACAGCTTTCTCAACATTGGACTTCTGTCTTATTCATACAGCCACTCCAGAAGGGCTTGCTTCTCTTAGGATTCACACAACTTGTGAGACAAAATAGTCCTTAATCTGCTACATAGTAGCTGAAAATTAATCCTGTTTCTCTGAGTGATAGAACCTGTATGGAATATATGTAAATGTTAAGAGAAAAAGAGTTCTATATTATACACTGTAGAATAAATCTGGAAATGCCAGGTTAAAAAATTCAAACAAGGTGTCTGTCAAGAGCTGGTGGGGAGAGTAACGGAGAATTAATGTTTAATGATTAAAGATTTTCAGTTTTGCAAGATGAAAAGACTTCTGGAAATGGATAGTGGTGATGGTTGCACATTATGAATGTCTTTAATACCACTGAACTGTACATTTAAGAACAGTTAAGAACACAAAGACAATGGTTTGTTAAAAAAAAAAATAACTTCCCATTAATAATTAATCTTGATCCTCTGAAGTTTTAAATTATTGAAATATAATAAAACAGTAGGGGAGTCATCTCATCTAGGTAATTCTGATACAATAAAGTGTTTCATTTTATACAAAGTACAAGAATGGTTAAGATGGTAAATATTATGTGTATTTTACCACCATCTAAAAACCAAAAAATATTTTTTAAAAATTCAGTTTCTTCTCTGCAAAACTTCTCAGAATCAATCATTCATACGCCAAAATGAATGTGAATCTCTAAGGGGAAGAGGGACCAATAATGCAACTTTAAGCTGATACTTCAAAAGACTGAACACACAAATGTTTGTTAAACAAGATACGAGGCTAGATGCTACAGAAGATACAAAGATGATCAAAACATAATAAGTACTTAGGATTTGCGATAAAGCATTCACAATCACCTCAGGAGGCAGTGGGGCTAACATAAGCAGGTCACTGAAAAAGTTTGTTTACTGAATTTCAAATTTGTCAGACATAATATATTGATGTGGAACCTGATTTGCACATAATAAAAAATCAACCATCAGTGTTATGGCATAATATTTTATCATAAAAAATGTTGAAATAGTTGTAATTAAAATAACCTATTTTATACCTATTGTTAGAGGATGTCAAAGTGACATTCCTTTTTGCAGTATAATTGTGAATTAGGTATTTGCACCACTGCTGAAAGGGCAGGATATACCCAGAAATGGCCTTTAATATTAGACTACAATACACATTAAGATGAACATCTTAAAACGCACAACTAAGGGGCACTTGCGCGGCTCAGTGGGTTAAGTGTCCAACTTCGGCTCAGGTCATGATCTCTTGATCTCTCAAAAGTAAATAAACATTAAAAAAAAAACTTAAAAAATAAAAATACACAATTGCAAAGACTTATCTTTCCACAAACCTTTTTTTTCAATGTTTATTTTTGAGAGAGAGAGAGAGACAGAGCACAAGTGGAGGGGGGGTGCGGACAGAGAGAGAGGGAGACACAGAATCCGAAGCAGGTTCCAGGCTCTGAGCTGTCAGCACGGAGCCCGACGCAAGACTCAAACTCATGAGCCGTGAGATCATGACCTGAGCTGAAGTTGGACACTTAACCGACTGAGCCACCCAGACGCCCCTAAACTTTTTTTTTTTTAATGAGGAAAATGGCTTAGACTTGATGCCATGACTATGATTAGAAAACAAAATAATTTTAATGTGTGCCTTTGCCCTATGAAAGGGAAACAAACGGTTCTCTGAGGGACTGTCCTAGATGACTATTCAAGTCCCTTCCAGCTCTAATGTCATATGATTAGCCATTAAACAAAAAGGTCATGTTATTTAGAAATATAAGAATTTTATTATATATAATAAAAAATATATGTAGGATATGTAAACATTCTAATGACCCTGTTATTCCTATCAGTCACACTTATTTGAATTCATAGAGGTGGAATGATGTAAACCCACTGCCTTCATTTCCTCATCACTAACTCTGCTCTTTAATTCCCTGTGAATCTGCCTTGGAAGCCACACTACTGAACCGTACTCTTGAAGGTCACTTACAACCACCTAATAAGAAACATCAAATAGCTTCTTCTCATTTCTCATCTTCCTTAGTCTTTCTCTGTAACATGTGACACAGTTAATTCCTCTCCTCGTTAGGTTTCTGTAATTCCCCGAGTGTGTTTTCTGAAACACTGGCCTCCATGAAGGATTCTGGGAGAAAAAACAGTTCAGTGATCAAGTGAATCTGCAAAACACTGCTTCATACATTTCCATCTTGGAGATTTGTCATGTGTGTTAACATTAAAAACCCAGAGAATTGCAGTGAACAAATTCACCCAAGACTGTTGTAGTATTTAACCACAGAACCAATGTTCTTTCCCATATTACCTGTTGCCCCCCTCCCAACTCCTCCCACCCCCCCCCCCCCCCACAGATCTAGTGTCTGGTAAAACATACTTTGGGGAATACTATTCCTGCTTCTCTGACCCTCTCTTTTAGCTGTTCTTTTTCCTCTTGTACTCCAAATATGGGCCTTCCAAGGTTCCCTCATCAATCTTTTCTTTCCCCAACACCTTCCCCACACTCTGGGGGTGGATAGGGCTTCAACTGTCACCTGTGTGGAACATTTCCAAACTAATTCTCCACGGGACACCAATTTTGTTTCTCCAACTGTCAGCTGACCATTTCTAATTGGATAGCCTGTTGTCCTCTCAAAGACTATGTTTAAACTTATTTCTTCCTAAATAACAGTTATCATTTCTGCTAAACTCTCCTGGTCTCCCAGTTACTCAGGCTTGAAGGCTCAGGGTTGTCATTTACTCTGCGCTTTTTTCCCCTTTACTGGGTTCCTAAACTCTTGCAAATTCTCTCTGCTGCCTCTCACCCCTAATCCATCTTGCACATTGCCAAACAATTTCAACACCTTAAATTTTTCTCACTGTGCTATAGGTAGCTAACATTTACTAATCACATACAAGTGATACAGTACTTTGCATGAGGTATACAGTTAACTGTTATACAACCCTATGAGACACCACCTCCATGTTGTAGATGGTAAACTAGGACACTGAGATTAAGTAACTTCTCAAGACGACATGGTTCACAATCCAAACTTCTCAGTCCAATCCAATTACTACTCTTCCCCTACCCAAATTTCTATTCCAGCCAAATTCGTTATAATTCTATCCTGCCAAGAATCATAAGAATGAATTCCTGATTCTGTTCATTCAGTTCTAATGCCTCCTTTGAAGCCTTTGTGACCAGTCTGGATGACAGTGCCCATTCCTCCCCCAGGGCTTCCATCCAATCATGGCATGTGCCGGAGCGGCCCTATGTGTTCATGGTTCATCTGGGACAGTTCTGATCTACAGTTGTGGGATTACTATTAGGATGAACAGTGCTCCCTTTTGCTCTCAAAAGTATCTTAATCTACATAATAAATTATAAGGTTATCCTATCTATTATCATTTATTGTAGCAAGATACATTTTATGTATGTTTTAACTCTCCAATTAAATCATGGTCTTTGAGGATGGAAAATCAATCTTAAAACTTCTTAATAGTTCTCTCAGAAGTTACTAACATATCAATAAGCACAGTTGTGGAGATGAGGTGCCTTTGGCTGTTTTGTGTTTCCCAATTAAACCTTCATTTCAGATCAAAAGAAGAAAAACATGTATATTTAATTAATGCATAGTTAACCTCATATGATTAACTGTGCCTGAAAAATAGTAGGTACATAATATACTGGAAGATGAATGAATAATGTACTAGAATATGCCAGACTAGAGACAACATTCCTAGAATATTTCAATAATGTACATGTAACAGTATATCCACGAAGGAGATCTACCAACAATTACCAAGAAGAAAGTGTATTTTACTATTTTTTACTGTTATACAGTTAGGTGATGATAGACTATTTTCCACACACAACTATCTTGCAATATAAACCCTGAAACAGACCACAGTGAGAGTGAAAAACAGTTGCCCTGAAAAGGGAAAAAAGAAAAAGACATTCAAAAATCATTCTATTCTTTACAATATGTTTGTCAGTCAACTCATTATTCAAAAGTGATAGCACGCTCTCCTATTTAGGAAGAATACATTTGTCTGTCCATGAAGAAACCGATTGTTCCAGGCTGCCTGTGCTGTGCAGTCCTATTCAGCTTGCACAGACAATTTGCATCAACCTGTGACTAGGGATACTGTCACTTAGTGGTGCCCCAGATAGCCATGACCTCATGTGCTCTTAATACTGAGGTTCTCATTTATAAATTACTGTCTCTGGAATACCCATGGATTCTTACTTGAATACAAGTATGCTTTAATTATTATTTATTAAATTTTGAAACTTTAACAAATAATCTATCAGTTCACTTAGGATTAGGATGACGAATTATTCAGCAGCACAGTTGTACATAACAAAAAGGGAGCGAAACAGGCAAACAGGCAAAATGCATCAACATCGGCATATAATATTAAGTACGATTTTCAGTACAACACAGCATAAGATCTATGCAGGATATACTATCCAAGAATGTTAGATCTAAGAATGTTAATTAACATAATCATCGAATGCTAGTCACTGGAGATGAATGCATCTTTAAAAAACAAACCCTGAATGTCCATAAAGAGTTGGTACAGAACATAAATCCAGCAACATCAGAACATTTAGTATTACAATGCAGAAAGCAAAACAAATGATAGCAGATGGTTTCAAAGAGGGGAAACAGAGAACTGCAGGGCAGTAAAGTCCAAATTATAAATAAAAGGGAAATGTTCACAAAGAAATAGTTAAGGAAAAGGTCAGATGAACTCCTGGAACAAAGTAAATGACTAATAGCAAAAGAAGAAATGTTTATCAACAGGAAAGATTGTTATGAGTAGATTAGACAATTATCTGAAGACATGAACAAGAAAAGATCAGGAAGTATCGTTGCCAGACAAATAATTCAGGAACTAAAGGACCCCCAGCACTGAGCTGCAAATACCACATTACGCTTTTTGCAAATTTAGAAACTTAGGCTCCGAGATAAAGAAACGTCGTGTAAGGTTATAAAGGAACCAGAAGATAGAACTCTTCATTTGAGCAGTTAAGTGTCACTTGGACTATCTGCTGAGCAAAGCTTTTTTTTTTTTTTTTAAACCAGTGAACTAGCCTATGCTCATGTGTATTAAACAACCATCTGCAGAATATGTGAGAAATTTCAGAAGTTGCTAACTTCTATCAACAATAACAGAGTAATTAACACCATAAAACAGATATAAAAGTCTGGGAAAGATATTTAATGAGTCTCTGGACCTCTTACTATAGGAACTAATGACAGTGTTCCTATCACTTTCATTTCCTATATCAGATTTTATTTTCAGAATATTCATGACGTTAGTGTGTGAAAAATTACTAATCCCTAAGGAACTGTCCTTACTTTATCTTCAAAGTTTTACAAAGTAGGACTATGGCATAAAAGATGATATTTTAGGTAATATAATAAGATTATTTTTTCCCAGGTTTCTGCAGAAGCAAATGATGCTAAGACGCACTCCCTATTAACACTGCAGCTACCACCCTCCATCTTACACACACACTCCCACGCACACGCTCGTACCCATATGTATGTTGACCCTTCTAGCTTACTTCTGTTTGTCAGGTGACAAATAGGTACCCTGTAAAGGTTAATGTAGAGAATACAATAATGATTCTAGAAGGTAGAAGAAGAGGGGCACCCAGGTGGCTCAGTCGGTTAAGCATCTGACTTCAGCTCAGGTCATCATGATCTCACGGTTTGTGTGTTCGAGTCCCGCATTGGCCTCTGTGCTGACAGCTCCAAGCCTGGAAGCTGCCTCAGATTCTGTGTCTCCCTCTCTCTCTGCCTCTCCCCTGCTCATGCTCTGTCTCTGTCTCAAAAATAAATAATAAACATTTTTTAAAAAGTTAGAAGATACGAAGAACACAGATTCCTCAGCAAGGAAGGCTGCTAGTGGATATGATTTTAAATATTATTTTGAGGGGTGCCTGGGTGGCACAGTCAGTTAAACATCTAACTCTTGATCTCAGCTCAGGTTATGATCTCACAGTTTGTGAGTTCAAGCCCTGCATGGGGCTCTGTCCTGATGGTGCGGAGCCTGCTTGGGATTCTCTCTCCCTCTCTCTGCCCCTCCCTGGCTTGTGCACGTGCTCTCTCAAAATAAATAAAAAAATTTTTTTTATAATTTTAAATAAAAAAATAAAATATTATTTTGATCACAACTATTTTTCCATAGCTCCTCAGTTACCAGATTTTATTAATTTTTCTTCTGCAGTGTTTACTGCATTTATTTTTTCCCTACCCCTTGCCCCCATTCTGTCAACATCCTAGTTTAGACTCTTACCAGTAGTCTCCTACTAATTGGTCTTCCTGGGTGTTCTGTGCCACCCCCCTTCCCCCGTGCCATTCTTAATTCTTGTACTACAACTCATCCATGCAACAAATATTTGTTGGACACTTACTGCTGGCCTACTATGTGAATGCTTAAATATTTAAGACCTACAAAATCAAGGGAAATTAGCAGGCACACTTTAGTATGTGCTTCTAAGATCATGAAATTGGCTATATATTTGATTATGTTTTCTGGCAGCAGTTTTGGGGAAGAACTGAATGCATTAGGCCTATGAAATAACAAAGGCAGGATTCCACCCAAAGTTACTGTTACAGTTCTTACCTATTGAAGCCAACAATCCTTGGCAGTCTTAAGCTGCTAACACTGCCACCATTCATTTCACATTTGAGTGTTCAGGCTGTTCACTCATGATTGGAGTTAGGGATTTTGGTTCCATATACTTACACATAAGCTTTTATGTATACAGGATCTAATGCCTTCGAGGAACAGCTCTACGATAAATGGCTTTAATTTAGCAAATACTGGGGCGACTGGGTGGCTCAGTCAGTTGAGCGTCCGACTTCGGCTCAGGTCATGATCTCGCGGTGAGTTCGAGCCCCACATCAGGCTCTGGGCCTACGGCTCAGACCCTGGAGCCTGCTTCGGATTCTGTGTCTCCTTCTCCCTCTGCCCCTTCCCCACTTGTGCTCTGTCTCTCTCTATCAAAAATAAACAAAATATTTTAAAAAAATTTTTTTAAATAAAAAAACTAAAAAAATTTAGCAAATACTAAATAATTTGGATTTCAGCCAATTCTAATTAATAAACTTTTATGTCCCCAAGTTTCATTTGTACATCCATTATTTGTGACCTGAATTACATTTCTATAGAAAAAAGTCTATATATGGCTTGTCAGTTTCCCAGAGAATTCCTTTGTCTATTTAATCTAATAATAAGACTACATATACCTAACATGCAGTGAAAAGTAGTAACACTATTAATAATCACAAACACATATAACTCTTACTATGTCCTAAAAGATCCTCTTTTAGGTATTTTACATATATTGACTCATTTACTCTTGATAGCGACCCTACAGGAAAGTTATTATTATGTCCATGTTTACAGAGGAGGAAACTCAAGCAGAGACTCTAGAACCTGCCCAAGGTCCAACAGTTAAGAAGTACCAGAACTGGGTTTCGATCCAATCCTGGCTCCCAGCTTTGTGCTTTTAGCCACTATGTTAAACTGCCTATAACTATTAAAAAGTTTTAGTTAACTCTGTAGAGCATTCAAATTTTTTAAAGTACACCAGGGTTTCACTTCAAATGACTCCTCTGATATTTCAGGTTCTTCTGAAGTTGAATGGTTTTATTACTTCTCTCATTGCTATTTACTTACTGAATTGCTCGCATACCTTTATACAGAATTTACTTCAGGATTAGCTATATGGTCAAAGATTCTGGGTAAGCTGAAGCTCTTGGACTGCCCCATTCATTTCCAAAATATAGGCTCCCTAAATAAATAAACCTGACTTGTTCTGGCTTTAAAAACAAAAAACAAAACACAAAACAAAAACCCAACAATCTGTTAGAAAGTTAACTGTAAGGGAAAATATTGCCACAACTTCCATAAATCACTCTGGAAATGTACTGAATTAACTTCTGATTCCAGTTGTAAGTGTTGTCTTGTACATTTACTGAGGGCAGGGTTATAGCTGGATAGTTTCATCTGTTCATTTTCTGTAAATTTCCCTCCACCACTGACTGCTCTTGGTAACACCAATCTTGGTAGCACCATCCACTTACCCCAAGAATGTTTTCTGGAAGCAGTTTTGGGGAAGAACTAAAGGCATCGGGCCTACAAAATCACAAAAGCAGAATTCCACCCAAAGAAACTACTAACATAGGTTCAAATCAGAAAAATGTATTGCTATGCATTTGAGGGTAGTTTTTCCATGAAGACAAGACTGAGGTGGGGGTGAAGGGCTTGGAGGATGGAGCAAAAGCTTAATGATGATTCAAACTAGGGAGAAAGAAATGGAGACAGAGTCCCCAAGGAAAAGGGAAAAGAAATCACTGACTCAAAGATCAGGGGTGTAGTATGGACCTTCTGTTGACCTGATAACTTGTGGACAATTGAGGTCAACAATCCCAGATGCTCGGACCACCTTCGATGGGGGCAGGAGTGCAAAATAAAAATCTTGTCCTCAACCCAGGTATAAGTGAACAGACCAGTGGGAAATTTCCCTCCAGGTAGAACAACAGTGGACACATGACTGATCACACTATATGACCCCTCAAATTAGGGACAATGCCTTTTTCTCCCTTGACTTGTTACTTGACTTCAGAGTAATCAAATTTGTCTAAAAACAGTATGTCATTCCTTGGGAATCATCCTGGTATTCTTAAAATTGTACTTTTTTTTTTTTTTAAGTTTTATTTTGAGAGAGAGAGAGGGATGGAGGGAGGGAGAGAGGGATGGAGGAGGGGCAGAGAGCGAGGGAGAAAGAATCCCAAGCAGGCTCTGTGCTCTCAGTGCAGAGCCCCAGACGGGGCTCTATCTCACAAACCACAAGATCATGATCTGAGCTGAAATCAAATGTTGGTTAAGTAAAATATGTCTGAAAGGTGCAGACAGAATCCTAGAATTAAAGGAGTGCAATGTCACTGTAGGATATTTTTGTCAAGATAGGGTTATCTGGTGAACACTGGTAATCTCCTTTCAGGTCTCCTAACACATTTATGTCCACTGGCCAGGGCAGCGCTGGAGACAGACTATTACTCTTCTAACTGCACACAGATATTCCCCAATACATGTTCAAATCTACAGTTTCATTCACATTACATACATGACCTCCATGCATTAGGGAGGCACTTTAAGAACTGTTACTTTACCTTTTACAGCTACTGCAAAGATCAAATAAAGTATGAACATGTAGTGTAAATCCTAAGACCTTAAAATACTGTTAGTCTCATATTTATATAAAAGATATACTTAGCTTCAAATAAAATAGCAGCCCTTGATTTTTCCCTTTCCTAACCTTGCTCAGTTACTTCCTACTTTATATGGGAGGTCTAACATACATGTAAGCCTATAAATCCTCTGAATAGGAGTTAAACTTGTAAGTAAGGTGTAACTCCTCAATTAGATTATAAACTCCTCAAGGGCAAGAATCACAATATCTTCTGTTCCTTTTGTGTCTTTACTTCCTTCTACTTGCTTTCACCATCAGCCAGCTTTTCACAGAGTGGGTATTTGTGGTGGCATTATTAATATCCTTAATGCAGGTGTGGTGGAAGCACTGAGCCATCTGATTATCTTCCCCAATGTGCGTCAATAAAATCATCAGGGGGCCATTAGAGAGGAAGACGAAAATACCATGATTACCATGATCACCAATGCATGATTTCTACAGGAACCACTCACAAGGCAGCTCTAAGAAGCAGCAGCTATAGCCCATATGCTTACTAACCATCCTTCTCCCAAAGAGTCAAGGTCCTTGAACATCTACAATCATTCTATACACTTTTTCAGTCTTTAAACCATTATTATTTTGATAATTTAAATCTGAATAAGGTAGCCTGAAGCACATATAAGAAGATGTAGAAAACAAAGACTCCTAGGTATACAATTGCACAGCTATTACACAAAGAACACATATATGAATTACTTTTCAAACGAGGGAACTTAGCAAAGAAGTTGAATTGTAGAATCTTCGTAAGCGCTCATCAAACTTTACCATTCTAGTAATTTTTGACATGGTTGATATTATTGGTGGTGGTGCTCATAATAACACTAAGATTTACTGACTGCTTACCATGTGTCAGAAACTATGCTAACTACAATTATATGAAAAGGATATTATTATCTTTATTTTCCAGATGGGGAAACTGAGGCCTAACTGAGATTAAACGTCTTGCCAAGGTCAAGTAGAAGATTGAATACAGCTCTGACTACCTCTGAACCACGAACTTAGACTGAGATAGGGTTTCTTAACCTCGGCATGACTGAAGATTTTAGAATGGACAATTTTGTGCTGTGAGGGGCTGTTTTGTGCACTGGAGGCTGTGTAGTATCATCCCTAGTCTCTCTCTCTCTACTAAATGCCAGTGGCACCTCACCCTCTAAGAAGTAATGGCAACAAAAAAATGTCCCCAAACATTGCCAAATGTCTCCTGGGGGGCAGTATCATCTTGGTTGAGAAACACTAGACTAAGCACTTTAACCTGTTGAATCGTCAAGACCACATTTTGGAGAAATCCAAGGCAACGAGTAACTTCATGTGTTAAACTACACAGCAAAAAAGGATATTTCAAACCATTTGAAATAAGAATAACTAAAGATATTCTATGGGTAAGTAAAAATGTTTTGATGGTATTTAAACTCAATAAACTACACTACTGTATTTTATTTTATTTTATTTCCTTCCATATACAAAGACTATAGAGTTTATCATCATTTTATTTCAGACTTTGTTTTGAATGACTTTTGCTTGCTTTCAAAATAAGACCAAATCTTAAAGGACAACATTTGCCACAACTGTGGGTACCGAAAGAAAAGTCCAAAGAGTAAAAGTATTTTATACAATGGCAGGATAAATGGGTGTAGGATAAAAATTCCTAAAATGATTCTGGGATGAGGGCAAAAGGAAAGGAACGACTATATTGCTATCTAAAGGTTTCAAGAGTTTATTTCAAATCCAACTGCCGAACAGCCATTCTTTATCATGTTTATATTTATGATCTTACAAGGGTTTTACTTCTCCAAACACCCTACAGTCAATCCAAACAGATAAATCACTGAGTTTCACAATTTTATTTATGTTTTTTAATGTTTATTTGTTTTTGACAGAGAGAGACAGACAGAGCATGAGCGGGGGAGGGGCAGAGAGAGAGGGAGACACAGAATTGGAAGCAGGCCCCAGGCTCTGAGCTGTCAGCACAGAGCCTGACACGGGGCAGGAACCCACAAACCGCGAGATCATGACCTGAGCCGAAGTCGGACGCTCAACCGACTGGGCCACCCAGGCGCCCCTGAATTTCACAATTTTAAAATGTCTTTCGAAATACCAGTTTTTGACATTTCCTTCTACTATATATTTGACAAAAGATACCAACAAAGTAATATGACTGATAGCTTTAAATTACAGCTCATTTCCCCTTCTGGCCCTAATCAAGTGAATGAGGAGAGGTTTAAATTCCAGACCCTAGATGAATAAGCTCTGATAGCGGATAGGTGGACAGAGTTCAGGAGCAAGAGGAGCTCAGATGGTGTAATCCCTTCTGGATGGTCATTTGGTGATTAGCAGTCATGATCTGTAAAAACCGGTCCCCCTCTTTTACTGACAGATCCCACTCCTATAAATTCCTTTGATGTAAGTTGTTAAACAAAAGAAGCAGAGGAAACGAAGCTATGACATATAAAAATGTTTACTTCTAAAAAACCCCAACAATGTATAGATTTAATATCCAAAAAAAGAAAAAGGTGAAAAATAGGCAGACCAAGTTGATGGAACATTATACAGTTATAAAAATTTATAAAATATGGGAAAATATGGACCCATTCTAGAATAACCTGGTGTGCATCCTAATTAGCAGATTGTATCGTCTGTTAGTAAATTACATGCAAGTCATTCAATTAGATAAAACTGTGTCATGGAGGGAAAAAAGTCCTTTACTCAATTAGTGGGTAGTTACTTCCTCTTTCATACTGATTGACATACTAACCTTTACATTAGTCTACTTTAGAAAAAAATAGTAATAATAACCAGAAAATATCTAATGCCAGGCTGGAAAATGGGGTGTATTACTCTTGCCAATTCCTACTGATTTATAGCAGATGCCAAAAATGCTCCATTAGGAGGGATTCCATAGCCATCTCTGGGCTCAGTATAACATGAGTTGTGATTAATTATCCACGTCTATCATGGGCAACGGGTAGGGCTCGGGGGCTGGGGGAGCAAAGCTGTAGCGCAACGATGCCATGTATTTACTGATCCCAGTCTAATGCTTTTTTTAATTATCCCAAAATCTTTGCTTCATTATACACTAAGTGAGGAGTTCTTTAGCTTAAATACATATTGCATTAAAAAAGCACTTTCTTTGGGGTGCTTGGGTGGCTCAGTCGGTTAAGCATCCGACTCTTGGTTTCAGCCCAGGTCATCATCTCGTGGTTCCTGAGTTCAAGCCCTGCTCTGGGCTCTGTACAGACAGTGCGGAGCCTGCTCGGATTCTCTCTCTCTCCCTCTCATTCTGCCCCTCCCATGCACGCTAAGTAAATAAACTTAAAACAAAACAAAACCACTTTCTTCATTCTGAAATCTGTCTCTGTGTATCACATGGCCATTCCCTGAAAGGACATGCTGTCTTTGCCTTTGTCATCGCTCCTGACCCAGTGATACACGTGCATACTCCTAATTCAGTTTTTTGTTTTGTGACTGCTGATGCTTTACGCAGTAGCTTGCGTGTCAACGAAGCAGTTCTAGGCTTCACAATAACATCTATCTTTTTTCCTACTGTGGGGCTGTATTTCCCAATTCATATTTAATATACTTGATATTGAAGTATTATATTACTTCACTGATAATTATCAGTGTAAGTTTTATGTAATCTAACTACAGACTGAATTATTTCTCATGAAAATTTAACACGTAAATTGAAATGTGCTGTAAATAGATTTCAAAGACGTGGTATGAAAAAAATGTAAAATACCATTAATAATTTTATTTTAATTATATGCTGAGATGATAATATTTTTATATATCAGGTTAAAAACATTAATTTCAACCATTTCTTTTACTTTTCAAATGTGGCTACTAGAAAATTTTTAATTATATTTATTGTTGCACTGTATTTTTACTGACAGTGCTATTCTTTAAATAATCATTTTACCAAATTGTGAACAGGAGTTATGACATTCAAAATTCCCTATATTTACTTACTATACTACTTGGTATCTCCTTTTTTAAAAAATGTTTATTTATTTTGAGAGAGAGAGAGAGCAAGCGTGAGCACATGCAAGCAGGGGTGGAGCAGAGAGAGGGAGACAGGGTCTGAAGCAGGCTCCAAACTCTGAGCTGTCTGTCAGCACAGAGCCCGACATGAGGCTCGAACTCACAAACTGCAAGATCATGAGCCCGAGTTGGATGCTTAACGCTTAACCGACTGAGCCACCCAGGCACCCCTTGATACCTCTTTTATAAACGCCTATGTAAGAATTAAAGACTTAGTACCGGGAAAAACAATTTCCTTTTCCTAAGCAACTGGTAAAATTTGCTTTACAGTGTTAACCTTATTAACCTCATTAAAAAAATGAGGTATGGGGCGCCTGGGTGGCTCGGTCGGTTAAGCGTCCGACTTCGGCTCAGGTCATGATCTCGCGGTCCGTGAGTTCGAGCCCCGCGTCGGGCTCTGTGCTGACAGCTCAGAGCCTGGAGCCTGTTTCAGATTCTGTGTCTCCCTCTCTCTGACCCTCCCCTGTTCATGCTCTGTCTCTCTCTGTCTCAAAAATAAATAAAAACGTTAAAAAAAATTAAAAAAAAAATGAGGTATCTCTTTTTGCTTTGCCCCCTGGAAAAAAGTATTTTACCTTACTTTCTCTTTGCTCTGATTTTATTTTTCTTTTCGAAAGACACACATTTTTTTTTTTTTTTTTTTGGTAATGAGTTAAGAAGTAACCCTAAATAAGAATCAGAGCCTAGATAAATATTAAAAACAATTTCAGGCAAAGGCAGACTTAGGGAAAATACTAAAAACTGTATCCAAATCTTCAAAATGCTATTTCTCATTTTCTAATTCACTCTGCATAGTTCATTCATTTCAATGAAAATAAAGTAACCTTAATTAAGACACCACAATACTCTAATATACTGTGGAGAAGGAGAATCAAAATCACTTTTGAAATAAGATGAAAATCCTTAGAGGAAAAAGTTGTCATTAGTGAATATTAGTCACACTGTTCTAATGAAATAATGTTCATGGTTACAAAAGAAGGAATCCCAGGGGCACCTGAGTGGCTCAGTCGGTTAAGGGTCTGACTTCCGCTCAGGTCATGAACTCGTGGCTTGTGAGTTCGAGCCCCGTGTCAGGCTCTGGGCTGACAGCTCGGAGCCTGGAGCCCGCTTCAGATTCGGTGTCTCCCTCTGTCTGCCCCTCCGCTGCTTGCACTCTGTCTCTTGCATTGTCTCAAAAAGTAAATAAACATTTAAAACACACACACACACACACACACACACACGAAGGAATCCCACTCAGGCTCCTCAAATTTAGGAGTCCATTCTTATTCTGATGAACACATCTAACCTTAGAGGAAATAGCAGTTTGGGGTCTAACTCTGAAGCTTTAGGAAAACAAAACTGTATATAATGTTACTTGGATATAGATTTTGTGAAATTATCTTATTTTACAGCGAATATGAATAAACAGAATGAATTACTTACTTCAAATATCATTTGTAGCAACAAAATCTTTACATATGCCCCTATTTTACTCTTCAGTCCTTAACTAAAACTAAGCCTGACTGCTAGCTTACAGATATCATCAAAGAAAACAAATTTCTATTCTACCAAAAAGAAAACAATCTAGGAAAGAAACTCTTGGTAACAACCTGAAAGTTCTGCTAAAAGGTTCTACTCTTCACATGAAGAGACCACTTAATATACAGAGATACACATTAACATGTAATAAGAAACAATGATAAAACTTTCATTTCTGAAATTCCAAGCCAAATTTCTGCACATGGGTAACGGGGAGAAAAACTAACACTCCTGGCAATTCATCAAATGCTTACTGAACACCCACTGTTTTCTAAGACGCATGGGCCCCATTCTCTCCCTGGAGAGACCAGAGTCTGATCACGGCATGGCCCAGGTAGGCTGCTGTCTAGGAATTCAGACCTACAGGGGACACTAAGTCACTACGGGAATACACTGGCCATATTTGGCTGCAGTCAGCTCAGGTTCCACAACTGAACAGTATAGAGGTTTTTTCTAAAATTTAAATGCCCTTGAGAAAGTTGTCTGGTTCAGAAAAAAACATAAATTAAAACTACCAAAGTTTGGGAAATGTCTAAGAATTTTTAGAAAATTGACCTTGCTTCAGCCAGTAGAAATGAGTAAGGTGTTTGTTCCTATATAAAAATGTTACCAGAAAAAAAAAATCAGTTTATCTTTTTTCCATTAAATATATGTTGAGCAAATATTTAAAGAACATTATTAGTTCCCAATTCACATGAATTGGCCTAATCCTGGGCAAAATAACGAGCAACTGAAATGTCAATCTAACGTAACTCAACACCACAACCAAATCTTATGTCATCAGGCACAGAGAGAAAAGCACCAACATAGACTTAAAAGGGTCTGGAATGGCACCCCAGAGAAAGAGACTCCTAAACTGAGACCTGGAATAGGAGTTAGTAAAGTGGAAAGTGGGGGGGGGGGGGGCGAGGGGGGTGCCTCTTAAAACTGTTTGAAACTTGTGAGATCCTCTAAGTGTGAATGCTATAACATTATGAATACATATACCTCACGAAATTGCCCTGAATTACAATCTGCCATGGATCAAAGGGATCAAAAGATATTAACATTAAAATTACTTTACCAAGTGAAAACTTTCCGGAACAAATAAATGTGAGAGGGCCAGAAGCCAGGAAAATATATTACCCATGGCAAAACTAAAAACATCCTTATTTTATTCTCACCCTTCTGAATGCCATTTAATCCCCCATTTTCTCAACTCAGAACCATAAAACAAAAATGCAGGCAATGTTACCGTCATTTAGTGGAAATTCTCCGTTGTGCTTCCCGAACTGCACTGAGACCTGTCTCTAAGTTACAAGAGGAGTTCCATGCATGGGCAACAACTGGCTTATCACTCACAGGTTGATCAAATGGATTCCAGTCCAAACAGAAAAGCACTCAATAGAAGCTGCCTGAAGAACTCCCTTACTGTAATGAAGGAAACAACCCATACATTCCTAGCTTAGCTTTATTTTCTGGAGCCAATTCAAGCTGTGAACAGTTGCATAATCTACACATTTCTAATGCTGATAAGCTGAGCATCCTTCACTATCTATCAAATAATCAGTCTCTGCTCGAACCATCATAAATATTTACCACATGAAATGTGGTACTGAAGACACTGACTCGATTATGGAATATAATCACAGAATTTAAGGAACTTACTTTTGGAACCAACCAACATAGGAAGGGGTTTTTATCACAGAAGCTGCCTGTCGGGCAGCATGCTGTTTTACCTGGAGGGCTTATCTCTCTTGCTATGGGCGGAGTTATAAACTGTGTCTAAAATGACAGCGACAGGGGCGCCTGGGCGGCTCAGTCGGTTAAGCATCCGACTTCGGCTCAGGTCATGATCTCGAGATCCGTGGGTTCAAGCCCCGTGTCGGGTTCTGTGCTGACAGCTCGGAGCCTGGAGCCTGTTTCGGGTTCTGTGTCTCCCTTTCTCTGACCCTCCCCTGTTCATGCTCTGTCTCAAAAATAAATAAACATTAAAAAAAATTATATTAAATAAAATGAGAGCAACTATGCCGCCAACGCTGAACTCTGAAATCTTTTGGTAATAAGCTGTTATCAATCTGGTTACCAGACTTGGTGTGATTTTTGTCGTTGTTACTGTTTTGCTGTCTGGGAGACCTTTGCCGTTACTTTCTTGGTCTTAGCTAAGCTGCAGGTAGCAGAGATTGCTTAAAGATAACCACTAGGCAAATTAGGGATTATCTACCTTATGTTGCATCATTTCTTGATTGAAGCTATGGAACACAAGCTGTCTTGGCTGCATGCAACCACCTCAAGAGAAGGCAAAATCTGTGGCAATGTGCTATGCCGTGTGCTCTTCAGCCTTGCAAATTCTGTGCTGAGACCCTTCAAACCCAAGCCACGGTGCCAAGTGATGAACCACTTCATTCTTTAAAATCATGAGTAGAAAGAAGGTGAATACATAAACTTAATCTGTCTGCTATATTGTAGGCATTCTGGAATAAATGAACAAAAAAAGGCACCTAAACCAGAAAAGTTTAGATTCTGAAGGTCAATATGGGGAAGGACTACTAGTTACTACAGCAGTATGTTAAGTGTTCTGAATGAAAATATAAATCGTAATAATTAAATTTCAGTTTCTCTGTCTCCCTTGCCTCCCGTGTGGCATACATGTAGAGGCAGCAGAAGCCTTGAATTTTTAAAACTATGATTTAAGCCATTTTACACTTGTGCTCGTATTTTCATCACTGCTTCGGTCCCTTGCCCACCCTTGTCGGGCGTTGTGGGGGAGGCGGATGCTTAGGGTTAAGATGTTAAGGCTAGTAGTTGCAGTGATGGGAATGACAGAATGGGTCAATGGAGTCACACGAAGAGGCCATAAACAAAATAGTTTAAATGTATCAGAGAAGACAAGGTTTCCAAAGGTTTTTAATTTTTTAAATGTCAATCTGTGATCCAACTCTAAAAGGAGAAAGTAATCATAGAAAAAATGACCTCCAGGTAACAGAAGATCAACTTTGTTAAGTTCACACGTACACGTGGCCAATCCCTACTCTGGTACCGAAATGGGTCAAGGTTTTGAGAGACGGAAAAGCAGGGAGCTGGGTAAATGGCAACCAGACATAAAGAACTGCTTTCTCTGTAAGCCACGAATTCCAAATTAAATTTGATTTAGAGAGTTTTATAAATACTTGCTTTTATTCAAAGTTATACAAATCATAACTTCTAGCTTGAACTGTTTGCAAACGTTTATATTTAGCTCTCCTTTCACCCTTAACTGCATCAAGGAGTGAAAAAAGGAAGTTAAGAAGCAGAAACAGCGAAGAAATCAGAATACAGCCGTATTTCACCTCTGGTTCACATATATTCACAAGCTTTTTAATTCATTATCAAGAAGTCTAATTTTAGACTGACTAAAGAAAAAAAGATACTATCACACACATCCTCTTTGTCAGGAAGAAAAAGTTAATAGTATCTGGAAAGCCTTCAAACCACAGGAATTCAGGGACACTTAACATCAATTATTTAAATAAATACTAATCTATTGCAGAGCAAAGGAAAAAGAGAACAAACTATTTAGGTCACTTGACCAGAGGTAAAAATACTTATTTTCTTCCTTTTCCTCTCAATAAAAAAGGAAGACAGTAACATAATGATTTCCCAAAGTAAAGCCAATCAATCACCAGAAAGAAATTTCTTTTCAAGAACTATTTTTAGATCTTGAGGCATATATTTTTTTTTTTTTTTGCCTTTCAAAAAGTTTGTTACTTAGAAAAAAAATCTTACTTCACAGAATATGTATGTCACAAATGTGTATGTGCTTGACATTAGCGGCCAATGTATGTATTCTGACGGCCAAGTCAAAATGCTTTTTTATTTCTTTCTGATGTAAGATAGAAAAGCAGAACTCTAGAATATTGTCTAAAGTAGGATTTAAAAAGAACTGCCCTAGGGGCGCCTGAGTGGCTCAGTCGGTTAAGCGTCTGTCTTTGGCTCAGGCCATGATCTTGCAGCTCATGGGTTCGAGCCCCGCATCGGGCTCTGTGCTGACAGCTCAGAGCCTGGAGCCTGCTTCAGATCCTGTGTCCTCCTCTTTCTCTGCCCCCTCTTCCGCTCGTGTTCTCTCTCTCTCTCTCAAAAATAAAATAAACATTAAAAAAAAAAAACCAAAATAAAAAAAACCTGTCCTATGTATTCTCTACTTTTCAATGGTCTTAAGACAAAAACCATTTAAACGCTAACCACATTTTGAAATGTTAATTTTTCAGTGGTTTCAGTTCAAATTGCTAACAGATAATATAAAAATTTGCCTTTATATGCTTTATGTCTAAATGTTTGGTAATCTTAGGTAATTACTGCTAACTCTGAAGCTGTGTTGGGTATTATGGTAGTTTACAAAGAGTCATTATCATATATCTCAACATATATATCAAATATCACACATAATTGAGATTTGTTTCAAAATAACCCAGGAGCAAGTAGAGCAGGTTTACAGATAAAACATTTCTGACCATGAGTTGAGAACTGTTGAAGCTGGAACATGGATACATAGTGGTTTCATTATATTACTCTCTCCATTTCTGTGTATGTCTGCAGTTTTTCATAGAACTTTAAGCATTTGCAAACTGCCACCTAAGCGACTCCCAATGTTATAAAGAGTTGAGTCAAACTGTAGGGCAGGTCATCTAGCTTGGGACAAAAAAAAAAAAAGAGAAATGAACAGTCAGTGTAAGATTGAAGAGAAAGGCCAAGCAAGGCCAACTGTTTTGTTGCAGTGTGTATCCACAGCACAAGTCCTGGAATAAAGAAACATGGTTACAGACTTCAAAAGAAATACAGCCACCTGCGAATACAAGATTCTGCCAAGTCCATAAACTACGAAGATGGTTTTAATAGTACTACAAATCTGGGAAAAAACTTAACCCACCTATTATGGAATTACAAGACCTGATATAATAAAGCAGTTACATTTTCTGTAACTGATTCTGGATAACTACTGGTTGCTTTTAATAATAAATTAAAATACTACGGCACTGAAAATTATATAGATTTCTTTTTTTTATGAGTCTTCTAAAATAAAATCTGCTCTTACAGACATCATTTTTTTTTTAAATAGGAAAAGTTAAAAGAGAAACATATTAGCAATTTAGAGAGAAATGGTTTAGAAAGAATCCAAACCCCTTGGGGCACCTGGGTGGCTCAATCCTTTAAACATCGGACTTGATTTTCCACTCAGGTCATGATCGCATGGTTTGTGAGCTTGAGCTCTGTGTCTGGCTCTGCACTGACAGTGTGGGGTCAGCTTGGGATTCTCTCTCTCTCTCCCTCTCTCTGCTCCTCCCCAGCTTGTGCACTAGCGCGCACGCGCTCTCTCTCTCTCCCCCTTCCTCCCTCCCTCCCTCTCTCAAAATACGGAAACTTAAAAAAACAAAGACTCCAAACCCCTCAAAAGAATTAATGAGCAACATTCATTAATGTCAAAGGCTAATTAAAAGACCTGAGGCTTCCATCACAGGGAAGGATAATGATCCCTTTCCCCTATTCCTTACCCCCCCCCCGCCCCCCGCAGATTTTTCTAGAGACCACTGCAAGGATGAAATATCAGCCACTTCAGAAATTGTAAGAGATTCTACAAATAAACTCAACAGAATGATTTATGGTGTTTGGATAAGCCTAATAATGTCTCTTACAGCACTTCTAACATACGGCATTTTATTTTTTTCTGGAAAGAAGCTTCTCTAATGAAGACCCTAGTGATAGTGGTATGTTAGTGACTCTGCAAAAAAGATGTACCAGAGACTAACAGCATCTCACCGAGAGGTCCTTAGATTTTTATAGTCACATAAAATGAATTCTAGGTTTTGGCTACTACCAGATTCCTTGCAACCCTGGAGTTTATTTTGCATTCATAGTTCCTATATTTGAAGCGGTATTAGACATTTTAAAACATTACATTCAAGGGTTTTTCGTCCTTGGGTTACCCTCCACCCTACTTTTGTTCTCCTAATCTCAAGAATCGACTATGGACATTGCTCAAATCAACATGTTAGGTTACAACCATGATATAAACAGTAAACTGCACGCTAAAGATAATAAAGTTGACCCTTTAACTTTGTAAACTTAACTACATGCTGAAGATACTAAAGTAAACCCTTTAGCTTTTTTACTCTTATTTGTTAAATGAAGGCCGCCGTATTTCTAACATTACCACATGCTTACGTAAAATGAACTGCTTCATTTCTAATATATGTACTATTTCATAATATAGCACAACTTCCCAGAAATCCAGAGACATTACCTATGTCACATAACAGGCCCTAGAAACAGAAGGTCTGAGTTTGAATCCTAACTCCACCAGATACAAGCCAAGTGCTCAATTTCTCCATGTTTCAGTTTCCATATCTATAAAATGGGAATAGCAATACCTAGCTGATAGCACTTTGGGAAATTTTACTGAACATGTCTGATGCACTTAAAACACTGCCCACCTGACCACTCAATACATGCTAATCTAAACTGTATTTACATATTGAAAATAACACAAACCAGACAAGAAGGCATACTGACTTAGGCTCCAAAAGGATCTTGTTATAAAAGACTGAAATCTGAGCAATGTTTCAGTATATCTGATGTTTGTGTGTTTTTTAAATCTGTTATGTGTAGACTACATATCTGATCTAGTATACTAGATTCATCACAGAGAAAAAAACAATTTCCTCATGACATAGCAAAACTGTATACATATCAGGATTGAGCTTGTATTTATTATTTACAGTTGTACTACGTTATTTCATAGGAATCACGGTTCTCGGGTAACTAATCAAATTGCTCAGAAAGCCATTCTGTAAAGTTTATTGGTAGGTCTAACTAACCTTTCAAACAAAGACTGTGCTACTATTCCTCTGCATCTTAAATTTCACCTGGAACTTGAAGACTCTGTCCTTTCCAAAAAAATATGCTGACTTCTTTGGTTGAATTTTCTACCATTTTCCTTATTCATTCATTAATCACTGAATGTATCCTTTATTCATTGAATATGTATCCCACAGATAACAAGGTTTAGTATGCCAACTTACTTGCTTAATATTTCTCTAGTACAAGGGCACATAAAAACGTTGACCAACGTTCTTTAAACTTACTTTTGGTTTATGGTATCGTACTGAAGTGGTAAAGAAATACATAATCTGAATTACCTGACTGCACATAAGTTCCCAAAATAGAATCATTAACAAATGTGGCTCTTAAGGAACTCAGATGTAACTAAAAAGTATTTTATAAGTAGTCACCAGGTGACTGCAGCTGGTCTTTTTAAAGCCCTCTTTGTTGGACTACTTAAATTAGAAGCAGAAATCGCTCATCTCAGGACTGCTGAGAAACAGTGCTGATGTTATTAATTTTGGTATAATTAACAATACCACCACTAGAATACTCTGCTTGGTTGAACAGATCTGGCAAGCAAAGTAGCGTATAAACTGACAGAGACTAAACTCAGTAAGTCAATGACCTTTACACAAATGTGATTTCTAAAAAGTAAACACAGTGTACAAATTTTGTAAGTTCTACATTTAGGAATTTGTTTTTACCTTATTTGACAGGTGGACAGGGGAGTAAATAAACTATAAATAAAATTCAAAGTATAAGATTCTTTTAAAACTCTTATGTACTATAAAGATGTATATAGATGTTATTATCATATACTATATGTGTCTCCAAACTAGAAATAGGATAAAACAAAATATTATTTGAGGGGGTTAAAAAAAAAAAAAAGTTGAGTCCTTTGGAGAGATTAGAAAGACTTTAAATAAGCATTTCTGCAAATCTCAAACATAAAAATACTCCAACTCCTCCTCCTTTTGATTCTACTAAAATACAGTAGTACTCTGATTTAGGTGAATATTTGCTTTGCTTTGACTTTAGGGAAATTACTGAATTAAAATTAGGCACATCCATATTAGACTCTATAGAAAGTCCAGAAAGACTGCATCTTTAAAAAAAAGGTAATAGTACAGATACGATGCGTTAAAAAGAAGCCTACTTCATTCTTTGGACAAAGTCAAAGATTTAAAGGTTTTTGGGGGGTGCCTAGGTGGCTAAGTCGGTTAAGTGTCTGACTTTGGGTCAGGTCATGATCTTACAGTTCGTGGGTTCAAGCCCCACACCGGGCTCTCTGCTGTCAGCACAGAGCCCACTTTGGATCCTCTGTGTCTCTCTCTCTCTCTCTCTCTCTCTCCCAATAAAATAAACATTTAAAAATATATAAAGGTTTTTTTCTGAGTTGACGTAAACTGCCTACACTTAAATTTGATCTTTAAGACCTCCCCAAATCACAACAATCCAAAATCAACTGTGCACACACACACACAAAGTCTAGAGAGTTGAGAGCAAAAACATTAATAGTATTTGTACTACGTTTATATATGGCATTATTTTCTTTCAAATGTTTTCTATTTTACAAGTTTTACAATAATGCTATTGCTTTTCTAATCAGTTACAAAATTAGGATAAAATAATAAAACAATGAAATTCAGATTTTTAAATGCAAATACATAAAATAAATAGATTATGGCCCAAAAAATGGCAAAATAAGACAAGCCAGATAAATACTTCCCTTTAGAAAACATTGGACAAGTAAATCTAGAGATCACAGAAAGGATAAGTATCATTTCGTTTTACTATGTAAGATAAGTTACATTCATTTAT
Organism: Lynx rufus; assembly: GCF_022079265.1. Lineage (NCBI taxonomy): Eukaryota > Metazoa > Chordata > Mammalia > Carnivora > Felidae > Lynx > Lynx rufus. The sequence goes on from NW_025814823.1 coordinate 9,108,587, forward strand.
TGCTGAGTGGCAATCTCATTAACCTACTTGATAATGCAGAATTATGATTACCTTTCCTTCTAAACAGTTTATTTAAAAAAAAACAAACAGATGCTGGGGCGCCTGGGTGGCTCAGTCGGTTGAGCATCCAACTTCGGCTCAGGTCATGATCTCACAGTTCGTGAGTTAGAGCCCCACATCGGGTTCTCTGTTGTCAGCACAGAGCCTGCTTCAGATCCTCTGTCCCCCTCTCTTTCTACCCCTCCCCTGCTCATTCATTCTCTCTCTCTCAAAAAATAAAACGTTTAAAAAAAATAATAGATGCTAAGACTAACAAAACAAGGATGGTCAAATTGAGAAAGTTATTCTTTAGCTAAAATGAATATATGTACTGACTTTCAAACAGAAGGAAAACGGTGGGCACCACTCTTCTTGTCTCATTACTCTCTGATGGACCTATTCTCAGACATCTCCCTTTGTACTTATGACTATCTCTAGTGCATTTCCCAGGTAACTATCACTGACATAAGGTATTCAAATCACCTGGTAAACAAGGAAAAAGTTTTACAAATTCAGGGTAGACTGCTCTCCCCTTGTGTCCAACTGCAATGGCCACTTTAATCATTCCAGGAAGGATTCAGCTGTACATGTGGTGGTTCTAATTGAGAAACGAGATTTCAGAAAAGACCAGTGTTGGCATAATTTGAAAATAAAAGTACAATAAGCTTACATCTGCTCTATGCACTATACACAACCTAAGAATGAACCCATCTCTATTTTAGAACAAAGATATTTGGGGGAAATATTTTCCCAGTTTTTTATTTTTCTTGGCTGCCTGTCCTAAGTCCCAAAGGTGTGAAGTAGACAACACTTTGGGAAATGAAAGAGCCATGTGCTTGCTTCCTATGCCAGCTGGGAGTCTGACAGCACCCCTAAGAGGCAAGTTGCCCCAATTTTCAGCAAAACTGTCTTTCTCCGGGCATGGATAATTTAACAAGAAACGACATCTCTTAGTAAACCCGGCATCAAAGCATGAACTGAAGGGTTGTTACTGAAACAATAGCCCTAGTATTAGGTAATAAGGAAAATCACCTGTGCAGGATTAAAAAGAATCAATGACAGAGCAAAAAGAACCATTAACGCCTGTCTAGATAATACAGTAGCAAAGCAAAACATTTGGACACACAGCAAGGGTTGAGAAAAGGTAGATGTGGACACGAAAGTAAGAAACAGTAATGACTTCAAAAAGAGTGGCCATATTGAATCCATCGAAGCCTGGCACTTCAATATGGAAGAATTACAAGGAAAACACTGTTTTGACCCCACTGAAATACTTGACGGTGAGTTAAGATCCACATAGCCTTCACCATATTACCCAAAATGGACTTTAATTCGTCCTTATTCTTCACTTCCTGCAGTGCCTACTATCGCCCAAGACTATTCCTCCTTGAGTTTCTCCATGCGTGGCTTTCACTATAAACAAACTTTAAAAAAAATTCCTGTAATTCTGCTCTTTTTCTCTCCCATCTCTAAATAGAGGTATTGTACTTTTGGGCTGTCCCCTCTCTCTTGGTGAATTCATGTAATCTCATATTGATACGATTTTTTCTTCAATTGCCTGTGCACAGTTATTTGTATTTTTAGCCCTCTCTTCTTTCCTGAAGGCTGATTTCACATTCTTACTGGGGTTAAAAAGAGGTCAAAGATGACTCCCAGGTTCCTACCTATCTGCTCTTTTTTAAGAGGATGCTATAAGCTTGATTACAGGTCTTTTTATGCCACTTAGACTAAAATCCAAAAAGCTTTAAGTAAGGCTGATGACCGTATACATAACGATAGCAGCAAAAAATGAATGCTGACATTGAGAGAACAGAAAAATCACTCACACACACACACACACACACACACACACACACACACACACAAACAGGACCCAAAGCTTAGCAACTTGGGACCATTTGGAAAATAAGCAAAAGAAAAGAGAAAGAGAAAGGAAAAAAAAAACAAAAAACAAAAAACCCAGAGATCTCTTTAATCCACTGAGAGCATTAACTATGTAAACTATGTATGACTGCACTGTCCAATACAGCCCATTAGCCACATATAGCTATTTACATTTAAGTTAATTAAAATAAAATTTAAAAATGTAGTCCCTCAGTCACACTAGCCATTGTGCAAGTGCTCAAAAGCCACGCGCAGCTAGTGGCTATTTACTGGACAGCACAGATAAGAACATTTTGATCAGTTCAGAAAGTTCTACTGGACAGAGCTGCAGTGCTAATTCAACATTCATGAAGTATTCTCTGCATAATAGGCACAGCGCTAGGTGCAGGAGTAGAGCAAGATGAGGGAGACAGGGCTTCTCTCTTGCCTCAAAGAACAGATTCTCTGTCTAGTAGAAGAAACAGATAAAAATATCTACAAGGACCAGAGTAGAGGAAATAACCTTTATTCCTGCCCAGTCGCCTAGGATTCCAATCCTTTCGCCTGGCTTTTCTGTAGATCTGGCCTTCTTCATCTGGAGTTATGATGGTTCAGCAGGAAATGCTGAGACTCGCCGCTACCTAGAAATCTCTGGACTCAGAACCAGAGGTCCTTAGTTAGGCCCAAACAGGATTTAAGCCCCATCTCTCTGGACTTGGTGCTTTACACTGTGGCTAACTCTTGCCGGAAAAAAGCAGTCCTGCCCTCTGGCTATCCTCCCCTGGTCCCTCCTAGGAGGCAGCTCTGCCTCAACTGTCACTTGGTCTGGAGCCTCCAGCATGTGATACCTACGGTGCCCGAGTGCCTGACAAAATGACAAGATGCTACCAGTCAGCACTGCAGTTGAGAACAAGTCTCAGGTACCAATGGCACCAGAAGGGGGAGGAACGGTGCGGCCTAAGCAGAGAGAAGATGAAAGACAGAAGCTAACAGTTAACAGAAAGATGTGTGTCAAGCAAGGGGGTCATCAAAACTCAAGCACACGCCACATCCGAGGGGCAGCAGCAAGAGAAGAGAATGGATCAAAACCCGACCGCTAAGAGCCTTAATGCCACCAACTAAGCAGCGTGGCCTGGACTGGCCTTTAAGTGGTGGCCAGCCACTAAGTAGAACAGTCAAATGAGGAGATCTGTGTTTTCAAAAGCAAACCTGGGGAAAGGGTGAAAGGTAGATAGTAGTGGAGAAAGCAGACCAGTATCTGGATGAAGACCTGGCTGAAGGTAGTGGAGATAAGAGGAAATTGACCCGAGAGACATGAGAGAAAACTGATGGGCTCTAACTATTGGCAGAATCTATCTGGCACAATGGAATCCAACAAATGTTTGCTGCAAAAAGTTGTGAGGAAGGTAATAATCACTTAGTTCACGCAGAAGGAAAGAAAACAGAAACCGTGAGAAACACAAACATTTAAGGGGAGGGCTGGCGGAAGAAACAGTGAGCGAAACCGAAAAATAAGAAATCAAATGAGGCAGTATTCGCACAGCCTGGAACGTGATTCCTCAAGATGTCTGGATGGCTTGTTCCCCATCTCCTCGAGATCCATATAAAAACGTCAGTATCTTGGTCAGCTCTTCCCTGAACACAATATTTAAAACCGGCCAGCACAAGCATGCTCTCAGCACTCTCAACCTCTTTCCTGCTTTATTTTTCTCTGTAGTACTTACGAACATCTACTATACATTTTAGTTATTTGTTTAATGTCTGTCTTCCCACTACTTAAATGTAAGCTCCACTGGGGGGGGGGGGCGACTTTGTTTCATTTACCACCGTATACCAGAGACTAAAAAATGCCTGGCATACAGCATATCCTCAACAAATAGTTGTTGATCAACTGAATGAATAATGCAAAGAAATAAAAAGGGCAGGGTTATTATATTAGACTAGTAAGTATGCACATAAAATGATGTCTACCATGGAAATTTTATAATTATTTTGAGTGCAAAAATCAAAAATCTGTATAACTGATGTCCTTTAGGTATAAAAGATTCAAAATGTTTTATTCAAATAGGTTTTTAATATATATAGATATTCAAATATATGTAGTTAATTGTAACGTAACCTTTTTATTTAGTCACAAAAGGATGAGATTTTTATAGCTTGAAAGTCACAATACTTGACAGCCATACTGAAAATTCACCACTTCAAGTATTTAAGTCCTATGAATACTTTCTCAACTTCCATTACAAATTTCTAATTTCTTTTCTGACATTTTGGCTGTTATTAGGCAAAAAGCTTAAGTTGCAATACCAGAATATTTGTATGATCACAGCAGTTAGTTTTAAACACACAGTGAAGAGGAAATGACGTAAGCGAGGTAAAGAATGGTCAAAAAAAGGGGCGCCTGGGTGGCGCAGTCGGTTAAGCGTCCGACTTCAGCCAGGTCACGATCTTGCGGTCCGTGAGTTCGAGCCCCGCGTCGGGCTCTGGGCTGATGGCTCAGAGCCTGGAGCCTGTTTCCGATTCTGTGTCTCCCTCTCTCTCTGCCCCTCCCCCGTTCATGCTCTGTCTCTCTCTGTCCCAAAAATAAATAAACGTTGAAAAAAAAGAATGGTCAAAAAGTTGGAAAAGTAAAAAACAATCCAAGAACACAAAAAAGCCCACCTAGCCAGTGGCTTCAGGAAAATGACCAGACATCTTAAATCTCACTTTCCTTAGCAATAAAATACAGCTAACACTAGAACCTACCTACCTGACAGGCTTATTCCGAGAGTTTTTTTGGAGGATTAAATCTTTCGAGTAATAAGCTTGGTACAGTTCCTATCACAGCCCTTTATTCCTTTCATCCACAACTATTTATGAAGAACTTACTATACAAAGGGCACCATACTAGGTGCTAGCTATATATCTATTCTCATGGACTCTATCTGTGGTCTACTGGGAAAGACAGACAAATGAATTACAAGGTGTGACAAGTTCTATGGAGGAAACTAATGCGTCCAGAGGCATATACCAAGAAGGCAAGGAAATTCAACTTTAGATAATGGTCAGGAAGTATCTTCTGAGGACAGAAAAAATAAGGCATTAGCCATATACAGAGGGCATAGAAGTATACTGCTAAGTGTTTTTGGCATAGGTACTGAAATGTGCGAAGACTCAAACTAGCTGTGGAAAAGAGCTCGTGATTTGCTTGAGGAACTGAGAAGAACCCGGTGTAACTGAAGCCTCACAAGTCAAATGACAGAAAATCAGAGGGACAGGCAGGAGCCAGATGAGGACTCTGAAGGGCCTCGGGACTGTTATATTATTCTACGTGAATTTATTCTTTAATGGAAAGCTGCGTAAGTTTTCGGTTTTTCAGAGGCAAAGAGAATGCAATTTATGTCTTATAAACATCACTCAAACCATTTTTGGAAAATGTAGTATAGGGTGACGCGAATGGAAGGAGAAGAATTAGCTCCAAGACTAATGCAGGAGAGTCCAGGGGAGAAAGACGGTGCTTGCACCGGAGTGGTAGTATGGAGATAAAGAGCAGTTGACAGATTCCAGAAATATTTGGCCATGGACTGGATGGGGGGTGGGGGTGGGGGGCGAGGAATCAAAGATGACTCCTAACTTAAGCAACTGCTGGGCTGATGGTGGCATGGGAAGTGACATAGTTAAGTATTTAATTAATTGTAGCTATTCTCAATTACTATTAGAATAAAAGAGAGAGAGAACTGGTGAGTGTATGGCCAAAATGGGAGTGTGGGGGTGGGGAGAGGAGTTTGGTCAAGGTATGAGGGAATAGCAACATCAAACAAAATTTCCCACTGAAAACAATGATAAAAGTGAGATAAAATTAAAAAAACAAAGAAACTCAGCTATTTGAAGGCACAGAGGGAGCAACCAAGACATCCAGGACATTGGGAGCCAAAAGCCCACAGAGAAGAGAAACACCTCGCTATCGCCACTCTTTCCCCTTTGGGTATTTGCCAACTACCAATACACAGCATAAAAGCCAAACACAAAGCACATCCTGGTGTTTGCATCAGTCTCACTGGACTGAGAAGACAAAACTGGAATTCTGTACTACCGAGGTAAGCAGGAATTGAGGGTCTCAGATAAAAAGGAATCTCAAAGAATGAGCCCAACATTTGGTTCCATTTTTGCCCTCCAGAAATGTGCTGAATCATAAACATGGACTGAAATGCAGGAAAAACCAGCAGAAAGATGTTGCAAAGAGACTAAAAGGCTAAGCAGGGCTTTCATCAGCAGGTGACCCTTGAACAACACGGGGATTTAGGAGTGCCAATCCCTCTGCAGTCACAAATCCACATATACCTTTTGACACCCCAAAACTTAACAGCCTACTGTTCACCAGAAGCCTTACCAATAAGATAAACAGTCAATTATTGCACATATTTATTTTGTAAGTTATTGGTATTATATATATATTCTTATAATCAAGTATGCTAGAGACAAGAAAATGTTATTACGAAAATCACAAAGAAAATACATTGACAGTATTGTAAAAAAAAAAAGTCCGCATATATGTGGACCTGTGCAGCTCAAACCTGTGTTGTTCAAGGGTTAATTGTACTTACAATTGCCAAGGCTTACCAAAAAGAAACATCTTGGTAAATACTCCAAACTTTCAAGTGAGAGCACAGAAGGGCTACAAACTAGGAGTGAATTTCCTGACAGCCCAGAATTCAGCCTCATGTCATATCGATCACTGATGAATTAAAGTGACCAATGTTTTTCTAACTGCCTGCCAGAGAATATTAAAACCTACCTGTAAAAAGATAACATCATTCAAACCCTCTATAATTTTTCATCATAATGTTAATAAAACATTACCAAGTATCCTAGGAAAAAGGATCAAATGATCAAAAACCAGACAACAGAAACAGGTTCACAGGTAATCTAGGTATTAGAGTCATCGGACAGGAATAGTACACCAATGATGAATGTGCTCAAGAAAATTTATGTACACACTGTGAGAACTTGTAAATTTTAGGCCTGAACATACAGAAACTGAAACTGAGAGTTTAATAATTGGGTATAAGTGAACAGTGCACAGAGAAGATACGGTAAGTGAACTTGAAATCAGTAAAAAAATATCCAAAATGATAGAGTAGGGTAGGGGTGAGTGGTCAGAAACTATGAAATGACCTAACATGCATGTAACCGTAGTCACAGAAGGAAAGGAGAGAACTGAACAGAAACAATATTTAAAGAATACCAGCTAGGGGCGCCTGGGTGGCGCAGTCGGTTAAGCGTCCGACTTCAGCCAGGTCAGATCTCGCGGTCCGTGAGTTCGAGCCCCGCGTCAGGCTCTGGGCTGATGGCTCGGAGCCTGGAGCCTGTTTCCGATTCTGTGTCTCCCTCTCTCTCTGCCCCTCCCCCGTTCATGCTCTGTCTCTCTCTGTCCCAAAAATAAATAAAAACGTTGAAAAAAAAAAAAAATTTTAAAGAATACCAGCTAAGAAAATCCCCAAAGTGACAAAAGATAACAAGCCACAGGTCGAGATGCTCCACAAGCTCTACACAGAATAATTACAATAAAAGTCATATATAAGCACACAATAGTAAAATTGCCGGAAACCAAAGACAAAGATAAAATCTTAAACACTGTCAAAGAAAAACACACTGACTTCAAAGAAGCAACAGTAAAACCAAAAGCTGACTTAACAGAAACAGTGGGAGCCAGAAATTATATAAGTTGAAAGTGCAGAAAGACCCTTTAAAAATGAAGGCAAAACAAATGCACTTTTAAGGCATATGAAGGCAGAGAATTTATTACCAGAAGATCTGCACTGAAAGTAATACTACAGGGAACTCCTTATAACAAAGGAAAATGACCCAGAGGTCAATGCAGTAAAACAGTAAGAAATGAAAACTTTCCAAAAAGGGTAAACGTGATGATAAAGTGATGAGTAACGGCTATTTTAATAAAAACAGCAACACTATTATTACTAATTACTACTACCATTACTAGTATCTCAACAGCAACAATAATGTCATCTTTGGGGGTTTACAATAAAGCAAAGCATGGAATACAGAAATGGGATTCAAATATTGTAAGGCCTTTCCATTTTCCTGGAAGCAGTAAGGAAATAACTTATGATAGACTCAAATAAGTCAAAGATGTATATTGTAATCTTAAGGTTGCCAGTAAGGAGATAATAAAAGAATTTATAACAAAAAAGCTAAGAGGGGAAACATGGGGGGGGGAGGGGAATGTTTAATCAAAAAGAAAGCAAGAAATGAGGAAAGATGTTATAAAAGATAGTACAAGTAGAAAACAAATAAAAATGGTCAATTTAAACCTCCAAATTGTGCTAAAGCAGTTACATTAAATGTGAAACAACACAGATTATCAAGTTTAAGGAAAAAAAAAAAAACAACTATATGGTATGTGAAGAGATTCGTCTTATCTCTAAGGACAAAGAAGCGTTTTTGTTTTTTTTTTTTTGAAAAGTCCTCTTTTTTTAAACAATTTTTTTTTAATGTTTATTTTTGACAGAGAGAAAGAGAGAGAGAGAGAGAGAGAGACAGAGCATGAGTGGGGGAGGGGCAGGCAGAGAGAGGCAGACACAGAATCCGAAGCAGGCTCCAGGCTCTGAGCTGTCATCACAGAGCCCGACGTGGGGCTCGAACTCACAAACCGTGAGATCATGACCTGGGCCAAAGTCGGACGCTCAACCGACTGAACCATACAGGCGCCCCCAAAGAAGCGTTTTAAAAAAAGATGGAAACAGAAACCAAAAGTATACTACATCCAATACATACATACATACACACATACATAAGCAAGCAAGCTTTAAGGCAAAGATTATTACTAGAGATAATGACAATAAACAGATCAATCCAGGGGTGCCCAGGTGGCTCAGTTAAGCGTCCAACTCTTGATTTCCACTCAGGTCATGATCTCACAGCTGGTGAAATAACCCACGGATCAAATAAGAAACCACAATGGATATTTTAAAATATTTGGATTGAGTGATAAATAAAAACCTATCAGACTTGTGAGACCCAGCTAAAGTTGCTTTTATAGGGAAATTCCATGACTTAAATACATACATTAAAAAAAGAAGACTGGGGCGCCTGGGTGGCTCAGTCGGTTAAGCGTCCGACTTCGACTCAGGTCACGATCTTGCGGTCCGTGAGTTCAAGCCCCGCGTCGGGCTCTGGGCTGCTGGCTCGGAGCCTGGAGCCTGCTTCCGATTCTGTGTCTCCCTCTCTCTCTGCCCCTCCCCCGTTCATGCTCTGTCTCTCTCTGTCCCAAAAATAAATAAACGTTAAAAAAAAAAATTAAAAAAAGAAGACTGACAGTTAATGATTGGAGTATCCATCTCAAGAAACTGGAAAAAGAAGAGCAAATTAAATTTTTTTAAAAAAGCTAGAAGGAGGGGCGCCTGGGTGGCTCAGTCGGTATAAGCGTCCGACTTCAGCTCAGGTCACCATCTCGCGGTCCGTGAGTTCAAGCCCCGCGTCGGGCTCTGGGCTGATGGCTCAGAGCCTGGAGCCTGCTTCCGATTCTGTGTCTCCCTCTCTCTGCCCCTCCCCGTTCATGCTCTGTCTCTCTGTCCCAAAAATAAATAAACGTTAAGGGGCGCCTGGGTGGCGTAGTCGGTTAAGCGTCCGACTTCAGCCAGGTCACGATCTCGCGGTCCGGGAGTTCGAGCCCCGCGTCGGGCTCTGGGCTGATGGCTCAGAGCCTGGAGCCTGTTTCCGATTCTGTGTCTCCCTCTCTCTCTGCCCCTCCCCCATTCATGCTCTGTCTCTCTCTGTCCCCAAAAAAATAAATAAAACGTTGAAAAAAAATAAAATAAAATAAACGTTAAAAAAAATTATAAATAAATAAATAAATAAATAAATAAATAAATAAAAATAAAAAGCTAGAAGGAAAGAAATAAAGGTAAAAGCAGGGACCAATTAGAAAATAATGTTTTAAATCTGAAAATTGGCTCTTTAAAAACTGATGGAGATAAAGAGGAAGCACAAATCACCAGTAAGCAGATTTAAAACGCAGGTATCATTACAGATATTATGAACATCAAATAAATAGACAGACAGATAGATAGATAAAAAAGATAGCGTGTAAAATTGTAAGCCAAATCGGAAAATTTTGATAAAATGGACAAATCCCTTGAAAAGCAAAACATGTCAAAATTGACAAAGTAACAGAAAATGTGAATAGTCCTTCATGTATGTATGTAAGAAAGAGTCAACAATCCCCATAAGAAAACTCCAGATGGCTTCACCAGTGAATTCTTCCAAACATTTTTGGATGAAATAAAATCAATCCTCACAAACTCTACCAAAGAATAAAAAAACATTTCCCAGCTCATTTTATGAAGTCATCATAAGCTTGACAACTAAACCTTTACTAGTCAACCTCTTTCATGAACAAAAATGCAAACATTGTAAATGAAATATAATCTAGCATACAAACAGGGTAACGCATAAACAAAAGTTAAAGTTATTGAGTATTCCAAGGATGCTTTAAACTTATAAATATGTATCCCTCTTCCCCCCCCAAACTTTAACACATATCTAACACACAGCAACTACATTCCTAAGAGTTTTATCCTAAGCAAATAACCAGGGGCGCGTAGGTGGCTCAGTCCATTAAGCGTCGACTTCAGCTCAGGTCATGATCTCACAGCTCGTGGGTTGGAGCCCTAACAGCTCGGAGCCTGGAGCCTGCTTCAGATTCTGTGTCTCCCTCTCTCTCTGCCCCTCCCCCACTTGTGCTCGTGTTCTCTCTTTCTCAAAAACAAACATTTTTAAAAACTAAATAAAATAATCAGACGAGGTACAGAGATATGTTTTAAAATATGCATTAGATCATTGTTTATAATAGCTTTTAAATGCCCATAGGTATGAAATTAGCTAAACAATTTATGTACATCAGAATCAGTTCAAAATTATAATATGGTTCTACACTTATTTGTATGGATAGCTCTTTATGACATATGACTAAGTGAAAAAAGCAGCATACAAAAGCAGGAATATTTCTAAGGCAAAAACACTAATTTTATATGAAAGTAAGGAAAATTGAACATGTATCATGAGAACATTTTTTCTAAACATAATGAATTACCATCTTAATTTCAGTTCATAAACAAAAGATTTAACGCCTCAGACAATTTTCATCAGCAGGAAGAACATTTTCTTCTCAGAATCTAGTCATAGAAAATTGCCCACATATATATTTTATATAGACCACAAAAATGCTACTGGATTTGAACCAATCAATAGAAAACCTGCAATACAAAAGTATCTACAGTACAAAGACAAAACCAAAATACTCTGAAAGCACTGAATCCATTAAAAATCTGCATTAGATACATAAAGCAATAATAGTTTCTACATTCAAAGTGGTGAGTTTATAGGAAAAAATTCTACTGTATAATATATATATTCTCAAAGCTCCAACTTGTTGGAGACTCAAAGCTCCAACAAGTTTAAAGAAAACTCCCTTTAATTCTAGCAATTAATAAAAGAATCCACGCTCATTACAATCATTCCAACCCAGAGGTTATACGGTATTTTGCCAAGATCTATAAAACAGGTGTCAGCTCTACCTTACCACGCTATCTCAGACCAACCAGCAGTGAACGCCAGCAGTGAGGTGTTGGTAAGGAATCTAAGGTATTCTGCTTTGGAGAATGTGCTTGAGGGATTTAGCAGGTACAGGAGGGGGAAAGGGCTTAGTTCACTTATCACTGTTACCATCAGACCCAAATTCCTATCCCGGTCTACTTTTTACTGGCTCTATGACCTCCTTACCCTCTCTAAACCTCGACTGTGAGAAAGTAAAAAGCAGCTCTGCTGATAATCACCCTGTGATGTCTGGACAAGACACAGCAAGGCCAAGAGAAGACCAATAGGCAACAAAACTTCTCCCACGGCCACACCAGAGTTCCAAAATGACTAACATCTGCCCCAGCCCCTTTATTTCTCCTGCCTCCTAAACAAAGACAGCTGAGAGATCACTGAGAGATTACTAACCCACCTGCACTTCGCGGCTGAGGGTATACAATCCAGAGCTAGTCTGTACTTCCCCCGACTCCTCATTAGAATCATGCAGCACGACCCAAACCCTACCCCAAACCTCTCCCATTTCCTGTCACTGAGGCTTGGCATGGTTCCTCGGGCAGGCGCCCTTCCTTGCTGCAGCACGTCATTAACCTAATTTGTTTCACTCCAGATGTGGAGTCTTACTCCTGGTGGTCTTACCCTGGTAGGCAGTAGCAGTTTCTTTACCTATAAACCAACTCTATTTACCCAGGGTCACTTAAAGGAAATGTTATCATGTAAAATGATATATAAAATGCCAAGCAGCTGCCTGGTATAGCAAGCACACAGCAAAGACTACCTACTCCTTGCTCTCGGCTCAAAATAAAGCTGTACGTGTAATTTTATTGTTTTAATCATGTACCTTTCGCTATCAAGAATCTACATCTCTGCAAAACACAGTTAAGATCAGAAAATGAGCCCCTCAAGTGAACAGAACTCTAAGCAACCAGAATAGACATGATCAAGTCCATGAAATAAAGATCATGCACTTTGCTATACGGCAACTCCTGAAAATCCTACTTGGACACCATTTGATATTTTTAACATACTTTAATACACTTTGAAAATCTGTCTTGCACATCCATAGCAAGTAAGAATCAGCAACTGTAAATGGTCAGAGAGAGCGAGAGGTAAGCATACTGACCAAAGAAAAATATAACTGCTCAACAAGGCAGGGGACAAAAAAACTATAAATATCAAACACAGTAACTCAAAAAGCTCAGAAATCTGCAGTCATCTTATGCAATGGTTCTAAATTCTTTTGACTGAACATCCCAGCTCTAAAATACTTGCGCATATACCTCCAATATATGTATCTTCATTTACAAATCATATTTTATGTGCATTATAAAACAAATACCAAAACAAATTAAAAGATTAAAATATTGTTTTCAATTTTAACTATTAACCATGTTAAATATTAATTTGTTTTAATCTTGCAATCACTAAAAATGCTATTACTATTAACATTTTAAGTGACAGCACTGTTAACATGCCTTTTTAAAAGTCTTGCTTTCCTGGGGCCTGGGTGGCTCAGTCAGTTAAGCGACTTTGGCTCAGATCCCCACATCGGGCTCAGTGCTGAGAGTCTGGAGCCTACTTTGCATTCTGTGTCTCCCTCTCTCTCTGCCCCTCCCCCACTCACACTCTGTCTCTCTGTCTCATAAATAAGCATTAAAAAAATTTTTTTTTGAAATCTTGCCTTCTCAATTTGTAAAGTTCAATGTATTTTGACGATTTAAGAACTGTTATAAGTCAGGGGCGCCTTGGTTAAGAGTCTGGCTCTTGATTTCGGCTCAGATCACGATCTCGGGGCTCATGGGATCAGGCCCTGCATTGGGCTCTGCACTGACAGCATGGAGCTTGCTTGGGATTCTGCCTCCCTCTCTCTCTGCCCGTTCCCCACTTGCTCTCCATATCTCTATGAAAATAAATAAAAACAAACTTTAAAAAAAGCACTGCTATAAATCCTAACTGAAAAACTTAAGTTCACAAAGATGCATAGATCTTTATGGAAAAATAGGTCACTTACTGGTTTACTAAACTGTATCACTTTTCTATCACCAAATATGCACAAGTTGGTTGTTGTTTTAATTTTACGGAGAAAGAGAGCATGTGCGCAGCAAGTGGGGTGTTGGGGGGCGGGGGAGGCGCAGGATGACAGAGGGAGAGAGAAAATCCCAAGCAGGCCCCACGCGCAGAGCCCCACACAGGGCTTGATCCCAGGACCCTGGGGTCATGACCTGAACCGAAATCAAGAGCTGAACACTCAACTGACTGAGCCACCCAGGCACCCCCGCACAAGTTTCTATTAAAAGTCAGTTACTGGGGCGCCTGGGTGGCGCAGTCGGTTAAGCGTCCGACTTCAGCCAGGTCACGATCTCGCGGTCCGTGAGTTCGAGCCCCGCGTCGGGCTCTGGGCTGATGGCTCGGAGCCTGGAACCTGTTTCCGATTCTGTGTCTCCCTCTCTCTCTGCCCCTCCCCCGTTCATGCTCTGTCTCTCTCTGTCCCAAAAATAAATAAAAGTTGAAAAAAAAAAATTTAAAAAAAAAAAATAAAAAAAAAAAAAAAAAAAAAAAAAAAGTCAGTTACTGGGGGCACCTGGGTGGCTTAGGGGGTTAAGCATCCAGCTCCTGGTTTTGGTTCAGGTCATGATGTCACTAAGGGGCACTAAGGAATCTACTCCTGAAATCATTGTTGCACTATATGCTAACTAATTTGGATGTAAATTTTAAAAAATAAAAAATTAAAATTAAAACAAACCAAAAAAAAGGTCACGATGTCACTATTCGTGAGTTTGAGCCTGACATCAGGATCTGTGCTGACAGCATGGAGTCTGCTTGAGATTCTCTCTGTCCCTCTCTCTGCCCCTCCCCTGCTCACTTTCTCTCTCAAAACAAACTCAAAAAAGTAAAAAAGAAAAAGAAAAACTTAAAGTCAGTTACCAGATGTCAATGTTATGAACATTTTCTTTTTCCTGACGTCAGATATTTTTGCAAGCTGAGTAAAATGTGCTGCTTTTTAGGTTCTAACAAATGGGTCCAAAGTCCACCGAAATTCTCTGTAAGATTTTTCAACAGACTGGAAATGTCTAAACATGTTTTCAAAATGCTCTCTCCATAACATTAGTTTCTTCTGAAAAGCAGATACTTTCTCACTTAATGATTAAAATGTCAATTTTGCCTTGTAGAGACAACTTACTGTTTGTTTTCTCAAAAATATCTGCTAGGTAGCATAATACTGATAGCTTCTTATCACCGTGGAAAAAAATCAGCATCTATAATAAAATGTGTAATTCAGGTTTAAGTTCTACAACTCCTTTTTTTTTTTTTTTTTGCAACCCTTTTAAATACTCGGACAGTGAGCCTCTGCTCCCCATGTCAATTCAAAGTCATAGTCTTTTAAAAGGCATTTTTTAAAGTAACTATGTAATATACCACAGAAACACCACAAAACTTCTGAGGAAACTCATGCTGTTGGCTTCTACATTACACAACTCCCCTAAGTTCCCGCAGCAAACCACACTCATTGTAACCATCTGAATGTGAGCCTAGAAAAGCCTCAGAGACAATCCACATATTAATACAAAACCTCAATGCCTCCCCCTTTTTGGAGCATAAAATTAACCAATACAAATTCTAATATTATTATTCTCACATCTCAACTGACTTGCCTCATGTCACTTTGTAAATTACTGACACAGCGAAGGGGCATAAAGCTTCACAATCTATATTAGGTGTTCAGGGTGTGAAATTGTAGCTTATAGAATAATGATACGTTACACAGAGAAGCACTCAACAAGGAACGCTCATTGAACCCAATCGATATTATTCAAATGATGACTCTAGATCACCAAAAATAAGTTAAATTATGTGTAGTGTATTATGCTTAAGTAAACAGGACAGTAATCCAACTCGTTAGATTGAACTATTTCCAAAAGAGCCTTCATGTACTCAGAAAATTGACTGATTTAGAATGACTTATTCCCCAGTGTTTCCAGTTACCATATATTCTACAATCACTTTCAATTTCTTCTCCCAGAATGAGTGGAATTCTTAAAGAATATATTTAAGAAGCATACATTTCGCTCTCCTAAAATACTTTCACTGTTCCTTATTATGAAAACTAGAGCCATTATTAGGCAACCACTAATTTAAAATTATTTCAAGCCTTAATATTAAAAATACATTTTTCATATTCAAAGTAGTAAGAGAAGACGACATCCTACACTTCATATTTAACAGCATAATTAGCAGTGGTATGGAACAATATTTACTTTTTCTATAAGTAACAAAGGAAATAATGCTCCATGAGTCAAGAAAATTCACTCATTTGTTCTTAAATATCTATTCTGTTTTAAAAATCAGAAATAAGACATATCTATATAATTGTCATCGTAGAAGAAGACTCTCAAACGCACTGACAGAAGAGGATTCACACTTGAGGGCTAGAAATGAACTAAAAGCCATTTTCACAGGAGAGAAACATGAGCCGGAGGATGCAGAGCTAGAAAGGAAAAGGCATTCAAAGCGGAGGTAAATTGTCTTTTGTTTTCTTAACAGTAAGTGTCTCATCCCGAACACCGAATGCAAGACATATTCAAGGCAAACAATTTTAGAAGAACATTCCACTGGAGATACATTCTTCAAGCTGTTCCTCAGGTCACATACTTCTATATATAAACGTACTTATTTATCCACCCTTTAGCTTCATAAAACCTCTCCACTTATACTTGAAAGGAGACTTCCAGCAAGAGAAAGAAAAATTAAAAGGAGCTGTAGGTAAGGAGAACATGTGAGGTACTACATCCTCTTTTTTCGAAGTCAAAAATGTTCTGTTCCCTGGGCCTTTTTCTAGCATGACATCTTCCCCTGGTAGACTCTGCGTCGGTCATTTTACTTCAACTTGGAAAAGTGACAGAAGTTCACTTTGAAAGGAAATTCATTTTGGTAATTTCCTGTCCACCAGAGGGCTCCCACATTTCTCCACAAATGGAAGAGATACGTTACAATAAAAATGGTCCTTAAGCACTGAAAAAACTCAAATTATCATGATCTTATTTAACCTCAGACTAAAAATTGTTTTATCTGTTACAATTTCTACATGAACAGCTTAAAAAGATAGAGCTTTTCTCCAAGAGTTTCATCACCGAAAAATGTTTCAAATACCAAAATTGCTTTGCTGTTATCCTCACACGGCCAATTTCTTTAAGTAGGGCTTTCAATTTTATAGATATCATAAAATATAATTTTAGTCCAAAGCTCTAAATAGTAGCTCAAATGTTTTATATAATACTTTCATAAATACAGTAATTTATTTCTTGATAGCTTTCCCAGTCCAGAAAACAAAATCATCACCTTATCTACCCAGCCTTAGGCCTTACTATTAACAGAAAGAGTAAATATTCTCTTTCAGAAAACCTAAACTCATTAACATAATCCATCCTACAATTATTAACAATGAATACTGCCCCATCACGAATTATGATTTGGGCTGGGAAAACAAACATAAAGGAAATGAATCATTTAAACACAATGCATTACAATGATATTCTGTTCAGATATTTTTAGACTTTTTTTCACAAATAAGTTATTACACTAGAATGTTAGTAAATCTTAGTTCAAACCCAATCACTCTTAGCAAAAGAAAAACCAGTATTTTATGTAAATACACTTATTTATAGATCACATTTACAGAATGTTAATTGCTAAAGTACCAACTGTAAATTTTACAAATCCATTCACTAGGGGTGCCACTCCCCCTCCAAAAAAGATGGATTTGCTAAATTCGGATTATAAAAAAAGAGACTCCTTATGGTAAACACAAAAATTTATTGAATGTTTCAAAAGAAATTTGAAATGTGAGTTATATTTATAAAACAAAAAACGATGCTAAAAAATCTATTTTAAAGTCAGTCACAATCGTTGTCATATAAAGACTTTATCAAAAACATCAATTGATTTAGCAATTACTGTAGCTCAAGAACGAATTATCTTTAATGAAAACATGATAGAGGTTATAATTTCACTGCCCCACCTCATCTCCCAACTACGAATTTTCCTTTACAACAGACAAGCATCATTAACCTGTAAAAGCGTAACATTTGTTTCTACACAGCACATACTAGCTGTCACCACTTAGAAACTCGAAAATTTTACTGCACCTAGCAAAAATGTATGTATTCATACGTATCCTGATCAGTTGGGAGTTTATGCTGCAAAAAAAAGGTCAGACTGTGGAAAGCGGTGGGGGTAGCGTAGGATTCGAAGTGGTAAAACTGTTCTGAAAGTAAACGCAAACTATCAGTTATTGATACGAAGGGTTTAACAAATACAAAACATTTTAATCAACAACCTCTAACCAGTATTTGTCATGTTACGTTTCAAAAAGTTGAGAATTCTAGGCACGTATCTAATGAAGGCACTTTTTAAGCAAAAATGCAATGTTAAGGAAGTAACAGCGAATGAAGGTTTAAGAGGTTGTGACATAGGAGGAAAAAAGCCTCAAGACTTCCAACAAGTTGAGCAACTTCAAAACTAGACATGAAAAATACTCAGAACAATCTAATCTGAGGTGTAGATTAGGCACACTCTGAAACAGCATCATCAGGGCATTATATGTTTATTACATAATACTGCTTTGCCCTTGCCTATCACCTTTAATCAAGGGATCTCAAAGCACCACCGAATCAAGGCCTTAAAATACAGTCTAAAACAGAAATAGTTATATTTTATAACTGCACCTATTAATAAAACCTTGCCACTAGTTCCCGTCCCCCTGATCCGAGCATTAGCTTCCGAACCTTCTCTCTCTCTGACTTGGAAACCGTATTCCCCAAATCATTTCAATTTGTAACTGATGCTACGCACATTCCAGCTTGTCTTCAGCACTGGGCCTAAAGAAAGTAGTGGCACTGTTTTAATGACACAAATCTATTTCATTACAATTTCTGTGGCAGAATGAACAGTACTTAGAGTGGACATACCTTGCACTGATATAAAATGGAGGCTTTAGAGAACCAATCTTTGCTGGGGGTGATGAGCCCAAAAAACACTCAACTAACAGGGCAAATAGCACTTTCCAGCTCAGTCCAGAGACCTATCTAGGCAACTTCGAGAGTGGAGTGGAGGAAACCATATCCAGCTACCATTAATGGGGCAGGCAGGAGACCATTCTGGGGTGTGCACACCAGGAGGGAAAGGAAAACTAAAGGGACGATGCACGAGTTTTAAGACTCAGGAAAGAGAGTGTAAGTTGCTGTGTGGCCACACAAGAGACAGAACATTGTGGTTCCTATGCATTAAAATAGCATGTTAAATGGCAAATCAAACGTAAGCAAAATGGCTTTAAACCAAGGTCAAAGATGCCATTTACAGCCATTTAGGTGGGTGGTTTTTTTGAGTCTGTAAATGAGGTTCGATCCTATAGAAACATCTGACATTTTAAAATTTAACCAGCAAAGTTCAATTTTGTTTTTTCACTGGAATACACGAACACTCAAATGTTAATGTTATGTTAACTTCAATTCTTTCATAAACAAGATCATTCCTCTTCCTGTTAATTGCATTATGTTCGTCCCTAAGACTGCGAAGTGTAATTTCAGTTCGCACAAACCCACCCCCTCCCAGCACTGTAAGCCTGCACGGTTACTGTTAGCCAACACACTCACAATATTAACAAACATGAACCTTTAGAAACACAAAGAAAAGCATCAATAAGCAAGAGTACTTTTTGTTTCAAGTTCTCAAAATTCAAGGATCAAGGCTCAATAATTTGTTTTATTAGCTTTGAAAAGTCCAATGATGTAATACGAGTAAATATTTGCTACTGAAAGTCCTGAAAATCCGTAAGAAGCACCAATATGCGGTCAGTCTAGATCTGTAAAAATTCCAAAACATCTTAATATTTCTGTTGCCGTACTTGTTCACCCAGACATACTGAAAAGCTCCCAGCGAATTCTAGTAGACTTTTTCTTGCAGACCTACACGTCCCTGCGCTTGAAAACATCAAGTTTGTATCTACTGCATTAATGATCCCGTCAGTGTCATAGAACAAGATTCCCGTTTTCCTGTCTACCTCTGTATCTAGTAAGGACACCCGTCCTCAGCTCTGCCCACTGTCACTGACGTTTTCAGAAGCTCTAAGATCAAGTGTTCAAAGGCTTCTAACAGACAGGGGGGAGATTTTCTCCACTTCAAGCTACATTGCCACATCTTCCCTACTTCTCCATCGTCTTAAATGATTCAGAAAACACAACCAAATGAGAAAAGCCATATTAAAAGCGGTACTTCCTAAGACGGGGACACCAGAACCTCCAACTTCTCCAAATCTCCCAGCACCGTGGCGTTTCAACAGTCCCCCGCAGACCTTCACCCCACGCCTGCATCCTTTCTGATTAAATAAGATTGGAAACCACAATTAAATCAGTGTCGTAACTTATCCTTCACTTACCATATCCGCCGGGACATTACTGGACATCTTGCCGTTTGATATACACCCAGATGTTTACCGGGGGGGGGGGGGGAAATTACAACAAACAAAAAAGAGCAGAAGTCTTCAAGCTACAGAAATCAACCTTAACGATCTCGATCGGTTCGTGATGTGCTTTCCAAAAAATAAGTTATTTCGGAGTCACAGTGCCGGCCTGGCCGAGGTTCCGAGCGAAGAGGAACAATCCCCAGGAACTGGGTGGCCGGAGCCGGAGGGAACTCCCGGGCGGACAGCAGCAGCCCCCGTCGTCGTCGTCGTCGTCGTCGTCAGCAGCAGCAGCAGCTCCAGGACCGGCCGCGCCAGGTAGACCGAGCCGAGTGACACACGGACATGGAGCGGGGTGGGAGGGGGTTAAATCCGCCTTCCTCCTTTCCCAGCCCGGCAGTGATTCACACTTGCTCCCGAGTCAAGTCCTCATTAAGCAGGAGGAAAATGCCCCGGCGTGGATGTACATAGATAACTATGTGGCTACACATGGACGCGTGAGCAGTGAGTGGCGGCCGCGCAGGAACCGGCGCCGGCGGTCGGCTCGGGGAAACGGCTCAACTCGCGCTGCCGGGGCTGAGAGCCGGGCCGCGGAAACCCGCGCTCAAGGGCATTTAACTAGTTGGGGGCCGAAGAGAAAGCCCGGGGCGGCGAGCGGGGGGAGGGAGGTGGGGGCGCGGGGAGCTCGGGCCGGGCGGGAGACCCCACGGCCCCTCGGGGCTCAGGCCGCGGGCGCCTCCGGGCAGCGGCGGGTCTCGGGGCGCATCGTCTCCGGCTTCTCGGCGCTCCTCTCCTGCCTCCGCCACCCCGCGTCGCCGCCTTCCCCTCCCCTGCGACGCCGACTTCGGCTGGTCCCCGGAAGAGGCCGGGTCCTCCCTCTCCTCAGCCCGGGAATGGTTTCCTCTCGGAGCTTTGTCTCTCCTCCTCCACCTCCTCCACTTTTCAGTCTCAAACGCCGCAGCCGCCTCCTGTCATCGCCTCTCAAGCCAACATGGCGGCGGCGGCGGCAGCCGCCTGAGCGCAAGTCGGGGACACGGGGAGAGCACAGCCCCTCCTCGCAGCCGCCGCCACCGCCCCCGCCTTCCTTTCTTCCCCGCCCCCCCCCCCCCACCGCTCCGCGGACACCCAGTGCGTCACTACGGAGACCACCCTCGAGCATCATGGGAAATGTAGTCTACGCCGGGGGGCGGCGCGGGGGCGGCCTAAGGCGGCCTCTCGGGACTCCGAAGCCACGCCCCTCCTAGCAACAGTTGCTAGGAAAGGAAAGCTCGCTTTAGCTCAGCTGCCCTCTAGGAGTTAGGTGATACCTGCTACCAGGAGTGCTGTGAGCGTGCGAATTATTTGGAGAAAATAATTCTGCACAGAGAAATCCCCTCAAGCACAATATACGCACAGACTAAAAATACGGTTTACCTCCAAGAAGAATCATTCATTTTAATGACAGCGCGCTCTCCACATCCTGCAATCTCAAAGCATTTTGTATAGTGATTTCATCTAGGTCTTTTCAGCATTGCATTTGGAAGATCAGAAGCAATCATTGATTTCCAATAAGGTCGTAGAAGTTCAACAGGAACAAGGATCTCATTAAGCGGGGAGAATGTTTGAACATGTGTTTCTTGAAGACCTAGGGCCATAAAGCTACAATCCAGTTAATTGAAATTACCAAAACCTGTATGAGATACAATAGTATATCACGCCAAATGTATATCAATAGGAAATAGCTGCTACAAACTACATGGGGATTCACCAGTTTACCAGGCCAGCCCCCAAATTTTATTTAACTCAAATGTAATAAAAAACCTACACACCCACAGTGATTAGCAAATAGCACAAAATCATACCATTAGGGAGAAACTTAGAGGAAGACTACGGCTACTCCAGATTTAGGAACAAAATTCAGAAACCACCAACGTCTGTCTGAATCCCTGTTCAGATCTCTCAGTGCTTTGGCAGAGTATCTTAGCAAGGGCCGTCTCAGTAAGACACTTATAAAAGAATGTCAACAGATTTAGAGTCTGAAAGTCACCTCTCCAACCTACAGCGATGTGACCTCATCTGTAAAACAGTCTTGCCTACCATCCAGTTGTGCGGATGAGTTAATGCATGGGAAATAAATCACTTTGTAAATAATAAGGCGTCATTTGATGTGAAATGTTACTACTCATTCATTCAGCAAACACACGATCCAGGCTCTCTGCTAGGCACCAGGAGTTTAAAAATGAATAATCTAGGCACTGTCCTCAGGGAACTCATTGTTGAGAAGCCTATGTCATTCCCCACAGCAATCTCCGCAGTCAGGTTTGTCTCATTAGGATGGAAACTCACAGGACGCTGGGAGTATTTGCCTCCTGTGTAGCCCGGCTGGAGAAATTCCAAGCACTCCTAGGGACCCACATCAGCCTGGGGTGAGTTAGGGTGGTAACCAGGAGGGAGGGTGGCTCCCATCCACAGAGAAACCGAAGGACGGAAGAAAAAAGAGGCCCAAATCTCACCACAATTAGGCTTCAGGCCTTGGTCTAGAAATTCCTGATTCTCTAGCCATGTGATTTTCCAGGGCCTCTGGTCGTTGGTTGCTCCTTCTTCATGGTTAGCCACCACAGAGCTGTTCCCACCAGGCCTCCCGGAATGAGAGCCATTGAAAATACTTCAATTGACCAATGAGTTCAGAAGGAGTATGAAACACATTTTGAACTAACTCACAAAGTTAGTTATCCACCACTCCCCTAACTCCAACCTTTATCCAATGACCGCCCTGGCCCAGGCTGTGCTAGGCCTAAACGCAAGTGGAGGTAGAAAGGCAGGAGGCAGAGGATGGCAGGACCTACAGAAACCCTGGCTCACACTTCCTCTGCGGCTTTCTAGTAGCCATATGGCAACGGACGTAGTGACCGCCACTGCCAGCCCAAGACCCTGGCATTTCTGACACATGATGTTGCTGCTCATTGCCGGGTACCTCTACACCGCTAAAAAAGGCCACATCTTTCAAAAGGAAAACCACTGCGCCTAGCTGCGTTTCGGATCGCTCTTCTAAGAGAGGCGGAGACATCATTCTCAGTAAAGCTCATTATAACTCTTTCCTAACAGAATCCAAAGCATAAGGGAGCATGAATGAACAGTTTCAAATTCTCCCACTTTTCTCTTCTTACTCTCGGCTTCCTAACTCAGGCAGACGAGAAGGGAGGCTGAAGAAAGAGCCCGGTCGTCCCCGACCGGGAGCAGTGATACCTCCTGAGACTATTCATCTACTGTAAGCATCAGTTTGAAAGAACGCGAGAGACAGCATTTTTGTACCAGCAAAAATAACTTCCCAGGAAATGAAACGGCCTGACCCTGTCATGAATTAGCTATGAGACCTTTGCCAAGACGCTTTGCCTACCTGACCCTGGATGTCTTCATCTGAGGAGGTAGGACTAAATCTCTAAGGTCCCTTCTCTAAGAGTCTATGAGTGTTGAGTAACACCTGTGGCCTGTTAAAAATATCTTCCCCAAATGTTTGCTCGGGGGTACGAGGAGGGGCTTTTGGGAGAGGAGGGAAAGTTTTAAAATTAGATTATTGCAATGGTTGCACAACTCTATATGTACTAAAAACCATTAAATTGTACACTTTAAATGGGTGAATTTATTATTTTTGTAATTATGCTAAAATACATGTAATATAAAATCTACCGTCTTCACCGTCTTCAGGGGCACAATTCAGCGGCTCCAAACCCATCGAACAAGCCCCCATTTCCTCCTCCCCCCAGCCCCTAGCAACCACCATTCTACTTTGTGTCTCTATTAATGTGACTGCTCTTGGTACCTTATGTACGCAGAATCGGACAGTAATTGTCCTTTTGCGACTGGCTTATTTCACTTAACATACTGTCTTCAAGGTTCATCCATGGTACAGCATGGGTCAGAACTCCCTTCCTTTTTAAAACTGAATAAATCTTCCGTGGTATATATACACCACATCTCGTTTATCCATTCATCCGTTGGTGGACATTTGAGTTGCTGCCACCTTTTGGTTATTGCAAAATGGGTGAATTTTATGATATGTAAATTGTATATCAATGAAATTGTTAAAAATATATCTTCCCCCATCTGCCATTAGGGATCTGAAATGCTTCCCATCTTACGATCTTTCCTTAAGGGCCTTCTCAAGGAAACTCATGAATTTTAACTAGACAGAAGTATTCCTTTCTATGAGACCAATAACCTTTAATCAAGTATTACTTTGGTTGATTATCTCATTATACCTACCATTCGTTGTCAGTTATTAAAGCTCTGAGAGTAGGAAAATGCCACGAGAGGCAGAGAAAGGTCTCCCACAATGCCTGGGGGGTGGGGGAGGGAGGGGGCAAGGAGGCACAGACACCTTAGTATGGCCAGAAAATAGAAGAGCCCCAAAGACACCCTTTGCCACATCTGTCCAATTTTGCCCAAGGCTGGCCCGGTCCTCTTTAGCTCCCGTGGAAGAATCATTTCAAAGGGTCACTTTGTAAGATTCTACACTTCTTTCTCTTGAGAAAGTCTATAGGAAGCCCCCTAATGCCAATATAAAGATTCCTAACATACAAGGGGTCTCAAGAAATGTTAATTCCCTGGCACAACCGGCCAAGGTCTTTTCTCTGAAAGTAGAGATAATTTGCTTACTGATTTAGTCATGGACTTGTCCCCTGTAGTCTTTACTCTTGCAGGAGCAGAATGAATGCATGAGTGCTTCTGGTTTGAGAATTGCGATCTGAAGGAGTTTGGGATAAGAAGAATGGAATTAAGTTGTATAAGTCATAGATGGGACACTGGGGCTGACTTAATTTTACTCCCAGGAGCCCCCATACACACACACTGCAAACATGGCCAGCCCTTTTCACCCTATACCTCCCTGACCGGAGATTCTCAACTTGGTCCTCATCAGAGTCACTAGGAGCCATTTAAAAAAAATTTTTTTTAACGTTTATTTATTTTTGAGACAGAGAGAGACAGAGCATGAACGGGGGAGGGGCAGAGAGAGAGGGAGACACAGAATCTGAAACAGGCTCCAGGCTCTGAGCCGTCAGCACAGAGCCCGATGCGGGGCTCGAACTCACGGACCGCGAGATCGTGACCTGAGCCGAAGTCGGCCACTTAACCGACTGAGCCACCCAGGCGCCCCGCTAGGAGTCATTTAAAAAGACAGATAGATGCCTGAGCCATAGCCCAGAACAACTACATCAGATTTTCCGGGGGCAGGGCCTGTACCTGGTATTGTTCAAAGTTCCCCCTTGTAATTCTCACATGCAGCCACGGTTGAGAAACACTATGTAAGCTAAATACCTTCAAGTTCAATTCCCTCTTTTTCCCCCATCAAGGTTCCTTTATAGGACTGATAACCTGAAGGTACTGTGATTTGTCAAGGTGACCTTTGGCCACAGTCATAGTGGTTTAAGGAACAAGCTTTCGCACTTGTCCCCCGCCCCCCACCCCACTGCACTCATTTAGCCACCAGGGCATTGACCTCACCTCTGATATAACCCAAGTCTCTCTATCTTAAGGCATTTCTCTCCTTTGCTCAGAGTCCAGGAAGAGGTAGAGACAGATAAAGTGAAAATGCAAATGCCATGTGATGAGTTGATAAATGCCACCGTAGGAATAAGCACACAGGAGATAAGGCAAATTTGGCATTGAGGTGTCTGGAGTCGAACCAGGCAAAAGCCAGTGGAGCAGGCAGAGTGGTCAGGAAGAGAACACATGGGTCAAGACCCAGACTAGAAGCTAAGGGGTGCAGGAAGGGGAGGTAACTGAAGTTCAGGTTCCTGCTTGGGAGTAGGCACAGGGGTGGGATAAGAAAATGGCAACAGAGAGAAACGGAGGCCAGTCCCCCAGGGCTCTACGGTTTAGACACTAAACCAGATTTTCCAGGGCAGTTTGGATTTACCGTGAGAGCAAATGGAGCCAACGGGAAGCATCATGATAAGATTTGTTTTCATAGAAAGATCGAAAAGGCCTCAAACTCTAATGACACCTCTTCTCTGTGTATTAGTTGTCCTGTTGTGTGACCTCTTGGAGCCACATAATTTAAAACCTCTTAAGGGGTCTCGGGGATTGTCAAACTCCCCACTCTTCATTTCACAGATCAGGAAGCCACCTGATCATGAGGACTGATTCCGCAATACAACGCTTATTCCTCTACTCCCTGTCCTGCCAACAGAGTCCCACAAAAACAGGGACTTTTAGTCATTCTACTACATGACATATATTCATCCCAAGATGTATTTTCTCTCTCTCTCTTTTTTTTTTTTTTTTGGTTCCACATATGTGAGGTTCACACAGTATTAGTGTTTCTTTTGACACTTTTTTTTTTAAGTTTATTTATTTGAGAGAGAGAAAGAGAATGAGTTGGGGAGGGGCAGAGAGGGAGGCGGGAACAGAGAATGCGAAGTGGGCTCTGTGCTGACAGCAGAGAACCCTATGCGGGGCTCAAACACATGAGCTGTGAGATCATGACCTGAGATGAAGCGGACGCTTAACCAACTGAGCCACCCAGGTGCCCCTTGACACTTTTTTTTTTTTTACTCCATTGTGGGTATTCTGGAAATAAGTCCTTTGCGAATATATTCCCCAGGCTGTAGCTTGTCTTCTCATTTTCTGAACAGTATCTTTTGGGAAGCATAGTTGTAGCAGTCTGATGAAGTCTTAGTTACAAATATTTTTCTTTAATGGTATTCCGTCTCCCTGCTTGCCACCAGGTCATGAAGATATTATCCTGTGTTTTCTACTTTGTTTTAGCTCTTCTATTTATATCATTATATACTTTTAGGGTTGTTCCACACCATTTGGTGAAATAACTTTTTTTTTTCCATGGAATTTATTTGACGTCTCGGTTCAAAATCAACTGACTGGGGCGCCTGGGTGGCTCAGTTGGTTAAGCATCCGACTTCAGTCAGGTCATGATCTCGCGGTTTGTGAGTTCAAGCCCCGCGTCAGGCTCTGTGCTGACAGCTCAGAGCCTGGAGCCTGCTTTGGATTCTGTGTCTTGCTCTCTCTCTCTGCCCCTCCCCTGCTCACGCTCTGTCTCTCTTTGCCTCAAAAATAAATAAAACATTTTAAAAATTTTTATAAAAAAAAAAAATAGATAGATAAATAAAATCAACTGACTGTATGAAAATAGGTCTATTCTTGGACTCGGCTGCCATAGTCTATCCCATTGATCTCTTCAAGTCTTGAAGTCAGGCAGCCTATGTCCAGTAGATCTGTTCTTCTCTTCCAAGATTGTTCTGGCATTCTAGATGCCTTGCATTTCCATATAAGTTTCAGAGTGAACTTGTCAATATCTATTTTTAACAGACAGCCTGCTGGTGTTTGAGGTTCCATTGGTTCTGGAAGTCAATATGGGGAGAATTGACATCTTAACACTGTTGAGTTTCTGCTCCGTGAACATGATATACCTCTTCATTTTTTAGGTCTTCTTTACTTTGTCTCAGTCATGTTTTATAGTTTTCAACATAGGCATTTTACATGTCTTTTGTGAAGTTTATTCTTCAGTATGTTATTATTATTAACACTGCTGGCAATGAATTAAAATGTTTCCCAATTATTTACTGCTCGCATAGAGAGATACAACTGGTTTTTATATGTTGACCTTGTATTCTGATACCTACCTTGCTAAACTTATGTTTTAGTTCTAGTTGTGTTTGTTTGTTTTAATTCCTTAAGACTTTCCACATAAACAATCGAGTTGTCTGGTATTTCTGAAACAAAGAGGAATATCAATATTCTGGAAATTCAGGAATTTAGAAAAACCATTTTCATTTTATGTATATTTCCATCTAGGTTTTTTGTGCACAAATCTTCATATATTTATGGGATACGTAATTTTTTCATTTAAATATTAAATGAAAACTCCTTTTTTGAACGTTATAAAAATATGCATGTTTACAAATGGCTACGTAAACTTCCTATTCCTCACTTTTAAATGCTGTATGCTGGGGCACCTGGGTGGCTCAGTCAATTAAGCGTCTAACTCTTTGTTTCAGCTGAGGTCATGATCTCACAGTTCCATGAGTTCAAGCCCCACATCGAGGTCTGTGCCAACAGGGTGGAGCCTGCTTGAAATTCTCTCTCTTTCTCTCTCTCTCTCTCTCTCTCTCTCAAAATAAATAAATAAATAAATTTTTAAAAATACAAATAGAGGGGCGCCTGGGTGGCGCAGTCGGTTAAGCGTCCGACTTCAGCCAGGTCACGATCTCGCAGTCCAGGAGTTCGAGCCCCACGTCGGGCTCTGGGCTGATGGCTCGGAGCCTGGAGCCTGTTTCCGATTCTGTGTCTCCCTCTCTCTCTGCCCCTCCCCCGTTCATGCTCTGTCTCTCTCTGTCTCAAAAATAAATAAAACGTTAAAAAAAATTTAAAATAAAAAAAAATACAAATAGAATAAAAATAAATGTTGCATACTATTCTGTTGCATCAATGTGCTACAACTTAGGAAATCGCTTTCTATTTGGAGGACATAAGGATTTGCTCACAATTGTCTGGTTTTCACACATATGGTTTTTGCAGCAATTGTTTGGTTTCTGCATTTTGAATTACCTGTTTAGGCAACAGTCCAGAAACGGTTATCACTGAGTCCAAGTCTGTGAGCATTCCTGGGGTTCTTGAACCGCACAGCCATGTTATTTTCCTGCTTAGGATGATACTTTTGGAGGCTCCTGGGTGGCTCACTCGGATGAACATCCAACCCTTGGTTTGGGCTCAGGTCATGATCCCAGGATCATGGGATTGAGCCCCGCATTGGGTTCTATGTTGACTGTGGAAGCTGTTTAGGATCCTCTCTCTTTCTCTCTGTCTCTGACTGTCTGTCTCTCTCTCTCCCCTCCCTCTATCTCTCTCCCCTGCTCATGCTGTCTCTCTCAAATAAAATTAATCTTTACAAAAATGAATGCTACCAATAAACGAGAATACCAATGTTAGCACCCTACCTCCAGCCGTCATATGTACCTACAGCTGTATCTACACGTTTATGATACATACGTATTCTGTTGACACACCATCAGTGTTCGGTGGTAACAGAGAGGGGTGTGAGCCCCTCTTAGATCATCTCATCCATTCCTCCCCACTCCAACGAAAGATACACTCCAAGTAAAAACAAGTGTGTGCTTTGCAAGCTCAGCTTCATACTCACACCCACATCCATACACACACACACACACACACACACACACACACACACACACACACCATATAGAAAAACCTCTTCTATTTAGACTTTTGGGAGCTGTCCCTGCCCGTGTATGCTCATTTATTACACTAAGAAAAAAAAAATACCCTGTGCTTTGTGGTCGACCTGCCAGTTCCCCCAGAGGGCCACTCATCTGGGAGCTTGCTTTTGGACTGTAGACTCACTGTCTCCGCCCTGAAGGGTCATTTTAGGACAAATATCAATTTGCTAAAATTCCGAAGTTATTTCCAGATTTACAAAAAGTTACTGACGTAATACAGTCTCTGGGCCACCACATCAGGGCTGGAGGAGGGAGCACCAAGTTTTGTTACAGTTTGGCAGCTCTGTTATTTATCTCATAGACCGCATCCACCTGTGCGACCATGGGTGCCATGGGTCTCCGCCTACTCCAGCTACCAACTCCTGAATGGCCAGAGCTTTTACTCATCTTTGTATCCCTAGAGCCTACCAGTGAATAAACAGCATTCCCCAAAACTTGTCCATGAAGGCATTGAAGAGATGAACTTCTAAAATGCCTTTCCTACTTCTGTGATTTCTGTAAAGCCAGGGATTGCCCTCGTATTATCTTCGGGCCTAGAGGCGTGTCTCATTCACACAGAAATGATATACAAGGCTTCGCTCAATGGCTCTCCCGCGACTAAGAGAATATGCCAACAGAAAAGAAGACAATTTCTGTGTGAAGGCTGGGTCCTTTTTTGAAAAACAAACGTTGCATCTTTTAGCAGTAGCCTGTTTTTAGCTGGGTTTTTTTTTGTTGTTGTTGTTGTTTTGGAATTGTCTAAGACTTCATAAGCCGCCGGAATGGTAGTTCTTGTGTTTTGCTCCCTACAGATGTCCCACAATGCCTTTCTTCCTGACCTGACCCTACTGTTGCTCACACTATTGAAGCATCCGATGCTAAAGCTGGAAGGGACCTAGAGATAGTATCATCTCCATCTTTTCTAACAAATGAAGAAATATGGGATGCCTGGGTGGCTCAGTTGGTCGAGTGTCTGACTTCGGCTCAGGTCATGATCTCGCAGTTGATGAGTTGGAGCCCACGTCGGGCTCTGTGCTGCCAGCTCGGAGCCTGGAGCCTGCTTCAGATTCTGTCTCTGTCTCTGTCTCTCTCTCTCTGCCCCTCCCCTCTGTCTCAAAAATAAAATAAACCTTAAAAAAATTAAAACAAAAACAAAAACAAATGAAGAAATAGACCCATCTTGAGAAGCAGCCACATTTTGTCTGTAATTTTCAAATGTGCATAAGAATGAGTTTCCTCTAAATATACTCACTACTTAGGGAGTGAGATTAAAAAAAAAAAAAAAAAAAGAATGCG
The DNA here is from genome assembly GCF_022079265.1 of Lynx rufus. Lineage (NCBI taxonomy): Eukaryota > Metazoa > Chordata > Mammalia > Carnivora > Felidae > Lynx > Lynx rufus. The sequence goes on from NW_025814823.1 coordinate 9,139,043, forward strand.
TTTCCTCTAATATGTTCCAAGAAACAAAGAGGCAAAATGGTTCCTAGTGACATTATGCAGTTGTTGAATTATTTTATAGTTTTGTGTTAGGTCATGACAAATACACCAAATAACTATAAGATATATTATCAAATTGATATTATCATATACAACATTATTCTTGGTTTTCATTGTCATAGGAATCAGCCCACCATAATAGGGTTATTCAATGAAAAACAAAATTTTTAATGCCAAAAGTAATAAAACCTTAGACAATTTTTAAAAATTCCTAAATCAGCATTATATCCCCGTCACTGTAGTCAAGAGAACTGTCCTGATCACTAATCTTGTGACACGAACTATAAATTCTATTTCTTTTGTGTCCCAACAATCTCTACCGTAGTCATTTTTTGACACTAGTTTTTTGATCGATTGAGCCATAATTATCCCACACTGTTCACATTGTTTTTCTAGTCCCCAAAGGAGATAGTGGCATAATCAACAAACATGTTGCATCCTATATTAATGTTTAAAAGAGCAGAATAAAGATTCAAAGAGATTTCTCCAGAGCCTTATGCTTGTTCTTGAAAGCTTCCAACGTATTAACATTGACAGGGAGGTCACTACAGCTGGAGAACGACTGGAGTCAGAGAGTGGCCTCTGTCACTGCTGATTCAGTCGTTCAGTTCTTTTACTGGGCGACTGCCCCCATGGCTGACTTTCATGACCGTGTTTCTCAAACTGAGTAATCCAGCTAGCATAGCGTCGCCCAGCATGCCCCTTAGAGCCTTCACATGGCGGCCAAGACCGAACTGTCCCATAGGGGCAGCAACAATCAAAGAACCGATACCCTGTTTAACCGGGGGTCTGGTCCCACGCGCCAGCAGCCTACGTATCAGATTCCTGCCTCATCTCTTTCAAGGAGGGGATTCAGTGGTCATTTTATCGTAAGGACAACTTTGATTAACGCCACAGATAAGGGAGAAGACCTGAAATGAACTGAAATCAACAGATTATAGTGAGAGAGGGGGAGGGGATGATAACATACTGGTTATGAGTATGAGCCTTGAATTTAAATGTTGGTTCTGCCATTTACTAGGTATGTGAACTTGGGTGAGTTACTCGATTTTCCCACCAATTATAAAAAAAAGGGGGGGATCATAAAAATAGAAAAGCACATACGTTTAGACTATTATATTAAAATATAGATTTAAAGTAGAATTCTTTCTAGAACATAATAAGCTTTCAATAATAAGCTACTATTATAATTACAATGAAATTGGAGAGACGCTTCAAGCATTAGTGGTGTAGATTTGTCTCATGCTACTATTCTGTGCTAACATTTTCATAGTAACACGACTAAATCACCTTCTCTTAGGGCATGTATTTTCATCGATTTGTTCAGGCTCAGCTCGGATCTCCCACACTGTCTGCTTTTGTTATAGAGAACCGTGGAAACACCTAAGTGAAAAGGTTGGCTTCATGGCTAACAAACTAAAAAGCTAATTGAACATGAAATTTGAACCCTAAACTGTGACCCCATGGCCACTGGTTTCACAGAGAAAAGAGGTCAGGCAAGAGACCTCACAAACTTGTATCCAGCCCCTGACCCATTAGGATCCACACTTACTCTGACCTCATGCCTCTCTTCTTCAGGGGAAGCCCTGTGGCCCTCCTTCCAAGACAACCCTCTACCTGCCCAGGAGCTCTCCCCTCTATCTCCAGAACCTCGTTCCAACAAACAACCCTTCTCTCTTACATCTTCCGTTTCTCCCCCTCCCAAGATTCTTCTACTTAGAACGACCATATATGTTGTCCTCACCAGGAAAAGCTGGAGGAAAGGGGACACTGTTGACAATTTTACAGGGAGGCTGGGACCATCCCAGGCAACCTCTTCTTTACCATTATAATATGCTTATATATCTCTCATCTTAAAAAAATGGGGGGGTCTCTTTCTTTTCTTACTACTCTTTCTAACTCCTGACTTATGTGGTTCCTCTCTTTTTTTTTTTTTTCAAGCTTATTTATTTATTTTGAGAGAGACAGCCTGGGAGGGGCAGAGAGAGAGGTGGAGAGAGAATCCCAGTCGGGCTCCGCACCATCACCGTGGAGCCCGATGCGGGGCCCAAACCCACAAACCGTGAGGTCGTGATCTGGGCCCAAACCAAGAGTTAGAAGTGTAACTGACTGAGCCACCTAGGCGCCCCCCTCCCTCATGTCTCCTTTAACATCAGTTTCTTTAAAGTATATAGGAGGGTGTCCCGGGAACTCCATCTGACCCTCACGCCGGGCTGCTGCTTGGAGCTGTGCAGGCTCCACACCTGTCAAACGCGGGAGGAGTGACCCTGCTCATAACAGAGGCGACGCACATTTTTCAAGACCATACGTGGCAGCCGTATCCGCTTCAATGTGACAATCGTCCTTTTTGCTTTCTTCACACTTCACCCGGACTCTTGAGCTAAGATTTTGAGCTACCAAATGCCACGGACACATTTCGGGCCTGGTCATCCCTGACCAGTTCTCTGAGCCCTTGACGTAACTGACCGCTCCCTTGCCCTTGGATGGATCTGCTGTCAGACCTTCTGGGACTGGATTCCAACTCTACCACTCACAGCATTGTGAACAAGTTTACTTAATCGGTGTCAAATGTGAGCGTCTTGACTGTAAAATATGGTTAATAATAGTATCTCCTTCAGAGGGTTGCTTTGGGGGCCAAATGAAATAGTTTATAAAGCACTTAGCACAATGTCCGGTAGATAAAAGGCACTCTAGAAAAGTTCACTGTCATTATCTTTTAAAAAATGACACACAGTTTGCTACACTCTCCCCCTTTTCAGGTTTTCCAACTACCACCTTGCTCCCTTTCCATCTTCTTCCCTAATCTGTGTGCGATATCTGATCCTTAGATGTTGGTTTTGGCCTCTGTTTCCTTACCTGGGTGTACTTCTTAGCTAAGAGGATGACTGCAAACATTCAGTAAGGCATTAGATGCAAAAGAATTGTACAAACTTTAAATCCCTCTACAAATATGAGGGGATCCTATCAAAGGTGAGTAGCTTACCTGCTTCCTTCTATGGTGCTTTGTACTCCTAGCTGCTCATTAAAGTTCTCCGGTTGGGGTGGGGAGCTTAAGAAAATACCAGTGGCTCTAGTTCCCCCGATCTTCCCCTCCTCCCCTTCTGCACATGCTCTACTCTAGGTGTTTGAAACCTTCACTAAAGCTGATGGTGTCCAATTTTGTATCTCAAGCATAGACTCCTCCAGATCCAGGCATCCCAACTGCCCATTAGACCTTGCGACTAGGATGCCCCATGGAAACCCCTGAGCAAAGGATCACACGCTTCTCCACCAAACTTCCTTCTCCTCCTACGTTGGATCTCCTTCTCCCCATGGTTCATCCTTGACTTTCTCCAGCTTTCACCTCCAACATCCAACGCCTACTGATTCTGCCTTCTTAGTATTTCTTGAATCTGTCGCCCCATCTCCATACCCCTTCCCATAACCTTGGTCCATTTCTTACTGGGACCAACTGCCCCCCAGGTTGCCCCCCTGCATCCAGGCTCATACCCTCTAAGGAAGTCTGAATGTCAGAGGTTCCAAACAGCCACGCAGCATAGAGTTTTCATTGATCTGTGGGAAAATGTTGAAAATAATGTGGTACGTTTTTCCATAAAGTGATATTGTCCACTTTGAACGTGAGCCCTTTGTTTATAGATAATGTTCTCCCTACTTACTTTTGGCATTAAAACAATTTCTTTTGAAATGGTTTACAGTAGGTCATCACTGTCATGTATTTTTTAATAAGTTTGTTTGCCTATGTTGGTCTCCAGATATTCTTAAAATGTTTTGTCAAATCAGCTACTTGAAAACAGGCTGTTTATTGTGCGGCGACTACACTTCAATGAAGTTGGAAACAAAGAAACAAACGAACTGTTTTTTCAGGTCATGCTTTCTGGAAGCTTATCGCATCTGTTCCGCACTGATTCCAGAGGGCTCTTTCTAAAATGCACAAATAATTTTGTTGTCCCCAGTACTCATCACCCAAGCATAGAGCGATTGCACACTTTCACACGCCTAGCACAGGGCAAGGTGACTTTGCAGGCATTCGCCTTCACAACAAGTGTGCAAAGTGGGTTTTGTTCTTATTCCACGTTACAAATGGCACAGACAGCGGGTCACACGACTTGTAAGCGGTACAACTGGGGTTTGGACGCAGGTTGGACTCACTGAAAAGCCACTGGTTAGTCTTCACCACGATATTTTTTGCTTCTTGGCTTCAAAATCTTCCGATCACATCTCCAAACCCCTACTTTGTCTCCCTGGGTATTTTGCCTCTGCTTTCTTGATTTTCCTCTTTCTCTCCCCCGGTTCACTTTTTCCCTGTCTGCACCCTTCGAGGCCTGCTTCTGTTGCACAGAAAAGTGGCAAATCTGAGAGTTTGTTCATTCAGGAATCTGCATCCTTGTGTGAGCTGTCTCTTCTGCCTGGCGTATCTTTCCCCTATCATCACCGGGCCAACTCCTACCCATCCTCTGAAACTCAGTTGCCTTCCCGGAAGGAGTCCCTGACATTTCCCAAACCTCAATCATAGTGTCAGTCTCAGAAGGAGCAAAGGGAATACACTGAGGACCCCCTTGTCTGAGTGGCATCGCTTGAACGATACTGCCTTTGTAGGTATGTACTTGGCTTTTGCCTTCATTTACCTATTAGTGCCAGGTACCCAGCGAGTACATGGTCAGGATGGAAAAGGGCCAGCTCTTACGCATCTTATATTTTAGTCGAGGAGACAGCTAATATACCCAACAAGTAAAACACGTGAGCATACAAGATAATTTTAGGTAGTCGTAAATGTTTAAAGAAAATAAAAACAAAATGAGGTGATGCAATGAAGAGTGACAGGTGCAGGGGACCGAGGGCAGCTCTAGGACGGATGGTCAGAGGCCTTGGAAACAATGATATTTGATCTGAGAACTATATAAAAAGAAGGAGCCAGCCAAGTGCAGAAGGTTGTAGGTATTCCTCACTTAAAGGAAACATCATAAACATCTAAATTCCTGACATTACCTGCTATGCCGTCACAATCTGGCACATAATAGTTGCTCAATAAATGCTATGAGTTGGATTGTGAAGTCAAAGAAACTAGGAAGTCTACGTAGCTGGGCTCTGCATCTCTTAGGACTCTGCTAGCTTCACCTGTTGGGAAAATCTTGCTTTACGAGATTCGTTGGGTTGTCTTGGGTAGGCAAAGACAATGGAGTCAGCGGGGAATTACTGTTTCTAACTTGTAAACAAAGCTGCCTTTGGCTCCTGGGTATGACCAGTTCTGACAGTTTCAAAATTCTATGGGGATTTGGAGATGAATTTTGCCTTTGTGGGTAGGTTTCTCATAAAATGCTTCTCTGTATGTTTCCTGCTGTTATTTTCTTCTTTGTCCCTTTTCCATCCCTGATCTTTTACCCAAGTCACATGAGATCAGGACTCCATGGAAGAGAAACACAGCCATGTTGTCCATTTGTGAGAGCCCCAGAAGGGCACTTCATAAATCTACTTAGTGGAGTTTGTGTCTTGCCATCTTTAAACAGAACGGAAAGCGTAAACATTCAGATTGAGCCGGAAATTAAAATAGACATAGGTTTTAAATCACCTTCAAGGCTGAGAAAAAAGATTATATCCTACTGATAGAAAATCTAACAGGGGATTTCTCTAAAATACTAGATTTCGTAAGTACTTCAAAACACTGCCGCACTTAGAACAAAGATGCACTTGGTGATGGCCACGCTGTACACGAAGGCAGTTTTCGCTTTTGAGAAGCTCCATTATTCATTATCTTTTAGCCAAGTCGTCTTTTCCCTAGATGCTAGGGAACTCAGAGCACACTTCCCCACCAAATACTTCTATGTGCGACATTAAAAAAAAGAAAAAAAAAAGTCAAATATAAACAGGAGAGAAAATCGAAGAAACAGAGCTCTACACCCAGACATAAAGTTTTCAGAAGAGCGAGTTAACCAGGAGCAACAAATACAGATGCCGTGCCCTGCGCAGGAGTCAGAGGACGGCAGTCACCTGCTTTGGTGGTTCTGCTTCTCCCCTGAGGAGCCAGGGCAAGTGTCCGACCCTCTCCATCTCCTCCTGGCTCTTAACACTCGGTGTTTGAGTGTTATCTAAAGATATAGAAGGTGGGGCGCCTGGGTGGCGCAGTCGGTTAAGCGTCCGACATCAGCCAGGTCACGATCTCGCGGTCCGTGAGTTCGAGCCCCGCGTCAGGCTCTGGGCTGATGGCTCGGAGCCTGGAGCCTGTTTCCGATTCTGTGTCTCCCTCTCTCTCTGCTCCTCCCCCGTTCATGCTCTGTCTCTCTCTGTCCCAAAAATAAATAAACGTTGAAAAAAAAAATAAAAAATAAATAAATAAAGATATAGAAGGCAAGGACAAGAGAAGGAAAAGACAAGAGGAGAACAGGGAGAAAAAGGAGCAGTGACAGAAGGGTACCTGTGTGGTGCTGGCCCTCCCCAGATGACCTCCGTGTGTCAGGCATCATGTAGGGCTTTAAGAACTTTATTTTTGGAGTGTGTGGGTGGCTCGGTTGGTTAAGTGTCTGAGTTTGGTTTGGCCCAGGTCATGATCTCACGGTTCGAGGGTTCAAGCCCCACGTCGGGCTCCGTGCTGGCAGCTCAGAGCCCGGATCCTGCTTCAGATTCTGTGTCTCCCTCTCTCTCTGCCCCTCCCCTGCTGGCACTTTGTCTCTGTGTCTCACAATAAATAAACAATAAAAAAAATTTATTTTTTGTAATCTTGATGACAACCTTGTGAAGTCACATCATTATGCCCATTTTTACAGATGAAGAAAGGAGTTCAGAAGTTAAATAACTTTTCCAAGGTCACTGGGGTTCATACTTAAGTCTGTTTAATTCTGAGAAGGATAAGGAGAAGAGCGGGTAACAATTAGAAAAGGTCCCATGAGACCGTTTGCACTAACTCACTAAGGGCAGAGTGAAGCTAAAATCTTAGAACGTCAACTCCACTCTCCTTAGTTCACACATATACGCTTTTCTTCCATAAACTCCAAAAGCAGATAAGTCCTTTTAGGGACCCAGAAATAAGTTATTGGCTTAATAAAATGCTGGACTTTGAGTTTGAGTTTACTTTCTTTTGAGGATATAATTTATCCGTCAAATCCACTCTTGAGTTTATCTTATTCCTGGAAGGGTGTTCCTACAGATACGATTACAGGTAGCTGTGCATCGGGAAGCAGTAGAGGGGATCAGAATCAAATGCACCGTTTATTTAAAACCGAATCCCAGCACTAGCATTTATTAGTACAAGACGGCCACACGCTTACGTCCATCTGCTGACCCTGTAAAATGCTTGAAGGCCTGGACAGACCTTGTGACTTTTTGTTCTTTCTCTTGCAAGCGCTGTCCTGCCAGGACGGAAGCAAGTGGCCCAAAGCTCGTTTCTTAAAGTGTTCTAGAGAAGTGTTTGTCAAATTTCAAACTCAAGTTTTCTTCCAGGCTGCACCGTGAGCGAGGCGAAAGATGATTCTGTTGGAAGCCTGAAGCTTTAACCCGTCAACGGCTGGTTCTTTGGGGCTTATACTGTATGGTCCCTAAAGTAACAGATTAGTTTCCTCTGAATAAAATGATCCCTTTGGAATATGCCAAATAACCATTCTAGTAATACACTCGCGTTGAGTGTATGTTCTTTTTACGTGGGCGGGTGCTATTTTGTCCTAGTTCCTGTGGCAATCAAATGTGTGAAGGCTCAAGTTTACAAACAAATTGCTGTAGCGATGATTATTGTGAGGATAAGCATACAATTAAAATTTTTAATTATAAACCATGGGTACCTCCACCTGGTGACCCCCCGGGCTTGAGTGAGTTGGTACGCCTTTGAGCTGGCTCCCAATTCACCCGTTATTTACAGCACCATGGGTGAGCTGATTCTCATTCTCGTAAAAACTTTTCGCTGCCTGCGAGACATGACAAAGCATTCAAAGAATAGGGACCTACCGTTTTTCAAATGGACCATTTTTTATGGGGCGACTCCCCATGGGTTCTGAAGCTGAGTGGATGATCTCCTTTCAGCCTTTGTTTTTAGCTCCGCTAACCTGACTGGCTGGGGTTCTGGAATTCACTTTAACTGCCTAGACACAGGAAAACACGGTCTTGGTAGAGGGTGACATTTTTAGGCTTTGGTCAACTGACGTAATCTACTAGCCCATAATCAGAGAAACTTAAAGTGGCAAAACCCAGAAGGATTGATCCCCTGGCTTTCTAGCTTGGGTTTCTTCATGCCAAGGATCTGAAAAGACGGTGATGGGGAAGAGAGGAGGGAGGAATCCTTGAGATACTTTCAACACTTTAAAAAAGTTAACAGGAATTGTATATTTATGACTGATAAGGCTGCTCAGGGGACTCAAATGTCAGATTTCTTGGATCTGGGCTGGAACGTGATGGCATTGATTATCCCATGGGAAAAATCTATTAATAAAAACTTAACAAATGCATTTTAGGAGATAAAAAGCTTTCAGAAAATGGGGTGCATTGGGGAAAGGTAATATAAAATTATGCAAAACCGCCGACTGTTCGCTGCTTTAGTACAAACGCTTAGCACTTTCCGTGAAATGACATGGTGTTAGCATCGTGGCTACAGCTGTGAACAAAAGACAAATCTCTGCTCTTGCGATATGGAAACTCTAGTATGGGGAGATAAAAGAAAACAGGTAAGCCAAAAAGCAAATAAATAATTGTTAAAGGCTGAATCGTGTTCTTCTCAAAATGCGTATGCGGAAGACCTAACCCCTGGTACCTCAGAATGTGACTGGATTTGGTGACAGGGTCTTTAAAGCGGTAATTATGTTAAAATGGAGGTTTTAGCAGGGGGCCCTATTATAATATGATGGGTGACCTTGTGAGAAGAGGAAACTAGGACCCACAGAAAGACAGAAGTGATGCCTGTGTGGTTGGGGTGACCATGCGAAGAAGGTAGCCATCTCCTCGCCAAGGAGATAACCGTGAATCTGTGATACATAGAAGTCAAATCATTATGCTGTATCCTTAACCTTATGCAGCGTGTGGGTGAGTTATAGCTCAATAAAACTGGGGGAAAAAATTGTCTGTTGTTTAAGGCACCCAGTCTGTGGTAGTTCATTATGGCATCCCTTGAAAATGAAGCAATAACTCAGAAAGTGCGGCCACTTCAGTTTGCGTTAAGTGCTATGAGTAAAATAACAGGGGAGACGGGACAAAGTGATGGGAGGAAGTAAACTTAGACTGAGTGGCTGAGAAGGCCTCTCTCCCTGAGGAGAGACCACTGTGATGGCAAGAAGAAAAGCCACAAAGAGAAGAGAGGGAAAACTGAAGTCCAGAATCTGGATTTTGGTAAAGTTGCCAAGGAAATGTCACCACAGAGGCCTCTTGAGGGGCCAGCCAGCTGTGTTCCTTCCCCACCGAGATCCCTGAGCGCCCCCTCTCTGCCCACCTCACTGTGCTCTCTGGCCCACTTTGACGTGGCTGCAAGGTACTGTGGTCACTCCCTCTGCCTAGTAGAATGTTACGATTTTCCACAGTATCTCCGAATGATAATTGTATCTGAGAACACAGTTCGTAAAAAGTATCTGTGATATGGGGCGCCTGGGTGGCTCAGTTGGTTAAGCATCCAACTTCGGCTCAAATCACGATCTTGCGGTTTGCAAGTTCAAGGCCTACCTTGGGGTCTCCACTGTCAGCACAGAGTCTGCTTCAGATCCCCTATCCCCGTCTCTATCTGCCCCTCCCCCACTTCTTCTCTCTCTCTCTCTCTCTCTCTCTCTCTCTCTGTCTCTGTCTTTCTCAAAAATAAAATAAACATTAAAAAAAAAATCTGTGATCGGACGCCTGGCTCATTTGGTGGAGCGTGAGACTCTTGATCTTGGGGTTGTGAGCTTGAGCCCTATGTTGGGTGTAGCAATTACTTAAAAAAAAAAAAATCTTAAAAAGTATATATCTGTGGGGCGCCTGCGTGGCTCAGTCAGTGGAGTGACCGACTTCGGCTCAGGTCATGATCTCACGGTCCGTGAGTTCGAGCCCCGTGTCGGGCTCTGTGCTGACAGCTCAGAGCCTGCAACCGGCTTCGGATTCTGTGTCTCCCTCTCTCTGCTCCTCCCCTGCTTGCGCTCTGTCTCTCTGTCTCTCTCTGTCTCAAAAATAAATAAACATTAAAAAAATAAAATAAAAATACATATCTGTGACAAAATCCAACAAACAAAAGAGGGAGAGAGTAGAAGAACTTTTTAAGCAAAGGCATCAGGGAGTGCCACGACCTTGAGATGGGGACAGGCGTGGTGAGTTCAAGAAACAGGGAGACAGGTGGAGCCTGAGTTTGAGACAGGCAGGGTGGGAGAGACAGCAGAGGAAGACATCCCAAGCTCATGCAGGTTTTCGGAGATCCAGCGAAGAGCGTGGCTTGATGTTAATGCACAGGGAAACCACAGAGGACTTCAGCAGGACAGTGGCCATGCTTGGCTTAGTTTCTATGTAAATTGCTCCAACTACTATATAGAGAATGGATTATAGGGGGGCACGAGAAGAAGCAGAGATATCCATCTGGAGATTTTTTTTTTTTTTTTTTTTTTTACCATAACCTGGGTAAGAAAAGATAATGATTTGAACTATCTGGGTGGGAGGGAGCAGAGGAGGACCAGTGGTTGGATTCTCGATACGTTTTCAGGTAGAGTCTATGGGACCAGCCAAATGTTCCCCGTTGGCCGCCATGGCAAGCGGTCACGTAGGGGAAAGGATTATTTAAAAAGACCGTGATATTATCTTCTTTTAATTTTTTTAAGTCGGTTTATTTATTTTGAGAGAGAGAGAGAGAGAGAGAGAGAGAGAGAGACAGAGCAAGCAGGGGAGGGGCAGAAAGGGAGGGAAAGAGACGATCCCAAGCTGGCCGTACACATGAGTTGGGGCCCCAACTCATGAACCATGAGATCAAGACCCGAGCCGAAACCAAGAGGTGGACTCTTAACAGACTCAGCCACCCAGGCGCCCCTAAAAAGACAGTGATATTATTACAGAGACAAACTTATATGTCAAAATATGAATGTTCTTGAGACACTAACAGCAGTGGCTGTAAGGAATGCCAACTTACTTAGCAATTCTGCTTGTGGCCAGAAAATCCGGGAGCCTGGTGCAATAGCACAGACCTCTGTGTCCTTGCTTTAACCTCCTGAAGACCTTGAAGTCCTTCCTTCTGCCTCTGGCCCACAGTCTATCAGCCTGCCTGTACTTTTCTCCTGGAAGCTCACGGCCATGCTAGCAACACACATGCCCGTGTTTGTGAGCCTGGTGGTGAGAACAACTTTCCTCCAGATGGTGGTTGACAGGAGTGCAATCTGTCCATGGGTGGGCGGTTCTAGGTAATAAAACAGAGCCTAGTTTGGTTCAGGTGACTCAGAAACCGGGATGTGGAGAGCGCTGTCCAGCCTCACAGGTCAGGTCTGTTTTCCTCCACCGACATCCTGATTGCCGCCCAACTCCAGCGAAGCCCCACCTTCTTCGTTCACTCCCACGGAGGCCGAGCTGTTCTCCCCGCATGCCAAAGCAGGGTTTCTGCTGGGCCCTTGAGTCCGGTCCCAGATTGGGCTGAGTTCCCACTTAAACTCTGACCCCAAAAAAGAAGCCTCTCCTCTGATTCTCGGCTTCCATTGAAATGAACACCAAGTCTCTCTTTTGGAAGCGTCCTCGTTCTCTGCCTTTGAAGCTGGTGCTTGCTAGACCCTAAGCCGTCTGGTTTTTCCTAGAGGAATAAAAAGAGGATCTTTTGCTTACCCATGGAAAGGTAATCCTTAATAATCATGACGGCCATTTAACAGAAATGCACGGTACTGTGTGCTGCATCTAGACAGACCCTGTCTAAGTAAGCCTTCTGATCCGCACTGTTGGGGAACCTGGGTCATGCCCACGATGGTCCTTTGGAGTCTGTATTTGAATCAGTGCCTAAAGGCCTTCTTTAACTCCAGTCTTTGCAAAAATGACAAAAAGATCTAATTAAGAACGACCGGGTCCAAGGGCACCTGGGTGGCTCAGTCAGGTAATCATCAGCCTTTGGCTCAGGTGATGATCTCACGGTTCATAGGTTCCAGCCCCACGTCGGGCTCTGCGCTGACATCTCAGAGCCTGGAGCCTGCTTCGATTCCCTCTCTCTCTGCCTCTCCCCGGCTTGTGTTCTCTCTCTCTCTCTCTCTCTCTCTCTCTCTCTCTCAAAAATAAATACAGGGGCGCCTGGGTGGCTCAGTCGGTTAAGCGGCCGACTTCGGCTCAGGTCACGAGCTCCCGGTCCGTGGGTTCAAGCCCCGTGTCGGGCTCTGTGCTGACAGCTCAGAGCCTGGAGCCTGTTTCAGATTCTGTGTCTCCCTCTCTCTCTGACCCTCCCCCGTTCATGCTCTGTCTCTCTCTGTCTCAAAAATAAAATAAAACGTTAAAAAAAATTTTTAAAAATAAATAAATACATAAACATTAAAAAAAAAAAAAGAATGGCTGAGTGCAGAAAAGGCAGACATGACTTTGTCCTGTACAGTTTTGTTACACATCACAAATACCAAAGGCATACATCCTCATTAAAAAAAAAAAATCTGAAAAGCCATAAAGCCAGAAAAACAAAGTCCACCACAACCCTAATCCTCACCCTTACTTCTTCCTCCCCCATTAGTTTTGTTTTCTACATTTCTTTCCAATGTTTGGACTTCTACTCTATGTGAAATTTGGACTCTTGCCTCTGTTTTTATTTACTTCCTTAAACACTTTGTCAGTATTACACCTCGCCACCAATATTACAGTGAAAGACTGCATATTGTTCCATTCGAAGGCCATGTCACCACATATGTATGTTTTTATTTATTCATTTTTTATTTTTTTTTTAAGTTCATTTATTTATTTTGAGCCCGCGCGCGAGAGAGAGCAAGGAGGGGAGGGGCAGAAAGGAAGGTGGTCGGAGGATCCGAAGCGGGCTCTGTGCTGACAGCAGATTGCCCAATGCAGGGCTCAAACTCATAAACTGTGAGATCATGACCTGAGTCAAAGTCAGAGGCTTAACCAACTGAGCCATCCAGGTACGCCTGTGTGTTTTTTATATTTGTATTTCCTTTTAACATTTGTCCCCGAGCTGAAACAGTTACCTGAATGTGAACTTTCGTATCCTCTCTCTTGCCAAACCCAGCATGCTGGGACATCATGGAACCTAAGGAACAATGGCCTAAGTTCCAGGTATCATCAGGAGGGAGAATAGAAGGTCTATAGATTACATAATTAACTCTTACCTGGTCAAATTTGAATGTGTTTCAAATGTTCATTTATTTTCTTAGTTTTTTTTTTTTTTTAACATATGAAGTTTATTGTCAAATTGGTTTCCATACAACACCCAGTGCTCATCCCCAAAGGTGCCCTCCTCAATACCCATCACCCACCCCCCCCCTCCCTCCCACCCCCCATCAACCCTCAGTTTGTTCTCAGTTTTTAACAGTCTCATGCTTTGGCTCTCTCCCACTCTAACCTCTTTTTTTTTTTTTTTTCCTTCCCCTCCCCCATGGGTTTCTGTTAAGTTTCTCAGGATCCATTTTCTTAGTTTTTGATACTTAAAGCTCAATCTAGCATCCTGTAGATGCCAGGCCTTCGGGGCTCTTGGCAAGTGGCAGATTTTTATTTAGACTATGTACACGGCAGAACAAATATATTCATGTCATTGGTAATTGACATCACTACCTCCCCAAACCCTTCATGCCTCCTGTGTATCTTTTCAACTGACGTGTATTAAACTTCATTTAGTGTTTTCTTTTCTTTTGTTCAGGGACTTCACAATAACCTTGAAGTGGCTGGAGTTGCCCTGGAATATTACATAACCAGGCGCTCAGAGCTCTGGAAAGTTATGTCAATAACATGTCTGACATGACAGGACCAACATTCCTCTTGTGTTTTCGGGAGCCAACAGGAGAAAAAACTGCCCCTGTTTGCCCGGCCGATTTTAAAGTCTCATTTCATGGAATGAAATTCATTTCAATTTCATTATAAGGCAGTTTTTAGTTATTACATTCTAGCAATGGAGGAGTTTGTAATATATGCATAGAAATAATGAAATGCTCATAATGGTGTTCTTGTTCACGATTTCTGAAAACAGCATTCTTTTAAACTGTAAGAGCTCAGAACCCTCCTATTATCTTTGATTGATCCCCTGAAATGCCCTCTCGCTCCATTTCAAGCAGTAAAGCACACTGAGGATTTAGAGAACCCAAAAGGGAAGTTCAAAGGGGTTGATTGAGCTGCGCAGCCAGAATTAGAGGTTTCCTTTTGAAAATGCATCACCTTGAAGAACATTCAGCTTAAAATCTTGAGAAAAATGTAGACAGCCACAGAGAGGGATAGCATTTAGGCGGAATAGATTTTTCTTTTTTTTTTCTAATTCTCACACTTTTTGGCATAGAGTCCGAGAAAGGGATCCTTAAAGCATGTAGGGTCTAGGCCACCAACACATCAGTATTTATCCCAGAGGAGGTGACTTTAAATGTATCCTGTCTTGGTTGCAGGAAGAAAGTTCTTTTTCTGCAAAACCTGCCTCTACTCCTACCGTCAGATTTCCTCTGATTCGTGGAAACTGTATCAGCATTTCGTGAAGGTGAAAGAGCTCTGAGAACAAAGGGCTACGTTTGCTTTGAAGGTCTGGCAGGGACAAAGCAAGATTCTTTTTCTCCCTGGAGGACTGCAGGGCGGTAACTGAAGACAGAAGCATGTGAGTGGGGGGCACAAAGGAGAAATGAAAAGGACGTGGCCCAGCCTTTTTCCATAGGCGGAAGGTCTTACTTTTTGGTTTTCTAGTCTCCAGCTTAGAAAAACATACTTCTGCAACTAATTCTGTCCCTTCCCATCTCCCTGGTTTTGTTTTACAACAGCAACTTAGATATTTCCTTGCTGTACTTACACATCTTTTTTTAAAATGAATTTTTAATTTACATCCAGGTGAGTTAGCGTCTAGTGCAATAATGATTTCAGGAGTAGATGCTGGTGATTCATTCCCTACGTATAACACCCAGCGCTCATCCCAACAAGTGTCCTCCCTAATGCCCTTTACCCGTTTAGCCCGTCTCCCCACCCACAACCCCTCCAGCAACCCTCAGTTTGTTCTCTGTATTTAAGAGTCTCTTCTGTTTTGTCCCCCTCCCTGTTTTTAAATTATTTTTGCTTCCCTTCCCTTATGTTCATCTGTTTTGTCTCTTAAAGTCCTCATATGAGTGAAGTCATATGATTTTTGTCTTTCTCTGACTGACTAATTTCACTTAGCATAATACCCTCCAGTTCCATCCACATAGTTGCAAATGGCAAGATTTCATTCTTTTTGATTGCAGAGTAATACTCCATTGTATATATATACCACATCTTCTTTATCCATTCATCCATCGGCGGACATTTGGGCTCTTTTCATACTTTGGCTATTGTTGATAGTGCTGCTATAAACACTGGGGTGCATGTGTCCCTTCGAAACAGCACACCTGTATCCCTTGGATAGATACCTAGTAGTGCAATTGCTGGGTCGTAGGGTAGTTCTATTTTTAGTTTTTTGAGGCACCTCATTACTATTTCCCAGAGTGGCTGCACCAGCTTGCATTTTTCATTCATTTGTTTGCTTTTGTAGGAGACAATTCCCCCAACAGTCTGGTAAATTTAAAAAGAGAATCAAAGGTGTTTAAACTTTGACCTTACTGTTCTGGGGAACGGTCCCCTCCCCTCCCCCCACCAGCCCACCTCTGTACCTTACGTTCCCTTCCGTGTACCCCAAATTACTACCCTTTGCACGTGAATAATCAATCCTGCCCAGACCAGAGCACGCTTGGAGCAATCTGGCCTTGATTCTTTTATTCCTTAAATTATAATTAAGCCAAAAGACCAACTTGCAGAGTAGCAAATAAAGAAGGAGCTACCTGTTTTAAGTCAAGCTGAGGGATTAAATTCCAGATTTGCAAAACCCATGCATTAGGAAGTGATTACTGGCTTTGTAAAAGAATCCTTCCCTTTGCAAAGGGACAACCAGAGGATTTGTTTGAAAGCTCTATTGCATTTAAAGTAGTTTGGTTACCTACGTTTAATTTATACCCCCGAGTCCTTCTGTTGGGGGAAGCCAGCAATGTCCTGCAAATGGCCAAAGATGCTAATCGCTCACGAAAGAAAGTCTGGAAGGTAACAGCTGTTGAAACCACTACACAGATCTACTGGGTAAGCAGCCGTTTCTTTAAATACGAATGGCCCACGGACATCCACTAAAACGCACTAAAATACGCACTAAAACGTCCCCACTTTGGAGAAGCAGAATGGTTTTGTCAGTCAGTGAAGACCTGTTTGATGCCATGATACAATTATAAATTGCAACTTTGAGTTCTTGGCTGAGAGAGAGTGCTTACAAAAGCACGCAAAGAAAGTTCTAACACAGAATCTCCAGCTAAGAGTTTTAGGGAGGGTCTGGTCTACTCTAAACACTATGCACATTTTCAAACATTTTCCACCATGTACTTTAATTTTTATTTTTAATGTTTATTCGTTTTTGAGAGACAGAGTGTGAGCAGAGAGGTTGACAGCCAGAGGTTGTCAGTCAGCACAGAGCCCGCCTCGGGGCTTGAACTCACAAGCCGTGAGATCATGACCTGAGCCGAAGTCGGGAGCTCAACCGGCTGAGCCACCCAGGCGCCCCTCCACTGTGCACTTTAAATTCATCTAAATGGAGGGGCGCCTGGGTGGCGCAGTCGGTTAAGCGTCCGACTTCAGCCAGGTCACGATCTCGCGGTCCGTGAGTTCGAGCCCCGCGTCGGGCTCTGGGCTGATGGCTCGGAGCCTGGAGCCTGTTTCCGATTCTGTGTCTCCCTCTCTCTCTGCCCCTCCCCCGCTCATGCTCTGTCTCTCTCTGTCCCAAAAATAAATAAACGTTGAAAAAAAAAATTTTAAATTCATCTAAATGGAAAAACACAAGGTGAGCTAATGACAAATTTGGAATGCTCAATAAATCTGTGTTATTGCAGATTATAGTTTTTACAGTTTTGTTAAAAATAATAAATTTAACGTTTATGGAGCACCACACAGCACGGCCAGTGTGCTAGGCATTTTTTCTCTGTCTCATTTCACACGGAGTCATAAATTGATGAACACAACAATTTAAACCATGTTTAAATGAAACCTTTATTTAAATCTAGAATTAGAAGCAACATCTCACTCACTTTAGACTGGATTTTTCTTCCTAATGGCAAGAATTTTACATTTGCAAAAGGACACATTATGTGGAACTCATGGGTAATTAAATATTGACTTTAGTGCCTCCAAATTCTTCCTTATATTACAAAAAGATGAGAATGAAACATTGCGTATGCATAATCTGACTTAGAAGCAAGGTTAAGCCCTCACTTCGTTTTTGCTAATTTTTCTGTAACAGCCTTTTAGTGGAAGTGTTTCTCTTTCCTTCCTTTCCTTGCATCCCAAAGGATTTTGCTGAAGAGGAAAACCAAGCTCTCCTGCCGATGGGTACAGAAGAGAGCTAAGGGTCACTCCCATGCAGTAACCCGAGTGGCTTTCCCACTAGTAGACAAGAGAAAGGGGCATGCATAAGAATCCTTTTCCTTTTAACCAGGGCTGAGTGCCTCAAAACTGAAAATTCTCTTTAGACTTACTAAAAAAAAAAAAAAGAAAAGAAAAGAAAAAAAGAAAGAAAGAAAAAAAAAAAACCCTGAAAATTCACAAAGACCTTCACAGGATCAAGTTCTGACCAAAACAATTGCCTTTAGCAGTGCCGAAAACTCTCTCTGAACTTTGCGTGGCTCGCATTGCCCTCACTGGACCTTTCCAGTTCTTACACCTCTCCACCCACCTCTTTCCGGACTCACCTGAGCTCTATCTTTAGGCCTGCACCTTGTTTCAAGGACTGATTTATAATATGACATCATTGTTCATTGTCTTCAGTTGACATTGTTTTCTGATTGTTTCATTCATTCTGTCTCGTCTCCCACAAGACAACCAGCTAATGGGGGCGGTGGTGTCCCAGATGACCTGTACGCCCCCACAATGCCTAGCAGAGTGTGGGTGGGTCGGAAGGGGTGCTCCCAGTGGGCCCCTTTGTGTCGGGGTCTTAGGAGTAAGGGCCTAAGACCTAAAAAACAAATAACAACAATTAGAGAGTCAGAGACATTTCTTAAAGTGCAGATAAGAGGAGGAGACAGTCACTTAAGAATTTTTTTCTATTGTGGGTAACGAGATATTTTGATAGTTTTTTTTTGTGTGTTTTTTTTTTTTAGACTCATTTCCTGCCAGGGGTCCACGGTTGTAAACAGTAGTGGGATGAAAGGCAGGAGCGGGGGAGAGGACTGCAAGATAAGGGGGCGCTGAAAGGAAAGATAAGAGGTTACCAGGAGGTTACTTGCTTCCATACTTTCCGAGGCTGGCCTCGCATTTCAGTGCTATCTTCAAGGAAGCTGGTTTACAATTACACGTTGGTCATTAGCTGTTGCTGTGGGGTCTAAGGCACAGGCTCCGATTACTGTATTTCTACTGGAAGTGATGCCAATAGAGGCTAAGAGTGGATATTTACTCAGGCAGCATTTGATGACTCAGGTGGTCCTCTGCATTTCCTCATTATATATTTCCCTGTCAGCTAGCTCTGAGTTCTAAGAAGCTGAGGAACAGCCCGTTAGTGCAAATACGGAAACAACTACAAATTATCACTGTGTCGCACATAATTAGATTTGCCTTGGATGGCTTGACGAAGTAAAAAACGACATCGTATTGTCTGGTGACAGCCCTCTCTTTCCCAAACGGGAGGGTGTTGGGGAGTCACACTTTTCTTGGAAGGACTGGATTTGTCTCGGAGTGATGTTTTCATCTGGCACGTGTTTTCACTTAGATCCTATGCCTGTTTGGGTGGTTGAGGGCTAGGGGATGGAGATTAGGGGAGCCCGGGACTTTGCACCACACGTTATTCTGTTGGACGCGGGGGTCTTTTTCAAACAGTTTCTGATTTCCGAGGTAGGAAAAATCAAAAGAATATCATTTCTGAAAACTTGGAAAGTTTTCCAACTGTTAACTTCCACAATTCATCTCACCTAGGCTGCATGTATCTTATTTTGAATGCCACTGGTGTGGTTTTATACAGCCAAGTAGTACGAGAAGAAAGTTGAGATAAATATCTGGGAATCCTAATTGAATCTGACATGCTATGTAAACGTGTAGCTGCCTGACAGTTTGCACAGTGGTATTTCTTATATCACATGTCAAAAAGTCTGCCTGCCTGAAAATACCTAACATAATTACCTGCTAGGGTATCCACGTTAGTCATTCCTCGGGTCTAGTCACCCAAACCCCTGTTGGAACACTATCCTAGAATAAAAACACTCACTACTGCACGTGAATAACTCAGTATAAGTTTAATTGTCACATTACTTAGTCAGTCACCCGCCAGTTCCTAAAAGAATGGGATGTAGGATTGGTAAATCTGGATGGAAAAAGAATGATTGGAAGAATTTACAGAGTATGAGCTCTTCGTTGGAGGGCATTAGTGCAGAGGCACACAGAGGGCCTCAGGGAACAGTGGGCTCTGGGAGAAAAATCATAAAGGAGGGCCCAGAAAGTGAAAAACCAGCTCACCTTGTCCCTGTTTTCAGTATGGCTAGCTTTTATTTGTAGGATATAAGTAGGATTAAATTTGGCTGCAAGTAACATGAAACAGTGACGTGAGCAAAATAGAATGCTTTTCTCATATGTTCTGCTACTCCGAGACAGTTACTTCTGAGATAGATTTTACTTCATAGTGTCGAGAGAACCCAAAGTCCTTTTTTTGTTTGGTTGTCTTTGCATGCACAGTTTCCATTCTCCAGGTCATCTCACGGCTCAAGATTGTTGCTGGAGCTCCAGCCATTGCATTTATATTCTCACCAACAGATAGGAAGAAGGGAAAAAGGGGAGCATGACTCCTTTCTTCCATGTTCACTTTTATGTTTTGGGGTGCTCTTACATTTAATCGCAGAAGAAGCTAAAGAGTATGGTCTTTATTTTGCATTGTGAAAATTATGGATTCTATTACTGCGGAAATGGGAGGCGGGGAGGGACAGGATACAGGGAGACAAGAGTCTGCCACAGGATTACAGCTCCCGTGTATGCTCCTCCCATGGCTGGGTTTCAGTCATGCCGTAGCTTTCTACTGATGTCGTAGCTAGTACTGGCCAGGAGTCTATGATTTGTGTCAGTGAGGTGGGACCAGCAGACCTGGCAAGGTGCTGGGGCAGCCACAGCCCTCATGGACGTGACCACCAGCCACTGGCCTATAGGTGTGGCAATCAGGGTCAGGATACCAGGGAGCCTGAAAACAAAACAAAACAAAACAAAACAAAACAAAACAAAACAAAACAAAACACCACAGCTGCCTCTTGAAATTCATCCAGGCTTTTCCACAAGCCAATGGAGAAAGTCTCAGAAACACTTGGCGGTGGAGAGGGCGACTTTGTTTTGGACAGGGATCTGACATTAACCACTGGAGCAAAAGCAAATGAAGCATGGGCTACACACAGTCAAAACCTCCAATAAATCACAGTTCTTTCAGTGTATTTAGGGGATGGTTTGAACAGAACTTAGAGAAGCACCCTTCTTCACCTGAGAAAATGTGTTTCTTCTCTGCTTGAGAAACTTGGCGGTAGTTTAATTATCCCCCAATTGAATAGCAGCCTCAGGTAAGGTCTGATCTGGCCCCCTCCTTTTTTTTTTTTTAAACTCTGTCAGATATTAACATCAAAGCCACCATGGGCTTTGTCACTGTATTCTACAGGCTCCTGTTTTCCACTGTGCTCTGTTTCTTTTATGCATGAAAACTAAAGACATGGAGTTATTTCAAAGTTATGGTCTCAAAAATTAGGGTTCTCATGGTAACACTAATTTACTTCCCCATTTTCCATGTCCTATTCTAAGATATTGCAATTAGCAGGATAATTGGAAATTTAAAATACCATGGTCAATATGACCAATTTAATGTTTTGTTTTTTTTATAAAAAACTTAGATGTTCTAATTTTATAGCTCTTAGTGTTTGATGGCTTTGTTATTGCCTCTGCAAGGGTTTTGTCTTAATATGTATGAAAGTTTTTAATAGTTGTGTCCGCTGACATCTAAACATCTCTTTTACTCCTATTTTACAGCAACAAGTAAGCGTGCAAAAGATGAGATTAGAATTTTGCAATATACACAATTCAACCAACGCTGGTGATGTGAATATCATTCAGGGTTAACGACTTTTGTTTCCATCACCAGAGGGCATGGGTTATTGCCTTTGCATCTGAAGGCAGTGTGCTTAGAGTGAGCACAGTGTGTGACAGATGGCAGAGATTGTTAGGTGCCTACCCTATCACCCATTCTATTTATTATTATTTTTTTAAGTAAACTCTACACCCAATGCGGGGCTTGAATTTATGACCTGAGATAAGAGTTGCATGCTCCATTGAATGACTGAGCTAGACAGGAGCCCCCCCCCCCCCCGCCCCATCATCCACTGTAGATATTCTCTTTTGGATCCGAAGCCCAGTGGTAAAAAGATGAAACTTCTCATTCTCTTTCATAGCAAGGTGCAGCCATGGGATTAAATTCTGCCCAATGAGATTAAGAGGAAGCCTCTCCCTGAAAAGGGTGGAGGGATGATCTTCTTCTGTTTCTCTTCTCTCTGTCACACGGAATGTAGATCTTAGATCATGAAAGGGTGGAATAAGCTGGTTGCAACAAGGGGACAAGAGCCTGGATTCCAGAAGAGCCACCGTGTTAGTCTTGAAGTCTAACTCTGTTTGTTTGTTTGGGTTGGTTTTTGTTAAAAGTTGGGCACCCAAGCTGAATTGGAGCTGATAGACTGGGATTCAGGAAACTGGGGCTGGAGGATACAAAACCCAGATAGTCAAGCCAGGAATCTTCCACTCTAGAAGTTGCAGATCCAAACTGGGATTGTATAGATCGGTCAAGTTTGTACGACAGCTGGTACTCTCCAACTTTGTATCCTTGCAGAGACAGGACGGTGCTTGAGTAGGTACAGAAAATAGCACTTGAATGAATAAATAAACCAATGAGTGAATCAAATGAAGTTTTGTTTGGGGTAGGGATGTGGAAGAGATCATTTTTGCTCATGAGACCAAAAATGCATGAGAAAACTTACTTTGGGTACTTAAGAAATTAGCTTAAATGCTTCAGAATGATTCTAATGCTAAAGTAATCTTTTTTTTTTTTTAATGCTTACTTATTTTTGAGAGAGAGAGTAGGAACTGGGAGGGGAAGAGAGAGGGAGAGACAGAGGATCTGAAATGGGCTCTGCGCGGACAGCAAGCAGAGAATCTGATGCGGGGCTTGAACTCACGAACCCTGAGATCACGACCTGAGCCAAACTCAGATACTTAACTGTCTGAGCCACCCAGTCACCCCAATGCTAAAGTAATGTTGACACTGTTCTTAAAATTGAATATCTATCAGGTATGTGTTGAATACCTATGGGCCCAACACTATGAGGAGTGTGTAACAAGTAACATCAAAACATAATTTCTGACGTCTGATACATGATATATGATGAGGCCCCTTGGTCTTTATCTTCACTCTCTCTCTCACCTGTAGGGCTGTTTCTAGGGAAGTCAAGAGAACATGAATAGCTACCCTTATTGCCCTATCGTTCTGCCTCTTTCTCTCCTGCCCACCAGTGTAGTCCATGCACCCTGTCGTAGTCGAGAGACTAAAGAAGATACCCATAAAACCCAGAGGAGTAAAACTCGAACAGTGGAATGTCAGGTACCTTGCCAAATGAATAAACAAATAAGCAGCAAACTAATATAGTCTGGCTCTGCCCATATGTATTGTAATAAATGCGGTATTCTGCTGTTCCTCGAGTCACCTTTTCCACGCTGATGAGGTTTTCAGGGTGATGGTGGGGGGTCCGGAGCCGATGGCCAAGAAAGAATTCTTAAGACGTCTTTGGTGCAAAAAGGTGATTTTAGTAAAGCGCGGGGACAGGACCCGTGGGCAGCTGCCCCAGGACCCTGTGGAGAGACTGGTTATACTTTTGGCTGTTGGGGGAGGTCAAGTCCAGCAGAATTTCCAATGAGATTTTCATATGCTAAAGAAGACCCAGGGGATACTGGAAGCTGCTTATTGTCAAGCTTAGGTGGTTTTTCCCTCTAGCAAAGCATTAGCATTAAAACAGTAAGGGAGTTCCTGACAGCCTCAGGTTATTTGTCAATGGGCTGCAGTTTATAAGGAAATTTAATTTTATCTGCCATTTCCTTCTGTCTTTGTTTCCCACATCCCTGTGGAGCGGTGATGTTGGGGCTCCAGGAAACCGAGTCTGTGGGTTTCTGGAGATTAGGCTATTGATAAGAATGCTTTTTTCTTGTAACTTACTAAGATATTTACTTGTAATTTATTTCTTGTAATTTACTAAGATACGGTCAACTCAGGTCCCGCATGACTGTGATCTCTATCAGTTGGCCTTTTGTTTTCCCCCTTTCCTTTGTTTTTGGGCAGCATGGAGTGCCCGAAGAATATCACACATATCCCCCCCTGGGGGTGGGGGGTGTTTGCGGCCTTTATGCCCCCTCATCACGTGCTGCTCTGAGTTCCTCAACCAAAGTCTTCTTCGCTGATGATCTAGCTACCCTGTATTTGATATTTTTCAGTATGTAGATGGTCAAAATGGTGCTGCGGGCATTCCGGAGTCATCTGAAGGAACTCTAAACCGCTGCTGGAACTATCTCAGGAGGATACTAACAACATTATTCTAGACTCTAGTGGTATCAGTTCCATATTACTTGGATTAGGGGGAATTGGGGAAGACCCTAACTAATGTCAAATTGGTCAGCTCCTTTGATTTGGGATGAAAGTAGGAATATTTCTTTTTTTTATTAAAAAAAAATTTTTTTAATGTTTACTTATTTTTGAGAGAGAGACACAGAGCGTGAGCAGGGGGAGGGGTAGAGAGAGGGGAGACACAGAATCCGAAGCAGGCTCCAGGCTGCCAGCTGTCAGCACAGAGCCCGACGTGGGGCTCGACCTCACAATCCGCGAGATCATGACCCGAGCCAAAGTCGGACACTCAACCGATGGAGCCACCCAGGCGCCCCGAAAGTAGGAATATTTCTAAATCCACACTGTTCAATAGAACTTTCTGCAGGGAAGGGAATGTGGCTATTGGACCCTTGAAATGTACCTAGTGTGGGGCGCCTGGGTGGCTCAGTCCGTTAAGCGTCCGACTTCAGCCCGGGTCATGATCTCGCAGTCCGTGAGTTCGAGCCCCGCGTCGGGCTCTGGGCTGATGGCTCAGAGCCTGGAGCCTGCTTCCGATTCTGTGTCTCCCTCTCTCTCTGCCCCTCCCCCGTTCATGCTCTGTCTCTCTCTGTCTCAAAAATAAATAAACGTTAAAAAAAAAATTAAAAAAAAAAAAAGAAATGTGCCTAGCGTGATTGAGGAACTGGATTTTTACATTTTATTTAATTTTAAGTTATTTAAATAGACACACATGATTAGTGGCTACCATCTTGGATAGCATAGCTCTAGAAGTTTTTATTCCTAGTCATCATAAATGTGTCTGCAGAGCAAGGATTTAAAATTATATCCAGGGGTGTCTAGATGGTTCAGTCCATTAAGCGTAGGAATTCAGCTCAGGTCATGATCTCACAGTTCCTGAGTTCGAACCCTGCATCAGGCTCTCTGCTATCAGCACAGAGCCTGCTTCAGATCCTCTGTCCCCTTCTCTCTGTGCCTCTCCCCCCTCCTCTCTCAAAATTAAATAAACATTAAAAAACATATATATTATATCCAAAAGAGAATTTTGAGGTCAGCCAAGAAAAATGCCGTCAAAAAGGGTGGTCATGCACAAGAGGTCACGGCGAGGATTCAAAGCTGAGCGCAGAGGACCAGCTGAGGCCAGACTGAGAGACTGGGGACGGAGTGTCCAACAGGATGCAGTCTTGCTTTGCCCTCCACAGGGCTCAGGGCCCTTGGCCTACAGCCGTATTTTAAGAGCTCCTCACTTGTACCTGATTGTTTCAGCCTTCCTAGAAGATCCAAGCCTGATGTCCAGAGCGAAGTGAAATGGTTTGGCAATAGAGATTTTTAAGACCACATCTCACTATGTTGCCATTTTTTTTTTTTTTTTTCTAATATGTTGCTTTTGGGGTTTTCATGGGGTCTTTCTTTCGTTCTGATCTGAGAAATTTTATTTTGCCGCAAATCAACAAAATACCAAAAAGCAAAATTTGGGATTAAAGCAAAGATATATTTTTGGTTCAAAGTATTTTTAACTTTATTTAAATACTTATGAAATCAATTTTCCCATATTAAAAATAACACAAGTACGTGAAAGTCCATTTTAAAAGATTCATCAGAAAGCCCACCTGACGGTGACTGGCATTTTCTGTTGCCCTGGAGATAGACTCGAGACTCGGCTCCATTGTTTCAACTTAATGGAACAGCACAATCATCTAGTGTCTTTGGGATCCTGCTGCTTCGTGTCTCTTTAAATTTATCACTATAGATACAGGGCACAATTAACAAAGACTTTGGAAGGAGGAATCCTGAGAGCATTTGACATCACTGAATCATGCCTTTCTAGTTTTCCTCAATGTGAGGCTTTCTTTGGAACTGTAGGAAAAAAAGGTCAGGGGAAAACATAATCATGTAAGGAGCTGGTCTTTGAAAATCCTTAAAGAGAAAGGACTCGTCTTGAAGAGTTCTTGTTTCTGAGGCCAAGACTCAGAACAGCTAGATTACTGGGCTCAGGGCTTAAAGGGAGAGAGAAAAACCATCCATGCTCCTTCAGTCTTAGGCTTGTCAGGTCAGAAGTGATTTTGATCCTTTCCAGAAGGGCTCAGTGTTATGCCTATTGGCTAAGCTGATGTGGGGCAGGAGAATGAAGTCTGCAGTTAGAGAGTTGAGGCACAGGGGAGGACGAAGTGGGAGCATCAATCCGTGCCTAGCACTGGGGGATTGGCAGAGAAGTGGACCTATCTTAATGCCATTGGGAAGAGGAAGCTTTCAGGAAGAGTATTCACCACCCAGGAGAATTCTGATTTTCCTAGCCACTTCCTGGGTGTTGTTACGTAGGTGACTTGGGTACCTGGTGACTTGAAAGGGTAAGAGAAAGGATAGGTTGGTTTATACCAGAAACAGCAGGGAATCTCTCTGTTCTTACCCCTCGCCCCGCCCCTAATATCCCGGATCAGACTGTCTGCAATTGAGAGGAGAGGGTGTTCGTGTTGAAAGAGCTCCCCAAATGATTATTATATTCATTTTTGGTGAGGGGCCATCGTCCTAATGACTGCAACCATAGAACAGCTACAGATTTGGAGAGAAGGGTACCCTTAGGAGTGGGCATGCCAGTAGTGTGTGTGGGAGGGGACAAGGGATTTTGGCAACCAGAGATGGATCAATGAATTCTGGCAGTCAGATAACAATAACACGTAGCTGGAGCACAGAGCGTCATCACTCCCCGCAGCTGCCTGTGGGCCGTCGGCACCGCGTCATCTGAGAGCTTGTTTTAAAAAATGCAGAACCGTGGGCCATCCCCTCGACCCACGAGCTCGGAATCTGCCTTCAAGAAGACACCACCCCCGCCCCGAGCAGTGGGAAAGGCGGTCTAGGACACACACAAAGAGCCGGGGCTCTGGAGCCAGACCGCCTCGTTCCCCGGATGGATACTGACGTCCCACGAATGCCGAGTCCGCGGGCAGGACGCGTGGGTGCTCTCTGCGCCTCGGCTTCCCCGTGTGCAAACTGGGACGAGAACACCTGTGCCACACCCTCGGCTGAGCCGTTTTCTCGTCAGGTGGTGTGATGCTGAACACGTCTCTTAACCCCTCTGGAGCTCAGGTTCCACGCTGCGAGAGGAGGACAGTAGCCAGCCACTGGCGTGGGGTGAGGGCTAACAGGTACACGAGTGTTCCGCGCTCTGTAAACGCTGCCCCAGATGCTAGGGTGCTGTCCGTCAGCAAGCTGTCGGAGGAAGAAGGACAGGTACTCAGACGATGCTTCCAGCCACCCCGGGCAAGAAGGCAGGGCCTCCTCCCGGGAGGAAGGGGTCCACTGTGGTTTGTCTGAAGCCCAATGAGAACCAGACCTCCCTAGGACACACGACAAGGGGAAAGGTCAGTGGGCTCGAGTCGGATTGTCTTTGTCTTCTGCTCTCCACCTCCCCCTGTGCACCGGATCCGACCACCCATGAAGGGACGGACATTTGTTCAGTGCTGGTGGGTAAACCACATCTTTGTACGATGCCGGCTGGCGAGAAGCAAACAGCAACAGCTCCACCCTGGAGCTCGGTCCTAGCCCGCCCCCCACCCCCCGAATTCCCTTTCTTGTCCCAGACAATCCTCGAGGAGGCTGACCGCTCAGACTTCTCACTCCTCTCTTCTGACACCTCCGTCCCTTTTGTAATCCTGATTTTCCTCTGGGGGGAGGGGGGCGGTTTGCAGCTAAGCGTACTGGGATACACTTCATTATTTGCCTGGCCAGGAGACTTCTGCACTCACTTCCTGTAGCTTGCTTAATGTCTAAGGGTCAGAAAAGCTGACCCCAGATTTACTACCACTGCTGGGAGACCGTTGAAGGTTTCTGCAGGAAACATCACTCCCCCCCCCCCCCCCACGTCTCTGCTGGGCAGACACACAGTGAGTCTCAGCCCAAGTGCCTTGGGACATCGTCAGGGCCAACATGGTAATGCAATCATTACAGGGGCCCTTAGAAGCCTCCCCAAAAGTCTGTCTGGAAAGATGCCCCGGTCGGGAAGGAAAAGAATCCATACCTATTCATACCCCCCTAACTGATCCAGTTTTGGTGCTTTGTCCTGGGTGTTACCACCGGCCTTCAGCGAGGACCCAGTCCAGAACGATACTCCTCTCGTCTCCCTTTACCTCCGAGGCAGCTTCTGTGCGTGTCCCGCATTGTCTAAAATTACAGTCGCAAAATTTAAAACCCAGGTCAACACTTGAGAAGTGTAAGCTCTGCCAAGCAAGTCGTTGCTTTTCCCTTTACTAATCTGTTGCCACATCTAGAACCATCTGTAAAACCTTTGATAGCAGAAGGCCCCCCCCCCCCCTCACCGAGACAGTGTAAAACTGGAGGTTAAGCCAAGCGGAGATGCCCGTCCTGACCGTCTTCCGTCATCCAGCCTCCCGAAGGAAACCCCCACCCCGCCCGGTCGAGCTGTCCTAATGTGTCTTTTGAGTTGGGCAAAGGACTTTCTGTCTCGGGAACAATGTTAGTGATTGTTCAGAATAATGCACATTTGTGATGCTCTAAGATATTAAATAATAAGGCCCTGCTTCTCCTGATTCTCCTGAAGACAGAGCTCCCAAGACTGACCCAACTGTTTACTAGTTAATGTGCAGAGCACTCATGGTTTGCCGTAGAGTAGCGGCACCCCCCTGGTCTCCACCATGGAGTCTCATTGGCGCCTCCCTGCTGAGCACCCTCGGATCCTCTTACTTTTCAGAAACAAATGGCACAGGGGTGCTTGGGTGGCTCGGGCACCAGGGTCACTCAGCCGGTTGGGCGTCCGACTCTCGATTTTGGTATGGATCATGATCTCATGGTTCGTGAGTTCGAGCCCCATATCGGGCTCTGCGATAGCAGTGTGGAGCCTGCTTGGGATTCTCTCTCCTTTCTCTCCCCACTCACGCTGTCTCTGTCTCTCTCAAAATAATAAGTAAAAACTTAAAAACAAATGGCACGTTAGGAGAGTTCGCTCTGTGGCAGGGCTTTCGTTTGTGTGGGTAGGTCTATGGCAGTAACTAGGAGGAGTCCACCTCGGGGGGTGAGCTCTCAGAAGAAAGGAGGTACCCGTGGCCTTGGGTCCAAGTCACCGACCCAGAGCAACCGACTGACCCCCATTTCCCAGGGAGGTGCAGCTTCAGGATCCTTCCAGGGCATTGGGAACACTGATCCTGGCCAGTGGGGTCGGGTGGGGCGGGGTGGGGGGGTGGGGGCTACAGATCTGATCAAAGTGGAAAAGGACACTGGGACTCCTTCCTACTGCGGCACTCGGGCCGCTCTGAGACGGTTTAATTTTGTCCTTCAAAACAAGTGTCCCTTGATTTAAAAGAAAATGCTGGTCCCAACTTTTTAGTTTACTCTTTGTGGGTCACGAGCTTCCCATTCACTTTCCAGAGGGTCTTTCTCCTCAGAGAGGGCCTCATTGTTAGGAGGCTGGAAATTGGAAATGTAGGCCGGCGAGGCGCCATGCTGTGAGCTCGCGTGGCACTCGACTACTTGGGAACAAACCCCTCCCTCTTCTTTCAGATAGAGCCCGGTCCAGGTTGGAGATTCAGAAACTTTCTCTTTGTGATGTAGACTCTTTTGATCTACCAATTGTGTCATTAATTTTGTTTTGTTTTCCTTTAGACCAGGTGAAAAATGACTACAATAAAAACAGACTTAGTCTTCCTTATTTACGATACATCTGTCATCTGGACACAAACAATTAAGCCTTCCAGTCCCCCAGACATAATTATATAAAGAATACAAGAATCATTTGAAGACTGGTTCCTCGAAAGAGAAAAGAATATGTTATTTGCATAAAAGTGCACTAGTCCTCTTCTGCTGGGGGAAAAAAGGCTCCGGGTTAACATCTCTTTAAATCACTAAAGCCAGCAACCAGGAACACTGGTACAAAAAAGAAACCCATTTTTGAAAGGAATGAAAGCACTAACTTTGAACTCTACCTTCCCAGTCCTGTTCTTTCAACTATCATCTCTCTGTAGGTGACTCTAATACCTGTGTCTGGATACTTCTCTCCGGAGCTCCAGATCTACCTTTACAATGGCCTGTTGGTACCTAATGTGTGCTTTGCTGTGTCCCCAGTGGAGTGTGTCCCAGGCAGGACCCCACCCTCCCCTCCAGAACATCACCTCCTCTTGACTTCCCTAGTCTTGTGGATGGCCTCAACTCTCATTGCTAAAGGTTGTCGATTCTATCTCTCCAGAGATTCCAGAATCTTCCCCCTCTCTTGTGCTCCCGTCACTAACGTTGCCACGCAAGATAGTATTCCTGCTTCCTTTGACAACTGCCAACGGTGTCCCAACTTGTCTTCGTGTCCCACCTTTTCACACTCCAATCCTTCTACACAAATCATGCCGAATCAATTCTTCTCAAGCACAGCTATGGTCATCTCATTGCTGTAGTGGATATTTGTCATTAGTGGCTACCCAGTGTTTTTGAACATCCACCCACCTTTTGCGTCAACAACTTCCTAAAGTAACCTCACATCCCAGATGCCCTTGCAGCTAGGGTTCCGGTTTACGATTTCAGTTCTGTGAATCCCAAGCGCCTCAGGTTCCTGCAAGAGAAGTGAAACCAACCCTAAGGGACACGAGGAGGTGGCTGCATCTTGGAATCCATTCTTCTGTCAAAGGCAGGGTGGGAGGTTTCCGGATCTTCAAGAGTGTTGGTGGTGTTTTCAGGACAGTAACTCCTATTATCTAGTTTTGGAACCAGATTGCTTAGCTGACTGGAAGATTCTGTGAGCTACCTAATATTGTTTGAGAGATTCTCTTTCAGCTTGGATGAGGCAGAGTGGATTTTACTATTGGCAACTTATAAACCAAAAATGAAAAATAAATATTGACTGGCTCCCCAGAGCTCCCTGGCGTGGCATTCAAATGTCTGTATGACAAGGGCCTCAAACCCATGGACCTTTCCAGGACATCATGGTTGTGTGTCTCTATCTTTCTGCTTCTGCTGCCTCTGCTGTACACATTTCCTTCGACCTTGTGATTTTCCCCCCCCCCCCCTTAATCTTTGTTTTCCTGCATTGGCTACTACTTTAGTTGAATGGCTTACTTTCTAAAATAACCAGGAGCAAGCTTTTTATGATGAGGACATTCCAAAATTCTGTCTGTGACTCTCCCCTTTTTGATTTTTAGACATTGAGATCAACTGTTCCTAAAGGCCAAGAAACATGCTAATATATGTCCTATATAAAAATAAAACCCATCAAATCTTGCTTGGAAGAAAACTTTAAAACATTAAAGGGGAATTTTATTATCATCAAAAAGCATTTTTGATGATGTATTTCTGCACACCTTTCATTTTCTTCTCATAGTCTCCTCTCTGTGACTTTGTCTATAGAACATCAAACACATGAATAAAAGTGAAAAATTCAATCAAAGAAGTTTTTCATGTTATGCAGATAAAACATCTGGAAGACATAATATCTTCTTTTCCGCTATATGGTTGGTCTCGTATAGACATAGTGTGTGTGTCATTTACCAAGATAAGTACTTCCTTGTCTCAGTCCATTCTTCACCTTCACATGAATTTCTAAAAATCTTTCATTTTTGAGAAGCTCTCTACCACCCTTGAAAGACAAAGGTTCCCCCAAACCTTTGAGGAGGCCAATAGGAAGAGATACAATGTTGACTGCTAGCCTGCCTCTTGCCAGCGTTGCTTTAATAATGTTGGAAATCATACATTGAAGAAAAGGATGTTTGGATCAGGACAGGATGCTCTTGACTTGCTAAGCCCCATGAATATGGAAGCAATTGTTCAAAATAAGTCCTGGACCCTCTGCTGAATGTGGTTTATGTGAAGCCTCCATGGGCGTCACTGTCCATTATCTGCTTAAAGGGCCTAATGCTGCCTGCGACCATGGTCTTGGACCTGGCTGACGGTGTACTGCTCACGTTGACTCTGAACCACACTGTTCTCGCTCGTAAGCATGGTCGCCCAACTGCTGTCGTTGCACTGCCCACTTCAAGCTGATTTTGCACACTCTGTATGAGATCTATTCGCAGTTTAATAGCTTCCCTTTTCTTGGCAAAGGAAACATTTTTCTAAGATCTATAGCCATCATTGATGCCAAGTTCATTTAAGCTCATTATCCTTATTTTTCTCCCATTCTCACTCCCCGTGTATGCCACAAATATCACTGGGAACGGGCACCATCAACAAGACAATTGATAACCTAAGTGTACCAGAGGGTGTATGATGAAAACCAGGAGCTTTTACACACTCAGGTGACGGCTTTTTGGATTACGTTAAACATTTCTAAACTGTATCAACCTTGTTATATAAATGGCAAACGGCACAAAATTCTACTGCCAACATGTTGGATGTTGTCTCTAGTGATTGAATTTTAAAGGGAAAATGAAAACCATTTTTGGTTTGTTTTCCCTAAATGAATTCAACTTTTCTTTGTTTTGCCTAGATTAACTGCCATTGCCATAAACAGATCGTTGGGTTTTGTCTTCATGAAACTTCGCTGAGCATATTAAGGGGCTGGTATTTTATATAATTATATAATAATTGCATATAATAAATATTACATACATAGGCACACTTATATATTTATAACTATACTTACAAGTATATATTATAAACTGAATTATATTAATTATACATTAAGTACATCAAATACACATTTTATATGTATTTACGTAGAAAAACCACTTAACACTCCCTTCCTAGTGTGGTAAATGAAATGTTCATCACCAAGCCTTATGGAAAAAATTATGTATTGGGTGGTAGAGAGTAATATTTGCATCCACTCCAAACTTCACTAATCCTGTGTCTCATGATTACCAATGAGCTAAGCATGATAATTTAGGGTCTATTAGAGTCAATGAGATTGTACAAAGGAGGTGCTCACCATCTTCAAACACACTTCAGGGATGATCGGGCTTGACCACACGACTTGGACAACCATGTCGCTGGGGCAGATTGAATTTGTTGCCTGGTTAACGATCAATCTCATACGTACTTGGACAAAACTGGACAATCTTGTCATCTGGCTGTCAGATGCTCTAGAGAAAATTGAAATGAAAACACAGAGGTTCAGTTAATACTTTACTATTTTTAGTTTTATTATTTAACAAAGCTTTCTCAGATAGGGATCAAGCATGCAGTATATATATTTTCTGACTCCCTCTTTAAAACTTTATTAGAATACAAGTTCTATCACTTTAAGGGACTAGATTACTACTCAAGATGCCGTCTCTTGCAGCCCTCTGACAATGTGCAGGAATGAAGTAACTCTTAGCATAGCCCTTTAATATTAGAGATTCTATTGGGCTGATCTCAAAGGTATCATAAGTATCAAAAGATTGAGGAGTAACCTGGGGTGAACTCTATGTATACAACCATTTGTACCCTTATCATGAAGCTGAGTTACATCAGAGATCGACTGTCAGGGTTGAGGTCCTAGGACAGGACAGGCACTCTTGATCCCACTCTGGGGGAGATTACGAGCCATCTGTAAGCTGGAACTCTCGGTGAGGTGCGTGCATCTTCTTCCTTTATCAGGCTATCACGAGCTTTTTAGTACCTGGTAAGTAAAGACCATGCTGACACAGTGAAGGTCGTTCAACTGGACATCTCCCGTGTGAAAATGAGCAATAGGATGGAATGGGCTCAGATCACCTGGCTGGAGGGCCTGGACTTGGATGCCGGCCTCTGCTTATGAGTACTTTGATATTGGACCGATCTCTCGATCTCTCTTATTTCCATCTACGAAATGGAAATAATCACATGTTCTTTCCAGGCTTATTGAAAGAACGAAATAATATATATGAGTACATCTGGCACCTGGTAGGCCTTAATAGCTATTAATTGGATTAGGGTCTAGACTCAAAATCACCAAACACTGGACCAATGTCACTGTTGGCAACGCTGAACCAAAGGAGTATGCCTATATCCTGGAAAATGCAGGGACTCTCTTGATTCCTGGTTTACTTTGGACATTCCAGTGGAAAGACCTGAGGCATCACGTTTTAGGGCAACACAATTTGGTTTGCAAGTCTCTGGGAAAGCTTAGAAGAGGAAGTTGCTCTGCTTTCTAGAATACCCTTCGGAGTGGACCGGGGACACCTCATACTGCCCTTCCAGAGGTCCTTCTGGATTGGAGGACTAGAATCCCTTGGCATACCTTCAGACTGGCATGAACTTCCAAGGGCCAAGAAATGTTCTTTGGCCTAAAATTCCTGGAGTAGCACACATCCAATCACACAGGAGCATCTCCTGTTCACCAAACATCAGGGAACATGCTTCTTACTCCTTAGTAAGTCACTACCTCCCTAGTCCAAAAGCCCCATCGTGATCTGGGAAGGAGGGGCTGGGAGCGGAAGGTCCGGTGGAGATTGTCACTGCTTTGGCAGAGGGTCACTGACCTCATGGAGCGGAAGGAGCATGGACTTCACAATTACGCAGGGGCAAGTACTTGTATTGCTGTTCGCCCTGACCAAGGTCTTGAACATGAATACGCCTCAACTTCTGTGTATGGTTTCCCACCTAGTTTTTATATCTCTGCTTCTTGAGGTGCTCCTCTACTAGTGTCTCTTTCCTCCTGGGCACTTCCCACCCCAGTGTTTTCATGGGCCGTCATTCTATGACATTTCTGCTCTTTCCTTCGGGTACCCAGTGAGCCTCTTGTAGAGCTGGGATATCTGGCCTTGTTGGTCCTCGGTAAGCAAGTGGGCAGTTCTAGGCAGAATGTCAACTATCACCTAAGTGTGGTGTGGACCCACTGCCCTTCTGGCCAGGCAGGGAGGACGGCGCTTCCTGTCACTGGCTGTCCATACCTTGTGGGTGTGTAGGTGAGTCCACTAGCTGTCTGTGTGTAAGTGGTCTTCTGACAGCAGGAGGAGGAGAAGGTGTAGGCCGGCTGGTGCCTACAGAGTACCTTCATACTATGACCGTGCAAAGCAGGTAGAGGCGGGAGAAGCGGAACCGAGTGAACCGTATAAAATCAAGAGGGAAAAAACCATATAAAATCAAGAGGAAAAAAACTCCACTGTGTGAGTGTCAGAATGTCGTCGCAATGAGAGCCAGGCAGCAACTTTAAAGAAATCCAGGGTGGAATAAGAAAACACCATTTAATACTTTGTGCCTTTCCTTCCACGAGGCAATTGTGTGCTTGGGAGGGATGCTGAGTTATGTCTGTCTTATCACCATTCTTCAAACTGCAATTCCCAACCTATTAGACGATCCTGCAATCAATTTAGGGTCTGAGAACCAATATTTTTAAAAACTTTTTTATTGCAATATATATATATATATATATATATATATATATATATATATATGATAAATTACACAAATCTTACATGTATAGCTCAGTAAGTCTTTCCACCCATAAAACCAATACCTTAATCAAGAGATAGAACGTTTCCAGCACCCCAGGAATTTCTTCCATGTGACTTGCCAATCCATACTCATGCCCTTCCAGAGACAACCACTGTTCGACTTGGATAACCAGAGGTTAGTCTTCACTACTCTCAGTTATCATGTAAGGAGAATCGCACATACAACTTTACTTTTCTGCTGGCTTCTTTCATCCACACATTAGGTCCATACGGTGAGCAGTTCATTTTTTTTTTTCGTAGCTATATAGTATTTTATTGTATGAGTATACTACACCTCAACAATTTTATTGGTGACGCACATTGGCCTTATTTCTGGTTTTGTGCTGTGATTTTACAGGTTGGTTATATGTCCTTTGGTGGACATAATCACCCATTTTCCTTGGGTATATTCCTAGGACTGGAATTGCTTTAGTAAATATTTAGCCTTAACAAGTGCTATCAAACAAGGAGTACGGCAGCCACTGGGCATAGGCTATCCTCGTGGCTATTTAAATTTAAATGTAGCTATTTAAATTTTACTTGAAATAACATGTAAATTTCAGCTATTCAGCCACACCAGCCATTCCAAGTGCTCAATAGCCACGTGTGGCCAGTGGCCACCATATGGACAGTGTAGACATAGAACATTGCCATCATGTTCCCTCTTTGATGTTTCAGACTGCCAGCATTTTTTCAAAAAAAAAAGAAATCAGAAAGTGTCAGAGTACATTCTATAGAGTAAGGGTAACTGCTGTTTCGTGGGTCTTTTGTTTCCATACATATGCATGTGGATGCATGTAGTTGGTCATAGCATAAAATGTATTTCTCATCGTATGTCACGGTAAAGCCTCTGAAAAAGACAGGTTCTTTTCTGCGGGTAGAGATGTGGAGAACAGAAAAGGAAAGGAATATTGTTAGGGGAAGGATAAATATGGCCTTTTGTGGACCCGATGGGATTAAAACAAATTTTTTTTTTAACATTTATTTGGTTTTGAGAGACAGAGAGAGACAGAGCACAAGCAGGGGAGGGGCAGAGACACAGATCCGAAGCAGGCTCCAGGCTTTGCGCTGTCGGCACAGAGCCCGATGCGGGGCTTGAACCCACGAACCGTGAGATCATGACTGGAGCTGAAGGCAGACGCTTAACCGACTGAGCCACCCGGGCGCCCCCCAAATGGGATTTTTGTAAACCTAATGCTTCTTGGTATTTTGTGCGAGATCACATAGAGCACAAATTAATTGCTATAGGTTCATATAGCTGTCCTGGAGCTTTATTCTTCTAAATAAGTAGGAGAGACCAGTGCTGTATAGCTATGGATGTTCCCAGCTTTCCGTACCCAGCCCAGCGCATCGCGTCTACCCTCTCCGTGAGAGTTTCCTGGCCTGCGTGGGGCCGGCTCAGAGGATTACTACAGTGATGTTATGAAATAACATCCAGGATGTTATGAAATACCAGTTACCCAGAAGAGAACTGCCTCTGGAAAATCAATATCAATGATCAGTGAAATGTCAAATTAGCTTTGCAGGCTTTCAAACTCCCATTGTGTGCCATGTGGTCACCTCTTCTCCGGGTAGTAAAGTGCATTGCAGATGTACTTTGAAAGCTCATTAAATATAAACAGTACCCCAAATAATTTTGAATGTACAAGATGTTCTCAACAGGAAATTATTTCCTTAATCAGTGAACAGCAACTCTTGCATAGTTGTAACCGTGGAAAGTATTCAACAGAGACAGAAACAGATAGAAAATGAAGCTGTTTTCCGCAAGTATTCTGAGCAAAGTTACACAAAACTCTTGTAAATTCCAGCATGCTTACATGGAGAGCATCGAATTCCAGTTTGGTCCCTGACAGCCCGTCTCGGGTGACAGCCCCATAGGGGTTCGGGAGGTCCCAGCGGTGTGGGGCAAGCCTTCCACTCTGGGTCACCCTCAGCCCCAAAGCCCATGGGGGCCCTGATTTGATTCCAAAAGCAGGGTTGCCGCACATGGGTCAACATGCCCTGGAGATGCCGGGTTACACCGGAGACAGCATCATCCTTTATGAGCGCATGTTGTGAAGGTCAGCCTAACCGAACGGACTACGAGGATTTGGTTTCAGGATCTTTCCTCATCCCCGACATTTTCCTCCTCTTCAAGAATATTGATAGCTAAGCCTTTCTTTGACAGACGTGTTCTTGAAGAGTCATGTCCATTAAATCTGGATGCACTGAATCGTGGTTCCTCTTCTCTAACACTCCAGTCTCCATTTTATAAATGCTCATTCTCGCCCGCTCTCCAGTGAGGAGCGTCTTCCGACAGTTAAACTTCTCAACCTGCCTCCCTCTCCTGTCACAGAAGGGATGGTAAAGAACCCCGTGCAAGTGTTGGGAGGGCAGCTACAATTTAAAAGCATCCCAGCGATCCTTTTGGAAAATGGAGACGCTTACCGTTTATTATTTCGTGAGTTCAGGTTTTCAAAAGTAGGTTTCTCTGAAATGAGGCATGCTTGTATCATTAATCTCAATCTGTTCTCCTGTGGTGTTCCATTGTCCCCAGGTCACACAGAACTGGTGAACACCACATTTTATTGAGCTCCTGTTCATAGTGCTTAATTAGGAATTAAGTATTATTGACTCAGGATATAATCTAAATTCAAGGGCCGAGCCTACATTTTAAGACTCCCGGCATCTGACAGGATACATCAAAGATAGGAAGTACGTTGAAGCAGATTCATTGTGGTTGCCTTTCTTAAGGCCAGCACAGATATCCCTCACGCATTGTAGCATTCCTTGGCCCTGGGCTCACGTCTGGCCTCTGACTCTTTCTCAACACAGCAGGCCAGGAACCAACTAACAGATAATCAAAATTTGTGAGATGAAAATTACTTGCCAGCTCTGGAATCCATCGTTCATCGGCGAATCCCGCTTTAATTAATCTTAGGCTGATAAGAAATCCCAGAGATGTGGTCATTAGTTTAGACTGCTTTGTCTGAGCCCCGGCCAGAGCGTATTTACAGAACAGAGAATCATGTGTTCGTCAGCCAAATGACTCATCACGTTCCACCCTTTCCCTGTAGGCATATCAGAGGGGCACAAGGGAATGTGAATTCAAATCCCGGTCTTGGGCCTTCCTTGTCGCATAAGCTTGAACGGATTATTTAACCTCTCTGGACTTCAGTGTCCGTAACTGTAAAATGGGATAATAACGTCTACCTCAGAGCGTTGTTGGGAGGTCACGTGAGAAATCGTTAGCATAATACCTAGTCCATTGCAAGCGCCCAGTTAAGTGGTCGTAATTATATTATTTTCAACCGCTGGGACTAGTTGTAGGTACGAAGTTCTCCTGTGATGAGATTCAAATAAAGACGTGCGCTGGTAGCTGGAAGCACGACCTCGAGCCTCTAGCTGAAACCTACGAGGAGGATGTCCATCGTAGAAGGCAACTAAAGCGACTTCGGTTGGATTGTTTTGCACTCTCTGCCCCAAACATGGCTATTTGGACAGGGTCCAAAATCAAGCCCCTAGGAGGCCATCAGGTAAGTAGCCAGCTGCCACTGCATAGCTTTCTTAACCTCGAAGCCACACCTCTTCGGACGGAGGAGGAGAAAACACGTGAGACACAGCCGATTCTGCAGCAGAACAAGTCCTTTTGAGCGGGGAGATCGATCGGCGTGGCTCACATCACAGGCAGCCTTGCTTCCCACACAACTGCGCCGGGCCTGTTCAATTTGATAGGAGGGCTGGTTTGTAGAATTACTACTTTCTCGACCTAGGATGGTACAGCAAGGAGGAAAGAAGACAGGATGAAAAGAAAAAATGAGCGGATGTCATTGTAGGTGGAAAGCGTTTGTTCTAAGTGAGTCACGTGGCTCTAGCCACCTATCAAGTGACATCTCTGAGAGCCATGTAGGATTCCCAGAATACCTTTTGGCAGACTTCCGCTGGGCCATGAGGGCTGGCCTATAGCCATTCCATAAAAGCACAGTCTCATTGGAGGACATCAGCAAGAAAAGGTAGAGATATTTTTAATTCGGGTCCTTTGACTTCATTCTAGAAGGAAGTTGAAAAAAAAAAACCGCTTCAGATCAATACCATATTGGATTGAGAATATTGTCTGACATGTCGCATATTGTCTGACATTTTAAGAGAGCAATATTACCGAATCTCCCAGAAATCAACACTGCAGCTGCCCCCTAATCGGGCATTCAGTGCAACAAAACAACTTTTGGAAAGCCCTGTCCACGGGGGAAAGGACTGCCTCACATACTGTGCCTCTCGAGAACGGTGAGCTCCCTCCGTGTGCCATTCGTGTCCCATTTACGTGAAATACTTGTTAGTGATTCCTCCCCACCCTACTGTAACACACCCAGACGCAAGGCCACTGGTCCTCAAACTTCAGTGCCCATGGGGATCATGTGGAGGGCTTGTGACAGCACAGATTGCTGGGCCCACCCCCCATGACTGTACTTCAGTAGTCCTGGGGTTGAGTCTGAGAATTTGCATTTTCAAAAATTATCTATCTATCTATCTATTTTGAGAGAGAGACAGAGAGAGACAGAGCATGAGCAGGGGAGGGGCAGAGAGAGAGGGAGACACAGAATCCGAAGCAGTTTTGTTTTATTTTTTTTTTTATTATTTTTTTTAACGTTTTATTTCTTTTTGAGACAGAGAGAGACAGAGCATGAATGGGGGAGGGGCAGAGACAGAGAGAGACACAGAATCAGAAGCAGGCTCCAGGCTCTGAGCCATCAGCCCAGAGCCCGACGCGGGGCTCGAACTCACGGACTGCGAGATCGTGACCTGAGCTGAAGTCGGACGCTCAACCGACTGAGCCACCCAGGCGCCCCTTGTTTTGTTTTGTTTTAATGAGAATTTGCATTTCTAACAAGATCTCAGATGATGCTGATGATGCTGGTTCTGCGTCGGCACTTTGAGAATCTCTGCTTTAAGGACGTGGGCACACACGCGGCTTGTGTTAATAATTGTTGCATGAATGAATGAGTGAGTGAGTGAGGAACGAATGAATGGATGGATAAAAGTCTTCCTTAGCAGCATCTTTAATATCCTCAGGATTAATGTTTCTGCCTATAGGTATATCTTCTACAAAACATACTTCCTACAGTAAGGGAAAGCCTTTTTTTTTTTTTCTCCTTGAAGACAATCTTTTTCATCCTGCCAGGCCAAATACCCTATGATAAATAGTTTAGTCTCTCTTGCTAATACCAGGGCACATGAAGTTCTCAACTGTGAAGGTGCCAGAAGTTCTCTGGATTCAAAGTGTGTCTATCCAGATGGACAGATTGGGGAGCCAGACTCTTCATTGCTTTCTCTGCTCTAAAAATTCTCAGCATTTCGTCTGAACACATCAAAGCAGGCTGGGCTTAAAGACGAAATGAGCTTGATGCCACAAACGTGGTGCCAGTTGGACACCATAACACTCCAGCCTGGAGAAGGCTGGTCTTGGGCCATTGGCCAGCTGGGACTTCACCTGGACGGCCTGCTGCTGCTGGCCTGTCTGTTGGCCTTGGTGGGAGCATTTTTCACCCAAACTGGGCCACTCCTCATCCTTGAAAACAGTGGAACAGCAGGTTCCGTCAACTGTGGTTGCTTCCCGGCTGTCTGTAGACATGTTTCGTAGCATCAGATTCGCTCTTAGATCATTTGAACAATTAATTATATTTCGCCATTGTAATAGGATGACATGTATCTATAGAAAATACGGGAGAGTGGATAAAAGGGGATAAAAGGGGAAATCACTCCTATTCCCACCACCCTAAAATAACCCTGTTGACATTGACATATATATATTTAATTCAGTTTCTAGGCTCAGGATTATTTTTTATATAGAGATGTGATAAATATGTATTGTATCTTCAGCAGAGCACCCTTTCTACAGAAAAAGAAAGCTATTTTGCTTTTAAAGACTATCTTTTTCATTCTGCCAGGCCAACTGACCCGCAATGAGTAGGTTAGTTTCTCTTGTTAATTCCGGGACACATAAAGTCCTCAACTGTGAAAATGCCAGAAGCTCTCTCTTCCTGGTTCAAAAATGATCTTTAGAAGTATATTTGAAAGTCTCCCATTTTACAAAGCTGATTTAGAATACGTTTATTCAGAATCACAAACTGATTTTGTATTCTACTTGTTTCATTTCAAGGAATATTGTATGTATTTCCCGGTGATAATATAAACTCTTGTAGAATTACTTTTTTTTTTTATTTTTTTTTCAACATTTATTTATTTTTGGGACAGAGAGAGACAGAGCATGAACGGGGGAGGGGCAGAGAGAGAGGGAGACACAGAATCGGAACCAGGCTCCAGGCTCCGAGCCGTCAGCCCAGAGCCTGACGCGGGGCTCGAACTCCCGGACCGCGAGATCGTGACCTGGCTGAAGTCGGACGCTTAACCGACTGCGCCACCCAGGCGCCCCTAGAATTACTTTTAAAATCTCCCTATTACTCTTCTCATTTAGATCAGTGGTAGCTAGAAAAACAAACGAACGAACGAACACAAACAACACCAGAAAGCCAGAACCAATGAAACTCCAAGAGAGCGTGGAAAGCAGGATTGAATTCTGGGTAGTGCACAACTCCATGGCTCCTCCAGTGACCAGTGAAAAATAACATCATGACCGTGAAGATCAGACCCGTCACTTACATACTTCATCCTGAAGCCTGATAATTAAGTTTAAAATGAAATTGACTTTGAGATCCAAGGGATCAAGTTGGGCGAGTCTTTGTCGTTGGTGCAGATCACCACATCGTCCTTAGGTGTCTACGTCTTTTGGGGTGGCACACACCAAGATGACTGAGTGTGTCCCCTGGTTTCGGTAGAGAGGTCCGATTTCCACTGGATCTGGACCCAAGTCTTAAGTTCCCCCCACAGGGAATGGCCACTCCTCCTCAAATTACCCTTAAATAGAGTGATGCCTCACCAGTTGGGCGTTGCTAGTGCACCAGAGCCGTTAAATATGATCTTACAAATGTGACACAGGTCACCCTTTTGCGAAAATATGTATTATTTAATTTCCTAATACAAGAAAACCCCTAGATATATGTATTTTGGAGATGAAATACAGCCTGGTAGACGAATGCACGTGTGTCTGCACATCTAGGCTTAACCCTTCTAAAAACACAGAATGAATATGCATCCCCCCAAACTTTACAAAAGTAAAGAATGCCAAGGGCAATCATCCTATCAAGATACAGTTGCCATGGGGCGACGGGGTGGCTCAGCCACCCAGTCTTGAGAGTCTGACTTCAGCTCGGGTCATGATCTCGCGGTTGGCGAGTTCGAGCCCAGCATCTGTCAGCACAGAGCCTGTTTTGGATCCTCTGTCCCTCCCTCCCTCTGCTCCTCCACCCCCCCCCCCAGTAAATAAACATTTAAAAAAACACTTGAAAAAAAAAGTTGCCGTGGAAACCAAAAAGTGTTCCCCTGACACGTAAAGGATCTACTAAAGCTCGTTCCACTTACGTGGCCTTTGTGCCCGATGACCACTGTGTTAGCCTGCTAGGGCTGCTAGCCCGTGTCGCCACGGGCTGGGTGGCTCACACGACAGAAATCTGTTCTCTCACAATTCTGGCAGCCAGAGGTCTGAAATCAAGGTGTTGCTCCTGGGATGACACGGGGTTCCCTTCAACAGGAATGGCAGGTTTGGTTCCTTCTGGAGGCTCTGAGGAGGAATTCATTCTACGCCCCGTTTTCTAGCTTCCGGCAGTTGCCAACGACCTTTGCTCTTCCTCGGCTTGTAGACACGTCGCCCCATGCCCTGACCGCTGCCTCATCTGCCTCCACTGTCACATGGCCTCCTCTCTGCCTGTGTCTGTGTCCAGATTGCCCTCTTCTTATAAAGACACCAGCGATCAGATGAAGGTCCACTTTAATGCAACATGACCTCACCTTAACTTGATTATACCTGCAAAGATTCTAGCTCCAAAAAACATCACGTTTACAGGTCCCTGGGGTTAGAACTTGAGCATATCTTTTGGGGGATACAATTCAACCCCAAATGACTCCTTACTATACCCAGCCATCAAAGGCTATATAGCAAATGGAATGGGGCAAAGCTGATTTCTAAGCAGGTGACGGTCACTTTAAAAATCACTTGCGGAGGGGCCAGCCCTGCTTGGGGAGGAGACACACACAGAGCTCGCTGTCCATCCAGACCGTTCCCAGCACACCCTGCCACCTTCCCCAATCTTTGAGCCGACGCAGAAGCAATGCTAATAAACACTATGAGAATGAAGAAGAAAACCAAACACATACCTTTTCAAAACTGTAAGCAAACGACGTTTTCCCAGACTCACCCATCGGTCCTTATTCTGATCTCTCCTTAACTACAATGGGTTGCTCCTTCAAACTTAGACCTTAACCCCCGCTGGACTGGTGACTGTTCCCAAACACATTTCACACATATTCCACCTTCCCCGGGAGTGGCAAACCCAGATCAAACCGTGTGACAAATACGAGGCAAAATTCCCATAGCAGTCTCAACGGAACAGGTTTACATTAATCCTACACTCTGACTTTGTCCCAGACCGCTATCTAAAAGACCCTAGAAGTGGGGCGCCTGGGTGGCTCAGTCGGTTGAGCAGCTGACTTCGGCTCAGGTCATGATCTCGCGGTCCGTGAGTTCGAGCCCTGCGTCGGGCTCTGTGCTGACAGCTTGGAGCCTGAAGCCTGTTTCAGATTCTGTGTCTCCCTCTCTCTCTGACCCTCCCCTGTTCATGCTCTGTCTCTCTCTGTCTCAAAAATAAATAAACGTAAAAAAAAAAAAAATTAAAAAAATAAATAAATAAAAGACCCTAGAAGCTCATATTGACTGAATCTACTTTACATTTGGATTTCTTAATTCTTTTATATATTAAAAAATTTTTTTTATGTTTTATGACACTTCTCTGGCATATTCTTTTTTTTTTTTCTTTTTTTTTTTTTACATGTTTATTTATTTTTGAGAGAGACAGAGACAGAATGAGAGTGGGTTAGGGGCAGAGAGAGAGGGAGACACAGAATCTGAAGCAGGCTCCAGGCTCCGAGCTGTCAGCACAGAGCCCGATGCGGGGCTCGAACTCACGAGCTGTGAGATCATGACCTGAGCCGAAGTCGGACACTCAACCGACTGAGCCACCCAGGCGCCCCTGGCATATTCTTGATGTATACAATGGAGAGTATGTTTTGGTCTGACTCTCATCTCACTAGCTCCATGTTATCTAACATAAATAGGTATGTCTGGGAGGTGGTGGGTGGACGCTAAGTAATTAGCTTCTGATGGGGATTGATCTGGAGAATAATAGCCGTGATCCTTTAAAAAGGTCCCCCAAAGAGGGGGCGCCTGGGTGGCTCAGTCAGTTAAGCATCTGACTCTTGATCTCAGCTCGGGTCATGATCTCACGGTCTGTGGGTTTGAGCCCCACATCGGGTTCTGCGCTGATGGCACGGAGCCTGCTTGGAATTCTTTCTCCCTCTCTCTGCCCTACCCCACTTGTGAGCTC
This sequence comes from Lynx rufus, assembly GCF_022079265.1. Taxonomy (NCBI): domain Eukaryota; kingdom Metazoa; phylum Chordata; class Mammalia; order Carnivora; family Felidae; genus Lynx; species Lynx rufus. The sequence continues at coordinate 9,183,607 of NW_025814823.1, forward strand.
GCTCTCTCAAAATAAATAAACGTAAAAAACAAAACAAAACAAAAACGTCCCCCAAAGAGAGAGGCCTTTCTACAAGCTGCGCGGCATGAGCCTAAATCACCTGCCTTTCTGCTAACTCGTAGAGATACAGCTTCCTGCATTCTCGAATCTGAACCGTGGGCAAGACAGCCCCGGCAGCTGTCCTTTCTAGCTTCCAGAGCTGTGGTCAAAAGGTAGCGGAAAAAAGCACACCCAGTCTTATGACACCATGACTGAGGGCCTAAGTGTAAAAAGTGGGGGGATATTTCTTCAAGCTAATATACCCGACACCCTGAACTGTCAGAGTAAAACAAACAAAAATGGCTTCAGGTGAAAAAATAAATAAATTCTCAGAATCTGCATATGCCTAAAGGCTTCAAGCTCAGTATGTACGATCAGAAGAAAATTTCCCCGGGGAAATCAGTATCTTTATTGGTACTACCTCTGAGCCAGTCAGAATTGTTAAATGAGAAAATAAACTGGCAACCTTGTCCAAATGCTTCCTGCTAGGGGATGCGCGTGATCGAGTTATGTAGAGAGACTATCAGTCATATATTTATTTGGCTTATCAGGATCAAATCTAGCGTTTGGGGTAAATCAGAGTGACATCATGACCCCCAGAGTTCCATGATGGAGATGATTAAGTCACCCCCATCCTTGGGGGGGGTTTTCTGAGTCGCCTCCATGAGATTGAAGCCCTGTTTTGCATTCAGCGCGACACCTTCCCCCCTTGGAACAAGGCCGGGAACAAACATACGTTTAAATGGTTGGCCCGGTGTTCAAACGTGGGGCAGCCAACAGTGCAAAGCAAAGAATGCGCAGAGAGGAGCAGCGTGAACACCTTCACTTGGCCCAGCGTTGGGAAGTGAGGTCCCCGGAAGGGAGGGAGGCCGTGGTGGGTGGGGACCCGGAGCCAGGCCCCTCCCCGCGGGGGCGCCAGGAAGGGGCTCCCCTCCCCCACCGCAGGCCCTCCCACCAGGTCACAAACTGGCTGACTTCACAAGGAGAGGCGATGTTTTTGTGCTTCTCCAGCACAGCATCCTGAGGGAGGGAGGACAGAGGCAGATGGCTTTTCACATTAGATTCTGTGGCCTGATGAATGACCACTTGCCCCGACTTCCGTTCATGTTTCCTCATTACCTTCTTTGTGCTTGCCACGGGTTTGCTCTGGGTGAACCCGTGGGGCATCGGGCTGGGAGTATGTCAGGGCTAGTGGTCGCAAAGCGGAGCGAGGGGAGAAGTCAAGCCCCCTGTCCTGCTGGTGCAGGACTGGCAAGGGACAGGAGCTTTGTCATCAAGGGGAGCACCACATCTCTTAGAGCTTTAGGGATCCGTGTCTAGCTATGGGCCAAGGTGCGAGGCTAGATTTATCTGTAACGTCCTCATTTCTTCCTGGCCCCCTCTTCTGTCTTAGTGACCCTTGACTGCTACCATTGCCCTGGGCTACGCCCAATTTGGTTATCTCCAAACCGTAGCATAAATCCCTGCAGCTTTCCACATTCCAGCCTTTTCCTGATTCCCTGGCCCTATTAAAATGTGCTTCCTCTGCTGTCCGATAGCAGGGTTTTGCGTTGTCTCCATGTTATGACATAGGCACGCTTCATAGGGGCTCTTCGTTCTTGGAAGGTGGGCATGGGGGAGAGAAGGGCATTCTACCTTCTGTGTGCTTTGTGAGATCTTTATATATAATAGATCAGTGAGTAGTTTTGAGCTTCCTGGGAGGCAGAGACTATGAGCCTCATACTCCAGAAAAGATTCACAGAGGTCAAGAAACTTGCTGAAAATCTCGCAGCCAGTCCAGAGTGGACCTGGGATTCTAGCTCAGTTGGTTCAGAATAATCTGTGCTCTTTTCCTACCTGGACGAGCCGCGGGCTGGTAGGGTCACGGCTGGCCCAGAGGGCCCTTTGCAGGCCCTTGTTTCACACCGTGGGCTGCCTGCTGATACGGTGCAACATCTCCAGGCTACTGGATAGGCGGCGAAGTCCCTGACCCTGAATCTTCACCTGCTTCCCTCAAGTAGCTGCTGGTAGCTGCCTTTGCTCCCTCTCGGGAGCCTTCAAGTATCACGAGTGTGGGGTTTATGTCCCTCGTGCCTGGCACATGCTTGAAGAATAAAGTAAATCTGATGGGGATGATGCATTGCTATGAAATGTGCTGGCCCGTGGGCTGGTTCTGGGAAGAGGACCTAGATCGGTGGCCTCGTCACCGGAAGAAGATTGGGCTCTATTCTGTCACTGTAACCAACGTGTGAACGGGACCTCTCCGAACAGCACGGTCAGATCAGAAACATGGCGTGACTTGAGGGGCGATCGCGTCCTTATTTCTGTAGACTAAACAGCCTGGAGAGTTAAAAGAGGAAGTGAAAACACATCTGTTAGGTTGACGATGCAAGGGCTACAAATTTAAAAAGAAACATCACTTCAAATGTGAAAAGTCTGGAAAATATTCTTTTTTATTCTATTCTATTCTATTCTATTCTATTCTATTCTATGGATAACATTCTTAATCTTCTGGTCCATGATAGGAATTAAAAAAAAAGAAAATCTCAGTCCCACAGAAAAACAATGAAGTTCTTCTTTTTTTCTTTTAATGTTTTGTTTATTTTTGAGACACACACACACACACACACACACACACATAGTGTGAGGAGGGGAGGAGCAGAGAGAGCGCTAGACACAGAATTGGAAGCAGGCTCCAGGCTCTGAGCTGTCAGCACAGAGCCCGACGTGGGGCTCCAACTCAGGAGCTGTGAGATCATGACCTGAGCCGAAGTCAGACCTTTAACCGAAGGAGCCACTCAGGTGCCCCATGAAGTTATTCTTAAAGCCAATTATCAGTTGTTGCAATAAGAAGTCATAGAGCTAGGACCCATGCCTTATTCTCCAATACCATAATAGTAACACCAGGAGGAGTAAATCGTTTTTTACAGTCTCTGCCCTGGAATACGATCTACAGACAGTGGTCGTTCCAAACTGAGGTCCGGGAACGTTGTAGATAGGTAGCTTCCATAACCTATGCTTGTTGATGATGAATTAGTGAATCCTTTTATTTAACAGCCCTTTATGTAGAGTTTTCCACGTGGCCCTTTCTCTGTTACGATTTCTCTTTAATAATGGATGTGCTTGCAAAATGACCCAGGGAACTGGTTACGCCCCTGGCCTTCAAGGAGCTCCCATTGGGGGACTAGCAAAAGATTTAATAAGGCATGGAAGGAAAGAGGAATGGAAAAACACGGGCCTTTTGCTTCTGGGTCACAGTTATGAGATCCGAGTGTGGGGTTGAGGATTTCCCCGAAGGGTAGAAGAGAATCATCGTGAAAAATAGCAACTCACATGGCTTCTTGTCATGCCTTAGTCCCTCAAATTCAAGCTAGTCCTAGAGCAAGCAAAGGATCCTCCCAACTTGTGCGACTGTGTGTGTGTGAAGAGGAGGGAGAGGGGTTAGGGAGGACGGAGGAGGGGCAAAGGTTAGCTGCGTCTGAGGACCCCACTCCCTCCCGACCTCCTGGTTTTCTGTGCCCCCACCAGGGTAATGTTCATTACTGCCTGGGTGAGTCTGGTTTGAAGCCTCTGGACTGCCCCTAGGCTGGCCGACGGGGCGTCCCAGAGGTGCGCGGCAACACCAAGTGTCCCTGGTGGTGACCAGACTGCCCGCTAGAGCCACTGCTGACGGGTGCGGCCCTTTGGGGCTGGCTCGGGGGTGACCGGTGCCGACCAGTCAGCCGGTTGCCGATTGCCTCACCACATTCTGCTCCCTGTCAGTCACCTAGAAGGAAGGGCTGGGCAAACTTGACCTCTCCCCCAGGTATCTGCTTGGGACTGTCTTGTTACCAGCTGCCTCCATTCCTGCCTGGAACCTCCCACTTATTCCCCAAGTCGAGGACAGCAGACTGGGGTCATTTCTTTTTCTTTTTCTTTTTTGGTGGTGTGTGTGTGCGGGGGCGGGGGGCGGGATCGTTTCTACTAGAAACAGTTGTTAACGTCATGCTCTCGCTCATTCGTTTCATGAACCGGCACAGGGCCCTATCATGGACCCCACACTGTGCTTGGGAAAGAGGAATCAGGCAAGGTCCCTGTCCAGAACAAGGGACAAATATATAAATAAAAAATAATCCCAACAACCACGATACCTACGGTATGCTTTCATGTCTATGACATTCTGGAAAAGGCCAAACTAGCGAGACCAAGAACCTATTAGTATTTGTCAGGGGCTGGGGGAGGGGCGCGGTGGGTAACATAACCTTGCCGTGTTGGTTATGCTACTACCTGTGCATTGGTTAAAACCGGCAGAGATGTACCCTGAATTTTACTGTCCATATTATTAGTTGATATTTAGAAAAAGGAAATAAATCACGACGGAATGTGGTTAAGTGCTGCAGCGGCCTGGTGCACAAAAAGGCAGCAAGGAGGAAGTAACCGGCTTCCTGGTGGGGGGGGGGGTGGGGTGCGGGGCGGGGGTCAGAGGAGCCTGGACAGAGGAGGGAGCAGCTGACTCGTAGTTTTGAAAGGTGATCCAGTCTGCCAGAGAGACAGAAAGGTGTGAGTATTTCAGGGAGAGGGAACCGCATGGGCAAAGGTGTGGAGGCCGGACAGCAAGCACCTTGCGTCCCATGAGCTACTTGTCATGTGGGGTTACTGGCCCACTGGCAGAGTCCTAGCATGGCAGTTCGATACATGGGGCTCAGGAGTGGGGAACAATGAAACCCTGCACCCACGAAGCGTTAACTCCCCACTCCTGGTAACCTCTAACCTATTTTCCGTCTCCATGAATTTGTTTATTCTGAATATTTCATGGAAGACTTTGAAGTCATACAAAATTTGCCCTTTTGTGTCTGGCTTAATTTGCTGAACATATTTTTGTTTTGTTTTTTAATGAGCCCTTTGGATTAACAAGTGGGCCCCGAGAAAATGCTCTCATTGGAGAGTCAGGGGAGAGGGGATAAGGACGTCTCCTCTGAAACAGGAGAACTCAGTACTGGGCGGGGGTGACTTTCTGCGGGAGTCCCGCACGTACCGTGGCTCCCCTCTTCATTCCGAGGTCAGACTTGAACACGGACACCCCTGCGTACCTGCAACTCACCTGCACCTCCGTAGGGCCCTGGTGTGGGAGACAGTCCCGCCACGAATCTGTTGCACACACCCTCCTCGCCTTCTACAAAACCGTAAGAGGAATTTTTAAAAAGACGTAAGAAAATAAGTGACCAAGAATTGCAAATGAGGCAGCCCAAGAAGCAGGGTCTGGAGCTAATTAGCCCTTGAGCTGTCAAGCCCAATGGCTTCCAGTGACTTCTGACATTTCTAAGAACAATTAAGAACTCCGCTGTCACATTTCACAAAGGCCCAACCACGACGCCAACAAGTTCTACCTGCTCTCCCCACACAATGTCCAGAAACACAGAGAGAATTATACTCAGTGTAATTGTACGCCCTCGGGTAGAAATGTCATGTTTTGAAGAACTTTTTATATTTATGCACCACAACATAACGCTCCTCATTTAAGGGGTGGATTAGAGTTGCAGAAGGGGGCCTCTTTAAAAACATCTGAAATCACTGATGATACGTTTATTTATTTTTGAGACAGAGAGAGACAAAGCGTGAACGGGGGGAGGGTCAGAGAGAGGGAGGCACAGAATCCGAAACAGGCTCCAGGCTCTGAGCGGTCGGCACAGAGCCCCACGCGGGGCTCGAACTCACGGACCGCGAGATCGTGACCTGAGCCGAAGTCGGCCGCTTAACCGACTGAGCCACCCAGGCACCCCTGAAATCGCTGATGATAATAGCAAACATTTGCAAGTGTATACTATGTGCCAGATGCTATTCCAAGTGCCACACCAGAGCCTATGAGGTGGAGATGTATATAATAATCGTGAACATTTTATACAATATATACGAATATTTAAATATTACACAAATATTTAAATAAATACATATAGGGAGAATCCTCCATTAACAGGTGAGCAAAATGAGGCACAGAATGGTTTCACAAGTTTTTCAGGGTCACAGAGTCAAGGCCAAAAGCCAGGCAGGCTAGCTCCAGAACTGGTGCTCTCAACAGTTGTATTCACATCTCTTGTCTCTAAGCCGCCCTGAGTTTCGCTGCCATGGGACCAGTCAGCTTTGCTGGTATATGCTTCATTAGTCTTGTCAGAAGGCATTTATTAATCACAAACCTGCACGTGCTTCTGGTTCCTTGCCCTCTAACAACTGTTTTTCAAGCGAGAAATAAATTCATCTATGATACATTCAGTCCATCTCATTCTCAGGTGGCTACCTCATGGTTATTTTCTATCGTCTTCATTCAGTCATCAGATACTTATCGAGCATCTACTCATGTTCAAGGCACTGTATCGAGGTGTGTGAGGGAGACACAGATTGGTGAGAAAGAGAGTCTGTCCAGGAGGAGCTTACCTTCCAGGTGAGGAAATAACCCATAGAACACCTGTAATAAGACAAGGTAGTATAATACAAGATAAAATATAATACAGGGTGATGTAATTCAAGGTGAAAAATGACAAGAGCCATCGCTAGAAAGAAAGATATTTATTGCTACGGTTGTTCAGAAGAGAAACGACTTTAGAACGTCTGACGTGTGTCGTACAAGGTGGGGAAATTTGGTGGAGAGAAAGTGGAAGGGGGAAGGGGAGGAAAGGACAGAAATGGGGGATTTTACGAAGAAAGTGATGAGACTGGCCTGCGATATGGACTGAACTTTGTCCTCCCCCCACCAATTCCTGCGTTGAAGTCCTACCCTCTACTACCGTAAGATGTGTCTCTGTGTGGAGCTAGGGCCTTTACGGAGGTAATCAAGTTACCATGAGGCTGCTCGTGTGGGCCGTGATCCAATATGGCGGGTGAACTTATAAGAGCAAATCTGGACACCAACACAGAAAGGTGACCAGGTGAAGACTCATGCAGGAGACAGCTGTCTGTAAACCAAGGGTGGGGGGTGGGGGGTTTCTCCCTCAGGAGAAACCACGCCTGTTGATGCCTCGATATCCAACTTCCAGCCTCCAGAACGGTGGAGAAAAGAGATTTCTATCGCTGAAGCTACCCCGTCTGTGGTACCTTGTTACCTCCACCCTACCAAATGAATGCAACCTAAACTCTTAAAAAAGAGAGGATTTGGACATGTGGAGATAAGGACGGAAGGAAAGGAACTGGGGGTGGGGGAGGGACCATTTAGAACAACCAGATTTTATTCAGTGGATAATAGGGAGACATGGCAGGTTTGTGAGCAGGAGTGACCCGAACAGCAGTCATTCAATTTATTTGATTCATTCAGCAAACATTTATTGAGGATCTGCCGCATGCCAGGCACAGCCAATAACCACCTGGGAGCTTTAAAATGGATAAGCTGCCTCGGCACAGGGCTCTTCATAGGAGTGCTCATCTGGGTGGGGAAAAAAAAATGGAAAATGGGCTAGACCGAAGAAAGCATGGGGGTGGAGAGACTAGTGAGAAGCCTTTTATCCTGGCCTAATTCAGTGCTTTTCAATCTTCTTTGAAAGAGTCTAATACAACCCTCAGGGAAGTGTCCACCCCACCCCTCCTGGCCCTCCCGATCACAGATAACAGAGGCGATGCATTCCTTCTGCACGGCTCTACGGGCCAAGAAAATATGGTTGAGCTTTACCTTCTGTACTTTGCATTATGGGAACATGACTTTTAAACATTTCTTTCAAATATAAATGTAAAGCTGGATTATCCTTTCCAAACTCCACATTCTACCAGGAGATTTTGAAACAACCCCCCTCTTGTTTCCATCCAGCATATCTCTGAATCTGCCCCTGCAGATAATCAATCGTCTTTTGATCTCAGACAGCCTCTCCAAGGGATAATGCTTGAAAAAACAGAAACAAAAAGCAATTCAAAGCAAAATAAATACATAGGATATCTATAGTGATGGGCCTTTCCCCAGGGTAGTAGGTAGAACAATGGTCCTCCAAAAATGTGCAAGTCTGAATCCTTAGAACCGGTGAACATATTACCGTTCATGGCCTTGAGATGATGAGATTAGCCTGGATTATCCATGTGGGTTTAATCTAATCCCATGGGTTCTTAGAAAGAGAGAAACTTGCAGCACCTGGGTGGCTCAGTCAGTTAAGCGTCTGGCTCTTGATTTCAGTTCAGGTCATGATTTCGTGGTTCGTGAGTTGGAGCCTCGTGTCAGGCTCTATGCTACCAGCACGGAGGCTGCTTGGGATTCTCTATCTCCCTCTCCCTCTCTCTGCCCCTCCCCTGTTCTCGCTCAAAAATAAATAAATAAACATTAAAAAAAAGAGAGAGAGAGAGAAACTTTCCCAGCTATGGTCAGAGAGAGACGTGACTATGGAAGAACACCCAGAGAGATGCAATGTTGGTGGCTTTGAAGATGGAAGAAAAGGGCCACGAGCCAAGGAATGTGGGCAGCTTCTAGAAGCTAGAAAGGTAAGGGAATGGGTTCTCTCCTGAGCCTCCAAAAATGGAACATAGCTCTGCCAACATTTCGCGTTTCGCCCGTTGAGACCCATGTTGGAATTCTAACGTATAAAGCTGTAAGATAATTAGTCTGTACTGTTTTCAGCCACTCATGTTGTGATAGCAGCCATAGGACACGAATGCCCTCCATTTGCTGTAACTCAAGCCAGACCTGCTTATGTAGACAGTGTAACCTTCCAACGTTGGCCTTTGTAGGGCCTCGCGATTGAGGATGTCCTTCCCGGTAGGGTAGACTGCATGGGCTCACTTCCCCACCAGATTTTAGGCTCCCTCAGGGCAGACACTGACTTTTCTACTTCAGAGTCAGCATAGTATCTGCCACGTAGCAGCTTTAAAAAACTCTGACTTAAATGGTCGTATGAAAGCCCAAAGCAGGCTAGCGTTTCCTGATGCCCCAATGGGACCTCCAGCGGGAGGCATCGGTGCTTTTCAGACATAAAGGGGTCAAGTCTGATGTCACCACTGATGTGCATGTATGTCGTTCCACTGAAACGAACTGCCATTAGCTGTCACCAAGACAACAAACCCCATTCACGTGTAGAGAATGGTGAGTCACTCAGACCAGCGTCGGCGAAGGCCCGGCTTCCCGAGACAATCGTTGTACAATGTCACTCCAGGCCCCTTTTCATGAAGAGCGTTTATCAACGGGGCCTGTTCTAAAGGGCTCTCCCTGTGTGATTCATTTAACGGGTCCATCCAGGGAAGGCATGGAACTCGGATACAAAGCCTCGTTAGTTTGGATACACTCCTCCTGAAATTACGTTTATTTTTGGAAAGAGACGACCATTCACAATTTTTCATTGTTGGGTACGAAGCTTTGAAGTTGCTCTCTACCAAAGCCGGCAGTGGGCAGCCACAGTATAAATAACACAGCCTCCTCCCCATCGTAGCTTTGGTAACCGTTTTCGACTGTCGTTGGCAGAAAACTTGGAGCGGGTGGGGAACAGAGTCTTAGGGAAAGCCCTAGTAGGCCAGGACCTGCTCCGTTGCTCTTCTCTCCTCAATGAGGTCGCCCCGCTGTCCCTGCCGTTGCCATCATGGGTGCGCTGCAAAACCTCTCTGCTGTTGTTTGAGCCTGATGGTCGGGCCCGTGGTGAGGTCGTGCTGCTGGTATGGCTTCCATTCCTTCCGCAGAGAATCGAAGGGCTTAGCCAGAGTACAGCGCCAGACCCCAACCTGCCTAAGACTCGGGGCCGTGAGGTGACCTGGAGAGTTCCCGTCTCCTTCCCTTTCTCCCCATCGCCCGAGCTCCTCTCATTGGAGACTAGTGTTTTCCCTCTTGCTTCTGGCTCGTCTCCTCAGCCATTCTCCTCTCTCCAACCCTGACGTTAGGCAACAGATCCAGCTATGGCTTCAGCTGTCCTCAAGGTGGTCCCTGAAGGGGTCCTGCCTTCAGGACGATTCATTACGCTCAGGAAATTCCAGCGGGTGGCACCTCTCTTTAGCGATACTTCCTTTGCTGTAAACCTTTGTGTTAAGAGACCGTGTTTCCCTGCCTCCTAGCCAGTTCCCAACTCCCTCAGCCAGGACGTGAGCCTGGCGGGTGATGGTCCTAAATTTGTCCCTTAGGTCGGAGAGGAGCAATCCTGCGCCTCCTTATCAAAAGAGCCATTTAGCAGGAGTTTTGGTGACTGCAGTATGCCCTGGGCCATAGTGCATACAGGTTCATCAAGTCGTCGGCAGTAAACAGGAAGTAGATGACAGGATATTAAAGTTGGGTGCTTGCCACACAATTTTTTTCTTCTTGGCTCACGCTTGAGTGTTTCTTGGACTACGGTGCTCTGATAGAAGCATATCAAAATCAAGAAATATTTAATGAGTGACCAATGTATTTTATCTGCCACAACTTAGCCTGACCAGGAAAGAAAATGGGGGAGCTGGCAACTGGAACATGGGGAATGGACCGTCAACGTTACCCAAACATTCTAAATCCTAAACCAATACCAACCATGGTGTTTCCATGCTATTTGGCCATGGGAAGAGCTGTACTGGGATCTGAGCGGGACTCCTGAGCAGATTCTGTGGCAGGAAGAGCTGGGAAGGTGCGGGTGCTCTGTGGCAGGCGGGCTCTAACCTCAGGTTGGCCCTGCCAAACACAACCTTACTATGGAGAGGCGAGCCAGCTGCCAGGAACTGGTGAGTCCCAGTGAGCAAAGGGTCAGGACTTCAGGGAAAATCGGACATCAATACTCCATTAAAGAGACAACGTCCCTGGAGAAAACCAGGAAGTGACAGATGGGATGGAAGGGTGGACTCTCTTAGCTCCTTCATTCAGATGAGCTGAGAAGAATGTGTTAGATATCAGAAGCTGAAGATCCGAGAGGAAGCCAGGACCTTGGGAAAGGAGAGGAACAACTCAGAGCCTACCTCAAGGTCATAGCCATTGGAGCAAGAGGTGTTGCTGTGGATCAGGGAGTAGCTCTAAAGACTGAACCCCTTTTCCACAAAGACGTTCAGCCAAGGATGGTTTCCCGCTGCCAACCTGTATCAGTGAAATAACCGGGTCCCCTGTTCGACCTTTCTTCCCTCCTCAGAGTCCCCACCGTGTAGGTTTTGCACTGGGGAGAAGCTGGTGATTCAACTTTAGTATCGATTTACCGCTATGGAACTTGCTGTAAACAGAAGGATCTTTAATGAAAGCATTTTGCCACAAAGTGGTTACCATGACATATGTTAAAATCCGCCAACTGCTAACCTATGCCGTAAAAAAAAAAATTTTTTTTGAAACAAGGAAGATTTGTAAGCTACTTTCTTTGATCATAGTGAAAGAGATAGCTTAAAGCTGTCTTTCAAGTGACTCATGTCTAAATCAATAATCCAGTCCTGGACAGAACAATGGTGTTGCAAACCAGAGGTTTGCAAAGCCACAGCATTTGTACAGCATAACATGAAGAGATGGATATGTTACGGGAATGCAAAATTTACGTGAAATTTTAAGATATAACGCAAAACTGCAAAGAAAGGTATGCTTTTATTTGTCCACCGCTGGCCACACCCCAAAATCCTAAGTCCCAACGGCAGTTCTCCAGTGGAAGCTTTGAAAAGTTCTGCCTTTGGGGCGCCTGGGTGCCTCAGACCATAGAGTGTCTGACTCTTGGTTTCGGCTCAGGTCATGATCTCACGGTTCACGAGATCGAACCCCGTGTCGGGCTCTGTGCCGACAGGGCGGAGCCTGCTAGGGTCATTTTCTCTTCTCTCTCTGCCTCTCCCCCTGCTCTCCCGCTCTCTCAAACACATAACTAAACAGAAAAAAAAAATTAAAAAAGGAAAAGCTCTGCTTCTGGAAATATAAGGAAGTCCCACCTAGCCCGGCATCCCGGGTTCTCAAGTTCCTTGCTTCTTCCTTGATAGGAAAATCAAGTATCACATACCATCACAGGCATTGAGAAAGCATACGGTGTCTAAATAAACACATGAGCAACAACCCAAAGATCTGCAGAGAAGATACCAGGGTCCCTCTCTTTCACGTCAAACACCTGTAACAGCAGCCATCGCTAGCAAAGAGTAAGTGACACCTCGGGACCCTGATGTGCTCAGCCAGGGATGTGGTTCCTGACAGTAAGGTAGGGTCTGTGGAAGAGAACACAGTAGTTCAATGCTGGCAGGATAAAACAGGGCTCAATGCCAAAACATCCAGGGACTTCCCGAGGAGATAGTTGACTTAACTTCGTGTCCTCTTGTCCTGGACTTAAACAAACAAACAAACAAACAAAACCCTCACAGGATTGTATGCTAACTACCTCCCCGGGTGCCTCTGACATTCTTTCTTGGGTCCACTGAGAGCCCACTGGCACAGGCCTGGTTCACATTCCTTTTTGGGGCCTGTCCAAGGCTCCTGAGGGCTCCCAGGCTACCCGGCAGTTCTGATCCGCTTTCTTGGATTTCTGTGCACTCTGCTGCCTCTCCGGGGTCTCCTCTTCCTGCTGTCGCTCCCAGGCCCACACCGTGAATCAGCATCTGGGGCTCATTCTTCAAAGCACAGTGGAACTCCTCGAGGAAGCCTTTTCAAATCTCCTCTCGCTCGCTCTCTCTCTCTCTCTCTCTCTCGCCCGTGGTTGTATCACATGTCGCGGCTTTCGCACAGCCGTCACCTCCTGCTCCCGACTTTTAGTCACTTGTGTGGGTGGCTCCCCTCTGCTCAAAGGCAGCAGCTTGAGGATCCGACCTACGTCTTACCCGTCTTCCAATTTTCCACGCTACCGCTTACCGCACGCCTTGCACACACTAGATCTCGTTGGGTTGGCCTGGGGCAAGTGACGGCGTCTCCCTAAGCCTTGCTGTTTTATCCATCAGATGGGACCGTGACTAGGGCGTCTTGCGATTAGCATCAGAACGAAGCGAGCCGATGCGAGTAAAGAGCATAGTGCGGAGCTTGGCACACAGTGTGAACTGTTCCTGCTATCAATATTGTATCAGTGGTACCTTGTTCATTTAATACGAAAAAGTCACTTTTCAGTGTTTGGGGCCTCTCCCAACTCCCCGACTTAGCGAAGAAAACAGTGTGTACTGTATGTTGGTGTCCTTCGCCCTCTCTGTATATCAAAGTCACCTGGAGAGGGGCGCCTGGGTGGCTTAGTCAGTGAAGTGTCTGAGTTTGGCTCAGGTCACGATCTTGCAGTACGTGGGTTCGAGCCCCGCGTTGGGCTCTGTGCTGACCGCTCAGAGCCCGGAGCCTGCTTCGGATTCTGTGTCTCCCTCTGTCTCTGCCTCTGCCCCACTTGCACGCTCTCTCTCTTTCAAAAATAAATAAACATAAATAAATAAAAAAATAGAAAATAAATAAATAAAAAATAAATCACCTGAAGATCCTTTAAAAAATACCAATGCCAGGACGCCTGGGTGGCTCAGTCGGTTGAGCGTCTGACTTCGGCTCAGGTCATGATCTCGCGGTCCATGAGCTCAAGCCCCACGTCCGGCTCTGTGCCGACAGCTCAGAGCCTGGAGCCTGCCTCGGATTCTGTGTGTCCTCCCTCTCTGCTCCTCCCCCACTCATGCTGTATCTCTCTCTGTCTCTCAAAAATAAACGTTAAAAAAAAAAATAGATAAAAAATTTAAAAATACCGATGCCTGGGCTCTACCTTCCGGAAATTCTATCACTTTTCTACTCCCTGAATGTTTCTCCGGGAGAGCCAACGTGGGGCACCCCTGAAAATCGTTCGAGAGTTGACCATTTCTGTCACACGTCCTTCTGGCCCCTCTTTCCAGAGCAAAGAGCTCTTGTGATCTCGGGGGGAGCCAGTCTCCAGAATAGCCCACCGGTAACACCCAGAGACGAAATTTCCCCTCGTTCTCCGGATCTCCCGCCACTTCACTCCCTCTGACCTCCCGTGATGACTCAGCACTCTCATACCTCTTGCTGTTTCTTTGTATTCCCCTAATAGTAAAGTGCTTGTTCGAGAGAACTTCCTGCGTAACACACGAACACACATGACGAACACACGAAGCCCTTCCGACCCCCCCATCTCTCGTTTTTCCGCTCTAGCCCATGAGGGGCGGTGGGCTTGGTCCCGGCAGCAGCCGGTGGGCAGAGCCTGGAAGAGGGCACGGGAGGGAGGGGCCTGCCTGCCTGTGTCGGAGTGAGCAGAGGACACAAGGACAATGGGGCTATTATAGTAATAAGCAGAGAGTAATTGCTGATACAGAGATGCAGATTCCTATTTCTGGCCCTCTAGCCTTTTAAAATACTTGGCTCATAATTGTACGTATAAGCTTGTAGTTCTTACTGCGCATTGAATCTCCACGGGAATTAGGCCAAAACAGGGACTGGAGGATCGGCCCCACTGAGGCCAACCTGGGAATGCTTCGTCAGTCCTGTCCTGCTGACTCAAAGCTCTCTTTGAACTGCAGGGCTTATGTAACTTTAGTATAAGCGTCAAGCCCAGTGGTTGTATTGCCAGGACGGAGAGGGAAAAAAAAAAAAAAAAAAAGGCTGATTAAATTCGAGGCAGGGCCGATAATGCCAAAAGGCAGAGGAAATGTGATCTGTGACGAGAGAGAGAACGTGTGTGTTTGGAGATAGGGGTATTGGAAAAATGGAAGCCGCATAGTAAGATAATGGCTGTGAAGCAATTGCTCTGAGGAATTTCCGCTCTTTCCCTGTCCCCTTGGGTGCCGGGACTGGATGGTCTCTGGCGGTGGCCTTTGCTTTTCTAATAGACCCCAGAATGTGACTTAAAACCCGCATGAGGGGGGGCACCTGGGTGGCGCAGTCGGTTAAGCGTCCGACTTCAGCCAGGTCACGATCTCGCGGTCCGTGAGTTCGAGCCCCGCGTCGGGCTCTGGGCTGACGGCTCAGAGCCTGGAGCCTGTTTCCGATTCTGTGTCTCCCTCTCTCTCTGCCCCTCCCCCGTTCATGCTCTGTCTCTCTCTGTCCCAAAAATAAATAAACGTTGAAAAAAAAAATAAAATAAAAAAAATAAAACCCGCATGAGGGGATCCTGGGGACCGGCTCCATTTCCGGCAGAGGCCGAGTTCTGGCTTAGGTAGAGGACAGGGCAGACACGCTCCCCGGGGGCCCACACCACCCCAGATCAGACTCAGAGCTGATCCCACAGCCCATAATGCTCTGGGCCTAATCCAGAACATCCAAGCCTACACGTTTCATTGGGTGGGATCTTGGACGTCAGTTTCACCGGTCGGGAAACCGGTGCCCAGAGAGGTCAGGTAAGTTACCCAGGTCACACAGCATGCCGGTCCGTGGCAGAGACAGGACGGGCAGCTGAGACTTCCAACAGCCTGGCATTTGCTTGCTCCTGTCTCTGAACTGGGGAACACCAGGCTAGCATGGGAATGGCCTGGAGCTGGAGAAGGAGATTGTTCCTGGGCCACAAACCCCTTGGCCCTTTGATTTTGGGGAGGGATACTTTTGAAAATTCTGTCCAGGCACTAATTGTACAAACAAAACTGAAGGGCAAGTGGAGACGAGCGAGAGAGCCAGGGAGGACATTCTTAATGTATGAAGTCACTGGCAGTGCAAACTATCTAGGGAAACAAAGTTCTTGCGTCGACTGCCACGAACAAGGCTTTCCAGGGCTTGTAGTTGCTGCAGAGAAAATGTGAAGAACCTACAGAACATTCTGCAGCTTTACTCAGCCCTCCAAACGCAAATATTTGTTTTATATCAGGAAATGGCTCAGAGCACAGGCACAATCTCACTAAGTGCACGATTACGGCACCACGTGGCCAGCTAAGTGCCCCAGCTAAGTGACCCGGAATGATTCAGGATTTCTCCTGTCTTAGCCACTCCTCCGATCCACACCTTTCAACACGGATTCACCTGAGTGGGAACTAGGCTGAGGTTCTTCCAGGGCTAGGAACCCAACCCTCCCATTTGCTCCCTGTCTCTGGGGCCGGGAGTGGTCCAGCGCCCCCTGCTGGTGACCACTGCTCACTCCTCGGCTAGTGTATGACCCCGGGGCTGTCACGTTCAATGGCGATTCAAAGACTTCCCTCTCGCACAAGCGTAAAATGCCCCATGCCTGGCGCTGTCATGTCTTTCTTGCTCCCCTCTACCCTCCTCTCAACGGAGAAGGACATTCCTTTGGGGGTGGTTGGGGATGGATTATGATATCACATCCTGGGTGCCCCGGGGACGGATGAATCGCTGGCTGGAGGCAGGTGCCGGTCCCGTGAGCTCCACGCCATCATCTCTGGGCGCTTCCGTAGCCAGAGTGCTCACCATGCAGCCGAGATGCTGGAGAGGGTTGCCAGCTGTCTCATCGGATGGAATGCAAACAAACAGAGGCGGGCGAGCCTGGCTTGCTCCTAATGTTCTCTGCTGTGCCAGCGCCTCGGGGCCCAGGGCTCCCCAGGAGAGCCGAGGGAAGGAGGGCGGCCTTCTGTGCCCAGCAGAGCTCCCTGTCTTCAGGGAGGAGGAACGTTCCCCAGAAGGGGTCTTCGGGGGGGGGGGGGGGACGGCCCTGGGGCATCCGGGTTACCCGTCTACTCAGCAAGATGCGGCTTCGGGAAGTGTGAATGTGCTTCTGGCGGGAAAGTGTAGGCTCTCGGGGAGTAGAACATAGAGAACACATCAGCAGTTAAACGAAGAGGGAGGGAGAGAGAGAGAGGAATAGGCCTCTAAGACCCACAAAAAGGCAGCACCAGAAATGAGGAAATCAGGTTTGAGAACCCTGAGGCTCCTGTCCCTGCTCACACACACTGCGGGGGAAGAGAGGGCCACTGGCTCTGGCCTGCACTTCCCGCTGGGGGCTGGGTGGGGGGAGGCGGCTTTCACTCCACAACTGAAAATAAGACTTAAATACCCATACCCCTCTGATTTAAAAAAAAAAAAAAAATCAGTGACTCCCAAACTGATCTAACTTGGAAATCACTGATTTCTAAAGCTTAACTCAGACCGATAGGGAAAGAAGGATGATACAGAAGCTGGACATAAACTGGCTACTTCCTGATTTTGTCTAAGACTTGGCCTTCTTGCATTAAAAAAAAAAAAAAAAAAAAAAAAAAAAAAAAAAAAAAAAACCAAAACCTTTCGACTCTCCTAACATGGGTAGATTTTTCCCTGTCCTCTCTGGGCTCTCTGTTATTATCTTCCTTAGCTTTGGCCCAAGGCTTTCCCAATACTAAGCCTCCAAGTTGTCTATTAACCCAGACTTCCGGTAGGACTCCCTGAAAGTGACCAAATACCGGTGAACTTCAGAGCGTCACCCCATCTGTGAGGCTGCGAAGGTCTAGAACTCAAGCCCAGCACCCTGGTTTTACGGCGAGGAAAGTCGCGCTGCTGGGCTGAGCGAGAGGCTGGCAGAGCTGAGACCACAGTGGTTTCTGCTCAGGGATTTGGCCCACGTTTCACATCTTTCCCCGGTTCTTTCAATGACCGGCCACACAGCCACACCTGCACATTTCACTTCATCTCAGGCTTCCGGCTTCCGATAGGAGAACAGCCAAAATGCTTCCTTTCAAGATCTCTGCGTAATGGAGACCCTAGTTGACTAATCAGGACCTGTGTCTCTGGAATCCCCAAATCTCGGGCATTAAGTAAACACAGGGAAGCATTTTGTCCCCATAGAGCAGGACAACTGCAATAACACGAGAACCCACACGCAGAAGGCTGTAACGTGATATTTAATAAAGGTGACCTTCTCTCTTTCTCGGGGAATGAAGACCTGGGAGGGCAGATTTAAATCCAGATCTAATAATGCCTCTTCTTGGGTTCTGACTGTGGAGAGAGAACTTGGACGTGAGGGTTTGTTTATACCCCAGTTCCTTGTACTGGGGTGGAGGTGTGGGTTCTGTTTTAGGAAGTGTGCACGGCGTTGGCTGATGGTTCTGGAGGAGGCTGGAGAGAAAAATGCATGCACACACACACACACACACGCACGCACACGTGCGCGCCCGTGGTTGCCATGGACCCTGGTGTCTGTCCCCCCGCTGGCTGGCTCAGCGGAAAATTTGGCCGAGTTGCAAGTCTGTGTGTTGAGGGTGGGAGTTACGAAGAGCAAACACATTTGTTTTTTCAGGTTCAGGAAGACACCAGCAAAAGGGACCCAAGGGAGGAGGAGAGAAAAAATTTTTTTTCTAATAATTTTTGAAGTCAGAGCTGAATCTCATTTATTAACCTTGACGATGCCGCTTTACCCTCTGCTGTCTTCTCGAGGCCCGATGAGTCCCGCGAGGCACACCCTCAGCTGTCAGCTGTGATGTAACTTGCTGTTTACAACACATGTTCTGAATATGCCATGACGGCCCGCGCGTGATTGGGTCGGCTGCAAAAATTTCTAACCTGGAAGTCACCATCATATCGAGAATGTCTCGGAAAGCCATGATAAAGTTATCTTAGGGCTGGCTCATAACTTCTTGGAATAACTGTGCTTGCTTCAAATGATACATAGTCAGTAGATGGCAAGCTGCGGCCGATGGGAATAATTCAGGAACTCTCCAGGGCTCCCTAGATCTGGGAGAAGGAAGAAGTAAAGTTAATGCTTTCTTCAAAGGTGTCAAAATTGCCTTAGATTTTCCTGCAGCTTAAATCCGAAAAGTGTCAGCAAGGGCATTGCCAAAGAAAATGGCTTGTTAAATTAATGCTATGTTGGCCCGTTTAAGTGGAAGGACAGGATGAACCCCCAAGTCACAGGGTTGCAGATGGCATCAGACTTGATTATTCTGACTTAAGAAAACAAATTTTGAGAGAAAAAGTTTTATTTACTTAGGTTTTTTCTTCTTTCTTCTTTCTTTCTTTTTTTTTTTTTTTTGTAGAGAGAGAGAGAGCGCGCAGGGGAGGAGCGGTGGGAAGGGGACAGATCTGATCTGAAGCGGGCTCTGTGCTGACAGCAGAGAGCCCGATGCGGGGCTCAACCTCACAAACCGCAAGATCATGACCCGAGATCATGACCCGGGCTGAAGTCAGATGCTTAACTGACTGAGTTACCCAGGCACCCCTATTTACTTAGTTTTATTGTGACACCAGAGTTGTGTAAATCAGACACATAAGGAAAGATTTAGGGGGAAGAGTTCTCTGATCCCTGATCCACATTTGCAAGCCCCCAGGGTTGTTTCAATTTTGCCAGTGAGTTTCAAGAACTTACTTTGAAAACTCTTGAAACGACATTAAGCCCTTGAAACTTTTTTGGCAACATGCCGTGGTGCCTTTGTAGAAAAGAAAGGAGTGATTACGACATGGAACCGATGGTGAGTTGTTGTAAGTTCCAGAGGTGTGGTCGGTCACTGCGGGATCGGATTCTGAACTTCCAAACAGATCTGGATTAACTACCACTTCAGCTGCTCAAACAGTGGGGGGGGGGGGGTGTCCTCTGTGGGGGCCATGGAGAATAATATTTGGCCCCTCAAGTCCCATTAAGTCAACGACTCTTCAGAAAATAAAAGGTCTCACTTAGTGTGATTCCTGTAAAATAACACCATTTGGTTATTAAACTCATTTTCTTTTGGCCAGATGGCTCCCAAATGCTTTAAAATCACAAGTAGGTTGATGAATGAAAATGTAGGGAAGGAACCGGCGCCTGATATTTTTTAATGCGTGTGGATTTTCCCCTTCAGGAAACAAGGATAGTGTCTACCTTCCCGAGAATTGACGTCGCATTAAGATTAGCTCCCGATGAAAAGAGCTAAGCTGTTACCATAAGCCCTGTTTCACAGGTGAGGAAACCCAGACACAACCGGGGGCGGGGGTGGGGCATGAAGACCTCAGCAAAGGACAGACCCCAAGTTCATGGGAGGGGGGCGTGGCAGGGAAATTGGAATGAAGTTTTTGGGAACACAGTCTGGATTCTACTCCTATGTTTCTTCATGATTTCAATTCAGTCTATTAAAAAGGAGCTCTGCACTTGGATTTTCTTCAGAAAGAAGCTGATTAGAGATAAGCACTAAAAAAAAAAAAAACAACAAAAAACCAATCTTTTTTGCTAATGTTTATTTATTTTGAAAGAGAGAGACAGACCGTGAGCAGGGGAGGGGCAGAGAGAGAGGGAGACACAGAATCGGAAGCAGGCTCCGGGCTCCGAGCTGTCGGCACAGAGACCGACGTGGGGCTCAAACGCACGGACCATGAGATCACGACCTGAGCTGAAATCAGACACTTAACTGACTGAGCCACCCGGGGAACCCCAAACATGTTTTAATTTTCAAAGTTTTTTTTTTTTTTCTTTTTCTTTTAACCTGCTATAACCAGAAACCTTGTTAAATTTGGGATGCTGAGTGTGTCTGCGATGAAAAGATTGAGAAGCATTAGACAAAGCAGGGCTTCACTTGAACCTTCCAGAAGACGGCTTTCTGTTCTGTAATAGTTTCTTATATATCCCTAAGAGATGCACTGAGGCCCAGCTGGCCATGAGGAAACGGGGAAGAGAAGGGGAAGGAGTCTGGATGGAGAGGCGAGAGCCATTGGCAAGCTAGCTTATCCTTAATCTGGTTTTCCTACAAAGCAGAGAGCATGGGTGCTATCATCCCAGCAGGGAGTGCCGTGCCCAGGAAAGAAGAGTGAGAGAACAGGGGGAAAGAGGCAGGAAAGAGGGAAAGCCAATAAGACGGTGCTTAACTGAGCTGCCCCCTGCTTGTGGTCAAGCTCAACGGGTTATGCGATCTGGAAGGACTATGTTTTGATGTGCCATTCAAATGACTGCATCTCGGGACAGCACTTCCATAGGAGGGAGAGATGGAGAGTTTACTCATCTCCTCCCATCTCCCACCGGTCAGAGGTTTGCACCACAGACAGTAACCACCCCCTGATTTCTGGTGGCACACATCGCGTAGACACTATGTGGTCCCGAGGTATCTCGGGACAGAGCCCAGTAGAGAAGCCCCAAGCTGGACGTGAGGCACTATGAAATCGTTCGTGCGTGTCTGAGATGGGAGGCATGCTCCAGCTCTCGAGAAGCTGGTCACGGCTCGTGCAGATTGGTCAGAACAGCAGTGGCTGGGATGGAAAAAAGTGACCAAAGATCTCAGAAACATGAGAAAGAGAGAATCTGAGTAGTAGAAATCTCTACCCCGATTGCCTCCGGAAACATGGCTTTTTAAGTCATTACGTATGATATATAGACATATAGAGGCTATTTGGCGTCCTCGGCCGACTGCGTACTGTTTCCCCAACGTCTATCTTCCTCTTCTTTTAACAGAACCCACAGTTTTTGACCGTGTACACGGCAGCACAGGATAAGGACTACGTACATTTCCTGGCCTCCCTTGCAGATAGTGTCCGTGTGACCTAGTTCTGCTCAATGGGAGGCAAGCAGAAGTGGTGTGTGCAACTTCTACTAAGTGTTCTCAAGTGGAGAGAGTATGATCTCCTTTGTCCTTCCCTTCATCCTAGGGACTGGAATTCGGAGGTAATCGATGGGACTCCAGTAGCCATTTTGGATCCCGGTAGCCATTTTGGACCCGGAGATGACAGTCCCGAATTGCTTCCAACAGAGCGACCTAAGCATTTAGGTCTTACTTAAGCCACTATTATTTTGGGCTTTCTGTTCTCTGGGCCAGACTTAATTCTAAATGATATGGCGTCCAAAGGATGGGGGATATAAATGGAAGAGAGGCATATATATATCCACTTGAAAAAATGGCTCTCACTGGCCTGTGTCCCCTCATCCCTGCCTTCTCGTAATATTTTTGACTAGCCTGCCTTGTGAGAACAGTAATAATTGCTACTTACTGAGCCTCTACTCTGAGTCAGGCGCTGGGAGGCACTTTACATCTGGTGTCTCATAGAATATTTACAACGTCTCTGTGAAGGAGGTATAATTATTGCCATTATGGCCATTTTCCATAACTGGTCGTCCCTCCCCAAATCTTGCTGCATTCGGCCTACCGTATAAATAGTAGCCTGCTTGGTTCTTCCCACAGAAATCTTGTTGTAGCACCCTTCTGTTGAGGGTATTTCCATGGTGTTTGAGTTATCTAATGCTATGTAACAAATCACCCCAAACACGGTGCTTAAAAAGATAGTTTCGGAGCGCCCGCGTGGCTCTGTCGGTCGAGCGTCTGACTCTTGATTCCAGCTCGGGTTGTGATATCAGGGTCATGGGATCGAGCCCCGCATCAGGCTCTGTGCTGGCTGGGCGTGGGGCCTGCTTAAGATTGTTCTCTCTCCCTCTGCTGCTCGTGCTTTCCCTCTCACGCTCTCTCCCTCAAAAGACAACGCGAAACCAAACGAAAACTTCTGCTTCTGTTGATCAGGAATGTGAGGAGGACTCAGCCTGGCAGTTTTCTCTTGGGGCCCCCTGCCTGGTTGCAGTCATGAATTGGCCGGGGCCGCAGTCATGTGAAGACTTGATAGGGGTGTCCAGTCTGCTCCTAAGATGGCCCTCTCACGTGCCCGGGAAGCTGATGGTCGCGGTGGGACGGAGGCCTTCTCTGCGGGGCTGTTGTGCGGCCTCAGCGCCCAAGGCATCTGGAATGGAAGCTGCGCTGCCTCTTAGGCCTAGCCTTGGAGGTCACACCCATGACGTCCACCATATTGTTGTGGTTGAGGAGCTTGCCAGTGTCTGCCCAGGTCTGAGGCGAGAGACTACAGATCCCGCCTCTCCGTGAAACGGTGCCAATTGTCACTGGTGGACGGGGGGACATACTGATGCGGTCATCTTGGGGAGACACAAAGCCTTTGCCTTTAGCCATAGAGCTATCCTATCCCCCCCGTGGAACGTCCCACACCCGGAGTCAGTTCTGGTTAGCGTTGCTTTCTGCCATTGCTGCCTTCGCGAAGCCATGAAGAAACTGATGATAGAATGAAAGACAGCAACTGGTGTTGAGGTTCTAACGTACTGATACGGTTTGCTCTTTCTGGGACGGTAGATCCCGCTTGTGCCCGACAAACCCCTGTGACGCGACCGCTGGCCACAGCACAGACTACGTTTCTGGGTTTCTATTGAGATGGATGTGTGGGTTTTCTTTATTTTTTTTAAGTTTGTTTTTTATTTTGAGAGAGAAAGGGGTGGAGAGAGTGACCAAGGGAGGGGCAGAAGGAGATAGAGAGAGCGAGGGAGAGAATCTTAAGCAGACTCCACACTCAGGGCAGAGCCCAATGTGGGGCTCCATCATGGCCGTGAGATCACGACCCGAGCCGAAATCAAGAGCTGGACGCTTAACTGACTGAGCCTCCCGGGTGCCCCCAGAGGTGTGGGTTTTAAAGCCACGTTTCCCAGCCCATGGTCCTTTTTGGGCTCCCGACTCATTAGGAGACTTTGGCCACATTCCCCCTCCCTGGCCTCCGTCTCTTCAGCGTTTGCCTGGGAGAGGCAGGAGGCCCAGAGGCAGGAGAGGACACGGCAGGAAGTTGCCAGTGCGCAGGGCAGGCTGGCTGGGGGGGGGGGGGGGCGGGGGAGAGAAAGGCCTTTGGTGGGGCAGCTCCAGGTGACCGGGTGACGCGTGAGGCCTGAGCCAGCCAGGCCCGGGGTCCAGCCGTGAAGCCCACACACCCACAGTCACAGCCGGCCTGGCCAGGAACGAAGCAAGATCAAATATGGCAGAACACAGTGAGCTGAGCTCAGCGGCTCGGAAAAGAGCGGGGTGGCAGAACAGGACGCGGGGGGCGTCCCGTCACTCAGAGGTGCCGCTCAAGGTAAGAGGGCGGGAGCCTCCCTTGGTGTTTTTCACAACACCTCACAACAGGTTGTGGCCCTCCTTCGTTCATGTCAGACCCAGAGCGGTGGGAACGGACCCTTCTCCCCACCCGGGGCCGTTTGTCCCCAGACCACGTTCCCTACGCGTCCTGTTCTCCCACTTAATCGGAGAGTGCGTCCCCCGCACCCCGCGCCTCTGCTTACTCCGTCTTCTGACCCGCAGCTGATTGTATAGGTGTTTGGAGGTGTCGGCTCTGAAGTGTTAAAAATAAAACCAAGCTTTCCATGCTGGGATTTCTCATTATCGTGCCTACAAATGAGGCCCGCTGCCGCGTTTCAACAATTGGCTAACAAGCTCTAATTTGAGCGTTTCGGCTGGACCTTTGCACAGCAGGAGCCGACTCGGAGCAGATGCCTTCTCACAACTGCCTGTTTGGGGAGCTGGTCACGTTCCCATTCTAGCACAGCCTCCCTGAATAGAGAAGCCCCAGGTAGGGCGGACAAAAGGACGGCCAAGTCTGGAGAGCCTTCTGGGAGACGGCTATCGTGCCGGGCGGGCGGCGGGCCCAGGGAGAGGTTGCGGACGTCTGGCCAGGTACGCACAGCCTCCCCAGCCCGGCAAGAGGGCGCTCGCCAGGTGAAGGTCAAGGTGTGGAGAGGAGGGCTCGGATACTCCTTCCACAGCTTCTTGGCCCCTGTGAAACGTTCCCACCAGAAAGTGCACGGCTCTCCGACTGGTGCTGAGCTCAGTACACCTCGCGTGCTGAGCCCGCTTCCTGCCAATACTGTGCTTGTGACGGCAGAAGTCCTGGGCCAGGAACTGGGTTTGGCCAGTTCTTTTAGGGCAGGTTGAGTGGGTCAGCTGTAATAGACTTTTTTTTTTTTTTTTTTTTAACGGTTAGTTATTTTTGAGAGAGCACAAGCACAGTCGGGGCAGAGTGGGGTGGGGGGGGGGTGGGGTGCAGAGGATCCAAAGCAGGCTCCGTGTTGACAGCAGCCAGACCCACTTGGGGCTTGAACTCACGAACTGCGAGATCACGACCTGAGTGGGCCACTCAACCGACCAAGCCACCCAGGTGCCCGTGTGATGAACCTTTAAAGAGGAAGAGAGAGAGGGAGAGCTCAGTGGAAGCTAGATGATGTTGGTGGCTGGCACTAGGTCCCCACTCCTGTTGTCGTAACTGCCTGGTCCACTGATGGCATCTGGAGAGAAGGATCGAGGAGTGACCAGAAGCAGCAGCAGGGGCTGAATTAAGGAGCCGGGATCCCCCAGCCCCAGCCCAGAGGCGCAATGGAATGTTCAGGGAGTCCTGTTCCTCCCTCCTCCCCAGGCCTCTCCCCAGAATGTCTGTTTGGCTCTTGCTGAATCCCTCCCACAGAAGTGCTTAGCAAATGTTTGCTCAAAGAATGAACGAATCTGGCTGGCGCCCTTCTAGTGGTTTCTTTCACCCCTGCTCACGTGCCCTTAAGGCCCCCCAACTATCTACTCCAGAATCTCCCCTGCTCCCCGTGATTCCCTCCCCTCCTTAACATTTTTGCTCCCCTTCTGTCCATTTCTGATTAATTATTGGTCTCCAACCAACAGTTAGCCCTTCCCTGATGTGCTCAAGTTAACAAGGTCGAAATTTCTCAAATAAAACATGTACGTGTCGCTTTTATCAGGGATATTTCCAAACAGACAAGGAACTGGAAAGAGTAGGATAATGGCCCTCCTCCCCACCATATGCTCATCACCCAGTTTCCCACAATTATCAGCATTTTGCCAATCTTGTGTCCTCTTTCCTTCTGACCTTTTTCCTTCGCGGAGGGGTTGGGGAGGAGAGAGTATTTTCATCCTCTAGCTTTCTGAGTGCAGCTAAAAGCCTCCCTTACCTTCATTACCACATTAGCTCGTTAGGCCCGCGTGGACAGTGTGGCACATCCTGGCTCAATTATCTTCTGTTTCGAATGTCACAGAGTTTTACTTCTGTGCTGTGAGCTGTTGGAATTACACAGTTCTTACTGCTTTAAGTGCCGTTATTTAGAATCCAATTTGGCTCGCTTTAGATGAGCTATAGAGTCTCTACGTTGTTTCTCTTTTCCCTTTTTTCTTCTGAGGCTAAAAGTCAGAGCCGCCCAACCCCCTCCACCTGCCCCCTCACCCCCATCCCAAAGTGTGTTTCTTTTTCTCCCTTTCTCTTTTCTAACCATACCCTGAAGCATTTCACCAACGACCCTTTGTTATCTAACCACATGTCACCAGCTCAGGAGACAATCTGAAAATTGACAGCAATAAGGAAATAGCCTGGATTCAGGCTACTTCTCGAGGAGCCTCAAGCCCCAAGATAGGCTGTGTCAGGGAAATTCTCCGTCTTCTTGCTGTCTGGAGGGACAGGGACAGATGGAGGGACACATTGGGGGTGGAGAGCTTTCCTGGGGGGCATCTGGTAGGTCTGCCTACCAGGCCTTCCTTACGTGTATGAAATTGACAACGATTCCTTGTGTCAGAAATTTAAAATTTGTGACATACATATTTCTCTTTTATGTCTCAGTCCTGGCATGCTTTGTTTTGACCGTTTTATTCTTTTTTTTTTTTTTTAATTTTTTTTTTCAACGTTTATTTATTTTTGGGACAGAGAGAGACAGAGCATGAGCGGGCGAGGGGCAGAGAGAGAGGGAGACACAGAATCGGAAACAGGCTCCAGGCTCTGAGCCATCAGCCCAGAGCCTGACGCGGGGCTCGAACTCACGGACCGCGAGATCGTGACCTGGCTGAAGTCGGACGCTTAACCGACTGCGCCACCCAGGCGCCCCTTGACCGTTTTATTCTTAGGCAGAGAACAAAAAGATCAAGTTCGATTGCTTCCTCCCCAGCATCCTGAAGGCACACGTGACGATATTTGGGGGTTCCACGTGTGCCCTTCGTGCAGACAGTCAGCTCTCCACGTTCTATGAATTTCTCTCAGCACAGCAAGCGCATCGACCAGGGGGGTCCCAGAGTTCCTTTTCTCCTTGGTTACCCAGCCCAGCTCAGCCAGGGGTATTTCCCAGTCTCATCCTGCCTGTGCCCAGACCTTCCCCACCCTCCCAAATCCCCCTAAACGGGAGCCAGTTGTGAGGGCCAGTGGACAGAGGGGTGTGTCGTGGGCTGAACCGGTCCCCTCGCCCTGGTCCCTTTCACCATCCTCCCTTCCTTTTAGTTCCTCTTCCCCCGTGGTCTCCCCCTCCCACCTGCTGCTTGGAGGCTTCTCGCAGAGACATACCTCCCGGTCCCAGACCTCAGCCCCCCCTCCCACACCCTCCCTTCCCCTGGCCTTCACCTAGTGCCTCGGGTCCTCAGAGCAATGCTCAGCCACGGGGCTGCTTGCGAGAAGTGGCTACTGCATAGGTAATTGACAGAAATCTGTGTGTTGAGTTGCTTCATTCATTCGTCAGCCCTGCCCAGATAGCCCGCCTTCCCTTGTCGTGAGAGCTGACATTTTTTGAGGGCTGTGTGCCAGGTACATATTCACTCATTGTCCGTATTACCTTATTTAATCCGCACACCGACCCTATGAGGCAGGTGTTATTGTTACCCTCGTTTGGCAGATGAAGCACAGAGAGGTTCAGTCACTTGCCTAAAGGCACACAGCTGATAATTAGCAGAGAGGAAATTCGAATCTGAGATTCCCACTCAGCACCTGATTGGAGAACACGAAAGTCCTTAAAAGAGAACCCGAAACTATGTAAAATTGCATACGGCACGGAAATAATTGGATAAGGGTCTTGGCTCAGGTGGTGGAACTCTGATTCGGATGTTCTCCTTTTTCCGTTTTTATTTTCTCATTTCCATTAATTTTTTTTTTTTTTTAATTATAGGATTGCTCACATAGTGACTGTCGAAAATGAACCTGATGGTGGAGCTTCAGATGACATAGAAAGCCAGTGGAGGAGACGTTTTTGGTTAGGTTGCTTTGTATGTCCTACTAACCTCGGGCAGGCAGTCCCCCTTACGTCCGGCTTGTGACCTTGTTTAAGTCCTGTAAAGGAAGACCCAAATTCCCAGGAATCATCAGTGATTTCTAGTCATTACGGAAATACTATGGGCAAAGTTTCCAGAAAGAAAGGATCCATCTTTACGGATCTGAGGGTCAACTAAAATTGTAGGAGAAAGTAATTACGAGCAAGATAGATCTGTGATTATGACATTGCTTGGGACGAGAAATGAAAATATCCACAAACTCCCCGAGAGAGGACTCAGAATGGGAGAGCTGGGGTGTCACCAGGATAGACCTAGCCCAAACCCCCATGGTTTCTGCCTCCACTCTTCTTCCAGGATACTGTGGGCATAATCGGAGGGCAGGACCGTGTCCATTCCCCTTGGTGCCCTGGCATCTAGCTACAGTACCTGGCACACAGCTGGTGCTGGGGGAAAAAGCAATGAATGAACGAACGGATGAATGAATGAACACGGTGACGAAGTGTTGCCGTGAAGTCAGTCAGGTGTGTGCAACCTGAACTGCCACTTAGGCATCTGTCATCTACTTCCCCTATTCGTCTTGCCAATTTCTTCGTCGTCCTTTAATCGCATCACTCAGACCTCTCAGCACGGCTTCAGTCGCGGCGGCGTCACTCACAGTGGCAGGTGTCAGGCTTCGCCCACTGCATTATTCAGTGTGTCACGAGCTGCCTCGGTTCTAAAGGAGAAGGAGCCTCAAAAAAGTGGCTTCCCTACTTGCAGGCATGACACAGTGTCTTTGCTGCACGAACTTTTGGTCTCCCGCTTGGATCCTACGGAGGTAACCTTTGCAGGGGCCTCAGGGAAAGTGGGACAAGTGGGTAATGACACTGAGTGAAGGCAGTACAGACAACACCTTCCTCTGGGCTCTTAGACAAGCCTTTCCTGGCCCTCTCTGCTCCAGTCCCTCTGCAATAGGACAGGGGTGGCTGTACCCCCTTGTGCCACCTTCCGGGGTTCTCATGAGAAAAATAGATGGAGAAGCTCTCTGAAAAATTTGATGTTCTATTTAAATGTTGTCTCTGGAGAATGAAATTTTCCTAGGGGCACATCTTTTAGCTTTTCCTATAACCCTGTCGCTCCCTAAGCCTTTTTCTTTTCTTTTTTTTCCTAAATGAGAGAGAAAAAAAAAAATCCCATGTGCCATTTCCTCCTCTGCCTTTCTCTCATTAGGATTAAAAAAAAAAAAGGCATTATTTTCTGAGTTCCTCAGCAACTGAACTTTACGAGATAGGAAATTCTCAATTCTGAGTCAAAATTCACATGTAAACCAATTTTCTTAACCTGATGGCTGCTTATACATTCAGAAAAGCTTCAGATTTCTGTCTTCACATCACCATGAACTCTCCATTTCTCCTGAGCTTGTTCATCAGTCTCTGAGAAAATTCTCCCAGCAACTCCCCCCCGCCCACAGTAAGGTCCTCCAGATCAGTGTGAAACCCTTAATTTAATAACACCATTACGGCTTCCCAACATGGGTAAATGAGATAAACTACATATACGCCAGGAAAGAAGGAAATTAATTTTTCTCAGTTGAAAAAAGGAGAAAGCCTTGCAAAAGCAGTAATTTGACAGCTAATAGCAGTAGGGATCATGGAGAATCCTTAATCAAGAGGTGGGGAGGTCATGTATCCTTGGCAGGTTTCAGAATACCTCCAGAGATCCCAACAGCCACAGATCGGAAAAGACCCAAGAGGCAAAACATCCCTTAAGACACGAAAAGTGACGGATGGGAGTCTGAAAAGAGAGGACCCGTCCTATTCCGAACTCAGGTTTGACACTGGGGATTCACATTAAATCAAGAGTCCCCAGAACTTGTGTTTTAGCTACGTCAAAGACTTTTAGTCAATGTGTTGTTCGGGTCATGAGCAGAAGACACCCAGCACCTCGTTTTCTAGACCCAGATTTTTGGGGAGTGGAAGGGAAGAGATTCATAATTTACAAGACATTTAAAGTAAAATATAGGGGTACCTGGGTTCAGTAGGTGGAGGATGCAACTTTGGCTTGGGTTTATGATCTCGCGGTTTGTGAGTTTGAGCGCCACATCAGGCTCGCTGCTCTCAGCACAGAGGGCACTTCAGATCCTCTGTCCCCCTCTGCACCTCTCTGCCCCTCCCCCTGCTTGCACTCTCTCAAAAATAAATAATCATTTTTTATTTTTTTTAATTTTTTTTAATTTTTTAACATTTTATTTATTTTTGAGACAGAGAGAGACAGAGCATGAACGGGGGAGGGGCAGAGAGGGGGAGACACAGAATGGAAGCAGGCTCCAGGCTCTGAGCCGTCAGCCCAGAGCCCGACGTGGGGCTCGAACTCACGGACCGCGAGATCGTGACCTGAGCTGAAGTCGGACGCTCAACCGACTGAGCCACCCAGGCGCCCCTACATTTTTTTAAATAATGTAAAGTATACACTAAGACGATCAAAACAACGTGTAGTAATATTTGGGGGTCAATGCAAATGGGTACGTTGTGACCAAAACGTGCCGATCGTGTAAAGGTTGGCTGCGGACTAGTAGGTAAAAGAGCGGGGAAGGAGGCCCGGAATTCATCACCGATCCCAAGCTGGGAAATACGCCAACTTTACTGCATTATTCTTGTGGGGGGAAACAACCCACCACGATTCTAGAATGCATTAAAAAGTAAATCGCATCCGAGGGAAGGAGAAATAGTCATTTTGTTATGCTTCCCAGTGGACTCTTAGAAAACCACAAGCCATCTTGATTATTGCACTTTTCCAAAGATATGGAAAAACTTGAGACAATCCAGAAAGAACGACACAAATGTCACGGGAGGACGCGTGCGTTCGTCCCGTGAGGGAAGGTTAAAGCCTCAGGACTATTTCGCCTCAAAAGGGATGAAGTGTCGTTGTTTCAAACACATGACAGGTTTTGAGCAGGAGGAGGCTGGTCTTTTGTTTCCTGAGTCTGTGGGGGCCACCACAAACAGTATAGATGGAAATAAGGACAATAAATAGGCCCTCTGGTGGCTTTCTGTTTCCTACAGACCACGGCAAAGCTCCTTTGCAGTGCAAGCCCACTTCTCATCACTGCCACCATTTGGCTGCAAACCCATGCCAGCTGCTGTCCCTCTGCCTCTGTTCCTTTGTGCCTTCCACACATCTTGTCTCCACCAGCCTGGCTGGCAACTTTGCAGGTCCTCTGGGTTGTACCCACTCATGTTTCTGGCTTCTCCCAACACCAGGAGCTCCCAGCAACAGCGCTGGACCCAAGTGGGAACCCAATGGAGGGTTGTTAAATCAATGAACAATTTAAAGAGGAAATACTTCGTGCTAAAGCAAAGGCCAGGAGAGAGATGCCTATTAAGGAATTTGGGGGCGAAATGCTGTGTGCTGTGCTCTGTGAACTCCTCTTCACCCCCCCTGACCCAGTCTTCAGTCAAACCT
This sequence comes from Lynx rufus, assembly GCF_022079265.1. NCBI lineage: Eukaryota > Metazoa > Chordata > Mammalia > Carnivora > Felidae > Lynx > Lynx rufus. The sequence continues at coordinate 9,214,510 of NW_025814823.1, forward strand.
ACACTGCTCACTAGTACTTTAGGCGGTGGGTTTTCTTGGGATGCCTGGGTGGCTCAGTCGGTTAAACATTTGACTCTTGATCACGGCTCAGGTGGTGAGCTCAAGGTTTGTGGGATTAAGCCCTGCATCCGAGCCCTGCTTGGGATTCTCTCTCTCCCTCTCTCTGCCCTTTCCCCACTTGCACCCTCTCTCTCTGTTTCTTTCAAAATAAATAAATAAACTTGACGTAGTGGGTTTTGCCTCTAGGAATGTAGTTCAGTGGGTAGTTCTGCTTCAGGGTGACGAGGGGCAGAATACCTGTGGTTGTTCAACACCTGTGTAACATGGAAAATCTGCTTTATCTTTGAAGAAGTTTTGCTCATCCTCCTGTTTACGTCTAGGATCGAATCCCTCGAGAAGACTTTTCTCGGTCTCGTTTCCTCACTGATCCCAAAAAAGAGTTCGTGTAGCTAGCTGCATAACTAACTTTTCCCATGGTAGGTTCCAAATAAATTCTTCAGATCTCATGGTAGTTCAACACCCATGCCCATTCTGGGGTAGGAGCCATTGGATTTCTCCGTTAACGTTGACCATCCATGGCTTAGCCCACCTCGGCCCGTCTGTGCAGAATTGTTGCTTAGAGAGTATTGTCCTGGGAGCCACACAGCTTCCTGGGAGGAGGTGGATGGAGAATCTTTTAGAGTTACTCAGCACCTCCACTTGACCTGGGCCCGCTGCCCGGCGAACTTGACGAAGTACAGGGAGAACGCAGTGGTAGCAATTGGCCCTCTACCACCGGAGACCTCGTTCGGCAAACTCTGCTATTTTCCTGAAGCCATACTGCATTTTACGAGACTGGAAGGGATGGCGAGACTTCAGCTAGGTCACGCCTGCCTGTCTGAGCAGAACGGAACTCACTAGTTGCAGAAAGCTGGCTCTTCCTCTAAATCCCTACATGCCCCGATGACATTTCATCTTTTTATTTGTTTCCAAACCACGTTCCTCTCCCAAACAAGCCTTTGCTGTGTTTGCTTTAAGATACATCAGAACTCCAGTTTCCCACTGTGCCTCGTACCCCTTTGCCAAAATTATGCAAATTAAGAATAACCCCAATCTGGTTGGGGTTGCTGGTGATTGAAGAGTAATTGGGCTGTAATGTGCTAATCCGTATGCTAATATTTGTCCCTGAAGATACAGAGACCTGAAAATGCTAATGTGAGAGCCCCTCCATAACAGACTAAGATAGCTGGGAATTTGGGGGAGGAGGAGAGAGGCGGGGAGCCAGATGGGACTGAGAAGTCGCATGAGGGAATGGGCCTTCTGGAAACAGTGAGGGTTTTCGTTGGCTTCCTTACATTTCCCAGACTTGCAATGGTGACTACGTGTTACTATTACGAGCGGGAAACTGAACGTGGACCGTGGGAAGGAAAGATGATGAGGGACGCAGGAGCAGATGAGAGGGAGGTAGAGATGGGCCTTGCCAGAGCACCTCCCGGGAAGAGTTGGGTGCAGGGACGTTCCGCGGCACCTGGCTGGAGTCTTTCAACTCTATGGTGTATATATGGGATCCACCTGCTTCCTGGCGAAGGAAGCGCGGAGAATTCGCTAAAGAAATCTTTAATATCTCCGAGAAGACATTAAAGGGTTTTAAGAGTGTCACAGAAAAAGACACATGTGACCAGGAAAGGACAGCCGGTCACTTATCATGGAAGTTCAGAGCTTCCCGCTTCTCCATCCACCTCCTCCCAGGAAGCTGTGTGGCTCCAAGGACAATACTCTCTAAGCAACAGTTCTGCACAGACGGGCCGAGGTGGGCTAACACGTGGATGGTCAACGTTAATGGAGAAATTCAATGGCTCCTACCCCGGAAGAGTTGGGTGCAGGGACGTTCCGCAGCCCCCTAGGGTCCGGGGGAGCCGCAGAGTCAGCTTTTAGGTGGTGAAGGCCCCAGCCGTGGCACCATGGGTCTCGGGGCCTCTGAGTCTGAGAGAAATCAGAAACGACTTCACACCCAGTAGGAGAAGCAAATGCGAACACCACTCGGAAACTGTAAATACCATACCCAGACCGTGTCTCTCCGTTCATTCCTTCAACACAATGTGTTCTACAAATAGAGATTAACTACAGTCCCAGCGCAGTACCCTCTCCTCTCTGTGGGGGAAGGGAAGATAAGTAGAGATGAATAAAACATCCTTTTCCTGTCTAAGGAGAAGCAGGCTTTCTGAAGGGAGCTCTGGTAATGAACTTGCAAGGGCAGTCTGAGGCCGGGGGCCTTCTCGTGACTTCTGGCAGCAAAGAGCTCTGGTCCCCCTGGGCTGACTGAGGGCTTAGCCAGGAGGGACGGAGAGGAGGCCATTGGGGATGGTGGGATGATGGACTGGTTGCTTCGGAGAGGTGCTGAAGAAGGGCTGTGACCTCGCATGGAAGGTCTTAAGAAAGAAGGTGGTGATCATGCAAAGTGCCTCAAACGGCGGCCCTTTATTTGGGGGCTGCCTCTGGCCGCATTCTACACTTGATCTTAGCCAGAAGGCCGAGAAGCGATGGCCATGTTCTATCCCATACCTTCATCAAACCCTTCCCACACATGATCCCCCCAGCGGGAAGCTCTGAACTTCCATGATAAGTGACCGGCTGTCCTTTCCTGGTCACATGTGTCTTTTTCTGTGACACTCTTAAAACCCTTTAATGTCTTCTCGGAGATATTAAAGATTTCTTTAGCGAATTCTCCGCGCTTCCTTCGCCAGGAAGCAGGTGGATCCCATATATACACCATAGAGTTGAAAGACTCCAGCCAGTGAGACACGAGTGCCATCAATGAAAGCAGCAACCTGTCAGAGAATAATGTAAATAATCTGGACCAGAGGAAGCCATTTTCAAGGCGTACCTTTCTGATGTCGTGGCTTCTGGTTTCCAGGCTCTGGTCTCAAATGGTGTCAGGCAAAGTACGTTAATACCGATGCCATTTATTTGTACCAATGTACGGAAAAGGTGGTGGGAATGTTGGAAGACCTCTGCAGTCTCATTAGTTGGGTTGAGGCTAAGACCCTGCTTTCCACGCTGGAAATTGGGTCTAAAACCAGGAAAGTGAAATCTCCCAACGACGCAAATAACGTGCCAGATGATCAATGCTCAGTGCCCATTCTAGACGAAAGGTGTTTCCAGGATACTCTTTTAACAAAAGTAATGAGCTGTTCTTTGGTTGTAGGAAAAGAGGGTGTTTAGTGATCACACGTCTTTTTAATTAGTAATAGACACAGATGTTTTCCCATAGTTTTTTTTCTGACACAACTTACTTCTCTAATCAAAGGTTCTCAGCATAAAAATAAAGGAGACAGATTTCTTTAAGCCACCAGCAGCGTCTCCTCTCTTAACTTCTGTATTGTTGGCTCAACGTAAGTTACCCTGAAAACGACCACCTCCAAAGCCCTGAAAGTTCTCCTTGAATCATTTCACCCTAACAGGCTCTCTTATTTCATATAAACACAGTAGCAGGTACAATGCTTTAGGCAGGCAGAAACACTACAGGCGTCAAGCAAGACTTGTGTTAGTTTGCGCCCATCCCGTTCATACTAGAGCTTTGTACAATTTCATTCCTCTCTCTATCAATAACAATCCATCTGTCCTTGAAAAAAAAAATTCATTGACCTTCTCCAGGCTTCAGCTGGCTTGTCTGTCAAAAGATGGCTGAACTAAGTGTGTTTCCCAGTACCTCCTGGTTTAACTAAGCTGCCACGCTGAAGCTGTGTCCCCCAGCGGGACACGAGGGAGGAACAACAAGTCCACCCCCCTGCCCCCCGCCCTCCTGACAACGCAGCCAGGTGCTCTCAGCTTCAGAACATGCTTTTATGTTCTCTCTTGTCTGACCGGAAGGAAAAGTTGGGACAGCCCGACTTTTGCTTCAAGGTCCAGCTCCAATACCTTCTCTTGACCTGTCCGTCCCTCCACCTTCCGCGTGTGTCAGCGGCCATACGTACATACGATGCAGGATCAACTCAGTTCTACAGGCGTGCCCCGAGCACTTTATACATATCCCGATTACAAAAGAGGCATTTCTACGATGATGGCTAAGTTTCAGGATCAGTGAGGGGGGCAAAGTGGTCACAGACAGAATTTACCTTTGAAAAGCCCTCAAGCTATCCCACGTGTGAGGGACTGTGTTTAGGAAAGCTACTCCCGTCTTTCCCCCCGCCCCCGCCGTTTTATTGAGATATAATGGACATATAACACTGTATAAGTCGAAGAGGTACAACATAATGATTTGATATATGATGTATTTTGTAAAATGATCACCACAGTAAGCTTAGTGAACATCCATACCCACGCATAGTTATAATTTTTTCTTGTAATGAGAACTGTTAAGATCTTCCTTAGCAACTTTTTTTTTTTAAGTTTATTTATTTATTTTGAGAGAGAGGGTGTGAGCTGGGAAGTGGCAGAGAGAGAGAGAGAGAGAGAGAGAGGGAGAATCCCAAACAGCCTCTGCACGGTCAGTGAGGAGCCTGATGTGGGGCTCGAACCCACGAACCACGAGACCATGGCCTGAGCCGAAAACCAACAGTCTGACACTTAACCGACTGAGCCGCTGAGGTGCCCCTCTTCGCAACGACTTTCTAATAGGCACTGCAGTACTATTAACCGTAGTCACCGTGCTATACATCGCATCCCCTGAGCTTGTTTATTTTAATAGCTGGAAATTTGTACCTTTTGACCCCCTTCACCCCTTGCCCCCACCCCAAACACCCGCCTCTGGCAACCGCCAATTATTCTCTGTTTCTGCGAGCTTATTTTCTTCCGCTTCGACATAGAAGTGAGATCATACAGCATTTGTCTGTCTCTGACTTATTTCACTTAGCATAATGCCCTCAAGGTCCCTCTGTGCCATTGCAGGTGGCAGGATTTCTTGCCTTTTCATGGCTCAGTAACATTCCATTGTGTATGGACGCATACCACATTTCCTTTATCCGTTCGTCTGGTGACGGGCATTTAAGTCGTTCCCATGTCTCGGTTATAGCGAATAACGCTGCAGTAAACCTGGGGGCACAGCTATCTGTCTGGGGTATGGATTTCCTTTCTTTTGGCTAAATACCCAGAGGGGGAGTTGCTGGATCGTACGGGAGTTGTACTTTTCATTTTTTGAGGAAGCTCCACACTGTTCCCCATAGTGGCTACATGAACGGTGCATATGGGTTCTCTTTTCTCCGCACCCTCGCCAACACTTGTTATCTCATATCATCTTGATATTAGCCATTCTGACGGGCTTGAAGGGATAGCTCATTGTGGGAAAACTACCAATGTCTTTATCACTGTCAGTATGTCGGCTCAGGAGGCATCTGGGCCAGGAGAGTCAGGAGAGTGGGTCTGGTCAGAGCCCTGCCGCTTGGGCTCCTGAGATAGTCATGCCTTTCTCTCTTTCCCTGGAAAGCCCAGTGCTCAGGAGTGGAAACTCGGGCACCTCTCCGATTGTGTCGGCTTCGTATTTTCCCACAGTCATCTCCTGGGCCGTTCTTGAGTGACGTCAAGTCTAGGGTCATGTCTCTTCATCTTCGGTGCTCAGCAGGGCTCAGGCTTTCTCTGGAAGCACACAGCGAATGACTGGCTGACCGACAGACCATTTATCTTACGTTAAAGCCATGTTCCTGGGGCGCCTGGGTTGGCTCGGTCGGTTAAGTGTCAGACTTCGGCTGAGGCCATGATCTCGCGGTTCGTGAGTTCAAGCCCCGCGTCGGGCTCTGTGCTGGCTGTGCAGAGCCTGCTTGGAATTCTCTGTCTCTCTGCCCCTCCCCTGCTTGTGATCTCTCTCTCAAAATAAATCAATAAACTAAAAAAAAAAAAAAAAGTTCCTGCACAGGAAGTCAGTGACCTTTATTTTAAAGAGAACTTTGTAATCAAAACCACACACAGATATCACCTCACGCCAGTCAGAGTGGCCAAAATGAACAAATCAGGAGACTATAGATGCTGGAGAGGATGTGGAGAAACGGGAACCCTCTTGCACTGTTGGTGGGAATGCAAATTGGCGCAGCCGCTCTGGAAAGCAGTATGGAGGTTCCTCAGAAAATTAAAAATAGACCTACCCTATGACCCAGCAGTAGCACTGCTAGGAATTTACCCAAGGGATACAGGAGTGCTGATGCATAGGGGCACTTGTACCCCAATGTTTATAGCAGCACTCTCAACAATATCCAAATTGTGGAAAGAGCCTAAATGTCCATCAACTGATGAATGGATAAAGAAATTGTGGTTTATATACACAATGGAGTACTACGTGGCAATGAGAAAGAACGAAATATGGCCCTTTGTAGCAACGTGGATGGAACAGGAGAGTGTGATGCTAAGTGAAATAAGCCATACAGAGAAAGACAGATACCATATGTTTTCACTCTTATGTGGATTCTGAGAAACTTAACAGAAACCCATGGGGGAGGGGAAGGAAAAGAAAAAAAGAGGTTAGAGTGGGAGAGAGCCAAAGCATAAGAGACTCTTAAAAACTGAGAACAAACTGAGGGTTGATGGGGGGTGGGAGGGAGGGGAGGGTGGGTGATGGGTATCGAGGAGGGCACCTTTTGGGATGAGCGCTGGGTGTTGTATGGAAACCAATTTGACAATAAATTCCATATATTGAAAAAAAAAAATATCTACAATGGGCAAATATAGAGAGACCAAAAGTCAATTAGTGGTTGCCTAGTTAGAAATGCAAGAATGGGAATTGACTGCTAAACAGGTACAACCTTTCTTTTGGGGGTAAGGAAAAAGTTACAAAATTAGATTTTGGTGATTATTGTGTAACTGTGAATATATCAAAAGCCACTGAACTGTATACTTTATATGGCTATATTATATGATATATCTCAATAAAGTGTTAACAATTTTGTGGAAAAAAAATTCCACATATGAATGAAAAAAAAACAACAACAACATCAACAACAAAAAAATAAAGAGACCTTTGTAATAAGCCATCTCCACTGAATGAGAAAGGAGACCCAGTATCCAGAGAAAAAGGGATGGTGGCACCCAACGGATTTCGCGGCGTGTGTCCTTGGGGCTGCGACTTATCTCTTCCACCCCCAGGGAGCCAGGACAGGTCAGCTGTTTCAGACGCCAGTCACGGGGTGGTTTCTATATTAAATGACCTGTTGTACTAATGGTGGGGTACCAAGGGGGTGGGGACCAAGGACATTAGTAGGAGCAACTGGGTGCCCCACAGCAGGAAGCAGCCACTGTGAGACCGTCATGGGACTGAGATACAAAGCATTTCATCACAATCGTTCAGGGGTGTCTCTGTCCCTCGCAGGTTGGTTTCGCTCTTACTTTTTTTTTTTTTTCTCCTGAGCCCAGGCCCCCCTTGACGTGCCCTGGCCACCACCGCGATCATTCTTTTTCCATCTTCTCCACGCACTCAGCTTCAATCTGGGGAACGAGGCGGGGAAGGCTTTCCTCCACCTCTCTGTATTCAGGAGCCCTGCGTCCGCTCTCCGCCGACTTCCTAGTCCAGCTCGTAAGCTAACTACTCGACCGCGATCAGTTGGTGCAGGGAGCACAAATGGATAGACTCGGGGCACCCGTCTCCCCTCCACCCTCCCTGCCCAAGTTGTGGCCGACCCCCCCCCCCCCGAGTCGGGGAGCCTGGCAAGCCACGGTCTCCCTCCTTGGTGTTCACTACATTTTCCCACCTCCACGGTCACGAGGGGAGAGGCCCGACACGTCTACATCTAGATTTGGGGTTTACTCCCAACGAAGCTTGGAAGGAAACAGGCATTCGCATCTACGAGGCACCCTCTTTTATGCTTCCCTCCCAAGTCCCATGCAGCAAGCAGCTGGAGACAGCTGTTGGGGGAAAGCAGGGCTTGCTTGTCCTTACCTCTCCTGCCCCCATCAGGGGGACAGCTCCGAGGGAAGACTCCCGGGGCAGGAAAGGGTCAACGCGGACAGAAATTTCCCGAGGCCCTAGACACTGTTTTGAGAGCGAAGGGAAGTCTGGGAGCGGGGAGTAAATGATGGGTGTTATTTTCGGTTGCCGGTTTAAATTATTAGTGTCCTCTGCTTAGCTGGTATCCTGAGCACCGAAGTTACAGCCTTGGCCTCACGACGATCTGTGTCCCTGCCCAACCGACCAGGCACGGGCGAGGAGCATCCCGTGCTGTCTGAGGACCCCGAACCTTCCGTTGCAGCCATAGGCAGCTGAGCTGCCCACCAGGCTGACAGACCCACGCCTGGCACGGGCATGTGTCAGCCCCGCCTGGCTGTGCCGTCCTCGCGGTTAGTGGTTTACGACCACAGAAAACAGGGGCGGCTGCAACTCAGGATGAACCTATGTCAGCCTATCCTTCGTCTAGAGAAAAGGGCTTTAAGTATTAAAGAAAGCGAGATCCTGGATCGCCTGCCCTTGTTCTCTTGTTCCTCCTTTAACCACTCTGGCCTGATGTCCTGAAGGGACCTGAGCCACGTTCCTGGCAGGGGTCTCCCCATCTCTCTCTCTGTCTCTGTCTCTCTCTGTCTGTCTCTCTCTCTCTCTCTTAAACCCTGCACGGATGCCCCTCCACTGCTCTCCACTCTCATGCATAATTCTCTTCTCAGTTCCTCTTAATAATTTACTCAGCCACTGAAAATAACACCCGCAGTGGGCTCCAAGCTTCCAGACTTTCTTGAGCTCTCAAACAGATACAAGAGCCTTCGGGAGTCTGTGCGCGGCCATCCCGTTGGTTCTTACGACCCCCAGCTCTGTATCCTCCCAGAGGGGAACATTCGGCGTGCGGAATATTTAGGGCCTTTCTTCTCCTTTTTCGCTGCTGCCCTACAGCATGTCATTTCACCAGGCAGCTTATATCCCTTCAGAAAGTGGACCAGATCAGGGAAAGAAGACAACACTCAAAAGCAGATCCTTCTTGCCACAGCATTTACATATATATATATATAATTGGTACTGGAGGATTTTGAAATTAACAACACAAATATGACGTCGTGGGTTTATTTATAAATTTCGATTTCCCATGCTAAGAATGGTTCATCATGGTCCAGAAAAGGAGCGTCTGTTTACACGTTCAATTTCCTGATGATTGCAACACTGCGAACACAGAAAATCCAGAGGAGAGCTGTTGAGGCTGTCTGATGCACAGTGCAGGGTTAAGCGCGTAGCAGCATCTCACTAAATTCGTTCTGGTCTTTTGAGAGTAGCTTCACATTGTCAAAAGTATATTTTGGGGCGCCTGAGTGGCTCGGTCGGTTAAGCGTCCAACTTCGGCTCAGGTCATGATCTCACGGTCCGTGAGTTCGAGCCCCACGTCGGGCTCTGTGTTGACAGCTCAGAGCCTGGAGCCTGTTTCAGATTCTGTGTCTCCCTCTCTCTCTGCTCCTCCCTTGTTCATGCTCTGTCTGTCTCTGTCTCAAAAATAAATAAACGTTAAAAAAAATTTAAAAAAAAAAGTATATTTTATCTCAGGCCCTGCTTTGAAAATGATAGCTAACTTTTTTTTTTTTTTTTTTTTTTTTTTTTTTTTTTTACAAAAAGCATTTTATTGTGTGCCGGGCTCTGTGATAAGCACAGAAGACTTGGGAGATAGCATTCTTGTCACCATTTTACAGTAAGGAAAACCAAGGCCCGGAAGGCGTAAGCGTCTTGCTCAAGATTTCATAGCTAGTAAGTGGCACAGCTGAGACTTTGACCCTGCATCTAACTGACTCCAAGTGTGCACTTTTAATGTTTCTTTAATGTTTATTTATTTTTGAAGGAGAGAGAGACAGAGCGTGAATGGGGGAGGGACAGAGAGAGAGAGAGAGAGAGAGGGAGGGAGACACAGAATCTGAAGCAGGCTCCCACAGAGCCCAACGCAAGGCTCAAACTCATGAGCTGTGAGATCGTGACCTGGGCCAAAGTCGGATGCTTAACCGACTGAGCCACGGAACCACACCCTCCAAATGTGTATTTTAACCTCAGAGAGCACCGTCTTGTAGGAGCGTAAGATACCTAGAGTCGATGGAGTGGGAACTCAACGCATGGAGGTCTGGTTAGTTGTTTCAAAGCACAGGGATCTACAGGTGGCTGGGTGGCTCGGCCAGTTAGGTGTCCGACCCTTGATTTAGGCTCATGATCTCACAGTTTGTGAGATCAAGCCCCACGTCGGGCTCTGGGCTGACAGCGCAGAGCCTGCTTGGGATTCTCTCGGCTCTGCCCCTCCCCCACTCACACTCACTCTCTCTCTCTCAAAGTAAATAATAAATAAACATCCAAAAAAAAAAAAAAAAAGCACAGGGATCCAACCTACCTCCCTCAGCTTCCCTTTCTAGAAACTTAACTCAGCATACCCCAATCATTTCCATGGTATCTACAGAGCACTGAAGGACAGAAGGTTGAGTTGCATTTTTTACAAACTCATTGCTTTCTCCTTAATAAGGGATGGTGAGCCACACCCAGTGTAAGCCTGACCCTGCATTAGTGATTGAATATCTCTTGATGTTATAAACGTCTTTGTGGCTCTAAGGTTTAGGAAAACTTCATAGATGAGGCAGTTAAGCTCACTTGGTCCATTCCAAGTGGCCGGACGTTGACAATTCCCATTCCATGGTTTAGCATAGCCGGGATAGCTAAAGAAGAGTAAAATGAAAACTCATTTCCTGTTTACCATTCTGATTTCTTCTGAGAGCTAAACATATCCATTTTCTTGCCCTCTGAACGTTTCCTCTGTCCTGTTTATTTAAGAGAATACCTTGTTGCCTTTTCATTTTGTTGGGAGAGGAAAACTTCTTCTCTATCCTTCAAGATTCTTCTGGCTGGTCTAAGAATGAAATTGACATGAGGCAGATTCACAGGAGAAAATCAGATTTAGTTCTGTGCCTACAGGGAATCCACATAAATATGGGTATTCCAAAGACAGTCAGGCAAAATAAAGTATATATGTCATTCTGGACTAAGAAGAAGGTGGCCACAAAAGGAAGGCAAGTAATTCCCGGGAAAGACAGAAAGAATACATGTTTGGTAAACACATGTTTTCTGTGCCATCTAGAAGCAACGGGACAGTGGAAGGACCAGATTAAACAGGCCCTGCTAGGTTCCCGGCTCTCTATCATACCCAGTTCATATTATACTATAGTCATCTATGATGGTAACTCCCTTCCTACAGTAGGCCCTCTGTCTAAATTCTTTTAGGCAGTTAGGGCGGAGGCAAAAGAGAAAAAAAATTCCTCAAGTCTTCCATTTCTGAAAAACAATCAGCCTAAAATGATCCACATGCCAAAGAGACACATTTTCAGGTGGCAGAGGTACTAGATAAGGCAACCCTTCCAAACTTGTAAGGACGAGTGGCCTCATTGTGCAAACCATCGTGTGCGTTTCAGACATCTAAGGGGAATAACAGGCAGCCCAATTCTAACCTGGCAAGGGTCATGTTAGCCCAAACATTACTCCACCCAGCAATTACCATGGTTTCCTTGAAAACTTTTTGGGTTCAGAGTCACCAGTGGCTGGAGCAGACTCCACAACTCACTAAAACCTGACGAATGGCAGCTTGCTCATGGCGCTGGTATGGGGTAGTGATATTAGAAGTTACGTGGTTTTCGAAACAGAAATGGCTTGCCAGTTGTGAATACAGAATGGATGGCAACATCTGCCCCCCTCCCCTCTCTTGGAGCAAATATTTGCTGGTTCCGATAATGTGCAAGTATTTTCCCAAGGTCTGTCTGGTCTCAAGCAGGACAAAGGCAAAGAAACGGTTCTCGCCATCCCGGTACAAATCGCTGATGCCATGGTTATCATGATGCTTTTCTCTGCATCCTTTTTTATGCCAACATATTAGAACAGTAATATTCACCTTCATGCTAGAGAGTACGTCTAACAACTAAATGATAATGATAAGCATTGTCACCCAGCCCCTTTCTTTATAGAGAAAAAATTGCTCAAAGTCTTCTGGAAGCGATGGGGATTTTCCACGACTGGACTGAATTCATCTAAAGAAATAGAATGTGAAATGTGCAAGGAGTTTATGCATTAAATGATAACCTTGAATCATTTGGGGAAGAAACTGTTGATAGGAAAGCCTCATAAAATGCATTCGTTCAGCCTTCCAGCCAAACCTTAATTGGGAATGAATTTCTTCCACATGCTGTGCTTGGTAGTTGGTAGAATTTTAAAAAAGCAGATGTCGTTTCAGTCTAGGTGGGACCACTGCGGCTGAGAAACCTGGCATTCCTCTCTGCAGGTAATAAGGGTGGAAAGGAAGGACCGGGGTGGAGGAACAAGCCAGAAACAGGCTTGGGACACATTTGAAGAAAACAATACCCTTGCATTAACACAGTGGTGCTGTACCAACGTGATAGGTGCAGAGACTGATTGCACAAATGGCGTAATGGGGGAACCTGGCTTCATCGCAGTCCCTCTTTTCAAAATACCTGGGGGTTTTCTTTTGCCCAAATGCTTGCCATACAATAGAGTGATATGGTTGCTTTAAACAGCTAATATAATAGCAGGTTCCACTGAGTAGAAATAGGAGGTCTAGGTGGTAACAGTAACAAAACAGTAACAATGTATGTCGGTAGGATGGCAACGGAAAGATATAGTCAATTCAAGGCACTGCAATTTAAGATGTATCCTAACCTATAATAATGTGTCTACAGAAGGGAAGTGTAGGGGCAGAGGACTCTGGAAACAATGCCAGACGTGAAATGGTGAGAGGTTCTGAGCGTTTAGCTTGGAAGGAAGAAAACCAAGCAACAACAACTGTCTTCGCATGTGGGAGGAGCTGTTTGGAGGAAGGAGGAATGAACAGGTTTAATTTTAGGAAAGACAGAATCGGAGCAAAGAGGGAGTAAACGTGGAGGGGAAAGCGGAGGAAGTAGCTAAGGAAGGAAGCGCCAAGGAGGTGATTTCTAGCTCAAGTCAAGGAATCCACTTTCTAAAACCAGCTTCCTCACAAACCAAAATGCTCACTAGTGGAAATAGCACTCTCCAGGCATAGACAGTTCTTTGTTGTCCACCAGAACGTAAACTCTGTGACCATTTGTCAGGACTTTGAGGAGAGAGTTCTGGCATCAGGCGGGATGTTAGTTGTCGAAGGTCTTATTCATCTCCGAGATTCTGGGTTTCTGTGATGGGCCAGACCTGAAATGGTCCCGCTAAGAACGTTGGTAGTCAGGGCGGGAGATAGAGCACAAGTACCTGAGCTCATTGATCAAAGTGGTTTTAAACAGATGCTGTGTGAAGCAGACCAAATCCCTTGGACAAATCTGTTGGGCAAATCCGCCATGATGACTGGTCCATGACCCCTGCTCTCACATTCTTTCCTTCCGTTTAACCACACCCTTAAGTACACCCTTGGGGCATAGTGTCCTTGATTTGCCCTGGAGATAAGACTGGGACACACACCTATTCTTAAACATTCTCCTCCTGGGTGGTCCCTCAGCTGGGCTCCCTCCCAGCCTCTAGGGCTATAAAAGCAAGTCTTAAGGGATGTGGGGGTTAGAGGGGGGCGGGCGGAATCTACTGGTTTTGTGGGTTTTGTGGGCACCCCAGATGTGCTTCTGCGCCCAAGTCCCCTTAATAAACCATTTCTCATCAAGCTGAACTTGTCAGTCTTTTTCTCTGGTCTTATGGCTCCTCAGGCCTTTGGAGGTCGTTTTGCATAGACTTCTCTTTCACAGAACAGACAGGCTACTCTAGAGGCATTAGTTAAAGCCCCAGAATGCCTCTCAGGGACAATTCTAGAGAAGGGACCTTTCCCTAAAGAGTGGAGTCAGAGAGTAGGACTGGCAAGGTCCTCATGAGATGTGCTCCTTCTGTGACAAATATAAATGAGAAGAGTCACTTGGTCACTGGTAACAGCTCCCCTCAAAAATTCCAGGTGAGGCTCTGGGGAAAGGATGCCGAGCTAGGCAAAGGACAAAGAACAAAGACAGAGAAGGAAATATGGACTCAATCCGAACAGAGTGCTTCCTCCAGGGGCTGTCTGTGAGAATGGTTTGTCATTCTTGCACTATTTCAGTGCAAAGACTTAGGGAACACAGACGCACACACAGGATGGTGGTTCAAACTGACTGCTTCATCAGATGACAAAAAATAAAACTTTGGGGTGCCTGGGTGGCTCAGTTGGTTAAGCATCCAACTCCGGCTCATGTCGTGATCTCAGAGTTTGTGAGTTCGAGCCCCACACTGGGCTTGCTTCTGTCAGTGTGAAGAGTACTTCGGATCCTCTGCCCCCCCCCCCCCGGCCCCCGCCCCTTCCCTGCTTGCACTCTCGCAAAAATAAATAAAACATTAAATATATAAATATAAATATAAAATACATAAAAATAAAAATATATAAATATATTTTTATATATTATACACATTTATCCTTATATCTATGTTATATATAATTGTATACTATATATAACATATAATATACAATATATAATATATATAATATTTAAAACATTTATTCAGTTCAGTCCAAAATTTAATACATGGGGGCATAACATTTGGTTCAAAAACTTACTCTTTCCTTACTATACCAAGAACTCTTTGAGGTTTTTTGTTTTGTTTTGTTTTTGTTGTTTGGTTTTTTGGTTTCCCTGGAGTTTTGCAGAGCATCTGGCACATAGTAAATGTTGCAATAAATATTTAGTATACTAAACAGAAATGCGTTTTTTGGATGGTAGATAGGTTGAAGTACGTGGGCAAGGCCAATGACTCCAACTTTCCCTGGTCTTCTGTTGTCTCAGCGAAACCTCCCTCTGCTCTAGGTAGAGCATTATACTCTGAAGCACTTGATTCCGGCATATAGTCCTCTAGCACCTTCCGTGGCAACCTCAGTTGATTTGCTCACTCATTCGCTCGACAAATGTTTATCGAGCCCTTACTTGTGCTAAGCTAGCGCTGGGTTACAGATAAACAAGGCCAGTAAGATACCTGCTTCCTGCAACTCTCCTCCTGAGTCTGTGGTTGGGAGAGTCCCTAGGAACAATAAAACAGAAGAAAACAGTTTCTTTTTTAAATAACTAATTGAGATATATTGATATAGTGAATGAAAGCGACTTCTAAAAGAACTCAATTGTAGAACCTCTGTGATTCATCAAAAAGGTAAAATGATTACAATCAAACACCACTCCCACCTGATTTGACCAAGGCCATTGTTATAAATAGAAATCGTTCTATCAGATGTCTGGAGAATCACTTTCTCTATACCTGCCACCTGCTTGCTCATCAGCGATTTCGAACAGGTCAGCAAATAAGGAGATTTGAAAGGGCTGTGACAACCACACTATTGACAATCTGAATGTAAATTGGGTCATCTTGTTGCTCTATGGTTGGTACTCCTCTCATATCCTCAGACAAGCATGGCCAAAAGATGATAGAGGAATGGAAAGAGAAAGAGAGAGAGAGAGAAAGAGAGAGAGAGAGGTGAAAGAGGGCAGATCCAGCAGACCTTGAAGACCAATTAAAACAGAACGGGCTGGCGGAAAAAAAGGACACTGTGGACAAGAAAGGAAAGAAGGAAGTGAGAAAGGAAGAAAAAGAGGAACTGAATTTTTTTCAGAATCATTCAGCTCTAGTTTGAACTTGCTGGAGAATAGACATTTCCTTGCTGTTGATCTGCGGGGGGCCACTGCAGTCGGCTGCCTGCGTTCCCAGGGAGTGTCCCCTGATGTTGGAGGCCGGTGATGGATTGAATGTCACCAGCTGGATTCTGCCCAGAACAAGGCGGACGTTGACGCCAGGGTAGCCTGAATGCAAAGGAGACCCAAACCCAGGAACAGATGGCAGAGACGCACTAAGTGTCTATACTCAATCCCTCTGAGATGTCTCCCTGGGAAATACTGTTTCCTCTTTCTCGACTGGTAAAGCAAGACATTATAATATTCTCTAATTGTCCCTACCTACGTAGGGTAGGTTTCGTAAAGGCAGCGTTAACAGTGAACTGGGCAAGGGCAAGGTCAGCTAAGTGCTGTTGAGACAAGAGGGCTGAGAAGCAGTGTAACCCACCCCCTCTCGCTGCATGGGGCTGGAGGAGTCCAGGAGGGACGACAGAGCCTTGTGCCTGCCTTACCTAAATATTGTAAAGATTGATATGATCGTGTTGGCAAACCGCTCCATGCTCCTGAGAGAAAGAGAGTTACAAGGATATGATTTTATTATTCATAACGCGGCGTGTGCTTCCCGTTGGAGAACTCAGATGCAAACTGCCTGAGGGTTGTAATTTCACTCCGCTCCTCCCCGCTCCTTCTGAGTTGGGGACTGGCAGCTTAGGTTTCTATATTTGAAAAATGAGTGCCTTCATTACTCCAATGCATCAGAGAAGAACAACGGAGCAGAGAAAGTTCGACAAGAGCAGCTCTATTGCCCTGGTGATATTTGCCCCAGATGGGACAGTGCAGCCAGTAAGGGGGAAATCAGACCAACAATGAGCCTTGTCTCCACTGAGTCGGGATTCTCTGTAAGCAAGACACTGCTAAGCTAAAAAAAAAAAAAAAAAAAATCAATAGCAGGAGAAACAAGATCAAACCATGCCCGGGTTTCAATGCCTTGGGGAAATAACGGAGAGAAGGAAACTTTATTAAGACGATCCCGTCAACTCTACCCATTCCTCGGAGGCGTTTCTGCTTTAAATATTCCAGTCCATTTTGGAGAGTGGAGGCAGATTGATCTTGCGCTAAATGGACGTTTAGTTAGATATAAGATGTGTAACCAGGGATGGATTTTCCCGTGGAGGCGTGAGGGGGGAGCCCCTCCAACTCCCACTACGGACAGGTCCAAGACTCGCTGTGCTGCTTCATTGCCTGAGAAGAAACTAGAATGTTGTTCACAGTGCAACAGGGACACATCAGAAGAAAGGAAGAACAGGCATACATACATGACTTGGAGAAATGATGCGAGATGGGACTTTTTTCCCTAGCTATCGTCCTTAAATGAATCACAAACAAATGACCCTGTAACTTCTCAGTACTAACCCCAGAGCAAGGAAAAAACAACAACAACAAACAAAACCATTTTATTTTCTGGTCTTTCTCCTTTTTGTTTCACTCTTAATAAGCTCGGGACAGCTGTGAGCCGCTCCTCCACCCCCCACCCCTCCCCCGTTGTCCTGACACTTTACTGCAAAGCTCTAAAAATTGTCCGGCGTGTATCGTATTCAAGCTGGCGCAATCCAGCAATTTCTTGATTATTTGACTGGGGGCCTGCAACAGGTTCAATGCTTTCCTGAACACCGTGGAGTTCAGAAAAGAAAACTATTCTCTGTCCTTGTCCCGAAGGAGCCTACGGACTTGCCAACACGCAGGAAGTTGTCAGAGACTATAGCACAGGGGATTAGTGACCCAGCCCCCTAAAGCATGGGACATAGGATAACTGCTGCTTCTCCAGTCTTGAGGCACAGTCCTGGGGCGCCTGGGTGGCTCAGCTGGTCGAGCGGCAGACTCTTGATTTCAGCTCAGGTCGTGATCTCAGGGTTCGTGAGACTGAGCCCCACGTCGGGCTCCCGCTGACTGCGCCCGGAGCCTGCTTCTGATTCTCTCCCTCTCTCTCTCTGCTCCTCCCCGGCTCACGTTCTCTCTCTCTCAAACAAACTTTAAAAAGAAAATTTAAAAAGAAAAGAAAAGAAAAACAATCCTGATGCTGATAAGACTCCTTTGCTGCCTCCCTGCGTCCTTCATTATGGTCCTGGGAATCCCACTGGGCCCAGTGCCCACCCAATTGCAAGGATGGTTTCACCTCTGTTCTTAGCAACTACGCTTGAGATAGGGAGTTTGTACCCAGCGGCAAACCTTTGTCCCTTCCTCCCCCAGGGCGGCCCCCAATCCTGTCCCATCCCCCATCTCCTGTTAGGGGTGTGTGCCGATCTCTTCTCTCCCTCAGAGACAAAGCTTCAGAGCGCTGACCTGTCCCATCTGCTGCCCCCAGGGATAAGAAATTGATTTTGTTCCCACGAAACAGATCGTTGGCTGACAGAAGGTCAGGTTCAACCCTCTAGGAAATGCAAGCAACAAGATGTATGAGCTCTGAACCCGAAATAGGAACGAGGGGGCTAACGCTTCTTGAGTTAGGAGGGCCTTCTGCTACATCGCCAATGGAAAGAGAAGGTCAAGGGAAAATTTGGCGAAGGCAGATGAGGCCTTCAAAGGCTTGCTTTGGGATAACCATGGCCCCCTGTGCTTTGGGGGTGGGTTTCTTCATCCTCAGCCTGTCCAGAGCCAACACAACCCAGCAGCTGCTTTGCCCTCGAGAGCCAGATGTGAGATGTGAGCCACTCTCCGAGGACCCAGGCTGCTAAGCGGCCTCCTAGAAGTCCACCCCATCCCCTGGCCTGCACGGTGTCCTGGCAATGTGTCAGGGACCTGGGCCAACACCTCCCTTCCCCCGACCAAGCACCTGAGTGCCAGCATTTGAGTGGAGCCTGATGGGGGTAGCTGTTTCGGTAGCAGCAAGAGCCCCCGATCTGTTAAAACTATCAGCCTAGGGGCGCCTGGGTGGCGCAGTCGGTTGAGCGTCCAACTTCAGCCAGGTCACGATCTCGCGGTCCGTGAGTTCGAGCCCCGCGTCGGGCTCTGGGCTGATGGCTCGGAGCCTGGAGCCTGTTTCCGATTCTGTGTCTCCCTCTCTCTCTGCCCCTCCCCCGTTCATGCTCTGTCTCTCTCTGTCACAAAAATAAAAATAAACGCTGAAAAAAAAAACAAAACAAAAACTATCAGCCTTGAAAATCGCTTTCTAGGTAAAGACCCGGAAGCCTCTTGTGCCTCCAGTTCTACCAGCCAGTCGAGGAGATTTGGTCCAGGTCTCCTTCGTAAAGTCTAGAGCTTTTCTTCCGCAACGGTCCAAGATCCTGCTCCGTTATTGCAGCCCAACCCGCATGCCACCTCCTCCAAGATGCCATCGAAGACCGAGAGACACCCTCCCACCCCGTACCTCATTTAACCCTGGCCCATTCCTGTCCCTGGTCATCCTAGCTAATGGCTCCGCAGTTTTGGTCCTTATCTCCCAGCCCTGTGTGTGTCCCCCGTGTTCCATTCCTCGCAGTGTCACCACACGCTGCTTGGCTGGAGGTGATGCTGGGCACCGCCAGCGGCAGCTTTTGATTGGCGAGGATACAACACTCGGCCTCCCTGGGCTCCTGGGTCGCTCAGTTGATTAAACATCTGACTGTTAATTTTGGTTCAGGTCACGATCTCATGGTTCTTGAGTTCGAGTCCTGTGTAGGGCTCTGTGCTGACGGCATGGAGCCTGCTTGGGATCCTCTCCCTTCCTTTCTTTCTGCCCCTCCCCTGCTCACGTTCCCTCTTTCTCCTCTCTTTTTCTCAAAATACACAAAATGCTTAAAAAATTAAAAACAAACAAACAAACAAACAAACAACACTGCCTCTTGCTATTTGGACCGGTTTGTTCCTGATGTGGAAGGTTGGGATCCAGGAGCAAATGATCAAGAAAGAATTCTTGAGATACCTTCGGGGCAAAAAGTGGTGCTGTTAAAGCATAGGGACGGAACCGGAGGCAGAGAGAGTCGCACCGGGCTGCTTATATGCTTTCAAGTTGGGTGGGGGCTAGGGATAGTGTAAGTCTCTAAGGAATTTGGAAGCAGGGTTTCCAAGACCTTGAAGGGCTAGCTGCTGTTAGGAAAAGGGCATTTACTACTGTCTAGTAAAACCTTGGTCATGAGACCCCTCGGGTGCATATCGGTGGGCCATACGCTTGGAGAATGATTGCTAACCTATACCTTGGGGGGTGGCGGTGGACGTAAAGGAAATTTCCAACGGGATTTTTATGTGTTTAAGACTTACCGGATCCCGGAGGTTGGGGCTAATGTCACACGAAGGTTGCCTTTTTACCCTTAGCAAAGTATTAACAGGAGGCAGATGAGTTCCTGGAGGAAGGTCAGGCTGCCTGTCTCAAGTAGTCGTCAGTGGGCTGTGAGTTGTAAGGAAATTATGTTTTTCTTTTGCCTTTGTTGCTGAGTCTTGCTCCTGAGTCTCCCCCAACCTCTATGCTCTCCAGACATCTGGCTGATGCGTCGTCAGTGCTCCAACTTTGCCCTGGTCCCAGTCTCATTTCTTACTGGGTGCCTATTCCGTGGAGGGGAGGCGTATACAAAGACGAAACAGAGCCAGGGCCTCCCCCGCCCCCTTCTCCCCATAAGGGTCCGACCTGTCTCCTGCCGGGTTGGCATCTGCCCCAGGCTATAGAACAGGGGGAGTCGGTCCTATAAAGGCAGTGCCTTCCAATCCGCTTAGGCACACAAATCAAATCCTGCAAATAGGGCACTAAGAAGAAGAAGACACGTGGCCAACAAGGATCTGATAGCTCTTAGTGGACCACACACGGAACGTGAGTCAACTTGCTGCCGTGGTTTGTTTTTTTTTGTTTTTTTTTTTTAAATTTTTTTTTTTTCAACGTTTATTTATTTTCGGGACAGAGAGAGACAGAGCATGAACGGGGGAGGGGCAGAGAGAGAGGGAGACACAGAATCGGAAACAGGCTCCGGGCTCCGAGCCATCAGCCCAGAGCCCGACGCGGGGCTCGAACTCACGGACCGCGAGATCGTGACCTGGCTGAAGTCGGACGCTTAACCGACTGCGCCACCCAGGCGCCCCGCTGCCGTGGTTTTAAGAGGCGTGGATGAGCTCCAGGTGAGCCGCCTGTAAGGGCTTCTGATGGTGCCCAGAGGAAGGCTCTCTTCTGCAGCCCCAGACTGCCCTTCTCACCTCACAAATGCGTGTCACTGGCCTCAAGGGACAGGCGAAAGGAAGTGATGGATAGACTAGACAAGGCCGCATTTCCGATAATTGAAAGTGGAGAGAAGGACAAGCCAGCTCTCCACTAAAGCATGCCTGGAGCACCGGTCCCCCGGGGGGCCTCTTCTCAAGTCACCAGCTGAGCTCAGTCCCCTCTCCCCACCCCCAGCTCGTTCTCAACTGCTGTCCACGAGGAGAAAGGCAGGTGCCTTCATACCCTTTCCACTTCCCCTCCCCCAGCCTGCAGGCCCTGCCCAGTGGTGTCACAGCATTAAATAATCACTGGGCCCAGGTGGCCTCTGGTAGGGCTTTCTAGCAAACAGGCCACCTCTGACGAAAGCAGCCCAAACAGCTGAGCAGTTAGAAAGTGGCAGCGGTCACACGCTGTGTCAGCCCTGCAGGAAATGAGAGGGCAATAAATGTTCAGCAGCCACACCTGCCCACCCCCAATGCAGCGAGATCTCTGAAGAGGATGCTTACCTCCAAATGGGTCCCTCTCCCCAGTGGGTGCCAAGCTACTTTGAGCTCAAACACTGATTGGCTGGGCTAAAGACAGGTTCATGGTGCACTGTGCCCAGGCGCCTGTGGGGGGGGGGGCGGGCGGGTGGAGTGGGGGGGCACCTCTCAGCCACCCAGCCTTGGGACAATGTGGAGTCACCCTGGGGAAACCCCAGAGCAATTGCACCAGAACGCCAGGGGTGAGAGGGTGGGGTGGAACCCGGGAGTTAGGATTATAAAAAGAATCTTTTTAGACCTTTATTTGGAAATAATTTTAAACTTGCTGACAAGTTGCAAGAGTAAAGCTAATACAAAGGATACCCATTCGTAGCATCTATTGGGAACATTTTAATCTATTTGCTTTATCATTTCTCTCTTTCTACACATACACACACACACACACAGACAACATTAAAATTTTTTTCTGGTCCTTTGCCCCTAAATGCCTTGGTATGTATGTACTTCCTAAGAATGGGGACATCCTTCTATAGACGGTGATTAACTTCAATAAATTTAACATTGTTACAATACTTTTGGAATCAGTCTGTTTTCTCACACTCCAGGTGAGCTCCGTGTAAAGCCAAGTGTGAGAGGCACTGGTGTCACTAAAACTCCCCCTAGGATCTTGGTTCCTGGTGAAGTGAGAGAAGTGAGAGGATTCATTTTCAGAATTAGCAAATAAAAGCTGTGCTGTCTAGTTAACAACAGGTTTATAACCTATTGGAAATATGTACGAAAGGCCACACACACACACACACACACACACACGATGGAGTCCCAAACCCTTAGACACTTCACTTCCTGGTTCTTCTTCCTCTCTTCATTTCACAAGCTTATTTTTTCGCGGTCTTTGCAATGAGCATGTGCCAAAGAACTGAAGTCTCTGTGTCACCTCAAGGAATGTACCTTTGTTCCAATCAGACTACTTTTTTTTGCCTTGCATGGGCACAGGCGACTTCCGGGCAAGACCGTAACCCCTATGGTCCTCAGCCAATGAGATATCAGGGGAGGGACTTCACGCTAGGAGATAAATTGCCTGCTGTAACTGCCCAGAGTGTCCCCGTCCATGGGACACCGCTCTTGCAAGAACATTGATTAAAGCGTCACTTCACTGTGACACCTCAAGTCTCCGTGTCCCTCCTTTGATTGGGTCAGTGGGCTTATATCTCACATGAAGGAAGCAGAAAGGCGGTTGATGGCCAGACTAGGTTTTCCAGCTCCCTTGGATTCCAGCAGAACAAACTGGCCCATGCACAAAGGAGATGCGGAAGAAGTCTGGGTCTGAGGTGTCACTCTCAAAAGCCACATTTCTGAGACCCTCCCCCTTTCTTCTTCCATCCCAGGGCTCCATTTCCCCCTGGGGGACCTCTCGTGACTGAGGCTTATTTGATAAGCAGCAAGTGATTTGTTAACAATCTAATGTAGTGCAACAGCCTACTGAGAAATGACCATGAGCTTGGTTCATACTACTTTGGACTTTTATAACCAAAATAAGTATGTCCCCTTCCTTACAAATCATCCTCCCAGCCTTTGAAGAGGAGTGTGATGGTTATAACTGTATGTGTCAACTTGACTGGGTCACAGGGTGCCCGGTATTTGGTTAAACATTATTCAGGGTGTCTGTGAGGGTGTTTCTGGAGATTAACATTTGAATCCGTAGTCCGAGTAAAGCAGATTGCCCTCCCCAATCATTCAACCCAAGGACGGCCTGAATAGAGCAAAAAGCTGGGTAAGGGAGAATTCACTCTCTGCCTGACTGTCTCAAGCTGGGACTCAGCCTTCTTCTGCCTTCAGACTTGAACGTAGACTGGAACTAACATCAGCTGTTCTGGGCCTCCAGCTTGCAGACTGTAGATTTGGGGCGTTTTCAGCTTCCATAACCACAGGAACCAGTTTCTTAAAATATATATGTAGGACATATTTGGTTCTGTTTCTTTGGAGAATCCAGACTGTTACAAGAAGTGAGCTGGAGTTTTCCAGAAGAGAAAGAAATGGGGTAGAGAAAGTTGAAGAAGGATTTTCCAACCTGGAAGGTGGTAGTTGGATATTCAGAGATGGGATGGTGGGTTGTAGGCTCTTCAGGGAACTGACCTCCTCAAAGGTAAGTTCTTTGAGGTGGCACATTCTCAGGTAGGGATGGCTGGAAAGGGCTGGGCAGAGAGTGCCAGGGTCCTGGGACCCAGGTGAAGATCCTCTAGGGCTGAGCCTGGCCCAGGGTGGATGGAGCTACCACACAGGCCTTTAAGGAGCCACTCTGGCTTGGCTGGAAGCCAGGCAGGTGAATATCTCCAGGTAGAGCCAGAGGGAAATGCAGGACCAGCTCTACCGGCAGTCTAGGTGACATCCAAGAGATGTGGCGGGATGAAACACGTTAAAACCTCAGGTATCTTATATACCCTTGGGAAGGCAAGGAGACCAGAGAATGACCCATACTGGATTTCCAGTTTTCCCTAAGTGTCAAGAAGTAATTGACATCCGAACATGCATATAGGGCCCAAATTCATCTCCGTGTCCCAGTGTTTCTCTGGGGGAATGGTATAGAACAATTCCTCTTCCTCATAACATTCCTTTAGATACTTGAAGATGATTGGGAGTATTTCACGAACTGTTGTTCCCTGGGAGAGAAAGTGAGCTCAGAATCCTCTGAAATGGATTGTATTTGCAAAAGGGCATTTTTCTGAGGAGGGAATCCCATAAACTTGATCAGATCCTCAAAAGGGGTTGGGCCTAAAAAAAACGACATGCCATTGTGGGAGAATGACTGGAATCAGTAATTCCTTCATTCACTCAGGTATCCATGGCACCTCCCACACCTCGGGCACTTAGCTCCAAGTAGAATACTGCGCACACAGTGGCTCCTACCCCTAGACTTTGCTCCAACCGTGTGTAGTCTGTGCTGCTTCTTCACAACTGGCCTCATTGCTGTCTCTCCACCCTAGAGTCTCAGAGCTTCTCATGGCCAAGCCCAGAGCAAGCGTTGGCTCCAGGAGGTTGAAATTTCTGACTTCCATCCTGACTTCACCTCCCCCTGAGAACACCTTGAGGCCTCTGTCAGAAAATATCCCTAGTGAGGCATTAGCAGTGTTCCTCCTGCAGTCTTCCTGGGATATTGGGAAGGGTGGAGAATCCTTACCAGACCAGGAGCAAATCTCCACTGGTGAGACTGCAGCCTGGTGAAGCGTGGGTGGGGGAAACTCTGGTGGAATCAGGCCTCCCCAGAACCCCACCTTGGGTCACCTGGATGGTGTCCTTCTCCTCCTGGGGCCCCTGTGTCTCTGTCAGTTCACACCAGCTGCTCCACAGTGCTTCAATGCCCACCCACCGCTCTTCCTCCCCATCTTTGGCATGCTGTCAACCCCTGCTCAGTTGCCTTCTTTCCACTGTCGGCCCACACAAAGCCCGCTACCCTCTCTTCAAACCCTCACTCAGGGTCCGCCTCTGAGTTTGCAAGGTCTCTGGGGCCTGGTCTCTCTCTCACCTCCATGGCTTCCCCAATCTCCTTTCACCTCCATACCATCCTATAGCCTGTATTTTGTACTTAGTAACTTATTTTTCTTGAATTCTTTAATTGCTTCCAATGGGAAGGTCTTACCTGCCCTAATGAAATGATTAACTTATAGGAGTATTTTTTTGCTTTCATAATTGAGATGGGTTTTTTGTTTGCCTATCAGCACAAAGACTTTGTGAACAATACACACATACTCCAAGTACTAGAATCCAAAAAGTCACAGGGTTGTAACACTTTTCTAAACAACTACCTCAGATGCTTTCTAGCTTAAGTTTGGAGAAAAATCTCCCTTAAAAAGAAGCTATTAACAACCCGTATTTTCAAATGTGGACTAGTTGTTTACTCTAAGGTCCCACTAATGTACAATTTCATATGAGGCACCTCACATATTTACAAGTCTCCAATTTGTTACAGCAAACTAATAAAGTGGTTGGAAAAATATTATTGTGCCTCTACAAAAGATATTACAGATAGCACTTGACTCTGCTGGGAGAGCCAAAATCAGGGAGCGGTTTTGTTCAAAAAGCAACTGTAAAAAAAAAATAGCTTGGGTAGAGAAAATAAGTAATTTAAAATGCTTGAGACATGTCAAATGCAAGATTGAGACTTCCAATTACCATTCAGTTATGCTTCACGTTATAGGTTTAAAAACAACTGCCCCCATCCCATCAGTTTATGGAATGTTAGGTTGACACATCAAAGACTGTCAAAGACTGTCACGATTCAATAGCCTGCTATGTTTTAGTTGAACAGAAAAACAACCAGCTAGGATGTAATTTCACCTCTTAAAAAGCTTTTGCACTTAGCTAAATAGAAAAAAAAAAAAGTGGGGGGTGGGTGGGAGGGGACAAAGTACGTGATGATTAACTTTATGTGTCAACTTGGCTGGGCTATAGTATCCAGTTATGTAATCAAACACTAATCCAGGTGTTGGCTGTGAAGGTATTTTGTAGATATGGTTAATATCTACAGTTCGTTCTCTTTAAGTAAAGTTGATTACCCTTGATAATGTGGGTGGTAACTCATCCAATCGCTTGAAGGTTTTAAGAGAAAAAACTGACATTTCCTGAAGAAAAAGAGATTCTGTCTGAAGACAAGATCATTAGTTTCTGCCTGAGTTTCCAATCTGTTGACCTGCATTACAGGTTTCAGACTTGCGAGTCTCCATAATCATGTGAACAGGTTCCTTTAAATAGATTTCCTAGCCATAAGAAATCTTCCTAGAACTCTGACTGATACCAGGTAGAATTTATTCCTTTTTAGAACTACAAAAATATCTGCATTTATGAAAGAGCTTATAAAAATATTCCCCCAAAGAGATTGTACAACTGGTAGATTTAAGGTCTAACATATAAATGATTACATTAAATGTAAATGGTTTAATTATACCAATTAAAAGACAGATTTGGCTGAGTGGTTAAGACACATGACCCAACCATATGCTATCTACACTAAATTTACTTCACATGTAACAATATAGGCAGGTTAAAGTAAAAAGAGGAAAAAAAAAAAGATATATTTTGCAAACACTCAAAAGAAAGTAGGAGTGGCTATACTAATGTAAAGTAGATTTCAGAGCAAAAAAAAAAAATCAAAAACAGAGAAGAATATTATATAATGACAAAAAAGGTCAATCCATCAAGAAAATATAGGGATCTTTAATGTGTATGCACTAAACAACAGATCTGCAAAACATATGAAGCCATAAATGATGGAATGGGATGGTGTAATAGACAAATCCACAATTACAGTTGGAGACTTCAACACCTGTCTTGCAACAATTGATAAAGTGACTTGGCAAAAAAATCAGCAGATGTATAAGAACTAACAACATCATCAACCAATAAGTGATGACATTTATAAGACACTTTATCCAATGTCAGCATTATACACATTTGCTGCCAGTGCTTACAAAATATATACCAAGATTGACAATATTCTAGGTATAATATAAATCTCAACAAATTTATAAGAACCGACATCATATGAAGTGTGTTCTTTGACATCAATGGGCTCAATGAGAAGTCAATAACAGAAAGATGATAGAAAAACCACTAAACACTCAGAAACTAAACCACACACTTCTAAGTAATCCCTGAGTCCAAGAGGAAGTCTCAAAGGAAATTAAAAAATATACTGAACTAAATGAAACAAAAATAAAACTTATAAAAATCTGTGGAGCACAGAAGAGCAGGGCTGAGAGGAAAATTTAGCACTAAATACATACTTTAGGAAAGAAAAACGCCTCCAATTGATAATGTAAATTTCCATCTCATGAATCTAGATAAAGAGTAAAATAAACCTAAAACATGCAGAAGAAACACTAAAAAGTAGAAATCTATGAAATTGTAAAAAGAAATAAAACAAAAAGCCGGTTCTTTGAAAAGATTAATAAAATTGGTGAACATGTAGCAAGACTGACAAAGAAACACAAGAGAATATGCAAATTACCAACAGCAGGAATAAGCAAGAGATAACGGCACAAACCCCACAGATATTAAAACGATAAGGGAATACTACTAACAGTTCTAAATACACCAAAACTTGACAGCTTTGATGAAATGAACCAATTCCTTGAAAAAGATGAACTACCACAACTCATTCAATATAAAAAAATTTGAATAACCCTATAACTATTAAGAAAAATTCCTCCCAAAAGAATATACGGGCCCAGATGCTTTCATTGGAGAACTCTACTGAGTATTTAAAGAATTAGGCCCAATTCTCCTAGAAATAGAACAAGAGGGAGGACTTCTCAATTAATTTTATGCAGCTGGTACTACTCTGATGCCAAAACGAGACAAAAACAGTACAAAAAAGAAAACAATAGTTCACCAATATCCTTGGTGAATATATGTGAAATATATGTTGTGAATATATATATGTGAAAACCCTTAACAA
Source organism: Lynx rufus (assembly GCF_022079265.1). NCBI lineage: Eukaryota > Metazoa > Chordata > Mammalia > Carnivora > Felidae > Lynx > Lynx rufus. Next base: position 9,242,078 of record NW_025814823.1, read on the forward strand.
AATACTGGCAAATAGAATTCAGAAATACATGAAAAGAATTATACCCTATGACCAAGGGAGAGTTTGTACCTGGCTAGTTCAATATTAAAAAATCAATCAGGGTAATCTACCATAATAACAGATTAAGAAATGAAAATCTCATGATAATATCAATTGCTGTAGCTAAAGCATTGGATAAAATCCAATACCCATTCATTATTTTTAAAAAAAAACTTAGAAAAATAGTAATAAAGAGGAACGTATTCAACTTGCTAAACACTATCTGAAGAAAACCTACAGCTAACATTATATTTGATGATGAGACATGTAAGAAAGAAACACTGAATGTTTCCCCCTAAGACTGGTAATAAGGCAATAAGTCTTTCATCTGTCTTATTCAAGATCTATTCAATGTAGTATTGGAAGTTCTAGTCAGTGCAATAAGACAAAAAAAAAAAAAAAAAAGAAAGAAAGAAAAAATAAACGATGTAGATCAGAAAGCAAAAAGCAAAACTGTCCCTCCTTGCAGATGACATAAATGTCCACACAGAAAATCCCAAGAAATATATTTAAAAATCTCCTAGAGCTAATAACTGAGTTTAGTAAGGTTCGACGATCGAAGATAAACTTATGAGAATCAATTGTATTTCTATGTACTTGCAATGAAGATATATGCACACTGAATTTAGAAATATAATACCATTTACAACTGCTCAAAATGTGAAATACTTACATAATCTAACAAACTGTCTATAGAACTTGTATGCTGAAACCTACACAGCACTGATGAAAGAAATCAAAGACCTAAATAAGTCCAGAGACATGTTATGTTCATCGATTAAGAGACGCAGCATAGTAAAGACGTCAATTATCTTCAAATTGGTATACAGGTTTAATGCAATTCCTTTCAAAATCCCAGCAAAAGTTTTTATAGATATAGATAAGAATTTCCTGATTTATATAGACATGCAAAGGAATTAGAATAGCTGAGACCATTTTGAAAAGGAAGAATACAGTAGAAAGAATCAGTCTACCCAAATTCAAGACTTATTATAAACTTACAGTATTCAAGACTGCGTATGTTTAGCAGAGAGATAATCATAGTGGCCAACGAAACAGAATAGACAACCCATAAATAAACTCACAGTAATATGTCCAGCTGATTTTTCACAAAGGTGCACAAGCAATTCAACATAAAAAGATAGCATCTTCAACAAATGGTGCTGAAGAAATTGGATATGCAGTGGTAACTAACCAACTAACTAACTGAATGAATGAATAAATAGACAGTAACAAACATCTTACACCTTATACAAAAATTTGTTCAAAATAGGCAAATAAGATGACATATTTATATTTGTTGATCTTTGCATTAAAAAAAACCTTGGGGGGGGTGCCTTGGTGGCTCAGTCTGTTAGGCATCCGACTTCGGCTTGGGTCACGATCTCACGGTTTGTGGCTTCGAGCCCCACATCAAACTCTGCTGACAGCTCGGAGCCTGGAGCCTGTTTAAGATTCTGTGTCTCCTTCTCTCTCTGCCCCTCTCCAACTTGTGCTCTGTCTCTCTATGTCTCTCAAAAAATAAATAAATGTTAAAAAATAAAAATAAAAAAAATATATGTTAAAAAACAAACCTGGAAGAAACAGTGTTCTATGGAAGCAGACAGTGAACAGATGAACAAAGTTATAGTTAGTTATAGTTAGATTTATAAAAATTTATAAATTTTTATTTTGTTCTAATTTTTGAACTGTGTAAATGTTATTACTTATCTAAAAAATTAAATTTAATTAAAATAAAAAGTTACACTACAAAGCCAATTAAAATCTGTTCAAAAAAAGTTACCTCAAAAATGAATCGTGGATTTAAAGCTAAAATGTAAAACTGTAAAACTTTTTGAAAAAAAAAATACGGAAAATCTTTGGGGTCTAGGGCTAGGCAAAGATTTTTTTAGATTTGACACCCAAAACACAATCCTTAGAAGGAAAAATTGATAAATTATACTCAGTCAGGATTAAAGTGTTTGCTCTTTGAAAGCCTGTAAGAGGACGAAAAGATAAAATACACACTATGAGAAAATATTTGCAAATCTGACAAAGGACGAATATCTAGAACATATAAAGAACACTCAAAACTCAACAATAAAGAAGCAAACGATCCAATTAGAACATGGGCAAAAGACCTGAAGAAATGTCTTACTAAAGACATTTGTCATGGGGCGCCTGGGTGGCTCAGTTGGTTGGGTGGCTCAGTTGGTTGGGTGACCAACTTCAGCTCAGGTCATGATCTCACAGTTTGTGAGTTCGAGCCCCACGTCAGGCTCTGTGCTGACAGCTCAGAGCCTGGAGCCTATTTCAGATTCTGTGTCTCTGCCTCTCTCTACCCCTTCCCTGCTCACTCTCTGTGTCTCTCTGTCTCTCAATAATAAATAAACATTAAAAAAAAAAAAGACATTTGCCACATATGGCAAATAAACACATGAAAAGATGTTCGGTATCATCAACAATTAGAGAAATGCAAATTAAAACTGCAGTGAAATATTACCACATACCTATCAGAGCAGCTAAAATAACAAAAGTGACAACATCACATTGGAATCAATCTAGATGTCCTTCAACGAGTGGATGGTCAGACAAACTTTCTGGAATACTATTGGGTTATGTAAAAAGAACAAACTATGTATACACAATACTGTATATCTAGGTAAATACCCAGAGAATCATGGTGAGTGAAAAAGTCAGTTCTGAAAGTTTGTGGGTTATATGATTTCATTTCTACAGCATTCTTGAAACGGCAAAATTGTGGAAATGGCGGACGGATTAGTGGCTCCTGGGGTGGGGAGAGGGGCAAAAGGGACGTGGGCATGGCTGTAAAACAGCGACACCAGGGTCCTCGTGGTAATGGAACCGTTCTATATCTTGACTGTATCGATGTCAATATGCTGGTTGTAGTATCGTACTAACTGTCATGCAGTTTTGCAAGACGTTTCCATTGGGGGAAACTGAGTGAAGAACATGAGGAAATTCTCCGTGTTATTTTTTATAACTGTGTGTGAGCCTACTATTATCTCAAAATAAAAATTAATTTAAAAAATTGAGGAGCCTAAACAACCAGAATGAGTAGACTGTCCCAAAACTTTTCGTTTTGCTAGAGTTTTGCTTCGTAATACTGTTTGAGAGAATAGCATTTGCTGACCTTTAGGTATTGTTTTAACTAAATTGTAATTTCATTTTCACAGAGTTGGTTACCTTCCTAGAATATCCATGTTTTGGTTTCACTCGTAGTATCTTTAAGGGAACCTAATTAATTAGCCTTCAATCCAATGAGATAGAAGATAAATGTTGGGGATGTCATTTTAAAATATACATAGGGGCGCCTGGGGGACTCAGTCAGTTGGGCATTTGACTCTTGATTTCGGCTCAGGTCATGATCCCAGAGTCATGGGATCAAGCCCCACATCAGTCTCCATGCTGAGCATGGAACCTGCCTGAGATTCTCTCTCTTCCTCTGCCCCTCTTCCCCACTCATACTCTCTCTCTTTTCCCCTAAAATATCAGCCGCAAGACACCATAGAAAATCAGCACTTAGAGCGGACACTTCCGCTGGGGTTTTCCAAAGAGCTTCCTGAGGTCTCTAAATTAGAAGCACCACAGGGAGGAATACCTGCTTGTGACACGCATAAGTGTGTCACACATTTTTATTTCTAACATCAGTTTTCTAAAAGGATTTTGTTCCCAGCTTCTCTAGCTTCTCACTCTGAGGGGTATGTCCTGGGATGGTCAAGAGGTGAGTGACCCAGAAAACCAAAAGAACCTTATCTGTTTGGCAGAAGAAGTCAACAGCCTTAGCGGGCGTTAGTCAAACCTCGTCGTTTCTGTGAGAAACGTGTACGGAGCTTGTTTTCTTATGGCGTGTCCTATTTACTATTTGATATTACAGTGTGTTTGAAGCCCTACTAGTCAACTGTATCAAGGGTGGGACATTTTCCCTTGCACGTAACCTATGAATCCTTGCATTTGAAGTTGGTCAGTCTGCCAGTCGGCATGTGGCCTAGACATTCACTCCTGTTACGTCATTCACCAGTGGCTGGAATGAACGTGGTCTTGGCACTATATGGAATCCGTGACCACTATATGGAATACGTGATGTGATTCTTAGAAATCTGATAAGGATTCTACTTTAAAAAAAGGTATCTCTTTCTCAACTCAGAAAGGCTTCACACACCCAATTTAAAGACAATGCAGTGAAAGCATTAATAGGAAACATTAGGGGCTTAAATCTAGGTGTTCTGATCCCAAGGTGGTCTGACTCTCCCTTTAGGTGACTTTCAGAATTATCCTACTTAGGGCAATTCTTTGTTTCCTCCTCTGGGTGTACTTCTTATCTCAGAGGCTGATTACAAAAATTTAGTCGGATAATACATGCAAAAAACTTTGTAAACTCTAAATCCCTTCACAAATGTGAAGTGTTTCTGTTGAAGTTTAATATCTCGTTCTCTCCTACATTGCTTCATTAAGAATCACCTGGGAGAGTTTAGTGACTGCCAGTAACTTCTTCCCTTCCAAGAACAATATCAGGGCTTGAAGCTGAGAAGCTGTCAAGACTAAGGTGACCAGTGTGGTCAGGAGATTGGTTATAGAGAGAGAGAGAGTGAGAGAGAGAGACTGGGCAAATATCGAATAGATTGAGGATTACAGAAGCGAGATTTATATTCATTCCACAGAGGACTCACAGATATGGTGAGAAGGAAGCCTAGAAGGAACCTTGAGGTGTTGAATGGAAATTAGACGCACTGGTGAGACAGGACAGTTTTAAAGTATATATCCATGGATATGTATGTGTATATGTGTGTGTGTGTGTGTGTGTGTTTTCTAACTCTGAACAGTAAGACAGCCTAGAACCAATGACACCTTTGTAGCAATGACACCTTCACAGCAATGAGTACAATGAGCTTTTGATTTCGAAATACTAAAAAGGTTCCCGAGATCTTTGGAGATAAGGCTGATTCCAGGGTTAGGGCCTACAAAGAATTGGAAAGTCTGAAACGTTTTGCCCAGAAGGTAAGGAGATATTATGCGGACATGTCAAGAGAATCTAGGAGCCTGCATGAAGGGACTCTCACTGGCCAAATCTAGAAAAATCGGATCGTCAAAATATATAATGATAGAAATGGATTATAGTCCTTTCAATTAAATAGAATACATGAGTCCATAAATAAATAAGCAAAAAAATGGGGTAAAGGGAAAATTCTTTCTTGTAGTAGAATGACAAGAAAGGGAGAAGAAATGATGGAGTTAGAAAATCACCATTTGGCAACTCCAGTGGCCATGAAAAAGCTCTTCTCTGCAGAGTTCCAACTGCAGAGAACATAACTGACCTATAGCTCTAGATGATGTGTTCTGATAGCAATGGCCTAGTTTGCCAAAGTCCTGTGTTTTTAGTCAATGGCTGTGAGAAGAGGGGATACGAAGGCAGCCTTCTTCCCAGGACGCATGGAAGTCTTCTGATGGGTAACTTTGACTCAAGGAGTCCCATGGCTTTACTAAAATTTCCTTAGAACTGTACCACAGGCTGTTTTCCTCCCTAGCTTTCCTTCCTTCCCTCTTTTCTCTACTATGATTAAACCATTCCAATCTGGCATCTCCCCAAGCCTCCTCTGGCTCTGGCCTTCGCCCACTCACCCTCACAGGAGTCTCCCCAGTGCATCTCTTGCACTCTTTTGCACATCTAACCCTGTCTTGGTGTCTGCTTCTCAGAGAGCCCTAACTAACCCAGAAATCATCACTGGAGTATTAATTCGGGTGAGAGGCACCAATGGGTGGAGGTTTAAGCTTTGATGAGAAACATGATGCTGACATAAGTCTTGGATTGTCTTCCTAAGTCGTTACTTATCAAGCATAAAGGGAAAATGGTGCCTTTATAATGGAGGAGGCCGACAGACTTCAACCTGACCAGGTGATGAAGGTTAATGTCACCAGTGGTGGGACGGGTTGATGTGTGTTCTCTGATGTGTGAGAGGCGTGAAGAATCACTTCTGTGGTATTCCCATCCAGCATGGATGGTTTGAGTCTGGTCATGAGGGAACATTCATGGACCCTGTTTGGGGACATGCTACAGAAAAAAAGCATGAAGCTCACAAAAGGTAAGGAAAGACTGAGGGAAAGTTTCAGATTGAAGGAGATTAAAGAGACATGATCATTAAACGTAACATATGATTCTGAATCGGATCCTTGACCGGAAGAAAAGAAACACGGTGAGACCAATTGGGAAGATTTGAATGGGGCTGTGGAATGGATAACAGTGTTGAACCAATGTTGACTTCCCCTTTGGTAGGTTGTATACTAGAGAGGTGTCTGTGCTTTGGAAAATACACGGGGGAAGGCTTTCAAATAGTTCAGGAAGGGGATGGTCGTTAATAAAGGGTACAGACACACACACACACACACACACACATGCTCACATAAGAGCAAATAAGGGGAGTGTTAATAATCAGGGGTATCTGGGTGAAGAGAACGAGGGAGCTCTTCATGCCGTTCTTGCATCCTTTCTGGAAACTTGAAATGATTTCAAAATAAATTATGAAAAATACATTAATAAAATATCGGTGGCCAGGCCCTGACCCAGGCCAGTCCAATCAGGAACTGCCCGACCACCTGGGCATTCTTTTTCAAACTCCCCTGAGGTCTCCAGCATGTGCTGGAGTGGGAACCACAGCCTCGCCACCTCAGCCGCCATCTACACTGACGTAATAGTTGTCTTCCATCTGGAAACTACGACGGGCCCAGGCCCTGCAACCAATTCAGTCTCCATCTGGGATGGTTTGAGGAGCTCTAGACCAGTGACTAAGTTTAGCAGTCCTGTTACCATCAGCCTTGTTCTGCCCTTGATGTTTGAAAGTGGGCTGGGCCTTGGCCTTATGATGTCCTCTTGCCTCGTATCCCGGGGACCAGCGCTTTACGTTGGCTCCCTCGGGCCCCATTTCCTAGTTCTCCCAGGGACCAGAATCCCATTCCTATTCTCCCCGAGAGGGCGAGGGACTGTACCACCAGCTGTCAAGGCCCTTGGATGACAAGTGTCTTCCGGCCTGCCCACTCCCTCACTCAGCCGGAAGTCTTTTGCTATTCTCCAGCCTGTTCTGGGGCACCCCTGCTTTCCCCTTCTGGGCCTCTGCAGGCCACTGTCTAAGCTCCTCCATGCCACCTGTCACAGACACTGCCCACCACCTGCCACTGAGATCCCCTCCAGAACATCTGCCTCACAAAATTAGTTAATGCCCTGCACACATTCCCACAGCACTCTGCATATTCACTGCCAGACGCGCCTCACATTTTAGTGTTTAATTGTCTGCTTTATGCAGTAGATTAAATTCCACGAGAGAAACAGCTACGTCCTACTCATTGCTACATGCCCAGTACCTATTTAGCATATGGCCCCAAGTCCATAGTAGGTACTTGGTAAATATTTGTGGAATGAATGAATGAATGAATGAATGTCTAGTGTCCAGAGCCAGCCTGACCCTCTTTAGCATGATCAGTCTCATCACCAAATATCACCATTCGCATATACTTGGACACAAAGCACGATGGGACCACAGCAAGGTCAGCGGTTGGGGAAGCCTGGGGTTTAGTTCCCCAAAAGGCAAGGATCTGCTGACTTTTTCGGCAGGCGTGGTGAGCCACTCTTTCGGGAAGAATATGGCAAGGCGCCTTTAAAATCTCTCTTCTTGAAACCAAGAAGACAGTGACACCACTGGAGTGAGGGGGCATCCCACCATGACAGAGCATCTTCCGCATCTGTAGCGATCTACAAAGGGTGTCTCAAGGATCTTAATTAAAATGCAGATTAGAGACTTCTCCTAAGGCCTGTTGAATCAGAATGTCTGACCCTGGGGTCCAGGGAGCTCTCTCTCTCTGTCTCTGTCTCTGTCTCTCTCTCTCTCTCTCTCTCTCTCTCTATATATATATATATATATATTTTTTTTAAGTAGGCTTCATGCCCAGTGTGGGCCTGAACTCATGACCCCGAGATCAAGACCTGAGCTGAGATCAAGAGTTGGATGCTTAACCAATGGAGCCACCCAGGTGCCCTAGGGCTCTATATTTTTAACAAGCTTTATGTTAAAGCTGCATTTGGAGAAATTCTGAGTAGAATGAAAGCAGAATCCACTTTCTTCAAGATGGGATTCTGGCATGAGTCAGGTTGGATAGCCAGACTCTAGCCATGAGCTGGGGGGGATTTGAGGTTGTTTGTGGAGAGCCTGATAAAGAATTTGAAAGCAGGAGGACTTTTTTTTTTTGTTTTTGGTAGGTGTATGTGTATTTTGATTTTCTTGAATGCTTTTATTTATTTTCACCTTGATTCTTTTTCCTTAAAAAAATTAATAGACTTTATTTTTTAGAAGAGTTTTAGATTAAAATATTTTTTTTTAATTTTATTTTTGAGAGAGAGAGAGAGACAGAACACGAATGGGGGAGGGGCAGAGAGAGAGAGGGAGACACAGAATCCGAAGCAGGCTCCAGGCTCTGAGCTGTCAGCCCCTGTGCAGGGCTCGAACCCACTAACCGTGAGATCATGACCTGAGCTAAAGTCAGAAGCTTAGCCGACTGAACCACCCAGGAGCCCCTAGAAGAGCTTTAGATTTACAGAACAATCGAACAGACAGTATGAAGTTCCCATGTCCCCTTCCTCCCCACCACAGTTGCCCCTATTATTAACAATATGTGTCGCTGTGGTACACTGATTGTAACTAATAGTTGTAATTAACGAACCGATACTAAAACATTATTATTAACTAAATTCCATAGTTTCCATCAAGGCTCACTCTTGGTGTTACACATTCTGTGGGTTTTGACAAATGCATAATCTCAGATATTCATCATGGTAGTATCGTGCAGAAATATTTTCACAGCCCTAAAAATCTGCTATGGTTCACCTACTTACCCCTCCTCCCTCCCCTGCAATCCCTGGTAACCACTGATCTTTTTACTATCTCTCTAGTTTGGCCTTTTCCAAAATGCCATATAGTTGGAATCATACAAAACATAGCCTTTCACTGAGGGTTGATGGGGGGTGGGAGGGAGAGGAGGGTGGGTGATGGGTATTGAGGAGGGCACCTTCTGGGATGAGCACTGGGTGTTGTATGGAAACAAATTTGACAATAAATTTCATATTAACAAACAAACAAACAAAACATAGCCTTTCTAGATGGGCATCTTTCACTTAGTGATATACATATAAGTTTCTTCCATATCTTTTCATGACTTGATAGCTCATTTCTTTTTATCGCCGAATATTATTCCATTGTAAATATGTGGCAGTTTGCTTATCCGTTCATTTATTGAAGGACATCTTGGTTGCTTCTAGTTTTTGGCAATTATGAATAAAGCTGCTATAAACATTTGTGTGTAGGTTTTTGTATAATTATGTCTTCAACCATATTGGGTAAATACCGAGGGGAGTGATTGCTGGATTGTACAGGAAGACTATGTTTAGCTTTGTAAGAAAGTGCCAAACAGTCTTCCAAAGTGGCTGTACCACTTTGCATTCCCACCAGAAATGAATGAGAGTTCCTGTTGGTCCATAGCTTCACCAGCAATTGGTACGGTCAAGTTTTCAGATTTTTGCCATTCTAAGAGTTGTCCATGGATCGTTAGTGTTGACCTTTGTTTCATTTCTGTTACGAGTAATTTCACTGATTTTTCAAAGAAACAGCTTTTATTTTCATTGATTCCTGTTTTCAATTTCATTGTTCCTGCTTTACTTTTTATTTATTTTTTCCTTGGTCTCAAGTTTATATTGTTCTTCTTTCTCTACTTTTCTAAGATGAAAGCTTGGATAATTAATTTAGGTCTTTCTTCTTTCCCAATATAGACACTCAATACTATAGGCTTCCTGCATTTTCATTTAGTTCAAAATATTCTGAAATTTCTCTTTAGAGTTTTTCTTCGATTCATGTGATAATTGGATGTGTGTTGTTTAATCACCAACTATTTGGGGATCTTCCAGCTATTTTTATGTTATTGATTTGTAGTTTAGTTCCACTGTGGTCTAAGAGCACACTTTGTATGATTTATATTCTTTTAAATTCGTTAAGATGTGTTTTATGGCCCTGAAGGTGGTTTATCTCGAGAAATGTTCTACACAAGCTTGAGAAGAGTGTATATTCTGAGGTTGTTAGATGAAGTGTTCTATAAATGTCAGTGAGATCCAGGTGATGAGCCTTGGAAATCAAGCCCACAAGACAAAGTCCCTGGCTGGTATGTGGAAACCATTCATGTCCTTCCTAGACTGAATTGAACATTCATTGAAGGGGAAAGGAATGACAAAGACCCAAAGAGGTACCAGAATTGATAGTACCTTCTGGAATCCGGGCATCTTGGAATTGCCCCTGTCATTTGCCAGGTCCACTAGTAAACCCCAAACATTTCCTTTATCTTCTCTTATGGACTTGTATATCTAGACGTAGTCTCGCAAAACAAAAATTTTATGAGGGCAGAAGTCAGGCCACTCCACCCACGGGCTCAGGGTTGGCTTCGGTGAGGACAGCAGCTCCACGTCCTACAATGTTCTACTGCAATCTACCGTGGAGATCTTGGGAGGCCTGTCTGAAGCTTCCAGACTGGCATACCTCAGCTCCCCCCCCTCTGCCCTGCACTGTAAAATCCTTGAAGCTGATGGCTGCTACCCCAAGGGGAGCAACCCTACTATTCTTTTGCAAGGGCAATAGCTGAATAGCATTGCATGAGAAGGAGGGGACTTAAATTCTTGCGGATGCAACGAGAAAGATGAAATACAAATGTAAACATTTTAAAAATATTCAGCATAAGAGTCAAGGAACCCTACCTTCAATTTACCTGCCTTAAAAACATGTATTCTGAAAAATGCTCAAATGGGCTTCTGGCCAAGATAGAATGGGGACCGGATTTCTCTTATCACCTGACATAACTAAAATCATGTGACACAACCAACTCACTCTATGTGCCTAAGAAGAATGAAATCATCTGTCCATACACATTCTGGAACACGAATGCTTGTATCAGCTTTGTTAGTAATGGCCTCCAAATGGAAACAACCCGAATGTCCACCAGGAGGTAAACGGATAAACAAATTGTGACACGTCTTTACAATGGAATACTACTCAGCAATAAAAAGGAATAGAAATATTGATCTCTGCAACAACATGGATCGATTTCAAAACATTTATGTGAAGTGAAGGAAGCTAGGCAAGACTAGAGTTCATATTATATTTCTTTTAAATAAAATATATGAAAATGGAAACCAGTGTCTACCGACAGAAAACAGATCAGTGGTTGTCTGGGGAGCGTGGGTGGGGTGGGAATGGGGAAATGAGAGGGTGGGATTACAAAAGGGTTGGGGGAAACTTTGGTGGGTCAGGGTTATGTTCATTATCTTGATTAAGGTGGTGGTTTCACAGGGGCACCCATATGTCAAAACTCACCTCTTTTCGCACTTAAAATCTATACAGTTTATCATAAGTCAACAGAGCTGCTTAAAAAATTGTTCTTATTCCACATTATCTTTTGTTGTTTTCCCCCTTAAAAAAAAATGTTCAGGGGCACCTGTCTGGCTCAGTCAGTAGAGCATGCAACTTTCGATTGAGAGTTCGAACCCCACACTGGGAGTAGAGTTTACTTTAAAAACAAACAAATAAATTGGGGCACCTGGGTGACTCAGTCGGTTAAGCGTCCGACTTTGGCTCAGGTCATGATCTCGCAGTTCGTGAGTTTGAGTCCCGTGTCGGGCTCCGTGCTGACAGCTCAGAGCCCGGAGCCTGCTTCGGATTCTGTGTCTCCCTCTCTCTCTGCCCCTCCCCTGCTCATGCTCTGTCTGTCTCTCTCTCAAAAACAAACATTAAAAAAATGAAAAACATTAAAAACATTAAAAATGTTTTTAAACATTAAAACAGGCAGAGAGGGAAAGATTAGGACCTGAGGCCCCTGGATGGGGAAAAACACATATTTTGGAACAATGAGAGTTTGGGAGCAAACTCTCTCTGGCATAAAGTTCCTCTTGAGAATGTGCGGGGCCTGGGTGGCTCAGTCAGTTATGTGTCCGACTTCGGCTCAGGTCATGATCTCATGGTTCGTGAGTTCAAGCCCCTCATCGGGCTCTGTGCTGACAGCTCAGAGCCTGGAGTCTGCTTCAGATTCTGTGTCTCCCTTACTTTACTTACTAGATTACCACTTTATCATAAAAGGATGTGATAAAGTTAATTTGTGTATTGAGACCCATAAAAAAAATTTTTTTTTCAACGTTTATTTATTTTTTGGGACAGAGAGAGACAGAGCATGAACGGGGGAGGGGCAGAGAGAGAGGGAGACACAGAATCAGAAACAGGCTCCAGGCTCTGAGCCATCAGCCCAGAGCCCGACGCGGGGCTCGAACTCACGGACCGCGAGATCGTGACCTGGCTGAAGTTGGACGCTTAACCGACTGCGCCACCCAGGCGCCCCAATTTTGAGACCCATAAAATGGAGGCTGCCCCAGTGGCCCTGCCCACATCACAAATCTAAACCTGAGTTGGCCTTCATGTATAAGATGCACCTATTAAGGAATCCTGACATACACTAATCACAAGCCTCCAACTCAGCTTTAGCTAGTTTACCTTAACCTAGAAAGTAAAACCTGCTGGCCTTAGAAGGACCTGTCCGGCCTCCTAGCCAACCATGCTCTGTTTCTGCACAGCCTCCCCTCTAATTCTATATAAAACTCACTCTTGACCCAAATCTTTCAGGAATAGTGCTTCACTGCTTGTGAGGCACTTACCCCTCCAATCTATGGATTGTTTTCCCTAAAACAAAGGATGTCAAACTCAGTACTAAGTTATTTTTCTCATTTGACAGATATATCTCAGGAATAGTCCAATAGACGGGATGCACAGGGCAAGGTATGGGGGACTAGGCGGAGAGCTTCCGTGCCTTATGTGAGTGCGCCACCCTCTCAACACCTCCAACCTGGAAGCTCTCTAAACCCGTGGTTCAGGGATTTTTACGAAGGCTACATCATGTGGGCATGATTAATGGTATGATCATCCATTGGTGATTGACGACATCCTCCTCCAACTTGATTGACGACATCATCCTCCAACTCTCCCTCTTCTCTCCCAAGGTCAAGGGATGGGACTGAAAGTTCCAACCCTCTAATCACAAGGTTGGTTCCCCTGGCAACCAGTCCCATCCATTGGTCTTTCCAAAAGCCACCTCATTTTAACGTGAACTCAGGTGTCATTGAAATTTGTTATGAATAACAAAAGACACCCACTTCACCTTTATCCCTCTGAAGCTATTTCAGGAGCTGGGAACAAAATTAAATATAACCAAAGATATCACCGTAGCTCTCATACAGAAAATTATAAGGGTTTTAGATGCTGTGCGTCAGGAACTATGGACAAAGACCAAAATGTGTGTTTCTTATTATGTCACAATATCACAACCCTCATACACTTTTGGTGGGAGTAAGCAAGTGGCTCAACATTTCTAAGGGCAGTTTGACAATAAGTATCTAAAGCCTTAAAATGTGCCTAACCTTTTAAAACGTGCCAGTCTGTTTTAGGGATTCACTCTGTGGATACCTCCTGTCTTAGAACACGAGAGAGACATAGTTTCAAGGGTGCTGATTTCAGCCCTGTTTATATTTGCAAAAAAAGTTATAAACAATCCATATGTCAAACAACTGGAGATCGGCTAAATAGTTAATAATATGGTCACGCAAAAAATAGGTTCTCCAGAAACAGACATGGAAACGCCTTGGGGGTACATATGTGGGAGGGAAACAGAGATGGCAGGATTGGTGAAAAGATCAGGGATGTGGGCCCAGTAAAGCTTTGGCCGACCCGAGGAGGGGGCTCAGGCTGAAAAGGCCGGGGTGTTCGAACCTGCCCTCACTCAGCCACTGGATGTGAGCAAGGTGGCAGGCCAGGTGGCCCCGTGCAGCAGAGGCCTCCCTGAAGGAGCTGAAAGTTGGAGGGGGTCTGCTGACTGCACACGGCAGGGCAGCGCGCCCTTCCTCCAGGACATCTGGCCAGCAAGGATGTCCCTGTGCACCACCGTCCTGCTTCTTTAATTCCGTATGGTCTGCTTCCTCTTCTCTTTTCTCTACTGACCTGCAGAGTCCGTCTCTTTACGAAGTATTTGTTTATTTTAGAACTTACTTGTAGAAGCGTCTGGAGCAAAAATGCTATTGAAATTAACGGGAAAGACTGTTAAGTAAAGGAGATTCTGGAGAGAATTCCGTGCAAAAAAATTATCGGTACACTCACTGTAACTTGAATCTGATGGACCCCGACAAAGGACGGTGATGAATAACCATAGGAAAAGCAAACCTGAGCGTTCCCTCCTTTCCTAGCATTCCTGGGATGAGCCTTTGCTCATGAATGAAGAGCAGGGTTTCCCTGTCTGGGTTAGAAGTCATTGAATTGGCTTCCTACACTGTCATCCTCCTGCCTGGATGCAGCCAGAGGCCCAGGGTATGGATGCATTTGTTTGCATTGTGGCGGGGGTTGGGGGGGGTGCGGGTTGGGAGGTGTTTTTACCAGGACCAAGGACACAGGACAGCCTGTGTCTGCTCTCTGCCTGGGGAGAGATAGGGTGACACTCTGGGACCAGCCAGTAGACAGAGCATAGAGCCCACCTGGGAAGAGAGAATATTAGTCTTAATAGCATCAGAATTCTGGGTCAGGCAATAAAAGCTAGAACTATTACAAAAGAGTACTGCTAATTATGGAAGGAGACATGGGCAGGTGGCTGTTTCTGTCTGAATCTCCATCAGAATCTTATTATCAGGCAATGAGTCAAATGCAGAGTAGTGGTTTGCTAAACATAAGATAAAAATAAACTAGAGTGAAGTAGTCTTTTCAAAAACTGGAAATTCTGACTATGCCAAATATTAGCAAGGATGTGGGTCAATGGTATCTTTATTTTGCTGGTGGGAGTCTTGCTGTTAAAATATACGGACGCCATTTGGGATTCTGTCTCTCAGTGTTGGACATTTGCCTTCTCTGTATTTCAACAGCTTCACCCCAAGAACGTACCCTCGAGAAACTCTTGCACATGCGCCTAGGAAATAATGTGGTACGATGTTCATAACAACACTTAGAGCGCAAAGCTGTACACAATCCAAATGCCCACAAACTAGTGAATAGATAAATAAAATATGGGATATTATTTGGCAATAAAATGAAGTAGTGATTCATGCTACAACACAGATGAATCTTGAAAACATTTCGCTAAATGAAAGCAGCCAGGCACCAAAGGCCACGTATTGTATGACTGTTTATACGATATGTTCAGAATAGGCGGATCTCTAGAAACAGAAAGTGGATTAGTGGTTGCCAGGGAAAGGGAGATTGAAGGGACTAGTAAGTAACTGCTAATAGATATAGAAAGTTCCTTCTTAGTGTAATATAAATCTCTAAAATTGACTGTTGTGATGGTTTCACAACCCTGTGAATAAACTAAAAACCCTTAAAGTGCATAGTCTAAACAGATAACTTGTGGGTGCGTGAATTGCATCTCAATAAAACTGTTCACCAAAAAAAACCCAAAAACCCAGAAAAACCACCCAAATGTCCAAGAACAGGAGGATGAATCTGTATAGTGTATATTTCTGTAACAGAATATTGTACAACAATGAGAAAATGAATGAGCCACAGTTACATGCGTCGGCATGGGTAGATGTTGGTAACATGGTTGTAACACCGGCTGGGAACCTTGAGGGAAAACAGCAAGTCCCGGAAACTATACAGAGCGCAGTTCTCTTCTTAGAAAGTTCAAAAACAAAGTCAGACTAAGCTATCCATTATGTAGGTGAATATATACGTGATAAAACGGCAGTGAAAGTGAACGAAACAAGGGAATGGGTAAAATATGGTAGATACAAATGGGAGCGCTGGGGTCGGGAAGCAAGGGGGCAGGGATGCTGAAGGACCGATGGCAATGGTATATCATGACCACCAAGTGTTAATAAATCAAACTCAGTGTCCCTGCATGCTATTCGTTAACCGTGAATTAACGGCAACAGCGTCATGCGAAAGCTTGAAATGTGTTCGTCGCTGTCGGTGTGGTCGGTATCTTATTTAATTTTCATCAGGCCCTTACGAGTTAGGAACTATTGCTATTGCCACTTCATGGACAGGCAACTGAGCTTTAGAGAGTTCACACGACTAACAGTAGTGGAGCCCGAATCCGACTCCCCCGCCTGTCAGATTCCAGAGCCCTTGCGAGTTACTCTGTCCTCTACTGACCACCCGCTACCCCGTCCGACCCGCCCCACAAGACAGCAGCTCAGACTGACTGGGTCCATCAGGCCCCTGAGCAGGATACCACCAGTGGGATCTGGGGGAGCCGTGGACACAGAGGGCTAAGGAATTTCCTGGCAGGATATCGCATCGAGTCAAAAAAGAACGCCTATTAGTTTGGGAAACGAAAAGAGCAATGAATCATGGGCTAATTCGGGGACGTTATTAGAAACCACTGCTGGAACAGAGAAACCTTCTAGGAAGCAGAAAATTCGGTGCAGAAAATTAGTGACGGCAAAGCCTCTGTGCCCAATTCGTGGGGCCGAGGGCGGAGCGCCATGGACCGCCATTCAAAGGAGCTTCCGAGTGGCCCTTGTCTGTTTCTGTCAGAGCTAGCCTTATTCCATCCAGAATTAAGTTGAAGAGTTAAGTGGCAGCTATCGAGCTGTCCTCTGCATTGAAGCTCACCTCACTCACCTCACTCACCTCAGGCATCCTCTCCTCTCTGGTCTTCATTAGCCTAGAAGGTGCTCCGCTGACCTGAGTTTCTCATCCACACAGGGGAAGTGCCTTTGAAGGAGCCTCAGTGAGCTCTAGCGGCCTCCTCAGCACCAGCTAGGGGCTTTGTCAAATAAAACACTCAGGCCAGATTAGGGAAGGGCCAAGTAGGGAAAGGGAGCGGGGAGCGTGAGTGGAGTGAAGGAGTCTTTCCAGGCACCTGTTCGCCAATGCTCTTTGGATCAGTTCAGTGTTTCCTGCTCGTTGTCAGCCCACACACCTCTTAATCTACTTGAATTTCTGTTTTGAAAAGAGGGCAGGAAGAGCTGTTGTGCAACACTTCCAGAGAGAAGCCCTGATAGACCCTAAGGGCATAGGCCCCCGGGGTGGTCTCTCTACTGTTCCACACTGTGTCCGGAGAGCCGTCCACACTCTCTGAGAGCAGAGGGAACACGGACAGAGGGAAGGCAAGCCTTCAAGGGCACCGCGATACCAGATCACAATCCCAGAAGGGAAGAGGTTGACCCAGAGTCCGCACCACATGTCACTGACTATATTGACCCATCAGTTCCCGGTAGGGAACGGTCCTTATGAGTGAAGGAGAAGTCCGAGTTCTTATCCTCAAGAAACTTGTATTACAGGTGGTGAAATGACACACGGCGAGGCGAGGTTCATTTCCGCATCACCAGCCAGGACTCGTTCGAGAATGCTACCATCCACCCGGAAAGCAGGTACTCCGGGCTTCAGAGTGTAGGGAACATTCTCCTAGAATACCAGGCAATACGTTCTTCTTTGATAACCACATCCGTGCTGTCAAAGTTTGACTATGGTCTCTGTCTTTGCCACCTGAGTTTCAGAAGTTACAGTTCAGGAAGGGCTCGGTGTGAGTCTTCACAGCTTGGAACAGGGCTCCATTTAACTAGATGAGCAATTATTAGCACCGTGGAGGCCTCCTGCAAAGCAGCAGCAATGCCAACGGTCTTGCTAATTGGGTTGCGTTTTAGGAGCAGACATGGGCCCTGGATAAAGGCCCTGGGAGCTCCTCCTGCTTGTCTGGAGTCTGGAGGACCAACGGAGTTTGTGCACTCTGAGGGGCCAAGTCCTGCCAGCCAAAGCCAGATTAGTTTTGGGGGTGGCTCCCATATGTGAAAGCTTTGAACTGAAAAGGATTTGGTCTCAGGGAGACAGATGCTGCTCGCCTCGCCTCATTATCCGTTTTGGAAGACGGCATAGCATCTTCAGTCCTGAAAGACTTTCCGTGTGGACGAGACCCTCCCCCAGTTGTCCCCAGACACCCACAGGTGCCATCCAGAGGGCTCCCTGGCTCAACCCAAGGAGGCTGATGGTGCTCTTAAGCCATAAGTGGGTGTCACAGCCACAGGTCTCCATAGCAACCTTCCACGCAGAAAGAAGGACATTTGTAAATATGCATTTTGCAAGCCCCCTTTTTCGATTTTAAATATCAACCTTTTGAGAACAAGTTGCCTTGCCAGCTCTGTTCTGCTACTGGAAGAGTGAGAACTTGGAGGCTTCTCATTCGCCCTGATTGCTCGCAGCTCACTGGAATCAATTGGTAGATGCCCCCTCGAGCACATTTTGTGGGCCCAGTGCCTCGCAAGGCGACGTTGCGGACACAGCAGGGAGGGAACGTATACCCAGCCCAGGGCTCACGCGGCACACTGTGTCTCCAGCAGCCACCGGACCACAGACCTCCAGGGGGCCTGGGCCCTGGGGCCTCTGGTGAGCAAAGCAAACTGCTTTGGCTGTTGCCCTTACGGGGCCCTCACCAGGGTGGGCAGTCGGCTCACCAGTGGAGCTTTGGTAAGAAGATCCGTGGTTGCACACGGTTGTAGGAAGTGGGGAGGGAGGGATGAATAGGTAAAGCAGAGAGGATTTTTAGGGCGATGAAAATACCCGGTATAATACTTCATGCCATTATACCTTTGTTCAAACCCATGTACAACACCAAGAGTGAACCCTAACGTAAACTTTAGACCATGGCTGGTTATGACGCGTCAATGCAGGTTCATGAATTATAACAAATGTACCCCTGCGGTAGGGGATGTGGATAATGCGGGAGTCTTTGCATGTGTGGGGGCAAGGTATATGGAAATCCCTTTTCAAGTTTTCTGTAAACCTAAAACTGTCCTGAAAAACCAGAGCTTTGTTTAAAAAAAAAAAAAAAAAAAAAGAGGATCACGTAGTATATGCTCAATAAATAACTTTGAAAAGGACAGCAGGAGGGCAGATGAAACTGGCATTTCCTCTTGGTCTCTCTTAGCGATGAGCCTGCTGGTATTTCATTCGCTATGCACGTGGCTAACTGGTTCTTTGAGTCTCTATCGAATCCATTTGATCAAAAGTATGTAATTTCAGTCTGTCGTTAGCAATGAACAAATAAGAGCAAAGCAAGCAAGCACACAAACCCTCTCCCCCAAACGACAGACGCCTTGTCCTATCCCCAGACATGTTGGTATGCCGGAGCTGAGGTGGTCATGGATATCTGCGTGTTAAAAAGCTCCTCAGGGGACTTGGCATATAGGCCTCCGTTAAAGCAATCAGGTAGGCATTCCTGGAAAATAGGAAAGAGACCTAAAACTGCAGAGGCTCGAACAGATGGGGTTGCATTTTTCTCTCTTTTAAATTTTTTTTTTTAAATTTATTTATTTTTGAGACAGAGCATGAACAGGGGAGGGGCACAGAGAGAGAGGGAGACACAGAATCTGAAACAGGCTCCAGGCTCTGAGCTGTCAGCACAGAGCCCGATGCGGGGCTAGAACTCACAGACCGCGAGATCATGACCTGAGCCGAAGTCGGATGCTTAACCGACCGAGCCACCCAGGCGCCCCTTCTCTCTTTTAATAATCCAGAGGTAGGTAGGCAATTCCAGGGCGGGCAGGTGACCGCCCTTCGGGCTGTCCCGGAGGCAGGGTCGTCTACAGCGTGGCTCGACCACCTAGAGGGAGCCCCTATTCTATGTCAGTCTCCGGCCTAGGGAAGGGGGATCGGGGAAAAAGGTAGCAATGACCTGGAAGAGGCATACCTTCCCCTCACTCAGAAATAACCACACAGCCGTACCTTGCTGTTAAGCGGGGTGGGTGGCTAGGAGATGCAGTATTTGTCTGGGCCCCACAAGCTAGCTGGAGGTTGGGGAGGAGAGGGGGGGGACTGGGGACACAGTCACAGCTGCTGTCTCAGGTGCCCAGGCCCTACCCCAGGCCAGCTAAGTCAGAGTCATTGCCAGTTCAACCCAGGTGTCAGGACTTTCAAAGTCCTTTCTACAAAGAACAGTTTTTGGGACCCGGAGGCCACAAACTTCGTTTCCCAGGAGAGCATACGGAGATTTCTGGAAAGCTGGCACAGAGCTGTTGGCTCCTGGAGGTCCCAGCTGTCCTGAGTGGTCCACAGATGCAGTAGTTCTGTCGTTTCCAATGTACAGCCAGCCTGGACATAGCTCGAGCTCTGGCCTGTCATCTCTGTCTGGGTCTAGGCGAGCAGAGGTGTTACAGCCCACGCTATAAAACCCACTCAGACAAATTACCAGCCGGTGGCCTAAGGTGATCAGCAAGCTTTGCACACGCTTCTAGGGGAGGTGATAATGCCGATAAACCCAAAGAACAAACTCTCGGAGAATAAGCCTGTCTAGAGGTATTGCAACGTGATGTTTGAGGGAGCCCTGACTCTGAGCCCAGCTCCCCCTAGCCATGGCCTTTTTCCTCGTCAGTAAAACAGAAACAGTGATAATCACGGCTAACATTTACGGGGCACGTGCTGTGTGCCAATCATTTTTCTAGGTGCTTAATGGATAGCAGCCAATTTAATCTTCCTCCCGATCTTAGAAGGCAAACACTAGTGTCTCGTCCTATTGTATCCACGAGGGAACTGAGCCGCAGAGAGGTCGCATCCAAGGTTACACAGCTAATAAGTGGCCAAGGCCGGGTTTGAGCCCTGGTGGTCTGGCTTCAGGGTCCATGCTCCCAGGTCTGCTGATACCCTGCCTAGAGAGTAGCTTTAGGTCAGGGCTCTGTCGTGAGGAGTAAGTAGGGTAACGGGTACCAGTCAAGTCTCGTTGCTCCTAGTAGATGTTCTTTAGAGGAGGCTACTCTTATTAAACTCACAAGTTGATCCGTAGCTGTTAAAATTAGGACGTCCATTGTCCCAGGACCTAGCGGAGTGCCTAGGACATGGTAGGCACTCAGTGAAAATGAATAAAACGTAGAATTGTCTTCAGAATCCCTCTCTCCCTCTGTCTGTCTCTGCCTCTCTCCCTCTCTGTGTCTCCCCGTCTCTCTCCTCTTCGGTGTCCTTGGCGTTTGGAGCCACACACGATTCCTTTGTGCTTCTGGGCTGGGAGAGGCAGCCGTCAGGGGACGCTCTGATAACCACCGTCTGGGCTCCAGCTGGTTCGCCCCTTGAGCTGTCGCTCAGCTCTCAGTGAAGGATTCCAGAGCAAACCTCCTCTCTCTGTGGTCCTGCCCACCCTTTCTGGGCACTCAATTTGGACACAGTCATTTATTTTGTCGCTTCTGTCTGAAACTTTACAAAATTACTCCCTTAGCTTCACCCAAAATACTATTTCTTGTCCTGAAATAGCATCTTACACGCTCACCAGGATTTTTTTCTCTTTCCTTTTCCTGGGCTGTAAAGTCCAAAAAAAAAAAAAAAAAAAAAAAAGGCACAACGTCATAAACCGTGGGAGCATTTTTAGACATTGTCTGGGCCTCGCCCCTCATTTGCTGAGGAGTCATCCGGAGCCACAGACAGGGAACCTTCCTCAGGGTGTCACTGGGGCCTCAGGGAGGGGCAGCCCTTGAATGCAGTGACCTGGACAATCAGTCCAGCCTCGTTTCTCCGACTCAGGTCAGGCGAGAAGCCCAGCCCGAGGGAAGTTGGTCTGCCCCTGTCCTCACGGCTGTGGCCCTTTGTCCCCCCCCCCCAACCCCCATGCCTCATCTCAGTCCCATCTGAAATATCGGGGTCCTCTGTCCTCTTTCCCCAACTCAGAATCAAGCATGACTCCTCCAAAGAAGAGGTGGTCAAGGAAATAGAACGAGATGCGACGTTTTTCCAATTAAACTGTTCCAGGAGGCTTTACTAAATCAGTGCTTTTTATTTGGTGTTTCAAATGTTGTTTCTCAGAGCCTCCCAGTGAGGGGTGTGGAAGCGGCTATCACCGCCTCCCCCACAAAGCACAAAGAATCCAAGCTGCCACCTTCCTGAAGCTATTTTTATTGTTGAAGCTTTTCTGGGCCTAACATTATACTCAGGGTTAGTCAGAAGCCGTGGAGAACGCCTCTCGCTGTGCAACCCTGGGCTGCCCCAGAGCACAGCTAGGCCGGAGGGGTCACTCCCCCTTCAGAGCACAGCTAGGCCGGAGGGGTCACTCTCCCCTCAGAGCACAGCTAGGCCGGAGGGGTCACTCCCCCTTCAGAGCACAGCTAGGCCGGAGGGGTCACTCTCCCCTCGGAGCACAGCTAGGCCGGAGGGGTCACTCTCCCCTCGGAGCACAGCTAGGCCGGAGGGGTCACTCTCCCCTCAGAGCACAGCTAGGCCGGAGGGGTCACTCCCCCTTCAGAGCACAGCTAGGCCGGAGGGGTCACTCCCCCTTCAGAGCACAGCTAGGCCGGAGGGGTCACTCCCCCTTCAGAGCACAGCTAGGCCGGAGGGGTCGCTCTCCCCTCGGAGCACAGCTAGGCCGGAGGGGTCACTCTCCCCTCAGAGCACAGCTAGGCCGGAGGGGTCACTCCCCCTTCAGAGCACAGCTAGGCCGGAGGGGTCACTCCCCCCTCAGAGCACAGCTAGGCCGGAGGGGTCACTCCCCCTTCAGAGCACAGCTAGGCCGGAGGGGTCACTCCCCCTTCAGAGCACAGCTAGGCCGGAGGGGTCACTCCCCCTTCAGAGCACAGCTAGGCCGGAGGGGTCACTCCCCCTTCAGAGCACAGCTAGGCCGGAGGGGTCGCTCTCCCCTCGGAGCACAGCTAGGCCGGAGGGGTCACTCCCCCTTCAGAGCACAGCTAGGCCGAGGGGTCGCTCTCCCCTCAGAGCACAGCTAGGCCGGAAGGGTTGCCCCACGGGGCCGGGAGGCCTGGGGTGGCTGAGAACCGAGGGACACGCTATGGGGCAGGCCAAGCAACATGCGGACAGGGTAATGCCCCTCAGGATGTTGTGAGGGGCTGTTCACACCCGGGTTTCCCCCCTCTTTGCTCCCAGTACTATTGTTCTGAGTGCAGAACAGTGAGGCGAGATGGAAGACGGGTAAGAAAACGGGGTCCACACCAAAGTCAAACCCAGGCCTCCTGACCCACCACCCGGCCCCCTGCCATCCCGCATGGCAGGGATCGGTGCCATCTCAGGCCTGCTGGGCACTGTCGGGACAGACTCAGGGGTGGGCAGGGGCTCTGGCAGAGTTTGGATGCATCGGGGATTAGGTTTGGGTAAAACTCACAGGATTGAAGCTTTACATACAACCTTTTGTTGATTTTCCAAACTGAATTGTTTGTTATCTCCCACGAACCACGCTTCCGACAGAAGAGAGAAGATGCTTAACCCAGAGCACAGGAGCGTAAGAAACAGTTTTCTGTTAATGAGAGAGAGGCATCCATGTCACGGGGGCTTATTCTCAAGCATCTGTTAGTTTGGGTGAGCCGCCCTGCAAGGCAAGGGAGAGACCCGTGCTGTTCCCGACGGCACTGGTCCATCCGTGCAGGCTCCAAATACATGAATTACGTTGAGACAGGTCACATTCCCACGTCTTCTGCTCCTCTCTCTTTCTGCTTTAAGCAGAGGGCTTTGGAGCCATCCCTGTTTGTGGGAGAATCTTTCGTCCTTTGTTTCACTCACATCCTTAATAAAGGGAAAAAGCCAAATCAGTAATGATACACAGAACCTTTTGCTACAACCCTCCTCCCTAAAGAAAAGCTTATTTGATTTTTGTTGCTGTTGTTGTTAATTTTAAATCAGGTATTGCTCAAAGTTGCTGCCGTCTCGCACATTAGCAGAGCCTGGGGAATTTAAAATAATCCTTGCCCCGTGGGCATTGAGACTTAAACGTCAGTATTTTTTCTTAACTCTCTAGATGATTCCGAAAGACAACTGAGTAGAGAGCCAGTGACCTGAGCCAGTGTTTTCTCAGACTTCAGCGTGCATACGAGTCACCTCGGGACCCCAGTAAAATAGACACTTTGATTCAGGAGGTCTGGGGGTGGGGTTCCAGAATCTGCAATTCCACCAGGCTCCCAGGTGATGCCAGTGAGGCCAGTCTACAGACCACGCCTTGAACAGGTGAGGCCAAGGTATACTTGTTGGCCCCCAATGTCAAGTGATTCATGAGGGAATAGAAAATATTGACGCATCTCAGGCAAAAGGAAGGCTTCCTTATGGCATAGGAAGGGAAGACAGTTCCCTCGAGGAACTTCCCCCAAGTTGTTAAGAAATGATTTTTTTGGGCCTGGGGCACCTGGGTGGCTCAGTCGGTTAAGCGTCTGACTTCAGCTCAGGTCGTGATCTCATGGTTTGTGAGACAAGCCCCACATCAGGCTCCACACTGACAGTGTGGAACCTGCTTGGGATTCTCTCTCTCCCCCCTCTCTCTGCCCCTCCCCAACTCACTCTCTCGCTCTCTCCCTCAAAATAAACAAACAAAACTTTCAAAAAAAAAAAAAAGGAAACGATTTTTCGACTTCCTACATAGATGGTTTATAGAAGAATCTGGCCTTCCGTAATCCAGAACGTTCTAGACCAGAGGGACCTGGTAGGTCACAGGGGTCAGTGTTTCCCCAATCCTAGTTAATTATCAGAATCACCCAGGGAAGCCATCTAAAAATTTAGATTCCTGGGATTTGCCTGAATAGCCTCTCACTAAACATATTATTATTAATGTTAATTTTTTTATTTTTGAGAGAGAGACAGAGAGTGCGAGCAGGGGAGGTGCAGAGAGAGAAAAGGGAATAGAAGATCCGAAGCGGGCTCCGTGCTGACAGCAGAGAGCCTGATACGGGGCTCGAACTCACGAACCATGAGATCGCGACCTGAGCCAAAGTCGAAGGCTTAACCGACTGAGCCCCCAGACGCCCCTAAACATATTTTTCAATAGCCAGTTTAAGTTCTGACAGATTTGGGACCCCTGCTAAAGCAGGCCGCCCTTCCTTCCTTCCTTCTTTCCTTCCTTCCTTCCACCCCAGGCCCCACTTCCTGCTTCCTCACACATCCACATTTTATGGGAGGTGGATGAGGCTGCCCCGGGCAAGGGCTTCTTTGCAACAACGTGGGTACTTCCTGCCGCAAGAAGAAAAATCTGAGTGCTAGACAGACCTTCTTAAGGGTCACAGCCATTTGAGGACCCAGATTCTGGCTGATAAATCCAGGCTAGGAGTCTGCCTTTGCTTTTCTGGACAGACAGGTTAATTTTATGAGACGGTAAAGCCAACAGGCAGGTATATAGATAGCTAATAAAAAAGGCCGCTTGACCCGACCGGAGGAGAAGGAGATTTGTGCTTGTCTAGACAGCCATAGCCACTTGGAGAAGAGGAACCTCATATCCCCTCTGGCTGGGCACCTACCCCTCCGGTTTACCTGGGTTCTGGCCCTGGTGGGGGTTTGCTCTCCTTATACAATTCTCCTGGGATCCTTAGGCCCGTTCAAAGACAGAGGGCAAAGATTTTGAAAGCCTCATGACAAATTACAGTCACGGTCCTAACCTATGAGCAGAAATGCTTCTGCGGGCCGCACTGGGACTTCCGCCAGCCTTCCAGCTTTGTGTCGTGAGGATCCTCTGGTTCTACATGTCTATGTCATGCCTGGCTCTGCTCACATGGAACATACAAGGGAGTGGCTGATGCCGCGTCTGTTTGGTACCTAACACCCAGACCCGGTGCCTGGATGCACCCATCCCGGCCAGGAACACCACCTGAGTAGGACTGAGATTGTGCCATAATTGCTCACTTGTGTGATTTTTTTTTTTTTAATGCTTACTTAGTCATTTTGAGAGAGAGAGAGAGAGCACGCACGTATGTAAGCGGGGGGGAAGGGCAGAGAGAGAATCCCAAGCAGGCTCCTCGCTCAGCGGGGTGCTGGATGCCGGGCTCGATCTCACAAACCGTGAGATCACGACCTGAGCTGGAATCAAGAGTCAGACACCTAACCCACTGAACCACTCAGCTCAGGGGACCCTCATGTGACTTTTCTTAACCAATAGGCTTTTTTTTTTCATTAAAAAATATTTATTAGGCATAAATACTCATTTTAAGTCTTAGTACGTATTTAATCATTCATCCATACATTTATTTTCTGAGCACACACAATGTATCAGTAAACACGATGTATCTGTATGTTTCAATGCCATGATCCTATTAGGTGGGTATGATTGTCTTCATTTTTCAGATAAAGAGTCTGAAATTCAGAGATTATGAGCTACTTTTTCAAGATCACACTTCCAGAAAGCCGTTTAACTGAGGTTTGAACCCCGATCTCTCAGGCTTCTGAACACCTTGTCCTTCCCTCACATCAGATTGCCTAAAAACAAGAGCCTCTCTCCTTTTGGAGATTGAGGAAGGTAGCTAATTGTAAAAATTCTTTGTAATTGTTTTTAATGTTTGTTTATTTTTGAGAGAGAGAGAGAGACAGAGCATGAGTGGGGGAGGAGCAGAGAGAGAGGAAGGCACAGAATCCGAAGCAGGTTCCAGGCTCTGAGCCATCAGCACAGAGCCTGACGGTGGGGTTTGAACCCACGAACCTTAAGATCATGACCCGAGCTGAAGTCTGGTGCTTCATCGACGGAGCCAGCCAGGCATCCCCGTAATTTTTTTTTTTTTTTATTAAAGATCCTTATTTGGCTAAGACATGGTCAAGCTGAAAGATATACCACCAACCGAAGCTAGTCTCAGCGCATACCATCTTGCCATTTATAATTCACTGCACACTCATACATCGGTGAGTTAAAATCTGTGCGTATTATTTTTTCTGAAAAGCCTTCCTTGAGCCTCCAGTGGAAATCAGGGCCCACCTTCCATTATTACGTAGCCACTTTATTTCCTCCTCCCTGCACAGACTGCATCCGTGGCAGTGTGACACATGCTGGCAGGCACAGTGCTGCCCGTGGCCAACCTAGGGATGGACGGAGGGACGGGATGACAGGAGTCACTTGCTGTATACTCCTTTGGGAAGTATTTATACCTCCAGGTTGTGGGTCTATTTCTCTAAAATAAACTCATTCGGAATCATTTTAGATTTGTAGAGAAGTTGCAAAGATAGTAGAGTTCTCACTCAGTTTCCCCCACTGTTAACATCTACCTTACTATGGCTCATTACAATGTCAGGCTCATTACAATGTCAGGTACATTTAAAAAGCGAGGATTTGTCTTTTCCTGTGCAGTGTGGGTAACCACCGGTCACGCAGCCAGAAGGCTCGAGTCTCGGGAGCGTTGGTCGGAGTTGACCCTCGTGATCTCCGTTTTCCCAGGGCACCAGGAGGATAGCGGGATGGCCTTGCCAGGGTTTCTAGGGAGGGTTAAAAAAGACCATGTCCGTGAAAGCCCCCAGGATGCTGCGTGGCACACTTTTGAATATGAACCTCTGAAATCTGCCTTGCAACAGAAGTTTCCATCAGGCTGTGTTTAAGGCATAATGGGGTTTCCTATGCATGTTACTCTGCATGCCATTCCCCCCGCAAGGCTGAGCCCTACTTGTGTTTGCTTGATATACTCTCTACGTTCGTCTCCCTCCTCCTTCCTTCCCTCGTGCTCTCCCAATAAATACTGTTTGACGAATTCAGGCCAAGAGCAGTGGCTCTCAACAGAGATGTTGTTTCCTCTTCCGGATTGCATCTGTCAAAGTTGCTGGCCAACCCAGGTGGTCCCAGCCAAGCCGAAGGGTTGACACGGATGTGCGGCCCATGCATCCTGAATTCTTAAGCAGAAGAGAAACATTGAACCTGAAGAGACGGCCAAGGTGGTACAGAGTGGAAATCGTTTCCAAATCCGCCCTGTTACTGGTAGAGAGAGGAAGGGAAGGGGGAAGCGAAGGGGGCTGGGTAGGGGATAGGAGGCGCAAAAACAGACATAATTAGAAAATTTGGGCTCTGACATTTTCCTCACCCCCCACCCCCCACCCCCCGACTTACTTGACGTCCCCTGTGCTAGACGCCGAGCTGGCACGTGTGTTTTCAGAAATGAGTAGGATACTTGAACACTTCAGAATTAAAATGACAGTCTTGAAGTGCATGCTTGGTGACTGAGGCCGCCTGCGTCTGCTCTCACACAGATGCCCTCTGAAAGAGGTACCTCCTTTGGGCACATCTCACCTCGCCCACGAACGTCCTGGAAGCCAGCAGATGCCCGAAGGGAACATGGCTTGGGGCTGTGCCTGCGTAATGAAACTTCACTTTAAGGCATTCTTTCTTGTTTATCCCAGTCCATTAAGAAGATTCCACTCCAAATGAGTAGTTGCTGACCCTATTAAAAACTGTCCATATTCCTTAATTAGCACAAAAGAACTTGAAATAAAATATTTACATACTGCTCTTTCTTTCTTTTCTTTTCTTTTCTTTCCTTTTTTTTTTTTTTTTCTTGTAAGGAGAATGGGGTTGTCCTTTGATGCCTGCTTTTCCTTGCGTGCCCAGATTTTTAATTGGGCCACTCCCTGCATTTTGGGTCTTTGGCTGCAAGGCCATGTGGGTGGAGGAAGTCTGGGGTGTCTCCTCAGCCAGGCAAAGCAGACGGCCAGAAGTCGTAGGAAAGCGATCTTTCTGAAACGGGAGAAATAAGACAGGGAAAGACTGTAAAACTCCCACTAGCGGCTGCCTTTCGAGTAGGGTGTAAAAAGAACTGCTCTCAGCCACCTTTGGAGGAAGAGAACAAAGAGCAAAAGGTTACACGCCAGCGTTTTGAAGAGAACTGTGGCTAATCTTAAAAAAATTATCACACATAGAATGTTCTAGAAATCTAGGTAGGTGCCCCGCCCCCCCACATTAAATACAGTTTGAAATAAACCAAGGTTTATGGAGGTTTATTGTGAACCAAGATGTTCCTATGTGCTACCTGTTGAAATGAGGGTTCGCCTATACTCGGGCAGAAGTAGAAAATAGAGCTGTTTCTTGGCACATCTAACTACCAGTAGGTAGGAAAGGGCTTTGAGCGTCAGCTGTTCGTTGTGAAACGGTGTTTTGGGTGCTTGTTTCTTCATTCCTTCTGGGCGGATGCAAACTCTTGCGGACAGGCTCTCATGCGTTCACTGTGCTCTCTCCTTCCCCTTTCAGCTCTCATTTTCCCTCCTTTTGCCCTTTCATTTCTGGAAGGCCCCGTGCTCTACAGAGAAAGGTAAAAAGCAGGGATGGAGGGGCAGGGATGGTCAAGGGTCGAGGTTCAAAGGAAGGACACAGAAGAAAGTAGAGAGTTGGTAAGAACAGCTTTGGCCTAGGAGTTAAGAGTGAGCTTTAGGCTCAGGTCTGGCACTAAACTACAGCCACAATGATGATGGTAATTTAAAATATGAATAGCACTTACTATATATTGAGCATTATTTGAAGCACTTTTGTTTGTTTGTTTTGTTTTTGTTTTTAGAGGGGGGAGGGAGTGCAAGCTGGAGAGAGGAGCAGAGGGAGAGAATCCTTTTTTTTTTTAAGCTTTTATACCTTTTATTTTTTATTTTTTAAAATTTATTTTATTTTTGTTTATTTATTTATTTATTTATTTATTTGCAGAGAGAGAGAATCCTAAGCAAGCTCCCCACTCAGCATGGAGCCCGATGCGGGGCTCGATCCCACAACCCTGGGATCATGACCGAGGCACCCAGGTGCCCCCTGAAGCACTTTAAATTAACCAGTGCGGATGAGGGAGGTGGATGTAATTGTGCCCATATTACAGATGAGGACACTATAGATCGGCCCTGCATTTCAGCAGAATGTAAGAACCACACTAAGGTGCTTGAAAAATAAGTCAGACGTGGGTGAACCTGGGAGGCATTATGCTAAATCAACTGAGCCAGACATGAAAGGAGGAGTGCTGTCTGATTCCACTCGTATGAGGTAAGTGGAAAAGCCAAATTCACAGAGACGGAGGGTTGAATGGTAGTTGCCAGGGAACGGGGGCGAGGGAAATGGGAGTCCTCGTTGCATGGGTTACAGAGTCTATGTTTTGTAAGACGAGACAGCTCTGGAGACGGGCGGCCGTGATGGTCACACAACACTGTGAATGTGCTCAGTGCTGCTGAACAGCGCACCGAAGAATGGCTGAAATGGTAAGTTTTATGTTACGTCTTTTACCGCGATAGAAAAGGAAATAAATGAATAGATAGAAAAGATTCTTATTATTCATTTGTGACTTTATAAGATATGCATGTGTTTGAAAATTGAATGCAGAGAAGAACAATCAAATTAAAATAATGCAATTCTGGGGGTGCCTGGGTGGCTCAGTTGGTTAAGCGTCGGACTCTTGGTTTCAGCTCAGGTTACGACCTCATGGTTTGTGGGTTCAAGCCCTGCATCCAGCTCTATGCTGGCAGTGCGGAGCTTGCTGGAGACTCTCTCTCTGCCCTCTCCTCTCTCTCTCTCTCAAAAATAAAGAAACTTTTTTTAATGTATATTTATTTTTGAAAGAGTGCAGGTGGGGGAGGGGTAGAGAGAGGGGGACAAAGAATCCCAAGCCGGCTCCTTGCTGACAGCAGTGAGCCCGACGTGGGGCTCGAACCCACAAACTTCGAGGTCATGACCTAAGCCTACGTCGGACGCTCAACTGACTGAGCCACCCAGGCACCCCTAAATAAACATTTTTTTAAATGTTAAACATTTTTTACCAGGAAGACCTGACTATAATTATGATTTCTATCCAATCTTTTTCTTTGTGTTCATCTACCTATCTGGCTCTCTCCTGTATATATAGCAATGCAAATGTTTGAGTTCACACTATAGAAGCAGTTATTCATTTTACTTTCTTTCACTTGACATTATATGATGAGCATTTTCCAAGCAATTAAAATTTATCTCTAAACATAATGGTAATGGCCGCACACCAGCTCAGGCATGCTCTCATTTATTTAGCCCTCCTTCTGTTTTTGGACATTTAGGTTTTTGCAATTTTCTGCTTTGTAAATAGCTTTACAGCAGTCCTCCTAATGCGCTCATCTTGGCCCTGCCTCTGATTATTTCCTCAGCCCAGCCTTCTAGAAACAGAGCCATGGGGTCAAAGGACAAGTCAATATTCAAAAAGCCTTTTTACTAATTCTGCATATGTGTTGTGTGTGTGTGTGTGTGCGTGTGCGTGTGCGTGTTTGAACTAGTTTCAGAAGTCCTTCACCTGCCCTTTGTTCCTTTGGAGACCTGGATTGTCAACTTCTTTCCACCATTGCTGGCTGAGTGGTCCTCAGTTTCCTGCTCCCTGAAACTACCTTTAGGGAACACATGTTTGAACTCTGCTCACCCCCTTAGTCCAAAGCTAGAGATCTGAGCAAAGGAGGTCAGCTGGGCAAAGTGAATTATACAGGGTCTGAGGTTTTGTTTGGGTAAACATGGCTGCTATCACAGAGGAAGGTGTGAGGTTAGGGCAGAGCTCAGTCCCCAGGGTTGTGCACTGAAGCATTCGGCAAGCTTCCTGCTTTGTAAGAGCAAGGAAAGGGAAAGCTTGCTCACGCTTCCTTGACTGCTGGAAACAAGTGGTTAAATGTAGCCTGGGCCACCCTGGCCTTTGGGCTTCTCTGCATTATGTCACTTACTCCTAAGTCATGCACCAGCCCCAACCCTCATAGGGGAAATGGTCAATCTCTGATCCCCCAGGCGATTTTTGGTTTCAGAAACCCTTCTTGCGGTTTCTCATCAGGGTCTGCTGACCTTTTTCTCATTCTGTTAACTCCACTTCTCCTATGTGACTCCTTTCCAACCCCTCAGATCTCCGCTCAAATGTGATTTCCACGTGAAAGCTTTAGTGACCCTCTCAACCGAGATCAACACCCCAATGTGCTTTTTGTCACAGTGTGAGTCAAAGTTTGTTATTACACTAAGTTGAGTACTCATTTGATTCATGTATTATTTAATGTTTTCATTCAACAAATATTTTCTAAGTGGCCTCTGTGTGCCAGGAACTGTACTGTTTGTGGGGATTGCAGAGATGAGCAACACCAGATTTGGTTCCTTTCCTTGTGGAGTTTATAGTCCAACGGGAAGAAAACAAATAAAAATCGGATTCCGATGTTCAATAAGTGTTATAAAAAAGGGAACGAAGCAGGTGCAACGACAAAGATTGGTGGAGGGCCCCAGTCAGACAGAGCAACCATGAAGACGGGAATGGTGAGAGGAGAGAATCGTGGGGAGAGCCAGGAAGAAAGAAGGAGGCACAGGGAAGGCACCAAACCCGGGCATCTGGGGCATCTGAGGAACTGGAAGGCATGGAGGGAAGTTTTTGTGTGTTAGGGGAGAGGGACACGAGATGGGGGAAGACAGGTGGACAGGATCGGAGTGGGCTGATGGAGAAGGGCAGGAAAGCAGGGCAAAGCAGCTGAGTGGCCGAAAAGTGTCCACGGGAGTTGACAACATGGCAGTTGGTAAGGACCTTAACAACATTTTCCGGCAGCAGCCAGATTGCAGGAGGTTGAGGAGGAAGTGGATGGTGAGAACTTAGAAACTATGCGTGTAAGAAGGGAAGTTAGAGCCGTGCAAAGGCATAAAAAAGATTGGGTGGGCCAATGGAGTAAATGAAGTCAGTTTCCCTGATTTTCTTTTTTTCTTTTTTCCTTTTTTTTTTTTTTTTTTTTGGATGGGAGATCGTAGAGCATGTTTATAAGCTGTGGGGATGACTCAGCTCCGAGAGGCAATAAATGGGGAGCTTAGTCCTTGAGAAGATAGGATGGGATGGGGTCCAGAAGAGAGATGAATAGATAAGGCTTTTAGAGGAGGAGAGCCACCTCATCCATTTTTTACCACTTTATTATGGAAATTTTCAAACATATAAAAGTGTAATGAAACCCCAGGTACCCATCACCCCTGTGTCAACACATGGCCAAATGCATTTCGTCTATAATCTCACCCGGTTTATCACCCCTTTTCCCAGATTATTTGGAAACATATCCAAGACACTATAATTTTCCACCCATAAAGACCTCAGTTGTATGCCTACAAGATAAGGGCTTTGAAAAAATTACAACAAAACCTATCGCGTTGAGTAATTAGTAATGCCTTTCTTTCTTGTTTTAATAGTTAGTAATTTCTTAATGTCATCAAATATCCAGTCAGTGTTCAAATTTCTCTGTCTCTTGTATGTTTTTATCTTTTATCGCTGGCTCGTTCAAATCAAAACCAAAACGAAGTGCATATGCAGAATTGGGTTGACATCCCTTTTAAAGTCTCTATCTATAGGTTTCCCCCTCCCTTTTTCCCCCCCTCAACATCTGTTAAGAAATCAGACCTTTGTCTTACGGAATTTCTCACATGTGGGATTTTGCTGATGTGGTACCCAAGGTGTCATTTAACACCTTTTTTTCCTCACTTGTAAATTCTCTAAACTGTTGGTTTACGTCTTACCTCTAAAGGCTTGTTCAGATTCAGGTGTGGTGGGGGTTTTCTTGGGGTGGGGGAGGCAAGAGCACCTCCCAGGTGGTGCCATGCCCTTCCTGGGGCCTCAGGAAGCACTGTCATGCTGGGTTGCCCTGCATCTGGTGATGTCAAGATTAGTCCCTCAGTCGGATGTTGCTGCCTGCTTTGTTCTCCAGAAAGCTCGTCGGCAGGTATTTGCTAACGGTTTTAGCAGTTACAGATGATCCGTTATTTCGTTAGGAATTACAAAATGATGCGATTCTAACCCTGTCATTGTGTCCTGGCTTGAATTATGACCCCTAGATTCATATGCTAAACTCCTACCCCCATGACCTCAGAACCGGACTGTGTTTGGAAATAGGGTGTCTGCAGATGGAATTAAGTGGAGATAAAGTCAGACTGGAGTGAGGTGGGTCCCCTGCCCACTACGACTGGTGTCCTTAAGGGACATCGGGACACAAAGACAGACACACATGCGGGAAGAACGCCATCCGAAGGTTGGAATTATGCAGCCACAAGCCCAGGAACTCCCCAAAGCTGGGAGAGAGACCTGGAACTACTCTCTCCCGAGTGTCTTCAGAGAGAGCAGCGCCCTGCCGACACCTTGATCTTGGACTTCCAGCCTCCAGAACTGTGAGGCAATACATTTCTGTTGTTGAAGGCATTTGGTTTACGGTACTTTTGACAGCAGCCCTGGGCAACTAATGCACATTTCTTCTGCAGTTTTTGATAGGGATTTACGTCTTAAAGAGAGAGGGAGTGCTCTTCCCTCGTCAGGTATTTGGTTCTTCTGAGGTGCAATTCGTACAGGCAAGGCAGGATGTGTGCGTGGTTCGTTCCCCGTACTCACTAGTTTTCAAAATATTGAATGGTTTCTTAGTATCCTCCAAAGGTGACCAGTGAGGTTTTACACGTATAAACTGTAAATCTGAAAATAATTGATATATCTCAAACTATTGAAGTTATTCATCTTATTGATGATCAAATTGCCTTATCTTTGGCCAGAGGTAGTCCCTTCCAGATGCCTCTTGAGTCCTTTGGAAGAATATCCATTTGTTTGATGACTTTCTTGATTTTTGGTATAATAAGCTGTTGTAAGCTTCCATTTCTCCAAGAGCCTCTCCTCCTCCTCCTTCTTCTTCTTCTTCTTCTTCTTCTTCTTCTTCTTTTCTAACTTTATTTATTTATTTTGAGAGTGAGAGAGAGAGAGTAAGGGCAGGGAAGAGAGAGAGGGAGAGAGAGAGAATCCCAAGCAAGCTCTGTGCTGACAGCGCAGAGCCTGACAGGGGGCTCGAACTCACTAAGTACGAGATCATGACCTGAGCGGAAGTCAAATGCTTTACGGACTGAGCCACCCAGGTGCCCCATGGCCTCTATTTCTTTTTTAATGGGAAATGATATTTAGAGACTACAATCTGGCTATTAGCGATACTCATTGCTACCAGGTTTATTCCTGTTTCCAGACCTTTCTGGTGGATAGAGCTAGAAAAAAAACTTAAGAGAAAATACATCATGAGGTTATGATACTTGTTTCTTACACACTGGAATTCTTAGTTCTTAGTCATTCACTTTATTTTAATAAATTATTTGGTTTATTTCACATATGTGTCTGCATTCCAATTTTATTATATAGTTAAAATACAGAATAGTTGAGATATATGTGTGTGTATATATATATATATATATACACATATACATATCTATATACATAGATATATACACAAAGACACACACACACACACATATATATATACACTTCAAAATGGCAATGCCAATATGATTATTAACAATAATATTGTTGAAACAGCTTAAGATTTCTTTGTGACTCTTTTAGTCCTTGGGATATATGTATATATATGTGTGTGTATATATAAGTATCTCCCACTAAAGATGTACAATCAAACTACTAGGTTTTAAAGTCATCTGACATAATTTTTGTCTATATGGTTAAGCCACTGAATTTATATACATTTACATCATTTTCTTTTGCTTTCAACATTTTGGGGGGGGGCGGGGAATATGGTTTTGTTTTTGATTGAATTTTGTTTCCGAAGACATTCAGAGGACTCCTAAGTCAAGCCTATGAAATAAAGATCGCCTAGTTTATATTGTCTCCTTTGTCGTCTGGTTTCCTCCCTAGGTAACACACAGGTAACAATTTTGATTAGTTTTTTGGTTCCTCCTTTCATTAAAAATGTAAAGTTATAGGTTTGCAGGCAATTTTCCCCTGTCCTAGGATGTAAGGTAACGTACCTTATATGCCATTTCTCCATTTTGCTTTTTTCACTTAACAACAGATCCTAAAGATCTTTTTTCTCAAAAAATTTTTTTGACATTAATTTATTTTTGAGAGAGAGACAGAGAGAGACAGAGAGAGAGAGAGAGAGACAGACACAGTACCCAAAGCAGACTCCAGACTCTGAGCTGTCAGCACAGAGCCCAACACGGGGCTCGAACCCACAACTGTGAGATCAGGACCTGAGCCAAAGTCAGACACTTGACCGACTGAGTCATCCGGGCATTGCCCTAAAGATTACTTTAGAGTAGGGTGTAATAGTATATCTCATTCCTTTCTGAGATGCAAGGTTCTCCGTGGTATGGATTTGACGGGGCCACGGTTTCTTCAACTTGTCCCGTAGTGAGGCACATCTGGGTTGTTTTTTCCCGTCTTTAGCTGTTACAAGGAGTATTGTAACAAATAGCTTCGTGCGTAGACCTTAGTGTATTTTTGCCAGCCTATCTCAGGGATATTTTCCTGAGTGGGATTGCTAGGTCAAAGGATAGAGTGCATACGTAATT
Source organism: Lynx rufus (assembly GCF_022079265.1). NCBI lineage: Eukaryota > Metazoa > Chordata > Mammalia > Carnivora > Felidae > Lynx > Lynx rufus. Next base: position 9,278,120 of record NW_025814823.1, read on the forward strand.
TGGTTGAATATTGCCAAATTCCCCTTCAGAGGAGCTGCGTTAGTCTGTGTTCCCACCGGCGGTGTATGAGAAGGCCTATTGTCCCACAGCCTCACCAACAAACTTCTGGATGTTTGCCAGCATAACAGATGAAAATGGTATTTTTATTCCATTCTAATTTGCATTGCTTTTTCTCATTTCACTAGTTTTAAAGGGAGAAGACACGGAGAAGTCTGAATACAAATTTGTACGTTTGGTGTTAAGTGGATGTTTGCCCCTCTAAGCCCAAAGCTCCGTAAAGGTAGGCCAGAGGCTGTTTGGCTCACTCTTGCATCTCTAGGGCCGAGCCCAGGGCCTGACGCGGAGGAGGCACTCGCCAGTGTGTAATGAAAAGGGTGAAGGAATGAATGAATGAATGAATGAATGAAAGACAGGAACTGCTTTTTGGCCCATCTCATAACGACACTAGGCTATCTTCAACACCTTCCCTTCACCTTTTCCTTCTCACACCTATAATTAAGGGAGCCCTTTGGAAGTCCCAATTAAACGTGAGTTTCACACGAAAAATAAAGTCGCAGAAGGGACTTGCCTCATACCCCGTCCATGAGGTTAATGGGTTGCGTGTTTTTAAGTAAGGGGTGGGGATGGGGTACAGCAAGAAAATGTTACTACTGTTGACAGATACTGGGCAGACCAGCTTGGCCAGGTAAGCACTGGCACAGGAATGATGAATTGCTGGTTTAAGGGAGGCGATAATCTCCATGCAAATTCCCTGCCTCTTCATTCCATCCCATTCACAGACTCCCAGAATTGAAAGCAACTTCAGGGCTCATTGGCTCTTGCCCCCTGGTCAAGGGCATTCTGGCACTCATCCAGCCTGTCCTTCCTTGTCCGTCTGGAGCGCATCTCAGAGGGCGGTCCTTGCTACCTGCGGCTGGACTAAGTCTAAAGGCTCCTTGGCATATAGCCCTCCAGAAAAATTCGTTATCTTACCATTTGTATTTATCTGTCTCCTGCCCCCCATCCCCTCCCCGAAAATCTCAATTAGCTTTACCCTTTCCTTAAATAACATGGCCCTTCACATGAAGACTCACTCCTAAAACCTCCACCCCTTCTTCCCAGCTAGACACTATCCAAAGCTACATTTCCTTGACCCCATCAAAATTAAGGATTTCCACTTAATAAAAAAGTCATGGGGGCGCCTGGTGGCTCAGTCGGTTAAGCGCCCGGCTTCGGCTCAGGTCATGATCTCGCAGTTCGTGAGTTCCAGCTCTGTGTCGGGCTCTGTGCGGACAGCTTGGAGCCCTGGAGCCTGCTTCAGATTCTGTGTCTCCCTCCTCTCTCTCTGCCCCTCCCCTGCTCGCACTCTGTCTCTCTCTCAAGAATAAATAAACATTAAAAAAAAAAAATTAGGGGCACCTGGGTGGCTCAGTCGGTTGAGCGTCTGACTTCGGCTCAGGTCATGATCTCACGGTTCGTGGGTTCGAGCCCCGCAACAGGCTCTGTGCTGACCTCTTGCTCAAAGCCTGGAGGCTGCTTCGGATTCTGTGTCTCCTTCTCTCTCTGCCCCTCCCCCGCTCACACTTTGTCTCACTCTGTGTCTCAAAAGTAAATAAATGTAAAAAAAAAAAAATTAAACAAAAATTAAACAAAAATCATAGATGCAATGAAAAGGCAAATGACACATCAGGAAAACACATTTAAAATGTCTAAACCTGGGGCGCCTGGGTGGCGCAGTCGGTTAAGCGTCCGACTTCAGCCAGGTCACGATCTCGCGGTCCGTGAGTTCGAGCCCCGCGTCGGGCTCTGGGCTGATGGCTCAGAGCCTGGAGCCTGTTTCCGATTCTGTGTCTCCCTCTCTCTCTGCCCCTCCCCCGTTCATGCTCTGTCTCTCTCTGTCCCAAAAATAAATAAACGTTGAAAAAAAATTAAAAAAAAAAAATAAAATAAATAAAATGTCTAAACCTGGGGCGCCTGGGTGGCTCAGTCGGTTAAGCGTCCGACTTCGGCTCAGGTCATGATCTCACGGTTCGTGGGTTCGAGCCCCTCATCGGGCTCTGTGCTGACGGCTCAGAGCCTGGAGCCTGCTTCGGATTCTGTGTCTCCCTTTCTCTCTGCCCCTCCCCTGTTCATGCTCTGTCTCTCTCTGTCTCAAAAATAAATAAAACATTAAAAAAAGAATTACAATGTCTAAACCTGACACGGTACAAATATCTACAGTGTCTAAGGAATTTTTGCAAGTCAATTTTTCAAAACCTGAATAGATCAATAGGCCAAACACTGGTCAATTCACACAAGAGGAAACCCACAATGATAAGCAAATAAGAACCGTAATAAGCCATGACTTTATACCTATCTGGCTGGAAACAACGAGAAAGTTGGCCGATGACAGACAGGTCATGGCAGGGCTGTAAGGAATACAGGACTGTCTTGTGATGCTGGTGGGAGTATAGATGGGGGGCAGCCCTTCTTTAGGACAATCCAGCGGTACTCGGGCACGTGCACTTACCTAGGACCCGGAAACCATATTCCTGGGAATGCTGCCAGAGAAAGTCTCACACTGGTCTCTGCAGGAAGGTGCATGGAGATCCTTGCCGTGACCTTGATGGTGGGAACTGAGACTTGAAGGCACTCCAGCTGTCCATCACTAGGGGAATAAGGAAGGGACATGTGGTACGGAACAGAACACAGAAGCAAGGAGAAATGAAGCAGGGGTGTGGTCAGTTCTCATTACTCGTGGCAGTTGCGCTGTATAAAGTCGCCACAAACATGGAATTAGCAAATACTCAACCTTTGCTCCTAGAGGAAATACCGAGTTGGAGGTTCCTACAAGCCTCTAGTCACAACAATTTTTTTAAAAAGGGTTTTTTTTTTTTGATGTTTATTTATTTTTGAGAGAGAGAGAGAGAGAGAGAGAGACAGAGTGTGAGCAGGGGAGGGGCAGAGAGAGAGAGGGAAACACAGGATCTACAGAGCCTGATGCGGGGCTCGAACCCACAAACTGTGAGATCATAACCTGAGCCGAAGCCGGGCGCTTAACTGACTCAGCCACCCAGGTGCCCCGGTCACATTGTTGGTCAGCTCATCAACACATAACCTTACTTTATGTGGTTTTTTTTTTTTTTCTGTTTAAAGACACCTTATTTAATCCATATTGTTGATTCATTGGACAGCATTCAATGTTAACATTGAACTCATGGCTAACAGCTCTGTAACCCATGCCTGAAGGAAGCTTATCTACGTGAATTTTCTGCAAGGCATATCGCAGGCTTCTTACACTGAGGAACTCTAGACAGCCCTTCAGCACTATGTTTGGGACCATTTTATACAGCAAACCCATCAAAAATGCACAGAAATATGAAAAACTGAGCCCCAAATAGACCACCCAAGGGACTCTGGATTACACAGTATGAGAGCTGAAACCGGAAAGCAGAGTGTGTCTTTGTTCTATCGCTGCTGAGAACGTATCTGTCGGTGACTCACATTTTTTTTCTTTACCCTGCTCATGTCCGTGAATGACCATGGACATGCTCTCAAGCTCCTCAAGTATTGATTTGGGGGTTACAAATAAATTTTCGTGAGTAGGTGAATTTGCAAACACAGAATCTGAGAATAATGAGGATTGATTGTATACTTAGCAACCCTATTAGTTCTCACCATCGAGAATTGAATGAAAAAAGCCAGAGAGAGAATCAGATACACGGTACAGTACTATTTGTGTAAAAATGTGTACAAAGCAGCATCACACGGTTTTCAAGAGCCCACACATCTCAAGGGATACACGTCACCCCCTTAAAATGGTTGCCTCCTGGGCGAGGGAGAACAAAACAAGGAAATACATGAATCAACAAATTAGAGACATCAGTGTGCCCAGAACGGAGTGTGACTAACTTACTGCCCTTTTCCCACCTCCCCTTTCTGCCACTCCGTGCTTTGCGATGGGCCCTGAATCCCCATATTGTTGGCCCTTCCCTTCTCCAGGCTGAGATTCTTGAGGACAGGGACTCTGTCTTTCCTGTCTGAATATCATCCTTCTAGAATAGTTTCTGGCATATTTTATTTATTTGCTCTTACTTAGGTTTTGATTTATACCCCTACGCCATTTCCAAAAGGATTCAGGACTGCAGCCCATTAAGGCTGGATGCGTTTGCCGAGTGAATACAGGCACGAGTCCCTGAATGAACAGATGAATGGGTGATTCCCAGGGCTTTTCCGTCGCATTCTGATCTCCTCCTTAGAATAAGTCCCAACATTACAAAAGGAGATGGCTCGTGCTGAGGAAGCTCTTGTGTCCATTGAAAGAGGCTCTCCCAAGTCGCGATAATGCCAACTCGCATTGCATTGGCATTTTGGACACTTACTGATGATTCATATTCAGCTTGATGTAACTCAAACCTTCCAAGTCTTTTCCCCATGAATCACATTTGTGTAGTTGGCTTTTTTCTTAACCTGCTGGAAGTTATTCTTTTAGATAAAAGCTAGATGATAGATAGATAGATGATAGATAGATAGATAGATTTCGCTTTAAACCATCAATGCAGAATATTAAATTGGTTTAAAATTTATTTCTGTTTTCCAGTATATTGGCCGTTCCCTCCCCCCAGTTCTGTGTCACCTAAGGTTTAAGTTGTTGATAAAGCCTAGGACGACAGAATAGCCTTGTGACAGGACATGCGTCACCTCTGGGAATGCTGGCCTCTGTTATTTCTTGTAGACATGTTACACCAATCTTCTGTCACTTAGATTGAATTTCTCTTTCTCTCTTTCTCACATCACCCTTCAGGAGAAGGATAGTGTGAAAACTTTGTAAGATGCCCATCTGAAATCCAGGTATGCTCTCTCCGCACCGACCCTTGGATCTATCAACGTGATCCTGTGCCATTGAGTCAGGGAGTTGGAAACACATGCTCCATTGTTGTATAACACAGCACATCACCAATAGGGAAACAAGGTGACACAAGCACTCACAGTGAGTATTTATGAGTACTCACACAAGTACCTGCACGAGTACTCACAAATGAGTACTCACACAAGGACCCGAAGCATCCAGGTCAGGGAGATGGTCAGCGATAGTACCTGGACTCAAAGCTTGGGCTCGTAACTCCATGCACGAGGGACTTTACAAAATGTCCTGTCACTGCAAGAGAGATCAAGCTGACGCCTGGTGACTGCTCCTTGCTTTTCCTCTATCGTTTGATTTTTTTAAGTTAATTTATTTATTTTGAGAGAGAGAGAGAGTGCACGCACAAGTGGAGGAGGGTCAGAGGGAGAGAGAGAGAGAGAGAGAGAATCCCAAGCAGGCTCCACCCTGTTAGCATAGCGCAGAGCCCGATGGGGGCCTTGAACCCACGAACCCGTGAGATCATGACCTGAGCCTAGATCAAGAGTTGGACGCTTAATTGACTGAGCCACCCATGCACCTCTTTTGATCAATTATTTATTAATTTTTTTAAGTTTATTTATTTATTTTGAGAGAGAGAGAGAGGTGCATGCATGCATGAGTTGGGGAGGGACAGAGAGAAGGAGAGACAGAATCCCAAGCAGGCTCTGTGCCATTAGCCCAGAGCCCACCACGGGGCTTGGACTCACAAACCGTGAGATCATGACCTGAGCTGAGATCAAGAATCAGACGCTTAACCAACTGTACTACCCAGGTGCCCCTCAATCTTTTAAATAAATCTACCCTAGAGTATTATTGGGGCTTCGTTTGATATCAGAAGAACTAAAGCCCAGGGAGTGTCCAGGGCTTTAAGTAAACTAAGTCCCTAGACCAGATACATTGCATTCCAGCATACAAAAGCAACCTTTCTATGGGATCCTATTAACACGGTGGGCGAAGGCCATAGCCCGAGCACAATTTTTGGAGAAGATTGAAATTGAGTGGACTTCTTTGAGGAATGGGAAGATTTTGACAGAAAGAAAAGCCTTTAAAATGGAAAATTGGAATGGCAGTACAGAGCTGGGAATGCATGGTCTGGACAATTACAAGGGGCAAAGGGACAGATGGGTCCACCTAATTGGAAAGGACGGGGTTAATCAGAACAGCGGGCTCCAGAGGCTCTAACTCCAGGCATGTTTCTCTCTGTCTCTCATCTGTGCTCAGTTTGCCCTCTCCTTTTTCAGAAAGGTCGCCCCAGAGACTGGCAACCTCAGCTATCACAATCCTAGCGGGAAAAGAGTGGCTTTTTGCCGATAACTCCAGAAATGTCCCAAGAAGGGCTCTCATCGGCTCCCCTCAAGGGAGTATCTTGAGTTGCTGGATTTAGCAAGTGAAAATACAGGATGCCTCATTAAATCTGAATTTGAGATTAAAAAAATGAATAATTTCTTAGTATAATTATATCCCCTGTAATATTTGGGACATATGGAAGAAATTACTTATTTACCTAAAATTCCAAATTTAAATTGGAATGCAGTTAAATAAGCATCCTGTATTTTACCTGGCAGTCTTATCCATGCACCAGTCCCTGTGGCCAGACAGATGAGGCACTTAACTAGTCTACCCTGGGTCACATGCGCATAACTGTGTGAGTTCTGCCCCATCCATTTGTCCCGTCCCCATTGTTCCATTCTACATATAAGGGAGCTGAATCACCAGAGGCCGGTCATTCCCTCAAGACCGCAAATAGAGTGGATAGAATCTGGCAGAATTTGGGGAGTCCCTTTTTGGGCCTGCTCACCGTCTTCCTGAGAACTCTGTGTTTTGGGAATCGTATTATTAGCTCTCTATAACGCAGCATTTCAGCTTAGAGAGAGGGGACCAATTCCTATGGACGCTCAGGGTGTATCTACATTTTTGTTTCTGGCAAAATCCCTAGTGAGGTGTTCTGTTGAAAGATAGGAATCTTTTCTTTTTTTTAAAAAAAAAAATTTTTTTTTCCAACGTTTATTTATTTTTGGGACAGAGAGAGACAGAGCATGAACGGGGGAGGGGCAGAGAGAGAGGGAGACACAGAATCGGAAGCAGGCTCCAGGCTCCGAGCCATCAGCCCAGAGCCCGACGCGGGGCTCGAACTCACGGACCGCGAGATCGTGACCTGGCTGAAGTCGGACGCCCAACCGACTGCGCCACCCAGGCGCCCCTGATAGGAATCTTTTCTGAAGGTGGATTTAAATCATGAAGGAAGGGGAGCTGGAGGAGGAGTCGGCAGACTGGAGGTTCAGTCCTGGTCTTGCCTGTGACTTCAGGTTCCCTGTTGAGACGGGCTGGGGACAAAGGCTGCCATGCCTCGTGAAAGCTGAGAGCCCGTGTCCACCAGGCACTGTACAAAGTGCCTCACCGCTATCCTAAGCGAAAGGTCTCCCTGAAATAAAGGAGCCACATCCCAGGGCCATCTTTCAAACATAGTCACCACAGGTTATAATAATTTCCTGACAAATGGAAGTAAAACATCTTGAGGAGAAGACTTCCTGTTCTAATTTGCCTACTAACTTCTCACGTGCCCCAACGCCTTCCTTGTCCTCGTAAGGCAAGTGTTAGAATCCCCATTTTCCAGAGGAGACAACTTTGACTCCGTAGTTTCTTACCCAAAGTAAAATCTGTTAACTGGCACAACAGAGATTTAAAGCCAGAAGGGCCTGATACCAAAATGCTATGTTCTTCTCCTGCACCGGACCTGCACCTCCAGGTGACGATGGGGAGGGAACCGAGATGGTGGGTGTTGACGTGGCGCGGGTCCCCTGCAACGCCACACAAACATGGGACCCGCTGCTAAGCTTCACCACTCGGCGGGACGATTCGCCTTACTGACAATCTTCTCCTGATGGAGGACAAGCCGTTGTGCTACGTGGCCTTTGGAAAGTACCCCGCCCTCCACAGCGGCCATGACCGGAGAGCACGCAAGGAGTCCAAAGATGGCGGAGAATCGGGGCCACGGCTGAATCAGATCAACTGACAGAGGAGAGCAGTAATGGCCAAGCTTATTGCGTGCATGAGCACCGCATCTCAGACAATCCTGTACGCACGTGCAATTCTTTTTCCTCCAGGCCTCACTTTGGGACAATAAAGCACTCAAGTGAAAGTTGCACGGGCTTGTAGCTCTTCAGCCTTGTCTGGCCCCTGTCCCTCAAGGCCTCTCCTCCACGGCAGCTTCTGTTCCTGCCCCTCTGTCCCCGTTATCCACACTCTAATGTTCCCGCCCCTGGAGTGCTCTGCCCGCCACAGGGGTGCTCCCAGCCTGTTCCCTAAGTGATTCTGGCTCTTTCGGAGGAGGCTTAGAAACTCCACAGGTCTTTGACGTTTCTTTTATGTGCAAGGAGTTCAAGCACGTAAGCAATCTTCCCTTATTTTCTCCTTAGTGACTCAGAAACAGAGGAGGGGGATGCTCTGAGCTCCAGCCCCCGCCATGCAACAGCACCGGGTGGCCCAAAAGTGGCTTAAAGGAGTAAACCACGCCTCCCCCCGACCCCCGTGATTTCCATCATGCGCCCCCAGAACCAACCAACCCCAGAAGCAACAATCGAAGCAGAAGCCGCATGCCTGCTGTGCACACTCAGAACCCCTTCCCCCACCCCTTCCGAGCACACCACTGCCCTCCGCCCTCCCGGTTAGAGATCACCGCTGCCGAAGTCACGCAGGCAGCTCCCCCAAAGCCCCTCCTTCCCAGCGTGCATCGGTTGCCCCTGTTAAAGGCCAGGTGTCATTTTACCTGCTTTTTGCACTAACCTGAGGGGAGCTCTTGCAGTCCCCCCACCCCTGTAAGCCACAGATGTGACATGACATCTCCTCTAGCAACTGAAGTGACTGTCGCCCGGCAGATTCTGATCAGCAGTCGTAAACGTTAGCAGGCTCCTGTAGGTCAGACCTGAAGAGCAGGCCAAGGGCAGGGCCGTGGGCCCGAGTATCGCACAGTCTGAGAGCGGGGCCCCACACCCGGCCCTGAGCAGAAAAGACCGCTGCCCGGCCTCCCCCGGCCATGACCTTCCGGAGGCACGCCAGCGCCTGGCGCATGGAGGTCATGTGATGAACGGCTGTGGAGTCGAACGCTCCAGAGGCCTGAAAAGTGGGCCTGTTGTTAAAGGAAATGAAGAAAATCGATCTCATCTAAGATGCCCTGATTTGCACAACAACCACAAAAGGGAACCTAGTTTGAATTTTCGGGGCTATTTTTAGGAGCCAGGGAAGTTGAGAACAACACTGAGGAGCCCCGGCTGAACTCTGGCCCTGACCAGCCCCTCGGTCTCCTTCCTGGTAAGCTCTACGCGAACCCTAAGTGAATCCAGCCCTGTCATGCTGTAACGCTGATTTTGAAGTTGTTCGAAAAGATACACACACGTAGGTACACGGATTTTTTTTTTTTTTTCTTTCTCGTTGGTAAAGTAGCCGATTTTAGGGCCTCGGGCCACTCTGACCACAAGTACAAAACCTTCGTTTTAAGGGCCCATACGGTTTTTGACTTTGCATGCTATAGTGGAGGCGTTGTGGCCTGCCGGAAAGAGCCAGGAGCAAAGAACCCAGATATCAGCATCCTCGCCGCCTCTCTCAGACCAGCTGACTCCGAGCTATGGGGCAGTAACTTCGCAGCTCTGAGTCCCATTTTCTTCGTCTACCAAATTTAAGAGGCTTGGATTACAGGAGCTTTGAGGTCAGTTACTACTGGCTTTCCCCATAAGTCGGACCCTCCCAAATGGCGTGACTGGTGTTTTGAGATCACCTTCTCCTCCCTCTTCTCCATAGCCCTTCCTCCAAGGTTAGCAGCGGAGAGCAACCCCCTGCGTGGGCACCGGGGCTGTGTAAGAACCGGGCCGAGGGCTGCGGAGGAACGAGGGCCCAGGGGTGGTGGCCGAAGGGGAGTCCCTACCCGCCACCAGGAGCTGTTAATTTGCTTTTAGCGGTTGTATCTTATTTAGCTCATGTAAGAGCCACTTCCTGGATCAAAGCAAAGTGTCATCAGAGAAGGAACACACACCGTGGGGTGAAAGAAGGAAGAGGTTCAGCCTCCCTTGGCGCTTGCCAACACCTGCTACTCCAGCACAATGGAGAAAAGAGGTTGCTTCCCCGGACAAGCTCCTGGGAGTCTGGAGGGAGCTGAAATTCTTTTTAAACTGTCATACTCCAATGAGGGAGATGCTGCTGCTGTAAATAAAATACCCAAAAGCCTGGGGACTAGGAACAGGGAAATTTAATGCATTGGTTTGAGATTCTTAAGTGAAATTCAGGGGAGAATAATCAGGGCAAGAAAGGGCGGGGGGGGCGGGGGGGGGGAGGGTAATGAGCTGGGAGCAGTCTTCCTGGCTCCGGCGAGATGGCCTGAGCCGGTGAGCTTTCTTGAAACCAGAAAGCAAGTGACAGAAGGAGGTGGGAATCTTGGGCTCCCTCCCCAGACACTGCTGCTGAGGCCGATCCAGGGCAGGGGCCGATACCTGGCGTGCGGGGTGGGGTGCAGAGAGAACGCCAGCCTTCCCAGCTCCGTCACTCTCTCCTGATGCCTCCCTTGTCATCAGCTCTGATGTGGCATTATTATTTCTTGAAGACTTTAAAATACTATTTTTACCCCGAGCACACTTTTTTTTTTTTCCCTTCCAGAAGGAACAAAAGGATCACAACCCACATGCTCCTCAAACTGGCAGTCCTGAGGAAAGGCAGGGCTCAGATTTACATGTTGAGGGAGCTCTAGCCCCACGTTCCACCCCCTCCTCATTCCCACGGAAACGCAACTGAAAGGAGTGCCACGGGCTTGGTATTGTGAGATACACAAGCAAAACTAGTACAAAATGATGAATGATGGGGCTTCACAGCCAGTGTGATTATCAGCAGCAATTTTGGCCGTTAACAATTAGTGTTATATTTCTACTCATAGAAGAGGGGCATTCTCTCTTTCTTTGTGCTCTCTCTCACACATGTTTCTTTCTCTCTCTCTCTCTCTCTCTCTCACACACACACACACACACACACACACACACGGTTCGGTAGTCTGGTTTATTCCACCACAAAAACTCTGTTCTGCTTTTTCATAGTTCATATTCCCAACATCCCTTAAAATTTTCTGAGGCAACTAATTAACTATTACGGGTCACTGGGCAGTTTAGGAAAGTCTACAACTTGCACTCACCACTTTTTCTTTTCCTTCATATAACAGGGGCTTAGGGATCTTGTTTAGAAACATCAATATGGTGTTTGTGTTTTCCTTGTCCCCCCACATGACTAGGCTGGAGTTTGATAGTAGAAGTATTTATCTCTGATGTGTACGTAAGAGAAGAAGAGATTTAAATATATGTATATATTTGTGTGTCTTTTTTTTAAGAAAAAAAAGCTGGTGTAAACCACACAACAGCCCCACAGTCTGTCTAAACTTTCTGAGTGTCTCTTAAAATGGAAAATATTAAGAGTATTACTCATACATTCATTTTAAAACTGGAAGGCAAAAGGAGAGGGGATGATTCATTCCAACCCCGGAGACAAAGAACAAATCAAAGCCAGAATGACTTCTTCTCCCAGGCCTTTGAACTCTGGGTGAAGGACTTGGTGTTGCTGTGGGAACCGCACTTGGGCCATCCCCCAGGCCCACTCAGGCCTCACTGCCCTCTCCCAAACCCTGGTCTCACCACTGCCACCCTCACCTGAGCCCAGTCCCTACTCCTCTGAGAGTCCTCGGATAGTAGCTGGCTGAGACCTCGCATGCGACAGACAGCATGTCTTGGCTCTTTACGAAGGGGCTCCCTGAGCACCTGCTTCCTGGTGCCCTGGGGAGAGCTGGAGCCAGGATCCCCTGCCGGGGGTCATGCTCATCATTACTGCTTTCCTTCTGACACTCTCCCTGATGCCCTGGAAATCGCCTATCAGTCGCTGTGGGGCCCAGTAGACGGTCTGGCTGAGCGCCTGAGACTTCCTGGCCCTCCAATCCACACAGCCCTTAAGAAGCAGAAACAAGGGGCGCCTGGGTGGCGCAGTCGGTTAAGCGTCCGACTTCAGCCAGGTCACGATCTCGCGGTCCGTGAGTTCGAGCCCCGCGTCGGGCTCTGGGCTGATGGCTCGGAGCCTGGAGCCTGTTTCCGACTCTGTGTCTCCCTCTCTCTCTGCCCCTCGCCCGTTCATGCTCTGTCTCTCTCTGTCCCAAAAATAAATAAAAACGTTGAAAAAAAAATTTTAAAAAAAAAGAAGCAGAAACAAGAAAGGCCCTGAAGATGAATGAAAAAAAAAAAAAAAGAAGAAGAAGAAGAAGAAGTACAGATATGGCTTAAGGAAAACCCATTATTGGATATTTGCTGTGAAGAAATAATAAATCAAGGTAATGATCCTTTGAGCAGACACCTGATAACATTTTTTGGTAAAGATAAGCCAGTGTACCTTATAGAAGGATATTAAACAGATCCGTCAACCCCAGGCAAACTACGTTTGCTAATAAACTGACAATTAATAGATAGCCCAGAAGATAAACACCATCCAGGGATGGGCTGCTAAAAGGCTAGTGTTTAAAAGCAAGGAGAAAATGAAATTGAAGGGTCAAGTACCCGATAAGAAAGGGCTCCAGCCACAAGTATCAGACTCTGAATTCCCTTTACCAGAAAAACCCCAATTTCCCCTTGAAATGTCTGGCTTGTGAAGGGCTAATCCTGCTTCAGTGTTTTTGTTTTAAAGGAAGCAACGTCCAGTTTGTTGTTGACTTTCTAAACACATAACGGCACCTGGAAAGATCGTATATTACTGTAAAATAGCATGACTTAAGGCAACCTCCCAGGAACATGCAGAGCCCATACATCTGAGGCACTTTCTCCTTGGTTCTTTGTTCACAGCCGGAAACGGTGTTGAGCCAGGGTTCGACTGCAAGCTCATCGGCGCATTTATTAACTGCGGTTTCGGTTTGTGAGTCTATGCCTCATGCTAATTGTTTAAGTAGGAGCTTCTTTTCGATCGCGTTCCATCAGGAACTACTGATTTTCGCGATGCTCTGATTTCTACACGCGGGTTCCTTTTTCAGATGTGATGGGCAGCCAGGCAGGCAGGGGAGGGCCCTCCGTAAAGGAAGCGAGCGCATCCCCGGAACAGCATGGCTCATTGCCCCCATCCTTCCATTGGCCCAACCTCCTCCTCACTACAGCTGGGCCACAGCAGCCACTCTTGACATGAAATCACTCCTTGTCACCAGTGTTGCTAGAACGGTCTCCATGCCAACTCCTGCTCTCAGGCCCCCGGGAGTGCCACTGGAACGCTGCGGAAGGCAGGTGTGCGTTGTCTTTGTTGGCCTCGGCCTCCAACGCGTTTGCCAAACAGGCAGGTGATCAGCTGGTGCCCTTTGTCCGACCAGCACCTTCTTTCCGGCAGGCTTGCCCAGCAGGGGTGAGCCCGAGGAGGTAGCCTCTCCGTTTCTCAGCTCCTCTCTTCTCTGGTCCTCAGTCCTTGCCCTCCTCTGCCTTCTCAGCAGGTATACATGCATCACCCTCACCTGAGTCGTGGCCAGGCAAAGCGTTCCCTGTTTCTTCCACTTGTGCCCTCTCTGGAATCAAGGAGAGGCTTCCTGTGGGGTTACAGACAGGCCACTCCGTGTTGGCTGTGCCTTCGCAATCCCACCCCTACTTTGACTTTTGCGCCGCCTTTGGGTTTGGCCTATTGGCCCTATCTGGCACTCTGGTCCCCCGGCAACAGTCCCCTCTGCCTGACTCCCTCCCAGAGGAGGTTGCCCTGTCCTCCGCCCTCCAGGTGCGTTGCTAGTTCCCGTCTTGAGAGCAGATCATTGTCTGTCTAGCGTCACCTTTGCAGATTGTCCCCGGATGTCCTTGTCTGCCTGACATCCAGGTCCTGACCTCAGCTTGCGGTCTCTGTCGCTGTGTTCGTCCCTTTGAGGGGACTCCTTTTCTTTGTTCTAGAATTCCTAAGGCTAAATATTTGGCCGAACTACCCAGGGAAGGTGATCTTCCCTGCCCAGGTGTGCCTCTGAAGCTGGGTGGGTTCCCCTGACTCAGCTTGACGGGTGGCTTGTCTCGCTCCCTTCCTGTCTGCCCAGCGATGTGGGGGGTACTGGGCCGGAGCCACGACCTGGAGCTGGCCTTCCGTGTGGACAACACACGGGAGGACACATCAGTGCAGCCTGAGATAGGGAGGTAAAGGTGGCCCAGTCCCCTGGTCACTTGAAAAGTCAGACTCCTGGCTCTATGAGCCCCCTCCAAATTTCTGCAACAGCCATCTCCTGGAACGTTCCCAGATCGGCCGACGAGGGGCTGAAGATGTGGCCGCCTGGCTAGCACGGGCCACTTGCCACGCTGGCCTGAATGTGCTCTCGTTCACAGCGTTAGCGTTCAGATGCGGTATCCGGGATGCCCCGATGCCATCGAGTCCTTTCATACCCACTCCTCATTAGCACACGTTCTCCTTTCTCTCCATTGTAAGAGAGATAATATAGCCGCGTTCTGATTAATAGCGGAACAGCCACTGTTGTCCATGGCAACAGACTGCATTGGAAGGTGCTGTTTGGTAAACACAGTGAGTTTGAATTGTGTGGGTGTGGGCTCACTGTACCTGGGGTGGGGTGGCTCGGGGGGCGGGGGGGGTGGCCCCTTGTGGGATCTTCGCTAGACCTCTTCTCCGTGGAACTGAGGATCTACATGCAGACATGTCTTGCGTGCACAGAGAAAGAGCCTAGAACAGGTGCCCTGAGAACATTTCCCACCATCAAAGGGGAAGACAGGGAACTGGCCATTGGGAGTATTTAGTAAGTGCCAAGGTAAGGTCTTTGCACGCGTCCTCTGTGCAATCACCTGGCTCTCCCAACAACCCTGTGCGGTAGCTATGGGAAGCCCATTTCCCAGATGAGAATCCCAGGGTTCGGGGAGGGTCCAGCAGCCGGCCCAAGGGTTTGCGTGCTGGCCCTGCACTAGCCAGCCGTGTGACCCGGGGCAGCCCGACGGGTGCTACCTTTGGGATCAGAACCAGGCCCATCCGACCCGTATCCATAACATCCCACTACATCGTGAGCGGGGACGTTTTCTCGAGCCTGGCTTCTCTCGTCCCGACCTCTCCCGCAAGCCCCAGCGTTCTAAGCAGCGTTGCCCTTCTCCTGGGGAACGTGGCTTCCAGTTCAGTTATTATCAAGGGTCGGTGGATATTTGAGACCAGCAGGTTGCTCGCGGACACTGTAGCTTCCGCGGAGGCGGGGTGGAGAGTATCTAGAAGCGAAGGCTTTTATTTTTTTTTTTAAATTTTTTTTTTTTTCAACGTTTATTTATTTTTTGGGACAGAGAGAGACAGAGCATGAACGGGGGAGGGGCAGAGAGAGAGGGAGACACAGAATCGGAAACAGGCTCCAGGCTCTGAGCCATCAGCCCAGAGCCCGACGCGGGGCTCAAACTCACAGACCGCGAGATCGTGACCTGGCTGAAGTCGGACGCCCAACCGACTGCGCCACCCAGGCGCCCCAGCGAAGGCTTTTAAACAGACGTGGCCAAGGGCAGGTTGACAGGTGAGGAAGTAGGCACAGCCATGGAAGCCACGAGAAGCTGAGAGAACGTTGCTGGCCGCTGGAGCAGGTGGCTTCGCGCAGCGAGTCTGTGAGAAGACTCCACGGTGCCTGGACGTGCCAGTCCGGGGCAAAAGCAATTAGGCCAGGAACGGCGGGACCCAGCGCAGGAAAAACACCGTGTGTTCCTTCCACCCTCAGCGTCCGATTATGTCTGTTTTCAGGCGGAGCTACTCTGAGCAGACTTGTACCCCGGGAGGGGACCGGAGTGGGGCCAGTCCCGATGGACAGGTCACGAGTCAGCTGCAAACCCGGGACGGCTGACGCAGGGAGAGGGCTGGGCCGGGGGCGGAAACAGGATCACTGCTCCGAGTTCTCTGGTGCCTCCAACAGCCGGCAAGGCCCTGGGGGCTAAAGGAGAACTCACACGGGAGCCAGAGTTGTTTGGGGTCCACAAAGTGTTTCATTACATGCTTGGAAACATCTCTAAGTTCACTCCATAGGGAGACATCAGTTCTTTTTTTTTTTTCATTTTTTTAAAATTTATTTTTGGGGAGGGGGGGAGAGGGAGGGACAGAGAGAGAGGGAGACACAGAATCCGAAGCAGGCTCCAGGCTCTGAGCTGTCAGCACAGAGCGCGATGCGGGGCTCAAACCCACGAACTGAGAGATCGTGGTCTGAGCTGAAGTAGGACCCTCAACCGACTGAGCCACCCAGGGGTGCCCCGAGGTGTCGGTTCTTAACCAGTCACGGGGAACGGGGCTCGGGATTTCAGGACAGCATGAGGTAGCAAAGAGCATGTGGGCTTTAGAAGTCAACAGACTCGAGCTTGAACCATGGCTCAGTCCCCAGCCACCAGTATGAGCTGAGACCTGGTTTCTTCAGCTGTAAAAGGGAGTGGCTCATCTTTGAGTTATCCCTAATAGATCGTTTGGGGAAGGTCAAGGTGGCCATTCAAGTCAGTGCTGCGTAGCCCAGGAGCCTGGACTGGCTCAAATCCTTGGCAATTTCCCGGGCCTATTCTAGACCCAGGGACTTCCCAGGGGAGTCTGGGGCCCAGCAAAACACGCAGGGTAACTCGCTGCCCAGCCAACTACTCTGAAACAAAGTCTACAGAAAAGAAAAATCAGAGAGAGTCATGGAGGGAGAAAAAAGGGAGGGGGGCCTCAGAGAAGAGCAACTTGTGGCGGAAGGGACAAACCTGAAAGCTGGCAGGGGCTTGCCCGCTGATTCGCCCTTGCGTTCACAGGCCAGCAGTTCTGCCTTGTGAGTTAAAATAGACCGACCCCCTAGAACAGGACGAAGCCTGGTGGATCAGCTTTCCAGCTGTAGAGGCCACTAGGGGATGCCTTGGGAACGCGTGGTTTTGCCTGGCACGTCAGTCTTTGCACATCACCGAACTCTTCAAGTTACGTGTGGTGCATTTGGTCATTCGGGTGTTTTTTTTTTTTTTGAAATTTTTTTTAATGTTTATTTACTTTTGAGAGAGAGAGAGAGACAGAGCACGAGTTGAGGAGGGGCAGAGAGAGAGAGAGAGAGAGAGAGGGAGACACAGAATCCAAAGCAGGCTCCGGGCCCCGAGCTGTCGGCCCAGAGCCCGACGTGGGGCTCGAACTCACGACCCGTGAGATCGTGACCCGAGCCGAAGTCGGATGCTTCGCTGACGGAGCCACCCAGGCGCCCCAGGTGTGGTCATTCGGGTTTTTCAACAATGTTTATTTATTTATTTTAAGAGAGAGGGGGAGAATGCAAGCGGGGAAGGGGCAGAGAGAGAGAGAGAATCCCAAGGAGGTTCCGCAGAGCCCAAAGCAGGGCTTGGTCCCACAAACCCCACAGCGCATGACCTGAGCCGAAATCAAAAGCCGGATGCTTAACTGACTGAGTGATCCAAGTGCCACAGTCATTCCGTTTTTTTTTTTTTTTAATTTTTTTTTTCAACGTTTATTTATTTTTGGGACAGAGAGAGACAGAGCATGAACGGGCGAGGGGCAGAGAGAGAGGGAGACACAGAATCAGAAACAGGCTCTGAGCCATCAGCCCAGAGCCTGACGCGGGGCTCGAACTCACGGACCGCGAGATCGTGACCTGGCTGAAGTCGGACGCTTAACCGACTGCGCCACCCAGGCGCCCCAAGTCATTCCGTTTTTATTGCACAGCTATTGTGTGCCAGAAAACGTGCTAAGCAGTGGGGCTAGCACAGCATGAGCCGACAGGTACAGGAGCAGAAGGGGAAGGTAGAGAGGGAGGGCGGAGAGGAGGGAGGAAATAGTTTACCTAATGTCTTTGCTGGTCTATTGATTGAAGCCTCAAAAAGGAAAGAGGAGAATATACCTGAGGCAATAATGGCCCATAGCAATGTTGGTATTGATGTCAGTTTTATTTTTAAATAACTGTACACGTACATAGAATCCAGGATGTTTGTTTCTGGAATTTTCTATCTGAGCTGTCAGAGATGAAAGCAACTAGGGCATGGTTGATACCCAGAAAGGCATAGCTGAGATTTGGGGCTGAAAACATGTGCTGCCGTTAGCATAGGCTCACTGAAAACTGGGATAGCTTGGCTTTGGCTAGAATTCTGGGTTTTTTCCTCCGTTCTCAATAGTGATTTTTAAAATGTGACTTGAGAATTAGACAGAGAAAGACGTTCAACCAAGGCTGCACATTTGATAAAGACGCCAAATCACTCTGTGGGGAGATTTATAATTCAGTCCACTACTGCTTTATGTCTAGAAGCAAACAAACTAAGTACTTTGTTGCTAAGGGGATTAATTAGTCAATATTTATAAAGGGCTTTAAAGGTTAAAAGTGCTCCATAAATGTAAAGTATTATTAATATCACTAGTAGTTCTACTGCTTTTATATCATGCGGGAAGACTTGTTCTTTAGCCTGGTTATGGATTCTTATGGTAAAAACGAAAAGGAGAACGAGAACAGCAAGAATTCGCAAAAGAACGTGGCTTACTGGCTTTGTCTACTTTGAAGGAATTTCCATAACTGAAGCCTTTTTTTTTTTTAGGTTTATTTATTTTGAGAGAGACAGAGACAGTGAGAGTGGGGGAGGGTCAGAGAGAGAGAGAGAGAGAGAGAGAGAGAGAGAATCCCAAGCAGGCTCCATGCTGCCAGCACAGAGCCCGAGGCAGGGTTCGAACCCACGAAGCCGTGAAATCATGACCTGAGCCGAAACTAAGAGTTGCACGCTTAAAGTGACAGAGCCACCCAGGTGCCCCATAAGAAGGCTTTCTTGACGTCTCATCCGACACAGAAATACACGGCCCACAGTTCTTTTTATTTGATATGTTGATATTGTGCCCCCCCGCCCCTGGCCTCTTCCATCAGTCTTGCTTTGTCTAGGCAAGCTGTTGGAGTTTTTCAAAACTGGGTCTTGCAGCAAGAGAAGTGGCTGTCTGTGGTCCCCTGCTGAATGCCAGACTGCCCAGAGAGGACACCCAAATTGGCCAGGCCCAAAGGGATCTGGCCTTCCTCACACAGCAGTCTGGTTGATGTGCAAATGATGTCTTGGTGGGTGGCTAGTGGGGGCAGCTTCCCTCACTGTCACATACAATGCACTGCGGGGCTTGGTGACAGCGTAGCCAGGTGTGACCGGGATAATCCCCAAGGCCTTTGGAACGTGAATTATTTTTTATTAACGTTAATACCTAAGGTGCGTGAAACAGACGAGGGAGGCCTTCTAGGGAGCCTCTGGTTACATCACATGTTGGTTTAAAGACCCAAGCACCGAGTCCAGGGGACTGAGGGCCTGAGTTGCACTGATGGGGAGAAAGTGGAGCCCTGGAACATTCTCAGGAAGGTCAGGAAAGTTTATTTTCAGCCACCTGTAATTCTGGCGGATGGCCCTGGAACAGAGGCCAAAGGATGCATGGGCCTGGTGGGGACGGCGATCATCGGTCCCTCCTTCACCACGTGCCCGGGCACTTCTTCGTTATCGAATGTATCATGTGCCCAGATGTTACCTGCCAGTCGACACCCTTTATGAGACTCAGAGGGAGTTAGGGTGAAGAAGGTACATAAACAGGATCAGAAAGTAAGCACGGTGGGTAGGGATGGTGGAAAGCAGACGTCGCAGAGCACGGGATCAGGTCTAGTATGGAACCGGCTTCTCTCAAGTTTCCAAACGAGGCTTCGGCTGCCCACAGGCCTGCGCACAAAATTCACTGACGAGGTATCGAGGATCCGTGTTTGCAACCGAGAAAAAAAAAAAAAATGCATGAGTACAGGAAACCATACGACCGAGCGTCAACCACCATTTTCCCGTGTCTTGCGAGGTGCTGCACTTCGCCCACATCCTGAGCTTCTAGGTTTTACGTTGACCGAGCGAAAGGTGCTATTTTTGGGAATGTGATGGAGCCTGAGGCAGATTCACAGACAAAACCATCTTTCAAATTACCAGGATCGTTCTGGTAGTCGCTGTCAGAGGCTTCCCTGCAGATGGCTGAGCTCTCAGGCTGTCTCTCGAAGAAGGTTGAAACGAGAACGGGTAGGTTCTGGGCTTGGCATTCGTTGAAGGTTCGCTGGCCAGGGCTCCTTTCCTGCTATTCTCCGAGACTCCATCATTTCCTAAGAGTCAGAAAGACCCACACAATGATGCCCGAAATCCTCTTGTCTTAGAATATTTAGCCATCACCCTTGACTCGTAGTGTCCGTGCAATTTTAACATCTGCCTCATGGCAAAAATACTGCAGTCACAGCAGGTCCTAAGATGCTGGACTGAATGTCAGGAGAAGGAGATGGGAAGGGACATCCGGTGGCAAACGTCTCACAGAGAAAGGAAAGTGGGGGCAAGCCAGTCACCCCCTCTCCCCTGTTGATGGGACTCTGTACCCTCCATCATGGGAAGATGGCCTCTAGGGTACGAAGAGGTAGAACCTGGAAGGGAATGCTAAATAGAGGTGTTCTCCATCGTCTGAGCCTTCCTTGTTCACGGCGCCCACTTTGGAGCGAGGCTGGAATTATCCATACCTTAGTTCCCAGACTGCCATCGTGTTCAGCGGGCTATGATAACATAAATAAAATCACTACGAATCCAGCAAGGCAGAGCCCCTTTATTCTCTTTTAAGACAACCCATGGGGCGCCTGGGTGGCTCAGTCGGTTAAGCGTCCGACTTCAGCTCAGGTCACGATCTCACGGTCCATGAGTTCGAGCCCCGCGTCGGGCTCTGGGCTGATGGCTCGGAGCCTGGAGGCTGCTTCCGATTCTGTGTCTCCCTCTCTCTCTGCTCCTCCCCCATTTATGCTTTGTCTCTCTCTGTCTCAAAAATAAATAAACGTTAAAAAAAAAAAAAAAAAAGACAACCCAGAACCCAAAGGGACCTGGCTGTTGAACACAGAGCTCCGGCACCCCTAACAACGTGAATCTGTCAGTCTGTCACCTCACCCTCGAGTTTTCACGTGTTCGCGTCAGCAAAGGCTGATGAAGAAGGCTGTCGCAAGTGACCACACAGCAGCGGAAATAGAGCTGATGTGTGTGTACGTGTGTGTGCCTGGGTGCCTGCAGGCACGCCCGCCCGCGTGTGCACATGCCTTTCTGTGCGTGCAGGTGTGTGTGTGTGTGTGTGTGTGTGCACGCGCGTGCACCTGTGCAATAAGAACGACAGGCCCTCGCAGGCAGCGCAGGATGCCGTGATGTCTCTGACCGCCGGTGGCCGCCCCGCCTGCCCGCCAGGCAGAGGAACGGGCTGCGTTTGCCACTATCAACTTCCTTGCTGCTGGGCCTCTTGCCTTGACCGTTTTTATTTCTGCTGCCCCGGTGGTAATCGTTTCTTATTTTTCTGTGTAGGTCTGCTCTCCCAAGTGAGACAATAAATTACTTGAGAAACCAAGATGGTGTCGTATGTGGGTGCGATTATGAGACCGATCCAAGGCAGCTCTTCCTGACCTTTGTTCAGACGACCCCCGACTCCCAGGTGGCTGTACAATTCCTGCTTCATTGTGGCTCCTGGAGTAAGCCAGGCCGTGTCTGCAGACTGTCATGAAGGGTCCAGACCCCAACAGCCAGCTGTCAGTGTGAGAACAGTTTCCTCCCCTTGTCCCTTCTGGCTGGGGCGGTAATGGCTTCTGCTGTTACTGCCCTGGAGGCCTGAGCATCCTTCGCTGGCTCCCTTAAACCTGCCCACCCTCAGTAAATAGTCAACCCAATTAACTTCCCTCGGATGAATCCTTTGAATGGGACGTCTCTTCTGCCCCCCCTGCCTCCCCCAACCTGAATGATAAAGCCATGAACTGGGAGCAGCTTGAGGGCAAGGCTCTGCCTGATTCATTTTTGACCCCCAAAACTTAACAGGGTGTCTGGCCCATAATCAGATCAGCCACAGACGCTTGTTAGGCAAACACTGAATGAAAGAAGAATAAATAAATCGCATGAGTGGATGGTCTGGTAACCGCAACGGGGAATGAGTCAGTGATGTCTTACAGCACAGTAACGGAAACGCAGCCCCCCCCATTCCTGGAGGTGAGGAGAATTTCAATAGGAAGGCAAGTGAAACGCTTCATTAAGATGGCTCTGGCATGTCCCATGGCCAAACCACATGGCAGCGAAGGCGTCTGTCAGTTTGCATCTGGAGCTCCTCATTCAAGCCTCAGGAAGAGTAGCACCGTGCTGGAAACATCCTCGAGCTTCCTGGCAGATAGAAGTCACACTATGTTTCTCTGGAATGCCGAGCGTGAAGGGAAAGGCAACTGGAGGGGCATGGCTCCCCTTGTGTAGGTAGAACAAGAAAGAAGGAGGAGGAGGGAGAGCAGGCCATCGGCTATGAGGTCAGAGAAGAGAAAGATGGCTGTCTAATCCGGAATGTACCATCTCCCTCTCTGATAGCTGCTGAGCATAGCCTACTCAAAGAGAGGGCAGGTTTTAAGAGTCAATGAATCCCGTTCCTGACCCGCACCTTTTCATGTGTGTCCTCCATGGGTCCTGTCTAGGAGCAGAGCTACTGTTCAAGCAGGGATCTCCTTTGGGTAATCCTTTTTGTGTTGTGGCCTGGAAAAGAACTGCCCGTGTCAAGGCAATTCTCGAAAACGTCCTGTCCTTAGAGGACTCCAGAGGAGGTGGAGGTTGGGGCACTATTGGCCATCACGCCTGAAAGAGAGTACCAGGCTCTTACTCTGTAGGGAGGGGACTGAACCTCTGTGATACGTTGGGTCTCATCTCCCCTGAGCCTCGTTTCATCAGCCCCCACGGGCCCTTGGAGGGCAGTGGTGTCACCGTGGCCCCGCCCACTTGGCTGTGGGCCCTCTGTGCGCTGCCCCGCCCACTTCACCAGACCCCTGGGCTTCCATCACCAGTGGTTTGTTATGGGTGAAAACAACCCCATGGGTAACGAAGCTAATCAATGTTGGTCACAGCGTATTAGACTCTGTCAAGTGATCTGTTTTGTCTTGATGCTTTAAAAGCTCTTTCCTGACCAGAGGCTGCCATCAGTTCCACCAGAGTCGTGGGAGCGTTTGGATTCACAGCAATGGGACTGTCTAACCATTCCTTTCTTTCTTTCTTTCTTTCTTTCTTTCTTTCTTTCTTTCGCACATTCACTTACCCTTTAGGGAACCGTCTTCTCGCGGCCTCTGTGGATCTTATGATGTTACCTTCTCAAGAAGAATCTCATCTGTATTGAGCTGGACACCAGTCCTATTGGGATATAGGGAACCAGTCCTATTACAGTCCTATCCTGTATTGGGAACCAGTCCTATTACAGATATATTCAAGGAAGATGATTTCATTATCTCCCTAAATAATACACATCATCTTAAAGATCCTTCTTTATTACAGTGTCTTAACCCATTTATCAACCGATTGATCGATTCGCCGGGCACTATTCTAAATGCTCTGCATGTTTTAACTCATTTCATCCTCAACAGCCGTGATTTGTATACTATTGTCATCTATGTTTTCAGACTAAGACTCTCTGAGGCTCAGAAAGATTAAGTAACTTGCCCCAAATCGCACAGCCAGGAAGTGTCACAGATGGCGTTCATACTCAGGGGTCCCGGCTCCACAACCAATAAATAACGATCCACTGTATTCTCCTGTTTTGGGAAACAAATCTTTTATTCGGTATGATTTTACTGGAAACAGAGAATCCACTGAATAGTGTATCCCTATACTACTTTTGTTTAGTACGATATCTTTAAAAAAAAAAAAGTGTTTAAAGTGTGGTTGAAGGACACAGTAATCCATTCTAACAATGGAGGGAAAGTAGGCTGTGCTGTCTGTCAGGGGGATGGGTACTCAGTTGCCCCAGGGATTTCCTGAAAGGCGTGCAGGGATACGTTTGATAGACGTTGCTGGATCTTTGCTTCCGGTCCCTGTCTCAGAGCTCAACACTCACATCGGGCTGCAGTCCCAGCATGTTCTATAGGTGAAGTGTCAACGCTTATATCTGGTACAATTAGCACCGTGGCAAAGACAATTCTCCAGGAGCACTGGATACTACACCTCAAGCATCAAGGGCAGTCAGTGAATAATTGTTAAACGAACGAATGGGTGGATGGAGGAAAATAGCGCACCGCCCAACTGAGGGCACAGGTAGCAGCTAGGAATTCTTGCCTTCTAGGAAATGAATGCTCTCGGCTGTGCAGTGGCTTGGGGTAACCGGGACACTGGGCTCCGGGGTTGGAGTAAAGATTGAGGCCTCAAGTTCAGGTCCACGTTCTCACAATGTGCAAAGACACCTGCTCTAACTCTACCCTGAGACCATGTTGTGGTAAAAAAAGATGGTGAGGGGCGCCTGGGTGGCTCAGTCGGTTAAGCGGCCGACTTCGGCTGAGGTCATGATCTCGCGGTCCGTGAGTTCGAGCCCCACGTCGGGCTCTGGGCTGACAGTTCGGAGCCTGGAGCCTGTTTCAGATTCTGTGTCTCCCTCTCTCTGACCCTCCCCGTTCGTGCTCTGTCTCTCTCTGTCTCAAAAATAAATAAACGTTAAAAAAAAAATTAAAAAAAAAAAAGATGGTGAGGTTCTGAGACTTCGCAAAGTTAGTCTTTATGATGTTCCTGCGTTTACCCTTACTCGAGGATGTACCTAGTGTCCTGGAGAAGCGGTCAGTGTCCAGCTTGTGACTCTAGTGATTCGTGCTGGAGCAACATAGCTCTTTGAAAAGGCACAGTAGAACAAGTGTCATGTTTTCTGAAGCTAGATCGAGATCTTTCACTTGTCAAACATATATACGGAGTCAGCCGAGCTCCAAAATGGCATTTGCCATCCTCCCCCACCCCCCAACAAAGACCCCTCACAAAGCAGTTAAAACTGTAACGTTGACTTCACAACACTAAACGATGGAGGCCACCCAAGTGTCCATCAACAGATGATGGATAAATAAAATGTGCTATGTGCGGCAACATGGACGAAACCTGAGGGCATTCTACTATGTGAAATAAGTTTGGGAAGACAAAAACGTTCCGCACGTTGGTGGCGTAACAACGCGCCTGTACTTAGCACCCCTGAACTGCATACTGACAGATGGTTGAGACGGCAAGTTGTACGTTGCGTACGTTTTTACTGCAACTGCCATCAACAATTCCCGAATTCAAGTAAAATTGTCGTGAGGTCCAGTACAATGTTCCTTCTCCCACCACCAAGAACCCAGGTCCTGCCCACACAGACCAGTGGGCTTCCCTGCCTCGGGGGGGGGGGCTCAAGGACATTTTGGCCACCCTCACGTCCTTGAAACCTCACGTGCAGTGGCCTAAGGGAGTCTCCCAGTGATCCTCGACTGCCCCACGCTGTGCGGACTACAGGCTGTAGAGCTGGCCTAGACTAAAGGGCTTACTGTACGCAAAGCTCTTCAAACAGTGCCTGGCACGTAGGATTGGCGGAAAGAAGAGGTTGCCTTGGGAGGAGCGACAACTTTATATTATGGCATCTAAGGGTTGAAAGAAAATTGATTTTTCTTTTCTTTTTTTTTTAAGGCAGACTGTCACAAGCAGCACCTCATTTGGATGTGTCTGGAGTCTTGGAAGCTTGGCTGCCCTACATTCTCCTACAAATGGGCCTTGAGAGCTTGATTGAACGTTCTAGCAGGGGAGCGCAGAACTCAGATACGGTTGACCCGGCAACAGTCCTTCTCCATCGGGGAAGGTCATTCTCTGTGACCTAGCATGCAGCTTAGGGAGGGACACACGTGGAACGGTGAGGGAGGAAGGGGACGCCCACCTGGCCGGCCAGGTCAGCCGAATCAACCTTGGAAATCAATGGTGTGACAGATGTCCCAGCCAGATAGGCCTCACCGCCTGATTGTTTTTTTTTTAAGTTGTGTTGACTTCAAAAACCCCAGACTTTCGCCCCATACCTCTTTGTCATGTCTAGGGGATATGAGCATTGTTTTGTTTATTTTGTTTCCATTTAAAACTGAGAAGCCGCATTGCCTCCACGTTTCATATTAACAACTTACAGTAAAATGTATTTATAATAAAACTCCAGGGGCACCCGGGTGGCTCAATCGGTTGAGCGGCCGACTTCGGCTCAGGTCATGATCTCGCGGTCCGTGAGTTCGAGCCCCATGTGGGGCTCTGTGCTGACAGCTCAGAGCCTGGAGCCTGCTTCAGATTCTGTGTCTCCCTCTCTCTCTGTCCCTCTGCCCCTCACGCTCTCTTTCTCTCAAAAATAAATAAGCGTTAAAAATTAAAAAAAAAAAAACTCTAATCAACAGGAACATAGCTAAGAATCTTGAAAAGCTGTACTCTGGGACCCAAGATGAAACTCACACACACACACACACACACACACACACACACACAGATAAAAATGTATACAAAAATTCTCCTTCCAGGGTTAAATTCCGAGATAGGTCCGTCTCCGGCCCACAGGCTTTCACCATAAGCCAGGAGGAGAAGAGAGAAATTTGGGTTCTGGCTCCAGCTAGATCACATGCAAGTCACTTTGCCCCCCTAGAATTCTCTTTCACTCTGGGTAAAACGGAATTATGAGATTCACTCCTGCCCCTTCTCAGTCTGATCATCTGTAACTCTGTGATGTCACCATGCTATTTGCTGTGTTTATGCTGCCAGAGATAAGACGGGATCCTCGGTTGTCAAAGAAAGATTAGGAGAAGCTCAAAGTTCTTTCCTCGCTGGGCAAGAAAGTGGAATAGACCAACAATTTAGGAGGATTTTTAACAACAAGAGTTGAAACAAGGAGATATTTCTGTTTAATCGTCTTCCAGGTGAAGTTTATATCTTCTGAGCATTTTTAAATTAAGCTTTCTTTTAAATCGTTTAAAATAGGGGTGCCCGGGTGGCTCAGTCGGTTAAGCGGCCTACTTCGGCCGTCATGATCTCGCGGTCTGTGAGTTCGAGCCCTGCGTCGGGCTCTGTGCTGACAGCTCAGAGCCTGGAGCCTGTTTCAGATTCTGTGTCTCCCTCTCTCTGACCCTCCCGCATTCATGCTCTGTCTCTCTCTGTCTCAAAAATAAATAAATGTTAAAAAAAAATTAAAAAAAAATAGCTTTCACCAGTCTTCAATACTTTCTTTAAAGTGTACGTAATTTCCACACCGTTTAAACAAATGAAGAGAAGTGCAAACAAATTGTTAACGATTTGTTTATATACTGCTCACAAGGGTTCTCTTTCGGTCAATGTAATGACAATCTGTCTCCAATATTTACGGATATTTTACGCTCAGGATTTGCGTTTGTCTCCCGTACTATGGGGACAGAAATCTTCTATGGGCACAAAGATTTGTAACCAGTTTGTTTCCTTGCCAGGTAGCGAGTTGTACTTACAAACTGGAGTTTAAAAGTTACCAAAGTGAAATAAATCGGGTTAGATTGAGTCCATTCGGAAACTTTATTTCATTTGAATCACAGACTCATTATGAAGTCAGAGCATTGCTGGTCTGATCTATGACAACTTCTAAGACCAGACTACCCTGGGGTCCTGCACCAGCTGAATGCAACGCCCTGCCCCCCTCTCCCAATGAAATAGGTTGTATGTTAGAAGTAGCAGCTAGGTGTGCAGGGGGTTATTAGAAGAAACAACTTACGCTGGCTCTGTGATGGAGGAAGGCTTCTAGAAGAGGTGGCAGCTGGGATCATTCTTTAAAGATGGATGGGACTTGGTAACTGGAGAAGGCGGAAAGGTCCAAAGCTGAGGAAACAGCATGAGCAGAGACCAGAGGTGTGGCCTTGTGCGTTTGTTTAGGCTCCTTTTGGAACCGTAGTGGAGCAAAGAGCGATGCGGAAAGATGGCGCCGGAAGAGTGAGAAAGAGAGAGAGAGAGCCGGAACGTAAGCAACCTTGAAGGCCACACTCAAGCGCTTGGTTTTCACTCGGTGGGTGATGGTGAGGTTTTGGAGAAAGGGAATGAGCTAAGCTTTAGGAAAGTAGCTCCAATGATGGTGTGAAATTAGAATAATTAAAGAGGAAAAAACTTCAGGGCATGTTACATTTGGTCCACAAGGTAAAAAGGAATCTTGCCTTATCAGTCAATCCAAGTCAGGAAGAGAGTTCCATCATGGAAAACTCCTTACTTAGATTTCGAATGCTGTATCACCGTTTGGGCCTTTTCATAGTCTGGGAAGCAGGGTACTTGCTGGAATTTTCCAAGAATGTTCCTTTCATAAATGCTCATGTGATAGTTTTGAAAGCAGGGGTCTGACTTGGAGGCCCAGAGCTTGTGCAATGCCTCTGCATGGTTTGCCTTCTCCTCTGGTTTCTAGCGTTATATTCACGGATTCTAGGAGCAGCTCTGGTATTATGAAAAAGCCATGATCAGCTGAAGTTGCCTGTGGTACCTGTGGTAGAGAGAAAGAAGACTAAGTTTCTGGGGTGATGCGTGCGGGGGTGTCTGTACCATGCTGGTCAGGTACAAATATACCTCCATCATCTCCATGAGCAATGGTTTTTGTCTCATTGGTTTTCATACCCACAGAGTCCTGTCTGCAAGGCTATCGGAACCCATTTCACTTCTTTTGATTAATTTATTATTATTATTATTTTTTAACTCGTCTCTATACCCACCACGGGGCGTGAACTTACAACCCTGAGGTTGAAAGTCCAGTGCTCTGCTGACTGAGCCAGCCAGGCGCCTCCCTATTATTATTATTATTATTATTATTTTTTTAAACTTTGTTGGTATTCCACTTCCTTGGTCATTAGGCACAAAGACCTCTCCGCGGAGGTTAGTTGAATATGATATGACTGCACGCACCCTGGGCACTAGCTTTGGGGTGGCTGGTATTGACGAGAGGAAGTTTCTTCTCTCATCTCAGGGGATGTCTCCTCCCTCCAGCAGTCAGGTGTGCCAGGACTGGGATGGACACGACCCTCTCCGCCTGCCTCCCCCCAGTTCACCTCTTCATGGATTTATTCACCAAGTACTTACTGAGCCTTCACTGTATCAGGCACCACAGCAGGTACTCAGAGAGAGTGGGAGACAACCAGGCATGCTCCCTGCCTGCGAAGAAGTTCACTCTTAACCAATAATTCAGGCGTGGCTAGTGCGTACCAGGCGGGGGGAGGACAGAAGCCACGGTAGTGTGGGGACATGGCTCAGGGGAGGGACAGGAGTTTGCTACGTGAGGTAAGGATGGCGAAGGAAGGTCAGTTCTGGGCAGACGAGAGCAAAGGCAAGGGTCTGCAGGAGGCAGAAAGGGGGTGGTGAGGACCTGAAAGATATTGGGGGGATGGGGGGCAGGGCAAGCAGGGACCGCAGAGGCGGTGGACAGGCAGGCAGGTACGTCACCGCTGTTGATATTAGTAACTGTACAACTCAACTCAGATCACGTTCCTTAGCCTCTCCAGCTTTCATTTCCTCTCTGTATGATGAGATTAGGGGCAACAGACCTAGGCAGACCGCCGATGGAACGCTGACATAAGCGGAATGCTTGGTAACCAATAAATAATATGAATAATAGACAAGGTAGCGCATGGAGTTTGGTAAGTCCGAGTTATATAAGCTACATAGCGAAAGATGTGTAGAAGCTGCATGGGCTCAGTTTCCCGTGAATATCCCTCTGTCTCCCATTCGATTCCGTTCTTCGAGGGTGGAGGTCAATGGCCCATTCTTCATCGTTTCCCTCTCTGAAACTTCCCCCGGGCTTGGCAAATGGCGGCTGCCCAGTCAATGTTTGTTGAGTGAACTTTGCTAAATTTTCACTCAGTCAGCCCAGGACGGGTAAGGCAATTCCCGCTGGCATAGGTCACCAGGGACGTTTTCGGACTCACAGGATGGGAAAGGATGCTGAGAGGTTACCTCATCTATCTCTGCCTCCAGGCAAGCTCAGCAAAGCCCGACAAGAAAGATGAGCCTTGTTCTGCTTGCTAAGGAAGGAGAGGGAGTCTAAGGTGAATCCTTAACACTCCTCGTCAGGAAATCCTCCTTACAATTCATCTTAAAGCCCATGTATTGGTCATTACCGTGATAGCAGCACTTTAGCTGCTGGTTTTTATTATTATGGGATTAACTGAGATTGCTGTGCATGTCCCTAGAGGCTTTTTAAAGCAACTGTTTTAAAAATTGAAAGCCCCGTCAGAGAGCAGAGCTAATAAAATGTGCTTGGTGGGTGTATCCTCTTTAGCAAAGTTGCATACCTCCAGCCCCCAGGACTGGTAAAAATTAAAGATTTTCCCATGCTTCAGCACAGGAAGAAAAACCAGCTTTGATTTTATCTTCCACAATTATTTGGAATCACCTTGTCACGGTGAAAAGGGGGGGATGGAGAAGGAAGAATGTCTAGCCCTCCCCTCTGCCCCATTTTCTTTTACGTGGCTAATGGAACCATTTCTTGTAAAATGGCTTTTCGTCAACACTAACTCCCAAGCTACGGATCTTTACTGAAATGTGTGAGCGTTGGTGGGCTGGATTCATTTAGAGAATCTTTACATCATTAATTTAAATGATTGCCAAGCTAAATACATCGGACACATAACACAGAGGGTGTGGACCACCCAGTGGGAAAGTCGAAAGCGTGGTCTGGCCCTGGTCTCCACATATGGCAGGAAATATTCCAATCCCCACCCCCATTTCCAGCCGCCACCCACCACTGACCCCCTATTCCTAGACCCCCAAGACCCTCCCTGCCAAACAAGCTCACTCTCTGCCCCAGAAGATTCTAAATGGACCTGCCTGTCAGGTAGAATGCACCTGACCACTTAAAACCCGGGTCTTCACCTTGTCTAATCCCACAAAACAGTCATGATATTCATGGATGTTGGCCACCTATCGGTCTAGACAGAATAGTGTGAAGAATGTTGACTTTGGTATTGGAAGGTCCAGGATTTGAATTCCACTCAGTGAACTTACTAGCTCTGTGACTCTGAGTAAGTTACCTACCACTTGAGCCTCGGTTTCCTCATCTGTAAAATGGGGATAAAATAATGACTTCACAGGGTTGTTGACCTGACTAGATGAGCCCGTGTATATAAAGCCCTGAGCATGAGGGGCACCTGGGTGGCTCAGTTGGTTAAGTGACTCCCTCGCCATTTCAGCTCAGGTCACGATCTCACAGTTGGTGAGTTTGAACCCCCCCCCCCTCCTTTTGGGATCTGTGCTGGCCATGCAGAGCCTGCTGGGATTCTCTCTCTCTCTCTCTCTCTCTCCCACATCTCTCTCTTTTTTTCTCTCTGTCCCTCCCCCATGCTCTCTCTCTCTCAAAATAAATAAATAAACCTAAAAAATAAATAAATAAAGCACGGAGCATGATACCTGGGCATGGTAGGTGCCCCCAATACACCTACCCCTATTTAACTTACCCCAAATGTACATTTGCACGCCGACACCACGGGCAATGGAATGAACCCCAAAGGGTGTGGAGTGGGGCACCCGGGTGGTTCAGTCAATTAAGCGGCCGACTCTTCTCATGGTTTGTGGGATCGAGCCCTGCGTTGGGCTCCGCACGGTCAGTGCTTGAGATTCTCTGTCCCTCTCTCTCTGCCCCTCCCCTGCTCCCACGCATGCACTTTCTCTCTCTCAAAATAA
This sequence comes from Lynx rufus, assembly GCF_022079265.1. NCBI lineage: Eukaryota > Metazoa > Chordata > Mammalia > Carnivora > Felidae > Lynx > Lynx rufus. Next base: position 9,309,407 of record NW_025814823.1, read on the forward strand.
ACTTAAAAAAAAAAAAAAAGACAACGCAACAGGGTGTGAGGTGATGTTTTCCCGTTCGAGGAGGCCACGCTGGGGAAACGAAGAAAGAGGTGCCCTCTTAGCACCTCTAAAACCCCTGCCCGTCGGTTGCCACAGGCTCCTCTCTCAGACAACACACACCGATGCCCATCCGTCCTTAGGAGCATTCCTTCGCTTTCCCCTCCCTGGCATTCTGTGCCCCAAATGGGTTTCTGGGGCAGGTGAGGGCCGATTCCGTTGCCGCTCTGTTTTTTCGGCCTCAGCGTGCTTCTTTCCTACCCTCCTGCTCTGCTCGCTCCTTCCTCCCCCCAGGCGTTGGCTCAGTGGGCCGGGGTGACAGCTGCCACTTAATTGGCTGGGGACACAGAGACATAGACCAGTCCCCCTCCTCAAAGATCTCCAATCATGCTCGGGTTGGTAAGAGTTCAAAGCCTATAATGGCTTCCCATCTCATTCCAAGTTTAGATTGTTTGGGGTCCTCCTCTGCCAGCCCTCTTTATTTCGGGGACCTCTGCTCCTCCTACGCTGTCCTACCCTGCTCCACTGAGCTCACAGAGAGCCACGAAGGCTTCCTTGCTGCCCCTAGAGCATGCCAGCACACCCTCTGCCTCAGGGACTTTGCATTAGCTGTTCCCCCTTCCCCTACAAGTCCACACGACTTGCTCCTTCTTCTCCTTGGGAGTCTCTTCAAACACCACCCTCTTGGCTAGCCACGTTATTTCAAGTTGCAATTCACTACCCCCTCTCTTGCTTTGTTTCTCTCCATAGCATGTCATCCCACTTCGCCCTCAGGCCATCCGCTCAAAGTTAATATCCCAACGGTAGGATCCCTCTGGCTTTTTAATACTTAAACATCAAAGAATATATGCACATCTCTCGAAGCAATATTTTCATCAGCTGCCGTTTATATGGGAGAAATGCATACGTCTATCCCACCGGCTTAATGTGACATCTTCAATAAAATGATTTACGGCAGAAGCTTGAGTTCCAGTCCACACACGGTAGGTAAAACGCCAGAAGCATGTGTACATGTTTTGAAAGGTATTCCAAGTGACAGCAGAAGGCTGTATATCTTGACATTTCCCCACCCCTCCGGCCTCAAAATTCTTCCCTCGGTGACTAGCAGCGCATCTCAGGAAATGGCCTTGTGTTTTTGACTCTAAAAATAAAATTTTACTGCGAATTTCATCTTCATTTTTACCTAAAAATTATTAATTGACGGTATTTGCCGTATTTATTTCCTATCACCCATCTTCAAGGTAGTGCTTATGACATGGCAGGAAACCGTACGTGTTCAAGCACACAGGGTGACTGCTAACAACCTTACTAACTGATTGGAGATCAAGGAGCAATGGTCTAAGCGTTCATAATCATGTACTCTGTAGGTGTTAACTGTGTTTGGGTTACACGGCAGGAAATTAACTGGAGGTTTTGGGGGGCTTGTAACAGATCATGACTTTCCCCATGAAACAGAGGGCACGGTCCTTAGTTCTTTTGCTTGCTGTCTATCTGCCTTCACTAAAATGCAAGCTCCATGTGAGCTTGGCCTTCAGTCCGTCTTGTGCCCCGCTGCCTCCTGGCACATAGTAGGAGCTCAGTAAGTACTTGGAGGAAATATTCTCTGGCCTCTTTGGGCTCTTGAAAAAAAATTTTTTTATTACCTTTTTTATTTTTGAGAGGCAGAGAGAAACAGAGTGTGAGTGGGAGAGGGGCGGGGAGAGAGGGAGGCACAGAATCCGTAGCAGGCTCCAGGCTGGGCGTGGAGCCCGGCGCGGGGCTCGAACCCTCGAACCGTGCGATCACGACCTGAGCCGAAGTCGGACGCTTAACCTGAGCCGAAGTCGGACGCTTAACCGACTGAGCCACCCAGGCGCCCCTGGGCTCTTTGGACCTGCTCGCCTCTGGGCACACATCTCCCACAGGGGCCTACATTGTGGGGAGGGGGTTCTCCCTCGGGCAAGATTGCAAAATCTACGCAGCTCTGCATGGCCTGTGGAAGATTCCTAAGGACCATAGAATATACCTTATCCAAGTAGTGTCATTGCAAAGCTCCGGATGTCTATGTCAACTAGAGAAAGAAGGCTGCTACCTTCACTGAGCACCAACCATGTGAAGAAATGATAACCACTCTCTGTATGCACCATGTGGCAGCCTGCTTCTCAAACGGCTTCCGAAGATCTCTGCCTTCTGGTATCCACACCTTGCACAAGCCCCTCCTTTTGTGGGTGGGGAGGATCTTGGGTCGAGGTTTTTAACAGATAGAATACAGCGGAAGTGATGGGATGCCATTTCCAAGACTAGGTGGTAAACAACGGTGACTTCCTTGTTTCTGGCTCTGTTTCTTATCCCTGACTTGGCCTGACGAGGCGAGCATCGGTGTCGCGGGCTGCGCCCCCGGAGAGGCCCACAGAGCCAGGAACTGAGGGAGAGCCGAGTCAGCAGGGCTTGAGGACCTGAGGCCACAGTCCAACAGCCTGTGAGAAACTGAAGTCTGCCAACGGCCACGTGAGTGAGCTTGGAGGCAAATCTTTCCTCCGTTGAGCCTTGAGATGACTGCAGCCTGGCTGACATCCGGATTGTTGTCTTACGAGACTCTCAGGGGACCCAGGTAGGCTGTGTCCTCGGATCCACAGACACTGCGAGGTAACACCTGCTGCTGTTTTAAGTTCCTAAGTTTGGGGGTAACTTGTTACACGGCAGTAGGTGGCAAATACCTGTGATCTCACTTCATCTTCGCAAGGGCTCATTTTACAGGCGAGGACACTGAGGCTCAGAGGCAGAAAGCCAACCGCTAAAGTCCACACTACTGCTGGACCCAAGATGCAAACCAAAAATTATCTGGGTCCGACATTCCTGGTCTTTCCTACAATCTTGTGATTCCTCCAGGGGTTCCACCAGGGAGATGGAAATAAACCCCAGTCCAGGAAGGAGTCTGTTCTTGGGAGCATCTGTGCTGTCCTACCACTCATTTTCACAGATGCCTAGTTGTCGGTCTCTCTACAATATGCAACGTAGAAACCACATGTGCGTCTTCAGAGAGGATCTTTCAAATGCTAGCTTCAGCCACCTCAACCAGGCTGCAAAACTTCAGGGGATCACATCTATTTTTATTTTCAGGATGCCATCTGCCTCCCTTCTAGCTTAGACATTTGACCGGAGCCGGAAAATAACACATAGATGTTTCGGGATTGGTGTTCGGTTTCTCTCTCCCACATCGGTAATCTTTTATTTTCTCAGAGGTCCACTACCCAGGATAAAGGATGACTGAAAGATCAGCGTATCACTAACTATCAACATCTAAAGGGTGAGCTGAGTGAAGCACACGTAAACGCGAGGCATGCGAGCCCCTCGGAAAACATGCCTGAGGTCTGATTAGACAGACATAAAGTGAAGTGAGCCACTCGGGCCCCCTTGGTGTTCACCTCTAGCTGAGGTCCCTTTTGCCTCCCTCACTTCTCAGGGGTGTAAATTCCCCAGGACATCACTAAGGCAGACCCCCTCCCCTCCAAGCATTGCAGCGAATTCAGCATTGCCTAGTCAGAGGGCAAGCCTGGCCAGCGTTGGTCTATGTCCTCAGGAATGACTCAGTGGTTGGGTATCTTCCTTCTGTGCCAAACAGTGGCCCTCCCTGCAGGCTGGTTCCTCATCCAAAATAAAATCCTGAACCAGATCGCTGCTGTTGTTTCTTAAGGAAAAATCTACGTGAGCACATGACTGATTAGTCAACAATAATCATAACGTAGACTCAAAAAGGGTTTCGTCTCTTAAGGGTAGAAGCAAGGGCTGGAATCGCCCACAAAATACTTCCTGCCTACGTGTTGCTTGGGTGCACGGTCCCTCCTATTCCACTTTCACTCCTGTACATTCTTTCTAGGTTGTAGAGAAGGGAGAGCAATGCTTTTTCCCCTGACTCACCTTCAGGGCCATGAACTCTTTCTGGAAAGATCCCCAGCAAAGCACAGATATGTTAGTGCCGACCAACATTACCTAGTTGGTTTTAGCTGTGGCTGAATAAATATGGCGAATCAACATGTACTCAGGAAGCATGAGGTCATATAAGGTAGGGATTAGGGTGGCACATAAATAAAAATTAAAATTAATCTAACAAGGCTAACGTGCTCTTTTACTCAAGAACAAACTTTTCATTGCATTAGGTGATAATCAGGTCGAAATTCAATGTATAGAAGTGTTGGCTGTACTAAGAAATATGGAATTGTCCTGCTTCAAGTGTTTACGAGTTTTCTTGTGTGTGATCAAACAAGATGGTCCCCATGCTCTCCATTAAAATATGCTCTCTCGTAATTAAACAAAAGGCAAAGGGATAGATGAACACTATAGACTGGGTCCCATGTCCCCCACTCTCTCTCCATGGCCCTGTCTGGGGGTGGGGGTGGGGCAGAGAACTTACTGCAACAGAAGAGCACATCTTCGAGGCCTGGGCTGGGAGAGAGATGACACCCTGGCAGGGAATGGGGACGTCATGATCAGGGCCCTCAGGGACGTTGGAGACGGAAGGGGGCAGTTTGGGTTGACCAGGAGCCTAGACAAGAACAGGGATACAGCTGGGACAGGTACCAGAAGTAGAAACGGGCAAACATCGAGCAGGGGAGCACCGGCACAAGGGTGTCGGAGGTGAACAACACCGGGACAAGGGCAAGTCAGGACCCGCCCCCGGTGGCCAGTGGAGCGGAGAGTGGAGACTGTGACCAAAACAAGTCACACAGGGAGGGAACACGAAGAACAGTAGGAGTGAGTGTCTCAGGGAGGTGTCTGGGGTCCAAAAGTTTCTGCTCTGTTGCAAAATCACGGGCAACCAGCGGCTGGTATAATGGTCAGCAAGCAGTGTGTGCAGTGATCTCAAGCTTGGGCTTGCCGTGGGTCAACCCATAACCTGTCGGTAACTAGTTTGGTGACCGTAATTAACTTTAAGCTACTTAAGCTCTCTGAACCCCCGTTTCCTCATCTGTACAATGGAGGTAACAGCAGTAGCTAAGTTACCGATTTGTTGAGAGGATTGAAGAAGATTTCATGAATATGCTTAACGCAGTTCTCCACACGTAGTTGGTGCTCAGTAAACAGAAACAATGAATGGTATTACTGTTAATAAGAAACCCGAGTGTGACTTCCAATACTGGCCCAACGTAGGGGATGAGGCGACGCCCGGTCGGACATCTGTTGCCAGGTGTCAGGTGCCAGGAGATGCCTCCACAATGCCATGGGCCGGAACCTTCTACAAGCAACTCTGAGAGTTGGCCACAGAGCAGAATTAGGTCATCCCCACAACGTCGCCAACATTCCTCACCTTTTTATGATGTCAGTGGTTTCAGACTCAGAATGCCCAGCTCCTGCTCTGCGATGAAGCTTCCAGAACCTCTCCCATTTGTGGCCAGCTTCCTTAACTGTGCTCTGGAGTTACTGATACTGTCTCCTCTGCCAATTTGGAGCACCTTGGAGCATTTATGTCCCCAGGCCTGAGGTGATGGAAACCCTGGCCATAAGTCTGTGTGTGTGCGTGCGTGTGCGTGTGCGTGTGTGTGTGGCTTACGGTGGAATTACCAGCATGGTCACAATAGTACTTAGGCCACAGACCCACCAGACCATGGGTAGTAGCACAAAGCACAGTGAAGATGACTTCTGAATTTCAAACACCCAACATTTGAGGATCCGGGGAAAAAGTAGCAGGATGACAGATGGAGAAGGTGGTCTTCAACAGATAATGAATCAGGGAGATCCATCCTAGGACAGGGCTGGAGTGGGGGTGTGGCTCCATTTCCAGCATACCCCTGGGAAAGCCAGTCACGTGTCTGCCTCGTAGGTCCCAGGACTCCCAGGAGAAGGTCTTCGGCAATAGAGGGGGGGCCCCTACTGGCTAACCTTAGAGAGGAGCACTCTCTGAACACACCTGTCTTCAAAACACCTACACCTGACCCATGCTCTAGCCACAGCGGCTCCCTCCTGCAACAGACTTAGCGACCAAGTTGAAGATGCTGAACAGGCACACGCTACCTCCCAGACAGGTGCTTTCCTGGATTGCTGCATTTAATCCTCAAAATAGCTATGCAAACAAATATGATCTGCACTGTACAGATGAGGCAGAGGAAGTACCCAGACTGGTACCCAGCCTGGAGTCCTGGCAGAGGAAGTACCCGGGCCGTGGTCTGCACCCAGGCCGACCTTACACCCAGGGCCTAAGAGAACCCCTAGCCAGACCTCTTCCCACCTCGATAAGCTGACTCAGCAAGTTAACACCGCAAGGGCTACAGAGACGACATCTTGCAAGTCAAGAAGGACAAGATCCCGGTATTCCTGAGCCCAAGGCCCATGCACTTGCTAATTTTTTAAAATGTATCAAATGCATAATCATCTCAAAGTTTGAAAGCTTCATAAGAGTTAGCCCTTCAAATATATGACCAATATATCGTCTTACTCTTTCAAACCCTCCCAAGCACTGCCCATAGTTGAGGATTATTGAAAGCCTACTTGCCCTTCTTTGCTGACTGCTTGGGATCGTCCCACTGGTGACCTCCAGGGACACGGCCAAGGCAGTTCGAACTAAGCAGCCCTCAACCTAATCACAGGCTGGGCTTCCATTCATTTGTAAATAGGGTGCTTGGGTTCAGGGAGGCAGTTCACCACACAATGCTGGTTAGACGCCACACGCGCCCACAGATGCATATTAGCGCCCTCCGTAACTAGTACGCAAACATCCGAAGAATCTACCACAACCACGCTGTAGGACGTGACATAGCCTTGGAGTTGGGCTTTGCTCTGAATTTATCGGGGAGCTGTGAATCAACTTTCTTTTTTTTATTTTTATTTGAACTTTTTAATTAAAAAAATGTAAGTTTATTTGTTTATTTTTGAGAGAGATGGAGACAGCACAAATGGGGAAGGAGCAGAGACAGAAAGAGAGAGAATCCCAAGCAATCCCCGTGTTGCCAGCACAGAGCCCAATGAGGGGCTGGAACCCACAACGCTGTGAGATCATGACCTGAGCTGAAACAAAGAGTTGGACGCTTAAATGACTGAGCCACCCAGGTGCCCCTCAGCTTTCTTCTTGGGTGTTACCTGGTGGAAGATGGGTTTTTTGACAGTGAGTCTGGATATGTTATGCTGTGTAGGCTGAATCAGAGGCACCAGTGAGGGTAACACTGCAAACATCCAATTTTGAGCAGATAAAGGCTTGGAGTAGATGATTGCAAATGAAATATATAAAAACGTATTTACATTCATTAATTCAACCAATTCTTATTGGGGATCTGCTTTGTACCCTTGAGACTCATTCATTCATTCTTCAATTGTTAGACAAATATATTTATTGAACATCTATTATGGGGGGGAGGGGCTATGCTAAACTCTAGAGACACAGGGGTCCCTACCCTTATGGAAGTTTGAAGTCTAGAAGGAAATACAGATATTTAAACTAATATTCGCCAGGGTCATACCTGTGAGGAAGAGGAAGGGAAAATTGCAAAGCAATTGCACAGCAAGAGAAGATTGAGTGACATAAACAATTGTGAAAAGCATCTCTCAGGAATTAGGGCTCATAAACTGAGCCTGGAGGATTGAATTGGGGTCAGGCAGTTCAGGAAGCGGGGAGAGGAATATTCCACACCAAAGGAACAGTATGTGTAAAGTTCAGGAGGTGAGAGAGAGAGAGAGAGAGAATAAGGAAGTTTGAAGAATGAACAAAAATCTTAATATAGTGGGAGCAGAGGACACCAGAGAAGCTGGGAGCAGGTCCCAGACTTCAAAAGGCATTGCAAACCACAAAGGAGTTCTGCTTCAATAATGTGATGTGATCAGATCGAGGTGAGTTTTTATTTCTAAATTACTCTCAGTATAACCTGGAGAAGGGATGGGAGACAAGCAAGACTGGAGGCAAGAAGACCAGTTAGAAGGTGACTAAGGGAGTCCCAGTGCTTATGCACAGTAGCCTACACTCGGTGGTGGTAGTGATGGGGGAGTAGGAGGTGAAGGAGAAAAGTCCGTTGATTCTAGGGATATCGAAGAGGCTGACTGCTTAAGGCTTAATGAGTAACGTGTGGGAGGTGAGGGAGAAAGAGAAACCAAGGATGACTCTTGGGCTTCTGGGTGTCAAGTGTGTAGCTCCTGGAGCTGATTCCTGAGGTAGGAATCATAAGGGGAGGAGCAGGTTGACAGAGAAAATTACGAGATCAAGTTGAACAGGTTTGTTTTAGCGCTTCCAAGATAAACAAGCAGAGATTTAAGTTGGGGTTGGAGAGCTGAGTCTGGAACTCAGGTCATCTGAGCCCCATAATAAGGATCTGGAAATTATCAGCACAGACCTGGAGATGGTGGTCAATGAAGAGAATGGGGTCACAGGGAAAGAAAGGGTGATGGGAGGGTGTTTAGAGCAAGAAAGGGTTATAGAGGCAAATTTGAGAAGACTGGGTGGAAACTTATGTTCAACTAGCTGCAAAAGACAGAAGAAGGAGGTAAAGGTGGCTAGTTTGTCCTGGGTGACAGGGACAATTGGCAGGAAGGAGAAAGTGAGGGGTCATGGCTCATCAGTGCCAGCAAATCAGTGAGTGTTGATTTGTGTGACGACGCCCTCTACAACCCTGACATTTTTACCAGGCTCCTCCTGTGCTAAGGATAGAGAGACGATAAAGAAACAGATGACTGATTGGTCAACCGGCAGATAGAGTCCACATTTAATGAACACCTGCCATGTGGCAGCCACTTTCTCTTCCTCCGAAAATCCAGAAATAAATAAGGCATAGTTAGTCCCCATAGAAGTCCAATTTAGAGGGAAACGTAGACGTGAAAACAGATAATGATCCGTATCGTGTGACTTGGTCAATAATAGACATGTATGTCAGGAACATCGCTAAGGGCATGAAAGGGGGAGTGGCCCTTCCACTCATTCGAAGGGGTTCAACCTTGGTATCGGTATTCGTTTCCTAGGACTTCCGTAACAAGGTACCACAGGCTTCGTGGCAATAAGTCATTTGTGCCATAAACAACAGAAATTTCTTTTCTCAGGGTCCTGGAAGCCAGAAGTTTGAAATCAAGGTGTGGGTAGGGCCATGCTGCTCTGAAGTGTCTAAGGAAGATTCCTTCCTTGCCTCTTCCTAGATTCTGGTGGGTCCTGGCAATCCTTAGCTTTCCTGGTCTGTGGTGGCATCTCATCATCTGTCTTCACGTGGCCTTCTCCCCTGTGCCTCTGTGTTGAAATCTCCTTCCCCTTTTTCTTATGAAGAAGCCAGTCATTGGGCATAGGCCCGCCCTAATCCAGTATGGCCTCATCTGAACTTGACTGCATCCACAAAGACTATTTCCAAATAAGGTATCAGAAATTAGGACTTTGAATGTATCTTTTGGGGGAACACAATTCAACCCATTACAGTACCCATCTTTTTCCAGCACTAACCCTAGTGCTGGATACCGAAGAGATGCTCAAAAGTTCAGCTTTAAAAAACATTTCAAAAATATTTATTTAATTTCATCCAGAGGCTATCCTGTCAGAAAGGGAGAGGTGAGGGTCTTTGCTAAAATGGATTATGGTTTGTATCTGATAAACAGTCCTAAGGCCAATTCTGGGGAAGGATTTTACAATTCATGATGCTCTGCATTTCTTTGATGAACCCCTTTCAATTAGTAAGTGAATCTTGTGTCTGGTTTTAGGGTCAGTTGAAGCCTTTCTCCTTCCAAAGGAGAAAAGCAAATTACTTCGCCAAGAGAAATTCTAAAACAGAGTTAAGCTTTTGATCATGGATGTCCTAAAGCCTTAATATGGATGGCTTTTCCCTAGCACATTAAGAATTCTTCATAAATTGCTACCACTCTATGAAGAGACATTTAGCAATATCAACCAAAATTTAAAATATATTGGGGTGTCTGGGTGGCGCAGTCGGTTAAGCGTCCGACTTCAGCCAGGTCACGATCTCGCGGTCCGTGAGTTCGAGCCCCGCGTCGGGCTCTGGGCTGATGGCTCAGAGCCTGGAGCCTGTTTCCGATTTTGTGTCTCCCTCTCTCTCTGCCCCTCCCCCGTTCATGCTCTGTCTCTCTCTGTCCCAAAAATAAATTAAAAACGTTGAAAAAAACACATATATGTAAGCGTTGACTGGGGGGGGTGTCAAATTTCTAGTTCTAGAAATTTGTCCTATAGATATACTCTCAAACGTGGAAACCAACATAGTTCTTCTTTTTTATATCACAGTATTTTTTTTTTTCATCTAGAGAAGACTAGTTGAATAAATAGTGATATATCCAGACAATGAAATAGTATCATACCATTAAGGATTAATTCTATTGCATGTAACAGAAATATGACTTTGGGTTTAACAAATAAAAAGTTTCTTTTCCTGGATGAAAAGTCCAGAGGTTGGTAGAGCATGTATGATGGCGATATTTAGTCACCTTCTTCTCTCTGCTTGGTCATTTGATCATAAACTTTCTTCCTCAGGCCCACAAAATGGCTGCTATGCACTTAGGCCTCACAGCTGTATTTCAGGCAGGAAGAAGAAGGAGGAAAGACAAAAAGGCTGTCCCTTTTTACCTGGAAAGCAACAACTTTTCCAGAAAGTTCACCCAACCAACTCCCGATTACATCTCACTGACCACAACCAGGTATGTGGCCACCCTGTGTACTAGAGAAGCCATGAACTGCAGCCCTCAATGAACTTGACGTTGAGTTGGTTTGGAAGAAGGAACAGCAACTTACAGTCATGAAGAATAAGACGGCTCTGTTTATTTTGCTGTGGGTCTGTCACCAAGCTATATGAGGAACAGAGGACAGGACAACAAGTATAGTAGGTTACCACATGTATACTATAATATGAGCCATGTATATACTATATACACATATATACCATATGTATACACACATACAACATACTGTGTGTGTGTGTGTGCCTTTAAACACACAGAATATCTCTGTCTGTCTAAGGTATTTCTGACTGTGTCTAACCTCAGTTTCCTAAGATGGACACTCCAACTTTCTAGAGACCAGTGATCTCCTTAGCAGGTGAGAGATGCTCACTCTGAGAGAAGTCAGGATGAAGTATAGATATGATGAAGGAAAGCAGGTTGACCTTTCTTTATGTAAGTTGAGGAATAATTTGTGTATAGGTGGTATTTACAATATCAGTCATGTTTATGAGAAGCTGGTGTGTTGGAGTAGTTCATACATTAGCCTTGTGATTCCATTTGATATGTAATTGAGGGATTGATTTAAATGTAAGATTTTAAGTCACAAAGTGTGATAGAATAAAGCTAGCAATGAACACTGAAATGCCTAAGGGAATTTAAGTCACCATATTTATAAGTTCTAACTTATTTATAAGAATAAATTGGGGGGAAGGTTTTGTCCATCTATTTGGAATACTAAAACAAAAATAAAAGAGAATTCTTTATATATGTTTAAGGAAATTTAAGTTGTTAAAGGTTTTTGAAGGTAATTGTTAAAATTTACTAATTTTTAAAACAGAATTATAAGACTTATAATCTCAAAGCCCAAGGAAAGAATTTTTAAAACATTTATAGCTTAAAAAAATATTAAACGAAATCACAAAGTAACCATAAACTACTTTTTTTTCCCGTTTCCCAAAGTTGCTTTTCAAGGGTCTAAAAAATCCTCATTGCCACCTTCGAGGCCTAAATAGCAGAAAACCTCAAATTCTCACCAGGACTGGCCTTGCTGGCAGCTGGGTTTCACACAGGAATGGCCTGCCTTGATCAGTCAGTATTGAACCCTACAGTGGCCCCACCTGTACCTGTGCATAGACGTCACCCCCATCCCATCTTCCTTTCCCTCTTATGCCTATTCTTTTCTATAGCACCCATCACCTCTGAACATACTACATAATACCTTTTACTAAAAACGTATCCATTTGCTTTTATTGTGGTAACATATACATAAACATCAAACTTACCGTTTTAACCGTGTTTAAGCGTGCAACTCAGTGTCACTAAGCACATTCATAATGTGGTACAGCCATCGATTCACTGTTTTATGGTGTGTGTTGTTTATTGTGTCTTTGCCCTCCAGAATGGAAGCACCTGGAGGGCAGGGATCTTGTTTTGTTCACCAATGTTCTCAAGCACCTGGAACGGTGTGCTCACCAGAGTGGTCAGTGCATTCTGGCCTGGATCTGACCATCTCCCTGTAAGGTCTCTCTGTGTTCAAAGCATAAGTCAGTTCCTGGTAACAAAGGAGAGACAGCTGCTCCCTTCTCTCTAGGGGAAATCAGGAAAAGTGTCAAGGAGAAAAAAGTAGAAGACATAGAAGACAGAGGGCTCTCTGAATTCCCAGAGGTGGACTGGCCAGGCTGTGATACTCTCATGTGGGTCCCAGTACCCTGTTCTTCTGTCCTGGGGGAGAGAGGTATGACAGGCAGGTTGCTGGTTTTTCTTTAAGCCACGGCCATGGCAGCTCTCCTTGACCTCTGGAAGAGTCCCCTGACTATTTAAAAATAGAGGTACTCTCCAACAATCTCCTATTAATCACTCCCCCCCCCCTTTACTTAACAATATCAGTAATGAGCATTCACTGCTTGTTAACCCTGAAGCTAGCCCTCACAGAGGAATTTGCAAAGGCGCTGGTACTCCAAGCATGCTCTACGGCTCAGTGTCAGTCTGCAAACTGTTACCAGTGTGTTGCAAGAAATTGGGAGTAAACTGGTAGCCATCTGATGCAATAATTTTATATCTGTTCATCAATAGTAAAAGTTGGCACTGGGGCGCCTGAGTGGCTCAGTCAGTGAAGCAGCGGACTCTTGATTTCAGCTCAGGTCATGATCTCGCAGTTTGTGAGATCCGGCCCCATGTCGGGCTCCACACTGAGCCTGCTTCTGATACTCTCTCTGTCCCTCTCTGCCCCTCCCCTGCCCATGCTTGCTCTCTCTCAAAATAAATAAATAAACAAACTTAAAAAGAAATGGGCACTTATATTTTGTATGCTTTGGGGATTTTCTGTCTGATGTTTCTATTTCATTCTTCCAGTAATTCAAGTTTATTATATCACGTATATAACCAAGTTCTCTTACTAATATTAGTGATTTTGCTGTCTCAGTTCCACTTTACTTCTGCATCGGGCTGCATTAGTAATCTTCCCTATTGATTCTCGTCGTTTCTACAGATTTTTTTTCTTGGTGTCTCAGCAGCTCCTTGCTCCACTTGCCCCCCTCAGGATGGGGATGGTGGAGGGGGTGAGTAGGTGGCGGAAGACAGCCAGGGCAGTTGATAAGGAGTGCGTTTCTGGAGCCAGCTGCCACAATCAGTACTGATGCTTAGTCCTGCAGAGCAAACACCTGACCCAGAATCATCTTGACGAGGCGGGAGAGCTGGGATATTTCTACCCTCCCACCATCAGTCGTTGGTTAGTGGCGGCTCTGGAGAGGGGTGTCCCCGGGCCTCCCGTGTTTTTCCACGTAAGTACTTTCGAGGCAGTGGAGAATAAGCCTGAGCACTGACAGTCTCGTGCCCAGCCCAAAGCAACCACTACTGCAAGCTGGAAATTTCCTAGATGTCATGTGTTTCTCTTCAAACTTCACATGGGATTTTGCATTCAACTCCCTGTGTTTGCTTTACTCTAACAAATAATGATTTAATCTATCATTCAGTTCGTCATGAAATGATTTTACTGCGACGTGATTTCACGATAACGTAAATTGGCATAGATATCAGCAAACACTACCATTCAGGGCTTTCCCTGCGAGAGCTCCTTGTTAAATATTTACCAGCACAAAAATGCCTCCACCCTGCCAGCGATATCATGCACCAAAACCATTTAAATTGTAAGTATTTGCGTGAGGTTTTATTGAGTGGAATAAGAAAAGTGTGCATAGAATCCAGTTTTGAAACCTAGTGAGAAAACCCCGGTAGAAATATGTATGGGTATAAATATTTGATGATTATATGAACACGGAGGAAAGTATGAGGGCTCTATAGGGAAGGGCTAATGTCATTAGAAGTAGTGGGGGAAAGGAAAAGATATTTTATATACATAATTTATTGTCAAGTTAGCTAAAATACAGTGTATACAGTGTGCTCTTGGCTTCCAGAGTAGATTCCCATGATTCATCGTTTACATACAACACCCAGTGCTCATCCCAACAAGTACCCTCCTCAGTGCCCATCACCCATTTTCCCCTGTCCCCTGCCCCTCCGCTCCCTTCCCCCTCTCAGTTTGTTCTCTGTATTTAAAAGTCTCTTATGGGGGCGCCTGGGGGCTGGATCGATTAAACATCGTACTTCAGCTCCAGTCATGATCTCGCAGTTCGTGGGTTCAAGCCCCGCGTCGGTCTCTGTGTTGACAGCGTGGAACCGGGAGCCGGGAGCCTGTTTCGGATCCTGTGTCTCCTTCTCTCTCTCTGCCCCTCCCCTGCTCACACTCTCTCTTTCTCTCTCTCTCAAAAATAAATAAATAAATAAATAAATAAATAAATAAATAAATAAATAAACATTTAAAAACAAAAAGTCTCTTATGGTTTGCCTCCCTCTCTGTTTGTAACTTTTTTTTTTCCTTGAGGAAAAGATTTTTTTTAAAAATGATTCTGGGGGCGCCTGGGTGGTGCAGTCGGTTACGCGTCCGACTTCAGCCAGGTCACGATCTCGCGGTCCGGGAGTTCGAGCCCCGCGTCGGGCTCTGGGCTGATGGCTCTGAGCCTGGAGCCTGTTTCCGATTCTGTGTCTCCCTCTCTCTCTGCCCCTCCCCCGTTCATGCTCTGTCTCTCTCTGTCCCAAAAATAAATAAAAAACGTTGAAAAAAAAATTTTTTTTAAATGATTCTGTATACAATTCATACACATGTGTGTGTGTGTATTCATAAGGAATTAAAGGAAACAAAGACCAAATTAAGTTTATATCCGCAGAGTTGCAGAAATGTCTATGACACATCATCAAATGGAAAAGTAAGTCACAGAGCCATATGTTTGGTATGATTCCACTTCAGTAAAACCAAATAAACAAAAACCTCAGCATCCGTGTATATTCGCCTGCATATGGTTTCACAAGCAGCAATAATACAGAGATGGGTCAACTTTGGACACGTCAGGAGGGCAGGACTGGAAGTTAGTAATGGTGAGCTCTCTGCATATATCTTTTTTTTAGATTTTTTAATGTTTATTTATTTCTGAGACAGAGGGACAGACCATGAGCGGGGGAGGGGCAGAGAGAGAGGGAGACACAGAATCTGAAACAGGCTCCAGGCTCTGAGCTGTCAGCACAGAGCCCGACGTGGGGCTCGAACTCACGGAACCGTGAGATCATGACCTGAGCCGAAGTCGGTCACTCCACTGACTGAACCACCCAGGCGCCCCTCTCTGCATATGTCTTGCAACTGTTCGCCTATTATAATCAACGTGCTATACCCTGATAATCTCAAAACGAAATTGAAAAAGTTTCCAGAAGAAAAATGTCCTTTCAAATCGTCAATGCTCATTCACACCTGCGATCACCTTTGTACCTCCGAGCTGTGTAAGAAGAATAAACACTGTTATCTCCATTTACTGTGAAGGCAGCAGAGTTCAGAATGCAAACAGTCTTGCCCAAGACCACACAACTACGAATGCAGGGACCCCCCCCTTCCCCACCCAGGTCTCTTGACCCTTGTGCAGAGGTCTGGGCAGACACCCCAGGGCACACGGTAGGAGAAAAGTGGCGGCAACACCAGAAAGGGACCAACGGTGTCCTTCCAGGCAAGGAATGAGCTCCGCCTGGGACAGAAAACATCTCTGAGTGTGCAATTATCAATATTTACCGTATATATCTAAGGAGGCTGTTTACCTATGCTTGCTTGAAATAGTCAGCATTTGTCAGTAATCTTATCACATCATCTGGAGCCTTCGGTGCTGGTTTCACAGGGTTACTCCAGGTCACATGGCCAAAGGAATGTTCATAAACACCATCTACTGAGGGAGAGAGTGTGGGGCATAGCGTGTCCTTCCCAGGCCCTTTCCGCGGGCCCCACAAGAAGGGGGTCAAGGTGGAGCCCATGCAAGTCCTTGCCCGCAGGAAGTCCTCCGTGGGGCACGGATGTGTGTGCCGTTCCTTTGCCATATCGGCATCTTTCACCCGCACACCCTGTGTTCGTTTCAGAGAGCCCCAAGCCCCTGAGAACGGAGGCGCGTGCATTGTGACATCGGCCACACGAATCATAGTGGGAGCTCCCGGCAGCACCCGGCCGGCTGGCGCTCACACACCCGTCCTAACCATCCTTGATGGCGGTCAGCACATTCTTGTCTCTGCTGCCAAGGCTTGCCTTTCAGAAGCAGGTTGGGAGATACGTTTAGAGATTCAGAAATATTTTTTCCGCAGCTACATTGATTCAGGTGTGTTTGCCCAAGCCCAGTGAGTTTCAGGGGCTCTAGATCACGCGTTGGGGAGCAGAAGCCCGGACGGAAAGCCAGCAGGCCTGCAGACAGATTCGGCCCTGCTGGTAGCTGGGGGATCTCCAAGTCAGCACTTCTTCGTGGGTCAGTGTCTTCGTCCCCAAGACAGGATGGTGCAAGCAGCTGTGCCTCCCTGGTGGACGACTGTGAGAATCAAAGTAGAAAACGTGTGAGAAAATGCTTTACAGATGGTAAAGCTCTTTAGATGCACCAGGTGTAATTATTGATCTGCTGTGTCCTAAGAAATGAGAAGTCTCCTCCTTACTTTCACACACACATGGGGAAAAAAGATTATGTGTATATATATATGGCTTCAATTTGAAGTTGTTCGTGGCTAATCCGAGTTCCTGGTAAACCTTTTTATAATGTTGAATGAAATTCTCTCAAGAGATTCTGTTGATGTAAGCACAAGGGGGAAAAAAAAAAAAAGCAATGTTGGCCGTCAACAAATAGGAATTTTTAAAAAATGCTTTCTTCCCGACGTCGGTACTTCTGCTTGGCACTCTCCAAACGCCTTTATTTCAAAAATGTTTTTCTCCTTGTTTCTTAAACGGGAGCTTTGGGAAGAGGCTCAGTACCAGACGACGTGTTGAAACTTTTAAAATGCAAATAAGTGTTTCAATTCAAAATTCAGAATATCCTTCTGAATTTAAGTGCTATCCACTCTCAACGTTTAGACAGCGACCTGGCCACGATTATTCAAATTAAAAATAACAATCCCTTTGGGCGCAAAGGTGACAGAGCATGTGTGACAAAGCTAATGTTGGCTGAACGTCTCCTATGTGCCAGGCACACGGCTAAGTGTTTCGATCTCACGACTCGATGAGTAGGGATATCACCCCCATTTTGCAAATGGGGAAAACCCAGCTTGTTTGCGGACTTTCGCCGACTCAAAAAGACTTCCCTTTCCCCTCTAACGTGCTCACGGAACTCTCGCTGTTCTAGTGGATAATAAATGGAGAACACCACAAGCCCTGACAGATGGGCAGAAAACACTAGAAGAGCCACCCTTGCTACCTATCAGGCAGGCACTGTGCTAGACCCTCATCGCAAAGTCTTGTTCAACCTCCCTGCCACCCCCTACCACTCCCGGAGGACAACGGGAGGCTTGGAAAGATGGCAAACTCCTATTTGTTGAGATGGTTCTTGGCTGCCAGGCCTCACGCAGGGTGCTTTTCAGTAGTCTCCTCAATTAAACATGAACAGAACTCATACATAAGGAAAGTAAAAAAAAAAAAAAAAAAATTGCAGAAACAAACATGGGGAAAATGGTCAACATCCTTAGCAATACAAAATTACGACTTAGAGTGTCAACGAGGTACCAATTACAACTATCACGTTAGCCAAACGAAGTTAAATACCAATGGTAGTAGCTTCGTAGGGAAGCTAATTTATTTATATATTGCTAGTGGCGCTTTTATGATCAAACATTAAGCGAAGAAGCAGAAGAATCCCAATGTAAATGTACTCTAAGATCATCCATGTACATGAAGGGAGTACGGCAAAATGAAAACAGCTGTGTGTTAAAGCGGAATGAAAATTTTGATCTCTTAAATTGTCTTGACTATTTAAAACAGTGTTTTTACAATACATGAGATTGGGAGGAAACAGGGTTTTACCATCCCATTGCATCATTTTGTAGTTGACGGTTGCATTTCTGACTTAAAAAGATCAGGGATATCGCTAATACACGATGAAAAAAGGCAGGATTCAGTCATTTTAAACTTCTGCCTTCACTTGAGATATTGAAAGTAAGCTCTGTAGAATTTGGCAATCTCCACTCAACCCCTTCATTTTCTTGATGAAGAAACGGAAGCCCCGAAGGATGGGATCCCTTGTCGGGGTCACATAGTTGCCTGCGAAGATGCGGCTAGCACCTGTTGTTTCATTTTCTAAAAATCCCATAAAACGAAAATGCGTGTATTTATATAAAACCACCATGAGGTGTTTTACCCTAGCACTTTGGACACCTAATGGGTGTTGTTTTCCCCAACGCCAGCAAATTCTCCAGGTCTCTGGACACCAGCTGGGTGTTCCGCAGTTCCATTCGATTCTGACGCTAATGCCCTGCACTTAGCACAGACGTCACAGGGTAAGGGCTCAGTCCCACAAGACTGTCCCCACTTCAGACACCCGTTGCAAGTCCCAGGTTGCCACCTGTACTTCTGACCCACTGGCTATAGCTCTGGAGTTCCCACGACCCCCTCCTTAGGGTCAATAACTTGCTAGATCAGCTTAGAAAACACATGAAAATATTTTACTTACTATTACAGGTTTAGTATAAAGAATAAACACGAGAGGCCAGATGAAGAGATACACAGGGTGGGGTCTGGTTAAGGTCCTGCAGAGGGGCTTCCGTTCACACGGAGTCTGGGCTGCACCGCGTTCCCAGCCCATGGATACGCTCACCAACCTGCGAGCTCTCGAAACCCCATCAGTGAGGGGGTCTTGTGGAGGTTTCATTGATTAAACCCATTGGCCTTCGGTGATTGAACTCAACTTCCAGCCCCATTCCACTCCCTGGAGGTTGGGGAATAGGCCTGAAAGAGTCCACCCTCTAACCATGCCTTGGTCTTTCTGGTCACCAGTCCCCATCCGGAAGCCATCCAGGAGCCCCCCGGCCACCAGTCATCTCATTAGCACACAAAAGACACTCTTATGCAAAACCAAATATTTATATTTCTTATTGTGTCATACACCAAAAACTCATCATTATTAAAATGGGTAGACCTCCGAATCCAAAAGCTGGCACAAGTATGTCCCTAGGGCCCATTCTAGGGCCTCTGGATGGGTACGTTGGCCACCAGTCTTGAGTTATGGGCTTACTCGCAGGAAGTGGTTCTCACTGTGGATCTCTGGGCCAACTGCATCGGCAGCAGCTGGGAATTTGTCAGAAATGGACATTCTCAGGCCCCATCCACAGTGTCTCATGAATCATAAAGCCCGAGGATGCGGCAATCTGTCTTTTAATGAACTCTCCGGGTGCTTCTGGCGTGCGCTAAAGGTCGAGAACCAGGCTCTAAGGAAGTGCTTCTCCAACTTTAATGCGCATCGGAATCACCTAAGGATCTAGTGAAAAATGCACGTTCTGAATCAGTAGGTCTGAAAGGACGGATTCAGAGAGAAAGCATTTCCAACAAACTCTCAGGTTATGCCACAGCTGCTTCTTTGGGAACCACACTTTGAGTAGTAAGATTCTATTAAAGCCGTGCCCCCAGGTGAGCTCAGATATTGACTATCCTCTCTCCCTGTCCTTGTTATTCAGGGTCATACAGGACCAGCAGGCTGGGCATCCACTGAAGCTTGTAAGAAAATTAGAATCTCAGCACCACCCCAGACCCATGAAATCAAATCTGCATTTTAATAAGATCCTCAGAGTTGTTGGCAATATTAAAGTTCGAGAAGTGCTTCTGAGGGGCTGCTGGATGCCAACATCACTGAACCAGCCGCCAGCCCAGGCAGTCTATAAGACTCTACCCCAGTGTGATTGACAAAGGTCACCATCTTCCACTTTTGAAAAAGGCTGGTGGCGTGGCTATGAGAAGTGAAAAGCTTGGGGCTCACCAGTCTGAGCAGCCGATAGGAGGTGCTGCAGAGACGATGGGGTCCGGTAGGCATGGAGAAGTATTTTTAAATGTGAGAGTTTAAGAAATAAGGACACTCCCTTCTCCCCCCCAGAAATCAATCGTCGTTGGTAGTTTTGCCAAGCAGTACGACTTCCCCACAGATGGGTGGGTGGGTGGCACACACAGAGGTTACCTTCACCCCCCTCCTAAACCTTCCCTCCCACCTGTGTCCCCGCTCCAGAAGCAAAGGAAGCAAAAAAGAAAATGGATGACGAAGAAAGGGTTTCAGTCAGAGCGTTTCAGAGCAATTGCGTACGGTATTAGTTTTCTGTGCCTGCTGTAACAAATCGCCCCCAAACTTAGTGCTTTAAAACAACACAGATGTATCATCTGACAGCTCTGGAGGTCAGAAGTCAGACATTCGTTTCTCTGGACTGACGCGAGGGGCAGGCAGGCCAGTGTTCCTTCCACAAGCCGTGGGAGAAAATACATCGTCTTGCCTCTTCCAGCTTCTACAGGCTACCTGCCTTCCTCGCCTTCCTCCACCTTCAAAGCTAGCAGCGTAGCATTTTTGAAATTTTCCGTTTCTCCAACTGTGCTTCTGTCCTCGAATCTCCTCTGATTCTGACGCTGCGGCCTCCCCCTTTCCCGTATAAGGACCCCTGTGACGACACTGGGCCCACCCAGACAATCGAGGGAAACCTCTCCATCTCAAGGTCTCTAACTTGATCACATCTGCAACGTCCCTTCTGTCATGTAAGGGACCATATTCACAGGTCTCAGGGATTGGGATGTGGACATCTTTGAGGGCCTTTACTCTGCCTCCCACGCCGACTTTTTCAAGTTCCCCTGATGGGTCTGGTGCAGAAGGGTGCCACCTTGCCGGGGGCTGTGCTAGGCTCCTGGGGCCCCCCTGTCTTTATCTTGGTGAAGATAATGTGTATGTCACTGCCTCATTCAGAGCTGGGAACAGTGCGATATTTCATGTGTCAGACTTCCCGCTGTCAGCAGGGCTCAGCTTAAGTTATTTATAGTGTCGATGGCTTGCCTTTTGCATTAATGGAGACTGTTTGCAGTAAATAAATTAAGGTAGGACCTGCCCAGAGCCCAGCTGGGGAGTCTTTTCTGTTCTGTGGGACAGGAGGCTCACGGTGAGGACTGAATGGGACTCGAAGGGTATTTTTGCGTATCAGACCCAGCTGCCCCCACGCCAACCCCAACTATATCTGAAATACACTTATCTCATGAAACCTCCACCGAGGACTGGCTTTTCTTTCTTGTTTTAAAGGACTAGAGCCAGTGAAGGGCACTTGGTGAGTGAACGGCCTCAAGCCCCCACTGCCATTTAGGAGTTCGTCAACAAAACCTCTGCTTCTCGTAAGGCTGTGACCTTGAACAGGAAGCCTGGGCATACAGAGACCCTTCCAGCCCGTGGCCCTCCCTTACTGACGCTCATGGAGTTCCGTCTGGAAACCACAGTGATGATGGAGGCTCTCCTTGCAGCTGGGGCTAGAAAGTTCCTTCCCTGGCCCTGTGTGTCTGGACGTGCGAGATGCTGGGGATAAGACCAGGAAAGGTTTGGTGGCCCCACCCCGGGAACTTGCTGAGAAAGAGGAAGACTGGCGGGTGTCACAATACAATTAAGCACCGGGCACTAAGGGGACAGAGCGGGAGCCCTGATCCAGCCTGGAAACAACACCTGAGAATGAGGAGTTAAGCAGGAGTTGCTGGGGCTGCTGGGAGAGGCGGGGCACAAAGCAGGAGGCAGTGGCTGCCTGTGAATATTTGTGTGATTATTATTATTAGTTTACTCTTGCCCTCACGCGACCCACAAAGGCAGCTGTAATCGTAATAACATTGAGCATTCGCCCTCCGCCTACCATTTGCCAAGTGCCGAGGACTTTCCACCCCTCCACTCATTTAAGGCTCACGATCGCCTTATAAAGCAGCGACAGTCATTATACTGGAAGGGGACCCAAGCACAGAGATCGTAAAACAGAGATGACACCGCCGGAAGCGGGATGCTCGAGTTCCGAGGACCTGGCTCCACAGCAGACGCAGGCCAGGGGAGGTGAGGGCGGCACCGTACTAAGACAAAGAATTCCGGATCCTTCCAATCAAGAGCTCTGGGCCTCGGCCACGTTGACGGGGCTTGGTCGCCATTTGCAGAGCCTGGCACGCTACCAAAGGACAAGCGAGGAGGAGGTGGGCAGGTGAGGGATGGGGCAGAGAGGGGCCCCTCGTTAGCTGCTCCCCACTGCCATTTGTGAAAGACACAGTCACGTGGAACCAGAGCCCCAGCAAAGCTCACAAATCTTGGGACCCAGAGGGCGTTGATCCGCTGGGTAGAACGGCAGGTGCCTCGATACAGGCCAAGAGCAAGGACTCCCTGCGTCCTGCGGCTGGCAGGTCCAGGCCACACGGCCCAGCGTTGGTGGCTGATGTGGGATGGGTGGACAGCCACAACACCAAGGCCTGGGTCTCGGGAAACATCCGTGGATGCTGATAAAACCAGCCCGTACAGCTCCCCTCTGCCGCCTCTGTTACGGGCACGGCCGACCAACTACAGCCACTCTTTCCGCCCCAGTGGGTCCAGTCCAATTTGGCAACAACTCTGTTCTGCCTTCCAACAACCCACCTGAGGATCCGCAGAACTCTACCTCACCCCTTCGGTCGTTTTGCTAGGAGGAGATGGGCCATGCAGGGGCTCCGCGGGCGGGCTTACTGTGCACATACTCAGGAAGTTCAAAATAAACATCGGCGACTTGCAGACGTGCTTGTTCCCAGCAATCTGGGTGCTTCGAACAACTGGGGCCCAGCACACGGGCTGCAGCCAGACTGGGGAGGGAGCTGGGAGCTCTTCAAGCCATTGGAGGCATCTCCACAAGCGAGTCTCTTCCGTTTAACTGACCCATAAAAGCAAGATTCCTGATGATACCTGAGGGAAAATTAAGCGCCTCGGGCAAATTATTCCAAGCGCGCTGCCAAGTATTACTAGCTTTTCTTTTCTTTTCTTTGTTGGTTTTAGTTTTCCTGATCAGACTTCAAGGCCAGAGACAATTGAGTTAATCAGATTCCCCAGTTCTTAGTTGACATCAGCAGCTGTGGTTAAGAGCTGACAGGTTCAGGGGGCGCCCGGGTGGCTCTGTCATCTAAGTTTCCAACTTCGGCTCAGGTCACGATCTCATGGTTGGTGAGTTGGAGCTCTGTGAGTTCTGTGCTGACAGCTCAGAACCTGGAGCCCGCTTCGGACTCTGTGTCTCCTTCTCTCTCTGCCCCTCTGCTGCTTGCGCTCTGTCTCTGTCTCTGTCCGTCTCTCAAAAATAAATAAAAATTTAAAAATACAGAAAAAGAGCTGACAGGTTCACGTCCTGGTTCTGCAACTTAGCGGCCATGTGGCCCGGGGCAGTGTGCTCAACTTCTCTGTTAACTAGGAGTAAAAATGATACCTACCACCATTATCCTATCGTGACAAAAAAAACAAAAACAAAAACAAACGAGTAATTGCACATAAAACACCGAGAGCTGTGACTGATGCATAGTAGATGCACTGTGTTTCCTGTATTATTATTATTGTTTATTTTATTTTTCCCCCTTTCCCCTGACCTCTACTTCCTTTCCCCTCTCCAGGAAACCAGTCTAAAGTATCTGATATATGACCTGTTATCCTTGTATACAGGCTTTTCAAAGTCAGAATTAATTCCAAGCCACAAGTCACAGCTAACGGCCGATGATGCTTTGTTAACCATTCCCACAAGTGCTGTATGAATTACGACCAGCTACAGTGATCGCCGTACCCGATCCTAACCATGTAATTTACCCGTAAAATAAATTTTTTATAGGCACCTACTTTTTAAGGATGGTGTATAAGTCCAGATTCTTAATCGCAGGCAACAGGAATTGATCCCAGCTGAGGACCTCACGGAACACACAGCAGGTGGTTGGGGGAGACGTTCCTTTAATCCATGCCATCTAACAGGGACTAAGGCTGAAAAAGGCTTTCTCATCTTCAACATAGGGCTTTGGAGGCTACCCAGGGCATCAGCATTCACAAAATGGAGAAGAAAGGGGGGGGTCAATTATGGGAGGGGTCACGGCCAGGCCTGGAAGTGGCCCCATACCATAGACTGGAATTCAGTCACATGACCTAACTGCAAGAGAGGTGAGAAATGTGTTCTGGCCATGTGTCTCAGGGAGAAAAGGAAATAAATTTAGTGATTAGCTAAGGACAACAAGTACTTGGTCCTCACCGTCACCATGGCAGAAAACGGGATCTCCCTCCCACCCAGACCCATATAGGAAGGAATTCTGTGGGCTTATATAGAAGCTTCAGATGCTCAGCCATCAAAAAGGTGACAAATGTTTAAAACGGGCATTATAAGACAGACCCAGTGTCTCTCTTGAGGGTGCAAATGAGATGTTGGCTGGGCTGCACTCATCTGAAGACTTGACTGGGGCGGGAGGGCCCATTTCTTCGGTGGTGGTGGGGAGGAAGTTGCAAAAGTTTCTCAGACAGATTTTCTATGAAGTGTTCCTCAATTCTGTTTAAATCACAGTGGATCTATGATTAATAGCATGATTTTAATCACCCAGTGGCTGGGCGGGGGGGCTGTATTCTGGCATTAAAATTTTATATGTAGCTTCCACAAAATGATCCAAGATTTACAGTGGCAGACATGCTGGATTATCAGCATTAGATTCCTCCCACACCAGGCTTAAAGCCATGTGTTCACCCACAAGCAGTGAACAAGAGGACCCAGGACTGTGTATGTTCTTGCTTTGTCCCTAGAAAACCCAGCAGCTTAAAGCAACAACAAGCATTTATTATCTTGCACAGTTGTTTGGGTCAGGGTTTAGCTGTGTCTCTCCCAAGGTTGCCAATGAGACATCGGCTGGGGCGGCAGTCTCATCTGAAGACTTGACTGGGGCTGGAGGATCTACTTCTATGGTGGTTCATTCACATGGCTGGCCAGTTGGCACTGCTTGTTCCTAACCGGGGACTGTGCAAGGTGTGAACACCAGGAGACAAGGGTCACCGGGGCTGCCTTGGATGCTGTTTCACAGGTGACATTATTCTTGGGCAGTGGGCAGTGGTGCCTTGGTACCAACATGCTCTTCTAGGTGGGCACTGCTCCCATGTGGTAAAGAGAAGAATAGGGGGAGGGCTGGGGGTGGGAGCCAGTGATTTATGTCTGTCCCAGTGCAGTTTCAGTCACGAGTAACTGCTTGAGCTGCTAAGAAGCGTCCCCATTCCGGCAGGATCGGTGCGGGCATTGAAGAGGCTCAGTAGTGGTTGCCTCTTAGTAGAAGAAAAACTGAGGTCCCGGCAAAGTTCATGTTTGTATTTTAGGCACCCATGGGCAGTGGGGGAGGGAAGACATAAGGCCTGGAGTCAGAATGGATGAGTGGTTGTGGGATGGAGTGTGAAGCAGGGGCCAATATCTGAAAATACACGTGGAGAAAATGGAAGGACCTCAGGCAGACGTTCTGAGTTGTTAAAATGAGCACTCCGGGACACATCTTTGGGAAACTGAGGGAAAAGCTGGATGTCAGGTTAGAGTGGATGGCTCTGGTAACTTCTAAGGAACTAGTTTTTATTGGACCCAGCTGTGCCCGTTACTCCCGGGGTCCTGCCTTCCAAGAGGCCCCCATAGAGAGCGTGGACACAGCATTTATTAATGCTTCTAAGCTCCACTGCCCACTTGCCCACTCTGCTCAGACTCCTCCTAGGCAACTTTTACGGCTGCACAGTGGGCTCCCTTGCCCTCTGGCTTCTGGGGGATTCAGCCCATGGAAGACCAGAGGAGGTCAAAGCCCAGGTGTTTATGTCCCCAGTTCCCTTTCTCCAGGAAGACCACTGAGGACCACAGCACCTGCCAGGTGGCCGTGTCCTACAACTGTTATGACTATACTCTCCAGGCTCAGGACACTGTGCTCCCCCCCCCCACCCCACCTTGCCACTCCAGATGTCAAACAGTGTGGTTCCTTCACTGTTGCTAGCCCTTGGGTACTTTACCAGCCCCCCCCACTGGTTTCTCCTGACCTTGCCCACACCATCTGTGATTTATCTCTTTATGCAACTTTCCTTGATCTGTCCTGGTGCCATGTTCCCCCCGCCTCCTTCCAGGACACAGGGTTGTGTGTTACTAGGCCGTGAACTGCTCCAGCACTTTCTGGCTTCACTCAGGTGAGTTTTGAGCGGCACGCACCCTCAAGGGGAGCCTTCTTGCGGAACATTTGTGCTATGATGTCTTATCTGCAGCTGACATAGAAGTTAGTGTATCTAAACAATTTTCATAAGGGATACAGGAGTGCTGATGCAGAGGGGCATTTGTACCCCAATGTTTATAGTAGCACTTTCAACAATAGCCAAATTATGGAAAGAGCCTGACTGTCCATCAACTGACGAACGGATAAAGAAACTGTGGTCTATATACACAATGGAATACTACGGGGCAATGCGAAAGAACGAAGTCTGGCCTTTTGTAGCAACATGGATGGAACTGGAGGGTATTGTGCCAAGTGAAATAAGTCAGACAGAGAAAGACAGATACCATAAGTTTTCACTCTCATGTGGATCCTGAGAAACTTAACAGAAGACCATGGGGGAGGGGAAGGGGAAAAAAAACGGTTAGAGAGGGAGGGAGCCAAGCCATAAGAGACTCTTAAAAACTGAGAATAAACTGAGGGTTGATGGGGGATGGGAGGGAGGGGAAAGTGGGTGATGGGCATTGAGGGGGGCACCTGTTGGGATGAGCACTGGGTGTTGTATGGAAACCAATTTGACAATAAATTTCATATTAAAATAAATAAATAAATAAATAAATAAATAAATAAACAATCTTCAAAGACAGTGAAATGTAAGTTTCCCGTGAATGCTGACACCTGCCTTGATTGCAGAGGCTTCTCATTCATTCATTCATTCATTCATTCAATAATCCTATTTATTAAGCGGTAGGTGCTTAATAAATACGTGTCAGGCATTATTCTAGGTGCTGGAAATACAACAGTAAGCAAAACCTCCAACCCTCCGCTTTCATAGACTTTGAATTCTCCTTTAATTTGGGGGACCCCTCCTGATGCAGTTTCATGGCTTTTAGCAATTTTTAAAAACCTTACTAAATTTATACGCTGGTGTGGTCAAGAGGGACCTCGTGTTAGGAACCCTACAGATACACTGGAATCTAGAACGTGCATCTAGTTGATGCCGGAGTCACAGTATGATGGGGCAGGCAGCAGCCCACACTTGCTTCTGGCTCTGAGTCTGCTGATGAAACGTAAATGTCTGAGGAATGATGGGCGGTGCCAGTGAAAGGCAGCCTTCATTCATTTCCAAATGCACCAAACATTTTTGCAGAGGGCGAATGCGTTCATTTCTTTCTTCATTCATTCAGCCATCGATGGTAGCAGACTGCCAGGGACAGACAGGATTCCCACCTCCGTGGAGCTTTCACATGACAGAGGATACCTGTCGTGACCGACATCCAAGCCCCGCCAGCTGTCAGAAAGACGCTCTCTTTGTTCAGCCCCCACCCCACCCCCCTCATCCTGTCTGTCTTATTAAGACCATGGAGGTGCTCAGCTTGGGAGGCCCACAGTGTGAAATGAAACAAGCCAGACTTGAGCAGGCCAAAGGCTCCTGCGAACACAGAGTCTCTTACCTCCAGCACGACCTGCATTTATTTTTTTTTAAATTTTTTTTTTTCAACGTTTATTTATTTTTGGGACAGAGAGTGACAGAGCATGAACGGGGGAGGGGCAGAGAGAGAGGGAGACACAGAATCGGAAACAGGCTCCAGGCTCCGAGCCGTCAGCCCAGAGCCCGACGCGGGGCTCGAACTCCCGGACCGCGAGATCGTGACCTGGCTGAAGTCGGACGCTTAACCGACTGCGCCACCCAGGCGCCCCTTTTTTTTTTTTTTTAATTTTTTTTTTCAACGTTTATTTATTTTTGGGACAGAGACGACCTGCATTTAATTTATTTCCACAAGACTCCCCAAGTGGGATAACCGCTAGCATCCTGTGAATTTGAAAGTTGCCTCCACGACTTGCTGATTATATAACTTCGGACTGTTTATATGTTTAAGCTCCCAAAGTTCCCAACTTTTCTCATCTATACAACGGGCATGGTGATAGTTCTGAATTTGTAAGGTTTGATATGTGACATGTCTAAAGCACCCAGCAAGGGCCAGCCACGTGATAGGCACAGACATAGACATTCTTCTCTTCATTATCCCTTCTAGTTCTAGGAGCCTTGGGCTGTGATCAAATTGTGAAACAGGCCAATGCTATCACTTTTTAAACTCAGGGATCACAGAATGCCTTGCCTCCAATGGCACTGGCGAAGCAAACGAGGGATAAATCTGGCTCAGAGCCCTACAGCAAGACCCAACCCCTGTGCTTTGCCCAGACCGACTTCCTCCTTGTTTAAGCGACTTTAAAAAAGATGTCCAGGTCAGAGCCATAATTAGAAGTGACTGAGGGTCAAGGGTGGACCAGCAAGCTTTTGCTGATCAATAGCTGCCATTTATTTCAAAGACGGGAAAAGAGGACTTCGACAGGCAGTCTGGGTTGGAAGTGTACCTGGGGCCCTCCGCACTCTGGGTGCTGGAACTCAGAACAGGAACGCCCCTCTCCTCCCTCCCTCCCCACCGGGGAGAAGTCCCCATCGGTCAAACCTCTCCTCTTTGGGAATTCTCAGGATCTGCCCAGCCAGCGACCCTGGGTCCAGCTTTCTCGAGGAAATTTCCAGAATCTCAGTGATAAACCATCCTTCTTTTCTATTCTGGAACGAAACCCTCTGATAAGACAGACAACTTTTTTTTTTTGTCTTCCCACTCTCTCCTCCTAGAAAGCTACTTTGCAACCAAATAAATGTCCTATCCAAACATACCATCTTCACAGCCTACGTTAATACCCTGTGGGATATAAAAAACAAAACAAAACAAAACAGAAAACAACAACAACAAAAAAAACGTTGTCAGAAGCCCAGAACTCCCAATGATAGGGATTTCCCTAATACTAAACTAATGCGCCCTCCCAAAGGGGCCCATGTGCTATCCAAACGCCTGTAAATGTGCATGAATATTTTTGTTTGCGTTTTTGCATTTAGGCTCCATTCTGGTTTTCAGTTGGCCAGTGGGTTTCAGTTCACTTATTTCCATACCTGTCCTCCAAACGAGGAACAAGAGTTACTTCAAAGGGAGAGATTTCAAGTCTCTATCTCCAAAACTCTGAGTTTTCTCAAGGCCACTTTTAAGTAGATGTTCATCACAAACATTCTCGCACACACAAAAACACCTCGCCGGCTTTTCAGCACAACTGGGACATAGCCGGCGCTCACGGGCCCGCCTCTGCACCTTGTAGCCCCGCCCCCTCAGTCAAATCAATACCATGTGACCAGCGCTGGCCAATGACATGCGAACAGGAGCCGCTCCTTTCACTTCTAGGCGGAGCTGGTTAAGAATTGGTGTGAGTCCTGCCTTTTTTCTTCACCTGCCCTGCAGGACTTCATCTCTCTCACTTCCTGCGGGGGGTGTAACTGCAAGATGGAAAAGAGCCCCCTGACCCTTGTCGGATTTTGTGAGTGAGATACAAATCTGAGATATGAAGATTGGTCTATTGTGGCTGCCAGCATCCGCAAACCAAATGAGTATCAGATCAATTTTCACAGGTCACATTCACTAGGAGATTACTCACTTTCAGACCATTTCTTGCTCTTAGAAGTAGGTCGTTGGTGCATTTTATTATCCCAAGCTCATTTCTTTTTTCTAATGTTTATTTACTTTTGACATAGACAGAGCGTGAGCAGAGGAGGGGGCAGGGAGAGAGGGAGGCACAGAATCTGAAACAGGCTTCAGGCTCTGAGCTGTCAGCACAGATCCTTATGTGGGGCTCAAACTCACAAACCATGAGATCATGGCCTGAGCCGAAGTTGGACACTTAACTGACTGAGTCACCCAGGCACCCCTATCCCAAGCTCATTTCTTTTTTTTTTTTTTATGTTTATTTATTATTGAGAGACAGAGAGAGACAGAGCATGAGCAGGGGAGGGGCAGAAAGAGAGGGAGACACAGAATCCGGAGCAGGCTCCGGGCTCTGAGCTGTCAGCACAAAGCCGGACGCAGGGCTCGAACCCACGAACCATGAGATCATGACCTGAGCTGAAGTCAGCCGCTTAACTGACTGAGCCACCCAGGCGCCCTTCCCAAGCTCATTTCTTAAGCTTGTGTGTAACCTCTGCTGTGGGCCAGGCACTTCTGGGCCTGGGGTTAGGGAGATCCGTGAACCCCTCCCCACACCTGCCCTAAAAAATATTATACCGTCTACTGGGGCGAGACAGACACAGTCAAAGAGCACTCTTGAACGCACCTGTCTAGATGCTGTGAGCAAAATAATTATCTCCTAGGAATTGTCTCAAAGCTCTTGTTTTAGCAAATTCAGACCAGTCACAGACGCTGACAGGAAATCTAGGAATCAAAGCACATACTTACTTTGATCAGACTTAATTGGCCAGATATTTCATTGAATCGCATTCAATTTAGTTATTAATTGAGTCTTTATTCTTTATCTAATGAGTACCCAGGAAGACCTCCACCCCAGAAACCACCACCATCAAGTAAAAGTAAGTACAACAATCAAACAAACTCCCAGGACAGTATCCATTCTCTTAAGTTATAAAATAAAAAATTAAAACAGGCTTGAGGGGGCCTTTTGGACCCACGAGGTTGTAAAAAAAAGAAAAAGCTCTTCTAGAAAACATCCACCTTAGTTTGCTCGGGCTGCCATAACAAAGCGCCACAGACTGGATGGCTTAAAACAACAGAAAGTCATTGTCTCACAGTTCTGGAGGCCACAAGTCCAAGATCAAGGTGTGGGCAGCGTCGGGTCTTTCTGAGGAGTTTGAGGGAGACTCTGTTCCTGGCCTCTCTCCCTGCTCCTGGTGATTTGCTGAAACCTTTGCTGGGTTTTTTTTTGGCATCTAGATGCTTCACCCTGATCTCTACTTTTGTCCGCACGTGACATCCTCCCGCGCGTCTCTGTCCAAATTTCCTCCTTTTATAAGGACGCTGGTCGTATTGGATGAGGGGCGAGCCTACTCCAGTCTGACCTCATCTTGATCATCTGGGAAGACCCTACTTCCAGAGGAGGTCACGCTGACAGGTCCTGGGGGTTAGGACTTCCACATCGTCCGGGGCAAACAATTCAACCTGTAACAGTCCCCAGCATTGGCAAAGTTGGGGCAAAAGTGGTCTGCTTCTCCGATGACGTTTATAGCAGTGAAAGTAGCTGTAAAATGTGAGGGAAGCCATTTGGTAAGGGGCAGCAGCAGTGATCCCCACGGAGAGCCTTCCGTCCACAGATTTCACTCTCAGGAACGTGTCTCACTCCTACTGGGTATGTCAGATCTGGGTCTTCTCCTTCCCAGGGGTGTATGGAAGTGACTCAGAAGCACTCAATGCTATAAGTTACGAAACGTTTTGTGGGTCCAAGTCATTTTAATTACATGTAAGTATATTTACCTATTATAGCCACCATTTTATCCCTCAGGTCTCCCAATGTGCCTTCTCTTCTGCTGTGAGAACTTCAGTGGGAAAGTTTGAAAAGATCTGTCTTCGGGAAGTAATTCACCAGAAGCCGAAGCCACCAGGTACCAAGATGATTGCTGCGGCATAATTGCCATTCCCAAACTAAAACAAAAAGCCATTATTTATTCAGCTGATATTTACCGAGTACCTTCTATCTGTAGGGCCTTGTGCTAGGGGCTAGTGAACGCAACGGTAAAAAATCATTCTGGTCCCTGTTTGCAAAGAGCCTACACTCCCAACTGGTGAAAGTCTTAACAGATTATATTCTTAACATGCTGGCATAACATGCAGTCATTAAATGGTAATTAAGAAAGATGCAAATACTATTTAAAATTCATAAAGATTAATTTCGAATGGCGAATACACTGTGGCATAACCATTCACAACATACACGCTTGTTGGCTTTTGTCTATTTTTTCTTTCACTTCTGCATAGTACGTGCCCAATAAGAACTTGCTCAAACGAGAGAACGTATTGAGGACTGGAAGGTCATTTGCAAAATCAAAAAACTAAAACTAAAAATCAACCAACCAACAAGAAAGACCACTGTTGTACTTGGGTAATGAAATCATGAATACGTTTTCCAAAACTTTCTTGTATATAGCTGGTACTACATTTTGTTGGAAGATATGTTAACAGATTAAAAAAGGGACTCCGAGGTGCTTCTAGAATTTATATGCCACGGGAATAAAAATCTTAAAGAAATTAAAAATAAAAGAACTTTGGCTCTGGGATGTCCCCAAGACTGAGAGACTATGTGACCTGATTGCTCCCTCTCAGCCGAATGTATTCTTCAGTCATGCCAGTGGTCCAGGCACTGGACAGGTAGGAGGCTACTGGAAAGGTCCAAGCGAAACCTGCTGAGGGTCCAAACTGAGAAGGTGATGGGGTGGTAAGGAGGAACTGATGGGGGGAAATTTCTCATTTTCTATGCCCGATCTCTCCACTCCGACTTCCCTAATGTTGCACTGGCTGCCAGCCTTCCCCCACCACCCCCCCCCCGCCCCTGGCTTTTCTAGAAGAGGAGTGGGGAGTGTTATCCCATATTTGGGTGACTCCTAGACGAGTTTAGGAAAGCTTATCTCGGATGAGATCTGGTATAGGCAATCAGCGGAGACAGGAAGACAAAATCTCTACCTATCCTGGCAAAATATGTCCATGCAAATAAAACTCAGAACGAACTGTTGACATCCAGTGGGCCTTTGCAAGTCCCTTGATCGATTTGATTTGACAGCTCCCTGCCTCTCACTCCCCTAAGATGTACACAATCGATCTGTCTCAAAGCCGTATAGATTCTACCTAAAAATATATGTGGCAAATCCTTCCACCCTGTGCACCCTATAGCCATCATCTGACTCCAAGGCCCCAGAAACTCTTGCCTGCGTTCTTCCAACACCCCAATACTGGTATCATTGCTTCTACCCTTGGCCTTCCTGGTCCTCTCTCTATACAAGAGCCAAAGAGATCTTTTTAAAAGCGCAACTCAGATCAGGTTACTCCTGTGCCAAGTCACCCTTAGTGGTACCTATTTCACTGAGGATAAAATATAGAATCCTTAACGTGGACTGCAAGGCTCCCCTTACACTGCCCCTGCCTATCTTTCCAGCCCTTCTCTTCGAAGTATCCTCACTCACTTCATGGACTACATTGGCCTTTCAAGCTCTCAGATGAGTCAAGCTGCCTCGTGCCTCAGGGCCTTTGCACATGTTGTCCTTCCTTTCTGGAATGTTCTCCTCTCCACTCTTTGCCTACTTAATAGCTATTCATTTTTTTTTTTTTTTTAGCTTTCAGCTTAAAGTCATCTCCTTAGAAGGGTCTTTTTCTAAACTCTTCACATAGTTAGAACCCCCTGCTATGTTCTCCAATAGTGCCTCAGCACTTTTCTTTCATAAAGTTATCTAAATATAAAAATTTCTTCTTTATCTGTGCGGTGACCGATTGGCTTAATGTCTACCTCCCCTATTAGCGTGTAACTTCTGTGAGGGCAGAGACCGCATCTGCTCCTTTCGGGATTGTATGCCTACCCAGTGCCTTGCAAGATACGTGGTTCATGGTGAGCCCTCCACATGTATCTGCCGAATGAGTGGTTATTCCCAGATATCAGTTAAATCACAAGAAGTATTTCCTGGTCATGCACGTAATCTTGAATCCAATTTAAGAATTACATAATGAAGAGTAACTGAAACACATAGTAATTCTTTTGCGAATGTGGAGGGTGCATTCCAAGGACATACTTCTTGGTTTGACAGTTTATTTCTAGAGGTAGAAATATAGCAGGCAATCAGAGATGGCCCAGGGTGCCAGATAAGGGATTGTCTTGGAAACATCATTAAATACTTTATAAATTAGGCAATTTCAGGCTGTGAGAGGGTAAAGACACACTCAGTTTGTCTCAGTTAATGGAGGTCTATCAGCCGGGACTCTTAATATTGCATGTGACAGAGGACCCATCTCCAACTGCCTTAAACAACACAGAGGATTTATTGGCTTCATAACTGGAAAGTCTAGAAACAAGGTTGTCTTTCCTCAGGAGAGACTTGATGTGATGGCCTGACGATGTCACGAAGGTCCCTGTGTGTCTTTGTCTCTGACCTACCACGCACGTGTTGCTTTGTCCTTGGTTGTTCACGGTCACCTTAGGGTCGGAAGCAAAAGGGCTAGTGCCATCCAGACCTCATGTCCTCACACATTTGAGCTACAGAAGAGTGCCTTTCTTCCAGAAGCTTCTGTAGTGATACTCAAACGTGACTGATCAGCAGAATCCCATGACAAGCTGATTCCTGGCACCCTACCCAGCACCTCTGTCCCCAAACTTAGTCTCTCTGGTGGAGAGCCTGAAAAGCTGTGAGCTTTGAAATTTTTTGTAGAAGTCTATAAAGGAGAAACAAAAATTGTCCCATTATGCAACCTTCCAGAAAACACTTCATGGAAGTTTTCCAATGAAAGTCATCAATACACAAAGGAAGAAAATCAAACAGTAGAGAATGAAATGTTAGCGTATTTTCTCCCCATCCCTTGCCCCAAAGGTTGGTATATATCAACACAATTCAGTTTTAGATTTTTTTTTTTTTAATTAAGTAGGCTCCACGCCCAACGTGGGGTTTGAACTCACAACCCTGAGATCCAGGGTCACATACGGTACTGACTGAGCCAGCCAGGTGTCTGCTTTCCCCTAAAGGTGTCACTGTTATCAGTTTCTTATGTATTTTCCATTACGAAAGAATTTGTGCATTTACCAAAATGTATAGTGTATCATTTTTTACGTTTTATAAAAAAGGATCATACTACTTATATTCTTCTTCTTGCTTTTTCTCACCAGAAAATATAACTCAGAGACTGTGCTCTATTTGCAAATGGAGTTCCTCTTCAGCATTTTTAGAAGATGTAAAACGGGAACGCCCGGGAGGCTCCGTCGGTTGAGCATCTGATTTTGGCTCAGGTCACGATCTCGCAGTTCCTGAGTTCGAGCCCCACATCGGGCTCGCTGCTGTCGGCAAGGAGCCCGCTTTGGATCCTCTGTCCCCTCGCTCTCCACCCCTCCCCCACTTGCGCTCTCTTTCAAAAATAAACATTAAAGAAAAAAAAGATGTAAGACTGTAACCACAGTTTATGTAACCAGCTCTCTAGTGAGGGACGTTTGGGTTGTGTGTTACACAAAGCTGCAGTGAACTTCCTTCTCCGTCTGTCTCGACCTTCTTTTGTGGCTGCTTGCACAGAGGGGACTCCTAGCAGTGGGGTCGCTGGGTCAAGGGTCATTTAATAAAATGCCGATGAACATTGACCTGATGTTGAGCTTCCGTAGTCTAGTCTATTACCCTTCGAAACTTCACCAATGCTGCCCTTCCTTACACAGGAGCATATATGAGGATACTGGGGTGGGGTTGGGGGGGCGGGGAATGGGGAATCGGTGTTTTTTAAAAGCTCATCATGTCATCCTGGAGGTCATCAAGGTGTGAGAGCCACTGCCCGCCGTGCCGCCAACGTTGCAATGGTGGGTCCCTCGGAAACTGTTAAGAGATGGCTCGCGCCCCCTGCCGCCCATACTCTTACCAGCAACGGACCTTAGAAAACTTGATAGATTTTGTCAACCAGATTCATGAAAACATGGTCTGGCATTGTTCCAATTCGCACGTCCTTGCTTCTGAGTATGGTTGAACAACTCTTCAGATGCTTTTGGGCCATAGATATATATTTTTTTCCTTGCTTTACCAGGTTGGACCCTCTGTGCTGCCTTCATTAGGTTTGTTTGTATTATGTAGGGGCTCGTTGCAAAGTAGAGAAACGAGTTCCTGTTCATCTGTGTTCCAAATATTTTTTCTCTTGTTTATTATTTCTTTGGACGGGTTCGTGGGTCTCGTTATTTGCCTGTTGGTGTGGTTTTCAGCTCTAAAGAAGGCTTTTGTTTTGTTCTGTTCTAATGTGGTCAAATGTTAAAATCTTTCGCCTTTCTGGTTTTCTGGAGGAATCTATTTTTCAAAACCTCCCAGGTGCCTGCCAAATTTGTGAGTTACAGCCCCGCAGGATATAAGTGAGGAACAGAATACAGCCCCTTCCCTCAGGGGGTTTGCAACCATGTGGGAGAGAGAGGTCAGGGTGTCAAAGAGCCTGCAGGGTCGAGGGCACCGTCTGAGAAGTTTCACATGAGCCGGGCGCTGGCCTGTCTACGATGCCTGCCCCGGCCACCGTCCCCTGCTGCGAGGCTCTCACCCGCAGATCCGTGCTGCAGGGACTAGGAGATTCTGTAAGGTAGCAGAAGGCAGAGAAAAGCGAGCCACACGGAGTGGAGGAAGAGGTGACTTGGGCCGCGGCACGGAACAGTACCGGCAACGACTATGGGCTGTCTCAACACATCCAGACGCCCCCTGGTCTCAGAAGTGCCCTGGATGTCATCAGTCCCCAGCCTACCCTCCGGAGCCTGGACACCTGGGGTGAGGCTGTCCCCACCTTTTCTGGACACGCCATGGGCGGAACTTCCTCTCCTGTCTTGTCCAGCCTTAAACAACCAAGTAAACAAATAAGAACACTGCATCTTGCCACTTAAAGACCCTGACTGATGTGGGGCTGTAGGACTTCAGAGAAAAGCCAGCTTTTCCTGGCCCGCGGGCCTGGGTGGGGAGTGGGACATAAAGTTCCATGAGCGAGAGAGATTTCTAGCGTGGGGCCTGTGGAGGGCAAGGGCTGGTTTTCACTCAACTCCATCCCTCCGAGTTTCTGGAACAGGATCCTAAGTGAGATGTAACTTGAATGAATGAGGCAACCCATCAATCAATCATGGCGACAGGTTTTGAATTAGTCTTGGGAAGACTAGGTGAGGACCATTTTCTTTACCAGCGGAAAGAATGCCTGCTATGTAGGAAGCCCTCGGCAGTGTTGATCTGAACAGTGAGGTGGGGACGAGGGGGTGAGCAAAGGGACAGAGGGGAGAATACCAAAGTGACATCCACAGGATGGCGACAGTAGCCTACGGAATGTTTCTGTGAGGAAGGTACAAATGCCAGCGGGAGTCTCGAACGCCAGGCTGAGGAATATGGGCCTTAATCTGTTCACAGCGTGGAGTCATTGGTTCAGGAAAAGACCTGGTTCGAATCAGTGTGGCAGGAAGGCCATTTGAGGACAGTGAGCGGCACGGATTCCAAGGTAGGAGGAAATTCGAAACCATCCAGACAAGAGAGGGTTACTCTTGGGGCCAAGGTTGAGAAGTGAAACCGGAAAAGAAGGGGTGGATTTAAGAAACTGGGCAAGGAGACCCTGAAGGCGCAGGTGACTGATCTGTCCTGGGAGGGGGCAGGGGTGGGCCAGAGAGAGGGAGGAGACCCAGACAAAAATAATTTCAAAATGGATTAAAGACCTAAATGTAAGACCACTTTTGAAACCATAAAACTCCTAAATGAAAACGTGGGCAGTAAACTCTTAGACATCAGTCTTAGCAGTATTATTATTATTATTATCTATATTTTTTGATATGTCTCGTCAGGCAAGGGCAACAAAAGCAAGAATATAAACAGTTGGGACTACCTCAAACTGAAAAGCTCAGCGTTTGCAGGAAGCAAACCATCAACAACATGGAAAGGCAACTACCATTTGCAAAGGATATGTCCGATAAAGGGTTAGTTATCCAAACTACGTAAAGAACTCATGCAACTCAGAAACAACACAACTACAAAAAAAAAAAAAAGCAAAAAACAAAACAAAACAAACAAAAACCTCCAAAACAATCCTATTAAAAAATGGACAGAGGACCTAAATAGACATGTTTACAAAAAAGACAGTGGCCAACAGACCCATGAAAGTCGCTCAGCATCACTAATCATTAGGGAGATATCAATCAAAACCACAATAAGATACCACCTCAGGTGGCTTGACTACAGTGAAATAAGTCAGACAAACCCAAATATCGTATGATTCCACTCATAGAATGGAATGGGAAACAAAGCAAACGAACAAACAAAACAAAACAGACTCAGAAAGGCAGAGAACAAACTGGTGGTCGCCAGAGGGAAGGAGAGTAGGGAGAATGGGTAAAATAGTTCGTGGGATTAAGAGGTCCAAACTTCGTCACGGGCATGCAAAGCACAGCACAGGGAATATAGCCAATAATATTGTAATAATTTGTCTGATGACAGCTGGAGTTACAGCTACCAAGGTCAGGATTTCATAACGTATGTCAACACTATGTCGTACATCTGAAACTAATATCATATTGTACGTCAACTCGCACCTCAGGAACAAGAGAGATGTATCTGGAATCTTGGTCGAAGACATTGCTTTTAGTTTAAATTTCTCACATAATATTATCAAGGGGGAAAAAGTCCTTTAGTCAGCATGGTGTAGGAGGCAATGGATATTGCCCCTTAGTTAAACAAATCTGGCAACCCAGCACGTAATAGGTGAATGAATGTTAATAAATGTAAAAACTAAACAGATGAATCAAAAAAAGAAAAAAAGAACAGAGAAGAAGTATGGAACAATGAATAACAGAATTCTCAGAATTCTGAAACCAGTAAGTAGTTATCGTACACTGTTTTAATTGTGGTGACTCATGCAGTTTTGGGTGTAATTAGCTTTTTATTCTTACTCATATTTTAATTTTGAAACAAACATGCAAATGTATGCAAATAGGATAGCTAAGCAAATCATCCATTGCATTTGAGGAACCACTCCGGCAAATTTTAAAATGGGATCGCAGTTCTGACAGAGAGTTCCAGAAACTCATTTAGAAACAGAATCCCCTAAATGCAGTGAACTTGGCCCTAGAGACACAGCTCTTTGGAGAGCTTTCGTGAACATGTGTTGAGAGGTTCAGGGGGAAATGAATGTTTCCCCTCAGATCCTTCTGGGCCTTCTGGATTCCGATCAAAGCCTGGATCCCTGGGCCTGCCTAGGATAACAGCGGGGCTGCTTATGGGCTGAAGCTCCCCAGGGTGTGGACTAAGCCAGGAGATCTTTATTCCCAGGCTCTCCAGAAAGACGAGGGAAGTTATGGCTGCTGTCCAAACTGTTAATTTTCATGTGCTTCCTTACACTGTTATTTCCACCATCCAATGGAAGCCACCATCCATGTGGCTCAGTCTCAGCCCAAAGTTGGAGTCGGGAAACACCATCCAGCACCCCCAGAGTGATTTCAAGATAATCGAAGTTCTTTGCACGCCTTTCTTAAACGCAGTAACAGAGACAGTTGGCCCACAGCACTACTTTGTGAATTCTCCTCTTTTCCATCTAGTCCCCTCACACCCCAGCACCTCTTTCCTCAAAACTTCCTGCTGGCCTGAGCCAGCCAAGAGGCGCTCGGACGATGGCAGAACCCTTCCCGGTGGACGGGGGCTGGGGGAGGAGAGGCGTCTGGGGGGCAAAGCCCTCTAAGACCCGCAAGGGCAAGAAAGCCCTGGGCACCGAGCTTTTCGTCCCATCTCCCCTGTGTCCTTTCATGAGCAGGTCAGATCCGGAGCCTCTGCAGCGGTGGGACCCTCGGCCTGCAGGTGGAGTTCTGGCCCTTGACTGTCAGGTTGGTTAGATCCGCGCTGTCTTGGAAGGGCAAGTCAGATGGCTGCGGGGCGCCCTGTGCTCAGCTCCAGCGATGACATCTTTCTGTCACCAGAGGTGTCGAGAACCATCACATCTCAGCGAGTGTCAAGGTCGCGAGTGCGTCACCGGCAGTTATCACTGTTCCCAGACACGAGACATACACCCCTCGGTCCCTAGCTCAAGGCCATGACAGAGTTGTCTTCAGCTTGGGGCTATTTCCACCAGCCACCCCCCCACCACTGCCTTCTCCCGCCTTGGGCCCCTCCCTCCCCATCGGGCCCCGTGAAAACCATTTTCTTTTTTTCAATTATTTTTTATTTTAGACAGAGAAAGAGAGCGTGCGAACAGGGGAGAGGGGCAGAGGGACAGGAAGAGAGAGAGAATGCCATACAGGCTCCACGCTCAGGGCACAGCCCTATGCAGGGCTCGAGCCCACGACCCTGGGATCATGACCCGAGCTGAAATCAAGAGTCGGATGCTCAACCTACTGAGCCAGCCAGGCGCCCCTGAAGACCATTTTCTATTGAGCCACCGAGGGAGGGCTCAGAATAAACCCGGAATCTGTCTTTTAAATGCGTAGGCGGCCTTTAAATCTGGGCCTTGACTCCCACCATCACGTCACTTTCCTGTACAGTTCTTACCCTCTACCCGTGTTTCCTGGGTCCATTTTAAGAGCTGGGGGCACAGAAGGAAAGCCCTGAGGCAATAAGGAAGGCGCAAGGCGGGGTGAAGAGTCTCCTTCCTTCCCGCCAGGGATCTGAGCGCACCAGGTTTTTTTTTCCCTCAAAGACAAACGACTCTGGCCTGGCTTCCCACATTGATCTAATCGAGAGTCCAAACACAATTTCGGGACTGTCAAAACAAGACCCGCAGACCCGACACAGACAATTAACAGAAGTCAAGGCAACCCACCCGCCACATCCTGTCTCTCCCCGATGTCTCATCAAGGCTCTGGAAAATCCCCGCGCCCTGCCCCGGGCTGAGCTATTGCCGCAAGCAGGTTGTTGTGCTGGGGACTCCTGACACTAGGCTGGAAGCTATAATTACCCGGTGTATAATTTGGTTGCTAAATGGATTGTTGACAAAGGTGCGCCTGATGAAATCACAGGCATTGCAGGGCATAGGGACGAAGCCGGTTGGAAGGAGGCAGGCCGTCGGTCATTAACAGCCGTGCCTCCCTCCCGGCTCCCTCGTGCCACTGCAGACTCTGACCTCCCCGAGCCACTTGGGCTTCGG
Source organism: Lynx rufus (assembly GCF_022079265.1). Classification (NCBI taxonomy): domain Eukaryota; kingdom Metazoa; phylum Chordata; class Mammalia; order Carnivora; family Felidae; genus Lynx; species Lynx rufus. The sequence goes on from NW_025814823.1 coordinate 9,350,195, forward strand.
GCTCCGTGACGTTTGGAAATACCCGGCCCGCCTTCCTCCCTCGGGTGTCATCAGGTAAGAAACCTCAGCGGCAGAGGACTCCCCTTGGCACAACACAGGAAACGCAGTTCTGTTAAGCCACGGCTCCCTCCCCCCTCCCCCCCTCCCCCCCTCCCCCCAGCCCCCAGGGTTAGCCTGGAAGGAAGGTGAGCATAGCAGTGGCCGGGAGGAGAGGTCCCTTCCAGGCAGCTGCTCTGGGGGGTCCTTCCAGAGGGATCAGGTCTGAGACATGAGCTACTTGTCTTTTTACCCACAGTCTAAGTGATAGAATTGCAGACCCTCCCACTGCAGGGCACCTAGAAAGGAGGGGAGAAGTAGGCATTGCCTTCTCAGCACAGGGGCTGAGAGGTCAGAGACTTTCTGAAGTCAGAGAAATGGCTTGTCCCAACCAAGAGGACGTCCCACAGGGACAAGGACGAGTGGCCCTTTTGGGAACCGGCAGAAAGCTCGGGGCACAAAATATGAATAAAGGGTTAAACCTAAAAAGGCCTGGGAGGTCAGAGCATATATCAAGTCACACCTATTTCTTTTTTTGTTTTTAATTTTTTTTTTAACATTTATTCATTTTTGAGAGACAGAGAGAGACAGAGCATGAGCGAGGAAGGGGCAGAAAGGGGGAGTCACAGAATCTGAAACAGGCTCCAGGCTCCAAGCTGTCAGCACAGAGCCTGACGCGGGGCTCGAACTCACGGACTGTGAGATCATAACCTGAGCTGAAGTCGGACGCCCAACCGACTGAGCCGCCCAGGCGCCCCTCAAGTCACACATACTTCTGTAAGGAACTGCTCCTTTAAAACAAAACAAAGAGAAGTCCCAACATAGTCTATGAGCATTCGTGTCGAAAGAATGGAAGAGCGGAAGAATTTACCGGGACATAAGCCTTCTGGTGGCAAGGGTTTAAATTTGGGAAAGCCATGGGAAGATTAGAGAGGGTCTGAGAAGAGGAACCAGACAAGTTCAGGGATGGGAAATCAAACTGACAGAAGGACAAAGAAGTCAAAAGCAATCACTCTACCTAAAAGCGGGTGAGGGGCAGTTCGATACTCATGACACTCCGGTGTCCTCAGAATTCTAGGCACCTGGGTGCTGACTTCTGTCTGACACGGGCCTTTCTGGACCTTATCCCAAGAGATTCAGTTGGTTTTAACACAATTATATATTAACACAGGTTTCATCTGTACAGCCGTCCTGCTCCCCTGTCCGAAACCCACGAAGGGGTTACTGTCGCAACAGTTTTTCCACGCCGCACGCGGGAATGATGGCTAGGTTGCCCTGCCTTCTGTCTACCCGTCCCATCTGGCCTGTGTGCCGAGTCTGAGCTTGGGGTCTGGAAGCTTCCAGCCGGCTTTCTGATGAGGTGGGCAGTTTGCGTCCAGTCTAGCCCCTCGCAGGAGCTTGGGTCCCAGAGGGCCCTATCCCTCCAACCAGTGGCCAAGCCCAGCAGGGAGCAAGAAGACGAGTGAGCCGAGGGCACGGGGCTGGACACAGCCTCTGGGGCACACAGAGGAGCAGAGAAAGGCCGAGAATGAATAGGGTGTGTGTGTGGGGGGGGGGGGGGGGACAACAGGGAGTCACCCAGCACAGATGGTGAAAAAAAAAAAAAAAAGGAGCCAGGATTGGAAATGACGGCAGCATGCCGCAGACTTCAGACCCAGCAGATGCACGCGGTCCAGGAGAATATTTTCTTTTCTTTCTTTCTTTTTTTTTAAATTTTTAAAATGTTTATTCATTTTTGAGAGACAGAGACAGAGTGTGAATGGGAGAGGGGCAGGGAGGAAGGGAGACACAGAATCCGAAGCAGGCTCCAGGCTCCGAGCTGTCAGCACAGAGCCCGACCGCGGGGCTCGAACTCACGGACCGCGAGACCATGACCTGAGCCGAAGTCGGACGCTTAACCGACTGAGCCACCCAGGTGCCCCTGGGAGCATATTTTCAAGTAACGCACAAGCCACCTATTGTCCTGCTCCTGCCATCGCCCACCAAGACCCGAGGAGACACGGCTGTAATCCAGAGCCGCTCACCCCACAATAGCCTGGGAGAAAAAAACGAATGAGAATCTGGAGGAATCGTCTCTGTAGCAACATCCCGATGCCGCCCAGCTCCGATGCCGGCACTTCCAGCCCCGCAGTACGTGGCCCAGAGAATCTGACATAATAATCATTCCATTTCACAAACACCTTTTCATCCCCTTTCCCTACGGATACCTCCTCTTTTTCTGACATTATGCTATAAAATCTCAGTGACTTCAGTCCTCTGCCTGCAGACAAGCCCGTCTGTTTAGCAGAGACTGGAGACCCAGAGAGAGAGGGGCTGCACTTGAGAGGGAGGGAGGAACGACCGAGTGCGTTCACTTCCAAAGAACGCAGCCACTGAAGATGCCTGGCATCTCTGATGGAGCAGAAGGAGGTCCTAATATTAACAGTGATCATTTCAGCTTCATTTAAAGATGACCCCCAGATTGCAAATGGCTCATTACCGCCCCAAACCAAACCGAAACAAAACGGGCTTTTCCATTAGAGCCAGAGCAATCAGTTTCATGTTAATTGAAGAAAGCCAACTTCAAGAATGACTGAATGTATTCATTCAAACCAAATCAGGATCCTTAGCTCTGCCTGCGGACATATTGTCTCCTCCTGCCTCTGCCAGGGCGCCATCTAGCGTCCTCTAGCCTGTACTACACTCTCCAGCCCGCTTGTGGAAAAAGCCTTGTCTTGTAAGGAACTGGTTTCATAGACAATCATGAGACTTGATGGGAAAAAATTGGCCTCTATGATAGACATTTTTTTTCAAAAGTGGTTGAGCAATAAAGACTTCCCATTTATTGGACTTCACACATGATTTTGCTTGAGCCAAAGACTCGTGACTTTTAAAAACAATGAATAGGCAGTACAGAGTATTTGGGCAATTTTCTCACGGCTGGTTTTAGGAAAGACGTCTATGTTGCACACATAACAAGCTGACTGATTTGCGTATTGGGTTAGCAGTGCACAGTTTTCAGGGTGGGACATCTTACGGCTAAAATGTAACCGAGCACTGTTACGGGCTGAATTATGCACCCCCCCCATTCAAATAAGTACCCTCCAGAACCTCAGACTCTGCAAGCCGAGGGAAGAGGCCTCATGAGCCACCCACCCCTTGATACCTTGATCTTGGACTTCCAGCCTCCAGAGCTACAAGAAAATGAATTTCTCTTGTTTAAGCCCTGCAGTCTGTCCTATGTTATTACGGCAGCCCTAGCAAACTAATACAGCCCCTAAATGTGTTTTGTCCCCACAAGCTGGGCAAGCGTCACGACATTGGACACACTGAAGGTAAGGGCAACCGATACAAATCCTGCATCCCTTCATTGTCTACACAACAATGAAGCCCTGAGCCCTGAGGTGTCCGGCAGCGGTTTTAGGAACCCCTTGTGCCCACTCCTCACCCCGCTCAGTTGGGGAGCTATTAAGAGTTAAAACTGTCCCCTAAGACCCGCGTTCCCAGATGGAGGTTCAAGGGAATCAACATCTTCCCTCGGTGGGGGAGGGGGGGGACTTAGGTGACAGATCTGCCTTTGACCAACAGTTAGGTGGGTAAGCTCTGGCAAGTTAGTCTGTGAGCCCCGATTTTGCCCTCTGTAAAACGAGGGTGATCGGGTCGCTAGGAAAAATCGTATATGCTCGTCCAGTAGGAGGCTTAGCACCGCCGGTGGCACAGCACCTGCTCAGCGCGCTCCCACTGGCCACGCCTACCCGGGGACGGGGACGTCAGAACGCCCAAACGTCCTACGGCCAAGGTGTGCACAACCCCCGAGCCCCACCCCCACTCCCACCCCCATCTTCCAGGGGGAAGCCACAGGAGCTGCTTCCGCGGGTGTAGCCTGTGCTCCACACCCCCTCCCCCGGTCACAGTCCCCAGAGGCCGGACGTCCCGGATAAAAAAGCCAAGTTCAGAAACTCGCTTCCAGTGACTTCTGATTTCCATAACCTCAATGAAAGATATGAAAGCTACATCTATTGGGGATCGGAGCTTTCGGCTACAAATTTTGAAACGGTTTTTTTTTTTTTTTTTTTTTTTTTTTTTTGCACCAAGGCTGCGGCGGCTGCACCAGGAAACGCCGCGTGCTGCGAGGAGCCAGACTCCTCGGAACCGCAGCGCCGACTCAGCCACTTCCCGGCGAGATCAATCCCCCGGCAGGGCCATTTCCCCCGGCCGCGCGCGGGCCATTAGTGGCTCTGGGCCAGCCCTTCGCAGAGCGCGTCACCCGCGGGCGCGCACTGCCCGGCGCCGCGCCACCCACCGCGGGCCGGCCGGGGGATCGCGGAGCCCGAGCCGGAAGGACGCAGCCCTGTCGCCCGTCGCCGGCCTCCTTACGCCCCCGGCTGCATCCCGGCGCCGGGGCTGCGGAGCCGAGGCGGGAGAGGCGCACTTCGCCCCGGCGAGCCCGAGTCCCTCCGCCAAGGCAGTAAATGCACCGGGTGCTGGCGCCCCCGCCCCGCGCTGTCCCCTAGACGGACGCCACGGCTCCGCCTGGCGGGCACCAGCTCCCTCCAGCTTCCCGGGCCCTGGCACGGTTTTCATGGTCAGTGGTCCGGAGGGGCGATTTGCAGCTTCAAATGGGTGTCTCGGAGGTCTAGGTGGCAAGAGTCGCGCCGCTTAACGGAAATGCAATCAAAACGCAGAAAGGGTGAGGCCAGGAACGTCCCGCTGTGCAGCTCAATGCAGAGCAGTGCTGTGCGCGCAGCAACAGAGTACTCGGCATTTCATCGGGACCCCTGTGCCGGGCAGACAGCAGCGCTGGCCCTCTCCTGGAATGAGGGCGCTTTGGCAAAAGATTGAGCGCCTTGCAAATGAAACCCGTTTTCTTAACTGTACCGAGGACAGAACACTGACTCTCGCAAAGGCTTAGGGCTGTAAAAGGAATGCACACTGTAGGGTCCATGGATAAGACAATTAAAGCCCCCGTGTACTTTACACGTTTTTATTTAGCTGCTTGGATGGAAACAAGGAGAAGTAAAGTGTCCGCGTGCAAACATCTAAAACAGCTCACAACTCTAAACGGCAAATGCGGAGAGCGGCCGAGAATGTCACCCAAACTGAAGTCAGGGAGTCAGTCCCTGTGAGACGGACCCTCTCCTGTAATTTGCTTTGCGAGAGGCCCTCTGTGCTGACAGTTGTGCCCACGGAATCTCACAGAACCGGAAGCAGCAGTGAGCAGGACTCGGGCACTGGAAGAAGAGAGGAGACTGCAAAGGGAGAGAAATGTATAGAATCGTTCACTTTGCAAATTACACTGGCAGACAGACACATGCCTTTGAGTGGTCTCACTCAACAAGATCAGGATGTCTGTCTGGGCCTTGGGTCCTTAACCCTCAGGAAGCCAGAAGGGACAGAGGAGCTGAGCGGGATAAAAGGTCCCTGGGAGGCCCAGGGCCAGGCTGCATGGCAAGAAGTCTCCGGTGGCATTTGACAAGGCCCCACGGTCTCCGGCCATTCCTGAGAGCCCCCAGCCAGTGTGGATGTCGGGGCTTTCTTTCCCTCCCTCAAGGTCAGAGCCGGGCTACGCTCCCTGCCTGCAGGGGGCCTGGCCCGTTGGCCCTGCCCAGGGCTTACCTCATAAGGACAGTCCTGGGGTCAGAGGGAAAACGGAAGTGTCCAGAGCTCTGATGGCTGAAATGGATCTAGGGAACAGACTCTCAGAGGTGAGGTGGGGGGGAGGGGGGATGAGCTTAAATCTACATAATTTGGATGCAAAATGGAATATATTCTGCTTCAACCTTTGTGTTAAGCTTTTAATTCAAGTCATCAGGTATTTAGAATGCATTTTAACCTGAGAGGACGTGGAATAATTGGAAGTCAAAGAACTAAAGAACGAAAGTGACTTGTGATCTGTATATTGGCGGAAGAATATATTCTCTCGCCCACCTGAGGTCCCGCAACACCAAAAATAGCCGCGTCATTCCATTATTATGTAGCAAATAGTAAACACCTGCTGTGGCCAAACATTCTTAGAGGAAGCAATGGAAGTCCTGGCATCTTTCTTTCTTTCTTTCTTTTAATTTTTTAAAAATGTTTTTATTTATTTTTGAAGGAGAGAGACAGAGCATGAGCTGGGGAGGAGCAGAGAGAGAGGGAGACACAGAATCCAAAGCAGGCTCCAGGCTCTGAGCTGTCAGCACAGAGCCCGATGCGGGGCTCAAACTCAGGAACCGTGGGATCATGACCTGAGCCAAAGCTGGACGCTCAACTGGCTGAGCCACCCAGGCGCCCCCTGGCATCTTTATTTATAGAGATGTCATGGAACCATATTTTCCATCAGCGGTTCTCCGCGTGTGTCCCCGGGCCAGCCGCATCAGCATCACTTGGGTATTCGTTAGACATGCAAATTCTCAGGCCTCTCCCTGGACCTACTGAGTCAGAAATTCTGAACCTGGGGTCCAGCACTCTGCGTTTTAATAAGCCCCCCTGGTGATTCGGATGCCTCTTGAAATTTGAGAAGCCTGCTCTACATAGCACCTGCCTTTTGGAGTCAAGTATTTAACTTTGGTCTGAAAGTCAGAATAAATCCATGCATAGTGAATTTAAAATAGGGTTTGGAACATGGGAAATAAAACTTGGTAAATATACAATCATCACCCCGTCTCCTACCCAGTGCAAGAAACCTCACATAAATCAGCAGAGGACCGAGGAGAAGAGACCGATAGGATGAAAGGGAAGGCCATTGGCTTCATGGAACCTGGACAGACCTACGTGATCATGTGCCACAGGGCCGTGTTTTCATCCAGGCTCACTGGGCATCTTAATCACCATTAAAACCAAACGAATGCAAGGGCGCCTGGGTGGCCCAGTCGGCTGAGCATCCGATTTTGGCTCAGGTCGTGATCTCACAGTCCATGAGTTCGAGTCCCATATCGGGCTCTCTGCTGTCAGCCCAAAGGCTGCTTTAGATCCTCTGTCCCTCCCCGGCTTGTTCTCTCTCTCTCAAAAATAAATAAACATTAAAAAAAAAACAAAACCTAAACTAGTGCATACCAAATTTAAAACTTACAGATTTAATTAAGTTGGCAGAAATCCCCAAAGTTTGCCTGATAGATCTAAGAAGATATCAACAGTATTAGAACAATGGTTTACAGCTAACAGCATGTCCTTTATCTGGGATAATGGGTTGTAGGTCAAGACCAAGCAACCAATAGCACCAAATAAATTAATCAGCGTCTGTAAAGACCGTAGACTCAGTGTGAAAGTCAATAGTATGATGTGATCACAGGGGAAGCCGGGGAGGTACTGGGCCCTCTTCAAGCGAGTGTTGCCTTGCAAGGGGAGTGTGGCAGACTGAAAAATGCCCCTCCACGAAGACATCCACATCCTTATCCCTGGAACTAGCAGATGTTACCTTACACGGGTGGAAGGTGGCTTTTCAGGTGGGATTAAGTTAAGGGTCTTGAGGTGGGGAGATTTTCCTGAGTGATCCACGTGTACCCTAAACGCCATCACATGCATTCTGCTGAGAGGGAGGCAAAGAGAAATTTGGCCACACACAAAAGAGAAGGTGTCGTGAAGACGGAACGGAGAGAGAATTGAAGACACTGGCTGTGAAGACAGGAGCAATGTGGTCCCTGACCAAGGGGGGCCGGCAGCCACCAGTAGCTGGAAGAGGCAAGGAACAGATTCTCACACGGAGGGAGCACGGCCCTGCCGACACCTTGATCTTGGCCCAGTGGTACTGATTTTGAATTCTGCCCTCTAGAACCAGGAGAGAAGAACATTTCTGTTGTTGTAAGCCACTGTGTTTGTGGTCATTTGTTATAGCCGCTGCTGGAACCTAATACGGGGAGAAAGAAGAGGGTTCTTTTCCATTCTTCACTTAGAAATACTGCCTTTGGTTCTCGGTACCACACGTTAGGAGATACATTTACTGAAAGAAGCATGAATAGTTGTTCTGCAGTTGTTCCTCTTGATCCCGAGAGGAAAAGTTAAGACCAACAGGTACAATCTACAGGACGACACATTTCAGCTTAATATAAGGAAGCGCTGTCAGGGCAGAGAGGGAATGAACCGCCTCACGCGGTAGTGAGATCACCGTGGCTGGCGGCATTCAAGCAGAGACCGAGCTGCCCTTTGTTAGGCATGCGGATACTGTAAACAGAATGCAAGCCCCAGGGGCGGAGCAGACTCAAGGCTGTGTAAGGCCCCTTTAAACCCAGACATTCTGGGCCTGGGTGATTTTACAGCAAGTCTCTGCTCTCACTGGAGACAAGGCAGACAGGAAGAAAGAAGGGACAAAAAGGTTGTAAAAGTCTGAGTGTGCAATGATTAAACCCAGGCACGGATGTGGCTTTGGAGATGGAGAGGAAGGAATGCATTTTTAAAGAGGTTTTGGAGGCTTAAGTAATCAGTCTTTGGCAGCAGCTTGAATTTGGAGAAAGAAGGGTATTTATTAGGTGCCTCCGAAGAACGCTGAGCCCAGAGCTGTGGGCAAGATAAACACAGATGGACACCTGTCCCCAGGGAGAGAGCAGAGCCCACGTGAAATAATTGGGGAGTAGGGTTCTAATAGTGAGGTGCCTTTGATAGGGGTACAAGTGTGAGAAGGAAGGGATCGGAGAAGACTAGGTTCATCAGAGGTTTTGGGGTTTTGCGCTGGAGGAAGTGGGCTTTGAAGGATGGCCAGATCTAGGTAAGAGAAGAGAAAGAGGAGAAAGTGTGAAGGCGGAGAAGTGGACGGGCCGTTGGGGACTCCGTGCTGAAGGAGTACAACATACCCTGGTCTGGTTTGTGTGGCAAACAGCAGGGAAGGGTTCACATGCGGCTGGATAAGCGGCCCAGACTCCAAGGCAAGGCTTGCAGCAAAGGCTACGGTTCCAGAAAAAAGACAAAGAAAAAAGACAAAGAGGTCGTGAAGGTACGTTTAGCTGCTGGCGCCTTCCATTTGAGTGTGTTTGCAAGGTCTCCAGAGACGACCTTGGCGGCCTGGCTTGGGGAAAGTACTTCTTCAACAAAACTCAAAAGTGCAAAGCAAAAGACGAAAGCTTAATGGATTTGAATCCACCAAAATGCAAGGGTTCTATTCAGAGAAGGACCAGGTTATCCTGTGGCAGATCGGGAGAAGGTGCCTGCAATGTCAAAACTGACGAGGGACTGGGGATGCCTAGATCCCTAGGGATCTGGAATACGCAAGAGCCCTGCAAATCAGCAGAAAAGTTAGAAACCCCCTCTCTCCAATGAACAAAGGATCAGAAGAGGCATTTCACAGAAGAGGAAACCCTCCTGAATAACAGGTGTGTGAAGAGATGTCCCAACTCATCAGTAATTAGAGAAATACAAATTAAAATGACAATGAGTTACCACTGACACCCATCCAATTGGCAAAAACTAGAAAGCTGGATAATGCCAAGTGGTGGCCCGGATGTGGGAACAGTGGAATTCCCTGAACCTGCTGGAGGTGTGCGGACTGGTACAGCCATGCCAGAGAGCGGTGCTTTGTCACATTCCATATTCGTGTGCGCTGTGACCCAACAATGCCACCCCAGGCAGGTTTCCCAGAGGAGCCCTCCTGCAAGTCCTCGGGGGCCATGCATGAAGACGCTGGCTGCCTTTGTTCGTGGCAGTGGGTGTCCTTCTGTGGGGGGTGGATGGGTACAAGTGGAGGAGACACTCTCTGAGACACTCTGCTCAAGTCAGAAGTGTAGACCACGTGTACACGTGACGACATGAATAGATCGTTTAAAATATGGTGTGCGTCAAGAAAGCGAGAGACAACGGAGGCTATAAGGGCATTCGTGTACATTTCATACTACACGCCTGTTCAACACCACATGTCTGATAGGGGACATGCTAGTAACATACGTAGGTCACGTTGGAATGGTCGCCTACGAGAGGAAGGGAAATGGAAGCCGAGAGAACAAATGCATACATGCATGAATGAGACCGGGCTCTGTAGGAACCAATGAAGTATATAGTGAGGAATGTGATGAACCCAACCCTCTGCTTCTGGGGGCAAAATAAAGAGATCTCTTATGCATTATATCAATTACTAATGCAATTCCATATCTACATATTGAACAGATGACTTAACGAGCATTAGCAAGAAAGTGGTACCAAGAGGAGCCCATTATGGGCCATAAAGTGGAAGTCATGACACAAATTCGTTTAATGTGGAGAGCTACTAAACTAGTAGTCACGCGATGTCACTAGAGATAGCACAGAAAGTCATTGTCGTGAACCCTGTGAAAAGCGAGAGGAAGCATGGACAGAATAAATATTGAGTATGTCGTCCGAGCTGGCTGAGCAACGAAATCCAGTAGAGTTTGGGTCATCACCTTAACTCCATCTAGAGCTGTGGTTCCTACGAATTTTCAGGTTGCTGCTCTTTGAGAACCTTATCGAAGTTTTGGCCCCTCGTCTCAGAAAAATAGACATGAGCAGATACAAGATTTTATATCCGATATCGGGGATTAGAGCAGTGTGAGACCTTAGAGCCATGGATTTCAGGCTGCGAACCAAGTTCAACCAAGTTTATAAGCGGGGATATCCACCACTGAGACCTGAATAAGGATATCTGTGTTTTTAAGTGTCCCCAGGTTGTCTTGGTATATATCCGTAACTCAAGTAGCAGATCAAACCTCACTGATCATGGGAATCATCTAAGGATCTTTTGTAAGAAGGCAGATATCCAAGCCTCGTCGTTTAAGGGGTTCTGCTATATTAGAACCTAGAAATCTGTGAATTTTTGCTTTTCTCCAGGTTGATACAAGGGAGGGACCTACGCTGGCCAATCACAGCCCTTCCTTGGGATGTTTCTAACTGTAAGTAGTGTGGGACGTGCCGTCCATATCTATTACCAGCCCCATTGGTGCTCACCAGCAGGTGCACCCATCCCCTACCCATTGCAGGTGCTTCTCCGAAGGCTTGCACCCATGACTTCAGGAGACTTGCCTTGGCTGGTGGCAGGCCCTTTACCTGAGACCCCCCCAGTGAGTGCATGGCCCACCCTCAGAGGGTGATGACTCAAAGACAGACAGCCTCAGTTTGGGGACTGGCTCCATCACTTACTAGCTCTTTGACTTTGGACAGGATACTCTGAGCTCTGTGCTCGGACATCCTGAGTTATGAATTTGAGCTAAAAGCGATAAACTCGGAGCGTAGCACAGAGGAGAACTCAACAAATGGTAGTGTTATGTCATAGCTTATTTTTATCATTATAAAATCCCATAGGATGACATCGGGAATCGGAGGTGTTTGGGGTATAAAATACAAGTCTCTGGGGAAGGAGAAGAACCCTTCTCAAATGTGTGAAGAGAGAGTAAGTGAGAGAGAAATTAGACACTTGTAGACAGTTGCTGGAAAGCAAACTACCTAGACCCAAGGGTGGAAGTTACAAGGAGGCAGGGATCACCCAAGTATACCCAGCAACGCAGTAGGCTTGCGCAAGAGACAAGGAGGGAAAAGAAAGTGGTAAGGACCTCCCAGCTCCCAGAAGTGTTCAAGCAGAGATTGAGTTGAGCCATTTCCAACTAGACGAGAAGTAGGCCTAACCTTTGATATCTCTTCTAGTTTAAATAACTTAAGATCCATTAACCAGCTCTAGAATCTTAGGTTGCTTAAAGTTAACTCTAAGTGGCCACCTATATTAACTTTGTGTTTTGCTTGCTAACAAAAAATAATTTAAGGAAACTCGGTAATTGGGTAAGCATACCAAGATAGGTATACAAATGTATAGTAATACCTCAGCATTATTTATACTATGTAATGGGAATAACCCAAATATCTATCAATAGGGGATTGGTTAAATAAATTATACCTGTCTGTCTTGGTACATTCATAAAGCAGACTGATCCATTGCCGTTAAACGTGATACTGCTAAACATGAAAAATGATTTTGTAGATCCAGGGTGATGTCTACAATGTTTAACAACTGGGAGGACGGAAGTGCTGACCAAGCAGAACAGATCCAGCCGCAGCCAGAGAGCTTTGCCAGAACGTACCAGAAGAGTTATCCGTCCCGTGTAAGATCTGCGACTTCCATGCAAGGTCAGGTACAGACCATATGTACATAAAGGGGCACCTGGAAGGATGGGCACCAACATCATCAGTGGGGGTGAGACTTGGGGTGATTTTTTAAACTTTCACCTTTACGTTTCCTGTATTGCTTGAATTTTCGAAATGAGTATACTGTGTTTGGATTTTAAAAATCAAGTGTTCCTTTACAGAATGAAGGTAAATCAATCAAGGACCCTCCTTCAGAGCATAGTAAGGAGTCCGAATCTGTCTCCTGCTTCCTGCTTTCCACACTCCTGCTGGGTACCCTCTAGCATTAGGGGCTGCAGTGGAGGGTGCTGTGGTCCAGGCCACGGGACCCTGGAGGATGTACTGATGTTGTCTGTGCCTCAGTTTCCCGTCTGTAAAATTGAGGTGATTTATTTAGACTGAATGGTCTTTCAGCTTTGTGGCTTATAAAATTTGCATAAAATACCCTTAACCATTTTTTAAAGAAGTTTTTTAAAGTTTATTTATTTATTTATTTTGAGAGAGAGAGAGAGAGAGCGCGCACAGGGGAGGGGCAGAGAGAAAGGAGAGGGAGAGAATCCCAAGCAGGTTCCACGCCGTCAGCACAGAGCCCGACGTGGGGCTCGATCCCACAAACGGTGAGATCGTGGTCTGAGCCAAGATCAAGAGTCAGACAATTAACCTACTGAGCCACCCAGGCGCCCCAGCCTTAAACTTTGGATAAGAGTCATAAACTATAAGCACAATTCAAACAACCCTTTTTGCTCCTGAATGATTTGAGGATAAGTAGCCGTAGTTGACCTGATACTCAGCCCCTGCATATTTTTGTGTGTTTCCTCTGAACAAGGATATTCACCTACTTAACCACAATACAACCATCAAAATCAGGACATCAGCGTTGACGCACTCAAGTGTCGGCAATTGTCCCTTTCTAGAAAAAGATCCAGGTCTGAATCCCAAGCTGCATCTAGCTGTCCTGTTTTCCGAGTCCCCTTCAGCCTGGGACAGGCTTCGGTCTGTCCTTGACTTTCGGGACCTTCACGCTTCTGAAGATGACGGGCCAGTTATTTGGTAGAATGTCACTCAAGTTGGGATTGTCTGATATTTTGTCATGATTGCACGCACGTTACACACCTTCGGAAGGAGTGCCCCAAATGGATGCTGTGTTTTTCTCATTATCTCCTGTGAGGCGACACAAAATTTTGATTTGTCCCATTACTGACAACGTTCACTCCGATCGCCTGATTAGTCTTCTCCTCTGTCAAATTACCATTTCCCCTTCACTGTCAATGACTATTTCATGGGGAATAAAGTGATGTTCCTCATCACTTTATTCTTTCGTCTATTTACATATATTATTATATATATTCTTTCAACTTATTCTTTCATTGATTTATATCTGTATATACTTAGGGCTTCCTATTTTATTCAACAGGTTATCTGATGCTATCGTTTTATATTCTGAGGCTCATACTATCCCTGGTTTGGCCATTGGGAGCCCCTTCAACCTGTCTTTTGTTATTTAGAAGCCAAGATGTGGGCGTTAAGTGTGCCTTTTGCTCTTTGAATGTCACTGTGCCCAGACAGTCCCAGTGGACGCAGCCAGGAAATATATGTACAGGTGTAGATGGAGATGTAGTTAGATACATACACACATATCCGGCTACATTTATTTAGCGATTCAACAGACACCTCCAGTTCTGAGTTCAAGTACCTCCAATTCAAACCAGCTAGAAATACCAGTTTTCTCCATCTCCATATTTGCACCTTCCTTCCCTGACGGGGGCAAAACTCCTTCTCATGATCCTTAATAGGTGCACCTATGTGACCAATCTCCCTGTGAGTGGCCCGCCTCCTGTCTCTACTCCACCCCTCCTTGCCCTGCTCAGGCGCCGACACCCCACTTCGGCCACCTTCCCCGGTGACCTTTGCCCCCATCACCCTTCTGTGGCTCTGCGCCCCCCTCCACTGTGTCCCCAGGCTGTCCCTCCACCTTGAGGCCTCACCGAATTGCGTGCTTCTAAGCTAACAGACCTGAAAACGATAAATGGCTCTCAAAACAATGCATTTTCACTTTACTTCCTACTTTCCCTGTTTTCAAACCATAGTTCCTACCACCCCTGTGGCCTAAGATGGTGAGAAATCCCCCCACTTCTGGACACACACGTATAGATCACAACCTATGCACGGCAGGTGAGTTCGTTGTTGCCAACGCTGACCCTCGGAGCTCCGGTCTCATGACCCCACTGTGTCCTTGATGTCCCCACGTGGATGCTTCGTGAGCACCTTAACTGAACACGCCCGAGGAGACCCTGAGTCCCCCAGCATGCCCTTCCACGGACTTCCTGGTTTCCGGGCATGGAGTCTCCACGCGCTCAGTTTCCCCTTCTGGAAAGGAGTTATTCTCACTCAATTACTCTCTTTCCCCAGTGCTCCTTTCCACACGTAACGTATTGACTCTACCTCCCCAAATGCTCCGCATCCATTTCTTGCCATCCACTTACACGGTCATCACCGGGCCGTGGCCACCGTCACCCACCCTTGAGCCACCAGTCGCCTCCTTGGGTGGGTGGTACAGTCACCACACCTCTGTCCACACAGCTTTGGCCTGTGTGTGTGACTTGCCTCGGCCTGTGGATGTGAGCAGAGATTTAAGCGTGAGCTCGGGGCTGGTTTCCGGTTTCTGCTGTGGGGGGGGGGGCACGATGGCCCTGTGTCCCGTTGGGGCCACCCCCGTCAGCCTGGTCCCTCCGTGAGAGGAAGCTGGGGCAGAGCAGTGACCTCCGGCACGTGAGCAAGAAGCAAACGCCCTCATGGTGAGCCTGAGCAATTTGGGGGTCGCGCCTCACCGCGGCGGAGCTTACTGGTAAGTTCCCTGAAGTCTGTTCCGCTCAGCAGCCATAAGCTGTCTTCCAAAAAACACACGAAGTCACTCCCAGTGATTTCACCCCATCCCAGACCCTCCCGGGGCTTCCCATTGTGCTGTGAGTGAAATCCCAGCCCCTCAGGTGGTTTGCAAAGCCCCAAACCCCACCAGCTTCCAGTGGTCCTTTCTCCACCCCTGGTGCTCCCGGAACAACTTGCAGCCTGTCCTTCCTGGCCCTGGCTCTTCCCTCTGCCTAGAGGAAGCCCCCTTGTGTCCACAAGAAGGGCTGCTCCTCTGGGCTCAGATCTCAGATTGAACATCGCTCCATCGGAGAGGCGCCCCTGACCACACGCGCTGAAGCATCACCAGCCGCCACGCCCTCCCCCTTCAGTGGTGTGGCTGGCCCTTGGCACGTCTCTGAGGTTTCCACATCTCTGTGTTTTACCTGCTGCTGTGTACCTCCTCCCACTGGAAGGAGAGCTCCGTGAGCGCACAGACCTGCCGGTCTTGGTGCCCATGGGCCCCCCCCCCATGCCCAGAACCGAACCTGACTCATACCCACAGCCGAATAAACGTTCAAGAAGCGAATGAATGACGGGTGGTCATTTTTCCATAGACAAGTATTGTCCTTCACCTGGTCTTGAAAAGGAGAGACCGTGGGGCAAAACGCAGGAGACCGGGTGGAATGAATACCAGCCTCTGGAAAGCCCGGGGCTGTCTTGGGGCTGCTGGGACCCCACCCCGGCCCCAGCTCTGCCAGCACGGGGCTCTGGGACGGCAGCGTGGCACCCACTTCTCCGGTTCCTGATCTTCTTTTCTTGAAAATGCAGCTTTGTAAAACAAGGATCTCTAAAGCCTTCTCTGGTTTCGGGATGCCAAGGGCATTTCACACCCGGGACAGCCAAATCAGGGCTCGGGCAGGAGGCGGCAGAAGACCCCTGGGTGCCTAGACTGCTCTTTCCCCAGAAAGCGAGCAGAACTACAAGCCCCTGAAGATAAACGACAAGAACTCAGGCCTGAGCTGATCTGTGAACACTGAGCCGTTTCCGGGGATGTTGAGGACCCTTCTGGGTGCACAGGCCAAGAACCATCCTGACGTGAGAGCACCTGCTTCTGAGCTCCGCTGAGCGCCCTGGGGAAGTTAACACACGCTTCTGATCGTCACCTGATAAAGCAGGGCTGGCGTCACCAATCTCACAGGGATGCTGTGAAGATTAACTAACAAAACATAATACTACCATTTCCCGAGTGCGGAGTATGAACCAGCCTCCGTGCTGAATTCTTTCCATGCAACACCTTGTTTCTTTCAGTAGTCCTAGAAGGTTGGAATGATTGTTCCCCATATTTGATAGATGAGCCTGGGCGTCAAGTAGTTACTCGGCTTGCCCCGGGCCCCAAAGCCAAGGAGCCATAACCTGCACGACGCCTGTCACTTATCTTCCTGGGCGGGCAGGACTTTGCCTGCTTCTCCGTTCACTTATGTGACCGCACCAGCACTGCCCGGTGTGGAACACACTCCATAAATATTTATCTCGCACTTCCTGTCCACTCCTCAGCAGTGCATTAACTGGGTCCTCTAGAGAAATGCTTTTCTGCCTTCCATAAGTTAACGCTGGTAGCCAGCTGCTTCGGGTTGGGCGTGTGTGTGTGTGTGTGTGTGCATGTGTGTGTGCCTGCCTGTGTGCAAATTTGCATGTGCGTGTGTGTGTTGAACTTCTAGCAGGTTTTCCGTGGCCGGTTGCTTCTATGACCCAAATAGAAGTCGCTCTGGGGTCGTGGGCTGTGTGGTACCGAATGCTCCCAGAGCTCAGGAACTGTAAGCATCTGAGCCACACAAAAATTCTAATTGTATCTTTTAAAAAGTAAGTTTGGTGTCATCAAGGCTAGGAATAATACATAAATAAATTGGCCGAAATAGTTTATTGATTATTCTAAAAATGTATTACCCAAAGATTTTCATGTTTTTTTTTTTAATTTTTTTTTTCAACGTTTATTTATTTTTGGGACAGAGAGAGACGGAGCATGAACGGGGGAGGGGCAGAGAGAGAGGGAGACACAGAATCGGAAACAGGCTCCAGGCTCTGAGCCATCAGCCCAGAGCCTGATGCGGGGCTCGAACTCACGGACCGCGAGATCGTGACCTGGTTGAAGTCGGACGCTTAACCGACTGCGCCACCCAGGTGCCCCAAGATTTTCATGTTTTAATTAAAAAAAAAAAAAAACCCTCTTAAAGGGGCGCCTGGGTGACTCATTCGGTTAAGCCTCGGACTTTTAATTGCTGTTCAGGTCACGATCTCACGCTTCATGGGATTAAGCTTCACATCAGGCTCTGCACTGACAGCACGGAGTCTGCTTGGGATTCTCTCCCTCCCGCTCTCCCTGCCCCTCTTCCGCTTGTTCTAAATAAATAAATAAATAATCGTTAAAAAAAACTTAAGAAAAATAGGGTTCTTACCTGGTTCTTGTTTTTCTGCTAGACCCCGCCCGACACATGGTCAGGAGACGGGTAAAGTGGAAGGAACCGTATAAACCATCCACTGGGATGTTTTCCCTCCCTAGTCAATCCCTCCCTAGTATAGCAAGAAAGCTCAGACCCCAAGACACTAACTTTTGGCTAAAGAAAGGCACACAGTGGGGCAAAAGGATGCCAGTCTCTAGATGTCTTTAATCATAGCCTCTCGGGCTAGAAGGACTTTAAAGATCAAATTAGTCCAACCACTCCCAAAATTCATGTCTCTTTGACAGCCTGGCCGCCCTCTGTGCTTGAGTCTGTCCAGTCTGGGAACTCACTAGTCTTCAGGGGCCTGTCCGTCTTTACGGACTATTTAAAAGTGTTTATTGATCAGAATTCGATCTGGCTTTCCCTCCGCCAATGTCTCTTATTTGCCTGCTCCTGGAACGTAGAGCTTTCAGAGTCTGGTGTTTCTGTGAGTCCCGTCCTACCTCTGGACAAAATGCCAGGCCTAGAAGAGGCAATGAAACATGTACCTTTTTTTTTTTTTAATGTTTAGTTATTTACTTTTGAGAGAGAGAGACAGAGACAGAGAATGCAAGTAAGTGGTGGAGGGCAGAGAGAGAGGGGGACAGAGAATCCCAAGCAGGCTCGGCACTGTGAGTGCAGAGCCCGATGCAGGGCTCGAACCCACGCCCCATGAGATCATAACCTGAGCTGAAGTCGAGAGCTGGATGCTTACCTGACTGAGCCATCCAGGCGCCCCAAACACGTACCAGTTGAACCGCAAGCCCTACAGACGCCTGTACGGTTTCCTGCTGATCACGACCTCCGAAAACAGTATCATCACCGGAGCTTGCCCCTTGTTTCGGCCACAGCTAACATCTTGTAAGCCTGGGCGGAGGGAACAACACAGGAGGAGAATTCTCTCTGCCCTCCCCGCCTGCTGCGTCCACACACGGCGTTGTTAGGCTCGTGGCTCCTGGCTGTGCTCCCTGAAGATTTCTTCCTGCGTGGCCACAAGCTGAGCATCTACCCAACCCATAAATCACAGCCAGCAAAAGGCTGAAAATACTCCCCGAGAGCTTCTGCACGGCACTCCAGCTCAAGAACTCCTTGTCAAGGTCTTGACAGTTTATGCTCTCCGAGCCAGATCAGAACCCGATGGGGCACAGAAGCCTTCCTGATCTTTTCCAGCGGGCGGGGCTGCGTAGCCAAAGTTTACACAGGGGTCATAGCCAGCTGTCAGGCGAGTGGAGAAGCAAAGTCAGGTGGAAGGACGCGGAATGGCGGGGAGAAGGGAGGTCATCATTAAGTAGACCATATCTTAAGGAAGTCAGTAATTGGTCCCATTTATTAATTACCGGGTGCCAGTCCCCATGCGAAGCATCTTCTGTGTGTTATCTCATTAAATTGCAACTAATCTTCACTAGAACCTTTACGGGAGCTATCGTCATTCTATTTTACCGGGAGGGATTGGAGGCACGGGGAGGTGGAATCATTAGTAAAGGTCACATCATTAGTAAATGGCTGACACAGGATTTAAACCTAGATTCTCTAAACTGAGACTCCGAACCACTACCCCGTCGGGCCCCTTCCTGTGCAGACACTCCCTGAAGCCCAGGGAGGGCGCCTCTCCCTCCTCCCACCCCCGGGAACTGCAGCTGGGAAGTCCCCTCCGAGTTAGCAGGTGGCCATTTCTCATTCCCAGCCTGTCAGATCCCACTGCAGGCTGGGACCCAGTTTATGGAGGAAAGTGCCAAGTCCCATGGCACGCCTAACTCGTTCCCCTTCTCGACACTTCACCCTCCCCGGGGCCAAGCGGCCAGCCGCTGCTCACGAGGGACAAGAGGTCTCACTGAGTACTCAAACCACATCTGGAACCTCCAGGTATTTTAAGGGCCTCCAGGACAAATGCTTCTGGAGGCTTCCTGCAAGCAAACCTCTGAAGTGTTGGAATTCCAGTGAGGCTGCCCCAGCAGAAATCCCACCGCACATTAAAGCCACTTCCTGAGCATGGATGACTGTACACCAGGGCCCAGGGTGATGCCAATCCATCCAGGGCAGCTGCGGGACCTCGCTCACCGGATGTAGAAGTCAGCCAGCGCTCATGACAATCCTGCCCTTGCCCTCCTTAAAATCTTCAGCCTTGTTCTCGATTGTCAAAGGAACAGAGTCTGAACGCCTCTGCACAGCAAGTATGGCCTTTTTACACCCTCTTTTACTGGCTTTCTTTTCTTTTTAAAAAATTTTTAATGTTTATTTATTTTTGAAAGAAAGAGAGAGAGAGAGAGAGAGAGAGAGAGAGAGAGAGAGAACTGGTGGGGGAGGGGCAGAAACAGAGGGAGACCCAGAATCTGAAAGCAGGTTCCAGGCTCTGAGCTGTCAGCACAGAGCCCGACGTGGGGCTCGAACTCACAAGCAGATCATGACCCAAACTGAACTGAAGCCAGACTCCCAACCAACTGAGCCACCCAGGCGCCCCTACTGGCTTTATTTCCTATCTGACTTCTGCACCCTCCCTTCTCTCCTTGTACATCAAACCCTTCACTCCCCAAGACCTGCCAAGTTCTTCCGAGATCTGAGCCCTCGCACACGCTGTTCCCCTTCTTTACCTCACAAACGCCTTCCTACTCTTCAAGACCCAGCCCAAAGGGCCCTCTTCTCCAGAACATTCCTTGGTCCCCAAGTCAATTGTTCAAACATCTCCTCATTCTACCAATGAATGGCGCTGGACTCTTATTACGCATTTACAGAGATCTTCCCTGTCAGACCCCAAACTTCTCAAGGTAGCAATTGTCATAATGATGACAGTGACGATAATAAGTAGCTGTACCTATGAAGTAGAACATCCTCGTGATTACTGGTAAAGCATCACTGTGTCCACCCAACAGATGTCAGGTCTCGCTTGGCTTACGCTGTGGTCCACATCTGGGAGCGTCCAAGTCCATCCCACTCATTGACGGTCCCCATGAATCCTTCAGTTGTCACTGTCCTTCTTTCTGCTTATTCTCCTCTTTGCTCCATGCTTTGTCCTCACAGAGCTGTCGTTTTTCTCCCGTGGTCTTGGACTTCTTATACACCACCATTCAGCCATTTTGAATTGCTTCACGCTTTGACACCGCCGATTACGTGAATCTAGAAGGGAATACAATTCTTCCGGAGAATCGCCCAGAGTTCTTAGATCTTGGTAGCAAGATCCAACTCATCACTGAAGGTGATCACCGATTCTTGAATATCAGTAGGTAGCCTGGTCGTAGCGGCTCATCCCTCGCCGGTCCTCGCGGAGACAACCTACGCGTCGTTGGTACAGGTAGGTGTTGTAATCGGCATCGAATTACATAGAGAGATGCAGGTATGGCACGCAGGTGTGGTGATAACACTTAGAGTCCTCAGCACGTGCTGCTGGCGTCCCCCGAGACCTTCCTGTGCACAACAGCGGTCACAGTAACCTCTGCAGATGCTGTCCGGACCGGACCACCGGGAAGGCTATCTGCACACTTACCCTGGAGCCTGGCATGGTGTGTTGTCATAAACATGGGCAGAATGAATGATTGAGGGGAGAAGATGCATGCATGACAGCCATGCATGTCACCAAGACTTGTACGCTTCGGGGCCTGATGGAGATCCGGCTGCCACTGGGATGTAGGGTGCTGGTGATTGTAGATAATAGAAATCATGGCATCTCGTGGCGCCTGGGTGGCTCAGTCGGTTGAGCGTCCGACTTCAGCTCAGGTCATGATCTCACAGTTCGTGGGTTCGAGCCCCGCGTCGGGCTCTGTGCTGACAGCTCGGAGCCTGGAGCCTGTTTCAGATTCTGTGTCTCCCTCTCTCTCTGCCCCTCCCCCACTTGCACTCTGTCTCTCTCTGTCTCAAAAATAAACATTTAAAAAAAAAGAAAAAAATAAAAAAAAAAGAAATAATGGCATCTAGGACCCAGAGTCATCAGACCCTTCCCAGACCCCGAAGACTTGGGATCTCCAAAGCAGGCCTCCGAGAAAATCTACTGAGATGTGGGAAGCTGAGGCTAAAATTTTATTTATAATTATTTTAAGAATAAGAACTCGGGCTCCTATTTAATAGATACATATTTGGTATGTAGGTTGACAATAGAATATTTATGGGTGTACATATGCAACTTAAAATACACCTGTGTATGTTAGGGGATGTGTGCTCAGAAATTTTTCTTTTCTTTTCTTTTCTTTTCTTTTCTTTTCTTTTCTTTTCTTTTCTTTTTTCTTTTTTTCTTTTCTTTTCTTTAGAGAGAGAGCAAGCATGAACAAGGGAGAGGGGCAGAGGGACAGAGAGAAAGAGCTTCCTAGGCAGGCTCCACACTCAGCGTGGAACTGGACACGGGGCTTGATCCCGTGACCCTGGGGTCATGACCTGAGCCAAAATCAAGAGTTGGATGCTCACCTGGCTGAGCCACCCAGGCGCCCCCGGAAATGGTTAATGTTAGGGAATCATACTCAGTACAGTTTGGAGACCACTGACTTGGGAGGGGTAGCCAATCCGATTTACGCTGGGGGGGCGGGGGTTGGAAGGCATGGGCCTGATAGAAGGCTCCAATTCCCCTGAAGTGGTCACAGACTACCTTGTAGCAGAGTGGGATACAAGTGTCCCTCCAGAAAAGGAGCATCTCTCTAAGAGCCCCAATGGCCTATAACAATCGAGAAACGATTCTAGATGTGTTGGCCAACAGAAACCCAATCCTCTTGCGTGTAAGCATCTCTGGCACACAGAACGGATAGCGGTCAGATGTTATTAATAAAAATTGCTTCACCAGTTACTGTGGTGACCATCGCCTTTTCTAACGCTACATTGGATTCCCCCTACCTCGACTTTACAAAAGTGGGATTGGTTCAGAGAAGCTAAAGAAATGGCCACAGTCCCAACTGGTAACTGGCAAAGCCAAGACTCCAACCAAGGCCCGTCTCTGACTGCAAAGCCCGCACTCTTTCCACCATGATGCCCTGATGATGCCTGAGCTGGGCCATGTGAAGGAAATCGTCCCCCACGACCGCTGTGACTCACCCCCCAGGGTCAGACTGCTCTGTTTGCAGAAGCAACTTTGCAGGGGCGCTTGAATGGCTCAGTCACATAAGCGGCCCACTTTGGCTCAGGTCGTGATCTCATAGTCTGTGGGTTCGAGCACTGCCTCAGGCCCTCTGCTGTCAGCACAGAGCCCGCTTCGTGAGCCCACTTCGCACCATCAGTGCCCCCCTCTCTCTGCTCCTTGCCTGCTCCCTCTCTCCCTCAAAAACATTTAGAAAACAAAACAAAACAAAAAAGGAGCAACTTTGCAGAGCCGAGCTGAGGCTTTCCTCAGGTCAGCTTGGCACACGTTCTGGGTGCCCTTTGCAGTGGAAGTTATTTAACACCATCAGGATAAAATCCAGCCGTCAAAAACCTTCATCTGAATTCTGGAACTGAGCGTGAGGAGTAATTCCACATTCTCGGCAGCCTTGAAGCCTTCGGGGCTGTGCCCGCCACTTGGACCCAAACCGGCAGAGCAGACTTTTAGCAGAAAACCGAAATTTAACCAAACAGCCACAAACAGCACACACTTGCCATCAAATACAAGCTGTCAGTAAACGCACTGACCTGCCTGTTGGAGAAGAAAGATGGCGCCCTCAAAGGAGAATTGTTTCTCTGTTACATAAAGATAAATGATCAATTCTAAAAACTCCTGACTCCAGTGGTTTGGGTTTTGAGAGTTTCACGGTAACTTCCTCGCTCCTCTCCTAGAACGGTTAACCTTTTTCTTATCTTGAGATGCATTTTTATCCAACAAGAGAGAGAAGAGAAAACGAACGAGCGGGGGAGGGGGAGAGAGAGAGAGAGAGAGAGAGACGCAGAATCTGAAGCAGGCTCCAGGCTCTGAGCTGTCAGCACGGAGCCCCCACGCAGGGCTCGAACTCACGACCCACGAGATCGAACTCACAAACCGTGAGATCATGACCTGAGCTGAAGTCAGACGCTCCACCGACGGAGCCCCCCAGGCGCCCCAAGAGCTTTTAAAACCTAAAGACTTGCGCACCGTCTACCAGGCCAGCCACTCCTTTGGGGATCTCGGGGTCATGGCCGACCGTGTGTGGCATTACCAGATATGACCAGCAGAGGGCGGCTCCTCCTTGTTTAAGGCAGAAAGCCTCGCACCCGGAGCTGCTATTTTCCCAGAGAAGGCAGACTTGGGGGGGAGCCTGCCTGAGCAAGCACCACGAATTGTAAATAAGCCTCCTCCTGGCCTCTGCCTCTGCTGAAAGGGCAAAAAAGGGCTGGTGAAGAAACAAACCCCTTGCCGGGGGCCTCGGCACACGTATTCATTCATTCATTATGCAGCCCTTGCGGAGTGCTCCCTGAGATTTGGGGAGGGGGGTTGAAGACAAATGAGACTCCTCCCGGCTGGAAGGAGTTCGGTGTTGGTGGGGAGAGGCTCACGGGCGGAGCAAGGGGAGCCCAGAGGCTGGTCAAACAGGAGAGTCAGACGGCACTTGGAGAGCATGCGAATCCAGGGTGAGCCAAAGACCCTAGCGGTCCTCTTCCCAGGACTCCCCCCCGCCCCCAACAGTCTCTCCGCCCACCCCTTCCCCCAGATTTCTGTTTTTCCCTCCACCCCAATGTCCTCGAGTGGGGATATGCGAGTTACCCTTCGTTCTTCTCTCCTTCTGTCCCGTGCCTTCCTTTCCCACTGGGAGGACGTTTGCCATAATATTGCTTCTCTTCTTCTTCTAAGTTTTTTTTTTTTTTAAACATTTATTTATTTTTTAGAGACACAGAGAGACAGAGCATGAGCAGGGGAGGGGCAGAGAGAGAGGGAGACACAGAATCCGAAGTCGGCTCCAGGCTCTGAGGCATCAGCCCAGAGCCCGACGCGGGGCTCGAACTCACGGACCGCGAGATCGGGACCTGAGCCGAAGACGGGCGCCTAACCGACTGAGCCACCCAGGCGCCCCTCTGCTTCCCTTCTTTGCGCCGAGCTGGCCGGCGCACTGCGCGGCTGTCACCGGGCCGACGCCGGCAGTTTTGCCTCTAGGCTTCCGCGTGTGCTCTTCAACCCACCGGGGCCTCCCGCGGGTCCCCAGAGTCCCCGAGGGTCCCTGCCTCTGCCGGCCGCCTGGGCTGAGCGGGTCACTTTTCATTTCATCACGCTTTGCGCAGGTCCCGGTTAAGGCGCATGGCTTTGTGGTGCCCCGGGCCCACGCTCGGATCCTGGAGAAGTAACTGGCCCTCATCTTCCCGCCGAAGCCGAAAGTCAGACTCACCTGCCGCTTCATTGGGACCGTCTGCACCGCCTCCCCGCGAAGCCCCAGCGGCAGAGCAGCGAAGGCTTTCTTCCCTTTGAGAGGCAGCCCCTGACTGGCTGTCCTTCTCTTCTACCCCGCGGACACAGCACGGGACCAAACCATGCGCGACACCAGCCTGCACTGCCTGCCCAGGGGCGGTGGCCCCAGCCCCTGCGCTTTGCGCCTCTGGAGTCCTCCCGCCGCCAGGGTGCTCTCCCCATCGCAAGACCAGGGGCCCGTGTCCCGAAGGTGTCCCTGGAAAACTGGGACTGTTGTGGCCAAACAGGTTAATTCACTCCCTCGAATCACCTGAATCCGAGTGATGTGGCTGTCCCCGGGCCTTTCCCAGCTCCAGATCCTTGGGCTTGCCTTACCATGCAATTCCCTCCCTGGTGGGTTGTTTCTTCAATATTTTAGGTCGACTCGTCCTCTTTAAAAGGAAAAAAACAAAACAAAACTGGAAGAGCGAGAGAAAATAGGAAATACCAGGGTTGTTATGAAGCCAGAAATCTAAATATAGCTCCTATAAAAAGCAGCAGAACTCAGTTGTGGTTTCTCTGTATCTTGAAAATGCCGCAGCTAATGACCAAAAACAGGCCCGCTTCATCTAGGCTGGTGACCAGAGGCCGGGCACCGGTGGCATGGTAACCAGGGTCGCACAGCCTCCGAAGGACCTCATTGCTGCAACCAGATGCTTGTGTCAGCCACTCCTTCCGGCCAGAACCAGCGAGGAGCAGGGTCCCTACAGCGTCCTGGGTTCCTCGGGGGGCCTTGGCTTCCTCAGCATCAGAAGAGAGCACTGGGGGCAGAAGGTCAACCAGCGAGAATATTCTGGAACAGCGATCGCCAGTGCTTCAGCTGATTGCCCCAGGAAGCCGGTCGCCACCCCCCTTCCACTCTTGTCGGGAAAAATCCCCCCGCGCTTCTAGATGCCATTTACCCTGTGAACTGCTCAGTACCTGTATCATTTTATGGAATCTCCCCAACTCTGTACGAGTCCCCATTTTACAACCAAGGAAGTGGTGGCTTCGAGAGGTTAAGTAACTTCCCCAAATTTGCAAGGCTAGTCAGTTGCAGAAGCTGAATTTAAACCCAGACGCAACTGTCTCCCAGACCCCAGCTATCGTCTTAACCGCTATGCTGGGCTGCTCCGGCTGTAAGACCACGCAGTAAAAACAAATGAGAGCTCGGCCGAGCAGAGAAAATTCCCTAATCTGGAGGGTTATCAAGCCTTACAGCGGCTCCCGAAGGGAGACACCAAACCATTTTCTAAGACATGGTTCAGCCCCTGGGAGCAGGCCTCAGGCACTTTTGCCCTTCCAGCTAGCACCCCCCCACAGCAAACGTTTAATTGAGCACCTACTGTATGCCATCCCCAGCAGCGAACAAGAACAAGGCCTTACTCTGGTGAGCTTAGGTTCCAGCAGGAGAGGAGCAGAGAATAAGTTAGTGAATAAATGAGCAAGACAGATCTCGTAAGTGTGAAATGTCATGAGAGCAGGGTGGCGTGTCGGCACGGGGCACGGTGGGGCCACCTTGGGTTGGGGGGGGCGCGGTGGCGCCTTTCTGGGGAAGCGATTTACTGTTCAGAATGTGACTCAAGAAGGGTCAGCTGTTTCCCATCTGGAGGCAGGTCCCCTCCAGCCAAAGGACCGGCCAAGACCCCCAAGAGGGAACAGGCTTGAAACTGGGGATCAGCGGGGTCTGATTTGAGTTTTTAGGAGGCCACGCTGGCTGCCTTCTGGATGAGGGGCCACAGAGAGGCAGGACAGGAATCCAGAGGCCAGTGGTACCGTGGACAGCAGCGTGGCCGGAGCAAACGGGCCCTGTCCTCGCAGCTTGTCGGGGAAATGTTCTCCCCTCTCAAGCCGCCACACATGGGGCTTCCACTCCAGGCCCATCAGAGAACCAAGGGGAGGGCCCTGCTGGCCCCTCCACCCAAGGGGAACACCGATGAGACCGGGAAGAAGGGACAGTGGCCCCGCACAACTTCGTCCTCGCCCTCCCCCCTCACACCTCCTGGTCTCCCTCTAGGACAGCTCTGCTAGAGGGAGAGGGAACATCCTGCTCAGTTCTCATCCTTCCCAGGACAGACTCTGCCCCCGGGGGTGAGGCCACACAGAGGGCTGTGCCGGGGACCCGGGTCTGAGCCAGTGCTAATTCAGGAGAGAAGCTGGTTCAAGCCTGTTCTCCGGCCCAGCCAATGGTCTGGCCCCTCGGCCTGACACTGCCTGGAGAGCAAGACAGAGGGTCCCTAAACACTCGCCAGAACGGACACACACGGAGCAGCCCTAGAGGCAGAGCCAGCCAGGCCCGGCTGATTGGTTCTCGGCTGTGAGGGAGGGTGAGGGAGGGGCTTAAGGATGAGGTTGAGGTTCTAACCTAAACAGGTGAGTAGATGAGTCTTGGGGCAGTGGAGTGGGGGGCACCCGTTTGGAGAAGTCAAGAGTTCTGTTTACTTGTGTGGTGCCTGTCGACCTCCAAGTGGAGAGGTCAAGGGAGCAGCTGGAGAAAACACTCAAGGAGACGTGGCTGAGGACTGCCAGCCGTCCCCCCCACCCCCCCCCCGCAGCGTCCCAGAGGTCATGGGTGACTCCTTCCCCCCACCACTGCCACTGCGGTCCTTTCTGCCCTTGGCTGTCTCTCCCTTGTGACAGCAACGAGTTACACAAGGGCACAGTGCAACTCCAAACTGCTTTCTCCCTTGAAGCCTAATTAAAAAGTAATTAATTTTTTTTAAAAGCCATTGGCTCTGTGATACGGGGGCCAACCTGATTAAGGGACACTGAGCCCAGCAAAGGCTGGCTGTGTTGTAATGGGTCTTCTTCCTGTCGTTCTTCTGGGGACACACCCTTAATGATGCGGTAAGAAAGCGGGAGGACATTCATTTGAGCATTTACAGTGAGTCAAGTCAGGCCCTATGCCAACCATCTCATTTGTTTTCTCTCATCCTCCCAGAGACCCTGGGAGGTGGGTAATACTCTTGCCCTCATTCCACAGACGAGGGAATTGAGGGATATTAGCGAGTAACTAACTTAACGGCACACAGATAACAAGGGACACGGGTGGGATTCAAACCCGAGTCTGTTGACCCCAACGTCATTGCTCCCAACCCTACAGTCCACAGCATGCCAGTCTTCCCGCTCAGATCTAAGCACCCCAAGGCCTCTGGAGCACCCCCAGAACAAAGAGGTCTTGCCTCAATATCTGTTCCCAGTCAAGGAGCCTTCTTAGCTGAGGCAACCCCACCCCTGCCATCAGCACATAGAGAAATCAGTCTTCCGATGTGTAGGTTTCTGATCCGACAAGGCAACGTGTCTACCCTGGCTGCTTAACTCCCAGGCTCCTGCCTTCATCTTGCCCTGTCCGTGATTCCAGAAGGTGGGAGAAGCTGGGAAGGCAGTGTGGGGAAACCTAGGAGGGTGAGAGCGGGGCCTCGGGCACCGCCCCAGCCACACACACTCCTTCCAGAGCCCAAGTGGGTGCTGACATAAAGACCGGAGCTGGGAAGGAGAGGCAGGGCTCCCACCAGAATCCGTAATCTAGCGCTGTCTGAAGACCCATAATCTCACTGGTGAGACTGAGCCCAAAGTCGGGCTCTTTGTCGACGGTGAGGAGGCTGCTTGGGATTCTCTCTCTGCCCCTCCCCCACTCACGTTCACACGCGCACGTGCATGCGTGTGCACACGCGCTCTCACTCTCCCAAATATAAATAAGCTTGAAAACAGTTTAAAACAGAATGCTCCCCAAATCTTGACATTTTCCAAGGATCAGACCGGGGGGGGGTCCCCTCATCGCCACCCACTTTCCTTGGACAGTCTCACCTTCACACAGCCCTCCCCCCGCCACGTGCTGTCTCCCCCCACATCTGCCTCTGTAGTCCCGGTTCGCGTCCCAACGTCCAGGCACGGCTCTCAGCTCTCTGTCGGACGTCTCCATCCACACCCCCTCCAGTCACCTTCAACCCAACAAACCCCAACTGATGAGACGCGCTGCCCATGACCTTTCTCATCTTTTCCTGGTTAATGGCCACTCTATCTAGCTGGTCTCCTGAAACCCAGGGGTCTCCCTGACTCTCCCACCTCACCCGTTCCCTAAATCCCACCAGAGACCAAATCCCGTTTATTCCACCTCCTGAGTACTTCTCACATCCATCCCTCCTTTCCTGCCTTCGGGGAGACTCTTACTGGTTTCCCTGTGGATTACTGAGGCAGCTTGCAACTGGCCGCAGGTTTCAGTCTTGCTTCCTCCAAAATAGCTCCCCGCTGCCCACACCGTGACCTTGGAATACAAGCCTGGCCCCGTGGCTCTGCTGTGGAGTACAAGGTCCTTCTACACTCAGACTCGGGATCTGGTATTTCCCTTATTCTGGCCGTAATGGTCACATTCACAGAACTCTGATGTGATAGTGTGATTTATAAGAAGAAATGTACATTTAGCCTTTGCCCGTTCCTGACGGAATTCTCAGACCTTCGGAATTCCTAAGCGATCAGAGTGACGAAGGCCGTCTTTCGCCGTGCTAACGACGTGACTTCGGAAAGCCCGGGGGTCAACCAAAGGATGGAGGCTGGTCCTCAGAGGAACCGACCTTGTCACTAGCGTGTTGGAACTTTCGGTCCCACCCTCCACTCCTGGTAAGGGCAGAGGGGCTGGAGGTTGACTCCATCACCAAGGGCCAATGATCAACTATGCCTGTCAGTGATTTAATGGAAAATGCTTGTGTAATGAAACCTCCATAAAAACTCAAACGGACAGGTTTTGGAGAGCTTCCAGGTTGGGGACCAGGATGCATCCACATGCTGCCACCCCAAGGCCCCAAACTCCACAAGGACTCCTTTGTTCAGGATCCCCTGTGTGTGTCTTCATCTGTCTTAATTCGTACCCTTTATTTTCCTTTCTAATAACCCAGTGATCTAGTGAGTTAACCAGTTGCCTGAGTTCTGTGAGACACGCTAGAAAATCAACTGAACCCCACGGGGGGGAGGGGGCGGCCCAAGGAACCTCTGATTGATAACCAGTTAATCGGAAGCACGAGTAACAACCTGAATTTGTGACTGGTCTCTGCAGGGGGGGGCCGTCTTCTGGGACTGAGCCCAGAACCTGTAGGGCCAGATGTCATCTCTAGGTAGATGGTGTCAGGACCGAGTGGAACATGGCTGGGGGAGAATTGCTTGGTGAGGGGAAAACCCCCTGCGCACACGCTGGAATTGGCGTCAGAATCTTGTGCAAACATCTCTCCCGCCTCCCGGCTCTCCCTGTGTGTCCTTCTGTCTGCAGTGCTCACAGCCGCAAGGATGCCTGCCCATCCTTCCAGACCCATCCAGCACACATGTCCTGCCCCGACAGCATCCAAGCCAGCTGGACCCCGTCTTTGCAGCGCTCCCAGAGCAACTTGGATGTAATTCCAGTACATCCCGTGCTGCACAGTATTCGAAGAATTCACTTCTATGTCTGCTTCTCCGCTGGGCTCGCCAGAAGCAGGGACGGTCTCCTCCTCACCGTCTCCAGGGCCTGTGACCGTGCTTGACTTTGTAAGGACTTAATTGTTTCCAGAAATCAATCTGCGAAACTCTTGGAGTCCTAAAACATTTAGAGCTGGAAGGGCAGCCCGCAGGACACCTCGTCAAAACACCCTCCTTTTCACCCAAAAAAGCTGCGAGCCTGAGCTGTAGGTGGCTGGACGTAGCTCACGGCTGCTACAGCTGGGCCTACCTTTTGCCCCCCGTCTGTAAAACCTGGGGTGCGGATACGACAGGGGGCGTGCCTGGCACCTCCGGGCTCGTGCCCACTGCACACGTGAGCATCTCCCAGTCGCGGAGCTCCTTGGATTTCCGGGAAGAGCAGGGATCCATCACCACCTCTCCCCTTCTCGTCCGCGTCCCGGGTTGCACGCACACCGGGCTCCAGCTGGCCTCTGACTTCTGGCCTGGCCTGGTTGCGTTCACACCCTCGCTTCTTAGCGGGCGGCCGGCCGGCGTGTGCAACGAAGCCCGCGCTCACGCGTGAGACCTTCCGCCGGGCGCGGGCGGGGGGGGGGGGGGCATCTCCAGGACGGACGTTCCTTTTGATCATTGTTTTATACGCTCTCGGCCTTATCAGGGTTATTAAGCCGTTTGGTATCCCGGGCAACCTGAGAGCAGCTCCCCGATGCTTTAACCCCCAAAGAGGCAGTTCCGAGGGAAGAAGAGGGCAATCCTCACCAAGTGCCACCGTCACGGGCTTAGCCTCTCAAGGGACTTTTCTGCACGCGACTGGGTCATCTCCAGGTAGTGCTTGGGCTTTGGCAGGAGAGAAGGGAAGGACTAAGGAGGGCGCCGGCTATGTAAGAATAGCTGCCAAGAGACATGTGTCTCCACGAGTCACATCCCCCCGGAGGACAGTGGGGCTCTGCTGCCCCCGAGGTCTGTACACACGCAGAGGGGAAGGACAAGGATGTTCTCAGCCTCCAGGGTAAGCAGGGCCTGTGATACACAGGCGTGTTCTTCAGGCCAGAGAGGAGCCCTGGGAACTATCTATCCGTCGGCAAGGAGGTGCTCGGTGAGCAGCGGTCCCCCAACGCGGCACCGCAGCAGGGACAAAGCTTGGCGTCACATGCCCTCTGGGGGGGGGGGGGGCTCCCAGCTGCAGTGCCGCGCACAAGGTCCCCGCAAGATTTCTCATGCCGCCACACTCCGTGGCCCGGTGGGGCTCAGGTGTCTCCCTGGCTTAGGTTCCCCACCCCCATATTTTCCAGGACCCGGAAGGGCTTCACGCCCTTACTTCTGGGGTGTCCCTGCTCACTTCGAGCCCTCCGGGTGGCCTGTGGTCCTTCCTTCTCTGCTTAGGCTTCCTTCCTGTGGTTCCTGAGGCTGTTGTCCCGAGGCTACGACCGAATGTCAAGGGCACAGGCCCTTGTTGCCCCTGTGGAGGGCACTGACCCCCATTAGCAGAGGCAGCTGTATCCTTGCTGATGCGTGCACGAAAACCTCATCACACCCGGAGCCAACTGCCTAGAGTTGGCTCACCTTCCCCACCGTTCCTTGTAGCTTGTCTTTTTTGAATGTTTATGTATTTATTTTGAGGGAGGAGAGAGAGCGAGCGCACCCGTGAGTGGGGAAGGGGCAGAGAGAGAGGGAGAGAGAGAATCCCAAGCAGGTGCCAAGCTGTCAGTGTGGAGCCCAATGTGGGGCTCCCACTCACGAACCGTGGGATCATGACCTGAGCCGAAATCAAGAGTTGGAGGCTTAACCAACTGAGCCACCCAGGCGCCCCATAGCTTGTTTTCCTATTTGTGCCTTCTCTACCCTTCACCCTCCTCCCGACGAGGGCTCTGCCCTGGCCCTAAGGTGTGTAAGCGGGGGAAGTGTGGCCAGGGGACGCTGGAGCAGCACAAACTTTTCCCCCTGGGGTGCTGGAGAGCCACCTCAGGCCCTCCTGGCGGGGCAGGTCTCCTGACGGTGCTAGATCCCTGCTTGAATGCTGCTTCGGGCTCAAGGGTGGGCTAAACGTCAGGGCAATCTGCCGTGTCAATTTCTTGCTAGTAGCAATCTGTTTTTACATGTTTTTGTGGGTCTTTCTGTACGGAATAGCAACCTCAACTCGCCTAATTAAAACTACTTTCTCAGAGCTCCCTGTTTTACCCCAAACCCAGAGGAAATAAGGCTGAGCCATGGAGCACACTTACAAGCACCATCCCGGCTGACCCCAGATGAGCAGAAAGTACCCGGAAGTCTCGGCAGAGGTGAAGTGATGGGCACTTCCTTGCCTTTGGATGATGATGAAGGCCAGGGGGTGCTGGATGAGACACGAAAGCTCAGGGGTCCTGTCCCGGCCGTGCTGTTGGAATCCTCTAGAAAAGTACGGATACCTGGGTCCTCCCGCAAAGATTCTGATTCCATTGGTCTGCAGTGTCGCCTGGGCACCGGTGTTTTTTAAATCCCCCTCGGTGATTCCGAACCTCCGCTGCATCTCCTCCCAACAGCTCCTTCCAGCCCACCTTTATTCTGGCATCTTCTAGCTCCAGGGAGAAGGCTTGGGTGATTCATCGCCAAGCAAAACCATTCACTACCCCTTAATAAGATGAATTTGTGTCACCAACAATAAGTCATCCTGTCTCTGGCCCTCTTCCGCTCCTGAAAAATCTCCATGTGCCATCGCTTCCTTCCCTTCAAACTGGTATTCTGATAAGTCTCCATTTTTTTTTTTAATTTTTTTTTCAACGTTTATTCATTTTTGGGACAGAGAGAGACAGAGCATGAATGGGGGAGGGGCAGAGAGAGAGGGAGACACACAGAATCGGAAACAGGCTCCAGGCTCCGAGCCATCAGCCCAGAGCCTGACGCGGGGCTCGAACTCACGGACCACGAGATCGTGACCTGGCTGAAGTCGGACGCTTAACCGACTGCGCCACCCAGGCGCCCGATCTCCATTTTTTTTAAAGGCATCCTGGTCATCAGAATGGGTGGTGTGTGTGTGTGTGTGTGTGTGTGTGTGTGTGTGTGTTTTGGGAGTGGGGAGGCTGCTGTTGGGGAGACAATGAATAGCCAATAAATTATATTTTGCAGAACTGAAGCTGCTGGTCCAGGTCCTCCCTCTGGGCAGGACAGCCCCCCAGGGCCAGGGACAGAGTGTGGGCACTGGTGTTTGTAAAGTCCAGGGAAGGCACTGCTTCGACTCTTAAGAAATTGCCATTTGTGATGGGGCAACCCGAGTGCCTTTTCTTTCGTTTTTTTTTTTTTAATTTTTTTTTAACATTTATTTATTTTTGAAGGACAGAGAGAGACAGAGTACTAGTTGGGGAGGGGCAGAGAGAAAGGGAGACACAGAATCCGAAGCAGGACCCAGGCTCTGAGTTGTCAGCACAGAGCCCGATGCGGGGCTCAAACCCAGGAACCGATGCAGGGTTTGAACCCAGGAACCGTGAGATCGTGACCTGAGCCGAAGTCAGACGCCGAACCAACCGAGCCACCCAGGCACCCCAGGAGTACCTTCTCGTTAGGGCCATGTACCTCCACCCAGCTATAAAGTTATTTCCCTTTGTTTTGTGTTCGATGTCGATTAAAAACAATTGTAACACCTGTTATGGAGTGCATTATGTCCCTTCCAAACAGATACGTTCAAGTCCTAACCCTCAGTGCTTCTGAATGTGACCTTATTTGGCAATAGGATCGTTACGAATGCAATCAGCTCAGTTAAGATATGGTCACGGGAGCAGTGTGATATGACTGTGTCCTCATGAGAAGATGGCCCTATGAAGACAGACACACGTGGGGAGACGTCAGGTCAAGATGGAGGCTAGAAGCCAAGAAGCACCAAGGATTTCTGGCAACACCAGAAGCTAAGAGAGAGAGAGGCATGGGCACATTCTCCCCTGGAGCCGTCGAGGGAGCCTGGCCCTGCAGACATCGTGACTTGGGTCCTCCAGCCTCCAGAACTGTAAGAGCATAAACGCCTCTTGTCGGCCGGCCAGCTTGTAGCACTCGTTACAGCGGCCCTGAGAGACTCACGCAAACCAAGCTATAAAGCCCACGTTTGTTTGCCTAAAAGAGGCGGTTGACTGTGAGAGCTGAGATCACCGGCGTCAGCGTCCAGGAGCCCCGGGTCCCACTCCCTCCTACGACGAGCTGGGTGACCTGGGTAAATCATTTAACAGCTCTGAGCCTCAGTTTCCTCATCTGTATACTGGCGAGGCTAACACCCTATTTCACGGAGCCCTTAGGAAACTTGAAACAGATTGGGAAGAAGTGGTGCTTACCCGGGGCCCAGCAGCTGCCAGCACCCTCCAGGGCACAGGTGAGGCCGCACAGCGGGGACCTGGGGGTGTCTCTCCCGACCTGTGCAGGTGCCCTCTGAATGAGGCCTGGGCTCCGTGTGGCAGGCTCTCTCGCTGGCTAAAGGAGGGCAGAGGTCGGGCCGAGCCCCTGCCTCCCCGGGATGCCGTCAGGGTAAAAGCGACGACGCGTGGAAGCCCTTGCCGTGAGCCGCCGTGTAAACATCAAGTCGCCGTCGTTAGTTTTGCGTCTGTCCATCACCCCGACTGTTTCAGCGTTTCAGCGAGACGCCCGTGCCGTGTCCTGGGCCTCAGCTCGCACCCCAGGCATCTGGCTGGCACGCGGCAACGGCAAACCCGTTCGCTCGGGTCTTACCGCTTCATTATTGCAAGTTGGCACGGCTCCGGGTACCTTGGGAGCCCTTGGACACGCACCATACGTTCCGGGCAGGAAGGCTGTCCTGGCACAGAGACGCTGCCTGTCACTCCTGCGGCTCCCTTCCGCCAAGTGGTAGATGCTGTCCAAACTCGCGGGTCCAAATGCACAGGAAGCAAAAGCCTGGCACTCACAGGTGCCAGAGCCACACTCCCCCGGGACCAGCTCAGCGGCCGCGAGCCCAGCACTTGTCACCAGTGGCAGTTTCCAGCCTGGCAATGGAAAGAGGCAAGGAGGTGGGGAGCCGGGCAACGGTCTCGCGTCTCATATGTACGCGGGACGCGTATAAGGTATGTGGAACCCAGCCCCCCGGGCCCGCGCGAAGAGCTGTGTCCCTGCCTGTCTGGGTTGTCCGCTGACTATGGACACCGAGCAAAGGAGAGCTTGACCAGCACCGACTTCGCTCGCTCATTCGTTCATTCCTTCAATTAATCGAGCAGTGCGGGGGCTCCTGGGTGGCTCAGTCGGTGAAGTGTCTGACTTCGGCTCAGGTCGTGATCTCACGGTGCATGAGTTCGAGCCCCGCCTCGGACTCTGTGCTGACAGCTCAGGGCCTGGAGTCTGTGTCTTTGGATTCTTGAGCTCTGGGATGACGAGCCGGTCCCCTGAGGTGACGCGAGGGGCCGGCGTGCCTGAGCCACCCTGTGCGGAAGGAGGAGCCTTGGTGAGAGCACCCTCAGGAGGCTCCACGGGGAGCTGTTCCAGGAGTAGCTTATTAACAACACTCAGTTCGACCAGGGTTTATCAAGCCTCTATGACAGGCTGGGCACAGATCTGGGAGCTTGAGTTTCACGGATGAGTTTTAGAAAGATCTCGCCCTCGTGGAACTTATATTAAGACCCCAGGAAATCGGAAATCTGCAACCTGAATATTTTCGAATCCTCCTTGACCTGGGAATGTTCCAGTGAAACTGAGGTTCTAGTTCATTTCTATATAAGTTTATTCATTTTTGAGAGAGAGAGAGACAGTGCATACACAAGTAGGGGAGGGACAGAGAGAGAAGGCGAGAGAGAGAATCCCAAAGAGGCTCCACACCATCCGTGCAGAGC
This sequence comes from Lynx rufus, assembly GCF_022079265.1. NCBI lineage: Eukaryota > Metazoa > Chordata > Mammalia > Carnivora > Felidae > Lynx > Lynx rufus. The sequence continues at coordinate 9,386,056 of NW_025814823.1, forward strand.
CCGATGTGGGGCTCGAACTCACGAAGCTGATCAGACCGTGACCTGGTCGGCTCAAATCTGGACACTTAACTGACTGAGCCACCCAAGCGCCCCTGGGTTCTAGTTCTGTCACAAATTGGCCATCGGGCAAACCACTCCGTCGGCCCCATCCCTGAGGACACTGAAGTGCCCGCTCCCCTTATCTACAGCTGCACGGGGTTGGTCAGAGGCCGGAGGAGTAGGCGTCGAAAGCTGTCGTGAAACTATGCAGGCGAGGGTAAGGAGCAGGGGGGAGGGTTATTTTCAAAAGCCTGATGCCAGGAAGTCCTGGCCCCAGGTGTTCTCTAAGGAAAATAGCCTAAGGAAGCCCGCTTGACTTCTCAAATTCCCGACATCCCCCAAAGACACGCACAGAACGCTCTGTCTTTCATAGAGCCTGCTCACCTCCGCCAGAGCCCACGGGCCCGGGAAGAAGGGGACAGTGGCCCCTCGGGAAGACCCCGTTGGCCGGTCCAGGTGGGCACGGCACGTCCTGGTGCTGAGGGTGGGGCCCGGTTCCGGAGGAGGAGGGGCCAAGCATTGATCATTAGGTGTGATCGAAAGAATATTCTTCCCCAGGAATGGAAGTGGAAACAGAAGGCAAGTGACATTGCAGATGATTCGGCAACTAAAGACGAAGAAACTAGTCCAAGGTACCTTAACCTTGGCACTCTGGACATTTCCGAACAGAGAGTTCTGAACTGTCCTGCACGTCGTGGACGGTTTAGCAACGTCCCTGGCCTCTATCCACTAGATGATAGTAGCATTGCCCACCCCGGACTTTGCAACCCAAAATGTCTCTGGATAACACCAAATGTCCCGTGGGGGTCAAAAATCATTCCCGACTGAGAACCACGGATCTAGCTGTTTCCCTGGAATCATCTTCTCCCGTGTCCGCTCGGCCAACTCTTAGGTCAGCCACCTCTTCCCAGTTTGCCCAGAACTTTCTGGGTCTTAGCACTGCAACTCCCACATTCTCTCAGCCTCGGGCAAACGGGGACAGCTGGGAAGTGGGCCAGCTCCTTCCCTGTCTTCCCCACGAGGTCTATCCTGATCAACCCATGGATACAGAAGCCTGAAAGCACTTCCCACCTTCTACTGTACTATTCATGTAGAGCGTTGTTTATTGTCCGTCCCTCCCCCTGTCTCTTCCCCCGCACCCCCCACCATAATCTGTGTCGGGGTTGGAGCTTTGCTTTTTTCACTGATGTGTCCCAAGTGCCCGTAACGGCGCCTGGCACGTGGTAGATGCTCAGTAGATAGTGTTGCATGAAGATCAGGAACCTCAAAACATTGTGAGCATCTGTGACCCCTGTAATTAATTTCTCCACTGCCTGTTCTCTTCACTTCCCTTGCGTGTTGTGCAACAGTGTTTAGCAAGAAACCTTTCAAACTGGTGCAGCCACTCTGGAAAACACTATGGAGGTTCCTCACAAAACTTTAAAATAGAACGGCCCTCCGACCCAGCGATCGCACTACTAGGTGTCTATCCAAGGGATACAGGTGTGCCGTTTCGAAGGGGCGCACGCACCCCAGTGTTTATAGCAGCACTATCGACAATGGCCAAAGTATGGACAGAGCCCAAATGTCCATCGAGGGATGAGCGGAGAAAGAAGATGTGGTATATATACACAATGGAATAGCACTCGGCAATCAAAAAGAATGACACAAGATTCACACCCCGAGGCCTGGCAGCGTGCCGGACAGAACAGAACCTCAACAAATATTTCCCGGACGGAGCATTGACAAGGAAATAATGGTGTCGTGGTTAAGAGCTTGGGCTTTGGGGTCAGGCGATGTTGGGTTCCAATCCTGGCACCACCACAGATATAGAGCTGTCTGGTCTTGGTCCAACTCCTTCCCCTCCCTAGGCCCCCACGTCCCCATGGAGGGGGATAAAAAGGAGACTTATCTTGTGAGCATCACAGCCTGGCCGTTGGGACGGCTGTGAATGTAGGTCCCTCAGCCTACCCAGCGCCTCATAAAAAATACTCTACAAAAGGGAGCTGATGTGGGATTTCTTCCCAGGAGAGTAACAAGAGGTACGGAATTTTCTGCCTACTTCTACATAGCCAATCACCCTGACTTCGTGGCTGCAAAACAGCCAGCCGTCTCAGTGTCTGGGGTCGGGAAAGGCAGGACCGGCTTGGCTCTGGGGTCTGGCTCTCGCACGAGGTTGGCCAGGGGTGCGGGCTCCCCGGAAGCCTCCCTGGGACTGAAGGCTCCTATCCTCAGGATGATTCTGTCATGGCTGATGAGCTGGTGCTGCTTGGTGACACTGAGATTCTTCTCCATGTGGGACTCTCCGTACGGCTCCCCGAGCGTCCACAAGACATGTTGGTGGCTTTCCTCAGAGTGACTAATCCAAGAGAACACCGTGGAAGCCCTCAACACCCTTTACGCCCAGTCTTGGAAAGTCACGCATCACCAGTTCTACCGAGCCATTGGTGTCACAGACCAGCCTTGACTCCGTGTGGGAAGACGCTACATGAGGTGTGAATACCAGGGGGCCGGATCGCTGGGGGCCCTCGGAGAGGCTGACTCCCCCCAGATGTCACGTGATATTTCTCCTCGAAACCGGGAGTGGCTTCATCCAGTCCCTGGCGATCACGTTGCCTTTCTGCCTCCCCCTGCTTATGCGCAACGACGAAGTGCGCGGCCGGGCAAGGTCTACCTAGTTGACTTAAGTGTCCGTTTTCAGGGTCGTTTGCTCCTTAAGCAGAGAACTACGGTTTCTCCTTCGCGATGCCTCAGTAGATGTTAGGCGATTGGACTGAAAGATTCAATGTTGTCTGGCGAGGAAAATTTGTCGGTTTCTGCTTTGTCCCCGAGTCCTAACGGGCGGAAGCCCAGACAGATTCAGAACCTCAAGGGTCGACACACAGCTCAACGCAGGACAGAGGTCTGCAGCTGGAGGGGTTGGGGGGACATGGATGAAACCCAGAAGTGTCTGCAGCCGACCAAGAAGGGGCCACTGAGGCAGGGCGAGGCCTCTGCACCCTTCCTGCCCTGGTCACACCCGTGGCTGAGCCTGCGTGTACGAGGACAGCACAAGTATCAATCCTATCCTTAGTTTCCTCATTATTAGGATTCAATCCAGGCATTTGGATGGTGGATGAGTTTTGCATTTCTTTTGGGGCTTTGCTGTATTTTTCAGACGTACCACGATCAACATGCATTGGTTCGGCAAAGAGAGAAAAACAGGAAAAAATGTAAACCTCACTCGGTTTGGAATTTTCAGCGCGGCTAGTCCAAACAGGGGTCCCCCTCTTCTGTAGGACACGCTGAGGGGTGCCTGACAGCCACGGCCCTTGAGTTTCCTCCCAGTCTGTTGAGGGACTCAGTGAGCCATCTGTGAAATGGCGTGGTGACTTCTCGTTTCTCATGGAGTCGTTTGCAAGGATTAGTGAGACCTCCTGGGCAGATGGTTGAGATCCAGGGAGAGGAGAAAGGTCGCTGCAAGGCCAGACGGCCCGTGGCAGAGGGGCAGAGAATGAGCTTGTTAGTAGGGGAACACTGACCACCCCCCAAAACTGAGTTGCTACCTGTACTGCCTGAATAATTCATCGTCCCCATTCTCGTTCATGGATGATGCCAGAGGGCACCCGACTTCGCGGCTCGCGTTTAATTAGTGTTATCGCTATTCGCTCTTCCTGTAATGAGTAATATCTGATGGATTCTGGGCTTACTTCTTTGCTGCGACATAACAGCAAAGCTCCCGGCAGCTGGCTGGTAGAGGACAGAAATTCTCATTTTTCCCGAGAGACCGCTGTCCAACACGCCGACACCATCGAGAGCCTGGGATTCGCGAGGCCTGACGGTAATAAGCCTTTCTTCCCCTGTTTCGTTTCCTGCTCCCGCTCCAGAAACAGCTTCTCAGTGTGAATTGTCATGACAACCTGAAGAGGGGACGCACCACAGCAAGCCGAGCGCGGGGACGCAGGGCCCGCGCGTCACGATGGAAGGGGGCTGACCGGCGCGTCTTCACTCGGCAGAGAGTCCGGCAGTATAAAACCACAGTGGATTTTGAAGGTCACCCTTGGCCTTATAAATGGAAGGTGGGGTTAGAGGCTTCGCCGGGCAGATGCTTCTCGGCCTGCCGTGAGGTCTGGAGGATGAACAGACTGTTTCGCTCAGGGCCCGCGTGGGGCTGTTATCCCCTGCCGGCTCCCCCCGACCTGCCCAGTGGGTTTGTGGGTTCATTGTGCTTGACCGCCGAGGTGAGCCTTGTGCAGAGAGATGGGGGGCGGGGGCAGCTCCCCCTTGATTCTTCCCACCCAGAGCCATTGGAGAGAGCAGGAGCTGGGGCGCCGGCCTGACGCCTTCTCTCTCTGGCTATGTGGGCGATCCACTTAACCTCTATATTCTCTGTCACTGTCTGTGAAATGGAGAGTCTCCTGCCAGAAGGCAGAAGGCTCCGTAGACGCTCTCCAGGGGTCCCTGGGATCAGAAGTCACCCGATCCAGGAAGCTGGCTTCTGCGGTGGAAGGGACGGGGCCTCTGTTGTCGGGATGACCCGGGTCTTCTGAATCCCAGACCTGCCACCCATGCCCTGGGTGACCTTAAGCGGGTTACACAAACCTCCCCTGACCGCGACCCCTCCTTACAGTCCCGGTTTCCAAGGCTGCAAACCTGAGGGTCAGTTTCCCTCACTGCACCCCCACCCCCTCCCAATGCCTCAGAAGGCCCCCTTGGCTCTTCCCCGGACGTCCCCCCAGCCTGCCCGCTCCCCTGCGTCTCCCCCATCGCCACCCTGGGCCAGTCACCAGCATCTTGCCTGGAGGTCCACGCCAGCTGCCCAGCCGGCCTCCCGGCTGCGGCTCTCACCCTTGCTGTCACGCCTCTCCGCACAACAGGACGAGCCTCGAGAGTGCAAAGCAGCCGCTTGTCTGCTCCAAATCCTTCCGTTATCAGGGTTATTATGGTCACCACTCAGCAGGCACTGTCCTAAATGCTTTGCCTCCTTTAACTCAAACCATCCCCAGAAGCAACCCTACAAGATACGAAATCTACAACATAGATATGAGCATATACACATAGATATCATACCGTCCCCATTTTACAGATGAGGAAACTGAGGTCGAGAGGGGTTGAGGTCTTGCCCCGAGTCACAGAGGAGTAAAGGGCAGAGCCCGTGTTTGAACCTAGGCAGTCTGGCCCCGAATCCACACACTTAGCTCCACACTGCATTGTTCCAGATCCTACACCAGCTCCTACAAGATCTTCACCCACATTAGCTCTCTTGCTCCCCCTCATCCACATATTCCGTTCACGTAGGCCTTCTGAAAACAGGCTGAGCGCGCGGTGACCCCAGGGCCTTTAAGCATGCTGTCCCTCTGCCCAGGTCTTCCTCTCACCGGCCACCTGGCTGAGTCTTCCCCCTCTTCCTCCTCTGCCTGAATATTACCTCCTCGCAGAGGACACCCTGGCCACCCAGTGTAGAGGATGGCCCAGTGGCAAGAAGAGAGGGATTTGTTTGTGGTCCGGTTGTGGTTGGTCTCCCGGGGCAGTCTAGGAGATCCACGAACACATGCCCAGGTCCATTTCCTTCACCGTTCATTCATGCTGGCGTGGTATCATGCTGGCACATGGGGCTACTCATATCTCTGTGATGGACAGAAGATGGATGGGCATCCACGCGGCGTTCGTGGGGGTTCAGTATTCAGGCCTGATGGGAGCTTGATGACCCATCTCCACCCCAGGGTGCGGGTGCCTGGCAACCTGGAGAGCGTAAGTGTGCAGGCAAGCCATGATGGCCACCTGACACAGAGCAGCAGCGCGGGTAGGGAGCAGGAAGCAGACTCGAGGAGTCCTGGCGAGGTGGTGATGGGCTGGAAGTGGGGAGTGAGGGAGCTGGAGCGTCCAAGATGGCGCCCGGGTCCAGGCTGACGAAGGATGACAATGAAGGGAAGGCACAGTCCTGCTCCACAAAGGGTAACGTCTGGGGAAAGGAAAGGCAGTCACGCCTAAATAATTAAAGGACGGGACAAGTGATAATAAATGTCATTGAAGGACCAAAAGGGGAGGGGGGGGACAAAGATACTATTGAAACTTGTAAGAGGCTGAGATCGTTTCTGCTGGGGACGACCAGGGCGGTGCCCCGTGAGCAGGTACCAAAACATAGTAGGTGGGGGACAAATCAAAATCGTCTCTCCTCCCTGAAATAATTAGATTTTTCTTGACCCAGTCTGACGTCATGAATCCAAAGTGAAAATGGCGACAGTTGGCTGAAAGTCGCTGGGGAGTTCAGGGGAGCGGGCTCAGGGGCGAAGAGAGAACCGTGCTGGTGGCCGCCTGGGCAGCGGGGAGAAGGCTCGGGTGTGGGAAGAGCAAACGGGAGGCCGAGAATAACGTGGGCCCTGGAGGACAGCGGCTTGCCTTGGACCTCACCACCTTCCCCCCACGAAAGGGGAGACACTTCGCCACGAGGCCCACTAGTTCTGGACGAGGAACTTCCTAGAGTCTCATCCTGGCCCCGCTGTTGGAATGGAGTTGTAACTAGCCGGTCCGGACCGACCAAGGGGGCCTCGCGGTCACCCACCCTGTCTGGTCTGGGGGACAATCCATTCCATCTTCTGGGCTCAGCGTCCACACACCCTGTCCAGTTGGTAACACCACCTTTACGGGACCAGGCGTGGAACAGGACGAACATCCCAGCGGGGCCGTCGGGAAGCCTGGGGTGCGGCTCTCCGTTAGCTCCAGTACCTCGGAGATTTTGCATATTTCAAGGAAGAAGGTTAGATTAAAATGGCCCTCTTTCAACATTTTTTTTTTTTCCACGTTTATTTATTTTTGGGACAGAGAGAGACAGAGCATGAACGGGGGAGGGGCAGAGAGAGAGGGAGACACAGAATCGGAATCAGGCTCCAGGCTCCGAGCCATCAGCCCAGAGCCTGACGCGGGGCTCGAACTCACGGACCGTGAGATCGTGACCTGGCTGAAGTCGGACGCTTAACCGACTGCGCCACCCAGGCGCCCTCTTTCAACATTTTTAAAAACAGAATTGGTCGCCAAGTTAGAGCACACACAGCGTATACAGCGTGCTCTTGGCTTTGGGAGTAGATTCCCGTGATTCGTCGCCCCAATACAACACCCAGCGCTCATCCCAATGAGCTTACCCAGGGCCCTCCTCAGTGCCCATCACCCATTTTTTTCTGCCCTTCTACCCCTCCGCCCCCATCAACCCTCAGTTTGTTCTCTGTATTTCAGAGTCTCTTACGGTTCGCCTCCCTCTCTGTTTGTAACTATGTTTTTTCTTTCCCTTCCCCCATTCAGCATGTTTTGTTAACATTGGGACCCTTTTTTTTTTTTTTTTTAATTTTTTTTTCAACGTTTATTTATTTTTGGGACAGAGAGAGACAGAGCATGAACGGGGGAGGGGCAGAGAGAGAGGGAGACACAGAATCGGAAACAGGCTCCAGGCTCTGAGCCATCAGCCCAGAGCCCGACGCGGGGCTCGAACTCCCGGACCGCGAGATCGTGACCTGGCTGAAGTCGGACGCTTAACCGACTGCGCCACCCAGGCGCCCCTGGGACCCTTTTTTAAACAAATAAAAAAAAAAAAGAACAGATATTTTAAAAACTGACACCTTCAGCGAGTTTTAACACCAAGAGCCGGTAACAGTGAGACACGACTGCTGAAACAGGGAGGGGCAGGTCGGGGCCCGCCTCCTCGCTCTCCCCCAACCTCCCTCACCACCCCCCCCCCGGTACCAAAGAACGTGCAGGGCCCCGAGGAGCCCGGATGAAAACCCCTGACCCAGCTGCTCCCTGGGAACATCCTGCATATCCAGCTGACGTCCCTTGAGCAGCGTTCTTGGGGCCCCAGGTTTCCCCGGGACTCTCTGAAGACGTGTCTGAAAAGCTTCCAGATGCAGCAAGAGGTCTGAGCGAGGGCAAGTCTGTGGGCTCCCAGGAGGCATCCACGGTCCCCAAGAGGGTGGTGACGCTGCCTCCCCTTTCCGTGCAGCCCTCCCGGGAGGCCACAGAACCCATACCACGTACAGGCGACTGTCGCGAAGCATTAATAGTTGTCTAGGAGTTGGTCCTTTCGCGTCCCAGCCGGACGGTGTGAGGAGTTAGCCCTGCAGAGGCAGTGGGTGTTCTGAGCCGCTTCAGTACGGAGCCTGCATGCCGGGCCTGATAAATGAGTGTTTTAGCAAGTCTCAAGCCAGGCACTGATGCTAAAATCATAGCCTGCGTATCCACCTTGAGCCAGTCACCGACAAACATTCCTGGCTAAGAACACCTCGGGGCAAGTGGTAGTACTTTGCGGTTCAAAGCCGGTGTCATCGGAGAGACTTAGGTCAAATCCCCCAGCCTTTTTTTCTCACCCGTAAAATGGGGCAAATAATAAAGACATTTTTATGTTGGGAATAAATGAGAGAGCGTATGCTCCGGTTACCATCATTGTTACTATCACTCGCGCCTGTTTCCAAGTAGCTGTCCCCCTGTGGAGGCATCTCACACAGAGAGCACACACAGCCACAGAAAACACTAGAACAGCATCCGGGCCAGTTCTTAACCTGGATCTTACACCCATCTGTCTGTTTTGGACTTTCAATATTCTGAATATAAAATTATAGAGATAATCTGAGATTCGAGATGATATATGCCTGCCTCCAGATAGGATCTGCTTTTGCCTTCAGTAGGCACTTGGGCCGGGGGCAGATCATCTCAACCCAGCCTGGATGAGCTGATTCAAAGCTGGTTTCAGTTTTCGTGAAGGCTCGTCCATTTTTGAATCACCAAAGTTATGCCTTTGGGTAACCCCTCAGTTGCCCCCACCCGAAGCCTGGAGTGTTTACTAAGCCCCTCCTCCCTGGAAGGCTCTGAATATATTGTTTTTCCAGGCTTGTGGGACTCCTAAAAATTCAGCCTCTCAACTGGCACTTAAAGACTGGCCAGTGCCTCAGTGGGATAAGGAAACAGAAAGTTGCCCTCTCTGTAATTCCCTTCTTTCCTTGATTTCGGCTCTTCAAGTCCTAGCTGCCTTGGTAGCTCTTTGGTGCCTTCAACAGAGTCTTAAAAAACATTATATCCCCTTTTTCTAGTTGTTCTCAAGGTGGGGGTTGATCTGACACTCGCTAGTCCACCATATTGGAAGTGAAAGTCTCCATTTTATCTTAATGCTCACTTAGGTACTTTGAAAAACAGTCCTGCTTTCCTATGCTTCGTTAATTAAGTTAAAAGTCTTACTGGGATGGTTGGGAATAGTGGGAATCCATGTTTTACCTGCCCATCTCAGATCAAATTTCTAAAGGGGCAGAGAGGTAGAATGTGAGGAGGGGGTTCAGTCAGGGATTTAGGTGGTGCGTTGTCGTAAACCAAAGGGGCAAGGTCACACAGGGCTTGTTTTCTGGAGATTTCCTCAGCAGCTGAATTCTGAAGGCATTTTTCCTCAGCAAGTCTACCAACTGGTTGGATTAATGAGCCCTTTGCTGCCGAATAATACGGTTTAGAAACTAGGGAAGAGAGCCACCTCCTGGTAAGAAATATAGTGGTGCGTTGGAGACGCCGGGCGATTTGTGGAAGAACCCTGCGGGTCCCAGGGACGCTGGGGTCTGAGAAGGTGCTCAGACTGAAGGGACCCTTGTCCCTGTCTTCACCTGACCTTCGGTGAGGGCAGCGTTTTATCTGTTTTATGCACTGGGTTTCTGAGAAAGGTTTCCACCACGTGGGATCGGAGCAACTGTTCCACCATCGAACTACTCACAGAGTTCGACAGCTTCTTCTCATAGATAAACGGAGTCCCCGGGAGATAACTTTCCTAGGCTCTTACAAATCATTCCTGGTAAAGCCAGGGCACCCCCCCCAGCCGGTCTGACCCTAGCCCAGGCGCTTTATACCACCCTACATGATGCTCGTTTGAGATTCAGTTCCCCAAAAGTTCCTAGCTTAAGAAAAACGTTTCTTTTCCGGGCCACCATTCTGTGCTCTTTTTGTGAAGTTGTATGGGCTTTCCTCAGAAACTCTCCCCAGGGGACGTGAAGTGGATATGGCCACTGGCATCTTCCTGGATAGGAAACGAAAGGCGACAAAGCTAACTGGAGGCGCGACGGTGGTCTGCCTGGGACAGACCCGGGAGACGATGCTTGCCCCGGCTCTCCCGACTCGCTGTGTGACATGCACAAGTCACGCCATCTCCCTGGTCCCAGTCTCCTCCCCTTAACATGAGAAAACCAGAAGGCTGAAGATCTTTGCCCCTCATCACGGGAGCCTCTTCGCAGAAGCCCCCAACGCACCTGGGTCACCCTGACCTCACCACGTGATCCTTCCTCCTCTCGGGAAGCCAGTGACATCCACAAGCCCAGATTACTGGTCCATTCCAAGAGAGCGACTTCGTTTCTGCCTCAAGGGACGCGATATCACATCAGTATTACAGGCTGAGTTACATGCCGCCAAAATTCCTATGTTGAAGCCCTAACTCCCAATGTCGTAGAATGTGATTGCACACGGAGACGGGGCCTTTACAGAGGTCAATTAAGGTAGTGAGATCAATAGGGTGGGTCCTCCAATATGACCTGTGCCCTAATGAGAAGAAAATAGCCATCTACCGGCCAAGGAGAGAGGACTCAGGAGAAACCAACCCTGCTGACACCGTGATCTGGAACTTCTTGCCTCTAAAACTGTAAGAAAATAAATGTTTATTGTTCAAGCCCCCCAGTCCAGGGCACTTTGACAGTCCCGGCAGACGAATACAATTGGCAAATTCCTTGCTCAGCAACCCCACCTTCTCCTGTTTGCTCTTTTGAGAATGTCAATGCACTGGAGGGAAATTCATCGCTTGGAATGGGTCAAATAGATCCAGTTACGGTGACGTGATAATAAGGGGTCTATAATTTCTGCCCTGGGAAAAGGGTCACAGCAACTCACACACATCCTCTTGCCAGGAGAGGCACCGGCTGTCCTTGCAAAGGACGAGGCTGAGACGCGCCAACATATCCTCTGAGATCCGTGCCAGCTCGGGGGTCCAGGACTGCTCGGATCATTGAAGAATCCCAGTCTTGGCAGAGAGCTGGAGCCTTGCAGGTATGACCTGGGTAGAACTTGGCATTGCATTTAGTAGGAAAAAATGGAACGTGAAACCCATAGCTGGTCCCTGCTGTTTGGCGCCCTACAGTTCCCAGCTCATTGAAGTCAAATCAATGCAAGTACCATCTGGTACAAGAAGGTGAAGTTGGCCACATCTGTCACACCCTAAGACACACCTGACTAGGTTTACTGACTCAGGGCTGGAGGGATGGAGGCTTCATCAACAGAGGGAAGAACAAAACAACGGCTCTCAATCGGAGATATGTGTAATAAAACTACAGTCTTCTGCTTAGCCAAGAAATGGTCAATGGCCATGGGACGGCTGACGTGACTGGCCCTCTTCTCCCCTGTCAGCACACAAAGGTTGTACATTCTCTTCAGTTCAATGGCCATGGAAAGAGCATGAACTTTGGAGCCAAGCCTGGATTCAAATCCTGGCTCTTTGACCAACACCTATGTAACTCAGTCTCTCTAATCCTCAGCTGTTTGGTCTGCAGAATGGGGATAATGCTGCCTTTCTCACGCCTGTGAACAGTAAATGAAATAATGATGGTAAGCACCAAGTACTCAGAATGCAGGTAGCCCTCGATTTGTCAACGTTACGGAATTGGCGTCTTCCACTTGTCCCGTCACTGAGCCTGCGATGCGGCTTGCCAGGCACTCCTGATGGGTTGAAAATTTGATCTGGTTTGTTAAGTCTCATTGGCGCTCAAAAGAGTATAGAGGCTATTTGCCCTTGACTCATGAAGACCAGAGAGTAGGTTTCATACCGGATGTCAAAATGCCTACGCCACCCACCCCCCACAGTGATGAGGTACGCAGTTATAATGAGGCTTACGGAGAGCCGCCTAATATGCCAAAGCCCCGCTGGTAACTCCGTCTAGAAGCTGAAATCCATTGGTAAATAAACCTAAAGGAGGAGGCCTTGGACCTACAATCCCAAATCCCTACTTAAACAGGAAGGGAAGGTCAGCACAGGGAGAGATACGCTTCTTTTAAAATAGAACTCAAGGGGCGCCTGGGTGGCTCAGTCGGTTAAGCGGCCGACTTCGGCTCAGGTCATGATCTCGCGGTCCGTGAGTTCGAGCCCGACCCCCGCGTCAGGCTCTGTGCTGACAGCTCAGAGCCTGGAGCCTGTGTCTCCCTCTCTCTGACCTTCCCCCATTCATGCTCTGTCTCTCTCTGTCTCAAAAATAAAGAAACGTTAAACAAACAAATAAATAAAATAGAACTCATTCCTCCTCCATTTTAATTCAGCAGCGTATAGAGTTTGTTCTTCAGTGCACTGGTGGTCTGTACATCATGGCCCAAGGTAAGGGCTGCTGAGAAGCTAATATTCCATAACGAGTCTCCCACCGTCATCTGGGCTAAAACCCGACAGAACTCCACACGCCTTGATATGAGCCACAAGAGGTGGCTCTTGTGTGACACGATCTGAGAAAGCCCCATAGGCTATCCTGCCCTCAGATATGTCTTCCACGTTTGTGTCATGCACAGTCCCCAAGAGACCTGTGTCCGAATGCACGTAGACCTCCAGACAGAGATGTTGGCTCGTGATCACCAATTACCACCTCTGTCCTGCCAGCCCGCCTTAATTAGAAGAGAGCTCTGTCAGAAGATCAGGGCAAAGACCATTCAAGGGAGGCAGGAAAGCCCAGGAAAGATGCCAGAAAACGGGGTCACCAGGTCTCGATGGGATGCTTGCTGATGCCCCGGTCTCCCCCTGAGTTCCATCACACAGCCCCGGGGCCTAGCCAGCAACTTCTCCCCGGTCTTGCCTTTGCCTTTCTTTCATTGACAGTTCAGGTGACTCCTAAGCAGCCACTCCGGGCTGGATGCCACTTTGCCAATATCCCCGTGCCACCCACTGGGAACACTAATGAAGGCAAATGCAATGGCTTTTATGTCTTTTTACTCCCCAAGGACTTTCTAGAAGGGCAACTAGGAGGGCTGTTAATTCTTCAGTTGTGTTCGAATGACATGAACTTGTAAACTCTAGAGCAATGGCGAGGCGTCGATTTTCTATTTCACCACGCGATGCTGTGAAAAGTTCGAATACCCACAGCCCATGAAGCTCCTGTGTTCCCAAGCACCATGCCTGGCATTAGGAAAACAGATTTTAGGCTACTCCGTCTTCTCTTGGCCTTTACTGTTCGGGCGAGGAAATGGAAATTACATATAAGAAGAATGAAAAGTGGATCAAAGAGGAAATTGTGAGGTGGCAAATGCCTGCTAGGACGCTGACGTGTGCCCTCAAGGACCAAGAGCTGAGGGAAATTGAGCTGCTGAGGTAAACTACAAATCTACCCAGGACAGGTCACGATGTAGGGAAAGTCTCCTTAAAGAGAGAGCATGGGGGCGCCTGGGTGGCGCAGTCGGTTGAGCGTCCGACTTCAGCCAGGTCACGATCTCGCGGTCCGTGAGTTCGAGCCCCGCGTCAAGCTCTGGGCTGATGGCTCGGAGCCTGGAGCCTGTTTCCGATTCTGTGTCTCCCTCTCTCTCTGCCCCTCCCCCGTTCATGCTCTGTCTCTCTCTGTCCCACAAATAAATAAACGTTGAAAAAAAAAATTTAAAAAAATAAAAAATAAAAAAATAAAGAGAGAGCATGACTCCAAGGCAGGGAAACTTGATTATAATCTGAGAGAAGGTATTCATATCTAAGGAATGAATGTGTCAATCTGGAGAGCAGGTAGGTTCCCCAAGAAAGCCTTCGAAAAATAAGAATCGGAGAGAAAGACATGGTAACCGCAGTGGCTGCGGCCCCCCAAAAGCAGGGTGCCTGTGCCTCAGTGGGTACCCAAATGACCCACTGGGTAATGGGACAAAATATAGAACTTCTATTTCCATCTTGTTTGCCCTTGAAGATTTCTATATATGTGTGCAAATCCATCAGTCCCGTAGGCGGTGATTCATAGTCAAGTAGATTTGTTTGGTATTCATGCCCAAATGTTTTTTCTGGTGAAGCACATGTCAAATTACAGTGATGTGGAGACAACGGTAATATCATTATGGGCTGAATTGTGCCCCCCAGATCCCTATGTTGGAGTCCCAACCCTCAGTACCTAAGAATGTAAGTGCGTTTGGAGACAAGGCCTTTAAAGAGGCGATTAAAAGAAAATAAGGTCATACAGATGGGTTCTAGTCCAGTATGACTGGTGTTCTTATAAGAACAGGAAATGACACAGAGCGATACCCATGTGAAGACACAGGACGGAGGCCTCTGAGGAACTCAACCCTGCCGATATCCTGATTTTGGACTTTGTAGCCTCCCGAACCGTGAGTTAATCCATTTCTGTTGTTTAAGCCCTCAGATCTGTGGAACTCTTTTGTGGTAGCCTTATCCGACTGATACAACGACCCTCATATTGACCCCCGCTGGAAGGAGAATGGAAATCTCCCCCATCTGAACTAAATCCTTCCCTGGTGGTCCTGTGGGTTCTGACTCCTAGCCTCGCGATTTCCAGTCTAGCCCGTGGTGGCGTCCTTTGTAAGCCACCAGGACTGTATCGGGACATGTGTCTTCCCCTTTCCCACCCCCTCCCCCCAGTCCCAAACGACCCCTGCCCCGCCTCCTGCTTGCCCCCCTCCTCTCCTACACTTGACTCTGGAGACCAGTATTCCAGCCCCTACTGGGACTGAGGCTTGGTCAATGACCTCCAATTTCACTAAGCAAGCCGGCAACTAAGTCAAGAACTGTGTCAAAATCCATCCATAACTATTCAGTCCACAACCGTAGCCAGCCTATGTCTCCAGTGTTTGCCAATGATTTCAAAACATTTTCGATCAGAGGTGCCTGGCTGGCTCAGTAGGTAGAGGGTGTGACCCTGGATCTCGGGGTTGTGAGTTCGAGCCCCGCGTTGAGGGTGGAGATGACTTAAAAGTAGAATCCTGGAAAACCAAAAAAACACAAAGCCATTTCTGACCAACTTCCTGTCTCCTAGAATAAGCATCCACCGGGAGCCTGAGAACAACCAAGATCTAACTGCAAGTGTCAGTTGCCCACGTGAATGTCTATCACCTGAGACCCCTCGGCCGGAGTCAACTCGTCACAGTACCGCAGCCCAAGTTTTACAATTACTTGGTTGTTGCGCAATCGAAAACTTTCAAGTGACATAAAATGTCTGCTCCGCATCAGGGTGTGAAAAAGAAACCATTTAAAAGACGCTCTAAGTCAAGCCGAAGCTGCACGAACCTGTTCTTCTTGGTGTGATGGGCCACACGCGTGTTTCTCCAGTGGTTGAACACACTGTAGTAAAATATGCAGCAAAATGAAGCCTGAGACACTTGAATTCAAACTGCGATTTCTGCACCAAACGCACAAACCTGAAGGATAAGAAATTCTTCTTGGGAGGTGCTATGGATTTCCCGAGGGACAGTGGACGCTTGTGGACAAGACTCACCGGCTGGATGTGCGTGTGGCCTCAGGCAAGATATTTAAATCCCGTGGCCTCAGTTGCCTCATCCCTAAAATGGGATTTAAAAAGCTCCCTCACATGGTTGGTCTGAGCATTGCGTTTGGTTCTTAAAGCTCAGGGATGGTAAAGAAGTAACTTTGGAGGAACTCCTGGGTGGCTCAGTCGGTTAAGCCTCGGACTCGTGGTGTTGGCTCAGGTCATGATCTCACGGTATCGTGAGTTTGAGCCCCCACGTTGGGCTCTGCGCTCATAGTGCAGTGCTTGCTTGGGATTCTCTCTCTCTCTCTCTCCGTCTCTCTCTCTCTGCACCTCCCCCACTCGCACTATCTCCGTCTCTCTCAAAATAAACTTAAAAAAAAAAAGAAAGAACTTTGGAAAGAACTTTAAAGTTGCATGGCATAAAGATAGGGGCAAACATCCCATCTACGTCACTAATATCCTGTGACAACGTGAGGTGCAGAGATCTAATGAAAGGCTATCACAGCAGCTGATTTTTCACTGAGGTGCGAAAAGTAGTGGGCTGTTGTTTTTCTCTTCCAATCGCAGGGCTTCCTCTTTTCAGAGGAAAGAATGGGGATGATTTCAGCAAATGATAACCCCAATGTCTGAATAAAATTTGCAAAAACAATCGATTTTCTTCCCAAGGACTGGCAGTGGTGTGGGCAGTTGAGCAATAAAGGAGCAGCAGTAATTTTCTGCTCCATTTCTGCAACGGCAACAAAAACATGATGGCAGAAAACAACGCCAAGTGACAATCTTCATTTCCTTCCTTGGGGATAGAAAAACACATCTGTTTACGAAGTCTTTAGAAACTGTAACCACAGATTGAAGCAACACGACGCTCCAGAGAAAAGACCCGTTGGGTTGAGCCAACCGCATGTGGGGAGTGGATGGTTCCCGTATGGAAGTGCGGTGGGCCAGGCCCTGGGAAGGGCAAGACGAACAAAGAGCTTTCATCGACATTGGCAATGCTGACATGAAGTATGTTTCCCTCAGCAGACTGGCAAGCTCCCTAGAAAGGGAAGATTAATACAAGTGGGGAATATGAACTCTCTCTAGCAAACCTTGTCCATTTTCTGCCCGGGGAGAGCGCTGAGTGATGGATGGCCATCGACCCTGGATTGAGTGGACTTGAACGAGTCTGCCCCGGCTTCTCCCCCACTTGCCAGCTCTCTCCATCTTGACCTAACAGGTGTTGAAGTCTCATTTGTCCTATGTCCCTGGGCAAGGGCTGGTCCACCTGAATTCATTTTACCGAAAACCGAGGCTTGCCTGTTTAAATTTCACAGATTTATTTATGCCAAGTTCCACGTTTTCGTTTTTGTTTTTGTGGAAATCTTTCAAAATTAACGTCTGCCCTCCCTGCCTTCTCAGAGGATACTGAACTTCAGCGAGGTGACATAGGAGCGTTTCCAGAGCACAGAGCTGTCACACGGCGGGCACTGAGCGGCGTCCCATGCTGGCTGCTTCATTAATTTATTTCTTTTTATAAACCAAGGTCATCAGTGTGAATACTGCTGATGGAGGGATACTTCTGCTTAGGCAGACAAGGCAGGAGATAAGGCTGGAGGGATCCAAAGGGCTGTGCTTTCTGAGTCTGTCCCCCCCCCCCCCGCCCTTTTACCATTACACTCTGATGGCCATTTCATGGTCTCTTCTCTATGCTGCCTTGTTCACCCAGACTCAGTTCTCTCCCTGAACAACAGACTTGGGCACAAAACTGCCTATCAGAAAGCTCTACAAAGATACTGAATAGGTCACTCAACTAAGCACCCGCAGACAAGCACCTGCTTGAATTCCCCAAACCTCTTCCCCCCCGCTCTCCCCGCTCCCAGCAAGGGAAAACGCCATCCTCCCAGGGGAGTCTTTCTTCCTTGACAACTTTCTTTCCTCACTCCCCACCACCAGACCATCAGCAAATCCTGTCAGCTCGACCTTCAAAATATATACAGAAGCTGACCGTTTCCTCAGCCTCCAAGGCTACCACCTTGCTCCAAGCTATATCCCTTCTCCTAGATTCCTGCAAAGCTTGCTCCCTGGCCTCCCGGCATCTGGCCTTGTGTCTCTATTCTCAGCACATAAGCCAGAGGAATCTTTTCAGGGGTGTCATTCCTCAAAGTCAGACTCCTCCCAGTGGCCTATGAGGCCCATGCAGTCTGGGTCCCCATCACCTCTCTGACCTTGTCTCCTTATACGCCTCCTCCTCATCCACTCAGCTCCACCCACCACCCTGACCCCTTGCTGTTCCCTCGTGAAAGCCAGACACCTTCCTGCCGCAGGGCCTTTGCACTTGCTATCCTTTCTGTCCAGAGTGCTCTTCACTTAGATATGCACATGCTTCTTCTCTCGGCCTCAGATCCTTACTGAAATATTACTTTCCAGCAAGGCCCTTTCTCTCTCTCCCGCTTCTGCCTTATTTCAGCACCTACCACCATCCAACATAAGATAAAGTTTGCTTATGTATCTGTCTCCACCAACTAGAGTATAGGCTCCGTGACAACAGGGACTTTTCTGCTATCTTGTTCACCACTACGTCCCCAACCCCGAAAACAGTAGCCAGCATGTCGCCAGTCATCAATGAATATTTGTTAAATGAAGAATTTTTTTTTTTGAACTGTGAAATTGAGCCTGCTTCCAGAAATACGAGCCAGTGATTATGAACATGGGTTTTACAGTCAGACTCATGATTCAAAAGCTGCTCCGTCTCCCTTTTAGCTGTGTGACCTTGGACAAGGTCTTGACCTCCTCTAAATGTAGTTTTATCATCTTTAAGATAGATATGATGATGTACCAAAAAAAAAAAAAATGTAGGAAATACCGAGCACAGAACCTGGCAAGCTGCAACCCTTTGCTACGTAAGAGCTCCTGTGGGTGTTTCCCTGCTACAATAACTATTATGTTGTCCACTGACCATGAAACTCCCATCTCCTCTCCTGGACTCCAGTCTTTCCCAAATCCTAATGCCTTCTACACACTCGGGCCAGAGTCATCTTCCAGAACAGAAACCTGGTTAGGAATAAGGACTTCTGAACATTTTCTCCTCCAAAAAAGTAACAAGAGAACGGACGATTGTCCGGCTGGCTGAGTGTCGAAGGTGTGCCCCACGGTGTACCCAGAGGCTCTTGGCTCTTGGCAAAGGCTAGATTTATCGGTCACAGGAACTTAAGGAGCCCTCTGCCCATTCATTCAACGGACCCCTGGCTCAACAGAGCAGAGTGTTCCGCGGCGAAAGGTTATAGGCTTTGCAGAAGCCGTTCAGAAAGGGTATTCCACAAAACAACCACAGAGCCTGGCGACGGATTTCCAGAATCCGGTTTGCAGAGTTAGCACGTTCTGTTCCTCTCTCACGCACGCGTGCGCTGCCCTAGAACCCTCCGGAAAGAGTCCAGATCCCTCAACGGGGCATCAAGGCCTTCCACGGTCTTCCCTGCCAACCTCTTCAGCTTTCTCCTGCACCTCGTAAGCCACCACCCGGCCTCACCTCCCCCCAGGGCTTCCGTTCCAAACATACCACACTCTGTCTCGCCTCCTGGTCCCGGTACCTGCCTCTCCTCCCGCCAGCACATCGTCTAGCACATCGCCCCGGCCTCTCCTGACTGCGCCAAGCGCCCCTCCTGAGGGTAGGCACAGTGCCCTGCGCTCACGCTCCTGTAGCAAGTTCAACTCCGGCCCTGGGAGCAAAGCACGCCTTCATCGGTCTGCCTCCCTTCCCCGTCCTGGAAGACAGGAACTGGGATCCCAACGGCTTGCCTGGGGCCTCTTGATAGCAGGGCCGGAGACATTCTCCCAATCCGTGGCCTCGGGATCAGACAAGCACTCTTAAGCTAGCACTGGTTGCACAGCTGATGTGGGTCATTTTCTCCCAGTCCCAATGAGGACTCCCTTTGAGGACAGCGCACACAGTATCACTAACCAAGTGCATCTTTCTTGAGACTGAAAAAAAAAAAAAAAGAAAAGAAAAGAAAAGAAGAGAGCTGTTCCCCTTTCAGACCTGCTTACAGAGTGAAAAGGGCACAAAAGGAGCCTCCTCGGCCCCTCGCCACCCCCTACCCCCCCGCAGCCCTGCCCCGAGCAGGTACAGAGGACACTGGGAGGCAGGAGACACGGGCTCTGGCCCCCAGGGAGCTAAGTGTCTAGGGAGGAGAAATGGGGTGGGAAATCGGGCAAGAGTCCGGAAGGGAGGCCCGGGCCGTGGCTCCCCAGGGGACTGGGCTCACAGTGACAGACAGGGGGACTGGGCTCTCCGTGACAGACAGACCGCGCCCTGGAAGACAGCACTTTTGCCTGAAGGAAACGCCGAGAAGGAGGGGAGAGCTCCTCCCTCCAGGAGAAAGTGGGAAAGGCTCCGAGGGGAGAACAAATGCTGCCTGTCGGGGAATAAGGAGAGAGGAGTCTGGGGGACACACGAGGCCTACCTGGGAGGGCTTTAAACATCAGGCTAACAAGTTTACTTTTTGTCCTGAGGTCAAGTGGGAGCCACTGAACATCTGCAAGCCAAGGAGAAAGTGATGTGCGTGCCAAGTAAAGATTAGGCAGGCAGGGGTGTGTGTGTGTGTGTGTGTGTGTGTGTGTGTGTGTATGGGGGGGTGGGGGAGGTTAGTAGGATAGAGGGAAGGAGTCTAGCAGCCCAGACACCAAGCAGCGTGCGTCTGTGGAGAAAGAGGCCTGCAGGAGGAGAAAACGGGGCGCAAGGGAGAGGTGGGGAGTGCACAGGGGACTGACTCCCCGTGTGCCAAGCATTGTGCAGAAGGCCCCACGTGCCACCTCGTGGAAGCTTCACCCCGACCTGCTAAGGCACCATCCTTGTTTTACAGATTTTAAAAACAAGTCTCGGGAAGGTTAAGTGAATTGCTGTGGTCACGCAGCCAGGACCGGCGGGGAGGCCGGGACGTGGCCCAGGGCCTCGGACTCGAGCACCTTCACCTTCACCCATAGGTGCCTCTGCGTGGAGACCACCCGCCCGTGCTTTTAAAATTCTTGCGGGCTGCTTAACATACTCATTAGCTGAATACATTCTTTTTCAGCAGGGACGATAATTCGAGAAACGATAATAACAGTTAAGGGCCGTCACATGCTGGGCGCTACATGGAATGTGCTCCACTACTCACTCACAAATACCAAAGGAGCACAGTTGGTCTGTCCTTTCTTTACAGACACCGCAGCTGTTTAACTTAGTCTTCCAGCCACGCTGGGCACCTCATAAATGCTTGTGGAACTGAAAAGTCCTGTGGCCGCCGGAAACTGACCAGAGCGAAGGTACCAGACTCCATCCACTCGCACGTGTCCTTTCCGTAGGTTTCCCTTTGGGGCAGCACGGTGTTTGTGTTACCTTCTGTCCTCCTGCCCCTGCGGGCTCCAGGGGGGTTTTGATGGGTAGGTGGGGGACAAGTGGCCATTTAAAAAAAAAAAAGGTTCAACTGTGAATTGTTTTCAACCAAGTTTAAAAACTCCAGTATGTTGTAGAAACATCTCCCTGTGGTTGGACAGGGGGGGAAGACTTTCTCAAGCTAAGAGGGAGGACAGTGTCAGAACCCACGGCGTTTCGTCACTTTAAGGTGGCATTCCGACCTGACTTTGGAACAAACAGACTTGAAACAGTATTTCACAAGAAGAAGCAATTCTATTATATCCTAAGTTTTAAGAGCTTTTAACTTTGTCTTTCTTCTCCTCTTGTTACAAACAGCGTAGTTTGAACAGGGGAAGGAACTGGGGGGAAGAATAATGGTCTTTGTTTGCTAATGTGTTTTCCTTTTACTCACTATTGCGAAATGTAATTCCTTAATAGACGATGTCTAATGATCCACATTAACCTCTCTGAAGGCCCCGTTGAGCATGACGAATGTGTAAATTATTACTTTTCAGTTTTCATTGAGAAGATAAAACACGAATATATTAAATTTGTGTTTTAATCAACTTTTTCCACATGAGGCCTTTAATGTTTTAATGTTGTCAGTGACAAATACGAGTCACCCACTTTCCAGCCAAGGCTGTCCTTCCCCTTTAAGATGTCCTCGACGCTGGGCACAGTCCGCTTCCCAGCCACGGGCTCCGTTTGGCTTTACCAGGTGCTAGAGTTCCTTCCAAAGAAACTTCACGTCCACCTTGGAGAGCCACAGAGCCGCTGGGGTGGTGCTACACAGGTCAGGGATTTAAGGCTTGCTGCTTTTGAACCCGCTGCCTCTCTCTTGAATGCACCCCTCAGGACGGGATTGCAAAGTCACTTCCTGTCCCGACAACACATCATGGAAAGTTCTGAGCTGTGAAACAGCCTGCCCTTTTATCTTCAAAGCTTGAAAGCTCTTGGATCTAAGGAGGAAATAGCTTATTTGAGTTGAAAAAAAGACTATTTGATTTGAGGGCGGGTAAACACAGGGTTACCAAAAAATGAAAACCAAACAACTTTTAGCCTAATAAAAAAAAAAAAAAAGCCACGTCTTTATAAATCTGCTGGTAACTCATCAATGCCACCTAAAAATCAGGCATTCTTCCGTTGGAAGCTGCAATACAGAGGTTCAAAATAGGTGAGGGGAGAGGACAGCTCATCAGAGGTTCTGATAAAACAGGTTAGGAAAACATATTTTGGAAGAGGACGATGGACCGTGAGATGATAATAACGTGGTCCAAAATATGCACAGCCCGCTATCAGTGTTTGCAAAGGTCACTTGCCAACTAAGCCAACAGGCATATTTCACCAATCACCATAGTTGGGCAGGATTCTGACGGATTAGGCTTGATCATAGCGATTTAAGATATTATTATCTGGCTATTAAATTACTAATTTTATGACCTTAGGCAAGGTGTCCAAACTTTCTGAGCCTCGGTTTCTTAATCTATGAAAAGGTTAAATAATGCCAGGATTGGCGCTAACACAATTTACTCGCACAGTCCCTGGGACGTGGCAAGAACCTCATCCCCAGGACTAATTGTTCTTTTTTGTTCTTTCTTGTAATAAGGGCACGAAGATAAGGAATTTGAGGAAAATGAAGGTCAATGTTCTTTTAAAAGGAATGTCCCAGGACTAAAGTAGTTTTTCTTTAAAATGTTGCACACAGGATCCTATCTTTCTAGATTTTTAAGATGTGGCTCTACGTGTGTGTGTGTGTGTGTGTGTGTGTGTGTGGAATAAAACCTACATAATTAGCCATTTCAATATCTTTTAAAATGTGCTGAAATTGCATGTCTGAAGGAAAGGACAAGGCTTCTGGTTTCCCGTTCCAAATGTAAGGAGCTTGGAAGTCTTCACTCCATCCTAACTACAAGTAAAAAGCTCAACCGACTGAAAAGTCAGCAACCCTTCTTGGATCCATAAAAGAGGGGAGGACACAGGGCAGACCACTGTCCCTGAGATTGGAGAGACAGGCAGGCAAACGTGGTTGACTAGAGCAGAGACTCCCCGGGAAACTGAGTCATGCTTGACTCATTCCTGGAGGCCCTGTGCAGACGAGTCTGAGAATTAAAACACTCCACGGGAACCTGGTCACAGGGGCCCCCACAGTCTTACCTCTGGTAAATGGACTAAGTTCCCACAGTCAGTAATGGAGAAAAAGTCCCTTGGGCTTCCAGGAAGTGAAGAAATGATTCTGGAATACCTCAGATCACTGTTTTTCTTAAAAAGGCCAGCCCTCGGGGGAAACTAGTTGACCAACGCTTCACAGCTTGTTCTCTGAGCCTAACTGGCATGGGAAACCCAACTCCCGCCCACTCTTGCCATCCTGATCTACTTGAAGGGAGAGAAAACACTGAGAAACACTTGTGAGGGTCACAGGATCACTAAAGGACTGAGGCCTAATGACAGGATGACAGGACACTTCCCCTCCCCCACACCTCGCCACCACATCACTCAAGGCCTATTTATAGCAGCTCTTTCCACCTGGTATGTCATGTTCAGCTATCGGGAAAAGATTACAAGGCACACAAAATGGCAAAAAGCGCAAAGTGAATACACAGAATGAGCATCAGAACCAGACATGTCAAGGATGATGAAAATATCAGACTGGGAATTTAAAACAGCTCTGATTAACAGGCTGAGGGTTTTAATAGCTAAAGTAGACAGAGTGCGGGAACAGACGGGCAATGCAAGCAGAGAGGCGGAAATCCTAAGAAAGAACCAGAAGGAAATGCTAGACATCAAAAACACTGATTGATACAGAAATGAAGGATGCCTTTCATGGGCTTATTAATAGACTGGACTGGTTGAGGAATGAATCTCTGAGCTATAGGATACATCGACCGAATCCTTGAAAACTGAAAAGCAAATAGAGCAAATGCTGAACTAAATAGAATATCCAAGGAATGTGGGAAATTACAAAAGGTGGAACATACATGTAATGGGAATGGAAAAAACCAGGAGAAGAGAGAAAGAAACAGAAGAAATATCTGAAAGAATAATGACAGATAACTTTCCCCAAATTAACTTCAGACACCAAACAACAGAAGCAGGAAGCTCAGAGAACACCAAGCAGAATGAATGCAAGAACAAAACAAACAAACAAACACAACAACAAAAAAAACCCCACCCGACCTCACTGTATCATTTTCAAAGTACATAAAGTCAAAGACAATTTTTTAAAATCCTGAAAGAAACCAGAGGTTAAAAAAAAAAAAAATTCTTACCCATAGAGGGACAAGGTGAAGAATTACATCCAATTTCTCCTCAGAAACCATGGAAACAAGAGAGTAGAGTGAAATATTTAAAGGGTTGAGAGAGAAAGAAAACCCACCACAATTCTATACCCTGCAAAATTATCCTTCAAAAGCATGGGTGGCTCAGGCAGTTGTGTCTGACTCTTGATTTCAGCTCAAGTCATGGTCTCATGGTTCGTGAGAACGAGTCCCACATTGGGCTCTGTGCTGACAGCACAGAGCCTGCTTGGGATTCTCTCTCCCTCTCTCTCTGACCCTTCCCCGATTAGGCACGCACATGTGCTTTCTCTCTCTCTCTCTCTCGCTCTCTCTCTCTCAAGATAAATAAATAAGCGTTAATAAAAAAAAGTGAAAGGGAAATACAGACTTTCTCAGGCAAATGAACATTTGGGAAATTTGTGACCAATGGACCTGCTTTATAAGAAATGTTAAAAGAAGTTCTCCTGTGAGAAGGAAAATAATGTAGCTTGGAAACTCAGATCTACATAAAGAAGGAAGAGCCTCCAAAAAAAAAAAGAATAAAGAAGATATAATAAAAACTTTTTTTCTTAGTCTTAACTGATCTAAAGGATAACAGTTTATTCAAAATAATAATAGCAACCATGCATTTTATTATGCATGCTAATGTATATATCTTCTGTGTGTACATATATGAATGTTTATGTTTGTTTACATGAAAATGAAATGAATGGCAGGAATGATACAAGGGACAGGAGGAAAAAAATTGGGATTATTTTGTTACTATGAGGCACTCACACTACCTGTGAAGTGGTATTGTGTTATTTGAAAATGGACTTGGATTAGTTATAAAGGTATATGGCAAACTCTAGGGCAACCACTAAAACAAGTTTTTTAAAAATTATCATTGATACGCTAAGAAAAGAGAGAAAATAGAATCACATAACATGTTTGATTAAAACCACAGGTCAGACAAAAATGTGAAAGACAAAAATAGGAACAAAGAACAAAGGGCAAATAGAAAACAGTAACAAATACTTTAGCTATTAATCCAACTAGAGAATAATCATTTGAGTATCAATGTTCTAAATATACCAATTAAAACACAGAGATTGTTCAAGTGGGTCAAAAAACCTAGCTATATGTTGTTTTCGGGAAACCTACTTTAACTATAAAGACACAGATAGATTAAAAGTAAATGGATGGAGGGGCGCCTGGGTAGCTCTGTTGGTTCAGCTCAGGTCATGATCTCATTGTTTGTGAGTTCCAGACCCACGTCAGGCTCTGTGCTGACAACTCAGAGCCTGGAGCCTGCTTTGGGTTCCGTGTGTCTCTCTTTCTCTGCACCTCCCCCATTTGCACTCTTGTGCTCTCTCTGTCTCTCTCTCTCAAAAATAAATAAACATTTAAAAAATTTAAACAAGACAACAACAAAAAGTAAACGATGGAGAAAAATATAGCACGTCAACATGAATCAAAAGAAAGCTGGAGTAGATGTATGAATTTTAGAGCAGACTTCAAAGTAAAGAAGGAAAGTAAAGAAGGGCATTAATGAGGATAAAGGGGTCAATTCTCCAACAAGACATAATAATTTTTAATATGTATGTACCTAACAGAGCATCAAACTACATGAGGCAAAAATTGATAGAACTCATGGAGAAATAGATGAATCCACTATCATAGTTGGAGATTTCAACCCCTCTCGCTCAGAAATGCACAGATCCAGGAGGCAGAAGTCAGTAAGGACATAGTTGAACTTAACAACACCATCAACCAACTGGATGTAATTGACATCTATAGATTAATTCTGAATGTACATTTTTCTCAAGCTCACATGGAATAGTCACCAAGATAAATCACATTCTGGATCATAAAACACACTTTAACAAAAACAAAAGTATATAAGTTATACAATATGTCTCCTCAGGCCACAACGGAATTACACCACAAATCAATAACGGAAAGATAACTAGGAAATCTTAAATAAATAAGACGAAACAATACACTTCTTCAGGGTAGGGACAGAGAGAAGGAGAGAGAGAGAGAATCCCAGGCAAGTGCCATATGCTCAACGAGCCCAACGTGGAGCTCGATCTCAGGACTGTGAGATCATGACCTGAGCCAAAATCAAAAGTTGGATGTTCAACCGAATGAGCTACCCAGGTGCCCCTAAACTTATACTTCTAATAATATACGGGTCAAAGAAAAGTCTCAAGAGAAAATTAAAAATAAACTAAATAAGAATGGAATAAGAACCAAATAAGAATGAAAACACAACTTAGGAAAATTTGTGGGATGCAGTGAAAGCAGTTCTTAGAGGGAAATTTATAGCATTGAATGACTCTATTGGAAAAGAAGAGGGGTGCCTGGGTGGCTCAGTCAACTAAGTGTCCAACTTCGGCTCAGGTCATGATCTCACAGCTCGTGGGTTCAGGCCCACGTCAGGCTCTGTGCTGACAACTTAGAGCCTGGAGCCTGCTTCAGATTCTGTGCTTCCTTCTCTCTCTGCCCCTCCCCCTCTTGCGTACACACTCTCTCAAAATGCATAAATAAATAAATGATAAGTTTAAAAAAATAAAAATGATAGGTCACTTTTAATTTTTCAAAAATAAAATTATATTATAAATTTGAGTACTCTTTTTCAAGCAAGCCACATCCCACTCACACTCCAGTGTGGGCCAGGGAGAGGTACCTTCACCTCCAAAAACCACTTATGAAGAAGGGAAGGTTAGCAGCCCCTTAGACTCTTTCTGGAAACTTCTTTTGTTTATTCATCTGGTTAGTCCTTCAACACGGTCTGCACAGAGAGTAAGATAGGGACAGGTGCCTTGCCTGACCTGAGGTATTCTGACCAGTTTGCTGAAAGGAAGAAGAAGTTTGGGTGGCCATGGCTGAAGGAAGCAAAGCTTCGAATTTCCTAGGGAAATTAAAAAGCCAATTATATAACCTTGCTTGGGTGAAAGATCATCTCATCCCGGGATGGATTACGAGAGAACCAGAAAGCAGGACTGGAACTCTTCTCAAAAGGCCTCGAAGAGTTTTAACATGATTTCTGTGAACTTTATTGTCTTGAATGTTCACCTCCTATAACACACCAAGATGGGTGGGTCGTCCAATACACTCCAGAAAGTTAGCCTGTTTCCTAGAGTTTAGTACAATCCATCCGGACGCTGAAGACGGTTGCCAGAACCGATAACATGTGGCAAAATGGCGCCCGGATACGAACACTGAGCGCCTCTTTCGGATCATGACGGGACAGCCGACTCAGGGGCTTCCTGAGAATGTTCCCGGCACGACCATGAACCCCGCCATCGTAAGCCATTTACCCTGGCAGAACTTACGCTCATCTGAAGATGACATAACATTTTTAAAAATGTCATCAAATCAGAAGTTTAAAAATGCCATCAAATCGTAACATTGTGTTATGTCAATTAGAGTTGGAATTTGCCCTCTCATTTTGTGCCTTCGGGTAATTCCTTCATCAGTCGTCAAGAGGAGCATAACGTGTACTTGTATAGACAGTTCCTGAGGGGAACTGCTATTGTAGAATCAAAGATAGGCGGCCGACGACATTACGTGTCACGTCAAAACCCCTGAGCCCGAATGGGGTCGTGAGGAAATGAGCAGACAGGTCCGTACCGAGGGCCCCTCCGTGACACAACTGATCTGGGCTGCTCTGGAGAGTGGCGACAGGCAGAGGAAATCGGCGCTCTCTGACTGGATTCTAGAGCGAAACTTCGTCACGGAGAACATTCTTGGGCCGGCTGGAAGGAATTTCACGTGATTTTATTGCATTAACGTTAAATTTCTTGCGTGTCACAGCGGTAGTTTGGTGGTGGAGAAGGAGGCGCTCGCTCTTAGGAGAAGCGGGGCTCACCCAAAGTGAGGCTTGTGCTCACCCGAAGCAGGGCTCCAGTTCACCGGAAGTGGGGCTTGAACTCGCCCACAGTGAGATCGTAGCCTGAGTCAAAGTCAGAGGAGCCACCCATGCACCCTATTGAAAAACGTCTTTAAAAAGTAGGTGGTTGATGAACGAGTTATACAGGTCGCAATGGTGCGAAAAATCCTTCAATTATTCTTTTTTTTTTTTTTAATTTTTTTTTCAACGTTTATTTATTTTTGGGACAGAGAGAAACAGAGCATGAACGGGGGAGGGGCAGAGAGAGAGGGAGACACAGAATCGGAAACAGGCTCCAGGCTCTGAGCCATCAGCCCAGAGCCCGACGCGGGGCTCGAACTCACGGACCGCGAGATCGTGACCTGGCTGAAGTCGGACGCTTAGCCGACTGCGCCACCCAGGCGCCCAAATTATTCTTAAGTTTTCTCAAATAAGTGAAACTGAGAGTAACGATAGTTGATGGTAGAACAGGTAGGCCTTGCTTCGGATTCTGTGTCTCTCTCCCTCTCTCTCTGCCCCTCCCCTGCTCACGATCTGTCTCTGTCTCTCAAAAATAAATAAACATTGAAAAAAAAGAATAGTTAGGCCTTAGAACACCTGCTTGTCTTTTTTTTTAATGTTTATTTACTTATTTTGGGAGAGAGGGCGAGAGAGAGTGCACACGTGCGTGAGTGGGGGGAGGGGAGGGGCAGAGAGCGAGGACAGAGAGAATCCCAGGCAGGCTCTGCAGTGTCAGTGCGGAGCCCCATGCGGGGCTTGAACTCACAACCTGTGAGATCACGACTTGAGCCGAAACCAAGAGTCAGAGCTCAGCCACCTGAGCCACCCAGGCGCCCCAGAGCCCCCACTTTTCAGGTGTTCTACTAAACTGCGAGGCTCAGGCCTGTCGTTTATGGAGGAGAGAGCTGGGGCCGTTGACAAGAACATCCTGGAGAAACCGCAGACGTGTAAGGGAGGCGTGCACAGACCGGAAGCACTAGCAAGAACCGGTGAGAAGATCCCGGAGGGACCGAGGGTGGTTGCCGACGGCGGCCGGGCCTGGGGTGCGGAGCCGGCAGCGTTCTGGC
This sequence comes from Lynx rufus, assembly GCF_022079265.1. Taxonomy (NCBI): domain Eukaryota; kingdom Metazoa; phylum Chordata; class Mammalia; order Carnivora; family Felidae; genus Lynx; species Lynx rufus. The sequence goes on from NW_025814823.1 coordinate 9,415,089, forward strand.
CGGAGGTTCTGGAAGCCTGAGGCTCAGCTCTCGCGGTTCAGCCTTGGCACGGTCAGAGCTGGCCCACTGCCACCGGGATAGACGGCGACAGGCCAGGTCTCAAGAATGTCTGCCCCCCCCCCCCCTGCTGAGCTGAGGAGCAGGTGAACGCAGGGTGGGGGCCTGGCCTCAGCACCGAGCCTTGCAGCCCGGGGGCCCTGCCTCCTCCCAGGCTGAGGGTTTACAGCCCGCAGCTCTGATGAGGGGCATCGGTGGCGGGCTGGCAGCAAAGAGGAAAATCAAAGAGGCCGCCCTGGATCCGGGGTTCCTCTCGACCCGGGACTCGTTGCCTCCTCTCTGCTTAACCTCGCCGGAGGAGCACACGTGAGGGCCTGAAGCTTGGTGCCCCCCCGACACACGTTAGCAGAGAGGGTGGCCAAGAGTTCCAGGGAAATGCGAGCTCCGAGGCCAGGCCACACCTCTGAGGATACAGCGGCCGTCGAAGAAACACGTCAAGCCCAGCAACGTATACTCCCTGGGGCAGAATTGTTGGGATAGAGGGACTAAGGGGTTGAGTCGACGGAATAAATAAAACCGGAAGAGATAAGGGAGTATAAAAGTGACGTGAGCCGGGAACGAGACGTTTATTGAATAGGGAGGCGCCTGGGTGAATCAGGTGATTGAGCGCCTGACGTCAGCTCAGGTCATGCTCTCACGGTTCGGGGGTTCGAGCCCCGCATTGGGCTCTCTGCTGTCAGCTGTCAGCGCGGAACCCACTTCGGATCCCCTGCTCCCCTCTCTCCGCTCCTCTCCACCTCGAGCTCTCTCTCAAAAATAAATAAACATTAAAAAAAGAAGAAGAAGAAGAAATTATTGAACAGAAAGCATGTAGCAGCACTTGGTGCCTGACGCGGAGGCAGGGATTGGTTCCAAGGGCCAGAGCCGAACGGCTCGGGACAGCCGTAAGGACTCGAGCCCGCTGTGCTGCCTCCCCGGTGTGAGTGACAGAGATTCGGGGGGTGATGTTAAATCCACCCTCCCTCACTGCTTTAAGGATGTCCTTTACCAACCTCAACACTGCCTCTAAAGAGTTAGCTCTTTGCCGCACGTCTCACAATTGATAGCTACACAGCAGAGCATCGCAGCCCCGCGGTGGGGGACGTGCCTACGCAGGTCTGACCGTGTCAGTCTCCAGCCTAAAAACTTTAGGTGGCTTTCTATCATCACCAGAAGGAACTCAGGACGACACCGGAGGCCCTTTACATCCCGGTCGCAAAACCACTTCCTCTGTTCTCTAAACACCTTGTGATCTAGCAACACAAAAATTGCAAGCCCGGGGGGGCAAAGAGGCCGTTTCTCAAAGGTGGGTCCGGTGGATCTGTTACTGCTGCCTCGGAAGCTTTTGGAGAGAACTGGGGAGAGACTGCCGTGGTTGGACTGGCTTGGCTGCTCCGGGCTCAGGAGGTGGGGGATGGCTTGACGTGCTGTGAATTCACGAGCCTTCCCTGGACATTCCCCATCAGGACCAAATCTTTTCAGTTGATCTTAGCCAAAAGGCCGAGAGGCGATAAGACCAAATCTTTTCATAACTTCATGCCTTCATAACTTCATGCTGTTGGAACCGCCTAGAAGGTTCTTTCCTACCCTGCCCCCCAATTAAACTCCTACTCATCCTTCAAGACTCACCTAAATAGTAATCTTTCTTAGCATTATCTCTTGTCCCCTTCCAGACTCCCGCCCCTTTGCCAGTACGGCTGGTGCCTTCCTTCGTACACGGCCGTGGTTGTGCTTATAGGCTCGTACCCCCGGCACTGGTAGCATTTGTTTATCGATCCTTCTCTCCAATCGTGAGCTCCTCGAGGGCAGGGACCATGGTTCACTTTTCTTTGCAGCCCCCGTGGGATGTGCAGCGCCTGTCACAAAGACAGCATTTAATAAATGCTCAATTAATTAAGTATAAGTGCCTAACCAGCGAATTAATTACCCCGGATAATTGTGTATTGCTGAAGGATCTGTCCAGGGTGGTTCTTTGGAATTCCTGCCTTGAGGGAGGGTCAGATTCGTTTACTCTGGCTTATCCTCGAGGTGGGTCAGCATGATTTAATTTCAGAGCTTTGTTATGTTGTCATGCTTTCCTCCAAACACCTGCCTGTTCTCTAGACTGAGGCTTTCGCCTGCAGGGCCCTTCAGTCTCCTTCCCGGCACAGAGGTCGCCTGTCTAGCGGTGCTGGCCGGTGTCACTGGTGAATGTGTCAGGCGCTAAAGGTGTGCTTTCCAAACCTACCTGGAATTCTCCGTCCCGCCCCCACGCACCCTGCAGCCTGCCCGTGAACACCTACCTGTCTTCTGAAACTTCGCTCAGGCGTCATCTTACGGAGGAAGCTCCTTTGATCACCTCCCCCCCCCCACCCCGAGCCCCCACTGCTCCCAGGCCCCACGAAGCACCGTCCATCACAACACCCTCCCTCTGTCCGTCACAGCACCTATCACTTGATCGTGCTATTTCTGGGGCTGAGTCTGCACAGATCCCGTCTGTGAGGCCAGGACAATTAGGGACAAAGAGCCGGGCCCTCTCGGCATCACCGGAAACGGTCCTAGGCCAGAGCCGGAGACACCAGCCCGGGAGCCAACACAGACAGGCGTGTGCTTGCGGCACGGCAGGATTCTGCAGGTGCAGCGTGTGGTCCTGCTGAGGGCGGGCCTGGTGTGCAAGCCAGCCAGCAGGGTCTGGGGGACAGGGCAGGGTGTAGGAGCCACCTGTGTGCTTAAGAGAGAGTGGTGACAGCTTGGCCCTGAGAGATCCGGAGCGCAGTGCCCTGACCAGCCAGCCCGCGGCGCACAAACACCCATTCGGAAGAGTTTTTGAGCTCAGATCCTGAATCCGTTGACAAAAGGGATCAAGGACTAGAGGAAAGGGTACCGACTTTTTTGTAGGCATTTCTCCCACGGCTCTTCTTCAACAGGCACCTGCTTCAGGAATTAATAAGCTCAAGTTCTTTAGGGAAGAGAACTCTTTTTAAAAATCGCAGACGGAAGAGCACCCATCACTCCCTCCGCCTCCCTTCAGCCTGGTTTCGATTTTAGCCTTCCCATTCAGGCTGGGTGGCCAGGCATGCTAAGCCTGAGGCAACAGCAGCGCTCCTAAAAGGACAGAAACAAGTTTTTATTAAAAGCTGGCTCGGCTTTTAAAGATGGGCTTGGCAAAATAGCCAACACACAGCACTTAGCATGTGCTGGGCCCTGTTCTAAATGCTTTATACGAATCAATTCACTAAGCCTTCCCAACAACTCTGTGAGGCACCGACTCTGATGGTGTCTGTTTTATAGATAAGGGGCCTGAGGCCGAGAGGCTCATGGACTTGCCCCAGGTCTCACAGCCAGGAGAGAGAAATTGGCATTTGCGGGCCAGCAGCAGCTAGGCTCCAGAAGGCACACTGTTAACTCACAGTGATATCCCACCCTCAGCATCACAGGCCATATAGTGAGGTGTGCAGGACATTTGGGACGGGCGCCCCTATGGTGGCAGGGTTATAGAAAGGCTAAGTTGGGTTTGGGGGGAGACTATGAGTGGACGAGGATGAATGAGGGGAAGGAATGAGAAGCAGGAGCGTCCAGGGAGGGCTCTGGTCATCAAAGAAGCTATTGCCTGGGTGGGCGATGTCCGAGAACAGCCAGGGGACCAGCAACGATGGGTCTGAGAGAATGTCAAGAGACCCACAAGACAGGCAACAGCCAAGACGAACCCTCATGTTGAGGCTCTAAACACGTGCGGGAGCCAACGAGAGGCCAAGAGACCAACATGAATGAAGAATAAGGAGATAGGGTCCCACGTGGACAGGCAGTGGAGTGGTCCAGTTGGAGCACTGGGAGCAACCATCCTGGTTGATGCAACCACCTGAAGGCCATGGGGGCGGGCCATGAGGAGGAGGCCTGGGTTAGGGAGCACCACGATAAATTGACCCCCCGGCATTTGAATTCTGGCCACCAGCAGTGAAAATGGCGCCGTGGAGGGGCGCCTGGGTGGCGCAGTCGGTTAAGCGTCCGACTTCAGCCAGGTCACGATCTCGCGGTCCGTGGGTTCGAGCCCCGCGTCGGGCTCTGGGCTGATGGCTCGGAGCCTGGAGCCTGTTTCCGATTCTGTGTCTCCCTCTCTCTCTGCCCCTCCCCCGTTCATGCTGTGTCTCTCTCTGTCCCAAAAATAAATAAAAAACGTTGAAAAAAAAATTAAAAAAAAAAAAGAAAATGGCGCCGTGGAAAGAGGAACTGGGATTGATTCCTCGGGAGCATGGAGTCAGGAAATGTTTGCGCTGGATCCCTGACGTCCACTGAGCTGGGAGGCCATGATTCTGGGCTTCTGCCTAAAAAGTCCCAAGGGAGAATGTCCCTTCCGCAGCCACAGTCTCACTTGCTCTGGCCTTACTTGCTGAGGGTGCTGGTGACTTAAAGCAAACCTGCCGCCATGTCACGTCGTATAAATTTGGGGACTGAGCAGATACTAAGCTATAAAACAAGAGCACGGAAGTCATTAGCAACATACCAGTGAGCTCATCATGTCACTGTGGAGATTTCCCAAGTAAATAATTTCCTTTCCAACCACCAAGTGTCATAATGATACCACCAAGAAAGGTGTCTATTCCTGGCCAGCCTCTCTCAGATTTACATTCCGATCGTGAGATGGGACCTCTCACTGCATTTCAATTCATTACTTAATCAAGTGGGATGCCGACTGACCCCAGAGTGTCTTAAAGTTGGGATTATTTATGGATATGGTTTCTTGTGTAGGGTCACTGTGGGGTCTCATCTACATATGTCTCTCAGGAAAGCTGAGAAGTTATTTGCATAAGAACCCGTGGGTTTCCTGGGAGGGTCTACAAAGAGGACCATGGAGGAACTAGAGGGCAGATTGCCTACAATTAGGACCCAGCTACCCAAGGGGAGACCCTAGCCAAACCCTGAAGGGGAGCACTTTGGAAAAGGAAGCTCCCACGCCCCCTCAAGCCAAGAGTGAGCCAGTCAACACTCGCTCTGCTTCAGAGTGCATCTCAGTCGAGAGAGTCTATCATGGTGCCATGACTAGCCTCAGTAGGCTCCTCAGTTCCTTTGAGGCCCTTCCTGGAGAAGGGGGTGCTCTCACAACTGCAGTAGACTTCCACAGCACTGGGTTCGAAACATTTCTTAAGCACCTCCGGGGGGCAGGTGGGGTGAGAGAGCAACGCCAATGGGTATGCTTCTTGTCTTCAAAGGCTCTCATGGTCCAGTGAGAAGGAGAGAAATATGCCACACAAACCAGGGCCTTGGTTTATCTTTCATTGCTTCGTGTCTTCCGGTGGCCTTGAGGCTTCCATCATCATGCAATTTAACTTTGGTCTCTAGTCATGTTCTTTGCTTTGAAGTCTACTTTAGCCAGACGTTAATATAGCCACTCCTGCTTTTTATTATTACTACTATTATTAATGTTTGCATGATATATGTGTTTCTATTCTTTTACTTCCAACCTACCTATGCGGTTGTGTTTGAAGTGTGTTTTTTATAAACGACATATGTTGGGCCCTTTTTTTTTTAATCCACTCAGTCATTTCCTGTCTTTTAATTGTTATATTTAGACCATTTACATTTAAGGTAACTGTTCACACATGAGGGCTTAAATCGGCCACTTTTTAATTTGTTGTCTGTTTCCTCTATTTCTAATTCCACCATTTCTCTCTTCTTACCTCCCTCTGGGTTACCTGAGGATTCCACCTTGATATAGTTACAACATTTTTGAGTGTCTTAGTCTGCAGAGTTTTCTTAGTGGTCACTATCATAATATACAAACATAACTTATCATAGTCTATAGTATCAACGTCAACTACTTTTGAGTGATGGATAGAAACCTTACTTCCATTTTGGTCCCTCTACATTCCCCATTTTAAAAATATACTTTAAGAATTTTCTACACATATATTGAACACCACATCAGATGCTGTTATAATTTTTGCTTGAACCTTCCAAAATGTTAAGAAACTCATGAGAAGTAGAACAGTCTATTCATTCCTGTTTTTTACACATTCTAATGTTCCTTTTTTCCTTTCCTAATCCAAACTTTCTCCTGTTATCATTTCCTTTATGTACAGGGATCTTTCTTCAGCCATTCTGAAAGGGTAGATTTCCTAGCAACAAAATCCCTTACTTTTATGTTGTCTGAGAGTATCTATTTCCCCTTCATTCTTGAAAGATATTTTTGCTGGTTATAGAATTGGTGCTTGACAGTTCTCTTCTTTCAGTTCTTGAAAAACGTTGTGTCATTTCTGTCTGGCCTCCATGGTTTCAGATGAGAAATCTGCTGTTTTTGGAGTTAGTGTTCCCCTATATGTGATGCATTGTTTCCCACTGGCTGCTTTCAAGATTTTTTTTTCTTCTTTTTTTGGTCTCTACATTTAAAAGTTTAATTCCAATGTGTCTTATCATGGGTTTCACACCATTTGGGCTTATCCCATTTAGATTTCACTCAGATTCTTGAATCTGTAGATTTATGGCTTAACCCCTCGGACGCCTTCCCAGCAAAAGTGGGGCACCACCAGCCCATTGCCTCCAAGGGCCCCACTGACCCCTGGCAGTAGGGAAGCAGAGGGCTCACTCACATGGCTCTGTCGCTACAGGATTGGGACAGCAGCTCAGCTCCTTGCTGGGCCCTGCTGACGCCGGGGGGGCGGGGAGGGGGATCAGCACGCCAGCTAGCCTCGTGCCTCACTCTGCCTCTTTGATCCCAGGTAAGTGAAAGGCTCAACTAGCTACTGGACTCTACTGGTATTACCCAGGGAAACTGGAGCACTGTCTGCTTTCACCAGCAGAGACTAGAAGATCAACTACCCACCTGGCCCACAGACAGTATCCTGGGGAGTTAGGGCACCACCTGCTTCCACCAAGTCAAAGACGAAAGACTAGAAAGATCTCTGCTTAGCCCTACTGAGCAAGGGATTGGAGTACTACTGCCTGCTTCTGTGGGGCAGGGGGTTGTGGAAAAAGATCAGCTCCCAGTTCGGCCCTGCTGAAACTCTGGGGGCAGGGTGTTTCTACTGGTACTTGGCTGGAGCAGGGCAAGTATTGCCCAAAAGGTTTTCTGTTGCTAGGTGACCCCTTTCTTGGCCTTTTGGCTGGGGTTGGGGGGGAAGGCTTTTCGTGAAGATTCTTTTGGTCTGCCTGTTGGCAATTCCAGTTTGGAGGCTTCTGTAGGGCTCTGTCCAGAATATATAGAAGGCAATAAAGAAACCCGGGGGACCCACCACTGTGCCGTTCCTCAAGTCCTGAGGGCCCTGGGTCGTCTGCCTTCTTCTCCCCCCAAGAATCTTCTTGTGCTGGTTTGATATGTCCATGGTCTTTTTAGCTGGGCGAGAGAGGAGCTGGGAGGATTGGGGCTGCTTCATCTTGGCTGTAACTGGAAGTCTGACTATATCAGGCACGTTGAGGAGAGGTCAGATATGTTGCAAGAGACCTACGGTTCCCTTTCGGGTTACACGCCATCTCAAAGTTCCCTCGTGAGCATGTGGAGGGGGGGAAGCAGCTGAGAAAAAGAGCCAGTGAGATTGTCACAAGCTGCTGTGCCGTGCAAGGACAAGCTTTTACTGCTTTAAACACAAAGCCTTTCCCGCACATTAAAACTAAGTAGTGATCCGGGAAGCCTGCACATTGAACCAGTTTCAAAACATAAACTACAGACTTTAGAGAGCACAGCTCACTCTCCCGTGCTGCATGGATACATTTGGTGACTATTATATATTTCTCGGTAGGCTACCCAAAGTACTTAAAAAAAAAAAAAAACAAACACCACGAAAAAACCAACACTGTAGCAGCAGTTCATTTAAATGGGCTTTCCGGGGAATGTGGTGTGAATAAACCAAATCAGTAAGATGCCCATTGAAAAGGAAGGCTTTGATATGCTGCAAGAACAGTGACTTTTGTCCCCAGTTTCTGACGTCTCTTTTAACATGAAATTTTAAAACATCTGTCTCTGAAGCAGAGCAGGAAATCTCCAAGCAGCAATAATTCTTTGGTTGCAGCACACGGCAACTACAGGCTGTCTGCATTTTTTTTTTTTTAAATCCTACCAGGAAATCTCTCTTTTCCCTTTGAAACTAGTTCAAAGCAGGGTATTTAATGGGCATTTAGATGGAGGGAGAGTTTGAGAGGCCACTTTTACAAATGGTGTCATGAGATGAGTCATGGTCAAGGACGTGATTCTGCTTTTTGGCAGGGTTATGAATGGGGCTGCTTTATTACCAAGCCAGGGGCGGGGGCGGGGTGGGGGCGAGCGGGAGACCACCTGATTCTACGTCAGTCTCATAGAACAGGCAAGTTGCAAATGTCCCTTGTCAGGTACCTCTCTTCTGGGCACCTCTTTGAAGCAAGAATAACCCTCCTGGTCCTTTGTTTGAATGAATGGCTTTTGGGGCTGTGTTCCCAATCTCTTTGACGGTGGCTTATATTGCGTCAGTGGCCGTGGATTGGACAGAGAGGGTGTTGGGGTTATGCGTGCTTGTGTTTGCCTACGCAGCAGGGGGAGGTCAAGGTAGGTTTTTTTTTTTCCTTGATGAAATATATGAGGTGCCATATGGTCGGAGTAACCTGAGAATACCAGGTGTGCCCGCATCAGAATCTGATGTGCTGTTACCATGGAGACATTAGCTCCCTCTGCAATGCAGGGCCTCTACTTCCCCCCTCTGAAGAGCTTACTCGTCTAACAGGAGCAGGTGCTCTGACATACAAAAGAAGTAAACCTTGAAGGCAGGCCTTTAGCAATTTCTGATTTCTTTTTCCTTGATTCCTTCTGGAGTTTTCTCCCTCTCTACTCAAGGCTCTTTTTTGAGCCAAGGCCTCGGCAAACTAGTAACAATGATAGTGACATTGATTCAGGTGGCAGATACAAAGAGTGTCTACCCTTTTAGATGAGAACACCAAGGCTTCAAGAAAATAGGAGATTTTATACCTAAGTCATAAGTCTCATAAAGAAGCTTGTCCAAGACAGAACCTAAACCCTGAACCATCTGACTTCACCCCGTGCGCTTAACTTCCTGCCAGGGATTAATCCATTACACTATTACGCCTACCTTTGCAAAGACACATCAAACTTTTTTTTTTTTTTGCCCTAGCTGGGCTGTTCTGAGTAAACGCCAAACGCAATCGGGGGTGGGAACGGACTAAGAACTGAGAAGCAAAATGGAAAAGATGTGAAGCCCCTGAGGGTTTTAGACTAGCCAAGTAGTGACTTACAAACAGGACATGTCACCACCACACTGAGAAGGAATGGCTACGATTTACTGAACATCTGTGTGTCCACCTTCATTCTTTCATTAAATGGGTATTGAGTCCTACCTCATGCGAAGCATTGTTCTAAGTCCCGCGGATGCAGCAGTGAACAAAACCGACAGACAAAAGTCCCTGCCTGTGGGGACTCCCCGGACTCCCCAGTCTGTGACCGTGTCAGGCATCTGGCCCTGGGAACTGGGAAACGGGGAAACCATGGTCCTTATCCTGAAGTTTACACTTGAGCCAAGTGCACAAGAAGCTAACTGTAATGCCCTGTGACAAGTCTAAAGAGAGGTCCAAAGTGTTGTGAATGGTGGATTCTTGGGGGGGGGGGGGCGGGTTCCAAGGTTTTTCTCACTAGCTTAGGTGATCAAGACCCTCAAGAGATCCCAGATCCACGGACGAGCCTGGAGGTCCTGTGGGGGCCTCGTGACAAACTTCTGGGAAGTCAGAACGCCCTCAGGTAACACATATGGGCACAGGCCTTTGTGCTCTCAGGGACTATTATACTAGGTCTCCCTAACTCGTGCAACAAGCAATTGATCAGGCTTTTTGTATCTGTTTCTACCCCACTTCATTTCTTTACATTTCATTTTGCTTATTCTAGCTCTTCCTTCCACCTGCTGAGCTCTTTTTAAACGTTGTTTCAATAATCTTCGCTATAATCTGTCCCTCCCAGCTTTGGGCCATCTAGAAGTTTGATATCTGCATCTTTACCTTCTACGAAACTACTTGGAGAACGGGGTCTCCATGTACGAGGTCCTGTAGCCTGGTATTAAGCCTTCTTTCCAGCCCAGCACAAATCTACCAATTAATGCCCTTTGATACAGCCATTCTATTAGCCAAGAACCCAGGTAACCGTCATTCAGGTTGCATTCCTCTACCTTGTCCACAAGGACATCACTTAGACACCTTGCCAGACGTCTCAGCAAAGATCCTTCTTCCCCCCACAGAGGCCCACGCACACGCACCTCCACCTTGGTAGAAAGTTGGAGAGATTGCAATGGCTTTAAAATTCCAAATGAAAGATGAGAATACCCAACTATCCGGCTCTAGCCAGCCTGGTGAACTCAGGCCTGTCGTTTACACTTGGGTTCTGTTGCAATGATGCCAAACTGTCAGTCAAACACAAATGAAATGTTACCAGACAACTGTCCCATTTTGTTTTATTAATTTTTGAGTAGACAGGCCTGGTATCAGAGCAACATACAAACAGAGCTCAGTGTTACCATTAAATAAAACTTACAACAAAGCAAACCTAATACATTTTAATGAGACGCACAGCCATGATTGTGCCGAGTGGTCATGAAAAGGGAATGGTAAGACACAACAATTGAAAAAACTTTCTGACACAGTAAAAAAAAAAAAAAAAAACCCTTGGAGGTGAGAGGTAGGTAAAGAGAGGTCCCAAGAAAAGGAAGAAGGGATAAGGGGGAGGAAATCAGGACCACCTAATAAGATCATGTGTAAGAGTGGGTTCTGCCCTTCTTTAAATCAAGCAATTCCAAGCACTGTTAAGTGTTCCAATCCCTGGATGTGGCCAAATTCACGAGCTGGGAATCTGGGCAGGAAGAATAGACTCTAAGAATATCTGTTGGGTTCTTCTAAAAGAAACTGACGAACTTTAAAAATCAAAATCAACTAAAATCAATCAAAGCTGATTCTAGGAGTACTGTTAAGATATAAGGTGAAAGATAGTTCCCGCCCCCCGCCCCACCCCCCCTCACCAAGAATGGCAAGCAACAAGAGAAAAACGCTTTCCTACGCAAGAATTCTTTACTAGGGAAGCAAAGAATTAGATGATTCGATTAAAAATCATCCAGGAAGCTTTAAAAAAATTTTTTTTTCAATGTTTGCTTATTTTTGAGAGACAGGGAGTGAGCGGGAAAGGGGCGTAGAGAGAGAGGGAGACACAGAATCGGAAGCAGGCTCCAGGCTCTGAGCTGTCAGCACAGAGTCCGACACGGGGCTGGAACTCGCAAACCCTGAGCTCATGGCCTGAGCTGAAGCGGGACGCTTAACAAACTGAGCCACCCAGGCACCCCATCCAGGAAGCTTTTTAAAAATTCAGACACCTAGATCACTCCGAAGCCCACAAAATCAGGATCTCAAGATCCTGGATGCGTAGGCATGTGTATCTTTAAAAGCTCCCCCAACTGGTTCTGAAAATCACCCTAACTGATTATCTGGAACCTTGATGGACATGTATTTTATACCTAGGGGGAATTCAAAATTATAGCCGAAGAGAGAGGAAAAATTGGGGAAAGCAAGCTGAAGAAGTGGAATCCACAGAGCGTCGCAATGTCAAGTGTATAATAATAAAATTTAGTCAGATTGCTTTCCTAACACCCACCACCTAGGGAAAGGGCGCTCTGACTGGCACGGTGAATGGGGACATTGTTTTGACTCCATATGGGGCAGGCTGAGTGGGATGTCAAAGCAGGAGGTTTTAGAAAACCCCAGAGAACCAGGCACTTGATTCACAGCGATAAAATGTTTTAGGAGGTGAAAGGAAGACAAAGAACAGAAATGGGCCTTTTCAAAATCTCGTCGGATCCATCTTGCCCCCCGTCTCCAGAGGCCAAGGCAGTTTTCAATGAACTCCTTTTCAAAGAGTCCTTTCCTCCTCCTCTCTTTCGCTGCCCGGGGCGAGAGGCGGAAGCTGGGTGTGCTCTTTCCACCCTGTGTGCCATTTCACCCCAACCTTGCTGAAGACATCCCCTGCGATTGTGACCTGTGTTGTCGAAGGCGCTCACGAGGGCAGACAACTCCCAACTGTTTTAGAGATGTTAGAACTGTTGCCCAAGATGTGTCCAGTCCTGCACCCCTAGGGGGCCTGCCTGCAAGCTTCCCCCCCCCCCCCCGCCCCCGAGGGAAGCGGACGCGCTGTATGTCCGAGGCTCACTGGGGCCCAGAGGCCGTTGGTGAGCCTCTCACCAAAGAAGCCCTTTGGTCTCCCCAGAGGCCACTGCCCAGCTCGCCCCCTGTTTGCCGTCTCCGGCCCTGGACTCACCCACCTACTGTCCCCCCCCCACACAAGGACCCGAAGGAAGCATGCGGAATACTACCTGCAGGTTTTATTTTAAATCAAATCAGCACCGGGCGCAGACTATTTATAAAACAGAGACACGATCTGCCTTGGCAGGAACTGGGACTTTACTAGAGCACTGAACAGCTCTCGGCGCTCTGTTGATGCTCTATAATACATTTAAATAGGTTGCCTCCCACACAAAGGTGGCTGGAAGGAAAACGGGATAGAAAACTGAGCCGGTTTTCATTCCGAGATGGACCACTCGGGTCCTGTTTCACTTCTCTGTCTCTCAGATGGGGTATGATTTCAGGAACAATCAAGGTGTTTTGCTTTTACAGTTAGCAAAGCAGCAATTCCTGTCTAACACTTTCACAAGTGGATGTTGGGAAGAGAGTAAGCAGCGTAGCCAAGCGTCTTGCTGTGTGATCTCGGGCACATCACCTCAGTTCCTCTACGGGGGAAAACAATGGCACGAGGCAAGGTCTCTAAACATCCACTCGGCCCGAGAGCGGTCTGGCTTCCCAGGTCGAAAACTTCCAAAGAAGAAAAAATGAAAACAAAAGACAGGCAGGAAGCCAGCTGGGCAGTCCCGTCGCCCAGCACGACAAGGAGCTGTGAGGTGCGTGGGTGGATGGTCACCCGCAGTAGATTGTTGTCCCCCGTCGTCCAACCCCCTCCCTGGAAGAGGCTCATACATCTCTACCCTTGCCGTGCGACACCTTGCAGAGAGAATAATATTTCCCTGTTTCACGGACAACAGGTTCGTCCACGTGGCCTGGTTTGGCCACTGAACACAGCAGAAATGATATATGCGCCGACTGATTTTTAAGAGTTTTTGAGTGCTTCTGAGCCCTCTTGCTCTTTTCCCTAGGTCATGAGGATGGCGGTGGGGGGGGGGGGTCTACCGAAGGCATCACGGATCTCCAAATGAGACGACGTAGGATCGCAGCCAAAGAGCTGCCGGCGACATATCTATGGGAATAAGAAACACACCTTTGCTATTACGAGCCACCGAAGTGTTGGGGTGGCTTCGTTATCTCAGTCTTACCCACAGAAAGCTGACCCGTCCAGCACCCACCACTGGGCCATGTGTGATAAATACCCAAAGAACGACCAGGGCTGCTCGGCTATCCTGTACTCTTAGAATGGACGCTTCTAAGCGGCTTTATAATTTAGATACCACCATGGACGCCAGAAATACACAACTATTCAAATATGTAACACCGGCTGCCTCCCGCAGGAATTTGGGGGTGGGCGTGACGTTGCCATCATGGCTGTGCCCTCAATTCACCATGTATCTAAATTCCCTTGGGCCCGCAGGAAGCCTTGACCCTCTCCCTGGAGCCAAGTCACGTAACCCCTGAAATCTCGTGGCAGTCCTCCATTCAGAGAGGTCTGTGCTTATTTTTCTTGTGGCTGTTCACCTAATGAAAACACGGGATTTAGAAATTCCTCAAAGGACAAATAGATCCTCTAGGCCAGGATGAGAAACACTGCACTCAGTGATCTGAAAGAAAGGTCCCTTCCAACTCTGAAATAGGTCAATCTTAGAGCATTATCTAACCTGGACAGGATTTTCCTCCCCATCTCACAGGTGGATATCCTATCTATTAGGGGCACACGTCAACCGGATGCTGCAAATTAGGGCAGAAAGACGGATGCATTTTCCAAATGAACTGACAAGATAATTTAGGGAAAATGAATATGGTTATCAGGCAAACCTGTCCCGACTTAGCAGACTTTGTTCAGAAAGTAATGTGTGTTCCTTTAAGAGGGGGGAAAAAAGTCAGAGAACTAATTAGATTTACAATCTGTGAACATCGTCAAAATAAAGAGTTCAAATCTATCTTTTTTCATTCCGGTACAGCCTGAGGGCAATAGCCAGAAGAAATTACTATTAAGGGTGAGTAATGCAAAAGAGATTGTGTGCGAATTTCAATCTGAAACGTGCGAATTTAATATACAACTGCGAATTAAGAAGCGCCTTTTGATTTACGGAGTAGGCTTGGTTCATGCTTGGAACAAAGTTCTGTCCCGTAGACGATTCCAAGATGGACTAACGGACCGCATGTGCACCTGGAAAAACAAGGGGGGATTTCGTAGCACTGGGAAGACACTGGGGCCGCAGAGCTGTCTCGTCACCCGCGGCACGTAAAAATCAAACCACCGAGGGGAACACTGTTGCTTGTGCCTCTGTGGCCCGCCGTGGCCCGGGCCAGCCGCCATCCCGCTAGAGAAAGCAGGCAACGCAGTTTGTCAACAACCAGGAATCACAAGTAGGTGATTTGGAGCCACGCAAAAATCAAGGAGATTTGTGTTTATTCAGGCCATGTCCATAGACGAGACACCCGGTTCTTCTGCTCTCGATTTTCTGCTGAGCAGCCGATTTCAAATCCAAGCTTCGCCATTACCCTGCAGCGAACGTGTTTCTTCGGGTCAGTGTTCCTCAGGACGGTTTTGCTTAAGGGGTCACAGTGAGGAAAGGAGACCTTCTTCTACGATTACAGATTCTCATTGCCCACTGGGGATGTTCTCACAGTATACAAAGTACAGGAGGCAATGATCATATCGCTCCCTACCCCCACAGAGTGTTAAAGAACTTGCTCTAATAAAAGGGAACCGTCACTCTGATACAAGTCAAGAGGAAGGCGATGATCGTTACCTCTACCTGGATTAGTATTCCTTCCCTCGCCACCTGCCGAACTCCTCTTCATGCTTCAAAACATGGCTGACATCACCTCCTCTGTGAAGCCTTCTTTGTCCTTTTCCTCCTCCACACCACTGTCATCGGTGCCACATACTGTCATCGGTGCATAGAATTCTGTGATGGTTTGTTTCAGGGCTTTCTCTAGCAGGTCAAGTTCCTTCAGGCAGGGATTCTACCCAGAATCTGCTGGACATTCGAAACTTGGAATGATTTAATGAAGGTCTAAGTAGACTTACGTAAATAATCTTAGTTAAGATTCAGATTAACATGCATGAAAAAATAAATCTTGCTTAGATCCTCTAGGCCCCCTTCCTGCAGGATCCCTCAGGCATTACGTAGAAAACGTCTGAACAGGGAAACCCTTGGAAAGCTCCGCTTTATGGAACCGGAGACCTTCTGACATCATGTAACACCTTTCCTTCCTTGTGAAAAGCCGGTGGGCCAACGAACTACCACTCCAGTCTGTGATTCTTAAGCAACGCACACAGGCCCTGTGCGACCCTCTAGAAGGTACGTCTCTAACTACAGTAAGAGAAACATCGCGTCGCTCGTAAATTCCCTCTTTGTTGAGAAATTATGCTTACTTTTCTGTTTCTGTTGTAAATAGCGAGAAATGTGATCGTGTGCTAAATGAGGCAAGAGAGTTCTAATTGGGTTCTACCGCTAAACTCCAGTTTTTGGATCAGGGAAGGTATTAGGAGAAGTGAGAACAGAACCCTCTCTTCCTCCTCCCTCTACCACCTTTGCTTAAAAAAAAAAAAATAGCCAAATCGTTTTCACAAATACCTGGCAAAACACTTCTATGGACACGTGCCTACAACCACTAGGTAAGCCACGCCAATGCTGGGGGCCAGAACCTTTTGGGCAATTAAAAGAATCTCACCTTTGGTAAAAAGCTGAAAACAGTGTGGGCAACTGCCTGGATAGAGCTCACCCTGTATTGGACAGGGAATTAAGGGGTAGTGCGACACTTGGGTCGATTTCTGGTATCTTTAGATTTCTATTCCGCTGCATTAAAAGTACCGGTGTAAGAGAAGAGAGTGGCCCCTAATCTTGACAGCTCCCCAACGGCCATTCACCCCGAGTCAAAAATGGCTCAATGCAAATCAACGTGACCCTATTCACCGTGACTGGCAGGGGTTAGGAACGTTATTCGTCATTGCATCTACTTAGTTCAGAGGGACTGACAAACAACCAGCCTGGGCATCCAGGGCTGCTTTGCGCGGGGAGGAAAGGGAAAAAACTGACACAAAATAAAAACAGCTAACCAGCGGTGTGCTCCAGGGGGCGTGCGGAGGAAGCCCCTGACTTGTAATTACGTCTGCTGGCTTCTGTGGCATAAATAGGCCCGCGCAGGCCAACTCCAAGCTATGCGTGGTTAAAAGGCCTGCCCCTTCCCTTAAAATTCAGCGATCGGCTCCGGGAGAGCCTGCCGGGGGCCAGCGCAGCACGGCGGCTCACGTTTCCTAAGGGCTCACTGCGGTGCCAGAAACTGATAAGCCCTTTAGACTCAGGATGTCATTTCGTCCTCCCGACAGTCCTCTACGTCCTCACAATACCACCACGCCTCTCGCGACCCGGCAGACGGACCCCTTGTGTAAACAGCTGGTAGATCTCCAGCCAGAGAGCAGGAGCGAGGCTTTGACCAGAGCGCACACAGTGCAAGTTAAGACGGGACATCTGTGGCGCGCGGCAGTCTTGGCCTGGTCACAGGAGTACACGCGGATTCCTTCCCTTTGAAAACGCCAGATCCTCCCTCTTCGGTTCTCCCTTCTAGCCGGGACTCTCATAGCTTAGCACTTTTCTGTTAGTAACTAGGAATCTCTGCTCTACTCTCGCTTCTCCCTTCAACAGTTCCATTCACATTCGATGGAAGGGTCCTCGTCCTCCTCCCTCAGCGAGGAGAGGCCACAAGCCGCTGCCTTGGGCGGCTGGCGGCTCTGGAAACGTCCCATGCGGATAAAAGGAGAGCCGCAACAACCTGGCGCCTCTGCGGGGCAAGTTTTGCACAGAAGCCGGAGGAATGGTTGTGCAGGTTGTGCACTGACAAGTGAAAAGGAAGAAATGGGCAGTGACATTCACATGGTATCTACAAGACAGGCATTCTTTGAAGACTGGGAGAGGAAAACTCACAACAGGAATGAAACTTGTCCCAAGGTGTTCAAGCGCTATCACGTCCAGACAGAGCAGAATGGGGGACACTATGGGAGGGGCTGACAGAACCAGGATTCCTGGGCACACACGGAGCAGGGAGGCAGGCAGAAGGAAGACCCAGGTCTCGACCTCGAGTAGGGGCTTCCACTGTTCTGTGATTTTGTTGCCAAAAACACTGAGTCTCTTATTAAAAACTCTAACATGTGCAACTTAAACTTGAATTTTCTTATTTGTTTAAACATCTTCCAAATGAAGCGAGCGGTTCACAGGCTTGGCCAAAGGTAAATGAAAACTTCTGCATAGTGAGCATGAATTTTAATCATTTTTAATAAAGCTCCTGACTTAGAGTTGCAGTCAATGATTTACTTCTTCCACTTGGATCTATCCACTTTTGTGAAGTAACCTTCTCACGACAACAGTCATTAAAACTAAGCAGTGAAATACATTATAAATCACTGTACCCAGTGAGGCGAAAGTTAAAGTTAAAAAAAAGAATGAGGTGTATTTAATCTCATGGCTCTCAGTACAAACACTCTTCATAATTTCTAGAGGGCATTTTTGTACCAACAAAATTATTTGGCAATGTTTTCATATGTTCGGTCTGTAAATTTTCTAATGTCGTGAACATTGTTATAAATTGCACACAAAAACTACTGTAAATTACAAATGTTCTGCAAGCTATCGATACAGTCAGGGTGGAAAACTCACAAATCGCTTCTTGATGGAGAGGCATCGCCACAGAAATTTGCAGAACACTGTCCCAGGTCACCAGTGACAACGGCCAGCACAGTCCTGTCCTAGGAGTCGTATGAAATGAGATGGAATCATGACTGACTTCTAGGCCAAAGGCTTTTGGGAGACAGAAACACAAGCACTGACCAACTTGATTTCCATACACACTGCTTTACGTGTAAGCATATTTCCTTTCTAAGTGATTATCACATAGAAAAATATAAGGTAAAAGGTAAAAATATCCCCTCATGCAAGAGGTTTCTCATTTTGGTTTGAATTTTTAAAAAGTAGGTGTTAATTCTTAAAAGGAATTCATCTATCATAATGCTTTTTCATAAAATATTAAGAGTTCATTTACAGCACAAACTGGCAAGCTATAGAAGAAATTGGTATGCCCTGAAAAGTACAGAAAAGATGTTTTTATCCCACATTAAAAACTTCAGGGAGAAAATGATAGTTTCCACCAAAAACAGGAAGTAAAGAGGTGATTTCTTGCAATTAGCAAATATGTGTTTCATGCAATTCTCTGATGAGAACCCAAGAAAATGGTACCTTTCTTTTAATGTGAATATTTCTGAATAGGGCTTCTAGCTGCCTCGAACAACCTCCATTCCTCTAGTGCTGTGTTTCAGCAAATCATTTCCAGAGTCACTCTGCTGTATGACATTCTGTCCAATTAGCTGTCAGCCTTCTACCTTCACTGCAAGGACCTTACTTTTCCGAAGAAGCTTTCATACAATCACCCCACCCCGTTGAATTAAAACCACACAAAAAGCTGTGCTCACAGCCCGACTGCTGGGCCACACAAACCCGGTGAACGAAATCTCAGGTGGGGAACATTTCTGAAGAGACATGAGAACAATTACAGTCATTGCACGATCAGTTATTAATTTCATCCAGAATACAGCAAAGTCTTGCTTGAATTTGTAAGTATAGGTAAAAACAAACAAAAAAGGTAATCTATAAGAATGTAAGCATTTTATGAATGTATGTGTGTATATTTGAATATGTACACATATTCATCAGTTACATGACGGACCCCCCAAAACAGTTCATTTTGTTTGCCATGTCTGATCGACCCACATTTGTCACCTGTGCTATGAATTCGGGAAGGCAGGATAGAACGTCAGTGCACTGTGTTTTCAAGAAAGCACACTGTTATTTATTACAAACTCTTTGCAGAGGCCTGCTTTGAAGAGAAACAAATTAAACCAGTTCTTTCAGTAAAGGCAGAACAACTTATTACACTAAATTCAGAACTAGCTTAGATTTTGAAATACGGGCTCTGCATTGTAAACCGAAATTTCATCCACATTTATCTTTGGAGGAAAAAAGTTTTGATTGGGGAAAAGGCTTTTAAAGGCTGACGGAATTCATGACAAGGGTTCCTAAGGCTGCTTGGAAACCAAATTGTTCTTAAAAAATAACTTTGATGAGTTAAGTGTAAATGAATCAGAAACATATGGATTAAATTTCCCTTAAAATACACAAGGGCTTGAAAATTAGAGGAAGTATGCCTGGTAAAGTACATTTGAGAAATGTTACAAAACATGTTTCAAAATGTTTGAAAAATAACTTGAGGTATTTTACAAATTGCAAACGAGGCTTAATTCATTCATCTCTAATTACATAATAATTACTAACACTATAGTTTAAGATTTATGTTCTGTAATACAGTAGTCATACCATGATTAGTTATTTGTCTAAAGAAGCTACTCAAGATGTGCTAATTGGAAACATCCTGAACGTTCAGAAGTAAACTCAGCTCTGGGGTAGTGCTTCAAATACAGACCCCAACCCCAGGGCCAGCTCTCCTGGTAACCGACGGTGACCATACACACAGCTCATGACTCTGGAGCTGTCATCCAGTGGGCAGAGCACTGTCAGGGATCTTATTAACCGATGGAGTTGGTGGTCTAAATATAATTTGTGGAACCTCTTAGAATGACTGGTTCGTATAATAAAGCCTGTCCTGAAAATCAAGGTGTATATTTATATACACCTACAGCAAATAACAGTGACATTCTCCAATTCACTTTAATCCCACAACACAAGAGCCTAAAAGTCTCCTGGCAAAAAAGCATCATAGGAAACAGAAGGTAACAGTGATTAATAACCTCAGAAAAAGGAGTGAGTGTAACATTTATTTCAAGAATTGAGTACTTTTAGGGGTGCCTGGGTGGCTCAGTCGGTTGAGCATCTGACTTCGGCTCAGGTCATGATCTCACGGTTTGTGGGTTTGAATCCCACATCGGGCTCTGTGCTGACAGCTTGGAGCCTGGAGCCTGCCTTGGATTCTGTGTCTCCGTCTCTCTCTGCCCCTCCCCTGCTCATTCTCCATCTCTCTTTCTCTCTCTCTCTCTCTCTCTCTCTCTAAGAATAAATAGACATTACAAATTTTTTAAAAAGAAAAGAATTGAGTACTTTTGCATTTACACTGTTAAAAGTAATCTTGGACTATGGCAAAGAAATAGGTTGTGGAGCTAAACTGACCTAGGTCCATTCCTTCCTCCGCTTCTTAGGGGCCAAATGACTAGAGCAAGTCACTTCATAAATCTCAGTTTCCTCTTCTGCAAAAAGAGAGTAACAGTAAATCTTAGAGCTAATGCACAGATTTAATAAAACAATAAAGGTAAGGTAAAGTGTCTAGCACATAGCAAACGTTATAAACGTTAGTGCCAATCTATGGTGTCAGTTTATCTCCTATTTCTTATTTTTAACCATCATTAACTTGGGTGAATAGTCTCCACTGCTATGCTTCAGAGGCTTAAAGGTCCTCAGGAAACATCTTGCTTGCTTGCTTTACAGCTTATCTGTAGCATTCTCTCAGATCAAAAATAGATACAAGTGCTACTTCCCCGTTCAAAATGTGACCTTGAATACACATCAGAACATTTCTCTGCGTTCCGGTCTTTCACCTGTAACACGAGGGGACTGGACCAAGTCATTTGCTCCCAATTTCAGGTCTCAGCACCCTGGGTTGCTGCTGAGTGCCTCTCAAAACTTGCGTGAAAGGTCCACAGAAGATCTCAGGAAACTCACAATTAGAGAAGAGTTGGCCATGAGACTTTTCTGATCATGAAGAGGATAGGAAGTAGCCAGTGAACACCGTCCTGGTGTGACAGGGGCCGTGGTGGCGAGCAAGGAGCCGGACGCATCCCAGGTGAATCCCCGTGTCTGTCTGGGCCAGCTGTATCTGCCTGAGGTCACGTCCAGCCAGGGAAGGAAGAGAGCACGCAGGTAGTCGCCTCCAGAATCCGAGCCTGAGTTGACAGCCCACGTTGCCTTTCCGGCTATCCATCTGCAAGGCGGCAGCTGACGCTGGCCGGGCGATACTTACGCCTTCCCCCACGGTTCCCAACTCAGTCCTGCCTCCACTGGGCAAACACCCCAACATTCAAGTACGCTCCGCCACGTGAGCCAATCCGCACGACACATCACGAGGCAGCATCGGAAACACGTACTGGAGAAAGTAGCAAGGACCAAAGGGAGTGGGAAGGCCCTAGCCACAAATGTTCCCTCTTCTTTTGTCCCATTTACCTAATTCTTTTCTGGACAGCCTGTAATAGAGCAAATCCTCAGCAATGGTCACATCAAGAAGACGGGTGGGGTTGTGGGATTAAAGGGACGCTGGGCGCCTTCCAGCTAGAACTATTATTCTACAACTACGTGACAGCATAATCAGGCATAAACATCTACTTCGCCCTTGGGTCTGCCAGGAACACCTCTGGGCACCAAAGATAAAGCTAAGAAGGCCACACACAGCCTAGGGAAATGACACACAGCACCAGAGCTCAGAGACGGCAGCTCCCTACTAGTCCTCATTCCCAGCTGGCTGTCCTCCTGAAGTTACCCGTAATTCTAACAAGCCTAACGACTCTTTCACTGGGTTCACTACAGACTGGGGGCAGGACCTGGAAGAGGAATAGAGGTTGTCAGTCTGATAACAGAAGAGTAAAAATGCTGTTAAGAGCAAACACCAAAACTCAAAGGCCAGTGAGCGACAGACAGAAAAACGCTGCTACTTCACCCCCCCCCCCAACAGCTGCTGGGGGTAGCATGTCTTCAGGATGACCTCGAATCACAAAGCAAAGGTGAAGTTCAAGTTCTCTGTTACAAACTCGGAGAACAAGTGTGATACATTTTGGCAAGGTTTCGATAAAAGCCAACTGAAGATAGATAAGCATATGAGGAGATGCGTGCCCTGTCACTACAGAACTGGGAATGACGACGGCAATGTTATACTGGGACACACTTTTCAGAGAGGCAAAATCACAACACTGACAACACCAGATGCCGGAGAGGATGTGGGACGACCGGAACGCTCACGTGCTGCGGCTGGGGACGCAAACTGGGACAGCTTGCGTGGAATATGGTTTGGCAGCTTCTTACGAAATTAAACATACTCTTTTGCACATATTCCAGCCACTGCATTCCTAGGTACTTACTCAAATGAGTTGAAAACTTACGTCCACGCAAAGACCTGTACATGAATGCTTTTCGTAGTTTATAGCGATTTCTTAAGCTTGGAAGCAACCAAGATGTCCTTCAAACAAACTGGAATATCCATGTAACATCCGTGTTAGCCCATGTTAGTTAAAAAGAAATGAACCATCACGCCACAGAAAGACACGGAGGAACCTTAAGTGCATATTGTTAAGTAACAGTATGATTCTGACTATATAACATTCTGGAAATGGCGAAGTGCAGATCAGTTAAAAAAAATCAGTGCTGGCCAGAGGAGCGGGGCGGGGGAAAGATGAACAGTCAGAGCCAGGAGGATTTTTAGGGCACTGAAACTATTCTGTATGATCCGGTGATGGTGGATACATGACATTATACTGTTATCAAAACCCACGCAACTGTACCACACAGAGTGAACTTTACGCTATGTACTTTAGTAATTATGTAATGATAACGTATCAATATTGATTCAAGTATAACAAATGTATCATGCTAAAGCAAGATATTCATAAAAGGGGCTTGAAGCATTGCGGGGCGGGGGAGGGAGCAAAGCAGGGAGGAAGAACTCTCCCCGCTGTTGAATTTCTCTGTAAACCTAAATTGCTCAAAAAAATAAAGTCCGTGAATGAAAAAATGGAGGGGGATTCATAAAATAAGATACAGTCATCTGGAAGAGTCACCATACGAAATATCCATTTTACAGTGGCGTCCTATAAATAAGGCAAGTATATTTATTAAACCAGTTAGAATTAATTGAAAAGTCTCTCTCATCTTCATCAACCCTGAAATCAGTAATATAACGCGTGGCAAACGGAAGAGGTCAGGTTTACCATATGTGATCTTTTAAGAACTGATACTTGGAAAAGTCATTTCTTACTAGTGAAAGGTTTCTTGCTCTCATTAACGGCAGTAAGTGCAGCAGTGACCGCAGATCAAATATGAACCACAAAGAAAACACCAACAAGCAACACTCTGGAGATTTATTACCCAATCGTAACCTATGCACAGAGACAACTAAGCTCATGAGACCAGCAAAGTAGCAGCACAGAATGTAAGGAAAAGCACGTTTAATAAATACAATTTAGAAACATCTTTTTCTTTAAATTAGGGTCAAAATACTGAGACAAACACGGAGACAAAATTCGTAACCATACATAAACCATCTTAACGTGTAATGATTCCCTGGGAACTGTCCCCACACAACGGTACCTGAAGTCGATGCCCTGTTGCCGTATCAACACGTGAACAGACGTGTGTCCACTTTTGTGTGTTTTCAGAAAACACATGTGGGTTCTTAGAAAGTGGACACAGGAACGGTTAGGTTCTAAGATTTTTCATGTCATCACATTACTTTGCGTTTATGAAGCCACGAGAAAAGAGGGGGATGTGTGTTGTGTTTGAAACTGCTTGTTGAAATGAAACACATCCCAATAATGAAGCCATACCAAAAAGGGAATTAAGATAATCCAGACATGTCACAGAGGCTTAATTTGGAATAGACGGTTTTGCAAAAGCCAGTATGTTAAATAAAAACTTCAAGATTTAAAAAAAGGCAGCGGGAAAAGGGCAGGAGGAGAGAAAAGGAAGCACTTGAAGAAACAAGTCTGCATAGATGATGAACAGAATTTAAATATGGTTTCAGTTCATTTCCTCCTAAAACTAAGCCTGGGTAACTGAGGTAGACTCTGGAAGTAACAAGTGCAAAGATTCAGGTTTTCCAAAGGGCAATATTTAGTCATCTCAGAGGTTGTCAAACAAAAGTGCGTTTTATAGTCTTGAACACAAAATCAAATGGGAGCCCGTTTATTGGAAGAAAACCTCTACGCTAATTCCCTATTTGTTGTGCCAAATTCCCAAAGGTATAAAAACCTACACACTGCTGGGGACAAAGCAGTATCTAGTTGATTTATAGACATAAATGAAATAAGGTTGATCAAGAAATAAGAATGGGAAAATAAAAAGAATAAGTGACATTACCTTAATAGTTTTCCTTTTTTTTATTAATAAATCACTTGGAAATTTAGAAATACCATAGAGCTAAAGAGTTGTCCAGAGCCAAAAAAAACCTAATAAATATTTCAAGAATTATTGTTAATCTGTGAATGTTTAAAAATGTATCTATTATCTTAGGGATTTTATTTTTAACGTACTCCCACAGTTTCCACATTAAGAAACAAAATTAAAAGCAAATGTCCTTAGGGGCGCCTGGGTGGCTCAGTCGGTTAAAAGCATCCTACTTCAGCTCAGGTCATGATCTCACAGTTTGTGGGTTCGATCCTCTGTCTCCTTCCCTCTCTGCCCCTCCCCTGCTCACGTGCTCTCTCTTAAAAATAAATAAACGTTTTAAAAAAAAGCAAATGTCCTTAAAAATTAAATAAATAAGTATGAAAAGCCCAATTTGAAGGTATAAATAGATAAATATAGTAATTATAATGGAGTTTCTAGCTTTCTCTGCAAAAATAAGTAGTGGAGATGAGAATATAACATTTGGGGCTCACATACTTTTGTTCCCTAACAAGCCCTCCAACTGTAATTCCTATTCTTTTCTGTTATGACAGATTTTTAGACTCACATACATATTATGTGCATCACAGATTAAGTGGTATGTAAAAAATATACAATCGAAACAGTTAAGGAACAAAAGTTACAAAAAAATGTTCAAAGAATAATTACTACTGTTTCACGCAAGTTAATGTGGCCCTTTCTCGGAAAAGGCCAGAAAATATCCTTAACATTTTATGCCTATCACACAGGATACAAGCTAAGGTGATTTATCACTTATGATGAAGGAAAGAGTGGGGCCCTACTATTACACAAAAAAGACGCAATAATCAAGATTAACACTGAAGAAGCCAAAGCCCACACAAGGTGAAAATACCTGCCTGAGCCCTTCACTCTAGCTGCAGTCAGAGTGGGGGAGAGTGACACATAATTATGCCAACGGGCTCCTGTTTTACAATTCCCATCATAGATTCAAGAGTGTACATATAAGAAACCTCCAAGGCAAGGGTTAACAGCAACTCAAGCTGTGCAAAACCCACAGAATATCAATAACTTTGTGTTCAGAGGAGTCAGGTACACTAGCCAAGTGGTAGAGTGACAGTCACATTATAAATCTGGGCTGTTAACGCACATTTTATTCTTGACGTGGTTGTATGATTGTTCATCGGAGATTCACCAGATATTTGCTCGCCCCCTTTTTGAGTAATTAGTGGTTTCAGCCTATACTTTGACAGTCAAATATCACATCATAAAAACTGTAATCTCAGGGGCTCAACTGAAGCCCATAATTATGCAGCTAGACCACGTTTCCTGTTCCAAGCTGTCTTGGTAGTTCAGAAGATAGAAGTCCAAGCCCAAAGCGTGTTTTTGATCATTCTAGAATTTCTACACTGCTACTGACTAGAAGATAAAAGTCTGTGATACCATCGTCTATTTTCCTGCTTCGATTTCTAGAAGGTTTCAGCCTACAGTTAAAAGCCATTTATCTGGCACATTTCATCAACACAAATTTCCTTTAAAAAATAAAGTGATTGTGAGAGCAAACTGTTCACAATACACACGGAACGTGCATACACAATTACATGGGTACGTGTTTACCGTAAACATGAACTTTAGGAAATGATTCATGAAAATAGCCAGATCTATAATAGTGACCTTGTTCAAACAAATTTCTTATTTTGAAACATTTAAAGGAAAAAGAGAAGCACCTGTAAATATTATCTTTCCAAAGCACACACAGATTACTGCGCCTCTCCTTTTATGATGTGGGCTCATCTCATTAGTTGCAGCCAGAAGCCACACGGTGTAATTATACAAAGGGCCCAGAGTCAGTACTGCACGACAACTTGGCCCAACTCTGTAAGCCACAGAGCTCCCCTTCCAAGGGTCTTGTACACAGTAAGCAACCAGTGCAAGGTGGCTGAACAAAGGGACTATCTGATCAGGTATGTGCAAGACAGAACTGCACAAAACTCAGTCCTAACATCAGTTTGTTGCAGAGCCCAAAGCACTCATGTTTCCAGATGAAGTAAAGGAACCAAATCCTTCTAATTTGATAATGCGACATAGAAAAAAAGCAAAAGACAACAATTTTCTCATTCTGGGTAAGGCAACACCCTGTCTTGCAATAAAGACAGTGGACACAGGATGTACAGTAAAGGCCGGATAGAAGACCTGGGGAAGCTCCTTGGGATCCTTTAAGGGGTTTAAGAAATACAAAGCATTAGGGTGCCTGGGTGGCTCAGTCAGTTGAGCGTCCAACTTCGGCTCAGGCCATGATCTCACGATTCATGAGTTCAAGCCCCGCATTGGGCTCTCGGCTGGCAGCCCAGAGCCCGCTTCAGGTCCTCTGACCCCCAGCCCCCCACCACCCCCGGTCTATCCGCCCCTCTCCCACTCACTCTCTCTCAAAGATAAACAATGAACATTAAAAAAAAAAAAGAAAGAAAAAAGAAATACAAAGCATTTGCCATCCACTGACAGAGCAAAATGAGAAATGAGGGAAATAAAAAACCACAGCTGACTCTCAACAAAGCAGATAAGCTTCCAGGAAGCTTGAGTGTCCAAATACTACTTAACTGATAGTTTTTTAAAAATCACGATCACCATGCTATTATCCGTGAAGAATTATAAAAGAAGAAGAAATACATACCAACACGAATAACACAAAACCTAGAAAAAGGGTCTAACTAGTCAACCAAAATAGAAGTTTTAGCGATCAAAACACAAATGTTTTAACGACTGCCCCTAGGACTTCAGGGGAAAAAAAATATGTTACTAGATGGCAACTGTTTGCAAGATTATCTTAGTGTGATCATTTATTTCTTTATTTTAAAAGGTCATGAATAAAAGAAAACTTATTTCAATTTTTTAAATGAATTAAATAAAAAAGAGTTAAAATAAAATTACGACGCCTTATGATTTTAACTCTTATAATCTATACCTCAGGGAAGCAGGGGGTAATTTATAGCATTCTATAAAATACTGGAGTTTAGAATCAGACTTAAGTTATCTGATAATTATGCAATTCTTAGTAGGGGGAAAAAAATCTCTTAAAGCAAGATACTAAGAGGGTTTTTTGTTATGTATCTAAAAAGTTCTATTATTTTTAGTTTTAAACCAGTGGCTGCTCTCCAAAATTGAGAATTCAAGATCTCATCAAATACAAATTTTAAAAAGCATCACCATTAAAGCATAGGATGCCCAACCAAAATGGGATAAATGTAATTTAAAACAACTAACACCAGGATATTTTACTTGTGATTAGACACATCTACTTTCTGGCCTCTTTTGACCGTGACATGTGCATGTCAGATTTCTATCCTAATCTTATCCTGTGTACACTGTGGTGTACAAGTTCTCAACCTAGACAAGGAATAATTCTAACACTTTCAAATGAACATCATTCATTATGTACAATGTTATTGTGTTAAACAAGCTATCTGGATAAGTATAACGATTTTTGTTTTGTTTTGCATTAGCCACAAAAGAGTGGACTTGTTTCGAACACCCACGCATTTATTTAGTATATGAAAGTCAAGTTCAGCAAAAATCAAACATTGCTAGAGCTGAGGAAAGTAAAGGTCTTATCTATTTGAATGTATTGAAAGAAAAGCGAAAACAAACCCAGAAGTCTAGAATGAAGAAATGCATCTGATGCAATCGCTACATTCTTCTCATCCTTCCAACGTGAAATGTTAAGTACCAGCAAAAAATACTGAAGCCCAGAGACACCACCTGACAAAACGTCTCAAAGACCACGAGGCATGAGGATATGTAAAGCTGAAGAAATGATGAGAAGGCTAACAGAAGAAATGGTGGGGGGAGGAAGGGTTAAAATTCAACCATATGATAGACGGCAACAGTAAGAGTTGAATTCTAAAGGTTTAACTAACGAGTTCATTATTTAATTCCAAACTCTCGTTTTTAACAACGAACGAGGAATTTGACACAAATGCAGTGTTGCTGTTAAAAGTCAACGTATCTAGGTCCCTCGTGTTCAGAGCAAAGAATAGAAGAAAACAAAGCAAAAAAAACCAACAGACGCACGTGAGAAAAAGAGGTCCCTCTGAACCTTTTGTAAACAAGTTTCTACAAGAGCACGCGGAGCGCTTCCTTCGGCCTCCCCGACACCTTGGTTTGGATGTGCACTATTCACATGTGCACATGTGGATACCAGCGCAAAGCCAGGTGGTGGAGACTACGAGGCTCTCTGTGTAAGCTCTTCTCATTTCTCAACTACGGTTATACTCTCGGTGGTTTGGGTTTTTTTTTTTTTTTTTTTTTCCTATAAGGGAAAAATCTCTCCAATGAGAAGTTTTAAACCTGTTTTTAAAAAAAACTGCAGGGAATTTCTTCACATTTTATAAGTAAAAATACCAGAAATGAAAGAGCTGACAGAAATTCAAGCAGATCCAAATTCAACCATCCATTTTTCATACTTCTCCAAGTCTGCAGCAGAGACAGACTTAGCAATTTTCTTAAGAGCCAATTCAAAGTCTCCTTTGGTAACAGGCATCTGAAGTTCCTCTTTAGAAAGTGCACGGATCTCTTCTGGACCTAAGCCATTGATTCGCCGTCTCATTGCCATTAAAGAGGCATCCCTAAAAACATACAAAATCAGTGAATACATACTGATGTAAATGTTTTAAACACTTTCAACTGTAAGAAAGTTAACACCAAACATTCAAAAGATCATTTTCTATGTTTTTACGATGCTGCTCAGAATTTCCCATTTTAGAGCTATCTGAGGGTGCAAGAAAGGTTAAAACAGGATGTAAATGACTTAAACATAAAATGTACTATTAATGAATCCAAAAAGTCTAGCTTAGGCTCAGCTAGTACCAAATTTCCTTTTCCTCACTTGCTCTTCAAAGACAGCCAAGAAAGTGAGGAAACAGAAGTGAATTGTGAACTACTGAATTGCATACTTGAAAATGAACACATGGCTAAGGTTAACATAATTCAAATCTTACACCAGTTTGTCTATAACCTAATTAGAGGAGGTAAAGCCAGGAAACTCCTTCTTTGGAACATGAATGTATCTACATATAGTGGATGTGGAATTCTCCACATGGAGCATTGCTGGGCTACTAAAGGGATAAAATCTGGCTCTTCCAGATCTTATTTTCAGCTCCACTCTGATCAACTGTAAATTATTATCAAGGTTTAGAAGAGGCAGATAATGCTCATGAAAAAGCTAATAGGAAGCCAACCCAACCAAAACTTCAAAATTTTATATATTTTATTATAGTGATACTAGAAACTACTGTGAGATTATGTGCCGCTAAACTTAGACGCACATGAAAAATACTAGTATACAGAGTGAGAAACAACAGATGTTATAGTTTTAAAGAAAGGCTACTGATGTCAATTTCAGTACAGTTAAGAAGGTGACAACTAAAAGAAAATCCTGTTGGGGCGCCTGGGTAGCTCAGTGGATTGAGTGTCTGGCTTCGGCTCCCGTCATGATCTCACGGTCCGTGGGTTCGTGCCCCACATCGGGCTTGCTTGCTGTCAGCCTGTCGGCACGGACCCCCTTTCTGATCCTCTGTCTCCCGCTCTGCTCCTCCCCCACTTGCACTCTCCCCTCCCCCCCCAAATCCTCTTCTTTGAGTGATGTAAATTGTCTATAAATTATTATGTCACTAAATTGAAAGGGAAATGTGTAATATATACTTATATAACATAAGTATGTATTTCCCAGCTTAAAAGGATTGAGTGATGTGAATTATCTACAAATTACGATGTCACTAAATTATGATGTTACTAAATATATAAGTATATATTATATATTTCCCAGCTTAAATTGATCAACTTTGCTTGCTCTTCTGCATGTGGTAAAATAATACTAACCAAAACGAAATATTATTTTATGTTGATGCAGCTAGGCTCCAATTTAGGGCTAAACTGACCTTAGCTTGTCAAAATCATTATTACCAAGTAAAATTTCTTAAAAACCAAAGACAGAAAAGGGGACCATACTGTTATATATTTATTCATCTAACAATGACCAATGAAGCTATGTAAAAAAAAAAGAGAGAGAGAAAAGAAGATAAATGAGAAACCATTTCAAGGAAATGGACTGCTGCTTTCACGTCAAAGGTTTTAATAACTATACTGACTTTAAGACCAGTCCTCATGTCAAATCTATACCTGATATCTAAAAGTCACAGACTATTAAAAAAAAAATACCTGCAAACATTAGTTATATCGGCACCAGAATAGCCCTCAATCTTTTCTGCTATATCTTCCAGCTGAATGTCAGGATCCAGTTCAACCTCACGAAGATTGATCTTCAGAAGCTCAGTTCTTCCTTTTGCTGTTAAAAGATTTTTTTGTTGTTACTGTTAGATGTTTTACTTTACAAATCATTTTGATGAGAAATCGCATATCAACATTTAGGAAAATAAAGAGACTAATGCAAAAAGGAGTCAATAACTTGAGTTCACCTAGTATCACCAACTCATTGCATGACTCAGAATTATTTAACTTCCTATGTGCCTTGGCTCAATAACTAAAAATTGAAACAAAACTCAGAGTTTTAAATACAGATTGTGAAATATAGGAAATATAATGACTTCAGAGTAAATATTCTTAAGATATAAACATATATATTCAAAAAGGTGTGAAGAAGATTATGAAATACAGATTTGAAAACAAAGGGTCTGTGATCCCTCATGAAAAATAAAATCCTTATTAAAAATAAAATCATTAATATTCAATATTAATATTCAAGTACCAGACATTCTTTTAGTAAAACAACATTTGGCCTAGTTTTATAAAACTATAGACTACGTGGACTAACTCCTGTGAATCACTTCGCTCACGTTTTAGTGTGATATAGAAAAGATTTCCTATGATAGAGGAAATTGGCAATTGTCGCAAAAAACATATTAATGTATTTTTACTTGGAGAGCTAGCCCACAGACATCTAATGTTCCAGTACGATGAGAATGTGTATTGTGTAAGCTCTAATGAAGTACAGAATTATTTAAATAACCAATCATGCTTGCTTTTTTTACCATCAGTTTTAGTGGCAAATTCGCTATTTAATACAGCACACTAAGAGAATGCAAACTTAGGTTGGATCTGGCTTTCTACTATTTCCTGATATATCAAATTAAATTTAATTTTCTCCAACTTTTCTTTTGAAAAGTTTAGATTTATTTTAAATCTACAGTTTAAAAAAAAAATCAATGAACACCCATTTATCTTCCATCTAGACTCATCAATTGTCAACATTTTGCCATTATCACTCCCTTCTCCTCCTCCCCACTGTTTCCTGAATTGGGAGCTAGCTGTAGGCAATCACACTTCATCTTAAATTCTTCAGCATGTACATCCTAAGAACAAAGGTATCCATTCAACTATCACACTTGCCAGGAAATTTAACATTGGTACTTTAGAATCATCTAATAGACAATCCAGATTAAAATGTCCCCATTTTCCCCAGGACTTTATAACTTTCTTAAAAACCATCACACATTGTATTTAGTTATCTCTTTAGTCTTCTGGCTTATCTCTTTAGTCTTCTTTAATCTAAAGCAGTTCCCCAATGTTTGTTTTGTATTTCATGACATTGACAATTCCTCCAAATGATCATACAGCATATAAAAATGCTTTTGCATTCCAGTAAAGACCACAACAATTTTGTTTGTGGATCTGAACAGTCAGATACTGAAATGTTTATGGCAATGGAAAGAAACAAGAACAACTAAGACAGTCTGGAAAAACAGTAAGATGGGAGGAACTGCTCTATCAGAATTTAAGACTTATGACAAAGCATTAGGACTCAGGTAAATAATAGATCAATGATACAGAATAGGGAGCCTAGAAGTAGATCAAAGCATACACTATGGATACCTGATTTATGACACAGGTGGTTCCAGCAGTTGGAGAAAGGATCCCAGAACTGCTATTTACTGGGGAGGGGGGGGGTGAAATTGGGTCCTACCTCGTACCATACATAAAAATCAGTGCCAGATATATTACAACCCTAAACATAAAATGCAAAAATTATGAGCATCTTAAAAGATAAAACAGGAAATATCTTAATGACTTCAGAGTGAATATTCTTAAGACATATATATATATATATATATATATATATTCAGAAAGTTGACCATAAAGGAAAAGACTGATAAACTGACCACATTAAAATTAAGAACTCTAATTCATCAAAAGACTCTCTAAATAGAGTGAAAACACACAAGCTACAGAGTTTGAGAAGATATTTACAATGTATATAAGTAACAAAGTTCTTATATCCAGAATATTTAAAGAACTCCTACAAAAACTAAAAAAAGATCAGACCACCTAATTAAGAAAAATGGGCAAAAGACTTGAACAGATATATAACAACAAAATCCAAGTGGCTAATAAATAAAGGAAAATATATTCAAATTACAGTAAAACCTTGGAATGTAAGTAACTTGTTCTGTGAGTGTTCTGCAAGACGAGCAAACATTTCTAATAAATTTTGACTTGGTAAACGAGCGACGTCTTGCAAAACGAGCAGTACGTGACACCAAATGTCACAGGATCACAACTGAGCCAATGGTTCTGGAAATTCGCTTCGATATACAAGTGCTTTGGATTACAAGCAGGTTTCCAGAACGAATTATGCCCATAAACCAAGGCTTTACTGTATTTAATAATGAAGAGAATAAAAATTAAACCACAGTGAGATAGCACTGCACACCAAGAGGCTGGTATAAATGAAAAAGGCTGAGGTTTTGGAAAACACTAGGTTTTGGGAAAATGGGAAGCAATAGGAACTCTCACACCTTGCGGGTAGAAGTCTAAAGTGCAACAACCACTTGGGAAGACAGATAGGACTTATCGACTATTGTTCCAGCTATGTAGCCTGACCCGCAATTCGCTGCAAGGATGGAATGCGGCATCTTAACCTAAGGAAGCTTAGACGTTTTCACCATGATACAAGTATAAAAATATTCACAGCAGCACTGTTCATAATTGCCTAAAACTGGAAAGAACCAAAATGTCCACCAAATAATATGATGGATAATCGTGGTACAATCACACAATGGATATCACAGGCCGAATTGTGTCCCTCCTACTAAAGTATTATGTTCAAGCCCTGACCTTCAATACTTCAGAATGTGACTGTATTTGGAGATAGGGCCTTTAAAGAGGTAATTAAAGTAAAAACGAGGTCATATGGGTGGGCCCTAATCCAGTCTGACTGGTATCTTTATAAGAAGAGGAAATTAGGACACAACGCACACACGCACGTGCACACACGGAGGAAGACCACCTGAAGACACTGGAAGAAAATGGCCACCTACAGGCCAAGGAAAGAGGCTCCAGAATGAAATAACACCTTGCTTGACCTTGGACTTGCAGCCTGAGAAAATAAATTTCTGTTTAAGCCACCCAGTCCGTGGTACTTTGTTGTGGCATACCTTGCTGACTGATACAATGGAATGCTATACGCAACAAAAATGAACAGCATCTAGAAATCGTAATATGGATGAATCTTAAAAATGTACTGGAGCCAAAGAAGCAAACTACAGAGGAACACAATCAGTGTGATTCCATTTAAGTTTTTTTTTTTAAAAAAAAAAGGTTAAACTTTGGGGATATATTATTAGGCGAGAAAATTATAAGGGAAAAAAACAAAGTATTTCCATAAAAGGAATAACAGTGATTACCAGTAGGGGGCAAGAAGGGAGCTGTGCTAGGGAAAGAACATACTGGGGGCTTCTGAAGTCTGATAACGTTCCATTTCTTGAGCTACAGAGGTAGTTATCTGCCTGTTTGCCAATTATTGGATAGATTGAACTAAATTTTAATACGCTTCCATTGTGAGTTCTATTTCTCACTCACACAAAGTAAGACAAGAGCAGAGCAACACAAAGAGCAACCACAGTGGAAAGAGAACCAAGCACGCATTATCTGGGATTGCCAGAAAAAAAGAGTGTGACTAGGCGATCTTTACCTCCAGAATTCCTTAACTTGGAAGTAAGGAGGCTCCTTATCTTTGTCCATCCCCAGCCAGCAGGCCCATCACTTGAGGTATGGGGCCAAAGAAGTCCTGTACTCAGGTGGCCAGCCAGAGGGGGGTGGGGAAAAAGAGGGAGGGGCAGGAAGCTCCCAGGTCTGCTGCTACACAAAGTGGCGGTGCTCCCGATGCCTCCATAAGAACTCCAAACTTAACGTAAGTGTGACTTCACAGTGCTCCACACACAACGTGTTAGTGTGAATGTTAGTGAACAAAGATCACTTTGCTCTTTTGGTCCTGATACTAGAATTCATTGTATTTGGAAATCAGAATGTTTAACTGCAGCCTGCCCTAAGAACTCAAATGCCAAGTTTAATATACTGTATTATCCCATAGAAAGAAAGTTCCAAAAAAAAAAAAAAGAAAGAAAGAAAGAAAGTTCCAGACAGTCACCTTAAATGAACTCTGGAGTATAAGCCAGTACTGAAGCCCTAGTTGGAAGCATCCTTTTCCCTCGTAACTGTAATTTGGGGAAAGTGACTTCTAATTCTGCTTGTATCAGTGGTTTGTTAGAAGGTTCCAAGTAGGATTTATCAGCTCTATAAAACTGTATGAATGATATTTAATAACCTTGTGAAAGGATTTAACAAGTAATTAATAGGTTGATAGTCAAGAACCACCAACACTACATAACCAAGTTAATATACATTCTAAATTTAAATAAACATTGTTAAAAGGATCATACACTTCTTGTGATAACAACTTCCCTGAGCACACTTGGAGGTCCAGTGCAGAAGAACACGAGTGCACACTCTGGGGCCAGACCGCCTGGGTTCACTGCCCTGCTCTGCCTCACTGGGTAGGATACTTAACCTCTCCGTGCCTCAGTTTCCTCACATGTCAAATAAAGATAAGAACAGAATCTACCACATAAGACTGTTGTGAGGGGTAAATGGGTTAATAGATGTAAAGCCTGGCCCACAGTCAGCACTCAAAAAACTGTTCATTGCCCCCGCACCCACCCACCACCACCATCAGTCAATCGACAAACAAGATTAGAGGGAGACAGAGAAAACCCAGATCCCTTCTATTAGGGAACATCTGGGAGACGGATAACCCAGGGAAGTGAAGTCTACACAAGGGAGCCAGGCCAGGCCAAAAGAAGCCTTCACAGAATGAGTATGCTTTAATGCCAACTTTGAAAAACCAGTAATTTTTTTTTAAGTTTTATTTAAGTGATCTCTACAGCCAATGTGGGGCTCGAACGTACAACCCTGAGATCAAGAGTCGTATGCTCTACTGACTGAGCCAGCCAGGTGCCCCAATAAAATTTAAATAGAGTGGAAAAGGGAGAAAATCTGGAAATGGGAGTACCATAAATAATGACATGAAGTAGAAAGAAGCACATATATATACCAGAGGCGGGGAGGGAGGATGGTAAGTAGAAAAGTACAAAAGAGGACTGAGAAACACAAATAGACAGATATAAATAAGATAATAAATAAATAATAAATAAATACATAAATAAGATATAAATAAGATAATAAATAAATAAATAAATAAATAAATAAATAAATAATAAATAAATAAATATAAATAAGACAGATATAAATAAGACAGATAAGAACTTACGGTAAACACACACACACACACACACGCACAACTAAACAAAGAACTCTGACCCTGATGTGATGGAAAATTAGACTCAGCTCTAAGAGACTCTATGATGCTTTAATGATTTAGGGAGGTTATTCTAGAAGCAAAATATAATTAAATGAAAGGGGCTGAAAAAGGGAGTTCATTAAGCTGATCAGGCGGTTGCTGCCGTAACTTAGATGCAAAAAGTGAAGGGAGAGACTTATGTAAGGCCAAGCTCCCCCTGGGCCTGCTGTTTTGCCTTTTGTTAACAATGGCAGGTCGTACTTCCCAGGATGGCTGCGAGAGTCTCTCTCATCCCACACACGCTTCTGCGGTGCGGTCTTGACGCTCTCCCACCCAGAGGTAGTCTAATTCCCACCTCTTGAAAATGGGTGGGCTTGTAAATGCTTCAACCCAGGGTACAGGAGAAGTGACACTATATGACCGGTAAGGCTAGGTTATAAAAAGCGACGCCCCTAGCGGAACGTCTGGAGCCACGGCCACCACATATGAAATCGGACTGTCTTGAAGCCACCGCGCCCGAAGCAGCCCGGGCCAATGGAATGACCAGAGACAACATGAAAGTGCTCCAGCAAGACAGCCTCAGCCGGGGCCTCCGGGTGGCTTTGGTTTTATCTATTCTCATTGTTTTACTTTTCGCCTTTTCCAACTAAAAATTTACTTTCATAGGTTGCGTGTGTTCATAAAATGTCCTCCAACTTCTTTTTACTTTCATATAATCTCTTCTTCCCGTTAATTTTACCCTAGATTGCTACATCATTCTTTCAGATCTTTCCACATGTTGCTGTTTTGTCTATTCCAGACCCTTCTATCCTACCAGATGCTTCAGCCACAAGAGCTATCTATCTATTCGTTTTCAAGCAACCACACCTTTGTTTCTGTTTTTCTCTTTTTTTTTTTTTCTGTTTTTCTCTTTGGAAATGAGTGAAAATGCAACTTCCTCCATGAAGTCTCCCCAAAGCACCTCAGTCAGAATTTATCAGTCCTCATTCTCCACTTCGAAGTACCATGGACCAGAGTGGGGGATGGGTTAAATAGGTGATGGGGATTAAGGAGGGCACTTGTGACGGGCACCGGATGTTGTATGGAAGTGATGAATCACCGTATTGTACACCTGAAACTAACATTACACTCTATATTAACCAACTGGAATTTAAACAAAAACTTTAAAAAGAAAAGGAAAAGTACCACGGAGAACAACGGCACCGCACGTTACACTGTTTTCCCTGCAGTTAGGTTAAGTGTATGCCTACTTTCCAACTACAAAGTGAGTTCTCTAAGGATGAGGCCTGTCCATTACTTATCTTTATATTCCCACAGAACCCAATAAATGTCTTTCTAATAGCAAAGAGCTACATAAACACCTACTGAATTAATACAGATGAAAGAAAAAGAGTGGAGTTCTAATTACGGTGATCTGTTTGGACGCACTTTAGGAGAAAGCGATTTCTCAAGGTCTGTGGTCACAGGTACAGACCCTCAGACTAGTAATGAGCAGACAGAAGCACTCAAAAGTGATTACCTATAATGGATATAATGTTTTCATAAGGGAAAACAAGTTTAGAAGAAAACCCTTCAGTCAGCCAAATCTATTTTCTTCTCCAATATTTCAAGGAAAGCTAAGTCCCTACCTTTGTATCATAAAGTATGTGTTTCTCCCCAACACCTAAGTTCTCCTTAGCAGTTTATAAAATCGCTATCATCAACTATTTTTCTAGTTACATTTTTTCCTCCCTATCATGGTAAATTAAAGTTCAAAGTACAAAAGTTTAAATGGTGTCAGTTCAAGTAGTAAAACTTTTATTTTCCCCCATTAGCATTAATTTCTTACTTATAATCATTGTATACAGTAGTAAAATTGAAACTCATTTCATACAAATACACTAGATAGCATAGAGAGATTTGTTTTAGAAAACAAGGAAGAGTAAAAAGAGGAACAAAGAGAAAGTAAAGAAACAGTAAATCAGAAACTGTAACAAACCACTCAAATTTCAAAATTTCATGCGGCTAATATGAGAGCGAGCCAGGCACTAAGGAGCTGATTCTGGGAGGTGTAATATTCCAGAACAGCTTCCAGGTTCTAAATTGAACCACTTCCATTAGTGCTTTAAATAAGTTTCTTATTATTGTAAATCCAACTAGTAATTTAAGCATGTTTTAAGAAAAAGAACATTTTTCTTTTTAAGTAACAAGATTATTAGAATTAATGGTATATACATAGTAGCAGGCAGGAAAGACAATGCGAGATGGAATCGGTGAGCCAATTAATTACACCATAGAGCTTGGAGATCTAGTCACAGAAGTGAGTAAGGAAGATGTTATAAAAATTAAGTTCCAAAAGTCATAGGTGAGGCTTCCACTTCTGATCATCAGGAAGAAACTGGTACCAGACTTGTCTTTTTATGGTAAGCAAATATAAAACAAAAGAGAAGAGGCAACTTTTTTCATGCATTAGCCAAGAGACAGCAAGTAACTGTAAATTGGCTTTTTCTTAAGTTCTGCCAAAAATTTGAGTGCCTGCTGGAATAAAATTCAGTACCCTTCAAAGAAAAACAACATGATCCAGACTCTCCACAGTGTAAAATATACAATAAAAATTACTGAACATGTGAAGAAACAGAAAAGGTGACCCACGGTCAAGAAAATTAAAAAGCAGCCAATACAAACTGTGTTCCACGTGTAAGAATTAGCTGACAAAAACTATAAAGCAGTATATCAATGATCTATTTCCTTATTTTTACAATATTTTTTAATGTTTATTTTTTGAGAGAGAGAGACACACAGAGTACGAGTGGAGGAGGGACAGAGAGAGAGGGAGACACAGAATCGGAAGCAGGCTCCAGGCTCCGAGCTGCCGGCACAGAGCCCAACGCGGGGCTTGAACTCATGAACTGAGAGATCATGACCTGAGCCAGAGTTGGAAGCTCAACCGACTGAGCCACTAGGTGTCCCCCAATTATCTATTTCTGAATAAAAAAGTTACACTAAAGCATGGTGGCCTAAAATAACAATTTATTACCTTCATAGGTTCTGTGCACCAGGAATTTGGGAGAAGCTTAGCTAGAAAGCTGTAGCTTAGGGCCTATGATGTCTAATTTTATGTGAACTTGGCTGGGCCACTGTGTCAGATATTTTGTCAAACATTATTCTAGATGTTCCTGTAAAGATGTTTTTGTATGATGTTAGTATTTAAATCAGTGGATTCAGTCAAGCAGACTGCCCTCCATAATGCAGATGGGCCACATCTAATCAGTTGAAGGCCTGAACAGAACAAAAGCCAGACCTGCCCAGAGCAAGAGGGAATTGTGCCCAGAAAGGGCCTTCAGACTTTAATTGTGACATCAACTCTACCCTGAGTCTCCAGCCTGCCAGCCTACCCTGAAGATTTTAAACTTGACAGTCTCTGTAATTCCATGAGCTAGTCCATTAAAATAAATCTGTCTCTTTATACACATGTTCTATTGGTTCTGTTTCTCTAGAGACCCTGACTAATACAGGGCCTCTCATGAAATTTCAGTCAAGGTACAGGCCAGGCCTACAGTCATCCAAAGGCAGCTAACTCACATAACAGAAAAGCTGGTGTTGGCTCTTGGTGGGACATGTTAGTTCCTTCTCACATGGGCTTCTCCACAGGCTCTTTGAATTCATGGTGTGGCAGCTGGCCTCCCCAAAAGCATATGATCTGAAAGAGGGAGAGCCAGGCAGAAACTGTCCTTTTTATGATCTGGCCTTGGAAGTCATATATAGATAGCATCATTCTGCCATATTCTATTCCTTAGAAACAAATCACTAAATCCAATCCATTTTCAAAGGGAGGGAAGGAAGTTCCACCTTTCGAAAGGAAAATCTCAAAGAATTAAAGGAAAAGATGGACAAAATGGATGAAGAGATGAGGAATCCCAGCAAAATAATGGAGACTATAAAAAATAACCAAATGGAAATGCTAGATTTACAAAATATATCTGAAATGAAAAATTCACTGGACAAGATTGAAAGCAGATTAGGCAATGGCAGAAGAAAGTGTCAATGATCATGAATATAAATGAACAGAAATTATCCATCTGAATAAGACTGAAAAAAAATGTAAGAGAGTCCCAGTGACCTATGAAACAATATCAAAGTCCAACATACATATAGGATAAATAAAAGGAAAACTCCACAGAGGTACATCATAGTAAAACTGCTGAAAACAAAAAGATAAACATGATCTCTTAAAAACAACCAGAGGACAACCACTTAAGAAAATCCAACCCGTTTTCTATAGTTAAACATATAGTACCACATGACCCAGTTATTTCACTGGTAGGTATTTATCCAAAAGAAATGAAAACATGTCCACACAAAGAATTGAACATGAATGTTGACAGCAGCTTTATTTACAACAGTCTCAAAACAGAAACCACGCAATATCCATCAATAAGAGAATGGATAAATAATCTGTCATATGGCCATAAAAGGAAATACTACTCACCAGTAAAAAAATAACATTGATAAATGCCAAAACAATTATGCTGAAGAAGACAGTCCAAAATAATTCATACTGTATGATCCTACTTATGAAATTCAAAATTATAATGGCAAAGATCAGATCAGTGGTTGCCTGAGGTAGAAGGTGTTGGGAAGAAAGAAGAACAGACAAAGGCACACAAGAAATTCTATCATAATGAAAGATATGTTCTGTACCCTGACTGGGGTATGGTTTCACGCTGTATACAACTGTCAACATCATCACATTGTAAGTGGATAAAGTTTATTACATATAAATCATTCTTTGATAAAGCTGATTTTGAAAAACAATAGCCAGGAGGGAAAAACACATTATATATACAATGAGATGAATGAAAGCTAACCTCACAGCAAAAAGCAGTGGAGGCCAGAAGATGACAAAATGATATCCTCATAAGTAATGAAAGAAAAAACAAAACAAAAAAAC
This sequence comes from Lynx rufus, assembly GCF_022079265.1. Lineage (NCBI taxonomy): Eukaryota > Metazoa > Chordata > Mammalia > Carnivora > Felidae > Lynx > Lynx rufus. The sequence continues at coordinate 9,455,998 of NW_025814823.1, forward strand.
TTCCCAACCCAGAATTATTTATCGATCAAGAATATCCTTCAGAAATAAGGGTGAAATAAAGACATTTCAGATAACAAAAACTGAACTTGATGCTGGCACACCTTAAACCAGAAGAAATGTTACAGAAAGTTTTCCAGACAAATGGGAGATAGACCCAGATGAAAATCTGGACCTTAAAAAAGAAAAGCAGAGCAGCGGGGGTGTTAAATATGTAGGTAAATGAAAAACACTACTTTTTTGTGCTCCTCTTAAGTTTAAACTGACAATTTAAATCTCATTATATTGTGGGATCTACAATGAATGTAGGTGTAAAATACATGACAAAACAGCACAAAGGCAGAGGGAGGCAAACAGTTATTATATTTTACATGAAGTGGTACAGTATTAGCTTTAAATTGACTGTGAGAAGTTACAGGTACATATTATAATCCCTAGATTAACTGCTAAAAAAATAGGTACAGGTAAAGAAATCCAATAAAGGAATTAAAGTGTATAAAAAAATCAATTATCAAAAGAAATTAGGAAAAGAGGTACAGAGAAACAAACAAAATGGCACACTTAAACATAACCATATCAATAATTACATTATACTTAAATGGACTAAATACTCCAATTAAAAAACAGAGACAAACTAGATAAATAGCAAGACACAACTATATGCTGTCTACAAGAACTACACTGTAAAAATAAGGACAGGGTGAAAATTAAAAAAGAAAGCAGATATATCATACAAACAGTAAGCAGAAGAAAGATGGTGAGGCTGTATTAATATCAAAGTAAACATCAAGCTGGGGTGTCTGGGGGGCTCAGTTGGTTAAGCATCCAACTTGATTCAGGTCATAATCTCACGGTTTGTGAGTTCAAGCCCTGCATCGGGTTCTCGCTGTCAGCATAGAACCCACTTCGAATCCTCTGTCTCCCTCTCTCTCTCTGCCCCTCCCTTGCTCACTCTCTTTCTCAAAAATAAACATTAAAAAAAAAGTTAACATCAAGCCAAAGAGGATGTAACCAGAGACAGAGATATTTTATAACGGTAGAAAGACAAAGAAGGTATAACAACGATAACTATCTATGTACCTAATGACAGAACTTCAAAATGCATAAAGCAAAAATTGAGAGAATTAGGGCAAACAGTTATAAACAAATTCACAATCATATTTGAAAAGTTTAACAACCCATTCTCAGTAATTGATAAAAAAAAAAAAACTAGAGTAAAAACGTCAGTAAGAATCTAGAAGATTTGAACAATACTATCACACTAACTTGATCTGACCAACAATTACAGAATATTGTAATCAACAAACACAGAACAACATTCTATTTAATCGCAACTAAAACATGTCACCAAGAAAGACTATATGTTGAATTATAAAATAAATTCAATACAATTTAAAAATTGACATTCTACAGAGTAGTTCTTGACTATAATGGAATTGAATTAAAAATCAACAAGAAGATATCTAGAGAATCCTCACATATTTGGACAGTAAACCACAAACTTCTAAATAACCCAAGAGTCAAAGAAAAAAAAAACAACAACAAAAAAGGAAAATTAGAAAATATTTCTAACTGAATAAAGAAAATATGCTATAGCAAAATCTGTGGGATAAAGCCAAAGTGGTGCACAAAGAGAAATTTATAGCTGTAAATATGTATACTAAAAAAAGAAGAAAGGTTTAAAATCAATAGCATAAATTTCTACCTTTGGAAAGAGAAAATTAAAGTACAATGGAGAAATGATAAAAATAAGAGAAAAAAATCAATGACATAGGAAACAGAAAAATTTCAAAGCAAAATATTGAGTTTTTAAAAGATTAATAACATTGATAAATCTCTAGAGCAAGATGATCAAGAACAATAGAGATAAAACACAAATGACCCATTTTAGGAATGAAAACTGAGCCATTACTATAGACCCTACAGACAATAAAAGGAAAATTAGGTGTACAGATTTGTATTATGTCAACTTAAGCAAAGCTGTAATTTCATTTCCTAGAATTCTCCTCACTGAATAGTTCTGATTCAGTGTGCACCACATAAGTCATTATGGGTGAAATTTAAAAGGCAGAAATGAATCAACTCAGAAAATTAGTTCAGAATATGAAGTGAAGATGGACCACAGATTTAACTATAGTTTCTAAAAGAAAAATAGGAGAAAACCTTTGCCCCTTGGAGTAAACAAAGATTTCTTAAGACACAAAAAGTGCTATCTGTAAAGGAAAAGCTTAACAAGAAGACCATCAAAATTAAAGCTTTTCCGGGGTACCTGGGTGGCTCATTCAATGAAGTGCCCAGCTCTTTGTTTTAGCTCAGGTCATGATCTCACGGTTCACGGGTTCAAGCTCCGCATTGGGCTCTGCGATGATAGTGCAGAGACTGCTTGGGATCCTCTCTCTCCCTTTCTCTCTCTCTGCCCCTGCCCTGCTCATTCTCTCTCTCTCTCTCAAAATAAACAAATAGGGGTGCCTGGGTGGCTCAGTCAGTTAAGCATCTGACTCTTGGTTTCTGCTCAGGTCATGATCTCACAGTTTTTGAGTTTGAGCCCCGCACTGGGCTCAGAGCTAATGGTGCAGAGCCTGCTCGGGATTCTCTCTCTCTCCCTGTCTCTGCCCCTCCCCTGATCGTGCTCTCTCTCTCCTTCTCTCTCTCTCTCTCAAAATAAATAAACTTAAATAACTAATTAAAACTTTCCTTATCAATAGACACCATAAAGAAAATTGAAAGGCAAACCAAACTGGAAGAAAATGTTCATGATGTGTGTATCTGATAAAGAACTACACAGCATTAATAGAACAACAAATAAACCAATTAAAAACTGAGCAAAGGACTTGAAAAGACACTGCACAAAAGATACACCAATGACCAACAGGCCCATGAAAAGGCACTCCACATTATGAGTCATTAGAGAAACACAAATTAAAACCATAATTAGAGTATTTCAGACTTGTTAGGAGGACTAAAATTAAAATACCGACCATACCAAATGTTGGCAAGGATGTGGAAATACTGGAATTCTCGTTGGTTGATGGTGAAAGAGTAAAATGGTACAACCACTTGGGAAAAGTTTGAGTATTATAAAGTTAAACATATACATATCTACCCTAGGACCCACCTGTTCTATTCTTAGCTATAGTACCCAACAGAATCCAGAACACTCATCCACAAAAAGATTTGCACAAGAATTATTTACACCTTCATTCATAATAGCTCTAAACTAGACATAACTCAAATGTTCAACCAAAAAAGGAATACATAAATTGTGGCATAATCATATCAGGAATATACCAATACACGTAACCACATGGATGAATCTCAAAACATTATGGTGCCTGAAAGTAACAGACACACAAGAGTACATACATATTACGATTCCATTCATGTGAACTTTAATAATAGGTAAAATTCATCTATGGTGACAAAAACCAGGAAAGGTAATGCCAATTAAGGGTTTGAATTAACTGGTAGGGGGCACATAGAAACTTCCTGGGTGCAGAAATATCCTACATCTTCAGTAGGGTACCGATTAAACGGGAAGATTCATTTGTCAAAACTCACCAGAATACACACTTAAGATTTAAATTTTATCTCAATTTTATGTAAATTTTATTTCAATATAAAAAGAAAAAAATTCACTTATGAAAATTTCAACAGTCTTCAATAGGATGAAATTATATTTTTCGGAGCAGCATATTTTGAAGCAAATCCCAAGAGAACTTTATTTTTAATCACTTAAGATTTAATGAGGACTGTAAAAGTAAAAATTCAGGGGCGCCTGGGTGGCTCAGCTGGTTAAGCGTCCAACTCCGGCTCAGGTCCTGATCTCAGTGAGTGAGTTTGAGCCCCACACTGGGCTCTCTATTATCAGCTCGGAGTCCACTTCAGATCCTCTGTCCCCCTCTATCTCTCCCCCTCCGCCCCCCCCCTTGCATGTGCATGCAAACTCTCTCTCAAAAATTAACATTCAAAAAAAAAAGTAAAAATTTAGATATCCTATCAAATTTATTAACACGAATACTGCTCTGAAATGTAAGGAGCTCAAAAGAGAACTACTGTGGCCTCTCTTTCCACTTAAGACCAACTGGTTTTGTGATACTACAACCTTTAAGTAGAATGCCAATGGACTAAATTCTTACGTAAATGGAAAAAGGTAACAGGAAGTAAAATAAAAAAATATATATAGTAAAAGGAAGGCATCATACCTGTTGGGAGAGGTATATATATCCTTTTTTCTAATCTCCTTCTCAAAGCTTCATCAATGTCCCATGGGAAATTAGTAGCAGCCAATACCATAACCATTTTGGAAGGATCATCATTCTCTAAAGCTCCTCCAACTCCTATAAATGGTAAGGGCAAAAGAAGGAGTTTTTCTTACTGTTCCTTATTCTTTCATTCAACTCACATCTCTAAGCATCAGCCACAGGCTTCGTCATAGGCTCAATGACGAAAATAATGCAGTCCTTCTGACCTCTGTATGGTGGCAGAACCAGACACATCAACAGATAACTACAAAACAAGGAGGTAACGATTTACATCATCTAATCCAATAAGAAAAATATTTTTTTTCTGTAAGAAAATGAATATAGATTTAATTTGCTCTGAAAAGAAAAGGCATGGGAGATTATGCTGTTTTCTTCCTTATTTTTTTAAATCATGAAGTTCCTCAAAAAAAATTTTATTTTAGTTGTCAGTCTAATTTATTTTCTCAAGAATAAAAAGGTTCACATCTACTAATGTACTAGCATGCAATCATAACATTTGTTGCAGGTTATATACGGCAACAATTTTATCCTTCAAACTTCTAAGTGACTTGTTAAAAATCAACAAGAAATTTGAGAATAAACCTAATAATCAGTCACTACTGAAAACAGCATTTCTTTTCATACCAAACAAAATGTATGCACATTGAGTCTACTTTTTCAGAATTAAAATTTTAGAATAAGAAGCTTCAGATTACACAATGGCAACTCTGGAAAATGTTCAGTGAAAAAAAAAAAAAAACATCAAATACTCCACAAAGTTTATTGATAAGAGTTTCTAGTTGTAGCCTGGCATAACAAAGTAGAGAATTTATTTTTTTTTAATTTTTTTTAATGTTTATTTCTTTTTGAGAGAGAGAGAGAAAGACACGTCAGTGGGGAGGGGCAGAGGGAGAGGGAGACACAGAATCTGAAGCAGGCTCCCGGCTCCGAGCTGTCAGCACAAAGTCCAATGCAGGGCTCCAACCCACGTACCATGAGATCGTGACCTGAGCAGAAGTCAGACATTTAACCGAATGAGCCACCCAGGCGCCCCACAAAGTAGTGAATTTAAAGCAACCCAGTTCAATACGGTATTTTCTTAATAAATTATTACTAAACTCCTGATTCAACCATTGCCACAAAGAATCAAGCTCTCCAGGCTGCCTGTGTGGCTTAGTTGTTAAGTATCTGACTTTGACTCAGGTTATGATCTCATAGTTTGTGAGTTCGAGCCCCACACTGGGTGAGCTCAAGACCTGCTTGGGTAGCCCCGCTTCTCTCTCTCTTCTTCTCCCTCTATCTTTCTATCTGCCCCTCCTGGGATTTTCTCTCTGCCCTTCACTCACTTGTGCCCTTTCTCTCTTTCTCTCTCTTTCTCTCACTCTCTCTTTCTCTCTCTCTCTCTCAAAAAAAAAAAAAAAGAAAGAAAGAAAAAGTAATCAAGCTATCCAACTAACAAGCAACAGAACTGTAGTCACAAATACCCCTCGATGAAATTCAGCTAAATTTATATTCAGTGATATTTTTAAAACATCTAATAGGTTTCCTCTAGATCCCTCCCCAAAAATATAACATACTCACTCTTTTCTTTCATACTTCAGCAGAAATTAAAATGATAAACATTTTGAGGGGAGGACTTGTACTACATTGTTTTATGTATCTTACAGTGCCTGGCACCATATAGAACACACACTACAAGTATTCAGTAAGTATCTATAGCTGGTGTATAACCTTATTTGTTTTGAAACAGCACATTCTGGATATTAACACATTTTACATATACCACACAACTACCAGAATAATAAACCTCTAAAAGAAGGCTCTGGCCCATCACTCTCTTCCTTCAATGACATTCCTTTGTCTGAAAAACTTCTGCCAAAGCTTCAAAGCCCAACTCAGCTATTCCCTTCCATGATTCCCTTAGTCTGGGTGGCACCTTTCCTACTGTGTTTTCACTACACCCAGAGGTCAGTTCTACCACACAACTTATAATGTATTGTTAAGTTGCCTGCTTCCCAACTAGACCAGTGGTTCTACTTTCTGGTTTCATGCTCCTTTTATTTTTTTTTAAGTTTATTTATTTAGTTTGAGACAGAGAGAGAGAGAGAGGGAGAGAGAGAGAATCCCAAGCAGGCTCCGAGCTGTCAGCACAGAGCCTGCCCGACGCAGGGCTCGAACCCATGAACCGTGAGATCACGATCTGAGCTGAAATCGAGAGTCAGACATTTAACCAACTGCGCCACCCAGGTGCCCCTCAGGCTCCTTTTACACTCTTAAAAATTATTGAGCTCCAAAGAGCTTTTGTCTGTGTGTAATGTAACTATCAATATTTAGCATGAGAAATTAAAATGGAGAATTTTTAAAAATATTAATTCATTTTAATATAATAATGAATCTATTATTTGTTAATGTAAATAACATTTTATGAAAAATAACTATGATTTTCAAAACCAAAAAGAAACCAGTAAGAAGAGTGGCATTTTCTTACATTTTTGTAAATCTCTTTAATGTCTGACTCAACAGAGAACAGCTGGATTCTCATATCTGCTTCTGCTTTCCATCTATTATGACATCCGAAATGTCTTGTAGTCTCTGAAAAACTACACTGTATTCTCGGGGAGAGAATGAGAATCAGAAAGAGTAAATAACGTCTTGATATTATCATGAAAATAGTTTAGCCTTTGCAGACCTTTTCAAAGGGTCTTAAAGGGGTCCTGGGGCCCCGGACCACCTCTCCGGAACCTCTGCTCTTAATAGTTAAGTCCTTGCAGACCATGACGTTCCTTTTCTTTGTAACTTCAGAACCTGAAATGGTACGTGATTCATGACAGGTATGCAAGAAGTGCTTTTCCTGAGTGCACGAACAAATGGGGGGGGATGAACAAATGATCACAAATAAATTCAGGCTGCCTTCTAGTCCCTTCCCTGACAATTTCCACAATATGAATCTCCACAAAATTCAAAAAGGAAATATAATGGTTGGGTGACAGTAATTAAACATCAATTACCATCCATCTGAATGAGTAGTTCAGACTTGACTCTGCGACTTGCCTCGTGTTCATCAGAGGTTCCTCTTCGACTGCAGATGGAATCTATCTCATCAATGAAGATTGTGGTGGGTGCATAAAATCTAGCCTTTGTGAAAAATATTTTAAAGAAACCATTTAATGAGCTCATAAAATAATCTGATTTTTTTAATGCCATTTCCTCCTCCTAAGGAAATGGTAAAAACAAAAAGAGCAGAAATTTTGCACTGCTTTAATGTCACCATGTGGTTACCAACAGCGATTAAATCATTTATATCACATAAAGGAAATTTCTAAAAATAAAAGCTATATGGTTGGTGAAGGTAGCTGACATACATGGGGATTCATAATACTATTATTTATACTTTCTGTATTTGAAAATTTCCAAAATACAAATCTTTTTAAAGACAAATTACCAATCACCATCCTCAAACATACATACTTTCTTAAATAACTACCGCAAATCCCTTATGAAAAAGGAACAAACGTCAATGATAGATCAATTTGATTTTTAAAATATACATTACAAAATACTCTGCTCAACCAGCTCATTAGAAATACAGAAATATCAAACATACACAACTCCAACGTGTCTTCAACCCTCACTGGAAAGGATGCTGAAGGGCCTTCTCTTATGTCAGAGAGGAAAACACACATCAACTACTCCACAAAACCCACTACCCCATATCTTACTCATGGGTCAAGAACTGTTCAACTGTAAGTCCATTTGCCCTTTGAAAAACAGATCCCCAGGTGAATGGATCTAGATTTACAGGGATATCATTTGTCTACACAAACAGTACTTTGAAATCTGAATATATAGATCATCACTCACCATTTCAAACAACAGACGGACTAACTTCTCAGATTCACCTCTATATTTAGATGTCAATGTAGAAGAGGAAACATTGAAGAATGTTGTGCCACATTCGGTGGCAACAGCTTTAGCTAGCATAGTCTTCCCAGTGCCGGGGGGTCCAACCATCAGTACGCCCTGAAATTTCAAAAGATGTATTTAAATGTTTTATCAGATTAAAATACATTCTTATAAAGTATCATCAGCTATTGGCATACATAAAAATCCCCATCAAAAGGTAAACCCAATTATCACAGTGAAATCATGGTGCATTTGATATGAGTATCATTTTACAGAGTAAGAAAAAATGAAGACTGATTTCATAAAATGTCTCGAATCAGAGGTAGTCAGAAATGGGTGTTACAACAAAAGGCCCAGACAAGAAGAAATCTTCTGATACATTTCGAAAGAACCTACCCAGGGGCACCTGGGTGGCTCAGTTGGTTAAGCGTTCAACTCTTGGTTTCGGCTCAGGTTATGATCTCACGGTTCATGAGTTTGAGCCACACTCTGGGCTCTGTGCTGTCAGTGTGGAGTCTGCTTGGGTTTCTCTCTCTCTTAGTCTCTCTCTGGTCCTCCCCCACTCATACTCTCACTCTCAAAATAAACAAATAAATTAAAAAAAAAAAAAAAAAGAACCGACCCAATTTTCTTAAACCTGGAAGAAGATACGTATGTATAGTCTTGAGCACTGCTTAAGAATGACTGCTCTATTTAAACATAAAATAAAACCTTTTCTACCACATCTAGTAGAATTACATATTCCTTGCCCTCCTAAGGGACAAAACCAATCTTCCACAATACATAATACACAGTTTTTAATCAAAACTAGATCTACTTATCAGTTAGTAAGGTAACTGAAATCTAGTGGCAATTCAAGCATAACCAATTTAGCTAGCATTTCGTCAGCTTAATGTGCTAGACAATAGTTTACATACGGTAGTGTTACCGATGGAAGAGCCACTAAATATAACAGACTCAAAACTACATTTTAGTTACTTAATACCTTTGAAAACAAAACTATTCTGTAAAAATAAATCAATAAGGAGTAAAAATTATTCAAGAACACCAATCCTTTAGTGTTGAAGACTACTGGATTTTCAGATACTTCCTATTTTCTTCTGACACTTTTAATGGGAGTGCAGATATATAGGTGACGTTACATTTCTTTTGTATAATAGTGGATGATCTTAATAATTCCTTCCCATTTATTTGGCTTAATAAGCTTCTGGGGATTTACATTTTGAAAACTATGTGCACATAAAAGTTTCAGAAATTTAGAAACTGTCCAAATTCTTTTCTAGTGTAAAAATTAAGAAAAGGAAAACTCTTTTAAAATAGAGCCTGGAGGCCAGAAGGGGGAGCTCTCACACCCTACAACCCCTAGTCGATTGCAGACCCAAGGGGAAGAGATCGGTCTTGCAAGTCTATGCTACCTTAGCTACTTTACCACCCCAGCAGGAGGAAGAAAGGTTTTTCTACTCCCCTGGCAACAGTCCAGCCAATGAAAGAGTGTCATAACCCAGCGAATGAAAAACCACTATACTTTAACCTTACACTTTGCTCCAATAGATTTTCCTTTTTTTTTTTTTTAATGTTTATTTATTTCGACAGAGAGAGAAGCAGCAGTGTGGAAGGGGTGCAGGGAGAGAGAGAGAGTGAGAGCGAGGGAGAATCCCAAGCAGGCTTCCTGCTGTCAGTGCAGAGGCCAACTCAGTACTCTAAATCAAGAGTCCGACAGTCAGATACTTAGCTGACTGAGCCACCCAGGAGCCCCTCCAGTACACTTTTTCTTTGCAACAGGCCTCCCAATTTCTCCTTTCCTCTATAAAAGGGTGTTCCTCTCCTTTGTTCTCCAGTCTTGCCTATGGTTCTGCCATAGCTTGCTTGTCCTAAATTGCAATTCTCTGCTATTCCTAAATAAACCCAGTTTTTGCTGATAAAGTAAGTGAGTTTTATTTTTCAGGTTAACACAGCTATAGAATTCAGACACCCAGAAAGAGCAGAGGTCACTAGGATTTAAAACACTACTTTTGGGGCGCCTGGGTGGCGCAGTCGGTTAAACGTCCGACTTCAGCCAGGTCACGATCTTGCGGTCCGTGAGTTCGAGCCCCGCGTCAGGCTCTGGGCTGATGGCTCAGAGCCTGGAGCCTGTTTCAGATTCTGTGTCTCCCTCTCTCTGCCCCTCCCCCGTTCATGCTCTGTCTCTCTCTGTCCCAAAAATAAATAAACGTTAAAAAACTTTAAAAAAAAAAAATAAAACACTACTTTTATAAAAAGTATTTTGCTTTGCAAGGAGCCTTTAACGGTGCATGAGATTGGTATTTTGGCAACTGTAAAAACAACTAATATAGCACAGCTATAGCCAAATTCATTATTTCTTTTTCTAATGTCCCCTTTGAATGCCCTTCTCAGTTCCTGTAATGTCCTTCAATGGGGCCACCTCCAACAGGAGCTAATTTCCAAAATTAGCATCTGTACATAGATAGATTCACACAGTACAGTATTTATAAACGTCAGCTCCTCTTTCAATTATCTCCTCGGTTTCCTGTATCTCCTTCTCTATCGGCTCCTTCCCTCAGTATATAAGCAGATTTAAATCTGTCCTGTTAACAAAAAATCCTTCACTCGACCCTACATATCCTCTAGCTACTATTCACCTCGCCTTCCCTTCTCAGCCAACCTTCTTAAAGAAATGGTATGTGTTTACTATTTTTTCTTTATGAGCTACAATCCGCCTTCCGCCTCCACTAATTCACTAAAACTGCCTAATTTACTAATGCCAGGGTCATTTTTCAACTTCTGTCGTTTCTCCTTCTCTCTGTCCATTGACGGTGCTGATACCTAACGGTCATTCCCTCTTCCTGAAACGCTTTCTCCCTGGGTTAATTCTATGACCCTCTTCCTTCCCTGAGACTCCTCCTACTTGGGACTCTGTTCAGTGCCTTTCGGGTCTCCTCTTCCTCTGCCCTTTACATTCTCAAAGCGATTCCAAGCCTTTTGCTCTTTTCCCTTTATAGACCTCCTTGAACCATCTCATCCACATGCATATTCTCACTATTTTAATTTAAATCCAAACTCTGTCCTAAGCTCCACACCTCTATTTCCAATTACTTGCTGAGTATTTACCTAAACATATTTTGTTTCTATTTAAACCTGCACCTCTTCTCAATTTCCAGTATCAGTTTATAGTATGCATGCTGTATAATAAAGAATTTGGCTGTTTTTTCCCCCCAGTTCCTGGGAGGTGGAGACCACAAATCCTCGGAATTTCCAAAGTGACAGGAGTGTCTTTGTCGTTTCATTTGAATCCTGAAATTTTATGTTAATGTGGTGACTCATGGTAGGCCCCTATATAGTTTATGCTAATGAGATAATTCAGATGGTAGCTGGCCTTGCCAGAAAAACCAACCATAGGATCAGAGCGTTAGGACTTTGAGCCAACTTTGGCTTGAGTGATGTCAACCAGACCTCTAGAGAAAGGAGACTGGAGACTGAGACACGTGGGCAGTGATTCAATCAATCCCAGCTATGTAATGAAACCCCAATAAAAACGCTCCACAGTGAAGCTTGAGTGCGCTTCCTTGCTGGCAGGACTCTATGTGTTGTCACACACCCATGTGCTAGGAGGGCAAAGCAACCTGACTCTATGGACAAAAAAACAACAGCAGCTTCGCTTCCGGCATCCTCCTGATCTTGCCCCTATGCGCTTCTTCCCTTGGCTAGTCCCGATTTGCCTCCATTTGCTATGATAAAAATTGTGATTGTAAGTACAGTGCTTTCCTAAGGTCTGTGAGTCATTCTAGAGAATTGCCAAATCTAAGGGGATAGTAAGAACCCCCAAATTTATAGCCAGCTGGCCAGAAGTGAAGGAGACCTGGGGACGCCCAAGTAGGCAGCTGGCATCTGAAGTGAGGACAGTCCCACGGACAAGTGCCTTCAACCTATGAGGTTTGGCCCAAAGTAGCTGGTGTCCCAAGTAACTGCACGCTCCTTCAATTAAGCCTGGAATTTGGGGGTCATACACCTTGTCCCTCTTCCTCATCCCTATAAACTATTAGTCATATCTTTTATGTATCTCATAAATCCACCCATTGTTCACTGGCCAAATAACAAATGCCTTTGTTCAGGTCCTCACTGTTCAGCTCGACTGGTGCAACATCTTCTTAATCAGATTCCTCATCTATGCCCATCTCCAGTCCATCCTCCATACTTCTGGTCAAGGTGATCTTTCTACGTTTGCAAATCACCCTCCTGCTAAAGACTTACAGAGCTTGGGGCGCCCGGGTGACTCAGTCGGTTAAGCCTCCAACTCTTGATTTCGGCTCGGGTCACGATCCCACAGTTTTTGAGTTCAAGCCCTTCGTCAGGCTCCACGCTGACAGCACTGAGTCCACTTGGGATTCTCTCTCCCTCTCTCTCTGCCCCTCCCCCCCTGCTTGCTCTCTTTCTCTCAAAATCAATAAGAAAACTTTATAAAAAAAAGATTTACAGGGCTCATCGTGATAGGTGGGTGTATGCCTACTATTCCTGCTGTCTTAAAGCTCTTTTTTTTTTTTTAACGTTTTTTTATTTATTTTTGCGACAGAGAGAGACAGAGCATGAACGGGGGAGGGTCACAGAGAGGGAGACACAGAATCTGAAACAGGCTCCAGGCTCCGAGCGGTCAGCACAGATCCCGACGCGGGGCTCGAACTCACGGACCGCGAGATCATGACCTGACCCGAAGTCGGCCACTTAACCGACTGAGCCACCCAGGCGCCCCTTAAACCTCCTTTAAATACCTACTTTTAAATACCTACTTTTCTCTCTTTTAAATATCGTTTTAACAGTTACAATAAAAAGGGAATATACAGTAATATGTTACCAAAATTTGGTAGATTTGTAACAGTCCACAAAAGTTTTTAAATTGTAGAAGACAATCAAAATGCTATGGGTATTCCAAGCTATTTGTGTAAACACACAATTTCTCCTCTTCTTTACTGTAAGGCATGTCCAAAGAGAAAGAGATATTGAGAAGAGAAACAGACCTTCCTACGTCATTCAGAAGGGCAAAGTAAGATCATGGTTTTATTTCACTCCACCAGTCAGATTTGCCTGTGACTAAGACCAAACAAAGTTCCAGGCAGCCATTGTCAGAAGGTTCTTTTTTAAGATGCCAAATAAAAGCAACGGACTTGGGAACTAGCCCTGGGCAGACTTTTTAATCTGAAGTAGAGGGCATGTCTTAGAATTATACCATGCTTAACTGAAGTGACCAAAATTATTAACAGTGAGAAACACGTCAACTTTTAGAAAGGCATTTATTTGATCAAACACTTATTCTATGAGATTCCCTGCTGTTTAGGGGCACCTGGCTGGCTCTGTTGGGAGAGCATGTGACTCCTGACCTTGAGGTCGTTGAGTCTGAGCCCCAGGTGAGGTGTACAGATTACCAAATAAATAAATAGACTCTTTAATTTGCTTCTTAATTTTTTTATCTACAGAAACAGACATCTAGAAAATTCTTAAAGCTAATCCCTAGCTTGGCAAACCTGAGGGGCGTGACTTAACTGAAGACGGTAATTTCAACACTCTGTCCCTCTCTTGCCATGCAGAGGCAACACACCTCAACTACAAATTCAAATCCAGGTATTTAGGGGGTACACAAACCTTTTACTCACTGTGCTAACAAACACATAAAGAAACCACAATGGTGTCTTTCATTATCACATAAGCCACACTTTTATACCTATTTTATTTTAATACATGCTCACCTTCCACGGCCTTCTAATCCCTTTGAAAAAGTCAGGCATCCACATTGGCAGAACAACAGCTTCCCTGAGCAACTTCTTAGCTTCTTCCAAATCTGCTATGTCATCCCTTTGCAACGACAGCAAAGTTTCGTGTTTATTCAAGGACACCTCTGACTTTTGGGCAATACTAATTCTTTTAAATTTTTTATTTATGAAGTTATTATTACATTAAGAACATGATTTAATTAATACTGCATAAAATGATCAGTGAAAACATATGGCAGTTATTAATTAGGACATGTTATTCAATTAACAACCTTCATCAGTTATGGCAACATCAAATTAACATGTAAAATGTCTTGGTTATATTTTGAAAGAATTGTCCTGTCAATCCTACACACTCATATATTAGGCATGAAGTCACAGTCAGGAAGATTAATGGATAATAAGAAAAGACTCACACCAGGCCACCCAATAACGTGCTTTCTCTGCTACTTTAATTTAAGAACTTAAAAGACTAACCAATGAATGCTAGGATTCCTGGATACGATGTCTCTCTCAAGAGTTTCTACCAGATCCTTATCATAGCCCGCACCATCAAATTTGGGAATTTCACCATCACTTGCACCGTCTTGCATATTCTTCCTTCCCTGGAGACAGATATAAAAACAGTACTGTTCAATAACAAAAGATCATTTTAGGGGCGGCTGGGTGGCTCAGTTGGTTGAACGTCCAACTCTAGATTTTGGCTCAGGTCATGATCTCACGGTTTGTGGGATCGAGCCCCGCCTTGGGCTCTGTGCCAACAACTCAGAGCCTGCTTGCGCTTCCCTCTCTCTTTCTCTCTGCCCCCTCCTGACACATGCACTCTTTCTCTCAAAATAAATAAACATTTTTTAAAAACACACAAAAAAAGATAATTTTAATTAACATCACTGAGTTTCAAAATATAATGTAATCATTTTAAATAATTTGTTTGTTATTTTAAGATAGTGTTTTCTGATTACCCAAATGCTACCCTTCCTTGTTCATTTCCTCAGAAACAGATGAATTGGCCAACTTTATTATCCACTCCTTCAAATTTACATCCGTGGACGGACAGTTGCAAGTAAGACTAAAATGACCCTTGCTAGATATTTCTGAATTTGTGGATGCAGGGAATTTCCACCACCACCAGAGAATACACAGACTATTAATGCAGAGGAGAAAACAACCTTAATTCACTGAGAACCTACTACATGCCAATGAATCTCACATATAACTATCTCATTTAATACTCACAACAAGGTAGGTATTATTATCCTTATTTTTACAAATGAGGACCTAGGACTCAGGTGAAATAACTTAATCACCCATAATTATTAAATGGCAGAGTAGAGATTTTAATGCATCTCTTCCTGACTCCCCGAACCCGTGCCCTTTGCACAACATCAGACCATCTCATGCCTAATGGAGTCAGCTTACAGCTTAAGAGCTTTACAAACTATGACATCCTTCAAAGCAACCAAGAAGAGGCTGCATATAGGGAAAGAGTTGGGACTCTGAACTGCTTCTTACAAAGCCTTTTCCCTGTTACTCTAAGCGCCCCTCAGGATTCAGGGGTTTCTTCCTAGTAAGGTCCTTGGACCACATCATAAAGTCATTGTAGTGATAATGGTAAAAGGACCTTTTTAAGTGGTGCTATTAAGACCACTAAAGCAATATACTTTACCCCAATTCTTCATTTAATAATATGGTGGCTTTAAAAAAAGAATTACATGCTCTGTTTTCTATGGGGTTCTGCCAAGATTTACTCAGCTTTGAAGAGCTTGAAATGAAATGTGCTCAGTTGCTAGAGATAGTTCAACCAATGGAACGACGTCAGAGGACAGAGCCAAATACTTCCCCAGAGCTTCAGCCCCACAGTTACTGTCTAATACAAAAACGAAAGGGAAAGTAGTCAAAAAATGAGTCAATATCCTAAGCTTAAATCTGAAGGGAGAGAACAGCAATGAACCCCTCCTACCACACTTCATCTGAGATACACCATAGGCTTGACCATAAGTGCCGACAGGGGACTAAATGGCTCCCTTTGGGCAAATGCTCTAGTTCATTAAGCCACTAGGTAAATGACCAAATAGTGATCTTGGTAACTCGACCCAAAAAATGAATAATTTTCTGTTTCTAGGTAGCACAGTGCCACTATCAAGCTGAATTTTCAGAAAGATTCTTGTATTTCAGATGATAGATATTAATACTGACACTATGAAAAAGAGTAAATTTCGGGGCGCCTGGGTGGCTCAGTCAGTTAAGCATCCAATTTCAGCTCAGGTCATGATCCCACAGTTCATGAGTTCAAGCACTGCATGGGGCTCTGTGCTGACAGCTCAGAGCCTGGAGCCTGCTTCGGATTCTGTGTCTCCCTCTCTCTCCACCCCTCCCTCTCTTGTGCTCTGTCTCTGTCTCTCTCCCTCTCTCAAAAATAAATAAACATTAAAAAAAAAAGAGTAAATTTCTGGCATACCTACACAACAAACATTACATCTACAAATTTTAAATGAGCTCGGTCTAGAATCACATTTTATAATACAGGTAGGGCACAGTTACAAAGCCACATTCAAACAAATCACCAGAAACTAATCCCTTTAAAAACTCTTCTAGGGCTCAGTCTGTTGAGCATCCAGCTCTTGACTTCAGCTCAGGTCATGATCTCACAGTTTGTGGGTTCAAGCCCCGCATCCGGCTCCGCACTTGGGATTCTCTCTCTCTTCCCCTCCCCTGCTCGTGCTCTCTTTCTCTCTCAAAATAAATAAACTTAAAAAAAAAAACACCTCTTCTAGAAATAAATCAACTAAAGAATGCAACAGAAACTGATATATCTGAGACTTAAGTCTTGAAATGGCATCGTAATTTAAGACCTACCAAAAAATTACTATTAAAAAATGTAGGTAGACATCCATTTTAATATGAATGTCCAAGTGGTAGGAAAGACTTGATAAATACTACCAAGAGAAAGAAAAAGCTGTACACTTATCTGAAAGTAATAGAAATCAGAGGATTTTTAAGAATAATAAATACGTGAGCATCTGTCTAACACATTTCATTGTGCAGTAGGTTTTATCGGTGAATGCATATACACTATCTGCCCTCATTGAGCATCTAGTCTGGTAGGGGAAACAAGGAACAAGTAAACAAAACAAAAACACACATAATCATAAACTGCGAAATGCTACGAAAAATGTGGGTGGTCAGGGTGGCTAAAAGGTATTGAGCAAATAAAACAGATTGGAGAGGAAGGCAGGGGCCAACTCACCTAGGCCCCTGCAGGTCACAGTGAGGAGTTTGGATTTTATTCTAAGTGCACGGGGAAATTTCTGAAATGTGTTCAATAGGGAAGTAACAGGATCCGATTTACATTTTTAAATGATCCTCTGCCTACCATGTGGGAAAAGGATGGGGTGGAGGGAGGAGAAGCAGCAGAGAAAGAAAAGCTTCTATTACACTCCTCAAGGTCAAGCCTCTTAATTTGCAGAAGAGGAAATACAGGTGTAAGCCAGTCAAATGACCTGCCCTAGAATCCAAAGTTTATCAAAGGTAGAGATGAGATCTGAGTACAAATTAAGCAAAAAAGATTCTAGGAACTTTTACAAATCAAAATGGTGAGGTTATTAAAGAAAAAAATTAGGGAAACTAAAAGTAAATCATTTGGTTACATTGAGAAATCAACAAAATGGGTGACCATTATCCTTCAAAACAAATACCCAGCTAACCCGGAATAGGGATATCAAATATAAGTAACTGTAGTTTCAGTTCATGGGCTAGACTAACTGTAATACCTAAAAGGGACTGAGTTTTCAGGCAACTAAGATAACCTCACCCAAGATATTATTACCTGTACAGTTTATTAATGATAACAATACTAGCTGCAATAACACTGAAATGATCTTAGAATTCTTTGCTTAGATTTTCACATTAATTGACAAAGGTCAACACTAGCAAGAATCTGATATTTAGCATGAAGTCTAACAGCCCTTTTTCCTCAAAATATTTTAGTATCTTTTTGCTAACATCTCAATTACCCTTATCAAGAAAGATTTGTTAATGATCTTTCATTAGTATTGGCTCATCATTCTATTTGAAAAAAAAAATTAGGCTAGAATTAGCAACTAACCCAATATTAGATAGAGTCCATTAATAACACAGCTTGGCCTAAAGCACAAACAACGGTTTTTGCATTTTATTGTGCGCCTCCCCACAGGGGCAGATGAAGTGGAAGATGGTCAGTTACAGCTCTGAGTCTTGCGTTTCAGGTGACAAGTGAATTAGACCCAGAGAAGGATACCCAGGGTGAGAAAGGATTGAAAAACCACATCATATAGAGGAGAATCAAGGACACCAGAGACATTTAATGTAAAGAAGAAAACACTAACGGAGCCACATGACCAACTGACCTGTTCACCTCCATCTCCTCTATCTTATTCTAAAAGAAAGAACTGGGACCAATAGAAAGTGACAAAGGATATAAATTTCAGATCAGCAAAACAATTTTCTAACAATGGGTTCTGTCTAACAAAGGGGTCATTGCTCTTGTTAGGTGGTGAGCTACCCAACATCAGAATTACTAGCTAATTAGTAATAAAAAGCCACTGGCCCACAGTCCAAGTGATGTCTAAGTTCATCTCAACTGAGGTCAGCAACATCACGCCAGTAGTTTGGAATCGGTCATAGAAGTACTTATACTACAGAAATCAGCTGATGGTATAAATCGGGGCTTGATTGTTTTGTTAACAGTCTAGACTTAAGAAAATAAGGGGGGAATGTTAATGCAGGTGAAACTTAAAAGTATGTCATTTCCACAGTTGTTACTTCATAAATAGCGCAGAAATTAAGGAAATATTTTTCCGGTATCCGAAAACCATGATCCGATTCATCGAAGTTGCTCAAATACCTGATGAATGAATGAACTACCGACATACATTTCTATTGTTACACTTTCATCTTACTCGTTAATGAAAAAAAAAATACCACCCAACATTCATGTCAGAACTACATTTCTCTTCATCTGTTAACTGCAACCATAGGTTGGCCACAGATACAAGATTAGTAAAAATCAGCAGAGGCCTTGTGTGAGAGTCCATTAGCTCTACAAAATTTACAATAATAGTACTATATATTTTATGATTTGTAATGATGTGCTACACATCCTTAACATCAGATTTATAACAAATGTGTGAATGTGTATATACACACACATTTTCAGGAAACTAGTTACTGAACGTTTACCAGTACACTACTAGTTAGATGATCATCGTTCGTCAAATAGTACCCATATGATGGTATCCTTTTCTTCAAGGAAAAAAAAGTTTTCTTCAAGTCACTGTTCATCTGTACAAGGACCCATCAACAGCTCTCAATCCAGTTTATAACATCTCTCCACATCAGACATCCAGACATCCCTACACTTACTCAGGGATGATAAGGAAAGGAGTCAAAAAGGGTCATTTGTTACATGAAATTCAATGAAATAAAGTCATTGACATGTAATAATTTTAAATTAATTCTATTAATATAATTTACCATGCTTTATTCTGAATTCTATTTAAAAGCATATACAGCTTTAATCAGGAGATCATAATGGAAGCACTGCTCATTTCACTAAGAGTTAATTCACCATAGAGCCATAGTCTGAAAATACTTGAGAATCAGAGTTTTATGAATTAAACTTATTTTCGGTTGTAGTACAAAAACATTTCCTCTGCTACCTAATATTTTTAAACCATCTTTTTTCAATAAAAAAAATGCATTTATTATTTCTGCGTCTATTTCTATACCGACCCTAGGTTTAAACAGTTAAATAATAATACATCAAGGGGCACCTGGCCTGCTCAACTGGTGGAGCACGTGACTCTTGATCTCAGAGTTGTGGGCTTGAGCCCCCTGTTGGGTATAGAGATTACTCAGAAAAGATAAAAATCTTTAAAAAGAAATAATAATACATCGAACGTTCTCAGGTACATTCAAATAAGACTGACAAATATAGCTGTAAAGGTGAACTGATTCTTCTGACTCCCTCTCATCAATAAGAAAATAATCAGCGTGAGGTCAGGAGTCACACTTTATTAGAGTCTGTATTCCCAGTCCCTGCAAAGTATGACTAATACAAAGTACGCACACAATAAAGGTGTGTTAAGTAAACAGGGTAACAAACTGGCTTATGATGAGTCTGTGGACCTCAGGGAGAGAAAAACTGTAAGGGCTGAACAACAGATCACCACACACAGTGATGGTTACTGGTTAAAAACCAGTATTTTTAAGCTTGGACCTCACTGGAAACCTGTCAACAGTTTTTAAAAAAGAGCAGGGGGGGGTAGGGGGGGTGCTTAATCACTCAGAAAAGGAGCTGGAAAATCTTATAAAAGGCATCCGTGATACATTAAAATAAGACAGTAAGCGTTTTCAAACAAGAGGCTACATAGCATACCAATTAAAAGCCCAGGTGTTCAAAGAGTTCAACTCCTAGTTCCTGCACCAACTTGTGCAGGTGCGATGCTGGTGCCTCAATTTCTTCATATGTAGAACAGGGGAAATAATGCTGAGGTCACAGAAACTTATAGGAATTAAGTAAGCCACCATATATATAAAGCTTCAAACATCCAACGATACTGAGAATCTTGGGTGAGGTACAGAATTTCTCATGTCCTCACTTTTTTTTTTTTTACATCTATAAAGTTAAGTTAAGCATTGAAGTACAAATTCATCTGAGATCATGAGCTACTGTATACAAATATATAATTATATAATTTTTATACATATTCATGTAACTAAATACTTTTCCTCAAAATAATAGTGTCCTTACTATCGCCAATGCATTCTGAATTTTCTAGTCTACTCTCCTTTAAAAAAAAAAAAAAAGAAAAAAAAGCTGGTTGCAATACACAAAACTAATTTTAAAAAACCAACAGCACTGGGAACCAAAATATCTCTGAGGAGGCGTCCAATACAAGGTACTCATTTTCAAATTAGCTTTCAAAAGCAGTTTCACCTAAACTTCCTCGAACCCTATCACAGGTCTCAGTGAGTTTTAGGGACATGGTATTCTAATGGGTATTTGAGTGCTTACAATGATCATAACTGAACCACGTACGCTTTTCAAATACTAATAAACTTTGCATTCGTTTTTCTTAATTGTAGTCCCTTTTGTGTCCAGAGTGACTCAGAAGACATCTTTTATCTTCAAACAACTGTAGAGTTCTCTTTTTAAAAAAATAAAGGGCTTACTTTCCAGTGACATTCTGAGTACTTACATGTCAGTGAAAGAATAGGATTTAGAAAATTATTTGGAACTTTTTAAGAGAAAGACAATTTGCAATCTCCAGAAAAATCTGACATTCAACAAATGCTGCCTCATTGCTTTGTTCTTTGCTGACGAATCACATTAAAAATCAACATTTATTTAATTGTTCCGGGACTCTTTTCAAATCCAATCCATATTTTTAATCTAGTTTGGTAGGGATATTCCATAATATGAAAAAATCCTAAAATAAAGAGGAAAAAGATCTGTGACTTCACAAATTCCATTCCAAGCTCCATTCTGTAATCTATGACCTGGGGCTAGTTACTTCGGCTCTCTCCCTCGGTTTCTTCGGCTCTCTCCCTCGGTTTCTTCATTTGTAAAATGGGAAAAAGAGGACTACCTACTTCATGGGATGGTTTCATGGATTAATGTCTAATTGCTCTGAATGGTGCCCAGCAGGGAAGCATCCAAATAAACCAAGACCAAGGTTATTCTCTTGCGTTATGTGAAATTACGGTGAAAGCCTGGCATTTCCTCACACAGTTCTAAAAGTTTTCCTGAAAGCTACGAGCAGAGTGAGGGTTGGACTTTAGCCCCTACTTTATGTTCCAAAGTGCACGCCAGGGTTAACTGACAAAATGAAGAACAAGGAAAGAAACAAAAATGACAGATAACAGAGATTTTTAAGTATCCATTCAGACGGCTTTTGATAATGGGGGGAAAATTTCACCAGCAGGAACAATTAATTAATTTATTGGTGTCCCTCATGAATCCCAAAAAGGATCGGAGATGGAATCACTTACTGTTTTATGGTATAATAGCTCCGACAAATTATCAATGTAAAAATATCTAATTCCTTTGCTGTGTCCTAGCGAGGCAGACAAGTAGAATCTATCTCTGAATCTAGCTCATGAACAGAAATACTCCAAAAACACCGGTTGTATTCTACCAGACACAAGGCCTAGGAAGGTGGTCTGTGCAGAGTCCTTATCTACTAATTGAAATCATACATCATAAAAATATTCCAACACAGCATCTAATCTTTAAGGATAACAACTTGCTATTAGTAGTAAGTTATATTTTCATTATAAGTGTTCTGGTATCGACATGATGACATATCCTGAATCTCTAGCTAGGAAAATGTTCAACTTCTTGGTCGCAATTCAACAATCATCATCATTCATTTATGACGTCACAATGGAAATGGGAAACGCTATCGCTAAAAATCTAATTTTGTTTTCACTAAAACTAAAGCTAAAAGATGGGTCAGATCATCCTGGCTGGCTCCCTACTCTATAAGATTATCTTCAGCCCATGTTTCTAAAGTCCATTGTAAGGGCAGTACAGAATCACCACCTAGTACTATGTTTATTCACTGGGATGAATTTCCCAGATAAAGTAAATGCACACAGTGAACCCCAACCTAGGAAAATTCTCTCGTTAAGAGAAAAAAAACCGATATCCGCGTTAAGTCCTTCCCCTACAACTGTTTTCATTTATTGCTCATTTCAATTCAGAATACTTGTTCAAATATATTTTAATTTTTAAAACTTTATTTTGAGTGTTTCTCCCAAAGACCCATTTTACTAAAGATCTGTGTGTCTTTATTGAAATACACCTCTGAGGTTATTAGCATTGCGGGGTTCTGCTTAGATTGCAAAGACTGCTTGGGGTTCTGAATCAGACTTTTTTTTTTTCCACTCTCTTCCGTGTCAAAACCGGGGGTACCCTGAAAACCCGAAAGACATGATAATATTCACCAAAAGCCATGGGCCTCAAGTGAACGAGTTACAAAGAGAGTCTTGCCTTATCCTCTCTTCCTTTTGCTCTATAATCCTTGTCTCTACTGGTGGAGGGTTTTTCACTCTTCGATATAGGATGTGCTCGGCCCACCGGTCCCCGGGCTCCCGCTCCGGGCATTTCTTTCCTCAGAGGTCTTACTTCTCGATTGGGACGCCTTATCTGAGGTGGAGCTCTGACAGGAAAAAGATGAAAATGAAAATTAATCAAAGGCAAAAGTAGTTTGACGCTCTTGTAGTCAATAAAATTATTCAATCAAGAAGCCCTAAATCTCCATCGTTTCCCTTTTGCCAATGCATGGCTACAACTGTTAGATCAGTTCTTAAAAGTACTTTTCTGGGGGGGTAGGGGGAGCAATAGTGCTTTTCTATAAAATAGACTGGTTGATACAATTTTTAAGTACATATAAATGATATGTATAACAGCAGTTATTTTGTCAAAAATAACTATTAATCACCAATAGAGGGCAATACAGACTATTTCCATCTAACAATCTTAATAGTGTAATGGAAAGTCAATTACTTTATTCATTACTGTCTTAAACCCAAACTAAGTAACTTTTAAAAAAACGAAAGCATTTGAAACTAGTATCACATTGCATGTAAATTATACTTCAACTTTTACAAAAGCATTAAAAGCTGAAAGGACAGGAATTCAAAATACAACTATTCGTGCAGTTGACTCAATTTACTGATTTCAATCAAAATTGTTTCCTCTGCTTCTGTGCTGGAAAATCCACCATTTCATTCATCAAATTATAAGCAGTAGGGCTAAACAATGCAATTTTTCATATACAAATTCACTTTTGTGTGAAAATGTTATTCTTGCATCGAAGGTGCCAAAAATCACAGGACTGTTCAAATTACACAGGCCCCCAGATGTGAATGAAGAACTCAGAGCACCATGTATGGCAAAGGATGTTAACTAGACACATGGCAGCCCATTTCACAACATATAAAAATACTGAATCGTCAGGTTCTACACCCGACCCTAATGTTGCATGTCGATTATACCTCAATGTCTTTTAAGTTTTGACAACTATATAAAGGTAAGCATGTGCACCAAGTGACGCATTTTGTTCCCTGTAATGCAAAACACTTCCTCTTCAATAGCGAAACTCTAAGGTTTCTTAGCACAGTATTTAGCATCTCTCTTTGGGTGCTACGGGGACTCTATCCACTCTGTGCCTAATCTCTTGGTTCTTCTTCCTTGGACTGTCTCTGCTTCTGTTTTCCTATCTTTTCTCTCTCTACTGCTCTGCCTTCACTGGTAGCCCTTGAGATCCCATATGTGTATTCCTTTTTTTTTTTTACCCATATGCCATACCTATTATTATCCCTTTTCCAACTTCATGCTTTCAATTCATCCAACTCTTCATGGAGTCTCTCTCCCTGATATCAGAAGTGATACATGTATATAACTCAGAACCCAGCAACACGGAAAAACAGATGAAAAGCCAGGAAGGATGCCAACTTAAGGCAACAGAGGTAAAAAAAACAAAAAACAAAAAACAAAAAGCTGTTGACATAAGGCAGGTCTAATACAGCATCTTCAGACTGCTGGAATGAGACCGCCGCATGAAACTGCTGGGATAAGAGAAGCGAGGGCTCTTCGGTTATTACACACTGACATCTGAATCCTTGGAGCTGACTCAGCTCAATAATTATTTATTGACCACCTATTAGGAGGTATATAGCCACTAGTGTGCTAGGCCCCAGGAGGAGACAAAGATGAATGGGCAATCTTGTGAAAGACATCATGGAAAAGGAACTGGTTACAAGGCATTTTCAAATACAAAGATATTACTGCATTATCAGTTTAGGGCAAGCTTAGTCTCTTAAGCATCTGCCAACAAAGCAACACTGTGATGAGACGGATTTAAGACAACCAAAAACGTTACGCGCTCTGTTCCCGGCATTTCACTGCAACAACTATCTTTTTGACCGAGCGTTTGCTCCGTTTTGCTGAAGGAGCGGAAAGCAGCAGGGCAGCCCTTTACTGTGGGGCGCGCGCATTTGCGCGTGCGTAAACGGCTTCCCTGAATCGGACTCGTGGGGAAGGCCCAAGACGACACAAGGAGAGCCGCGCTCTCTTCCACGCACAACGTACGTCAAGTCCGCCCTTCTGGTGGCAGCTGCGCCTGCTACTTAAACAGTCCGTCGTTGTCTGTGGGCCTGCTTTTTAGAGGCACAAGCAGCCTGAAGCTTTTGCTCCCCAGCAGCAAGCCCGTCCCCTCCAGCTGCGCGCCAGGCTGCTCGTCAGTTGCTGGGCTTGCCCGCGAGGCCTCAGCGCCCAGGGCTGAGCCGTCGTGAGTCCCGAAACGTTTCTTCTGCCTTCGCGGCTGGCACATTCCCCGCCTCGGCTTGCTCTCCAGCGGTGGCTTAGGGGTCCCGCTTCAGTCCCGTTGGCACACGCGTCCAGCCCAGGCAGGCTGTGCCGTGAGAAGAATGATGTCCAAGCTCTCGCACAGGCTTGCGTCCCAAGTGTTCGCTGCCGCTGACCTTGTCCCGCCACTCACCATTCTGATGGGCTTTTACGCGGTCTGAACGAAACTGCTCGAGAAGCCAGAGGTGCCCTTTGGGGCAAGACCCGCAACCTCACGGAAAGGGTGCCTGTGCTCCGAGAAAAAGTCTTCGGTTCCATCTCGCTGCGGTTGGATATTACATTTGTAACAGACCCTGGCAACTTCCCAAAGGACATCCTTGATTCTGTTCTGTACTTCCTCCATTAGCGCATCACTGCACAATGTCATGCTTCAATTTAAGGATTCAGTGACAGCTTCCAGGCTGAGGGGAAAAAAAAGAAGTCTCGGGGCTTCTTTTACTGGTCTCGTTTAAAAAGAGGCTTCAGTAGGGTTACACGGCACCACCAACCTCTGCCCCGATGGTCAAAGAGAAGACGACACTGTACTAGCTTACAGTATTCCCGAGATAGAGAATATCTGATCGATCTGCAGACACAAGATTAGAAGGTCTGCACTATACTCAGTTCTCCTAGATTCCCCTCTAGAAACGGAAAGAAATGCGCTTTCTGTCATATGCAAATAAGCCTAATTTGTTCCAAAATCCAGTTTCCTCTTTCTAAGCTATATTAAGTATCAATATTCTATGGAAATGTTCTTATCAGCACTAGTTGTAATAGAAAACACCTGAAAACAACCCAACTGTCCAGTATCAGAACAAATGCATATATATTCACATAATGATATAATTCACAATATACACATGAACGTGAATTATAACCACATGGAACAACACTAGATGAATCTCAGGACAATTATGTTGAGTGAAAAGGTAGGTTCAAAAGACACATACAGACAGCAACATAGGATACTGTCTGGGGACATAAATATGTGTACTAAAAGTAAAGAAAGGCAAGGGAATGATAAATCCCAAGTCCAGGACAATGTCTGACTCTGAACAGGGAGGGAGGGGAATGGAATGCAGAGGAGCTCATAGGGGATCTTCAAAAGCAATAGTTCAGTTCTTTATCGTAAACTCTTCGCGGGGTCCATGGAAGCTATTGTGTTGTGACGCCTTATACCGTCCGTAATTTGAATTATTTACATTATCTGCTCAGTAGTTAATAAAACTTTAAACCTGATTATACTACAACACTAAGTAAAAGATCCAGGCACCTAAAAAGGGAAATTATAGAATTGCTACAAAGTTTTTGGCATGTTCCAGAAAGACGCACGTGCTAGGGGACGTGATCTCAGAGTCCACATCCTCGGTTGAACCTACTAGACTACTGCCTGGCAAATCTCCATAAAACATCAGGCAACAGAAAGAGAACTGTCTGTATTATAGCACCACTCTTCCATGGTTCCAGAAGTCAAGGGAAGAAGCCCTCTTTCGAAGACACCCTTCATTCCACACCATATTAAGTAACAGGGTCTACAATACTAGCACAATTTTCTCCAATTGTTATATAGGCTCCTTCTTAAGATTCCTACCCATTGACCTCTATTTCTTCTAGCATTTTGTTTCATCATTATTCTAATTTTTTTTTGTTCATACATTGTTAGAATTCTGGTATAAGAATAAGTAATTTAGAACAGGTCCTATACATGCCCAAGAACATAATCCAGATTGTTTACATTTCACTTCTGGACAAGAAGGAAAAATAATCTTATTTTGCTATTAGATTAACTTACATAACTCCAGAATTAAATAAACAGAAAAACAACTCCTCCATATCTAATAAAAAGATAAGAAACGTAAGTTCCAAGTAGTTCATACTGATATTTTTGCTATAAGAACTTGGGAGTCAACATATGAGACTTCTGAGTCCAGGAGAAATTATCTGTTAAGAAATCAGGAGGTAAAAAACAAAGCTTAAATAGAAATGAGAGGACTTAGGATTTGAAACTAAACATTAATGATTAAGAATTTTATGTCCACTCTCATCATATATATGACTGCTATTTTTTCAAATCAGTAAATACTTATTGTTTACCTAATAAGTACAGAACTATGCTGGGTATACTACTGCCACAAAAACACTGCAGGGCACCTGGGTGGCTCCGTCAGTTAAGCGTCTGACTCTTGATCTCAGCTCAGGTCATGATCTCACTCATTCGTGAGTTGGAGCCCTGCAAGCTTGCTTAGGATTCTCTTTCTCCCTCTCTCTCTGCCCCTCCTGCACACTCTCTCTCTCTCCCTCAAAATAAATAAATTAAAAAAAAAACCATCACAAACACTATTCCTATCCTCACAGAGAAACAACACGGTGATCTGAAGTCAGCATGAGATTTAGAATCCTAGGGGAAGCCGGGTGGCTCAGTCAATTAAGCGTCTGACTCTTGGTTTTGGCTCAGGTCATGATCTAATAGTTCGCAAGATGGGCTCTATGCTGGCAGTGTGGAGCCTGCTTGGGATTCTCTCTCCCCCTCTCTGCCCCTCCCCACTCGTGCTCTCTCTCTCTCTCTCTCAAAAAAAAAAAAAAAATTGGTCTACCAATTATTGATTATATGAGCATATTACTTACTATCTATACTCGTCATGTTCTTCCTCTGTAAATGGAGATGTTAATACTTCATAGAATTTGTAAATCTATTTGTCACTAATATAACATGTTCAGTAAAATGTAAACACAGTACACAACTCAATAAATATTAATACCATATAACCACCAGTAGATGAAGATATAGAACACTTCCCAATATCTCAGAAAGCTTTTTCACGGTTCCCTTTAGTCAATATCAACCCAGAAGGTAAGCACCGTCTGACCTTATTATCGTAAGTTAGGTTTGCCTGTTTTAGTTTCAGAGAAATGGAATCCTACAGTACGTACTTTTACTTGGTCTTTCTCTCAACATTACCTGTGAAATCCATCCATGTTCCTGCACGGAGCATGAGTTCATCTTCCTTCAATGTTGTGCGGTATTTTATTGGGTAAATATAATTACAACGTATCCATTCTACCGTTGATGAACACTTGAGCTGTTTTCCATTTGACACTATTATTAAAGCTTCTACGAATATGGGGTTATGTTCATGGTAAACATAAGCATTCATTTCTTTGTTATGTACCCAGGAACAGAACTGCTGGATCAAGTACATGTAAGAGTAGCTTTAGTAAACGTAGCTAAACAGTTTTCCAAAGTGATGACGTCATGCTACATTCGCATCAACAATATATAAGAGTAGCAGTCACCCCATCCCAGCCATTCTGGTGGGGGTACGATGGCATCTCATTATGGCTTTACTTCGCCTTTCCTGACTATGGATGCTGAGCCCCTTTTCAACAATATGCTTCTTGGCCATGTAAACGCTGTCTTTTGTACAGTATCTATTCCAGTTTTTAGTTCACCTTTTTTTTTTCAATCGGTTGTCTTTTTCTTATTGATTTATTGACCGTCATTCTTTATATATTCTGGATGCAAGTCCTTTGTCAGATACATGCACTGTAAATATCTTCTAGTATATGGCTTGCCTTTTCACTCTCTTAATGGTGTCGCTCTTCATGACGAGAAGTTCACAGTTTTAGAATTCTGATTTACCAATCTTTTCTCTTTAATAATTTTGTGTCCAGTTTCATAAGTCTGTGCTACTCCAAAATCATGATATTATCCTTTCGTGTTCTCTTCTGGAAGCTTTATCTTACTATCTTTTACATTTTAGGTAATGATCTATTTCAAATTAATTTTTCTATATGATGTGAGGTAGGAGGGGTCAAGATTTCCTCCCCCATAAATACTCAATTAACCCGGAAGGATTTAGTGACAAGACCCACCTTTCCCTACTAAGCTGCAGTGGCACCTTCTGCATAAATCAAGTGACTTCACAAAAGTTGACCTTCAATGATAAGTCCCAGTTCTAAAAAGAACTTTAGACATTTTAGTTGTTAGGCCTAACAGGCCATGTTAAGTCTTCCCTCATTATCCAACGAATAAATCAATCACACCCAGAAATACATTGAATACTATAGGTCTTCAAACACATTGAACAACTATATGAGTTGTCTTGTATCCTCAAGGGTACCTTTTGTACTCTTCAGAAGCTTAATTGGATTTTTAAAAGTATTCAACTTATTAAAGTTAAAAAATGTAAAAATTCAGTTATTCCTTAAAACTTTTAGATTCAGCTTACAAATCTTTTCCTATATACAAGACTGGCAGATTTTAGAAGTCATTTTTAAGATGCTTTTGAACAATGTTTTGTCCCATTTCAAACCTGGTTAATTAAATGCCACCAAATTTTTTACCTACATTTATAAACGTATTTTATTTCCTTCTTAGTTCCTCAACTGTCTTACTCAATAAAGCATAATCATTTACATATAAATACTTTTATAAACCTAGTAAATTAGACTTATAAATAAGCCTAAACTTCTTCTAAATGTTCCACAAAAGTGACTTACCATAAATTTTTATGTAAAAAATCACAGACCTCCATTATTCCATAATACATTAAAAATTTTTTTTAATGTTTATTTATTTTTGACAGAGAGAGCATGAGCAGAGGAGGGGCAGAGAAAGAGGGAGACACAGAATCTGATGCAGGCTCCAGGTTCCGAGCCGTGAGCACAGAGCCCGACGTGGGGCTCAAACTCACAGACCGCGAGATCATGACCTGAGCCAAAGTCGGACACTCAACCGACTGAGCCACCCAGGCACCCCGTATTCCATAATACATTTAAAGGTGGAATTGCATGCTTATCACCCTCACTAGCCATATCTCCTTAAATTACAAGTACATAAAAATAAGTAAATATGCAAATATGCACATATCCCTTAACAGAAAAATATTACTCTGATTCTCTTAGACATTTCTATTCTTAATTCTAAATCTTCCTGGAGTTGAAAGATGCTTATCCACTACAGAAGACAACTGTCATCCAAGTTAACCAAGGGAAGATTTAACCAGAAATTTCAGCTGGTATGAGATCTGGAGCTACAGACACCCTCACACCAAATATTATGCAATACCACTGAATGTCACAGGGGTTACCTTCTTAACATTTTGCCATTATCCACAACCAGACAGCTGGGATAGAAACTAAATCTTTGTCAGTAATTTTGAGGGGACATACTGATCCTTATTTAAAGCCGCTGTGCCTGTCATTCTACCACTTCAGAGGTGGGGTGGAGAAGAGATGATACCGTTACTAATTCATCAGTCTAATGGTAGAATTCTTCCACTCCCAGGAAGGTTAATTACCTGATTGTACTTTGCTCTTCTTTACCTAAAGATAGACAAGCCTTGTGTTTTCCATGAAATTCTAAAGACTTTTAAATCTGAAAAACTTGGGGCGCCGGGGTGGCTCAGTCAATTGAGCATTCAACTCTTGATCTGGGCTCAGGTCATGATTCCAGGGTCATGGGATTGAGTTCCCAATCGGACTCTGCACGGAGCATGGAGTCTGCTTAAGAGTCTCTCTCTCCCTCTCCGTCCCTCTTCCCTACTGGTGCTCTCTCTAGAATAAAAAATAAATAAATAAAAATAAAAGTAAATTTGAGGGGCGCGTGGGTGGCTCAGTTGGTTGAGCATCCAACTTTAGCTCAGGTCATGATCTCACAGTCTGTGAGTTCGAGCCCCACGTCGGGCTCTGTGCTGACGGCTCAGAGCCTGGAGCCTGCTTCCGATCCTGTGTCTCCCTCTCTCTCTGCCCCTCCCCCACTCACACTCTGCCTCTCTCTATCAATAAATGAATAAATGTTAAAAAAAATTTTTTTTAAATAAATAAATTTGAACACTTAAAATATTTATTCTCTGCCTAACTCTAAAGACCTCAAAACTAGATGTATAATGGCACTCTTACGGGTTATAAAGGCTACATAATTTCTACAAATATTAAAATTATACCAGTTGAACTTTAGTTATCTCACAGTTCTTTGTCTAGCTTATAGTCAAGTTCTAAGATTATCCTATTTATTTTTAAAACACACAGACACAAAAAACATATGAGATAGTCCCTGCATCCAAGAAGCTTAAAATTTGGCTAAAAATATATTCATATTTTAAGAAATATACTGGACATCCCGTTCTGTCCACACATAAATCTTACAGCTAAAGCCTTGCTGAGCAGCTCCCCACTAAACTAGAAACAAGAGTCCTCAAAGACAACAAATTGTAGGATAAGACCTTCAAGAACTTAAAATAATAGAAGTATGAAAAAACACGGTAACAACAACAAAAATAAGCTGAAACCCTTCCCACTATCAACCGTGTAGGAATTCTGGATAAAATGTAACAAATACCCTTTTACATACATAGGTGATATTACCAGAGGGTAAGAGAAATACCTAATGGCCAAAAAACAAATAAAAGAGAGCTGATGACATGACAGTCCTTTAGACTTTCCAGGCCTCACACACTTAAGGACTTGAGATTTAAATTTTTTTTTTTTAACCTTTATTTATTTTTGAGACAGAGACAGAGCATGAACGGGGGAGGGGCAGAGAGAGAGGGAGACACAGAATTGGAAGCAGGCTCCAGGCTCTGAGCCGTCAGCCCAGAGCCCGACGCGGGGCTCGAACTCACAGACCGCGAGATCGTGACCTGAGCTGAAGTCAGACGCTTAACCGACTGAGCCACCCAGGCACCCCAAGGACTTGAAATTTAATGGCCACACAGAAAGACCAGAGACAAGGCCTGAGGCCCCACATCAATCAAAGAAGTTGCACTGAGACTATCACATAAAGCCAGGACTGTCCAAGGACTACAATCTCAGTGAAAGAGTTGAATTTATTTATTTATTTTTAAATGTTTATTTGTTATTGAGAGACAGAGTGTGGGAGGGGCAGAGACACAGAATCCGAAGCAGGCTCCAGTCTCTGAGCTGTCAGCACAGGGCCCGATGCGGGGCTCGAACTCATCAACAGTGAGACCATGACCTGAGCCGAAGTCAGACACCCAACCGACTGAGCCATCCAGGCGCCCCAAGAGTTGAATTTAAAACACACATGTGGAAGAAGCAAGTACATCTGTTTATCTGGCCTATGTTCCATATTTGTGGAGTGAAGCAAATGTCTCCCCTAGAAGTAGTAACCAAGGGCCTGCTGTCATGTGACTTGGGATTCAGTTTTATAGCTCAAAGAAATTTTCCTAAAAGTGGTCCTGGGCAGGTAACATTCCAGGGCACCCGGCTGAAGCAAACACAGACTCTCGGGAGTGACACCCCTCCAAACAAGCCACATCTTAAAATGACTAAAACCATGGAGAGACATTAACTTTACCACCAACAAGAGCCATCAGGAAAAAAAAAAAGAAAAAGTTAAAACTCCCAATAACTTCTGATAATAGAACTATCAATTATAGACTATAAAATGAATGTTTAAGATGGTTTTGGGGGGCACCAGGGGGGCTCAGTCAGTTAAGCATCCAATTTTGGCTCAGGTTGTGATCTCACGGTCATGTTGGGCTCTGCACTGGGCATGGAACCTGCTTAAGATTCTCTGTCTCCCTCTCTCTCTGCCCCTCTCCCCCACTTGCATGCACACATGCTATCCCTCTCTCTCAAAATAAATAAATAAATAAATAAACTAATTTTTTTTAAAAAGATGGTTTTTAAAAGCATAAAGAATTTGAAACAGGGGCCCCTGGGTGGCTCCATCAGTTAAGCATCCGACTCTTGATCTCAGCTCAGGTCATGATCTCACGGTTTCATGGGTTCGAGCCCCATATCAGGATCTGTGCTGACAGTGTGGAGCCAGCCTGGGATTCTCTCTCTCTCCTCTCTTTCTGCCTCTCCCCAACTCGTACTGTCTCTCTCTCTCTCTCTCTCTCAAAATAAACATTTTAAAAAATTAAAAAAAAAAAGAATTTGAAAGGAAAGAAATACAAGTCTTAAGGAATATAAGTGAAAATAAAGCCACACTTAGATAAGTCATCACAGAACTGTTTAACACCAAAGACAAAAATAAAATCAGGAAAACACGGGGAGAGAAAAGACAAGTTATCTACAGTTAGGCTGATAATGTAAATGAGAAGGCAAAAATAATACAATTACTAATGTCCTCTTCAAAGCATAGAGAACAAAGAATCTAGTATTCGATACTAAACTATCATTTAAACTTACAGGAAAATAAGTCTGAGACAAAACCCGAGGGTTTACCACTAAAAGAGACATGTGTAAGAACTACTGAAGAATGTACTTCCGCAAAGAAACTGATTCTAGAAAGAGTGAAATGCAAGGAATGGTGAACAGAACAATTGGTAAACACATGGATAAACCGAAGCATTTTATTAGCTCATTCATTCGACAAATATTTACTGAATGCCTACACCGTGCCCAGCACTATTCTTGGTGTTGGGGGTACAGCAGTGAAAAGGTCAAAGGCCTTGACCTCACAGAGCTTCCAATGTAGTAGGGATAGTTAACAGTAAGTGTAGACCATAGTATCAGGCATCAATAAGGACTGTGAAGAAAAGCAAAGCAGAATAAGAGGACCGAGTGACGACAAGCGAGGGGGTACATTTTTAAAAAAATTTTTTGAGTATAGCTGACACATAACATTACATTAGTTTTACATGTACAACATAGTGATTCAACATCTCTACGTTATGCTGTGCTCACCACAAGTGGAGCAACCATCTGTCACCACACAACGTTATTACGATATCATCGACTACATTCCCTAGGCTTTACTTTTTTTTTTAATATGACATTTATTGTCAAAGTGGTTTCCATACAACACCCAGTGCTCCTCCCAACAGGTGCCCTCCTCCATGCCCATCACCCACTTTCCCCTCCCCCCCACCCCCATCCACCCTCAGTTTATTCTCAGTTTTTAAGAGTCTCTTGTGGCTTGGCTCCGTCCCTCTCTAATTTTTTTTGGTCCCTTTCCCCTCCCCCATGGTCTTCAGTTAAGTCTGTCAGGATCCACCTAAGAGTGAAAACATATAGTAGCCTAGGCCTTACTTTTTGTTCCCATGCTTATTCACTCTATACGTGGAAGCCTGTACCTCCAACTCCCCTTCACCCATTTTGCCCATCCCTGCGCCCCGCCCCCTGCCAGGGGGATAAATATTTTAAATAAGGTGGTCAGGGTAAGGCTTTATAGGTGACATGTGAAGAAAGACCTAAATAAGGTGTCATCTAAATAAACATTAGTCTTCTAAATATCTATTGGGGCTGGGGGGAGGGGGGACGGGAATGGGTGATGAAAACTACAAATATTTCTTGAGCACATCCTCATGCGCCAGGCTGTTCTTCACATTTGACTTGTATTCAATCACTTAATTCTCAAAATAACCCCACGAGGTAACCGTACTATCGATCCCCATTTTACAGAGAAGGAAAACGAGGGAAACGTTGAATGGCATGTCCTCACAGACACTGAGTGACAAAATTAGGATGAACCCTCAAAGTCTGACTAATTATCAAGCTCCCGGCAAAGGAAGCCGCCTTCCTAGAATCTGATTTCCTAGAGCACAGGAACCTTCCTCTTATTCTTTGCATCCATAGTGCCTAGGGCACCGTGGCTGCTGGGTACGTTGAGCTGGATCGGACAGAGAAGAAGAGAGATGAGGACTAGCGAACAAGAGGCAGCCATGAGGGAAAGAGAAGAGGCCACAGTCAAAAAAGAAAAAGAAGAAGAAAGGAATACTGTGATGTCACAGAAGTCCTACGAAGAAAGTTCCAAGGAAGAAAGATGGTAAACATTACCAAATGTTACAAAAGTTAAATACAGGAAGTCTTGAGACTTGTAGGCATTCGGTCATTAAATTAGGAAGTTATCTTCAAGAATTCAGTCCCAATATCGCAATGATGGAGACCCAAGATCTCTAGTTCTTCAGGAAAGTGTGGCCATGAGAGACGAAACAGGCACAGTCCACATTCCACAGTCTGCCAAAGGAGCAAAGGGGGGCAATGACAGCAGCTCAAGTGCAGCAAGGTGAAGATTTTTTTTTTCCGATAAAAATTGAAAAATCCTAATGTGTTAGGATTTCGTTCTGACTTACCACTATTTTGTGCCCATTCCTTAGTTTACCTCTAATGAATTAAAATTTCTATCTTTCAGTTATCTTTCCTGTAACATAAAAAAATGGTAGAAATAACAAGTTTCTAGGTACTTATTGTAATACATATCTACAATTCCAAAATAAAGACTTCAAATGGGTGACTAAGTTCTACAAAACAAGAGAAATGTCCCCTAGGGTAAACTTACATAAAAGAAATAAAATAATATGAAATAGCCAGACAAAATGACCTCCCACTCTCGGGATACGTTCAATCAGAATTTAGACCCCGGAAAACATCTGCTCCTTCTGTCCTCACTCTCAGATGACCCTGCTTGCTTTTTTTTCCCCTTCATCGAAATAACCAGAAGAGAATTTCCACAAATGCTCACCTCTCTACCTACACACTTCTCTACATCCATACCCTTGTGACAACGAGCCTTCCCTCCGGTTACCATGAATCAGCTGTCCATGCACCCCTGCCCTTGTACACCAGACCCCATCTCCCTGTCCACTCCGGAACACTGCCCAATACCATCCCCTCCCTCCCTGGCGTCATCAGTTTCCCCCTCCCCTGCAGCATTCGCACCAGCCTACAAACACCCCGCCAGTCGTCTCCTCTCCGAAACAACAAATCTTGACTCTGCGTCTCCCCCAACTACCGCTCAACTTCTCTGCTCCCCTTCTCAGCATACACTCTTTGTTTTCAAATCCTCTCTCCAGTTCTCTCCACCCACTCCGCTATTTGCTACCATTCCACGAAAAGCGTTCAGCACAGTCACCAATGAGCTCTATGTCGCTAAATCTAATAAAATTTTCTTTTTTAAATTTTTTTAATGTCTATTTATTATTGAGAGACAGAGAGAGACAGAGCATGAGCATGGGAGGGTCAGAGAGAGGGAGACACAGAATCCGAAGCAGGCTCCAGGCTCTGAGCTGCCAGCACAGAGCCCAACGTGGGGCTCGAACCCACAAACCGCGAGATCATGACCGGAGCCGAAGTCAGACGCTTAACCGACTGAGCCACCCAGGAACCCCTAAACATTTTTTTTATGTTTATTTATTTTTGAGAGAGACAGTGTGTGAACAGGAGAGGGGCAAAGAGAGAGGGAGACAGTATCCTAAGTAGGCTCCAGGCTCTGAGCTGTCAGCACAGAGCCCAATGAGAGGCTCAAACCCACGAACCTCAAGATCAGGACCTGAGCTGAAGTCGGAGGCTTAACCGACTGAGCCACTAATACAATTCTCAATCCTTATCTTACTTGACCTACATGCAGAATTAGATAAAGCTGTTTATTAGAATCCTTAAACCCCAATTTGTCCTAAAAAAATAGGGATGATAGGGGCAGCCTGGGTGGCTCAGTTGGTTGAGTGTCAGACTTTGGCTCAGGTCACGATCTCACATGACATTCATGAGTTCCAGCCCCGTGTCGGGCTCTCCACTGTCATTAAGAAGCCTACTTTGGATCCTCTGTCTTTGCGTCCCCCCCACTCACACTCTGTCTCAAAAATAAATAATAAAGCATTTAAAAAATAGAGTTGATAATAATAGTATCTATTTTGGAGGGAGGTTGTAAGGATTAAGAAATAAATCCTGTAAAGAGTTTATTAGCACAGTACCTGGTTCACAATTAGGAACTCAATAAATGTCAGTTATTATGGTTAATCAACACTGCCAGCCACTAAAAATATTCTAGCTACTAAAAATAAAGTCCACTCCACACTCCAGAAACAGAATCTTGGAAGAAAATGGGACTCTAGAATGTTTTTTAAAAAGGGGTATAATCTCAACCTGCCAATCATATTAGACAAATAACCTATTCCACCATATAAAGAATGATCTTAAAATTTCCTTCTTAAAATTCCTTACTTGCTGATGATTTGTAAATAACTAACACTAACCCCAACCTCTCAAGTTCTGGTTCTCATTTCCAGTTCCTATATAAATAGCTTGGTCTAGATATTTAATTAACTGCTCCAATTTTTCTCTCATTCTCTGTATGTCATTAATCACCAAATCCTGTCCATTCTACCTCACTGATGGCTCTCACAAAACCATATGCTTAAGAGGGCAAGGACGGACTGTGTCTGTTTCTGAATCCCACCATACCCCCAGCACAGCACTGGCACCTGGCACAGTACTTGGCATATAATAGGTGCCAGCATCCTGGCTCAAGCTTCCCAGGATGCCTGGATTATTTTCTCTTATTGGCTTTTTGAGGCCAAGGTCTGTATGCCTGTTACCTTTATACTTTTCACAAGGCCAAAGATCATGCCTAACATAGGGTGAATGCTCCTAAGATATACGCTGGATAGATCATGATACAGTGCTTTTATTCCTAAGACTTCAAAACAATTTTACAAAACAATCTCATCATAATCTACATGTTACAGGGAGAAACATGAAGGTTGGAGAAATGAATGTAACTTGGAAGACTAGTCAATTAGTGGTGGAACTGCTAAACACACACACACACACACACACACACACACACACACACACACACACACACAAAACTTGCTCTCCTGCCTCTTCATCTCCGGAAAGTAACCGAGCCACAATCTGGATGAAACACCTATAAGGATGAGATGGTAGTTTACTCTCTATTGGTACTTGACCTTGGCCTTACTTGATCTTTTTCCACTGCAAATCAGGCTTTAAAATGCTAGCAGTAACATAATCTATTTAGGTATCCAAAGAAACATAAAGCAACAACCCTAATACCAAGTCAATAAGAATTTCCTCTTTGCTGAAATTCTACAGAATAGCACAAATCGGATAAAAAATAATTTTACTATTTCTGTGTACACAGAAACACATTATGCCATTTCCCTTGGTTCCAGATGAAACAACATTAAAGGGCCTATTAAGAGTTCTATTTTACCTGCACAGAATGAGCCAAATGATTAGTTTCAGGCTTGTGGATCCTATTCCTACTGACATCTATCCCAAAAGCTGCAACTTAAAAAGACCTAATGCATTTATTTTTTAAGTTGATTACAGAATAGTCTCTTGAATATATGCTACATCAAACATGGCTCCGATGCAGAAAATCTCTTCCATTGCTTCAGATCTCACCAGGAGAGACCATTTTTAAGTGGTCTCATTAAAAAGAATACACTAAATAAACTTACATGGAAAATATTATAAATAATTTAACGAATACAAAATACCCTTTCACTCAGGACACGAAAAATGATCTGGAGGCTTCATCTCCCTGGAGTTTAGTTCTAATATTGCCACCAGCTCCTATCATAAACCATTTGTAGCTCAGCTGCCACACATTTAAGGCAATGAATCTAATTCATTTTCAAAGATTGCTTTGATACACGCAAGCAGCTGCTGGTGATTTAAAACATGGAATCATGGGGCGCCTGGGTGGCGCAGTCGGTTAAGCGTCCGACTTCAGCCAGGTCACGATCTCGCGGTCCGGGAGTTCGAGCCCCGCGTCGGGCTCTGGGCTGATGGCTCGGAGCCTGGAGCCTGTTTCCGATTCTGTGTCTCCCTCTCTCTCTGCCCCTCCCCCGTTCATGCTCTGTCTCTCTCTGTCCCAAAAATAAATAAATGTTGAAAAAAAAATTAAAAAAAAAAAAAAACAAAAAAAAAAACATGGAATCATGATGGAACTCAGCAGACATATGACATATAAGGCATAACTTGAAACGATGCACAAACCACTGCCGGAAACCACAGTATAAGGATTATCTTAGCGTGCAGAAACAGGGATTGAGAAGTGTTACAAGTGTGAGAAGTCCATTGAGTGAAAAGGACAGAACTACAAGCGGGGTTGCCAAATTTGTAACTAATGCCAAACAGATCAGATGCATCCCAGAAACATTTTGTCCGAAACAAGGTAAATTATATTCTCCTATTGACTCACACTCTAATTCCAGTGTAGTGTTCCCATAGGGGGAAAAAAAAAAACAAACGTAACTATATTTAAAATATCAATAAGTGGGGCGCCTGGGTGGCTCAGTCGGTTAAGTGTCCGACTTCAGCTCAGGTCACGATCTCGCGGTCCGCTGGTTCGAGCCCCGCGTCGGGCTCTGGGCTGATGGCTCAGAGCCTGGAGCCTGCTTCCGATTCTGTGCCTCCCTCTCTCTCTGCCCCTCCCCCGTTCATGCTCTGTCTCTCTCTGTCTCTCTCTGTCTCAAAAATAAATAAACGTTAAAAAAATTAAAAAAATAAATAAATAAAATAAAATAAAATAAAATAAAATATCAATAAGTATCTTCAGCTTCTTTATTCTCTCACAATCTCTAATGAGAATTTAACCAAGTAGGTAAGAGATCTATCTATGTACTAGGATATATTAAAACACACCCATAGATACCACTGAATACATGTAGGAAAGTAACACAGCAAAGCAGATATAAATAAGGTGAAAAGATTTAGACTCAAATCCTGGTTCTGCCACTTATTCAGATGACTTTGGGAAAATAACAAACTCCATAAGCTTCAATTTCCTCAGCTGTAAATGGGGTTCATAATAATAAATTAGCAATAGTAATGTGAGCAAAGAATAACAGTAGCTACTTCGTGGAATTGTTGGAGGTTTCAATAAGATAATGCTTATAAAACACACAGTAAGTGACCATTAATTAGTTTTCATCCCTTCCCTGAAAATGATCACCCACTTCACAAGACTTGGACATTTACAAAATCATAACCTCTCTGCCAGAGTTATTCATGATGTTTCAGAAAACAAAGGATGTATGCAGAATGAGCAGGGACGAAATAAAGGAATTTTATAAAGAAGGTTATAATTTTTTAATTGTTATTCTTATTTATCTGAACAATAATACTGCAGTGCTTTATTCCAGAAGTGACCATTCATTTTAATTACTCATTATATGTCAGTTACTTAGGCATTAAATTCTTTTAATTAATTCCATCAGGTAGAGAGATTCCCACTTTACATACAACAAAACTAACATTTGGAGAAATTAAATAACTCGCTCAAGGTCCTGAAGCAAGTGAGTGGCAGGAATGGAATTCAAACTCAGATCTCATGGATTTAACTCAAGTGCCTTCCCATGAAACCAAGAATATCTAAGGACTATACCCACTACCCACTATCTCTAGGTGAAAATTTCATTACGTTTTGTTGTATGTGACCTGTAGAAGAAACAAAACTGTAAAAGGAGGAAAATATTATACAACTCTAACCTCCCAAAACTTCAAACCCTAAACTTACAATCTTAGTATTTACTTATTTTATCAGCCCATGCACAATACTCAAGAATTCTTCCACTGGTAGAACCTTGTGAAGTTATCAAAAGTTTTCCCATTGTTGTTGATGACATACATGAGAATGGGAACCTGTTCCCACCCAACCCACCGCCACCCCCCCCACCCCTCCCCCAAACAATATATAGTCTTGGATTTGTTTTTATTAAGGTTTTCTGGTCCATAAAAAATCTTTATATATAATGGCTATATACAGGGAAAATTCTTTTTTGGTTTCGTATGGAGAAACGAAGTTCAGAGAAATACATTCTGGTCCATTCATCTGTCACTTTCATTAAGAATAAGGATTAAAAATAAATAAAATCTGTGTTATGGGCAGTTAACAGAGGATAAATAAAAGGAAACAGTGGGCTAATGATGTTTCTCTAATAAGAAGTTTTCAGTAAGTGTTCATCAATGGGAAATTACCAGCCACACTTTTTTATTCAGTTTGAGCCACAAATATTAGAGTTAATATCTGCGGCCACAGCTTTTTAAAATAAATCATGGTGCTCTAGCAATTTGGAACAGATATTTCCTATATTCTAAATTATTTCCAGGACCAGATGACTTCACTGGCAAATTCTACCAAACATTTAAAGAACAGTTAACACCAATCCTTCTGAAACTCTTCCAAAAAATCAAAAAGAGGGGACACTTCCAAATTCATTTTACAAGGCCAGCATTACCCTGATATCAAAGCCTGGTAAGAATACTACAAAAAAACTACAGTCCGATATCCCTAATGAATACAAAAATTCTTAACAAAGTATTAGCAAAATATTCCTATTGAATATAAATTCAAC
Source organism: Lynx rufus (assembly GCF_022079265.1). Lineage (NCBI taxonomy): Eukaryota > Metazoa > Chordata > Mammalia > Carnivora > Felidae > Lynx > Lynx rufus. The sequence continues at coordinate 9,497,369 of NW_025814823.1, forward strand.
AATACATCAAAAGAATGATATACCCTGACCAAATGGGGTTTATCCCTGGGATATCAGGGTGGTTCAACATCACAAACCAATAAATGTGATACAACACATTAACAGAAGGAAAACTAAAAATCGTATGATCATCTCAATAGATGAAAAAAAAAAAAAGCATGTGACAAAATAAAATAGTCTTTCATGATAAAAACCCTCCATAAATTGGGTACAGAAGGAACACACCTCAACATAATAAAGGCCTTATACAATTAAGCCCACAACCAACATCATACTTAACAGTGAAAAATGGAAAATTTCTGCTCTATGATCAGAAACAAGACAAGACTGCCCACTCTCATCATTCTTACTCCGTGTAATACTAGAAGTCCTAGCTAGTGCAATTGGGCAAGACAAAAAAAAAAGGCATTCAAGTCAGAAATGAAGAAGCAAAAGTTGTCATTATTGGCAGACAATATGATCTTATACATAAAAAACTCTAAAAGGCTCAATCAAAATTCTCTTAGAACCAATCAAGAAATTCAGTACAGTTGCAGGATATAAAGTCAACATAGAGCAATCAGTGGTGTTTCTACAAACTAACACGGAAACATCTGAAAAAAGAAAGACAACGATCCCATTCACAACAGCATCAAAAACAATAAAATCCTTAGGAATAAATTTAATAACCAAGGAAGTGACGATCTGTACAACAAAAACTACAAAATTTTAATGAAAGAAACTGAAGAAAATACAAACAAGTGGAAAGACACCCCATGTTTACGGATGGGAAGACTAACACTGTTAAAATGTCTATACTACCCAAAGCCATCTACACATTTAACACAATCCCTATCAAAATTCTAATAGTGTTTTTCACAACAATGGGGAAAAAAATCTAAAATTTGTATGAAGCCAGAAAGACCACCAATAACCAAAGCAATCATGAGAAAGAACAAAGCCAGAGGGATCACACTTCTGATTTCAAACTATACTACAAAGCTTTAGTAATTAAAACAGTAGAGTACTGGGCGCCTGGGTGGCTCGGTCAGCTGAGCATCCAACTTCAGCTCAGGTCATGGTCTCACCGTCCGTGAGCGCAAGCCCCACATCAGGCTCTGCACTGCCAAGTGTGGAGCTGCTCGGATTTCTTGCTCTCTCCTCTCTCTACCCCTCCCCTGCTTGCGCTTTCTCTCTCTTTCAAAATAAATAAATAAACTTGAAAAAAAAAAACAGTACAGTACTGTCATAAAAACACATACAAAGACTAATGGGACAGAACACAGAGTACAGAAATAAACCCTTGCATTTATGGTTAACTAATATTTGACAAGAGAACCAAGAATACTCAATGGGGAAAGAATAGTTTCTTCGACAAATGGTGTTGAGAAAGTTGGATAACCACAAGCAGAAAAATAAAATTGGACACCTATCTTATACCATTCACAAAAATGAAGTCAAACTAGATTTAAAAGAGTTAAACATAAGATGTGATATTGTAAAACTCATAGAAGAAAACATGGAAAGAAACTCGTCGACATTGGTCTTGGCAATGATTTTTTGGATTGGACATCAAAAGCAAAAGTCAAGTGAAACTACATCAAACTAAAAAGCTTCTACACAGAAAAAAACAAGTCAAGAATGAAAAGGCAGCCTACTGAATGGGAAAAAATACTTGCAAACCATATATTGAGTAATGGGTTAATATTCAAAATACATAAAGAACTCATACAACTCAACAACAACAAAATCCAATTAAAAATGGGCAGAGGGGGGCGCCTGGGTGGCGTAGTCGGTTAAGCGTCCGACTTCAGCCAGGTCACGATCTCGCGGTCCGTGAGTTCGAGCCCCGCGTCAGGCTCTGGGCTGATGGCTCGGAGCCTGGAGCCTGTTTCCGATTCTGTGTCTCCCTCTCTCTCTGCCCCTCCCCTGCTCATGCACTGTCTCTCTCTGTCCCAAAAATAAATAAACGTTGAAAAAAAAAATTATAAAAAAAAAAAAAATGGGCAGAGGAACAAAAATAAGTATTTTTCCAAATGAGACATCCAAAATGGCCGATGGGTACAGAAAAAAAATGTTCATTACTACTAATTATCAAGAAAATGCAAATCAAAACCCCTATGAGATATCACCTCTCACACCTGTTGGAATGGCCCTCATCAAGAAGATAAAAGGCAAGTGTTGGCAAAAATGTGGAAAAAAGAGAACCTTTATTCACTGATAATGGGAATACAAATTGGTTCAGCCCCCGTGGAAAACAGTATGGAGGTTCTTTAAAAAAATTAAAAATAGATCTACCAAATGATCCATCAATTGGTAGCTGGCTACATATCCAAAGGAAATAAAAACAGGATACGGAAGAGATGTATGCACTCCCATGTTGACTGCAGAATTATTCACAATAGCCAAGCTATGGAAACCATCTAAGTGTTTGCTTATTTGGTGGAATATTACTCAGCCATGAGAAAGGAGGAAATCTTGCCATCCATAGCAACATGGATGGACCTTGAGGGCATTATGCTAAGTGAGATAAGTCACACAGAAAAAGGCAAACACTGTATGATATCACTTATACCTGGACTCTGTAAAAACCAAAATTGTAACAACAGAGAGTTAAACATCAGGGGCTGAGAATTGGGAGGATGCTTAAGGGTACAAACTTGCAACCAGTAGATAAATAAGTCCTGGAAATCTAACATACAGCATAGAGGTAATATACAACAATACTGTATTACAATTTTCGAAGGTGCTAAGAGACTAAATCTCAATTGTTCCCCCCAACACAGACAAACACGAAAGACAATTATGTGACACGATGGAGGTGGAAGCTAATGCTATCATGGTAATCAAACTGCCATATATATACATATCTCAAATCAACACATTGTATGCCTTAGCTTCTATAATGTTACATGTTAACATACGTAAATAAGGTGATTTTCAGCTTTTAGCTGTAAACTAGAAGTATATTTCTGAATTAATGCCTTTCAGAGAAAGACGAAGGTATTTTGTTACACATACATACATAAAATCTCCAAGTGCTGATCAATCAAAATGCCATTATTTCTTTTTTTCGGTATTTACTTTGGGACTTCCATGGTAACAACCCTATGACTCCTGAAATGTTGACTTTGGAGAGATAAGGGTTATCTTAATCCAAAACACCTGAAAGTAGTTACATCTGCCAAAAGGGCTATGTTGTTGCAGACTTTAGAGAAGAATCATCATCTAGTGTTTTTATGATGGGAATCATAAAATTATCTGTAAGTCTGTGGAAAAAACCCTGAAGGAGTAAATTAACCACTTTTCACAGTTTTTTAAAAGCTTTTAGAAAATTCTGAGATCAACAAGTTAAACACATGATCACAGCTACTGACCGAAAGGAAACTTATTTTGTATGACGCAACACTCTGGTCACAACAGCACTTCACGATCTGAAAGCCAGAAAGACCTAACCTCAGATCCTGGTCTAGCTCAGCTTATAGGTGAGGGTCTCTCAGGTCTCAATTTCCTCACTTGTGAAATTAATGGACTTATTCATTCAATGTCGGTTGAATGCCTACTATGTATCGAACACTGTTTTAGCAACAGAAGTCTGTTGTTCATAATTCGTTTTGAGAAAATAAAAACATGGCCCTTGCCCTAGCAAAGCTCCTAATTTTGTGAAGAGACAAAGAAATGCAATGTGCTAACTGCTATGAACAAACTGCTGTGCTTGAGCAAACTGAGAAAGGCTGCAGAGAGAAAACACAGTTGAGCTGAGACTCGAACAATGAATATGAATTGCTCAGATGGGGATTATGGGAATCCCCTGAAGAAAACAAACTGGGCAAAGACAAAAAGACAGGAAAAAACAAGACTAGACGGGTTTAATGTAGATGATGCGTAGGCTGGGCACCAGGGAGATAAAATTTAGAGTATTATAGACCACACTGGGGAATCTGACCTTTAACTTTTAAGGAATGATAAGGTTCCTTCTACATTATGATTCTGGAAACTGGCTGCAGGCCCAACCACATGAATCCAATCGGTCCACCATTTCATCTAAAGCTGTCAGAATCTTCTAAAGCAAAAAAAAAGTTCTAAAACAAAAAAGCCATCCGAGCTTTGATGCTGATAGGAAATCTAAAAGACCTCACTCACTTAACTGGTAAATTTTAGGACTAGCAGATTTCCATTGTTATGATTAGAGTAGTCAAACATTCTAAAAGCAAGATATATGACAAATGATTTACTTCTATTCTACATCAAATATAAACTCTATATAAATGGAGAGGTGTGAAAATTGTAAACAAGCATTAAATTTACATACCCCCAAAATATTTTCCATACTTTGTTTAAATAAAGCTTCACTCTCCTCATTCAGAGTATCAGTCACCTATAAAAGTACCCAAAGAGACTATAAGGTCCCATTTACCTGTGTTCTGCAGGTACAGGGGGCGGCCAAACAGCAGGATCTCTAAATGGCTCATCTTGACAGGACACAGGGAAATCTGGGGGCTTGTCAATTTTAAAACTTTCCAAAGTGCTGACAATACTTTTAACTTGTTCATATTCTTCCAGTAATTCCTGCCGAACCTTAAAAGGAAACAATCTTTACGCTAGAAACTGTTTACGGTTTACATGAATGGCAAATAACAAATTGCTGCTGAATGCAAGTTTTCTCAATATCAAAGTATGCAAAATGAATCATTAAAACGTTAAAAAAACAAAGAACCATGTAAAGTAATATAGATAGAGGGCAGGAATTGGACTGAAAAAAGACATTATGCACTTTTTGTAAGGGAAGTAGTCGTGATTTTTTCAAAACGGAACTCTATTTCTACCAATGAATGTGATGACCATTACTATAATTTAAAACAAGCAGTAAGGCAGTAACAAGGTAACCATTCCCCGAAATCTAAAATGTTATGCTAAATCCTTTTAACATATTTGTAAAATAGCTTCCAGAATACTATCAGCCAGAATTTTCACCAGCATTAGGAAAGGCTAACTCCGAATATCACTAAATATGAAATGCCTATTACAAACATCTGAAAACCTGAAATGGTGTAATACTAAGCATTACCCAGTTCCATTTTTTTTTTTTAAGTTTATTTATTTATTTTGAGAGAGAAAGAGAGAACGAGCATGGGAGGGGCAGAAAGAGATGGGGAAAGAGGATCCGAAGTGGGCTCTGTGCTGACAGCAGAGAGCCAGAGGTGGGGCTTGAACTCACTAACCGTGAGATCAAGACCTGAGCCGAAGTAGGACGCTTACCCGACTGAGTCACCCAGACGCCCCTCCGATTTTTATTTACATTCTCTTTCACCTAAAACCTGAATTCTTCTGGCCTTGTTTAAATTCTTTCAAGTGTTGGATAAAGTTCATTTTGAATTCAAAGGCAAGATTTTTTCCCTCATTTAAAAAACTTCACTGAGTTCCTACTACATGGAACTTCTTGTGTTTTCAAACTTTGAGACCAAACTAATTTTCAAAGGCAAATAGATAATAGATTGAAAATTATATTCATAAATTCCTTTTAACAATTCTAATTTGTTTTTTGACCAGAAAGTATACTTTACTGTAGAGAAAAGAAAAATCTAGATAAAATTCAACTGCTAATATATGCTTTATATACTTGGAGAAATAAAATTACAGAACCTAAGGGAAATGAACCGTAAAAATAAATGACTAGAAATGGTCACTATTTAACACAATTAAGGAATTGTCAAAAATATTTCCGTGCTAGATTAATAAACCACTCTTGCCTGTGGCTACTGTGCAGGATAGAACACAACTACAAATTTCAACTGGAGTTAAAGCAAGTATATTGTTCTCACTCAACATAATTTGGTAACACTTAAGTCAGAAAATAAGTCAAATTTACCCTGAAACCTTAGTGAAATATCAATTTCTGACATGGAAAAATTAGAAGAAACACTTGAAAGGCATTAGTACATTAAATAGAAACTTCAAAGAAATGCTTGACTTTGTACTTTTAATTTTAAAAGGATTTTAAGTTTTAAGACTAAGTGGGGAAATCCTAATTCAAGTTTTTATTAACTGTACTATTATATAATCAAGTTGTACAGTCAAGAGACACAGCAAATATATTAGCTTTATTAGATTATTGGTTCCTTTGTATTTGTAGGGAGTCTTTCAAAATACTCTTTTAAGAAGGAGGAAACTTTCTTAAAGGAAAAGTTTTGTGAAATGGGTCAAAACTCCATGGAAAAATGAAAGGGAAAAGGGTGAGTAGAAATACCTTATATCAAAAATTTATAAACACACAACTAGGTGACTGATCATGAAAATTTAAAAAATTACAAGTAGATTCCATGACAATTAAGTATCTGCAAAATATGCCTCGTGAAAGATATTATCAAAAATATTCACCAGGCAAGACAAAATTATTCAGAGTACATTTTAAATACATTTCAGTATTCAGACAAATAAGAAACAACTATTTACAAAACCTCCAACTAATAGTCCAACGGTCTATACTCCAACTAACAGTCCTCCAACGGTCCAACTCTGGTCTCTCAAGTATAACAAACTATTACCCTCACCTGAGCGTGTCTTACCTGTTGCCATTTGCCTTTGACAGCCGGGTCTCTGACTGATTGGCAATGTCTCTGAATCTGCTGTATCACCCCCTGGTAATATACCATTGATGAGTCATAGTTTCCAAGAAGTGCAAATTCTCTTCCTTTCTTTGCATTGTCACAAATCTCAGCCAAATTCATCTTCTTGAAGAGAACTAAAGAGAACACATAAGGTCTTCTTATTAAGTTTTCAGCACCAACTTTAGAACATTTTTTCTTATTCTTTAAAATATCTGCTTAGGGGCGCCTGGGTGGCTCAGTCGGTTGAGCATCCGACTTTTGCTCAGGTCATAATCTCACGGATCGTGGATTCCAGCCCCACATCCGGCACTGTGTTAACAGAAAAAAAAAAAAAAATTAAATTAAAAAAAAAAGTATCTGCTTAAAAGTACTTTCAAAGTCAAAATGGTTCTCTCATTCTTTGAGGTTATCTGAATGCATCTTATAATACTGAGCAGAGTTTCTAATTTTGGAAGCACAAAGGAGATCATAAAAGAACACCCAAGAAGATAACACAGAAATTACACAGCTCTGAACTACTGGTTTATGTTACAGGTACATAAATTGACACTAGTTTTCCCGTTTATAATTACCACAAGCTGTAACTACAATAAAGATGAGCTTGGGGCGCCTGGGTGGCGCAGTCGGTTAAGCGTCCGACTTCAGCCAGGTCACGATCTCGCAGTCCGTGAGTTCGAGCCCCGCGTCGGGCTCTGGGCTGATGGCTCAGAGCCTGTTTCTGATTCTGTGTCTCCCTCTCTCTCTGCCCCTCCCCCGTTCATGCTCTGTCTCTCTGTCCCAAAAATAAATAAACGTTGAAAAAAAAAAAAAAAAAAAAAAAGATGAGCTTGATTTTATTCAATTTATTTTTGACCATGTAGAAACATATAACTGCAGAAATTAGTTCTCCCTAAAACGTTTTGGCCCCCCAAACAAAAGGTCATACTTTCTTTTTCTTTTTGGAAAGACAAAATGTTTTATTTTAAAACATTGGGAAAGCTATTGAAAAGACAAATATCCATTATATAACCATGAACGTTAAATATCTGGAAACTGTCAATCTTCGAAAAGGTGGTAGTCACTTCCAAAGAGCTAAATATTGCAAATTATTCTACCGTATGTCTTCTCTATTATCAACAGTACTTGATGTGATGTAAAATACCAAGAAGACTCAACTAATTATTCAGTCTCCATCTTAGGGTTCAATTCAATTACCCAAGTAAAAAAGATTTGTCCAAGATGTTCCTGTCACAAGAAACTTCTGGGTGAATTTCAAAAAGCTTCGCTAAAGGATCTTCGTTTGTTTGAGTATTACTGTACTGTTGGTTACTGGCCACTACAGATGCTGGTTCTAGGCCAGCCCAAGGGTCTTCAAGCATTGAAGGCTTGAAATAACTTTCCAACTCATTAGACATTCTTTTTTCTCTACCACGATCCAAATGGTGTAGATGTCCTTGGAGAACCCTGGGGGTGAGGCTGCTGCTCCCCTGGGGAGTAGCCAAAATCACTGCTGGGACCCCGCGGGGTACTTGGAATAAGGAGTGAGGGCAGCCGCCAGGGGGCGCCAGGGAATGGAGACCCAAATCAGCCTCCCACCCCCCACCCCCCCCCAAGCTGCCGCCCTGTCGCGGTGGGTGGCTGCTCCCTTTGGGCCTTGATCCTTGATCGGGGCAGAATGGTGGCGTGTGTTGCGGATTCTCATAGGGTCCCGGGGGGGAGGGCGGCCGCGGTTGGCCTCCAACCAGGGTAACCCGGAAGCCGCTCAAGCTACCCCAACCTCCTACACCCACGCCAGGGTAGGGAGCAGTCGGGGTCAAAAACTCTATCGGTGCATATCAGGAGACGACGACGATGAAGAAGACCTCACTGCCATGCTCTCCCCCAAAAAGTCACACTTAAGGAAGACATTTTAAAGGAACAGCTTGTAGTGTGGTCCATGCATCGTTTATATGTATTTAATTGTCCCATACAACTGAAATCTAAGCAAAAACCTGTGAATGAAACTACCTGAGCCCCTTTTGCTCCTCAAATTGTAACCTTCTATGATCTCATCATTCTCTATAGCTTCCTGTCTGTGCAAATAACTATCATTTTTCTTTCCCCTTCTACAGATGCTAGGAAGAACATCGTCTGACCTTCCGGTTTCTACCAAAGCTCTCTGGCCCGGTAATTCTAGCTTTTCTTCCTGGCTTCCCAAAAGTCTCCCAGAATCATCCAAAGGCTCCAAATGCCAAGACACTTGCCACTAAAGACTACAAATTGGGGGGACTTCAGAGATATAGACGAACGGCATCCTGGAGGAGTCCAAATTGCCCTGCTTATTTCCCAGAACAGTAAACCAAAGGATCCACTTAGTAGAGAACATCAAAGTTTCTCCACGCCTTTCTGAGGCAATTAAATTCTGGTGTGAGCTTGGCTTTCTCTCTACATCTTATCTATTCTTAAGGAGCTCAAAAACCCTTCCTCAAAATTAAGCACATCTAGTTCTAGGCATTTCAACAGACTCCGGTACATTCTTAAAAATAAAGCTGTTTCCTTTATGTGTTTTGATTATTAGTCCCTTCCCCCAGCATAAGTTCCTTGAAGGCAGCATCTGTGTTACTTTAGAATTACACCACAATGAAAGGTACACTAGCTTTGCACAGTTAGAAACTTCAGCATTTAACAGATCTACCCACAGAACACAGGGTAACCGGGCAAAGCCTCTTCGTCAAACTAGAACATTAACACAAAGCAATAAGATCTCATACTGAATGAGCTGTAATTAGTAAGTCCGGTAAGGAAAAAAAAAAAAAAACTGTTCCATATACTATTTTCTTTTAAAAGCACTAATTCTGCTAATATGTGCTGTCACACAACTATGCAGGATAAAAATATCTTCATGTAGGGGCCGCCTGGGTGGCTCAGTCAGTTAAGCATCCAACTCTTGATTTCAGCTCAGGTCATGATCTCATGGTCGTGAGATAGAGCCCCATGATTCTCTCTACTTCTGTTCTCCTTACTCCCAAATGCTCGCTCTCTCTCTCTCGCTCTTTCTCTCAAAATAAAAACCAATATCTTGATGTAAAGCAGGGGTCAGTAAACTCTTTGTATAAAGAATCAGACAGTAAACATTTTAGGTTAGAGTAATAACCATTGAGTGCAACTTGTTATAAAACCAGTCTCCTAGTAAGAATGAAGTTCTTTTGGGGGGATAATATTTCACTTAGTTGAGATTCAAAATTAGCGTTCCCTATAATCAAAATCAACTGCAAACGTTCATATGGTAATGCTACTTTTTAAATAAGAATGTATGTATTTCATGTTTGAAAGTGTCTTTTTACCCTGAAAGGTGCCGGGCCGTCACATACACACGATTTCAATTCAGCATATTCATTGTTTGGAAGATATCTACAGACTTAAATCTTCTCTTAATATTTGTCTTTCATCTTTCAGTATGTCCTTCCACTGCAGATCAATCACCTCCAATCGGAGGTTAAGGTGGGTGCAAATGCCTCAACCACACAACGAAACAGATTTTGTAATAGGGTCGTTTCCTTTGCACTCGCATCAAAGTCTGAGACCGAGCTCAGAAAATACGTCTACTGCAACCCTGAGTGGGAACGGCGACTTCGTTTTCTTTACCTTAACTTCTGATGGCCTGCAAAGCTACCTAAAACAGCTTAATGTTATTTGTGATTCAAACAACACTCGCTGGCATCGAAATCACTTTTCATTTTGCATATAAGCACGGTTTGGCTTATAATTTTAGGTTGAATACTTTAAGAAACATGACCAAGTCTGCAGCAAAAACTGACTTCCAAAGCCATTCGGTGTTCAAGCACAGTGGTTTGAGAGCAGTTCTTCTCATTCGGAAAGATCTCAAATCAGCCCAAAGCTCAAAAGACTGGAATAGAATTTTACGGTTACTACTAAGCCACTGAACTGCAATGTGGTGGGGCAAGTCAGGGTTTTCGGCTTCTACTTCTGATCAAAATTCACGCAGCTAACAATGACTAAGTCCACAGGAGCAACACGACCAGTTCTGTATTTCATGCTACACTCAAATATTCTCTGCAAAATACCTGCTGATAAATACAATAAATAACCCTATATTTTAGCCGCTTTACATTTCCACAGTTTCATAAATTTGCTCACCTAAGCCGTTTTCTGTTAGAGACATATTTTTACTTCCATCAATTGTAACGCATCTTAACCGATCCCACCTCTCGGGTCATACAAAATTAGTGTTTTCCGAATGTCTTGTAAATATTTTTGTCAGCAGTTATTCCTTGAGCACTATCATTAAAACTAATTCTTCAAGGGGCGCCTGGGTGGCGCAGTCGGTTAAGCGTCCGACTTCAGCCAGGTCACGATCTCGTGGTCCGTGAGTTCGAGCCCCGCGTCGGGCTCTGGGCTGATGGCTCAGAGCCTGGAGCCTGTTTCCGATTCTGTGTCTCCCTCTCTCTCTGCCCCTCCCCCGTTCATGCTCTGTCTCTCTCTGTCCCAAAAATAAATAAAAAACGTTGAAAAAAAAATTAAAAAAAAATAAATAAAAAAAACTAATTCTTCAAAAACTTCAAGCTTAGACTTGACTTCTTGAATAACAATAATTGAGCTGTATTGGTAACCTCTGTCAATCCGCAAAAGCCAGGGAAAACCACTCGAAATCATTCGCTTTGTTTTTTAATTGATTATTAATGTTCTCAACCCTTGCAGCAACTGTTCTTGCCAAAAGGCTAATAGCTTTAAACAAGTTTATTCTCTCCAGACACATTTCTTTGGCTACTACAATCAAAGGCGATTTAGTTAAGGCACCATCACTAGTAAATGACTTCCTTACTTGACTAACAAATGAAATACTCAGAAACTTAATCTGGGTACAGTCTGATTTTCATTTTTAATAATCCTGTGAAGAAATTCTGCTGTGGTTAAGATGTTCCTTTTTCAATTTTCTAATTTTTCTGGCCATTGTCTTCCTGTGAGTTGGGAACATTGTGATGAGTGATTAGTCTGGTAAATGTCAGCATATACTGTATTTCCTTAGCACAGCTATAGTCTCACCGCATAATAATCAATGCTTTGTCATCATATTTGATAATCTATACTCTAGTGTACTTTAGAAGTGTAACATGTTGGAGCACCTGGGTGGCTTAGCCAGTTGAGCGTCTGACTCTTAATTTCGACTCAGGTCATGATCTCACGGGACTCCACGGGTTGTGGGATCAAGCCTCACATCGCTGAGCTTAGGATTCTCCCTCTTTCTCCCTCTGCCCCTCTTCCCCATGTGTGCATGCTCTCACTCTCTCTAAAATAAAAAATTAAAATTAAAAATAATAATAATAGGGGCACCTGGGTGGTTCAGTAGGTTAAGTGTCTGACTTCAGCTCAGGTCATGATCTCACAGTTCGTGGGTTCAAACCCACCATCCGGCTCTGTGCTGACAGCTCGGAGCCTGGAGTCTGCTTTGGATTCTGTGTCTCCCTCTCTCCCTGCCCCTCCGCTGTTCATACTCTTGTCTCTCTCTCTCTCTCTCTCTCAAATAAACATTAAAAAAAATTTTTTTAATAAAAATAAAAGTATAACATGTCAAGTCCATTTTTCTCATCTTTTGTTTCAACGTGATGGGTACGTGCTGATAATAAAGTAGAATGTCACAGTACAATGATATACAAGGTACGTGAAACAGTGATTATAGTGCACCCAAGTAGTGCAAAACAGTGAGAAAGTCACAAAATCTCAGTCCCAATGACTCAAGCTCACAAAAGCAGCCATAAAGAATATGTAAACAAGTGTGTGTGCCTGTGTTCAAATAGACCTTTATTTTTTTTTTTTTCAACGTTTATTTATTTTTGGGACAGAGAGAGACAGAGCATGAACGGGGGAGGAGCAGAGAGAGAGGGAGACACAGAATCGGAAACAGGCTCCAGGCTCTGAGCCATCAGCCCAGAGCCCGACGCGGGGCTCGAACTCACGGACCGCGAGATCGTGACCTGGCTGAAGTCGGACGCTTAACCGACTGCGCCACCCAGGCGCCCCAAATAGACCTTTATTTATGGACACTGATAACAGAATTTCATTTAATTTCCACACGTCACAAAACAGTATTCTTCTTTTGACTTTTTTAACCATTAAAAGAATGCAAAAACCATTCTCAGTTCATAAGCCATTCAAAAACAAGTGGCAGTCTGGATATGGCCCCTAGATTGTATTTTGCTGAGTCCTGCTTTCCACTTCTATCTTAAGAATCCAGAAAAATACAAGCAAATTAGACAGCAAGGAAGTAAAAGAGCATAATAAAGTTAAGAGCAGAAATCAATAAGATAGAAATAGAAGAATAAAAAAGTTTCAATGTAGCCAAGCTGGTTCTTCAGAAGTACCATCATAATGAATATATCTCTAGTAATATTGACCGAGAAAGGGAGAGAGAAAACAAGATTAACAAAATCAGAAATAATGGAGGGGCTAGCACTACAAACTTTAGAGATATTAAAAGGCAAACGAGGGCTTAATAAAATATGCAAATGCTATAAAGGTCACAAAATACCAAAGCTTACTCAAGAAGAAACAGAGTGATTAATCTGAATAGTCCTATATCAACCAGTGACACTCAATTTGAAATTTAAAATCTTCCCCAAAAAAACAAACAAAAAAACCCTCCAGATCCAAATGGCTTCACTAGTGAATTCTCCCAAAGCATTAAAGGAAAAAATAAAACCAATGCTAAACAAATTCTCAGAAACAAGAAAAGGCATGGGGCGCCTGGGTGACCCAGCTGGTTGAGCATCCAACTCTTGATTTCAGCTCAGGTCATGATCCCAGGGTCATGGGATCAAACCCCTCATTGAGCTTCACGCTGAGCAAGGAGCCTCATGTGTCAGATTCTCTCTCTCCCTCTGCCCCTCTTCCCCGCTCATGCTCTCTCTAAAATAAAAAATAAATAAATAAATAAATAAATAAATAAATAAATAAATTTTAAAAGGAAAGAAAGAAAAAAGAAGAGGCAGAAAAACTTCCAACTCCTACTTTAAGGGCAGCATTATCCTGACAGCAAAACTAAACATTATAAGAAAAGAAATTTACATAGCAATATCCTTCAGAAACACAAATACAAAAATCTTTAAATTTTAGATAGTCAAATGCAGTAATACATAAAAAGGATAATGCATTATGACCAAAGAAGGGTCAATACCAAAAATTCAAGATGGTTTATATTAAAAACCAATCAACAGGATTTTAAGAGACTAGAAATGAAATGTATGATCATCTCAATAGAGGCATAAAAAGCTCTGACAAAAAATCAACGCCATTCATAAGAATTTTTAGCAAACTAAGAAGAGAATTTCCTCAGCCCAATAGGGTATTCACGAAATCCTTACATCTAAAATCATATTTATTGTGAAAGACTAAATGCTCTCCCCAAAGATCAAGAAATAACAAGCCCAGTATATTTGCTCTCATTCCTTCTATTCTACATTAGAACTAAAGGTTCTAACCACTGCAATAGGCAGGAAAAAAAAATAAAAGGCATACAGATTGGAAGAGAAGTAAAGTTGCTTTTATTCATATACAACCTGATTATTAATGGAGAAAATCCTAGGGAATCTACAACAGCTACTAGAATTAGTGAGTTTTGTAACTCAAAATTTATTTTGTAACTCAGAAGTTATTATGCTGCAGGACACAAGGTCAATATAAAAAAAATCAATTGCATTTCTACATACTAACAATAATTGAAAACAAAAGTTAAAAAACAAAATCACCAAAAAATATGAAATATTCAGGGATAAATTTAACAAAATACATTCAAGAATGTAACATGGAAAGCTACCAAATATTGCTAAGAGAAGTTAAGGATGACCTACATTAATGGACACATGTATGTTCACACATTAATGAACTGAAACGTTCAATGTAGGTAAGATGTCAATTCTCTTGAAAGTGAGCCATAGTCAATACAATCACCATCAAAATTCCAGCAGCCTTTCTTGTAAAAACTGACAAGCTGTTTCAAAATTTACATGGAAATACAAAGGGCATAGAATAGCCAAAATGGGTTAGCAAAAGAGTAACGTAAGACAACTTATACCGTCTGTTTCCAAGATTTACTATAAAGTTGCAGCAATGAAGACGGTGTGGGATTGGCATACAGACAGACTCACAGACCAATGGAACAAATTAGACAGTCCAGAAAAAGATCCATACCTATATGGCCAATTAATTTCTGACAAAGTTCTCAAGGCAAGCCAACAAGGACAAATTTTTTTCGAAAAGGGGTGCTGAAACAACCAGATATCCATATGCAAAAGGAACCTGAACCTCTGCTCTTATCTCACATCATATACAAAAATCATCTCAAAATGAATTGATGACCTAAACATAAGTTAAAACTATAAAACTTTCAGAAGACAACCCAACCCAAGGTATGGAGGGGGGAGGGGGCACCAGGTCCTCAAGCCCCAGTTCCCACAGGGCATGATGAGTCAGCTGACATCTTTATGTACAGTAGGTTGCATTACAGAAGAATCCTCAGTTAGGGAACCCAACCTATTATATTGAACAGCATATGCAGGTCTTGTTCCAAAGGAAGATATTCTTTCCTCCGGGCTATAAGCAAGCCCAACCTTTGCTCTGGAGGAAGAGACAATACCTACTTTTCAAGGCTGTTCAACTTCGTATCAGCTTTCAACCTGGGGAGCCCCCTTGCCTCTTCTATGTTGAATCCTTTGTGTGTTGTGTCTAGCACATGTCTTTCTCTTTCTTGGTTTACTCCCTTACTTTTATAAAGCACATTTTCTTTCCAGAGATGGGAGGTAGAGTTTTTGAGATTTTATTCTACCTTTATTCTACCCTCGTACGTTTGTCATAGTTTGATTAGCTACTGAATTCTAGTTTGGAAACAATTTTCCTTCAGAATTTTGAAGGCACTGCTTTATTGCCGTCTAGGCTTCAATTAAGTTGGGAAGACTGAAGTCATTCAAATTCCTGACCCTTTATAGATCACCTGTTTTTTTCCCTTTTCTGCAAGTTTGTAGGATCTTCTCCTTGATCCAAGCTTTCTAAAATTGTTGATGATATATTTGAAATGGGTCTATGTGGGGGAAAGATCCAACATGGTGGAGAAACAGGGGACCCAAAGTTCCCTTGTCCCTCAAACACAGCAGTGTTGAGGCCAAAGGACTTTGAATTCCAAGAGTCCGGGCTGCAGAGTGGCAGAGACACTGAGACAACCTGGCAGGCCACCGGTGCGTGATTGTGAACTGGGAGAGAGAAAATGGGTGCGTAGGCCGGAAGGGGAGGGATCCCCTTCTGCAGAGTAACGAAAGGAAGAGAAAGAGAGGCTGTGAAAGTGTAGGGCTGTATCTGGACAAGAGAATTACCATGGACCAGGGGTGGAGAAGGATCCAATCTCTAACTGTGGGGCGTTCTCCAGACTGGGCCAGCTGCCCAGTTTGCACACCTGGGGAGGAGGGGAGCCTGCCCCTGGCTCAGTAACTAGTTCAGAGCTGCAGTCCACAGTAGGAGAAAGCAATCCCCTCTCTGGAGTGTTGTGGGAAGAAGGAATATAACCATTCAAAGGACAAAGGCTGCCTGCGACCGCCAGCCAGAGGCCATATATTGGCGGAACCGGGGGCACTCGGAGAGAGCCCCTTGAAGACATCGGGGGTTTCAATCCCAGCTGAGCACCAGGGAGGCGCGGGAGTCGGCAGAGAGGGACAAACTGCCTCGTTCGCCCCGCGGCACAGTGAGGCTGGCCTAAACTGAGTGGTTTGGGACACCGGTCGGGGCAGGAAAACTGAGGGGTCGCCATTTTTCTCCCCACCACCAACGGGGTGGGGCTTCAGGGAAGGGACAGCGGGTCCAGAGGGGAGGCGGTACCCCCTACACCAAGCCACGCCCCTCCACGCCCGGTAACTGCATACCCACCGGAGATTGACGCTGGCCAACCAGACAGCCCCCCCTCCAGACAAGGCGCCCAGCGGTTTTGCATTTTCTGATTTAATTCTTGGACAGTTCTCCTTACATACATTTTTTTCCTTTCTTTTCTCCTTCTTATTTCTTCCTCCTCTAGTCTGGTTATTCTGGTTGTTGGTTTGTTTAAGCAGATATATGTAATCTATTCTCTTTATACCTGCTCTATATCACCTTATTTTCCTCTCTCTCTCTGGATTAAGCCATACAGTTTCTCTGCCTGGTCTATTTTCTTTTCTTTCTTTTTTTCCCGCCTGTCATTTCTCTTTGTATGGGATAAGGCCTCTTCCACCAACACTGCTCCCGCCACCCCCCCCCATTGGTTTGTTGTTGTTGTTTGTTTGTTTGTTTTTCTCCAGGGCTACTTCAATGAACAAATCAAAGCACACCTGGCGGAGGGTCCAAAACATCACTACGAATAGGGAGATAAAGCAACCAGAATCATAACAACTGAGAACAAGCAACACACTCCAAAAAAACACCTCCTGAAGGGCCAGGCCCAGGACAGCGTATGACCCCTCTTTAATACACTAGTGCTCGCAGTTGCAGGACACATAACAAGCTTTTAAAACACATAAGGGACAGAAAACTAGCCAAAATGACGAAACGGAAGAATTCTCCTCAAAAGAAATTCCAGGAAGAAATGACAGCTAAAGAACTGATCAAAACAGATATAAACAATATATCTGATCAAGAACTTAGAATAATAGCCATAAGATTAATTGCTGGGCTTGAAAAAAGCATAGAAGACAGCAGAAAATCTATTGCTGCAGAGATCAAGGAACTAAAAAATAGTCATGATGAATTTAAAAATGCTGTCAATGAGGTGCAAAATAAACTAGAGGCAATGGCAGTGAGGATTGAAGAGGCAGAAGGGAAAATAAGTGAAATAGAAGATAAAATTATGGAAAAAGATGAACCTGAGAAAAAGAGAGATAAAAAATATTCTAGGCCACAAGGGAGGAATTAGAGAAGTGATTCAATGAAATGTAGTAATATCCTTAGCACAGGAATTCCAGAAGAGAGAAAGGGGTCGAAGGCGGTCAAACAAATCATAGTCGAGAACTTCCCTAATTTGGGGAAGGAAACAGACATTGAACTCCAGGAGGCACAGAGAACTCCCTTCTGATGTAACAGGAATTGATCTTCTGCACGACATACCATAGTGAAACCGGCAAAATACAAAGATAAAGAGAGAATTCTGAAAGCAGCTAGGGACAAACAGGTCTTAATCTACAAGGGTAGACACGTAAGGGTAGTGGCCAAGCTATCTACTGAAACGTGGCAGGCCAGAAGGGAGTGGCAAGAAATAGTCAATGTGCTGAATAGGAAAAATATGCAGGCAAGAATCCTTTACCCAGTAAGGCTGTCATTCAGAATAGAAACAGAGATAAAAGGGGCGCCTGGGTAGCTCAGTCGGTTGGGCGTCCGACTTCGGCTCAGGTCATGATCTCATGGTTCGTGGGTTCGGGCCCCGCGTCGAGCTCTGTGCTGACAGCTTGGAGCCTGCTGCCTGCTGCGGATTCTGTGTCTCCCTCTCTCTCTCTCTCCCTCCCCCTCTCTCTCAGGGGTAGGTAAACATTAAAAAAAAAAAAATGTAAAAAAAAAAACAGAAAGAAAGATAAAGGTTTTCCCAGACAAACAAAAACTGATGGAGTTCATCACCACTAAACCAGCCCTACAAGAGATCCTAAGGGAGACTCTGTGGGTGGAATGTTGCAAAGATCACAAAGGACCAGAGACATCACTACAAGCATGAAACCTACAGATAACACAATGACACTATGTCCATATCTGAATAAGTCCATATTTGACACTAAGTCCACTGAATGTAAATGGACTAAATGCTCCAATAAAAAGACATAGGGTATCAGAATGGATAAAAAAAAAAAACAAGACCTATCTATTTGCTGTCCACAAGACACTCATTTTAGACCTGAGGACACCTTCAGATTGAAAGTGAGGGGATGGAGAACCATCTACCATGCTACTGGAAGTCAAAAGAAAGCTGAAGTAGCCATACATGTATCAGACAAACTAGATTTTAAACTGAAGGCTGTAACAAGAGATGAAAAAGGGCATTATATCATAATTATGGGATCTATCCATCAAGAAGAACTAATAATTATAAATGTTTATGCAACCAATTTGGAAGCACCCAAATATATAAAATAATCACCAACATAAGCAATCTTATGTGGTAATTGCGGGGAACTTTAATACTCCACTTACAACAATGGACAGATCATCTAGGCAGAAAAATCAATAAATCAAAAATGGCCCTGAATGATACACTGGACCAGATGGACTTGACAGATATATTCAGAACTTTTCATCCAAAAGCAGCAGAATACACATTCTTCTCAAGTGTACATGGAACATTCTCCAAGATAGATCACATACTGGGTCACAAAACAGCCGATAAATATAAAAGAATTGAGATCATACCATGCACATTTTCATATCACAATGCTATGAAACTGAAAATCAACCACAGGAAAAAGTCTGGAAAACCTCCAAATGCACGGAAGTTAAAGAACATCCAACTAAAGAATAAATGGGTCAACCAGGCAATTAAAGAAGAAATTAAGAAATATTTGGAAACAAATGAAAATGAAAACACGACAATCCAAACCCTTTGGGATGGAGCAAAGGCAGTCCTAAGAGGAAAATGCATTGCAATCCAGGCCTGTCTTAAGAAACAAGAAAAATCCCAAATACAAAACGTAACACAACACCTAAAGGAACCAGAAGAACAGCAAAAACCAAAATAAAACAACAACAACAAAAAAAAAAAACCAAGGCCAGCAGAAGAAGAGAAATAATAAAGATTAGAGCAGAAATAAACAATACAGAATCCAATAAAACATAGAACAGATCAATGAAACTAAGAGCTGGTTTTTTGAAAAAGTAAACAAAAGGGATACACCCCTAGCCAGACTTCTCAAAAAGAAAAGAGGACCCACATAGATAAAATCACGAATGAATTTGGACTTATCACAACCAATCCCTCAGAAATATAAACATTTATCAGAGAATACTATGAAAAATTTTATGCCAACAAACTGGACAGCCTGGAAGAAATGGACAAATTCCTAGCCACCCACACGCTACCAAAACTCAAACAGGAAGAAACAGAAAATTTAATAGACCCATAACTAGTGAAGAAACTGAATAAGTTATCAAAAATCTCCCAACCAATAAAAGTCCTGGGCCAGATAGCTTCCCAGGGGAATTCTACCTGAGATTTAAAGCAGAGTTAATACCTATCCTTCTCAAGCTGTTCCAAAAAATAGAAACGGAAGTTAAGATTCCAGAGTCATTTTATGAAGCCAGCATAACCTTGATTCCCAAACCAGAGACCCCACAAAAAAGGAGAATTAAGGCCAATATCCCTGATGAACATGGATGCAAAAATTCTCAACAAGATACTAGCAAATCGAATTCAACATCATATAAAAAGAATTAATGGGGCACCTAGTGACTCAGTCGGTTAAGCGTCAGACTTCGGCTCAGGTCATGATCTTGTGGTTCCCGAGTTCAAGCCCCATGTCAGGCTCTATGCTGACAGCTCAGAGCCTGGAGCCTGCTTCAGATTCTGTGTGTCTCCCTCTCTCTGCCCATCCCCTGCTCGCACTCTGTCTCTTTCACTCTCCAAAATAAATAAACGTCAAAAAAAATTTTTTTTAAAGAATTATTCATCATGATCAAATGGGATTCATTCCAGGGCTGCAGGGCTGGTTCAATATTCACAAATCAACCGATGTGATACATCACATTAACAAAAGAAAGGATAAGAACCATATGATCCTGTCAATAGATGTAGAAAAAGCATTTGACAAAATATAGCATACTTTCTTACTAAAAACCCTCAAGAAATTCAGGATAGAAAGAACATACCTAAACACCATAAAAATCATATAGGAGAAGCCCACAGCTAATATCCTCCTAATGGGGAAAAACTGAGAGTTTTCCCCCTGAGATCAGGAACACAAAAGGGATGTCCACTCTCACCACTGTTGTTTAACATCGTGTTTGAAGTCATACCTCAGTAATCAGACAACAAAATGAAATAAAAGGCATCAAAATTGGCAAAGAAAAGTCAAACTTTCACTTTTTGCAGACAACATGATATTCTACATGGAAAACCTAAAGGACTCCACCAAAAGTTTGCTAGAACTGATACATGAATTCAGCAAAGTCTCAGGATACAAAATCAACGTACAGAAATCAGTTGCATTTCTATACACCAATAATGAAGCAACAGAAAGAGAAATCAAGAAATCGATCCCATTTACAATTGCACCAAGAACCATAAAATACCTAGGAATAAACCTAACCAAAGACGTAAAAGATCTGTATTGTGGAAACTATAGAAAACCTTTATGAAGGAAATTGAAGGAGACACAAAGAAATGGAAAAACATTCCATGCTCACGGATTGGAAGAATAAATATTGTTAAAATGTCAATACTATACAAAGCAATCTACACATTCGATGCAATCCCAATCAAAATTGCACCGACATTCTTCTCAAAGCTAGAATAAACAATCCTAAAATTTGTATGGAACCACAAAAGACCCTGAATAGCGAAAGTAATGTTGAAAAAGAAAACCAAAGCAGAAGGCATCACAATCCCAGACTTTAGCCTCTACTACAAAGCTGTAATCATCAAGACAGTATGGTACCTGCACAACAACAGACACATAGACCAATGGAATAGAATAGAGAACCTAGAATTGGACCCACATGTGTATGGCCAACTAATCTTTGACAAAGCAGGAGAGAGTATCCGATGGAAAAAAAGACAGTCTCTTTAGCCAATGGTGCTGGGAGAACTGGACAGCAACATGCAGAAGAATGAAACTACATCCAGATGGCCAACCGACACATGAAAAAATGTTCAACATCACTTATCATCAGGGAAATACAAATCAAAACCACAATGAGATACCACCTTTCACCTGTCAGAATGGCTAACATTAACAACTCAGGCAACAACAGATGTTGGCAAGGATGTGGAGAAAGAGGATCTCTTTTGCATTGCTGGTGGGAATGGAAGGTGGTGCGGCCACTCTGGAAAACAGTATGGAGGTTTCTCAAAAAACTAAAAATAGAACTATCCTACGACCCAGGAAGTGCACTACTAGATATTTATCCAAGGGATACAGGTGTGCTTTCGAAGGGACACATGCACCCCCATGTTTATAGCAGCACTATCAATAATAGCCAAAGTATGGAAAGAGCCCAAATGTCCATCGATGGATGAATGGATAAAGAAAATGTGGTGTGTGTATATATATATATATATATGTATATATATATATATATACACACACACACACACACACATACACACACACACATACACACACACACACACACACACACACACAATGGAGTATTACTCAGCAATCAAAAAGAATGAAATTTGCCATTTACAACTATGTGGGTGGAACTGGAGGGTATTATGCTAAGTGAAATTAGTCAGTCACAAAAAGACAAAAATCATATGACTTCACTCATATGAGGACTTTCAGAGACAAAACAGATGAACATGAAGAGAAACAAAAATAATATAAAAACAGGGAGAGGGACAAAACAGAAGAGACTCATAAATATGGAGAACAAACTGAGGGTTACGGGAGGGGTTGTGGGAGGTGGGATGGGCTAAATGGGTAAGGGGCATTAAGGAATCTACTGAAATCATTGCTTCACTATATACTGACTAGTTTGGATGTAAATTTTAAAAAATAAAGTTAAATTTTAAAAAAAAAGAATGAAACTAGACCACTTTCTTACACCACACACAAAAATAAACTAAAAATGGATGAAAGACCCAAATGTGAGTGAGGAAACCATCAACACCCTAGAGGAGAAACAGGCAACAACCTCTTTGAACTCACTCGCAGCAATTTCTTCAACACGTCTCCAAAAGCAAGGGAATTAAAAGCAAAAATGAACTATTGGGACCTCATCAAGATAAAAAGCTTCTGCACTGCAAAGGAAACAATCAACAAAACTAAAAGGCAACCAGCAGACTGGGAAAAGATATTTGCAAATGACATATCGGATAAAGGGTTAGTATCCAAAATCTATAAAGTACTTACCAAACTCAATACCAAAAAACAAATAATCCAGTGAAGAAATGGGCAGAAGACATGAATAGACACTTTTCCAAAGAAGACATCCAGATGGCTAACATGAAAAGATGCTCAACGTCACTCATCATCAGGGAAATACAAATCAAAACCACACTGAGATACCACCTCCCACCGGTCAGAGTAGCTACAATTAACAACTCAGGAAACAAGAGATGCTGGTGTGGATGTGAAGAAACAGGAACCCTCTTGCACTGTTGGTGGGAATGCAAACTGGTGCAGCTGCTCTGGAAAATAGTGTGGAGGTTCCTCAAAAAATTATCCAAAGGATACACGAGTGCTGATTCAGGGGCACATGTACCCCAGTGTTTATAGCAGCTCTTTCAACAATAGCCAAATTATGGAAAGAGCCTAAATGTCCATCAACTGATGAATGGATAAAGAAGATGTGGTTTATATATATATAATGGAATACTATTTGGCAATGAGAAAGAATGAAATCCTGCCATTTGCAGCAACATGGATGGAACTGGAGGGTATTATGCTAAGTGAAATAAGTCAATCAGAGAAAGACAGATATCATATGTTTTCACTCATACGTGGAACTTCAGAAACTTAACAGAAGACCATGGAGGAAGGGAAGGGGGAAAAAATAGATACAAACACAGAGAGAGGGAGGCAAACCATAAGAGACTCTTAAATACAGAGAACAAACTGCAGGTTGATGGGAGGGGTGGGGGAGAGGGGAATATGTTTTAATTAAAGTATTTTCATTCTCACACTTCCATCACTCTCTCGTAATGCTCTTCTTTCTTCTAGGAGTTGTGAATCCCTGAAATTAGATATTTATTTTAGAAACACTGAAGCGGCCTCAACAACAGCGATGTGAACAAAATAACACTAATTAGAACAGTGGTGGCAAAACAAATCAGATTTAAGCATTTTGTCCCACACTGAATTCGACCAATGTGGTCCAGCCTCTACATATATTTTTCTTTAAAGTTTATCAAAATCACCAAAGTCCAGTCTATTTCATGCAATGACTACTATAAATCCCAGCAATTAAAAAAAAAAAAAACATAATCACAACTGCTAGAATTACGGCATCTTGAAGTATGTTTTAGTAGGAATAAATTGACCTAACTATGTGAGCCCCAGTCAGCAAAACAGCTAGCTTTGAAAGCCACAATACCCATCTCTTTATGATGGGTTATACTCTCAAGGACTATAGCTTGCCATGAATAATCGAGAATATGACACAATCAAAAACCCAGAGACAAGAGGGAAATGTCTGTAGCAATGAAGCCTTTTTGTTTCCTTACCTATGCTCACTTCTCAAATACTTGGGAAACAGAAAAATGACTGTGCATACAAAATAAAAGAATCTAAACAGATTATCCTAAGAGCTTAAATGTTTCTCAGAAGTAACCATCATAAAATTTCTGCCCGTGGATTAAACTCTTTAACATACTGAAGCAGCAGATAATGTTGACCATCTGCCAGTCTGTCTCAAGATGGCATCTTAAACTATAAATTTTATTGGGGCTCCCGGGCGGCTCAGTCGGTTAAGCATCCGACTCGGTTTCAGCTCAGGTCATGATTTCATGGTTCATGGGATTGAGCCCCATGTCAGGCTCTGCACTGACAGCACAGAGCCTGCTTGGCATTCTCTCTCTCTCTCTCTCTCTCTCTCTCTCTCTCTCTGTCCTTCCTCTGCTCTAAAAAAAAAAAAAAAAAAAAAAAAAAAAAAAGAATTACAAAGTTAGAAAGGGACTCAAAAGGTCATTTATTCCATCTCCATACCTTCAAATAGGACCTCATCGAACGATCCATAGCAAAAGAAACATAAAGACATCTAGTGGAGATTAAATAACTCACCTTAGAAAATACTCCTTTTTTAAAAAAACCTCTCCCATAATCTATGCCTTAAATTTGTCTAGCTAATGACTGTATGCACCTAACTTTGACTAAGTATTCTAAGGCATTCTTTCACTAGGTCTACCATATATAAAATAGTTATCTAGGAGAAAACAATGTCTGAAATAATAATGAGTCCCGGGTGGCTCAATCGGTTAAGCATCTGACTCCTGATTTCGGCTCAGGTCATGATCTCGAAGGTAGTGAGTTCAAGCCCCACATCAGGTT
This sequence comes from Lynx rufus, assembly GCF_022079265.1. Lineage (NCBI taxonomy): Eukaryota > Metazoa > Chordata > Mammalia > Carnivora > Felidae > Lynx > Lynx rufus. The sequence goes on from NW_025814823.1 coordinate 9,522,132, forward strand.
CTGTACTGGAGGTGCAGAGCCTGCTTGGGATTTTCTCTCCCTCTCTCTCTCTGCCCCTCCCTTGCTTGCTCTCTCTCTCAAAATACATAAATAAACTTAAAGAAATAACGCTGAGTACATTAAAATGTACATATTTCCATTCACAAATAGATGCTCAAAATTAGTAACATGATAATATAAATCAGTCCAGAAATGAGAAGTTGAGGGCTATCGGGATCTCAAATCACGCAGCGCAATTCCCAATTTCTTTGAAGATGAAACCAAGGCAAAGATGTTATTCTTATTAATGGTCTATGAAAGAACATCTTATAGCATTTAAGGAAGCCTTACTTAAAAGAATTGACGAATCTTTTTATTGATCAAATCATTATTTTGTAATGGAACCACCGCCTGATCCACCTGCTTAATATAGTCAGGTAAAGTCACAGGACATGGCCTCTTGTCAAACAGAACCGACAATCCTGGCATATTGTTGCTAAGGGGGAGAAAGGAAAGTAGCCTTCAGTTACTGAGCACTTAGGGTTTACCTCCATTAAACCGTCCAATCTTCCCAAAAATCCTATGAAATAGTATTAACATCTTTTTTTTTTAATAAGAGTACAGGTTTGGAAACTTGTCTGTGATTACACAGAAAATAAGTTGCAGTTCCAGAACTGGACAACAGATATAACTGGCCCCTTCCACTCTTACCACATGCAGTAAACGATCCTTGGAGAAATGTTCTCTAGAAAAGAATATCACTGTACATACTGCAAAAATCAAAGTATTAATCCAAAGAAGCCATAAGGGCTTACTGTGATATTTACACAAAATAGATAATAATTATCAGGTAAATGATAAATCTAAAGTTGTTGGTTGTTGAGGAACAACCAATCACAAGTTCTTGGCCTGGATTCTCTTCTCTTTAGTCACACATTAGGCTACTGGTCTCAATATTTTAAGCTCTCCTTTAGTAAATCAAAATTTAAGGGGGGTAAAAAAAAAAAAATCACACAACCTTATGTTTTGCTGTCATTGAAAATTACCGAATTCTAATCTCAGCTCCATGAAACCATTCTTAACCTGTCCTAGCTCAGTGACTATTCCAAAACCCCACCATTCTCCTTTCCCACCGAACGCCCCACCCCCATCTCCTCTCATCAAGGGACCTTGACTCCTATCTACCTCTTAGAGAACAAAAGCTTTGAACTCTCGAACCTTTTACCACCCAACCTATAAATATCCGTATCTATTCTCACTTCTTTTCTTCCTTTTTCAGTGCATCTCTCCTCCTGTCTACACTAGCACACTGCCTAGGATCACAGCTAGCTAGCACTTAGTTGATACTTTAAAAATGTAACAAACTAATTCTAGACTGATTCTTCCAACTCTGCTCGTCCATCGTTCCCTACATTTTCAGAGATAGATCCATCCACTATCTCCTCTCTCTCATCTCCTACATCTTCAAACATTTCCTCTTCATTGGCTCTTTCCCTAACAGCTCATCAGTCTTTAAAGAAAAAAAAAAAAAAAAACCTATAAACCTTTTTCAGTTACTGCTTTATCCCTTTCTTTCCTTCAGAGTCAAACTTCTTTAAAGAAAAGTGTGTCTGGGGATTTTATATTAAGGAAGTACTGTCCATTTCTTTTAAGCAGGATAATAGTACAGTTTTTTTTTTTTTAAGAAAGAATCCTTAAAAAATTTTTTAAGTTTATTTAAGTAATCCCTACACCCAACGTGGGGCTCGAACTCACTGCCCTGAGGTCAAGAGTTGCGCTCTCTACCAGCGGAGCCAACCGGGCACCCCAAACAGATATATATTGAAAACAATTACAGATAAAAAGATATGATACCTGAGCTTAGCTTTAAAACAATCCAAAAATAAATAAATTAATTAATCAAAAATAAATAATCTAGTTGGGGGCAGGGGTTATAGATGAAACAAAATTGGTGATGTGCTCATTCTTCAAGCTTAGGTAATGACTACATGGGACTCATCATTCTATTTTCTTTTGTATTTGTATTATTATGGAAAAAGCAAATGTTTTTTTTCAAGTGGCTTAAGCTCACATTCCTCTTTCTCATTTTTGCAAAGTTTAGAAGTGATTTGAAGTCACCAGATCCACTGGGTACGTTTCAATCTTTACCTTACTTGCCCTCTGCAAGACACATGATACTCTGGGCCATTCCTGCTTCTAACTTTCCTCTCGTTTGTCATTTGTTATGCATGCCCGCTCTGATTCTTCTCTTTCTCTGCCTCCCAATCTCTCAGTCTCATTTGTGGGCATTTCTCCCCCTTGCTTTCAAACATGGTCCTCCCTCCCCTCCTCAAACACACACACACACACACACACACACACACACACACACACCATAAATGCTGCTTCCCAAACTTATTCAAACTTTTCCTTTTTCGTTTCTATATATTCCTATGTGAGCTGACTCATTCTCTCCTTTAATTTCAACTACTTATGCACATGCAAACCTCCACCTCCAGCCCTGAACTCTCTCCTGAACTCCAGATCCAAATGCATCCTTACCTGAATATCCCACAAGAACTTTGAATGAATACTCAAAACTGAACTGATCTTTATCTTTCACCCCATCAAAACCCTGCTCCTTTTCCTCTCGATCAATGGTTTTATTATCCTTTCAGACATCCTAGGCAGAAAACTAGGAATCATTTGTCTTAAGGTTCCAAGTATGTCTAGCCCCCAACTTAAATCGTACTAATTTTATCCCTTAAATACTTCTACAATCCCTGTCTTTCCATAACTCCAACTGCTTAGTTCAGACTCTCTTCATTTTTCCACTGTATTTTTTTCCCCCTAAAACTGATTGCCCCATACCACTCTAATTTCCCCCCTCCTGGGTCTATTCTTCACACTTCAGCTGGAGTTATCTCTCTAAAATACAAACCCAGGGGCGCCTGGGTGGCTCAGTTGGTTAAGCATCCGACTTCAGCTCAGGTCATGATCTTACAGTCCATGAGTTCAAGCCCCACATCGGGCTCTGTGCTGACAGAGCAGAGCCTGGAGCCTGCTTCCGATTCTGTGTCTCCCTCTCTCTCTGCCCCTCACCTGCTCATGCTCTGTCGCTCTCTGTCTCAAAAATAAATAAAAACATTTAAAAAAATTTTTAAATACAAACCCAATAACACCACTACTCCATTTGAAATTCTTCCATGGTTGCCCCATGATGAAAAACAAAAACAAAAACAAAAACTTCCAAACTCTTTATCACGGTACCAAGTACTTTAATATCTGGCCTCTCCCATCACTATACTGCATTCACTCTGGAACTGGGGCATCAGAATGACCTAGGATTCTCCAAACAAAACACTCAAATACATCCTTTGCTTTTTGTTGCGCCATTTGCCTAGAATGAGTTTCCTCAACTTCCCTCCAGTGAAAGCCTACTCAACTTTCTTTAACGCGGGTCAAATGGAACATCACACTGGAAACTTCCCCTGATCTCCTTAGGGTCAGGGTATTTCTACCAATGGGTACAGAGAACAGCCATCAGTGGCTGAGATCACAACTTAGATGAGTTAGACCCACTTGGGTTGAAATCCCAGGTTCAAACCTTACCAGGTACGACTCTGGACAAAAATCTTTAAGCCTGTTTCCTCATCTCTGAATAACAGTAGTTAGGGATTTTTATGAGGATTAAATAATGGACTACATACAAAATACTGTATAGTGCCTCGCTGAGATTAGGTAATCAATAAATGTTACTGTTATATTGCGATTTATTCCCACTCTGGGCTCCTATAGCAACTTGCACCTATCTCTGTCATACCGTTACGATAACATGACTGTTTGCCCATACAGAACACATCGTCTTTTTATTCCCACTATCTGGCATAATGTCCACAATTTAACAGTTCGTTAACAAAGCTTGAATAAATAAATAAAACACTTCCAATCCCTATAGTATTAAGGCGTCAAATTTTTTACTAACCGTCTTACTAGATTTAAGTTCCGTCTCCTTGTACAAAATCGGTAATTTAAGTAAAAATTACAGCCCAGTCTCATTTTAATGGAGGAAAATAGGAATTTTGTAGTGGCCTTATGTTGTTTACTTGTTGAAAACACACCCACAAAATAAACCCGCCGTGCTACCAAGGATATTTCTGCATACTATATAAAATACCAAATTTCTAGGATGGTTGTCTCCCTGTTGAAAAAAATGTAAAGGTTTTCTAAATCTGTGTCAGCTTCCTTACCACCAGGACCTAAGCCAACCCTAAGGGCTAAGGTGTATTACAGAGTTGCTGTTTCGTTTTGTTTTGTTTGGGCAATTTTCATCCTGAAAGCACGCTCCTGAGAAATTCCGAAGAATACTGAAATAACCAAAGAAAATAATTAGTACCCACTGCTAAAAAGCAAAAAAATCAATCAATCAATAAATAAATAAGAAAGAAAAGTCTGTGCTTTAAAAATTCCAGTAATTTAAAGTTAAACTAATCTTCAAAATAGAATCAAAATATGTGCAGGCAGCGGCCAAGCTAGTAAGTGGGAAGGTGGGGGTCCTCATTTTGCCATCTTAACCCTCAATAAATACAATGCAAAAGGCAAAACGGTTATGAAAAAAAAAAGATACTACTATATAAAAGCATGGTCTCTACTTCTACACTTGACCTTTAAACATTAATGCCTTTTGAATAATAATTAATTAGGGGCTTAATATGCAAACACCTCTGAGCTACTTCAGAATAATCATGAATAAAAGCCTAGAAACCACACGTTCTCAGAAAAAGGAGAAAGGCCTGTTAAAATTTTTTTTTTTAGTTTCTCAGGTCTCGCATCAAATGTGTGCCATACATACGGTTCGGCACCGAGAGGCAGCAACCTGGGAGGGTCAGAGGCGCCGCAGGCCCGAGGCCCTGCGGCTGGGGTGGCTGCTCATCCCTGAGACTTACGCGGGGCGGTGGCCCAGCCCAGCCGGGGTGGGGCTGAGCGCTGTCAGCCGGGGCGGGCCCAACGGCGGGCCACCCAAGTCTCACCTCCACTTCCCTTTCCCAGCGCAGAGCCCAGTTCCGCGACCACCCAAGAGCCCCCGCACCACAAAGACAGATTTTTTTTCTCGCCCGGTCCGCTCAAAGTTTATCGTTCTGTGCCAGCGGTCGGGGCCGCCGGGCTTTGTAGTTCGCCGGTCCAGGCCGCCCCGCCGAGGCCGAGAGCCTGTGCAGCCGCTAAACTACAACGCCCATAATGCCCCGCGAGCCTCGCGCTCCCACGGCCCTCCTCCTCTCCTCCCGGCGCCCCAGGACCGCGGCACTGCCCTGGCGGCGGGAGACCGGGTGGGGCTGTCCACCTGAACGCCCCACCACCTTCCCTCTCCTGCCCGCGGCGCTCTCCCTCGGATTCATTACCTACGAGCCGCAGGTCGGCCGGCTGTGGGTGATGCGGTCCGGGTGGGGGTGGGGCACAGGCCGCCGCCGCAGCCGCCGCCGCGGAGTCCGTTAGTTCCCGACGTGCGTGAAGAGGCGGTGGCGGCGGCGTACGGTTGCCATGGCAGCCGCGGACCGAGCGGTGGGGGGCGCGCGGGGACTCCAAGACAACTCGGGGGAGGAGCCTGGGAACCCCACCCGGATGCGGGGGAAGGGAGGCGCCCGGGTGCTTCGGGGGAAGGAGGGAGACTGTGACATTGAGGAGGGCGAGTGACTAATGACTCGGTGGGGCCGGATGAGCCCTGCTGCGGCAGCGTCCAATCCCCTTGGCATGACGCGTGTCCTGTGCCGTCGGCGGAGCGCGTTGGTGCCCGCTCTATTCCGAGAGGGTGCCTGTGGCGTCAGAGGAAGGAGCGCCCCAGCGGCTCAGCGCCGGCTCTTTAAAGGTCGTCTGGTCCGGCCCCTCCCCCGCCGCCTCGGCCGAGTGGCGGGGTGGGACCCGAAGCCACCCTGGGGCTTTTCACCGGGAGAGTCGCAGCCTCTCACACCTTTCTGCCACTCTCTGAGGAGTGGGCTAGAAATGAATCCGTTAGTAAAAATGTAGTGCCTATAGCCTTTAGGCTCATTCGGGAGGTTTGAGAACTTGTACGTGGCAGTGATTTCAGCTGAATTTTTGATGTGTAATATTTCTTAGGTAACCGTTTGCGGACTCTCCAGGACCCACCTGAGAGATGCAGTGCGGTAGAAACTGAGGTCAAGCGCATGGGCTTCCGAAACCCGCTTCTGGGTTCACGTCCTGCCCCTATACTTGGTAGCTGATAACCGGGGTGGGGGGGAGCAATTTCTTTACCCCCTGTGATGCTGAAAGTTTTAATCTGCAAAATGCAGGTAATGGCCAGCTCCCAGTGCTTGTGAGAAATTTAAAAAGCATTAATGCTGATGAAGCACTGTGAAACAAAGACTGGCATTTAACAGTAACTTTTAAATCTTAGTTATTCAACACTTCCTGATAAGAATCAGAAGAGTGGGTAGCCTGGAGGTGAGGGTGGGACTTTTTTTTTTTTTTTTTTACAGGGGAGGGGGAGGGGGAGGGAGGGTGGGCAGAGACCGAAAGGGAGAGAGAGAATCTTGAGCAGGCGCCCGCTCAGTGCGGAGCCGGAGGTGGGGCTCCATCTCCTGACCCGTGAGCCAAAATCAAGAGTCAGATGCTCAACAGACCGAATCGCCCAGGCTCCACTGAAGAGGGAATTTTCCGCGGTCATGGAGAAGATGTGTATCATGCTTAGCGTTTGGGTTACAGAGGTCTGTGCATTTGTCAAAACTCATGGAATGGTGCAGGTTAATGAAGTGCGTGCATTTCACTGTGTGTGAATGTACCTCCAAAAAAGAACGTAAGAATATTTTTTTAAGATCTGCCTTCGCAACTTTCAAATAGACAACACAGTGCCATTAACTGTAGTCCTGCTGTACGTTACATCCCCAGGAATTATTTTATAACAAAATTCGTACTCGGTGACCCCCTTCACCCATTTTGCACCCCCGCCCCCACCTCTGGCAACCACCAATTTGTTCTCTGCCTCTGTAAGATTGTTATTAGAGCGGTAGACTCTAATAGCGACCACAGAGCTATTCTGCATCCAATCTCCAGATTTTGCAAAAGAGGAAAATGAGACCTAGAGATTTAAGTAAATGGGGGAAATTACTGACCCTGTCGTTTTCTAGCAATAAACGTCTCTTGAGAAATTATGATTGAAAATAGCAAGCTACTGTGTATATCATCCAGTTCTCAGTCGGGGTCACCTTGTCCACAAAAATCTTGTTGAGATTGACTCAAGTCCCTTTTCCACCTCCTGTGGAAAGGCCAATGTCTTCTCCAAGATTGTACATCCCCCGTGGGGGGCAGGGGAACTTACCATCACAGGGTCACTTCTGGCTCTGAGTTCTTCCTCTGAACACAGGGACACATCTCGCCTTCTGCAACTCTTTTCTCTCCTGCTGACCCAGTGTGGAAATCAAACACTTTTCTTTGGCTGTGTGTGTGTAGCAGGCTCCTCTGAAGGTTTGGAGCAACTAAAGGGTTTTTTGTTTTTTTATTTATTTTTGAGACAGAGAGAGACAGAGCATGAATGGGGGAGGGTCAGAGAGAGGGAGACACAGAATCGGAAACAGGCTCCAGGCTCTGAGCTGTCAGCACAGAGCCCGACGCGGGGCTTGAACTCACAGACCGTGAGATCATGACCTGAGCCGAAGGCGCCCCGCAACTAAAGGGTTTTAAATGAAGGATGTAAATAGCCTAAAGTTAGAAGTCCATGGTCTTGAAAGGCCTTCAGTATCACAATGGCATTGGTATCCACCAACCCCTCCCCCATCCTTTCTCAGCATAAGCTGCAACTCCCCACTAATCAACATCTTCCTGGTCCCATCCCTCTCCCTTCCTCTTTTCTCTCTTTATACAGTACTTTTATCTCTTTCTCCTAATCTGTACCTTCTGGACCACCTTCCACTCCTAAACTGTTTATCAAAGTGTTTTCCTACACAAAATATTTTCCCCAAGAGGAACTCTGGTGCCAGCTATTAAAAGCATATGTTGCAACACAGTATATATCTGCATATTCTACTTGGTTCGGTCCACAGTATACTCAGTAAATATGAAGCTTGTGCAGAAACAGAAGCAAAAATGAACTGTTGGGGCCTCAACACGATAAAAAGCTTCTGCACAGCGGAGGAAACAATCAGCAAAACTAAAAGGCAACCGACAGAATGGGAAAAGGTATTTGCAAATGACATATCAGATAAAGGCTTAGTATCCAAAATCTATTTAAAAAAACTTACCAAACTCAACAACCAAAAACACATAATCCAGTGAAGAAATGGGCAAGAGACATGAATAGACACTTTTCCAAAGAAGACATCCAGATGGCTAACAGACACATGAAAAGATGCTCAACGTCACTCATCATCAGAGAAATACAAATCAAAACCACAATGAGATACCACCTCACACCTGTGAGAGTGGCTAAAATTAACAATTCAGGCAACAACAGATGTTGGTGAGGGTGCGGCGAAAGAGGAACCCTCTTGCACTGCTGGTGGGAATGCAAACTGGTGCGGCCACTCTGGAAAACAGGATAGAGGTTCTTCAAAAAAATTAAAAATAGAACTACCCTATGACCCAGCAATTGCCCTCCTAGGTATTTATCCAAAGGATACAGGAGTGCTGATTTAAAGGGGCACGTACCCCAATGTCGATAGCAGCACTATGGACAATAGCCAAAGTATGGAAAGAGCCCAAATGTCCATCAACTCATGAATGCGTAAAGAAGATGTGATATATATACACAATGGAATATTACTCGGTGATCAAAAAGAATGAAATCTTGCCATTTGCAACAAGATGGCTGGAGCTAGAGTGTATTATGCTAAGTGAAATAAGTCAGAGAAAGACAAATATATGATTTCATTCATATGTGGAATTTAAGAAACAAAACAGATGAACATAGGGGAAGGGAAGCAAAAATAAGATAAAAACAGAGAGGGAGACAAACCATAAGAGACCCTTAAACACAGAGAACAAACTGAGGGTTGCTAGAAGGGTGTTGGGTGGGGGCAGATGGGCTGAATGGGCGATGGGCATTAAGAATGGCACTTGCTGGGGGGCGCCTGGGTGGCGCAGTCGGTTAAGCGTCCGACTTCAGCCAGGTCACGATCTCGCGGTCTGTGAGTTCGAGCCCCGCGTCGGGCTCTGGGCTGATGGCTCGGAGCCTGGAGCCTGTTTCCGATTCTGTGTCTCCCTCTCTCTCTGCCCCTCCCCCGTTCATGCTCTGTCTCTCTCTGTCCCAAATATAAATAAATAAAACGTTGAAAAAAAATTAAAAAAAAAAAAAAGAATGGCACTTGCTGGGATGAGCACTGGATGTCATATGTAGGTGATGAATTACCAAGTCATTATTACACTATATGTTAACTAACTTGGATTTACATTAAAAAAAAAAAAAAAAGGCTTATACACATGACCTGTCCAGGCTACCTGCATAGTGGGTTCAATTATGAGAACTACTTAGTATAAATGAGGAAGCAATTGATTGTGGCTGGGATTTGCTGTCTGAAAGAAAGAAAAGAAATTCAGGTCTCCATGATCGTAGCTTACATTATGCAGAAGAAATGATAGCATTCACGCAGTAAAACCCAGAACAAAATCTGAGTTAATACTTGATAGCGGGGCGCCTGGGTGGCGCAGTCGGTTAAGCGTCCGACTTCAGCCAGGTCACGATCTCGCGGTCCGGGAGTTCGAGCCCCGCGTCAGGCTCTGGGCTGATGGCTCGGAGCCTGGAGCCTGTTTCCGATTCTGTGTCTCCCTCTCTCTCTGCCCCTCCCCCGTTCATGCTCTGTCTCTCTCTGTCCCAAAAATAAATAAACGTTGAAAAAAAAAAATTAAAAAAAAAAAAAATACTTGATAGCAATGACATCCTTATAGAAGCAACACCTGGACTTGTCACCTCTAGCAATTTGATCACAACTCTGCATATATAATGAGCATATAAATAGAGTCTCCTTTACTCCCGGAGAAGATAATACTGATCTGCTATCGGCAGAACACGTGTTTTTGTAGTGGGGATGATAGGCTCACTTGACCCATCCGGCCCTCATCTGGTTTCCCTTGTGACCAGTCCCTTGCATTTACAAGGGTTGTAGTGCAATCTACAGCCACGAAGAAGTCTGCAAATGCAAGGTCCCAATGCATAACCCTCCTTGTTTGGGAGAAGTCGGGACCCCAGAGAAACAGCTCAGCGGGACAAGCCACTGCAGGAGAATGATGACAGCAGGGGAACGCAACAGTTGCCTTAAAGTAAAGCTGAAGGAGGGTGGTCACACCAAGGAAGACCATGGGCAACTGAAGCATGGCCTTAGGAAACCTAGCGTGGCTATGGAGTGAGGACTGACAAGAATGGTTTGTGGTTTTCACTGGAGACTTCGGATCATTTCAGGTAATAAGCACACTGTGCAAATCTGCAAGTAATAACGGGTTAATCTACAGACAATATGGTCCTGGGCCTCAGTAAAGACACTTAGCACATCTGGGGCAGCCGGGTGGCTCAATCGGGTGAGCGTTGAACTCTTGATTTCAGCTCAGGTGGACGATCCCAGCCAGGGTTGTGGGGACTAATCTTGCATTGGGCCCTCGCTAAGCACGGAGCCTGCTTAAGATTCTCTCTCTCTTCCTCTCAGCCCCTCTCCCCCACTAGCATGCTCTCTCTCTTTAAAAGATAAAGACTTTTAAAAAATTTTTTTAGGGGCGCCTGGGTGGCGCAGTCGGTTAAACGTCCGACTTCAGCCAGGTCACGATCTCGCGGTCTGTGAGTTCGAGCCCCGCGTCGGGCTCTGGGCTGATGGCTCGGAGCCTGGAGCCTGTTTCCAATTCTGTGTCTCCCTCTCTCTCTCTGCCCCTTCCCCGTTCATGCTCTGTCTCTCTCTGTCCCAAAAATAAATAAACGTTGAAAAAAAAAAATTTTTTTTTAAATAAATTGAAAAAAAAAAAAACAAAACCCGGAGACTTAGCACATCTGGTTCAAAGTCAGGCATTTTCCCTCAGTTCTCAGTCTTGGCTGCTATAGCATTTGACTTTGCCGGCCACCTTCCTTAGTGGTTCATGACCTTGGTTCTCCTGAAAGCATACTTCAGTGTGCTCACCAGCTCTTTCTTCTACCTGCTCCTTCATTGTGGCAATAGTTCCCAACATTCAATCCTACACCCTCTCCATGTATAGGGTTTCATCTCTCAGTTCTGGTTGACACACAGATTTCCCTGACTAGTTCTGATCCCCAAGCTCCACTCCTGCCCCAAGTTTGCTGGGTCCTTCCTCACCTCGTTCTAATGTTCTCTTCACCTGGGATGCTATCCCCCTCCCCTAAATTCGACCTGTATTCTGCAAAAACTAACTCAGGCCTCTACATGAAATCTTTCCAGGTCATTCCTGCTCACAATAGTACCAGCCTACTCTGCACTCACAAAATTTCCTGCCTATACCACCCACTTTGACAACTAACCATACTGCCTAGTGGCAGCTTGTGGGTTGTTGACCCATTGGCCTTTGTCTTTTCTCCTTACTAGATCTCAAGCTCCTCTGATGAACACTTATGGGTATTTCCAAATACATCTTTATAATACCTTTTATACAAGGGCACAGTATTTTTGACTGATGGCTGGCTCCTTAACTTTTCTCCTGAGTTAACCCTGCTCTGTGTGGCTCTCCCCCTCTAGTGCTATAGAGGACATTTACAGCCTCCTCATATAAATATCCCTGAAGCCTATAGAAAATCATGGGCCCCCATATGTATTCGGTGCGAGGGTGCCTCACGAGGAAGTTCCTCCAAGTGACTTTTGGTAGGGAAGGAGTTCAGGAGGTAAGTGGTTCTGAATTCCGACACTCAAACTCACTACTAGGACCTAGAGCAAAGTTTAGCAGGTCATGAGATCAAGGTAATGCATCCCGTCCAGCTTTTTAATGCTTAAAATGTGAGAGGGTAAGATAGAGTAGGGGAAGGTAGAATCAAACAGAAGCAATAGGAAATGAAATGCAGGGCATGTACGCGTAGCCCTGGTCAAGTACTATATGGCGGTCAGTGGGCTTCAAACCTACCCTCTCTCCACTGTTCCATGCTGGGGGAGCTGGAACCCCACAACCCACATTTCTCCCTTGTCTCTGGCTCGTGGGTGCACTCGTAGAAGAGCACAAGGCTGGAAGACGGGGAAGCCACTGCTCCCAGGGTCCCTTCCTGTCAGCATCACCCAAGCAGTGGCCCTTTGGCCTGGTGGCCAGAACTTGTCTCCACCTTCTAGCTACACTTCCAGAACCAGCCCCCTGGCGCCTCCTCTCCCTCCACCCCAGACTTAGCAGCAGGAACCAGGCAGTGCCTTTCTTCAGAGGTCTGGGTCCCACCTCTGGGTTCCTTCTCCTGGCTGCTAGGTTCTGAGGACCCCACCCTCCTCTCCTCTCTCTGATCTCTGGCCCCAGAGGCACTAGCTGCTTTTTGCAGTTACTACTTACATGGTGACTCCCGTGTTCCTTTTAAATTTTTTCACCCCTCCAACACCTATTTAATCAATTCCCTATGCGAAGTTCTCTCCGTGGAAATACTTCCTTTGGCTTCCTTTTGCCTGACGGCTGGACGCTGACAAATACGGATTTTGAAGTGAAATATATCTCCCGTGAATGTCGATCCAGAGGGTTTAAGAAACACTATCTCAGAGGAATGGGAGAGTTCTTCACCAAACAGATGCCCTACGTGCCAAGGGTCCAGTCCTTCTACAGACGGGTGCTCTGCGTCTCAGGTCTGTGAAGAGCAGAGACCCAATTCTGCCACAGGAACTGTCACCGTTGGACCCTAGGCCTAGCGTGGCCTTAAGAATCACTGGCGATGAGCTTACAGTCGCCTACCACAGTTTGGCTGGAACCCGAAGCTTCATGTGGACTCTGACCTCTCTCAGGTATGTAGAAATGCAGCTTTATTTTTAATTTTTGGTAATGTTTATTTTTGAGAGAGAGAGAGAGAAAGAGACAGAGTGGGAGTGGGAGAGGGGCAGAGAGAGAAGGAGACACAGAACCTGAAGCAGGCTCCAGGCTCCCAGCTGTCAGCAGAGAGCCCCGTGCAGGGCTCGAACCCCCGAGCTGTGAGATCATGACCCGAGCCAAAGTCGGAGGCTTAACCAACTGACCCACCCAGGCTCCCCAAAACGCAGCTTTTTAAGTTGCTACCCTTAGCAAGTGGGGGGGGGGGGGGAGGAAACCAGAGTTAATGATGAAAAAGCAAGAAAGGGGTACCACAGACCTCACCAAGTGGGACCTGGTGAGGCCAAGAGAAGGATGAAAAAGAGAGATTTTCAGGGTGGATTTTTTCTCTCTGATGTTGCCCTTTCTCACAGGTCACATGAGGAGGTAATAGACAAGAGAAGGAAACGAAGAACCTTATACCTATGTTTCTGCCATATCCAGCCCAAATGGGGCTTTTGCTCTATTTTATTCATGAACTGACTATACTTCTGCTTCAGTGCTCCCATTAGCAGTGAGGCACTCTTTAAAGACCAGAGCTATTAGGCCAGCCTCACTTAATCACCCATTCTTAATGAAAAGAACTGCTCCACATTTGGGGAATTCAAAACATTTCTTATGTATGCCAAAATAAACACAGAACCTCTTGGCAGTCGCCTGTGGGGATTCTCCTTGCTTATGATTTTGTATTTCCTTATGCTAATTTAGAAATAGGAACAGGAAACCCAGGACTCGAGGCTGTTAAGCGGATTGGTAACACTCTGGAGTGTTGCGGGTACGTAACTCAATGAATGAATGTCGAGTCCTCCGTGATAGCTGGAGTAATAGTATTTTCATTGAGCACCGCAGGAAGTCATTGCCTCCACCCGGCGAGATGCTAATACATTAGCACCTAACTGCGCGAGGACCTTACATTTAGTAGAGGAATCCATCACCGGACGTGAATTACTCGGGCAAATGTTGGCAAGTTACCTCGCTGGTGACGGGCAGAACATTTTCTAGCGAGCTGAAAAGCATGTTACAAGGTAGCTGGCATGTCATAGAGGGAGAGCAGCTTGTGATCAGGTTTTCTATTTGGAGAAGGCAGTGCTGTGCCAAGCAACCCCAACCACAACACATTTAAAGTCTGAATGGGAAAAGGAGCGGTACATCTGGGATCCTATTTCCCCTTCCAAGAAGATACAAGTCACTCTAGACGGCTTCTCCTGGTTCCAGAGTCCTTTTCCTGCCTGGTTTTTTGTTTTTTTGTTTTTTTTTTTCTTCTGTGTCCTGTTTTACTTCAACTGTAGGGGATTGAGAGTGATGGGCTTGGGAGGCAAATTCTATTTCCTCTCTTTCCGCTTGTTTTTCTGCTACATTTTAGGTCTTCCTCGTGATTTATGTGCATAAATGATGGCTTACATGAATCATTCCTAAACGGTTAACTACGCAAGCAAACTGTTCATCACCCAGTTCTCCGTGATAGCCTCTCCTTATGTTCACCAGGCTGCCTCACTCCTTTCTCAAATCCCACCGCAAATTTCACGTTTCCAAAAAGCCCTCTCTGACAGCTACTATGAAGACTTCTAACAGCCCTTATTCAACCTCACCTCTGTCCCTTTTCCCCAGCTCACCAGTTAGCTGTTCTCACTATCTGACGGTGCAGTCACAATAAAATAAAGTAGGGACAGCAGACACATAAGTTTTGTACTGTTTCTTCCCTCTTGATCTGTGCCTGGATTTATGCCTTCCTGACAAATAAGCAGGTCGTTGTGTTTAAACATTACAACCTAAGTGAGAATTATAGAGAATTATATAGCCATACCTTGGAGATATTGTGGGTTTAGTTCCAGAACACCACAATAAAACGAGTATCACAGTAAAGCAAGTCAAATTAAATTTTTGCTTCCCCAGTGCATATAAAAGTTATATGTATACTATAATCTTTTAACTGTGCAATAGCATTGTATCTAAAAAAAAAAAAAAAAAAAACAATGTACATACCTTAATTCAAAGATCCTTTATTACTAAAAGATGAGTTTTCAGCAAGTCTTAATCTTTTTGCTGGCAGAGGGTCTTGCCTCAATGTTGAGGGCTGCTGACTGATCAGGGTGCTGGTTGCTGACGGTTGGGGTGGCTGTGGCAATCTCCCAAAATGAGACAACAGTGAGGTTTACCTATGTTTATACGTGGAGGGTTCGGTCAATCATTTTAACTGCTGCAGTCATAGAAGACAGTTCATCCCTTTCCCACTGATGGACATTTCGTTTCTTTCCAATCTTCACGTCCAGGTACGTCCGGGCTGCTGTGACAAAAATACCATAGGCCAGATGGCTCATAAACAACAGAAATTCATTTCTTCCATTTCTGGAGGCTGAGCAGTTGCAGGTCAAGTCACCAGCAGATTCAGTGTCTGGTAAGAGCTGGCTTCCTAGTCATTGACTGTGGTCTTCTTGCTGGGTCCCCATGTGGCAGAAGGGGACAGGGAGATCTCTGCGGTCTTCATGAGGACACCAGGCCCACTCATGAGAGCTCCACCCTCCTTACCTAATCACCTTCCAGAAGCCCCACCTCCAAATACCATCACTTTGGGGGCTGGGGTTTCAACATACGAATTTAGAGGGGACACAAGCATTTGGTCCGCAACATTCTACCCTTGGCCCCCCCAAGTCCATGTCTGTCTCACATGTCATCAACCCTAAACTCCAAAATCTCATCTAAATATCATCTAAATCAGGGGTGCCTGGCTGACTCACTTGGCAGAGTGTGCAACTCTTGATCTCGGGGTCATGAGTTTGAGCCCCATGTTAGGCATGGAGCCTACTTAAAATTTTTAGAAAAAAGTAATCATAAATAAATATTAATAAATAAATATCATCCCAATCAATTATGGGTGAGACTCGAGATTCATCCTGAGGCCAATTCCTCTCCAGCTATGGGCCCGCAAAACCGAACATACCCTGTGCTTCCCAAACATGAACTGGTGGGACAGGCCCCGGACAGACTTTCCCATTCCAAAAGGAAGAAACAGGAAGGAAGAAAGGAGGGAGGTCCAGAGTAAGTCCAAAACCCAGCGAGGCAAATTCCATTAGACCTTGAGACTAAAGAACAATCTTCTTTGGCTTGATGCTCTACCCTTCACGTACACTGGGGTAGTGGTCCTGGCCTCCCAGCTTTTTTGGGCAGAAAATGGCTCCCAAAGCTTCCAACGGCTCTGCCCCCATGGCTTTGGATGGCCTCACCTGCCATGACTCCCCTGGGCACCACTCTTAGGGCTCCAGGGTCCTATCCTTTGAAATATAGGTGAAGGCAGCCATGTCCCCAGCGATTGTACACACTGGAGGCAGTGCAGATACTACTCTCCCTTTCGGGGCGCGCAGGTTGGGGGGGGGTTGCGTGGGGGAGCAACCATTTAGCCCACACTGCACCTGGGCCCACTGGCTGCTTACCTGAGGCAGCCGGCTGAGGAGCACGGTTGGGGAGCGCGGTGGCCATCACACGGCGTGAAGTGAGGCAGTGCCCAGCAGCCCACACCGAGCTCCTGAAAGTTCCAGCAACCCCTCTTTTGAAACTGCCCCTCCCTGCCCTCCCACTCTGGGCCTGTGTGGGAATGGTAGGCCTGAGGATTCTGAATCACCTTGGTCATTCCCGCAGCGTCTTGGAGAAAAGCACCTGGCTTCTGCCAACATGGCGGATCTCCTTATCCAATGGTCACTTTGCGGCGCCCTACCGTTCTCTCGCAAACAGGCTTTCTCCTTCTTTTCGACAGGAACAGATGGAGAATTACCCAAATATTTAAGTTCTGATTGCTTTTTTTATTAACAGTTCCATCTTTAAGTCATTTCTGTCTTGTTGAATTTTACTGTGAGCCGTCAGGAAGAACCAGTCTGCTTCTGCAACACTTTGCTTAGAAACTGCTTCAGTCATGGGGCGTCTGGGTGGCTCGGTCTGTTACGCCTCCAACTCTTGGTTTCCGCTCAGGTCGTGATCTCGTGGTTTGTGAGTTCGAGTCCCACATCAGACTCTCTGCGCTGATAGTGCAGTCCCTGCTTGGGATTCTTTCTCTCCCCTCTCTCTCTGCCCCTCCCCTGCTCACGTGCCCCCCCCCCCAAATAAAGAAACTTAAAAAAAGAAAGAAAGAAACTGCTTCAGCTATATATCCAATTTCATTCCTAGAGTGAAAGGATTTCAATCTTAAATGGAACCAGAAGATATGAAATGCGGAATCTCAAGAATGTACCCTCTGAAGAATGGACCTTAAGAACCAAGAGACTGATTTCCATTAAATGCCCGATTTACCCAAGACCAAGACTCACTGCCTCACCAATGAACATCCAACAAGAATCTCTCCCCTTTCTCAAGCCACTAAACTTATTGCTCGGACTCTGGCTCAACCTCCCCTTCATTGCACTCCTTGCCCATAAATATTTAAATATTCTCCCTAGATGCTGACCGGACCAGCCTAGAGCTTGCATTGCCCAAGTTGTATCCCTCTGCTATTCCCAACTCAGTTTTAGGCCAAGACAACACACTTCTCTGTGGGTCAGGAATCCAGGCACAGTTCATCTGGGTCCTCTACTTCAGAGTGTCTCATGAGGCTTCCATCAAGGTGTTGGCCAGGGCTGGGGTCTCTTCTGGGAAGAGCTCTCTTGGCTGGGAAAAACCCACTTCCAAGCTCACTTGGTTGTTGGCAGGATTCAGCTCTTTGCAGGCAGTTGGACTGAGAGCCTTAATTCCTTGCTGGCTGTCGGCCAGAGGCTACCTTCAGTTGTCTGCTATCCGAGCCTTTTCACGGGACAGCTCATAACATACCGACTTGCTTTGTCAAAACCAGCAGAGGGGAGACTTTGAAAGCAAGACTTGACGGTCAGAATCTTCAGTACTATCTCTTCATGGATAATAATATTCATGGATAGTATTCTTGAATATTAACCTACTCATCTTGCGTATTCTATTGGTTAGAAGCAAGTCACAGGTCCCACCCCATGATCAAGGGGAGGGATTACCCAGACATGTGAATGTCAGGAGGTAGGGATTATCATGGGCCATCTTAGAGCTCATCTGTCGTAGGCAGGCATAATAGTTAAGAATATTGGTTAGCCTGTCAATTAACAGCAAAAGAAACAACAGATGTTGGCGAGGAAGTGGAGAAAGGGGAACCCTCTGTTGCACCTTTGGTGGGAATGCCAACTGGTGCAGCCACTCTGGAGAGCAATATGGAGGTTCCCCAAAAAACTACAAATAGGGGTGCCTGGGTGGCTCAGTCGGTTCAGGTCACGATCTCGCAGTTCGTGAGTTAGAGCCCCACTTCAGACTCTGTGCTGACAGCTCAGAGCCTGGAACCTGCTTTGGATTCTGTGTCTCCTCTCTCTGCCCTTTGCTTCCTCTCTGTCTCTCTCTCTCTCAAAACTAAATAAACATTAAAAAAAAAACAAACCTAAAACTAGAACTACCCTACGATCCAGCAATTACACTACTAGGTATTTACCCATAGGATACAAAAATACAGATTCGAAGGGGCACATGCATTCTGATGTTTATAGCAGCATTATCAACAATAGCCAAACTATGGAAAGAGCCCAGATGTCCATCAAGTGATGGATAGAGAGGATGTGGTATATATGTGATTGAATATTACTCAGCCATCAAAAAGAATGAAATCTTGCCATTTGCAACGACATGGATGGAGCTAGAATGTATTATGCTAAGCGAAATAAGTCAATCAGAGAAAGACAAGTACCATATGATTTCACTCAAGTGTAGAATTTAAGAAACAAAACAAATGAACATATGGGAAGGGGGTGGGGAAGAGGAGAGAGGGAAATAAACCACAGGAGACTCTTGACTATAGAAAACAACTGAGGGATGATGGAGGCAGGTGGGTGGGAGATGGGCTAGATGGGTAATGGGTATTAAAGAAGGCACTTGTGGATGCCTGGGTGGGGCTCAGTCTTAAGGGTAAGCATCCAACTCTTGATTTCAACTTAGGTCATGACCTCACATTTTGTGAGATTGAGCCCCACGCTCAGTGTAGAGCCTGCTTGCTCTCCCTCCTCCCTTCCCTGCTCACAAGTATGCGTGTTCTCTCTGTCTCGAAATAGATAAAGAAACTTTCAATAAGTAAATAAATAAGGCACTTGTTATGATGAGCACTCAGTGTCGTACGTCAGTGACGAATCACTGAATGCTCCTGAAATCAATATTGCACTGCATGTTAACAATTAAAATTTAAGTAAAAAGTAAAAAAAAAATAAAAAAGAATATGGGTTAGCCTGTCATTACAAACCCAAATAATGGTGGGCTCAACTAGACTAGAGATTTATTTCTCCCTCATTTGGAGGACCGGATACATGTACAGGGCTGGTATGGTAGTTCACCATCATCAGAGACCCGTGCTCCTTTTATCTATTCATCTGCCATTTACAACATGTGGATCCTATCTCATCCTACAAGATAGCTGCTCTAACACCTGCCGCTATGTTGTATTCCAGCCCCTCAAGTCCATTCTACATACCGCGGCTAGAATAATGGTACTAAAATGCAAATTTAATCATGTCATCCCTCGGCGTAGAAACCAGTGGCACTTCCAGCCTACAGTAGAGTTCCTCAAACTTTTTTTTAACCATAAATCCCTGTACTCAGTACAGACATACATATACATGCACATCACACACACACACGCACACACACTCAAATGTGTATCTCCAACACATGTAAGTTTCATGAAGCAAAACACACTCTTACTACTACTCTGATATTTCCTATTCTATTTCTTTTACATCGAATTCATGAACTACTAATGGATGTGGGCAAACACAGGCCTATGGGGTGGTGACCTGTTTGCTTTCTCCCTGCACTCCAAACCCCTCCTGCTCCAGACCTATATACCTCCTCCTTCCAACTATAACCACCTTTCCCAACTGGCCCTCTCACCTTCCCAGTCCCGCCATGCTTTTCAAGAATTAGCTCAGGCATTGCTTCTGGAACCCATTCCTTGGTGCCCAGTCCATTTCCGTGAGCTCCGTAACACTCTATGTCTCCCCCATCATAGCACTTAGGCTGATTCTTCTCCTCTGTTCACATCTCTGCTCCCCCCCTAAGCCACTTCCTTGAGAATGGGGACTATGACTAAGGTTGACATATCCTCAGCCCTTGCGTGGTGCCTGACATAAAGTCAAACCCTAATAAATGTTTCTTGCATGAATAAGTAAATGAATGAATGTCACAGAGAAAGAAGTTGCTGACAACATTTACTGAAAATCTATTCTATGTAAGCGTGGTGCTAGAGAGAATCATGAAAAAGATAGCAGAAGTTGACAGTGATGAATTTTAAAAAAGGTATAAATGACCAGAGTTCATAAATAAGGAGAGTCTTTATATCTACAACTAAGTGCCATCAAGTGTCTCACTGACAATGGATTGAGTGGTGTTAGGTGGCATTGAAAGACCCCATTTCTTGCATCCCTTCTCTTAATCCATTTCCTGTTTCATCTCCTACGAGAAAACTCAGACGTCCCTCAGACGTCTCTCTCCTAACCCGGGCTTATTCTCTGACAGTGAGGCCCAGTGTAGAGCAAAGGAATAGAGCGCTATCCATGTGATTTTTTTTTTCAATTTTTTTTTAATGTTTCTCATCTTTGAGAGAGAGAGAGAGAGAGAGAGAGAGAGAGAGACCAAGCAGGGAAGGGGAAGAGAGAGAGGGAGGCACAGAATCTGAAACAGGCCCCAGGCTCTGAGCGGTCAGCACAGAGCCCGACGCGGGGCTCGAACTGATGGACCGCGAGATCGTGACCTGAGCCGAAGTCGGACGCTTAACCGACTAAGCCACCCAGGCGCCCCAAATAGCCATGTGATTTTGGATCAAGTACCCCACGTGACTAATTCAGGGCCTTTCAAAACAGGCCCAGGGAGCCAAAATGAGGTAATATGACGTGTTACAGACTTCGAGGGTGGTTAAGGACACACACAGCAGCTGCTGCAGCTGCTTTCATGAGCCAGAAAATTCAGGAGTTCAGCAGGAAGGGAAGTGTGAATCCAAAATGGATGCAGTGTCTCACTTTCAGACACTTCTTTGACTCTGGGAAACCTGGTCTTCTCAGGTCAGTTCTGGATTCCTGGCTGGTGAATTCATGAATAAATCAGGCCAAAAACATACGCAGGCGACACGGAAAAGAATAAAATATTACAAGGCAGCAACTTACACTTTGGGGTTAATTTAAAATCCCAGATGCAGGGATGCCTGGGTGGCCCAGTCGGTTAAGCATCCAACTTCGGCTCACAGTTCATGAGTTCGAGCCCCATGTCAGGCTCTCTGCTGTCAGCTCAGGGCCTGCTTTGGATACTCTGTCCCCCTCCCTTTGTCTCTGTCTTTGCCTCTCCCCCAGTCACACTTGTGCCCACACTTTCTCTCTCTCTCTCTCTCTCTCTCTCTCACAGATTAAAAAAAAAAAAAAAAGTAGCATTATCTCCTTTGATCCCAGAGCAGCCCTGTGAGGGAGGTCCAAGTATTATCCCATTTTATAGATGAGGAAACTGAGAGGTTAAGTGACTGTCTCTGGGTCACACAGTAAGTAACTAGAATTGTATGGAATTCTAATTCATAATACTATTGATCTGTTACAAGGGAACCGCAATCAGAAGGCTGGATTCTAACCCCAGCACTGCCAGCTGCTTAGCTGTGTCATCTTGGAATGTCATTCGGCCTTTTTGAGCCACATTTCCTCATCTACAAAAAATGCACATAGTAATACCTTCCCTATCTGCCTGGGGCGGGGGCGGGGGGGATGCTTATGGGGACAGAACCCAGGGTACGTGTGAAAGTGCTTTATAACTGGTTTGGTAATTTCAGCAAAATAATGAGAATACTTGTTACAGTGCCTTTTACTGCAGTCAATAATTTTGCAGCATATATTGCCTTTGTGACACCCCGGCGGCCCCCACCCCCACAGGTGCACCTGCAGCAGGCCGATGGGGGAGGAGAAGCTTTCTTCTCCGAGGGACTTTAGGGCAGCAAATTCTCAACGTTGTAGCACGTTAGCGTCACCCGGAGCACGTTAAATACGCGCCTGCCTCGACCCCACTGTGACCAATGAAAATTTTAATGGGGGTGGGTGGTAGTGGAGATGGGACTGGGCATCGGGATTTTTTGACGGTCCCCAAGTGGTTCCAGTTTGCAGCTAAGATCGGGAAGCACTGCTGTAGAGACTACGGATGTGCTCCAGAGATGCCGGTACATAAGCAGAGTGGGTCCGAGGGTCGCTTGGGAAAGAGGTCCAGGCGTTGGACCTTGAAGCACAAAGATCCCAGGGTCCTTCCATCACCTATGCAACTGACCTCCTTTCTGCAGCCACTGTCAGGAGAAAGCAGCCCAAGCAGTACAGAGCCCCCGTCCTCGTCACTGTTTCTCTACTAAAATCTGCCTCCCCAAAACATTTCACAGTATGTTCCCATGTCAAGGACTAATCACCTATGAACTCCCTCCTCGTACCAGAAATGAGGAAACAAAATCAAGAAAAGGATTCGATTTGGGGGAGAATCCCTCTTTAGATCTGGGCACCACAAGCAAGGGACATTTCTCTTAAGCTGATCCCACTGGAAATGACTTCGAGATGAATGACACGGTCTCATTTGATCGATTCTCTCCCAAGACTGGAAACGATTTGGTAGGAGGAAACTCCTGCTACAAGACCTGGAGATTTCAATAATGAAGCGGTTTATCTCTCATCTGAGAAGAGTTTATAGTCCACAGCATAGCCTGGAGACAAACACCCAGCCTCTGGGACCCCACAAAGGCAGTAATTAGGCGGCATTTTATTGTGATGCAATGGGTGTGTGCGAAAGAAGGAGCCAGGCTACTCTCAGGGGCTTTGGAACCAAATTGGCTTCCCGGAGAGCCAACAGAAGAAAACTGGCAACCTAAAAATATTTAAAGAGCGTAGGACCCCCAAGGGAAAATTTCCAACTATTGAAGTGAAAAAGACTGAGCATTTGCTAAGTCCAAAAAGGAGCTTTTTAATGAAAAACTCAGCAAAGTGCACAGACTTTGGGCAAGGATCTTAAAAACATAATAATTAAGGTCATACCAACACAGACAGAGTAATCAAACCGGAGACTTTGTATTTTCTTTATAAGGACATAAGAGAAAATATCTAAAAATAGGCTCCACAGATAATGATCCCTTCTTTCTCCCAAGTTCGTGAGGTTACAACACCTTCACTGTACAGAAGATAGGTTCCATCTCACCATCTGTCAGGCGTAAACCTGAACATGATCTCAAGATCTCTTTCTCTGGGCTGTAATTACAATTCTGTTACTTATTCCTCAACACAGCCTACATCTCACATGCTCCTTATAGGAATGATATGCAGTGGGTGCTATGGTTAAGGAAGCTCTCAGGCACCAGGCTCAGCTGCCTGACCCAAGCTGTCTGACCTTGGCAATGACTTCACCTCTTTGCGCCTTGGTTTCCTTGGCTGTATAATGGGGATAACGATAGTGCCAGCCAGACTCACGGTGCCTGACACACAGCAAGAACTCAAAAAACATTCGCTGTTGATATCACTGCACTTTGCTTTTCCCTTAGTGCCTGTAAAAATATTTAACCTATTTTAGAAACAAAAAGCAAGACACATGGGCTAACAAAGGATTGTTTTCAGATTCGTGGGCTTATATTTATGTGGAGCGTCTCAACAAGCCATCGAGTTACACATTTAGGGTATTGTTTTTTTATTACAAGCAATTCTACATCCAGAAAGTATTCTACAATGTGGTCCCTGATCTCAACTAGTTTATGCTGCATTTGAGAGACAGAATATACGCTCATGAAACAGTAATTACAAATCCAAAACTTCACGATTGTGTATAAAGTAAGCGGGTCAGGGCAGCTGGGCGGCTCGGTCCGTTAAGCATCTGACTTCAACTCAGGTCATGATCTCACGGTTCATGAGTTCAAGCCCCACATCGGGCTCTCTGCTGTCAGCACAGAGCCCACTTTGTATTCCTCTGCACACGCCCCCCCCCCCGCCCCCACCCCTCCTCGGCTCACTCTCTCTCTCAAAAATAAATTAAAACAAAAAAGTAAGTAGTTGGGACCATAAGAGCTAAAAAACCTGAGGAAACCAGGTCTTCATTGTGTACGTAAAGTTGACAGAGAACAGAGACCGCGAAATACAGGTGAGAAAATGAAGGAATGTTCTAGCAGGAAGGGGAGACGGGAAAGGACGGGCAAGTAAACAGAACCATTCGTCTGGAACAGGCCATTTGTGTCCGACATTAGATGAGACAGATTGACACATCTACTCCAGCAGGCGCAGGCTACGTGGTTGAGGGCTCCGAATGCCCTCACCCTGAGAGCCCCTGAGAGTATTCTACAATGTGGTCCCTGATCTTGAGGTTTTGTTAGTTGGGAAGCGGCACAGATGCAGATATAGGGTTCACATGGGGAGAGACCAGAAGCAGGGAGAAAAGTTGGACGACTTTTAGTAATAACCTAGGTACGAGGTGACGAGGTCCTGGACCAAGGTGGGGGCATTGAGAACACAAAGTGACAGGCATGAGAGATACGACACAGATTTGTCCCCTTCACCCCACTCTCATAGCCTAAATGCTCCCTGGACTCAGCCTTTGTTATCCGAGCACAGGAGGCCAAATTCGGGAGCACCAGATGCATTCCCGAGGTTTCCAAGCATGTCTGGGCTCTGGGGCTTCTCTAGCTCCTTTTCTTGGGTGCTAGAGCGTGAAGGCTCTGTGGGCTCAGGAAGCTATTCTTGTGTCCTAGTGGACTGTCTCATCCTAATTCCCACTTGCTCCCTCTTGCCCTTCTATCTAGACAGTAAGACAAAATCACATTCATTTCTTGCTCGTTCTGAAGGTTATACGGTATTCCCAATTGTGCGGGGCTTTTTAAATTATTTGAAATTATCTTTGAATTTTTTAACGTTTACTTCTTTTTGAGAGACAAAGAGACGGCATGAGTCTGGGGAGAGGTAGAGAGAGAGGGAGACACAGAATCCGAAGCAGGCTCCAGGCTCTGAGCTGTCAGCACAGAGCCCAACGTGGGTTTCGAGCTCACGAACCGTGAGATCGTGACCTGAGCCGAAGTCAGACGCTCAACCAACTGAGCCACCCAGGCGCCCCTGTGTTAGTGAATACTTTTAAATTAATACGTCATTAGTAAATTAGAACGTAGGTTAAAAAGGTCACAAAAGTATACTTTTTAAATGAACGCAGTTTACCGTACCTAAATTATTCCTTGATAAGTTGAAAAGAAAAACAAGCAGGTTTACTGAACATACGAAACAGTGACAATCACAGATCGAAAGCCAAGTAAAAAAAACTCAACTGACTAGTTACTTTACTCCCAAGGTCTTTATTTTTTATTTTTTATTTTTTTGAGAGAGAGAAAGAGAGAGGGAGACAGGCAGAGAGAGGATCTCAAGCCGGCTCCGTGTTATTAGGGCAGAGCCCAACTCAGGACTCCAACTCACAAACCATGAGATCATGACCTGAGCCGAAATCAAGAGTCGGTCGCTCAACCAACTGAGCCACCGGGGCGCCCCCAGTCCCGAGGTATTTGCTATTGGTCCAGAAGGCTAGACATTTGTTATGTGTAGGATAATATACCTCACGTTGTATCGTGGGATCATCCCTTATGCAAGATTAACAAAATGAAAAAGCAGAACATCCACCTTCTTATTTCTGATGAAACTGCAACCCATCCGCTTTTTCTTAACACCCCATCGAAGCAGATACGGTTGTCCCCTGGATAGTAGTTTAAAGGGATGATTAGTCTCGGTAACCTCTTAAAATGCCTTTGGACTCGGCAAGTCACACGCGGCTTGGTGCTTTCTGTGTTGAATTTAATGATGGAGACAGTGACATGTAGAGCCCCCCGCCCCTTGGAGTGGTCTCCTGGTGGGCAGCATGAGTGTCACCTGGGGGTGTGATGCTCGAACCCCACCCAACACCTTCTGAACCAGAGTGGGAGGGGCCCAGGTCCCTGTATGCCGCGGTCCACACAGCAGGTGGGAGCAGAAACCTAATGAAAAGCCACGTGGCTGAAAATAAATAAATGTAGTCGCTTCATAAGCATAGTTTTATAGTCACACACCTCTTCGGGCAGAATAGTCTCCTAACTATTTTTGAGCTTCAGAACTTACGATTTTCTCAACGTTTACTTATTTTTGGGACAGAGAGAGACAGAGCATGAACGGGGGAGGGGCAGAGAGAGAGGGAGACACAGAATCGGAAACAGGCTCCAGGCTCTGAGCCATCAGCCCAGAGCCTGACGCGGGGCTCGAACTCACAGACCGCGAGATCGTGACCTGGCTGAAGTCGGACGCTTAACCGACTGCGCCACCCAGGCGCCCCAGAACTTAGGATTTTCCAGTCAACGTTCCACAACACTGGCGTACCTTTAGGACTATCTTACGGCAATCTCCAGGAAGAGAAGGAAGAAGAGGGTGTGAGTGGGAACGACCTGATTTATATTCGGGCCCAAGCACTGAGAAACACGCACCTCGCTCTTTTCCTCACGCCGCCATCACTTGGGGGAGTGAGAGCACGCTTTAGATTAAAAATGGTTCAAACCGACTTGGCCATAAATTGGCATTCTCATGCATCTTAAAAAGCACGCGCCTTCCGAGACACTTGGCTCCTAGAATCTAATCACGGCAGACACTCCCCTCACCCCCCACCCCCAGCCCCGTGTTGGAGTCGCGAGGCCTCTGCTTTGCTATCTGTGGTTGTCAGGTGCACTACCTCCCGTGCAGGCCATGTTCAACCACACCCACAGCCGCCTCTCACAGTGTGCGCGCCGTGCTGTGAGCGTGGGCTCTCCCGCCCCACGGCCGCCCTCTCTATCCATGAGTCTCAGCTCAAATGCTTGGTCCTCCGGAAGCTCTTCCAGAATCGCCCAGGCAGATTCACTCCCTTTGTACACAAATCCATTATAGCCATTATATTTTCTGTATTTTTAAAATATTTTTTTTTAACTTTCTATTTATTTTTGAGAGACAGACCATGAACAGAGGAAGGGCAGAGATAGAGGGAGACAGAGAATCCGAAGCAGGCTCCAGGCTCTGAGCTGTCGGTACAGAGCCCGACGCGGGGCTCGAACTCACAGACTGTGAGGTCACGACCTGAGCTGGAGTCGGACGCTTAACCGACTGAGCCATCCAGGCACCCCTGTTTATTTATTTGGCGAGAGAGACAGTGCGAGCAGGGGCAGAGAGAGAGAGGGAGACAGGGAGAATCCCAAGCAAGCTTCAAGCGGTCAGCACAGAGCCCAAGACAGAGCTCAACCCCACGAACCGTGAGATCATGACCTGAGCCGAAATTATGAGTCGGATGCTTCACTGAATGAGCCACCCAGGCGCCACTCTCATAGCATATGTTCATACTCCGATTTCTCTCTCCATTGGACTACATCCCTTAAGGACAGGAATGATGTCTCACCTTTTGCGGGCTCAGCAGCTGGTTTATTGCCCCATAACAAAGTAGTGTTTAATGAATACATCATATGAATAATTGAATGAATGAACGAGTGAATGAATTATACCTAAATGGAGTTCTACAGAAGCATAGAGACGGCAGCTATAACCACTGACCAGCCACACCAAGGAGACAGCATCTGAGCTCGGTATTAAAGGACAAATCTGATTTTTAGGAAGGGAAAGGGAAATAAGAATCACAAACAGAAGAAGGGCATGAACAATGTCATGGGGGTGGGAAATATGGCAGCCTTCCCAGAAAGCGAAGGATACTCTACGTCCAGTAGCAGACAGACATTAAAAAGGAAGAAGCCGGGGCTGACACTTAGACCAGGATAATGTGTGAAGAGCTTAGGCTTTATTCTGGACGTAGTGACAAACCATGAGGGGCGCCTGGGTGGCTCGGTAGGTTGAGCGTCTGACCTCAGCTCAGGTCACGATCTCGTGGTTTGTGAGCTCAAGCCCCAAAGGGAGCTCGCTGCTGTGAGCACAGAGCCCGCTTCGGATCCTCTGTCTTCCTCTCTCTCTGCCCCTCCCCGGTTCACGCTCTCCCTTTCTCTCTCAAAACTAAATAAACATTAAAAAAGAAAAAAAAAAAAAAAACGAATCATGAAGGAACTTTGATACGTGATCAGATAGGTGACTTCCCTGGAGATCGGTTAGGAGGAAATTGCTGCTGTCCGGGGATTTATAGTTATAGCTGATAAAGCACAGCAACAGTGGAACAAAGCAAACAAGGGAAACCTGAGGGACCTTTTGGAAATAGGAGCGACCCGTTGAATGTGGGAAGCGAGGGACCCGTGCGGCTGAAGACTGACCTGAGCCCTCTGACCTGGTGACTTGAGTGCAGGCTCAGACAGCACCGCCCACGAGGGCCATCTCGTCTTCACGAGCAGGGTTTTGGTGGACGCCTGGCACTCACTTAGCGTGCAGCTGGGGACACTGAGCAAACATGCCTCGCCAGAATTCATGTTCCTTATGCGCGCCAAATACATTAAAAAAGGGAAATATTGCAATCCTTATGATGAATGTCTTTTTCAGAGACTCTCTGAGCGTTTCTTAGACTCTCAGCATGTTTTTCAACCACAGATGGATTCACAACCCCTTCAACCGTCTCGTTCAACCTGTCCACCCACCAAACTGCCCCCTGCCCCCTCCATAAACGGAAATCACCTTGACGACCGTGTGTGTTGGGAGGGGGGTGGGGCGAGACAGGCAAGTGCTTGGTATTTTTGCTTTTTTGGAAGGGAGCGCTAGGACAGTTTCAGCCCACCGAAAAGAAATCCAAAACAGTAAAACGGGCTGAATGTTTTTCTCCGGTAGAAGAAAAGAAAGCAAACCTACTACAGGTAAATTGAAATCTGCAAATAGACCCGCAACGCATCGCTGAGACATTCTTGGGATAATGGCTTAGTTAGACTGGGGCCACAAATCTTTACATTTCTTCACTCGCCTGGCAAGACTAATGAGATTTTATGGCGGGCAGGCTGTTTATCCCTTGGGTGACATTGGCAAGAACAACTATATCTTTATTAGTTAAGACTTTTCTGTACTACAGCTTTTTTCCCCACCAAAGACTGCCCCAGCCTGGATCACAACACACACAACACGTAAGAACCTCATTTCTTCGTATAAACACTCCACCGCCCCCTTCTGTTGTTTGGCTCCAATCCTTCTCTCCTAACGTCACGTCACTCCGTCAAAGGGGCTGGCAGAAAAAAATGGACCAATGGAAAAGGGAAGAAAAGGTCTCAAGGGGACCTGCAAAGAGAGATAGGGCTGACAGCTCCACTTCTAGAACATTCGGTGTGCCCCAAAGCCATTAGGAATAGAGCTGCAGACCCTCTGTTACCGGCAGTACAGGCGGGGCTCTGCTCCCATCAGCAGTGGCAAGAGATAAGAGCACGGTGACCTCCACTTCCGTCTGGGAAAAGGATTCGACCCCTTTTGTGGTTTTCTTCAGCACTTAATTAGCATCCACATACACACAAACAGACAAACTCACATATTTGACAATTGCCATCACAAATGCCTACAATGACGTATCCATCCTACCTTTGTAACTAGGAAAGTGGCCCCAGGACTCAGACCAAAGGATAGGGGAGAAATTGCCCAGCCAGAGTCAACGCACAGGTTCTATTTTGGGATAAGGCGGAATAAACACACTCCACCCTGCTTCTCCCATTGAACGCAGCTAGAATGGATGGACACAATGCTCGGAGCAGCTCTATGAAGTCTTTCTAAAAAGGAAAGAGTAGCCGGTCATTTGGGGAAGAAAACAAGAATTCAAAGAACCTTTAAACTGGCTGTGGACTTAATGTTTCTTTTCCCTTTGGTGTCCCCTAGACAGGACTCAAGGCAGACCGAACCCCAAAAGGAGACACCCGTGTGGACAGAGAGAACTCGAGCAGAAGCCTACTAGCTCAGGTTCAAGATGTGAGAAAGAAGTCTTCCGGCAGTGACAGCGGCAGCACGGAAGGTCCACGGCATAGAAAATGCCAACGAAGGGGAAGCTTCCTCTCCAGTTAAAGGAGGGGTGGTCCAAGGACCATGCTCTTTTCCTCTCCGTGTGTACCCACCACTTGGCCCAGGACATGGGAGAGTCACAGGAATGGCACAGAGTAGACTAAATAAAACATCAGCTTTCTAGATGGATGAACCCAAAGGAGAACCTGCAGAAAACTGGAAAATACAGGGAAATCAGGGAGAGAAAGGAGTTTGGAAAAAACAACCCCATAAAGTTCTTTGCGAATTCGGGGGGGTCTCACCCCAAGCTACGCACGCTTAGATTTGATCACGTACAGCATACAAAGAGTCTGAGAACTGAACTAACAGATACACCACCATCCGGATCCCAGACTGACCGTGAGATGGTGGGCGCTCAGGAGAAATCTAAATAGTACCGCAAAGAGTTTGCAAATGGAACTGATAGTGGAACCACAACCCACAGAAATCTGGTCAGAACTTGCAGCCTAAGCCCGACTGTGTCAATTGTCTGCTTAAAAAAAAAAAAAAAATCAACATTCTCTGCAAGATTTAAGTAATATCCAGTATTGGGGCACCTGGGTAGCTCAGTTGGCTGAGCGTCCGACTTCGGCTCAGGTCATGATCTCACGGTTTGTGAGTTTGAGCCCCGCATCGGGCTCTGGGCTGACAGCTCAGAGCCTGGAGCCTGCTTTGGATTCTATATCTCCCTCTCGCTCTGCCCCACTCCCACTTGGGCTCTGTCTCCCTCTATCTCTCTCTCCCTCAGAAATTAAATAAATAAATAATCAATTAATTAAATAAGATCCAGTATCTCATAACATAATACTCAAACTGTCCATGATATGTAATGTTAAATTTATTTACTTTAAGTTTCTATTTTTAAATTTATATTACCATTTATAGATTCAGTTGGGAAGCATTTTGAATGCAGTAATACTTATTTTTAAGCTACTGTTGAATAGAGGTGCCTGGATGGCTCAGTTGGTAGAGTGTGCAACTCTTGTTCTCAGAGTTGTAAGTTCGAACCCCATGTTGGGTGTAGAGATTACTTAAAATAAAATCTTTAAGAAGAAAAAAGCTGCTATTGAATATGTGAACATTAATACTAAAAAAAAAAAAAAAAAAAGTCCATGAAATGATCCAAACATACTTGGCATATAAACCAGGAAAATCTCAACTCACATGGGAAAATACAATTGATGGATGTCAATGCCAAGATGATACAGATGTGAAAGTTATCTGATAAAGATTTTAAAGCAACTATTATAAAGAATGGTCCAAGGAAAAATAAACATTCTAGAAAGGATCTGCAAAAAATAACAAGACAAAACAAAACAAACACCTCAAACAGATATTATAGAACTGAAAATACAATAATAAAAATTTAAAACTCACTGATTGGGCTCAAAAGCAGAATGGACATAACAGAGGGAGAGTCAGTCAACTTGAAGACAGAGCAATAGAAATGCTCCCATCTTAACAAGAGAGAATAGAGATTGAAAAAGAAAGAATACATGGGGCGCCTGGGTGGCGCAGTCGGTTAAGCGTCCGACTTCAGCCAGGTCACGATCTTGCGGTCCGTGAGTTCGAGCCCCGCGTCAGGCTCTGGGCTGATGGCTCAGAGCCTGGAGCCTGTTTCCGATTCTGTGTCTCCCTCTCTCTCTGCCCCTCCCCCCTTCATGCTCTGTCTCTCTCTGTCCCAAAAATAAATAAAAAACGTTGAAAAAAAAATTAAAAAAAAAAAAAAGAAAAAGAAAGAATACAACTTCAGGGTCCTGTGGAACAATTATACAAAGTCTCATACTTGTGTCATCAGAGTCCCAGAAGGACAGAAGAAAGAGTCTGATGTAGAAAAATACTTGAGAAATGTCTTTCTTTAAAACTTCCCAAATTTTCATGAAAAGATGCTCAACGTCACTCCTCATCAGGGAAATACAAATCAAAACCACACTCAGGTATCACCTCACGCCAGTCAGAGTGGCCAAAATGAACAAATCAGGAGACTACAGATGCTGGCGAGGATGTGGAGAAACGGGAACCCTCTTGCACTGTTGGTGGGAATGCAAACTGGTGCAGCCGCTCTGGAAAACAGTGTGGAGGTTCCTCAAAAAATTAAAAATAGATCTCCCCTATGACCCAGCAATAGCACTGCTAGGAATTGACCCAAGGGATACAGGAGTACTGATGCATAGGGGCACTTGTACCCCAATGTTTATAGCAGCACTCTCAACAATAGCCAAATTATGGAAAGAGCCGAAATGTCCATCAACTGATGAATGGATAAAGAAATTGTGGTTTACATACACAACGGAGTACTACGTGGCAAGGAGAAAAAATGAAATATGGCCTTTTGTAGCAACGTGGATGGAACTGGAGAGTGTGATGCGAAGTGAAATAAGCCATACAGAGAAAGACAGATACCATATGGTTTCACTCTTATGTGCATCCTGAGAAACCTAACAGAAACCCATGGGGGAGGGGAAGGAAAAAAAAAGAGGTTAGAGTGGAAGAGAGCCAAAGCATAAGAGACTCTTAAAAACTGAGAACAGGGGCGCCTGGGTGGCACAGTCGGTTAAGCGTCCGACTTCAGCCAGGTCACGATCTCGCGGTCTGTGAGTTCGAGCCCCGCGTCAGGCTCTGGGCTGATGGCTCGGAGCCTGGAGCCTGTTTCCGATTCTGTGTCTCCCTCTCTCTCTGCCCCTCCCCCGTTCATGCTCTGTCTCTCTCTGTCCCAAAAATAAATAAAAAGCGTTGAAAAAAAAATTTAAAAAAAAAAAAAAACTGAGAACAAACTGAGGGTTGATGGGGGGTGGGAGGGAGGGGTGGGTGGGTGATGGGTATCGAGGAGGGCACCTGTTGGGATGAGCACTGGGTGTTGTATGGAAATGAATTTGACAATAAACTTCACAGATTGAAAAAATAAATAAATAAAATAAAACTTCCCAAATTTAGCAAAAGGCATAAACCTGTAAATTCAAGAAGTTCAGCAAATCTCGAATAGGATACACCCGAGAAATACCTGCCCAGACACATCATAATCAAACTGCTAAAAACTAAAGACAAACAAAAATCACGAAAACAATCTGAGAAAAGGCAACGTATTATTTACGGGGGAGCAACAATCACATAAACGGCTGTGGAATTCTCATCTGGAACCGGAAGCCGGAAACCGGTGGGGGTGAGAAGGCAGCTGAAGAGCAGTGTGAATGTGCTGGAAGAAAAGCAATTGGCATCCACCAGCATTCTATATCCCAAGACAATAGCTTTCAGGAACAAAGGTAAAACAACAACAACAACAACAAAAGCATTCTCAGGGCGCCTGGGTGGCTCAGGAGTTTAAGTGTCTGACTTCGCCTCAGGTCATGATCTCACAGTTCATGGGTTCGAGCCCCACTTCGGGCTCTGTGCTGACAGCTCGGAGCCTGGCCTGGAGCCTGCTTCGGATGCTGCATCTCCCTCTCTGTCTGCCCCTGCCCTGCTCATGCTCTGTCTTTCTCTCTCAAAAAATAAACATTAAAAAATTAATTAATTAATTAATTAACGCATCCTCAGATGAGTGAAAAATTAAGAGGGTTTTTTGACAGCAGACATGCTCTAGGAGAACTGATGAAGAAAGATCTTCAGACAGTGGCACCTGGCTGGCTCAGTTAGTAGAGGGTGCGACTCTTGATTTTGGGGTTGTGAGTTTGAGCCCCATGTTGGGTGTAGAGAGGAAAGAGAAAGAAAGAAAGAAAGAAAGAAAGAAAGAAAGAAAGAAAGAAAGAAAAGAAGGAAAGACCAAAGGAAGGAAAGAAGGAAGGGAGGGAGGGAGGGAGGGAGGAAGGAAGGAAGGAGAAGAAGGAGAAGGAGGAAGGAAGGGAGGAAGGAAGGAAGGAGAAGAAGGAGAAGGAGAAGGAGAAGGAGGAAGGAAGGAAGGAAGGAAGGAAGGAAGGAAGGAGAGAGAAGAAGAAGGAGGAAGGAAGGGAGGAAGGAAGGAAGGAGAAGAAGGAGAAGGAGGAAGGAAGGGAGGAAGGAAGGAGAAGAAGGAGAAGGAGGAAGGAAGGAAGGAAGGAAGGAAGGAAGGAAGGAAGGAAGGAGAGAGAAGAAGGAGAAGGAGGAAGGAAGGGAGGAAGGAAGGAAGATCTTCACACAAAATTACCCTGCATGCAGGAAGCTGGACTCAAAGGTTATGTACTATACCAGTTTCATTTATATGATACTTCCAGAAAGCTAGAACTATGGT
The DNA here is from genome assembly GCF_022079265.1 of Lynx rufus. Lineage (NCBI taxonomy): Eukaryota > Metazoa > Chordata > Mammalia > Carnivora > Felidae > Lynx > Lynx rufus. The sequence goes on from NW_025814823.1 coordinate 9,556,230, forward strand.
TCTGGAGAATGGATCAGTAGTTTCTAGGAGTCGGGGGTGGGATGAGGGTGTGAATAAGGTGGGATAGCACGAGGGAATTCTGGCCTGATAAAGATGTGTGTATGCTGATTATGATGGTGCTTACACAAATCTCTGCATATAGTAAAATGCACAGACCACTACAGCCACATACACAGAGTCGTGTTGCTACCTACTAAATTTTCTTAAGTGGACAAATCGAGACGTTGGCCCCTACGAAATTTCGAGTCTTTGAGTGACACTCTAAGCTTCACCGTCTCCCTTGGATGCGTGCTTGTGAGGGTCATCTCTGCGTCATGGCCACGGTCAATATCAGGCTGTTTCTGCCGCCCTTGCGTGCAACTAATACCTGAATTGACCTCTGCACCGGCCCCACTACCAGCTCAAGCACAGAGAATGTTACGTGCTTGAGCTGAACAATGAGTGAAAAGTGAGGAGTCATTCTGTGGTACAGCCCTCTTGTTCTCCAAACACTGTAAAGCTGACCTCCCTTCAAACCTCCTCACAAACAAGAAAAAAACCCACTGGACTCCTCATGGGAGCACCAGCTTCTGAGTTTCCTTCCTAGCTGCCGCACCCACAAAAGTGCAGCAAATCCCCAGCAGGTCCTGGAGCCTCTGTACCATTCTACCACTTTGCGGACGCGTGGACTATTTCTTTTATAACAGATAACCTTTGGGTCGAAGCAATAATTCTCCCCTGGCATCAGGTGGTTGGTATTGTTACTTTTGCCTTTGGCAGACCCATAGAAGGGAAAGGGAATCCGCATGTCTGCAGGGGAAGGAACAAGATAAAGACGAGACCTTTAGCGCCAACACTGAAGTTTTGCATCATTTAAAAGTTGTGTGCGTGTGGCTCTCTCCTCCGCCCTTCCCCCCACGTAAGACAGGAAGTGTGCTTCACTAAGTTTTATGTCTCCAGAGACCTGCACAATGACAGACACGTAGAGGCGCTCCTCTAACTAGGTTGCCAACCAGTGAATGGATGCCTCCGTGACCGAATAAATGAACTCTGTGACTGATATGGGCAACGTCCCGCAAACCCATCAGAGGGCCACGCTCTGCCCCGTTCAACTGTGTCTCTTGCCGTTGAAGGCAATGGGCTGTGGTGATCCAATGGCCTGGGACAGACAAGGGTGCCAACTGAAGGACCCGAGCTGGCAACAGGAAGACAGGAAAGCTGGGTCACCGCAGGTGGCTCACCATCCTGTCCCGACGGATTGGCATGAGAGGTCCATCTCTATGTCGAGCAGAAGGAAGGAAATAAGGAAAAGAAAACCGCACGGTGAAATACTCTCCGTTCAACGTGCAACCCAAAACATCCTCTAAGGCATTTTCTGTTCCCTGTTGTTCCTTCCAAAAGCAACTGGTCTTCAGGGGCACCTGGGTGGCTCAGTCAGTGACGTTGTCCAACTCTTGATTTCGGCTCAGGTCATGATCTCACAGTGTCACGTGTTCGAGCCCCATAGTGGGCTCTGTGCTGACAGTGCGGGGCCTGCTTGGGATTCTCTCTCTCTCTCCCTCTCTCTCCGCCCCTCCCCCGCTCACTCTGTCTCTGCCTCTCTCAAAATAAATAAACTTAAAAAAAATTGGGGAAATAAACGCACATATGTGTCGAAGATTTTTATTAAAAAAAGTGATTGGTGTTCAAATATGTTTAAGAAACACTCTGTATACTGTATCTCCTTCTTAAAGATGTACAATGTATATTTGCTTGATTAACAAGCCCTTAGTAAAGAAATACGTTTTACTTCAAAGTCCCTTAGTAAAGAAAGATGTTTCGCTTTTTAAAAGATTTAATTGAGGTATAATTAACATATGCACAGACCGTTAAGTGTTCAGTTCAATGAGTTTTGAGAATTGAATATTTAAATCTTCCACCAGCCAAAGCACGACATAAAACATTTCCATCACCCCAGAAAATGTCCCCATTTCTGTAAATCCCCTGTCCCTGTTCAGCAACAGCCAGTATCTGACTTCTTTCTCATCACTAAAGTCCGTATACTTCTTAGACATCACACACACACACACACAAAAAAACCCAAATCATGTTGCATAGATTTTGGGGGGTAGGATCTGACTTCTTTTGCTCAGTATGAGATTTTTGAGTTTCATCAATGCTGTTGTGGGTATCAATAGTTCATTCATTCATGATTTGTTTGTCCATTCTCCTTTCAATGGACATTTGGGTTGTCTCCAAGTTTTGACCGTCATGAATAGGGCAGGTATGAACATTCTTGTGCAAGAATGTTTGGGGCCATATGTTTTCATTTTTCTTGGGTAAATCCTTAAGAGAGGAATTGTTAGGCCAGAGGGCAGACACATTTAACTTTATAAAAACTGCCAAACAGTTCTCCAAAGTAGTTGCACCTGTTAGACTTTTTTAACTTAGTATTTCCTGTGTTCATTTGACCCACAGACCCCCACCCCCTAACATCTGTAAAATGAGCAGGTAGGGTTAGATAGCTTTTCAGATTCCTGCTAGCTTTATGCGATGAGAAAATGGCCATACGCTTCAGGAGTGGAGTTATTTTGTCTTCTTTGTATAGATCTTGTAGGCAAAAGCCAATGAGGTGAAACCCAGGATGGCCAGAATCTAAAAGCCTGGGAGTAGAAAGAAAGAAGACAGCACTGAGTCCAGTGGGTGGGGAAGAGGTGCCGGCAGGTAGTTATCTGGACAGAGGCATGAAAAAAGATTTTTAAGCCACAGGGAATTGTGATACCAAGGTTAGAAACAATTAAAGCAGAGGCAATGGCGTAGAGCGACCCCCCACAGCGTTTAAGAAGTTTCTCTGGTCCAAGGACATCACTAATGACAAGATATTAAGAAAACTCTTCAGGGTGCCTGGGTGGCTCATTTAAGCGTCCAACTCTTGATCTCGGCTCAGGTCATGATTTCACGGTTCCTGAGTTCGAGCCCCACGTCGCACGCTGCGCTTACGGCGCGGAGCCTGCTCAGGATTCTCTCTCTCCCTCTCTCTGCCCCTCCCCCACTCTCTTTCTCTCAAAAATAAACATTTTTAAAAAAGAATCTATTGCTGTACGGCTACCACCCTCCATAGGTTTTTCAAATTGCTGCACATCTTGTGTAGAAAAACTAACCACCCCTTATTCTGGACTTTCTTTTGAGGGACGTTTATGTAATGACCAGCCTTGAGGAAAAGAGACAGTGTCTCCTTCTGGAGCAAAACACAGGCTTGCTTGTATCCTTGGAAGAGAGAGATAATGTCTACCTCTGAAGCAAAGGGCGCATATGCTTACTGCCCTTTATAAAAGATTCGGGCTGCTTAACCTCAGGATTCCTCTCCTGAAATGCAACCCACTGCACATGCAGGTATAATCCGGCCCTCTTTGCATTGTTCTCTGGAAATTGAGGTTTGGGGAATCAGTATAAAGAACAAGCTGATAGTCCGTCTACCGGTCTGGCCGTGAGTAACAAACTGCCCTTCTCTGACCCAGCAGACTCTCGTCTTCACCAGTGGCTACTGGTGAAACTGTAGCAGGCTAACTTTTAAGTGTGATGTAGTGTAAGATCTTGGTCCCTTCAAAATTCTTGACAGTCACATGTGAACTTCTTGAGTAGCAGTAGCAAAAATTCTTCCTCCACGCTTTTCTGAAGTCTAATTTGTAAACAAGGGGAATCGATTCTAAACTCAGGAGATTTTTTAAAAGAACAGTTCAAGAAATTGAGGATTGCTTAATATGCTGTTAATTTCCAAACTTCGGGGCTCTGGGGCAAGTATTTTGCCACACTTTTTAGGAAGTTATTTTGCCGACACCAGCTGGGGAGAGATAATTCCTTTGTTCTAGGAGCCCACACACTAAGGCTTCTCTCTCAGATCCTGTATCACAGAGAAGAGACTCAAACTCAGCCTCAGCTGCCAGAATCACTAATGTTGTCCAAGGGCAAGGGTCTCTCCTGCTTCTTCCGTTTCAAAGGGGAACTGGCTCACTGCTCCCACGGCAGCCCTGAGAAGCGCACATTTCCTCCGTGGCTTCTGAAAGGGAGAGGACAATTGCCCCTCCACGCTGCAAACAGTTGGAGAACCCTTAAATCTCCAACCAGAAAACAGAGGCTCCGTGGCAGGTGCCTTTTTCCCAACTTGCCAGGGTTACGCCTGTTGTTCCCCGTTTGGAGCGTAAATTTGTCGTCCTAGTCAAAGAAGTCAGGAAGACTCTTCCCCTCTTTGATTCCAACTCTCACTGCACACAGTCACCTCCTCCTACATTCCAGCCACTTCTTCACTGAACTCATCTTTGGAAATGATTAAAGTCAAATGAGTGCTCCCCACAACCACTACCATTGTCACGTGAATTTCATCCACCTCGAAAATCATGACCTTCCCTTACACCTTTCTCTGAAGGACCAGGATTGCACCCATCCTGGGGAACAGCCCCCTTCTCTACTCTGAACTCAGTGACTGTCTTCTTCACGGCGTTCATTCCCACCTTCAACCATCGGACCAGATGATTTCACGACATTCTTTCCACATCTAGTATCTCTCATTTATTGCTCCCTATGCATTTATTCACTCCCCTTAAAACAGGCACATACCACCCAAAATTGACATTGACCCTACATGTTCCTCCCCTTCTAATACGACCTCCTAAAGTGTCCAAGTACAAGTCAATTCACTTCTAGCTAATTCCCAGGGTGTAGTTTATCTGTGTGTGCCACAGAAGCTGTGTTCTTAATAAGGTCCCTAAAGACCCACTCATTTCAAATCTGATGAGTATTTCCCCTCCCTCTTCCTCATTGCCCTTTATCTGAGGACGTGTGGGGGGGTGGGGGTGTGCACTCATGCACCCGCCTGCAATTTATTGGTCCTTAACCTTGTTATGCCTGGTAAACTATTAAAATGAACGATGCTTAGCACACTGTATGTCATGCATTCTATTCTACATAGTATAGTCTACATAGTACATTGGTCTTATCAGGCTACCGTATCAAAAAAACCATAGACTGGGGGCGCCTGAGTGGCTCAGTCGGTTAAGCGGCCGACTTCGGCTCAGGTCATGATCTCACGGTCCGTGAGTTCGAGCCCCGCGTCGGGCTCTGTGCTGACAGCTCAGAGCCTGGAGCCTGTTTCAGATTCTGTGTCTCCCTCTCTCTGACCCTCCCCCGTTCATGCTCTGTCTCTGTCTCAAAAATAAGTAAACGTTAAAAAAAAAATAAAAAAAAAAACCCATAGACTGGGAGTCTTACACAATAGACATTTATTTTTCTCACAGTTCTGGAGGCCGAGAGGTCCAAGATCAAGGTGCCGGAAGGGTTGGGGTCCGGTGAGAGCTCACTTGTTGGCTTGTAGCTGGCTGCCTTCCCCCTGTGTTCTCCCATGGCCTTTCCCCTATGCAGGGGAAGGGGAAAGGAGTGAGGATTGCTAATATTTCTTCTGCTTTTCATAAGGACACTTGTCCTATCAAATTAGGTCTCCATCCCTATGTCCTTAATTACCTCCAAGGCCCCATCTCCACCTCGAGTCGTGTTTGGGTTCAGGACTTCCAAGTACGAATTTGGCGAGACACAGTGTGGTCCATAACAATAGGATGCAAAGCACACACGAAACAATTACAGAGCGGCAAGGGGAAAAATAAAGGTCACGGCTAAAGGCAGAATGCTGGCTATTATCTGTAGAAACAAGGAGCACATTGCAAATACAGAGGTTGTTTTATTCATATTTTAAATAAGCTCTTCTAGCTAACATGCTGATATCTTGTCTACTCACCCTCAGTGGCCATCGTTAAATACAATGATTTTGACTGTACAAGCACGACCAGATTTTACAAAAAAGGGCAGGCTCGGTCAATATTTCCATACCGTGCCACCTGCGATGGTGGGGAAAATGTGACTTCAACATTCAACACAAAAAGGCACACAGTTCATGAATGGCTCTGATGTCCTCTCTCTGACATTGATTAGAGATCTTTGCTGAAGATCCAGTCATTCTGAGACAACTGGGGAAATTGGCTGTGTCTTAGATAATGTGGAAGAATTATCGTTAATTTTGCTGGACGTGATAAAGATATTGTGGTTATGAAAGAAAATGAAGCAACATACAGAACTATTCAAGGGTAAAAAAGGAGGAGGAGGAGGAGAGAGATAGGAAAATATGAAGCAAATATAGTACAACATTCATAACTTGAACTGGGGGAGGGGACATGAGCTTCATTGTATGTTGTGCCTACTTTGTGTACGTTTGAAAATCTTCATTAAGTGTTTTTAAAAAGCATACCGGTGAGCACTTACGAAATGCCTAAAATGAGAGTCAGCCGCCGGCTGCCTGCCATTAGGGGTAGGTCTAACTTCTGCGATGCCTGAAACTTTTACAATCTGGGGAGCACTTTGTAAGAAAGATCATGAAGACAACATTCTCTTGGAAGAGGCCTAGGTAGTGGGAGGTCCTGATGCCTGAACTTCAGCGGATCCATGGTAAACCCTTCTCTGTCTGTCATGGGTTACGTTTGGCTGGCCAGTGATTTTCCCTTCTTCTAGTCCCCCCCCCCCCGCCTTTTTTATTATGAACATTTTAAACATAAGCAAACAAGAGATTAGACAAGGACCTTCTCTGCACCTATCCAGCTTCCGTGACTGACAGTCCTTGGTGAGTCTTAGCCTCTACTCCGTCCACTCCCCTCCACACATACTGCTATCCCAAAGCAAACATCTAGTATCATTTTTCTCTAAAATATTTCAGTATGCATCTCTAAAAGATAAAGACCCTTTCTTTAAAAAAAAAAAGTTTATTTATTTTATTATCTTTCTTTCTTTCTTTCTTTCTGAGAGTGAGAGAGCACATAGGAGAGGGGCAGAGACAGAGGGAGACAGAGAATCCAAAGAAGGCTCAGGGCTGTCAGCACAGAGCCTAATGCAGGGCTCAAACTCACGAGCCGTGAGATCATGATCCGAGCCAAAGTTGGACACTTAACTAACTGAGCCATCCAGGCTCCCCATAAAAATGAAGACCCTTTCAAAAAACAGAACCACGACATCATTAGCATACCTGGAACGGTAATTCCCTAACCAAGTCAAATTTCTCTAATTGCCTTGAAATATTTTTTTATAGTTTGTTTGAATAAGGAAGCAAATGAAACATATATTTCAATGGGTGATTATCGTGTTTAAGTCTCTTTTAATATGTAGGGTTGCCCTCCACATTGTTGCTTTTCCTTGCAATTGATTTGTTGAAGAAACTGGGTCGTTGTGTCCCACAGGGTTTCCCACAGTCTGGATCTTGTGAGTTGCATTCCTGTGGTATCATTTAGCATGTTCCCCTATCTCCTTCCTTCCCGTAAACTGGTAGTTAGAGCCAGAAGCTTGAACAGAGTCAGGTTTTGCTTTGTTGACAATAATTCTTCCTAGGAGTATACTTGTGTCAGAAGGCCGTGACTATATGCAGGTGTTGCGTACAAGTTGCGAGATGCTGCCTTATCTTTACCCCAGGCCCACTCCACAGTTTCCCCGGCAGGCTCCCAAAGGTGCTGAACCATTAGAAGGATTAGGCCTGGAAACACCCCAGACAAAAGACAAAGTGGAAGCCTCGTCCTAAAGGAGTTCATAGCGTGGGTGTTGTAAACGCATGAAAATAACAACAAAAGAGGTGTCCTAAGGTGGTACAAATGACTTGTGTAGAGGTCCCCCGGGAGTACCGAGGGGAAGACAGCCATCAGTGGGGACGGTCAGGGAAGAACTTTAACCCAAACACAGATTTTCTCCGGCTGATGTGGAATATTGTGGGACGACGACTGCTCCATAGTCCTGGTTACAAGTTGGCGTCCACCAGCCCACCTGGGCTTCTTGTCACAAACTGTCCTGTGCCTTCTTCTCCACTGTGTGTGTCGGGCCAAAGTTTAGACAGGAGTAGGGCTAGGGTTACCCTTCCTGGAGACTCCATCCGATCCTCACAGCCTTAGGACAACATCGCCGGTCTCAGAGATACAAATAATCCTGATGAGGCCGCTGTAATGTTGGAAAGGTGAGACCCCAAACTCTAGATAGTTCTTAGTACTTTTTACATTCCCAGGTAATTTCAATATGTGGACGAAATTGACTTTTATTTTAATTTTTTTTTAATGTTTATTTATTTTTGATCCAGAGAGAGACAGAGCATGAATGGGGGAGGGGCAGAGAGAGAGGGAGACACAGAATGTGAAGCAGGCTCCAGGCTCCGAGCTGTCAGCACAGAGCCCGACGCGGGGCTCGAACTCACCGACTGTGAGATCATGACCTGAGCTGAAGTCGGACGCTCAACTGACGGAGCCACCCAGGCGCCCCCAGAATTGACTTTTAAGGAACTGCCTTGAGTAGGTAGTGTCTAAGCTGTGACAGCTAATAAAAGAGGTATTTCGCTGTTGCAATAATCTAAGCCCGAGGCAACAAAGGCTAAAAGGGTGGTGGAGACGGAAAATGGGAAATGAGGCAAAAACTATTTTAGAGCGAGAATCTCAGGGAGGGGCTTAACATAACTCAGGTCTTGAGAAGGCTGAAAAAATGTGGTGCTACCTGAGAAACACAGGACAGTGATGAGAGGGGGAGGGGCCCTGGGTCCCCAAGGGATGGTGATTGTTCGAGTTTCCGTGCTGAGCTATAGTTCTTGGCATCATGTCCAGGTGGAAGTGTCCAGGAGGCAGGTGGAGATGGGAACTGGATCTCAGAAGGCAGAGTTACAAATTTTGCAGTCATTTGTACCCAGGTAACATTTGAAGCCTGAGGAGTTTAAAAGTCTTTCCCAGAATGCACTATTGTCCAAGGTATCACCCATTTATAACTGCTGGGGGTCCACAGGAATGACTGGAGTTCACGTTCCACCTCTGCCACCAACCAGCTGTATGGCTTTGTACAAGATACCCTGCCTCCTGGGCCTCAGTTTCCTTATGTGGAAAACAAGAATTATCATACCAACCTCTCTGAGCTGTTGTGAATAATAAGCAAGCAAATCCTCGCAAAGCACCTGGCATTCTACCTGGTGCAAAGCATGGCCTCAAGTCTCGTTAGATCTCTCTGATTTTGCTTCCCCTATCCCACACAGCTCCCAAGCAAGCCGTGGCACAAGTCCTTTCCACAAGTAGAAAATGAGTCCCGCAACAGCACACAATCAATTTGCACTCACCTCAATGGTATTTGAAGATCAAATCTTGGCAGACCGATTTAATTCTCTTTGATAAATAGATAGGCCATGCAGATAAGGAGTGAGCGAGAGATATAATCTCTCCGTGCTGGAGTATGACCTCAGATTCCACTGCCAGTGACTTTTCATCACCGAGAGAGAAAGAAAGAAGAGAGGAGTGCCTAGGTGGCTCGGTCAGTTAAGCGTGCAACGCCAGCTCAGGCCATGATCTCATAGTTCGTGAGTTCCAACCCCGCATCGGGCTCTCTACTGTCAGCACAGAGCCCACTTCGGATCCTCTGTCCCCCTCTCTCTGCCCCTCCCCTCCTCGCTCTCTCTCCCTCTCTCTCTGAAAAATAAATAACTATTAAGAGAGAAAGAAAGAAAGAAAGAAAGAAAGAAAGAAAGAAAGAAAGAAAGAGAAAGAAGAAAGGAAGGAAGGAAGGAAGGAAGGAAGGAAGGAAGGAAGGAAGGAAGGAAAGAAAGAGAAGGAAGGAAGGAAGGAAGGAAGGAAGGAAGGAAGGAAGGAAGGAAAGAAAGAAAGAAAGAAAGAAAGAAAGAAAGAAAGAAAAGAAAGACTTATTTCTAAGGGGCAGGTACCGAGAGCTGAATAATATCACCCAAAATGTGGCTTATCGATGACTCAGCCTCAACCCGGAAGTATCCTGCATGATCTCACTCTTGTCAGAGCTGGAGCTGGTGCTGAACATCTCTATCTTTACCCCAGTGATGTAACTGAGAACTTCCTAATTAAATCACAGATGACACCAGGTTGTAAGAGGGTAGGAATAGAAGTCAAAATAGCATTAACTGACTTAAGAAATAGTTCATGATGCGGGCGAGCTTCCAGAGGAACAAGTGCCACTAGCACATTTTGAAACAAACTGAGGAGACAAAAAGAAGGATATGTATTGACTAGTTCGCAGGATCATCAACCAGTTTCACCCAGAGCTGTAGGCAGGTAAGCAATGCTCAAGCACGGTAGGGATGCCTGGGTGCCCCTGATGGTGAGAGAAGAGGGCAGGGAGGCAGAAGAAAAGAGAAGGAGAGGCAGGATGAGAAAGAGAGACAGGGAGAAATGATTGACAGGTGGGATGTTAGAGTGCTGTGATGTATGTTAAAAGTGGAAGGTTCTAGTTCATTGGAATCTGAGTTCACTTATACAGTCAATAAAAAATTTACTGAGCACATAGCGCGTGCCAGCAACCGTATCCAGAATCTTGCCCTCGTGGGGTCTTCTTCTTCTACCTGGCTTCTACATGTTGAAGAGCCTCTACAAGCCCTTAGACGACTTCTCTTTCCATCTATACTCACTCCTTGGGTGACGTCACCCACTACCAAGGCTTTCCATACCATCCATCTGCCGATGACTCACAATTCAGTCCTTCCATCCTAGACCCGGGTGACCAGCCATCTACTTGTCCCTTCAAAAGATCACAGACTTGGGGCACCTGGGTGGCTCAGTCAGCTGAGCATCCAACTCTTGATTTCGGCTCAGGGCACGATCTCACGGTTCCTGAGTTCGGGGCCCCGCGTCGGGCTCCGCGCAGGCAGTGCGGAGCCTGCGTGGGATTCTCTCTCCCTGTCTCTCTGCCCCTCCCTCCACTCAAAATAAATAAGTAAACTGGAAAGAAAATGTTTTTTAAATCACAAACTTGGTTCATGTGAAGTGGACTCTGGAGGCTTCTCTCTCCCGCCCAAATCTGTCCCTTCTCCGGTCTTTCCCATCTGCGAACGTAGCACCCAACGCGGCCCAAATACAGGACTTGTCCTGGATGCCTGCGTCCCGTGTCCTGTTGCTTCTAATTCTCCAGGATCAGAATTAGATCTCACGGCTGAAAAACAACAAGACCTAATTATTTCACCTCCTAAAGATTACTGCACCCTCCCTGTGGGGAAAGGAGATGCTGGGAGGCTCTAGGACAGAGGTCGGGAGACTTTCTCTGTGAAGGGCCAGATGGTAAACATTGTAGGACTTGCTGGCCATACAGTGTCCGTCACAAACACTCCACGCGACCGCCGTAGCGTGAAAACGGCCATAGACGGTAACGAATGAGACATACATCAATGAGCGAGGCCGTGTTCCAATAAAGCTATTTACGGGCACTTGAATTTGAAACTCCTATGATTTTCACATCTTCTCATTTTTTTAAACCACTTAAAAAGTTAAAAAAAAAAAAACCCCAAAATTCGTAGCTCACAAGCTATACAAAAACGGAGCGGGCCAAGTTTGGCCTCTTGTCCGTCGTTTGCCAACCCTGAATCCAGGGGAAGCACGCGCAGACACGGTGGGGACCTGCCAGAAGGGGGGACAGTGACATGGGACTCCCCAGTGGACACAGCTGATGACTGTGGCCTTCAAGCCCATCCTGGGTGGAGTGAAGTGTGGTGAGAGGGCTGTGCGGTGTTTCCTTCTGGAAGTGGGAAACACACAGGAACATAAGCCTGGGCCTGCTTCCTAGCTGGGGTCTCTGAAGGCAGGACCCTCTGTGATGCGGCCCCTGCCCCGAGAGGAGTCGATCTCAAAACTACTGTATTTTTATAAAATGGTGTCTCCCTAACTCCAGCTCTCTCTGAAGTAAACCAAAAATGTACCAACATGGTTACAAGTGACTTATCGGCACGGGGAGCTTCTTGTATGGGTTTTTGGAGTATTTGTTTCTAAATTTCTACTATTGTTGGTGTCATTTAAAAAATATATTCAGGGGGGGTCCTGGGTGGTTCAGTCAGTTAAGCGTCCGGCTTCAGCTCAGGTCATGATCCCACAGTCCATGGGTTCGAGCTCCACGTCGGGCTCTCCTGACGGCTCGGAGCCTGGAGCCTGCTTCAGATTCTGTGTCTCCCTCTCTCTCTACCTGCCTACACTCATGCTCTATCTCTCTCTCTCAAAAAAAAAAAAAAAAAATATATATATATATATGTGTGTGTGTGTATATAACACACATATGTGTGTGTGTGTGTGTGTGTATTCAGGGGCGCCTGGGTGGCTCAGTCGGTTAAGTGTCTGACTTCAGCTCAGGTCATGATCTCACGGTCCGTGGGTTCGAGCCCCACGTCAGGCTCTGTGCTGAACAGCTCGGAGCCTAGAGCCTGCTTTGGATTCTGTGTCTCCCTCTCTCTCTACCTGCCTACGCTCATGCTTTATCTCTCTCTCTCAAAAAAAAAAAAAAAAAAAAAACATATATATATATGTGTGTGTGTATATAACACGCATGTGTGTGTGTGTGTGTGTGTGTGTGTGTGTGTGTGTGTATTCAGGGGCGCCTGGGTGGCTCAGTCGGTTAAGTGTCTGACTTCAGCTCAGGTCATGATCTCACGGTCCGTGGGTTCGAGCCCCGCGTCGGGCTCTGTGCTGAACAGCTCGGAGCCCAGAGCCTGCTTTGGATTCTGTGTCTCCCTCTCTCTCTGCCCCTCCCTTGCTCACACTCTGTCTCTTTCTGTCTCTCAAAAATGAATAGACATTAAAAAAAAAATTTTAATTATTCAAATGAAAGAAGGTTAAGCACTGATACCAGTTAACAAGAGAGGCTGCAGGATGCCTATACCTGAGAGCTTTAAAACTATGACCCACTTGGGGCGCCTGGGTGGCGCAGTCGGTTGAGCGTCCGACTTCAGCCAGGTCACGATCTCGCGGTCCGGGAGTTCGAGCCCCGCGTCAGGCTCTGGGCTGATGGCTCAGAGCCTGGAGCCTGCTTCCGATTCTGTGTCTCCCTCTCTCTCTGCCCCTCCCCCGTTCATGCTCTGTCTCTCTCTGTCCCAAAAATAAATAAACGTTGAAAAAAAAAAATTTAAAAACTATGACCCACCAGCCTCTGTTTTGGAGGTTTTAAGGAAGAGTCCAGCCTGCCTCAAGAAGCTAGGTGGGATAGCCACTTGGAATTTCCTCCATCTCCCATAATTCCGGGGTACGAAAGGAGACAGATGCCCACGGGGATCAGCGTTTAGAAAGAGCTACCCTTCTTTCCTTTTCTCTGACAACAGAGACAGGGGAGATTAACTCCCTAAATCCCCCCGTAACACCGAATACCCAGCAAAAGGGGTTTCCTTTGAAATTACATCTGCCTGCAGAAGAGGGTCACCGAGCCTGCATTTTAATGCTGAAATAAGTCCAGCTATTAGAGCTGCTCTGATGCTAAAAGATTTTTGAAGAGGACAAAGCAGAAAGCTTCTCCATATGACAAAGAATTTGTCAGAAAGGACCGGGTACAAACAAGGTGCTGATGTATTTTTCCCTATAAAAGGGGTGGGTGCCCTTGAGAAATTGCCTCAAGTCCCTGAGAAGACACAGACAGCCTTTTTAGGTCGAAAGTTTCTCTGTACCGAGTGGCCACTGAGTCTCTCAGGATCTGTAAGTCAGGGCATCTTCTCTCCACCTTCTGAGTTTTCCCTAGTGCTAGAGAATCTGGAAACCCATATGTAATTGGCAAGTTGTGTAGAGGTCACAGAGGGCAAAATTCAGTGCGGTTTGCTCTTCCTGGGCTGATTTCAAATCACTGAATTACCAAGAGCCAACACTGACTTTTCGCCCCCAATTACACGGTATTTAACTGGTGTTTTAAAAATAACATGGAGATAGATAATTATGTAAGATCTTCTGTTTTCCAAAAATGTTTTCTGGCTGTCACCTTTTGCCGTCCAATCTTATCTCTGCCATATGCACAGCGCAAGCTTTGCCGCTGTGGTATCATTTATGCCTTGTCATTATCAATCAAGGCGTCCAGATAAGTTGCTTAACAGAGAAGCAGCAGAGACCCCGCTAAGCCCGTTCAATAACGATCCAGCCGAGAAAAGAATCTTCGTTCACTCACCCCCTTCTGTCCCGGACAGAACTAGGTGGCTTACGTTCGCAAGCAGCACGCTTGCAAATCGCTTCTCTTGGCTGAATGTGCTTCTCGCTATTGCAGGATCAATAATGATGAAAGGATAAATACAGAAAAAGAGCAGCATCGCTTCTACGATGCCCCCCCACCCCCCACCCCCCACCGGTTGGGCACCGACCGTGTACCTGCCGCGGAGCATGCGTGCTCCCCTCCCCCAACAACTGCACAGGCACGCATTTTTCATCCATTTTTACAGCTATGTAAACTAAACTGCAGGAAGTTAAATAACTTGCCTCGGCTCATACTTCTGGTATGAAGTGGAGGCTGGCTTCAAGCCCAGCTCTATTTGCCTCCAGTGCGTCGTTCTTCCCAATCTTCCACAACGCCTCCCTCAGTAACTAGCCGGGGCTGACCGAGCATTTTCCGTGGCTGTCCCTCAAGCACATTTATTTGCCTCTTTATATGACCCCTTTCCCACCTCTTTCAAAACTGTTGCTTTCCACTGTAATCGCACAAGGAAGACTTGAAAGAAAAATGTCAAGCTGGGGGTGTCCCTCTCTTCCACCACTGGCTTTAGTTTTTGTATTTTCTTCCAGTCTTCGTCCACGCAGATTGAACTGGTACATCGTTCTCAAATGCGAAAAATTTTATCCCCTTTTTGCACTTAACATTACACCATGAACATATTCCTATGTTTGGACGTCACCATTATAGTTACTAATTTAACAACTGCAGACAATTCCATTAGGTTGATACACCTCAATTTCTTAAACCATTTCTCCTATGTCAAATCGTTTGTTTCCCTAATATAAGTAATGTTACAATAATTTTTTTTAATGTTTATTTATTTTTGAGAGAGAGAGAGAGAGAGAGACAGAGCATGATCGGGGGAGGGGCAGAGAGGGAGGGAGACACAGAATCGGAAGCAGGCTCCAGGTTCGGAGCCATCAGCCCAGAGCCCGAGGCGGGGCTCGAACTCACAGACCGCGAGATCATGACCTGAGCTGAAGTAGGACGCTTAACCGACTGAGCCACCCAGGCGCCCCTAAATTTTATTTTTTAAGTAATATTTACACCCAAGGTGGGGCTCGGACCCACAACCCCAAGATCAAGAGTCGCACGCTCCACCAACTGAGCCAGCCAGGCGCCCCTACAATAAGCTTTTTTCACATACGTGTGCTTTTTCCTCTTCCCGGGAATTTTCTTTAGGCTAAATTCCCAAAACTGTAACTACAAAACCACAGGGGTTGCCCGTTGTACGTTTGACCCTTGATCCTCCATCTTGAACACGTGAGCTTCCACCTTCTTCTCGTCTTAGGAACACAACGTGCTAGAGCCAGATTCGATTCAGCGTTTCGTTTCCCTCACGCCTGGTGGGCGCTGGGTTAAAGTGGAGGCTGCTGACACTCACAGCTGCGGCCAGTTGGTGACTGGAAGCTGCGCTTCAAGAATTCTTATGTTTCCCGTTCAAATACAGGCCAGAAAGATTAAAAAAAAAAAAAAAAAAAATTTCTCGTGCCCCGCAAGGGCAGGAAGAAATAGACACCCTAGTAAATTTCACTGAGTATCAACCGGTATAGCCTCTCTGGAAGGCAGTTTGGCAATATGTCGAAAAAGCTCTAAAAATGTACAGATGCCTCAATCTAACCGTTCCACCTTAATCATTTATCTTAAAGGGGAAAAGTCAACGATAGGTACAAATATTTAGCGACGCGCTGAATCTATAGCATTTCTTTATAGCATCTCTTTCATTAGCAAAAATGGAAATAAACGTATATTCAAGAACAAGGAAATGGCTTAAAAAGGCACGACACGGGGCGCCCGGGGGGCTTAGTCGGTTGAGTGTCCGACTTCGGCTCAGGTCATGATCTCGCGGTCCGTGAGTTCGAGCCCCGCGTCGGGCTCTGTGCTGACGGCTCAGAGCCTGGAGCCTGTTTCAGATTCTGTGTCTCCCTCTCTCTGTGACCCTCCCCTGTTCATGCTCTGTCTCTCTCTGTCTCAAAAATAAATAAAAACGTTTAAAAAAAAAATAAAAAAAAAGGCACGACACATAATGGGGTACTGTGCAACCATTTAAAACTATAATTGTAGGTGAGAGGTGCCTGGCCAGCTCAGTCAGTGCAGCCTGCAACTCTTGATCTCGGGGTTGTAAGTTCGAGCCCCACATTGGGTGTAGAGATCACTTAAAAATAAAATCTTAAAAATATATATTTAATAAATAAAATTATATGGGGCGCCTGGGTGGCGCAGTCGGTTAAGCGTCCGACTTCAGCCAGGTCACGATCTCGCGGTCCGGGAGTTCGAGCCCCGCGTCGGGCTCTGGGCTGATGGCTCGGAGCCTGGAGCCTGCTTCCGATTCTGTGTCTCCCTCTCTCTCTGCCCCTCCCCCGTTCATGCTCTGTCTCTCTCTGTCCCAAAAATAAATAAACGTTGAAAAAAAAAATTTTTTTAAATAAAAATAAATAAAAAAGTTATAATTGTAGATGATATAATACACTAATGGCATAAACACAGGCTCATAATATACTTAAGAGACAATTCGCAAAACGGCACTCATTATATTACCTGTTTGTGTAACACAGATAGATAGAAATAGTTGTAGAAATGCTACAGTTGCTAATAGTGTTTATATCCAGATAGTGAAATTACGGGTGTCTAATGGTTTTGCCTTTTTATTTTTTACACCACAGATATTACTGCTTTTGTAATTAAAAAAGCGAGAGAGAGGTTCTTATTTAGACCAGTTTCTAAAGCCTGCATGTGCACAAAAAATGTTTTCCATACTCCACCCAGCTGGAACAGGGACAGAAAGAACTGTCTGCGTCATCCTCTGGATTCTATGTGTGCTTTATCATCCATCCATGCAAATATCAAAGGAACAGACAAGGGATTAGAAGTGTACGATGACTGGGGTGCCTGGATGGCTCAGTCAGTTGAGTGCCCAGCTCTTGCTCTCAGCTCAGGTCATGATCTCACAGTTCGCGGGCTCGAGCCCCATGTCAGGCTCCCCACTGACGGTGTGGAGTTTGCTGGGGATTCTCTCTCTCTGCCCCCCCCCCCGCCAAAATAAATAAGTAAACTTTAAAAAAAAGAAGTGTATGATGATGAGTGTAAGGGAAATATCATTCTAGATCTCATTCAAAACACCAGTACCCCCAGTTCAGCAAAGGAAGCGAAGGTGATTCAACTCCTCTACCAGAGACCTATAGACAGCTGAGATCAGCAGGAGGTAGGCACCATGAGGTGCCATCTTGGAGGCGGCCTACCGCATCCCCCAGTCAAGATGCCGCAATGCTGAAACCCCTCAGCAAGAGAAGCGGGGGCCCCGGCACCTAAAGCCGCCAAAACGAAATGAGGTTGGAGGACCAGGCTTGCAAATGTATCTACAACATTTCTACCAGGTAAATTTTTAATTTTATTAACACGAAATAACAGACAATACAGTAAATACAGAGCTTACCAATGCCATTAGATTAGAGGTACCCGGTACCATACAATTAATTTCCATTTTGTTAATGCTTTGCTTTACCAGAACCTTTTTCAGGTTTCCTTGCCAGGAGTTTCAAGGAGATTTTCATAAATGTATTTTGCTCAGATGCAAACACTATACACATCAAGAAGGTTTTTTCCTCTGCATCTGGTCCCACGTATGAGGGCCACTCCCGCTGATTTCCTCTGAGTCTTGCTCTGGTCAATGCCCTACATTACCTTCCACTACCGCCTTGGCTTCCTCTTCACCTCCTTTTCCATTTCTTGCTTCCGACTCATCGTTTAGATTGTTGCCAACAAGACTGACAATCTCCCTACACCATCCCCTAAATTCTAGACCCTAATCAAAGGTATCAAGGAAAGCGAAGAGTAGAATTTGTACAAGAATTAGTGTGGCCCTTTAAAGTCTTCTAGAGACTTGAATGTCAGCTTGTTGTATACCCTCAGGGCTTAAAGCAGTCTTTACTAGCCTTGTTAACAAATAAATGAATTAACGATGGCAGGATTCACGTAAGCTTACTGGCCCCAGTTTGGCAAAATAAAAGTCAGCAACTCTATGTTTTCCCCTACCCCTACCCCATAAGAAAAAAAGGAATTCTACCCGTGAAATTGTGCAGTCTGGGGACCCTTACTGGGCCCGGTACTGCCATCATGTCATTTGTACTGTTAATACCAGGACTGTTCTGCCTCTTGAGGTCAGAAGACTACGTAATGCACATCAACTCTAAGAGGTCCACATTAGGAGGCTTGAGCCAAGTAAGAAGAAACAGAGAAGAATCTTATGGATGAGATACAGAACGTGCTTAGAAGGGGAAGTAGATGGGAATGCAAGCTGGTGCAGCCACTCTGGAAAACAGTATGGCGGTTCCTCCAAAAAAAAACCCAGTATGGCGTTGGGGCGCCTGGGTGGCTCAGTCGGTTGAGCGTCTGACTTTGGCTCAGGTCATGATCTCACAGCTCTGTGAGTTCGAGCCCCACATCGGGCTCTGTGCTGATGGCTTGGAGCCTGGAGCCTGCTTCCGATTCTGTGTCTCCCTCTCTCTCTGCCTCTAACCCACTTGCATTCTGTCTCTCTCAAAACTAAATAAGCATTAAAAAAAATAAATAAAAAAAAATAAAAAACCCAGTGTGGCGTAGAACTACCCTACGACCCAGCAACTGCACTACTAGGTATTTATCCAAGAGATACAGGTGTGCTGTTTCAAAGGGGCACATGCACCCCCATGTTTAGAGCAGCACTATCAACAATAGCCAAAGTATGGAAAGAGCCCAAACGTCCATCAACTGATGAATGGATAAAGAAGATGTGGCTTATAAAATGGAGTAGTACTCGGCAATCAGAAAGAATGAAATCTTGCCATTTGCAAGTAATGGACGGAACGAGAGGGCATCATGCTAAGTGAAATGAGCCAGAGAAAGACAAATATCATGACTTCACTCCTATGAGGAATTTAAGATACGAAACAGATGAACATAAGGGAAGGGAAGCAAAAATCATATTAAAACAAGGCAGGGGACAAAACAGAAGAGACTCTTAAATACAGAGAACAAACTGAGGGTTGCTGGAGGGGTTGTGGGTGGGGAGATGGGCTAAAGGGGTAAAGGGCATTAGGGGGGACACTTGTTGGGGTGAGCACTGGGTGTTATAGGGGATGAATCACTGGAATCTACTCCTGAAATAATTATAGCACTACATGCTAACTAACTTGGATGTAAATTTAAAAATAAATGAGTAAATAAAAGGCAAAAAGAAGTGGAAGAAAAGTTGTACCATGGGGAGAATTTACCTGCTTACAGACCTGGGTAAGTCCAAGGGACCCGGTGGTGGGCCCTCCTATCCTGGTAAATATGGTAATGTCTAGCATCAGGATAGCAAGATGTACGTGGAATATTACTCAGCAATCAAAAAGAACGAAATCTTGCCGTTTGCAACAACGTGGATGGAACTAGAATGTATTAGGCTAAGCAAAATAAGCCAGTCAGAGAAAGGTAAATATCATATGATTTCACTCACACTTGGAATTTAAAAAACAAAACAGAAGAACATAGGGAAAGGGAAGGAAAAATAAGAAAAAAAGAGAGCGGGAGGCAAGCCATAAGAGGACAAATACAGAGAACAAACTGAGGGTCGCTGGAGGGGAGGTGGGTGGGGCATGAGCTACATGGGTGAGGGGCATTAAGGAGGGCACTCGTCGGGATGAGCACTGGGGTGACGAATCACTAAATCCTATTCCTGAAACCATTATTACAACATGATAACGAACTTGGATTTAAATGTTTTTAAAAAGTAAAAATGGGGGCGCCTGGGTGGCGCAGTCGGTAAAGCATCCGACTTCAGCCAGGTCACGATCTCGCGGTCCGTGAGTTCGAGCCCCGCGTCAGGCTCTGGGCTGATGGCTCGGAGCCTGGAGCCTGTTTCCAATTCTGTGTCTCCCTCTCTCTCTGCCCCTCCCCCGTTCATGCTCTGTCTCTCTCTGTCCCAAAAATAAAAATAAAAAACATTGAAAAAAAAAAAAAAGTAAAAATGGATAGCAAGATGTGTAAGCACTATATTGTCCAGAACTCACCCACTGGTCAAGTGACAAAAGCTGAACTCAACCAAATTGGCTGAGATAAGGAAGGCGGGGACTGGGAGGCAAGGATTTGAATGCCCTCCGAGTTCTTTCTCCCCATCCTTGTCTCTGCTTTTCTCTGTGAGAGGACTGCATTCTCTCCCCCTACAGAGAGCTCTTCTTCACACAACATGGGAGTCCACCTCACTGGGTTCGCAGTCGAACGACTCCGCGACCAGAGAAGAGACGGTTCTTCGGCGAGGCCCTGCGAGGAACGTCCAGCGTTGGGACTCTGTTGGGTGACATCCATGTCTACACCAGTCATTATAACCAAGAGGCCAGCTGTGCTTACGTAGTCTCCCTAAGCCTCACTTCCCTCATCTGTAAGACAGGGAAAATGTCAACACCGGCCACAAAGTGTTGCTGTGAAGGTTGAAATAAACTAAATGAGAGTGTATATCAAGTCCTGAAGCCTGTACCGGGCACATAGTGACGGTTCACAAAGTCCATTGCCTATTTCGGCAATCGTTAATGCTCTGTGATCTGCTCACATTGGAAACCAAACCACAATGATCTGGTCTTCCATTCTTGCCGACGCTCCCGCATTCCTACTGCCAGACTGGAATCCTGTTGAATCACATACACAAAACCATGCATTCTGGAAGGTGTGGGAGGGTCAACAAAGGCCCAAACCAGAATCGCATAGTTTCGGACTTAAAGGAACTCCTTGATATTGCAGATAATAAAACCGTCGTACCCTTACCTGGCTAGGTATAGGCAGCAGACGCAAATTGGTGCCTAAATCCCGTCATGGAGAGCTTGCCCATGGAGTCCGCAGGCTGGAAAGCTAGTTTCAGCAGCTGTGGATTTGCTTCAAGTCCTGTTTCTTCCATCTGTAAAATCGGGATAGTGTCATTCCCCTTCTACTCCCACACTAGGGTGTGGTGGGACTTAATGAGGCGCTGTTGGTAAAATGCTTTGGGCTGGGCTAAAGAAAGTGCTGTGCAAGCACTCACATTATCACACGGATCCTTGGTGGTCATGCGTGTTTGGAAGAAGAAGTTGGTTGGCACCACTTCAGAGAACTGCTAAGAAATGTAGACGTACTGGGGCGGCTGAGTGGCTCGGTCGGTTAAGCATCCGACTTTGGCTCAGGTCATGATCTTGCGGTTCACGGGTTCGAGCATCAGGCTCTGTGCTGACAGCTCAGAGCCTGGAGCCTGCTTCCGATTCTGTGTCTCCCTCTCTCTCTGCCTCTCTCCCAGTCATTCTCTCTCTCTCTCTCTCTCTGAAGTAAATAAACACTAAAAAAAAAAAAAAAGAAGAAAGAAATGTAGATATACTAAATGGTCTTCAAGACTGAAACGAAATCAGAACAGAAAGGTTGGCCAACTCACTACCTTGTCCAAGTAAGACCTCATGCCTAATCGTGTTGACATGACTTCCCTCGGAGTACTACCCATGGGGACTGGTGACCTCCCCACACCTTATTTGAGCTTAACTTTTCTTTTTGCCCCTCAAATCAAGCATCATTTCCTTCGAATGTAGTGTCATCCTTTCTTCTGCATGTGAATTCTGCATGGATTACCATTGTGTTAATAATATACAAGTCATATGTCAATAAAACTTGGGGAAAACCCCAATATATGAGGAAAGGTAATTATGTGCAGGAGAGCAGCTAGTGGCTCGTGACAACTGATTGTGAAATTTGTAGGAATTTTTTGAGCCGGTTGTGAAATACAGCCAGTTTAAAAACTAAATTACATATGCCTAAAATATTTTAAATTATATTAAAAACAAACCTAGGGGCGCCTGGGTGGCGCAGTCGGTTAAGCGTCCGACTTCAGCCAGGTCACGATCTCGCGGTCCGGGAGTTCGAGCCCCGCATCGGGCTCTGGGCTGATGGCTCGGAGCCTGGAGCCTGTTTCCGATTCTGTGTCTCCCTCTCTCTCTGCCCCTCCCCCGTTCATGCTCTGTCTCTCTCTGTCCCCCCAAAAAAATAAATAAACGTTGAAAAAAAAAATTAAAAAAAAAAAAAAAACCTAACAAACTCTCCGCACTTACTATTCATAGTAATTTTATAATTATCTACTCTGTTGAGGTCATTTAGGTCTACTGTTCACAGCTATTGTGCCCACACGGCGGAAATACAGATAGTCCCCAACTGACAACGTTTCGATGTAAGATTTCTTGATGTTATGATGGTGTAAACGCAATTCTCATTTGATAGAAGCCAGGCTTCAGATTTTGAATTTTGATCTTTTCCTGGCTTAGCGATACGCAGTACAATCCTCTCTCCTGATGTTGGGCAGAAGAAGCTCCCAGTCAACCCCGCGATCACGAGAGCCAACAACCCATACGCTGGCAACCATTCGGTCCCCAGACAACCGTTCTGATTTTCACTTTCTGTACAGTATTCAGTAAGTTCCATTATATATTCAATGTTTATTATAAAACAGGCTTTTGGGGCGCCTGGGTGGCTCAGTCGGTTGAGCGTCCGACTTCAGCCCAGGTCATGATCTCGTGTTCCGTGAGTTCGAGCCCCGCGTCGGGCTCTGTGCTGACAGCTCGGAGCCCGGAGCCTGTTTCAGATTCTGTGTCTCCCTCTCTCTCTGACCCTCCCCCGTTCATGCTCTGTCTCTCTCTGTCTCAAAAATAAATAAACATTAAAAAAAAATTTTTTTTTCAAATAAATAAATAAAACAGGCTTTGTGTTCAACGATTTTGCCCACTGTAGGCTAATGTAAGAGTTCTGAGCACACTTAAGGCAGGCTAAGCTATGCTGTGAGGACCAGTAGGTGAGGTGTATTAAATGCATTTTCAACTTACAATGGGTTTACCAGGCTGTAACCCCACTGTAAAGTCAAGGCAGATCTGTATTATATAATGATATGCAACTTTGCATTTCTTCCCATCTGCATGTTCAGCGATGTCCTTTCGGTAGCTTGAAATTAGCCACAGTAGGAGTATTTATACCACAGAAACTGGACTGCTACAAATCAGGGCTCCCCCTCCCCCCAAAAGCCAGTTGCCGAACACTTAGAAGCACACCCTGTCTAGACCCATAAGGACAAGGAGAAGACAGGCACAAAAACGACAGCAAACAAAACATGGCAACGATCTTCTGGAAACGAAAAAAGCAGACGAATAAGAGGTAATTAATTTAGCAGAGAAGACAAAGCCAACACCAAGGCCACAGAAAAGGAAGCCTGTAACAAGCAAACTAGCTACACCACAGAACCTCACAAAGAAACAGAAATTGGTTCCCTCTGTTGCCGAACATGGGCGCAGGTGTGCGGAAATTTGTGGAAGGAGCACTGAGGCTCCCCACGGTTTTTCCTGCACCTGCGCAGCCGGACCACTGCCCCTGCCCAGCCCTGGGAGAAAAGGTTGAATCAGAGATCATCTGCACCGTGGGCACAACGGAGGGCTGGCACGTGACTGACACACTACCGAAACGAGATTAAATGACAGTGTGCATTTTAGATTGTAAGATTCCACAGTCCCCTTCACCCTCTTGGCTCCCAGGACACTGGCAATGAGGCTTATCCTCCACAGGCAAAAGAACAGATGATCCGGTTCTGGGGAAGCCAACCAGTCCAAGGGAGAAGACTTACGGAGACCAATCCAGCAGGATTGCTTCCCCCATCGAAGCATCCAGACCACTGCGGAGTCACGGACAGGGAGCCCTCTGGTCCACAAGCTTCGCCCACGCACACGTCCCTTTAGTGCCAGCGGTATATCGCCAGACATTGGAGGGAAGCCTCTCACATGAAGAAAAATTCTTTCCAAGGTCTAGTAATACATTCAGACAAGCTATCGAGCGCCACAGTAGACTAAAGACATTTACAAGGTCTCCAAACATTTACCTGCCACAGGCCTTTCTCAGGAAGATGTGCTCCCACAAAACAAAGAACAGACCAAGAAAGAAGACAGGCGCTCCGGGGAGCAGGAGATCCAACACAGAAAAGAAGAAAAGAGAAATCCCAGGACGATGTGGAAGGGACGCTCTGAGATGGCAAGTGGGGTAGGCCCCGGAGAACCCGGCGCTGAGTTTGGAGCAGGAAGACAGCTCAGGGGGGGTGGGGGGGGGGTCCCCACGGGGAAGGAATTGCAACTGAGAGATTGCCAATGCGTTCACCACACTGGGGAGAGCCTGGGGATGAATTACTCATAAATACCCCCCCAAAACTACACAGTTAAATAGACCAGGCAGTTATTAGCTCCAAAGGGGAAAAGACGTAATACAAGAGCAGAAATGTAATTATAGTACACTGTGAACAATATTAACACAGTTAAAATAACGTATATACTGATCGGTGATTTAGCCAGACATTGTGATGTCCCCTAACTCACGAGATTCTACAATGCACGTATTTTTCACATTTGAACATCCTGAAAAGCAAACTGAATCTTGTAGCCAACGTGGTAAAGTATTGGATCAGGGGCTCCTGGGTGGTTCAGTGGGTGAAGCGTCTGACTCTTGGTTTCGGCTCACTCGCGATCTCATGGTTTGTGAGATGGAGCCCCAGGTAGGGGTCTATGATGACAGCATGGAGCCCCCTTGGGATTCCCTCTCCCCCTTCTCTCTCTGCCCCTCCCCCATGCACAGGCATGCACTCTCTCTCTCTCTCAAAATAAATAAATAAACAGACATTAATTTGGTTTTGAAGTATTGGATCATAGTGTCATTGAAAGCACTTTTGTTCTTTTGTAGTGACTCATAAATAATGCTCCATCGTATAATGGATGGCATCTAGGATGAGAAGAAATACAGGACCTCTGTTGGGAAGTGACGGAGAAGTTGGGGTACCTGTGTCTGGGGGGAGGACGAAAGGGCTAAAACCTCATCTTGCACAGAAATAAGTCAGCGGATGACTTCTTTCTGGTTTTGTGTTTTGTTTTGTTTTGTTTTTAGTTATTCTGTTCATTTTGAGAGCGAGAAAATGCACAAGAGGGGGAGGGGCACAGAGAGAGGCGGACAGAGAGAGAGGGGCAGAGAATCTGCAGCGGGCTCTGTGCTGACGGCAGCGAGCCCAACCGCAGGGCCTGAACTCACGAATGTAAGATCCTGACCTGAGCGACGTCTGACGCTTAACTGGCTGAGCCACCCAGGTGCCCCAGTCGGCGGTGATTTCTAAAATTAACAAAGATACAGCTTTATAAGCATATTATCCAGCAATGATCGCTGCGCATACCGGGAGTACAACTAAAATCATAGACAGCTGTTGGCTCCGGGAATCAATAAATGGAGAGAAGAATGGGTAAGGCGGGGGAGACTACTGTGTTGTGATTTCTTTATGCGCCTCGTAAACATACGAATTGTAAAACTCTTTATACATGGACCGAAAGTGAAAGTGCTGTGTGTAGAAATCAAAGGAATGAGATGAAGCTCTCCATTTCAAGCCTTCCCCCGGCACAAGTTTTCAGACTGGGAAAATCAAAAGGGATCTTTAAGGTCTCCCTCTCAGGATGAAGGGTCTAAGGGTCTAATCCGGCCCCCCTCTCATGCGTGGTCCAGGCCGGTCTGGTTTGCAAGGCGCCTGGGGGGATGGGGGGGGAGGGGGACGCGCACCTGGTTTCACAGGCCCCCACTCGCCTCCCGCCTTAGGAAACTCAGCCACCTGATTTTTCACGCTCGGGAGACGAGCTGGCTGGCCTTGGGTGAAAGTGGAAACCGCGGCGCACACGACACATTTTTCACAAGCTCGTGTTACCTCGAGCCCTCGAGAACGAGAAAGGAAGCTGGCGGTTTGGCAGGTGTGGAAGCCCTTTCCCACAGACATCTGTCAGTGGTTCTGGAAGCCCAGGCCCCTCCTCTTTACGCAGGAAGAGCCCCGGATTCCCGGGCTGAGGCATCCGGTCCGCCGGCACGTTGCAGCTGCTTGTCACCCGGGAAGGCGAGGGGGAGAAAGCCGGAGAGGGGTTCCTGCTGGTGAAGCAAGACGTGCCTCCGCTTCCGAGGTCAGACGGGAGCTCCTTCGGGCAGAGGGGCGCCTGGCCGCGCCCGCGGGACGCTCGGGCACCGCCTGCCTCGGCAGGAGGGAGAACGAACGTGCGCGATTCTGCCAGGCTGCAAGAGGCCACCGGTGCCAGCCGTGATTCGGCACAAGCACGTTGGGGCAGCGCCAGGCGGCGGGGGAGGCGCCCGGGACCACCGGCTCTTTCCCCACCCCCACCGGGACGGCGTCCAGCCGCTGTGAACTGCGGCAGCCACACCACGTGTTCACGTGGGAACGATTCCGCACCGGGTGGTAAACAGCCACGGCCACGGCCCCTCCCCTGGCTGCCCCACCCCCACCCCCACCCCGAATTGGAACGTAGGGACCAGCAGAGGGCCTCCCGGAGCCGGCGCTGGAAGCCGGGCTCTGATTGGTCAGGCCCGCCGGTTAAATATTTTAAATAGCACTCCCTGCCACCAGGTCGCCCAGCCAGAGGCCAGAAAGCCGGCTTCCTGCAGAAAGCCCTCCACCTTCCTCTCCCTGCCTCCGTTTCTCCCTAGCCCGGAATCTGCCAGCGTAGGACGCCTGGGAGTGTCTTTTGCAGCAACATGGCTTTTCCTCTGCGCCAGCAGAGAAGCCCCTTAACTCATTCCCCTGGGGACCTTGATGCTCCGGACCGCAAGGAAATTTTCCTGTGTGCCGCTTCCTTTTACTTCCCTAACTTGTTTACCCCGATGGAATTAGGTTAACACGGTCGGGGAGAGCAGCCTAAAAGGGGGAAATAAAGTTACCATAGGCAGAAGGGCAGCGTCAGGGCTACGTACTGACGGAGAGAAGCAGCCAGGGCCAGGGTGACGTGCACAGTGCTGCTTTGCTGGAGGCCTCTGAATACCCACGTTCTTTAATCCTGGCTGCCCGAGGCCCCCTTTGCCTCTGCCTTCCCACCTCTGTCAGCTGCCATTCTGGTTTCCAGCCCCTGCGGGAGAGGGATCCCCTGGGCCCTGTGTAGGGCCCAGGCTAGGAGACTCCTGGCCCTAAGGATGTTCTGGATACTCTTACATAGCCAAGGGGAGAGGACTTCCCTTTCCCCAGAGCGGGACGTTTAACTGGTCTCTTACCCGCTGGGGGAGGCAGGTTCAGGTGTTATCAAAGAAGCCGCCGCAGGTCCCCAGGCTCAGTGAGGGCACTAGTCCAAGGGTACCCCACAAATAGTCTTTGGCACTTTCGGGTGTGCATTATGAGCTGGAAATAGTTGCATCTCTTGCATCTATCTCTATAGAAAACATTCTCATCTTTCCAAATGACAAGGCTTGGGACAATTGAGCAAAATGGTCATTTTTGCTTTTGCTTTTCGTTTTGCTTGTTTTTATGTGCAATCAAAGGCAGCCTGCAGAGTGGAAAGGGTCAGCCCGGTAAGGATGACACAGAAGACAGAGTAAGTCCTTAATCCTTCTGGCTGAGGTCACCTCTTCCTAAAATGAGAAAAATAGTTGCTGACCGCCTTCCTCAAAGAATTGTCATGAGTGGCACCTTTAATCCAGTTGCAAAATGCCTTAAAAAGTATAAAGGAGCCATGTGAACGTAAGCGATACTGGTTTTCTGTCTTGTTCCAGCAAATTCGTGACTGTGTGTAGGGAACATTCATGCAGTAAAGTCAGGCCACCACTTAGCAAAGCTTGCCTTTTCATACGCAGGCTCAGTCCCTCTTGGTCCATATCCCACTCAAGGTCCTTCTCTCCCCCAGATACCCACTGTGAGATACCCTCACCAGGTAGCCGCTAAGCTCCCACTGAGTGCTCAGGACAGGGCCTCCCCGGGCAGGGGTGCGTGTCTGGGAGCCCTCTCTCCCAAGCCCCACCCTCCTGCTGCAACTCAGCAGGTGGTTCTGGATCTGCCGGGAGAAGGGCGCTAAGATGACAGGGGCAGAACCGATGGAAATAAGAGCGTGTTTCACCTGGAGAAGAGGCAACCAGTTTAAGGCGCCTTGCAAGAGGTCTTGAAAGGCCTGCTGCAGCAGAGAAAAGATGAAAGTATTTTGTACAGTTTTAGAGGTAGAACCGGGTGGGCCCTGTCCTAGGATTTAAGAGGTCAGATTTTTTTTTTTTAAGCCATCTTAACCATTTTGAAATGTACAATTCAGTACCATTAAGTATATTCACATTGTTGCACAACAGATCTCTAGAACTTTTTCATCTTGCCAAACTGACCCTATCCCCGCTAAACGTGAATTTCCCCTGCCCATCCCCCAGCCCTTGGCAACCATCTTCCTCTTTTCTGTTTTTATCATTTTGACTGCTTTAGACACTTCACGTGAGCGGAGTCACACTGTCCCCATCTTTTTGTGACCGACTTATTTCTCTTAGCATAACGTGCGTAAGGTTCATCCATGCGGTAGCATGTGTGAGGATTTCCTTCTTTTTTAAGGCTGCGTAATATTTCACTGTGTGTATATACCACATGTCATTTGTTTCATTTGTTCATCGGCGTGTGGGTCATTTCCTGTTGGTCATCGTGAATAATGGTCTAAGGAACATAAACGTACAACTATCTCTTTGAAATCCTGCTTTGAATTCTTTTGGATATATACCCAGAAGTGGGATTGCTAGATCATATGGTAATTTTATTTTTAATTTTTTTAGGAACTTCCATACTGTTTTCCATATGGCTGCACCATTTTACATTCCTACCCACAGTGCACAGGGTTCCAATTTCTCTGCCTCCTTGCCAACAATTGTTATTTTCTTTCCTTTTGATAATGGTCCTCCTAATGGGCCTGCGGTGATATCTCATTGTAATTTTGATTTACATATTTCTTTTTTTTTTTTTAATTTTTTTTTTCAACGTTTATTTTATTTTTGGGACAGAGAGAGACAGAGCATGAACGGGGGAGGGGCAGAGAGAGAGGGAGACACACAGAATCGGAAACAGGCTCCAGGCTCTGAGCCATCAGCCCAGAGCCTGACGCAGGGCTCGAACTCACGGACTGCGAGATCGTGACCTGGCTGAAGTCGGACGCTTAACCAACTGCGCCACCCAGGTTCCCCGATTTACATATTTCTGATGATTAAGGATATTGAGCATGTTTTTATATACTTGTTAGCATCTGAATATCTTCTTCAGAGAATAGCCTATTCAGGTCCATTGCCCATTTTTTAATCAGGTTATTTGGGGTTTTTGTTGTTAATGTATGGAAGTTCCTTATACATTTTTGTTTTTAATCCCTTATCACATACATGATTTGCCAATATTTTCTCCCATTCTGTGGGTTGCTTTTCACTCTTGTTTCCTTTGATGCACAGAGGTTTTTAAGCTTGATATCGTCTCATTTGCCTATTTTTGTTTTTGTTGCCTAAGAAGACATGTTTTTTCCTTTTCAAATTTTTATTTAAATTCTAGTTAGTTAACTTACGATGCAGTATTGATTTCAGGAGTAGAATCCAGTGATCATCACTTACATACAACACTCCGTGCTCATCACAAGTGCCCTCCTTAATGCCCATCCCCCCTCTCTCCCATCCCCCACGCACCTCCCTCCATCAACCCTCAGTTCTCTGTAAGAAGACCTATTTTTAAAGAAGTTTTTGTGTATAAATATCGATTGATTTTGACAGAGAGAGGGAGCGCACGTGCACATGAGTCGGGGAGGAGTCGTGAGAGGTGGGGAGAGAGAGAATCTGAAGCCGGCTCTGTGCTGTCAGCACAGAGCCCAATTCAGGGCTCGATCTCATGAACTGTGAGATGATGACCTGAGCCAAAAATCAAGAGGAGGAGGGTTAACTGACTGAGTCGCCCAGGCACCCCTTAAAGAAGTTTTTTAAGTGATATATTTACAAGGTACAACATTTCAAAAGAGAAAGGGAGGCAGGTAGAGATGAGAGACCTGTACATACACATATAAACATACCTAGATATATTCATATACATATGCACATAAAATTCTCCCATCCATCCAACACCCAGCCTCACAATTTTCTCTCTCAAAGGCAACCACAGTTGCCAGTATCTTTCCAGACAAAACCTAAACATATATTTGTGTCTACCCTCCTTTTTGAATTATATAAATGTGATATGTGTTATTGAGCCCCTTTCTTTTCCTCACGAATCAGCATGGCCGGGGTCAGAAGAACCAATATAAAGCCTTCCCTGTCAGCATTTGAAAACAGTTTAATTTAAAAAATTTTTTGTTAATGTTTATTTATTTGTAAGAGAGAGAGAGAGACAGAGTGCAAGTGGGGGAGGGGCAGAGAGAGAGGGAGACACAGAATCTGAAGCAGGCTCCAGGCTCCGAGCTGTCAGCACAGAGCCCGACGCGGGGCCTGAACCCACAAACGGTGAGATCAGGACCTGAGCCGAAGTCGGACGCCTAACCGACTGAGCCACCCAGGCGCCCCGAAAATAGTTTCATTTTTTTTTAAATTTTTTTTTAACGTTTATTTATTTTTGAGACAGAGAGAGACAGAGCATGAACGGGGGAGGGTCAGAGAGAGGGAGACACAGAATCCGAAACAGGCTCCAGGCTCCGAGCCGTCAGCCCAGAGCCTGACGTGGGGCTCGAACTCACGGACCGTGAGATCGTGACCTGAGCCGAAGTCGGCCGCTCAACCGACTGAGCCACCCAGGCGCCCCAATAGTTTCATTTTTTAACAGCTGCCTGATTTTCCACAAAACAGATACTGCTCCATAATTTGTTTAATCAGTCCCCCAGTCAAACATTTAAATAATTTCCAGCCCTTCGCTCTAATGAATATCTTTGCACACATGTCTTTGAACCCATGGGGACTGTATCTACAGGATACGGGATACAGGTTAAAAGTGGAATTGCGGGTCAGAGGCTTTGTGCATTTTAAATTTGGTTGATATAGTCACAGAGAGGGTAGATCTGACCCCAAAATAATAAAGGATTTTACCAACCAACACTGCCCGAAGTGCTGTGCATTACTCTATGAGGTTGTGAGTGTCTGAAAAAAAACAAGAACAGGCTATGAACCAACTTGTCTAGAATGCCATTGGATGTACTCAAGCGTTGTAAGCTCATTGACCGCAAAATTCCTTCCAACACTGATATGGTAGCTTCCTAGTAATAGGAATAGCCCAAGAGACTTGATATAGTTTTGTTGAAGATTGTTCAGTGGTAAAGCAAGATGTTGGCTTGATTTGCAATGGGAGGTCCATGAAGGATGGAATAGCCCAAGAGACTTGATATAGTTTTGTTGAAGATTGTTCAGTGGTAAAGCAAGATGTTGGCTTGCTTTGCACTGGGAGGTCCATGAAGGATGCACGTTCATGTTAACTATGGCAAGAAAGGTCCTTGAATGAAGCAAGGCTCTAAATTAAGGCCTCCCTGTGGTATGTCTGTCCCATGTGGCCCCGGGCAAGTGGTTAGAAAGGATATTTGGAGGAGCTCCTGTCCTTTCCATCCATCATTACTCATGCCACACATCCAGAACTCCACATGTGGAAAAGTGCTCTGTAGCAGACGTGGCCAAACAGGAAGTGCTGTGTCATCGACAGCCATTAGGCCGGGGTCCTCAAAAGCAGGAACATAACACACTGGTGTGTTGGAATGCAACGTGAAGGGTGTATTTATTGCTCTTGCTAAAGAACCAAGGTTTCTCAGGGATGGAAAGTTCCCTACCTTACGTCAGCTCATTTCGGTTCCGGGAGTTGGGTTTTTTTTTTTGAAAGATCGTTCCGGAATACCCAGAACTGAAATCTATTCCCATTATTGGTTTTAGTTTCTCCTCTCGGAGCCACCAAATACAAAATTTTTCTTCTTCTGCCTTCCAGGCCCTCAGATATCCGAGATCAGCCAGTAGAGGCGCACTCCGTCGTCTCTTCTCTGGGTTCCTTCTCCTCGTCTTCCACCCGTTTCTTATGTGTCATGTTTTCCTGTCTTAATTGCTCTTTTTGAACACCTCCCAAGTAGTCAAAGGCCCCTGACGGTGTGCTTCCCAGAACTGGGCCTGATCCTGGCCAGGGAAGAGCAAGATGGAATCATTTCCTTGTTTTTCCACGCTCTTTTAACAGTGGAGCCTAAAATCAGCATGCCAGGGATCTCTTGCTTTGGCCTGCCATGCTTTTCCACCTTTTGGGGTAAAAGTACCCTGGTTTCCCAGTAGGGGATTAACTCTTCCCCCATTCTGAGAAGTCCTGAGGGCCTGTCAGTCAAAGATTTTCCACGACCTCTCCCACTGGAAGGATATTGGTGCATAAAACCCAATCTAGGCCATTCAAGCTGGCTCCTAGGGTTTGGAACCTTTGAGAAAATAACAGAAAACGCTGGAGCTTAGAAGTTCTCATGGAGGAACATAGAGTCTGTCCATTTATTCCTGCTAACAGCCTTCCTTCTTCCCGAGGCCTGGCTCTTCAGTATCCAACAGCCAACACTTCCATCCCTTTCTAGCAAAGTCCTTTTCCAATTAAGTTCGTCAGAATCTCTTTCAAGTGCTTGCCACCAAAAAACTCTGACACCATCAGGTTACCTTGTTTGGCCACAGTCCCAGCAGGGGGCTCGTTGTGGGCCAGACTCCTAAATCTGTTTCATAGCCTGTTTCTGTTCACGACACTCTGATACCAAATGAGTGTGGGTTTTTTCCCCCACCGAACAGTTCCCCAGCTCTCTGGACGCCAACTGGGTGTTCTACAATTTAATTCCGACACTCTGTCTCCAGAGTTAGTACAGACCCCACAACTGAAGGGTTCAGTCCCATAAGCTGCCGCAGTGGAGTTCAGAGAGCTTCCCCACCCTCTCTGGGTGCACCCCCTGCCCTCACCTTGCTGTGTTCACCAGCCTGGAAGCTCTCTGAACTCCACTGTTTATGGAGGTTCATGGAGGCCGCGTTACAGAAGTGCGGTTGATTAAATCACTGGCCGTTGGTGATTACTTCCGTCTCCAGCCCCCTCGCTCCAATCATCTCATCACGGAGTTGGTTCCTCTGACACCCAGCTCCCATCCTGAAGGGATGACGTCACTTCCTGAGCATAAACTCAGGGGTGGTTGAGAGGGGCTTGTTGTGACTAACAAAACAAGCTCGGCTCACTCCTATCATTTGGGAAATTTAGGCAAAGGGGTTTAGACGATCTTGTGCCAAGAACCAGGCAAGAAGACGAAATGCATATTTCTCATCAGATCACACTATGACATTAGTGCCGCCAGTTCTGTCCTTGGAAAGTTGCGTTGGGACCAAAACACAGCCTTTGAGGAGCCTATGATCTCTCTTCTTTGTCCCTTTCTATCGGAAGATAACTGACCGCACGTCGATTTGGTCATCCTGCCGTGAAGGTCCATCGCAGTCTTTGGCGAAAATGTTAAGCCAGCTAATTACAGCCCCTGTGTTTTGGCTCCTTACTCTGTGCCACCTCTCCAGGCAAGAAACTCGGCATTCACGGAGGTTTCCCGGATGGCCAGTAAGTCATGGACCTGAGCTTCAAACCCAAATCTGTCACACCCAAATCTCCCTCTGCAGCCGGGGAAAAATAAGAGATTCCATCATGATTCACAGCCCACTGGTGATCTGGGGGGGGGGGGGTAAGGCGTGTGTCCAACTGTTCCCGAAGACCTCGGAGAAGCGGGGTTAAGAAGCACTTGGAGCCAGCACCGGGCTGCAGGAGGTCCCGGACTCCACGTGCTACCGAACAGAGTGACACAGCTAGAGACCGTATCACCGAGGGTCCAGGTGGAGGTCTGCGGTGGCCGATTACCAGTGAGACAGAGATCCGTGTGGGGAAGGGTGCTCCCAGCCAGGCTTGCTTCAGCTGGGATCAACACAGTGATGTCCCCCACATGCAAGTGCCTGTGCCAGACGTCACCCTCCTTCTGATTCAGAGGTTGCAGGAAGGACACCCCCGCTTTCTCACTGTGCCTCCTCACCCCAGCTCCCCACCTCGCTCCAACACAGACCGCGCTTCGGGAAGGAATTAACAGCATAAGGAATCCGACATGCCCAGAGAAAAGACAAACACTGTGGGAAAATGGAAGTTATATTAAAATAAATTGAGACATGGCTCTTAACTGGAGCTTTTGCTCTCACCCAGATTTGGTAGTTTTAAGATCCTAATTTTATAACCTCGGTCATGGGGAGAGCTTCGACTGATTCCTATCACTTTAAACAGCCTTTTATAGCCTCGGCGTCTAGGGTACATTTCCTCTGCTTTTTCAACATATCACATTTCTTGGCAAAACCATCTAGCAGAAAGCACCAAAATTTTTATAATGAGGATAAAATCAAAATTTCACACATCAGATTTGTCTTGTAGATTATTTCTTCCTGCTACATCGTTCCCTGTTTTAGCTTTATTTTAGTGGCCAACAATTTTAAATTTGAATTCAGCGTTGTTCAATCATCGTATAGGTTTTTGCTGCCAAAGGACAGTTGCTCTTTGCTCTGACTTCAAAGTTGCTAAATTCAAAGACTTTGCCAGTGTAATCACTCAGGAGCTCGGCTGCATTCGGCCAGTTGTTACCTCCCACTCGAGCTCCGGGGGGTGAACTCCGCCACGGCCTCCCCGCTCTTCCGGTCTTAGTTTAACTTGGCTTCTCGCTAAGATTTTTTTTTTTTTTTTCTATTTTAAAATGTGTGCTGTGCTCTTGATTCCAATGTAAAGGTTGTTCGCGATTGCCTCTAGGCGTAAAGATCAAGTTCAAACCCAAAAGACCGCAAGACGCACTGCAGGACCCACAGAAGGACTCTCGCTTAACTACCGGGCGGGGCCAGGAGGCCAAAGTGGCCCTGGCCACTTCAGCTGAGTCACCGTGGTCCCCCAACCTTCTGCTTTTTCCTCTGAAAATGCTTTCCCGTCTCTGCTCGGTGACTAACTCCATCACGAATGTGACCCAGTTTGTTTGGCAAGATGTGATTTTTTTTTTTTTTTTTTTTTTTTTTTTTTTTTTTTACTCACGTTGCTTTTCCTGGTCACGACTCTCTCACAGGCATTAAGCGGCTCCCTCTCGGCACCCGGCTGGCCCTGCTGCCCGGCTGGATTGATGGCTTGCTCCCCAGCTGTTCCCTTTCCGGCCCGCCCTCCCCTCCCCAGCAAATCCATATTCCATTTGCTTTTCTGCAGCATTTTGATACCTCCAGAGTCTCCTTAAAATAGACAGATAAACACTAATCTCCAAGGGAAAGTTGCAGGGCAGAGCCCACAGATTTGTACCAACTCAATCTGCTCTAGAAGGCAGCTAGATGAAAAGCAGAACAATGGTAGCCACCGTGCACAGGGCTTTTTATCCTGTACAAAGCACGTTGGACTCACGTGGTCCCATTTAATAATACGTGTGATCACGCACGGCACAGGTAGAAGTCGTCCTTCCATTTTTCAGACAGGAAACGAAGGCTCATAGAGACGAAGGAGTTGTCTGGACAGTAGGAGAGACAATTGCTATACAATTTACGTTCGATAAAATGCACGGATCATCGGCGTCTTTGCTGGATTTGGGCCGATGTATATGCTTATGCAACTACCTCCCGCAAAGGGTATAGAACATTTCTATCCCCTAGAAAATCCCCTCCGGCCCTTTCCCAGAACCACTCAACCCTCAACCCTCGACCACTCTCTGGTTTCTACCCCAGCGATTAGTTTGCATCGAACCTCAGTCTTCTGACTCCGAACTCCACGTCCCCTCTTGTCCCGCTACACCATGTTGTACCTTTGAAATTAATCGAATGGCCACCACAGGCGGTACCTCGCCGGACTCTACAGACACAGGACTTGGGGAAGATGGGCCATAGTCTTTCGGCTGAAAAAGCTGGTCGACTGGTAGGGTGGATCTTGAGGCTTGCAGCTTCTGGAATACGGAGATCGATCCCCAAACAACATACAGGCCCCGCCCTCAGGCCTCAACGGCACTCCTGGTACCCAGGATTACTGAAGGAAGATTGTTATAAGGTTTAAAAGAGAGGGATAGAAATCCAGCTTTGAGATAAACACACCACAGTCCAGCCCGCACCTCTGCGACCTCCCCCTAACCCTGAACTCCACTGCTCTATCTGCGGCCACCAGCTGCCGGCAACACCCTGAC
Source organism: Lynx rufus (assembly GCF_022079265.1). Classification (NCBI taxonomy): domain Eukaryota; kingdom Metazoa; phylum Chordata; class Mammalia; order Carnivora; family Felidae; genus Lynx; species Lynx rufus. Next base: position 9,592,172 of record NW_025814823.1, read on the forward strand.
TTCTCATACCGGACTCTTCCGTACCCATCACACACGTGTAATCTGTAAACTGGAAGTTTTGGAACTGGGGGCCTCCACTGTATGGGGCAAAAAAAAAAAAAAACAAACGAAAAGAAATACTGAGAGGCGGGGCGCCTGCGTGGCTCAGTCGGTTAAGCGTCTGACTTCGGCTCAGGTCGCAATCTCACTCACAGGTCGTGGGTTCAAGCCCCGCGTTCAAGCCTCAGAGGCTTGGGATTCTGTGTCTCCCCCTCTCTCTGCCCCTCCCCTGCTTGCACCCTGTCTCTGTCTCTCTCTCTCTCAAAAATAATAAAAAATAATAATAAAAGGCAATTCTATTGCTTCCAAGAATGTACGGCAAATGGCACGAATTGTGAGTCATGTTAAGGCAGCATTCCCATCAGGCGGTCATTCATGAAGGGATCCGTAATACAATTAACCTTATCTGCTTACTTGCCCACAGTTTTGGGCTAAACTCTTTGTTCACTCTAGCGGGTCAACTGGTTCCTCTTGGATCTTGTTTGTACACGGCGGCGTGCTGGTAAATGTTTAACAGCTGATTCTCCAGGAGGGGGGGGGAAAAAAAGGCCACGATTTGATCTGGACAGTGAGTGATTGTGCGCGGCCTTGGCCCCCGTGCCTGCTCTCTTAAGCGCTCCCAGAGTGGTGCTCTCTCTTCAAAAAATGGATCGTACAGTCGAGAGTTGGCAAGGCGTTCCTTTCTCTGCTGGAGTGGAATCCCCAAATAAACCTGTAAAGTCACTTTGAAGTGCAGAATGCACAGAAACTAGCCCGCGATGAATTCTTCCATATCCCCGCTCCAGGGAATCTGAAAGGCCGGCCTCCACCTTCCTTTCCTTGCTTCGGTGAACGGCACGCCTTTAAAAGGTTTTAGAACATCTCTAAACATCCAGCTTTCTTTTTTGCTTTGTTTCGTTTCTCTCTTTAGAAGACGAACTGCAGAAAAGCCCAAGCATGCAATCATTTCCTGCTCCCGGATGAGCATCTACAGCCACGCGCGGGGGGGAAAAGGATGTCAGAAGAGACTGCGGCCTAAGCGGGCGCCAGGAGCTCCTTCTAGGGGTGATACATGCTGGGAGGTCCACCACTCGGCCATCCTACTCCTCACCTATACAGCCACAACGGGAGGCGAACAGATTTACGGGAATTTGCTGCTTTATAAAAGGAGTTGCGTGGCGCAAGCATTGCTTTTCTTTTTCACGTTGGGTCCGCCTTGCAGCTGGGCTCCTTGGTCTGCTGGCATTTACTGTTCCACGCTGTTCTCTTTAACCACGTTAATTAGCGCTCACACATCATGCGTGCTTTGCTCCTCCGTCCCCCGGAACTTGACCTCATTCTGCGCGACCTTTCCCAATTTCTTCTCCATTTCCTGTCCCAACTTGCCCTTGCTCTCTGCTTTCTGCTCTGGGTTTTGTTTTCTGCTGTGCACATTTCTTTTGCAGGAAGGATTGGCGTTACGTTTTCTAAGCCTTCTGATGACTTTAGACATTTCAAATAATTATCCGAGCTTCCTGTCTGTCTTGGTCAGCCCCGACTCTTTCATGTCCCACGTTCATTAGATTCCCCTTGCCGGCACTTTGCTGACTGGTATGCAGAGATTCAAAGACATCCAAGAAGGGGTCCCAGCCCTCGGTGACTCTGTAATCTAGGAGAGGGGATAATAATAATATCTAAGCTGCATTGACGGCTTTCTGTCAAGCAGTTTCCTTCCATTACCTTAGGCCTCATAATAATCCTTGAAATAGACACTAATGTGACACTCATTTTACATATGTGATAACTGAGGCTCAGAGAGGTTAAGTAACTTGCCAAGGCCACAACAGCTGGTAAAATGGTGAAGGTCGTTGTGATTTTAAGGTTCTAGCCCAAATGATTCCCAAACCTGAGCCCCTTACCAGATAGTGACAAGTAAGTACCCATATAAAAATAAGGTGGGCGCCTGGGTGGCTCAGTCGGTCAAGCCCCAATTCGGCTCAGGTCATGATCTCACGGTTCATGGGTTCGAGCCCCGCGTCGGGCTCTATGCTGACAGCTCGGAGCCTGGAGCCTGCTTTGGATTCTGTGTCTCCCTCTCTCTCTCTCTCTCTCTCTCTCTCTCTCTCTCGGCCCCTCCACCTCCCCCCGCGTCAAAAATAAAATAAAACATTTTAAAAAAACAATTAAAAAAAATACATAAGGGAGAAAGGGCTGATGGCAAAAATGAAGCAGAATTTATGGGTTGGGTGATTTTAGAATTTGGAGATGGGGACCAAAGCTGCTTCAGGAAAGCCTTTTCTTTGTGAAGTAGTGAGCTCCCTGGCCCTGAAGGTACCCAAGCAGAAATCAGAGCTACCTTCAGTGCTGTGGGCTAGTGCCTGCATCTGGGTGAGGCCTCTCTCTGGGAGACCTTCATCTCTTGGTATGATGATTTCAGCGAATGGCCTGTGAGCTGAGCCTAGAAAGCAAGGATCGAGGGGAGAAGGGCAGAAAGAACCCAGGGGCCGAGTCCCTGGAGCTAGAACACACACAGGGGCTGCTTTTCATTTTGAGTCTGGTTCTCCCATGCCGTAAAGCTCACCCGTCACTTGGGCAAGAATATATGTATCGACGCAGTTGCTGTTCGACAGCGAAGAAAGAAGTGTCATCATTTAAGTCAGTGGTTCCCGAGGACTTACTCCATAAGCTGGGCTCCGGGGTTCTACAAGTAAAACCTGTCGATGGCAGTTAGTATCAATTTTCAGGGGCGATGGAGTTGTACTACTGTCCCAAGGCCCCACAGCCTTAGTGTACTCGACTGAAATTTGTCTCCTACATTTTTTCTGAAGACTTTGGCAACTGCTAACATTCGTCTGCCAGGGAAGACTTCTATGATAAAACAAATAAATGAGCATAGCTAACAAAAATTAGCTGAAAAACGCAGAAATCACCAATTAGGCTTGGTGTGACAGCTTGATTTTTTTTTTTTTTCATGGACAGTTGGTGGTAATTTTAGATTGCATACATATATTATAGAGTCAAACTTTCTGCCCATAAAATTGTCTTAAGTTATTTAATAGAAATAAATAGGTCACTATTTCATGGTATTCTGCAAAGAGCATCGTGGATTCCGGCGCTCCCCTAGCCTTCCTGACAATCCCGGGTGACTGGGAGACAATTCTATGATGACTGCAACGTGAGTAAAAGCGTAGAAATTCTAAGTGGTGGGATTGTACCGCTGTTAGGCTGGAGGACATTTTGAAGTGTTGGGAGGAAAACAGTTCAACTTAAGGGCTACGAAGTATAAGAAGGGTCCCAAGACTTCTCCCCAGTTAGCCCCGGGTCCCCCATAGCAGGGGATCCCCACCCACCCGGGGGGAAATCACCCCCAGGAGCTTTTTCAAAACGGCCCCACACCACCCCCTCCCCAGAGGACAGCTCCCAGGCCTGTCACAAGCCGTGAGAATCTGCAGGGAAGAGGGGGGCTTGCACAAGTTGAAGAGGCCTGGGAGGTGATTTCCTCCCCTTCACCTGCCGAAGAACCTCTGCCGAGGCCCCACCGACCAGACCATTTCACGGTGTTTCACCCGTAGTTTCAATGTTCCCATTTAAAAAAAAATTTTTTTTAACGTTTATTTGCTTTTGAGACAGAGAGAGACAGAGCCTGAACGGGGGAGGGGCAGAGAGAGAGGGAGACACAGAATCGGAAGCAGGCTCCAGGCTCTGAGCGGTCAGCCCAGAGCCCGATGCGGGGCTCGAACTCACGGACTGCGAGATCGTGACCTGAGTTGAAGTGGGCCGCTTAACCGACTGAGCCACCCAGGCGCCCCACAATGTTCCCATTTTAAAGAGCCCACTTAGCCGCAGGGGACTGTGACTCACATCCCCTCCCGAAGCCTACCCTTCTCCCGGGTCCTGCACCAGAACCAGCCCTGGGACACAACGTCCCAAGCCCTGAAACAGGCCTACCATCCCCAGTTCTCTCGTAAAGCCAGCCGAGGCTGCAGCATCTCTGCCCACCGGAGTTTGCTCTATTCCGGAGCCCTTGAACCTCAGAGCAACGGATGCCCTGAGCCGGCGCCCCTGCAGGGCTCCGGCCGCCAGCAGCGCCACAGTCCTTACTCAGAGCACCGGTCAGCTCCCAGCTGAGCCCACCTCTCCTCCAAGATTTCAACAATCCACCAGATGCTCGGGGCGCCTGGGTGGCTCCGTCGCTTAAGTCACGATCCCACGGTTAGTGGGTTCAAGCCCCGAGTCGGGCTCTGTGCTGACGGCTCTGAGCCTGGAGCCTGCTTCGGAGTCTGTGTCTCCCTCTCTTTCTCTGCTCCTTCCCTACTCGTGCTCTGTCTCTCTTTGTCTCTCAAAAAGAAATAAACATTAAAAAACAATTAAAAAAAAAAAAAGAGTCAGACGCTTAACCTTAACCGACTAAGCCACCCAGGCACCCCTGGACCCTCTATTTAAATATCCATCAGGCACCCCCGACTCAATGTGTTCAAGACTGACCTCATCATCTCCCGCTGTAGCCCAGCTCTTCTCCTATCGTTTCAAACTCAGTGGTTGTACCACCACCTTCCCAGCCACCCAAGCTAGACCTGGGAGTCGACACTGAATTCTTTCTCCTCCAACCCTCCACCCGTAACCGATCAAACATCAAGTCCTGCTCAGTTTACTTACCTGGCCTTCCTATGATCACAGTCGTGGCTCCAGCCCTTATCATCTCGTCTGGATGCGCTGCAACAGACCTCTCTGGCTCAGCTCGTCTCTCGTGAATTCCACCCTCCTTACTGCTGTCAGAGGGATCCATTCACAGAGCAACTCCTGTATCTGATGACACCATCGTTGCTGGAGAGTCAACGAAGCCCGAGATCCTTCCTTTGATACACATGGCCCTATCTCCCCATCTTTTTCCCCAACCTTGCCTTACCTAAGATTTGAAGCCCCGTCAAGACAAAACCGCTCAACTCTCGCCTCCCTGTTACCTACACCTGGAATTATGCTTCCACTGCCTTCTGCCTTGGAGGCGGACATTTGGCAGATATTACCAGCCACCTCTGACCCCACCGCTTCCTTCCCAGGGTTAGATGTCTTTCTCGAAGGTCCCATGATCCCCCATGCTTACCTCTGGATTACCCCTATTGATTTATACTTTCTGTTTATGGGTCTGTGTCTTCCCATGAACATTTGCTGCCTGAGGGCAAAGGCTGTGTTTTCTACTGTCTCTGAATGGCCAGACCCTACAATAGCGATTGGCCAGTCATGGAGCAGAATTACACAACGGGTAAAACTCTAAAGCCAGCTTCAGCCCAGGACGGTTGGCATCGCTAGCCTTCTGGGAGGAAATGCCAGAGTCCCGGCTACCCCAGACCTGTGCATGCCGTCTCATCCTATAGGCATCTCTACTATAAGGTTCTCCATCACCTCCCTAGACACATGCACACAGGTCAAGTGTCTCCTCCCCGACATAGCTCTGCTCCCACGTAAGCCCCATCAAGATCACCCCGTGGCCTCCAGTGTCCCACCACTGGCGTGGTCCTATTGGGCAGCAACACGGTGGCATCTCACCAACCCCCCACTGACGCTGGCTTAGCACCTGGCCACACCTCTGGTTTCTCCACCTTCCTGAGGCCACAGAGAAGGGACTTACCCTTTGAGAAATAAACAGTACTACTAGACCTTTTTTTTTTTTTTTAAGTTTATTTATTTATTTTGAGAGAGACAGAGCAGAGAGGGGCAGAGAAAGAGGGAAAGAGAGAATCCCAAGCAGGCTCCACGCTGCCAGCATAGAGCCCGACGCGGGGCTCAGACCCACGAAACCGCGAGATCATGACCTTAGCCGAAACCAGGAGTCAGAGGCTTAACAGACTGAGCCACCCAGGCGCCCCCCCTCCCCGGCACCCACCTCCTCAACCACGAAGGCTGTGTGTGCACTGCCTGAATCCCCTCAGCTGCGGAGCCGGCTCTCCATTCCCAAGGGTTACACCGAACAAGATATTCTGCACCCTTGTGTAGACAATGCTTATCTTTTTAGTAGGAAACATGCCCTAAGCTGATTCAAGAAAAGTAGGAAATGTCTCATACCAAAATGCAGTCCTTTTTATGAAAACAAAACAAAACAAAACAAAAGCAAACAAACATCCTTGCCAACTAACACCTGAGCAAGCCAGTCCCTGAACAGGAAACTGATACGGTGGCTGGACAACAGCTCAGGGTTCCAAGTTTTGACTGGGTGTTTTCAACGGGCACCTCCACTCCGCCCTGGGGGCATCGGAGAGCTGTGCGCTCAAGGACGGTGGCTGCAGACGGGGCACGGGTATCTTCAGCTGCCAAAGGTCGCCTGGCAGGAAGCACGTTGGTGCCCCGGCGGTTTCTGGGGCCACGTGATCTAACTGCCAGGTTAGACATCTGCAATTACAGCCCCCAGGGACCCGCCTGAAACAGACACTGGTTGCTATAACTGAGAAAGGCTGAAGCTACAGCTCTTCGGCTAGGAGGGAAAACTTGGGAAGGAAAAGTTTACTTTAGCTCAGGTTTTGTGGTGACAAACAGCACGATAAGCAAGACTATTGCAGCCGGATGATTAACGAGGCACAGGAACCTTTGCATTGGGCTTTGAAAGATTATAAACACACGGGGCACGACAAGCGCAGCCAGTCAGCTACAGATTGTGACTCGTCTTTCAGTTGCTGTCCCTTTGCACCTCCTGTTTTGGACAAGGCGAGCAAACAGCTCTCGATCCGCCAGCCGTGGGGCTCCAAGCAGACGCCACAGGGCCCTGAGACACACGTTTGACCCCGCTGCTCTGCGTGGTTGCAGGTTAACGAGACGCGCGGTCAGGATTCGAACGTTCCTTCCTTCCCCTCTTTGGTGTGGATCGAAGGCTCCGTTCTGACTGTTGGCTATTCAGGGATAGTTCCTTCATTAACACCTCTTAGATCCCATTTCGGCACGTCCCTCCAGTCACAGAGATACATAGCTATGCAGGCCATTACTTCTAAAATGCAGTGGATGGATCTGTGCTTGGGGAGGCTTAATGATACACTCAAGACTCCCCGCGTTAGAAGTTGTTTGCTTCCGGAAAGAGAACATTATACCAGAAAGATATGTTTGAAGAAAATAACTCCATGGCAGCAATCCAGTGTGCCGCTGCGTTTGTAGGATAATCATGACACCTGCTAACGGAGGCTTCTTTGCGATTTCGGTCTTTGGTGTGAAATACACACACACACACACACACACACACACACACACACACACACACACAGAGCAACGGTAAGCATATATACTCCGCAGCTTAAAATCTCAATACTCAATAAACCAAAAGATGCTTGAGCCATCTAAGACTCGGCTAGAGTTCACTTCTTCCAACATGAATTCTTTTACCTTTTAAAATTCACCAGGGGCGCCCGGGTGGCTCAGTCGGCTAAGAGTCCGACTCTCAGTTTCGGCTCAGGTCACGATCTCACCGTGTGTGAGTTCGAGCCCCGCATCGGGCTCCATGCTGACAGCACAGAGCCTGCTTGAGATTCTCTCTCTCCCTCTCGCTCTCTGCCCCTCCCCCACTCACTCTCCCTGTCTCCCTCCCAAAAATAAATAAAGAAAACTTTAAAAAATAATAATAAAATAAAGTTCCCCAAAGTAGATTTTTAGTTTACCTGGGGTCTTTGTCACTAAACTTTACATTCATCTTCATTAGGAAAAAAAAAAAAATTTCTCTCAAACTGAGAAAACACCTTCCTTTCAAGTTCACCCAACTCTCAGAAAAATATAATTTGATTGTTTTTGTTCTCATTTCTCTTCCTTGAATGCACTGGCCAGAAACGTTTCCGTTCTTGAAGCCAGTCAGTTGGGCAAAATCTGGTCACGCCACCTTTATGGCACATTTCTTTCTCCTGGTTGCATTTCTCCCATAAAAATACAGTATTAAATATTTCATAACCTGGCGGGGGCGGGGGGGGAGGTTGGTGCCTGGCAAAGCGGCTAAGCCAGAAGCTGTTTTGAGCACTTGCCCAGCAACTGGGCAACCTCCCCATCCGTGCCCAGACTGCCACTCCTACTCCGCTCTCTGTCCTAGCTGTGTAAGTTAACAGCCCATAAATTACCCTGAATTGCTTCCTATTTGGGGGCGGGGGAGGGGGAGCAGAAGGCAAAGACTCATGCCCTTATTCTGTTCTTATCTGTTCTAGTCCCTACTAGTTACCAGATAGAATTGTATTAGAGAAAATGGGACAAGTAAATAAACTCTGCTCACAAAAGTCACCCATAGGAAATCAGAATTACTAAGAACATGCCATGATTTTTGCCGTTGCGTTCAAAGAAAATGTGGCCCAGGGCGCCCGGGGTGGCTCAGTCAGTTAAGCGGTTAAGCATCTGACTTCGGCTTGGGTCGTGATCTGAGTTTGTGAGTTCGAGCCTCCGATCGGGCTCCGCGCTGATGGTGCAAAGCCTGCTTGGGATTCTCTCTCTCCCTCTCTCACTGCCCCTCCCGCGCTCCCCTCTCTCTCAAAATAAATAAATAAATTTGAAGAGAAAGAAAAGAAAAGAAAAGAAAAGAAAAGAAAAGAAAAGAAAAGAAAAGAGAAAATGTGGCCCAAAGCACGACCATCCACCCTGTTGCAGAAGCCAGGAACCCTGAAGTCATTGTGTCCTTGCCTCTTGGCTTTATCCTTGCATCCAGTCAGCCCCCTCATCTTGTTGAGCGGCCCTCTCGCCAGCCCTGGGAGCGGCCCGTGGGCTCCAGTCCCTTGCCACTGCTCGCCTGGATGGTGGCAGTTGTGCCCCTGTCCCTCCAGCCCCAGCTGCAGCAGTGAGGGCTCCAAATGCACACCCAGCCAGCTCTCTCTCTCTCCTAGCACGGTGCCACCGCCTACAAGAGTCCCACCTCCTCGGTCGGGCGTGCAGGTGCCTGCAGATGGCGCTTGCTGCCCCTCCCCCCGGGCCCTTAGCACCGCGGGCGCATCCCTGCGACTGAACCCATCTCACTGCCTGTGATCAGAGGTGCGCGATGGCCTCGCCGCCTTGACCGTGAGGTCCGTGAGGTCAGCCGCTGTCTCTCTCGCATCTGCTCAGATCTCTCTCCAGCACCGAACAGGGGAAGAGCTCGCTTTACTCAGTGAGTGTGCAACATAAAAAATAATGTTTATACCTTGCCTTATTCTAGACAGGATGTGAAAGGGCAAATGAATAGAATTTCTAAATACAGTCTCTGTCCCACTAAGACCATACGTTTACGGAGACGGTACACGTGTTTAGAAGTACAGGCAAATGAGCCATGGGCCTGTCACCCTCCTCCGTGCTCCCCACTATAAATGTTACTAACGGCTGCCGTTCGACACTATGTACCAAGCACTTAATACTAAATCCTTGCAAGCCTCCGGTGCAGAGTTTTCTCTTTTCACAGGTGAAGGTGCTGAGGCAAGAAAAGGTTAAGAAAGGTGTCCAGGGTCACACAAGGAGCCAATAGGGAGGAAAGAGTCAATTTTGGAGGCCTTCTGTCTCCAAATCCCATGCTCCTTCCGCTGTGTCATGATGCCTCTCTGTTTAAGGCTTGGCTTCCGACGCCATGAGCATTGCCAAAATTTTAAAACAGTTGGCTTATGTCATGGTCGGCAAAGGCTGTGGGTGGCACTGAAGCGTGGCTTTAAAGGAAGAGGCTGTATACCTTAAGATGGGAGAAAGTATCGCCTGAACTCTGATCACACCCGTCCTGTGTCCCCAACCCGCACCTCTGGGCTCGGAGGCGGGAGAACCGAGCCAGCCTGAGAAGCCATCTAAATGACACCTTGACCTGAGCTAATGGCAGGGAACAGGCACCTTGGCTATTTGCATCTACGGCCCACAGGGTCCACTGGAAACCACCAGAAGGTCTGCAAGCTCCAGGGAGAGAGGATTGGCTCCAAAACGCTTTGCAACTCATTAGGGGAAGGATATCAGATCTTCCTTCCAGGAATGGAGTCGGTCTCAAACCGGTTCGAGGTACCACACCGGGGTTCCAGTCTCTGCCGATGAGCGCTGGGAGGGAAGGAGCTGGAGAGGGAGCCAAGGGTCTTGGTGAGTCAGTGGGTCTTGGAACACACGGACCAGGAGGGAAGGAAGACGCTCCTCTGGTCCCTCCTCTGATCTGACCTCTTGTGCTGGAAGACTGCAAAGAAAGCACGAACTCCTTGACCTTTACAAGGGGGACACACGCGATCTGTTCTACGAGGCGGGGGTATAGGTCCTAGCTGGAAGAGAAACGGGAAAAGGGGCAAAACAGGCAGTTGTTTCCCAGGCTCCCTTGTCTCACAGGGAGGTGGAGATGCTCTGGGCCGTCCCCAGCGAGGGTGACAAAGGCGCTAACGTGGGTCAGTCTCTAAGCCCCCGGGGACCGAGCACAGCCTCCCGGTTCTGCAGCTGTCCCCGCCTGCAGCAGAGGCAGTGTGACTCTGGGGTCAGCGGTGCAAGCAGCAGGTGCACCAGCTATCTGGCCAAGCCAGTTCTGCAGCGAGACTCTGGGGGCTGCGTCTGGAGGCCCAGTGTGGAGCCTCTGTCTCCAGCCCTTGTGACCATTCTGTAACCCACTGGCTCACAGACGGTGGCCCCTAGACTGGCAGTATCAGCAGCACCTGGGACCTTGCTAGAAACGGAAATTCTCGGACCCCACGCCAGGCCCACTGAATCAGAAACTCCAGGGTGGGGCCCAGGAAACTGGGCTTTAACAAACCATCCCGGATAGGGGCACCTGGGTGGCTCATTCGGTTAGGCGTCCAAGCCTTGATTTCGGCTCAGGTCATGATCTCATGGTTTGTGGGTTCGAACCCTGCCTTGGGCTCCACACTGGCAGCGAGGAGCCTGCTTGGGATTCTCTCTCTCCACCCCCACCCCCACCCCCCCCGCCCTTCCTCCTCTCCCCCACGCACATGTGCGCGCTCTCTCGCTCTCTCTCCAAAATAAAAAACAAAACACACACACAAACTTTCCTGGAGATTCTGACGCATGCTAAAGTTTAAGAAGCTTGCTCGGCCGACTTCCCCTCAGGTCATGATCTCACCACTCAAAGGCTCATGGGTTCGAGCCCCGTGTTGGGCTCTGGGCTGCCAGCTGGAGCCTGGAGCCTGCTTCGGATACTGTGTCTCCCTCTCTCTCTTTCTGCCCCTTCCCCATGCACGTGCTCTCTCTCCCTCTCCCTCAAAATAAATAAAAGAGAAAAAAAAGAAGTGCGCAAATCTGTAAGAGCCGCTGTGGAGATTCAGAGAGGAAATTAATTAAGCCCACCCAAAAGGATCTCTGTGTGGCAATGAAGGCATTAAAGATCATGCTGTTTACAAAAGACATTCAAAAGAACAAAGTTGAGAAGCTAACGCTTCCTAATTTCAAGACTTACTACAAAGTTATAGCAATCAAGATGGCTGCCGACACCTTTATGCTACCGACATAAAGACAGATAAAACGATCACTAGACTAGAATAAAAAGTCCAAAGATAAACCCATATATATAAAGACAACTAACTGATCTATGACAACAATGCAAAGGCAACTCACTTGAGAAAGAACAAATGGTACTGAAACAATTCAACACCCACACGAAAAAATAAATAAGTAAAAGAATCTTGACCCATACCTCACACCATATACACATATTAACTCAAGCGGGGCTATAAACCCAAATGTAAAACCTAAAACTGAGACACTTTTTGAAGAAAGCATAGGAGAAAATCTTGGTGACAAGAGGAGGCAAAGATTTCTTACATGTGATGCCAAAAGCACAATCTACGAAAAAGTAAAATGAAAAATAAAAATTTTTTAAAAAGTCGATAAATTGGATTTCGTCAGATTTAAAAATTCTCTTCTTTGAAAGATGCTACTAAAAGAGAATGAAAACACAAATCACAGACTAGAAAAAAATATTTGCAAGGTATATATCTGATAAAAGACCTGTATCTGGAACATATAACGAGCTCTCAAAATTCAGTAATAAGAAAACAAACAACCCAATTAAAAAATAGGCAAAAGATCTGAGCAGACATGTCATCCAAAAAAGATACATGGACGGCAGTGATACTCAACATCTTTGGGTAGATGCAAATTAACCTCACAATGGTATGCCATTACATTCCTTTTAGAATGGCTAGAGTCAAAAAGATCAACTATTCCAAATATTGGCAAAGATGCAGAGGAACCAGAACTCTCATTTACTGCTGGGGATGGGACAAAATGGTACAGCCATTTTGGGAAAAGCTTGGCAATTTTTAAAAAATCAAACACACTGGGGCGCCTGGGTGGCTCAGTCGGTTGAGTGTCCGACTTCGGCCCAGGTCACAATCTCACTGCTCATGGGTACAAGCCCCGCATCGGGCTCTTTGCTGACAGCCTGGAGCCTGCTTCGGATTCTGTGTCTCCCTCTCTCTCTGCCCCCGTCCCCCCCCACCCCCGCTCACATGCTGTCTGTCTCTCTCAACAATAAATAAACATTAAAAATTTAAAAAAAAAAACACGTTAAACACACCTTCCATATGATCCAACCATCTCACTTCTATGTATTTTCCCAAAAGAAAAGAAAGCATATGTCCACGGAAAGACTTGCGCATGTTTATAGCAACTCTACTCAGAATCTCAAACGATTATAAACAAACACCTGATTAAACTGGGTGAAAAAGGAGGAAAAAAATCCATTATGATCAAAGATAATAACTGAGAATCAACTAAAATCCAGATCACGGTCTTGAAACCCCTATTCTAGGGCACCCCGATAATTAAGACATTAAACCCTTTTTGGAAAACAGTAGAGACCCTTGGTACCATCAGAAAAGCTATTACAATTATTTTCATATCCTTAAAATAAAATAACCTGGGTAAGACAGTAAATCAAGACAATGTGGTACTTAATCACCTTATATTATTAATCAGTTAAAACTTATTTCTTGTTGGAAAGAAAATTAAAGCCGGGAAGAGTCCTTTCACACGTAAGTAGATGGACCTTGGCGAATGCGTACCGTGGAATACTACTATTGCTCTACACAACAACCTGGATGAATCTCCAAATAATTAAACAAAGTGAGAGCAATTAGACAAACAAGAATGCATACTGTGTGATCGACTCCATGTATGTAAAACTCTAGACGTGACAAATTCACCTCTAGTGACAGGACGCGGATTCAGTGGTGGCCTGGAAAATGGGGAAGCGGGGGGCCAGAGAGAGTACGAAGGAGTTCAGGGAAACTTCTGAAGATGACAGATATGTTCAGTATCTTGATTGTGGTGATGGTGTTCTGAGTGTAGAGAGGTGCCAAAACTTATCAGGTTGTACACTTAAAGTCTGTCCAGTTTATCGGACGTTAATTATCCCTCAGTTAAGCTGCTAAAAAGAAAAGAAGACAGCAAGTACACCCCGTTTACACGGTGATCGCAAAAACTAGGTGCCCGTTAACCTTTGTGAATTGATTGATTAGAACCACAGCGCAGTTATGATTAAACCATGTACTGGTCGGCCCCGGCAGCCATAGAAAGTACCACACACTGGATGGCTTACGCAACAGAGATCTACTGCCTTATGGCTCCGGAGTCTAGAGGCCCAAGATCAAGTGTCAACGGCGTTGGTCTCTTCTGAGACCCCTCCCCTTGACTTGTCGATGGCCACCTTCTCCCTGTGTCCTCGCATGGTCTTCCCTCTGAGCCTGGGCCTGTCTGTGTCTTAATATCCTTGAGAGGACACATGTTCCTATGGGATTAGGTCCCACCCTAAATGCTTCACTTTTACGTAATTACCTCTTTGAAGTCCCTGTCTCCAAATACGGTCACGTTCAGAGGTATTGGGGGTTGGGACTTCAACAGGGAAGTGACACCGTTCGGCCTGGGACAAACATGGTTTTCCATTTATATGATAGCACTTACCACACAGTTCATTTAGATGTAGCCTAATTTCCTTTAGGATATTCTGGTTGTGGGCGTAGCGAGATGATTAATAGAAGAGAGAATTTCGTGAATTAGCCCCTCGACTAAACTACCAAAAGCTGTACCTGGGTCCCTAAAAAAAAAAAAAAACAACCCCGCAGACAGGCAAGAGAGAAACCGGCAGAAGGAAAGGTGAGCTTTGGTGAGATGGTAGGGGAGGAACGGGGGTTGGAGACACAAAGGAAGGCCTGGCAGGCAACAGAACAGGAAGAGAGACAGGACCGTGAAGTAGCTTTTTCTTTATCCTCAGATCCTGTCTTACCATCAGACTACCACCCCGCCCCCCCAAAGGAAAGTCATGACTTTACCATCTAAACAGGTTTGCACGCAGAGCTCCTCCCTTGCTGTGCGCCCAGGCCTTTCTGAGCCCCCCTCTCTGTGGATGCCAAGGGCAGGAAATCCAAGCCGGAGGTGGGCAAGCGGGGAGATCAGGTGCGATACAAAGCAGGATGCTCATGGGACAACCCCCTGCTGAGAGGGGCCCAAGTGTGGGCCTTTGAAAAGCCCCAGGTCGCTAGTTCGCACACACGGACCTGTAAGTACTTTTGTTTAGATAAGCAAACAAAGCTCGATTTCGAATTTGCATGGGTTTCTAGTTCCAAAGCGTTCTTGCTGTGCCTGTGACGGCAACTTCCTCTTTGGGCCTGAGACCCTTGGCCTTGCAAATGGAGTGGTAGGGGGTTGGGGGGTGGGGAGGAGCAAGTGTCTTAACCTGGGCTTAAGATGAACTGCTTGTCAACATAATGTAGGCAAGAGCTAAGCACCATCCTTCCGGCCGTCAGATACGTGCCCCTACTTTGCACTCCACCCAAAAGAATCATAGTCCTTTTCCAAAGTTTTCATAAATTACTTGCATTTAGTTAAACGTTTGACCATCTTCCCATACTTCACTGAAACACTGGTGTAAAAGCAGGAGGCCCAGAGGACGCACCTATGCCACCTCTCTGGGAAAGTCATGTGGCCCCGTGAGGCCTCTCTTCGGGAGGAATTGTTCTCTGATTTCTATCTAAAGCCAACAGAGTGAATTAAGAGGTAGAATCCTACCTGGTGTTTGAGCTGGACTCAAGATCAAGTGGACAGCTAGAGGATTATGATCCTTGAGGATTATGACCTTATTAATAATGATGGTGACCGTTTATTGAGTATCTGCTATGTACCAAGCACTGTTCCAGACTATCGTATATGTGATTTAATTCCCACCATATTAAGAAGCAGATAATAATCTTCACCATTTTACACCCAGACAATGAGGCTCAGGGAAATTCCTCGACCAGGGACACGCAAATCTTAAGCAGCAAAGCTGAATTCGGACCCAGGTTTGTCTGATTTCAAAGCCTGCACTCTTTTAACCACCCCTTGCTTTTCTGGAGGATGGCCCCAAAATATATTTTGGACTGTACTTGAGTGTCGTTATTTGGTGAGTTATCTTTGTATGTCTATTTAGCTCAGAGGCTCCTTCGTATGAAAAGATTGAGTCTTTTTCTGGTTTTTGCTGAGCAGAATACGCAAGTTTAAGACACTCAAAAAACGTTGCCTGAAGGTCTGTACCTGACCTTCGTCAGAGTATTAAACCAACGTCAAGCTCCTGGTTTTTGACAATGTGCTGTTGTCATCCAAGACTTGACTGTCGGGGGAAACTAAGTGAAGGACACACGGGAACCCTCTTTTCTATTTTTTGGAACTAGTTCAAAACAAAGGATTCGTTAAATGTCATTTGACAACGATAAGGGGCACTGCGCTGGTACAGTAGAAACAAAATTAGGGAAGTCACGTCCCAGGCTCTAAAACTGTTCTTCCTAACTAGCTATGTGACTTTGTACGAGTCCTGTCCGACTAAGGCCCAACAAAAGTGGTATCCAACCACCATTTTGGCGTTAAGAGTCATGATTTCTGCTATTAAAAAAAAACAAAAACAAAAACCATTCTCAACTTCTTTTTTTAGGATGCAAGAGTGAATATACATCTAACTTGCTTCCTCCCCAAATGCACTAACGCTACGGTAAAAAGAGACTCTTTAAAGACACACCCCACAAAGACAGGCAGGACAAGAGAGGAGAAAACAGCAACAAGATGATAGAAGCCAGGAAGCAGGTGAGTGAGTGATAAAAGGACTTACCAGGCCTTGAGCTGACAGTACATAAAGCTGAGGATGAACCCGTTTGGCACTATAGAATCTTCCAAAAAAGTCAGGAACCAACAGCTCCAGGCAGTGGTGGGTATATACGGGGTGGCTACGGGAAGGACTGGGTGAAAACCCCCAAAGACAGATCTCTAGATTCCTGCCCCCCCCACCCCCCCGTATCCCGGGAGACTGCTTTTACCCCATCTACCCAGAGTCTAGGGATTTCATCCTCCTAAGAGTGGAAAATAGAAGTCTGTGGACTGGGAACTTGGAAGCGCCTTGTCCAGGCAAAGAAGATTAAACGAGTGTATACACAACGAGTGCCAAGTGCCGAGAGAGACCTCCATCCCCCCGGCTCAGCTCCCAGGACCTTGGCAGCCAGATGTTAAGCTTCCAGGCAGGAGACTAAAATTCTCCTCTGGGGAATCTGACCAGCCCCAGAGAAACCTCCCAAAGATACTGAAGTTAGGGAGTGCTCAACAAATAGCCCACACAGTGAGCTCCCCCCGCGGGGAAGCTGACAGTCAGCAAACCCCCACCTTGAGCTCGGAGCTTCCAATTCTGGCTTGTTGGTTCCCAACGCTACCGTGGAGATAGATACACCACAAACCAAAGAAAAAGGCCACCTGGAGTCTATGCAGGGAGACGAAAACTTTCCCCACAATAAATAATATCCTCAGAGCAACGACAGACGATCCAAGCAAAAGAAAATCTAAGCAAAGAATGCTATAAAAGAAGAAGAGGAGGAGGAGGAAGGAGGAGAGGAAGAAGAAGAAGAAACAGAGAGAACAACAGCCAAAGAGCTCTCGGGAACTAAAAACAAGACTGCACAGATGACAAATTAAATATAGAGAGACTGGAAAATGAAGTTGATGGTAAGTATCCCAGAAACGACAGCAAAAAAGACAAAGAGATGGAAAATGAAGGAGAAAAGAAAGCAGAGGATGGGTCCAAGAAGTCTGACATTCAAAGAATGGAAGAGATCTCAGCAAGAGAGGAAAGAGAAATAGAGGGTTAATCGTCGACAAAATCATTTGAGCAGTTCACCAAGGACAGGACACGCTATTCTAGAACGGCAGGGTCTAGCGCGGACCCGACACAACGGACGAAAATTGCCCAAGGAACATCACTGGGCAACTTCTAACCACTGGGGACCCACTGGGGACAAAACACGATCCTACGGGCTTCCATGAAGATAAAATAGGTCAATTACAAGGATCAGGAAACACATCGACTTCCAACTTTTCAAAGCCAAGAGACAAAGGACAGAGGGTCCAGTTCTGGGTACGACGGTGAATGTACCCTCCGCCTGGACTCTCCCATGGATTGCCATTCTAAAACCCGGACAGAACGATGCAGCATTTGTTTGGGGAATCAAAAAAGTCAACGGGAACAGGCAGACTGAGATAGGAGAGCAGAATCCGGAGTACGACCAAACGAGCAGTAATTGTATCATTTTTTTTCTCCTAGAATATCCCGCCGTGCCTCAAGGCAGTGTGACAGCAATGGCAACGGTAGCCTGAGGTGCCTAAAAAGTGGAATATTATTCAGCAATAAAAGGAGCAAATTATCGATTCATGTAATGGAATGACTGACTCAGACACGTTTTGCTAAGTGAAATAAGCCAGATCAAAAGGCTATTATAGAATTCCGTTCGTCTAACTTCCTGGAACAGGCCACACTACAGGAACAGAAAACAGATCAGTGATTGCGAGGGAATGAGGTGCAGGGAGGGGTTGACTGCAAAGGGGCAGCGTGAGGGAAATTTTGTGATCGAATTATTCTATATCATGACTGCGGTGGTGGACACACGACTCTATGCGTTTGTCAAAACCCACAGACCCGTACACCAGCAAGTGTGAAGTTTGCTGTACGTAAATTTAAAAAACCAAATGAATCAGGGTATGGGAGGGAACCCCAGAGGGATCTAAGCCATAACAAATTCACCTGAGTGTATTATAAACGAATAACATAACCACATGAAAGGGGTGAAAAGAATTTTGAAAACAGTGGTGTTTTTGTTTTTTTTTTTTAAGTTTATCTATTTGAGAGAGAGAGAGCTCAAGCAGGGGAGGGGCAGAGAGAAAGGGAGAAAGAGAGAATCCCAGGCAGGCTCCGCACTGTCAGCACAGAGCCCAACTCAGGCTCAAACTCACAAACAGCAAGATCATGACCTGAGCCGAAACCAAGAGTCGGAGGCTTAATCGACTGAGCCACTCAAGCAACCCCCCCTGACAACGGTGTTTTAACAGGATACCGTAAGGCTTCGGACAGAAAGAACTCGATGCAAATATGCATTCTAGTCAGTACACTTGTTTCTCAGAGGGCTGTGGGTTAGCAATTCTCAAATTACTTACGTGGATGCTAGGGTCGAACGGAATAGTAAATACGGTATTGAGCACGAGAACCAGGCCTCTCACGGTCAGAGAAAGAAGTTACACATAGGGAACGGAGAAAGGCTAGAATAATCCCTGTGGTGTGTGACTGGAGTCAAGGGTATCGACATGAACTCTCATGTTTTTTTAAATATGTACACAGTTCAATAGACAAAGAAATGAACATAAATATGTGTATAGACTTGGCTTATTATACACACATATATTTCCTAGCTCTGCCTGCTGAGCAGGCCTCAAAGCAATGACACCCCAGTAACAGTGAGCCCACCTAGCGCCTTGATGTTGGTCTCTAAATGCCGTGAGCTATTAAAGGGAACCAGGGCTCTTTCAGAAGTGGCTGATCGAGCTCAGAGAGTGGAAACAGGAGATGACCCGGGAGTATCTTGTGAAGCCAGAAGGTAAGAAGTTACCCCCAAGGATGAAGGCCCAGGATGCAAAGAACACAGGGACCAACCTGAAAGCACTTCCAATGGCCAGAGCCGGAACAATCTAAAGTACAATATAAATGATAATATAATTAGATTACAGCCCATAGAGTAAAACAAATACCCATGGGTCCACACTAATATAAATACATGAGTGAACAGATGAATGGATGGATGGATGGATGGATGGATGGATGGATGGAGAAAGGGGTAGCTCTTCCTTATAGAAGAATTCCAATTAACAAATGTAGAAGATGGGGCGCCTGGGTGGCTCATTCGGTTAAGCCTCCGACTTCGGCTCAGGTCATGATCTCGCAGTTCACGAGTTCGAGCCTCGCGCCGGGCTCCGTGCTGACAGCGCAGAGCCTGCTTGGGATTCTCTCTCCCCCCTCCCCTGCTCATGCTCTCTCTCTTTCTCTCTCTCAAGAAATAAATAAATAAAGTTAAAAAAAAAAAAAAGGTAGGGACGCCTGGGTGGCTCAGTCGGTTGAGCGTCCGACTTTGGCTCAGGTCATGATCTCACCGTCCGTGAGTTCGAGCCCCGCGTCGGGCTCTGTGCCGACAGCTCGGAGCCCGGATTCTGTGTCTCCCCCTCTCTCTCTGCCCCTCCCCCATTCATGCTCTGTCTCTCTCTGTCTCAAAAATAAATAAAACATTAAAAAAAAAAAAAGGTAAACATCACTAGCTATAAGAATTATCGCAGGGGGGTGGAGGGCGGGGGGCGCCTGGGTGGCCCAGTCGGTTAACCATCCAACTTTTGATTTCAGCTGGGGTCACGATTTTTACAGTTCTTGAGATCAAGCCCCGAGCTGGGTTTCACAATGAGCAGGGAGCCTGATTGGGATCCTCTCCCTCCCTCTCTCTCTGTCCCTCCCCTGCTCTCTGTCTCAAAATAAATCAGCATAAAAACATAAGAATTATTGACATCATGAACCCCTTGGTCTGATGCCCTGAGAAGTGCACATCACTTCTATGGTGTTCTTGCTAAAAAGTCATGAAAAATCAACAGGCAAACCCAAATCCAGGGACACTCTACAAAATAACTGTCTGGTAGTTTTGTTGTTGTGGTTGTTTCAATAGTGACAAAATCATGAACAACAAGGAAAGACTGAGGAACTGTGACAGACTGGAGGAGACTGAGGAGAAATGGCAATTAAATGCAGTGTGGGATCCTGGGGAGGGGCCATCAGTGAAAACAACTGGCAAACTCCCTCTAAACCTATAGTTTAGTTAATAGTATTTGTACCAAAGTTAATTTCTTAGTTTTTATCATTGTACCAAGATTCTAGAGGATGTAAACACTAGGGGAAGCTCGGTGAGGGATATACGAAAACCCTCTGTGCTATTTTCACTCTTCTGTAAGCCTGAAATTATTGCAAAATAAAGGTTGTGTGTTTTTTTTTAAAGTACATACTATGGGGCGCCTGACTGGCTCACTCGAAAGAGCATGCGACTCTTGATCTCGGGATCGTGAGTTCGAGCCCCACATAGGGTGCAGAGATTACTCAAATAAATAACTTTTGAAAAAGTACCTACTGTGGTAAAATGTCATTTTACATCCTTAGCTGACCTGTCACAGCGAGGCACCTCCGATGTGGACTCACGGATACACGTGGCACCGTGCTTAATCCTAATGGCGAATTCGGGTGCCCGGACCAGCTGGCTGGCTGATTTTGCTACATCGGCCAACAGGTTTGGCCAGAATTCCGAGGCCTTGGACTTTGCTGGATGAGAAACAGGGGAAAGGGAGCAAACGGCCAGGGGGGGTAGAGCGGCTTTCAGCTCCCACCCTGCAGAGCTCCGACCTCGACCTCTCCGGAAGCCACTCCTCTTGGGTCTGAAAGATCACAGAAGGCATAGTCTAGGTGGGAACTAGACCATCTGTTTATGCCCTCGGAATTTTAAAACCGATCCCCCGTGTTTACAAACCCGAGCTTACATGTCACGTTTGTTGGGCAATAACTAAGTAGCTGCCAGGCCGTGGCAGGGTTTCTCCCCTTCAGAAGCTCCTCCCCGAGGAAGCAGGTCGGGTCCTGAAAGGTGGTTCTCAATCGTACTGTTTATCACCCCGGTTGCCGACAAGGAGTTTCCACTTGCAGCCCTCAGACTGGGGGCCATCAGACAGGAGTGTTTCAAGATCAAGCACATGCACGGGAGGCCTGGGTGGCTCAGTTGGTTGAGCCCCTGACTCTCCATCTCCGCTCAGGTCACGATCCCAGGGTTGTGGCATGGAGCCCCGCATTGGGCTCGGCACTGAGTGCAGAGCCCGCTTGGGACCCTCTCTCTCCCTCTGCCCCTCTCCCCCGCTCACGTTCTGTCTCTCTAAAATAAAAATTTTAAAGTATATATTTAAAAAATTGTGTTAATAAATAAAATCAAGCACATGTTCCCCCCTCTTGGCCGATAGATGTTCCCTCTGGCATATTTTCCCCAACAAAGCTGTTCTTCACTGCATCGAAAACACATTAAGGGAGAGAAGATCTGCAAATATTGTGGGAATCTCCTTAACTTGTATCCACCGCCCCCCCTAGACTCTGAAGTCAGGCACTTCAAAGGGGCCTTGTAAGGAGGAAATATCCGTGGCCTGGGGCAAGCAAATCATCACTCCAGCCTCTGTTTCTGCAAAATCCTGGTCTGCTCCTGAAGGAGGCTGGTAGGCTCTTTGTGGATGGGAGCCTGCAAGCCATGGCACTTTGAACCCTTTCGTTTTTGTCTATTGCCTGTCCTATTTCTTGCTGATTACCGACTGTAGAAGCAAGGCGGCTTCTATATATTACACAGTTACCCTTTGTCCCTTAGAACCTCCTCTAATGTTGAAGGACTCAGTCCACACACAAGGGCAACATTCACTATTTTTTTCACTGATTTCCATTTTTTTTTAAATGATCTCTTGTTTGGGATTGAATATATTAGTAAGCCCTTATGTGCCCCTACATGATGGGGTTAAAAATGTTTGCAAAACACCTCGGGCTGAGCCTGAGCAGAGCAAGCACACTGTAGACCGACGGGCTCGTGGCCAAGAACCCTGATGGGGCATTGGCAGTGAGCAGAGCTTTTTCAGGACGGCCGAACTTCGTTGATAACCGTGCAAGACCTCAAGAAGGATGATCCTGGGGTTGTGAGTTTGAGCCCACATTGTGCGTGGAGCCTACTTAACATAAAAAATAAAATTAAAAAAAGAGCAAGAAGGAGGCTCTAAATTGCTGCCTGACACCCTGTTTCTGGAATCAGCCAAGCAGGAGGTTGACACAATTATCCGGACAATCTGAGCAGAGATCTACTTATCTACATTAAAAACCATCATCATCAGGGGCGCCTGGGTGGTTCAGTAGGTTGAGCATCCGACTTCGGCTCAGGTCATGATCTCACGGTTCGTGGGTTCGAGGCCCCATATGTGCTGACAGCTTAGAGCCTGGAGACTGCTTCAGGTTCTGTGTCTCCCTCTCTCTCTGCCTTTCCCCTGCTCTCTCTCTCTCTCTCTCTCTCTCAAACACTCATTCCCATATTGCAAATACAGAAACCAAAACACGGATAGGTAAAGTAACTTTTATTTTAACTTTTTTTTTTTTTTTAACATTTATTCATCTTTGAGATGACAGAGACAGAGCATGAGTGGGGGAGGAGCAGAGAGAGAGGGAGACACGGGATCTGAAGCAGGCTCCAGGCTCTGAGCTGTGTCAGCAGAGCCCAAAGCGGGACTCAAACTCACTGACCGCGAGATCATGACCTGAGCCAAAGTCGGACGCTTAATCGACTGAACCACCCGGGCGCCCCAGTAAAGTAACTTATCCAGAGTCACACAGCTAATTAAGAGCAAAGCTGGGATTCAAACCGGGGTCTCTGACCACAGACATCTTAGCCACCAAGCTGAACCGTTCAGGTGACCACCTCCGTCTCAGGTTAACTGGCCGGAGCAATGAATATGCTTCCATACCCAAGCATGCCTTCTTCCTCACAATATTCTCATGGAGCAGGGCTGGCACCATGAGCCCCGTGTCTACCTTAGAACATTCCCACTGTGAGTCACCTCCCTGTGACAACCAAAAGCCACTCTGTCTCCCAACCCGACCCCTTAAGAACCAACGCAACAGGAAGCTACGGGTGGCCATCTGTAGACAGGGCTCAGAAGTGGCTCTCAACCAGGGGCAACGTCGCTTCCCGGGGGCATTTGGCAACGTGTGAAGGTATGTTCGATTACCACAACTGGGGGTGGGGAGGAGGAGGAGTATTAAACGGCAGCCGGGGATGCTACTAACCATGGCACGAGCCAGCCTCTCCACTCCCCCACCTCCGGTCCGGCCCCGGTGTCGGATGGTGTAGAAGTTGGGAGACCCTGATCGAAAGGAGTCAGTCCTGCTCTTCAACCCTTGTCCCCGGCCTGGCCTGGGATGATGAAAAATCACTGCTACTGTAGTCAGGAAGCTGTATCAGACGGGTTATCTCACCTGCCGGGGAGATGCTACCGCCTGCATGTGGGGCTTTCTCCATCCGTCTAATTAGCGCATTTGCGGATTGTCTGAACGGACAGCCTCCTTTCCCCGGTAAACAGCACGTTGGCAAGCCAGTCCACACTCAGAACACTGCCCTGACAAGCTAAGCAAGCGATTCAACAAGGTGACTCTTGTTGCTGCGCGGAATAAAGGCGGGTGGCATATTCTAGGGGCAATCGTGGGGGGGGGGGGGCGGCGGGGAGAGAAGTGTGACATTGACAAGGTCAAAGGGGCTTTGACAGGTAAAGCAAGGAAAGAGCATTATCAGCAGAGGGGAAGAGAGGAACTTTAAAGCTGGTCAGGGAATCCTGTTGGCCCCACTCCCTAATTATTTTAGCAGGCGATGAGATCATCCTCCACGAGAGCGGACGCAAAGAAAGGGGAGCTATAACCAGATACCGCTGCAAATAAAGTTGGCTTCACTCCAGAGCCTAAAACAAGACGCGTGCGGCATTCGCTTCGTGAAAAGTTTAAGGTCAGAGTTCTGTCACCAAAGCACCCGCCTGGGGAGTCAGACAGACCTGGTTCCGAGTCCCCGCTTTGAAATGTCCTCGCCACGCAACTCCCGGCAGAAAACAATCTCTCTGCACCTTGTGCCTCATCTGCAGAGCGGAACTACTCGCAAGAGCCACTCGGGGTCGTCCTGGGAAGTACAGGGTGTGATGTGTGTGTGACACGGGCACTTGGTGGTGCTGGGCACAGAAAACCCACGGGGTAAAGTATACACGGAATAAATGCCCTGACCCAGCCTCTCCCCTCCTCCCTTCCCTTGCACGTGTAGAGAGGGAGGTTGGTTTTCCCCCAAGAGCCTGGTTGGGTGAAGTCGAAGTGCAAGGGGCGGAGTCAGAGCCCAACAGAGGCTTTGTATTAATGGAATTTACTTTTACAAATCATTCCCGCGAGATGTCCAGATAAGCAAGCTTGCCCGAAACAAGGATCTTTGACTCTAGGACCCAGAAAACGACTCCCTGAGATACACTTAGTATGCACCCAGGGTCACTAGAAACAGGTTTACCGTGAAGCTGATGAAAAGGAAGCTCCAGGCCTCTCACCCAGGCAGGAGCCCCAGCAACGCATTCACGGCCATTGGCTTTTGTAAACTTGGCGGTGGTAAGATACTCTGACCTTGACTGCTTAAGATCGCTGCCTCTTTCTACTCTGACTTCCCTTGGGCCACATTTCCCCTCCTTTTGGGTGACTCTGGAAAAAAAAAATTTTTTTAATGTTTATTTGTTTTTGATGTTTATTTATTTTAATGTTTATTTTGTTTGAAGCAAACAAATAATGTTTATTTTTGACAGAGCACTAGTGGGGGAGGGGCAGAGGGAGAGGGAGACACAGAATCCAAGCAGGCTCCAGGACAGGCTCCAGGCTCTGAGCTGTCAGCGCAGAGCCTGATGGATGCGGGGCTCGAACCCACGAACCAGGAGATCACGACCTGAGCTGAAGTCAGATGCTCAACCGACTGAGCCACCCAGGTGCCCCTGGGTGACTTTGGAGTGGCCATGGGTATTTTGGGGGATCTGGCTAAGAGGAATTAGGAGCTAGAGATAGTGCTACTTTGGGTTCAGGATATGTTTTAAATTTTATATATTTACAGTTCAGTTACTGCTAATTGTTCTGGAGCAGGGAAGGTTGCCAGCACCATTCCTACGGCCCACTGGGTTGACCCACCCGGCATGGAGATATGAAGGCTCAGATCCAGAGGTCACATCACAAGTTATGTGTCCCGTGGTTTCTGGCACCACGGGTAGCGTGGCCCGGGGGAGGAAAATCAAGATGTGGCATAGACACAACCAAACCAGACTAGTTAGAAGCTGGCCTGGGGAAAACTTTTCCAACCATCAAACTTCACAACTAACTCTAGGCACACTTAAAATTGATAAATTGGTCAAGATGAATTTGAGACCACCTAAGAAACACGCCCCCCAAAATATAGGATACAAAGGATATCAGAGGTAAATATCTGATATATGATAAGCAAATATGCTTAAATGCAAATATGCTTATATGATAAGCAACTAAGAAGTATGTTTCTGAATTTGAGGATACTTTAATACCTAATTTTGTATTTATAATTTTATATTCCCTTCAAAAGGGGCTCTGACATCCTATAAGCTTCGGGCTGTACAAAACCTGGGTCCATCCCTTAGAGTCACCTACTTTTATCTTTTTCAAGAGGGTAGAATGGGGGGGGGGAGTGAGAATGGAGGCAATAAAACTCCCTCACTAAATTTCCTGAAATAATTACAGCCTAGTCAGTGAATCTAGAAAACTGGAAATTCCTTATGTATCCGTTCTATCGGGAAGGATTTAAATAAAGTAAATATACAAGGCTCCAGACTATTCTGGTGGATTTTCTTGCAAGGCTGAGCACATACCGCACGGCGTTTGGGGGGAAAGTACTTTTTCATAACGTGAAATAAAACACACCTAGCCTTAAAAAAAAAAAAAAAGTTAGTTTAGTTTCTGCTAAAATCTTTTATCTGTCCTTTATTTATCCCTTGCCTCCAGCAGAGATTCTAAACTCTATTCACGCCCGCTATTGTCGCTTGTACACCCAAATCAAACGAACTCAGCTGGATCATTCGTTTTTGAAAGCACAGAGTAACACCCCACAAGCTGGAGAAAGTGAAAGAACTTCTTTCTAAATTCAGCCGCCTGAACAAGGAAACATTCAGGTAGGCAGCGTCCTTCCAGTCTCTGTTCCCACCACGTGAAGACTTAAAGGAACCACGCTCTGGAGGCTGGTCTTCCTTTCCATGAAGACGCCAGCAGAAGTGCCCACGAGCTCGCCCTGCCTTTTCCCACCCCCTCACCCCTCCCCGCACGCCGTCGGCTCCCAGGAGCACGAGTTTCACAAGGAAGAGAAAATGTAGCGTTCTGCTCATTTCAGAACCGCGTCCTCCCCGTTCGCAGACGCCTGGGCCCCGCGCCCGAGCCGCCTGCCCCTCCCTCCGCGCCGCGCCCGGGATGCTGCAGCCCGCGGCTCCTCCAGGTTTGGGAAGCGGGTGACCCCGGGCAAGTTTGTCGAGTCGGAGCGGAACGACACCCGGGAGTACGTGTTGGCTCTTTTCCTTTCCTTGGAAAGCACTTAGCAAGCTTAAGGCACCCCCCCACACACACACCCACCCTGTATACCTTCTCTTGCAGTGCTGCGTGGTTTACAAAAACAGAGCTCGTGTCTTTAAAACCTGCGTTTTCTCCCTGGGAGTAAGCATTAGTTAATGACTGCCAGCCGGTTTCTGTGTCTCGGCACCATGTGACCCGGCCACGTGACTTGGAGCCGGCTGTGGTTGTTCCTTGTATTTGAATAAAAAGATCAAGCTTATTATTGCCCTGAAAGCCTGCGGATCGCGCCCGTGCAACGTGATTCCCAGGCGGGTTACACAACGCGCTGCCGCCCTGGGCTCCGGCTCCCAGCGCCCAGCCTGTCTCTGCCCGGCGCAGGGAGCTGTTTGCTAAGGGACATAGAACAAACACGGTGTTATGGTTTCCAAAGTGAGAGTCCATTTTCCTCTTGGAAGACGCATGGTGATCCTGAAAAAAGAAGAGACCCGATTCCTCGGAACCTTCTTACCAGGATAAGGTTAGGATCCCTAGTGCACGCATATAAATAAAGGGAAAAGGAGGAGATCCGGTCTCTTTTTCAACCGAAGATTCAGGATCTGGTTTGACCTTTCACTATTTTCCTGTCTCCCTCCCTGGAAAGTCTTCAACACACATTCTTGCCTCCTTAGAAAAAAATACAAACTAAAAGTGACATTTTGAAATTTAAAATGTAAATGGCATGTTCGTTCGGTGGGTTCCCCACCCCCCCCACCCCCGCCTGGAGATTTCTAGAACATTGGCAGTTAAATTTTGATTCAGAGTATCCTGCAAAGGAGAGAGCGAAGGGATTAGTCTGTGTATATAGGTGGGAAGAGCTGGGTGTCCCTTTGTAGGTTAGGGTGGTGGTGAGCACAGGTATGCAAACGTATGCAGATTTGCCTCCAAAGGGACCCAGCCCCCTCAGAAGGTGACATCCTTACTCGGCTCATTTTAATACTCCCCTCCCTTCCCCTCCCCCCCCCCCAGTGCAATGTTTTGCTTCCTCCTGTCTCTAAGGGTAGTCTTCAGTGATGACTCAATTACAGAAGGACCCGGGAGGAACAATAACATTGGTTATCTCTAGCCCAAGGCCTTCTCTGAATGGAATTGCAAAGCGCTTCTCCCCAGCAGCCCCCTTTCCAGCCGCGTCTGCCTTCTAGAACACGAGGCCAGCCCACTCTCCAGCACAGGCCAGATTTCAGCTGTGGATTCATTCATTCTACCGGTACTGACTGAGTGCGTCCTCCGGCTGGCACTATTCCAGGTGCTGAGGAAGCAGGCGTGAACAGGGAGCCTGCTCCCTGCAGCCGGGGGGCCCTCACTCCGGGAGCGAGAGTGATCTCCAAGAGGCCAAGCCCACGGGGCCTGTCCAGGCTGGGGGAGCAGCCTGTCAGACTCCCTTCTGTGGTCCAGCCATTGCTCAGATGACCGGGCCACTGAAGACTAAATAATTGGCCAGCTGGTGCTTTGGAAACAGTTAAATCTTTGCTGGCGGATACAGGTGTGATCTTGTTTCTTGGACACCTCCTATTCAGCCCCGAAGAGTCCTTGCTCCCCGTTCCTGATCCTGCGCGGACCAGAGTCGTCGTGTAGACGTCTCACTGCAGCCGGCGGCATGGCCAAAGATACAGCAGAAATGCCTGGCAGGGATGCCTCCTTGAGCTGTGATCGAGGCATCGCCCAGAATTCCAGCGGGAACATCTGCTCCCCTGCGTCTCCGCAGCCCCCCTTCAGAGGACACCCCAGCAACTCTGGCAGGAGCTACCCGAAAGGCCAGACCGTCCACAGTGCTGGAGGGGTGAGGTATGGCCTTGGGCAGCCTTCCCAAGGACAAGATGCCCAAGGGCTAGGTATGGGGCAGCCCTGAGGCGGATCAGAGAGTGAAAGTGTTCTGAAATTGGCAGGGCTTCTGACATCCCGAATAAGGACTGGCCAGGGGACAGAAAGGGGGAGACAAAGAGAAAGAATGGAGCTACCAAGGTTTCAATGAAATCTTGATCGGATTTCCATGGTCATTGAGTGGGCACTCTTCTCCGTGGAATCACACAGCACACCAAAGGAGAGGGAACGAGGCAAGTTCAAACAAAAGTCAGAGACGCAGCACGACGGTCTGCTGGCTGAGCGCGGTCCTTTATACCAGGACCTCAGAGAAGGTCCTCGGTATCTGTGTGTGATAAGCAGGACCGATACCAGACCCTCGTCACCCAGACGTGGCCTCCAGCCACCCCCAACCCTGACCTGTGCCATGGAAGGAGGGGCGGCTCACGCCAGAGGAAAGAAGGGCACAGGCACAGGCTCTGGTCCTGGGAACTCTGGGTATTTTGAACCTAATTTGTTCTCCCAGCCGATCTCAATAATAGTTCCCATAGTCCCTTGTTTTCCTGATCGGTCCATTGAGTGTCCGACTCTTGATTTCAGCCCAGGTCATGATCTCAGGGCTGTGGGAGAGCCCCACGTTGGACTCCATGTTAAGAGTGAGCTTTCTTGGGGCGCCTGGGTGGCTCAGTCGGTTGAGCGTCCGACTTCGCTCAGGTCATGATCTCACGGTCTGTGAGTTCGAGCCCCGCGTCGGGCTCTGTGCTGACAGCTCGGAGCCTGGAGCCTGCTTCTGATTCTGTGTCTCCCTCTCTCTCTGACCCTCCCCTGTTCATGCTCTGTCTCTCTCTGTCTCAAAAATAAATAAACATTAAAAAATTAAAAAAAAAAAAAGAGTGAGCTTTCTTGATATTCTCTCTCTCCCTCTGCCGTTCCCCCCACCACCCCACTCATGTGCTCTCTCGCTCTCTCTAACATAAAAAATTTTAAAAAGAAAAGAAAAGAAGACAATATGGCAGGTCCTCAAAAAAATTAAACGTCGAATTGCCATATGATCCAGCAATCCCACTTCTGGGTATATATGCACAAGAATTGAAAGCAGGGACTCACATATATATTTGTACACTCATGTTCATAGTGGCATTATTCACAATAGCCAAAAGGTGGAAACAGCCCAAGTGTCCATGGACGGATGGATACACATACAATAGAATATTTTCAGCTTTAAGAACAAACTGAGGGTTGATGGGGGGTGGGAGGGAGGGGAGGGTGGGTGATGGGTATCGAAGAGGGCATCTTTTGGGATGAGCACTGGGTGTTGTATGGAAACCAATTTGACAATAAATTTCATATATTAAAAAAATAGATAGATAAATAGATAGATAGAATATTTTCAGCTTTAAAAAGGAAGGAAGAGCGCCCAGGTGGCTCAGTCAGTTAAGCATCTGAATCTTGATTTCAACCGAGGTCATGATCTCCTGGTTCCTGGGATCGAGCCCTACCCCAGGCTCTGTGCTGACAGTATGGAGCCTGCTTGGGCTTTTCTCTCTCTTTCCCTCTCTCTCTCTCCCCCCTCTGCTCAAATGCATGTACATACATGCTTTCTCTCTCCAAATAAATAAACAAAGAAACAAAGAAATAAATAAAAAGGAAGGAAATTCCAAGGGCATCTGGCTGACTCAGCCGGTGGAGTGTGTGACTCTAGACTTGGGGTCGTGTGTTCGAGCCTCACATTGGGTGGAGAGATTACTTAAAAATCAAATCTTCTGGGGCGCCTAGGTGGCTCAGTTGGTTAAGTGTCTGACTTTGGCTCAGGTCACGACCTCACAGTTCGTGAGTTCAAGCCCCACGTCGGGCTCTGTGTTGATAGCTCGGAGCCTGGAGCCTGCTTCGGATTCTGTGTCTCCCTCTCTCTCTGCCCCTCCCCCGCTTGTGTTCTGTCTCTCTCTGTCTCTCTCTCACAAAAACAAATAAATATTTTTTAATTTAATAAATTAAAATCTTTTAAAATAATTTTTAATGTGTATTTATTTGAGAGAGAGAGACACAACACGAATGCGGGAGGGGCAAAGAGAGAGAGAGGGAGACAGAGGATTCAAAGTGAGCTCTGCGTTAATAGCAGAAAGCCTGACAAGGGGCTCTCACTCAGGAACCTGTGAGATCATGACCTGAGCCGAAGTTGGACGCTTAACCAACTGAGCCACCCAGGCGCCCCAAAAATAAAATCTTTCAAAAAAAAAAAAAAAAAAAAGGAAGGAAATTCCGACACGTGCTACAACATGGACCACCCTTGAGGATCAGATGCCAAGTGAAATAAACCCATCACAAAAAAGACAAATACTGTATAATTCCAATTGTGTGAGAGACCTAGAGTCAAACTCATAGAAACAGAATGGTGGTTGTCAGGGGCTGGGTAGACAGGAGAATGGTGAGTCAGTAGTTAAGGGGGACAGTCTTCAGTTTGGGAAGACGACTAAATTCTGGAGATGGATGTTGGCGATTTACAACAGGTAAATGTACTTCATGCCACCGAAGACGATGCTTTAAGATGTTATGAGGTTCAATTTGATATGGCGTGCCATTTGCCAAAATAAAAATAAAAAAAATAAAAAAAGGTCAGAGTATCACCTACACATTTTTGGAGTTTCAGTTAGTCTCAAACCACCTTTGCCTTGTGTATTGTGCCCTGTGTATCTGTAGGATCCATGGGATTTCCTCACTGGTCCTAACCCTCCTGACGTCCAAGAAGATGAAATTAAAATGCGGCCGCGTGGGCCGTGGTGCCATCTTGCTTGTCATTTAGCCTCGGTTCTGTGAAGCCCACAGCCCAGAGAGGTGAGGGCTCCTCCTTCATCGGGCCACCCTTGTCCTCACCCAGTCCCTTCAGCCCACTGATCTGATTTACTAGAAAGAGAATCCGTGGCGTGGAAGAAGAAAGGTAACAGATCAAACTACTGCCCGACTAGATTTCACTGCCTCCAGTGGAAAATGTTCGAGATTTGGGATAAACTTTTTTGCTTGCGCTAGTAAATTCTCTCTCACCTATTTTTTTTAATTTTTTATTTTTTTCAACGTTTATTTATTTTTTGGGGACAGAGAGAGACAGAGCATGAACGGGGGAGGGGCAGAGAGAGAGGGAGACACAGAATCGGAAACAGGCTCCAGGCTCTGAGCCATCAGCCCAGAGCCCGACGCGGGGCTCGAACTCCCGGACCGCGAGATCGTGACCTGGCTGAAGTCGGACGCTTAACCGACTGCGCCACCCAGGCGCCCCATTTCTCTCACCTATTAACAGATTTTTCAGGTCAAAGGAAATACTTGACGGAGTGTTAGCAAAACAGCTGGGCTTCAGGGGAAGCCCTTGAAGCCTTCCTTCTTCGAGAGAAGACGATCCCAGGAAGCATCAGAAGAGAGAGTAGAGACACCAAGTTTTAAATGTTCCCTGCCCTCGTTTTATGACTTAGCATACAATAGCATAGTGCGTGGGACCGGAAACCATAAAGAATATTCTATTCTTATACGAAGCTTGTACTTCCTAACTCTAAGTAAACAAGGTCCGTTGAATTTCTAGAAAAGAAGGATAATCCTCATTTGGAAAAACCCCAGGCCTCCTTGGAAGAAATAAGGCTGGTGGTTAGGATGGCCTTAGATTGGTGTCTATATTAACTGCTAACAGTTGCCATAAGTAATCCATAAACATGAAAACAGGCCTCTGTGGGGGACTTCTGTTGCAGCTTTCCAGCAACTTGGTCCCTGCGTCCTCCTTCATCAGACAGACCCATACTGGGCCCGTGATGAAGAACCTTAAGACGGAGGAAGAGTCTGTAGGGAAAGTGGAAGAAAGACTAAGCTGTAAATAAAGATCCTCGCTGCCTACCCTCTCATCGACCTGGTTCCTTGGTGATCATGACACTTGGAAGAGCGCTTACGTAGCTCCGTGCTGGGCACTTCACAAACGTTCACTTTACTGGGTGGCATCATTATGTTATTGTTGTTATGCTGGATGTCCCACAGGTACAGCAGTCACATTTTTTTTTTAATTTTTTTTTTAAACGTTTTATTTATTTTTGAGACAGGGAGAGACAGAGCATGAACAGGGGAGGGTCAGAGAGAGGGAGACACAGAATCTGAAACAGGCTCCAGGCTCTGAGCTGTCAGCACAGAGCCCGACGCGGGGCTCGAACTCACGGACCGCGAGATCATGACCTGAGCCGAAGTCGGCCGCTTAACCGACTGAGCCACCCAGGCGCCCCAAGCAGTCACATTTTTCAAGTCCCAAATTAAGAACTCGGGTATAATAAGATCTGTACAGTATACTCAGGCAGAGGGCAAGATAGATTATTTCAATCCAATGCCGTCTGGAAAATTCCAGGCTGTGCGTAGCGGGTCTCATGGGCTCACCATTGACAGACTGCCCCAGCTAAGCTACGAAAGTCACCCAAGTTCCTAGATCTTTGGGCTCTCCAAAAGTAGTATTTCATCCAAATACAAATCCTTGGCGGTTGCATTCAATTCAATTCGCAAATATTCATTGAGCACCTAAGTGTAAAATATTGAGGTGAGTGCCACAAAGAAGGGAAAAATAAAAAAGGGAATGGCCCAGTCTTCTCAGAAGCTCGGGGAGATGAAGGGATGGGCGACGGGCCCGCCCTTGTGCTGAATGCTGGAGACTCAGGGGAGATCAGATTCATTATTTTTTTTTTTTTCATTTTGAATTGAAGTGTAGTTGACGTGTGATAACTCATTTCAGATGTACCCACATGATTCTACAGTTACATCATTGTGAAATGTTCGCCGTCATAAATACAGTTACCATTGTCTCCATACAAAGTTATTACAATACTGACTATATTCCATCACTTATTTATTTTGTAATTGGAAAGTTGTACCTCTCAAGCCCCTTCCTCTGTTTGATCTACTCTCCCACACGCCTACCTTCTGGCAACCGCCAGTTTGCCCTCTACAGTTACGAATCTGTTTCCGTTTTTTGTTTTGTGGTTTGTGCATTTGTTCATTAGGGTTGTTTCTGAGATTCCGAATAGAAGTGAAGTCACAAGATATTTGTCTGTCTCTGTCTGACTTCTTCCACTTAGCATAATCGTCTGATTCTATCTGTGTTGTCATGAATAGCAAGACTTTGATAGATGAGTGGACAAAGAAGATGAGGTATACATACACAATGGAATATTACTTGGCCGTAAAAAAGGATGAAATCTTGCAATTCAGATGCACTATTAGTCACTGATAACATCTGACCAGTGCCGCTCGGGCTTTTGATGGCATTTTAAGGTATTTACACTTGATTAGGTCCTAGTGGCTACAGAGTAACTTCCATGCAAAACTGTAGGATACAATGACACACGGAGAGCTTGGCTGAGGCCTCCAACATGACCAAGAGAATGGTCCAGACTAGCATTCTCATAGTGCCCAGAAGTTTCTATATTCCCTGCACTTATAGATCTTACAGAAGCCTTCCTACAAGGTCAATATGGTCAAAAGGCTCCTACAGGACCCTCCCTGTCCTGGCACAATAAATTTGTGCTAATGTGTTAGCAGAGGTTAATAGACTCCTAAGTCCGTAAGCCTCTCCGGGAGGCCTTTGGACTTGACGGTGGGATGTCAGTGCAGCGAGCAGTGCGGGAACCGTTTCGAGCAAACATTTCCGCTTCCCTCCTCCCAGCTGTTGAAGGCCCCCTCCTTTCCCTTCACGCAGAGCTGTCTCTGAGGGGAAAATTCTCCTCCTCATTTCTGTGTCCTGTATCGCCACCGGCACAGAAGCACTTACACCCTTTCAAAAAGCAGGTGGATGGCATTGCTGGGGCCCAGAGGCAGACAGACATGGGACACTTCTGCGGATGGAACACCCCAGAAAGCTGGGCCAGCTTCACTCATGATCCCCAGGTGAGAAGGAACATCACTTCTTCAACATAGGAGAGAGTCTTCTCTGGTTTTCTTCTTTCCCTTTTTTTTTTTTTTAATTTTTTTTTTTCAACATTTATTTATTTTTTTGGGACAGAGAGAGACAGAGCATGAACGGGGGAGGGGCAGAGAGAGAGAGGGAGACACAGAATCGGAAACAGGCTCCAGGCTCCGAGCCATCAGCCCAGAGCCCGACGCGGGGCTCGAACTCACGGACCGCGAGATCGTGACCTGGCTGAAGTCGGACGCTTAACCGACTGCGCCACCCAGGCGCCCCTCTTCTTTCCCTTTTTTAAAAACAAAATTTATTTATTTATTTTGAAAGAGAGCATGCGTGCATGAGTGGGGGAGGGGGGGGAGAGAGAGAGAGAGAGAGAGAGAGAGAGAGTTCCAAGGAGGCTCCATATTCAGTGCAGAGCCCGATGTGGGGCAGGAACTCATGAGCCATGAAATCATGATCTGAGCCAAAGTCGAACACTCAACCGACTGAGCCACCCACACGCCCCTTGGGTTTTTTTCTTTACTGCAGTCATGGCCAAGCTTAAAACCAAGGATATTATTACCCACTTGGGGGTCCTTTTGATAGCACCGGAGCTGACAGAGATGCTCATAGCATTGAAAAATGGAGCTTCATGTTTTTTTATTTTTGAGAGAGAGAGAGAGACAGAGCATGAGCAGGGGAGGGGCAGAGAGAGAGGGAGACACAGAATCCAAAGCAGGCTCCAGGCTCTGAGCCGTCAGCACAGAGCCCGACGCGGGCCTCGAACTCACGGAGTGTGAGATCGTGACTTGGGCCGAAGTCGGACGCTCAACCGACTGAGCCACACCCTTCAGGTGTCCTGAAAAAGGGAGAGTTTAAAGAACCTAGAACAACCCGGCGGAGTGGCAAGGCTATGTGACAGGATAGCTGGCTTCAGACGTGGATTCGGGACATTTCTGGCTCAGCCCATCCGCGGGCCTTCTATACTCACTAAGTAATCTTCGGACTTGAATTGTTTCCCAAATAGGCTCTGTCGGAAAGAAAGACACATCGTTTCTTCAACAACCATACTGATCCCCTACAAGCAGCCAGAATGAATTTGTATAGTTTAGTAGGAACGTAGACGAAGTGATACCACCAAGAGGTCTCCCCAGGGCATGTGCTGCAACGCGGGAGCCCAGGGTGTTATGGCAGCATGGAGGGGGCATCTCAGTCAGAGGGTTGGGTCGCTGGAAAATGATTGGATAAGGAAGGAAAAGTATAATTCTAGACACAAAATAAAGGAAAGCATCCCACGATGAGGGATCCACATGAATGAAATGTGTGGAGGCATGAGGTGTCTCTTACTTTAAAGTAAGACATTGAGGGGCGCCTGGGTGGCGCAGTCGGTTAAGCGGCCGACTTCGGCTCAGGTCGTGATCTCGCGGTCCGTGCGTTCGAGCCCCGCGTCGGGCTCTGTGCTGACCGCTCGGAGCCTGGAGCCTGTTTCCGATTCTGTGTCTCCCTCTCTCTCTGCCCCTCCCCCGTTCACACTCTGTCTCTGTCTCAAAAATAAATAAACATTAAAAAAAAAATTTTTTTTTAAGTAAGATATTGAATACTCTCCGTCTCGGTGGGTTTGGGCCACCCGAGTTGCTCATCTCGGGACCACATCACCCAGTCTCAAAGGTGCAGCCTAGAGGAGGCAGAAAACCAATCCTGGGAATTCTGAAATGTGGCCCCCACTGGCCTTTTACCCCACCTGGACTAAAAAGGTGCAGGCCATCTGGTATAGCTGCAGGATAGGGAGTGGCAGGTGCTAGATCTAGAAAGATCTTTTCTTTCTTTCTTTCTTTCTTTCTTTCTTTCTTTCTTTCTTTCTTTCTTTCTTTCTTTCTTTCTTCTTTTTCTTTCTTTTTTTTTTTTAAAGAAAGTTCTCTGCCCAATGTGAGGCTTGAACTCACCACCCTGAAGATCAAGAGGCCGCGTTCCACCGACTGAGCCAGCCGGACAGGTTGGGAACTAATTTCGAAGGGCCTCCCAGATGATGCCAACAGGTTGCCACATGTCTCGGAAGCATAGAATCGTCTGTATGTTATCAACCTGTTCCGTATTCAACTTGATGCACCAGGGCCATATTTAAGCCAGGGCAGACTTTGTTGAAAGTGGTGATTTGCCAGCCATTCTTGTCTTTCTCACTGCAGGATGGTGAGTGGGAAGGTGGGGCGGTGCACTGAACATGCCAGTTCGAAAAGCCCACAGAAATGTTAGATGGCTGTACTTTTCCGGCATCCGCTTTCACTAAATTCATGGCAAATGCCTTCCTACTCTCTTTACTGTTCAAATTTACTGCTGGCTCCCTTCTGTACCTGAGGTTGGAATCCCAGGTGGGGAGGTGATATATCTTAGGCCACGGTCAAGGGAGGAACTGGCTCCTCAAGTCTCAATTCCAAGATAAATACGTCATTCCTGCCATACGCTTCGCTTCCAAAAACACAGCCGTGGGTGAATGCTCCGTGCAACGCGAGGCCAGAGGTGTAATTAAACTTCAAAGGGATATCAATTGCATCCCATTCAGGAAAAGCGTGGAAAAAGAAGGGTATTGCTGAAAGGCAACCTAAAACACCCAACCAGCTAAATTCATCTTCGGGAGAAGGAAAATAAAACGGACGTGCTCTCTCGGGACACCCAGTGTGTGCGAGCAGGCCTCCCGTTCGAGTTGTATCGGAAAAGGGAGCGTGTGTGCCCGCGTCTAGCCATCTTCCACTCTAATCTTTGTGAAAAGACTCCTTCCAGGATTCTAGTTACCATCATGCCTCCTGGGCAAAAAAGGGGCACTGAGTGTGAAAACAGCTTGGAACATTTAAAAAGCAAACTATATAATTATCACATGCCAATCTTTTTTTTTTTTTTAACGTTTATTTATTTACTTTGAGAGAGAGAAACAGAGAGCGTGGGGGAGGGGCAGAGAGAATCCCAAACAGGCTCCGTGCTAATAGCCCGGGGCTCAGGGCTCCTTGAGGGGCTCAAACTCACCAACCCTGAGATCATGACCTCAGGGGAAATCAAGAGTCTGAGGCTTAACCTACTGAGCTGCCCAGGCGCCCTTCACATGCTAATCTTACTCAGGTTTTAAATATGTTTGCTGGGAAGAGTCAAGAGAAAGGGCTCTAGAGACAGATGGCTTGTTACAAATTCTAGAGAGTCTTTCTGCTCCATGACCTTGGGTTAAAGTACCTGACCTCTGCGAGCCTCAGTTTCCTCAGCTGTGACATAGTGGCAACAGGTAACAGCTTCGTCAAGGGGCCAGTGACAAGGCTTAAGTGAGTCACTCCATAGAAAATCTTGGGACTCAGGCTGGCACATACTAAATAGCCAGTAAATATGAACTCTTGGGGCGCCTGGGTGGCTCAGTCGGTTAAGCGTACGACTTCGGCTCAGGTCACGATCTCACAGTCCGTGAGTTCGAGCCCCGCGTCGGGCTCTGTGCCGACAGCTGGGAGCCTGAGGCCTGCTTCGGATTCTGTGTCTCCCTCTCTCTCTGCCCCTCCCCCACTCGTGCTCTGTCTCTCTCTCAAAAAAAAAATAAATTAAGAAAATAAAATAAAATAAATTTTTTTTAAAAATAAACATTTAAAAAACTTAAAAAAAATCAAATTAAAGTCAGTGGCATGTAATCCATTTATGAAAGAAAGCACTTGTACTATGAAATAATATGGATTTTTAAGGAAGAACCGTCCCAGGAGAGTCTCCATTCCAAACCTACTTAAATAAAGACATGTCAAGCAAAGAAGCACCATACATCACTATTTAAAATCCCCAAATCATACTTTGCCAAAGCTCACGTCTCTAAGGGTGAGGTTGCCGCAAGCTTTTAAAGACAGAAATCCTAGGGGAAAATAAACAAAACTTAAAAAAAAAAAACGAAAAACAAAAAAACAAAAACAAACAAAAAAAACCTTTACAAACTAAAGAAAGAAAACCCAGCCTGCTCCTTGTATACCGATATGTAGCTGTCTAGGCTTGTTTCACATTAAAATACTGTGGGTTTTTTTTTTTTTTTTTTACAAAAAGCCAAAACGGGTTGCATAAACTGATCGGCGTGGCTCGTAAAAAGGTAATCGTTCGGTTTGTCAATTAATTGGCAGCCTGACTTGTGATTTTAAGTTTTGCCACCCTGAATCATTACAAAGCTTGAAAATGTAAGGAGAGAGAGAGGTAAAGCCTTGCCCTTAACTTTTCCGGGGCTCTCTTGTTGGCTTGAAGTAAGCCTCTATTTAATGCCTTCAGAGTTTGCTCTTGCCTTGAAGCAATGGACAAGTATGCGCCGCTCTGTTCTAAATATGGGAACAGCCAGTACAAATAGAAGATTGAAGATTTGCTTTGAAGCTCAATGTTGCCAATTCGGAGCCTCTCAGACGCTGAGAGCGGCGGCCCTGCGGAGCAGAACGACAGCTCCTGCTTTTAACTGCTGATCTATTAATTCTGGGCGGTGTCTCGTTCGACCGAAGGTCAGGAATCTGCTTTTGACCTGAGTACTGATGGCAATCCTGTGGGGACCCCGAGAGTGGCGGAATGAGTGCTGTAATATTACTAATAATTACTAATGATGATAATGTCCTAGCTTTCTGGTTTTCGTGCTTACCGCCCAAAGATTTCAAATCACTTCAAGACCAATGGTTTCACCTGCTATTGACCTGTAACCGACTCAGGCACAGAGTATCGCCCTGTTGCCAAGAATACAGCCACACCAAGCCTGTTTAAGCATGAACTGAAGAAAGATACCCATTGAAAATTAAAGTGTAAATTTTAGGTAGGCAGGTTATAATTATCCACTTGAAACGAAGCCAAGAAATGAAGTTTAATACCCTTCTTTTGTGAGAGGCACCCAGGCAACGTTCCTAACCATAAACAGACCTCAGGTTTTCATCTCCTCTAATTCAGGGTTTCTCAACTTCGGCACTATGGACATTCTGGGCTGGATAATTTTCTGTTGAGGGGTAAAGCGCTGTCTTGTGCACACCCAGTCATGACAATCGAAAATGTCTCCAGACAATGCCAAACGTCTTGGGGCGGGGGGACGGGGAGCGGGGAGGGCGCAAAATCGCCCTCAGTTGAGAACCACGGCTCTAGGCTCTAACTCAAAACATTTGCGAAATTAGAAGCTAATGAATTACCAGAATCTTCCATTCCTCCAGGTTGCTTGAAGGATTCCTCATGAAGGAGGGACAGTTATCTGCCTAGGGCTTTGGGTTTCAGAGAGGCTTCAATTATAAAATAAGTCTTCGATCATAACTTTGATTGCAAAACTTAGATAATGAAATTAGGTCCTCTTCCTCCTCCCACCCCAAAAAGCAAAAATCAAAGAAAGGACACACCCCTAGACTAACAAATGCCACTCTCCCCTGGGGAGGAGGGGATCCGTTTCTGGCCTGTAACTTCTCCCCAAGTGGCTGCTGTAGGTTGTAACAGGATATCGCCGTGACAGCTTTAACATCCACATTGCCTGCCCACCTCGCAGATTTCCTGGGGTCAGAATTCCTCTCCTTCTGGAATCCACAGCATCTGTCGAACAGCAGAACTGGAGGCTTGCATCTATTAGCCTGCACGCGCTGGGACAAGCCCGGCCGCCTCTCCGACCATGACCCCTTACCTTTACCTGCAGCTTCTCACCCTCCCCGACAAACACGCACAAAGTCTCCCAGGACCTCAGCGGGCAGGAGTTCACCCTCACTGCCGGGTGCACAGGCCCTCCACACCCCGGGGAAGTGTGGCTCCCAAACTTCTTTCGCCGCCACTCACCGCATTTTGTTTCGTGTCCCCTCCCCCGCCCGGTTCACACAGACAAAAAATAC
The DNA here is from genome assembly GCF_022079265.1 of Lynx rufus. Lineage (NCBI taxonomy): Eukaryota > Metazoa > Chordata > Mammalia > Carnivora > Felidae > Lynx > Lynx rufus. The sequence continues at coordinate 9,632,148 of NW_025814823.1, forward strand.
GTGTTGTTTTTAAGCTGTGTTCTGAACTCATTTTGGACTTTCAGAAAAGTTGCAGGAAGACGGCACGTGATTTCCGTACAGCCCCTGCTGTGGTCCAAAGCGTGTGCCCCCTCAAAACTCATAGGTGGGAATCCTAACGAGCAAAGCGACGGTATTAGGAGCTGGGGCGTTGGGAGGTGCGGAGGCCATGAGGGGGGAGCCCTCGGGGATGGAATTAGTGCCCTTACAAGGGAGGCTCCGTAGAGCTCTCTAGGCCTTTTCACCTTATGAGGAACGTAGCAAGAAGGCACCATCTGTAAGTGGAGAAGCAGGTCCTCACCAGACATGGAATCTGCCAGCACCACGATCTTGTACTTCCAACCAAGAGGCTGAGAAATAAATCTCCATTTAAATGCCACCCAATCTGTGCCATTTTGTTACAGCAGCAGGAACCCTCGTCCTCATCCAGCTTCTCCCAGTGTAATGGTCAAAACCAGGAAATTAACATTGGTGCTGTACTATCAACCGAACTAGGGCCTCCCGTTTTCTGCTAATGTCTCCTTTCTGGTTCCAGGACCCCATTCAGTGTCTCACGCGGCATTTCATTATTTCTCCTTGGTCTCCTGAATCTATGAGAGTTCATCGGCCTTGAATTTTATGACCTTGACACTTCTGAAGAGTACTGATCAATTATTTTGTCAAATGTCCCTCCCTTTCAGTTGGTCTAATGTTTTTTCATGATTGTACCGAAGTTAGACATTTTTGGCAAGAATGCCACAGAAATGATGTAGCCCCCCCCCCACTCAAAATATATCTTTTAAAAAAATTTTTTTAACGTTTATTCATTCTTGAGAGACAGAGACAGAATGCAAGCAGGGGAGGGGCAGAGAGAGAGGAAGATACAGAATCTAAAGGACGCTCGAGGCTCTGAACTGTCAGCTCAGAGCCCCAGAGCCCCATCCGGGGCTTGAACCCACAAACCGTGAGATCGTGACCTGAGCCAAAGTCGGACACTCAACCGACTGAGCCACCCAGGTGTCCCAAAATACATCTTTTTAAAAATCAAAGTATAGTTGACACCCAAATATATATACCTATGTTTTTAAAGTTTATTTATTTTGAGAGAGAGTCCTGTGTGAGCAGGGGAGAGGCAGAGAGAGAGAGGGAGAGAGAGAATCCCAAGCGGGTTCCCACTGTCAGCACAGAGCTCAGACTCACCAACCCTGAGATCTCTTTCCTTTCTCTGCCTCAGTGGCACCACACTGTTTGTGCTTCTTCCTTCCTCTCTGACCAGCTTTTCCCTGCAGGCTTTTGGACTCTCTGTCCTCCCGTCTCTGATCACAGCGAGCGGACCCCCTCTTTCATTTCCACTCCACGCAGGTGACGTGACCCCATCCCCGCTCTCCCCAATGTGTGTCAGGCCCTGACTTCCAACTGTCTCGAGGCATTTTGATATGGGTGCCCTGCCCTCACACGAAACTCAACAGGCCCAAAATGACCTTTATCTGGCGCTCTCCCCCTCCCAAACTGAATCCTCTTCCCCATATCCTATACCCGTCGGTGGTACACCTATGTACCCCCGTGTTTATCCACGGGGAGCTCAGCTCTCACTGCCCCGCACTTGGACTGCCATCCAGTCAGCTCCTTTCTTCTCCATTTCCTAATCCAGGGCTTCCCAAACTTTGTAGAACATCAGAATCACCCACAGGGCTTCTTAAAGACTGAGGCCCACCCCCAGAGATTATGATTCAGTAGGTCTAGGGCGGGCCCTCAAATTTGCATTTCTAAGAAGTTCCCCGGAGGCCAGAGCAGCTTTGAGACTGGCTGCTTTCACAGAGGAATTTCCAGAGGTTCCATGCACTTCCCGGACTGAGGAGGACCGGCTGCGGGTCCCTGTGGGTCACGTGGTCCACAGACCCTACCTGGCCAGTAGCGTCTCACCTTAAGCCACTGTTTTCCTGAAATAGAATGCCCTGTTCGTCCCTTGCCTTCCAAGGACTCCAATTCCCCTCTTTCTGCAGGGATTCGCTCCAGACCAGCAGCCCCAAGAAGACTTTTTACTTCTTCAGTCTTCATGGGGTTCTTTCTTCTGGTTCGTGGCAAACGATGAATAAGAATTGCCAGGTTCCCACCAGCCTGTACTCCCAAGGGCCCAGGCTCGTTCATAGTGAGGTATTTGTTCTCAGGGCGCTTAACTCGCATTTTTCATTATGGCTTCACACGCAGTTTTTGCCTTGCACGTCCTCCCATGCACGCGCAGAAACCCAGGGCGCGGGGGCAAGCACCCGTTTGGGACTCCGCCTGAAGCCGAATACCGGTGAGGGTGACTGTTTCCCAGAAAGCAATCCGGCTAACCGATAACGTTAAAGAAACCTAGTGGGGGGGCGCTGGATTGACTCAGTCTTGGTCTGGGGATCCTGAGTTCGAGCCCCACCTTGGGTGCAGAGATTACTATTTAAAAACAAATAAATAACTGAAAGGAAAGAGAGAGAGAGAGGAAGGAAGGAAGGAAGGAAGGAAGGAAGGAAGGAAGGAAGGAAGGAAAAGAAAGAAAGAAGAAAGAAAGGAAGAAAGAAAGAAAGAAAAAGAAAGAAAGAAAGAAAAAGAGAGAAAGAAAGAGAGAAAGAGAAAAGAAACCTAGTGAGACTTTGCCCTCTCTTTCAAGGACCGCTGAGCCTGTTGTTGTTCTGCCTTAGCCTAGCAATGCCAGAGAAGCAGGTGTGGGGAGTCTCGCTGGCTCAAGATGTCCAGAAGGGCCCAGGCACGGGGACACTTGGTCTCCCCTATACGTAAACATGTGTGTGTTTAAAAAAATAAAAAAATAAAAAAGCCGAAGAACGTCCAAAGAAGAGATCATGCCGGGTCCTTGGAAGCCGAATCAAGAAGTCGTGCGCCGAGGAAGGGGGGGATCCGTGCTGCGCGGCCCCCTCCCCGCCGGCGCCGGCCTCCCAGGGCCCTGCGTGCGCGTCCCAAGGACTCGCGGGGACACGCACTGCCGCGAGCCACCGGCAGGTGTCTCTCTCCTGGCTCTGGGGCCCACGGTGAACTCACCAAATGGAGGCCCCGGGAGGCGGGGGCAGCGGAGAGTCGCGTCGCCCTCTGTCCCCCCCACCACATTTCTCCCCGTCCTCGCCTTTGGAACACTTGGTGGCCGCGCGGGAGAGGAGTTACCTCGTCGCGCGGGGGACGAAATGCCTTCCTGGCCTGCGAACCCGACCGCTCTCCTTTCTGGGGCTTTTATGGTCTGATGAGCGAGGCCGGGGCTCCGGGTCACCTCTGAAAGGCCATCGGGCAGTGCAGGACCAGGACCCTGGGAACCTCTGTCCCCTGTTTTTCCTCACCTTCCCAGAAAGCAGTAGGAAAAAGGGCCTGCTGTCCTCACAGCTTTTCCCTTTAGGGAAATTCAGTTTCCTAACCCGTCGAGTTTTGAAAGAGGCCCCTTCGTTGGGTAATGTCAGCAGCCGGGTAGGTGCAAGTGAGGCCGGTAGCGATTACTTTTATTTTTTTTAACTTAATTTAATTTTTTTTTTTTTTTTTTTTTTTTTTTTTACTTATTTAACGAACGTTTTTTGATCATCGATGGGGTGCCGGCCACCGTATGGGAGATTCAGTGGTGAGCAAGGACTCAGACGCTGTGCTCACTACCCAGACCACCAGAGAAATCCATCAGGTGACAAGATGTATGTGATGCCCATTACTTGAGAGTCCAAAACAACATGGAGGAAGAAAACCACGCGCTCATAAAAAAATATGTAATCTGTGCCATTGGTTAGAAGAAGGTTAAGGCGGGCTTGCATTTCTTTGGACCTTTTCACAGTCATTTAACAATAACAAAAATACCTGTAACGGAGGGCTGACTTTGCGGCTGGGGCTGTGCTAGGTGCGGGGGAGACAATGGTGACAATATCGTCCCTGTCCTTAAGGAACTGGCAGCCCAGCGTGCAGTAGGCCAGTAAAACATAATGAACAATTGCGATGCATCTCGGACCCCCGGCCCACCCTGGTTAGCTGTCTTGATTCCACTGATTTACTCTGTAGGGTACAAGAGGACCCAGGAAAGGGAGGCCCAGTCAGCAGCACCGGGTAGGACCCGAAGGCCAACCCAAACAACGTAGAGTCCCCTAGGAAAGTCACCATGAGGTGCTGGTGTCCAGGGAAGTACATCAGTTGTCCCATGTCCTAGGACACCCAGGATGTCCTAGTTGTAATAGAAGCACCCCCATTTCTCGTCTTGGGTCTGATCTGGATTCACTGGCTCCCTTTCTGTCCAAATTCATTTCCTGGGACGTCCCTACGAACTAGTACCACACATCCATATATTCCCTCCCGTCTCCTGAAATCACGTTCTAGAATCTGACTGTTGGGAGAGAAAGAAGTGTCTGCCTTTATCTCGCTCAGTAGTGGTTGTTTGAACGTGCTGACATGATGTTTGGGCTTTTTGTTTGCTTTTTGAAATACGTTTTATAAATTTAGAATTTCGGGAAGGGCTTTTTTTTTTTTTTCCCTCCTACTTTTTAGGTTAACGGAACACTAGCCATGGGGTTCCAACCTCAGACATTTACAGGCAGCTAAAATCTCATCACACAGCCACAGAGGAGCAGTCACAAATTCCCATGGCACACTTTCAAGCGTATCTCTGTTCTTGGCCTGCTTCAGGACTGTGGGAGTAAGTCAGTGCTGGAGGTATTAACTGGAAGGCGCCTGGAGTCCCTCCACACTGATATTCTGTCCCTTTTTCCCCAAGTGAGAAACACAGAGTCCTCTGCAAGCACTGTTAAGAGTTTCTTGTTTGTTTTAATTTATAAAAATACACAGGCCTCTGTGTTCGGTGTTCTCTGAGCTCTGGGTTAAATGGTTAGTGCGATGTTCAGAAAGAAAACTTTGCCTCGTTCAAAAAGCATCCCAAAGGGGCGCCTGGGTGGCCCAGTCGGTTAAGCGTCCGACTTCGGCTCAGGTCAGTGATCTTGCGGTCCGTGAGTTCGAGCCCCGCGTCGGGCTCTGGGCTGCCGGCTCAGAGGCTGGAGCCTGTTTCAGATTCTGTGTCTCCCTCTCTCTCTGCCCCTCCCCTATTCATGCTCTGTCTCTCTCTGTCTCAAAAATAAATAAACGTTAAAAAAAACCCAAAAAGCATACCAAAATCTGGTTTACCCTTTTGTCTGTCTGTCCATCCCGGGATAATGCCTGACTACCTAAGTAGCCCTAGGAGCCACAATGGAGAATTCATTTCCTTTCTCAGCTATTGAGTGCTGAAATCATTCTCCTTGGGACAGATGCCATATCTTATCTAGAAAGATACCGAGAAGGCAACATTTGCAATTATTTACAAGGCTGGGAGAAACTATTCCAGCAGACCAAATTCAGAAATGTTTTCACAAGAAAGAGGTGGTCTGACCTGTGACAATCTCATAAAATTTGGAATAGAAAAAAGTCTTTTTTTTTAATTATTATTTCAAGTGTTTTTTTTTAATGTTTATTTATTTTTGAGAGAGAGAGACAGAATGTGATCGGGGGAGGGGCAGAGAAAGAGAGAAGGAGACACAGAATGCGAAGCAGGCTCCAGGCTCTAAGCTGTCAGCACAGAGCCTGATGCGGGGCTCGAACTCCCAGGCCTCGAGATCGTGATCTGAGCCAAAGTTCGGATGCTTAACCGACTAAGCCACCCAGGCACCCCTAGAACAGAAAAAAGTCTTAAGTGTCATTGAATTCAAGTCCCAAACAATGCCTCTGCCGGGTAACTTTCTCACCTCTGAGGAACCATGACCTGTGGCGGGGACGGTCCAGGCGGCCCGCCCACCCTTTCCAACCCTGAGAAATGTTTGAGAGTCGGTCCCAGAGCTCCTTGGCCTTGAGCGCCCACTCATCGTTGTGGCCTGGCCATGTGGGAGAGGCCTCTTCCACAAAGTAGTTCCTTCAATGTTTGCGGTAGCTCTCGGAGGCCTCCCTTCTGTGGGTTTGCAGTGTGGCCTTCCAGTTCGTCAAAAAGCGCTCAGGGAGTACCTAAGGTGTATCAGCAGCAAGGGAATGGCTAGGGGAACCAAACGAAGCCCCAGCCCTCCTGGGACCTGCATTCTATTGACGAAGACAGAAGATAAACAGTTAAGTAAATTTATAATATAATGTCAGGGAATGATAAATACACCGAAGGAAAAGCAAGGTGAAGAGACTGGGAGTGTTTAGGTTGGGAGGTTAAGGGAGGTCCAAATGAGGAGGTAACACTGGGGCGAAGATGTGACCGAACTGAGGGGTGAGCCATGTGACTATGTGAGGGGAAGAGCAAAGACCCCACAAGGATAAATGCTCAACGTTTGAGAAAGAGCAAGGAGGCGAGCCAGGCTGAAATGGAGAAGTAAGGGAGAGAAGGGAGGTTTGACAGGTAGTGGGAGTCAGGTGGCCTTGAAGGTCTAGGGCCATGCTTTGCCCTGTTGAGAGCGGCACGACAGAGAGACATGACATAATTTCAAGACTTCTTCCATATGAGTTGCGAGATTCTAGCTGGTCAAAGTCTGCGTAAGAGGCAGTAAGCCAGAATCGCTCCCAACATTTCAGGAGAGGGCTAACTTGCGGAGTAGAGCGGGCCAATCCCCTCCTTTATTCTAGACATACGATTTCGAATGATACAATCTAAAGCCTCTCGTGGACCATTTTAAGAAGGCTTTTATTTTTGGGGCGCCTCGGTGGCCCAGTCAGTCGGGCGTCTGACTTCGGCTCAGGTCATGATCTCGTGGTTCACGGGTTCGAGCCCCGCGTCGGGCTGTGTGCTGACAGCTCAGAGCCTGAAGTCTGCCTTGTGGATTCTGCCTCCCTCTGTCTCTGCTCCTGCCCAGCTCATACTCTGCCTCTCTCTCTCTCTTTCTCTCTCTCAAAAATAAATAAAACATTAAAACAGAGGAGTTCAGCCTTAAAAAAAAAAAAAAGAAGGTTTTATTTTTTCATTTGCATATTGCCCTCTTAAACCACACTCCCCACTTGAGTTTCTTCTCTCCCCTCAGCCTGCTGTTCCCTGGAATAACATCTACCGATACCAGGGAGCTTCGGGAAACGTCCTAGATGCCAGGTGGTGGCCGACTCCTAACGAAGTCTTTACAGGTACATTTTTGTACGTGCCTTATCCTGGTTCCATTTAAACATGCCAGCTTCCAATCATCCTCAACTTGTCTGGATGGCTTTTAGGTACAGAACTGTGGGATGCTTCCCTATTAAATTCTATCTGATGAGACGTGACACTTGGTTCCAACTTTGAAAATATTTTTGGACCCTGGCTCTAGCATCTTAATGTGTAAGCTGTTCCTCCCATATGGGTCACCCACAGATGTCTTCAGGATATCACTTATAACAATATTGTACTGAGTGGGGCTGAAGGCAGAGTCCCATGGCAAGTCACTAGGGACCTCCATCAATATTGAAATGGATCCATTTCAAGACTTTTGGGAAGTTGATTGTTCATCCAGCTACGAACCAATCTAATTTGCCCTACCTCTACCCTATGTCTCTCCAAGAATCAACAAAGACACTCTAAGAGAATTTTGATGCCATACTGAAATTTACATGCCCTGCCTTGACCTTTCAGCCCCACCATACTGTCAAACAAAGAAATGAAGTTTAAGTAGAGCACCTCACAGGTCATATTTCCTCTGGCCCCTCTCTTTTACCAATTCTCCACTTTGCCTCCTGTCCTAAGGCCCCACTGACATTAGTCACTGGCCACAACTAGAATCTCTCTTCCTGCTTTTTTACTGTAACCGTACAATACAATTTTACCTTCCTAAATGTATGATGCACGTAACTGAAAAGTTGTGAATCAATTGTGATAATGTGAATTGTATTTTAAGTGTACAATGAACTGTTCAATAAGGTGATTGATCATGCCTTGTGAAAGTCCACTATAGTATTTCCAAAATGAAAAACCCTTTTGTAATGCAAGTATAGTAGTTTCTAACGTAGGTTTCTGTTTACCTACACTGAATTTTCTCAAAACACATCATACTTTGAAACACAATAACAGATCAGGGCTGCTATAACTTGAATCACCAGTAAATCTAATACCTGTCAAAGATGTACTCCTGTCAGGAAACTCTTTAACCTCAAATTTTCAGACTCAGTAAAAGTATATATATATATATATATATATATATATATATATATGTATATATATATAAAACATATATATTATATGTATAAATAGTATATATATTATATATATGTATAAATAGTATATATATATTTTTGTATATAAATGTATAAATAGTGTGTGTGTGTGTGTATATATATATATATATATACACACATATATAAATGAATGTTTATTCATTAAAAAAAAATTTTTAGGGGTGCCGGGTGGCTCAGTCGGTTGAGCATCCGACTTCGGCTCAGGTCATGATCTCACAGTTCGTGGGTTCGAGCCCCGCATCAGGCTCTGTGCTGACCACTTGCTCAGAGCCTGGAGCCTGCTTCAGATTCTGTGTCTCCTTCTCTCTCTGCCCCTCCCCTGCTCACACTTTGTCTCACTCTGTTTCTCAAAAATAAATAAATGAAATAAATGAAATAAATGAAATAAATAAATAAATAAAATTTAAACTTTTTTTTAATTTTTACTTATTTTTGGGATAGAGATAGACAGAGGACAAGCAGGGGAGGGGCAGAGAGAGAGGGAGACACAGAATCCGAAGCAGGCTCCAGGCTCTGAGCGGTCCGCACAGAGCCAGACGCGGGGCTCAAACCCATGAACCGTGAGATCATGACCTGAGCCAAAGTGGGACACCCAACTGACTGAGCTACCCAGGTGCCCCAGAATGTTTATTCATTTTTGAAATAGAGAGAGGGAGAGAGAGAGCGCGCGAGTGCGCAAGAGCATGAGCGGGGGAGGGACAGAGAGTGAGGAAGACAGATCTGAAGCGGGTTCTGCACTGACAACAGCAAGCCCGATGTGGGGGTTGAACTCACAAACCTTGAGATCATGACCTGACCTGAAGTTGGACACTCAACCTACTAAGCCACCAGTCACCCCCAGCATATATATATATATTTTTTTAATTGGTACTTTATGTGAATATAAACAAAAGCAATTTCCATCTGGTTTTATACTGATTCTGAATTATTTTCAAGTCCTCATTGTTTCTCCTTTGCAAATTAGATCACAGATCTGCGTGAGGACGGGTCATGTTTCTCTTACCTTTCACTATCTTCACAGAGTCAGGCATAAACCTGGAATATATGCACCGGGTGCTCAGTAAGTATTTCTTGAACAGATATAATGAGGAATAAACGTATGTGAATGTATGTGTACAAAAAAGATACTTCATCTGTTCATAAAATGATTTTAATTTTGCAGGGGAGCAAATGTAGCCGTGACCACTGCCTTCTAGAAAGGAACTTTTGGGGCAAAAATGACCATCCCAGATGCATAAATAATAGTAATACTCTTGATTAGCGGTTCTCGAACCTTTTGGTCACAGGATCCCTTTACGCTCTTAAAAAGTTATTAAGAACCCTAAAGAGTTTTTATGTATCTAGGCTATATCCAAGGTATTTGCCAGATTAGAAATTAAAACAAAAATTAACTCTTTACTAATTCATTTAAAATAATAGCAATAAACCCATAATACACCAACGTAATTAATGTTTTATGAAAATAAATTTCCAAAACAGGAATAAATTAGCGATGGGGCGCCTGGGTGGCTCATTTGGTTAAGCGTCCCACTTCGGCTCAGGTCGTGATCTCACGGTTCCTGGGTTTGAGCCCCACGTCGGGGGTGGGCTCACTGCGGTCAGCGCGGGGCCTGCTTTGGATCCCCTGTCCCCCCCTCTCTCTGCTCCTCCCTGGCTAGCGCATTCTCTCCCTCTCTCAAAAATACAATGAACATTTTGAAAAAAGTAAAAATAAATTAGTGAGAAGAGTGACATTGTTTTAAGGTTTTGCTAATCTCTTGAACGTCTGGCTTGGTAGGAGCTGGATTCGCGTATTTGCTTCTGCATTCTGTGGTGTTATTACATGACACGTGGCTCCTAAAAACTCCACTGGGCACGCACCGCGCAATGGGAGCGAAAGAAGCAAACGATGCCTTTGATCTGCGGACCCCCCGAAGGGGTTTTCAGGATGACAACAGTCCCTGGACTATATTTTGAGAGGTTGACACTGTTTAAATAATAAGAGCAATGTCATTCATAACATTTTCTTCTTTGCCTTGAATATTAGAAAGTTCAGAACAAGGTTTACGAATCAGTTCAGGCCGGGAACTCGAGCCTGTCCAGCCTCTGTCACTCCACTCATCTGCAACCTGTTTGCTACATGGCTTTTACTTTTTTTTTTTAATTAAATTTTTTTTTTACATTTATTTATTTTTGAGAGAGAGTGAGACGAAGTATGAGTGGGGAAAGGGCAGCGAGAGAGGGAGACACAGGATCGGAAGCAGGCTCCAGGCTCCGAGCTGTCAGCACAGAGCCTGACGCGGGGCTCGAACTCACAGACCACGAGATCATGACCTGAGCCGAAGTCAGCCGCTCAACCGACTGAGCCACCCAGGCACCCCTTTTACTTTTTTTTTTTTTTTTTTTTTAGTGTTAATGGCTTTTGGTCACATTTCTTCTGTGTTTTTATTAGAAGTTGCTTCCAATCCTTTTTGGAAATAGGTGGGGTTTTAAAAAACATATGTGTGTGTGCGTATATCTATTTCAGCACCCATAAGTTTCAAATTACACTTTTATTTCATTCTCATATCTGCCTAAGCTAGCACACCATCAACAGGATGAAAACATATACGATAGTCACATAAAACATGAAGATGTCTGGGGCTCCTGGGTGGCTCAGTCGGTTGAGCGTCTGACCTTGGCTCAGGTCATGATCTCACAGTTCGTGAGTCCAAGCCCCAGGTTGGGCTCTGCGCTGACAGCTGGGAGCCCGGAGCCTGCTCCCGATTCTGTGTCTCCCTCTCTTTCTGTGCTCACTCTTTCTCTCTCTCAAAAATAAATAAATAAACATTGAAAACACAAAAAAAGATTAAGATGTCTGTTTGATGGGCTTTCTTAATCGTGCCCAGAGGATAGGCGTCGCATCATAAGGAAACTGCTACCTGAAAAGACACAGCTCGAAGAGAGACAATTTATCACTCCGGAAATTAGGCTCCAGTGTCTGAATCGTTCCTCAACACTCCCACCTGCACCATTCCACGTTTTCTATGTCAATAACTAATTTGATTGAAGCCCAGGATAGTCACGCTTTATAAACGTCTGCCCATCGCGCTTCCTTCTTCTGTCTGGAAGACCCGCGTGGCAGCCAGTCACGCGGTAGGGGATCCCACCTGTGGCCACCCTGACTTCGATCGGGCTGTGCACTTGACCCAGGCTGGACCCTTCACACTTTCCGTCCTGGGCCGGAATCTCTTCCCTAGAGAAGAGGTAGATGTGGTAGTTGTTAAGGGGTGTCTTGCCCTGGGGCTGGCGGCTCGGGCCCGTGGAGAAGGGAAAGCTGACTGCACAGAGAGACCTGATGCGGAGACAATTTCCCTCTATATCGGATCCTGGAGAGCACTGTGGGTCCTAAATATGCATTTCCTCTCTGAGGGCTTGCATCGGGCAAAAACTGCTTTCCGTCCGAGGCCAACTAGATTAGCAAATATTTCCTCCAGCTTTTCCTCCCCAGAAGGCAAATGTATAGATTAGGAAATATTTCCCCCAGCTTTCCATCCCCGGAGGACAAAGGTACGGAGGACCAGAGTTGGATGGAGTTCGCAATTGACTCTGCGGGTGAGTATTTGCCGAGGGCCACACACCCAGGGACCTGAGTGACAGAAATCCCCAGGTGCCCGGGAGAAGACTGGCAATTATGTTTCCAATCACCTGCCTGTTCCCGGCGCCTCCAAATCAGCACTCCCCAGAGCCCTGACCCTCGGTGGCTGGCAGGGCGACCCACTTTTAACGGTGCCAATTTTTAGCAGCTGGAAACAACAAACGCAGAGGGAGGTGAATTCCTGGAGGACTGATTTCTCCTTGACTGGTTTTCGAAAGCCAGAAGATGCTGTGGGGCTATAGCAGGGCAGCAAGGACCGTGGGAAGCCGGTGGCCCAGGCTCCCTCCTGCCAGGGACGGCGGTCGACACGCTTCCTCGGGCCTCGGGTTTTGCAGCGGCGGGGTGAGGAGCTAGAACTAGATGGTCTTTCATATGCCTTTCGTCTTCCACTTTCTCCCATCTTTGTGAGCTGGGAAAGATTTACGCAGAACCTCATCTTGATTTTATTACTGTTAGTTCATCTTCTCGTGACACGGCCAGCGGCGGCCTGAGCGCGGGGAAGTAAGTGGCTCTCTCTCAGGGATGATTTAAGAGGTGCTGAAAGCCCAGAGTAGCCTCCCTCTCCGTTCTGCTACAGCAAGGGCCTGAGGCTCCCTTGCCCCGAGCCAGACCTGGGATCCAAGCATTGTTTGTAGAAGGCCTCGGTCAAATGGCAAACACATGCCCATTGTTCCTCTGGGAGCCCATCAGCCTGGACTTGCCCTTGGATTCCCTAGGAATGCGAGCAGGAATGGCCAGGAAAAGGTCTGAGGCCCAGGGCGTCCCAGCGGGGACCCGGCCTCGGCCTCCTGAGCACGGGGAGGTGGCTTGTCAGCCGCAGGCATCAGCCTAGGCTTGGCTTCATTTTGACTCCCCTGATGGTTTCCCCCTCCTCAGGGGGCCCTGCGGGGAAGGAGGAGGTTCTCTGACCGTGTTCCGGTGTCCCAGGGGCTCCCTCCTCTATGCCAGGAAAGCAGGACTTCAGGCCCCTGGCGGAGGAGTTTCTAAGAGGAGGCCTCAGCTCTGTCTTCCACCACGTAGGCTGTCCTGACGAAAAGATGAGGCCGAGTAGGCCACCCTGGAGAAAATGGCCCGAATCTGTGGTGGGGCAGCCCGGAACCAGAGGCCCCTTCCATAGTGGGGACTCACGACCGCTCCCAGAGCTGGTCATGAGAACTGGTGTCCCCCTTCACTGGGCCGGCTGCCTCAGGAGCTGCCTCACGCACCCACCACCAAAAAATAAGGCTGGGGTGTCAGGCTGTGTGGCAAGCCTCCTTTTGTTCGCTTCCGTTAACTCATAAACATGGAAAAAGGGTAACCAGAAGGATAACTTCCTAGCATTCCTTGGGGGGGGGGTTATTTATCAATATGGCAGCCGTACGCGCTTTAGAGATAAATGAACCATCGGATGGCACCCTGAGGTATTATTCCACGACACAGAGTTTTAAACACCGATTCCCTCTGCGCTCCGTTGGAACGGGTGTAGAACATTGTATGTTAAGAACCAGGCTTCCCGCCGACTTTCTTAGACGGCTGGGCTGATCAAGGCTTTATCTCATGGCCGGGTGAGGACTAGGGCGTGTTCCGGTGACGTATGAGTGTGTAGATACCAAGTAGTAATGAAAACGCAACCGAAGCAAAACACATCCTGAGTGGTAGCGCGAAACCTTCTGAAAAGAAACCATCTGAGGAGCCTAACAGAAACAGGTGTGTTTTGTATTTGCCGGGGATAAACAGGAAAGGAACAGGCACACGTGCGGAACCGCAAATATCCCATCGCCACCACCCGGCACCCGTCTCCTTAGTCTCCAGGGAAAGTCACCCCGTAACGCAGTGTAGGACCCAAGAATCCCAGTTTTTCCCAGGGGGTTGCTCATAATCCAGCAGAGATTTCTGGATGTGTTGCAAGGGCCCCATTAAAACCCCCAAGTTTAACTTGCCTTGGCCGTCTCCCCCTCCTCACTACTGTGTATTTCTTTTGTGGGAGAGTGTGAGTCCTGGGTCTGTCACCAAGAGCCCTGCGGTTATGGCCAAAGCACTTAGCCTATCGGGGCCTCCGTGTCCTAAAGGGCAAAATTAGAATAACAGACCCACGTGATTTACTGAACCTGCGGCGGGCGTGGGGGGGGTGTGGGGAACCAGACGGTGGCCGTCACTTCTGGTAGCAGAAATACCATACTCTCCTTCCCTGGAACTCCGCGGTCCGGGCCACCTTATCTTTCTATCAGCCCACCCCCGTGCAGGTGTCCAAATAGGAAATTCTGCTCTAAACGGTCCTACCAGCACACCGGCACCAACTTGCTCCCCTGTTCTCTCGCCTCTCTCCCAGCCCCCTTTGAGACCCTCATTGTCCTCTTTACGATGAGGACTACTGCGCTTTTATCTGTGCCAAACTTCAAGAGCACAATCATCGCTAAATCGAGAAGAAAAGCGGGGGGGGGGGGGGGGGGGGAAGCGGAGGGAGCGGCCCTTGGGGCTGGGCCTTGACACAAGGGCAGGGCTTTCCGGGGCGCAGGCGGGAAGGGGAGCAGAAAGCAGAAAGCGGCGCTGCGGGGGGCCCTCCAGGACACCCCTGCGGTGGGGGTGGGGGTGCGGGGAAGCTTTTGCCTCTCTATTCTTGACTGAGGGCCTGAAACCACACTCGGCCCAAATCTGGGGAAACGAGGGGCCACCGGCTACCCTGGGGAGGAGAAGGGGTGGGAGGAGGTGGGGAAAGGAGGCGGGAGGTGAGAGGAAGTGGGGGATGGGCGGAGGGGGAGGGGGTGCAAGAGGGGGCTAGGAGGAGATGGGAGAGAGGATGTGGGAGAGGAGAAGGGAGGTGTCAGGGAAGAGGAGCTGGGAGAGGGTGAAAAGGGGGGAGGGGGGAGAGGAAGTGAGGGAAGGAGGTGGTAGGCGTGGGGGGGGGCTGGAAGAAGAGGACAGGGAGGTAGGAAGAGAGGTAGGGACACAGGTGGAGGAAGGGGGGTTTGGACAAGGTGGGGGGGGAGTAAAGGAAGTAGGGAGAAGTGAGAGGGAAGGAGGGAAGAGGAGGTGGGGAGTGGCAGAGGTGGAGGAAGGAAGACATGAGGGTAGGAGGAGATGAGAGGAAGGAAAGGAGGTGGGGGGGAAGTGGGAGAGGAAGAAGCGAGGGAAGGAGGTGAGAGGCGGGCGGGCGGGGGAGGGGCCGGAGTGGGGGCGGGGTGGTAGAAGGAAGGAATGGGATCGGGAAGAGGTGGGGAGGGAGAGAAGGGGGGTGCGAGAGGGAGAAGCGAGGGGAAGAAGAGGGGAGACGCCGAGGGGGTTAGAAGTGGAGGAAGGAGGGGGGAGAGGGGGCAGGGCGGGAGGAAGCAGGGATGAGGAAGTAAGAGGAGGGGGCGGGGCGGAGGCGGTGGAAGGAGGAAGGGGGCAGCCGGCGAGGGCGCAGAGCCCGCCCGGCCACGGGAGGACGGGGCGCGGACTGGAAGCGCCGCTCGCGGGAGCGGAGACGCTCGGGCAAGTCCGGGCGGGCCGCGCAAGTTGTCTAGTTTCTCTCAAGCCCAGGGCCGGCCGGCGGCTCGGGTTGGCCCCGCGGGGCCCTCCCGCGACGGCGAAACCCCCCAGCCCGAAGCGGCCCGCCGGCCCCGCCCAGCCCGGGCAGCCCCCGGCGGCAGGGGTGTGTCGGGGCGGGCGGCCGCGCGGCTCCGGGAACTCGGCTCCGTCAGACTTCCGGGACAGAGGAGGCTTTTCTGCTCAAAAGCCACCAGACTCCTCCGATGCGCTTTGCTTTTACGGTGGAAAACTCCGATAACCATTTCAAAAGGCACACACAGCCCTGAAAATAAGTGAAATTAGAACCTGCCGACTTCACTTCCTGGAGGCTTTTTGTTGGGGCTTGAAACTAGGAATCTGTGCGGGTCATCCTCGTAAGTGCCTTTTTTATCCGTTCACACCGATGCTCGGGCGTCTACACTACGTTTAACATCGTTAGCCTGGTGGCGTTTTGACAGTGTATTAACGCGATTTAATGATGGTTTCTGCCTTGGTCGGTTAACGTGGCCTCAACTCGGTCACCTGAAATAAATGCATACGCGTTGCAAAAAGAAAGGCGCCGAGGGAGAGTTCTCTTTTTAACCCTGCTGTGAAATAGATAAGAAAATATCCCCTAGGGCGATGCCCATATTGGGAAGAGTCGAGTATTAGGTAGACCTTGGAAATAAATGTTAGAAACAACAAAAACATTGGCTTGTTCATAGCCATTTGTAAATTAACGTTATAAAATCATTAAATAATACTAGGGATGAAAAAAGCTCGTTTCTTGTGAGTTGCTGTTTTAGAACCTGAATCCTATGTAGTGCAATCACTCATTAGCTTTGAAACAGCAGCTTCAATGGTTCTGTACCGACAAGTTCAACTTAGGAAATCTCCAAATGCGGTTACTACAAAGCGGATGCGGTATGGGGTGCTTCCTAAAACGGAAGGTTCTTCCCCCCCCCCCCCCCCCAGAGGCCTTACTCCATTTTCCTTTAAAATGAGCTGAAAAGCCAGGGAATCCTAAATTTTCAATTGGCTAACGCCAGTTGACCATCACTGGCAAACTGGAATGATAAGGTTAATCATCCCTAGTTGATAAGTTAATTGGTCCAATTCAGTTTACAGAAATTTGGCCGTCAGGCCACATGTGACACACGGTATAAAATCTAAAGACCCGTGCGGTGTGGCTTTTATCAAATCAAACCAGCAGTACTGATAGGATATAGCTTCTTATAAGCATAATGCGGAGACACGTGCCTCTGATCGAAACCATTTTACACGGAACAATATTCCACTGACTCTGTGAAGCTTAACTCCCTGGGATTTGTATACTCCAGACCTCAGATTGCAGGCTGGAGCTCCATAGGCCACCATGTTTTCCAGACCTGTGTGTTCGGTTTTCCAGGTGTGTTTTAAACCTTTGAATTAGTTATCTATATTTTAAAACCAGGATATTCCCACTTGCAAAGCTGGACTTTTGGCTTTTCTTGGAGATATGAGACCCGGCCACAGGGGAGGGACTTGTTGGCTGGAGCCCAGCAGTCTGTAAGTTATCCACTCCTCCCCACCCCACCTTCATTCGTCAGGTACTTGTCTGCCCTGTGCACTTGAGTGTTCTAGTTCTGCCCCAGACAGGCCACTTTACCCAGTGCTTGCCTTTTTATTAGGATGATTCAAGTCATAGGTGATTTAGGCATGCTAGGTCTATACTTAATGCGTGTGTAATTAAAACCGCAAATCTTGATTTTCAGAAACTGATCTTGACAGATTCAACCAATCAGTAACTGACTCTATGCACATTTCTTGAAGACAGGCACTACAGAATGTCCCGGTTCTCTCTATTCTGCCTTTCCAAAAGATGCAGCAAGACGTAGGGGAGCAGGTGATCTCCGGAATTAAACGTGGTTTGGATTCCCGCTAGGTACTTGTGCAATGTTAGGCAAGTTAGTTACTGGCCTTGAACTTGTGTCTTTATTTTTTTTATTAAAAAAAAAAATTTTTTTTTTTAATGTTTTTATTTACCTTTGAGACAGAGCAGAGCAGGGGAGGGGCAGAGAGAGAGGGAGACATAGAATCTGAAGCAGGCTCCAAGCTGTCAGCACGGAGCCGGGTGCGGGGCTTGAACTCACAGACTGTGAGATCATGCCCTGAGCCGAAGTTGGACGCTCAACCGACTGAGCCACCCAGGCGCCCCCGAACTTGTGTCTTTAAAAGTAGATGTAGTAAAACTACCACCTTGGATTGTTGAATATTACATTGTTCTATGTGATAACATCTTTAAAAAAATTTTTTTTAAGTTTTGTATTTTGAAAGAGAAACAGAGAGAGAGGGCAGAGGAGGGGCAGAGAGAGAGAGGAAGAGAGAGAATCCCAAGCAGGCTCTGCGCCCTCAGCATGGAGCCCAATGCAGGGCTCAGATTCACCAACCACGAGATCATGACCTGAACCGAAACCAGGAGCTGGACACTTAACCAACGGAGCCACCCAGCCACCCCTATATATGACAGCATGTTGAACAGTACCTGGTCCACGGTAACCACCCAGATTAGTTTTCCTTGCCCTTGGGATTTCAGTTACTAATGTGGGTCCTTGAGAGAAATTCTAATTAGATCGTTTTACTTGCCTACAAAATCCTACTTTAGTAGAATCCAAACTTTGACATGCAGGAGACTTACCTGGGTACTTGGTTAAAATCTTGCTGGTTTCTGGGTCCCCCTCCCCACCCCCCTCAGGATTTTGATTCCGGAAGTCTCAAATGGCACCCCAGGGCTTCACATTTTGGTATTGGATTCTGGGACTAGAGGTCTTCTGAAACTTCATTCTGACAGTCTGAGATGCAGCCTGACTCTGGTCATTCAAGTGAATGAGGAGGAGAACAGGAGGGAACAATGGGCCGATTCCCTGGCTGGTGCTGGCCAGCATGCTGACCCTGCATCTAGATCCCGTGCCCTCCTTGGGTCCTGATTGCCTGCTCATCAATTCACAGACATTTAATGAGCACTTACTAGAAGTTCACTGAGCCGGCATTAGGTATATGAAGGTAGCTGCAGTGGTTTCTGTGCAGGGATCTCAGGGAACTGAATGCCAAGCCCCGGGCCTGACACAGGTGTCAGTTTCAGTGTTTCCTACCGATGCCATTCTTTCCAGGGACGCCCTTGAGCCCATCACCAGCCCGTCCTCCAGCCCAGCACTGTGCATTCTCACGTCTCCTCGCCGGGCTTCCTATCCGTTACTTCTGCCTTATAGGTGGGTACTTAACCTAGCACTGCTTAGGCGCTCTTTAGATATTTGGAGGATTTAATTTCCTTTGGCAAATGTATCTTCTGTAACTTGGTCCATGTTCACGGGGTCATCACATAGTTGAGCCGGGAACTGTCCCAGAAGCTGAGGAGGCGACAGTGCACAAAATTTAAAAATCCCTGCCTACGTGGGGAAGAGAGGCCATACGAACAACCTGTTTGGACTTCTGTATTTGATTGCTGTCCGTACCCTGAAATGTGCTGCAGGCTTGTTTGTTCTAGCTCCTACCTTAGTTCCCTGCCAGGTGGACTTCTTTCCCAACCCTGGTCTACACCAGCCCTGTCCTGGGGCAATTCTCTGTGTGGCGGAGAGCTCTCGGTTATCCAAGCGGTTATCCAAGCGTCTGCAGCTCCTCTAGGCTCTAACCTCTAGGCTCTAACCACGATCAGTCATTCATTTCCAAATGCCAGAAGTTTCTACACTTTTTGAGAGAGAGAGAGAGAGAGAGAGCGCGCGCGAGCGCAAGTGGGGAGGGCCAGAGAGAGACAGAGGATCCGAAGGGGGCTCTGCGCTGACCACAGAGAACCTGATTCATCGCTCGAATTCAAAACTGAGATCATGAGCAATCAGTTAATTTTTTTTTAAATGCAGCTTGTATATCCTCTCTCTCAGAATATTAAGGGAAGACTTGATAAAGCCAAGTGATTCCGCGGTCTCTCATTTGTTTTGTTCTTTTGCAATAGTGCTTTTCTTTTGAAGTGTCTCCGCTATTACACCAAATATAAAAATAACTCTGCTTTGCATGCATATTCCATAACTTATTTTGAGCAGAACTTTTAATAATTTATCAGTAAAAGATAATCTTACCTTTATTATTTTTTTAATTTAAAAAAATTTTTTTATGTTTATTTTTGAGAGAGAGGGAGCAGGGGAGGGGCAGAGAGAGAGGGGGACAGAGGATCCAAAGTGGGCTCTGTGTTGATAGCAGACAGCCGGATGTGGGGCTCGAACTCATCAACTGTGAGATCATGACCTGAGCCAAAGTCAGACGCTTAACCAACCGAGCCACCCAGGCACCCCAAGATCATCTTACCTTTAAATGTGTGATTTGGGGGTACCGCATATGTTTTGCTGCAATCTTGAGCTCCTTGTATTTTTAAATCCAAGTCCGGTTTTATTCATAAAAATGAGAGGGGATTTCAGTTTTCCAAATACTCTACAAAGTGAGTTGCATCGGAAAATTCAGGTTAAAGAAGTCTAACTTTAATTTTTTTTATTAAAAAAGTATTTTGAGAGACAGAGTATTTTTTTATTAAAAAAGTATTTTGAGAGACAGAGCACGAGCAGAGGAGAGGCGGAGAAAAGAGGGAGACACAGAATTGGAAGCAGGTCCCAGGCCCCGAGCTGTCAGCACAGAGCCCGCCGCGGTGCTCGAACCCACAATCCTTGAGGTTATGACCTGAGCTGAAGTCAGACACTTAACTGACTGAGCCACCCCGTGCCCCCAAAAGTGTAATTTTAACTACTTCTCTAAAGAGTCAACTTTTTGTGAAAATGCCCCTCAAATATCTTATTTCTATCTTTTCACGTGGGTATATTTGTATATTTGACCTCTGTCTGTTCTTGTCTTTGACTCTTTGCATGTCTTTTATCATCTTCCAAGTCTGTATGATTTCCTGTTGAGAAATATGTGAACTGGGTTAATGGAAATTCTTTGAGAAACACATTCAAACACAAGGATTTCACTTTTCTGCTGTGAAGTATGAGATAAGCAATTTATTATTTTATTTTATTTTATTTTTTAATTTTTTTTTTAACGTTTATTTATTTTTGAGACAGAGAGTGACAGAGCATGAATAGGGGAGGGGCAGAGAGAGAGGGAGACACAGAATCTGAAACAGGCTCCAGGCTCTGAGCTGTCAGCACAGAGCCTGACGCAGGGCTCGAACTCACGGACCGTGAGATCATGACCTGAGCCGAAGTCGGACGCTTAACCGACCAAGCCACCCAGGCGCCCCTATTTTATTTTATTTTTTAATGGTTATTTATTTTTGAGAGAGAGAGAGAGAGAGAGTACGCAAACCGGAGGCAGAGAGAGGGGATCCAAAACGGGCTCTGCACTGACAGCCGTGAGCCCAGCGTGGGGCTTGAACTCGCAAACTGTGACATCATGACCTGAGCTGAAGTCAGACACGCAACCCGACTGAGCCACCCAGGGGCCCCCCCAAGATAAGCAATTTAATGTGCACATAGTATTAGTCTTTAGTAATACACAGTGTTAAAACGCCACGAATCCCCGATGGTCACTCTAAAAAGCAGCCAGGTTGCTGTGCTTAGCACAAGTTCAGACTGCTACATTAGAACTTAATTTGAGAGTCTGCGCGTATGCACCATGGAAAGCGGCCAGCACTGGATGGAACCACCCGTCAGAGCAGTTGGGGTTGGAAAAAAACCCCAAGATCTAGCTGCTCTGATATAATGAGAATGCAGACGTCATGATATTGACACAGTGACACGTTCCCACCACAACCCAAGGTTTACTTCGAGAACCTGAAAGAGATAATGCGCTGCATTCTTTTCTCTTCGTACCCCCCACCCCACCACTGCCCAGGGGTGACGGTTAAGAGGGGGTGTGGGGTAAGGGTGAAAAATCTGAACCTGGGTCTGGATGGCCACAATAACAACCGTGAGAAATCCACTTTTGTTGTACCTGGTGTTTCCCCTCACTGAACTGACATTTAGTGATTGGAATACCTGAACGCACACCAAAACTTGGGTGTCTTATTTTAGGCTAAAATCGGGGCTCAGGTGGCCTTGGGAAAGGGAACCAGACAGATGCAAACTTTACAGGCAAAAAAAGAAATAGTGTCTCCAACTCGAGGTTTGGCCCAGCTGCTCTGAAGGCTGTTTCTGTTTTTTGTTTTTTGTTTTTTAAATCCTGCCTCGGCTTTCGTTCTCTTTAATGACATTTTCATGCTCTCCCCCACCCCACCCCCAGTACCTCTCCAGTTAAATCTTTACCAGGCACGCTGGGACTCCTGCCCTTCCCTTCAGTAATTAGTGATAAGATTTCTCCTGTAGTACAGATACATACAGATTTGTTCCCTCTCCTGCTTTTATGATACTATTTTAGAAATGGAGCTGCCGTTAAAGGTTGTGTTTGAACACATCTTTGGAACAAGAACTTTAATTAAGGGATCAAAAGGCTTAAGCTCATGCTTTTTAATAACTGAAGCGAGTATCTATAATTTTTCCTATCTAAAATCTATGGAAATTCTTATCAGCCTAGCTTCTTTTACTTCCAACTTGTAATGAAACTTTTCCTTCAAGCTCCCTTTTTTATGCCCAGTAGGACCAACTCTTGTGATTATCATCAGCTAGAGGAAATCCATACGTCTCCCCGGGTAACATGAAGTCGCCATGTTGCCAAGGACCCTAGGGATTTTCTTCTGTGGTCATGGTCACAGCCAAAGTCTTCTTGAAGGACACATTTTCATTTCATTGCCATATTTGGTGGCTAAGAACCTTCTGGTTACGTTGCTAAACTTTTAGAATTTAGTTTGCTCGATTCAATGGCCGAAGAAACCCACCGATGACTGTATGTACTCATACATATGAAATAAATGACACGTGCCAGCCCCCGGAAGATGAGCCATTCCTCCTGCTAATCTGGGGAGATGTGTGTGAGTTGTCTTGCTTTTTGTTTGGGAGGGCGAGGGCTGCTGGTGTGGGTAGATTTCCAAACCACCGCAGAGAACCTGATGGGGGGAAACTCACAGCAGGCTCAGGGAGCAGTCCTACGTTGGGGGGGGCGGAGAGCTAGAAAAAGATTGGAGAGTTACAGGAACTGGAATTGTTTACCATGCAAAGCAGGGACAGGAGAATTGTCGTGTCCTACCACAAGTGCAAATTCAGAGAAAACAGGGATTTCGACCCCAGTGGAACGTAAAAGGGCAGACTTTAAATTTAGAACCAATAATCGCCATGAGTTGATTAATGACATGAACCAGCCTAAAGTTGGTATCCCAAACTTCTGGCGTGTGGCTTTTGTGTTCTCTTAGCTCTGTAACACTTTGTCTGGAATACAAGCATCTAGGTAAAGGTAGATTTCCAGATCCTTGGAAAGTCAGCTTTCGCCCACACATAAGAAAAACTGTAAAATGTCAAGTGGGCTCAGGTGTGGGTCTTGCCCCTCAGGGTGTTTTGCTCACAGTGTCACTGTTGGAATGGGGTTGGGGGGTCTGTCATGAGGGTGCAAGCACACTCCGTGAAATCACCTTCAAAAGCTTGAGACAGCTTTTTTAAAAAAATGTTTATTTGTTTATTTTGACACACAGAGAGAATGGGGAGGGGCAGAAAGCGAAGGAGAGAGAGAATCCCAAGTGCACTCCACGCTTAGCTCATAGCCCCACATGGGGCCCCATCTCACGTCCGTGAGCTCACGACCTGAGCTGAAATCAAGAGTCAGACACTTAACCGACTGAGCCCCCCCAGTGTCCCGAGACCTCTTTCAAATGGACTTTTCTAGCTTAATAATAACCAACTGTAGATTTGTCATGAGAGAACCATTCTACCAACTTTATTGAATATATTTTTATTTTCACTTTGTTGACTTGGAGTAGTGAGTAAAAACGAAATGATTTCCCTCCCTTAAGCTAGATGTTGACCATTTAGAAACACAGCCTAAGAGACTTCCAAAAACGAGTAAATATCTCCTGCTGTTTGAATGGCCAGCCTTCAGACTGATTAAGAAAGTGCTCAGGCAGGTATTCTGAGTCACTGTGTGATTCCAGACATGCCCACTGACCTCTCTCCAGGCGTAAGTGAAGTTAATGTTTTTCCTCTCACCAGCTCACAGTGGTGCTTGGGGGACGGGAAAAATGAATGTGGCAAAGTCCAGTGCAGAGTTTTTAAATGCCGTAGGAAAAATCAGGTAAAAAAAAAAACAAAAAAACAAAAAACAAAAAACAAACCAAACAAACCACTTCTTTTTGGTGAAATGTAGCCTGCTGGGTGAAAGACACAGGGCATACAGTCTTCTTGGCTCCCGGACAAAAGTATCCATCCTTCTCTAACTCCAAACGAAAGGTAGAGAAACACCACGGAAGGTTTTAAGAAAGGAAGCGGAGTGTTCTGTAGACCTATGAGGCGAGTCCTGTTCTTTTCTCATGTCTCCGGGACAGAAAATGTGGTCAATATCAAGATGTTTCATTGCTGATACTTACATAGAGAGACCTCAGCGCTCACATCTCAAAACACATGTCTTCGGATGCCAATTTCACTGCTGAAAGTGAGCAGAACTGAGCTGTCCTAAAGGGGGGTTAGTGGTGTCATTGTGGGCGTTGGGAGGGTGCCCAGGCTGTGTCTTTCGTCCGTTCTCAACTGTTGCTTCTTAAGACACACACATTCGTGCCCCAGCGTGGTGTCCAGCCCGTGCTGACACACACATACTCTGCTGGAACGCCCTTCCCTACTAGCGGGCCACGGGCACGTCGTTTTACGACACAGCGTTGTCTGAATGGCCATCTTTCGAGCAGCACGCGCTCTGAAGCATCCTTCGCCACTTCATGGGGAAATGTAATCAGAAGTCAGGCTGGCTGGGCGTCTAACGAGAGAGAAGCAAGGGCTTCATTAAAGACGAGTTGTTTAAAATGTCAGCAAGCGGGGGGCACCCGGGTGGCTCGGTGGGTGGAGCATCTGACCTCTGCCCAGGTCATGATCTCGAGGTTCGTGAGTTCAAGCCGCACGTCAGGCTCGCTGCTGTCAGCTGTAGGCGCAGGGCCTGCTTTGGACCCTCTGTCCCCCTCTCTCTGCCTGTCCCCCCCCCCCCCCCCGGTTGCACTGTCCCAAAGATAGATAGATAGATAAATAAATAAATAAATAAAATGTCAACCAGGAAACAAGCGTTCGGTTTTTTTCTTCATGGGAACGCCATGCTGCGTGCAACCCCACCAAGGCAAGAAACCTGGAAATAAGTTACCGTGAAATGGATGGAAAAGTCTGAGAGTGTTTGGTTTTCTCTTTGGCTGGTTGGTTGGTTTTTTGGTCTCACCAAAAGTAGCCACCAGCCCATCAGGTTTGGGAGACACAATTTCAGAAAGCACAAATGCCTGCCCCCACGTGAAGCTGCTTTTCCATACCCATGGAACATTTGGAGAACCGAAAATGTAATTTGCTTGTTTGTTCTTTCTTTTTTTTAATCACTTGCATTTCTTTTTTTTATAATTTTTTTTTTTTAATTTTAGAGAGATGGTGGGGGGAGAGAGGGGCAGAGGGAGAGAGAGAGAGGGTGGGGGAGGGGCAGAGGGAGAGAGAGCGAGTGGGTGGGGGAGAGGGAGAGAGAGAGAAAATCCAAAGTAGGCTCCACGTGTAGCTTGGAGCCCGATGTGGGGCTCGATCCCATGACCTCGGGATCATGACCCAAGCCGAAATTAAGAGTTGGACGCTCAACCAACTGAGCCACCCGGGCACCCCAATTTGTTTATTTTTTTGTTAATTTGTCCAACGAACTTTATCGAGCACCTACACTGTACCAAGCAGTTAGTGCTGGAGATACAAGCATAAAGGAGACCCAAATACTGCCTCGAGGAGGCTCCAGGCCCATACTCCATTGTGGGTTCTGCATGTGTGGTTTAAGCTAATTTCCCCAACTGGACTATGCACACTGAACATCAGAATCAGAGACAAGTGATTTCTTCCACTCACCGATAGCTTAGTTTTCACTAAAAATGCTGTGTCTAAAGAAAGACATTCCCGTGACCTATTTCAAAGACTTCATTTAAAAACACACTGGGAAAACACCGGTACAATAGTGGTCTTTTTGATTCTAAAGTGAGGTGACGTTACTGGGCACCCATAGAGCCTGAATAGCTACAACAGCGGATCAGAAAAGGTGAGGTTGAAGGGACACTTGTTGGGCCCCCTTTGGTTCAATGATCTTGAATCCTAATCCCTCTTCTCCATATCGGAGAGGCTTACAAGGCCGTCACCCCCAAGAGGCCAAGGAGGCAAGTCCAGCAGTAATGGCTTCACACGGACTGAGTGCCATCAGATAGACGTGTTTTTTCAGAGGGGGAGAAATGCCTTACAAATCATGAGATCGACCAGACCCTACCTATGGAGGGGTAGGCAGAAGTGGAGCATTGGCCTGGGCGGCTCAGTCGGTTGAGCGTCCGACTTTGGCTCAGGTCATGATCTCACAGTTGGTGAGTTTGAGCCCGGCATGGGGCTCCCTGCTGTTAGCTTGGAGCCCCTTTGGATCCTTTGTCTCCCTCTCTCTCTCTCTCCCCTCCCCGGCTTGCACTCTCTCTCTCTCTCTCTCTCTCTCTCAAAAATAAATAAACATTAAAAAAAAAAAAAGTCCAGTGTTGGCCTGACCCCTCTGATACTGACCGGCCAGTCACCTTACCTCTTTGGGCCCCAGGTTCCTCACTTGAGACACGAGGTCATTTTGCCAGATGACGTCTGAAGGCCCTTCTGATTCTAACGTGTTATTCTGTGATGAAGGCACCACTAGGTAGCATGTGGGCCAGGGTGGCGTCAGTGCTCCGAATAGAATAATTGTAGTGCGACTTCTGGGTTAATAATGTACCGAAAGAAATGAGCTGTTTCACACCTCTGCTCCGTGTTCTCCTTTCCAACTCTCAGCAGGAAAACAAACGGCAAACAGCAATGCCGTAATTCACAAGCAAAGATTATTTTTGGCAATTGGAAAAGTGAGGCACTTCTGTGTTTACACACACCCATTATAGACATAAATATGAGTATACATTTGTAAATGTGTCCATACGTGTTACCAGTTGTCATTAATCGTGAATATCCCAAATCATAAAAATTATAATAGCTAATATTTATTGAGCACATATTATGTGCCAAGCACCGGTAAAGGCTTTGTGTACCTTATCGGTAACTTCTTTTTTTTTTATTGGTAACTTCTTTTAATTAATTTATTCTGTTTCCATCTTTTTTTTTTTTTAAAGGATTAAAATTTTTTTTTTAATGTTTATTGATTTGAGAGAGAGAGAAAGTGAGAGAGCTCACACGTGCCAGCTTGGTAGGGTCAGAGCGAGAAAGAGAGAATCCCAAGCAGGCTCCAGGCTGTCAGCACCAGAGCCCGATGTGGGGCTCGATCTCAGGAACCTGAGATCATGACCAGAGAGGAAACCAAGAGTCGGATGCGTAACTGACTGAGCCCCCCCGTCACCCCTCTTCTATTTCCATCTTAACGCCCACAATTGACTTCCCCAAATAGGGAAATTTATAAAGTTGATTGCAAACGTTTTGTCTGGTAGGCATAGCCGTTAGAGTGTGGGAAACAATATTTCAAAAAAAGCGCCCTCCATTTTTCTGATCTTTGCTTCAAGGCCTCTCTAGAAATGCATGCATTTGACCATGTTCACGTGTAACGGTACGGACTTTGCCTCTAAAACGCTCTCTTCTTTGGGACAGAGAGGGAAGCTCTCGGGAGGTTCTGGAGGGTGGGAGACCTTGCCCTCTCCGGTGAGATCAGAAAAGAATGTCCACAAGGCTCAAGGAAAATGTTTCTGGCAATGAGCGTTGTGTTTGGTAAGTTACTATGATATTTGGATCACATGTCCTGGAAACAGTTGTAGAATACATTTTCACATAACTGAGACAATTCAGGTGTGCTGCTTTCTGTCTGGACCCTGCCAAACTCCACACGAGTACTGAAATGTCACGGGATCGCTAATTCCCACATGCTTTGCTCGTGCGGCACTCCCAAGCAGTTACGGAACATTAAGTAGCAGAAGGGACGTGGCTCATCTTACGATGATTAGCATTCTACGTGTTTCCCCAAAATGTACAAATATAAAATATGCTGGGTTCTCCTCATATGCTCGCATATGGAAAACGAATAAAAACTGTTTACGTTGGCTTCAACACATGTCATTTTCTTGCTTAGTGGGTTTTGATACTCTTCAGCTTCTCAAGATACCAGGATCCGTATTTACTACAATAGTGAATTTCATGCTCCCAGCCTCCCTCCTCTCTTTTCTTTTTTTTTAATGACTCCATTGTTAAATAAATGGATAATGTCAGCTTTCCCAATAGCACCAATAGTGTTTGTTGCTGTTTCATAAGTAATTTAGGAAAAGCAACTGAAGCAGAGAGAAGCTAAATTTTTTATGACTGTATTCTCCTCCACCGGATATCACTATAATCTTCAATATTAACGCCTTCCTTACAAGTGTAAGGTTGGAAAATTGAAGTCGGTGGGTTAGATTGATAAATGCAACAATTGGGAAATGTTCTCAGGTGCCTAGCCGATTCTGCTTCGATCATTGAGTGAAAAGAGTGCTTCGCTTAGTGCGTGCATTATCTAAATATCTAATGTGTGTTTATGTACTCTTAATTGTTGTAATACCTTTTTTATCTTTTTTTTTTTTTAAGTTTACGTATTTATTTTGAGAAAGAGAGAGAGTCCAAGCGGGGGAGGGGCAGAGAGAGAGAGAGGGAGGGAGAGAGAGAATCCCAGGCAGGCTCTGACCTAACAGCTTGGTCCCACAAACTATGAGATCGTGACCCGAGCCGAAACCAAGAGTCAGACGTTTAACCGACTGAGCCACCCAGCTGCCCCTGGAATACCTTCTTAAAATTATTCCCTCTTAGGGGCAACCGGGGGGCTCCGTTGGCTAAGCCACCGACTTCGGCTCAGGTCGTGATCTCACGGCTCGTGAGTTCAAGCCCCGTTTCGGGCTCCGTGCTGACAGCTCGGGGCCTGGAGCCTGCTTCGGATTCTGTGTCTCCCTTTCTCTCTTCCCCTTCCTTGCTCCTACTCTCTCTCTCTCTCTCTCAAAAACAAACATAAAAAAATAAAAATAAAATCAACTATGTCCTCCTTACGACCCCTAGCTCTCTCCAAAGGCTAAGCGTCTCTTGTAGTCCTGAGCTAATCTGTGTTTCAGCCCCCTCTCTGCACGGCTTATCCAGAGCCCCAGCCTTACCAGTTGCCCCCAAGTTTCCATCTCCCCCTGCTTGCGTCCTCCCGCTGTGGGCTCTCTTCCTTTTGCATTTGAGGGTATGTTGGTTGCACGCTTCACTTTGGGGCATATCTGTGTTTAGGGCATAGAGTCCGAGCAAGCACTCCGTGAGTGGAGGAAGGTGCACACGAACGAATGTTGTGATGGCAGAGGCAACGCGGGTGGTAAAGTGGTATTTGCTCCTCAGTTTGGGGCGATCTAATAATATTTTCCCCAGCACACATTAAAGAAAATGCTATACTGAAGCAAATGAGCGTATCTAAAGTTTACGTAGAGTGCAGTAGGAATTCGTTTTTATTTATTTAAAAAAACATTTTTTTTTTTTTTTGCATTCATTTTTGAGAGACGGCGTGAGCAGGGGAGGGGCAGAGAGAGAGAGACACAGAATCCGAAGCGAGCTCCAGGCTCCGAGCTGTCGGCACAGAGCCCGGCGCAGGGCTCGAACCCACGAACCTTGAGATCATGACCTGAGCCGAAGTCGGATGTTTAACATGACTGAGCCGCCCAGGCACCCCCCCTACTCCAATTAAAGCAACTTCCAGAAACAGTTCGTCTTCAAAAGTGCATTATCTAGGCAAAGGATTCTTTATTAATAACCTGCATCGGGGTTTGACAAACTATCCACGGGCCAAATCCAGCCCACCTCTGGTTTTCGCAACCAAGATTGTCTTGGAACGCAACCTCACCCGTTTGTTTCCGTGTGGTCCACGGCTGCTTCCCGCCACAATGGCAGAGTTGAGTCATTGTGACAAAGACCCCGTGACCCACAAGATCAAAAATGGCCCCCTTCACAGAGAAAGTTTGCTAATCCTTCACCTACGTGATCTAAGGATATAGTAATTTGTCTGGAAGTGCTATTGACTTGGAAATATAATACGGTCGGATATTTTATTTTCTGAAATAAGGGAGGGATCCGGGCCCTCTCTGTGGCCCTCCCACCAGCTGTAGATGTAGGGCCTGAAATCTGGCCGACTGGCTAAGGGAGCGGTAACCTCTGGTTACTAAGTATAGTAACCAACTCACTCTGGTTTTTCGGGGACTTTCGTGACTTTAAAACTGAGTTCCACACGTTCTGGGAAATCAGTCCTGGGTAGACCAGTAGGGTTGGCCACCCTGACGTAGGGTGGGGTCTGGGGCAGACTGACTTGGGTTCAAATCCCATTTTTGTAACTTTACTCTGTGCAGCCTTGAGCAAGTTAATTCGTCTCTCTGAACCCCCATATACCCTATCTATGAATTGGGGTTGGGCTATTCTGAGGGGTCATCATAAGAATTAAAGGAGATTATGTACAGAGAGCGTAGCACCTAATAGGCACTTACTAAATACTCGTTCCATTCCTACACTTTTGACCACTATGAACTTTTGTTAATTCAGTCTTTAACTAAAATTCCTTTTCTTGTTTTTTTTTTAAATATTTTTTTTTTCCAACGTTTATTTATTTTTGGGACAGAGAGAGACAGAGCATGAACAGGGGAGGGGCAGAGAGAGAGGGAGACACAGAATCGGAAACAGGCTCCAGGCTCCGAGCCATCAGCCCAGAGCCTGACGCGGGGCTCGAACTCAGGGACCGCGAGATCGTGACCTGGCTGAAGTCGGACGCTTAACCGACTGCGCCACCCAGGCGCCCCATAAAATTCCTTTTCTCACAAAACTATCAGAAAGAAAAATTTAAGCTACTTTTCTTGTGGCCTCCATTTTTTTTTTTAATTTTTAAAAATATTTTATTTTATTTTTGAGAGAGAGAGAGTGTGAGAGCAGGGGAGGAGCAGAGAGAGAGACACAGAATCCAAAGCAGGCTCCAGGCTCCAAGCTGTCAACACAGAGCCCAACGCAGGGCTTGAACTCACAAACTGTGTTTTCATGACCCGAACCAAAGTCCGATGCTTAACCAACTGGGCCACCCAGGTGCCCTGTCCTCGATTTTCTGACGTTATTCCTGTGCCCCTTACAAGGAAATGCTCTAAAAACAAATAACTTGTTCTGCAGTGAGGGAAAAAGCCCATACTCAAAAAATTGCCTGATTTTGAGCTGTTTCATGTTTTAAAGTTTATATATTTTTGCGAGAGGGAGAATGCACGCACGAGCAGCGGAGCGGCAGAGAGAGAAGGAGAGAGAGAATCGCAAGCAGGCTCTGTGCTGACAGCGTGGAGCCCCACAAGGGGCTCAAACCCACAAACCGTTGAGATCGTGACCCCATGAGCCGAGAGCACGAGTCAGACGCCCAGCAGACTGAACCACCCAGGTGCCCCGTTTTATGTTTTCAATAGAAAACATTTGGAGACAAGTGGTTGTTGAATTTTGTTTTGTCCAACTATGGGTACATCCCAGAAAGGTTTGGTCTGCCTAGCTGGTTCAAGAGATCACAATGCTCCAGGTTCATGGCCAGATGCAGACAAAACTTCTGGGGTACGAGGCTCAGGGACTTTTTCTAATTGAGCATTTGGTGCCCGTAACGGAAAATGTTGACAGGATGTTGATTGAGGCTGTGAGTGCTCCCTTACTCATGATTCATCTGATGGAGCAGGATGGCCAACGCGCTAAGTGGACCGACACACTCATTAATTTTTTAAAGAGGTTAATAATACACAGACAACGGTGGACAAATCCACTAGCAACCCACGCGCCTTCAAAGGCCCCCAGGACAAGATCGAAAGGATGAGACAACATTAATCTCATTCCAACGACCAGCATTTTGACTTAACCTCCAGTTGGTTAGCAAGTGTGCAGGATAGAATTAAATAATGTGTACTCCTGTAGTGATTTATATTCTAAATTACGCTCGTAATCCTAGCTGGTCCCCCAACAAATCCAATCTTCTGTAGGCTGTGGCTACAGGAGTCTGAAAAATCGAATTTTTACTAAATGAATTGGTCAAATCAGTCCAGAGCTATCAGCATTTTTATTTAATACCCAGCTTCTTAGTAAATGTGTGGACTGGAATTCATTAATGAGAACTTCTGTGGTAACGTATTATCTAAAAGTTTCCCGACGCCCACTCCATCATAGCTGGTTTTCAGACAATTTAATTTACTTCAGGCTATGGCCATATAACTATAATGAATCAAACTTTTTCCTGAATTAATTGGTCAAATCAGTCAACACTTACGGATTCCGTGAAAAAGTAAGTGCGATTGAGTGGCCGACTTAAATGGCTAATGCAGCAAAATGAGTCACAGTATTAGCTCCTCAGACACGTTGCTTTAAGTGGATTTCAACTCTACCCCACCGTTTGCCTTTTTGATCAGGACAAGACCACAAAGCACTGGTTCCCAGCGCTGGCTGTACGTTAGAGTCACCTGAGGAGTTTCCAAAACTTCCAAAGCCCAGGCCACGCCCAAGATCTATTAAATCAGGATCTTGGGGGTGGGACACAGGCTTCGGTACCTTTGTAAGCAACCCAGGTGATTGGGAAGGACTGACGTCAAGTTCAAATAATTAGGAAGGAAGTCACTATACTATGTTTTGCCTTAAGGTGAAGCCCAAGCTGGAGAAGGGGAAAGGGTAGCAATTATTATAAGCTAATAATTTATCGTAACATTTGTTATTATTATTTTAAAGAGCGACAGCTAACGATTTATGAAGTTCTCACCAACTGCGAAGCACCGTGCCTGGCATTTTACACCGATTCTTTTACTAAATCCTCACGCACGCTAGTGAAACCTTAGGAAATCAGTACCCGTCTAATTTGTGCCCGTCTTACAAAGGGGGAAACCGAGGCACAGGAGATGAGATATTTGCCCAAGGATACCCAAGTACCAGGGAGCCCCGTGAGTGCCAGCACAAAGCCGTGTGACTGTGCTTGAATTGTTTTTCAAGACCAGTCACTTACAACTCTGTTTCTTTAGGTCTTGGGACTTCACTGTCTTCTCTCTTTGGGGCGTTGGGTTCTTTCACTTTTCTTTTGTTTCTGGATGCCAAGGCCTCTCCAAACAGTGCCCCAAAGCAATTTCTGGTGCCCCTGGGAGAGAGATAGGCCTGGCTCTATGGATATAATAGGCAGAGGAGTTAATATTCCACAGTAAGCTCGCCTTCTGTCTCAGGGGGGTTTCGGGCATACTTAAAACACTCCCAGGCAGCAGGAAGGAAGCCTGAAACAAAACACCCACCTGGAAGAAACAGACATATGTGCTAAAGTGTGTTTAAAATTTAATTGAAAAAGAGTAAGAATTCAATGGGGCTTCCCATTCGTGGCAAATCATGTCATTTCATAATAGCATTGGTGTTGACCTGTCAACCCGTACGGGTTTGTTCAAAGTTTTTTTTTGTTTTTTTTTTTTGAGGCAGGTGCCCTAAATAACGTGTATTAAATACCAGCTGAGCGCTTAACGTAGATGATAAACATCAGTGTGTTTTGTTTGCGTAATGAAAAACCAAACAAAAAGAAGAAAGAAAGATGAAAATACAGTATAATGTCACGGTCATTTGCAGCAGTTTCCTGTGACAATTACGAGGCGGGACACTCATTTCTGAATTATGTCTTTTTTCTCCTTTTCGCATAGAAGCTGAGCGAGGAGCAAAAACCGCCCTGAGCAGCTCCCCCAGGACCAAGGTCAGGGCAGAATCTGGGCCAATCTCAGTAGCTGTGTTTTTCCTTCAGCCCACTGACCTCAGGAGAGCGGGGTTTCTCCTTCCGAGGCCTCACTCACACCCAGCACGGCCCCCCTCCGGGCGCAGGGAGTGAGGGCCCTGTCCCGCACCCCAGCGGGCCACTGCCCAGATGAGGCTGGCCCCCCAGCACCCACCCGGGGTTCCTGCCACCTTGCCCAGGCACCTCGGCCTCAAAAGGGACTGGGACTCCCCTCCAGCACCAGGCAGGGCCTCAGAGGACACAGTCCGTGCCCTCGCGGAACGGTGGGTCTCACGGGGGTCCAACACCTGCCTCCCAGCTCAGCTGCCAGGCAGGCCTCTGTTTGGGGGCCGAGCTCACACTCGTGCAGATGCGCACGAACCTTGGAGAAGGGTAAAGCCCCTGGGTGTCAACCACGTTCTGCTTCCTCTTACCTCTCCCACTTTCCTTTGGGGAAATCTGACTGGGGCTGCGCATGACCGGGCCCATCTCGGCTCTGACTGTGTGTGGCAGACGAGGGGGTCTGTTTTCATTTCCTTTTATGCCTTTCTTTCTTTCTTTCTTTCTTTCTTTCTTTCTTTCTTTCTTTCTTTCTTTTTCTTTCTTTCTTTTCCTTCTTTCCGTCTTTCTTTCTCTCTCTCTTTTCTTTCTCTCTTTCTCTTTTTTCTTTCTTTTTCTTTATCTCTTTTTCTTTCTCTCTCTTTTTCTTTCTTTCTCTCTTTCTTTCTCTCTCTCTTTTTCTTTCTTTCTTATTTTTTAAAGTTTATTTATTTATTTTGAGAGAGAGAGACAGAAGGGGGAGGAGCAGAGAGAGCGGGAGAGAGAGAGAGAATTCCAAGCCGGTCCTGCCCTGTTGGTGCAGAGCCCGATGCAGGACTTAAACTCACGCACCGGGAGATCGTGACCCGAGCCGAAACCAAGAGCCAGACA
Organism: Lynx rufus; assembly: GCF_022079265.1. NCBI lineage: Eukaryota > Metazoa > Chordata > Mammalia > Carnivora > Felidae > Lynx > Lynx rufus. The sequence goes on from NW_025814823.1 coordinate 9,666,115, forward strand.
CTCACCCAACTGAGCCACCCAGGTGCCACCCCCACCGCTTCCTTCTTTAAAGACAGCTTGCCCATGGGGCCTTATGGATGATGCTTCTATTTTTAAGTTTAGGAAAATGGCCTGAGGAGCAAGTGAGTCTTGAGGCTCGGGGAAAACTCAGGTGGACGCAATTTTAAGGTGATAATGTAAAAAGCCTGAGCCGATCCTGAGGCGAAACGACCACGCACCGAGAGCACCGAGGGTTGGATTTGATTCCCGGTTCCCCGTTGATTGCCTCTCCTCGGTCATGCCCGCCTTCGCCCCGGACCAGAGCGGTAACTATTGGCGGCAAGCGACCCCTGGGTCTGTGTCGAAGGTAAACAGAAAACCCTTCTGGGCGCGCGTTCCTCCTCCTCTTCGCCTGCCTTCCGTCATCACGCGTGAACAAGTAAGAAAATAAGAGCCATGCTCTGCCCTAGTGAGTGGGCCTAGATCAAGGAGGGTTGTGCCGGGGCGTGAGGAGGCCCCGGGCGGCCTGGCCCCCGCGGTGGCAGCGGCTGGCGGGCCTCCCGGTCCCCAGCGACAGCCGTCCGTGCTATTTGCAGCTCTCTACGTCCTGAGAGCTGGACAGAGGCCTCTCCTCGGAGGCCGTGAGTGAGACACAACATAGGAGAGTGGGGGGGGGGCGGGGGCACTGGGAAAACTGGGAGGACGGGCAGGGCCTTGAGGGGCCAGGGGAAGGCCTGGGGAAGTTGGGCAACGGTGACCTGCAGGGTCCCCAGGGCCGGCCCCAGGGGGGTCACCACCGAGCAGAGCCTCTCCTCACCGCGCCCACTGGAGAACTCCTAACGAAGTTTGCACGGGAACTATCCCCGTCCTGGATCTGCGGAGAGAACTTTCCAGACCCTCTAGCTAGCGCGCTCTCTCATTCACCCTGTTTTCTCATCTTCGCGGCCCTTAGTGGCCTCTGAGATTCTCCTTCCTGTGGATTTGTTCACTCGTTCGTTGTCTGTCTTCTCCATGAAACTAGAAGGCCGCAGAGGTGAAGGAGGCTTCGCGGGGTTTCTCTCGGAGTCGCTCTTGCCGGGCTCATTTGTAAATGAACGAACGTCCCCAAGGAGCAAGCCGCCTACCGGCCTACCTCAACTTCACGTTAGGAGGAGGTGTTGTGAGAAACCTATGGAACGAAACTGGATTTATTTGGGGCTTAAAACAGTTAATTCTTCGTGGGCTTATATCTTTTGGACCCATAGGGTGGGACCTGACTAAATGCTAGTGGTCTTTACAGTCCTTCATTTGATGTGTGTCATCGTCACTCCTTCACGTCATCTCACGTCATTAAAAAAATTTTTTTTTCATGTTTATTTTTGAAGGAGAGAGAGAGAGACAGACAGACAGACAGTGTGAGTGGGGAAGGGGCAGAGAGAAGGGGAGACACAGAACCCGAAGCGGGCTCCGGGCCCTGAGCTGTCAGCGCAGAGCCCGAAGCGGGGCTCGAACTCACGAGCCGCAAGATCGTGACCTGAGCCGAAGTCAGACGCCCAACCGACGGAGCCACCCAGGCACCCCTGGAAAATAGAAATCTTGTGCACAAGGACTTTGGCACAAAGGTAATGTGCCTAGAGATAGGGAACTGTGGATCCGACACCACCGCCTACAGATTTTTGGAGTCCAGAATTCAGGACAGGGTGAGGGGAGTGAGGCTACGACAGCCATTGATCTCTTTGGAGAAACCCGTAGGATGTGCACCGGCCCTAGAGGTACCTGAGGTCCTCACCAGCTACTTCAGTGGCCCGGGCACCTGTTTCTCTGGAGATTTGTGTCAGGAGAGGAAGGATCTGGTGGGATCAGCAGAACCTACCTGAGTAGAAAGGAGAGACCGGGGTCAGCCTTAACACAGAATTTGCAGACCAGGGGACATTCTCTCGTACCTTGGACTCTCTCTCAAGGAAAAGACATTTGAGCGTTTGCCCTGCTTTGATCGTTTTTTGTTAGAAGTCACGGGAGACCAATTCAAGTGAGGGAGAGGACACCTCCACACAATAAAATCATACACTGACGGTACCTCATGTACTTAAAGCAGCCGTATTTTGGTGACGGAATGTCTTTCAAAATCCTTGTATTTTAGAATACGAGGCGCCTGGGCGGCCCAGTCGGTTGAGCGTCTGACTCTGGATTTCAGCTCAGGTCATGATCCCAGGGTTGTGGAATGATGGAGCCGGGCGTCGGGCTCGGCACAGAGCATGGAACCTGCTTGGGATTCTCTCTCCCTCTCCCTCTGCCCCTCCCCGACTCACGAACGCGCGCGCGCGCTCTCTCAAGTAAAATGAAAAAAAAAATTAAAAAAAAAAACCTTGTATAAAAAATCGAAAGACTTCTTCATCCTGGGTGGGAACTTAGACTGCAACGGTAATTTTGACCAGCCTCATCGTGAAAATATTTTGCTAGTTTATGTCTTAAAAATCTTCCTCGGACTTTCTCCTCTTACCTCCCTGGAGTGACACCGGATGGGTTCTATTTTACGTTGTGAGCCAAAATTGGGTGCTGGGAAAGCATCCAGAGTAGATGATAAGCTGTCATCTGACAATTTCTATGACTTACCTGCCTGCCTCCCTCCCCGGAATTAAAGAGACCAGAAACTTTATGGAGAGCCACACGCCTGAGCCCTCAGGAGAAAGAGTAACAGTTTTAGGAATTTCTTTGAATTTCTGAAAACCAGCAGAAGTTACTCCCGTAAAGTCTACTGCGGTGAAATCACAACATGTTGCACCTAGCAGCCACTTGCCTACCTCTGGAAAAAATGATTCTAGATTTTTCCCCCTGGAATGTGGATCCAAAGGGCTGTTCCATCTCAAAGGAAGTGCTTTGATTGGCTACTCAGTGAGTCTCTTCCATCAAGGGAATGTTAACAGCTGTAGAAAATATTCCCTGGCACATGGGCCCCTGGGAGGCTCAGTCGGCGAAGCGTCCGACTTCGGCTCGGGTCATGATCTCACGGTCCTTGGGTTCGAGCCCCGCGTCGGGCTCTGTGCTGACAGCTCAGAGCCTGGAGCCTGCTTTGGATTTTGTGTCTCCCTCCGTCTCTGCCCCTCCCCCGCTCATGCTCTGTGTCTCTCTGTCTCTCCAAGATAAATAGATGTTACAATATGTATATTCCCTGGAACAGGTCCTGCATAGTCAGTTACCTGGGAGCTCCCGCTGGAGCTGTGGCCCGCCGTACCTCTGGTCATCATCTCTGGCCCACATGTTGTCCCCTAACCTGCCAAAGCTTGACTAGAATATCCCCAACTCCCATCTCCTATCACCGGCTCCTCGACAAGTGCATGTAGTTACCACATGCCTTACTCTTTCTTGTCTACAAGTCTAAATAAAAAGAAGTCAAGTCACATGTTAAACTCTGACACGAGCATTTATTCATTTTTTTTCATCTTTTCATCCTAATTTGATGGCGGGGGCATGAGAGCTGGTAGAGATATATTTTGAGATTTATTTCTGTTTGTAACGGTAGTTTCTTAATAATTTTTCCCACTGGAAAGAAGAGCTATTTATAATAACGCAAAATGGAAATATTCTTATGATTTGTTTTTAGGGAGGTTTTAACATTATTTAAAAAAAATTTTTTTTAATGTTTATTTTTGAGAGAGAGACAAAGTGTGAGCAGAGGAGGAACAGAGAGAGGGAGACACAGAATCCGAAGCAGGCTCCAGGCTCTGAGCCATCAGCACAGAGCCCGATGCGGGGCTCAAACTCACGAACTGTGAGATCATGACCTGAGCGGAAGTCGGATGCCTAACCGACTGAGCCACCCAGGTGCCCCGTTAACATTATTATTAATAATAGCCTACTAAGACAGCTTGGCTCTAAATGTGAGAAAAAATTAGATTTGGCCTAACGATGAAGACAAAGCAAAAAATAATAGTAAACAAACTGCATCTTTTGTTTTTTTTCAGGTTAGTTGATTCTTAACTGCAATTCTTTAAAAACCCCTAAGACCTTAACGTTTAATTTTTTGAAAACCGTCATATGTTTACAATAGAGCTATTGTGCAACAACATATCTCTAATTTTTAAAAACAGAATCCATTTTATTTCTAATGGTCCATTATAATTATCTATAGAAGCTCAGTGCATAAAAATTCATGACATCAGGTTTTGGAATGTTGATCTCTAAAGTGTAGGTTCTTGAAAGAAACATGAAACTTACACTGCTTTGCAGGTTTGATCTATATAGTGTCAAGTCCAATACTCATCAATGTATGAAATGGATTCCTAGGGGACTGACTAGAGGATGATTTTTTTTTCTTAACGTTTATTTATCCCTGAGAGAGAGAGAGAGAGAGAGAGAGAGAGACAGACAAACATAACATGAGCGGGGGAGGGGCAGAGTGAGAGAGGGACACAGAATCGGAAGCAGGCTCCAGGCTCCTGTCAGCACAGAGCCCGATGTGGGGCTTGAACTCACGAGCCGTGAGAGACCTGAGCCGAAGTCGGATGCTTCGCTGACTGAACCGCCCAGGCACCCCTACGAGATGAGCTTTTTATGATTAATGCAATTTAATGTTGATCTGTTGGCCACCATTCGCTAAGATGTACTCCCCAGAAAAATTGGAGATCTACGTCTTGGTCTTAAACCATGGGTGAAAATACGGCTTGCCTTATTTAAAGAAAAGAACTCTGATACAAATGATTAATTAGCATGTTTTGGAAATTATGTAGATTATTGTTAAGAACAGTGATACGGTGAAATGAAAAGCGAGAAAGCTCTAGGGCTTTTGCAAAATTGTCGGTTTTTTCACGCATTCCAATTGATCTACACGTTCTCCTTTTGTAGTCCTGCAATTACTTGGATATAAAAGCTCTTTCTGTTAATCTTCAACCTGAAAAGTAGTAAAATAACAGAAGTATAAAGGGGAATGGACATTTCAACCCAATGGCTCTCCAGGCTTTTCAGGCTTTTCATCTGCTGGCTTTTGAAGGTTTACCCCTTTCACAATTTCCCCCACTTCTATAGGCTTGAACCTTTATAAAACCTTAGAGACCATGACCCTACTCTGTATCCCTTATATGTAAAAATTGTCTGAATAGCCCTTTTTTTTTTTTAAGTTATTACATTTGGGTGAAAACTTTCTGAAGGCAGCTTGGTAAAACTCCCCAAATTTGGCTCATCCTTTGCTTCAGCAATTTCACTTTGAGGAATATATTTACACAACCCACAAAATAATTACGGGTAAGAGATACGCGTATAAGGAGAGGATAGTCATCTTAGCCTTATTCACAACAGTAAAAAATCGGAAACTACACAAATGTCTAATAACTAATGAGATTAACTGGATGATTTATAGGATTTTACATTTATTCAGTGGGACACCACGCAGGCACTAAAAAGAATGCAGAGCAGCAATAGCTCATGACATTAACTTCTGTTGAAGACGGACTGTTAAGCGAAAAAGGAATATGTCACCATTTTTATAAAACAAAAGTATCTATACAACAACCAAAGACAACCCGATTTACAAATGGGCAATGGCCTTGAATTAGAGAGTTTTCCAAAGGTAGACAATGGCCAACAAGCAATGAGAAGAGGCCCAACATCATTAATAATTGGGGAAATGCGAACCCAAACCACAATGATGTTACTTCACACCCACTAGCATGGCTATAAAGAAAGAAAGAAAGAAAGAAAGAAAGAAAGAAAGAAAGAAAGAAAGAAAGAAAGAAAGAAAGAAAAGAGGGAGAAAGAAAGAAAGAAAGAAGAGGGAGAAAGAAGAGGGAGAAAGAAAGAAAAAGATGAGAGGGAGAAATGAAGGAAGAAAAGGAAGGAAGAAAAAGGAGAGGGAGAAAGAAAGGAAGAAAAGGAAGAAAGAAAGGAAGAAAGGAGAGGGAGAAAGGAAGAAAAAGAAAGAAAGAAAAAGAAAAGAAAGAGTGAGAAAGAAAAGAAGGAAGAAGATAGGGAGAAAGAAAGAAGAAAGAAAAGAAAGGAGAAAGAAGGGAAGGAGAAAGGAAGGAAGGAAAAGGAAGGAAGGAAGACAAAAGAGGGAGAAAGAAAAGGAAGGAAGGAAGAAAGGGAGAGGGAGAGAGGAAGGAAAGAAGGAAAGGCAGAAAGGAAGGAGGAAAGAAACATGGGAAATGTTGAAGAGGTTGTGCAGAAATTGGAACACTTCTACATCACTATAGGGAATGTAAAATGGTTCAGCTGCTGTGGATGAGTTTGGTGGTCCCTCAAGCAGTTAAACACAGAACTACCATATGATCCAGCAATTCCACTCCTAGGCATACACCCCGAAGAGCTGAAAATAGGGATTCCACCATATATGTGTCCACATATCATCATAGCAGCACTAGTCACAGTGGCCAAAGGGGAGCAGGCTCAGGGGCCGCCAGTGGACGAGTGGCTAAATGAATTGTGAAACATACACACCAGGGAACATTCAGCTGTAAAAAGGAATGAAGCACAGATTCATACTACAATGCGGACAAACCTTGAAAACGTTATGCTAAGTGAACGGAGCCAGACGCGGAAGGCCACACGTGATTGAATTTGTGGGAAATATCCAGAAGAGGTAAATCCATAGAGATGCAGGCTGGTTTCTGCCAAATGCTAAAGGGGAGGGGTAATAGGTATGAGATCTCCTTTTGGGGTGATGAAAACGTCTGGAACTAGACAGGCGGTGGTCGTACAATATTGTGAATGTACTAAATGCCACTGAATTGGGGCGCCTGGGTGGCGCAGTCAGTTAAGCGTCCGACTTCAGCCAGGTCACGATCTCGCGGTCTGTGAGTTCGAGCCCCGTGTCGGGCTCTGGGCTGATGGCTCGGAGCCTGGAGCCTGTTTCCGATTCTGTGTCTCCCTCTCTCTGCCCCTCCCCCGTTCATGCTCTGTCTCTCTCTGTCCCAAAAATAAATAAACGTTGAAAAAAAAAATTAAAAAAAAATGCCACTGAATTATTCACTTTAAAATGTTTCATTAAAAAAATTTTTTTAAATGTTTTTTTTTTTTTTTAATTTTTTTTTTTTTTCTTTCAACGTTTATTTATTTTTGGGACAGAGAGAGACAGAGCATGAACGGGGGAGGGGCAGAGAGAGAGGGAGACACAGAATCGGAAACAGGCTCCAGCCTCTGAGCCATCAGCCCAGAGCCCGACGCGGGGCTCGAACTCACGGACCGCGAGATCGTGACCTGGCTGAAGTCGGACGTTTAACCGACTGCGCCACCCAGGCGCCCCTTTTAAATGTTTTTGAGAGAGAGAGACACACACAGAATCCAAAGCAGGCTCCAGGCTCTGAACTGTCAGCACAGAACCTGATGTGGGGCTGGAACCCCAAACCATGAGATCATGACCTGAGCTGAAGCTGGACGCTTAACTGCCTCAGCCACCCAGGTGCCCCTTAAAATGTTTAATTTTATGTTATGTGAATCTCACCTCGATTTTTAAAATTATAATTATATATATTCAATTAATTAACTCTATGCCAATGTTATATATAAAAAATTAGAAGGGCACACAGTATATTAAGTCTGACTAGTAGTATTGTAGATTTTAATTTTCTTGCTTGTTATCTTTTAGTGAATGCAAATTTCATTCATTATAGGGGGAAACAGTTTTTCAGAAGTCCTTGCAGTGTGCACTGTATTGCATTCCGTCCTTCTACTTGTATAAGCTCATGTTGCAATTCTTTTTGTTTGTTTTTATTTATTTTTGAGAGCGTGCAAATGGAGTGGGGGAAGGGCAGAGAGAGAGGAGGACAGAGGATCCGAAGCGGGCTCTTCGCTGACAGCCAGCGAGCCCCACGCAGGGCTCGAACCCACAAACCGTGAGATGGTGACCTAGGCCCAAGTCAGACACTCCACCGACTGAGCCACCCAGGCGCCCCTCACACTGCAATTCGTAAGGACACAGCAGCAGCAGCACATATTTTTCTGATGCTTCCCTGCCCTTTAGAATCAGGTAGCTTATAAGTTCCTCTGATTGGTCGTATTTTTGTTTTGCCTGGAAGCATTCTGAGTCCAAGTAAATAGGAGGAGGAAGTCCTGAGAGGGCTCACAGTGATGGCAGAATGTGGTTGCGTATCAACAGGACAACCCAGGCAGGAAAGGAAGGAGGAGGGAGGATGCCTTCCAGCTCCTTCCTATAGTCTTTACAAGGAAGGGGAAGGAACTCCCGCTCTTTTTTGCACCTACCGTGAACTTGGCACTGCTCCATTGTTTTGATGCTGCTTTGGGTCCTTGCGTCGGCCTCGGAAGCTCTGTGGGCCTCTCCACCACTATCCTACAAAGACACACAGGGGCTGCCGGAGCCCTGGAGCCTTTACTTGAGCCTGCAGGTGCCATACGAAGGCCACCAAAGCCACGATGACTGTTGTTCCTCCTGCAGCCACCCCGCTCTCCGGTGTGTGCCTAGCCCTGCACTATGCCCAAGTCCCAGGAAGGCTGACTTCAGACGGCAGGGCAAGGCCCGAGCCTCCCTGAAGCTCGGGTTGCGGGGTAGGGAGGGGACTGGGACTGGATGTCCTTGCACTGTGGAGCCTTTCATCTCAACTCTTCACCCCTTCCTGGGCATCGCACTGGCACCGGAGGGTGTTTATTGAAGCTGCCTGTTTTTCTCCACCTTTAGGAGTATTCCCTCACACCCAATGGTTATTTTGTTTTAGGACTTTTCTTCTCTTACCTGGTTATGTTCAGAACACCTTAGAAGATGATCTCTGAAACCAAATGAACAAAAATATGGTAAAGCCTGGAATGAGAGATTCTCTGTAACTTTAAGGAACTAAGTTTAATTCCACTTTAAAGCTTCTTAACAGGGGTCCCTGGGTGGCTCAGTCAGTTAAGCGTCCGACTTCGGCTCAGGTCATGATCTCACGGTCCGTGAGTTTGATCCCGCGTCGGGCTCTGTGCTGACGGCTCAGAGCCTGGAGCCTGTTTCAGATTCTATGTCTCCCTCTTCCTCTGACCCTCCCCTGTTCATGCTCTCTCTCTCTCTCTCTCTCTGTCTCAAAAATAAATGTTAAAAAATAATTAAAAAAAAATAAAGCTTCTTAACACAATTGCATTTGTAAATGCACTTAGAGTATGACCTTCTTTTCTAAAGTACCCTCTCTGGCCAGGAGGTGAAGCAGTGGTCAAGTTTATTCCATTTCAGGCAGATTCTCAATATCCGTCCCACTTTGCAAATAACACGCCATCCTTCTAAAGCCCAGAATCGGGCCCTGACTAACTACAATTTGTAGCCTGACTCGCTTCCCAAAACTGCCGGCTGTAGCTCCTATAATGATCGATGCAAAATCTCTCGCAATCTTTGCTTAAAAAAAAAAAAAAGAAGAAAGAAAAAAAAAGAAAAAAAAGAACGCCCTCCTCAGATAAAACTATCAGATTAGGATGAAGGGTGCCAGAATGGGAAGTTTCTCATTTTTACACAGTGGAAACCTTAAGTATTTCCTTATTGCAGTAACTTTTGAGAGAAATACTTTGTTCAGTAGTTTAATAATCAATAGCCAACCCAAGAGTCTTTCAGTCTTTCAGTTCTGATTCTGCCTTCTTGTGTTTGGGTGGCTCTAAACAAATGGCAATATTTCAGTATTTGAATTTCTCATCTTTAAAAGATGGATAGTATTTTAACGTGGACCCAAAGAATAACCAGTAAAAGTCCTGATTTCTCATAAAAATTAAGATGTTTCATGGGAAGCATAACCTTTCGGGGGGCAATCTGTCAACATCTGCCAAAAATTTTATTTTATTTTTAAAGTTTATTTGAGAGCCCGAGTGGGGGAGGGGCAGAGCAAGGAAGAGGAGAGAGAATCCCAAACTGTCAGCCCCAAGCCGGACGTGGGGCTCAAACCCATGAACCAGGAGACCGTGACCTGAGCCAAAACCAAAAGTCGGATGCCCGACTGACAGAACCACCCAGAGGCTCTGGTCTGCCCCAAATTTTAAAACACACATATCCTTCAAGTCAGCAATTCCACTTCAGGAAGTGTAAAGACTTATGCCTAAGAGGAATATACACCGATACTCATCACCGTATTGTAAGACACAGCAAAAAACAGGGAGCGTGAATGACCATCAGTACTGATCAGATTATGGGACAGCATACTATGTGACGTCACTTCTATGTCTGAATTGTACGACTAAAGAGGAAAAGAAAGTACATCGTAAAAACTCACGAGGATCTCTTTAACCACCCCCCCCCTTTGCAGATATTCTGACCATTACTGGCTTCCAGTCTCCACATACTCGACCCTTGCCTACCATTCCTCGTGTCATTATTTACAGATCTATCATAATCCCTTCACGTTGTCCCAGATCTTTATTAGTACCTCCCTCTTTTTCAGTGGCTGACCGGTAAGTTCAATTTATATAGAGGGTCCAAACCAACGGGCATGCCCAAAGGCCCAAGTTGATTACACTTCCTCCCGGCAGAAATGGTCTATTTTATTTTAGAGCGGAATATGGGCCCTGCATATTCTGGCACGGCCCATTAAGCCGTGCTTGTGTCATCCGGTGTCGTGTGGTGTAGATTTCTACACCACGGCACGTGGTTAAACAGCAGCATTCCTAGAACAGAGCAACATCTTTGTCTTTTAACTCCAGGGAGCAACTTGGCTCCGACCCAGGGAATTTCCCAAGTTATGGCAAGTGTTAGCGCTACCGTTCGTGTCTTTGCTATTGGAAGAGGACAAGAGAACGAACGAGCCTGCACCTTTTGCCGCATGGGGATCCAAACCATCTTCTGGCTTTTCCGTAGTTTTAAAAGACCTTTCAAGTCATTTAAGAATGAATTAAAAAAACCCCACACATAAAAAAAGCTGGAACTCCCCGCCATCCCTTAACTAATAGAAGACCCTAATTACTAGCCAATGGTTCACACCCGAGCAACAGGAGATTCCCAGCTATAGGCCGCGTTCGATTTATTCACACTCGTAGTGATACCGTCATATGCAAAAAGCGGCTGCCAGGTACCGGAAAGAGAGCTATTTCAGGGCCTTTCAGAAGGCGTGTTGTACCAAACTGACCTGTATCTGAACTTTCATCATAGATTACGTGATGCCAAGCAAGGGAGTTGGCCGCATTTCTCAAAGCATCACTATTTTGTCTCTCCAGTGTAGTCTTCCATATAGCTAGTTGCTCTACGACGCTACGACCATTTTTCATCCCTGTGGTGCACAGGACACAAAAAAAGACTTCCTTTCTCAGACTTTACTCAAGAAAATGAACAGGTCCGGCAAATACCAACACCTCGATGGAAGACTACCAGAATTACAGCAACTAACCTGCCACGGTGCCACCCTTACAACAGGCAAGTCAGGGAACTGGGACTTGGGTGTTGATCCACACTCTGATGTTAAGTGCCCCAACTTTAATCCTCAACTCTATACCGACTTTCTTCAGAAAATCTTTATGCCCGGGGCGCCTGGGTGGCTCAGTCCGTTGAGCGTCTCTGGCTCAGGTCATGGCTTACGGTTTGTGAGTTCGAGCCCCGCGTCGGGCTCTGTGCCGACAGCTCGGAGCCTGGAGCCTGCTTCAGATCCCGTGTCTCCCTCTCTCTCTGCCCCTCCCCTGCTCATGCTGTCTCTCTGTCAAAAATAAACATTAAAAAACATTTTTTTTAAAGAATATCTTTATGCCCCTCGTGCTGTGACTACTTCTAAACATGAAAATAGTTCCCGTACATAAACTTGAAAACAAATCCTCCCAATTGCACAAAGGCCTTATGCTGAATTACCTAAAATTCCAAGCCCTAGGGATACTGCTGAACACTACACAGGACTCTATTAGCTTCCTGATTGAAGACTTTTTCCTGTCAAGATCTGAAGCCAGTTAACACACCAAAACACTCGTTCCCATTCTCAGCATCTGACAAAACTCGTAGATGACATACCCACCAAGTTGCAAGTTTCCTTCAGGCAGAATCCACTTTTAATTGGATCCCTTACTAGCAACAGATGTCGACCGTGGCGGTGCCTCTGCTACGGCAAGGATGCGCACGAAGTCAGGAGACGGGCTTGTTCCTCTTGACTTAAGAATTCAGTGAAGTTTTACACAATCGAGGCGTCTCCACGGACTTAGAAAATTGGTCAATTCAGCTTTATGATCACTATTGTGTTTTAACTGCTTCGGGTGCCTCGCTTTTGAAAAGCTACTATCTTGTTTAACCCAACATACTGAAAATAAATTTAATTTTTCCGCACCTAGATCTATAGCATCCTCTGAGAACACGCTCAATGTTTGACAAAAACTTTTTATCATTAAGCTATTTGTAGTTATAAACCAAGTATTTTTAAAGGGAAGAACTTTGCCAGACCTTATACTTGTTTAAATGGTGTCGGCTGAGAGATACTACTGGAAAGATTAAAATATGTATATATAACAAAACCTTAAAATCTTAAGTGAAAGCCATTTAACTAATATTTAAAACCTCTGCAATTATTAGTTTATTAGTATCATCCAGGACTCAGATGTTCAGTATTCCTCCTGAAATTACATAAACAAATGCAAATGGAAAGAATCCAAGTCAAAATTATATAACAAAACAGCACTCCATCACAAAAGCGTGTAAAATTACAAGAACGCTATTTTAAAACACTGGCACTTTAAGAGAACGATAATCTCAAAAACCACAAAATTGCCAAATTGTTCCCTAAACTGCTAAGTAGATAAACATGACTCTAATGAATGAGTTTGGGTTTCGTAAAGAAAAATCAAATTCAAATCCGATAACTCCTACTGAAATACAAAGTTTTAAGCGTCTTCTTCCCTCAGGCCTGTTTGATTTATATAAAGGAGCAAACTACAATATAGGAAAATATACCGGATTTTCAGTGTGGCATACATTTTAGAAGTTGGCCCAATTAATTAAAAATACCTTTAATGGAGAGTCAAGTTTCCTAAGAAATCCGTATTTAGAGAAATAGAAGACATTTACAGCCAGCACTTTTTTTTTTTTTTCCAGAGCCTTTGCTGGGACTAATGTCAACAAAAAATCTAATATGGCAGTCTTGTATTTTAAGCTCACGCTTTTGGGGATACATTCTCAGGTCTTCTTTAATGTGGGAACTGCAAATATAACTGCCATTACATGGTAATGGGAGTTAAAGAATGTAGAGTCCTCATGTAAAGATTAGAACATATTTTTTCTCTTAGTCCTTCAAGGACAGACTTTCAAAATGTTTGATTCTACTAATCCCATGCTGTGGTTACTCTTCACTTCATAAATGTGACTGGGCTATGTGAAATCTGCCATCAACTGATCAAGATTGGAGTTTCAGTTATGGATGAAAACTGTCTCAATTCAACTTTTATTACCCTCATCATGAGTATGCAGGGTGTAGACAGAGCTTTTTATCAGCTAACTATATGAAAAGATAAACACTGTAATAATCCATGTGATCCAAAATGGGCAAAAGCAAAAGACTAGCTTCCCCTCAAGAAGAAAAATTTCAGACCTATGAAAAGGACAACAATACTAATAAAAAAAATTGTATTTACTTAGAAGCATTCAGAATGTCAACAAAACAGCTGCAACTTTTTTTTTTTTTTGCAATTACAGAGTGGTATTCAGTTAACAGAACAACAATTATTTCGTATAAGCTGCATCAGAGACAACTGAAGATGAAAAAACTACCATCCCCATATATAACTAATTTGTGCTGTGCACCAACAAGAACCTGCTTTAAATTTCCATGCCAATTTACAACCCCCATACTGTACCAGGCAAGGTTAGTGGCTATTGGAAATACCACCGGGACAGGGCTATCTAAAGACACATTCGGTAGTGTGTTAACTATACAAAAAAAGACACTGTACAGTTTAAAAACAAATCTTACACAGCCTTACATTTCAATTTTTTTCTTTAAAAGGAGTGAGTTGTGTACAGGGGGGTTAAATGCTTTATAGACAAGAAAAAAAAACTGCGCTAGAACCAACTTATTCATCATCATCATCTTCTTCTTCTTCTTCATCCTCTTCATCTTCCTCCTCTTCCTCATCCTCTTCATCTTCCTCGTCCTCCTCCTCTTCCTTCTTTTTCTTGCTTTTTTCAGCCTTGACGACTCCCTTTTTTGCCGCGTCAGGCTTTCCTTTAGCTCGGTATGCAGCAATATCCTTCCAAAATAAAGTCAAGAAAAAGTGGAAGGAAAGACAGGACAGTTAAGCAAGGGGCGAAGGAAAAGTAACTTACGAAAAATCAAGATCCCAGTTACACGAAAATAACCACGTATCTGCACTCACCCCGATCCCATAAACGCCTAGGACGGAGGAATGCATATGAACGCACCGAGAGAACTGCAGTTAATAACCCGTAACTCATGGAATGACATGGTCCAATATTTGCAATGTTGTGCGCCTCACTGAAGTACAATTAGGTACCACGTCCTAACTTTAGTTGATTAAAACTAGAATGTAGAGACTTTGATTAAAGGGTAGACACTGCCACCTTCTGAATGCAAAACAGCAATCTACAGGTTTCTATCAGACCCTAATCCAGAGAAGGAAATTTTGTCTTAAAAGAAAAAAAAAAGTAAATCTGCCAGTAAGCATGCAATTAAGAAACATCTAGAAATCAACATTTTTGCAGATGACTCAATAAGCTAAAATTTAACTTGCTACTCCTATTCAAAGTATAGGAGATAAAGCTTTTTCTTTATCAACTTACTACACAGTTCAACATTAAAACTTTTTGAAATTAATAAAGTTGGGATTTCTGTTATTGAAGGAAGGGAACACAAATACTTCAGGACAGGTTTATGAAGGACACGGTCTTCATTATCTTGCCCAGACTATTTTTATGTGTCTGACCATTTAAAATAATCACTTGACTAAAAGTGACTACCAGTAAATTTAAATCAGAGAATAACAAAGCCAGCTTAAGTGTATGGAAGCTGTACCCAAGTCAAAAAAAAAAAAAAAAAATTAACAACTGATCTGAACTTCTATACTCTCTGAAGGATGGAAAAGATTTAAGATTCAGCCAGCGGCACACGGAAAGGAGCTGAGAATCTGAAAACTGCATTATACCCCAAATTCTTAGAAATCCGCAAGAAAGTAGGAAATTGAGATGAGGTACCAAGTATAATCTAATGTCGGGCATACCCTTTCCTCATTACACTGAACAAATGCACACTTCTTACCTTTTCATATTTTTCCTTCAGCTTCGCAGCCTTCTTCTCATAAGGCTGCTTGTCATCTGCAGCGGTGTTATTCCACATCTCTCCCAGTTTCTTTGCAACATCACCAATGGATAGGCCAGGATGTTCTCCTTTGATTTTTGGGCGATACTCAGAACAAAACAAGAAAAAGGCCGAACTAAAAAGAGAAATTTAATTTTAAGTTTACCGTGGAATGTGTGCTGTCCTGCTATATAAAAGCTGCTGCTGATTTCTATCAGGCACTGGACAGGGTGCAAATATTAAAATACGCTAAATACCCTTTACAACCAAACCTCCATTCACGGCTATCTGACTTAGGATGCTACTAGTTGAACATGTACTATTAATAAATGCAAGAGCTCCAAAAGCAATTCTGTGAAATTTTAAGTATTTCGGAGAGATGGTATTTCTCAAGAAACAAAACAAAGTTACATTTAGGAGACAGATTAAGTGAAGAAGGCCAATGTCTAATTCAAATGCTCCTCCCATTCAACAGGAATTCTACTTACAATATCCAAACAGACCAATGTAAGGCACTTACCAGCTAAGAAACTTTTGATTATACACTCCAAACCCACAAGGTGGCTTGCTAAATTTCTATCTGCAAAACCCTCCTGGAAATAGGTAAGATACTCACGGAGGCCTCTTGGGTGCATTGGGATCCTTGAACTTCTTTTTTGTTTCCCCTTTAGGGGGGATATAAGTTTTCATTTCTCTTTCATAACGGGCCTTGTCCGCCTTTGCCATGTCTTCAAACTTTCCTTTCTCTTTAGCAGACATGGTCTACAAAAGAATCATTTGTAAACTGAAATTGGTAACCCAAATCCTACTAAACTGTCGCAAAAGTACTAACATGACTAAAACCGGCATCCTTTGCCATGTACTCACTCAGCAGCCTGTTCGAACATCCCTACTCACGTTATGCAAACGGCACCGAGGCTTTTTAAAGACTTGATTTGGATTTAAGTTTTTAAAAACCCCTCAATTATGTTTTAAGCCCCCTTACCTTCCACCTCTCTGAGCACTTCTTAGAAAACTCTGAGAAGTTGACTGAAGCATCTGGGTGCTTCTTCTTGTGCTCCTCTCGGCAAGTTTGCACAAAGAATGCATATGATGACATTTTGCCTCTCGGCTTCTTAGGATCTCCTTTGCCCATGTTTAATTATTTTCTAAAAAGAGAGAAAAAGAAATGGTTGAGGTTAGCAATGAAATTATGGGATTCTATGAGCACTTGAACTTTGTGGGGAGTGAATGAAAACCAAAGTTGGGTTATTTAACACAGTAGTGGCATGAACCTCCCATAATATACCAAACAAGAAAATGGCAGGGATAGCTAATGCCTAGAAGAGGCTATGCCAAGCAAAAAGAAACACACACACACACACACAAACACAAGAAACGGTCCTCCAGTGTGATCTCAAAAAAGTGTAGACACAATGGCATCCTCATACAGTATTCGTTACTCATCTGCGGGTATCCGCTCCGAATGAACACCTAGGCGGACATTTAAAAACTTTTTAAAGGCACAAAACCATTTTGTGATCCACAGAACCAGGGACCACAAAACTGGCGCTGCCGGTTCGTGGATCGGCACCACGTCGGGAACAAAATAGGTGAGCGCCCGAGCGGGTCGGCGTCTCCAAATTACGGGCCTAAACCACCGTCTATCTCAAGTTTTCCCAACGAGGACTTTAAAAATACTCTCTGCACAAAACTTTGCCGGGAGGAGGGAGGAGGAGAAAGCTCCAGCGCCGGGACCCAGGCTGGGGGGTTGGCGGTGGTATTTGTGCGGCTGCCACCGCGAGGCAGCCTCGTTTCCTATCGGTTTGGCCCCGAGATGTATTTCAGTTCTGACTAAACACGTCCGGTCTGAAGTTTCTTCGAGTAAACAAGGATGAGGGACAAAAGCCACTCCTGCTCGTGGCTCTGCCTGCCCCCCCCCCACCAGGAGTGTTGTTTTTTTTTTTTTTTCCAATCTGCGAAAGTCGGGGCGCCTCGCGAGACGGGCCCCGCACACCTTCCCGCCACTCGGCCCCCACCCCCAGAACTTCGGTGGCGGCGGGGCGGCCGAGGAGACGCGGGGCCGCGGCCGGGCCTCCGGGCCCGACCCGCCCGCGCCGGGGCCGCCACGTGCGCCCGCCCGCCCGCCGGCGCAGGCCCCGCAGGCCTCCCCCATTTTGTCAGGCTCGGCGGAGGGAGAAGCCCCGCTCGAAATGGGGGCTGGCTCCGCCCGCGGCCGCCGGGGCCGGCGCGCACGGAATGGCCGCTGCGCGTCTTCCCCGCCTGCGCCGCCGCCGCCGCCGCCGCGAGGGCGAGCGCGAGCGAGAATATGGCTCCTTCCCTTTGTGTGTGTGTGTGTGTGTGTGTGTGAGTGTGTGTGTGTGTGTGTGTGAGTGTGAGCGCAGGCGGGCGGGGTGCGCGCCGCGCTCTGGCGCACACACTCGGCCATTACAGCCCGGGGGGGGAGGGGCGGGGGGCGCGCGGGCCCGGACCCTCCCCCCTCCCGGCCCGCGGGGGTGGGGGCCGCCCCGGGAGGCGCCCACCGGCCCGCCGCTCCCCGTCCCCCTCCGCGCGGGCCCGCGCGCCCCGGCCGCCCCCGCACGGAGAACGCGGGGCTGGGAAGAGAGGAAAAAAAAAGTTGCCTCGGAACTGCTGCGCCCAGCTCCCCCGCCCGCTCCCGCCCGCCTTGTTTTCTCTCCAGCCAGCAGCGCCGGGCCGAGTCAGCCATGTTCCAGCGAGCGCAGCGGCGCCGCTCCCCCCGCCGCCGAGCCGCCGCCGAGCCGCCGCCGCCGCCGCCGCCCGGGCACAGGCCGGCGGGCCCGGCCCCGCGCCGCCGCCGCCCCCGGCCCACCGCGCCGCCTCGCCCGCAGCGCCCGCCCGCCCGCCCGCGCTCGCCGCCGGCGCCCGGCTCTCTGCGGCGGCCAATGCAGCCCGTGGAAGCGCCACCGCCTGCCCGCCTGCCCGCCCGCCCGCCTGCCCTCCCGCCGCCGGCCCCGCCGCCCGCCGCCCCCCGCGCACGCCGGCCGCCCGAACATTCGGCCCGGGGGCCGAAAACACGTTAAAAAAATTTTTTTTAATTAAAAAAATTTTTTTTGCGCCAGTCAGCGCGGACGCCGCCGGGGGTGGAAACTCGCGGGGCTCGGGGTTCGCAGCGCCTCAGGCAGCCTGTGGGCCGGGGTTCCGGCGCGGGGCAGGGCTCCCGGCGCCCGAGAAGAGGCTCGCTCCGTGCGCAGTTCCCCCCACGGTCCCCCCTCATTTGCCTTTGTGTGGATCCTGACCCGCCGGCTCCCGGCCGCGGGGATCCGGCCACCGCGCGGGGTGGGGAGCTGCCGGAGGCGCTCTCCCCGCCGCGGCGCTGCCCCAGACTCACCCTCAGCGAGGCACAGAGTCGCCCAGTGCCCGTCTGGCTCTCACTTGCCCCGGCGCTGTCTCTATGGAGCTCAATGTACTGCAATGGCTGTGAGAGCGGGAGCCAGACGCAGCCTCCTCACTCTCTCCGCTCTGTAACATTACTCTCCAGCCAGCGCGGCTCCTATTGGCTACCGCCAACTCACGGGGCTCGCTCATTGGCCCGATACCTCCCATTGTCCTGACCAGAGCCCGTTTGCTATTGGCTGTCTCCGGGGACACGTCATCAAGGATTGAAACAGCGCGCAAATCTGAATGTGTGTGTATGCCGGGCAAAGAGGCTGAGGCGGGAGAGGCAGAGGCAGAGGCAGCAGCTGCTACGGGAAAGCAGAGCTCTATGGTGTATGTGTGCATGTGTCTAACCCAAGCCAGCCCCACACCGGAGCGGCCGCCGGGGCGAAAAGGGCCTGACTTTTCCACAAGTGTCTCCAACTCCTCAGGCAAAAGAGACACTCACAGGCCTCCCCCCCCCTTCTTACCCCAAACTCACTTCCGAAGCCACTGAGATGAGAGGCCCCAGAATTTTAACAGACCTTCAAAAGTGAGGGCGACGGTACGAGATCACGTCCCCTGAAAACTGGGGTGTCTGCTAATGCAGAGGGGTGAAGGCAGCCAAGATTCGAGCCCCTCAACAGCATATGGTTGCGTTACCCTCTAGATCTCGGGAAAGGCAGGGCTTTTCCTCTAACCAAGTGACACGATCCAGTCAGCCGGTTTTAAAATACCCCTTTTCTGGGCTCATAAGCCGGAACGACAAGCTTGCTGAGCAGCCGAAATCTTGACTCCCTGAACAGGCGTTCAGTTTCACTCTTTCTCTTGGTTTGATCGAGTTTCCCAGCATGTCTAGAACTTTTTATGTAAATACAAAGCACTGTCTTAACTTCCTGGAAATCAAATAATTATTCCATGTAATTAAAGCACAGCTCCCTCGTTCTGATACGGGGTACTCTAGCAGGAACCGTTCGTGAGGGCCTGCTAGAATTAGCAAATTCATTAGAGACCACATTTTTAACTGTTTGGCTGTTTTCTTTGACTTGGTGTGGATTACTGTTATAATCAAACGAATCCTTGTGATGCTATCTTTCCCTCCCATCACACCACTTAGTGCATCCATGTAACTGCTCTAGGATTACAGCAGTTGTAGGTGTATTGTTACCCGAGGATTAGATGCAGGCAGAGAGTGCGTATGCCCAAATCCACAGGCTGTGGTTTCTCTAACTCACCAAGCTGGCTGGTATTAACAGACATACTTATTACGTCTGTAAAGAAAATGTACTAGCTATAATGGCCAGTTCTGAAGGCTATACTTCTATCAGTCTTTTATGAAACTATTATCTATGCCTCCTAAGCCTATGCAGACCACACCCCTAATCGGTTATAACAGACTTCCCCTTTTTCACTCTCTAATGGAATGTTTATACACTTTTAAATCCAGCAGCCAATTCTTCCCAAATGTGATAGATCTAAGTTAAAACAAGTCATTTTCCTCTGTTAATTTCATTTCTTATATCCACTCTAAGCATCCATAACCTAATGCGTTTGCTCCCATTTGTTAGGCTCTTTGAGAATAGGCTCCGATAACCTTTCCTGACCTATAGATAACCTTTTTAAAAAGGCTGGTCTCAGGGATTACAGTCCTGTGGAATGGACAATACATACAAATGTACGTGAAAATCAGCATACTATTAATATATAAACTAGCATAACGTACATGCAGTATTTAAAAAGCTAACATCTAAAGGTAACTTTTATTTTGTTATTTTCACACATATTTACCCTTGTCTACTTTCTCTATGAATCACATTTTGCGATCCATTCGAATCTACGTACCTACCTCAATTCTGCTTTACCTTCTCGGGGCCTATATTACAAAATATTGATAAAAATTGTCTACATTTTAAACGGCGTCCATGATATCAAAATCTGACTATTATTTGAAGATAGCACTATCAGCATTTTTCAGGAGCAATGTTGGATTTGCCCTGTCCCAACGACACGACTTTTACCAGTTTTCTGTAATAGCTAACTCCTGCCAGGCTAAGTTCATGGTCACAGAACTGCAGGAAAGTATGGGCCCACACAGGTTTCTATTTCAGCAGGATGGTGCGGTGAGTAATAGGCACTAGATTTAAATAGAGACCTGGGTTCAAATCCCAGCTCTGCTACTTACCAGCTTTATAACCTTAGGCAAGTTTTTTTTTTTTTTCCCCTTCAGGTGTTTATTTAAATTCTACTTAGTTAACATACAGGACAACATTGGTTTCAGGAGTAGAATTGAGTGACTCATCACATACATACAACACTCAGTGCTCATCATAATGAGTGTTTTAGGCAAGTTTTTTAACCTCTTTGTTGCTTCTTCAATTCTCTCAGTATAACATGGAGGTGGTCACAGGGTTCTTGGAAAGATTAAACTTTTCTTTCAAAGGTTTCAAATTGTGTCATGCACATCCCTTCAAACCCATGATTTAGAAAGCATCAAGTACAGTTAAACTGGAGTTTTTCTTTATTATTTTCAATTTTATGAGGGCAGTGGTTGCAAATCTAATGAAGCCTTTTTATTTCAATCCTAGACTCAAACACTAATCTTCATCCATTCTAGTGAAGATGCCTTTATATATTCCCAAGTGTAACAGAGGCCAGGTCAGAGGAATATAAAAACCTCCACTTACAGACACAACATTTCTCATGTTTGTTTTTCCATTATATAGGGAGGGAAAGGCATAACAAGGAAAGAAGCTTTTCAAGAAACCCTACAACTTCTAGCTCTAATCCTGCAACCTTGATGTTCACTTATTCATGATGGTAGACCCCTTCCTTCCTCAACATGAATCACTGGCCAGAAACTGGCATATAGTTTACGTTAGAGTTCTTGGGTGTTTGATCTTAAATTACAAAGATACCTAATTCAAAAAGCCTGAATGCTCTCTCCCATACCTCATTTAGCTAACTGAACTGCAGATCTTCACTAATACAGTTTACACCCTTCCTGAAGCCTGCCTCAATCTCCTCTACAGGGTAGGTGATGGGCCTCTCTTCTGCGATCCCATAATATTCTGTGCATTATTTATCGTGTTCACAAGTGTGCTTATCCAGTTATGGGTCTGCTTGTCCTACTGCACTGCATCCCTTAAAGGCAGGGACCCTAGCTTATCTTTGTATCCCAAGCACCTACCAGGGTGCCTGGCATCTGGCAAGCACCAAATAAAGTCTGTTGAATAAATGAATTAACAGCTGAAAGAGTACTTACTGCAAATTATTGTTTTAATCTTCCTCTTCCATCTTTGGAGATAAGCATTGGGGTCTCTAAATCAGAAGGCAGGAAAATAGAGTAATAAGTAATAAGTAAATGTTAGGATACTAAAAGTGAGGATAGACGCCAACTGCATCATCATTTTTTGTTAAATGTTTATTTGTTTTTGAGAGGGAGAGAGAGTGCACGCAAGCAGGGGAGGGGCAGAGAGAGAGAGAGGGGCAGAGGATCTGAAGCGGGCTCTGCGCTGACAGCAGCTAGCCCGATGGGGGAATCGGAGCTCGAACTCATGAACCACAAGATCATGACCTGAGCCGAAGTGGGACGCTTCATTGAGTCACCCAGGTGCCCCCGCATCTCAGTTTTATAACTTAACATGGGGAAGATGGGACTGGGGGGCTGGAGGGGATCTCAAATTTAGACAAACACACACATTTTTAGCAGTTAACAGTTTCCAACTCGGCCAAGGTTATTCCTTGTTGGATACAGTGGACTATGGCAAGCCAAATAAGAATTTATCACAGAAAACTGCAAGAATGTCTGCCCAAAGGTTGCTTCCAACAGACATTTGAAACTTAACTCTAATGTAAAAAAATACAAAATGCAGACGGGGCTGTTAAGTCTTTGGCTGAAGGATATTAATTCCTCCCCCAATGCAGTGAGTCCTAAAGTCAAGCTATGTGAATTGTCCTGTTGTTTCGCTTCTCGACAAGGGCCAGGTTCTGAAAAGGAGTAGAAACAGTAAACCAAAATGTCGGATGAAGTCAACCATACTACGGATCATACATACTTAAAAACCTTTTTTCTTCAAGGGTGCTTAAAACAAAGGAGAGAGGAAATCAGGAAAAGAAGAGCACAGGTTTGTGAAGTTTGGAC
This sequence comes from Lynx rufus, assembly GCF_022079265.1. Taxonomy (NCBI): domain Eukaryota; kingdom Metazoa; phylum Chordata; class Mammalia; order Carnivora; family Felidae; genus Lynx; species Lynx rufus. Next base: position 9,688,759 of record NW_025814823.1, read on the forward strand.
TCCGAGCTAGGACACTGAGTTCCAAGTGCCCTCCTCCACCCCCCACCCCCACGCACATGGATTTCTGGTAGTCCCTAAGGCCTGTGCTCCGTTTCCCCCACTCTTACTTAGGACTAGTGAAACCTTATCTAATTCGAAAGGATGTTACGGGATAGGCACAAAGCAAGACCAGAGGCAGGGGGCTGAGAGGTGGTGTTACATTTGTCAGTGCGTGGAGAAGGCCAAGCTGGTCCTGAGTTGCTTAAGTATTTCTGCCCCAGCCAGAGTTTTCTGTCTGTGGCTTGCAAGTAGGGAAAGGAGTGAGATCAGCTGTGGGCTGCATTGATGGCGGAGGCAGAGAAAACAGTCCTGAAGCTAATTTATACCAATAATATGTCTAGAACTGGAATATTTCACTGGTGAATAAGGAAGAGATAGCACACCTTTTCTTTTTTAAATTTTTTTTTTTCGACGTTTATTTATTTTTGGGACAGAGAGAGACAGAGCATGAACGGGGGAGGGGCAGAGAGAGAGGGAGACACAGAATCGGAAACAGGCTCCAGGCTCTGAGCCATCAGCCCAGAGCCTGACGCGGGGCTCGAACTCCCGGACCGCGAGATCGTGACCTGAGCTGAAGTCGGATGCTCAACCGACTGCGCCACCCAGGCGCCCCTAGCACACCTTTTCTTAATAGGATGCCTGTTCTCTCGCCAAAGAATGGTACACACGAGGAGGGGAAAGCTTATCAGCAAAACTTCTTGTAAAACAATGATCTAAATTCTTTTTTAATGTTTATTTATTTATTTTTTGAGACAGAGACAGAGCAGGAACGGGGAGGGTCAGAGAGGGAGACACAGGATTTGGAGCAGGCTCCAGGCTCCGAGCTGTCAGCACAGAGCCCGACATCGGGCTCGAACTCACGGACTGCGAGATCATGACCTGAGCCGAAGTTGGACGCCCAACCGACTGAGCCACCCAGGCACCCCTCCCTGTAGAACAATGATCTAAATCCAACAAAGATCACTCTTTTAGGTCTTGATCTCAAGAACCACATCAACAGCCCAAATTCAACTGCTGTATTGAAAGTGTCACAAACCTTAGGAATCAATGTCTTAGCGTACCTAGGACGGCTGTAAGCAAAAAGACAGACGACAGCAAGTGTGGGTGAGGATGTGGCGAAATTGGAACCGTCATAGACGGCTGGTGAGCATGTAACATAGTGCAGCTGCTTTGGAAAACAGTCTGACAGTCCCTCCGAAGGTTAAACATAGAATTACCATATGACCCAGCAATTCCCACTCCTAGGTATGTATCCAAGAGAAACAAAAACATGTCCACACGAAAACCTGCACATGAATGTTCACGGCAGCCTCATTTGTAATCATCAAAACGCAGAAACGATCCAAATGCCCGTCAACTGTGGCATGTATGAGTGATTAATGAAATGTGGTAGATCTATATGGCTGTGTATTATCAGCCATAGAAGGGAATGAAGGACTGATGCATGCTGAACACGGATGAACCTTGGAAACATCAGACTCAGTTAAAAAGGCCAGTGACCCAAGGCCACGTATTGTAGGACTCCATTCATATGAAATGTCCAGAATACAAACATTTATAAACATGGACACTGGATCATTGATAACCAGGGGTTGGGAGCTTGCAGGGGAAGGGAGTGACTGCTAATGGTGATGGGGCTGCTTTTAGGAGGCCAAAAATGTTCTAAAACCGTTTATGGTAATGGTTGCATAACCCCGGGAATATACCAAAAACCGTTGAATTGTATGGGAGTTATAGTTCCATAAAGCTATTTTTTTTAAGAAAGGAATAAATGTTTTTATGAGTGGTTTTGATTACCAAACATAGAAGGGGATGACAGAACACTACCCAACTTGCTAGTTTTGTCCAGAACTTTCCTGTTGCCCCCGGTGTTTAACACCTCATGAAAACGAGAACCGTTCTCTTCGTTAGGTGAAGATTTCATCTATGGTTGGAGTTACACGTTACATGCTTAAAGTGTATTTGTGCTACAAAATAATGTGAAGAGAGTACTGTCCAGGGGTACGTTGGGAAGTTTTTCTTTTCTTTTTTAAATGTTGATTTATTTTTGAGAGAGAGAGAGAGAGAGAGAGCACGAGTGGGGGAAGGGCAGAGAGAGAGACAGAATCCAAGGCAAGCTCCAGACTCTGAGCTCGTCTCTCTCAAAAATAACTCGTGCTCTGTCTCTCTCAAAAATAAACATTAAAAAAACATTTTTAAAACATCACGTTTTCCCACCTAAGCCTACCTCCTCATATCCTCATGGCAATCCTGACTTGCATTTACGGCCTTGGCTTTCAAGGTTTCTGGATAGGACCAATACAGTTTGTATATATTAACATTTGAGAAGAAGTTCCACGGAACAATACCTACCATTACTGTGACACAGTCTGATTTTTCTCCTTAAAATCCTAAATTTACTTCGCAGCCCACCATCAGGCCCCTCGGTTTGCAAAATGCTGCATTAGGGCTGTCGTAAGCAAGCCCTGTTTCCCGACAAGGGTAGTAGCATCAGCCCTTAGTAACAAGTGTGGGTGCTGCAGGCTGACTGGACAGGACTGAAGAGACGGGCAGGCCGGGAGACATGCCCAGCACCCACGTCCTACAGCCAGAGTGCCGCAGCCCAGCGAGGGAGTTTAGGCACCAAGACTGTGGGACTGCCCCCAAGACTCTGAAGACGGGAAAGGGGAGTGCTCTGCTCTGCCAGGGAGACCCAAGACAAAAACCAGTGCTCCAGGCCAGAGGCCTCTGGGAAATGCAAAGAGGTTGACTGCCAGTCCCCAAGGCCTAGGAGGGCCATCTGGGCAGCCCCGGTAAATATCCTCACTGGAGCGAGATTCCCCACCTTGCACTTGCCGCTAACGAAAGCCAGAACTCGGAGTCCCCTCTGCCCATCAGGCACTGGACTGGCGGGGAAGTTGGCCTCATCTCCCAAAGTACCAGGCCTTTCTGTTTCCAAACACAGAGCACCCAGAATGCCTTGCGGGACTAAACAGAAGCTGATTGCGGACCCATATCTGTTGCTCAGGAGGAGGTTAATAAAAAAAAAAGAACAAAACCAGAAACACAACGATGTGTATACTTTTTCGGAAAGGTTGCGTTGATCCTTGTTCTAAGGTTTTCCTTTGGCTTCCAAGAATGAGAATAAGGAAGTAGGAAGGAGACAGCACAACTTGCTATATCCTAACATAAGTGCTACCGGCAAATTGGTACCACATTTGGAAGCAGAACTCTGATTTGGAAACATTCATGGCATTTCACCAGCGGTTTTGCTCCTAGGAACTATTTAGAAAATAATCAGAAAGAAGTAAAAACACAAAAAGTTTGATGAAGAATACTAACTGTAGCATTATTTACAAGGTGGAAAGGAGCTACATTATCTAATAACAGGGGCTTGGTTAAATAAATTCTGGTCCATCCTTCTGACGGATTACCACGATGCAGCTACCAAACTGTTACGAATACTAAATTTAACGACACGTAAAAATATTCACAGTATCTTATCAAGGATCCCTGGTTTGAAAAAAAGCGAGTACGTAAATCCAAAACAGAATGGAAGGATATACTAAAAAAAAAAATGTTAGTAGTGTTTATTACTGGCAAAAGGTTTTCTTCTTTACTCTTCAGTATTTCCTCAGTTTTCTACAATCAAGTTATATTACTTCTATAGTTAGAAATAAAAGCCCCTAGGGGTGCCTGGGTGGCTCAGTCGGTTGAGCGTCCGACTTCAGCTCAGGTCATGGTCTCACGGCTCGTGAGTTCGAGCCCCGCGTCGGGCTCTGTGCTGATGGCTCAGAGCCTGGAGCCTGCTTCGGATGCTGTGTCCCCCTCTCTCTGCCCCTAACCCACTCACATTCTGTCTCTGTCTCCCTTAAAGATAAATAAACCTTAAAAAAATAATAAACATTAAAAAATTTTTTTAAAAGAAAAATTCAGACTTCATTACTCTAGAAACTCTTCCCTATGAGGAAATATACTATATATATATATAAATATACTATACTATATATACATAAATCATGCACATTTGTCATAGCCTTGAAGCAAAGGCATCTCCATTGTTATCAAAAGGTGACCATCCTGATAACACAAATCAGAATTGTGTAATTGTTGGAAAGAAAAGTATTAGCATCGACTTGAAACAACTTTTACCTCTCATCTCTACTGAGGTGTCTTTAGTGGATACTCCTTCTTCCTCCATAATTCAGTCCCCAGTCGTCTTTTTGCTTCTTTGCTCTCTTAGAGACCTAGGCAACCCACTCCACATTGACTCTTAACCTCCATCTCTATGTAAATAGCCCTGAACTTCCCTTTTAGCCCTGATCTCTCTCCTGGACCCCACCACTTAAACTGACTTCTCAAGCTCACCTTCCTGCCTGCTCTCCAGAGGACGCCTCTTTCCGATTTCTCCATTCACTCCAACTTCCCATGCTGGCTCCTATTCTAGGAGTCTGTGATTCCCCCTTCTAGCTCTTTCCTCACATTAAATCCTATAATATCTATGTCACAATACTTTGAATCATTTCCTTTTTTCATTTTTATTGGCCCCAACTCTGGTTCTGGCACTTATTATTCTGTGGGTCACGACGGAGACGTTGGAACCAGACGCCCATAGGTTAAAATCCTGGCCCTGGCACTAACTAGCTGTGTCACCTTGGGCCAAGTGAATTAACCTCTCTGAGCCCCAATTGCTCCTGTAAAATGGATCATACTCACCTTTTCAAAGGGGGGTTGTGAATTTAAACTAGCTCATATACATAAGAGCTGAGCCTAGCATGTAAATTGCTTAGAACACTGTGGACGATCAACAGATGTTGGCTGTTTATTTTAGATTATTTTAAAAACTGGAACTATCAATGCTTTCCTAATGCATAAAACTCCATTGCTGAAAAAACTTCCATTTAATTACAACATTTTCTTCCAAATTAACTATACAGTCTTCCCCTGGCCTTCAGGGCCCTCCTAGTAAGGCACATTGCTCTCTGCTTTCCTTCCACTGCTCTATTTTCCAATCGACCTGGACCTTGTACTGTCCTACCTTTGAGCGTCTGGTCACGTTGTTTCTTCTGCTGGTGGTGTCCTTCCCCCACCTCTACGTAAAATCCAACCTGTCCTTTAAAAGCTTCCCAACCTTTTGTAACTCTGAACTTGGTGAGCTTTCTTTCATTTTTGAGCTCTGCCTTTCCAATGGTTCTCTAGTGCTGTGCATAGAACATTATATATGTTGTAACCTATATAAATATATTATATATCATCTTCTCTTCCTCATTTTTATTTCTCCAGCACTTTGTTCATCATGGGCATCCAATACATGTCAGCTGATGTAAAGGTGATGCCTGACTTTCTGCCCACACCTACCACGCCGTTGATGCTGAATTTTAAGAAACGGCACCTAGGATTCCCTTCCCTTCAGAGATTAAATTACATTCTAGCATGTTGGCTTTAGGGACATGGAGCAAAATGTATTGTCATGTTGTCATTTTTGTTGGTCAAAATCAGTGGATATTGGCAACTTCACGTTCAATTTCTATTTAGGGTGGCCCCTATCCTGATGATTTGGGGCAGTGTTTTTATGAACTGCTGTTTTAACAGATTTTCCTTTCTGCTTTTTACGGTGTGAGGTGTTGCTTTAGTTCGTAAGGTCAAAAATAGATTCATATTTTCATTCATGTATCTTATTAAAAATCTTTCAGGTCAAAATACCAGGTTTCTAAATGGTTGCATTTGTGTGGCAACAAAGACGCTTTCTGAGGTTAACACACATTTTTTTCCTACATATTCCCAGATATCACAAAAGTTCATGAACTCCTCAAAAGCGTTATCATTGTTCTTGTGTAGAACATTTACTTTGACACCAAAGCGTGTGTTCGCTGAATTCAAGGGGTTCTCTCTAGGTCTTAGATTTGGAGGGAAACAACCCAACCGTTTATATTTGCATGAAGGTACTCCAGATTTAACAGCAGCAGTGGCTTCCCTGGGTAAAGCTGGTGGTGGGAGAAAGAGGGAAGCTGATCGAGTCCCACTTGCAAGGTCCCAGGAAGGACCCAGTCTCCAGTATATTTTGGTCACTCCCACCATTGGTGCGTTCCTAAGTACCGTCACTTTCCCCTCCCTCCTCCCTCTCCCTCCACCCCCCTTCCTGCCTTCTCTCCTCCCCCACCCTGCTTCTCTCCCAACAATGGTTGCTGCTTCACAAACACAGTGCTTAAAGCACCTAGTTCCTGGGATTTATACTTGCCAAGTGGCTTTGGGGAACAAGCTTTTCTCAAGCCTAGGCATCAAAAGGCACTTATTCCAACACTTCAGGGAAAAATAGTAACTAAGGAAATTAATAATCTCATCCTCGGCAGAAGAATAGATTTTTGAGAGGCTACAGTCTCTTTTAAAAGAGGTATAATAGTAGTCTCTTCAATCTTTTTTCCTGTTGTGTTTTCTTACCTTACCTGAAGAAATGAAAACTTTCTGCAGGTAGAAACCGTATCCTGACCTAAGTGGTATATACCTAAGTGATGACAAGCTGTCATCATAGGCTATATATTTACTAATGACAGAAGACTCAAAAAACATTTTCTGGAGCTATTAAATTTCTTCAATGGCTGACACTGAACTTCGTATCTTTCCCAAAGGGTTTTTTTTTTTTTTTAATTATTACTATTAATGGAGCAAAATAGTACAAATGAGATTAGAAGAGGAACTTCTAGAACAACAGAAGCAAAGAATGCCAAGAAGGCCAAGGGGAAGGCCGCAGAAGTAGAAGCCAGTGCCAAAGAGCGTTCCACTCAAAAATGTTCCCTACATCTATCCAAATCTAAGAAAGGTGGCCTGAGGGAGGGAGTCCTGTGAGCCCTAAATGCAAGGGTTAGATGCTATCCACCTCCAGGAAAGGTAATAAGAAAGAATTTACATGCATGTCTCCAAAAGCTGAACGATTTGGAGCAGACTCAAGGCAGAAGACCTGCATTTTTCTGAAGTGAGATGCCTATCGCATTACAGCTTCACACTGTAAGTTTCCAGGACAAAGAGTGGGGGGTCAAAGTCAGTCTCTGAAGGAAATGGGAACTGTCCATCCCATTAGCCTGATATTCCAGCCCAACCCAAGTATTCTTAGTCTCAAGAGACTAAGACGCACGACTGTCACAAGCCACAGGTTCACACGCAGTGGAGAAAGAACTGACGTCAGACACGTGATGGAACTCTTTCAGGCGGAACTTCCACTCGGAAAAGTTCCTAAATTGAATTTGGATCCCTTCCCCTCCCTCTCTTTCTCTCCACTGTCTAAGAAATGGAAAGCAACAGTAACAGCAACAACCAACCAGTTATTAGCAAGATGGTAAAGGTAAGAGCATCATGGAGCTTCCTTTCTCAGGGTGAGAAGGCCACGTTGTTTGGAATGTAAGTGCCCATGGATGGGGGTTGTGGGGCAAAAATTAATATTTATTGGGCATTTACCATCTGCTGGGCACCATACACGTTTTATCGCATTATAAGGCTTACAGCAAGTCCTTGGAGTTGGTGCTACTTTCCTTGTTTTGCAGAGGAGGGAATTAAGGTTGCTTAGGGCTCGCTCAGTTGGTCTCTCTGACTCCAAAGCCACGACACCATGGGTATCTCCTATTCTCTGCTTTGGCTCTAAAATCCAACCGTCACAAAGAGATACGTTCCAAAGGTAGTACGATGACAGCTGTTAGCAGAAGTTGTGCAGCACCACCTCCTTCTAGAGTCTCTGTGCGGAGTGAGGAACCCTATGTTCTTTGCCGGTGATGGAGGAGAACTCATGGCACAGAGGACAGATCAGAGAATCTAGCCAAGAGGGTAGTGCCCCAGCACGCTTTGCCCAAAGGTAAATGGGCCAGGTAGGCACAGAAAACCCACTTCGTTCTTAGAATAGTTCCTCATCAGGGGCGCCTGGGTGGCTCAGTCGGTTAAGCCTCCGACTTCAGCTCAGGTCACGATCTCACGGTCCGTGAGTTTGAGCCCCGCGTCAGGCTCTGGGCTGATGGCCCAGAGCCTGGAGCCTGTTTCCGATTCTGTGTCTTCCTCTCTCTCTGCCCCTCCCCCGTTCATGCTCTGTCTCTGTCTCAAAAATAAAAAATAAACGTTAAAAAAAATTAAAAAAAAAAAAAGAATAGTTCCTCATCATTCTGGGTCCACCAGGACTTAAGAACTTGGTACTGCTTCAGGGGAGCCGTGAGAGTCGGAACTTCACTCGTCCCTGCATTTACCATTAATACCCTCTCGTGGTGCTTTCCAGCTCAGTAGCTTGGTGCCCCAACCCGATCGTTTCATCACGGACTCCTCCCTTTCCCTAACTCCCAACAATCATCAAACCATCAAGTCCTGTGGATTCTGCCTCTTTCGTTTATGCCTCTGATCTACCCACTTGCCTCCATTTCAAAGGCCACCCTCCTAGCCGAAGCCACGGTCTCTTGCCTGGTCTACTCGAACAATTTCTAACTATCTAATGTCTCTGGGCCTTGGCCTTAGAAAACTTCAGGTGGCTTTTCTTCTAAAGTAAATATGATAATACGATCCCGATAGATCTCTCCTTAAAACATCCCTCTGGGACTTCCCATGGTCTTCAAGAGAACGTTCAAACTCCTTAGCAGAGCATCCTAGGCCTTTCCCGGTCAGCGTCTGCCTCTCTCCAGCCCCACGCTCCAAGCTCCCACCATCTTGAACCACTGAGAGATCCTGGCACGGACATGCTCCCTCGGCCACTTATAAGTCCTCTTGTTAGAATAATCCTCCACCCATCCAAATCCCACTGGCCTTTCAGCTTAGAGGTCACCGCTCCCAGAAGCCTTCCTTGACTACCCCGATCTGAGCCCATCCTGGGCATGGCACTCCCTGCCAGGCCGCTACTCCACTCTGTGTCCCTTCCTATCACGGCACGCTCACCCAGGCCTGCAACTGCCCATACTTCTCGTCTGTAGGTCCTTCTAAGGCAGGGCGTGCGGTACTCACCTTTTCCCCCAGCATTTAGCCTGGAGCCCGGCCTGTAGGAGCCACTCAATTCACGGGCAAAGGCTCACATACGACAGAGTGGAGGAAGTCGTGAAGAGATGGGAGTCTAATCATGACTTTGCCACCAACCACTGTAGAACCTGCTACTAAAACCCATGCTAAAATGAAATGCTGTTTTCCCATCCTTCAAGAAGGAGCTTCACCTCGTCCCTCACTCACCGTCCCCCACCAGCTGCTATTCTCTCCCAGGTATCAGGAGGAGCATGAGAGTTTATGGTTTTGATTTGTTTTCTTTTTTTTTTTTTCCTTCAGCATTAAAAAAAAAAAAAAAATGACACGCACTCCTCAGTGCCATCTTCAATTCTGTAGATGATCCTCCTGCACGGTGACAAAGCAGCAGGGGGATAAATGGCCAGATCTCCCAAAGCTCTGTGAATGTGCAAAGAGCGGGAGACAGGTATTCACGTGGCAAAGTACTCTTTGCTTTACCAGGCATTTGGGCAAAAAGAGCTCACATGTCCTTAGAAGATGAGGGACTGTGGGGGCGCCTGGGTGGCGCAGTCGGTTAAGCGTCCGACTTCAGCCAGGTCACGATCTCGTGGTCTGGGAGTTCGAGCCCCACGTCGGGCTCTGGGCTGATGGCTCGGAGCCTGGAGCCTGTTTCTGATTCTGTGTCTCCCTCTCTCTGCCCCTCCCCCGTTCATGCTCTCTCTCTGTCCCAAAAATAAATAAACGTTGAAAAAAAAAAATTAAAAAAAAAAATTAAAAAAAAAAAAAAAAGAAGATGAGGGACTGTGAGCTCCTGTTTATAGTACAGGAAAGGCATCCTGGGAGACATCGTGGCCAGGCCCCCAAAAGGCACCAACTCGGCGGGTTGCTGCCATCACAAAGCCACCAGACCGGAGTGTCACGGAGAAACAAAAGGGGAGACACCGTCATCCTGCCCGGGGTAGGTACTGCTTTCTTCAGAGCCGGGGTGTCCCCTAGACGTGGGTAGCAAAGACAACGGAGCCCCTTGAGACTTCCTAAAGAAAAGCAGACTTACGAAGAAGAAAAACAAGACAGTACATCTGCAATCCGTAAACGCTGAAGAAAAGGAGGAGGATGAAAAAGCGAATGCAGTCGTGAAGAGACCGAATGGGGGGGGGGGAACCTGTAAGACTGGAAATGGCATTGCTCCTCCAAGTTTGACCGAAGTAATTTAGGGACAATTGTGGGGGACATACTATCTTATGGTAGCATTTTAGATGTCCAGTTACTCTACTGCTAAGTAGCAGTTTAAAGAAGACTCCTGCAATTGTTTTTTTTTTAAGTTTATTTATTTATTTTTGAGAGAGAGCACGTGAGCAGGGGAGGGGCAGAGGGAGAGGGAGAGAGAGAGGATCCCAGGGCAGGCTTTGCACTGTCAGCGTGGAGCCCCACGGATGGAGGCGGGGGGGGGGGGGGCCTCGAACTCACAAACCATATCATGACCTGAGCCCAAATCAAGTGTCAGACGCTTAACCGACTGAGCCACCCAGGAGCCCCAAGACTCGTGGAATTCTAGAACCCGGTTATTATCACTTCCAGCTGCCCCCTCAACCCCCCGTCCATGTTTCAGATGAAGGAAGCAGGCTCAGGAAACTCGGAACGAGGCCTTACTGGAGGTCACCCATCACCGTATGGCAGGGCTACAGACTGAACGCGGGACTTCTCACTCCTAGTCTAATTAATGCTCCTTCCTTTAGATTATTTAATCTAAAGACCCTGCGACAGACGATTGAGACCCCAAATAGAAAATCTGGAGACAAGGCCGGATAAATAACATGGTGAAGGAAAGCCAGGAGGTTGTCTGGTAACCGGGAAAGCCTGAGGCCGATGTGGGAAAGAGCGACACTGTTTTCTCACAACACGGCCCTTTATGCCGCTGTCAGAGGCAGGAGATTGGCCGGGATGATGTGCAGCCCCCGACCGATGTGCGTTTCTTACTCCCAGCACCTACTCCCTGGGCTCCAGCGATCCGGCCTGCCCACGGGAGCACAGCGTCGGCCGCTTCACTGTGCTACATTCCCTTCAAGGTTGGATGTTCAAGCCAACTGCAGCCATTCTAGGAATGCTGAGGTCAATGGAATTCTACCAACACTTGCGGGGTGGGGAGGGGAGACAGCTGCCAGTGGCAGTGGCACGGAGGATGGGAGGGCTGTCCATCCCAGAAAATTCTGCTGGGAGTCTGGGAGTCAGAACGCTTAGCACCCAGGGAGACGGCGACTGGGAAATATCTTAAGTATTCCAGTCCTCCCCTCTTGGCACTGCAGAGGCAAGAGGGTATAAAGCAGAGGAACCTGTCGGACGGGACCGTCAAGGCCGCCCGCTGGCTGGCTTGTCGTTGGAGGCCTCCACCTGCTAGAAGAGGCCTGAGCTTGGGCTGGGGAGACCTGCGTGAACAGGATGCCAGTGGCCAAGATCTCCAAGAGGTGCTGGGAAACGCTCCCTGAGAACGCACGCAGCTTGAGCCCCGCGTTCTGGGCTGGGGCGGCGCACACAAATGCCTCAACGACATCATCACAAATGCCTCAAGGACATCATCACCGGTAGGAAAGGGAGCTGCTCAGACAGACACGCGCGGCTGCAGAGGCGCGCAGCTGAGGGGTCAAATTCCAGAAGTTTGGCCCCGGAGGGAAACAGAGCTCAGTTTCCTTCACGCTGGTCCCCTTTCCTCCGGCTCCCTTTCTTTTAATGGGAAAGACGGTTGCAGTGGCAGGAAGAAGGGCCAGGAGGATCGTGGTAGGGAGAGATGTGAGCCTGGAGTCGGAAGAACAGAGATCAGTGCAGGTGAGTGCGGAGTGTGTGTGCGAGCCTGGTTTGGGGAGAGGTCTTGGTGTCCCTCCCTCCCTCCGACACCTTGCAGAATGAGAAAGTGGCTGTTTTCAACTGCCAACAACATCTATGTGCTAACAGCCTAGACCCACGGTGGCCAGGGTCTGAGTTCCGCGCCCGGGGAGTTTTGCATTGAGCGCTTAGGCGTCTTCATCTCCCAGGAGGGGGATGGAGTATTTAGCACAGAGCAGACCACAGGAGACGGCTTTGTTGGACACCCTTCTCGAAGTGGTGACCAAATAGGATGCTGTTTCCCACGTTTTCCTCAGGAAGGGGCTGGGGCTCATTTGTACGTACGCAGAAATGTGCAGGAAAGAGAAGTATTTGAACCGAATTCTGACTTGGTGATTCTGACCCACCTACACCTAAACTTCACATAACCCAGCATCGAAGGCGTACAGTATTTATCATTTCATTGTAAGGAAGAGGCTAAATGACTCCCCCCACCCCTCCTTACCACTCTCCTTCCCGTTCAGAAAGCTGCCATATCTAGTTTACTTTACAGTCTAAAAAAGGTTGCATCACATTTGGTATTCCTTAAAAGGGGAGAGGAAAAAAAAATTATTAAAAAGCGAAGAAAAACAGTGCTGCTTGCTTAGAAAATAAGATGTATGAACCCTGAAGAATGGGAAAACACCAGCTACTATGGCAGAGAGAAGACATTTTGCCAAATTTAGAACCCACTTGAAAATCACGGGTTCTAAGTTTAGAACTGAACTAAAAAACTTGAGCTCACATTGCATTTGGCATTGGTTAAAAAAAAAAAATCTAAGATACTAATTAAAGGGGAAAAATTTATACTCTTAGTAGTTCTAAACGCTGGGAATTATTTTCAAACAAATTCTTTATTGGCTCAATGGAGGGGCCTGCATTTAGAAAAAAACCCATTTTTTACCTAATTAGATTTTCCTTACAAAATAATGATTTAAAACGGAGGGGGGAAAAAACCCATGTTGCCAAAGTCTTTAAAGAGTTACAGAATTGTTGTGTAACCTTTGGACCCCACCAAATATACCAGGTGGTCATACAAACTTGATGTTTATATATTAAGTGGTGTCTAGAATGGAAGTAATTACATCCTATTCCTGGCAAATTTTAAATAATAAAACTGCACCTGGAAACAATCATTCTAAACAAAACAAAACAAACTATTTTACCAGTATTAGTTTTGTTTTCTAATTTAGATGCTAAGATACAATTATTACAACATCATTAAGAAATGGATCGAAGTCGCCATGGAGATAACCGTGATTCAAGGGAGCTGACGACTTTTGCAATTATAGAAACTCAACCTCCATACCCCTAGCATATATTTATTATATACACCACACATATATAATGGCTTGAGAAGAGGAGTCTTACTACATTTTTGAGTGTCTTTAAAGGAACAGGCTTAGCAGGTGGTGGATCTGACCCTCTTCAGAAGATCATTAACAGTTCAAAACTCTGTAACTTTAATTTCTGGGCACTTTTTTTTTTTTTTTGCACTTTAAAATTTTATTTATTTATTTAGAGGCAGAGACAGTGCAAGTGGGGCTGGGGCAGAGAGAGGGAAACAGAATCCCAAGCAGGCTCCACAATGTCAGCACAGAGTCTGATGCCTGATGCGGGGCGGGGCTCGAACCCACAAAACCGGGAAATCATGACCTGAGCCGAACCAAGATGCTTAACCGACTGAGCCACCCAGGCGCCCCTTCCTCTATCCTTTTAAATGACCCACTAAAATTGAGTTTCATATTTAGTTTCTTCTACTCTTACATCCTCCATATTGCTCTCATATTTATTTCAAAGTCTTATTTACAATAAATTGGACTAGTTTCCTTCTTTTCTCAGGCCATCTACACCAACGCCAGGGAAACAGGGCCAGTGATCCGGTGCCCTGACACACGACTTCTTGTGACATGAGGAATAAGAAAAGGCTGGGTACTTTGCCAACGTCCAGATTCCTGATTATCTTTGCAGAGAAAGTTCCCAGATCCTTAAGCTGTCTTCAGGCATGTCCAGCTCTTTAGCCTGTAAATCTGTCCACAGAAATAATACACGGATAAGTTTAGCGCTGTAAACAATTAGGTCTCCAAAGAGTTTGTGACATGGTGTATTTGACCAAGTCTAGATTCACGTTTTCATATTTCCCTTTGCCTTATTGTTGTGGGTCTTGCCTCTAATGCTAGCCCGTAAGAAACATGCATTTCAATCAAGAATTTAAGAGTCTTGGGGTGCCTGGGTGGCTCAGTTGGGTAAGCCTCTGATTTCAGCTCAGGTCATGATCTCATGGTCCGTGGGTTCGAGCCCCGCGTTGGGCTCTGTGCTGACATCTTGGAGCCTGGAGCCCGCTTTGGATTTTGTGACTCCCTCTCTCTGCCCTTCCCCAACTCATGCTCTGTCTCTCTGTCTTTCTCTCTCAAAAATAAGTAAACATTTACAAAAATTAAAAACAAAAGAATTTAAGAAACGACAAGCAAACTTGACAGCGGTAAAGAAAGATGCTTTCTCCAGGGGCTGGGCAGAGATGCACGGCTAATACTCAGCAAAAAATATCTCTCTAATTCCCAATTTCAAACATCTCATTAGATGCCTCCACCTGGAACAGAAGAGAGACTCCAGAAACAGAGTCACACATAAATGGTCAACTGATTTACAACAGAGGTGGTAAGACAATTCAATGGGGGAGAGGAAGATCTTTTCAACAAATTCTGCCAGGTAACTACACGGCCATATTGAGGGGGGAGGGGAGGATGAACACTGACCCTGACTTCACACTATACAGAGAAATTAACTAAAAACTAATGATAGACCTCCATGCAAAACCTCAAACTAAATGGCGGGCTACACGGAGGAGAAAACCTATTCAATATTGAAGGAGAGAAAAATGTCTTGGTACATAAAAACAAATTTTCGTAAACAAGAAAACTTGATAAACTGACCTTTATCAGAGTTTTAAATAAAAAGCTGACAATACCAAGTGCTGATGAAGATACGGAACACCTGCTGGTGAGAATGTAAAATAGCACAAACACTTGGGAAAAACTAACAGTTTCTTAAAAAGTGAAAGGTATGCCTCCCATTCAACCAAGTCACATCTACTGCTGGGTAGGAAAATGGGATGTCCACTCAAAGACATTATAGGAATGTTCACTTAGCTTGATTTGTTAATAAAGACTAGAAACAAACCAAATGCCCGATGACAGACAGGCGCATGCATAAATCAGTTGTGTGTACCCGTACAGTAGATTATCAGTCGGTAATAAAAAGGACTGAATTACAGATACAGGCAACAATACGACGGTTGTCAAAATCATCACGCTAAGTGAAATAAGTCAGACACACACGCACACCAACAGGTACGTTGTATGATTGATTCCATTTATATAAAATTGCAAAAAATGCCAACTCATTTATACGTGGCAGAAAGCAGATCAGTCATTGCCTGGGGCAGGAATGGAAGAGGGTCAGGGGGACCAGAAGACTTTTGGGATGGTAGAAACGTTCAGTACCTTGCTTGTGATGGATACGTGGGTACATGCATTTGTCTAAAGTCTGAATTGTACCATTTAAGATGCAATTTACATTGTATACAACTCCATAAGGTTATTTTACAAATCTCCAACTGAGGGGCTCCTGGGTGGCTCAGTCAGTTGAGCGTCCGTGTTCGGCTCAGGTCATGATCTCGAGGTTTGTGAGTTCGAGCCCCACATCGGGCTCGCTGCTGTCAGTGCAGAGCCCGCTTCAGATTCTCTGTCTCCCTCTCTCTGCCCCTCCCCTGCTCTCTCTCTCTCTCTCTCAAAGAGAAAAAAAAATTAAAAATCTCCAACTGAATGTTCTTTAGGCCCCTCAAATGTCACATTTCTAAAACCAAGTTCATGAGCTCCTTCCAAGCCTGTTTCTCTCTCTCTCTTTTTTTTTTTCTTTTGGTTAATACTCTCTTGACTAATGGCATCCTCTACCCAGTAGCTAGGCTAGACAGCCTGGCAACCACGTTCACTCCTCCTTCACACCTTTACTGTCCTCGAATTTACTTCTCTTAAAAAAAAAACTCAGAACAGTGTATTTTAAAAATTGCGTATAACATAAAATTGACCATTTAAGCCATTTAAAAATGTACAGTTCGGTGACACTAAGGACACTCACAGTGTTATGCAGCCATCATCACCATCTATCTCCATAGCTTTTGGATCTCCCCAAACTGAAACCCTGTCCTCATTAAACAAGAAGTCCCCATTCCCGTCCCTCCCCAGCCCCTGGCAACCACCACCCTCCTTTCCGTCTCTATGAATTTGACTCCTCACGGTACTTTTATAACTGGAATCACATAATAGTTGTCCTTTGTAACACTGGCTTTATTTTACCTATTTTACAACATTCCTCTATGTCCTAGCATGTATCAAAATTTCTTTCCTTGGGGTGCCTGGGTGGCTCAGCCGGTTAAGCATCTGACTTCGGCTCAGGTGATGATCTCACGGTTCGGGAGTCTGGGCCCCACGTTGGGCTCTGGGCTGACAGCTCGGAGCCTGGAGCCTGCTTCGGATTCTGTGTCTCCCTCTCTTTGTGCCCCTCCCCTGCTCCCGTTATGTCTCTCTCTCTCTCTCAAAATAAAATAAACATTAAAAAAATTTTTTTTAACTAAAAAATTTCTTTCCTTTTTAAGGCTATGTAATATTCCAATGCATGTAATACACCAGAGGCTGTTGAACCATCCATCTGTTGATGGAAAGTCAGGGCATCTACAACTCTGAATGCCCATGGCTACTACCCCAGCTTAGGGTCTCACCATCTCTTGCCCGGATTATTTTAGCAGTCTGTTAACTGGCCATCCTTGCCACCTTCTGTCACGCATCTTCTCACCTGCTGCCAGCATCGTTTTGCTATAGCAACGATCCTGTCCCTCCACTACCCAAAAGACCTTTGCGCACAATTTCAAACTAAAATGGAAGCAAATGTCTCATGCTGTTCTGAAATCTGTTTTTGCCCCATTCCACTTTTGAACAACTCTGATTAGTAGAAATGTTCTTATTTTAATCCAATATGTATTTCCTCACCAGTTCGGCCCATTGCTCCTAGTTCTGGCCTCCAGAGGAACGCCGAATAACACTTCCCTGTTCAACATGGCGGACAACCTGTGAGATACCTGAAGATAGCCTGAGGGCCTTCTTTATCCAGGCCTTGGCTCATTCCTCAGATAACACGGTGGCCCTGGCTATTCTTCGCTGATCGTGACCCACGTTGGTCAGTGTCCCTCTCAAAATGGGCCGCCTAAGACAATATAATCCTACCGATGGAAGGTGGACCACCATCTCCTTTCTTCCGCTGCTCTATTACAACAGTTCAGCCTAACGTGCCATTGACAATTTTTACCTCCAAAGCTGATAATATACTAACCTACGGCGAATTCGAACATTTGGGTGGGTTTTGTTTTTTTTTTTCCCCAAAATAAATTTTGATGATCCCAGGGGGCACCTGAAGAATGGAGTGGCCAAATTGTGTCCTCAACAGTTTTGCCTCTTTATTAAATGTCGATGGCTCCTGCTAGCAAATGCAGGCTCCTGCCTCAGCCACTCCTCCCTTCAGGCCTCCTATCGGTTACTTACCAAACTCTAGACCCTGCGAAAGTAACTGCCTTTTCAACAATCTGCCAAGACCCACAATCGAACACATGGGCCTCCTCCACGCACCGTCAGTGCTGTCCCTGATAGCTACTGGGCGCTTGCAGCAAGTGATTAGAAGCAGACATTGTTGGCAATGGCCACGAAACACACACATCCAGGAAATGCATTTATGCAAAATACCTCCCAGATCAGACACGGAGCCTCAAATAAAAGCCTTACCAAAAAATGTGGAGGGGAATGGACCAAAAAGCCCGTCTCCCAGCTTGCTTTCTCTGGGTAGCTCAAAAGCTAAGCTATGGGGGGGGGGAGAAGATTCTTTGGGAGCATTGCAGCTGTTTCTTGGATTTTCAAAAGTAAAGTACCAACATATTCAACGGGCGAAAAGAAGCACTGCTTTTCCAGGTAATTTTCTTCGAAACTTTGAGTCATTTAAGAGGAAAAGACAATTGAATGTGTTTTGGCACTTTTGTTCTTTACGGTCAACTTCAGGCTGACGGTCATTTGCACACCCTCCTCCCACCCCCTCCCCCCCGCCAATATGCTCATCGTTCCCAGGGTCTCACATGACGTGTCTTTTCTACTCTTAGAAGTTCGGTGCTAATATTCCTCCACACAGGAAAACCATCCCCTTCGCTCTTCGGCCTTCCTTCCCTTCAATCCTAGAGACAGACCGTAAGGTCCTCAGTCTCCTCTTCTTCCAAAATTATCCCTTAGCAGTTTCCATGGGCTCTTTCCTCTTCTCCCTTACATATAACCAGGACTCTCCAATGTGGAAGACGTATCTCAATCCAAAACCACCGCACGAACCCATCTCTCTCCCTCTCTCTCTCTCTCTCTTTTCACTTGCGGAACACCTCGAATGATTATCCAACATTTATTCCCACCCCGGATTCAGCACGTACTCCGTTTTCACTAACCCACAAAAATATATTTCCTAAGGTGAACAAGGACCTTTGGCTGGACCAATTCAATGGCTTTTTGGAATTTGTCTTCTCATATACTTTTGCTTTTCCTGTTAGGATCCAGCAGGATTGGGAGAGCCTTGAGAGGAGTAATAGCTGCTGGGGGTATGAGGGAGATTGCTGGGTCTGTTTTCCTCTGAAAATCATCATTATTCACTCTATTCCCCATAGGGTTCCCCCACTGTTCAAGTCTAGTTATAGAGCAGGATACCATTCCAATACTTCTTGCCCCAAAAACCACGAATCTAGAAAAGTTTTTTAGAGCAGGAAACCAGCAAATTCTTTGTTTCGAAGATGGGGGTCAGTAATCACCCAACCCCTTCCCTGCCCCGCTAACTTAACTGAGTGACAGCTGTGGTTAGGTCTGTGATGGGCCCGCTGAATCTCTCACCTGTAGATTGGATGGCTCTGGACTAGCACGTCTCTCACCCATCCTTGACCCTCAATCCAGTGACTTCTCCAGTTTCCTTTTTTTGAACTGTGTTTCTCTCTGTATCGTTGTCTTTTTTTTTTTTTTTAATGTTTATTTATTTTTGAGAGACAGAGAGAGACAGAGCACGGGTGGGAGAGGGACAGAGAGAGAAGGAGACACAGAATCCGAAGCAGGCTCCAGGCTCCGAGCTGTCAGGACAGAGCCTGACGCGGGGCTCGAACTCATGAACTGCACGATCATGACCTCAGCCAAAGTCGGATGCTTAACCGACTGAGCCACTCAGGTGCCCCTGTATCATTGCGTTTCAGGCAACCTTGTAGCCTGTCCCAACGCTCTTTCCATGATCATAAACATTCCCAAAACCACTTTTATTTATTTAAAAAAAAAAATTTTTTTTAGCGTGTATTCATTTTTGAGAGACAGAGTGCAAACAGGAGTGGGTGGGGCAGAGAGAGAGAGAGGGAGACACAGAATTTGAAGCAGGCTCCAGGCTCTGAGCTGTCAGCACAGAGCCCAACGCAGGGCTCAAACTCACAAGCTGTGAGATCATGACCTGAGCCAAGTCAGATGCTTAACAGACTGAGCCCTCCAGGCGCCCCTCCCCAAACCACTTTTAAAAACCACAATACCCTTCCCTTGTTCTCATAAGAGCGCAAAGTATGAGAAATAACCCTTCACGGATTGTAGATTCCCACTTCTTTCAAAACCAGAATGGCTAGTCTTGAACTTCTTAGCATCATAAGCCCAAAAAGGGAATCTTGAGAAGCTGATCCTTTAGTTATACTCCCTTTAAATAATTATGTAATGACTTTCTCTGAAGAGTTCAGGAAACTATTGAATTCACTTAAACAAAATTAAAATCTGCCCAAAGCCACTGGAGTTTGGTTAATGTGAGTCTGAAGCCCATCTGCCAATCATCCTACAGCTCTATCTGGAGAAGTGAGTACGATATTCTAATCACGGAATTTGCTAGCTTGAAGAGCCACAGGGTAAAGATGAAAGTCGCCATCCATACATAAGCTAGAAGCCTTGGTCAAATTACATGCTTTTAAGTTAAATATTTATGAATCAATATATGGAAACTATGGGTGTGAAGATATCTATGGAGAGCTGCATGCATTTTAATGATTTTAGAATAGGAGTTATTAACCCTGGTCTGGACCATCTTCAAACATCTACATTTTTCTGGTACAAAAGTTTAAGGGGTTTATGGCCTATAAAAGATTTAAGAACTTTTGTTTTAGAGGAAAGCCCAGATTAAAATCAAGATATTATTATTTTATATATTTCCAAATGCATTAAAATAGCAAAACACTTCCATTTTAGCAAACCACAAGATAAAACATGTCAGATCCTGTAACTAATCATACATGACCACTGGCCATGTTTAAATACTAATACAGATAATACCATTCCAGCACTTCTAATACCTATCCACAAGTATTTACCTTAACGTACATAAAACAAATTTATCTGGGAAAGAGAAGTTCAAATACCTATTTTAGACTACGTTGAAAACTCCTGATTTTCCACTATTTCTAAAACTACCACATTTCCACTATTATCTAATGTCTAAGAAAAACTTTAACCAGGCAATTCAAAAGTAATACTGAATACAAATGAAATCACAATTTTTCCTCAGTTACAGTCTCATCTTCCCGTATTAGACAAGAAGAATAAATTATTCTGCATGCCTTATAACAGACTGATTAAAAGACATACTGTGGAAACTCCTTTCAGAGCCAAATTTTGCAGCCAAAAATCAAATTCAGAGCCTGAATTTTGAAAGCCGGGGCCCATTCAGAGTATTCCAAGAATAGTTCTCAAATTGCTGGAAAGCATCACCGCCATAAATCTATCTTGGAGATGGATCTTAGAAATTAGCAAGTTTGAGTCAGCCATACACAAACCTATCAAGTTATTGTGCACACTGTTTGTGTTTTACGTTTACAATGTAATTTATTTATTCGTTCTTTTGACAAATATTTACTGATCTTCTGCTATATGCAGACACCGATCTAGGTGCTGGAGTAACAGCAGTGAACAAATCAGATGAAAAATACATAAAAATACAAAAACACAGTTTCACTCTAAAGCATTCCGCTACCGAAATGTAAAGAATAAAAAATCAAAGCTGCCCTCGGGGCAGCTCATCTCAGTTCTTTCCTTATAATAACTGCTATCATAATAATTGTATAATATACATACAATACTGTTAACAGTTTAATATTTTTCTGACGTTGCGTTTCTTTACACAGAATACCTTATATAGGATTTTAAAACCACCTTTATTGCGACTTGATGTAAAGTTCACTTGTGTCACGTGCACAATTCAGGGATATTTAGTAAATGTGCAGGTCTGTGCAACCATCGTCATAATCTAGGTTAGTGGATTTAAAAATTTTAGGGGCCTGGGTGGCTTAGTCGGTTGAGTGTCCGACTTCGGCTCAGGTCATGATCTCACAATTCGTGGGTTCGAGCCCCGCATCAGGCTCTGTGCTGACCGCTTGCTCAGAGCCTGGAGCCTGCTTCAGATTCTGTGTCTCCTACTCTCTCTGCTCTTCCCCCGTTCACGCTTTGTCTCACTCTGTTTCTCAAAAAAAAAATAAATAAATGTAAAAAAAAAATTTTTTTTAAATAATAAAAAAATAAAAAATTTGGGGCGCCTGGGTGGCACAGTCGGTTAAGCGTCCGACTTCAGCCAGGTCACGATCTCGCGGTCCGTGAGTTCGAGCCCCGCGTCGGGCTCTGGGCTGATGGCTCGGAGCCTGGAGCCTGCTTCCGATTCTGTGTCTCCCTCTCTCTCTGCCCCTCCCCCGTTCATGCTCTGTCTCTCTCTGTCCCAAAAATAAAATAAACGTTGAAAAAAAAATTTAAATATATATAATATTGTATAGATGATAATTTATTTAAAAATTTTGTTCTTCAGGTTATGGTGATACATGGATATATAGGTGTATATAATTTTCATTTTCCAGTTAGTACTAAACCTTGACGATGTTCTCTCAATGTCAGCATGGAGAGATTTCTGATTACTTTCTAAAAAGAGAGGCCATCTTCCATGTCAGTTTCCTTAGAAAAAGAATGCCTGAAGACTGCAATTAGATTGAATTGTTTTGGTAATCCTGTGATTTCAATAGACAAAGAGAAGTCAGTTGATTTACAAAGTCTTAAGAGTCCAAAAACGAACTGGAAAATGGGGAAAAAAAGGGGGGGTATAGAATATATTTTAATACACATACACAAAACACAGCAACTTTGAGTATGTATTTTGAAATAAATAGCCAACAGTTCTATAACCTAGACTGTGGGCAAGCCGCTGTTGTAAAACCTTAACACATAGTAACTGTTAAAGTTCTCACGACAGTTCTATTAAGTATTTACCATTATCAAACCCACTTTGCAGATGTGGAGACTAAGGCACAAGAGGTCAGGAAATTTGTGCGCTAAACTAGCTAGAAAGAGGCAGGCTGGCTTCAGAGCTTACACTCTTAACTGATCTGATGGAACGTGGCGGTGCAGGTGGGTGGAGGAGAGAGAGTAGGATAAAAATACTTGAGGTGAAGTAGGTAGTGTTCAGCACAGTGGCTGGATCCTAGCAGGCACACCATAAAAATGAATAAAACAATGATGTTCTGTCACATATTTTAGGCTGAGTGTTCTTCCACTGCTAGAAAAGTAATAGTTCTGTTGCCACCCTAAGGGTTTGTTTAATCACTTGTCTTCATTTGGGGCTGTTACCCTTCTGCAGGGGAACTGAGGCTATTAGGGGGAACTTCGCAGGTGCCGAACACAAGTACTACAAAGGCAACCAAGACTAAACCTGAGCCCAAAAAACTTGTTGCAGGGAAAACAAGAGTTAAGATGGGGGGGGGGGGGGGATAGATGGAAGCTCTGGAAGCCCCAGTGGTGAAATCAGTATGATTTTGAGGCATCAAGGAAGGGTTCTGGGAAGGAAACCTTGAGATGTTAAGTGGAGAGATACATGGAGTCCGATCTCGACTAATTTTACGTGCTCTTTAAGAAATTCCCGTTTTATCCTGAAGAAATGCAGAGCCATTAAGAAGGTGAAATGGAGGGGCGCCTGGGTGGCGCAGTCGGTTGGGCGTCCGACTTCAGCCAGGTCACGATCTCGCGGTCCGTGAGTTCGAGCCCCGCGTCGGGCTCTGGGCTGATGGCTCAGAGCCTGGAGCCTGTTTCCGATTCTGTGTCTCCCTCTCTCTGCCCCTCCCCCGTTCATGCTCTGTCTCTCTCTGTCCCAAAAATAAATAAACGTTGAAAAAAAAAAAATAAAAAAAAAAAAGAAGGTGAAATGGAATAGGGTAGGCCCGGAGGAAAAGACATTCACAAGGCTGAATGTGAATTACTCCGCCCCAGCCCGTGACACAGGCTCCACCCAAAACATCTGCTATTCTCGCTAGTTGGTGCCTTATCTTTTGACTCATAACTTGTCTTCAAGTTTCTCAATAAAATGTGATCTCAACTGAAAATAATCGTTTGTATCTGAAATTTGTTTTGCATGCCCATATGGTTAAGCATCTTTTTGGTGCAGAAGAAGTTCTAGACACTTCTTTTTAAAACATCAGAGACCCATGAAAAAGCTGGACACAGGAGGATTAATTTTGAGACGCCCAAGGTGGGGGGCGGGTAATTGAAAAACAGGACGACCAGGAACTCCCCATCACTTCAACGTCACAGCTGGGGTGGAAAGAAGAGTCCAGACCAGGGAAAGGTTAGGCTTAGGTTAAGGTTTAAATGGCCACTTCCCTACAATAGGGTTACCCTTTCAAATTAAAAAAAAAAATTTTTTTTTTAATGTTTATTTATTTTTGAGACAGAGAGAGACAGAGCATGAACGGGGGAGGGTCAGAGAGAGGGAGACACAGAATCCGAAACAGGCTCCAGGCTCTGAGCTGTCAGCACAGAGCCCGACGCGGGGCTCGAACTCACAGACTATGAGATCACGACCTGAGCCGAAGTCGGCCGCTTAACTGACTGAGCCACCCAGGCGCCCCTACCCTTTCAAATTTTTAACAGAGATAAAGGAAGGTGCTCCTTTCACAAGCATGCACAGACAGAAGGAATGAAGTTGGTGATTCTGATTAAGACCAAGAAGGAAGAGTACAGATAACACCACCAAAGACTGGAGCCAGAGGTGAGAGGGCAGGAGAGATCCGACCCAGCAATGTTCTCATAAGACACTTCCTGCATTTTTTTTTTTTACATTGCTAAATAATGTATGTTCTTTCACTTTAACCGGCAAAAATGAAGTACTATTGTAAATTCGCAATTCAAATCCCAACTATTTATTTTTCAACTTTTTAATCACGGTGAGTTGCACACAGGCGAAGGCATAGAGAGAAGAGCGTAATGAAACCCCGTGAACCCATCGTCCAGCTTCAGCAGCCGTCGGCCCACGGCCAGTCCTGTTTTCACCTGTACTTCTATTTATTTACTGGATTATTCGGAGGTCACCGTGTCATCTGTAATGACTTCAGTGAGTAAAATCATCTTAAAGCAAGCGTGCCTTTTGGATTCCCCCTTTCCCTTCACTCACTCCCATCCTCTCGAGGAGTAATCTGAGGACAAGGAGAGATTTGAGGAGAGAGGAAAACAGTCTTCACGGAAATACCAAACTGGCTAGAAGGGAGAGAGTGAACGCCCTTTTTTTTTTTTTTTTTTTAATTTTTTTTTTCAACGTTTATTTATTTTGGGACAGAGAGAGACAGAGCATGAATGGGGGAGGGGCAGAGAGAGAGGGAGACACAGAATCGGAAACAGGCTCCAGGCTCTGGGCCATCAGCCCAGAGCCCGACGCGGGGCTCGAACTCACGGACCGCGAGATCGTGACCTGGCTGAAGTCGGACGCTTAACCGACTGCGCCACCCAGGCGCCCCGAGTGAACGCCCTTTGAATCAGGACTCGTGTAGGAGGCGGCGGAAGAAAGCATCTCCCTGGGCTGGGACGTAGAGCTGCTGTGAAGGCTTCCTCACCCCCTTCCCAGGTCGGTGGCACCCGGGATGTCTGACAGAGGTCCTCTGAAGGGGGGAGGGCCAGAGCAGGTAGGTGCAGATTTCTGGGTAGAAGCATTTTAGATCTGCTGGTGGTCATCTGGCTTCTGTGGTGCTAAGGGTATACATACTATTACATGATTGACTAAGAAAATGATTATTGAAACTGTATCTATCGCTGACCCCCTCTTGAAACCAATCCATAGTCACATCCACCCTCCTTTTCCTCCAATCTTGCTGGAGGACATGTTCCTCTTTGTTCCTGGCCAGCATGTCTCCTTTCAGCAACACCCCCCCCCAGCCTCCTTCCCACCCGCTCCGGGGTCCTGCACCTGCGGTCATTCCGCACTCGCTCCACGACACAGGTATGCACGCGCACTCCGGCTCCTGTCCTTCCTCCCCTGGCTGCACCTGCCGCTCTCCTCTCTCTGAATGTCCCCCAGCCCTCCGTTGCCTCCCTGGCCTGCTGAGTCTCCAAAGCCTCCCCTTCTTCAGGAAACCCATGACTCACCGCTCCGCTGTGAGCAGGTGCACGTTAGCATCTCTCTCCGAAGCGCCCTGACAGCAGGGGCTGAATCGAATTTCTCCTGCATCCCTGGCTTTCAGGTGCTCGTTCAGAAGGCGCTCGAATATTTGAGGGGAAACGGTGGCGATGAACAAAACCACCTCTGCTCTCAAAGTAATTCAGCCTACAGAGAAGCGTCTCCCCCAAAGCAAGGAGATCAGAGTGCCCGCTAACTGTTCTTTTTTTTTTTTTTTTTAAATTTTTTTTTCAACGTTTATTTATTTTTGGGACAGAGAGAGACAGAGCATGAACGGGGGAGGGGCAGAGAGAGAGGGAGACACAGAATCGGAAACAGGCTCCAGGCTCTGAGCCATCAGCCCAGAGCCCGACGCGGGGCTCGAACTCATGGACCGCGAGATCGTGACCTGGCTGAAGTCGGACGCTTAACCGACTGCGCCACCCAGGCGCCCCCCGCTAACTGTTCTTTAGGAGGCTTCCCATTACATTCACGGTAAAACTCCAGATTTTTTTTTAGAGGGTGAGGCCCTTCTAGCCCTAACCAGCTCTTCAGCTCAACCTTCCGCCCACAAGCATACAACCTCCCGCTGCAACGTGAACTTTTCCAAGCCCCCTACTGAGTCTTCTCATGTTGTGGGTCCTCTCCCTCGCCTGGGATTTCAACCCTTCACCCACTGGCCACGTCCTGCTGATCCCTGAAGACTCCCGTTTTCGTGTTGACACCTGTGTGAAGTGTGCCCTGAGCCTAACCCTGGCATTGTCTTCTCCTCTAGACGGGAAGGTTCCTAAGAGCGAGGCCTTCTTCTTCATCCGTGTATTTCTAGCAGTTTGCACCATGTCTAGCACGTATGGGCACCTCAGTGTAGGTTGCACGAGGAAATAAAGCATTCGGTTCTTTCGGTTTCTGTCACGGCAGAAGCACAAATAACACAGACATTTCACACTAATTTCCTCTAGTCTGAGGAAGACTAGCATTGCCGTTTGAGTATGTGAGGTCTCCAAAATTAAAGTTTCAGGAAACTACCCACGGTGTTCTGTCGGTAGAAGAGTAAGCCCTTTTGTAGTATGTGGCGACCCGACTTCCTCCTCGTGTTGAACGTCTGAGGTAGAGTGGCTACTTGCTCAGTAGACGAACCAATGCTCCCAGTTATCCGTTAACACGAGCCAGAAAACGCGACGGGCCGACTGGCCACGGCACCTGACCATCGCTCTCGTATCACCCTGTATAAAAAATTAAGAACTATGGGGCGCCTGGGTGGCGCAGTCGGTTAAGTGTCCGACTTCAGCTCAGGTCACGATCTCGCGGTCCGTGAGTTCGAGCCCCGCGTCGGGCTCTGGGCTGATGGCTCAGAGCCTGGAGCCTGTTTCCGATTCTGCGTCTCCCTCTCTCTCTGCCCCTCCCCCGTTCATGCTCTGTCTCTCTCTGTCCCAAAAATAAATAAACGTTGAAAAAAAAATTAAAAAAAAAAATTAAAAACTGAGCGTAGATGTGTTCCTCATCATTCCCAGTCAGGTCCTAACACATGAAGTGAGCTGTAGTCACACCATCTGAAAAATACAGATTACCCTAAGAAAGCTGTTTTTAAATCATAGTCTTAGGCAGCCGGAAACGGCAAAAACAAACACAAAAAACACATCTTAAGAAAAGGAAAAACCCTCCTGGTCACTATTTCATCCCTGCACTCAATCAAAACAGCACTCCTAAATTTAGTCTCCTCCAAGTCTGCTTTGAGTATTTTTCTAAAGGTATCCTGGCTTTCCCCCTGGCTTTCATTTTGACGATCAGGGGGTTTCCTGGTCATAACTTGAATGTTCCTCTCAAATTTCGATAAATTTCCCCTCTTCCTCACTCTTCAATGGTCAGGCTCTCTGAACATATTTCTTTCCTATTCATTCTTCATTAGTTGTGTTTTCAGAAATCAAGCTGGATGAAAGTACAACCTTCTGCTTTGCATTATCTTCCTGCCTTCGTTCCTGATCAGATACATCTCTCATTTCTAAAACGCATTTATGAATTAGTCTGATATCCTTGATTTTCTATTCAAAGCCAAAATATCAACACCGATTCATATTTAGCTCTTGACCTCTGCCTAGAGGTGTGATGATAATAAGATAAAAGAGGGGTATTAGTGCAAAATTTGGTCTTCTTTAAGGAATTTGCTAAGCTGTTCGGTTAGAGAAGGTGCAGATACTATAGTAATGAAATATCAGTAATAGTATTTTCTTTTTTTTTTAACATTTATTCATTTTTGAAAGGCAGAGAGAGACAGAGTGCGAATGGGGGAGGGGCAGAGAGAGAGGGAGACACAGAAACAGAAGCAGGCTCCAGGCTCTGAGCTGTCAGCACAGAGCCCGACGTGGGGCTCGAACTCACAGACCGTGACATCATGACCTAAGCCGAAGTCGGTCACTTAACCGACTGAGCCACCCAGGCGCCCCTCAGTAATAGCATTTTCAATATCTATAATACTTTGCTGTTTCCCAGGCCCATTCAGATTCATCCGATCAAAGACAATCCTGTGCTATAAGATATCTTCTCCATCTCCCACAGAAGGAAACTGAAAACTCAGAATTGTTAAATGTCTTAACCAAGCTCTCCCTAGGTCACCTAACCCGTTCTCAGTCTTAACACCCACCTCCAGGCTAACGATTTCCAAACCTATTTCATGTCCCAGACTTCTTTCCTGAAAAAGCCAAACTGTTCTGTCACATTACCTACTTGCCAATTTCGCCTGGGTGTCCCACAGGCGGCCCGAATTCACAGGGTGGAAATGAGAAGGACAGTCAGCATCAGGCATCCTCCCTCCACTGCTGCCTGCGGCAGGCAAAGGCACTCTCATCCACCTGATAGTCCCAGCCAGGAATCTGGAAACCCAGCGCTGGAGCCTAGAGCAGACACACAATAGACCCTCAAGAAGTACTTGAACAAGTGATTTAATGAGTGAATGAGTGAGTGGGGGCGGGTCATCCTCAGCTCGTCCTTCACCCTCATCCAGAAGATTAATTGGTCATAAAATCCTGCTGTTTCTACAGCATAAATCTCTCCCAAATCCTCCCCCCACCCTTCCCCTTATAATCCCTACCTTGCCTCCCTTGCTGGATTGTGTCAAGGCTAAAATGAGATTAATACACATAAAAGTGTTCTGCAAAGAATAAACCTCCGGGGGGAACAACATAGAGAGGATAAATCCTTCTGGAATCTGTTAACTAAACTTACCAGTCCCAGTTTGCCTCTTCCTTTCAAGCTATGATTTTTTTTGTCCTCCTAACCTTGCTGTTTTCTCTGCTATGGCTTCCAGAGGCCCATCACTCATCTGTACGTAAATACTGCTAATCTGTACGCACGGCTTAGCGGCTCAGTTATACACTCTTTTATGTTGCTTGCTTCTGGTTATTTCTTAGAGTAGGATCTGGCTTCAGAGATGGCATTAAGCTCTTGCAAAATGGAACAGCTATGTAGCTTTTGTAGCCTCCACGGCACCTCACGCCACCTTAGGCATCTAGTAGGTGACTACTAAAAGCTTACTGAATGACTCTCCCCCCCACTCCCCTCTCCGCTATTCTCTCAGAATTCTATTCTTTATTCTTCCAAACTTCCTGCTTCTATCAGGAACATTTCCTCCGAAGAGATCTGAGAGAGGAAAATATTCCAGATTAGCCTACAGGTTGGAGTTTTTTAAAAAAAAATAATTCTATAAAATGCTCATTCTGTTAAATGTCCTAAGTAAATCAGGGTGGGAGTGCCAGACTCTGACAGACTGTTCATCCCACTGAAACCACAGTTTTACGTACGTAGTGCTTATAAACATACACCTAAAGTGAGTATAGTTAAGTACCCGAAACACTGCCAGGAACAATCATACAACTCAAGAAAAATAGCGTACCAATGTTTTCCTCCTTTGTATTCTCTCTAGCCCTTGGGTCACCAAGTCTTGTTGCTTCTGTCTTTGCAATGACCATTCAACGTGGCATTTCCATTCCATACCTTGTCACCATTTTAGTTCCAGCCTTGCATATTTCATCCAAGTGCATGATCTCAGCTTCCTGGCTGGGCTCTTGGTGTTTGGTTTCTTCTTATGTGAATGCACTTCACCCCCAGCCCCAGATCAATATCCCCCGAATGTGGATTTCATCAAGCCATCCGCACTGCCCCAACCCACATCTCCAGGGGCTCCCCAGTATTTACAGGACAAGGCACACACTCCTTAGCCAGATTTTCAAAGACTTTTACATCTAAGCCGATGCTCCTCATCTAAGCTCTCTGCAACTCTTCTTTACAGGGGGGTGACTGCGGACCGCCCCATGAGACCTGGGAAGTTGTCATCGTGATTTTCCTGGGTAAAACTACACAATCGATGTAACCCGCAGGAGGGAATCAAACGATTGCCTACTCTGTAAATGAGGGACTCTTAAGAGCTGGGGATAACGCCAAACTCCAATCAAAACCTGTGAGTCATACCAGGGAAACGGGGCTAAAAGGTGATTGTCACTTGGCAAGCAGAAGCAAACAATGAGCCTGGTTTAGAGAAAAGGTGTGACTAGAAGGGCCAGCAAGGGGAACCCAAAGAGTAAGAAGTAGGCGACGCCTGCGTGTTAGGTCAACTGGAATGTCTATCCGTGCCTGCTGAGGGAGAACATGATAACTCAGGGTCTGCCACTAGAGAACACTGGAGTCACCTAACAATCCCCATCACTAGCCCATGATCCCACAGCAAGCTCCTGGCGTTTGGCTTCCCATGGACTGGGTCCTGGTCGGCCAGACAGCCGACGATAGTTGCCCCTGCAGGTCAATGCACCGCGTTCAGGCGTGTGCTTACATGGGAGTAATCAGTCTTGCTGTGCTGGGTCAACGTGAGGCCACTGCTGAGAAATGGAACCACTTCCAGTCCAACAATAATGATAACAAATCCAATATATCCCATTTCTGAGCCCGAGGAAGAGCTTCAGGACCACAGTGAACCGACCAAGGTAAACGGGTTCAGGGAAGGCCTCAGAGTGAAGAGTCTGCTCACTATTTGGGCACAGTCACCGCATGTTGAGTTCACCACTGTGAAACCGCATCACGAAACACCAAACTTATCTTCATGTGGATCCTGTTTTCTCTTCAGCCCCCCCCCCATTTTTTGCTCTCTAGTCACTTTTCGCTTGCTCTAGAGAAGATCCGTTCCACTATTCCTTCCTGCTCTTACTCCTATCCCGCTGGAACCACCTGTTTTAGGAAGTCACTCCCCATGAATGCTCTTGTATGCTGTGCGTGTGCCCATCGTGACGCTGCAACCATCCGCACGTGTGTTTGGGTGTCTCTACTTGGACGTGATACAGATAACCCAGCCTTCGTTGAGCCAATACCGAATTTGCTTTTCCCTCCTTATGCCAGTTAACGGCACCATCACCCAAAGAACATGCTAAGTCAGACCCACGGGTCATCCTAAATCCCCTTCCTTGTTCACGCCCCACATCTAATCAGTCACTAAATCTCATTCACCCACTGTCCCTTCACGTCTGTCCACTTTGCTCTTACCTCAGGTCCTTGATGTTGCTCATCTAGACTGTGATGGTAATCTTCTAACTGGTCTCCCTGCTCCACACCTGTTCTTCTCAAATACATCCTCCACATGAATGCTAAAGTTACCATCTTTGGATACAACTCTGTCCGTGTTATTCTCCCGCTTAAGACAACTCAATGGATCCCTTGCTTACGGGGGTAAATCCAAACTGGCCATTATGTCATGCAAGTCCCTTTATGAATGGACCCCTGGCCTCCTTTCCAGCCTCATCTCTTATCTTTTCCAGTTCCTCGAGATCCAGCCCTACAGAACCAGGAGGTACATGAGCATTTCCCTAAATGCTCATGGTTTCATTCTTCCTTGCCTTTGCTCCTATCTGGGATTCTCCCTTGTCCATCACAACACTCCACATTCTCCTGGAGAACTATTCATTCTTCAGATGTATCTCGAGTGTCACCCCTCTGAGAAGCTCTTGGTGACCCACTCAAGTGGAGTTGATCATTCCTTGTTTAGTGTAGCCATTGTACTTAATACGTGCTTTACATACTCCAGGGTGATGATTTGTTTCCTTGACCCTGTCTCTTACTGTGAAGTCCTGAGGGCGGGAATTGTGGTTCACTTTTGTATTAAGGGCACCTAGCAGAGTGCCTTGCAGCAGGGTAATGACCTAACAAAGGTCTGTCACACTGAATGGTGACAAGGAGCACACTGGCTTGGCACTGTTCCTGGTTCTGTCACTTGCCAGTGCTTTTGCCTCTGTAAGCTTCTGTTTCTTCGACTTTAAAACAGGAATAATTATACTTGGACTTTGTAAAGATCAAATGAGATAACACACACACACAGCACAGTATCCAGGGCTTATAACTCAATGAATGTTAGCCATTGCTACTATTATCCCTTAGGGTCAAGTGCAATGTCTTTTTAAACTCTATGTGACCTTTCTAACCAACTGATTCCGCGGATGTTGTCCTTCTATAAACTGCTGCTGCACTCATTGCACTGTTCATTTAAAAATGTATATTCTGGGGGCGCCTGGGTGGCTCAGTCGGCTGAGCCTCCTACTTCGGCTCAGGTCACGATCTCACGGTTCGCGAGTTCTAGCCCCGCGTCGGGCTCCGTGCTGACGGCTCAGAGCCTGGAGCCTGCTTCGGATTCTGTGTCTCCCTCTCTCTCTGCCCCTCCCCCGCTCATGCTCTGACTCTCTCTCTTAAAAATAAACAAACATTCAAAAAAATTAAAAAAAAAAAAGAAAACATGTCAGACTAAACAGCTTTTTAAGAAAGGATACTTTTCATCAGTGATAATTGAGTCGAGTAAGGCCCCATGGAAGAGAGGAGAATAAGATCAGAATTTTAGGCTAGGATTCTTGTGCTTTTAAGTACTATAAATTCTAAAAGAAATTTCATGTAGAAAAAAATGAGAATAAATATATATATATATATTTTTTACTGAATTTGAAACAGAGCTGCTATATACTTCAAAAAGGAGGACTAACCTTAGGATCCTGTCCAAATTTCTGCTCTAAGTCAGTGGTTCTCAAACTTTAGGAGGTTTTAGGAACTACTAGAAGGCTTCATAAAGCACAGATTGCTGGACCACAGCCCTAGAGTCGATGGTCCACAGGCCTGGGGGGGGGGTAGGGGTGGGGGCCAAGAATGCAATTCTTTTTTTTTTTATTTTTTAAAAAAAATTTTTTTTTCAACGTTTTTTTATTTTTGGGACAGAGAGAGACAAAGCATGAACGGGGGAGGGGCAGAGAGAGAGGGAGACACAGAATCGGAAACAGGCTCCAGGCTCTGAGCCATCAGCCCAGAGCCTGACGCGGGGCTCAAACTCCCGGACCGCGAGATCGTGACCTGGCTGAAGTCGGATGCTTAACCGACTGCGCCACCCAGGCGCCCCAAGAATGCAATTCTAACAAGTTCCCAGGTGACGCTGAAGCTGCTGGTCCAGGAACCCTATTTTGAGCACCGCAGAGAATCTAACTCTTATACCGACTCCCTTGAGATTCTCACTCAACAGGTCTGGGAAAAGCTGCAGAGGTGGTTTTGATGTGTGCCAATCTCCGAGATCCCATTTAGCTCTAAAGCTCGGCGTTTGGGGATTTTGTCACAGGAGATCCTTGTTCTGGCTCTGCATCTCAAATCGTCTGCAGTTCCCTCCCTGGGTATTTCAGCACACGAAAGCAGAGCCAGAATGCTCAGAGAATGAAGGTGGGAGACAAAAACTTGGTTTTACAGCTGTTGGCAGAATTTGCAGAAGGAGAAAGCCGGAGCCTGAAACTACAGATTCTTACTTCTCTTGCTCCGGCCTCCATCCAGAACACGGGAAATGCAGCGTTGGCCTCGTTGACCATCGGTGTAATGAGAGAATGCCCAGAAGTCTGCAACTACCATACGACTTCTATGTCCATTTGTTTCCTTGTCTGTGGTTTTAAGATTCAATTTGCAATCAGCCGTAAAATGTGCTCTGGAAGAGTGGTCAAGAGTGATCCTGTGGAGTCAGATGGATTCAAGTCTTAGCTCTGTCATTTGTTCCTGAATGACTCTGAGAGGGTTATTTGATATTTCTTTTTCTTTAATTTTTTTTTCTGAGAGAGAGAGAGAGCGCGCGCAAAAGTGGGAGAGGGGCAGAGAGGGAGGGAGACACAGAATCCGAAGCAGCTCCAAGCCCTGAGCTGTTAGCACAGAGCCCGACGCGGGGTCTGAAGTCATGAACCGCGCGAGATCATGACCTGAGCCAAAGTCGGATGCTTAACCGACTCAGCTACCCAGGCGCCCCAGTTATTTAATATTTCTAAACCTCAGTTTCCTTTTCTATAAGATAAGCAATAGCTCCACCTTCTACATATCATTGTTGTCAGGGGCGAATGAGAAAATGTACGAAAAGCACACAGAGCAAGGGGTCATAAACCACAAACAATCCTTAACTACTAACAAAAACTCTACGAAAGTCCGAGAACAGGTGTCAATTTTAACATTTGAGAAGCTAGAATTACACTAAATATTTATTGATTGATTTGTTTGTTTGTATGTTTATTATTTGGCCCTGGCCCCCCGGGCCTGGACTCACTACCATTATTTTTCAACGAGACAGCTAAGAGAGGTTTACCTTCAACTTAGAGGTTCCCACCACCCTCATGAGCTACTCTGAATAAGTACCAAATATCATCAAATATAAGACCTCTGATCCTAAGACGCGACACTGTATTATGTGGCGGTTAAAAAAAATGTTGCCAATTAACCTATCAGATGATGCTTTCTTATCTGTACTTGCAATTTTCATTTCAGACCCTATGAAGTCGCTCTTTCAGACTTCGATTTTTAAAACATTTATCATCCTTTTGCCCACAGAAAAAGGAAAACATAGGCAAAATAAAGTCATTTAAAACGTTCCTACGTGGGGCGCCTGGGTGGCTCCGTCGGTTAAGCATCTGACTCTGGATTTCGGCCCAGGTCATGGTCTCCAGTTGTGGGATGGAACCCTGCGTAGGCTCTGCCTGAGCGTGGAGCCTGCTTGGGATTCTCTCTCCCTTTCTCTCTGCCTCTACCCCCTTGTGCGTATGCTCACTCGCTCTTTCTCTCTCAAAATAATGAATGTTAAAAGAAATATTTCTATGTTGTCTTCACGCTCAGTGCCCCCATCTTCTGAATCCCTTGTTTGTCTCAGAGTGTGTGTCATTGCTTATTCACTCCGTATCACCCTTGGTACCGTCGGGGGTACTGGTGAGGCAGCATTTCTTAAGAGAATCCTACAGTACTAAACGCTCTCGGGGCTGCGCTGTTTGTTGGCCTAGTTTTGATTCCTGCAATCAAGAGTACCGCCAAGCATGTGATGACTTCTCATTTTCTCCACTCCCTCTCCCATAAGCATTTGGCTCTTGGGGTTTAAAGAGGGCTTCACCCTTCCTTCTGGGAGTCGGCTGCAAGCAACCGACACCCATTTCCCAAGTTTGGACACTGCTGCATTTGAAGTTCATGGACATGTAGGTAACGACGGCTGTGGCCTGGCCAACAGACTGTGAGGCATCTTCCATCATAAGGTGCATCGCGATTTTACAGACGTTGGGGTCAATCAGGCCCTGAATGGAACCCTGCTGAGACTCCGCTCTGGTAAGCGCAGAAAACACAGGATTACTATTTAACGGCCTTTGCATTGCACTAATTTTTTTTTTTTCCCATAACAGCTTTGTCGAGATAAAATTCACATGCTCTACAATTCACTCATTTAAAGTGCAACATTCTATGCTTTTCAGTATCTTTGTGATGTATACCAATAAATCAATTTTAGAACAATTTCATCACCCCAGAAAGAAATCCTGGACCCATTAGCAACCTCTCCCCATTCTTCCCCCAACTCCCAGTGCTCCGGTAATTAATCTACTTTTCCTCTCTACGGATCTGCCTCTTCTGGGTATTTTATATACACGGAATCACGATATGCGGCTCCTCTCACTTTGCATAACGTTGTCAAGGTTCACCCGTGCTGTAGCCTGTATCAGTTCTGCACACCCTTTTCCCGTTGACTAATATTCAACTGTATGGATATACCACATTTGATTTATCTACTGGAGCCGATGGACGCTTGGGTTGTTTCCACTTTTTGGCTACCGTGAATAATGCTGCGAGCATTCATGTGCAGATTTTCGTGTAAATGGATGTTTTCATTTCTCCCGGGCACATCCCCAGGAGTGGAATTGCTGGGTCTTCCAGTGACTCTATGTTTAACTGTTTCAGGAACTGCCAGACTGTTTTCCAAAGCAGCTGTACCATTTTACAATCCAGCTGGCAAAATATGAGGGTTCCAATTTCCCCACATCCTTGTCAACATTTGTTATTATCTCGTCTTCTTGCTTATTGCTGTCCTGGTGGGTGTGAACGAGTATCTTCATTGTGGCCAACGCACTTATTTTTAAAGGATTTCTCCCTTGCATTTGCTCATTCGATCCACACAACATCTGTCCCCATTCCTTACCCACAGTCAAGGAAGCAAACATGAAGACTGATTCATTGACTTGCTCAAGATAGCTCAGTTAGAGACAGCACGTCAACTAGTAAGATGCTTCTTCGATTCTGGGCCCATTGCTGTTTCACCACACCAGGCCACTGGAACCTCAGGAGAGCTATCTGCTACAGAGTGGGGACAAGGGCGATGACAGGTCTGGGGTCAGCTGGGGAGCTGAGGACGCAGCATGGCGCCACCCCGTGAGATGCTGTGATACCGCTGCTGGCTTTCACAAGACGGCAACAGCTAGTAAACCACATTGGCCAGGAACAGCTCACTAAGACGAATCTGATTTTGGGAAAAGGCCCGGTTGTAGCTTGCGAGGTACAGAGGCAAAACAAAATCTACAACTTGCAGCAAAGTCTATGGGGCGGTGTTCACAGCTTGTAGTAAAAGGCTGTACAATCCAGGTTGGTCTCTTTTGGGCACATCTGTTCTTGGAATTATGACATTGAGGAAGAATAATATTCTAGCTCTGCCCCTCCCACCCCCCCCCCACCCCCAGAAGGAATAGATGTCAGCCTCAGTTGGTAAGCGGGATTCATTACTTTCCGCGTTCATGAACTGAGAGAGCGAAAGAATTTTTGCTGATGCTTACATTTTCTATTCATGAACTATCTCCTTTATGTGCAAAAAAATCAATATTTTATGAAATGATCTCCTTGGAGGTTACAAGCTCTACAGCACCACTCTTTTCTAGTCAAAGAAAATCTGCATGTTACTAAACCCCAGCCGAGCGAGGGTAAAGGCCTCTAAACGGAGAGCTTCCTTACCTCACTAGCAAAGTCAACTTCTCAACACTGGACCGTGACCTTGTGTTGGGTTTACAGAGTCCAGCAGGTCGATGAGCGTGTGGTGTATCTATTGAAACCAAAAAAAACTTTTTTTTCAGGATTTGTCCAAAAGATGCGTTCCATTCTTAGCATAGGAACAACAAAGAGATTTTATTGAGAGGGCCCACTCACTCTCTGCAGAGGCTGGTGTGGTTCAAAGCACTGGAATCCTTTTCATATCTGACACCTGCTAAGGTCATCCTGATCATGCCCACAGCAGCTGCTACCTGTGGCCCCTGGCACCGCTTTTGTTCTTGGGCTTTTTTGGTTTGTTTGCTTTGTTTTAAACTGGAAGGCAGTACCTCTCAACATTAAAGAACTTACGTCTAACAACTTTTAATTATTGTATTTCGTTTCCAAACCCCTGTCTACACTTGAAGCGATGTAGGGGTCATTGATCTACACCTGCAATTTTGCATTTTGCTTTATTGACCTGACATAAAATCATGAATGCTTTCCATTTTACTTTTTTTTTTTTTCATAAATATTTTAGTGGCTGCATAACACCCTGTCATCATCTGTTACACATTTTCCTGGCGTGGGACACGAAGGTGGCTTCCAGAAGGCCCATCTATATGCTGTCCACAAGAGCCTCGACTTCGGATGTAAGGATACATGCAGACGGAAAGTGAAGAAAAAAAGGGATGGAAAAGGAAATAAAAAGAGAGCCGAAGCAGCTATGCTTACATCAGACCCAACAGACTCTAAGACAAAGACTGTGATAAAAGATAAAGAAGGGAATTACATAATGACAAAGGAGTCAATCCAACAAGAGCACATACCATCGGTAAATATTAACGCGCCTAACACAGGAGCACCTAAGTATGTAAAGCAAATATTAACAGACCTAAAAAGAGACGGCGGCTTCCAGGTTACATCCTCGCACAGAAGGAATCTCTTCTGCTCCTTTTTATTATTTCATTAGGACCCGTCCTCCTAGAAGAAAGTTCGCATTTACCGAACACCTGCTGTATACCGCTGACTTGATGGGAACCACCCATTATTTCCCCAACTCTGCGAGCGAGTGTTTTTTAATTCCCAATTCGCAGGGAAGAGAGTACCTAACACTGCTCGGCACAGAGTAAGACCTCAGCACTTGCCAACAGCGAGAACTACTGCCGTGGTCCCGCCTCCACCGTCACCGCTAAGGTACTTGGCCCAAGGCAGAGACCAGAAAGGGGCCTGGTCTGCCTGACGCCAAAGGGCCTGCGTTCCCACCCCCGGCTGTACCACACTGCCTTCCCGTGGCGGGGCCAGGTCAAAGGATCGAGCACCTTCATTCTCTTGCTGTGTTCTACCGTTGTCTTAGCGATTTAGAAATACTTGGTGCTGTTTTGTCTCAGCTTCTCAGGTCACAGTCAGCCTGAGGTCTGTGCTCCCAGAAGTCACTCATCCATCGCTTATCTCGATGTTTCCAGCACATCCTGCTGAGGGTCTTTTTCTGTGTATCCCAGAGCCGTGCAGGCTTCCGGGCCAGGTAGGTCAAGAGGGTGGCCGAGGGCCTGCATGTTGGCAAGCAGCCGAGGTACTGGGCAGCTCAAGAATCCTCACCACAGTAGGGTCTATAGTGGTTGTGGGTCCGGTGCGGAGTCTCCTCGCTCTCCGGGGGGCGGTAGGAGAGAGAGCTGGGAGGAGTATTTCTCTCAGAAGGGAGACAGGACCCTGCCTGGGAGGTAACTGCTGGGACCCAGCAGGTAGGTCCATTGGTCCTTGTTTGCCAGAACTGAAGCCTGGGCTCTGAGAGAGACTTCGGGGAGAAAGGCGCCGGCCAGAGGCAGGACAATGGACAGAGCCTTCAACCTACTCTCACCTGGCCCTTGAACTAATCCCAGGAGGCACTGCTTCCCCCTCCCTGTAGGGGACGGCCAGATGCCACGTGACGTGGCAGTGTGATGGGGTGAGGAGAGCCTGAATACGGCAAGAGCTCCCACCACTGAGCCTCTTTTGACCCCCCTCAGAGGTCTGCTAGTCTGCAGTGGCTCAGGGGACTTGCTTCTAGGGGTACAATGGCATGGCCTGTCTTCTACCCCCTTGTCCCCTCATGGACTGTGGCTTCCTCAGTCGGCATCACCATGTGGCATCCAGGGTTCCCTTAAATACCCACGGAACAGAAGGCTCTGATTCTGAAAGGGGACCCCTCTTGCGCTGCTGGTGGGAATGCGAATGGGGCGGCCACTCTGGAAAACAGTATGGCGGTTCCTCAAAAAATTAAAAATAGAACTACCCTACGACCCAGCAATTGCACTACCAGGGACTTATCCAAAGGATACAAAAATGCTGATTCGAAGGGGCACATGCGCCCCAATGTTTACAGCAACGCTATCAACAATAGCCAAAGTATGGAAAGAGCCCAAATGTCCATCGACGGATGAATGGATAATGGCATACTACTTGGTGATGAAAAAGAATGAAATTTTGCCATTTGCAGCAACACGGATGGAACCAGAGCATATTATGCTAAGTGAAATAAGTCAGAGAAAGACGATTATCATATGATTTCACTCAGATGTGGAGTTCAAGAAACAAAACAGATGAACACAGGGGAAGGGAAGGAAAAATAAGATTAAAACAGAGAGGGAGACAAACCATGAGAGACTCTTAAAAAACAGAGAACAAACTAAGGGTTTCTGGAGGGGAGGTGGGTGAGGGGATGGGCTGAATGGGTGATGGGCATTATGGAGGGCACTTTTCGGGATGAGCACTGGGTATTATACTTAAGAGATGAATCACTGGGTTCTACTCCTGAAGCCAACACTACACTGTCAGTTAACTAAGTTCAAGTTAAATGGAAAAAAAAGGAGGCTCTGATTCTATGAGTCATACAGAGAGATGGGGATGGATAGGTGAGCCGTCCTTCACTGAGCTCCGACCAGTGCCTTTTCAGGCACTATGCTGTGCCTCTTCGTTTCCGTTATTCAAGGCTCAAAGAAACGAGACTTCAAGGAAATAGTATCCCTACTTACAGATACGCAAATCGAGACTTAAAAGTAACCTTCCCAAGGTCACATAGCCAAACACTTGGTGAAGCCATGGTTCAAAGTCAAACATGCCTAATCACGAGAAACTTGTGTTCTCTCCCGATATTACGATGCCTTCCATAACCCCCAAACCTACACCCTCCCCATGCCCGACTTTACAAATCAGACTTTTTAAAAAGCAAACCAGGTGTTAATTATTTTCAAATTTTATTTGAAGCTGAGAACAACTGTTTAAAGAAAACTGTCAGTGGATTTATGTACTCTGGGAAAACTGAACTGGAGAAGGCAGACACTTTTACGGCACCTCATCCGCATGTGGTCTTAACAACCTGATCCCAAACAGGGAACTCAGTGTGCTGCAGGGCCGGTGACACATCACTCACTTCCAAGGCTGTTTTCTACATAAAACTTTCCACTCGGGGCTTCCTTTGCCAGCAAAGTGTAAATGTGCGCTGTCTTGTTTTGGGTGCAGGGGTGAAGTGGGTGATCTTGAACCACTCACCCTCTTTCACGGTCAACCACATACTAGCTAGGAAAGTCAGAGGGGTGGGATAAAGGAAGTGAGTTACCATTTAGAAGGGGTAACTTAAGGCGGTCTCAGCCCAGAATCTTTCCCTTTTTAGGAAAACAAAGAAGATAACGAGTGTGGTGGGGAAAGGTAAGCTCAAGTCTACCTACAGAAGTACTAACCTATCACCTTCCCTTGCTTTTGATCGAGTTGACTCTTGCGTGAGTTAACACTGGTTGTCGCAGGTTGACCAGAAGCCCTATGTGCAGTTACATTATATATCTGCTTGACTTAAAAAAAAAAAAAAAAAAAGGAATAATGAATTAGTTGTGAGCGCAGTGTGTTTTGGAAGGCATGAAATCTCAAGACATGAAGTCCGTGGGGGAAAAGCTGATAGGTATAAAAACAGAGGAGAGGGGCGCCTGGGCGGCTCAGTCGGTTGAGCATCCGACTTCGGCTCAGGTCATGATCTCGCGCGGCTCGTGAGTTCGAGCCCCGCGTCGGGCTCTGTGCTGCCAGCTCAGAGCCTGGAGCCTGCTTCGGATTCTGTGTCTCCCTCCTTCTCTGCTCCTCCCCTGCTTGTACTCTGTCTCTCTCTCTCTCTCTCTCTCTCAAAAATAAATAAACATTAAAACAAAATTAGAAAAAACAACAACAGAGGAGAACCACTGGGCTTACCTCAGGAAGCTGCAAAACAAAACAAAGCACAAAATTCCTTAACTAAGATCTGCATGAGACTGCAATGTTTGGGGAGCTCCTGAGTAGTCAGAAAGAATCATGTCCTTTCCACAAGTAGGTCCCTCTGGATCCTAAGATGGAGAAACCAATAAGGGGATAAGAGGGGACCGAGCGCTCACCAAAAAGCTGATGGTAAAGATATCTGAACACTCTCTGCATTGAAGGCTCTGCCTACATTTTGCCGCGTTCACAAGTTTCTTTACAGAGGTTTAAAACGTGACCAGTTCAAGCAGTGATTCTAAAAGGAAGTTTTGTGAAATCCCGGAGGCGTATGAGGCACTGCTAGGTGAGGGGTTGCAGGTTTGATAAACTGGTGTTGGCTCTTCCAGAGGCTGAATCAATACCGTGCCAGATTTCTGTGGGGCAGAGGACGCAGAGAATAATGGACGAGATTTCCGTAGTTTCAGAAAAGGTTGAACTGGAATATTTCAGCCAGGTGAGGGACTGGGGACTGCTCAATCAGCAGCCGCACGGTTATTATTTCTATGCATAGAAATATGCCACCATCCAACCTGTCCTCCCCCACTGCCAGGGATGTCCAAATAGGAAACCATGAATATACTAGATCATTCCATCTGCTCCGTCTGTTCTTCCTAATGCTCTATCCTGGACCACATTTCTAAGCATATTAATAGAAGAGTACCACCATTTAACCAAGAACGCAGACTCCAGACCAAACTTCCCACTGGATCTGCAGACACGTGTGACATTTCCCGACAGGTGTGGCAACAGAGATGTTCAATTTCACTCCAAGGAAATTCAAATGAAACAATCAGATCCATTTTTCATACATCGGGCTGGTGAGGACTTCAGGATGACAATAATTACAATACTGGTGAGGAGGTGTGTGTGGGGGAAAAGGAATTCATATAGTCACTGCTGGGAGAAGTGTAACTTAGGGCAACGTGACAACAATTATTATTCATGTAGGGATCTTTTGAACAACACTAATTCCACTTACAAGAATTTATCCTACAGATCTGCTCACTGAAGTGGGCAAAGATATATGTAAAAATATTTTTGGAGCACTGCTAGCAATGGCCAGAAATAGAACAATAGAAGGAATGGTGAAATAAATTATGATATACCTACGAAGGGTACTATTATGTGCTTCTTCGAAAGGATGCACTGTAATTACAACTTA
This sequence comes from Lynx rufus, assembly GCF_022079265.1. Taxonomy (NCBI): domain Eukaryota; kingdom Metazoa; phylum Chordata; class Mammalia; order Carnivora; family Felidae; genus Lynx; species Lynx rufus. The sequence goes on from NW_025814823.1 coordinate 9,730,841, forward strand.
ATCTAGGGTATGGGAGGATACTTATTGGTATACATGATATGATCTCATTTGTGTAACGAAAATACACACGGACGTTTGCATATGCACAGAAGTTCTAAAGACCATACACTGAACTATCTCCATTCCTGAGTAGCGGGACTGAAGAATGGGGACTTTCAGATTTTACTTTATAAACTTCAGTATTGTTTAAATATTTAAGATGAGCTTAAATTGCTATTATAATTTTAAAAATTAAAATGAATGACGGCATTTCCTGTGAGGGGTGCCCCGAGCCCACTGGGTAAAGGGGAAAAGAGAACAGGCCTCAACTAGAATAATCAGTCTACCAGGAAGGAAAAATGGGTATATTTTCACCGAGAACCCCCAGGCACAATGGTTCCACTGCTACAGAAATATTTGATTTGAAGATTCAGAACACCTATGCTGAAAGCAATTACTTACAATAACTACTAACTACAAAGAGTGTCTAGGTATCTGCTCAGAATTACTACACCAGGTAATACAAGCATGTGAATGCATATACGTATATCAAGCTAATTTTTTTCTAAATATAAAATTCACACATGCCCACTGTAAAAACAGAAAAACTGATAAAACAGAAATTTAAAGTTCTTCGTAATTCTGACTTCAAGAAATTCCTATAGCCATTTCTTGACACATATCCAAAAATCTATGTATTCTTAAAACGGGATCATGGTTTTACAACTTATTTTTTTCCCACTTAATAGTGCTGCAGATATCTTTCTATATCAGCAGATCTAGGCCTACCTCATTCTTTTTATTTTTTTTTAAGTTTTTTTTTTTTTTAATGTTTATTTACAATTGAGAGAGAGGCAGAGAGAGAGACAGTGTGTGGGCAGGGGAAGGGCAGAGAGAGAGACAGAGACAGAATCGGAAGCAGGCTCCAGGCTCTGAGCTGTCAGCACAGAGCTCGACGCGGGGCCTGAACTCACAAACTGCAAGATCATGACCTGAGCCGAAGTCGGATGCTCAACCGACTGAGCCACCCAGGTGCCTCTACTTCACTCTTTTTAGTAGCTACATAGTATTCTGTTCTATTGATATATCATAATAAAAAAAATCAATCCCCTATTACAGATTTACATGCTTCTAAAGTTTTGGTTCTGTAAGAAAGACTGCCAGCAACCATCCACTCATATGAATCTTGGTACGTGAAGACTTACACAGATACCCTCCCAGAAGTGGAATACATACAGCTTGTTTGACGGGGACATCAAATCTTCCCTACAACCCTATGAGATAGGTATTATTTCTCCCCATTCTTCCAGAAGAGGCGACTGGGGCTCAGAATGGCTTCACAACTTTGTTAGTAAGTGGCTGAACTAGCCCAGATCCGCTGAGACTAAAACATGTACTCTTTCCGCTTTCCGCTACATACTGCATGGGTCCACGTTCAGGGGGGTCGAGTGAAGGCTTCAACAGAAGCGAGGAGTGAGGCGGAGCAAAGGCTCTTGGAGCCAGGACCCCTTGTAATGTCCCCTGCGGGGAGGAGCTGGGATTGGAGCATGGGGAGACATCTGTGTCACTACAGCCTGAGGACTTCACAATACTGTGGTGCAGTCTGATGTGGCTCAATGTTAGGGCTTCCCAGTACTTTAGATCTGTAACAGAACCGTGCAGTTTCTTCTACACCAGTGTCTTTCACGCTTGTTGATTGCATCTCACGCTGTGACCCAGCACACACACACGCATGCAACTGCAACCAGACTTCTACCTGCTATCTGCAAAGCACTGTGAAATTTTCTCTTTCATTAAACAACACAAAACCAAAAACAAACCCAAAAAACCCAATGCTGGTCAAAACCCCTAGTTTGAAAACCCTCCACTACATCCCGGAAGATACTGTCTTTATCTCCCCAGGTAGGTGGGCATGTGAAAAAGATTAAGGTCCATCCGAATTCCTCATTCCGGTATTTGATTCCTTTGTGAGCGGGTCCCCTTCCACCTTCTCATTCTCGGTCTCAGTCTAGTCACACCCTCTGGCCCAGGCCAGGCTCAGTCCTGTCTCTCATTTTAGCCTTACAAGCCTCCTCCTTTTGAGGGAAAGCTCTGTTTTGTCCACCCTCTATGGCTATCAATCCAAGCGCTAACATTCCTTAGACACCCAGTCCGAGTACAACCTACCCTGGACATTCTGTCCCACATTGTTCTCTTCCTTTTCTATTTCCCAGAGCTTAATACTCGAACCTGCATGTGGTGACACACGTTCACACGTTCTGTCTTGCATTGTTCCACGTGTGAAGCCAACCTCTTCAATGAGATCGTGAGCATCCTAGCGGCTGTGTGTGATTGACGGATTACGGGAGTGATGCGCTGTCTCAATTTATCCATAAAGCATATAGGGTACTTCACGATAAGAGCATATACCACAGCATACTAATAAAAAAGAAATATGGATCAAGAATCTGGACCAGGAGAAACTTAAGGGAGAGAAAAAGTTCAAGGCCATGGCAAGAAAAGAAGAGAACATCAACTTTCACATCGTGAAGGTCCACATCCATGGTTGTAGTTGAGCTCTGAATTTAGCTATCAATTAACTTACCTGACCATCAAAGGTAAAAGGGGATTAAAAGGAGATATATAGACCAATGGAATAGAATAGAGAGCTCAGATATAAAACCTCAAATATACAGTCAAATGATTTTCGACAAGGGAGCCAAGATCATTCAATGGGGGAGAGGACAGCCTTTTCAACAAATGGTGTTGTGAAAACTGGATATCCACATGCAAAAGAATGAAATTGGAAGTTTGCCTTACACCATATACAAAAATTAACTCAAAATGAATTAAAGACCTAAAACTATAAAAACCCCAGAAGAAACACAGGGAGGAAATTTTGCAACACCGGATTTGGCAATTATTTCTTAGATATGCTACCATAAAAAAAAAAAAAAGCACAGGCAAAAAAGCAAAATAGACAAATGAGACAACAAATGTATCAACTTCTGTGCATCAAAGGATATAATCAACAGGGTGAAAAAGCAATCCACAAAAGGGAGAAAACATTTGCAAATCATATCTGGTAAGGGGTTAATATCCAAAATATATAGAGAACTCCTATGACTCAAGAACAACAAGAAAAATCAAATAACCTGATTTAAAAATGGGCAAGAAACTTAAATAGATAGTTCTCCAAAGATGATATACAAATGGCCAAAAGCATACGAAAAAGATACTCAAGGGGCACCTGGGTGGCTCAGTTGGTTAAGGGTCCATCTCTTGATTTCGGCTCAGGTCTTGATCTCACAGAGATTGACTCCCGCACCACCCGGCATGGAGCCTGCTTAAGATTCTCTCTCTTCCTCTTCCCCTGCCCCTCCCCACTCTCAAAAAAAAAAAAAAAAAAGATACTCAACATCACTAGTCCTCAAAGAAACGCAAAGCAAAACCACAAGGAGATACCACCTCACGCCCGTTACCATGGCTACTATCAAAAACCAGAAAATAACAAGTGTCGACAAGGATGTGGAGAAACTGCAAACTTGTGCACTGCTGCTAGCCACCGACAGTATAGTGGTTCCTTAAAAACTTAAAAAATAAAATTATAAAAGGATCCAGCAATTCCACTCTGGATATATATCCAAAAGAAACGAAAGCATTATCTCAAAGAGAGATCTTTATGTTCGTGTTCATAACAGAATCACTTACAATAACCAAAAGAAGGAAACAACCCAAATGTCCACAAACAAAATGTGGTACGTCCATACAACAGAATATTAGTCAGCCTTAAAGAGGAAGGAAATTCTGACATGTGCTACAACACGGAGGAACCTCGGTGACATTACGATCGGTGAAATCAGCCAGTCAAAATTACAAACAGATAAATTGGCCGTTACAAAAAGACAAATACTGGAAGATTCCACATATATGAGTTCTCTAAAGTAGTCAAACTGAGAAACGGAAAATAGAATGGTGGTCACCAGGGGCTGGGGCTAGGGGGAAATGGCTGCTGCTGTATACACAGAGTTTATGGCGTTTCAGTTTTGCAGGACGAGAAAGTTCTCGAGATCCGCCGCAGTGTGGCTTAAACTGTACATTTAAAAATGCTGAAGATGATAAATTTTGTGCGTATTTTACCAGAATTTAAAACAAAAGGTAAAAGGGGAGACACGTAAGTATTATTAGAGAAGAACTATATACTTCTTCCAGGGATCTAGGGTTTTGCCTACGTTCTGAAAGAATCTTAAACAGTGGGGCGCTTGGGTGGCTCAGTCGGCTAAGCACCTGACTCCTGATTTGGGCTCAGGTCATGATCTCGCAGTTGGGGAGTTCGAGTCCCGCACAGGGCTCCACAATGGCAGTGTGGAGCTTGCTTGGGATTTTCTCTCTCTCCCTCTGTCCCTCCCTGATTGTTCTCTCTCTCTAAAATAAAGAAACATAAAAATAATTAAAAAAAATAAATAAAAGAATCTTAAACAGTGAGTCCCTTCCCATTGGTCTAGGGCCATGCCACCTACAGTAAAAACAATTGCAGTTATCTTACTTGGCTGAGGAAATTGCTCTAGTCTCTGCCTCCAACCCTTTGTGAAACCTTTTTACTCTCCTTTGGGCTTCCACATCTGCCCCCTTGACTTTGTAGTGTATTCACCCTTTTTTTTTGGCCTAGAGCCTATGACATGCACCCCTGCATTCAACCCAGGCTTCCCAGCTAGTGTACCTCAGGGCAAAGTACCCACATCTGAGGCCCTACTTAAATGGGGGTGGAGGGTGGGGTATGGAGGTGATTTCACAAAAATGATGGAGAAAACAACGTTCTAAACCCCTTTCGTATGGCAAATGGGAGTTAAAATTTCATTATATATATATGAAATTTATTTCTTACAATGCCTCTTAATAAAAGCCAGGGGCAGAACTTCGAAATGCAAATCAGTGAAGACAGAATAGTTTCCAAAGATTTGTATTCTGAAGTCCCTCTTTTCTAAAGAAAAGACTCCCTTTGTGCCCTCAGAGAATCACTTCTTCAGTGGCCATTTATGTACATTTTACCAAATTCTTGCATTGTATCATTTTGTTTTCCATTAGACTGTGAGCTCTACGAAGGCAGGAAATATTTTCTTTTTAAACTTTTTAAAAATGTTTATTCATTTTTTTTTAAATACAGAGAGAAACAGAGCACAAGCAGGGTGGGGCGGAGAGAGAGGGGGACACAGAATCTGAATCTGAGCTGTCGGCACAGAGCCCGACACGGGGCTTGAACTCACGAACCGCGAGATCATGACCTGAGCCGAAGCCGGATGCTCAACTGACTGAGCCCCAGGCGTCCGCCAAATAATGCATTTTAAAAGTACTCTGGGAGATCCTTATATCCAAAAAAAACCCCCAGACATCAGAAAAGGCCACATGAAACGAATTCACTTTATTCAGGGCTAAATTTTGTAATAAATCTCTTTTCGGGGGAAAAAAGGTTTATTTGATGAAACTTTGTATCATGAAAACGCTGACTTCATTTTAGGTTGATCAGAATTTAGACATCGTTGCAATACCATGCTAGTTCTCAGAATGAACAAAGTAAGTATATTCCTGACTTCAGGGGGTACACTTTTATCTGACAAAAATGTATGTTGGCACAATGTAACACCCTTCACTTCAGGCTTGAGATGTACAGCTTAACTGTTAAAATGTTCATTTTCCCCAGAAATATTAAAGGAAGGGCTCATCAATTTTCCAAGGGCCTCCCGCACATTAAAAAAAACATTCACATCACTCTTCGAGGCATCATGGTATCATCCATATGGATTCTTTTTTTTCCCCGTGAATCTCCCTCTTTCCTGTGATTCTGGCTGTTTTTGAATATCGCTTTCATAGACTCCATAGAATTTCCCATCTTTTGGAAGATTTGCGTTTTCACCCTTCTATCAATTCGGTTTGCACTGTTCCCTGTTTACAACAGCGGAGGGACTGGTCAATGGCTGACACAGGTTAAGAGAGGGAATTTGACTGAGAGCTGATTTTCCAAGTCAGTGTTGGGTTACTCGTCAGTCTTTTCTGGGGGGACCCTGATAATGACAACTTGAAGGAGAAGGCTCCTCTCTCGAGTTTCCCCCGTTTGGGCTTTCTCTTTCTCCCCTCTCACAGAGTGATCGCAAACCTCAACCCCCCCTGTCTTGATAAGCCTCCAACACCATCTGAGGGGATTCATCTGAAACCCTGCTTTGTCAGCCCTCGGAGAAGATAAGGGGGGGGGAGACTTCCATACTTGCTCAGTTCATTCTGAAGTTTCACAACTGTCACGATTGGGAAAAAATAAGCTGCCTATCATGAAAATGATAGAGAACTTCTGAAATTCAACACTCTGGGGGAATGGAAGACCTCATTAAAAGGTGTGTGTGTGTGTGTGTGTGTGTGTGTGTGTGTGTGTGTGTGTTGCTACTTTCTCTAAGCCAAAAGGATGAGTAATACTACCGGTAAGAGGAGAGGGAAATGGGCACCTTTTCCCTCCCGGCCCATTTTAACCATTTGGGACTCAGGAAAAAGGCTTCTAGGATTAACTGCTTCAGCAGGGAAACTGCAAAGATGTTAAGTGCCATGCTTATGACATCTTCTTACTCCACTTATTGGAACTGACGAACACCTTTTTTTTTCTCTTCTGTTCCCTGCCCCCCCCCCACAGTTGCAACCTGAATACACTAAGCTAAGCAACACACACTCGAATAATAAAAGTCCACTTTTGTAATGATTACAGGTAACATTAACTCAGAAAACAGAAGCATGTTTTCAATGTGATTTTTCTAACATTGGGCTTTACAAAGCTAGACAAAAACACTAAAAGTGCACTTTAGGATCAAGAAATGGAAAACTTTATTTTCTCCAGTTAAACAGAAGTTACTGCGAAAAACAATTCTGTGTTGCAATTATTATCCAATTATTTTTCTTCTGATGACCAGTGTTTAAAAATTAATTATCAAAGTAATATACACACATAGTATACGTAGTATTGATCTCGTATCATAGACTATTAGGGCTGAGACATTTTCCCTAACTTCTTTCTCATGACACATTGCACTTTCCTTTTCCTAATTTCCTAATATGAAGGTTTAAAAAAAAATTAAGTCAATATTCAGTGTTTATATTATTTTTTTTAATTTTTATTTTTGAGAGAGAGACAGAGTGTGAGCAGGGGAGGAACACAGAGAGAGGGAGACACAGAATCCAAAGCAGGCTCCAGGCTCTGAGCTGTCAGCACACAGCCCGACGCGGGGCTTGAACTCACGAACTGTGAGATCATGACCTGAGCCGAAGTTGGAAGCCTAACCGACTGAGCCACCCAGGCGCCCCTCGGTATTTATATCATTAAATGTAAATACTGTTCACTGTAGTATACCTCCATGACATTTCCTTCCCTATACATGTTTTCCTGTAGTCCTTTTTTGCTTCCATTTGCTTACGCTTCTAGGTGCTCTTCAGGAGTCTTAAGTTATTTTCCGTCTTGATCCTTTTATCTCCCCACCCCCACTGAAGGCTTTTATCTGGTTCTAAATTTCACTATGATGTGTTTGGGTAGGAACTTTCAGAAACGTAAGCTTTTTACTGAAGAATAACATAATCACAGAAGAGGGCATGAATCATAACTATCAACTGGATGATTTTTTACAAAACCCACACATACTGTGTAACCAGTACCTAGATTAAGAAAGCGAGTACTACAAGAGCCTGCTTCTGGCCACTACCTGCTCCTAGTGGTAATCACTATCCTAATTTCTAACACCACAGATCAGAGTTTGCCTGTTTGTGAATTTTTATAGAAATGAAATCGTACAAGGGCACCTGGGTAGCTCAGTCAGTTAAGCATCTGACTGCGGCTCAGGTCATGATCTCATGTTTCGTGAGTTCGAGTCGTGTGGGGCTCAGTGCTGACAGCTGGGGCCTGGAGCCTGCCTGGGATTCTGTCTCCTTCTTTCACTCTGCCCCTCCCCTGCTTGCATTCTTTCTCCTAAAATAAATAAAGGTAAAAAAAAAAATGCAAAAATGTTTTTAAAAAAACGAAACCATACAATATATTCTTTTGCTTCTGGTCTCACCGGTTAAGTTTGGGAGATTCACGTGTGTCACCTGCATGTAATGTTTAAACTCATTCATGCTTGTTCCTTTTAATGAACACGCTACGATTAATTTATCCAGCGTTAATGTGGATGGACTTCTGGCTGTTTTCAGTTTTCGGCTATTAAAGAGGTGCCACAAATGTTTGTGTACATGGCCTTTGCTGTATCTTTACAACAGATGTATGCATTTCTGTTGGCCGGGGTGAGTCTTTTCCCCAGTTTTTGGCTGGGGACTCAGCCTTTTCAATCTGAATCTTGACTTTTTTCATTTTAGAGAAATTTTCTGGAATTGCTTCTTTGTTAAATCCTTTTTTTCTTTTCCACTTCTTTCTTTCTGGAACTCTAATACAACTTTTCTCTTGGATTTTCTTTTTGGTTTATTTTCTGAGAGGACCTCTCAACTTTATCTTCCCAGATCTCTCCTGTGTTTTTATCTTGGTAAATTTTTAATCTCCAAAATAGTTACAATTCTTTTTCTCATCTTTTAAATCGCACCCTGATCTTATTTCCTTGCTGCAATAGCTCCTCCTTTCGAAGAAATTTAAGAAAAAAAATTTTTTTTCCTTCCGCTGTCTGTAATGTCAGCTCCCTTTTTTGTTTGTTATTTGTCTCTCTTTTGGCCTGGCCAGCTGTCCTCAAACGTGTGGTGATCTTTGGCTGCCTTGTCATATTTAAGAGTGAGGCATTTACAAAACTGACTGAAAGCTCCGGGTGTGGGGCGGCCCCTGCCGTGTACAAGATAGGGAGGGAAAGTGCCAGACATGTCGTGGGGGTTACAGATGTTTCCTCTTCGGCAGGTGGATGTCCTCAGGAAGGAATCCCCCAATCCAGGCCCCGAGCAGTAGGAAGGGTTGAGAGCTCTCGCTATTCAGTATGAAGAACTTTACCGAATTTCTGTTTCTCCGTAAGATGATCCATCCCTGTTCTCAGCAGCGCTTGGTATCCCTGGGTCCACAGCTGTGCTGTCTGGTGTGGTAGCCGCTAGCCACGTGGAGCCATCTGAATTTCAATTAATTAAAGTTAGGGGCACCAGGCTGGCTCAGCTGGTTAGAAGCGCGACTCCTGATTTCGGCTCGGGTCATGATCTCACAGTTTGTGAGTTTGAGCCCCGCGTCGGGCTCTGTGCTGACAGCAGGAAGTCTGCTTGGGATTCTGTGTCTCCTTCTCTCTACCTCTCTGTCTCTCTCTCTCTCAAAAATGAATAAACATTTTAAAAAGTTAATTAATTAAAATTAAGTTAGGGGGCGCCTGGGTGGCTCAGTCGGTTAAGCAGCCGACTTCCGGCTCAGGTCATGATCTCGCGGTCCGTGAGTTCGAGCCCCGCGTCGGGCTCTGTGCTGACAGCTCGGAGCCTGGAGCCTGTTTCGGATTCTGTGTCTCCCTCTCTCTGACCCTCCCCTGTTCATGCTCTGTCTCTCTCTGTCTCAAAAATAAATAAACGATAAAAAAAAAAATTTTTTTAATTAAGTTAGAAATGTAGTTCCGCAGTCACGCCAGCCACGCTGGCCACTGAGCCACGTGACGGTGGACAATGCTGACGGAAAACCTTTCCTTTATCACAGAAAGTTCTGTTAGCGCTGGAGACTGAACCTCGTATTTTTTGCTTTGGGAGAAGTCGTTTCTTAACTGTACTGTTGGATAAGAGGATCTGAAAGTTTGCCTACTTTTTATCTAATGTTTTCATTAATTCTTTAGTTTTCAACCTTGCCCCAAACCCAACTTCACAGGTCCTCAAAGGACTCCATTTCTTGAAATTTAACTTAACCACTCTCCACTCGAACGTACACTCTTGAAGGTAGGTTTCAGCCTTCTGCTGTTAGTTACCACTTGTCCATCTGTCTTCGTCTTCCAAAAGGTATTTATACCTATTTCATTTATTTTACTATCATTTTAATGGGTTTAAGGCAAGGACGTGTTCAATCTGCCACATTAAACCTGAAGTCTTCCTGAGAATGTTTTGAACGTGAGTGGGGGAAGGGAAGGAGAGAGGGAGAGAGAATTTCAAGCAGGCTCCACGCTCAGTGACTTGGGGCTCTATCTCACAAACCAAGCCAAAATCACGTCCTAGCCAAAATCAAGAGTCAGATGTTTAACCGACGAAGCCGCCCAGTTGCCCCTCTGATTTTTTTTTTATATTCCATTGCTTTGTCTTTTTCCAAATATTATTTAAGAACTTACTGCAGGCAAGGTAGTGCTCTGGTAATAAGTTTTATTACTTTTCCTTTCATTTCATAAAAAATACTGGTGCTAAACATTTTTAGTGCAAGTTTAACGATTATGTATGGTGACAAAACCTAATGAACTTAATATAGGGCAAGGTTATTTCCATTTGACTAAATAGCAGTGTCCTTTACCCACGGTCTGGAGCAGATCAACCCAGCTGAGCCTATCCTATGTAAGCTACCCCCGATGAACCTTAAACCTGTGGGTGTAAGAATAAATCCATAAATATATACATACATAAATAAGCCTCTGTGTTTGGGGTAATTCGTTAGATAGTGTTACTGCCGCAAAAGCTGTCTAATAACATGGGATAAGGGTCTTTACAAACAGTAGACTCTAGCATTAAAAGAAAAGAAAACTCGGGCTCTGTGCTGACTGCTCAGAGCCTGGAGCCTGTTTCGGATTCTGTGTCTCCCTCTCTCTCTGACCCTCCCCATTCATGCTCTGTCTCTGTCTCAAAAAATAAAAAATAAAAAATAAATTCTTTAAAAAAAAAAAAAGAAAAGAAAACAAAGGTCTGAGTTAGTCACCTATGTTTAGGAGAAAATAAAAATTCTCACTCCATAATGGAAAGCCCTTTCATTTATTGCATTTTCTAATGGTGCTTTCCCTACGAGAACTTGTGATAGGAACACCACTATGTTTCAGGTTTTTAAATACAGGCATAAGCGCCTGTTATGGGAAACTCTGACGTCACTAACCTTTTTTCTCCTCAACTAACAAGGATGTTTCATTAATGAGCAGCGACCAGTACACAAATTACCTCCAGATCTGTGTGCTTCTTTCCCAAAAGACAAATTACATGCATTGTGACAAAATTAGAGAATAAGTATTGCTTGCAAAAATCTTACGACAAAAGTTCTTCTTTGCCCAGGATTAGGCTTGCTTGCTTCTCGGTGTTTCCACTGAGTTATGGTAAGATGTCACTCAGGACGTGCAGTTGTTGCCCCAGGGGACATATAAAAGAGCCAGAAGATGTCTCCCACAGAAGCAGTTGCCACAAAGCTGTGCTGTGAATTGTACACTAACTCCTCGGGCGTCTGTCCCTAAGATCAACTAGAAGTGCCTGCCTTGGATACCATCGTGCAGAGAGCTAGAAGCAGTCCTATAACAGTGTCCCTGATAGTAAATAAAGGGGACGGTGTGAATTCCTTTTGGCTGCTTTATCTCATGGTGTCCTGAAGTTTTTGCTTCATTGGAATCAAAAGAATCAGAGAAAGGTCCAAGGTAGCGGCCCCGTATTTGGCAGATTCTAAAACAACACTTTAAGTAATAAATCCTAATTTGTAAAGCATATGGGCTTAGATTATTTTACAAGTGACTATTCATATTTACTAGAAGGACTCCAAATGTGTGCTATGTACTACTAAAACACGTCATGTCTTCTTTAAGGCACTAAATTGAAACTCATTACAAAGAAAGGGTTTTGTAATCCGGTTTTGACTGTTGGGAACTGTGATCATTTTAGGAACTCACGTATGTTTATTCATCCATGTATTCATTCATATATGTAAAAACTGTGGAGCACTGACCTTGTGCTAGGCACCATGTTAAATGGGGGAGCCACAAGGTGGATGGGTTTCATAGTGCTTATATAAGGTAGAAGGAGGAAAACAGACAATTACAAGCTATTATAAGTGTGATACGTCTGTGGCTGAGTGGGACGGGAGCACATGGTCTCTGTAATGTGGTGGGGTGGGATGTCAAGGACAGAAAGTCTAAACTGAATCCTGACATTTTAGTGTTGAGTCTCTTGCTGTAACTATGTTATCATTTACTTGCCTTCTTTTTTTTGATGTTTATTTTTAATTTTTTTAATGTTTATTTATTTTTGAGAGAGAGAGAGAGAGAGACACACACACACAGAGACAAAGACAGAGACAGAATGCGAGCAGAGAAGGGCAGAGAGAGAGGGAGACACAGAATCTGAAGCAAGCAAGCTCCAGGCTCTGAGCTGTCAGCAGAAAGCCTGACGTGGGGCTCGAACTCACAAACCTCCAGATGACCTGAGCCGAAGTCAGACACTTAACTGACTGAGCCAGCCAGGTGCCCCAATGTTTTTTATTTTTATTTTTAGAGAGAGAGAGACAGAGAGACAGAGAGAGAGAGAGAGACAGGGCACATGAGTTGGGGAGGGATACAGAAGGGAGGGAGAGAATCCCAAGCAAGCTCTGCACTGTCAGCACAGATCCTCACGTGGGGCTCGAACTGATGCATCCTGAGATCATGACCTGAGTTGAAATCAAGAGTTGGACGCTTAATCAACTGAGCCACCCAGGCGCCCCTTACTTGCCTTCTTTCTTCAGCTCACCATCCATCAAAGGAATCGCGCCCATCCCTAGGGATCCTCTGATGACACAACCAGGCCATCTCTTTAGTTAGAGATGCAACATCTAGGTAAGCTTGGCTTCAGTACCATATCTGTTCGTCACTGTTACTCAAGCATAGGAATCACTACCGAGAGGAAAGTTTTACAGTTGAAAAATTCATGTTATATGAAATAGAAATGTTTCTACTTTGCAAGTTCTGCAAATGCACATTTACTGTATCACGTTTACTAAGACACAGAAATATCTGTACTTTCTGAACCGAGTCCATAAACTAAGACAAAACTCATTCTAGACACATCTGATAGATTTTAAAAGTGCAGGTACCTTGCTCGGCCCTACCCTGGCATGTGTTCATTTGAGATTGCACGTAAACCAGTCCAACAGGTGTGAGGAGACAGATGCTCACCAAATGCTTAACCCTCAGGGAGAAAACATTAACAAAATGTAGAGCATATTTCCCCTGAGGAACAGCAACCGAAGGAAGCATGTTACTATCGACTATCATGACTTCTAAAAACGGTTAAAAAAAATTTATCGAACACCTACTATATGCCAAGCAATACTAGATATGGAGACGAAGGAGAAGTAAATCCTTGATGTACAAACCAGTCTCCTTAAGTTATCGGTCGTGGCTAGAGAAGTTAGACATTTTACCCTTCCGCAAGTTTTCCTTTTCCTTTGGGTTTAAGAGTCATCAAACCAAACTCGACCAAGCCAGCTTCCTTCCACACTGAGTGAACCTGACCGCCGAGTCCTGTAGATTCTTCTGCTCTATCTAGCTTCAGAATTGTCTTCTCCACTTGACCTGTGGCACGATTTTCCTCTAGGCCTACCGAACTTGTTCCCGGAACTACCGTGATATCACACAAACTAAGCCTTCTGCCATCATGGTGCCCCTTTCTAAGCCAGTCTTGTTAAATTGACGCCGATGTGATCAACCTAAAACACAAAAGATGCGTGGAACCTCTCAAGGTCAGCCCGAGGCCTTCAGGAAGCAGCGCCCACGTGCTCGCACAGCTCACCGCCTTGTCCCGCCTCACTTTCGCCATGTCCCTGCCATCAGCTGTCTCTGTTCCAGTCATACCTAACCATTCGAAATTTCTGAAAAGCCCCAAGCTTCCTCACGCCCCGGTGTCTGTCACAATCTCATCCTAGACCCCTCCTCTTCACCCCCTCCCAACTCCTGCCCATGGCTCCCAATTAATTAACTTTTCCCTCCAGTTTTTTTTTGGGGGGGGGGGAATTTCAAAAAGTTGTAAGATCAGTACATAAACACTCATTAAGCCTCCACCTGTATTTATCAGTTGTGAACGTTTTGCCACATTTATGTTCATTTGCTCTCCCCCCGCTGCCATACACATGTTTACTTTTGTTGAATCTTTTATGAGTAAGTTGCAGAGGACCCTGGGTGGCTCAGTTGGTTGGGCTTCTGACTTCGGCTCAGGTCATGATCCCATGGTTCGTGAGTTCGAGCCCCGCGTCGGGCTCCATGCTGACAGCTCGGAGCCTGGAGCCTGCTTCGGATTCTGTGTCTCCCTCTGTCTGTCTCTGCTCCTTCCCTGCTTGTGCTCTCTCTCTCGCTCTCGCTCTCAGAAATGAATAAACATTAAAAAAAAAAGAGTAAGTTGCAGACATTATGACACTTTACTTAAAAAATTTTTTAATATTTATTTTTGAGAGAGAGAAAGAGAGACAAAGCACAAGTAGGGGAGGGGCAGAGAGAGAGGGAGACACAGAATCTGAAGCGGGCTCCAGGCTCTGAGGTGTCAGCACAGAGCACGATGTGGGGCTTTGAACCCATGAACCGTGAGATCATGACCTGAACTGAAGCTGGACGCTTAACCAACTGAGCCATCCAGGAGCCCTGACACATTACTCTTAAATTCTTCAGTATGTATTTCCTAAAAACAGGACATTCTCTTACACAACCAAAACACTATATTCTCACTTGTGAAATGTAATATGAAAATGTTAAAATTTAATTGGAACATACAGTCAATAAATTTCTCCCCAAATTTCCCAAGTGGCTATTATTATTAATGTTTTAAGACTAAGGTTTAGTAAAAGGACATGACATCCTAACACACACACGCAGATACACACACGCGCGCACACACACGCACAATGTGTCGGATGTCTCACCTCTGTATTTTTATTACCTTTTAGCATTGAAGCACTCACCACATTCCATCATTTTGTCTGTTTCTTTTTTTTGTTAGTATCTGGAACTCAACTAGACTCATTTCAGTTTCTCTTGCACTTCGTATACTGCCTGGCATTAGTTGTTGGCTGAATGGACGAATGAATGAATGAATGGATAAGCGAATGGTGACATTCACGATCCTCATTCTACATTCCCTTTATAACTGGTCAATGTCTTCCCAGTTTCACCTCTTATTTCAAAAGTGTCACTGGTGTCCAGTACTGTACAGGCTTCTGTCAGCCTTGCGCAGATGCAGTCCGACAGCACCTTACTCTGAGCCTGTGCTGCAAACTCCTGTCTGGCCCCAGGGCTACACTGGTGTGGTGGCAAAGGACTCCCACGGAACCACTAGGCCCTCAGACACACACGATCTGGAAACCAGGCCGTCAAGGTCTATCGGGCGACCCTTGACCACAGAGGGACCGTGAAAAATGCTACCCCGGTTTTGATCTCCAGGGTGGCCAATTCTGAGATGCGTTTTGCAAGTTTCCTCAGAAGCTGTTGTAGGACCAAGTAGCAGATATTCATAACGGCTGTCAATTTTAAAAAAGGAACGTTGGATTGGCTTTCCCTCCTTCCTGGGGTCATCCTTCTGTTTCTCATAACCTGCTCACATCCTCCAACAAGCTACCTGCAGGAGAGCCCAGACTAACAGAGTGTGGTAAGGTGAACAGAACACAAGCTTAGGACTAGGCAGACTTGAATTTGGACCTAAGTTCGGTCATTCATTACCTATGATCTTGAGCTGGTTAATTTCACCTCTCAGCCTTACTTTCCTCTGTTTATAATGAAGATAATAATACCGTGCAGGACTCTGATCATTAGAAATTAGAAATTCCCTCCCCTGATATGTGTGTGTGTGTGTGTGTACATGTGTGTATAAAGACACACATAAATTTCTAGAGTAATACTCGACTATAATAAAGCACGTTGGATGTCTGCCCAGCGAGGAGCTATCTCACTACTTCTTAAAGTTTACTCCTATTTCCCTTAAAACTTACTACTCCTCCCCTCAGCTCCTTGGAAGTGGGCTTACGTGTCCACATTTTTACTAGGAGACTTTGTGATCCTCCCCCTCATGCTATAGCTAATTAAACCATGAGTAGATTCTTTATCTGGGGAAATTGAATTTGAGATCAAGAAAGAGGCGGTTCGCCTCACATATGGCTTTAGCTATAAAATGAAATCCAGGATCTATGGAGTGGCCGGCCACACTTTGCCACATCGAGGAACAAGCACAGCGAGTCTGCTTTATAGAAAGGAGCAAATACGAAGCATAGTGCTTCATTATGATACTTCGTGAAGAAGCAGAGACAAGAGACAGAGAGGACGTGAGCAAGAACTTCTCAGAGTTTTGATGGCTTCTAGTTCTAGGGTCTATTTCCTTCTTGAGGCCCAGCTGCCTTCTTCTACCTCCAACCCTCTTTTGCACTGGCTAATTTTAGTCACTTTCATTAGCAACCAAAATTCTAGCCAATGCACTGAACACACTCTTACCCTAATAAACAATGTCCCGGATTATTTTTTAAAATAATCATCCTAAATTTACGAAAAGACAAACCACATTTCACAATATACTGGGATATATTAAATCTAAATTTCAGGAAGAAATTCTCAACTTGTAGATGGATACTTAAGAAAACTAGTATGACCTCAATACCTCAGAGGAATGTGTTGTCTTATTTCTACCTAAGATTTTCAAAGCTTTGGGACCTCGAAAGTGCTCTTAATTCAAAACCTTCATGTCATTACCATAATCTAGTATGTATAAGGACTATGCGTACAATGTATAGCCAAACTAGGATGTATAAGGATTATTGTGCCTGAAATGTTAATCTGTATGGATCTCACAAAATACTCAAGGCTGTTCATGCACTTAGTGGGAAATGAGAATTATTCAAAAGAAAGAGTCTACTTTCTCAATAGGAAAAGTGTCAGAAAGTCACAAAGACCTCAGAAAAAGCAACTTTTGGAAGCTTCCTCCATAGCTGTCAATAAGCAGAAGGCACAAGTGAGTCTTTAGAGAGTATACATTACAACAATTTATTGAGTTCTCAAGACACTAAAATCAATTTACTTACATAGCAAAATAAAAACAAATTATTTCTTATTCTGATGTTTTGTAACATCATAGCTTTTCATGATTTTAGGTAAATATTTCAAATGTGTGTAATGGGGAAGAATAATCGTACAATTTGTTTTCGTAGGCTAATAAAATTTGCACGGAAGCCCACATATTTTTAAGGTTACCTTTTTCCATGTTTTCACCTTTACTTTTTGACACAAGCAGTGTTCAAGGGAAATAAATTGCCCAACTCTAGTAAAAAAATTCATTGGCTGCTGTATATCAGTCGAAATAATGTAATCTCTAAAAATTTAATTCAAAACTTAATCATAGGATCCTCAACACCAGATCCAGGACTGAAAAATAATGGTCTATATTATTTTGCACTGTTATTTGCTTTGTGTGTGTGCGTGTGTGTGTGTGTACTTTTTAATTTTTTTAACGTTTGTTCTTTTTTTGAGAGACAGAGACAGAGAACGAGTAGGGTAGGGGTAGAGAGAAAGGGAGACACAGGATCTGAAACAGGCTCCAGGCTCTGAGCCGTCAGCACAGAGTGTGACGTGGGGCTCAAACTCACAAACTGCGAGATCATGACCTGAGCCAAAGTGTGATGCTTAACCGACTGAGCCACCCAGGTGCCCCAATATACCTCTTGAAGGCAAAGACCAGGCTTTATGTCTCTTGTATATGCCCAATGCCTAATGCGATGCTCTGTCCATGGCTGTGCTCCAATTAACGCTGACTAAAGAATCCTAGATTTATAGATTCGCCTTGGAGTTAGAGGCTGTTGGAGGTCGTCTAACCCAATGCTCTAACTACCGCTCTACTTTCTGAACAGCCAGCCTTTGCAAAAACACATCCAGAGAAAAGAATGCCTCTGTGCCAAGTCAATTTTATTAACCACAACAAAGCTAATTGTTATATAATAGTCAAACTGAGTCAAACTCTCTTTTTTTAGTCTTTTGTCCATTGGCTCTATGTCTCCCCTTGGGAATCATATCGAATACAGTTATGGGCGGAACAGGGAACCTCAGGGCGAGGGGCCGGAAGAAGGGTTATTCCTCCACATTCAGAGATGGACTCGAAACGCAGGTCCATCAATTTGGTAGGTGTTGAAGTGGGTTTTGAGTTTGGAGTATTGTTACATCAGTGCCCCAGAGGTTCCGATGCTTGGCTCGCTCCCTCCCCTTTTCACATGTCTGGCATATCTTGTGTATGCCTGCGAAGGATCCAGGCTAAAACTGTAATGACATATATACCTAAATTAGCATCATACAACTTCCAAAAATCAAGCCGATGCAAAAGCTATTAAAAAAAGGATAATGTAGGGAACAAGAATTTGAGTTGCTGCCTCTTGCCTTTCCCTTGGAGCAAATATGGAAGGGAAAGCTTTTCTGGTCAATTCTGACTTGTGGCAACCTGGAAACTTAACCCTCGCTTGCTTGAGATCTGCTACCTTGATTGCCCGACTACCTTCCTCCGTGCAGATGTAAAAACGATCAAATAAAATATTCTAGATACTGTGTTCCCTATAATTTGATGCCACCCAAGTTTATGTTTGCCTGGCAAAAGTGAACCGTGCTGAATTTAAGGACTAGTGTCTATATCTCGCGTCTCACTGTTAGCCAAAACGGTGGAGTTGAAAATCATTTGCTCACCAAGACCTCAGGAGAAATATATAAAAAGACAATTGAAATGAACACATCATTCACATAAAAAAGGGATAAACATTTTTTTTTAAGATGACAAAATGTACAACCTTGCTGGCTTTAGAGAACTAGAAATGAAAACAGCTGGGCTTTTAGCAATAATACCCGTTCTCACGGAAACACCAAGTCTACCTTCAGCAGCCATGGGCCACGAAATCCTCCTTCCTACAACCCAAGACATTCTGACAGACACAATTCAATCTTTCAAGCGTCCACAATTACTGCAAATGTTAATCCTCAAAATCTGTTTTAGCTCAGCTGCCCTAACGAATTGCCATAGACCGTGTGGCTTAAACCACAAACGTTTATTTCTCACCATCCCGGAGGCTGGAAGTCCCGGATCAGGATGCCAGCCTGATAAATTTCTGGCAAAAGCCCTCATCCTGATTTCCAGGCGGCCATCTTGTTCTGTGTCTTCACCAGGCAAAGAGCAGAGACAGGGGAATAGCAGCTCTCTTCTGCCCCTTCTTCAAAGGGTACGCTCTCCACCCTCGTGACCCAACCACCTCCCAGAGGCCTTCCCCCCTAAAATGATCACACTGGAGGTTAAGATTTCAAACTATGAATCTGAGGGCGGGGTGCGACGCGGGGGGGAAACACAAGGATGCAGTTCATAACAAAACCACAGGTGTTTGCGCAACTTGGTGCAATGGTTCTCAAAGTGTTATTCTGGACCAGCTTCTTTGGCAGTGCTTGGGAGCTTGTTAGAAATGCAAATTCTTGGGTCCTACCTACTTACTGAATCGGAAACTCTGGTGGTGGTGGTGGGGCGGGGGGGCAGCAATGCATTTTGACAAGCCTCCAGGAGATTCTGATGCACTTTAAAGTTTAGAGACTACTCCTGCCGACTGGATTATGCCCTTGAGGGCAGGCACCAAGGCTTGTGGAGAGTTGAAATCCCGGCACGTGGCTCGTAGTTGAATGACTAGCCTACACATTTCCTCAGAACTCTGAAACTATGTTTTTTTTTTTTTTTTTTAAATTAAAAATAGCTTTTGAGTGCTTCGCCAGAAATAAGAGGATGTTTGCCGCATCCACCTGTGGTGCAAAGTTACTGAATTATTATATTTCCATCACTCCTTAAATTAGGATTTTCCAACCCTGTGATTTTTTTCTCAGCCTTGGCATTGTGGACCAGATCGATTCTGTGCTGTGGGAGTCTGTCTCCTGCCTTGCATGTTTAGCAACATCCTCGGCCTCTATCTCTACCTAGAGGCCAGCTGCACCCACCCAGTCAGGAGAATCAAACACGTTCCCACATGTTGCTAAATGTACTCAGGGGTGGGAAGCAAAATCCTTCCCTGTTGAGAACCACTGCTTCAGATCATTCCCTCCCAGGATAGATTAGGCACTTGCCTCTCCCCACGGCTAGTTGCTTTTGCTTTCAGACCGGCTAGTCAAGGGCACCAGGGGAGAACCGCCTTCTTGCCATGACAATGACCACTGACCAAACAATGGACTTACAGGTTAAACCCCCAATCTCAGCCAGATTGCCAGGGTTTTGATGCCGATTCGCAGCGCTTCCTTGGGCAGCACATCCAAGTCATGTGTCACAATTATGAAACGACGGAGGTCAGATCCGGACTGTCCACACCTCCTCAACAATACGGCATGCTAAAAAGGAGTGGTATAGATGTGCCTGTAGTAGGCTGTCTACTCTGGACGCACAGGATCTAAATTTAGAAAGCTACATGTGTAAATCCAATTTTTAAGACAGAGGATGGAATGCAGTTTCAAAGAGACGGGCACCTGGAATGCCGTGGAGTTCTACTGCCGCTCAAGTCAGGCATAAGGGAACTGAGGAAAATTTACAAAAATGTATTTAAGCCCGAAGTCTCTACATAACTACTAATAGGCAGCAGAGAAGCAGAGACTGTACATAAAAAGACTAAAAATATCTCCATTTGGAAACAGCAGATTGTGAAAGCGTACGTGACTGACAGTTATTAAATAATTAAGGGTATGACGAAGATGAATATGCATTCATTCACCAAAATTTCATATTTTGAGAAGGTAAGAAAAGTCATACAGTATGATGGATGACACCTAGTATGCGTCAACCCTCAGGTACCCCAAAACCAGATCAGGCCCCTGATTTGCGCTCTCACAGCACTTACCGGAATTCATAACGGTCTATGGTTACTTGCGTGATTATTCAATGGTCTCTCATTCCCTGTACCCTACAAACTCCATGAGGGCAGGGATTATATTCTACCCCTCACTGCAGCTCCAGGGTCCAGCTCAATAAATATCTGCTAAATGAACAAGTGAATAAAGACGAGCCCCAAAGAGCCTGCGAAGGAAAAAGCTGAGAAGATGAGAGAAGTACCAGAGAAAAGTAGGATCACGTCCATCAAAGGAGAAGACAGGTCCAAGGAGGGGCGGTCAGCGGTGTCTAATATTACAAAAGCACAACATAAGGTAAAGATAAAAAAAAAAAACAACACAAAAACTGTCCACTGGTTTTGGAAACCGTGAAACTTACTGGCAAGTTAGCAGGAACCATTTCACTGGCGTCTGGGGAACAGAAGCTAATGGCAGTGGGTTGGGGAATCAAACAGGCATAAGGAAGTGGGGATAGCCAATTACAGGCCTCTCTTTCAAGAAACCTGATTTTGAAAGGAAGCACGGCTAGGTCAGTAGCTAGGAGGAAATGTGGAATCAAGGGACTCCTCTTTTCCAAGGAGTGTAAGAGTATAACAATGGACAAAACTACTTGAGACAAAAGCCAATGTCAACAAGTAGAACACATTCCTGAAAAGTCAGGAAGGGACTGGATTGGGCTTCAATAAGTGGAAGCACATTTCTTTCCCAGGGACAAAAAATAAGGAAGAGTGGGTAGGTTCCCATGGAGGTATATTTCTAAGTATTAAGGAAGAGGCTGAGGAAATCCTGGTATGAAGGCCTCATTCTGTTTTTCTTTTCTTCCCCCCACCCCCACCCCCATGAAGCAGGTGGCACAGTGGCAGGAGATAGGATAGTGGTAACGATACTGAAGGCCTGAAGAGTGATGGAAATTTAGAATAACTACTCAGGCCGGCAGAGGCTAGGGTTCATAAATTAGAACTGGCTTCATGTCATATAGTTATATATACAAGGAGCAAGAGACCAGGAGCAGGGTGTCTGAAGAAAGGAAAAATCAGTAAGATGAGGATAGCTAGAGCTATCTGGAGAAGCATCTGGAGAAGTGAGGAGGAGTCTGATAACCACTGAATTTATAACTCACAGAATTTAAAAACAAATGAAGCGTTTTAAGTAGGAAAGTGACAGATTTAAGATGACTGAGGAATATTTGCCAAAGAAAATAGAAAGAAAACCAAGGCATTCTGGAATCAGGGAACCCAACAGAAGAGAGTATTTCACAAAGGCGGGGATGTCAACAACTTCCCCGTCTGTGGAACTCAGAGTGAGGAGGAAACTCTATCTGATGGTATCGAAGTAATGGAGGTAGCTGGGATTACCCAGCCTTTGTGTGCTGAATGAGAAAAGGACCAGGAAGGTTCCTGAGGAACACAAGAGACGCTTGCAAAGGAGACTAAGCAACTGTCAGCAGGGAGGTAGGAAAGGGGACTCGGAAGCCAAGGGAAGATAAGGTATCGAAAAGGAAGGACGAATGCGTAACAGTGAGCCTGCTGTCAAACATCAACCAACTGGTGAGGAGGAAGTCTCTCAAGACCCTGCTAGAACAAAGTGGAGTAGTAGGAAAGAAGACAGATGACGTTGGGTTGGGGAGTAAGAGTGAGGAAGTGTGTGAGTGGAAACGGAGCACAGACTGCCCTTCTAAGGCATTAAAGAAGTGCAGTTATGATGGGGTGCCTGGGTGGCTCAGTGGGTTGAGCGTCTGACTCTTGATTTCAGTTCAGGTCATGATCCTACGGGGGTGGGATCGAGCCTTGTGTTGGGCTCCTCACTGAGCATGCAGTCTGCCTGGGATTCTCTCTCTGTCCCTCTCCTTTTTTTTTTCTTAAAAAAAAAAATACATATATATATATATACGTGTGTGTGTGTGTGTGTGTGTACACACACATACATAAAATCCCCCCTAGCAGCCATAGCATAGCAAGAAGTCTACTAGCCGTGCATTCTAAGGGCAATTCTCAAGCATATTTTACTAGAAAAGATTTGCTTCAAGGTCAAAAGAGATTCCTGCATTTATAAAAGCATTTAGACGTTTTCTTGTTAAAGAACAGGGGAAAAATCCCCGCAAATTAAATTTCTGACAGGGTGTCTGTCCCCTTATACTGCCTGGCCAATAGTAATAATATTGCCTGGGTGTTAATAATAAAATATTTTCTTTGATTTGGTACATTATCGCCATGTGCTTCAAAGGCTAGTAATGTTCCGGCAAATCTACATTTAGATTTGAGCCAACAGGAACGTAGGACCTTCATGTTAGGGGTGTCTTTGACGCAAGTGTTGCGTAGAGCAAGTGTATTAATCAATGGAGGATAAAGACACCTCACTGCTAACCGAGATATGGTTGGAGGATTTTATGTATCCAGTTCATTTATAAACAACTTCTTTAAGCTTTATTAGCTGGTTTTCTACTCTATAACTGCGTTCTTCTTTAATTTACAAGGCAATAAAAATTAAAATAGTAACAGGAAAACCTATCTTGCTTTTCAATAAAGAGTTTATTTTAATAACTTCAGAGGCACTGTGCCCAAAACATTTTAGCTGTGGGAATAAATCCGATTCACATTTTTAAAGGATCGATTTTACCGAGGTGATAGATTCTCAAAGGAAATGGAGACAAATGATTAGGATAGCACATGCCTAACATACCAACCACTGTCCTGTGCTTGCAAACATGTTTTTCTTCAGTTCTGAAAATGGCTGGAAGTAAATTTTAGTAGGTTTAGGATAATTAAGAGTAATCGTTTCTGTCCTACAGATAGGTTCCGCTGAGATTTTTCTATTGTAGTCAGTGTGGCAATCTTCCAGAAGTCGTATTTAAAGAATACACTTAGTACACTCAGCAGTTTTTCAAATATGTACTTTTATCCCTCTAATATTCATGATTGCAATTTATCAAATTGACCTGATGGTATAACAAACAAGTGTATTCTATGATGCCTCATGGTGACAGAAACTGGAGACAGAAGTAGAAACTGAATGTCTAAATATCTGTAATCCTAAAACTCAGCATGAATTACTCAGCTTTAGGAGTTGTAACAATTCTACTGCAAAATGAGTTAGTAAGCTCTAACGCTTTGGTTAACCAAATGGTCACCTAATGCTGCAAATTAAAACAAATAATGACTATAATTCATGGAGTACATAGTTCTTGCTACACATGGCGGTATCTCCTTCACATAGACTATCGCCATACTATTATCCCCATTTTAGAGACAAGAAAATCTTGGTTCAGGAAGGTTATGTTAAGTTATATCAAAATCACAAAATAGGGGCTCCTGGGTGGCTCAGTTGGTTAAGTGCCCCACTCTTGATTTCGGCTCAGGTCATGATCTCACGGTTCGTGGGATTGAGCCCCAAGTGGTACTGACGGTGGGGATCCTGCTTGGGATTCTCTTGCCCACGCCCCGCCCCTCCCCCGCTCACGTGGGTGCATTCTTTCTCTCTCTCAAAATAAATAAATAATAAATTAATTAAAAATTTTTAACAAAATCACAAAATAAGTGACAGAGCTGGGGACTTGAGTCTCAACTATGATTGGGGTCATGTTAAACTTCTGGTTTTGAATTTATATTAAGTCAATAACTCACTTTTGGCCCTGTGACCCACACAGGCAAGCCATCACTTGCAAACAGCCCCTGCTCCCTCATTGTCCACTTTCACTGTCGGGACTCTTGGTGCACTGCCACGGGAAATGCTATAATTTTGGAGGTTTTAAATCTTGAGGGTTTAAGAAAGGAAGATACCAAAAAGCAGGCCTAGCCTAGGTGAGTAGTTCCCGGATAGAGCTGGCATGTTTATGGGTAAGCTCTCAAGGCCAAAAATATATGCCCCCAAACTGTCTGAGTATTTCCTTTCACTCCATAATATTGCCTGAAATCCTGCCAATTAGAATTTTATTTGGATCTCGTCTCAATTTTTTTTCTAAATACTTGTGAAGATTACTTTTTACTTTTTTTTTAAAGTTTATTTATTTATTTTGAGAGAGAGGGGGCGGGAGGGGCAGAGAGAGAGAGAATCTCAAGCAGGCTCAGCACTGTCAGCACAGAGCCCAACGTGGGGCTCGATATCGCGAACCGTGAGATCATAACTTGAGCTGAAATCAAGAGTCGGACACCTGACTGACTGAGCCACCCATCTGCCCCTTGATTTTTAATGCACATACAAATCATCTGGAAACCTTGTTAGAATCTGAATCTGATTCAGTAGGTCTGGGGATGGGTCTGAGAGGCTGCCTTTCTACTGCACTCCCAGGTGATGCCTGGTGACATGCATCATGTCACCCTCCTGAGTGTCATGCATCATGTCACCTGAGGACCCTTCGATGCTGGTCCTCAGACCACACGGAGGGGATCAAAGATACATAAAACGTTTGATTTACATTCTCTAGCTGCCTAGCATGGCTTCCTATTTGGGGGAAATCTTCTCTTTGTGCATCATACTGGGAGGGACGAATTGAAAACGAGCAAATGAGAACAAGTACCTCCCTCACCCATACCCTGACAACCAGGTACGGACATGTGGCCTAGGGCCGGCCAACCAGAAACCTCCTTCCAGGGCCACGCTCCTTGGGCTGCATTGCAAAGACGCAAGGGCAATTTAGAAATCATTCCCAGCATGAGTGGCATTTGGAGTTCAACGTAAACGGGGCCAGAGGCAGTGTCCTGTTCGGACCACTCCTTGGCCCACCTGTCTAGCAATACTTGACCATTTTCTGAACACCGTGAAGCGTCTGCCCAGTTTGCCAGTGTCTGTCCACTCTTCCTCAGTCCACAGGCGGAAAGCTTGGCAGCTATCTGATACGGTGCATCCCTATTTCTCCCTATTTCCTGAAGCCAAATTAAAGACGGAGGAACAAACTCAAGTTCTTAATATTCTGAGGCTCAAAATGAGCATTTTGATGGACACTGCACCACGGCAGGTGTTGACAGAATGCCGGACTTCTGTTAAAGGTCAGAGAGTAAATATTTTAGACTTTCTGGGCCACATATGGTCTCTGTTGTAACAACTCAACTTTACCACTGTAGGGCAAGAGTAGCCCATAGACGATGCATAAATGAACGAGCTCTGCTCCAATATAATTTTATTTGTGGACCCTGGAATTTCTGCATTTTATATACTTTCAGGCAATGGTTTTCCTTTTTTGATTTTTGTCCAACGGTTTAAAAAGGGCACAGCCATTTTTATTTTTAGCCTGCAGGCCATACAAAATTAGGCAGCGAGCTGGGTTTGGCCCACAGGCTATACTTTGCTGACCCCTGGTTCTGAAGCAGTGATACCTTGATCTGATTTATACCAACACATGTTCTCCTTGAAACCATGCATTTCTCTCTTCTTACCAAGTCAACAGGACGTTATTCTGAAAAATGAAGTGGTTGTACTTATTGAATCCAGCATTTAGATCGTGTCATTTACTTTCTCAATATTTTGATCTTTATGGAAATCAATCATAGCAACTTAAAAGGTGAGCAGTGATGGAATATACTAAATAATCGGCTGATTAAACACCTCCTCAATAGGCACTGCGGTAGGAACCACAGATACAAAAAGGAACAAGGTAGTAATTAACTTTGAGGAGATCTTGGTCGGGAGAGCTGACGAACAAATGAGTTTTGCTTTTAAAAATGTGTGTAATGCTATTTTTGTGGGCAGCCTGCTATGCATATTGGTAGGAAATTTTTTCAAAACGGAGTTACAAGTCTCTACAGCCTGGGTGTCCTTGAACTAACAACTACTCCAGACCATTTTAGGTAGAGGTGCCAGGATGCCAACTATTCAAACTTTGAAGTCTTGGGCAACGGGTCCTGGTATTAGCACTGTCCTTTTCCCAGTTACAGGTCACACTATTGTGGTGGAAAAAAAAATGCAGTAATTTCCTATCTTTCCTTATTCAGCACTGGTAGCCAATTCCCAAGCTCCATTCAGAGCCAAAGCCCCGAAGCATCAAGAATACTCATCTCCATCTTCTTGTTAGCCAAATTTCCAATTACGCATGCCTGGGGCGAGGTACATTCCTGCTGAAAAGGGGCTAACACGGTGTTCTGATGGCTGTTGGTATGTTGTTCAGTCGGGTGCTTCTTAGAACGTTCCATCATGGCTCTCAAGCCCAAACCACATCACGTGCTTCTAGCTCCACTGCTTGTTCTTTTCTTTTCCCAAATATAGTTAATAGGCTCTGGAAACTAAACAGTACTGACATATTTGACAAAGAAAACTGGACAAATCCCAACAGCAGTTCACCTGCCCCTGAAGATGAAGACCTGCCCACCGGGCAGAGGTTTAGCTGTGCCTAGAAAATTAATCTTGAAGGGTTCCATGACCACACTGGCAACGAAGTTCTACTCTAGTATTCCCACTGGGTGGAATCTTCAGGAAGTATAGTTTTCCTTTCCTTTTCATCCTCTCTTTCACCTCACATTCTGGTTCTTTCTCTTACATAGTGGTCTCTTACACAGTGGTTGAATGATGGTCTTGTGACTTGATTTGGAAAAATGGTCTTTGCAGACATAATCAAATTGAGGAACTTGAATGAGATCACCCTGGACTGAGAGTGGGCCCTAAATCCAATGGTAGGTGTCCTTATAAGGGAAAGACAGAGGGGAAGGCCTTGTGAGAAGAGAGGCAGAGACTGGAGCGATGATGCAGCCGCAAGCCAAGAAATGCGGGCAACAACCAGAAGCTAGGAGACACGCGTGGGACAGTTTCTCCCGTCAGAGCCTCCAGAAGGAACCGATCCTGCTGACACCTTGATTTTGAACTTCTGGCCTCTAGAGCTGTTAAGAATAAATTTATGTTGTCTTAAGCCACCAAGTTGGTGGGTGATTTGTTATGGCAGCATTAGGAGACGAATTCACAGTATAAAAAATGGTTATGAAACAATGGTTCATCCTAGGACCTCGCCATGTTTTTAGCAGCACAAAGAGGCTGCAGTTTTGTATTCAGCAAAACAGGCACGAGCCTAGGTCTACAGGGCTGGTGGGACAAGCGATTTTAAAACAAAGCCTTGTTTACCAACTGTGTGGTACTCCTCATGTCGTACTTGGAGACTGTGTCATTATACCCTATTAGAAGGGTGAATTTTTTGGAGAGAGGCAATGCATTACAAGCTAAATGTATCAATCTTACTGTAAGCAACTCTAGTTCCTTTTTCATTTTTAGTTATTTAGCGTGTATTTCTCGGAATACACTGAGCACTTTAAATACACTACCTTGTTAAAATTCTTTTAATGTGCATTTATTTTTAAGAGAGAGACAGAGTGTAAGTGGGGGAGGGGCAGAAAGAGAGAGGGGGAGACACAGAATGGGAAGCAGGCTCCAGGCTCTGAGCTGTCAGAGCAGGGCTCGAACCCAAGAACTGTGAGATCATGACCTGGGCCGAAGCCAGACACTTAACCACTTGCTTAACCTTGTTTAATCTCTACAGGATTCTGTGAGGAAGGCATTGCACCCATTTTACAGATGAGAAAATAATGTCATTTAAATGCCTCACTTATTTGAGAGGACATACTTCCTAAGTGGCAGCACCAGGCCATAAGCTACTCTGAGTCAGAGTCCCAAAGCCTCTGCTCTTAATTAAGAGAATGCCTTTCCTACATTGCTTTCAGAGAGTGTGGTCTGATGGATGGAGAACATAATAAGCACAGGTCACAAGACAGGCTGTGGAAGGGGGAGGAGAAAAGACAGGAAGGCTTTCAGACACCAAAACCAAGTGTATACAACCTGAATCAGTTCTTTTAATTTCAAGAAAATTTTTAACGTTTATTTATTTTTGCGAGAGAGAGTGCATGTGTGTGAGCGAGGGAGAGGCAGAGAGTGAGGGGAACAGAGGATCCAAAGAGGGCTCTGCACTGACAGCAGAGAGCCTGATGCAGGGATTGAACTCACGAACAGTGATATCCTGACCTGAGCCAAAGTGGGATGCTTAACTGACTGAGCCACCCAGGTGCCCCAGTTTTTTTTTTTAATGTTTATTTATTTTGAGAGAGAGAGAGGGACACAGAGAGAGAAAGAGCAGGGGGAGGGGCAGAGAGGGAGACAGAGAAATCCCAAGCAGGCTCCATGCTGTCAACGCAGAGCCAGACGTGGGGCTCGAACCCACCAGCCGTGAGATCATGACCTGGGCTGAAATCAACAGTCGGAGGCTTAACAGACTGAGCCACCCAGGCACCTGGCAACTTGAATCAATTCTTGTGCTAAAGGGGTCAAAGGCCATGCATTTCATCTCTGTATATTTGTTCATCCTTGCTTACTGGAGAAAACGAAGATGGGTCTAGAGGCACAGTCTAGCCATCCACAGTTCTCTAACCTGCCAAGAAGTTTATATATGCATGGGCTTAATTAGAAGGAAGATGGGACAAAGCAGAACGTGATTACAGATTCAGTGCATTTCTTGATCCTGATGATGGGTGTTTGTGTGTCCCCACCCCAACCCAATTCACATGCTGAAGCCCTCATCTCCAATGGGATGATATTTGGAGGTGGCGCCTTTGCGACGTAATTAGGTCTTAAGGGTATAGCTATAGCCCTCGCGAACCGGATTAGTGCCCTTACAAGAAAAGACACAAAGGGCACCTGGGTGGCTCAGTTGGTTAAGCGTCTGATTTCGGCCCAGGTCATGATCTCACGGTTCGTGAGTTTGAGCCCCTCTGCTGCCAGCATGGAGCCTGCTTTGGATCCTCTGTTTCCCTCTCTCTCTGCCCCTCCCTCACTCATGCTCTCTCGCTCTCAAAAACAAACATTAAAAAAAAAAAAAGACACGAGACAGACGACAGAGAAAGCAAGAAGACAACAGTCTGTAAACCAGGAGAGGGCCTTCACCAGAACCTGACCGCACTGGCACTCATCTCAGGCTTCCAGCCTCCAGAACCGTGAGAAATAAATGTGTGTTGTTGAAGCCACTCCATCTATGATAATTTGTTACAGCAGCCTGGCCCTGTTGACCCTGACTAAGACAATGGGTCAACAGCATTTTCTTTGTGTGCGAAGGACAACAGCACACTGGTCCTGATGACTCACAAGCAGCGAGAGTGGGAGTGAAAAAGAAGTCTGAGGCACCGCATAGAAGCCACCCTTCTGCTTAAACAAGTACACTGAAAGAGAAAGCAACAAATGATTCAAATTCTCATTCTTTAAAAAAAAAAATCACTTGTGAATTTCTAGATGTGGGTGAAAACTTCTACGTGTTGTAAAAGTGCTTTAGTGCATTATTGGGTTCTCATTTTCCTTAGTCTAAAGTAACTTTTTCCCTTCGAACTTCTGCATTTTATTTTTATGATCACTTAGCTTTCAGAAAGTAATTTCAGTAACTGCTTAACTTAATCAGTCTGCACGCACACCCTGACGCATGCGACTGTACTTACATACCCTACACGGAATTGGGCCCCCATAAATCCCCATCTTTCCACACAGTGTACTTCCGATTTTGTGTGCAGCTTTCTTGTTCGAGCACTGTATTAAATGCTCTGCTTCCCACACTTACAAGGACAATGAGAATATGAGCAGTTTTGGTTACTTCTTCATATCAAAAGAAGTTCATCTCCGTATTATTAAAAGCTTTTCTTAAATGTCCGTCTTTTTGTGCTACTGTCCTGGGTACTCTACCAAGATGCATCAAATAGACAAGGCCCATGCTCCGTGGAGATGATTCTATATTCCATATTTTCCGAGGGAGTTCTGATTTCACCTAATTCCCTCTTACTTAAATAAAGGCAATTTTGTCATGTCCTCAAAAGAATTACATGTATGTTCTCAAAATTTAGTCTATCATAGACCCTTCACAAATAGTTTTGTTCAAAAGTCAGCCTCATGAATAAATGTGTGCATTCGTTATAAATTATATTCTCATAAATTCAAACTTAAAAGAGTAAGAATAGTTGGAAGGTGATAGAAAAATCATATTCTGACTAGAAATATGGAAATTTTTGACATATACTAACATTTTATTCTATATTGTTTTAAGTTTTTATTTATTTTGAAAGGGAGAGTGGGGGGTGAGGGACACAGAGAGAGGGAGACAGAGTCCCAAGCAGCCTCCATACTGTCAGTGCCGAGCCCGATGCAGGACTTGAACTCATGAACCTCGAGATCATGACCTGAGCTGAAATCAAGAGTTGGATGCTTAACCGACTGAGCCACCCAGGTGCCTCTGTATTTTTTTTTTTTTTTTGATTGGCAGGCAAAAAATGAGGTAGGAATTCTGACAACTTATAGAAGTAATAGAAGTGTAGGAAAGCACTCTTCCAGGATTAGCAAAAAAATGACTACATTCTGTTTTGGACAATTAAGCTCACGAAGAATAAAACTCCACTTTTAACAGACGGCATAGTATTTTGTGGTTTTGAAGCCACAAACGGGGTAATGAAAAGCATTTAAATCTATTCAAGTCTAGAGAAGACAGGGATTGTCTAAACAGAATGAAAAGATGTCAAGATGAGTAAGAAAAACTAATACATTTGAGCATTATATTTCACAAATACTACATTATATTGCTCTAAACATTATACTCTAGTAGCTACTATTTACATTCAAAAATTTCTTGTGAGTTATATATAGATTTTAAAATAATTTAATGAGGGGCGCCTGGGTGGCTCAGTCGGCTGGGCGTCCAACTTCAGCTCAGGTCATGATCTCACAGTCTGTGGGTTCGAGCCCCGCATCGGGCTCTGTGCTGACAGCTCGGAGCCTGGAGCCTGCTTCCCATTCTGTGTCTCCCTCTCTCTCTGCCCCTCCCCTGCTCATGCTCTGTCTCTGTCTCAAAAATAAAAACATTAAAAAAAATAATTTAATGAAAACCTGCTTGTATTTGCTTAGTAAATTTACTGTATCATCAATCTGGCTGTAGGGACCATGAGGCCACACCTGAAACTATGTCTGTATTGATATGAACCAAAGAGCAGGTGTCACTTCGGAGGAAATGAAAGAGCTTCAGGCAGAGTTCTGCAAGCTTACGATGTGAAAGTAAGCATGACCTCAAAGAACGGACATTGAGTTAAAACTTAAGGATGAATGTGATGTCACCAGGCATGGAACAATGCCAGGACGGTTCATGAGTATTAGGGGTGAGTAGTGTTAATAAATACTCCAGTTAGGAAATCCCTTTCTTTTCTCAAACACGTCAGCAACAGGCAAGGACACATCAGAGATAAAGTATTCATCTTAGCCTTCAGACACTGTTCAGTTACGTTCTATAAAGGCATTAAGAATTATTTAATGTTGAAGGCCATTCTAAATGCAAATTCTCTATCTTGCTGATAGAAATTAGGCTGCGTATTTATTATAACAATTTTAATTAAGTAAAATATATTAGCCTTACACTAGCAAAAGCAAAATTAGAATTCACGACTTTACAATCATGGCAAGATTATCTAAATGCATCTCCACTAACTTACCGAAATTTCCTTTGACTCTCCCATTTCCTTCTACTTCTCAACATATTTTCCCAGTATTTCACCAAAGCAAGGGATCGGCTGGGTAAAACTTCATACTGATGAACTTTGCTAATCCTTTGTTAACTCTGTGTATATGGTTCAAGGAAAAAGGGAATGAAATTCTCATATTATTTCTGCTTTTCCTATCTCCTAAAACTACTCTAGAGAATAAGTTTTTCTAGGTGTTATTTAACAATTTGGATTAAAAGAGACCCTGGTTATGCTTCACAGATTGTAACGAAACTTAAGTGGTTTTCATTAGAAAAGCATGGAGGCCTCCCACATTGCTGGTTTAATCTCACAATTACCTAGATATCTATCAACAGAACTCTTAAGTAGTTTGTTAACTCTCGATGCCAAGAGCTGACAGTTTCACTTTCAGCTTTGAGAATATCTACTGTTTCAGTGGTGTAAGAATGTCATCAGAGCCTCTACAAAATAATCACTTGTAATTGTAACTTGTATTAGATTGAGAAAAATTTCCAGAGAAATGTGGAAGACACAATTCATTAATTATGGGAATTTGACTAATAATTCTTCTGGGGGGGGTGTGTCTGAATTTTAAATGGAGGCATCTTTGCAAGTCAGACTCAACTCCTCATTACTCTGTGATGCAGGCTCCTCCAAATGGCAGCAGAAATGTACTACTCTGTAGAAATTCTACAGTAGTGCTAAAATTTTATGGTTTTGTAGAGATAAGCACAAATTAAAAGAAATATATTCTTAGAAGAATAGTATTATTTAAAATAAAGACACAGTTGTGACTGCAAACCAGGATACCTTTTCTAGAATAGTAAGCTCTACAATTTTCTGTACAGTTTTTAGATAAAATTGGATTTTTTTTCAATGTGGAAAAAAGGGTGAATTGTTGAAGATGACATTTTTTGTATATAATTTAACAAAATTTAAAATATGCAATTATATGTGATATATTCAAATATTTTTGATAAGCTTTTGATTATGCACAAAGTAGATCTATCATCAAAAACTGTCAATTATTCAAAACTTCATGTAACCATAGCGATTAATACTAGAGGGAGAAAAGACAGAGTCCAATGATTCTAGCACTTCCCAAAAGGAAGACTCCAGGTCAGGGGTGAATCAGTGATCATGTTCAAGACTATCAGACATGTAGATCTAGGACAGACGGGTGGAAGGGGAAAACAATGAATACACCAATGGACGCAAGTGGTTTTGAGATGCCCAAGATCAAAAGTCACTTGCCCTGTGAACTACTACTTTCAGCTGGAATTAACTTCTCTTCTAGACTCACATAGCACTTTTTATTTTGATAATGACATAACTATATTCTGTTTGTAGATATTTCCGTTATTGCATTGTTATTTTACAGTTGTCTTCAGAGTTCTCTTATCGTACCAGGAATCTTCATTGTATCTGTTTACAAGTGTTTTTTTCCCTCTTCATGTACTCTTCCCAATCCCACTGCTTGAAGCTTATTCATTTCTGTATTCCTAGTGCCAACACGGTCGGCATCCACACATAGATGATGTCCAATGAATGGTTGCTAAATAAATCCTCTTAAGATAATAGCACTACGTTAATATAATCCGCAGTCAACATTTCTTAATGTTTTAAAATAAACAGAACACAGTCATTTAGTAAACATTTACTGGAAACCTACTCATTTCCTTGGACTACTCTACGATGGGAATATTGAGAGAATTATGGTAAGCCTCTCATTCTACTGGAAGTCTCAACTGGTGCAGCATTATAGGTCAAACTTTTCATGAAATGCCTTCAGATTTCATGTTTGGAATAACACATATTACCAGTTATGCCAAGATTCTGCTATCCTCTGAAGCTACACCTTACCTATTTCACAATTTTGTTGAGGGCTCGCCCTGATGCAGAAATTTATACTATACTACACATGAAAATTCTTTTTATGATGCTAACTGCATGTTATCTAGTCCCTTTATGTAATGCTTATACATACTGAGTTTGGTTTATTTTCCATATAATGTATGCATGCGCCACATAAAAATTCTGTTAATGGTACCAAAATTGTATCTGTTAGTGAATCAGTTAGGACTCTGTATAATTCCATCTCAATCAATATATTAAAATCTATCAAAAATAGAAGTAAAAAGCAAAAGTATCTTTAAAAAAATTTTTTTTAATGTTTATTTATTTTTGAGAGAGAAAGAGGCAGCGCACGAGCAGGGGAGGGGCAGAGAGAGAGGGAGACACAGAATCCAAAGCAGGCTCCAGGCTCCGAGCTGTCAGCACAGAGCCCGACGCAGGGCTCAAACCCATGAACTGCGAGATATGACCTGAGCCAAAGTCAGAAGCTTAACCGACTGAGCCACCCAGGCGCCCCAAGCGAGAGTATCTTTATAGTATAGTATACTTATTATTTTAAACATTTGCTTATAGAGTTATAAAGTGGAAAAAATAGTATTATTAAGTCAAATTCATGTTTGTTTCATTCATTCAAGAGACAAGAAAGCAATTGATATAACAAGCCAAGTTGATGGCTAAACCTGCTTTAGTTTTTGTTTGTTTTTTAAAACTTGGAAGTGATACATATATGCCAAAGTGAGCTCAGGTATTTCCAATCATAAGTCCTGAAGAAAAGATACTAGCACTCTTGACAATACTGACATCATTAAGATATTTGTGAGTCCAAAGGTTCATGTGACACAGTTTCTACCTGCAACAGGCTCTATTCGTCTTCCAGAGGGATGCCGTTCAACTCACTAATACAACCTGAAGTGCTTAACACAGTGCTTTATTTACAGCAGGTACTCAAAAATCCTTCATCAACTGAGTTACAAGGTAAACTACTACTGACAGAAAATTTTCACTTATGGCGGGTCTATATGGCTGAAGACAGCTCTGAAATCCTGTAGAAGAGTCAGTCACTCTTCTCCATAAGCAAGGAGGTCAGTTTCAAGACCGTAAGAAGATACTGACTTAAAAGCAATTTTCTAACAACAGGATCACCATAAATCTAATACGGGGTGAGCAACAGGAAAAACATAAATAGGAGTCCCATTTAAAAACATGCCTCCCCCCTCCCCCCAAACAAAACATAGCAACAACAACAAAAAAATCCACGTGCCCAGCGTGTAACAGGCGCCCCCGGTCAATGTGGCATTTCCACTCTAAATGTAGTAGGGACATCCTGTCTCCAAGCTCTCTTCCACGAGTCCATTTTCTTATCACTGTCCAAGGCCAACACTATTAATCTGTCCTCTTACATAACGTTTTCATACATTTTATATACCACTTCTTCCTCTCCCAAAGTACATATAGTAGTAACACTGTGATGTGTCTTTCTCCACCTTATTTAGTGGAATTTTTTTTTACAACTTAGACCTAATTTTCAAACCCCACAGCGATGGATTCCATTTGATATAATGTTAGAAGCACTGGATTGACGTCAAGAGGCCTGGGAGACCTCAATTCTAGTTCTGCCGGTGCCCGCCACAAAAGAGACAAATCATTAGGCTTTGCGAGGCTTCAGCTTCCTTGTTTGTAGAGCCAGAAGATTGTAAAATCATGCTTCTGGTCCCATTAGGCGATGAAATGCTGCGATTCTGTGACTGTTTCCTTTTCTCACCTAAGAATACAAAGCTGACACACAAGAGGCTACAGAATTTGAGTGTTAGATTCTCCATTGTTTGAAATTCTCTCTTGCTTTGCATTCAACCATAAAGGTCTCTCATTTCTGAAGTCTCTCTTTTGTGTACCTGGCATGTATTTTTCTATCCTTGGCAGCATTGCCTCCTTTTCACCCTACGTATTTTCTCTACATGATGTGACCCAACCTGTGGCTTCCACTGCCATCCACGTGCTGGTGCCTCTCCTCCCATCACCACTGCCAGCTAGCTCCTGGCTCCTTCCAGGAGCTCCCGATTTACTATCATCCCCACTGAA
This sequence comes from Lynx rufus, assembly GCF_022079265.1. Taxonomy (NCBI): domain Eukaryota; kingdom Metazoa; phylum Chordata; class Mammalia; order Carnivora; family Felidae; genus Lynx; species Lynx rufus. The sequence continues at coordinate 9,766,896 of NW_025814823.1, forward strand.
CTGTCCTCCCTCCCCCCCCCAACAGAGTCGCTCCTTATTCTGTGTCCTCTGTGAGAAACCTGAGTCATCCTCAACTCTTCCTTCTCCTTCCCTTCGCACATCCAATCAGTCACCAACTTGTGCTCAGTTTATCTTCTAAATGGTTTCTGGAATGTGGCTGTTACGGACTGCATGTTTGTTTCCCCCCGGTCCCCATTCATACTGAAGCCCTAACTCCCCCGCGTGACTGTATTTGGAGAGGCAAAGCCTCTAAGGAAGAAATTAAGGTCAAAAGGGGTCATAACGGTGGGGCCCTGATTCAACAGGATTAGTGTCCTTAAAAGACACACCGAAGAGCTTGCTCTCTCTCCCCACAAGCACACACTGAGGAAAGGCTACCATCGACGAGCCAGAAGGAGGGCCCTCACAGAAGCCAATCCCGATAGCACCTTCATCTTAGATAGACTTCTAGCCTCCAGAGTTGTAAGAAAATCAATCTCTGTTGTGAGGTTACACAGTTTATGGTAATTTGTTACCGCAGCCCCGGCAGACATCCCTCCTTCTGCTCCGCCCCCCAGGGCAGCTCACCATCCTCTCTCCCCTGTAGTCTGGTCACTCTCTTCTCACCTCCTAACTACTGAATGGCACTGTGGGGTAGTCGGATCACTGGGGACTGAGTCCCTGCTCCGCCACCGACTCTGTACGCTTGGGCCAGCTACTGAATCTGGGTGTCAGTGATCTCCCTGCGCAGTGAACAGGAGGGTTGTTTCGGCAAGGTGACACATGTAAAACGCTCACAGGACTGCTTGGTGCATTATAAGCATCTGGTGAAAGTGGGCTATTCTGGTCTCCGTTTCCAGAACAAGCCACCTGAACCACAGAGCTGCCCACGCCATTCCCATGTTTTACAACTCTTCACTGGGCTCCCCGCCACCGACAGAATAAAGTTCAGGCTCCTTAGCACGACTTACGGGCTCCTTAAGAACCTGCGAGTTCCACAACAGGAAGTCAAGTGAACCCTCTGCTCCTAGTCTGGCCTCAGGCGTATCACTCCTCACCCACACTCTGCTGCAGCAACATTGAACTCCTGCTGTTCCAGGATACTCAGGACCACTTCCCTCTGCCCTCTGCCTGGAACGCCCCTTGTCCTTTGCTTCACTTGGTCAATTCCTATTCATCCTTCTAGACTCCACGTGGATGTTTCCGTCTGAGGAAGCCTTTGTGAACCTCTCAGTGTCAGTAATGAACCTCTCACCTTGGCTCTTTTCGTTTTGCTTTTAAACATCTTTTAAATTTTTTTTTTCAACGTTTATTTATTTTTGGGACAGAGAGAGACAGAGCATGAACGGGGGAGGGGCACAGAGAGAGGGAGACACAGAATCGGAAACAGGCTCCAGGCTCTGAGCCATCAGCCCAGAGCCTGACGTGGGGCTCGGACTCCCGGACCGCGAGATCGTGACCTGGCTGAAGTCGGACGCTTAACCGACTGCGCCACCCAGGCGCCCCAAAACATTTTTAATGTTTAATTATGAGAGACGGACAGAGCATGAGCAGGGGAGGGGCAGAGAGAGAGGGAGACACAGACTCCAAAGCAGGCTCCAGGCTCTGAACTGTCAGCACAGAGCCTGACATGGGGCCCAAACTCACAAACCACGAGATGGTGACCTGGGCCGAAGTCAGGTGCTTAACCCAACTGAGCCACCAGGAGCCCCCTTTAACATTCTCTCTTAAGTTTTCCTAACAGCGACCACTGAGTGATTTGTAATAGCTAGCTTAACAAGTTAGCATACTACAACAACAGCAAAGTTCTAAGAAATCTAGAAAATGCAAATTGGATTTCTCACTGCATTCAATGATTTTCATTTATTTATTTATTTATTTATTTATTTATTTATTTATTTATTTTTTCCCAACGTTTATTTATTTTTGGGACAGAGAGAGACAGAGCATGAACGGGGGAGGGGCAGAGAGAGAGGGAGACACAGAATCGGAAACAGGCTCCGGGCTCTGAGCCATCAGCCCAGAGCCCGACGCGGGGCTCGGACTCACGGACCGCGAGATCGTGACCTGGCTGAAGTCGGACGCTTAACCGACTGCGCCACCCAGGCGCCCCTTAACGTTTATTTATTTTTGGGACAGAGAGACAGAGCATGAACGGGCGAGGGGCAGAGAGAGAGGGAGACACAGAATCGGAAACAGGCTCCAGGCTCTGAGCCATCAGCCCAGAGCCCGACGCGGGGCTCGAACTCACGGACCGCGAGATCGTGACCTGGCTGAAGTCGGACGCTTAACCGACTGCGCCACCCAGGCGCCCCAAAACATTTTTAATGTTTAATTATGAGAGACGGACAGAGCATGAGCAGGGGAGGGGCAGAGAGAGAGGGAGACACAGACTCCAAAGCAGGCTCCAGGCTCTGAGCTGTCAGCACAGAGCCCAACGCAGGGCTTGAACCCACGAACCGTAGATCATGACCTGGGCTGAAGTCGGACGCTCAACCGACAGAGCCACCCAGGTGCCCCTGCTCTTTTCATTTTCATGTAAGCCTTTATCATAGCACTTAACCATTATAAAACTGAAGTGATCTATTTGTGTGTCTTCATTTCCCACTAGACAGAAAACTCAAGATCAGAGACCATTTTTATTCTTTTTTTTTTTTTTTTTTTGTATCATAGTATTTAACAACCTGACTTGCAGTCAGCACTCAGTAAATGTTTGACAAGCTCAATGGAATTGAGCTCTGGGATCCAGATGATCTTTTCCATACCCACCACTGCTTTCTAAGTTCATGTCTCTATTTCTCAGGTGAGGCCATGCAAAGGATCTCCTGCCTCTGACCTCTCTCTTCCCCACACTATCCTTTAAGCAGCTGTCAGAACTGTCTTCCTAAAGCACAAACATCTTATCTTACATGGCCTAGATCCAAAACCTCACCGGGCTTCTCCCTGCAGGAGATGGCATCTAACCTCTTTAACAAGGCACACAGGTCCTTCAACCCACCCCTCTACCTGACTTCTCTGCATGCTCCTAAACTCTATGCTACACTGAACTTCTTCTGTTGCTGGAATGAGTTCGGGCCTCTCAAACCTCCTGGCCCGTGCATGCACAGGAGGTCCCTTTGCTTGCATGTTCTTCTCTCTTACACCTGGAAAATCTTCACTCATTCCATACGCTCCATTTGCACTAAGTCACCTCCCTCATCAAGCCTTTCTTGGATTTCGGCTGGGAGAGTTAGTTGCTTGCTCCACTGTTCCCACAGCACATTGTTCATATTGATATTATAACACACGTGACTTGTGAACATCAGAGGTTTGAACTGCGTGGGTCCACTTATACACAGATTTTTTTTTTTGGTAAATACTGTTCAGTACTATAAATGTACTTTCTTTTCCTTATGATTTCCTTACTTTATTGTATGAATACAGTATATAATACATATAACATACGAATATGTGTTAATCACCTGTTTATGTTCTTGGTAAGGCTTCCAGTCAACAGCAGGCTGTTAGTAGTTGTTTTGTGGAGTCAGAAGTTATATGAAGATTTTCTTTTTTTCTTAAAATTTTTTAACGTTTATTTTATTTTGGGGGGGGGAGGGGCAGAGAGAGAGGGAGACAGAATCCAAGGTAGGCTCCCAGGCTCTGAGCTGTCAGCCCAGAGCCCGACACGGGGCCCGAACCCACGAACTGTGAGGTCATGACTCTGAGCCAAAGTCAGGCACTTAACTGACTGAGCCACCCAGGCGCCCCAGGATTTTCAACTGCACAGGGGGTCAGTGCCGCTAACCCCCATCTTGTTCAAGGGTCAACTGTATTTACTAAAAGTTATTTTAATTTTTGTCTGTTTTATCCATTTGAGTTCAAGGGCAAGGACTGAATTCTACTGTCTGTATATCCTGGGAATTAGAACTGCATCTGGCATATAGTAAGCAACAGTCAATAGTTATAAGCATATTTTTAGGTAAATTTATGAACAGAATAGCTAAAAAAAAAAAAAATGAGAAGAACCTTAGGCTTATTACCATACTAAGAATACATCCTGAGTAGACACACATTAGATCACTATTTTTCAAACTGTAGGTCACAATCCATCATAAAAAAGAATTTGAATAATAGAAGACCTCGGAGGGCATTACATACAGCAAAGGTGGCCATGAAGTTGGCACAATTTTTGTTTCAGTTACCTGTGTGCGTGTGTACGTGTACTGGGTTGCAACGTAAAATTCTTTTCCTACAATGGAGTGACTTTTTAAAAAGTTAAGAAAACACTGTGTATGGTCACTTCTTAGTTTAGTTTATTAGTTTTTGTAATGACCCCAATATAATGTCCACCACGTAGAGTCTGGGGAACATTCAGTGAGATGTGAAAACTTGTAAGAAAGACTTGGTCCGTATCACAGCTCACTAGGCCACCTTACAAAACCTCTCTTTAGTTCTACCCCCAAGTTTGTCTTCTCATGGAAATCACCCAGAGGACAACAGAAGTATCCTCACAGAGTGGAGATAATGGAATACTGTATGTAAATGTATGTAAGGCCTCCAAGTACCAAGCACAGTGCTTGGTATTTAGTATTTACTCAGTAAATCTTAGCAAGGATGATGATGATGATGAAAGCATAGTACCTGGACCTAAGATATTAAAAAAACGTTGGGGCACATTGGGGGGCTCAGTTGGTTAAGCATCCGACTTCAGCTCAGGTCATGGCCTTGCGGCTCATGAGTTCAAGCCCCGCACAGGGCTCTGTGCTGACAGCTCAGAGCCTGGAGCCTGCTTCGGATTCTGCGTCTCCCTCGGTCTCTCTGCCCCTCCCCTGCTCACACTCCGTGTCTCTCTCAAAAATAAACAAACAATAAAATAAAAAAAAATTTGTTTTTAATGTCAGTTTCTTCCTTTGATCAAATAAACTTAAATTGACTACTGGTACTAAATTAGGCAGGAGGTCATTGCTGGCATCTGGGAAAAGTAGATTAAAATAAAAAATGACTACTGTATAAAAGCAGTGAATTACAAAGTCGATTCACCTGTTACAATAGTGGAGTGACTCAACTGGAAGGAAAAGGAAAATAATGGGGGCGAATACGTAACCTTACATATGACAAAAGAAATAAGACATCAGACTATCTTCGTCCAAGCCTTTATCTCTGACACAAAGAGACAGCGAGAAAAGGGAGTGGCCCCCAAATAAATTACTTTTTTGGATTCAGTTTTCCATTAGTAAAAACAAATAACTACAATTTCACAGTTTTTCATTAAAAAAAAAAAGGTCTACGTACAACACCAGAAACCAGAACTTAGTAGGTGTTCAAAAAGTTCTGCTTCAAAAAGTTCGAAAAGTTCAAAATTAGCTTTGCTTTATTAGCCTGCAAACAGCCACCTGGTTCTAACTCCCAAATTAGCTATTATTTCTTGTCCTAAAGAAGTCTATTGTGTTTATTTAATCCAATCACTTCCCTCTACATATTTCAGGGCTGTATATGGTAGTATGAGAAAGAGATATTTCAGTAATCTTATTAAAATAGACACCACAGGCTATTTGGAATCACCTTGGGCTCATGGTTGGACATTAGCTTTGGCTTCTTTTATTTATCAATTCATCCACTGATTCATGTTAATTGAATCCATTAGACAGCAATTTACAAATAATATCAATTTACTGATTCATAACAGGAGATATTAATTCAGCCACAAATATTTATTGAGCATCTCCTACATACTAGGGAATGAGCTCTATATGCAGGAAAGCAGATACCAATAGGCATGTTTTACTGGTAAAAAAAAATATTCTCAGGAGACACTGCTGAGCACCATGCTTTGCACATAACGGACATTTAACAACAATTAGTTGAATACAATTAGAGACCAGAATGATCCCCAAGAGTCAAGAAAGAGTCAAGTTTGGCTCTTTTAGAGAATTTCTGTCATGTGTTGATCCTGATGTTGTCTTCATAAAGACAACAATAGGTTGCCTTTATCTATTCTCCATATTTTTCCATGCAGCTAATCACCATTGGTCATCATAATTAAGACAGCCCTTCCCTGGAAACTACTGGCTAAATAAGGACATTCTTCCTCTTCAGCATTTCTGTTGTAGATGATGTAAGACATAGCTGTATGTCTACTTGGCTAATAGCGGGAAATAAATTTTTTTTTTAATGGACAAAAGAGGGAATCAAATCCAAGAACTGAATCTTATAATCTGGATTACTTACATGAGTGGATATATGATGGCTCCTTCTAATCATACTGCATGAATAGCACAGTCCAGGTTTTGATGGTAGCTGAACAGTGTACCAGTTTGTCTAACAAAGGCCTAGAGAGTAGGGTTCAGCAAACAACAGATTGTGGGCCAAATCCTGCCTGCTGTTGATTTCTGTAAAGAAAGTTTTATTAGAACACAGCCATGCCCACTCATTTTTGTATTGTCAATGACTGCTTCTAAGCTATAGGGGCAGAACTGGGTAGTTGTGGCAGAGGCCATACGGCCTACAAAGACTAAAAAATCTATCATCTGACCCTGTATTAGACAGCTCGGGCTCCTGTGACAAAATGCCCTAAACTGGGTAGCTTAGAAACAACAGAAATTTATTTCTCACAGTTCTGGAGGCTGGAAGGCTAAGATCCAGCCAGCACAGTAGGGTTCTGGTGAAAGCCCTCTTCCGGGTAGCAGACTGCCAACTCCTTGCTGCTTCCTCACATGGTGGAAAGGAGAGAAAAGAAACAAGATTTTGGCCAGGTCATTAGGATTAGATGAGGTGATAAGGATACTAATCTCACTCATGAGGTTTCAACCCTCATAACCTCACCTAATTCTAATTATTTCGCAAAGGCTCTGCCTCCTTATACCATCACATGGCAGGGCAGGGTTTCAACACAGGGATATGGGGGGGATACAAACATTCAGTCCATAATAGACTCTGCATGGAAAGTCTGCTGACCCTGGGAGACTACAAATATTCTGTGCTGCTGATTAAGAGCAGAACCATGTGCATCAGAGGCCAGACAAGCAGGTGATAAGGCTAATAATAATCTATAATGGAAACTGAGGTTCCTAATCAGGGCTTTTGCTTTGATGGAAGGTTATCTTAATGAGAAGGGAGACAAATGCAGGCAAAGTCAGAATTTTCTGTGGGAAGAAATTTCAAGTCCATTTTAACATGTGAACAAGCGTTCAGTTGTATTTAATCTGTAGACTATGCTTCTACAGATGGGTTCTCCTTAGCAGAGATTGCTTTCTTCAACAACCCTGATGACCTGAGAAGTGGGGAAGATGGGGAAAAAAGTGCCTCAGGACTTACTGAAGGGAGTGTTTTATGATTTTCGACAGAATCACCATCTCATGCCAGAACAAATGGGCATCAAAGCTGGAGCCAACAGCAAGCAGGCAGAGAAAACAAGACAGGAGTTAAGAGAGGTGGGGTGCTTCAGAACTATCTGTGGAAACTTTTATGTGTGGTATGTTTCATTGTGCTAGGAGTTGGACACATAACCAAGACGACATACACAGGAGTGTTGATAAAACAATGGCCTCTACTGGAACTGGCACAATTTATCTTTGTTGTTGCAATCAAAACCTCTACAAATTGTTTGAAAAATATATACTTAAGTAGCAAGAAAGTTAATATTATGCAGTCATTTAGGTGGTTTACTAACACACCAAAACGGGAAGAAGCATGAAGACTTACTATCCAAGAAGGAAGGGACATAGCTGCTTAAGTCAATCTGTATGCTTGTTATCTAACATAGCACTGCATTAGGACAGGTACTCAAGTCTCTGCTGAACATGACATTCTCCTTCCCCTATGGCCCATACCCAATCCACCTGTGCATCCTGAATTTAACCGTTCTCCACCATCTCCACTGTTACAGTCTCAGTCAGCACGATCATGATCTCACTTGGACTACTGGAGATGCCTATGTCTATTCCACACAGCATTCAGACTGATCTTTCCAAGCACAAATCTAGCCCTGTCCCTTCCCTGAGTAAAACCTTTTATGGATTCCTATTAAGGAGAAAACCCCAATCCAAGTTCCTTAGAAGCCCAAAGAAACTCTCTGAATATCTCCTACCATTCTGTTTCTAGATTACTCCATACCACAGGCCCCTTAGCCTTCTCATTTTCCTGTTACCAGCCAAATACGATCCTGCTTCAAGACATTTACACTTGAACCTCTTTCACCCATTATTCAGAATAGTCTTGAAGGTCACCTCAAAGAGGCCTTTCTTGACCAGTTAGCAAAAGTAGTTATCCCAGGCACTCTCTACTGCATCTTTCGATTTTATTTTATTCATAGTATTTGCTAATACTACGTTAAGTACCAAGAAGTATTATGTTAAGTACCAAGTGCTTTGTATGTGCTTGTTGTCTTCCCCACCCCCAACCCCCACCTCCTAAAATGGAAGCATTTCTTGAAGGCAGGAACCATTCACTGTTGGTATTATCAGCAGCTCAAATAGTGCCTGGAACACAGAGTGTTTGATAAAAAAATTTTTATTGACTAGCTATGAAACATTCTACTTAATTTCATTTTCTCAGCAAAAGATATGAACTGAGATGTAATTATTTAAATGTTGGTAATTTGCAGGTATTTTCCAATTATTTCAATAAAATATCTACTATTTTTGTCAACTGGAAGGATTACATTGTAAAATGTTTTAGCAACTGGATAGCTTCTGAAAACGCTTACACTAACATAAGTTTTTCTAGAAACATGTACTCGTGACTAGACAGAATGCATTGAATTTTGAAATTTAGACAGAAAACACTGAACTTTTTCACTTATGAAAAGCAAGGCAATGTGGACACTTTAAGTCCAGTATGTAAAAAAAGTATACGGCTGATTCTGCAGGGACTTTTAAAGTGTAAATACCCCCTTTAACACCACTCAGAAAGGTTTAAAACTGACTGCTAGCTTATTCCCATCAAAATACTGTCCTGTGACTTCTCACCTCTACCTGTCTACTCACTTCTCTTTTCTTTGCGGCAAAACTTCTCAAGACAATTGTGTTCTCCCCATGCCCTCACTTACCTTTAACCTACTCCAATATGGCAGCAGTTCTCCGCACTCTTCCACGAAAACTGCTTTTACGAAGGACACCATCAATGGTGTCTATGTCGCCAAATCCAGTGGACATTTCCTGTCTCCATCTCACCCAATCTCCCAGAAGCATTTGACATAGCTGATGATTCCATCCTTAAAACACTCTCTTGAGTTTTAAAAAAACCCAACTCTACTATTTTCCCACTACTTCTTGCTCTTCTATTGGCTATTCTTTCTCTCTGTCCTCTAAATAGTAAGAACAACTCCAGGACTGGACCTATTCCCTTTTCCCTCCGTGTACTTCTCCTGGGTGATCTCATTCAGTTCCATGCCTTAAACACTATCTGTAGGCTAAAAAAACAGTGTTATATCCCTATTTTTCCCCCTAGGCTCTCTTAAAATAATTGATCTATTTGACAGATCCACTTGGACTTTTAATAGGCAACTCGAACTTAATGTGTTCAACAAACTAACTGGACTCTCTCCCAAACCTGTCCCTACCTTCTTCAATAAACAACATTACCATTCTGTACTCGTATACTGAATAAATGCTTATTCCATAGAATTTGCTATAAATTTACTAAAAGTTCTTTTCTCACTGGTAACTATGATTAAAATGTTAAATTTCTTTTCTCTAAAACCTTCACATGTAGAATTATCTTTTTAAACTGAGATCAACATTAAGTAATATAACTTCTCTACTTTGTTAAAATTAGGCTCTCTCCTTATGCTCCATTTATATTTCTTTGTAAAAACAATGAATCAAACCAATATTGGTGTCAAAAAAACTCATAATTTTGTAACTTTAATAAACATAGTATGTGGCAAGGGATTTTCCCATCTCTTATTGCAATAAAATTTTTAGCTTGAATATTGGCAATCAAAATATTGGCTGCTGAGAATAAGACTGCATTTCTCAGCTTCCCTTGCCGCTCAGTGTAGCTGTGTGAACAAGTTCTAGCTAATGACACGTAAATGGAAATGTCATGAGATATCTTCAGATGCCTACCCTAAACAGAGCACATACCATGGTTTTTCCTTCATTTTCATACCTTTCTTTATCCTGATACCTAGAACGCAAATGCCACCATTTTCATCCATGAGTTGGAGGCCAAAGATGGCATGGCCAACAAGCCAGAAATTCAGTTCCCTCGTATCTCAGGATATTATACTAGTCTTAGATCCCTATGCAGACTTATGTGGTCAAAGACATAACCTTCCAACTTGTTAAGCCACTGTCATTCAGAGTTTTCCGCCACCCAGAACTGAATCTATTTCTAAATAATTAACCACAATAACATCGACATTCGTGTTCCACTGTGATAAGTGTTCTCCACAGGTACATCGTGTAAGCCTAACAACCACCTTATAGCAGTCATACGTTGTCCCATTTTACAAATAAAGGAAACTAATGCTCAGACAGATGGAAGAACTTGCCCAAGGTCACCCAGCTCTCGTGAGAGGCGAGTTATTAGAATTTAGTCTCAGACCAAAGCCCGTGCCCTTTATCCGTAAGGCACCACACACAACTCGTTACTTCCTATTTCAAAATAACCATAACGGTAAAACTAAATGAATACAGTTAATGCCAAATTTCCACCTTTCTATCATATATACCATGTTGTTTCATACAACACACAACATAGTAAGAACTAGGAGGTAGGACTGAGCATGGTATATCAATGGCACAGTAAAAAAGATCTGCCTCTGTAGAAAAATGAGAATAATAGGAAGTTACATGGTTAAAAGATTTGACAGGTAAGGTATAATGAAGATACTAAAGGCCTTAATGTTGAGGCAAAAAGGTAGAACGATAACACAGGAAACAGAAGCTTAAAAAAATGAGACAAAGGACTGACACAGAAGCACAGGGGATGGGCGAAAACAGGGAGGGCCTGGAGTCTGGGAAGTTAGCTAGAAGATTATGTAGTTGGGAGGGCTTAGATGAAGAACGTGGCAGTAGATATTCAAGAGGAAATGTCAAAGGCATAGTTGGATATGTGATTGATCATATCAGTTATGAAGTACGTGTCTGGTGAAAATACATTCTGAAATCTTCACAATGCAAATAGATCGGTCTAGGTCTGAAAGTTCTTTATTAGAGAGTCTCTCCAAAAACTCGGAGAACTGAGAAGGTTGGATATGTACGTAATTGTTCAGAAACAATTAATTTAATAAAAATCAGTTATTTAAAAATAAATCAGGGGGCGCCTGGGTGGCGCAGTCGGTTAAGCGTCCGACTTCAGCCAGGTCACGATCTCGCGGTCCGTGAGTTCGAGCCCCGCGTCGGGCTCTGGGCTGATGGCTCAGAGCCTGGAGCCTGTTTCCGATTCTGTGTCTCCCTCTCTCTCTGCCCCTCCCCCGTTCATGCTCTGTCTCTCTCTGTCCCAAAAATAAATAAACGTTGAAAAAAAAAATTAAAAATAAATCAGAAAGGAGAAAAAAATAGGTCATACCACTTTAAAATTATGTGATTCCCCCTCCTATGCTGCATTGTTATCTTTAAAAAAAATAGCATTTACTGTTTTTTTCTAATTATATATATTTATGACCTCTGTCTTAGCTCATGCTGCTATAACAGAACACTATAGACGGGGGTGGGGAGGGTGGGGGTGAGGGAGCTTATAAGCAACAGAAATTTATTTCTCAGAGTTCTGGAGGCCGGAAGTACAGCATCAGGGTACATGGCTGGGTTCTGGTGAGACCCTCTCAGTTGCAGACTGCTGTTTCTTGTTATATCCTTGTGTATCCTTGAATTAACGTATCCTTGCTGTATCCAGAGAGCTCTCTGAGGGTCTCTTTTATTAGAAAACGAATCCCATTCCTGAGGGCTACACCTGCCTGACCTAATACAACGTTGGGTGTTAGGATTTCAACATAGGAATTTTGGAGGGACACCAACACTCAGTTCATAACAACCTTCAAACATTAAGTTGAATACCTAGTTTTCCATTTTATACATGAGAAAACTAAGGGTCGACAAGATTAAAGGTAAGATCACAAAGGTAAATGGAGGGGCCTGATTTAAAATGAGATCTAAGACTATGCTGTTTCCACTATATTTAGAATGAAAAAAGAGATAGACTCAAGGAATATTTAGGAGGCAGAATTTGAAATGTGACACCTAGAATGGAAGGCATACATGATATAAACCTAGAGTTTTTGTTGTAAAATGTTTATTTATTTATTTTGAGAGAGAGAGCATGCACGGGGGGAAGAGGAGCAGAGAGAGAGGGCAAGAGAGAATCTCAAGCAGGCTCCATGTTCCGCACAGAGCCTGATGTGGGGCTCAATCTCAGGACCATGAGATTGTGACCTGAGTTGAAACCAAGAGTTGGACACTTTACTGACTGAGCCACCCAGGAGCCCTTAAACCTAAATTTTCCAACAGTAAAATGCCAATAATGAAGGCAACGTGCTAAAAATAAAGGAAAAATCTAACACAGACATTGGGAATGAACAGCACTGGCTGGAAGTGTTTCTTGCACGAAATGACACACGATGTAAATCTTGAAGAAAAAATAGGCTTTAAATAGACAAGGAAGAAGAGCAAGTTGTAGTGGAACAAAAGACTCTAAGGACACTGTGCAGTAGAACTTTCTGTGATCAGACAGCTACTAATCACATGTGGCTTTTGAGTTCTTCATATGTGGCTAGTGCAACAGGAATGAGGGTTTTAATTTAATTTTAATGAATTTAAAATTAAATTTCAATAGCTACATGCAGGTAGTGGCTATCAGAGTGGACAGTGCAACTCTAAATTGTGAAAGTCAGAGGTGAGCAAGGAAATGGCAAGCTGTTTCATGTTGCTAAGCAATGAAGTTCAAGGCAGGCTGAGGCAGGACAGGAAGCTAGAGAGGAAGGCAGAAGTCAAGTTACAAAGAAATCCATTTTAAGGTGGACTCATATAAAATTTCCCATATCCAACCAGTTTTCATTTTAAAAAGAATCACCTAGCAATGTCAGAGCACGCTATGTGCGCTAAGGAATTGGAAACACTTTGCATTCTGCTCTCTAAGCTCTGTGCAAAGCAGTAAGGATTTTTAAGTTTAAGACAACCTAGTCAATTCTTAATCAATATTAACAACATAAATAAGAAAGAACTTCTATGTAATCTACATTCCATTTAAAATCAGATTCAGAGTTTAGTTTATGCTTCACAATACTGTCCCTACTGTGGGAAGCCCAACAACTAAGGTAGTTTGAAAGATCAATTTTATTTATATACTATAGTTAACTGCATTTAAAACTACATGAATTAAAAGAATCTGTGCTCCTTTCCTTTTAGTGTTAATAAAAGGAAGACTGCTGAAGTTAGCTTATTTGAGAGATTTATTAGAGAATTATTTTAACTAAAATACACACTTATCAACAGAATATTTCTCTTCGGTCTGTATTTACCAACATATAATCAAGGACTATACACAGCTACTTAAACAAAAATCTTTCCCAATATCATATTAGATTTATGGATTCTTGAATTCCTTTCTGTTCCCTAGATGCCTTTTAAAGTCATGTTTCTGAGAATATAAAACCACAGATTCTTTGCTTTCGCTTGGTATTTGATTACTGTATTAACAAAATACAACCCAGAACCTTGAATAGATAGCATTTTCGTAAGTCTCATAATGAGAATTACATGAAAATATCAGTCTTTCCAGGAATTGCCTAGAACACTGCCAGATGAAGAATCAAGAACAAAGTCATAACTGTGTGCACAGCATCAGAAGATACAAAGCTGTTTTATCTTCAGACTTAAAAAGAACATTTTTCACCTTAAAATAATGTTTAACCATTCACCTGTGACACTGTTGGAAATGATGCATAAGTAAACAGAACTACAATTAAAAGTTTAGTGCTATTTTCTCAGTGAGTTCCTGGACACTGCACGTAATATAGAATAACTGACGATTCAAGAATTTGAGCATTAAAAGAAATCATCTGTCTTATCCTGCAGTCTTTTAAGGGATTGCCTGCACTGAACTATTCAATATGATTTAGTCATTCTTAACGCGCCAGAACAGGTAAAAATGCCAAGCAGCAGCAAGGTTAGGTTTTTCTTGCAGATGGATGTGACTCTCCTAGGAGCAACAGGGATTCCTTCCAGGCAGAAAGGCGCATCGGGCCTCCCCAACTCCAGGATGGCTACAGACTGGCCCCACGCACGGGCTCTGGCCTCTCCGGGGTGCTGGCCTCTCTGGCAGTCTTCTAATACACAGTGTGGCATAGGAAGTGTGCCTTATATTCCTCTCTGTATCCCCACCATCCACTTCAGTGTCTGACAGATGGTAAGGACTTCACAACGACCATCAAAAATGTAGCAATAGTTGGGAGAAAAATCCTTTGTTTCCACGGAAAGATACCACGGGCTTTGCGGGGGGCTGAGTTCACCATGAAGCTGAAATAAAACCACTTCAGGTCATCCCAAAGCCGAGCATTTCTTGACTTTTGAAAATCCGGTTGTCGGGCCAACCAATACTACTTACAGAATCACAAAAGATAGAAAATGTTCTTATTCTAAACATTTTCTAAGAAGTGGCTTCTACAACAGGTTTTGGGTTTCCATTTCAATTTCTAATAATTCAAACTAAGTGTGACCTAAATTGTTCTTGAAAACGGATGCTTGGAATGGAATACTGTTTTCTCACTTTAGAACATTTAAACGGATACTGGATGTAATTACAAGGTAACACCAGATAAACCCCAAACGAAGAACATTCTACCAAAAAATGTGTGTGAGGGGAACCTGTATTCTTCCAAAATGCCAATGCCATAAAAGACCAAGAAGGCCTATGGAAAGGTTACAGATTAAAGGAGAGCAAAACTACTTCAAATGCATGACCCTATACTTGGTCCTGTACTGGGATGGGGTGGGGGGGGGCGGGAGGGGGATGGCAAAAAGGACATTACTGGATGGACGGACAAAACCGGATTACAAACAGTAAAGTATGTTGAACTTAATGGAAGTTTGTTAACTGCAATTCTTAGGAACTATATACACTTAAGAATTTAGGGGTATAGGGCTATGATATACGTAAGCTACCCTGAAATGGTTTAGAAAAAATATTGTATGTGTGGACATATACACGTAAGTACACACACACACATACATACACACATACATGTATATGTACACACACACATACATATACACCTATAAACACACCATTGAGGCAAGAGGATACAGGGACATAAGTGATAAAGCAAATGAGACAAGATCTTAATAGGTGGATCTAAGTAGAAGGTATACACGAGTTCTTGTTTTTTTCAACTTATCCATATTTGAAATTATTTTCAAATAAAGAATAAAAACAAGCGAGCAAAAAAGGACATTCTTTTTCTCAGTAATTTTTTTAAATATGACCAACTCTAACAGCTCTTCCTGATTCTATGAGTCTTTTCCCCTCTATTTGTTTAGCTACTTGTTAAAATATTAAGTTCTCTATAAATAACTATATTTTTGTTTCACTTATGTTTTTAAACACTCTTAACTTCTTTTATTTTATTTTTTATTTTTAAAAATTATTTATTCATTTTTCTTATTTTAGAGAGAGCATGCACGAGTTGGGGAGAGGGGCAGAGAAAGAACCTCAAGCAGATTCCATGTCCAGTGTGGAGTGCGACGTGCAGCCTAATCCTACGATCCCCAAATCATGACCTGAGTTGAAATCAAGAGTCGGACACTCAACGGACTGTGCCCCTTAAACACTCTAACTTCTTTTCCCTTAAAAAAAATTTTTTTTTAATGTTTATTTATTTTTGAGACAGAGAGAGACAGAGCATGAACAGGGGAGGGGCAGAGAGAGAGGGAGACACAGAATCCAAAGCAGGCTCCAGGCTCTGGGCTGTCAGCACAGAGCCCGATGTGGGGCTTGAACTCACGAACTGTGAGATCGTGACCTAAGCCGAAGCTGGATGCTTAACCGACTGAGCGACGCAGGTGCCCCAACACTCTAATTTCTTTTTAAGGAAACCTATTTAAAACACTACACTGGGAGCACCTGGGTGGCTCAGTCGGTTAAGCGTCCGACTTGGGCTCGGGTCACAATCTCACAGTTTGTGGGTTCAGGCCCACGTCGGGCCCTGTGCTGACAGCTCAGAGCCTGGAGCCTGGTTCAGATTCTGTGTCTCCCTCTCTCTGCCCTTCCCCCGCTCATGTTCTCTCTGTCTCTCTCTCTCTCTCAAAAATAAATAAACATTAAAAAAATACATTTTTTCCAAATAAAATAGTAAAGGTAATTTACATCTTTCCAACGGCAGCAATCGGTGCAATCCAGGTGTTCCAGCCTTTATACAAGTCAATCACATGGCATTTAAAATATGTTCAGAGTACTGTAATAACCTCAGTTGAGGCATATCAAAGTGAATTAACATGAACTCTGCCCTTCAGTAGATAAAAATCTATTAGGAGATAATAGATACAAACAATGATCTGAAAATAGGAGCAGAATCAACAAACGTGGTATTGCTACCTATTTTTGCATAGCATATTTGTCCCAAACCTGGTAGCTTAAAACAACAAACATTTATTATTAATGCTTCTGTAGCCAAGAATCCAGGAGGGCTTAGCTGGACGTGGCTCAGTGGCAGACAAGACGTTGGCTGGGGCTGCAGTTCTCTGTGGACCCGATGAGGGCTGCACGCTCCACTTCCCGGGTGGCTCACTCACATGCCAGGCAAGTCAGTGCTGGTTGTTGAGAGGCCTTAGTTCCTTATCACTTGGACCTTTCTACAGGGCTGTCTGTGTCCATATGACATGGCAGCTGACTTCCCCTAGAGTGATTCAAGAGAGCAAACTGGATCTAAAGTGTCTTTTATGATCTAGCCTCAGAAGTCGCACATTGTCATTTCCACAATATCCTATTGGTTACATAGGCAAATCCTATTGAGTATGGGAGGGGACCTCACAAGGGCAGGAAATAACCACGGGCCATCTTGGAGAGTGTCTCCCATGAAAGGTTGCCTGAGAGGTAAAAAAATACCAAGAGTGCAAAGGAGGTGCAATTAAACTCCATTCCTTGGGATGCCAATGATAAGAAATATTAGGTTATCTCTGGGGTACAGTCTTTTAAAGTTAGCTCTTCACTCAGAAATCTGGCCAATAATTATCACAGAAAATACGACAGTCCAGCAATATTTCTCCCACTTGTAATCTAGCATACACTAGAATGCATCCAAAGGGAACTTTATAAGTTTTTATAATCAAATACTGGGACCCCACAATTAACACTCATACATACTACTCCAGGTAGGCTAGATAAGTCTTAGTCTGTAGAGAGGTTTACCATATAATCTTTAGTATGAAATTAAATGTATTGTCCCAAACCAACAGATAGCTCACAAATGCAAAAAGGTCTCATCACATTCACAGAATTAGAATCCTAGAGGTATAAGGTACTTTTGAAAACCTGATTTTTTTCTTTTAAAGAAATTGGAATTAAGGCCTAACATGATTTGTCAAAGGTACAAAAAATGAGCCTTCAATCCTAGAATCTGTAGCACAGTTGGGACTAGAACCTCTAGAGGAGCCACCTGCCCATAAATGTTATTGAAACAGGCAAAGCACAGGTCCAGACCAGTGCATGCTCTCCACAAAGTTTCACCGATTACTACCTAGCTTATACCTTCCCTGTATGCTTAGATACTCTCTAGTAACAACAGACCTTCATAAATTCTTTCTGAACTAAATATACAAAGATTAAAAAAAATCTTAATTCCAGTTTAGTTAACAGTGTTATATTAGTTTCCAGTGTACAATATGTGGTTTTAACAATTCTATAGATTACTCTGCTCATCGTGGTAAGTGTATTTCTTAATCCGCTTCACTTATTTCATCCATCCCCCCACCCACCGCCCCTCTGGTAACCATCTGTTTGTTCTCTATAGTTAAGGGTCTGTTTTGGGGTTTGTCTCTTTTTCTTTGTTCATCTGTTTTCTTTCTTAAATTTCACGTGAATAAAATCATATGGTATCTATCTTTCTCTGACAGACTTATTTCACTAGGCATTATACAAAGATGGTTTTTTTTCTTAAAAAATTTTTTTCCAATGTTTTATTTATTTTTGAGAGTGAGAGACAGAGTGTGAGCGGGGGAAGAGGCAGAGAGAAAGAAGGAGACACAGAATCCGAAGCAGGCTCCAGGCTCCGAGCTGTCAGCACAGAGCCCAATGCGGGGCTCAAACCCACAAACTGTGAGATCATGACCCGAGCCGAAGTCTGACGCCCAATCGACAAGCCACCCAGGCGCCCCACAAAGATGGTTTTAAACAAAAATTGGTACAAGATGCGCTGGTTTCTGTAATGGAAATTATGGATTCATTCTGATCCATCTATAACTTATTATCTGTGATTATTGCAAAACACCTAAAAGACAACTGGAATAATCCAACTAGTATAAGCAAGTACGACAGACTTGATATGAACCTCATTATTCTACAATTGTGTATTATGGTGTAAAGCATGTAGGTGAACAAGAAGTGGACCAGTGACAGGATCTACATTTTAATACTAGTTCTGCTCCTAGATAGCTATAGAACCTGAATGACTTCTTTACACTTTCTTGGCTTCGGTGCTCTTATCTGTAAAACGATTAGAAAATGTTTTGGGTCGAACGGAGTTCTCCAAAAAGATGCTGCGATCCTAAGCCTCAGTACCTGTGAACGTGACCTTATATGGAAATAGGCTCTTAGCAGATAATAAAGTTAAGATGAGGTCACAAAGGTGGGCCCTACACCAATATGACCGTGTCCATGTAAAAAGGGGGAAGTTTGGACATAGAGACAGAAATACCAGGAGAAGGCCACGTGAACATGGAGACAGAGATCAGGGCACTATGTCTATAAGCCAAGGACCACTGAAGTCTGCAAGGAAACCATCAGAAGCTAGGAAGAGACACGGAACAGATTCTTCCTCACAATGAACCATCCACACCGACACACTGGTTTTAGACATCCAGCCTCCAGAAGTGTGAGACGATATTAACGATGCATTTCTCTTAAGCCACCAATTTGCGGTATTGTATTACAGCAGCCCTCACAAACTAAGACGTGAGAGAGAACTTGTCAGTATTTTATAGGGTCTAAAATTGAATAATTCTATGAGACAAGTGTTCAGAAAAAAATTCTTGTATTCAGTAGTCTGCAGTATACCACCAGTCTTTCAATGGAAAATGCAAAACGGATCCTCTACAATGATATGCAAGGGATGACAAACTTTTCCTGCAGGGACAGACAGTAAATGTTTTAGGCTTTGTGGGCCACGTAAGGTCTCTGTCATATTGTTATTTTTTAACAACCCTTTAAAAACGTAAAATTCCTTCTTAAGCGAAGGGATGTACAAAAACAGGGGTCAGGCTAAACTGGACCCACAGTTTGCTGAACCCTGATGTAGAGGGCTAACACAACCTTAGGCTCCTTTTCTTCAGAATTCCAAGCCCAAGGGAAACCATTTCAAACTTTTTTTTTCACAAGTAGGTGAAAGATGTGAAAGGTATTTTACACCAGACCAGGCATGCTTCCAATATCCTTAGGGCTAGCTGTCCCTTCTTGACTACTGTTACTATTGTAACTATTAGAGTAGTCCAAAGGATAGCAACTTTTTCCATTTTTCCTTTGGTTACTCTCCACTAAGGGGCATGCACACAAATGACTAATGACTGTCAGTGACATATTCTCAGAAGGATTAGTATCCCCATGCTATTTCCAGAGCCACTCCCCAAAGATACCCCAAGGATATGGAGCTTTCATAGCTCACAAAATGACTGACATCTAGGGGTTTAAATAGTTAAGGTGCTTTTCATAGCCATCAGGTATTGTGGATCTGATAGTGGCAGGGCTAAGTATACAGAAAGTAGGGCAATGGCCAGAGACTTAACATTCCGAAATGATGTCACGAGTCTATTACTGTTGCTTTTCCTTCCCTTTATTATTATTTTTAATGTTTATTCATTTTTGAGACATGGAGAGAGACAGAGCATGAGTGGGGAGGGGCAGAGAGAGAGAGAGGGAGTCACTGAATCTGAAGCAGGCTCCAGGTTCTGAACTGTCAGCACAGAGCCCGATGCAGGGCTCAAACCCCAGACTGTGAGATTATGACCTAAGCCAAAGGACGACACTTAACTGACTGAGCCACCCAGGCACCCCACTCCTTCTCTTTCTTAAAAATTTTTTTGAGAGACAGCGAGTGAGAGAGAGAGAACTCATGAGCAGGGGAGGGGCAGAGAGAGAGAGACAGAGAGAGAGGGGGAGAGACACCATGGAGCCCAATGCAGGGCTCAATACCACAAACCACGAGATCATGACCTGAACTGAAATCAAGAGTCGGACCCTCAACCGACTGAACCACCCATGCACCCCTCCTCTTTTTCTAAATTGGGCCACTGCTGTTTTCTCACTAGATGGTTTATGTAAAGTGAATAACCTAGTACCTAGCATAAAATAGCCACTCCATAAATGTTAAGGCTCTCTCTCCTCCTTCAACTGGGCTATTCAAGTGTTTCTTCTACAAAGTGAAGACTAAAAACAACATGGATGATTTTCCTGCTGTTTAGGGAAAATAACTAAAGCCTGTTAAGAGAACATATCTGACAATATAAAGACTGAAGGTAAAAGAGCCAGCTACGTGGAGTGGATGTGTGTTGGATAGGGTTGGATAGGGTAGGGTGAAGGAGGGTAAAGAAATAAAAGGAAAAAGGATTATAGCCATGGTGGTAGGATAAAGAATAAGAAGATACTTCTAATCTATTCTATTTCAAACACTAGATCATAACTTAATTTGGAAAAGTTTCCTATAATTCATACCTGATTTCTGTTCCTGTAACAAAAATTTTTTGGCTTTGAAAAAATATCAATTATTAAACATCAGGTGAAAGGGTAGAAATGGCCCCTGTATTAGTTTGCATGGGCTGCCATAGCATACGACTACAGACTTGAGTGGCTAATACAATAGAAATTTATTTCTGAAGGTTACAAGTCCAAGATCAAAGTGTCAGCAGCTTTGGTTTCTTCGGAGGCCTTTCTCCTTGGTGTGTAGATGGTCACTTTCTCACTGGATCCTCATGTGGTCTTCCCTCTGCACATGAGCAGGTCTGTATTTTAATCTCCTTTCCTTATAAAAACACCTGTCATAATGGATTAGGGCTCATCCTGAAGATTTCACTTTAACTTAATGCCCTTTTGAGACCTGCCCTCCAAATATAGTCACATTCTGAGGGACTGGGAATCAAAGCTTCGATATATGAATTTGGGAGGGGACACAATTCAGCCCATAACAGGCCCAAAACTTGTCAGCACTGTAGTTTGCATTAATAGTAGTGACTGCATCTGTGTTTACCTAAATGTCACATCTGCAAATGAAAGAATACCACATGGTGATCTGAATTCATTAAAAGGAATCTCTCCCTTTTATCTATACAAACCCAAATCTATGAGTTGTATACATGATTGGCTTGATAAATTGCCAGGGCTGGCCCAGGTCTGTAGACAGACCACAAGGAACACCTCTGAAAGATCCCTTTCCTAATCTTAGCTTCTTCGCTGGCTTGCCACAAAACCTAAAATTCTTTTATTCTATTCCTTCACTGGCATTTTATTTCCTCTGAAAATGTAATTTCTGGAGGAGTAATACATTAAGTGATCATCAGACATTAACACCTTAGGGTAGAACAGCTAAGATCACAGTGTTATAATAAATAACTAATTCCATCAGATGGAATGTTCTTTATTATTCCTCTAACATTGGAATGTTAATGACCATCTCCCTTAATAATAAGTTTTAAGATAAAAAGACAAATGACATGCATAAAAACATCTCCTAATAAAGAAACTTGAGAAGAATAAGAGGAAGGTGGCGAAATTAACATTTTTGAGTCTCTGTTCTGTATCATGCACTCTGCTAAGTGCTTAATTTTTCTTATTATTTTTCTTTATTTTTGAGAGCTTAAGTCAGGGAGGGGCAGAGAGAGAGAGAGAGAGAGGTAACAGAGGATCCAAAGCGGGCTCTGCGCTGACAGCAGTGAGCCTGATAAGGGGCTCAAACTCAGAATCTGTGAGATCATGACCTGAACCAAAGTCGGACACTCAACTGACTAAGCCACCTAGGCATCCCAAATTTTCATTATTTTTTAAATCGAGGTATAACTGGCATATAACACGTCCTAGCTTCAGGTGTATAACATAATAATTTAGTATTTATATACAATGGGAAATAATCACCACAGTAAGTTTATTTAAAAAACATTTTTTAAAATTAAATTCAAGTTGGGGCGCCTGGGTGGCTCAGTCGGTTGAGCGACCAACTTTGGCTCAGGTCATGGCCTCGCGGTCTCTGAGTTTGAGCCCCACGTCGGGCTCTGTGCTGATCGCTCAGAGCCTGGAGCCTGCTTTGGATTCTGTGTCTCCCTCTCTCTCTGCCCCTCCCCCACTCATGCTCTGTCTCGCTCTGTCTCTGTCTCAGAAATAAACATTAAAAAAATTTTTTTAATTAAATTCAAGTTAATGTATAGTGTAGTACTGGTTTCCAGAGAATTTAGTGATTCATCACATATAACACTCAGTGCTCATCCCAACAAGTGCCCTTCTTCATGCCTATCACCCATTCAGCCCATCCCCCTACCCACCTCCCCTCCAGCAACCTTCAGTTTGTTCTTTACATTTAAGAGTCTCTTATGGTTTGCCTTTTTTTTTTTTTAATGTTTTATTTGTTTATTTTTGGGAGGGTGAGAGTGTGGGCGAGGGCAGGATCACAGAGGGAGGGAGAGAGAGAATCCAAAGCAGGCTCTGCAATGTCAGCACAGAGCCTAATGTGGGGCTTGATCTCACAAACTGTGAGATCATGACCTAAGCAGAGGTCAAGAGTCAGACACTTGGGGCGCCTGGGTGGCTCAGTCAGTCAGATCATCTGACTCCTGATCTCCGCTCAGGTCATGATCACACGGTTCTTGAGTCCAAGCCCTGCATCAAGCCCTGCGTCAGGATTCTCTCTCCCTCTCTCTGCTCCTTCCCTACTTGTGCTAAGTAAATAAACATTAAAAAAAAAAAAAGACAGAGGTGCTTAACTGAGCCACCCAGGTGCCCCCTTCCATTTTGATCTTATTTTTGATTGCTGAGTCATATTCCATTGTATATACACACACATCTTTATCCGTTCATCAGTTGAACCACAGTAAGTTTAGTTACCATCTGTCACCATACAAAGAAAATTTTTTTCTTGTGAAACTTTAGCAACTTTCAAATATGCAAAATATTATTGACTATAGTCACCATACTGTACGTTACAACCCATGACTTACTTATAACTGGAAGTTTGCACCTTTTGATCCCTTTCATACCCATTTTGCCCACCCCCCAAAACCCATCCTCTCTGGCAACCCACAATCTGCTGTCTCTACCTATGAGTTTTCTTTTGTTTTTTTTTAGGTTCTAAATATGAGTGAAATCATATGGTATTTGTCTTTCTCTGATTTATTTTACTTTGCATAATTCCCTCAAGGTCCATCCATGTTGTCCCAAATGGCAGGATTTCCTTCATTTTAATGACCAATCAGTATTCCATTGTGTGTGTGTGTGTGTGTGTGTGTGTGTATCACACTTGTTTCCATATCTTGGCTATTGTAAATACTTTGCAATGCTGTTGCAGTGAGCATAGGGATGCATCTATCTTTTCAAATTATGGTTTTCATATTCTTCATATAAACACCCTGAAGTGAAATTACTGGATATATAATAGTTCTATTTTTAACTTTCTGAGGAACCTCCATACTGTTTTCCATAGTGGCTGCAACAATTTACATTCCCACCAACAATGCACATGGGTTCCTTGTAGAAAATTCCTTATAGAGAATTTTCTCTATATCCTTGACAACATTTGGTATCTTGTCTTTTTGATAACAGTCATTCTAACAGGTGTTAGGTGACACCTCATTGTGGTTTTGATTTGTGTTTATTTGATGAGTAATTTTGAGCATCTTTTCATGTGCCTGTTGGTCATCTGTATGTCTTCTTTGGAAAAAATACCTCTTCAGGTTCTCTGCTCACTTTTTAATTGGATTGCTTGTTTTTCTGCCATTGAGTTGTATGAATTCTTTATAATACTAACCCCTTATCGAATATATGATTTGCAAATATTTTTTCCCGTTCAGTAGGTTGCCTTTTCATTTCATTGACGATCTCCTTTGCTATGCAGAAGCTTTTTAGTCTGATGTAGTGCCACTTGTTTACTTTTGCTTTTGTTGCCTTTGCCTTTGTGAGTCAATTCAAAAAAAAAATCATCGTTAAAATTGATGTTGGGGAGCTTATCATCTATAGTTTCTTCTAGGAGTTTTACGGTTTCAGGTCTTACATTCAAGTATGTCATCCATTAAGAGTTAATTTTTGTTTATGGTATAAGACAGTACTCTATTTTCATTCTTATGCATGTGATATCCAGTTCTCCCAGCATCATTTATTGAACAGACTGTCCGATCCCCACTGTTTATTCTTGGCTCCTTTGCTGTAAACAAATTGACCATATGGCCTTTATTGTGGTGAGATATGTCCCCTCTATATCCAATTTGTTGGGAGTTTTTATCATAAAGTGATGTTAAATTTTGTCAAATGCTTTTTCTGCACCTATTGAGGTGATGAGATTATTTTTACTCTTCATTTTGTTAATGTGGTGTATCATGTTGATTGATTTGCAGTCATCAGATATTCAACCATCTTTACATCATTGGAATAAATCCCACTTGGTTATGGTATTTGATCCTTTTAAGGTATGTTGAATCCAGTTTACCAATACTGTGTTTAGGATTGTTGGATTTATGTTCATCAGGGATATTGGCCTATAGTATTTTTTCCATGGTATCTTGTCTGGTTTTGGTATCAGGGTAATGCTGGCCTTATAAAATGAGTTGGTATGTGTCCCCTCCTCTTCCATTTTTTGGAAGACTTTGATAGAGAACGGTATTAAATCTCTGAAAAACAAGGGGCGCCTGGGTGGCGCAGTCAGTTAAGCGTCCGACTTCAGCCAGGTCACGATCTCGCGGTCTGTGAGTTCGAGCCCCGCGTCAGGCTCTGGGCTGATGGCTCGGAGCCTGGAGCCTGTTTCCAATTCTGTGTCTCCCTCTCTCTCTGCCCCTCACCCGTTCATGCTCTGTCTCTCTCTGTCCCAAAAATAAATAAAAAACGTTGAAAAAAAATTAAAAAAAAAAAATCTCTGAAAAACAAAAATCTCCTGGGCACCATGGTGGCTCAGTCAGTTAAGCGTCCAACTCGATCTCAGCTCGGGTCTTGATCTCAGGGTTGTGAGTTCATGCCCAGCGTGGAGCCTACTTAAACAGAGAAAAAAAGAAAAAAGAAAAAAAAAAACCACTTTTTTTCAATGTCTGCTAGAATTCACTAGTGAAGCTGCTTGGTCCTGGACTTTTTGCTGGGAGTTTTTTTGATTACTGATTTAATTTCCTTGCTAGTAACTGGTCTATTCAGATTTTCTATTTCTTCATGATTCAGTCTTGGAAGATTGTATGCTTCTAGAAATTTATCCATTTCTTCTAGGTTGTCCAATTTGCTGGCATATGATCATTCATAGTAGTCCCTTATGATCCTTTGTATTTCTTTGGTAGCAGTTGTAACTTCTCCTTTTTCACTTCTGATTTTATTTTAGCCCTCTCTCATTTTCTCAGTCTAAAAGTCTGTCAGTTCTGTTTATGTTTTGAAAAGATATCAAAAGATAGCTTTTCTTTTTCTGATAGAAACATAACTACCCCAGCTTTCTTCTGGCTGCCATTTGTATGAAACATCTTTTTCCATCCCTTCACTTTCAGTCTGTATGTTCTTGCACGTGAAGCCTCTTGCAGGTAGTATATAGGAGGGTCTTGTTTTTCTTACCCATTCAGCTACTCTGTGTCTTTTGATTGGTGAATGTAGTATATTTACACACAATTATTGGTAAGTGTGTATTTATTGCCATTTGTTGTTTTTTGTCTGTTTCATAGCTCCTCTCTGTTCTTTATTATTATCTTACTCTCTTCCCTTGTGGTTTGATGACTTTCTGTAGTGTTATGCTTAGATTCCTTTCTTGTTATCTTTTATATAACTTCTACAAGTTTGTTCTGTGGTTATGAGATTTACATTTATATATGTTATATCTAACAATCTAAGTTGATAGCAAGTTTAAACACATCCTAAAACTACATTTTTATTCCTCTGCCTATGTTTTATTTGATGTCACATTTTATATCTTTTAATTGTGTATTCCTTAACTATTAAATTTGTTACTTTTCACTACTTTTAACCTTCAGACTAGCTTTCTAAGTAATTAATCCACTACCTTTACTACATATTTACCTTTACCAGTGAGATTTTTTACTTTTATATGTTTTCTTAGTGCCCTTTCTTTTCAGCTTGAAGAAATTCCTTTAACACTTCTTGTAAAGCCAGTTTAATGATGAATTCCTTCAGTATTTCCTTGTCTGGAAAACTCTTTATCCCCTCCTTAATTCTGAATGATAACCTTGCTGGGTAAAGCATTCTTGGTTGCAAGTTTTTTTTCATTCGGTACTTTGATTATATCATGCCACTCCCTTGGCCTGCAAAGTTTTGGCCAAAAAAACCCTGCTGATAGTTGCATAGAGGTTCCCTCGTCCGTAACATGTTGTTTTTCTCTTGCTGCTTTTAAGATTCTCTTTAACTTTTGACATTTTAATTATCATTTGTCTTGGTGTAGATCTCTTTGGGGTCATCTTATTTGGAACTTTCTGGGCTTCCTGGATCTGAGTGTCTTTTCCACAGCCAGGCAATCAAGGGACGTCCTCTATGTGGACTATGCACCCGCCAGCTTTAAAAAGGCAGCTGAAGAGCACAGGGGTAGGGCACGCCTGCCAGCTTTAGCAATATAGCGGGGGAGCACACGGGCTGGGTATGCTTGCCAGCTTTAGTGGGGCAGAAGGGTGCCGTGACTGTTATGTGCCTGCTGGGGCCAGCAAGGTAGGAGAGCACAAAAATGGCACCTGCCAGTGCCTCTGTCCCCAGAGGAAGTTGCGACAAGTCCCTACTCCTCTGGCAGATACTTCAAGATTAGCAAACGAAGCTCCTTCATATCAAGTCTAGGTGCTTTTCAAACCGCTGCTTTTGTGCCGGGCCATGGGGTGAGTGACTCTGCATGCAAGACCCTTAAGAAAGGATCTCAGTTCCTAGCAGCCTTTTGGTTCTCCTAGACATGTAAGCCTCGCTGGTTTTAAACGCCAGTTGTTTTAAAGGTTTGTCTCTTCGACGCGGATCACAAGAGTTGGGGGGACTAACGTGAGGCAGGAATCCCTTGCTCCTCAGGGAGAAGTGCCGTATTCGTGAGCTCTCTTCCGGCTGTGGGCTGCTGTGCTGGAGATGGGGTGTTCAGCGAGACTACACCTCTGCCTCTCCTACCGGTCTCTATGTGGCCCTTTTATCCTCTGCTGTAGAGGTGCCGTCTCTGGAACTGTTCCACATGTAGCTGTAGATCTGGCGTGTCTGTGGGAGGACAAGAGTTTAGGACCTTCCTACGCTGCCATCTTGAACTGCTTTTGCTCAGTACTTTAGAAAGCGAATCATTCAATCCTGAAAATAAGTCTGTAGAGTAGTAGTACCCTCATTTTACAGACGAGGAGTCAGGCTCAGATAAATTAACATCACAGAGTCTGCTGGTTGGTAAGGAGAGACTGAAACCCATGTTTTGCTCTGTGGCTTGCTCGTCTGGTGCCTGTGGTCAAACTACTGGTGCTGAGCTTTAGTTTTCTCATTTTGAAAATGAAGATAATAATGATACTTACTTTTTGTAGCACTGTTGTGAGGTTTACATGAGAATCAGCACACATAACAGTGTGGCAGAATGCAAGAGAACCGATAGCATACCACTTCTGAGACCAGCTTTAAGAAGCCTTGTAGCCTACTGCTTTTGCCCTCTTGGAATACTCTGCTGCCATGGTAGGAAGCCCAAGGGAGATTACGAACGAAGAGACCCTGCTCGGAGACAGAGAGAGATGCCCAGCTGGCAGGAAGCACCCTGGCCTCAGACATGTCAGCGCGGCCGTCTTAGACCCTTCCGCCCCGGGCCAGCTGCCAGCTAACCGCAGCTGTGTGAGTGGATCCAGGTGAGACCGGCAGAAAAACTGTACAGTTACATACACAATTGTGAGAAATAAACATTTTTTAAAGGCACAAAATTGTGGAGCAGTTTGCTGTGTAACAAATGACCATTAGACTAAAACCTGTTAGTTTACTACTCCAAGTTCAAAGTAGAAGAATGAGAGAAGAACTTCATAATCCACACCCTAAAGGTTTCACACCCCCAAATTTCCAAGTTTGAAAAACTGATTTTCCTAGGCAAACCATAAGACACTCTTTTTTTTTCTTTTTTTTTTTTTAATGTTTTTTATTTATTTTTGAGACAGAGAGAGACAGAGCATGAACAGGGGAGGGGCAGAGAGAGAGGGAGACACAGAATCTGAAACAAGCTCCAGGCTCTGAGCTGTCAGCACAGAGCCTGACGCGGGGCTCAAACCCACGAACCGTGAGATCATGACCTGAGCCGAAGTCGGACGCTTAACCGACTGAGCCACCCAAGCACCCCTAGACACTCTTGACTACAGAGAACAAACTAAGGGTTGCTGGAGGGGAGCTGTTGGGGGTTGGTGATGGGCATCAAGGAGGGCACCTGTGATGAGCACTGGGTGTTGTATGTAAGTGACAAACCACTGAGTTCTACATCTGAGAAACACTACACTATATGTTAACTTGAATTTAATAAAATCTTAGAAGAAAAAAAAGAGAAAAACTGATTTTTCTAAGGCAGAAAAGGTAGAGTCTTAGAACTTGTATGTCCCAACCAGCAGGCTGTTTGTCTGATGTGATCAACACTCTTGATAAGCCCTGAGGAAGAATGATTATTTAGTTTAAACCAGGCTGAAGTAAGGTAAGGAGTTCTAAAGTACAAGTGATCTAACTGACCCTAACTTATTTATTTCCCTTGTCTTCGAGAGGCACACCATCAGTCTCTCATCTACATTCTCCCCTGTGGCATGTGATCAGGAATGTCCTCAGTTTATCAGACTACGTTTCAAGGTTATCCTTCCAATTATGACATGTAAACATTCTCATTTCTGCCTACTTATTGATTATTCCCAAATCTGTAGCTACAGCCCAGATGTCTCTCTTGAGATCAAGACTCACATCTCTTAACTGCCTGATGGAATAATCTCATGGAGGGACCCCAGAGTCAGTCTGAAACTGAACTAATCATTTGCTCCTCTCTTTCTCTTCTCCCTCTATTGTGAATACCTTTCTCTCCTTCTTCACTACCAGACGAAGTCTTTTCTTTTATTATAATTTTTTTTGAACATTTATTTATTTTTGAGAGACAGAGAGAGACAGAGCATGATCAGGGAGGGGCAGAGAGAGAGGGAGACACAGAATCTGGAAGCGGGCTCCAGGCTCCGAGCTGTCAGCACCAAGCCCGACGCGGGGCTCGAACTCACGAATTGCAAGACCATGACCTAGGCCGAAGTCGGACGCTTAACCAACCGAGCCACCCAGGTGCCCCACTACCAGATGAAGTCTTATTGGACATCGTTTCTTCTGAGAGATCTTTTAAAAATCTCTGGACTAGGTTAGGTGCTAAGCCTTTCTTGAAATTTCAGCACTTGTTTTGGCTATATTTGTATTATGTACAACTGTACATATTATTAAAATCGTAGACTTTGTATACATTATTACAATTGTACTTATTTTACCATTCACTCAATAAATACAACACATAAACTGGCATATGATGCAGTAAAGAAAAATGAAGTAGCATAAAGGGCTGCATCTACCTAGTGAAAGGGGTGTCCTTTTCCATTTGCAAAAAGAGAAAAAGCTTTAAACAATGGCAATAAACTGCTCTTCAACAGGGGTGTGTGTGCGCACGTGTGTAGAGAAGGAATCTGTAGGCACATATAGATTTTGAGCCTAGTGAGAAGGGAAGCCACTGGAATGTTTTGAGCAAAGAAATGACATGACCTTACTGATGTTTTTAGTGATACACTGGTTGGCAGATGGAGAATAAACTGTGGGGAGGGAAGGAAGTAGGGAGAAGAGGAGACTATTGCTATAATCCAATGGTCCTCAACTGGAGGCAATTTTGCTCCCAAGGGGACATTTTAGCAATGTCTGGTGACATTTTTGGTGGTCACAACTGTGAGAGGCACTTGCTGCTTGTATCTAGTGGGTAAAGGCTAGGGATACCACGAAGTATCCTACAATGCATGGGTCAGCCCATCCCCCCAAAAAGAACTACTGGCTGCAAATGTCAATAGTGCTGAGTTGGAGAAACTGTTCTAATCTGTCACAGAATGGTGGCATGGATTAAGATAGCAGTGGTGATAGCTCAAGACGTGCTTAGTTCTGGATAGATTTTAAAAGGAGAGGGGCCACCTGGGTGGCTCAGCTGGTTAAGGGTCTGACTCTTGGTTTCGACTCAGGTCATGATCTCACGGTTTGTGAGATCGAGCCCCGCACTGGGTTCTGTGCAGTGTAGAGCCTGCTTGGGATTCTCTGTCCCTCTCCCACTCATACTGCTCTCTCTCTCAGAATAAATAAATAAACTTAAAAAAAAAAAAAAAGGTAGAGCTGACTGGGGATACCTGAGTGGCTCGGTTGGTTAAGCAACAGACTCTTCATTTCAGCTCAGGTTATGATCTCAGGGTTCATGAGTTCAAGCCCCACATCAGGCTCTGTACTCCCTCTCTCTCTGCCTCTCCCCCACTCTTGTGGGCGCGCTCTCTCTCTCTCAAAAAAGAATAAATACATTTTTAAAAAAAGTAGAGCTGACTGTATGTGTTGTGGGATTAAATGTATAGTATGAGGGAAAAAGAGGCAGAGAGGATATCAAGCTTTCTCACTTGAGCAACTGTAAGAATGAAGTGCCTAGTATTGAGAGGAGGAAGAATGTGGAAGCAGTAAGTAGGGAGGAGGTGCTCTGTTTTGTTTGCAGGTGAGAAGTGGCTGATGAGACTCAAGCAATTATTTTACACATTTTAAATGTTGAACTTTGGGGGCGCCTGGGTGGCGCAGTCGGTTAAGCGTCTGACTTCAGCCAGGTCACGATCTCGCGGTCCGTGAGTTCGAGCCCCGCGTCGGGCTCTGGGCTGACGGCTCAGAGCCTGGAGCCTGTTTCCGATTCTGTGTCTCCCTCTCTCTCTGCCCCTCCCCCGTTCATGCTCTGTCTCTCTCTGTCCCAAAAATAAATAAAAAACGCTGAAAAAAAAAATTTAAATGTTGAACTTTGTCTATCTACCTGGTGTCAAGTGAATGTATCAAGTAGGCAGATGGATCCATGAGCCTGAAGCTCTGGGCAGAGGCTGGGGCTGGAGACAGGCACTTGGGAGTTTCAGCATCTATACAGTACGAACAGCTACAGGACAGGAGATTAGTTAGGGAGGGAATGAAAACTGAGACAAGATCTGGGTTCTGAGGCATTTCAATGCTTAAAGGGGAGGGGAATCAGCATGAACTACTAAAAAGGCAAAGGAGAAGGACTGAGGTAAGAGAACCAAGAGTAAGTGAGAACGAGGAGCTGTGTCAAACGCTGCTGAGAGGGAAAGGGAAACTGAGGGCTGAGAAATGACCACAAGATCTGGCAACACGGATGTCGATGCTGATGTGGAAATGAACGGTGCCGGTGGGAGGCAGGAATGAAAGCCTGACTGGCCTGGAGGCCAAAGAGTTCATAGCAGAGGAAGGTAGAGACAGTGGCTGTAAGCAGTGATACACTCTCTTGCGGTCTTTGTAAAGCTGAGTAAAAAAACAGGTAATATCCGGAGGAGGATTTTTTCCCTCCCAGCTTATGGTACATGTTCGAACCTTCAGAAAACTTGACAGTATGACAAAACTGCTTATATCTACAACAGACTCAACATTTAACACTATCATGTGTTTTTCCTATTTGTACACATGTCTACACACACACACACACCCTCCCGAACACTGAAGGTAACTTCATCTCTAAATATACTTCAGATACATCTCCTAAAAAAAAAAAGAAAGGCAATTCTCCGACACAACCGTAATAACCATTAACAACACATCTAGGAAAATAAAATGTACACTCCCAAATACAGTTTATTGCTAGGCATATTAAAATCCCCCCCAAATAGGTTTTGCAGCAGTTTTTCTCAAACTAGGATTTAATCAAAGTCTACACATTACATTTGGTTATCATGTTCCTTTGGTGTCTCTTAATGAGTTTTTGAAAAGACCTATCTTACAGAATGGACCTGACTGATTCCTGGTGAAGCCACTTAACTTGTTCTTCTGTCCTGGAAGGGAAGAGTTTGTAAAAAGTAGTAAATATATTCATTATTCTTGGCATAATATCCTAAAATTAACACTTCCCAACTTTCTGTATCTCTCTGCCCTTTCATTTTACAAAAATTCTCAATTTATTCCAGGATTTTTTTTTCCATTTAACTGCCTCCTGTAAGCTCTAAAGACTCAACTGAGCAACTTACAGGGTTTATACGTTCCATGGTCAGAAAAAATCGACTACAGCCTCTCACTATAAGAATCATGGGGATCTCATCCTAAAGCTAATCAGTACTGACACCAAACATTTTATTGGTTAAGCACAACAAACTACATTTGGAAAGTAAAATGAATTCTCTGAAATTTCTTTCCTGATTAGCAAAATAGTGCCTCCTAATAATTGAGGGCGAAAGCTGCTGTGAAATATGCCCACGTGACCAGAAATTACAACAGCCGAAAGGGTGCACAGAGTCTGGTGCTGGTATGCTCTATACACCATTCTATGTAGTAAAGAACTTAAATACAGATGCAAGATTTGATTAAACTTGTATCTGGCCTTCTATAACTGGTCAGTCAGGCATAAATGCTTTACACAACTTAATGGACGTTCTTCAAGCAACTTAAAATGCAAACTGACCCAACAATGTTTAGGACTAGAATTCTAAAGAACATTTAGGCATTATCAATTTGTCATAAACATTTTCTGCCACAATCTTAAAATTGTCTTTTCCACAGTGTCAGAAAGCATTAGAAACAGAATGATTTTATACAAATGATTAAACAGTATACAAATTTTATACTGTTTGATCCAGTAAATGTTTCACGTTCCCCCATACATTGCTATTTATTTTTTGCTATGTTACAAAACCTGCATTTAGCATGGCATATGAAATATCATAAAATAAATGAATTCATCTCATTTACGAGTTCATAAGAGTTCATCGCACATGGTGAAATAAATGACTAAAATAAAATGGTTAATGATTTTTTTCCAAAGATTTTATGGGGCTCGAACTCACAACTCTGTGATCAAGAGTCACAAGCTCTACTGACAGAGGCAGCCAGGAGCCCCAAAACGGTTCATGATTTTTAACCATTTCCTTGCACTTCCTTGGACTCCTTTAGTGCTTTGCATTGGAATTTTAATCAAACCACTGATGCTTATTTTAAGTGATATTTTTCAACCCTTTTGGGCCTACGGTTTATTTCAGCGAGGTAAATGCCCTTCACTAGCCACCTAGTCCCACCTCATTCTGCTTACTACTGCAAAAAACCCCTTACTTCAATAAATTAGAAGCTAGGGACCAGACTTCATGAAGCACCTCCCAGAAGTAAATTAATT
The DNA here is from genome assembly GCF_022079265.1 of Lynx rufus. NCBI lineage: Eukaryota > Metazoa > Chordata > Mammalia > Carnivora > Felidae > Lynx > Lynx rufus. Next base: position 9,800,542 of record NW_025814823.1, read on the forward strand.
CATGTTAAAACCAAAATTGTAGCTATTATCACCTGTAATTATAAGTCTGCCTGTAGGTCATCTCAACTTTCAGAGTGTCTGGAAGATCATAAAAACCACTGGTAGTCCCTGATCACGTTATGTAAACTTCTCATTTAGATGGAGCTAGATGAGAAGGAGGGGCCAGCAGCAGAAAATTATCCTTTCAACCTATTCTCCAGCTAGGAAACTATGTTACTCAATTATTTGATCTCAAATGAAGCAAAGTGAAGTAACAAAATCAAACTAACATGTTATATAACTGTGGCAGCCAGCTTCCAAGATGGCCTCTAGTGAGCCCTGCCTCCAAGTATTCACACCCTCGTGTGGGTCCCTCCCACAGTAGATCAGGGCGGGTCTGTGCAGGAGAGTGATGGCATATTTTTTTTTTTTTTTTTTTTTTGAGAGAGAGCATGCACGGGATGGGGGTGGGGGTGGGGGGGAGAAGAAGGGAGAGAATCTTAAGCAGGTTCCATGCTCAGCCTGACACAGGGCTGAATCTTATAACCATGAGATCATGACCTGAGCCGAAATCAAGAGTTCCAACACTTAAATGACTGAGTCACCCAGGTGCCCCAAATGGTATATTACTTCTAAAGCCAGGTTATAAAAGACACTACGGTTTCTGCCTCTCTTTCAGATCACCTACTCTGGTGGAAAGCCAGCTGTCATGTCAAGGGACATTCATGCAGCTTTCAGATGACTGCAGTCACATGAGACTCTGAATTGGAACCACCCAGCTAAAATACTTCCAGATTCCTACCCATCAGACACTGTGTTCAATAATAAATATCTATGGTTTAAGCCTTTGGGGGTACTTTCTTGCACAGCAAAATATAACTATACAATGATATATACTAATTTAACTGGTTGAAGTTATAGCTATATAACATCCCACTTAAGTATTAAAAATCACCGCGTCCTGATGCAATGCAAGATATTAAAAGAAATCCACTAACAAATACCTATCGAGTACCACTGACGACAAGAAAGCTTTGTCACACTGCACGTGAAACTTCCTTAGAGTAATATTCATGGCTGATCTCCACTTTCTCACTAACTCCTCCCTGGGGTAGGAAGGAGTAACCAGTCTGATAAATTTGAGAGAAAAGATTCTGGGCTCAGCCACTTCCTTTTTTCTTTTCTATTTGGGATTTGTCTAACTGAAGACAGCCATTTATTCTGGGCTGTTCTCTATCACACAGTAAATGTAGTGGGACAAACTCCATTCTTGTAGACAGAGAAAGGTGAGGCTGAAATCAGCCTAATTCCGGAGTGCAATACTAGGAAGTTCCTTGTTGCTGCAACCCTCAGCCACGTTTCCAAAACAACTTTTTGGGTAAACTTGTATTTGAATCTTCATCTATGTGATTTCTACATCTTATTTCTTACCACGATTCAAACTTCAGCAAGGAAAAAAAGGGTGTCATTACTTATCAATCTCTAAACTAAATACACAGCACTATAATGGGTATTTCGTGTCCATATGGACTGTATGGTATATTTGGGATGTAAACTAAGATAACCTGAAGGATTAAATAATAATTACCTGTCAAATGTAAACTATAAGAAGCACATAGTTATTAATAAATAAGTGAGAAATTATGATCACTGGTAAGCATCAGAAAATCTGAAGAAGAAAGGCAAAAACACAGATGCCCAGACCCCATGCCAAAACCACAGAATTGGGAATAGGACCCAAGCAATTGCATTTTTAATAAGTTCCCAATATAATGCTGATTCATACCAATTTAGGAACCCGAGCTATACACAAGGAGTGCAATGACTCTGGAAAAAAAGAGACTGCTGTGAGCTATCAAAGGAAAGATTATAGCAAACAGAACTTTAAGCAAATTGTAAATGACATGCAGGGTTTAGATGAGATGGTAGATAACGGAGGGAAACCAGATTGTGCTGAGGGCCTATTAACTGCCAGGCACTGTTCTATGCATCACCTCATTTAAGATAATTTCATTGCATACATGGAAAAACTGAGGCTCAGACAGATGAAATCATTTACCTCAGGTCACAAAACTAGTTAAACGACACAGTGGGATTAGTAGACATTTTCATCATATGGATGAAATTGAGCCTCAGGGAGGTTAAGTATTTTGTTGGAAGAAACAAAATTGGAAAGTGGAAGAACTGTGATTAATAAGTGGACAAGGTGAAATCAGGTCTGTGAATCTAAAGCCTGTTTCTTTTTTTCTTTTTAGTAAGATGGAAAGGAGAGAATCTCCTTTGCTTAAAAAGAACACAAGAACAGAAAAGCAACAGTAAACTTAGAAATCAAATTAGACCATCAAAAAATAGTCTACACTTAAACTTATGATGTGGTCAGACAACCACACATTAAAGACCACCAATGATATAAAAATCAGTTTTAAAAAGATTTTTTTTAAAAAAAGACATTCTTGAAGTTTTTTAAAAAAAATTTTTAAATGTTTATTTTGAGAGACAGACAGTGCAAGTGGGGGAGGGACAGAGAGAGAGGAGAGAGACAATCCCAGGCAGGGTCCACACTGCTAGCACTGAGCCCGACATGGGGCTCAAACTCACAAAACCATGAGATCATGACCCGAGCTGAGATCAAGAGTTAGACATTTAAGCGACTGAGCCATCCAGGCACCCCTTAAAAAAAAAAAGATCAAAAGAAAAAAAATCAAAGGCAGTTTTGTCTGAATTGATTAGTTTACTAAATAATTACCAACTGCAATTAGCAATCAGAATCCAATTATTAGACTGAACTGATGATTCAGCAACTAGTTGGAAAGCACCAACCTAGTCAAAACAGTCAAATTAATTTTACAGTTAGTCTTATAAGCATAATGTTTAAGGCCAGAGTAATTTCATTTATAACTGAAAAAAATTTTTTAATGTTTATTTTTTGGAGAGAGTGTGCACACACGTGTGTGAGTAGGGGAGGGGCAGAAAGAGAGGAAGAGAATCTTAAAAACATTTTTTTTTAACGTTTATTTATTTTGAGGGGGAGAGAGAGAGACAGAGCATGAGCAGAGGAGGGGCAGAAAGAGAGGAAGATACAGAATCTGAAGAAGGCTACAGGCTCTGAGCTGTCAGCACAGAGCCTGATGCGGGGCTGGAACTCATCAACTGCAAGACTATGACCTGAGCCGAAGTCGGATGCTTAACCAACTGAGCCATCCAGGTGCCCCAAAGAGAGGGAGAGAGTCTTAAGCAGGCTCCACACTCAGTGCAGAGCCCAACGTGGGGCTCAATCTTACAACTGTGAGATATGACTTGACCCAAAATCAAGAGTCAGATGCTTAACTGACTGAGCCACCCAGGCACCCCATACCTGAAATTTTTTTTTTTTAATTTTTTTTTTCAATGTTTATTTATTTTTGGGACAGAGAGAGACAGAGCATGAACGGGGGAGGGGCAGAGAGAGAGGGAGACACAGAATCGGAAACAGGCTCCAGGCTCTGAGCCATCAGCCCAGAGCCTGACGTGGGGCTCGAACTCACGGACCGCGAGATCGTGACCTGGCTGAAGTTGGACGCTTAACCGACTGCGCCACCCAGGCGCCCCTAACTGAAATTTTTAAAGACTGCTTTATGACAATATTTTATAAGACTTCATGATAAATATTACTATCTTAAGGACTTAAAAAAAAATGTTACTTGAGAGAGAGAATGTGCAGCCATATGCAAGAGCGGGGAGGGGTAGAGAGAGAGAGAGAGAGAGAGAGAGAATCCCAAACAGGCTCCACACAGTCAGCACAGAGCCTGACTTGGGGCTCTAGCCCATGAACTGTGAGGTCATGACCAGAGGGGAGATCATGACCAGAGCTGAAATCAAGAGTTGGATGCCCAACCAACTGACCCACCCAGCACCCCTTAAGGACTTTCTGAAAAGTGAAGCTAAATACTTACTTATCTCTATTCTCCATGTATACAGGCACCTCAACTGTTTCTCCATCTTTAAGACCAAAGTCAAAATTCAACTTTGTGAGACCCTTCCTGTAATTAAAATTAACTAGTTTCTTTCCATTGTTGCTACGGAATATTGCTTGCACATCTCTATTTAGCATTTATTTCATTTTGCCTTTGTATGAAAACTATCCATTTACAAATGCTTCTACTTTTTTTTAGGGATAAAGATTATGCATTAAGCACCTTTGTATTCATCCAGCATTTAGCCCAGTGCTTTGCATACTCAATAAAAGTGCGTTGACAAATAAGTTAATATTTTTCTCACATCTTCCCAAACCCTGAACTAACAAGGATAAGAACGTGGGGAAATATACTGTGGAAAACACTACATTTTAAGAGTAGGTTTTGTCAGCCCTGTGAACTGGGAACCATGATGATCATTCATTGATTAGCAAAATATGTACTATGTACTAGGCAATGTATATATAACCTCGAATAAGACAGATGTAGTCCTTGCCCTCACAAGTTAGTAGACACTTAATATATACATAGATTGTGAAGAAAACAAACAGCAGGTGGTAATAAGGAATTAGAGTAGGGGTGGCAGGTAGAGGGCTGCTCATAGGGTGGACAGCTTGACAAGTGAAACCGAGGCTGACACTTGAAGGATGAGTCACATACGCAAGGAGAAGGGGAACAGCTAGGAGAATTAAGGCCCTGAAGCAGGGGTGGCAGCCACATGCTACAATGCCAGCTTCAGGGGAATCCAATTACCACAGCATATTCTCTACCCTTCTATTTATCAGTTCTTTTGCAATTGTTTCTATCACTTCTCTTTTTCTGATGGTTCAGATATTCCTGGCAAAATTTTACAAATGGCATGAACTCAGGGGGATGTAAGGCTGTTTCCAAATAATCCTAATTTCCCTCTAATCTTACGACTGATAAATTCATCTCCAAGAGACATCTGTGTCCCAATTAGGAAAAGAGTGTTTCTCTAAATCATCTTTAATTTTTTGATTTGGGAGTCCTCCTGATTGCTAATCAACATGTATAATTACTTCAATAATTATAGAATGTTCTTTTGTTTTCAGAAAAATGACCTGCTGCTTTCTGAACTGCAAATTGCTCTAGAACCTACGTAGAGGAAACCTACCTAAAGTGGTCCCTAACCACGGGGCATTCTCAGATCTACTGCTACAGCTACCTGTGAAATGGGAGCATGTGATGTACTGGAAAAAGCCCTGCATTAGAAACTAGAGGACATAGGTTCTAGTCCCAGGTCTGCCACTTTGTTATGCAAATTTGGGTCAGTTGTTCACTTCTAGGTTTAGTTTTATCATTGGTAAAGTGGGAATATATAGGACACCTGGTGGCTCAGTCGGTTAAGCGTCAGATCGGCTCAGGTCATGATCTTGTGGTTCCAGAGTTCAAGCCCCGCATCACGCTCTATGCTGAGAGCCTGGAGCCTACTTCAGATTCTATGTCTCCCTCTCTCTCTGCCCCTCCCCCCCCTTTCTCTCTGATAAACATTAAAAAAAATTATAAAGTGAGAATACATAAAAGTTGCAACTTATACAAAGTCAACTCCATGTGCTTGGCAAAAAGTTTAAAAGAAAAATATCAATTAAAAAAAATTTTTTTTCAACGTTTATTTATTTTTGGGACAGAGAGAGACAGAGCATGAACGGGGGAGGGGCAGAGAGAGAGGGAGACACAGAATCGGAAACAGGCTCCAGGCTCTGAGCCATCAGCCCAGAGCCTGACGCGGGGCTCGAACTCACGGACCGCGAGATCGTGACCTGGCTGAAGTCGGACGCTTAACCGACTGCGCCACCCAGGCGCCCCTGAAAAATATCAATTTAAATAGTACTCAGTGAGTATATGCCTAGAGGTAAGCATGAGCTGGAAAGCCCAAATATGTTGTTCCATCAATTAGTCTCAGTTAAGAGCCTTTCACTGAAAATCTTGCTGTGCTGTATGATTTTAGTGTTTAAAGATTTATACACTTATTTATATATGCATACATACACATACATATATACGTGTATACACACACACACACTTACATACTTCTTTGCCTAAAACAAGGTCCCTGCATATCCATTTGCTTCATCCACAGCTCAAAAAAAAAAAAGAACAGTCATTCAGGTGATATGATTTAGTTCATATGTTTACTTTAGAACCAAATAGGGTACAGACTCCACTACATGACTATACTATACTGCCATAGAGAGCACATAAGTCAAAGTGGATGGAACCCTGGCAATATACTGTTGAGACCCTGATCCATCAATTTTTTTGTTACTGGTTGCTAAATAACATAGTTTACCAACTATGTCACTATCCCAATAGACCTGTGCCACTGTTTAGGGAAAAGACATATTCACATCTGTGGAAACCGATGAATGTACAAAGTTATTCATTGCACAGTGCTTTTACTAAAGACCAGGAAAAAACCCTAATGTCCAAAAGGAAAGGGCCGATTAAGTGATACATCATACAGTGGAATATCATGCTGCCATAAAAATGAATAAGGAACCACTTTAGATAATGACATAGAACAGTTTCTAAGATAAATGAAAAAAACAGGGTACATACACTGTGCACAGTACCATTTACATACAAAAGGGGGGGGAATATATGTAGTATTTATTTGCTTATATACATGTGAAAGTTTTTTGGAAAAAAATATAAGAAACTGGTAGCATTGGTTGCTTCCTAGGGAAGAAACTGGGACAGGAGTAGAAGGAAGACTTTTCACTGCATATTCTTTTTTACCTTTTTAAATGTGAACCATGTGAATCTATTACCTAATCTAAAAGAAAATACAAAATTTAGATCAGCACCAAAGTAGTTTGAGATGAAAAAGGATCATGCTCTTAATGTTAAACATTTGCAAAAAGTAGGCATAGTAGGTAGAATATTGGAACTGTAAGTGACCATCTATTCTTTTTTTTTTTTTTTTTAATTTTTTTTTTCAACGTTTATTTATTTTTGGGACAGAGAGAGACAGAGCATGAACGGGGGAGGGGCAGAGAGAGAGGGAGACACAGAATCGGAAACAGGCTCCAGGCTCCAAGCCATCAGCCCAGAGCCCGACGCGGGGCTCGAACTCACGGACCGCGAGATCGTGACCTGGCTGAAGTCGGACGCTTAACCGACTGCACCACCCAGGCGCCCCGTGACCATCTATTCTAAACTCACTTTATAGATCTGGAAACCGAGGCCTTGAGAATTAAGCGACTTATGTGAGGTCACATAACAAAAGAGTGAGGATTAGAAATCAGATGTTCCAAGATCTACTCTACAACTCTTCTGTATCATACCGTCTTCTCATTTTGTGTGGGCAAAATGGAAACAAGTCTAGACTACATAAAGGGTCGTCATGTTCTGTCTAAAATTCAGAGGCTAAAGTACAAAATAACGTCAACTCCTCAGACTACTCATTTTTAGTGTGGCCTTGATGTGGCGACACTTACAAATAGGCCGTGCATATCTTCATCACTGCACATACTACAGTATGATAAATGTACTGTCTTTATCCTATCTCAATTGAATCCACTGAGGGCAAAAACTAGAGTGTCTTCTTTTAATTTTCTAAATTTGCAAACGCCTAGCACAAGTATAACTGCCAAAAATAGTAATATAGGTTTACATTCCCTATCCAAAACCCAGGGTCTGGATATATTTTAGAAATAACAATTCCTTGAAATTTAAAAATGTTACAGGATACACATAACACTTCCCACACCAGTGGTCAAGGGGAGCACCCCACAGTCAAACATATAACCTATTTCCTCAGCAAAACATATGGGGTAAAAACTATGTATCACTTTTCATTAGCTTGGGTGATATTTTGTTACCAAATTAATTTTCTCTCCAAGTTTAATACGTTTTTGGTTTGTGCAGCCTCCTGAATGTTGGAATTAAACAGATTATAGACTGCACTCACAAAGGTGCTGCTAAAAAAATAGGGTTAGTTCCTTCAACTCTCATCTTTTTTGATGAGATCAGAACGACCAATCACAGCAGGCAGCTTTTACATCCCAGGTTTGGGCTAAAGCTCCTGATTAAGGAATCCAATCCAGCAAAGGGGACAAAACCTGATGCTATGAAAAGAAAACATTTAAAAGAGAAGAAAGAAAATCCTAATTGTACATTATATTCCTATTTTGGCTGTTCACTAATAAAAGCTTCCTTTAATCACAGTGTGTTAGTTTTTAAATGGAAACACGTTAAATACAATTTCTGTACCACATTGCTGACCAGGAGATTGCTTTCTACTGAAAGGTAACTGTACTCTTTCTGGGACCAGTGTACATAGAAAGAGGCATTCCAAACACATTCACAAGGAAGAAGCATAAATGTATTTAATTTTTTCAACCTGGGACTGCTACTGTACTATAACTGAAAGGAGGGTTTCTTCTAGTCAACCTCTCCTAATTGTCCTTATTAGCATCACTCCTTTTAGAAAGTCTTGCAGAACTTTTTCTACCTTTTACAAGGGGGAAAAATTCTGGAGTCAAATCTGTATATCTAAAATCCTCTTTTCTTTCCACAACCCAAGCCCTACATCCATTTTGTTTCTGTCACTATTACATATTTTTTCCTGGCAAAAAATCAAATTTGCACTGCAAGACTATAAATCAACTTCACAAACAACGTTTCATTGATATAATTCAGTTTGGCAATGTTGATTTTTCCATCTTAAAATTGTAGCTACAATTTTAACTGAATCAATTGTTTTGTTCAACTTACGAAGTTAACAATTCGGCAAGCATTATTTACAAAAAAAAAAAAAAATCCTGTATTCTATCCTGAAAATGGAAATAGCAATGGTGAACAAGAAAAACGCTCCGAGTTTGTCTATTATTTCAAGAAGGAAATACTATGTTCTATTTTCATAATTCATTTAAAAAAGAGAAAACTAGTTAGATGTTACAACAAATATACCAGCATATTAATAATCGAGGACAACAAGAAAGGTAAGCAAAAATTAACCAGCCTAGTTTTCAGTCTGGAGGAAAAACAAACTCCCTACTGGATTTCTTGGCCATATGCATTCATAAGTACAGACAACTAAAATCCTTTTTACTGAAGAATTTCTCGGTATAAGGGACTTGTTTCCTCTATACCGCCCTATCAAAATTACCAACATTATTCTAGAATATAGTTACTTAGTTTGAAACCACTAAAAACATCCCCCCCCCCCAGCCCAAAATGCTAACGGTGGTTACTCTGTCACGACAGGGTCACAAAATCCAAACTGTTACTCTAGGTTACAGAACCAGTCGACCAAAAGGACTTCTAGAATATGCTGCCCCAAGATTCAGAATGCAACTCAGAAATAGCACACGCGGTCACGATGTCCCTTAAGCCACATGACCTTCCTACGAAAGCAGAGCCTTAAACTTATCAACTACAGGAGAACTATCCTTTTCTCTTAAGTCCAAGCAAGGCAGGGCAGCTAAAATGAACGCAGCAGGGACAGATCGGCTGCTGACTAGCAAAAACGGGCGGTGGACAGCAAAGTCCCTGTGCTTTGGCTACTCCCCTTACCGTTAGAAGATCTGGGAGGGAGGAAAGGAGAAACACCCCAGAATCCTGGCAGAAAAGCCCCTGGCCTCGAAGATGGGGTTTAGGGAGACAGGGAGGGGCAGCTCCGTGTGTGGTGACCCTTTGTGAACACACACTCTGTGGCTGCTCGGCTCTCACCGAGGCTTTAGGAGAGCGGACTACGGGGGCCTTGCGCGGCCCACAGTCGTCGTGGAGACCGCAGCGCTGCAGGGACGCGCCGGCCGACAGGCTCCATTGCACCCTCCGCCTCTGCAGGCTGGGGAGCCCTTCCCTCGCCCCACCACCCACCCACCCAGGTCACTCTCCGCCGCGTCGACTTCCGACCCGGGCTCGCGTCGGCCCGGGCGCAACGAGGTGCGCGCCACTCTCTTTCCTCAGCGTAATCCCTCCGCTGCCGAGCGCGCACTAGTTTTAATCACGCCCCACCCCCTGGTCGCCGGCGTCACCTCCGCCACTCGAGCGCTTTCCAGCAGCTTCCAGAAACGTCGCCTCCCCAAACCCAGCCACTCACAGATGCCGGGCTCGGCAGCCACCGGCCCCGCCCCTAGCCGTCGCCGCGGCTGAAACTGCGGCTGCGACAGCCGGGCGGGCAGCCACGCCTCTGCAGAGGCCTTCCGGAAGTGCTCCCGTTCTCACCTTCCCCGCCACGCTGACGAACTTTCAGGCCCCGCGCCGAGCAGGAAGGGGAATTCTTTTGCCGCGGACTCAAACCGGAAGCCGCTTGGCGAGCGGAGAGGCCGGTGGGGGAGGAGCGGGCCGGGGGGAACGTGGGTTGAACGTTGCACGGGGTGGTGTGGACCCAAGCTGGAACAGGAGTTCGGACCGACCCGGTGTGAAGAAGGAGCGTGCACGCGGCAGGTAAGGGAGGAGAGGAAGTGGTTTCCTTCAGCTCCCGAAGTAGGGAAGGGGGCACAGAGCTGGGGAAAAGGGACTGCCGCTGGGGGGGTCCGCGCGCTGAAAGGTGGGCTAGGCTGGGAGAGGGAAGGGGCTGGGGACTGGGCTCGGGGGGGAAGGGTTGGCGATTAAGGTAGAGAGTTACTGATTCGTTTTGGCTCAGAGAGGTAAATGCTGAAGAGAAACCAGAGTTGTTTTGTGTTTCGTTCTTCCAAAGAGCGTGGAGATGGGGAGGGTTAACGGAACCTTGCACCTTGGGTTTCCAAGGTTTGGTTTTGAAACTGACAGGTCTTGGTCCTGTGCGTCTCTGATTCTGGAGGGCCGGGCACCCAAAGCCGACCCCAGTCCTCGGCTTCAAGTTTACTGTGGTCTTACCTTTGACAATTCATGTGCTGAGCTCTCTTGGTCTTGGAGGGCAAGCTCAGATGTAAAGTTTGAGGCTCTTCTCGGGAGCCGCTGGTTCTCTGGGTTTCCCCACTGTGCACCCGGGGCTGTGAGAGAAGCTTAATTGCGTATCTTTCGGCATACCCAGGGGCAACTTTACATATTCTTTGTGCTGTAACTGGGTTCATACTGGGCTAGGCATTCACACTGGGGCTCCTGGAGTATCAGTGGCTCACCGAAATAATGAAAAGAGGGAGTCAGAAGGAAGGTGCTGAGGTTGAAGTGGAGGAGAGGAAGGTAAGACTGGAAAGCCGGGTTGGTCGGTCTCAAGTGCAGTGAGTTTTAAGGTCATAGTATTACCCTTAGGTCCACACTGAACTGTTTGGACTTTCCTACAATCAGGTTGGGGTAAATGATTTTAAGTTGAGCCGTGACAGACTCAGACTTGTTTTATACTAGCGTTACTTTGGCTGCAATACGGAGTGGGGATCGGATGGAAAGAGGTGGGATTTGAGATGCTTCCCAAGAATTGTCCACAGGATTTGGGCAGGAGGAAGTGGGAAGTGAAAGTTTAGAGAACCACTCGAATTTTCTAGTGTGTGTATTTGGAAGGATGAAGATGCCACAATCTAGGTGAGATACAAGAAAGAGGAGCAGGTTATGTTTGTAGCGAGAACAATGGAGACCATCATTGAGGGCAAATTAACTTGCAAGAATCACCCCCAGGGTTTTGTGTATGAGACAAAGTAAATTGTTTTTGAAAGTCCTGGATAGCTCACCTCTGCTTTTTTTTTTTTTTTTTTTAATCGGTTTTCTTTTGCCAGGTTTTGCATAGCCAGAATTTCAACCACCAGCCTATCTGCTTGTCCCATTGAAATGTTGGCTGCTGAGATCAGGATCAGAGCAGATTTGAAGGCTTCTTATTTTTACTTTTATAATTGAGAGAGAGAGAAAAAACAAAACAAAACAGGCCAAAAAAGTTTTTCTAGATCTCACAGGCAGATGGAAATTTTCATTAAAAACATCTCATTCAAGGATTATAGCGTACCAGGTTCTACCAGTTTCTTTTGAGAATAGTGCAGAATAATACAAGATGGGCTCCATAGTTTCTATAGGGTAAAGTATAAAATTAGCACCAAACAAATAGTAGTTAAAACGTATTGTGTGTTCAGGTGCTAAGCATTTTATATGTATTTAATTCTTGGAACAAACCAATTTTACAAATTTCTGAACCCAGATCTGCTGTTGTAAAGCCCATGCTTTTGGCCATTCTGGAACCATAAGCAGTTGGACTCTTTTCTGCCTAGTTTGTTGCCTTTTGTAAGTACGTTATGAATAGAACAAAGCAAAAATGATAAATTTGTGTTTTCTTTGAGGAGCTTATAAAGTAAAAGCACCAAACTTTTATCTTTTTTTTTTTTTTTTAGAAGTTTATTTATTTATTTTGACACAGAGAGAGAGAATGCAAGCAGGGGAGGGGCAGAGAGAGAGAGGGAGTCAGAGAGACAGAGAGTCCCAGGCAGGCTCCGCGCTGTGAAGCGCAGAGCCAGACTTGGAGCTTGAACTCATGCACCGTGAGATCATGCAGTGAGTCGAAATCAGGAATCGGATGCTTAACTGGCAGAGCTACCCATGTGCCCCTTACTTTGATCATTTTGGCAGTGGTTCTCAGTGGGGCAGTTTCGCCTCCCAGGGGTCTTCTGGCAATGTCTGGAGACTTTGTCACAACTGAGGAGTAACACTGGCATCTAGTAGGTAAGAGTGAGCGATGCCGCTGAACATCGTACGGGGAAAGGATAGCCTTCACAACGAAGAATTATTTGGTCCAAAATGTTTATAGTGCTGTGGTTGAGAAGTCCTGCCATATCAATATATTTCTTTAGGAAGAGGGAATTGAGATTCACTTACACTTTTCTTCTTAAACATTTTTATTTTTGACGTTATTCCTCGGCTTGAAAGACGTGTAAACTTTATATATCTGGAACAGAATAGTGTCACTGATTTTTAAAGTGAATCTGCGAGCCACAGTTTCCCAGGAAATGGTTGTCATAGAATGATGAATTCTTAGATTTGGGAAAGACTTTTGCTTGAAATTATTTTACAACATCCCTGCTGTTCTCTGCTATAGGTCTTTTGTATCTGGTTTCCCTATATTTTAAACACATATCTAAACTACTCTTAACAATTATTTTTTCCTTCTACTGAGCTCCAGTCTCATAATTTCAACTTTACTGAATGTGATTCTATTCCATGAAATTAACACTCAAACCAAGCTTGTTAAATACCTAATTTGTACTATTACAGAGTTAACATTTTTGTCGGGTACAGTTCATTTATTATAAAATAGTATATTGGTGGAAACTCAAAAAAAATAGCATTATCCTCTTGGTGACCTGTTCTTGGTGGTTGAAAGCAATAGGAATTTATGGGGTTCTTTTGTCTCTGTCAAGCAATGGCACAAAAGATCCTGAGTCTTTAAAGCACCTTCTAATATAACGCTGACATACTTGTTTCAGATTATGCATAAACTCTACGAACTTGAGTTTTCAAACTCTGGTCAGTATAATTTGCTTTAAAGAATAGTTACCTTCTTTTGTAAGTTTTAATAAATTTGCTTACAAGTAAGTCTGAAACTTGGTCCTGTTTCCAGTCTGCCCTCTTCCAACAAATTTGCCAGGTTTCTATGTATCGGTTATTTGATTTCACGTCAAGATTACAATTTTAGAATATGTTTATCTTAAGACCTATGGTTTCAAAGTATATTTAATATATATACATCTTATAGCATAGCTCTTTTTCAAGGTAAATAGAATTTTTTATTTAATTGTCTATTGACTTTTTTTTTTCCAGGGTTCATTGAAAAATCCTTAGTGATATTGACATGTTTCAAGTGACATAAATTAGCCAATGACTCGGAATGATGGATTCCCCGAAGATTGGAAATGGTTTGCCAGTGATTGGACCAGGGACTGATATAGGGATATCTTCACTCCACATGGTGGGGTATTTGGGAAAAGTTAGTGAACTTATTTTTTGCCTCAGTGCAAAGTTGGGTTTTTTCCTCCTTTTTTTAGAGATTTAAATTTGGTTTTAATTTTCCAATTAACTTCTAAAAAATTATATCTTCCACGGAAATCTTAAGCAATGGCGAAAGATTATTTTAATGTGTTTACCTCTCTGTGTTTTATTGGTATGTGAAAGTAGAAATAGAACATAGACCTTGTGGTTTATTATTCTCTGAAAATATGGAACATACATTTTCCCTGGCAGTTGACATTACTTTTTTCTTGCACATAAAACTGATGCTATTTTTAGCACTTAAAATTTAATGTTTAAAACTATAATACATTTCTTTTTGGAATAGTAGCTGTGTTTTAAGCCTATGTGCTTTTCTTTTATTTGCCATGTTTAAAATATCTAGACAGAACACTTCCAGGTGAAAATTGTAATTTTTTTCTGGTTCCTTTTTCGTTTGACTTTTTGTAATTTGATATAATTTAGGAATGTCTATATTTTAATTTACTTTATTTCTTTTTTAGAATTATGATTCAGCTAAAGTCCCGTCAGATGGGTATTGTCCTGCTTGTAGAGAGAAGGGAAAGTTAAAAGCCTTAAAGACTTACCGAATTAGTTTTCAAGAATCTGTCTTTTTGTGTGAGGATCTGCAGGTAAAGTATTAATCTTAGATAGTATCAAGGTTTTAGCTTTTTGCTTTTTTCTTCAGTATTTATATTTGTACTCGTTTTGTATCTTTCAGAGTGTACATTTTTAATAGATAATCAGAGTTTCTAGATCTGTCCGGTGTACAGTTTTAAATATTTTGTGTTATTTTTCCACTTCAGTTATTTCCCTGGGGTATTGCATGAAGGTATTTGTTTTTATTATCATTAGACTTAATGAGGAGAGAATCTACATTTCAAGATTTTTTTTTTTTTCCATTAACCTTGTGGGGGTCCTTGTTAGTTGTTGGTATATAATATAGTCTTTCACCTCTTTGGTTTATAAACTTTGGAACTTACTGGAAAAGTTATTAATTGAAAGTCCTTAAGGATCTAAATATCTTTTAGAATTAATTATAGACTTCATTTCCAGTGGTACAGCTTTTATATAGGAGCTCATTAAACTCCATAATACTCCACATTTTATTGTACTTGACAGTTGGTGAAATTGTTCTCTACGTATTTAGTTCTCAAAGTTTTGCAAGGTAGATAGTTCCATTTTATGATTAAGAAATCAGATACAGAGGGTTTGGGAACATAAGATCTTCCTAAAGTAGCAGAACTGTAATTGGAATATAGTCTTTTAATTTCAGATATGTTTTATTCCAGGTAAAGTAACAGTTCTTCAGAGTCACTTGGAGTACTTTTTAAAAATTTCTGGATCTCACACCCAGATGCTCATTTGGTAGAGTTGACCCAGAATTTTATAGTTTTGTAATTTTTAGGGTGAGGCTGATGATCAGCCAAATTTGCAAAATACTAAACTAAATCACACTGTTGGTGATAGATACTTTTGCTGGGTATAACTTGAAGAAAATCCCAGGCATTCTCACAAATAGAAATAAATTTCTTTTTGCATTTATTCAGTAATTTTTTTTCGAGTGTCACCATATTGGCATTGTTCCAAAAGCTGGGATACAGTGAAAAGGCAAAAATTTCTTACCTCAAGAAGGTCATATTCTAGAGTAGGAAAGAAAATCAATAAGTAAGTTATATTTTTTGTGTGTGAGGTGATGAAAAGTGCTGTGGGGAAAAATAAAGCCCAGGGAATGGAATGTTCGGGAATGTGTAGTTTGCAATCTTAAACAGAGTGGTGAAGGGAACTCTTCATTGAGAGACATTTGAGCAAAGACCTGAAAGATGAAGACAAACAAGCCATGTGGGTATGGGATGAACAAGCTTTCCAGGCAGGGAGAGTAGCAGATCGAAGGCCCTGTGAGGGGCGGTGGATGGGGGGTGCCTGTGCATGTTCTACTGCAAGGAAACTAGCAGAGCTGGATCTGAGGGAGTGAGGCAGAGTACTAGAAGATGGGTCAGAAAAATAATGGGGAAGAGGTTGGACCCAGCAGGGTCTTACCAGGCTTTTACAGTGACTGAAATGAAGAACCATAGCAGGGAGTGACGTAATCTGATTTACATGTTAAAAGGATCATTGTGGCTCCTTTGTTGAAAGTATCTGTAATGGCCAAGACTTGAAGCAGGGAGACTAACTAGTTGGAAGGCAATTGGAGTATTCCGGGGGGGGGGGGGGGGGGGGGGAGCAAGTAGTGGCTAAGGTGATGAGACATGATTGGATTATCTACATATTTTGAAAGTAGATCCAAAAAGTATTGGCTGAAAGATTGGGATAGATACATAGTAGGAGAGAGAGGAATCAAGGATGATTCCCAGATTTTTGACTTGAATAATTGGAAGAATGGAGTTGCCAGTCACTGAGATGAGAAAGACTTTGGGAAGACGAAGATTTTAGGGGAAGATCAGGCCAGCACCAAGTCAAACGCGAGACAGATAATCTGATATTGAGGGTATATGGAATAAATGGTTGGATCTGTGTGTCTGCTATTAGATGGAGAGTGAGGTTCGATAAATTTGGGAGTCATCAGCATGTATATAATTGAACCATGACAGTGGAGGAGTTTACCTAGAAGTATGGGTAGAGATTCAAGGACTGAGCCCTGTTATACTCCAGCATTAAGAGTGTGGGGAGATGAAGTGGAACCAGGAAAAGGGTGAGAGAAATAGACAGTGAGGTAGGAGTAAACCCAGAAAGGAGATAATTTTGTCCTGGAAGTCAAGTGAAAAAATATTTAAGAAGAAATTATTTACTTTCAGTGCCAGTAAGAACTCAATGAGGATGAATACTCACCATTGGCTAGTGTTGTAGGTCATTGAGGACCTTAATGAGAATAGTTTGGGTAAAGTATTAATGATAAAAGCTTGATTGCAGTGAGTGATAGAAAATTGGAGAGGAAGAACAGAAATCTAGATGTGAGGTGGTACCTGGAAGAGGAAGTTTTTAAGTTGGGAGAAACAACGGCATGTTTGTATGCTGACTGTATCCAGTAGTGAGGGGAAAATAGAAAGTGTCATGGAATTGCTGGAGAGCTGCTCTCCTTTGAGCAGACATGGGCTCTGTCGCACCATTAGAGGGCTTGATTTTAGGTTGGACGGCTTATCCTAGCAGCGGACTATGCAGAGAGTTTACTCATTAGCTGGCTCAGAACAGAGTTGTAGAATGGTGAATATTGAAGAGAGAAAATAAATCTTCCTAGAAAAAAACTACTTTTTCCTGCTCTTCCAAACAACGTATAATATTTCAGTAGAGTTCTTTAACCACAGACTACCATAATGGAGAAGTCCGTGTCCTTAGGACATTAGGTTTGGGCTCGTAAAGTTAGAGGTATTTGCATTTTTAGTTTTGAAGCATTCTTTTTAAGTGATGAGGAAGAAAACATATAACCAAGAATATTAAGTATAAACTTTGCAAATATAAAAAGAGAACTTTAAAGTAATTATTATCTAAATTTTAGAAAATGTTCTAATCAGTAAGAGCCTGGTATGTTTTATGAGGTAGATTGGTTTACACCAGGAGTCAGCAAACACTTTGTATGACACCCACAGGCTAAAAACGGATTTTTAAATGATTAGGAAAACATGAAAAGAATACTCTTTTGTAATACATGAAAATTATGTGAATTTCAGATTTCCGTGTCCATAAATAAATTTTATTGGAACTTAGCTATACCCTATCATTTTTGTATTGTCTGTGGCTGCTTTTATATTATAATGGCAGACTTGAGTAGTTAATGACAGACATTGACTGGCTTACAAAGCCTAACATATTTATCTGGCCTTTGACGGGTAAAGTTTGCTGATCCCTGGTCTAGAAGACCTTTGAATCAATTTGTTAATTTCTGTAGGGTTTTATTATAAAATTTGGAGTCCACTGAACATTCTGCTTTCCGTTGCCAAATTGTAAACCACATGGGAAACCCCTCTTGATCAGAAGTTTCTTGGTTTGAAAACAGCACTAATATTCAAACTCTGCTTCCAAATTAATAAATTGAAACTCAAGTTTTTTCAAACTGTAGGGAGTTTTAACTTATCTTTTCTCTCTTTCTCTCTTTCTCTCTTTTTTTTTGAGTATTCCATTATTTAGTCTTTTATTGGAACACTTATTTAGTTTATTTTTTTAAACATGAACTTTATAAGGCTCTTAAGTCTTTAGTGTTAAGCCATCAAAAAACTCATTTTCCTGGTTTTTTTTTTCATTTGTAAAATGAATGTAAATTATTATTACTTTTTTTGTAAATTATTTTTATAACTTGTTTCTGGCCATACCTTAAGATAATTTTCCAAACGTAAGGTAGTGTGCAATGTTTTCCTTTTTCTGTTTTACAGAATTAAAAATGGGAGTCTGTTTAAGCTACTGAACAAAATCAGTGAAAGAGGCAGCATTAGATTTTGAATGCTTTTACATGGTTGGGCTAGATGGAGAAATTAGCACTCTGTGTATTGTTTTATGACTTTTCCCTTTTTTTGAAGACAAGCCAAAAACTTCTGTGGCATATTAAGACCTAAAGTTGACGTATAAAAGAGATAAACATCCAAAAGCATTAATTTATAAGAGGGAAAAATCAGGACAAGGACAAATTATGTTTTAAATTTGCCCTATGATTGGACCACAAATTATAGATTGAAAAGTCAGTTGAGATATTTTCAAATAATGTAGGGGGGAAACCATCTAGGCCACTAAATTTTGCAGCCCCAGGGCCCTTAATGGGTTTGTTTTTTTTAAGTTTATTTATTTTGAGAGAGAGCAGGAGCAGGTAAGGGGCAGAAGGAGAGGGAGAGAGAGAATCCGGAGCAGGCTCCACGCTCAGTGCAGAGCCAGACGCAGGGCTCGGTCTCACGATGGTTAGATCTTGACCTGAGCTGATATCAAGAGTTGGACGCTTAACTGAGCCACCCAGGTGCCCTATGGTTTATAGCTTTTAATTAAGAAGGGGTGCTGGTAGGATGTGCACAACATTATTTTAACTCTGTTTGAGACCGATTAAGATTTTTTAGTTTTAAATTTGTTGTAAATTTTTTTTTCATTTAATGTAAAAAAAAAAAAAACTATGAATTTTACCATCTTAATCATTTTTAAGTGTACAGTTCGGGAGTGTTACTTATATTCCCGTTATTGTGCGACAGATCTCTGGAACTTTATCGTCTTGAAAAACTCAAATTCTGTACCCACTGAGTGACAATTCGCCCTTTCCCTCCCCCCACCCCTTGGCAGTCACTATTCTACTTTTAGTCTGTATGGATTTGACTACTTTAGGTACCTCATGTAAGTGGAATCATACTATATTTGTCTTTGTGACTGACTCTTAGTCCTCAGTGTTTATCCATGTTGTAGCTTGTGACAGATTCCTTTACTTTTTTAGGGCTGAGTAATATTCCACTGTATGTATATACCACATTTTCTTAGCCAACTGAGCCACCCAGGCGCCCCCCCCCCCAACTATACCACATTTTCTTTATCCATTTGTTCATTCATGGAAATTTGGGTTGATTCCACCTCTAGGCTATTGTGAATAGTGCTGCAATGCATAAGGGTGTGCAAGTATCTCTTTGAGGTCCTGCTTTCATTTTTTCTGTATATATATACCTGTCTATAACTATGAACATATAGTTGTTATCGCTTTTAAAGTGTTCTCTGTTTTGTGACATACAGTAGGATTTAGGAAATAATCTCAGGGCATGAAGTTGAGAGACAAGTTGTTAGTTGATGGTGAGTGCATTACTAGTTGGTAACAGAAGAATCCAGAACTTATCCTATTGAACTAAAGAATTTCCTTAGTACAGTGTTAATGGCGTTCACTTGTATAGAAGCAGCTGTACTTTAAATGAAAGCGTTTAATGCATTTCAGTGTCTGTTGCTCAAAACCTAGTGACTAAAAAAACTTAATGGCTTTACTTATTCCTCATGATTCTGTGGGCTCCCCAGGTAGTTCTTAACACTTTACCTGCTGTTGGCTGGGACACCTAAAATGTCCACATGGCTGGTGTCAGTACTGTTTGCCAACAGGGAACTCCGCGTAGGCAGTCAGCCAAGATCTCAGTTCTTTTCCATAAGGGTTTCTCCGTGGGGCTACTTGGGCTCCCCACAGCATGATGGATGGGACTTCTTTAAGAGAGAGTGTTCCAGAAGGAGGGTTCCAAAAGGACTAGCCCAATGAGCCTATACTTACCAGGCTTCCACGTGCATCATGCTTGGTAACATCCCATCTAAGCTGGTCACATGGTTAAACCCAGAGCATTATGTTGGGGGGACTGACCCTATCAGGGCGTGAATACCAGGTGGGGTAGTTCTGTAGCTCATTAGAGGCCACCAGGGTAGCAGTTAGCATGCTTGTGTAGAAGAAGGCATTTTAAATGACACATAGTATATAGATTTCTTGAATTTGTTTTTTAAAATATTTTGCTAGTTTTCAAACTAAGTGATTTGTCTACACTTTTGATATTTGGCTGAAATTGTGTTAATACATAGTGAGATTTGATGAAGTTGTTAAAATTCACCCAGATTGACTCTTAGATCCAGTAAGGATGTAAAATTGATAATGCTGATGTGCTTTCAGATTAATACTGTTTTATTTTTTTTAACATTTACTTATTATTTTGAGAGAGTGCAAGTGGAGGAGGGGCAGAGGGAGAATCCCAAGCAGGCTCTGTGCTGTCAGCAGAGAGCCCCATGCAGGGCTTTATCCCATGAACCACAAGATCATGACCTGAGCCGAAATCTAGAGACGTTCAACTGACTGAGCCACCCAGGCGCCCCTAACATTCAGTTTTAAAATTAAGAGACACAGAAATTACTCATGCAGCTTTTTTTATTTGAAAACACTTTTCCAGTTTGTAATGTTATGCAGTGTACCTGCCCCAAAAGGAGTAACACTCATCATAGAATGTTTCTTTAAATTGTTGAAATTGTTAATTCACTCAGCATTAGATTTTTTATTAAAGCAGAAAAATGTATGTTTTCCTTGTTAGCTTACTCTAGTGTGGATCAGATTAAACCCTTGATTGTTCAAATTAGGGAAGATTAACTCTTTTGGGGGCCAAAATTTTGGTTAAATTCCTAGGCCCTTTAAATTTAGATTGATAAAATTATATTAATGCTGAAATTTTATACATACATTTCATGACATAGAAACTGTAATATAAAACTTGAGCTTATTTGACTTTTTTTTGTAGTTTTTATCATTTTATTTTTTCTTTCTAGTGCATCTACCCTTTGGGCTCTAAATCACTTAATAACTTAATTTCCCCTGATTTGGAAGATTATCACACTCCAAATAAGTCTCAAAAAAGAAAGTTCTTGGAAACCAGCTATAAAGATTCACCTCTTTTAGCAAATGCCAAAAAGACTAAAAATCACACTGTTACTGACGGTGAGCAAGGTTTGAACAGCAAACGCGATGGAGAAGCGTATGGTGAAACCTCGTCAAGCTTACCTGATTCACCACACAGTGGACCACAGCGCCCAGACAGGACAGTTGGTTCCTTGGAACAGAATGAGAGTTTGGAGGCTGATGTTATTGACATGGCTGCTGAAGAAGCTCCTACTACAGTTGATGTTTCTGGAACTGGAGGGATTTCCCCTCACAATGAAGGATGCACATCTGAACTGGAAATGCTGTTGGAGAGCAAATGTACGTCACTTTGCCAGTCTTCCAACGTCCAATGGAAAAATGCTAATGCTCTCTGTTGGTTAGACTGTATTCTGTCAGCACTGGTGCACTTGGAAGGGTTAAAGAACACTGTGACTGACCTGTGTTCTAATGAGGAATCTGTGTTCTGGCGGTTGTTTACGAAGTATAATCAAGCAAGCAAGCTTCTGCACACCAGTCAATTGGAAGGAGTTAAAGGTTGGTAATAATATTTTATTTCTCTATTTATTTTCACATGTTTTTATTTTTAAGAGGGAGAGCGAGTGGGGGAGGGGCAGAGAGAGAGGGAGACAGAGAATCGGAAGTGGGCTCTGCGCCGATGGCAGAGAACCTGGTGCAGGACTTGAACTCCCGAATCATTAGATCATGGCCTGACCTGAAGTTGGAAGCTCAACCGACTGAGCCACAGAGGTTGATCTTCAGTTTTGTCTCATCCGTGTGGAAAAGATACAGATACACATCACTCATTATCCCACCACTCCCCCCAAATCTCTATTCTCAATTAAGGGCATATATAGTTTTTTTCTTATAAAATAGGATACCCATAAAGCCACCTCCCAACTCAAGAAGAATTAGTATATTCTCGATTATTTAACCTCCTATGTGTTCCTCCCCGTCCCACCCTCCATCTCCCCTAGGGGAAATCATTATTCCCAAATATGGGTTACCATTCCGTTTTTTTCTTTTATGTATGTAGTGCTAAACAGTATATTGCCTACTTTAGTTTGTTTTGAACTTTACACAAACGATGTTGTACGGTATGTCTTCTGGGGCCTTGTTTTTCTTCTTATAAAGATTTATCTACGAAGTTGGCATGTATTGGTAGTTTGTTATTTTTTGTTGCTATAAATTTACATTTTGTAAATATATCAGTATATTTATTCATTCAACTGTCGTTGAGTTGTTCTTTGCCATTGTAAATACCTGGGCTCATCTAGAGAGTTTCTCTTGAGTATACCGTAGGAATGGAATCAAATCTGAGCTCAGATTGACAAGACAATGGCAGATTGTTTTCCAAAGTGCTTGTACCAGCACTCCCATTAACAACGTGCAAGAGATCTTCCTTATCTTCCCGATCCATATATTCTCCCTTGGTTATTTTCACATTTAGAGAATTTTGCTATTTGATGTAAAATGGGTTGTCGTCTTGATTTGCCTTTCCCAAATTTTATTTTCATTCCAGTTAACACAGTGTTACGTTAGTTTCGGAAGTACCGTAGGGTGAGTCAGCAGTTCTGTTCATCACCCCGTGCTCATCACTCCTTAGTTCCCTCACCTGTTTAGCCCATCCTCCAACAACCTCTCTGCCTTTCCCAAATTTTAAAGAGGTTGGGGGCGCCTGGGTGGCGCAGTCGGTTAAGCGTCCGACTTCAGCCAGGTCACGATCTCGCGGTCCGGGAGTTCGAGCCCCGCGTCAGGCTCTGGGCTGATGCCTCGGAGCCTGGAGCCTGTTTCCGATTCTGTGTCTCCTTCTCTCGCTGCCCCTCCCCCGTTCATGCTCTGTCTCTCTCTGTCCCAAAAATAAATAAACGTTGAAAAAAAAAAAATTAAAAAAAAAAAAAAAAGAGGTTGGACAGCTCTTCATGTGTAGCATTGATCATATGTTCCCTCTTGTGAAATGCCTGTGTCTTACCGCTATTTGTTCAGTTGTCATGTTCTTATTTGTTTGATTTCTATGGGTCTTTGTTGTTATCTTTGTATCAGGTATGTGTTGCTAAATCTCCCAATTTGTATCTTGTGTTTCCCTTTTCTAAAGATATCTTTTGTACAGAAATTGTTAATCTTTCCTTTTGTAGCTAGTAATACGACATTTAAAAGGAGTCATTCCTTTTCCCAAGATCAGAAAGTTATTCACCTATATTTTCACTGAAAAGTCAGAAAGATTTGTGGTTGACATTGAATTATTTTCAAGTTTTATTTGTTTATTTGGAGAGAGTGCGTGCAAGCGGGGAGGGGCAGAGAGAGAGGGAAGGAGAATCCTAAGAAGGCTCTACACCAGCAGCGCAGAGCCCGACGTGGGACTCAAACAAACCCACAGTCTGTGAGATCATTACCTGAGCCGAAACCAAAAGTAGGATGCTCAACCAAGGGAGCCATCCAGGCACCCCAACGTGGAATTTTTAATTCAGCTAAAGTTACCTTTTGTGCATGATAAAGATCCCCTTTTCCCCCCATTGTCCAGCTCCGCTTTTTTCTTCAGTTTACCTGCCAGGCCACCTCTGTCATATAGCCGTCCATTTATTTGTGCAGTTTTGTTTTCTTGGTTACTTTGTCCTTGTGTCAGCACCACACTCTTTTAATTATTGGGGTTTTTTAGGTCTTGCTGCCTGGAAGTATAAGAATCCTCATCTTTATTCAGCTTGGTTTTGATCATGCAATGCAGTCTTTTATATAAATCTTACACATTGTTTTCCCAAGAATCCTCACCTTTTTCATCTTGTTTTTGGTAAATGCAGTCTGTTACGTCAGTCTGATACATAGTTCCCCCACTGTTGACCATGTTTCCGTCCCTGCACCGATGCCACACTATTTTAATTATTGTGGCTTTTTGAGGTCTTTCTCTCTGGTAGGGGCAAGAATCCTTATGTTTATTCAGCGTGACTTTGGTGTTGCAGTCTTTTATATATACGTCCTGCATATGTAAAATATATATATTGTACTTCTATATATATTGTTGACCATTCAGGCTGCTTATTATTTTTTCAGTTTTGAATAAGCTTCATGACAAATATCCATATATCCTTTGAATCCACTGCTGATTTTATCCTAGAAGGGATATTAAAATGTGAATATAAAGAATCTTTCTGAAAGGCTTTATAGAAGGGTTATATCAACATATGACTCCATTATATGTAGAGGAAAACATCCCAGAGCACTCAGATCACCTTTGGGTATAAACATTTTAAAAGTTATAATTTTGTCAGATATTTTGTTTCAATTTGAGTTTCCTTGAGATTGAATTTTTTTAATTTTTAAAATCCAGTTTTTCACGAGCATTTTTGCTTTTGTTTTTTCTTTGTATTTCTATGATTATAGGAACCCCAGTACGGAGTTAGCTGACAGTTCAGTTGATTATTGCAGAAGAGCATATTTCTCGTTCAAAATGGACTTGCATTCATTTTAATTATGTTTATTTTTTTTATAAAGCATAGCCACTTTTTTTGTGTGTTTTTTTATTCCACTATAATTAACATCCAGTGTTATATTAGTTTCAGGTGTACAATATAATGATTCAGCAGTTCCGTGTATTACTCAGTGCTCATCACAATAAGTATACTCTTAATTCTGTTTACTTCACCCATTTTATATGTTCAATCATTAATTTTTTTTTTTTTATAATTTTTTTTTTTCAACGTTTATTTATTTTTGGGACAGAGAGAGACAGAGCATGAACGGGGGAGGGGCAGAGAGAGAGGGAGACACAGAATCGGAAACAGGCTCCAGGCTCCGAGGCATCAGCCCAGAGCCTGACGCGGGGCTCGAACTCCCGGACCGCGAGATCGTGACCTGGCTGAAGTCGGACGCTTAACCGACTGCGCCACCCAGGCGCCCCCAATCATTAATTTTTTAACAGAGTAGTTGTAGCTTGTATAATATGGTTGTAATTACATTTAAGTTGACTTACTTTGAATTGTAAGTTTTCTCTTCTCTTTTTGGCATGGTCAAATAAAAGTTCCAGTTTATGCTTACTTCATATTATAGGGGAATCCAGGTATTTTCGTAGTAAAACATACCAACAGAGTGTGATCAGGCTCTATGAATTATTTGTAAGAGGTTTCAGTGAAGTCTTTTGTAGCTTAAGAATAACTAGAGTCAGGTGCATATGGTGGCTTTGATTCAAAATAGTTTTCTTATTAATCTTAGTTTTCTGTCACAATAGTTCCATTATGAGGACTTTAACCCTAAAGAAATGAATAAAAATGTGGACAGGTATGTGCCCCAAAGTCGTTTATCACGACAGTATTTATAATAGTGAAAAAAGAAGCAACTTAAACGTCCGGCACTAGGGAAATTTTTAATAAAACTGTGGTTCAGTTGGAGTGTAATAACTAGCCTACAAAATTTTTAATGATGCAAATTCATGTGAAGTAAGCAGGATGTGTAAACATTAAGTAAGCAGAACTGTATAAACATTATGCTGTCATTGAAGACTCCTTCACCGCCCGCCACCCCCCAGAGACAATAGAAGGAGGGAGCTATATATACCAAATGTTAGTTTGGGAAATAATTATACTTTTATCTGCTCCTGTGATCTGGCTAAGTTTGATAAAAGTTCTACAAAAAAATAAATGACTAGATGTCTCTAACATAAGTAATAATCACAAGACAAGACGTAGCTTCAGCTGTTTCAGAGGTAGGCACACTATCTGAAAGCTTAGCTCTTTTGCTAGGCCTGTGGTTATTTGGATGAGGAAAGCTTTTCACTGAGATTTACTCAAGCACAAAGATGTTAGCTCATGGAATTGCTACTAATGATGCTGGGCTGAGGAAATATTAAGGCAGTAAATGGTATAACACAGAGGAATAAGAATCAAGGCAATTTTGTGTTTTCCATTTCGTCTCTACAAAGTGTATTGACTCTGATGAACTTTCATTCTTGGTAATGTCTTAATTTTCTGTGGAAGATACAGATTGATGAGAAGTTGATAATCTGTATTTCATTTTTAGATGGAGATTGTAAAAAGCTTCCTTCAGAAGTATTTGCAAAGATAGAGACCTGTCTGAATGAAGTCAGAGATGAAATTTTCATTAGGCTTCAGCCTCAGCTTAGATGCACATTAGGTAAGTAATTTGTGTAATTTAACTGTTTTACTCATCTATCATAAAGAAATCCTTACATCATAAGGAAATACACTATTTTATTACTTTGGGTGATTAGATTCTTGGGAGGAAAAAATCTGTGTAGTTTCGTTTAGGAGCCTCCTGCTGGTTAAATCATTTGTTGGGTAGAGCTGTCCCGTATGAATATGCAGGCTTGTGTTCTACCCTTGAAAGTGGATGCAGTTCTCAGAACCAGATGGATACTCAGGGGGTGGACACCATTGGTTGCTTTTCTAATACTTACCTCCAGTAGACTGATTCAGTGTCTTCAACCTTGACGATGCATTAAAAAGTACCTAGGGCATTGAAAAGTACTTGACGTCCATTAAATAAGAATCTCAGGGATGCGGCTTAGAAGCCCCGTGTGATTCTTAAGGATGGACAGGGTTGAGAAGCTCTGATCTAAACCCAGCCATAGTAATTGGACTTCCCTTGCCGGGGATCGGTTGAAGAATTGCCGTACCCAATTTTCACCAAGAGAATATGAGGAGAAATATCCTGATGAGCTTCTGGGAAAGCTTTCTTTTAAGAAGGGCACAGTAACGAGACCTGCTTTGTTCTCTATGATCTGGCCTTGGAGCAACGTGGAGCTAGGGGTGCTAGAGTCCCGGGGTTTCTCAATTTTTTGGGTATTGCAAAGAAGAGCCAGTAGTGATTTTTTTTTAAAGGGTATTGTCTTTTGTTTTATTTCTCTTTATCCTTGTATTGACTCTTCTACTAATATTGTGTTGTGGTAAAAAATACAGGATACCTCTATTAGTATATTAGCCATATTAAATTATATAAAATATCAATGCCTTCAAATTTTTCTCTCAGTGAGAAAAATCTATTTCATCAGACGCAGATACTGCATCTGGAAGCAAGGTCTTTTTGTAAAAAACCTTGGTTTTTACATGGTAAAAACCATGTAAATGGTAGTATCTTTGGTCTCACATTTCTGTCCCCTACTTTTATTATTTTGTTTTCCGTGAGCTCCTACGTTTGTGTTTCCTCTGTCCCTAAAATAATAAACTGGAATTCGATTTGCCAAATCTTTGGCATTATCTCCTTTAGGTCTAAAGGGCTTTTGTAACTTATTATCAGGTAGGATCTCAGATGCGATGAAAATTCTTTTTTCCTTTTTAGCAAAGTATAATTTAGATGTAGTAAAACTCTTTTTAAACGTATACGGTGTGTGGAACCATTACCACAATCAAGGTAGAGAACACTGCTGTCAGCCTAAAAGTTTTCTTGAGGTTCCTTCAGTCCCTGTTCTTACCCCCAACCCCTGATCTGTTGGGTGGATACTCATCGCAGAGGAGCCTTTTCCATAAGGTTACCAGAGTGCAGACTGAGGGGTTCCCGTGGTGCGTTTTGCAGGTATCGCCTCCCTCCTGGAGTGACCGGAGATGTTTTATTCAGGGTTCCTGCTCCAGTTCCCAGTTGAATTCCAGAGTGGTTTCTCCCCAAGTCTGAACCGCCACCCTTCTTAGTCCTGATCATTATATTTGGAGCAAGGTTGTGTCTTGCTCCACTGCTGCCTTGGGCCTGGTTTTCTATGTAACAGAGAAGGGATTTTTAAATGTTGTGGGTTTTTTTTTTTAATGTTTATTTATTTTTGAGAGAGAGAGAGAGAGAGAGAGAGAGAGAGAGAGAACATGAGTGGGGGAGGGGCAGAGAGAGAAAGAGAGAGAGAGGGAGAGAGAGAGAGAGACACACACACACAGAATCTGAAGCAGGGTCCAGACCCTGAGCTGTCAGCACAGAACCTGATGCAGGGCTCGAACTCACAAACCGTGAGATCATGACCTGAGCCGAAGTCGGATGCTCAACCCACTGAGCCACCCAGGCACCCCCAGAGAAGGGAATTTTAAATTCTTATTTTGTGCAGCCATAGCAGTTGGGCATGTGTACAGCTCTTCTAATACAGTAGAATTCCTCTCTTGTTTGTGTTCATATTACTCATTGCACAGTACTGGGCGCTATGTTAGAGCTTAAGATCTTACCAGTGAAATCTAATCTGTGCTAAATAAATACAAATAAACTTAAAAAGAGCATTTTAAAATTGTACAGTGTTTGTGTTCTCATTCTGAGTGTCACTGTGTGTTTGAAAGGACTAAAGAAAGAGAAAGAGAATCTGTACTGACCCCGAATGTTGGTTACGTTTTTAAGATCAGCCATAGCATCGTTTTGATTATTGTTTTTAAAAAATGCATCGTAGCCTGTCCTCTCTGTCCCCCCTCCCTGCAGTTTAAGAAATATAAAACATTACAAATACAAGCTAAGCCCCCTTTGTACGCTTTCCTGTTCAGTTCTTCCTTACCTCTCCACAAAGGTAACTGCGCTCTTCAACTTAGTTTTCTCTTTCTAATGTCTAATTTTTTTTTTTTTTAAAGATAAAGCTAATATTCTCGTTTGGATTTATTTATGTAATCTTAAAGATTAATTTAGTCTTTGAGATTTGTGTACTAGTGTAAGGATACACAGCCCAGTAGAATAGAATAGAGTCCAGATGAAACCCTCCCTGTTCGCTTACCTCCTGTGACAGAGGTGGTGATGTAGATAAGTAGGGGAAGGAAAAAGGCCGTCCCGTAAATGGTGTTGGGACAGTTTGTTCCTGAGACAGGGGGGACGTTGGATCCCTACTTGACGCTGTAATCAGAAAGAAATTTCAGCCCATTTAAAGACTTAAACTTCAGGGGTGCCTGGGTGGCTCGGCTCAGGTCATGACCTCACAGTTGGAGGCCCACATAGAGCTCTGCGCCTCCGACAGCAGGCAGCCTGCTTGGGGTTCTGTCTCCCTGTCTCTCTGCCCCTCCCCGACTTGCGCTCGCGTGCGCTCTCTCGCTCTCTCTAAATGAATTAAAAAGAAAAAAGACCTAAACATGAAAAAGCAGAATTCTAACACTTTGGTAAAGAATATGGCTGAATATTTTTCCACTCAGTGGAGAAGAATTTCCTAAATAAGGTACATAAAATAGTGGTAGATACGATTACATTGAAGTTTAAAACCTCTGGGCAAAAATAGAACAAAGAAATAATATCCTGGATATCTTCTAAAGAACTCTGTACATTGGTTTAAAAAAAACAAAAACAATGATCAGAAGAGAAAACTTGACTAGCTGGGCAGCAAAACGTCACTGAAAGATTTGCATCATGGCAAATGATAGTATTTTAGGGAAATATGAAAAACCAGGTAGTTGGGTAGGAGTTGGGCTGAAGATACTAGAGTCAAAGAAACCACTTAACTGATTTCAGCAGGAAGTTATAAAAATTGGAATTAATTGGTATTACGTGTTCTCTAGTAAATGCTTTATGCTTAATACCCATAAGAGTTGTAAACAAAGGAAAAATAATTAAGGTTAATTTAGGAGCTATATAAATTACCGAAAATGATCTGTATGCATATAACTTATTTAACGGTGTGTTTTGAGCTCTTTTATGATTTTTTTCTTTTATGGTATTTTGATTTACTGAGAACTTTATGTATTTTTAGACTTGCAGATTCTATGTTGTCATTAAGAAATATAAATTAGTTGCTTCTCAATTAATATTTAGCTACGGTAGAGTAAGCATTTAAATGGTAGTAACTGTTACAAACATGCTGTACTGTTCCCTGTTTACGCTGTTGACGTGTGTTTAGGAGATTGATTTGCATTTATTTCTACGTACAAAAATTTTGTTTTGATTTTTATTTTTGTATGGAAATAGCTGTGGGGCTATACCACAAAGGCGACTGTTAAAATAGCCTTTGTAACTACTGGTATAGAGTGTGCTCCGGCAGTCACACCTGCTCTGCATTTGCATCCTGCCAAGGTGACTCCTCCTGGCCACGTTCCCGGCTGTGGTAGCTGCAGGCCAGGGGGAGAACTGGACCATGGAAGCGAGACTGTTCCCGGGCAGGTAGGGAAGGGAAGGACTCCAGTTCTTTCTAGGGCTGGATCAGTACGGCACCATCTAAGCTCCCCTGAGGACAGAAAGGCAAGAAACCAACTGGAGAACAAGTGTAAGAGGAGAATGTAAATCTTCCTATTTAATTTGCCTGCTGATCTCAAAACTGGAGGACCAGATTCACTGTCCAGTTTTTGTTTCAAGGACACCAGAATTCAGATCTTCTCTAGTCTTAAAGCCATTGAAGTTTAATTTTAACTGTTAAAAGATTTTAAGAAGAGTGATAGAAGAAGAGCAGGGAGATTTGAGGCCAGCCCTTGAACCCTGTGTGTCACGTCCTTCACACGTGGAACAAGACGGTTGGAATAGAAGTGGCTTTTTAATGGTTTTGTCCACGTCTGCCATTATTCTACAATGTTTCACCAGGTGTACTATTTTGAGTATCTGTGGCAAGCTGTGTATTTTTGCTTTGTTTTTATAATACTCTAGAGCTGTTAACAGCTCTGAGGAGATAGTGTGGGTCTTTTGTGTCTTTTGCCTTAAAAAGTTTTCGTAGGTGTCCGCCACGAGAAATGGAAGACAGGGACTGAAGTGATAATTAAATCTTTATGATAGACATTTTTAGAGAAATGCTTTAAAAACTTCCCCTTGCCCCTCTGTGAGTAACTTACTCTGTCATATATTCATGTTTTCACATATATTGTACTGTGAACGTAGTGAGAAAAGATAACAGCTAATGATTTGGGTTTACTTTTTTCAGTCAATTATGAACAATAGTTTTCCCTTTTCTTTTTATAGGTGATATGGAAAGCCCAGTGTTTGCACTTCCCCTGCTCTTAAAAATGGAACCCCTCATTGAAAAGCTTTTCATGTATTCTTTCTCTTGGAATTTTGAATGCTCACAGTGTGGGCACAAGTATCAAAGCAGGTTAGTTTTTCTCTTTTTATTTATTTTTTTAAATTTTAAATTTTTTATATTTTTCGTTTTTCTCTTTTTAAAAATGGACTCATTCTATTGAAAATAGTTCTGAGTAATAAAATTTTAATGAAACTTTGATTTGTGGCATTGCTCTCTCCCTGGTTCCTTCTGCCCTCAGTAAAAGTTCCTACCAGGGTGCCTGGGTGGCTCAGGTGGTTAAGCGTCCAGCTGCGGCTCAAGTCATGATGTCACGGTTCATGGGTTCAAGCCCCATGTCACGCCCTGTTCTGACAGCTTCGAGCTTGGAGCCTGCATCAGATTCTGTGTCTCCCTCTCTCTCTGCCCCTCGCCCACTCACTCTCTGTCTCTCTCTGTCTCTCAGAAATAAATAAAAATGTTTAGAAAAAAAATTTCCTACCATATCTTAAAGTCTCCCCACCAGTAAGATTCAAAGGAAAAATTTGAGGGGCGCCTGGGTGGCTCAGTCGGTAAGCATCCGACTTCGGCTCAGGTCATGATCTTACAGTCCGTGAGTTCGAGCCCTGCATCGGGCTCTGTGCCGACAGCTTGGAGCCTGGAGCCTGGAGCCTGCTTCGGATTCTGTGTGTGTCTCTCTCTGCCCCTCCCCCGCTCGTGCTCTGTCTCTTTCTCTCCCAAAAATAAACATTAAAAATTCAAATAAATAAGTAATCAATCAATCAGTGGAAAAATTTGAGCCCCAGAAACTGCAATTTGCTTGCTTCTTTCAACTGAAGCGTAAAAATCCATGGTCTGCGGGGTTACTTAGTAGGAGTTTTCTTCCGTGGGGACAGATGGGAAGAGCAGTGCATTCTCCCACAACCCCCATTCTGGATTCCCTGCGGAGTAAGAATACTTCTTAGAATTGCCTGAAATGATATGTGTTTTGTTTCCTCTGTTAGCAACTAGGGTTTTTGTTCGGTTACCTTTTTTAACCTCACGGAAACTGATTTGAGGCTCTGGGAGTCTGGCAGGAGTTCTGAGAAGAACTTAGGCTCTTCCGCTCCTCCGTGAAAGACCAGCCACCGCCAAAATCCTCTTGCATGTGAGCTGTCTCAGCCTGCTTCCTACTTCCCTGATGCTCTGGGTGAGGATTAGAGGGGTCCTGATGGGCGCACAATCATTTTATGCCCTGAGACTGGGACTTGAGAGGAACCATGGAGAAGAAAGCGGCAGAGGGTTTCTTTTGCTTCCATACACTGAGCCACATAACAAGGAGAGAAAGTTGGTTTGGAAAGAGGAGTCAGAGAAAGTTTTCATCACACATGACACCTTCACTCTGTCCGTGCGTGAGAAAGTTGCTGACTGGCAGTTGAAATCACCAAACTGGTTTTGTTGGTCATTTATTCAAATTACTGTCATGGAGAGCGATACTTTCCTCTTGCCTTAAACTCACCCACCTACTAGCAAATTAGAAAATTTGGAGTCAAATTATTAAACAACAGATTTAAAATTAAAATTATGGGGTGCCTGGGTGGCGCAGTCGGTTAAGCGTCCGACTTCAGCCAGGTCACGATCTCGCGGTCCATGAGTTCGAGCCCCACGTCGGGCTCTGGGCTGATGGCTCGGAGCCTGGAGCCTGTTTCCGATTCTGTGTCTCCCTCTCTCTCTGCCCCTCCCCCGTTCATGCTCTGTCTCTCTCTGTCCCAAAAATAAATAAACGTTAAAATAAATAAATAAACAAATAAAAATAAAATTATTTAACATTATTAAATAAAAATGTGAGAGAAAACCATTTAGATATTCATTATCTAAATTGAGATTATTTTTGGTATTTAAGCATCACTCAAGGAGAGTCCAGTCTGAGAGAATGTTCTAGGGAATGCAAGCAACAGAACCAGAAGACATTTGTTTTTTACCAGTTGACTCAAAAGTAGTAGAACAGAGTAAGAATGAGCATTCACTCACACCTAGGACTTAAAATAGTTTTCTGTAAGTGAGTATAAGAACAAGTTATCTATTTCTCGGTCTTCTGTCACTGGTTTATATAAATTATCTAATTTTCTCCTCATTTGACAGATAGGGAAACTGAACCTTGAAAAGGGGGTAAATAACACCCGAGGTGACACACACTAGTAGATGGCAAAACTCAGGCTTACGTTTTCTGGCCTCGATTTCTTGCTCACTGTAGTATACACACTCCCTAATCACCACCTGGATTTTAAGTAATACAAACAAGCTTGATGATTAAAATCAGCTTAATTACAGCTTTTCCAAAGTCTACATCTGAGTTGTTTGACAGCTTTTCATTGAGTATGTTTTATGTGCCAGGAACTCAACAGAAATAATCTCTATCTGGCCAAATTCAGACCAGTTAGTTAGGGAGATAACATATAAACACATTATTGAGGGCCAGTGACTTAGTAATTATTTTGATCTGTTGGCTGCATTAAGTTACTTTGAATACTTCGAATACAAGAGCATTTTGGAGGTATGTTAAAAAATCTCAGAGGGCTCAGGGGAAAGAAGCCACTGGCTGTTTGAGTTTGCTGGTTTCTGGTTTTATTTTTTTAATTCCTTTGTTCTAAAAATAAGTAGTTCTAGAGGAAAAGCTAACATGAAGTGGCATTTCATTAAATCTTAATATATCATAGTTTAAAACTATTTCCACTTAATCCAACGTGAGAATATCCAGCAAACTCACTGGGTTTTGTGCTGCTTTTTTTGGTGCCTGTTTAAGATCTGTTACTTGATTTATAAGGTATATTCTGGAGGCAGTTATTTACATGGTCTTTGGAGTCAGACTCCCTGGATTAAAATCTCAAGTCGGTCATTTATCATCTGATATGCAGTCTGTTTCACTTTCCTCATCTGTAAGATGGGGATAAGAATAGTGTCTGCCACTTAGGGTTGTTTGGGAGAGGAGCGTAAACGCCCTGCCCTGCACATAGTACGTGCTCAAAAACGTTAGCTGTCATGTGGAGCATGAACATTTATTTGCAGAGACAAACTCCCCCTTATAGACTAAAAAATGGGAGCCTTAACAGTCATCTGTGAGCACTAAAAATTTAGTAGAAATAAATCATTCCATTTTGTTGATAACTTTATGCTGCTCCCTTTTAAAATGTTAGCTTCCCTGAGAACTGCTGTATTTGTAATAGCCTGTGCTGATCTCACTTACGATTGATCAATTATTTGTTGTTATTGTTTAGGAAAAAACTAATGTCTATTAGGTAATTAATTGCCCCTTTAAAGGTTTTTTTTATTAAAGTAGACCCAATTGATGTAGTGTATATCTTTAAAGATCAGGGGCGCCTGGGTGGCGCAGTCGGTTAAGCGTCCGACTTCAGCCAGGTCACGATCTCATGGTCCGTGAGTTCGAGCCCTGCGTCGGGCTCTGGGCTGATGGCTCGGAGCCTGGAGCCTGTTTCCGATTCTGTGTCTCCCTCTCTCTCTGCCTCTCCCCCGTTCATGCTCTGTCTCTCTCTGTCCCCCAAAAAATAAATAAACGTTGGAAAAAAAAAATAAAAAAATAAAGATCATTTTAGGTGCCTCTCGCTGTCAGGTATCTAGACTAAAGTGCAAATTTGGAACTTCTGTATCTGGGAAAACAAAATTCTGCCACAACTGGCATTCTAATTTTTTAAAGATCAAGAAAGTTAAGTTGTATGTGTTCGCGATTATACATTTGGAACTGTCTTTTTTCCTTTTTGGTTGTCCATACGGGTAGCCAGATTGTAATTTTGTAGGTAAGGGGTGAGCTCGTAATAAATTTGGAAGCGGTGGTTCTCAGCGAGGGGCTGTTTTGCACCTCGTGGGACGTTTGGCGGTGTTTGGAGCTAACGGTCGCTGCACTTGGAGGCTGTTACTGGCATCTAGTGGGTCAAGGCCAGAGATGGTGCTCAACAGCCCCAGTGCATGGGACAGATGCCTCACAGCAAAGAAATACCCAGCGCAAAATGTCAGTATTGTTCTTGAGAAACCCTGCCTTTCGTATTGTCTTCATCTCACAGCTGAAAAAGTACAGGAGTCACTGTGGAGGGTCTTCACAGAGAGCTTTACTAGGGTGTGCGAGGAACGTTAGCATATTGATTTATCATGGGATATGGGGGAATAGGGAAGTATAAATACGTGAATGAAGGTTTAGGCATTGATTGAAATTAATGTAAACGAATTTAAGTTAATTTATGTCTTCTGTTTTACAGATACATGAAGAATCTGGTCACCTTTACAAATGTCATCCCTGAGTGGCACCCACTTAATGCTGCCCATTTTGGTCCATGTAACAATTGCAGGAATAAGTCACAGATAAGAAAAATGGTATTGGAAAAGTGAGTTAAAATTGTCTTACTATTTTTGGCACGAAATGAAGGTGGATTTAATTTGTAGAATTGAAACTTTGTCAGAAGTTTGAGTTGTTACGAATTGCCAAAATGCCTCTCCGTCGTGGACTCTGGCCGACAGCAAACTGTCCCAGGCAAAGTACCGCTGCACCTGTCTCAGGGTGACTGTCTGACCCCACTCTAATGGGGCCTTGCCTTCTTTTACCTTGTTTTCTCCCTTTAAGGATATTAATCATCAGTTTTTGTCTCCTCTGCCAAGTGCCTGGAGTCACTAGAATTCTGGGATTTCCTTAATCTGATTTCAAGAACTAAGATGACTCAAAGGTGAACCAGAGGCTCATCTGTCTGAATTCCCATCCTCTCCCAGACTTCGGCCTGCTAATTCTTCATCCCCTTGGAAGCTTTCTGCTGCCTTTGAGCAGATGTGTTTTTAGTATATTTTGCCAGCTTTTCTGTTTGTCCGCAGTGGGACCACTGGTCAGAATTACCTTTTCTAAAATTGCTACCAGAAGCCCATATTTTAAGCTCATGGGTCAGTTCCATTCTAGGCAGTCTGTCTCGTTTGTTAATACACTTCGCACGAATGCATCCTGTAACCTTCGTGTTTAGTCATCCTCGCCTCTGACTCTCAGTAAAGAAATGTTTGGAGGTATAATGTGATATAAAGAAGCAGGGGCATTAACCTTTTCATACCTTTTCTGATGCCCTTGGATGTGCCAGGAAATCCCTCCAATCTTTTCCTAAAGAGTTGTTTTCATCTAGGTAATACATTCTTGGTTAATCTAATACTGCCAAGACCTAGAAGGAAAGAGAGCAGTGCCCCCCCGACCTCCTCTCCCATAAGCGTCTATTTTACACCTGTGAAGCGGTATTTACTTTGACGTTTCAGAACAGTGCACTTATTCCACCTTTTGTTTCTCTTTGTTTTCATTCTTTTTTCTTTTTAAAGCTTATTCCACTTTTATGCAGTCTTTTTTTTTTTTTCAACATTTATTTATTTTTGAGAGACAGAGAGACAGAGCACAAGTGGGGAGGGGCAGAGAGAGGAGGAGACAGAATCCAAAGTAGGCTCCAGGATCCGAGCTGTCAGCACAGAGCCCGATGCGGGGCTTGAACTCACGAACCGTGAGATCATGACTCGAGCTGAAGTTGGACCAAGCTCAACTGACTGAGCCACTCAGGCGCCCCATTCTCCTTCTTTTATAGTTGTTGAAGACTAGGGTTCTTACACCAATCACTGGGCTCTGTCTGTTTTTAACCTCTCCCTGTCCTTGCAACATGGTAACATTTTTTGTTATCTGTAATACTGATATCAGTACTGATTTTTGTAATCGGTACTCATTATTATTATGAATACATGTGTATTTCCTCTCCAGCCAAGCAGTATATGTGGTTGTATTTCATTTCTTTTATAACTTCTAAGTCTTCCTGGAATTATTTCCTTGTGTTTTCATTTGCTTTCTTTATGTATGCATTGTGAAATTTTTCCAAATTCTTCACTCATTGATACATTTTTTTTTTTAATTTTTTTTTTCAACGTTTATTTATTTTTGGGACAGAGAGAGACAGAGCATGAACGGGGGAGGGGCAGAGAGAGAGGGAGACACAGAATCGGAAACAGGCTCCAGGCTCTGAGCCATCAGCCCAGAGCCCGACGCGGGGCTCGAACTCACGGACCGCGAGATCATGACCTGAGCCGAAGTCGGACGCTTAACCGACTGCGCCACCCAGGCGCCCCTCATTGATACATTTTCTAAACACTTAAATGTTTCACAATTTTGGAATCCTCCCCCACGTTTTTTTCTAGAAACCTTTCTTCTGCCACCTTTCATCTTTTGCTCCAGTGTTCCGGTCTATACTGGTTCCTCTCTGAGCCTGGTGCATGGGAGCTCTGGATACACTCTTCCTGTCACTACCCTAGTTTTTAGCCCAGGGCCTTACCCCACATTCTGCAGTATCTGTTGCCCATCAGCGTTGAGTCTTCGAGGGGTTCTGTGACATGTATAAGCTCTTCTCCTGAGTGTGCCCACCCCACAGCGCTCCCGTCACCGCTTCATCCGTTCTGCTCAGTTACTGCTTCCCTGTTGCTCTTTAATTTTTGCCTGCACAATATTTGTTGTTTGCTTGTTTCCTCATGTCTTCTTCCCCTTCTTGGCCCTTTCGGTTTCTTTCCTTTCTTTCCCCCCATTCACTATCATTTGATAGCATTTGAATGGAAAAGAAGAGGAGCTACCTTTAATATAAAGTCCACAGTCTGTTTTGGTTGTCTGGGGTTTCAAACTTTGAGACTGAAGTGTTGTGGGAGTCTTTTTTGTTTACGCCCTGTCTTGAGAAGGAGGTAGAAGGGCAGCAGGGTGTGGGTATCTGCCATCCTGTACTGGACCGGTGGGTTGCTTGAGGCTGCCTGGTGTATGTGATTTCATCTAACACTTACACCTGCTTTTTCTCACGCACCAGCATTGAAGATAAACTTTTACTCCGATTTTGTTTGATCTGTTAATTGGATGCATTGCAACGTACGATTTTTAATTATACAAATAAGATGCATTACTTACATTAGAGATTCAGGCTCTGATCCAGAAACATATCCGTTGAATATAAGTGTTTCAATGTGAAATGTGTTTAGAGTTCTAACAGGCCAATTATAAGCCGAGTTTATAATTTGGACATTGACTGTATTCAAAAGTAAACTGAACTAGTGTGTAAAATTTCACTTAAATTTTAAATGACAGGGTCTTTTGAAGTCCTCTGAGTTTTTTACTTTGAAATTTATATTCTTTTTGTATTATTATTTTTTTAACGTATATTTTTCGAGAGAGAGACAGAGACAGAGCGTGAGTGGGGCAGGGGCAGAGAGAGAGGGAGACACAGAATCTGAAGCAGGCTCCAGGCTCTGAGCTGTCAGCACAGACTCTGATGCGGGGCTTGAACTCATGGACCGCGAGATCATGGCCTGAGCTGAAGTCGGATGCTTAGCTGGCTGAGCCACACAGGAGCCCCTGAAATTCATATTCAACAACAAGATTCAACAAATCAAGATTTATTGTTGTCTAATGGAATCTAGAAACAAATTTAATAGTTTTTAAGGATAACTTAAAAGTAATTAGATCCATTATGATATCATGTATAATTCAACCTTACAGTCAGCATTCTAAAAACTAATAGTATTGTGAGTTCCCTGAACACCTTGTCTCAGGTAATCCACACTCTAATATATTCCCATTGGAAAAAGAGTCCATTGATAAATCAGATGAATTAAATCTAGCAAGGCCAGATCTGCTACTTTAAGTGTATTATTTAGGAATTATATTCAGAGCATGGTGATACGGAGCACCAACTTAGAATCTGATTTAATTTTACTTTACAGATCTTGAAAAAAACCTCATTACTAGGAGTCTAAGTCACACAGTACCCTGGATTGTAATTTGAAAAGTTTATTTATTTAAACTTCAGTTTTAACAGTTATTTTTTTTTGTTGTTTTATAATCAATTTTATTATTATTTTATGGAATCTTCATGTATCAGTAAACAGTACTATGTCATCTCTCCCTGTTATAGAGCGGGTACTCAATATTTTTTTAAAGTTTATTTTCTTTTATTTTTTTAATTTGCATCCAAGTTAGTTAGCATATGGTGCAACAATGATTTCAGGAGTAGATTCCTTAATGCCCCTTGCTCATTTAGCTCATCCTCCCCACACCGGCTCCCATAACCCTCTGTTTGTGTGCCATATTTAAGAGTCTCGTATGTTTTGTCCCCCTCCTTGTTTTTATATTATTTTTGCTTCCCTTCCATTGTGTTTATCTGTTCTGTGTCTTAAAGTCCTCATATGAGTGAAGTCATATATTTGTCTTTCTCTGACTAATTTCACTTAGCATAATACCCTCCAGTTCCATCCACGTAGTTGCAAATGGCAAGTTTGATTCTTTTTGATTGCCGAGTAATACTCCATTGTGTGTGTGTGTGTGTGTGTGTGTGTGTGTGTGTATACACCACATCTTCTTTATCCATTCATCCATCGATGGACATTTGGGCTCTTTCCATACTTTGGCCATTGTTGATAATGCTGCTATAAACACTGGGGTGCATGCGCCCCTTCGAAACAGCACACCTGTATCCCTTGGATAGATACCTAGTAGTGTGATTGCTGGGTCGTAGGGCAGTTCTAGTTTTTGGTTTTTGAGGAACGTCCATACTGTTGTCTAGAGTGGCTGCGCCAGTTTGCATTCCCACCAGCAGTGCAAAAGAGAGCCTCTTTCTCCCCATCCTCACCAATATCTGTTGTTACCTGAGTTGTTAATGTTAGCCACTTACAGGTGTGAGGTGGTATCTTATTGTGGTTTTGATTTGTATTTCCCTGATGATGAGTGATGAACATTTTTTCATGTGTCGGTTATCCATCTGGATGTCTTTGAAGAAGTGTCTATTCATGTCTTTTGCCCATTTCTTCACTGGATTATTTGTTCCTTGGGTGTTGAGTTTGATAAATTCTTTATAGATTTGGATACTAACCCTTTATCTGATATGTTGTTTGCAAATACCTCCTCCCATTCCGTTAGTTGCCTTTTAGTTTTGCCGATTGTTTCCTTTGTTACGCAGAAGGTTTTTATTTTGATGAGGTCCCAATCGTTCAGT
The DNA here is from genome assembly GCF_022079265.1 of Lynx rufus. Classification (NCBI taxonomy): domain Eukaryota; kingdom Metazoa; phylum Chordata; class Mammalia; order Carnivora; family Felidae; genus Lynx; species Lynx rufus. Next base: position 9,840,577 of record NW_025814823.1, read on the forward strand.
TTTGCTTTTGTTTCCCTTGTCTCTGGAGACTTGTTGAGTAAAAAGTTGCCCTGGCCAGGATCAAAGAGGTTTTTGCCTGCTTTCTCCTCAAGGATTTTGATGGCTTCCTGTCTTACATTTAGGTCTTTTATCCATTTTGAGTTTATTTTTGTGTATGGTGTAAGAAAGTGGTCCAGGTTCCTTTTTCTGCTTGTCGCTGTCCAGTTTTCCCAGCACCACTTGCTGAAGAGACTGTCTTTATTCCATTGGATATTCTTTCCTGCTTTGTCAAAGATTAGTTGGCCATAGGTTTGTGGGTCCATTTCTGGGTTCTCTATTCTGTTCCCTAGATCTGAGTGTCTGTTTTTGTGCCATGATTTTTTTTTTTTTAATAACTTTTTGTAAAGGGTAGGGGAGTGATAGGAAGAGAATTAGATGTTTCTGTTCTGTGCTTATAGAGCTTATTAAAGTATCATTAAATTACAATGACTTTGAGACTTTCTTCCAAGCAGATAAATTGAACCATTCCCTACAAAAGTTTGGTTGGAGTACTGACATATAAAATAGTTAAGGGGCGCCTGGGTGGCTCAGTCGGTTAAATGTCCGACTTCGGCTCAGGTCATGATCTCACGGTTTGTGAGTTCGAGCCCTGCATCGGGCTCTGTGCTGACAGCTCAGAGCCTGGAGCCTGCTTCGGATTCTGTGTCTCCCTCTCTCTGCCCCTCCTCCACTCACACTCTATCTCAAAAATAAATTAAAAAAACATTTTAAAAAAGTTAAAATTACGGGTTTTTGTTTTAAGTTTAAGAGAGAGAGGGAGAGTGCATGTGTGCATGAGTGAGGGGTCGTGCAGAGAGAGAGACGGAGAGAGAGAATCCGAAGCAGGCTCTGTGCTGGTGAGCATGGAGCTCAACATGGGGCTCGATCTCATGAACCGTGAGATCATGATCTGAGCCAAAATCCAGAGTTGGACTCTTAACTGACTGTGCCACCCAGGCACCCCCAACTCTGACTTTAATTATACCTGATTTTACTCACAGTTTTTTTTTAATTTTTTTTTTTAATGTTTATTTTAGAGACAGCATGAATGGGGGAGGGGCAGAGAGGGAGACACAGAATCTGAAGCAGGCTCCAGGCTTTGAGCTGTCAGCACAGAGCCCTACATGGGGTTAGAACCCACGAACCGTGAGATCATGACCTGAGCCGAAGTCAGCACTTAACCAACTGAGCCACCCAGGCGCCCCTCAATTTTTGTCATAGAATCTGAAATATGAACTAGTTCAGTGATGTAATTAGATCTAGAATGCAATGAGGTTTAAAAATTATATTTGCAGATTTTTTTTGCCTAAAGCCTGTTATTACCGTTGAGGAGTATATATGCACGTTGTTAAATGTGCATTTTCTAAAATACAGATTATTACATTACATTAGTTGGGATAAAAATAAAAAACTTGTACTCTATCCAGGCCATTACATACAACTGGCTGCTCCTTGTGGGACGGGGACTCTGTGTTGCCCTGCCGTCTGAGTAGCGGGGCAATTGGCACGGTTCTCTTGTGCTTCTTTCTCTTTTCTGTTTCTCTTCCTGAGGGTAGATCCTTCTAGTAGGAGGAGTTCAGCCTCAAGTTAAGGAGGTGAATGCAAGCAGATCTTAGCGTGAAGTCTCTTGTGACTCTCATTCCAATTCTGTTAACCTGTCCCATCCAGGTTTTTTATGGTTAAGTCTCAGCTTAACTCAGTCTCAGCTCTGAGCATCGTCCTCGACATGCTAGGCATTGCGAGTAGCAAGAAGCCTGGGAACAAAATCTATTGCCAGCTTAAGAGTAAAGTTGTACCCTCAGCGGTGAGGCTGGAAATGAGACAGGCTGGAAGTACGGGTAGGAGAAATCTGTGACTGTTAAAGGACGCTAGAGTCTAGGGACCCAGAGAGGAAAATAAACTCGAAGAGGAGGGGGCATATGCTTTATTTTATTGAATCCAAGATGCCATCATTATAAATTGTACTGTTTTTTTAAATATGCCATTAAGAAAAAAATGCTGACCATTGAACACTTTCTATGTGTAATTCACACTACTAAGGGGGCAAGTTTGCGTAATCTAGGGATCCAGGAGAGAATGTTTTAGTAACTAGCCACAGAAGGTATCCTGGGTGGCTCATCAGTTGGTTGAGCGTCCGTCTGACTTTGGCTCAGGTCATGATCTCACAGTCAGTGAGTTTGAGTCCAGCATTGGGCTCTGTGCCGACACAGCTCAGAGCCTGGAGCCTGTTTCAGATTCTGTGTCTCCTTCTCTCTATGCCCCTCCCCTGTTCACGCTCTGTCTCTGTCTCAAGAATAAACAAACATTAAAAAAAAAATTTTTTTTAAAAAGATATCTTGAAAAGATATTAGTACTTAAGGAGTCAAGTAGGTGCCTGAAGCCTGCATATCAAGCTGTGAGAACATATCTGTACTTTCACTGTGGATCACTGATTCAGAGGCACATTTTCACATATTTAAAATGGGAGTATGTCTATAAATTGATGGCGTGGTAGAGTTCAGTTAGCAGTTCTCTTTCCTAGTGGTATATTTTATAATCAGTATTATCTTTCTTTTTCATTTTTTATTTTATTAATAATAAATATAGTATATTTAAATAATAAATATATTATAATAAATTTTATTTATTTGTTATTAAGAGACAGAGCGTGAACAGGGGAGGGGCAGAGAGAGACACACACACACAGAATCGGAAGCAGGCTCCAGGCTCTGAGATGTCAGCACAGAGCCCAACGCGGGGCTCGAACTCACAAATGCAAGATCATGACCTGAGCCGAAGTCAGACGCTCAATTGACTGAGCCACCCAGGCGCCTCTATAATCAGTATTATCTTAAAGTGATGCTACAGATATGATAAAAGAACAAAGGGGGTTAGCATTATAGACAGTTCTGCAGGACTTGTTATTTATAGGTACTTAAATTTTGAAGACTTGATTCTTTCCTCTAACAGAATGATCGATGAGATAATTTACTAATTATTCCTTGTCTGAATAATCTGCATTTTGGACACTGATTCAAGTTCATTTCAGCTGAATAAGTTTTGATAAGTAAGTTTGACAGCTGTTTAAATATTGGGAAAAGGGGTATTTGACATTTTTCTTAAATCATGAGAGCTTTGTTAAATTTAGTTAATTTGAGGCCCATCTTTGGATTCTGTTTTCTGGTTTGGCATGTGACTATAACGATAAAGTGTATTTTTGAAATTATGGATGTCTTGAAGTGTATGGTAAATCAACCACTATGTTCTATTTTCTTGTCTACTTAGGTACAAATTAAGCTTCCTAAGGAGTAGTTTTACTTTGATGGACCACTCTGCTTCTTGAGATAAAAGTGAAATAGGACAAGTTATTAGCATATTGGCAATTTTTTAAATGTTGATTTCAGTGTCTTAGGTTTGTTACTTTGTTTTCCCATATTACCTATGCCATCTAACAAAAGTAATTCATTTGGGCCACTGGATGCCCAAGAAAATTCTAAAAGGTCTGGATTTTTCCCTGTGATTTTGCAGAATAGTTATGTTACTATGAGATCTTCTTTAAGCCAAAGCAGCAGTGTGGCTTACAGAGCAATTTTTGTTTAATGGTCTGTGTTAGAGCCTTATTGCATGATGGCTTCCAACTGTCGGTGATACCATTCTGAGAAGGGTTTACTGTTACATACTTCGTAGAGTGAGTTCTCCGTTGCTAATTAAGGCACACATCTGGAGGTTCTCAAGAAAAATTAGTGCAGTTAGCCTTGAAAGCGTTATGTATGACTTCCTTGCTTCAGACTGTCTTTTGTATAACCAGGCACGGGCATGAAATTTGTTTGACTTTGCTTGCCTTCCTCTCCCACAGAGTATCTCCCATATTCATGTTGCACTTTGTGGAAGGCTTGCCACGAAATGACTTGCAGCGCTATTCATTCCATTTTGAAGGCTGTCTTTATCAAATAACTTCTGTAATTCAGTACCAAGCAAATAATCATTTTATAACATGGATTTTAGATGCTGATGGTAAGTGTTTAAACCTTTTTCTTTTATGATAATAGGCGTAGAGGCTAAATTCTCGATTTTTTTTTTTTTAAAAAGACAGACTTTGTCTTGACTCCTTTCCCTCTCACTTCTTGCCCTTGCCTTTAATTCTTCTGCCCCCGCCTCTCTGTCACTCTGGTTTAGAATCACTCCTGTCTTCTGCTGCTTTTGTATGGGGGTACATGTGCTTATGCGTATTTCTTTTCTAGGTGAAGAACGGGATCATATACTATTGTTAGTTTACAATTTGCTTTTTTCCACTATGTTTGCTTTTATTCCATGAGTAATAGGTGGTCAGTACAGATAAGTGAATGGTGCCAGTTCTGATTTCCTAGATATGTAACATGTACTTCTTTTAAAAAGAGAGTGCATCGTACTGAAAGGTTTTTAACTGAGAATAAAAAAATTTTGCTTAGTTTACAATTGTTAGTCATAAAGAAAACATCTATTTCTAAGACTATTGGACATTACAGATCATGTAGCCTTCTCTACCCATGAAATAGAGTATCTGAACTCTATAATTTGCTATAGCTATGGTCAAGGTAAAGCCTTTATGTATGTATGTATGTATGTATGTATGTATGTATTTACTTATTTATTTATTTTAACGTTTATTTATTTTAGAGAGAGAGAGAGAGTCAGAGAGTGAGCAGGAGAGGGGTAGAGAGAGAGGGAGACCGAGAATCTGAAGCAGGCTTCAGGCTCCACAGGGCTCGAACTCATGAGCTGAGCCGCAAGATCATGACCGGAGCTGAAGTCAGACGCTTAACCTACTGAGCCACCCAGGTGCCCCGTAAAGCCTTTATTTAAATAGTTAAACTTTTCAAAAGAAGATTAAATAGTACAGCCCATGAACTTTGCTAGGTTTTTCCTAACATTTATCTAATATGGTTTAATATTGAGTGTGTTTCTCTCACAGTGTTCACTTTGTCTTAAACAAGATAACGCAGCCACTTAAAGTGTTGTATCAGGCTGTTGGTAAGGGGTCTTTTTGATATTTTCTGTTTTTCCATTTTCTATTATTTGGACACTTCTCATAGCTGATATTTTCCTCTTTGGGTGGTTTGGGTGGGTGGCACAATAATGTGTTATAAAAGCACTTTGCAAGCCAAAACTCACATTATAAATAAGATCACCTTAAAATTTTACTCTGCTTCAGCATTTGGAGGGAAGTGGTTCTCAATAACATAAACAAACTGGAAAAAAAATTAATTTTTTACTGCATTCCAGGGAATCTGAAATCCTCTTCAGTAGGTTACATGGTTATATGGTTTCCAACATATAAAAATCAAATGGTTACCTTATAAAAAAGGTCATGGCTCCTCCCTCGAGCATTGAATCAGTCCCTGGGGATTAGGTCCAAATGTTAACCAACTGACATAAACAGACAACAGAGTCTCAGAAGTTTTAATGGGTATGGAAATAGTAGGTTCAGGTGGTTTATAAGGATATATCCACATAAACTTAGTGAATGGTTTTGTTGGGTTTTTTTTGTGTGTGTCTACAGGGTCTTAACCTCTTCCCTTGTCCTACCTACATGATTTCATTTTTGCTTGACAAATGAGAGAATAGAAGCTCAGAAATAAAACAACTAAACACATGAAAGCTCTAAAGTTTTCGTTTTTTTAATCAGAAAAAAAAATTAAGAATTCAAACAAATGTTGGTACTTGAGGTAACAGACTTCATGAAAATTCACAGATATGGAAAAAATCCCCCTTGTTTTTTTTTTTTTAATGTTTATTTATTTTTGAGAGAGAGAGAGAGAGAGAGAGAGGGACAGAGCACGAGCAGGGGAGTGGCAGAAAGAGGAAGACACAGAATCCGAAACAGGCTCCAGGCTCTGGGGCTGTCAGCACAGAGCCCAATGCAGGGCTCGAACCCACACACCACGAGATCATGACCTGAGCCAAAGTCAGAAGCTTAACTGACTGAGCCACCCAGGCGCCTCAGAAAAAATCCATTTTCTGATGTTGTTGGATAAATTGGGCGATATATACTGTGTTCCAAGTCACAAAAGTTAAATATTTAGACTTCTGTCTTGATTTTTGTGGGCAATTTAGGGAAGAGTAAACACTATCTCAGTTTTTAAAATTTCTGGATGTTAGTCTGTAACTTTAATTGTCCAAATAAAGACTTAAACCTTTGGCAGAAGGAAATGGTGACAACGATAAGGCCATGTTCTCAAGTGTTCTCCTTTTTTTTATTTTTTATTTTTTAAATTTTTTTTTTTTTTTTCAACGTTTATTTATTTTTGGGACAGAGAGAGACAGAGCATGAACGGGGGAGGGGCAGAGAGAGAGGGAGACACAGAATCGGAAACAGGCTCCAGGCTCCGAGCCATCAGCCCAGAGCCCGACGCGGGGCTCGAACTCACGGACCGTGAGATCGCGACCTGGCTGAAGTCGGACGCCCAACCGACTGCGCCACCCAGGCGCCCCAACATTGGTACTTTAATTTTTTTTTTTTCAACGTTTATTTATTTTTGGGACAGAGAGAGACAGCATGAACGGGCAAGGGGCAGAGAGAGAGGAAGACACAGAATCGGAAACAGGCTCCAGGCTCTGAGCCATCAGCCCAGAGTGACGCGGGGCTCGAACTCACGGACCGCGAGATCGTGACCTGGCTGAAGTCGGACGCTTAATCGACTGCGCCACCTAGGCGCCCCTCAAGTGTTCTCCTTTGATGGATATTCAGGGATACAGCAGTTAAAATGGCCAGAAGAAAATTAACCTAGCTGGTGCGTTTTGAATGTCTAACCTCATTTATTTAACTTCCTTCTCCCCCAGGAACTTGGCTGGAATGTGATGACCTAAAAGGCCTATGTTCTGAAAGGCGTGAGAAATTTGAAGTTCTTGCTTCAGAGATCCATATTGTTATCTGGGAAAGAAGAACATCTGAGATGCCAGATAAAACATCTGCCTGCCTTCCACTTAAAAAGACTAGTGATGAGCATGCTTTTGGTGATGAGGAACAAGCCTCTCCAGCATGGTGTTCTGTGGGTGATGCTGCCTCCACCGAGCCGTCCTCAGGAACTCTCCCCACCAGTGTGTCATTTGCTCCTAATACTCTTTCGCAGGGTCAGGCTGTAGCTCACGGACATCATTTACTTTCCGGTCCAGAAGGTTTGGGGGACGACAATATTTTATCTTTGACACTTGAAGAAATACAGGTTAACTCTGAAAGTTTCCCGTTTGAAAATAAACCTGTGGCAGAGAATGCAGGAGTTGGCAAAACAAAGGCTTTGCAATCACAGGAGTCACTACTGGCTTCTTTAGTATCTGCTCCATGTGTTGGAAACCTGACTCAAGACCAATTCATGGATTTAAAGCTTCCGTCTCAAACTGTAAATGCAAGCGTGCGATTTGCACCGCCGAATGCCGAAGACACGGGGATTGCTGCACCCGTGAATAATATCCCCGCTACTGATCCTGTACACGGTGGGCAGCAGGAAGTTGAGGGCACAGTGGCCCACGAGAAGGACACTCCATTGACACGGTTTCCTTCACCAAAGACTGAGAAACGAAAACCCGAACAACAGGTTACATCTCAGGTATCTAATTTGAAGAAAAACGAAACGGCAGCATTTTCTAAACCTGTAACAGCAAAGCCACTGCAGAATCCATCTCTGAAAGACGCTCCGAAGAAACCATTTGTAGGAAGTTGGGTTAAAGGCTTATTAAGCAAAGGTGCTTCTTTTATGCCACCTTGTGTTTCGGCTCGTAATAGGAACACCGTAACTGATTTGCAGCCTTCGGTTAAGGGGGCAAGTAATTTTGGTGGCTTTAAAACTAAAGGTGTGAACCAAAAGGCTACCCGGGCATCCAGGAAAGCTAATAGGTGTGCAAGGAAGCCTCCTACGGTTAGCACCCCGCCACCAAGTCATCCACTGCCTGGTGGCACGACTTCTCGTGTTCATGCTAATGTTACTGCTGATTCAGATGTTCTGAAGAAATGTGAAAACGCCCCCTACGGAGCTCACCGCAGTCACAGTTCCTGTGTCAAAGAACATGGTGTTTCTTCTGCAAACCATGGAGACTCAGTTGAGGGTCAGATTCATAAACTTCGTCTCAAACTTCTTAAAAAACTTAAGGCAAAGAAGAAGAAATTAGCTGCTCTTATGTCTTCCCCCCAAAACGGAGCGCTTCCAAGTGAAAATTTAGAACACGTGTCCCATTGTGGGTCTCCAAACGATTGTGACTCGATAGAAGACTTGTTAAAAGAACTACAGTATCAGATCGATACCGCTGAGAATAAATCTGGATGCACCGCGGTTCCATACAGTGGTCAAAGTCATGAAGAAATTTTGGCAGAACTGTTGTCTCCTACAGCTGTTGTCTCAACAGAGCACTCGGCAAATGGGGAGGCTGATTTCAGGTATTTAGAAATGGGAGATGACCACGTCACAGCACCAGTGCCTACTGAGTTAGACGACATTCCCCAAAATACACACCTGAGACAGGACCATAATTACTGCAGCCCCACCAAGAAGAATCCGTGTGAAGTTCAGCCAGACTCACTGACAAATAATGCCTGCGTTAGGACATTGAACTTGGAAAGTTCCATGAAGACTGATATTTTTGATGAGTTTTTTTCCACTTCGACATTAAATTCTTTAGCAAATGACACATTAGACTTACCTCATTTTGATGAATATCTGTTTGAGAGTTGTTGATTGCATGCTGTCTTCTTTTAGTTGAATATTTATTATGGCTCTTGGAAAACTTCATATGTTATTAAGTAGTATTTATACACTGGCCTTGTCATGAACAAAATGTAAGCTACGTGAGGTTTTACCTTTGGTTCTACCCACAAAGCATGTAATCTGTTTTACAAATTAAAATGATCAGGAATTGGTTTTCCTTGTTTGCTTCATTTTGTATTGTAGGAGAGTGAGTTTTTCAAATGTTAAAAATGATACAGAGGAGTGTCTAGTTTCTGGCAGTTTTTACATTTGGGTACATTAAATTTCTACATTTTAATTTTCGGTTACAGTGGTTCAGGAGAAACACTAGTTTGTACAAACTTAAGTCATTGTACATGGGATATGAATGTGTGACTGGTAATCGTTCTATGGTCATAGATCCTACGCCTGTTTCTTGTACCAGTCAAGTGCTGTGGAATGTAAACCTCCCCCAAAGAACTTTCCTTCTCTACTTAGTAAGGATGGCAGGAACCTTGTTACTAGAACTTTAAGTAACGTTACATGATCAATAAATGATCTCTAACAGGAAAATAATCTATTTTTGTGTTATATGCAAAGAGGCCACATGATCATAAATCTCATATTTTTCCCACACATTTATTTCCGCAAGCAAATTTGGACGCCATCCAACAGTTGTTCTAGGGAGAAAGTAATAACCAAGTGCTTATAAAGCTTGCTGTATGTTAACGTTCTGTTTTGTATGAAACACTAATTCATTGAAATCCCAACATTTCTGGGGCACCTGAGTGGCTCAGTCGGGTGAACGTCAGATCTTGATCTTGGCTCAGGATGTGATCTCACAGTTTGTGAGTTCAGGCCCCACGATGGGCTCTATGCTGGTGGCATGGAGCCTGCTTGGGATTCTGTCACCTCTCTGCCCCCTCCCCTCGTTTGTGCACACCGTCTCTCAAAATAAATAAACTTTGAAATCAAAACAAAAATCAACATTTCTGTGAGCAGGCTCCTTTTATCACATTTGACCTAAAAAAACAGCACAGAGCTTAGTGAGTCGTTCGGCCGGGTTTGAGTAGCGTGGTTCCTGCAGCTGTTAGAAGCATGTGTTCCCCCTCAGGACCCACTTAAAATTTGGTTGCTTAAACAACACCACTGCAATAGTGATGTGAGTTACTAGGGGTAGTTCCTAAGGTTTTAAGGGTGGCAGTCTTGGGATGGAGTACTCTGGTACTCGGCACTTCGTGATTGATTTGTCCAATTTGCTTTCCGTCCCCTCCCCCGGCCCCATTTTCTTCTTTTATCACAAAAGTAGCGCATGTTTATTGTCAGGAGAAGCTTGGAACATCCAGAAAAATAGGAAGATTTTGAACCTTCGGTCTTTACACTTAGTGGTAATAACTACCACGAACATTTTCACATTTGTATACAAATAGACTTTAAGAAATTCTACTCGACCTGTTTGTACAATCTGTTTTAACGTTTCATGAGCATTTTCTCCGTCTTAACAGCTTTGGCAACTTTGGGATAGCTCCATAATGTTAGGTTGTACGGATTATCATTGTTTTACCAATCTTGAGATTTCAAGGTGATTTGTACTGTTTTGTTATTATTCGTTGTGCCACAACAATTCTTGTTAAGTTTTTGCACAGATTTTTTCTTTCTTATTTTTGTCTTATTTTCTGGGAGTGGAATTGCTGGGTCAGAGGATATGCATTTTTAAAGTCTTTTAATGATGGCATGATTGGCTTTCCTGAATCCTCACCAACACCAAGTAGTAGCATTGAGGGAGCAAAAAAACCTTGGCTGTTTTTTTGTTGTTGTTTTAACATTATCATGATTACTAGTGCGGTTGAGTATAACTTTATATGACGTTATATATTTATATAACAATTGGCCAGTTGACTTTCTCCAAGAACTTGCTTAATCATTTGAATATTTCTAGATTTCTGGTAAGTACCAAACAGTGTTGTAAACCTCAGAGATAAAGCAGTAAAAAAAGAAATTCTTGCCCTTTAGAAGGAGCTTGCCTTCTAAACAAGGAAATAAATATATCATGTTAAGTGGTAACAGATACAGTTGATGGTCACTTGTGGTGGTTCTCTTCTATAAAGTTTCCACAAGCGTTCCATGAATATGAAATACTGAACCACTGCTCCTAGGGGAATTGCAGGGTTAGGTTCCTGTGAGCCTCTGGTTGCAACATTATCGTCAACTGATCAACAAATAACCTTGTTTTTTCTGTGCTTCTGTTTAAAAACACCTCAGGTAACATATATCGTTGGTTCATTCCCATTGAGTACAAGGCCAACAGCACTTTAAGTCACGCCTGAAGGAAGCTTATCTAACACATAAGGCACATCACACCTTTCTTGTGCTTAGGAACATCAGACAGCAGTTTAACACTACACTTGAGGTACATTTTAAACAGTGAAATCACCAAAAACACACAAAAGATGTGGCACTAGATATATTGTAAAAAGGACACTTACAGCATGAGAGCTGAATCAAGGCAGTGTTGACCTGTTAGACCTCACCTGGGGTCATATGTGTTGGGCGGCTCTGTGGGTGTCCATAGTAACCACATTGTAAGTGTTGATTTTTAAGGTTATAAATCTAAGCATGTAGGCAAAATCACAAACAATCTGCATAATGAGGATTTAGTCAAATAGCACTGAATGCTGTGGAGGAAAACAGCAGGTGAGCGCATGGGAGGACTCAGACTGAGTGGATTTGGAAAGTTTTCTTGGAGATGGGTGTCATTTGGCAGGGACTTCAGTGAAGTTAGGGAGTTGGGCCATGTGACTGTGTAGAGGAAGGGCATTCCAGGAAGAACAAAAGTCCAGAGGAGTGAGGGTGCTTGGCATGATTGAGGACTAGGAAGAGTCCATTGCGGTTGAGCAGAGACAAAGGGAAAGAGAATTAAAACACAAGATGAAGGAGGTTGGCAGAAGCCAGTTTTTGAATGGTTTTGTGGGCCATAGCGAAGACCTTGTTAACACTTGAGAATAATGGAGGCCACTAGAAGGTTTCAGGCAAGGGCAGGATATCTAGTCTTAGATTCAAAAGGATCCCTTACGCGTGGAGAATGACTATAGCCGGTCAGAGTAGAAGCCATAGTCTGTTACAGCCTCCCCAGAGTTTAGGGTGAGCCCTGTGGAGGTGTTGAAAAGTAGCTGGATTACTGTTGCATTTCAAAAGAAGAGCCAACGGGATGTGTTGATGGGTTGGATGTGGGGCAGAAAGAGGAGTCTCAGGTTTTGTTGCCTGAGCAGATGGGTCATACTATTTACTGAGATGGGACAGGCTTGGGAAGGAAAAAATTTAAAGCAAAGCACTCACTCATTCAGTTTTGAATATATGTGAGGTTCCCATTAGGCTGCCAAGTGGAGATAATCTAATAGGAAGAGGCGGACACTAGAGATTCCTACTTAGGAATTATGAATACGTGATCGTATTTAACGTCCAGTAAAGGATGGAGTCATTTAGGGAGTTGAAATAACTCTGGGGAACAGGAAGAGCCATGGAAGGGACGTGAGTGTGGTGTCCTGAAAAGGGAAGAAAGCTTTTTTTTTTTTTTTTTGAGGCGGAGCGATGCTGATATGTCAGATGCTGCTGAGAAGTAGTGTAAGGTGAGGACCAAGAATGACCATTGGCTTTTGTAATTGGAAAGTCTTTGGTAACTTGGTGAGGACAGTTCAGTGGAGTTGGGACAAGTGTGAGTGGGCTCAAGAGAGAAGGGATTGAGAGAAAGTGCAGATAGAGACCTACCCTTTTGAAACATTCACCTGGTGCCCGGTGAGGGAGTGAGGGGTCAAGATTTTTGTTAATGTCTTTAAGACGGGAGATGTCATAGTATGTGTATGTGTGGACCTGAATGGATGTTGTAGATGAGAGGAGTGATAGCTGCCACAGTAAATTTCTCCAGGGCTGGGGACCCAGTGTATAAGAGGAGGTGTGACCTTAACGAGCTAGAAGGAGTTTATCCATTTTATTTTTTTTTAATGTTTATTTTTGAGAGAGAGAGGATCTGAAGCGAGCTCCCCACTGACAGCAGAGATCCCGATGTGGGGCTTGAACCCGCGAACTGTGAGATCATGACCTGAACTCAAGTTGAACGCTTACCTGAGCCACCCCAGAGCCCCCAGGTTTATCCACGTTAATACTAGAGAAGACAAATATATGGGTACAGATATTAGGAGATGTGATGATTGGGCAGTGAGGAAGGTCACATTTTTATTTTCTCAGGGATACAGTAATATTACCAGCTGAGTATGAGTGTTGGGGGAGTTGAACATTGAGTGAGAGAAGTTAGAATTTTTAGTCTGAGAGCTAATTGAACAGGGGCATGGCAATAGGCTCACTAGGCCGTACAGAGAACCCACCAGACGTTTATGGCCGTAAGTTTTAACCAAAATGAGCCAAGATGGTTGTTTTTCTCTAATCACATTTGCTGCTCAGGACAGAAAGAGTAGATGGGAAGTTGGATCCAGCCAAGGTTAGAGGTATTGCCAGGTAAATGGGACAGAGGAGAAAAGGAATTAAGGCTTTATGCAAGGAAAATGATTTTAAGGATGTGATAAGGAGGGCTAGAGGGACATAGGACAGGTGGTGATCATTTAAAAAGTGGTGGCAGATCTCAGTGGATTGGAGGTGGGTGTGAAGAATGCCAGCGCGGGACTAGTTGGAGTGAGTAAGAAAGCAGCGTGCTTGAAACTGAGCTTTTGGGAACAGTGCAGTTATTGGCGATGACAAGGTCTGAAGTGTGACAAGGGAAGTGCATGGCCAAGGGTCCATGAAAAGTGAGGAGATGAAGGAATCAAGAGGCCAGGATGGTGTTTGGATAGACTTTGTGGAAGGCAGAGTCATTTAAATGGCGGCAGGAGTCCTGGTGGAAAGAAATATACAGTAAGCCAGGAGCTAAAATCCTCAAGGAAAGGCAGAATACCACGAAAATGGCTGATGGCCGCAAAGGAACAGCGTGGGTGGTTCAGTCTAATGGTCTGTGCTTCAAAGGCACGGGAGGGTTATAATGAAGAGGGGAACAGTGGTTGAAAAAGCAACTAGGAGAAATTTGATAGAAATTTTACATTATTTTACAGTCTTTTCCTTTCGGTATTATGTTTTAGCCAGGTCATTTCCACACCCCAAATATACAAATATTTACATACATCTTCTGGTAAAGCTAGGTTTCTTTTCTTTCTTTTTTCTTTCTTTTTTTTTCAGTCATGAATCTTTAATTCTTTTGGAATGTATTTTGATGTGCTGCACTGAGGTTTTTCTCCCCTGATAGTAAATTTGTTTGAACACCATTTGCTGAATCAACTTACTGTTCTTTAACCATTCAGGATACACCATTCACCTATCTTTCATATTAAATGTAACAAATGTTCAATTCCTGTAGTAAGTTGAGGGGGAAATTTTGGTGCTCAGTCGTAGAATGCCAATTAAATAGTGTAAATCTCAATTTTCCAGGAGAAAATACGCTGGGAGGAAAGTCTATTAAATTTTAACTGTTTTTTCTTCCAGTTAACATTATTATAATAATGTACTCTGCAAGTCAGAAACACTGGACGAAAAGTGGAAGATTTATTAGAGTTTTGTTCTGTTTTTGTTCGCTTCCGGTTGTATTGAGATATAACTGACCTACATCTCTGCATAAGCTTAAGGTATACAGCATAATGCTTTGGCTTATAATCACAAAAATGATTACTGCAATCAAATTTAGGTAACTTTAGAGTTTTGCTAGGTACCACAAATACAAACAACACAAAATGGACTGCAGAGCCTGGGGGCCAAAAAACATTGATCAATATGTGTTATGGCAGAGGATGACGAGGAAGGGTGGGATCCATCTGGGAGGTTAGAGAAAGCATCCCAAAGAAGTCACATTTAAACTAATGACTTCATTCCGAGCAGTTTCCAGAGGCAACCCCTCCTGTGGGTGCCTGTAAAGAGTCCCCCATAGTTGGTTGGCTCTGAACAGGCCTGCTCAGCGAGCTTATCTGTGACTGTCTTTCTGACTCTCTTTCACTTTTGAGCACCAGGACCTCCACACCCCTTCTCCCCAACCAGTGTTCCCTCAGGAAGCCACAGAAGAGGCAAAGGAGGCAGAACGGCATACCAGGTTGTTTCTAATCCGAGCAGATCCACGAAAAGGGGCTTATCAACTTCTGCAACATAGCAAACGGGCTAAAGTGACAACAAATCTAGTACCGGAGAAGTGTAAAATACAGTCGTCAGGAGTTAAAATGTAACCACAGAAGCAAGAGGTCATCGAGAGAAAAGGAACTTGTGAAAGACTTCACATCTCAAGATGGAAATTCATTTTGTTTGGTTATTGCAGGTACTTAATAGCTTGGTAAAGCACCCTTCTTGCCAGCCTTCTCTTTTTAGTATACCTTCCCACCAGGCTTGGAGGTGGAGATCGTGGAATATGCTGAGGTTCAAGTGTCTACAACACCAGATATTTACTGCTCCCCCAGCCCTAAGGCAGTGTAAACCAGGCCAATTCAGCAGGATGGCAAAATGTTTGCAGCAGTAAACTGATGTCCCCGCTGGCCACGAAAGTTGTGGTTCCAGTAAAGAACCTCCTTGCTTGATGATTAATGGAGAAATTCTGTATTTCAAACTTCAGTTCTATGTTGAGTCACATCCAATGTAGATTTTCGCCTATGTAGTTTACACTCTAGTGAATTTCAATTATCAGACTAGCCTAAACTCGAGTATTAAAGTGAATATGTTGTTCAATTAGGTATAAATAAACACCCCTGTGCTCACACACACATATGATAATCTATAATAATCGACTTCCCAGCTTAGTACTAAGATAGTCGGTCTCCTTAAAGTGTGTGTTTGATTTACTTTGTCACTTTATCTTAGGGAATAACTAGTTTGAGTCCTCTTTGGCAGACGGTAATTTCTGTTCTGTTTTTACTAAAAAGAAAAAAAAAGCAATGAAAAATGGCTCAATTCCTCCAAGGGGGTAATAAAGTATGACAGTTTGCTGGATGTCATTAAAGTAACTTGCAAGGAAAGAAATACAAATTGGTATCTGCTGTGCTGTAAATCCCTATAGAAGCAACCCTTAAAGGATCAATATAGTAAAGCCCTTCACATCAAGTCATTGCAGATTATAAAAATAAGGTATTAAGTGTTAAAACCCCAAAGCAGCCTTTTTTGGGGGTCTGAAGTCATTTATTACTAATTTTGCGTATCTACTTAATTGCTCAGCAAAAAAAAAAAGAAAGAAAAAAATTGGTTTCTTGGTGGCTTGTCAATAGTATTAGACTATTCTAGTTCTTTGTATTACCTTAAAAGCTTCAGTTTAGTAATTTTTCCATCCCTAAACACTTTGGATTTGACATACTTTATAACCTTTATCACTAATCAGAATACAAATACAATAAATACAGGGGCGCCTGGGTGGCTCAGTCAGTTAAGTGTCAGACTTTGGCTCGGGTCATGATCTCACGGTTCACGGATTCGAGCCCCGAATCAAGCTCCGTGCTGGCTCCCTCTCTCTCTCTGTCTCTCCCTCTCTCTGTGCCCTTCCCCAGCTCACTCTTGTGCACACGCTCTCTCTTTCTCTCTCAAAATAAATAAAAACTTTTTAAAAAATGAAGACTGATTCTGGGACTAGGTTGTTTTTTTTTTCTTTTTGGGGCTAGGTTTTAGATGAACTCCATGGTGGAGAACCAGCCACAAGTACGGTAAACTGAAAGTATGGGCAATGTATAATTTCTCCAATTTCAAGATTTCTTTAAGACCCCTCCAACATCAAGTAACACTATCACCATTTCCTGGGTCACCCAGGCTGTAAATGTAGGCACCACCCTCCACATTTCCCTCTTGTTTCGGTCTCTAAATCTTATCCAGTCTTCCCTTGAATTACATCCTTCGTTTCTAAAGTCACCTCATTGCCTCTCCTTTGAAATATAATTTCCTCTTAACTGTTCTCTGATCTCTTATTTTCCCTATTCTGTTGCCAGACCAACCATCAAGACTAAATTTCATTATATCCTGAAACAGAAACCTTTAACAGTTACTCCCTTACTTTATAGGGTAAAGTCTAGCCTCATCCTTTGGTCTTCAGGGCCCTTCCGCAAGCTAAGAACATTTTCAGTGCGCTCTATTTAAGTACATTTGTTCCACATTCTGGTTACGCTCCTCTCCTACCCACCCCCATCTTGTCTCCAAATTTTGCCAGCTTTAAATAGCTCTCCCCTGCCTTCTGGCCTGTCCAGATCTTTCAGGGTTGTTTTAAATCCTCCACGGAGACACAATCCAGCCTATCTATGTTGACTTCCTCCTTTACTGCCTGGGAACATTTTTTTGTGGCCCTCACGCTGACACTTCATCATATGCATTTTTATCTGAGTATCTATCTCTGTTAATCACATACTCTGAGAAGGCAGGGAACGCATCTGTCCTGAGCATGTGCATGTGACAGGCCTGTGCTAGGTGAGCAAACAATGTGAATAAAGACGTAGTCACTACACTCCAGGGGTTCGTATTCTAGCGTAGGTGACAAGTAACTCCCTGTTTTCAGGGTAGCGTGATGAATGAATGGAGGAGGGGCATCAGGGGACGCCTCCCTGAGAAGGTAACTCCTCTGCGGCTGTTACCCGGGTGTGTACAGAGGGGGCGGGGACCGGCACATCAGGGTAACGGGAAAGACTTCTGGGGGGTGGGGGGTACAAGGCGGCATGCGCCATTGAAGGAACTCCTGGTAAATGCATATAACCACTAGAAGTTTTCATGCAGGAACATGGTAGGAGACAAGGCAACAGATCATGAAAGCCTCTGTGTGTTAAGCTCAAGAATTTGAACTGCATCTTGAAGGAAGCAGTTTGGAATCTAAAATGATCACTAAGAACAGAAGTTGGTCTCTTCCCTCAAGGAGCTTATAACCTAGTATAAACACGATCAGTTTAAAGCGGAAGGATATGCTTTCTAATGCCTCATAACTTAAGTATTAGCAAATATTATGCCTCCTTCATCTTGAAGTGTTAGACTAGATTTGGACAGTACATGAATGATCTTATGACCTAACTGCCTTCCCTTTTGTTGTTTCTACTATAATCTATCCATAAGTATGAGTGGAAAGCTTGGAATGTGGGGGGTGGGGGTGGGGGGCCGGCTACTGCTGAATCTGCCTGAAATTCTCCAAGTGCAACACTGTGTCTCCTTTTTTAGGGCTTCTCATTAGACAACAGAGGGTATTTTATTATCAACAATTATTTGATAAATAATTACCAGCCAGCATTTGCAAGGCATTTCCTAAGAGACCGCCGAGTGACGCAGCTAACTTATTCCTTGTTCCGAGTCTCTCAGTTCTATCCAGGAAAAGTACATCCCAGAGACAAAGCACCCACCACATGACCTCAATCTTGGCAGGAACGAATTATAGCATCACGTTATCATATTATCGTGTGGTTCTCTATCTTTATAGAAAGTCTTATGTGAACCATCTGCTTGTAAAAGATCTGTGTCTTCTGTGAGACCGGAGTTGAAAACACGTCATTGGAAACCTTTTAGCAAGAACTCATACAAACAATTTCTGCCTGAGTTTAATTTCAGGGAAAATTGTGTCAGCGATCTAACGCAAACATTAACACCTTTGCCTAGGTTCAAGTCCATTGTCCAAAACAGAGCTCCGTTTAGCACAGTTACGTGGGGTGATTATGCCCCCACACACTTTTAGGTGACTCCCCTTGCATATGTTCATCGAACAGCTCCTCGGATTCTTCTGGCAGTAGATAAGGCAGTATTGAGTAAGTACATTTACTTTTTGGTGGTATCCGATTTTCTGGGAGAAACTCACTTGTCAAGGGGCATTTATTCCCCCCCCCCCCCGTTACAGTTACTGCTGTCGAAGCACAATCTTGGGCCGGTCTCCCGAAGAATGTGTGTTGGTTTCCCGTGGATAAATGACCACGGGAACTGAATGACCAAGGCACAAGCTGCCAGTCCAGACGCAGAGTCCCTCTTAGATCCGCCCCCGCCGTGCAACAAATACTGAGAGGAC
This sequence comes from Lynx rufus, assembly GCF_022079265.1. Classification (NCBI taxonomy): domain Eukaryota; kingdom Metazoa; phylum Chordata; class Mammalia; order Carnivora; family Felidae; genus Lynx; species Lynx rufus. The sequence goes on from NW_025814823.1 coordinate 9,859,291, forward strand.
AAGGTCTTCCTCTAGCCTGGAAGCGTGGTGGCGTCGTACTCCCGTTCGACTAAAAATCTCAGGCTTGCCATTTTAAAATGGATCCGTAACGAGGTCATCTCAGGAAAATGAGCGCCGCCCGTCCCTGGGTGGGCTCGAACCACCAACCTTTCGGTTAACAGCCGAACGCGCTAACCGATTGCGCCACAGAGACCCAGCTACCAGGCTCGCCGCGCGGTGTGTACAGATTTCCGCGGCCGCGGAGGCTCTCGCCGCCCAGGGCGTCGCCGCGCGAGCCGGGCGGAGGAGCGCGCGGAGGAGCGCGCGGAGGAGCGCGCGGAGGAGGAGGCGGCGGGAGGGGCCGCGGCTGAGGGCAGCCCGGCGCGGGCGCGGGCGCGCGGGCGCGCGGGCGCGAAGAGGCCGAGCCCGCGGCCGCGCGGGGAAGGGTGGGGGGGGGGGGGGGGACGAGGCGCGCCCCCGCGGGCGGCGCCGGCCCCTGCCCGAGCTCGTGAGCGCGCCCGCGCTGGGGCGCGAGCCCGGGGGACGCGGAGGGGCGCGCCCTGCGTGTCTGCGCGGGCCGCGTGCGGGGCGCCGCCGGGTGCCCGCGGCCCCCAGCAGACCCCGCCCTGGGTCCCGCGGGCAGAACTGGGCAAAGGGGTCCCGGTAGAGCCTGTCCGAGAAGAAGCAAGTGCGGTGTGGGCTCGGAGCACGGGGGCCGCGTGTGTCAGGCCCCAAACTTTAGGGCTGGCTTTCCCAAGCGTCGCGTGTGTCCCCTCGCCCCGAGGCTTCCCACCCCCCCTTCGGCACCACCCCTCACCGTTACCTTTTAATTCCGCAGGCACCGTGCGTCTGCGCCCGGGCCGAACGTCGATCTGTGCTTGGGCTAAAGAATGTAAGATGTGTTTCCCTTCCTGAGCCCCAGCCGGTGCCCGCTTGGAGGGCATGTGGCCTCCGTTGACCAGGCGGAGTTTAGGGGACATCAGAAGGGGGCTTCGTGGAGGGTGTGGCGTTAAGATAAGCTGCAGACATCCTTCTGGGTGGCCAGTCCCTAGAGCTCGGTGGGGCCTCCTCCCCGCTCCTGGCCCTACAGCCCGGGGAGTCCACTCCAGCTCTCCAGGGCGTAAAGCCGGTCCTTGAGTGTTCCTGTTTCCGTCCGATTTGACCCGACACCCACTCCTCCCCCAAGTTCTTTTTCTCAGCATTCACCCCGCCCCTCCCCCGTTTAGAAGCGCACCGTTCTGTGCCATTAAGTACATCTGTATCGCTGTGCAACGGCCACCACTATCCACTTCCAGAGCTTTGTCCTGGCCTCAACTGAGGCTCTCGACCCCTCAAGCGCGAGCGCCTCATTCCCCTCTTCCCCCCTGACCCTGCCAATCACCCTTGTCCTTTCTGTCCCTGTGACTTTGACTGTAGGCAGCTCATGGGAGTGGAATCGGACGGTCTTTGTCCTTTTGCGACGACGGCTTATTTCACTTAGCGCAATGGCCTCAGAATTCAGCCATATTGTTGCCTGGGGCAGCATTTCCTTCCTTTCTCACGCTGAATCATGTCCCATTGTATGAATAGGCCACATCTTTACCCATTCATCCGTCTGGGGACACTTGGGTGGCTTCCGCCTTTCGGTTTTTGTGACTGATGCTGCAGTGATAGTGATCATGGGTGTGCAAGCATCTCTTTGAGGCCTTGCCCTCAGTTCTTTTGGGGGTATCCCCAGCTGTATAATTGGGGAATTGTATGGTAATCCCCTTTTAAAAATTTTTGAGGCGCCATCACACCATTTTCCACACCGGCTGTGTGCCATTTTACGTTCCCGCCACCCCGGGTTTCTCTTTCTCCCTATCCTCACCAACCTCCCTGCCCACCAGCCCCGCCCCCCTTTTTTAAGTAGTCATCCCAATGGGTGCGAAGTGTTATCTCGTTGTGGTTTTGGTGTGCATTTCCCTAACGATTAGTGATGCGGAACATCTTTTCTGAACCCATCTTCCTCTACTCGTTTCCTCCTAGCAAGCCAGCTCTGCTTTATTGAGGAGTAAGCTGAGAGTGACAGAGGGCAGCTGCCCTGATAAGAGGGCAGCTTTTGACAAAGAGTGGAGACAGCGGACAAAGTGGAAGCGGCAGGGAAGCCTGAGCCGTGCAAGGAGAGGGGGTGAGGGAGGAGTCTTCTGAGGAGGGCCATCTAGAGATTTTGTCCTCACGAGGATCTTGTTCGTCTGCGTTGGCGACTTTGGGGGTCCGTTGTGTTTGTCCTGGCTCTGTAGGGATGTTTATGTATGTGTTGCTTGCGAGGGGCCAAGGGTGAAGGAGGGATTGATGACCTCCACCTTGTACGTATCGGATCGGCTGTTTTTGGAACTGCCTTTGCAAAAGTGAACTTAAGGTTATGCTAATGTAACAGAACCTTCTATCTGCATTTTCAGTTTCTTAAGAACTGTGGGAATTCTTGTCTAAGTGTTGAAATAATGATCTCTTTTTTGCATGATCCCTCTTAAAAGCACAGGGAGATCTTTCAGAGGTATGAGAAATAGAACTTTCTATAACTCCATTCAACTTTTATTTTCAGCCTTGTTCTGCTACTGCCCAAGGCACAATCTCAGTTAACTCAGGATTCTCTCTGTCTGCTTCTCTGGAGTTGTTTCCAAGGGCTGACACTTGGTTTTTAAACTTTTAAAAAAATGTTTATTTATTCATTTGGAGAGACAGAGAGAAAGAGAGAGCAGGGGAGGGGTAGAGAGAGAAAAGAGAGAGAATACCATGCAGGCTCCTCATTGTGAGCACGAGCCTGATGCGGGGCTCGAACTCATGAACCGTGAGATCATGACCTGAGCCCAAATCTGGAGTCGGACGCTCAACTGACTGCACCACCCGGGCACCCCTCCAAGAGTTGACACTTTGGAGGGGTGGTCGTTCAGCTGGTGCTTGAGTCACACGTGCACACAGATTGCTGAGAAGGCCATTTTGCTCCTGTTGTGGGTCCCCTAGCTCTCCTGTGCATCCATTGAGGGATGGGAATCTCTTGTAAACTTGGTGCTGGTGCATCAACCATTCCATAAAGTCCTTCCTGGCACAATCCCCTCCGCTTATGGAGCCTCGTTATGGCCTCCCCAAATTCGCATGTTAAAGTCTAATCTCCAGTGTGCTGGGTTTTGGAGGTGAGGCCTCCGGGAGGTACTTGGGTGAGCCCTCATGAATAGGATTAGTGCCCTTTTAAGAAGAGGCCAGAGAGCCAGCTCAACCTTTTCCCACCGTGTGAGGCCACGGCAAGAGGTCAGCAGTCTGCAACCCGGAAGAAGGCTCTCCCCAGAACCTGACCAGGCTAGCATCCCGATCTGAGACCTCCAGCCTTCGGAACTGGGAGAGAGAGGGTGCTGCTGTTTATAAGCTACCCGCTCTGTGGCACTTTGTGGTGACAGCCTGAGCCAACTCAGATAGGACCCCAAGCTTTTCTATTCTCATCATCCGTGCCCGCACCCCTCTGTTTCTCCTGCCCCCTAGTGCGGGATGTGTAAGCGAGGTGTGTGTGTGAAAGGAAAAAGAAACAACACTAGATGTGCTCTTGATATCCCAAGTCCCGTCTGAAAGTCTATGGGTGCCCTTCCAGCCAGACTCGTTTGAAAATATTATCTCATTTTCTCTATCAAGAGACCCTGGGGTCTCTCTTCCTCTGTATTCACGTGGGTACAATGGTTTTCTGAAAAGAAGACGACTTAACAGGCCCGTTGTGTCTAAGAAGTTACAGGTGCTTATAAAACTCTAGAGCAGGCATTCCAGGAACTAGATGGTTCTGTGCATTGCAATTCCACTCTCCCACTAACATGTAAGCTCTCCAGGGACAGAGATTTTAGCCGGCTGTGCTCCCTGCTGAATCCCCAGCATCTACAACATTGTCTGGCACAGCAGGTTCTCAATAACTATGTGCTGAGTCAATGAGGAAATAAAAGCCGTAAGCTCTAAAGTGAACTGGAAAAAAATAGAATGTAACAGAAAAATTAAATTGCTAGTATAAGGAGCACTTACCAATTAATATGAAAAACCTCTTTGCAACTCAACCAAAAGAAATCAAACAAATGCAAAAGAATGGGGGCATGAATCGAATATTCCCGAAAGAGGAAGTACACTTGACCATTATAATCATAAAAGTTTGGCTGTCAAAATCAAAATTAAATGACATAAAAATTTTCTTTTTCCCAAGTAGCAAAAAAAAAGAGAAAAGAGATAACACTAAAACACCATCATGGATATAGAGGCTGTTCTCACACAGGACTGATGGGTGTGAACTTGGAGTATTTTTTTCTGGATGGCGGTTTGGTAACATAAACATTAAACAATGCTTATCCCCTATCCTTCTAGAAATTCTATGTTAGAAGTCACAAGAAAGCAAACAGAGATGTGACTAAAGTTTTTATTATCACAGTATTATATATCATAGTGATAAATAGGAAACAACCTGAACATCCCGCAATAGAAGAAAATGATGAATGTGGCATATTTAGAAGATAGAGTATCAGTTATACAGACATCAGAAATAATTTTTTAAAAGAATATTAAAAACATATAGGCGTGGTAAAGCGTGGTAAGTTAAAAGCAGGATAGAGAAACGTATAATCATAAAAACAATATTTTCTTTTTTAAAAAAAACCTATTTATTTATTTATTTATTTATTTATTTTTGAGAGAGAGAGAGAGAGAGAGGGACCAAGCAAGCGGAAGGTGCAGAGAGAGGGGGACAGAGGATGCGAAGCGGGCTCCACGCTGACAGCAGAGAACCTGATATGGGGCTCAAACTCACGAACCACGAGATCATGACCTGAACTGAAGTCAGATGCTTAACCGACTAAGACACCCAGACGCCCCCATAAAGACAATATTTTCAAAGAAGATTTGGCAACAGAGCCCTGATAAAATGTCAAGTTCAAAGGTAAGATGGGGACTTGTCCAATCATGATAACTCAGAACTGCCCGGTGTTTTCTACGCATCTGGCTGGTACGGACGTGACATATATATCACCTCACTTAAACCCCTAGCAACCCTATGAGGCAGACGCTATGATTCTAATTTTGCAGGTGAAAGAATGTGCACAGGAAGCAATTTGTTCAGGTTACAGAGCCAGTGAGCGGTGGGACCAGGTTTCAGACCTGGAGTCAGGCTCCGGAGGCCACGCTTGTAACCTTGACCCACACAGCCTCTCACTGCCTGTGGGGCAGGAGCCCACAGGGCGGTGCGTGTGTGTGTGTGTGTGTGTGTGTGTGTGTGTGTGTGTGTAGTTTTGGTGAAACCTCCAAAAGAGTGTTAGTGGTTATGCCTGGGTGGTGGTTTGTATTTTCTTCTTTACCTCTTTTCGCTAATTCCTCAAGCATTTGCAGCAAGCAGTACTTTTAAGGAGCCGGTGATGAAAGGCGACAGCAGCAGTTTCCCGAAATTACAGGTAGAGGGTGGTAAGGTGGTTATTCTCCACTTGGTCTGTCTGGGGCCAGAAGAGTGCCCGCGTGAGGTGGCGACTTGGGCAGCGCAGCGTGCGGACTTGTGGGTCTTGGCCGAGCACAGCGTAACCGTCAATGCTGGCCTCTCTTCTCCAAGTCTTCAACCCCCTGAGAGAAGGGTGTCTGGGGAACGTGTAAACTTCTGCGGGGAGTTTTACAACGTGTGACTCTTCAGTAATGAATATGCTTTCGTTTATTCATTAAAAAAATTTGTTTTAAATGCTTATTTATTTTTGAGAGAGAGAGAGAGAGAACAAGCAAGGGAGGGGCAGAGAGAAGGAGACACAGAATCCGAAGCAGGCTCCAGGCTCTGAGTTTCGGTACAGAGCCCAATGCGGGGCTCGAACCCACAAGCCGTGACATCATGACTTGAGCCAAGGTCGGCCGCTCAACCGCCTGAGCCACCCGGGCACCCCAAGTATGCTTTCATTTAAAAAGAGATGTGGAGTGCCTGAGATTTTAGGTCACTCTTGTATTTCTTCTTAATGTTCAAAAACACTTCTTTGCATTAATCATTTGTCTTTTTCTAGCATGAGTCGTTTTCATCTGGGAAGCATAACCCAACCTACTGGAGAGTATTAAGACTTTTCTCTTTAACGTTGGTGAATATACTATGAAAAATTTAATACATTTGGGGCTAAATGACAGTCAGCAGATATTTATTGAATCTTGTAAGGAACTGGGCTGGATGCTTCGGGGACCTCCCTTCTGCCCAAGACTCTCTGACACATCATTCCTGCCCACAGATCGCTTTAATCTACTTTGGGAAGCAGGAGATATATAAAAACGTTTCAAGACAGCATGTGCCAACTGCATGGCACAGATGGTAAGTGTTTTAGGAATGTGAGGTGGGAATAATCACTGAACAGTCAGTAAACAATCAGCGGAAGAAGTGGGTCTTGGGCTGTCCTTGGCAGGATCCTTTAGCCGGGGAGGAGAAGGAACAAAGGCGGAGAACAGAAAATCAGCCCAGAGGAAGCAGAGGATTGAATACCCAGCGAGAAAATTTGCATTACGAATGGTATTGTTCATAAGAGTGGAAAATTTTTAATGACTTAAATACTCATCAAAGGGACAATGTACACATTTCTATGGCACATTTATCCAAAGTGCGGCGAGGATGCGGTGAAAATTTTGAGCAGAAGGCTTGATCGTAGCCAGGTTCGGGGGACGTTTCGTCCAGCACGGGAGGATAGGAGAGCGAGCTGGAAGGAGGATGACCAGTTGGGTGACTGTTTCTATAAACTCGATGTGGAGAGAGGAGGCCTTGATGGGGCCACGGAGAATGAAAAGGACACGAAAGACAAAGGCTTAAGGAGAAAAGCAGTGGGATGCAGTTGATAAACATGCGTGTTAGAGCCATTGACTTGGTGCTACTGATGGCAATGACTCTGGCTTTCAGATCTAATGATTGCATAGGGTTTTTTTAATGTTTATTTATTAAATTTTTTTAATGCTTATTTATTATTGAGAGACAGAGACATGAGCATGGGAGGGGCAGAGGGAAGAGGAGACACAGAATCCGAAGCAGGTGCCAGGCTCTGAGCTGTCAGCACAGAGCCCGATGAGGGGCTCACACTCATGACCTGAGATCATGACCTGAGTCAAAGTCAGACACTTAACCGACTGAGCCACCCAGGCGCCACCCCCTCCCCCCACCCTTTTTAAAAAAGAAGTTCCACAATTTTTCTTACAGGTCTGCCATACAATAGAGGCTCAGTACAATTTTTTCAATACATGGGCTGTTCCAGGTGCCCTGTTGTATTGCTGTAGCCCTTACTAACAAGATTGTTTTTCTGATTTCTAATCTAAACATTGCTGTATATTAAAACCCCATTTCTCAAGTGCATCTTTTGTGAAGAAGAATTAGTCTTGCTGGTTGTACACTTCCGTGTGTGTAAAGTAAGGCATGCTTCAGCTTGGTTTCATTATGATAAATGGTAACAACCCCTTTAACATTTGTCTTTAAGTCTGATCTTGCAATACAAATTTGCTTGTATGAGCAAGGTGCTTGTACAAAATAAAAATTGGATTTGTGTAATGTCCCAGAGACCAACAACCTGGAAAGACTTTGTTTATTCGTGTATTTATTCATATATTAACTGAAGCGTTACTTTGTGCCCTAAGGAAGACAGAATGATGACCTCAGGGTAAGAGGGGATTTCATAAACACAACGTGAGTATGAACATAAAAGGTTGATGTATTTGATTACACTTAAAACGTATGTTAAATGAATGAGCAAAAAGTAAACAGATTTAAAAACCAAATAGACTGAGAGAAGACCTTGCAACATGTGTGCCCCACAAAGCCTTAGTATCCAGAATTCGTAAAGAATGCCTACCAATTAGCGGAAGATAAACAACAAAACAGAAACGCAGGCAAAGCCTCAGTGAAGAGGAAATCCGTATTGCCAGCAAACTCATGAGAAGACCTTCAACTCTTCTAATAATCTGGGAAGCAGCGTCACAGTGAGACGTCATTTCACACCCACCAGACTGGCAGAATGTAAGAGACTTGAAAAACAATTGGTGAGGGTGTGGAACACTGGCACTTTTATGTCTTATGGATGAGAGCTGGCTCACATGCCCTGGAGAGCAATTTGTCAGTTTCCTGGTGAAATTAGACTCCTTCCCTCCAGTGCAGAGTATCCCTCCTCCAGACTTGTACAGAAGGATGTATACAAGACTGTTTGATCCAATATTGTTCTTAACACTGAAACATTTTAAATGACTCAAATAGTCATCTAAAGGGTCTGTATAAATAAGCATGGCATATTTAGACACTGCAATGCTATATAGCAGTTTCAATGTGTATATATCTAAAAATGTAGTGTTGCAGAAAGCATAGGTACAGAAGTCCATGTGACTGGCAACAGATCAAATAATACAGAGCAGGTTATAGGGGAAAGTCGTGGACTTCCACATTTCCTCCCCTCCTTGAATCCCAAACTCAGAGAAAATGTTTTCTTTCCTTTTCCTTCCTTCCTTCCTTCCTTCCTTCCTTCCTTCCTCCCTTCCTCCCTTCCTCCCTCCCTCTTTTTCTTTTCTTTCTTCCCTCCTTTCTTTCCTACCTACCTTCCTTTCCTTCAAAGCAGGTTCTTTATTTAGTTCTTCTTGTGGCTACCTTCAGAACTCTAGATTATATGTTGTTACCTCTATTTACTTATTTGGAAGACTTTTAACATTATCTTTTAACTCTTCAATATGAAGATTTTACTTTGCACTGCCCAGACTACCACCCTCTTCCCAGTATTAATATTTATATTTGTGATAGGCAGAGTTTTTAAGTTTATAAGTACTCCTCTGTGGTTCTCTGAATGTTCCATTTTCATAGCAACCTGTTCTTGTTGCATGGATACAACAGGGCTGGGGGTGGGCCTATGGTTCAGCCTACAGACTTTCACTTAACATTTGGTTGTGGGTGTGGCATCAGCTGAGATTGCATCTGATCCTGCAGTAGAGCCCCTCATTTGCCTGGTAAGCCCCAACGGTTTGCTCATATATAAGGCAGAAAGACTGCCTAGCTGATGTGGGCTTCCACAGTGGTCTGTTCTCAAGCCAGTTATCTTTACCAACTAGGATTTGGATTCAGAGCTCTGGGTAAAGTGGGTGAGAAGGGGGCTGTCAGGCTGCAGGGGCCTCCAAATAGAGGCTTAACGAAAGAGGGCTGAAATATTTTGTTTTGTATCTTTGGGTTTTGTTTTGTTTTGCATGGGAGTAAATGCTGAGTGCTGGCTTTCTGGGTCGTGATGGGAAAAATGGTGTGAAGGGTAGTTGTCCATGTAAGACATTCACGAGTTCTCTCTCTTTTCAGCCCACTTCTTGCTTCTGTCTTCTAGCCCAGCTGCTGACTCGGAGCCCAGAAACATGTCAGGGTTCTAGTAGGTAGATCAGCTTCCAGCATCTCTGCAACAACCACAGAAAATTCGAGACTGTGGCTTCTTTTGCAGTTTCATTAGTTAATTTGTTTCATTCTGTCTTGCAGCTTTCAAAACTTTTAGATACCTCTCTTATTGGAATGGCAGAAACCACCAGCTGAGCACCCAATATTCATACTATCTTCCTTACTCACAAAACCCCTCTATTGGGAGTGGTAGCTGAATAACATAGCCTCGCTTTCCTTGCACAGAGAAATGGCCAATGAAACGTAAGTAAGTGGAAGTCTTTAAGGCAGCCTGCCAGAAAAGAAAAAAAAAAGCAAAAAAACCCCCCAATAACAACAACTCTTCAAAGAGACATTGGGCTCCTGGCTGGCTCAGTCAGTAGAGCGTGTGACTCCTGATCTTGGGGTTGTGAGTGTGAGACCCACACTGGGTGCAGAGATTACTTAAAAACCTTTAAGGACACCTGGGTGGCTCAGTCGGTTAAGTGTCTGACTCTTGATTTTGGCCCAGGTCATGATCTCATGGTTTCGTGGGCTTGAGCCCTGCTTTGGGCTCTGTGCTGGCAGCACGGAGCCTGCTTGGGATTCTCTCTCTCCCTCTCTCTGCCCCTGCCCCACTCGTACTGTCTCTGTCTCTCTCAAAATAAATAAACTTAAAAAAAATTTTTAAATAAAAATAAAAATCTTAAAAAAGAGAGAGAGAGAAAGAGATTGACAGACTCAGCCAGCATTTCTTCCTGCTTATCCTTCCCCCTTTCTTTTCCTTCCTGTGTGGAATAGCTCTGTTTCTTGGAGCCGTGGCAGCCACTTTGGCACAACTAGGAAAGGTCAAGAACTCTTGGAGACCTCAGCCCTGGCATCTTTCTGTATTTTCAAATATTTGCCTCTTCAGAGGAGGATTAGATATCCTTGCCCGCTGCCTTGGGACTGTGGGAAGAATATACTTCCATGCTTCATTGTCAGGTTTGGCCATGTGATTTGCTTTGGCTAATAAAATATGAGTGTCAGAAACTTGCAGAGCATTGCACACGTCCACTCGCATTTTTGCTCTCTTCCCGTTGCCGTTAAAAAGGCACATCAAGGAGAGAAGCTGTTCCTTTAGCCCAGATTCCGTTATGAGAAGACATCTAGAAGTGACTGGTAACCTATAAAATCAGTTAGAAATAAACCTTTGTTGGGGCACCTGGCTGGCTCGGCTGGTAGGGTGTGTGACTCTTGATCTGGGGGTTGTGAGTTTGGGCCCCATGTAGAGCTCTACGCTGGCAGCATGGAGCCTACTTGGGATTCTCCCTCTCCCTCTCTCTCTGCCCCTCCCTCACTTGCGCTGTCTCTGTCTCTCTCAAAATAAGTCAATAAACTTTAAAATAAATAAATAAATAAATAAATAAACAGGTAAATAAATAAACCTTTGTCATGGTAAGCCACGGAGATTTTAGGTTTTGTCACCACAGTGTTACGTAGCGGAAGTTGGCTTGTGCGATACCTAACAGGATACAGAAATCGTGGGTAACAAACAGCATATTAGGTGTTGGTGTTTCAGAGCTGAAGGAAAAGGGTGAAAAGCGCTCACACATCCCAGAGAGAGACGCTCGCTCAGCCCGCGGCGTTTGGCATGATTTGGGGAGACCGGTTCTGAAATTCTGCAGTTGTGACTGTTTGGATCCCCTTGGGAGCAGACGCTGAACTGGTTACCAGTGCAGAGCAATGGCTGTAAAAGCTGATGGAGGAAACAGGATTGGACGGGGACGCCCCAGGCTATGGTGGCAATCTGAGGAAGTAGTAGCCAACCCAGGGGGGAGCTCTGGGCCAGCAGTTGTCCACTAGTGGGTACCACATGGGGCAGGCATAGCGAGGCCCTAGGGTGACCCCTGTCTGAGGTTCCACAGTGACCCCTCTGCTGGGGAGTCTGTACGTGTCTATCCCTTCAAGTGGGTGCTCCTTTTCCGGGTGATCTGCCACCACTCGGCTCAGTCCCCGTCCCCAGAAGCAGTAAGCGCTGGCCTCTTCCTGCTTGCGTGTCCCCACGGCAGGCAGTTCTCTGGGCAGGGATCCTCTGGGGCTACCTTCCGCAGTGCCCATCTGGGCCGTGGCAAACCCTGTGCCTCTCTCCCCTTTTTGTTAAGCTGTGGTAAAAACCATATCACAAACTTCACCCTCTTGATCCTTTAAAATGTACAGGTCAGTAGGGTTAACTATATTCACACCACTGTGCAACAGGAACCGTGTGCGTTTTTAGCCGACGAATTCCAGGAGCTCCCGCTGTTACCCTCATCCCATGCCCCTGGCACCAGGGTCCATGCTTCCCAAACTGAAGACACACAAATCGAGCTCTAGCAAGATCCATCCCGCCGCCCTCTGCCCATCGTACAGCAGCACCAGGCACATGTCCTTCCGCGTGCGAGAGGGGCTCCCGCTTTCTTCCAGCGGTTCCCTTATATCTCCTTTCACTTGTTGCTTGATCTGGGGGGAAAAGCATTCAGCTCCTGTCTCAGGGAGGGGGAAGGGGGCAACTTTAGAACTTTAAGGCTAACGTTTCTTAAAGAAAACTCCGTTCCTGGATCCCTAGAAGTAGGTGATTTTTAGGTGATTGTGGAAGCCATGCAGGTGCTCTGGATTCTCTCTACAGGAAAGAACTCGCAGGGGCACCTGGGTAGCTCAGTCAGTTGAATGGCAGCCTTTGGCTCAGGTCGTGATCTCACGGTTTGTGAGTTTGAGCCCCCCTCAGGCTCGCTGCTGTCAACACAGAGCCCACTTGGGATCCTCTGTTCCCCCTCTCTCTGCACCTCCCCCACTTGTGCTCTCTCTCTCTCTCTCTCTCTCAAAAAGAAAGAAAGAAAGAACTTGCTGCCAGAGGGGAGGGGTGGGGGAGATGAGCGATATAGACGAAGGGGATTAAGAGGTACAAACTTCCAGTTATGAAATCAATAAGGCACAGGGATGAGAAGAAATCGTCAATAATGTTGTAAAAACGTTGGATGGTGACAGATGGTAACCACACTGGAGGTGGTGCGCATTGTATAATGTATAGAACTGTTGACGCACTACCCTGAACACCTGAAACTAACATGACATTGTATGTCAACGAAGCTCCAATAAAAAGAAAAAAGGAAAGAAAGAATCTGCCGGGTGCCGTGAAGAGTGTGGACCTCTGGCCTCCGGCCGTGGCACCCTCAGCGTCTGCTACAGTATCTGAGCCAAGACCTTGTGCTTCTGTGAAGTTCCCAACGGAGGGATTGTCCACGGGACAATCACAGCGGAACCTCCAAACTGGCTCGGAAGAGAAGTAGGCACGGGCTACCATGACAGTGGCCGCTGGACGGCAGAGAGAAGACAAACAGGACCAGCTAAGTAAGGAAACAGCACAGGCACTCCCTTCCCACCCCCACTCCCCGCCGCCCCCCCATCTCTTCTTTCCTCTGGTCCTGGGAGTGAGCTGGGGAGGGAGCAGTGCGGGGGGGTCTCGCTGCTGGCCTTGGCCTGTGCATGTTCTCCGTGAGCAAGCTCCGAGTCTCTGCTCTTGGGATTTGCTCCGCACGCCCACTCCAGGGAGGAAAGGATAGCTCCCTGGCCTTGCACACGGAGTGCTGGTGTTTGGTGATGTCTCACAGGGAACACCCTGATTCACCCGGAGGGCTTGGTGAAGTCTCTGATGGGAGGAGCACAAGCAAGGCGGGACTTATCCACACTGGAGAAGACACTTGGAAGACAGAGGCTTAAAGTCTAGCCCAGGGAGACATTTCCTTCTACTTTGGAGCAGAATGAGGACGGGCTCTTGGCAATGTGGTTGAGGACAGACACAGTGGCAGAAGGAAATCCCCGGTGAGGGGAGGTGGACAGAGAGGAGATGACACAGAGAGGACAGAGGCAGAGAGAGAGAGAGAAGGCAACAAGGAGAGGAGAATACAGAATGGAGAAGGTTCAGGATACCCCGATGCCAGATCTAACACTCGTATCCCAAATTGAAGGGCGTGGGGATCTTTTGTTTTTAAATTTTTTTAACGTTTATTTTTATTTTTGATACGGAGACAGAGTGCGAGCGGGGGAAGGGCAGAGAGGAGGGAGACACAGAATCTGAAGCAGGCTCCGGGCTCCAAGCTGTCAGCACAGAGCCCGACACGGGGCTCGAACTCACGGACCGCGAGATCGTGACCTGAGTGAAAGTCTGAGGCCCAACCGACTGAGCCACCCAGGCGCCCCAGGGCACGGGGATCTTTATACGTCCTGTGAGATACCTCCAGGTAGTGTTCCAGAGTCTTGAACCGAACGATAGGTGGCCCCACCACCACCAATGCTGTGTAAGCACACTCTTTTCCATAATCACTCTTGCATAGCATTTTTTCATTTTTATTGATTTGCCTTAATTTAATACATGTATAAGAATATCTTCCATTTAAAAAAAATTTGCATTTCTTTAATAGCTTTGGAGGCTGTGCACTTGATTCCGTGGTGATTTACTCTGCCAATAAACATGTAATCCTACCGTGAGCATGTTTTATCTGTGTAATAAACCATAATAAAAAATAAAAAGGAATCCGCTGACTATGAATGAGACACGTTGACAGGTACCGGGGTTAGAGAGGTTACAGAGCAACTTGCAGTTTGGTTGGGGACCCTGGGCCTGTGCATCAAAGGGATTACAATCAAAAAAGGCAGAGTTTATTGGACGCTGGCGGAGCGTTCCAGAACACAAATGCTGGAGGCGTTTCGTGTAGGGAGAGAGCAAGACTGTCGTGAGGGATGAGAACAGATACATTTGTGACCTTCATGAGCTCACCCCTGGCACCGTGGGCTGCGCCTGTCGGGGTGGGGACGGAAGTTCAGGCTGGCATAGCGTCGCAGGTCTGTTCTCGGGGAGGCAGGAGGAGGTGGGCGCACAAAGGAAGGGCCGCGGGAGTGAAGGGACAGATGGACCAACGGCCAAGCGGAGGAGGGTCGCACCACCCGCACGCCTGGGTCGCCTGAGCAGCCTGCCCTGCTTTGCCAGCCCTTCCGACCCATGTGTCCTGTCAGGGGCTGCTTCGGGAGAAGGAAGCCGGGCGGAAGCTTCCAGCACAAAGACCCAAAGGGAAATGGCTTTTACGCGCACGGGACTGTTGTCCTATCTTTCCATATGGAGTGTATCCTAGAAAAGTCCCTTTCTCTGGCAGCGGTTCTAAAGGGAGGGAACGTCCTCTGCGACAGAATCCACAGCAGCGTTCATTCTCCCATTTATCAACCGCGGACTCCGTACCCGCCTCAGACCGTGTCCCCGCCGTTGCCTGGAGGGCCCCTTGCTTCCGTCTTGCAACAACCACGCTCACCTGACCCTTCCTTGAAGTCTTAACCAGGATTCGAAGGGGGGGGAAAAAAAGGAGGCCATTTCCCCAACGTGGCTCGGCTGGCCTTGCAGAGATTCTGAATTCCCTTCTGTGAGTCAGGCTGGGGGCAATGGCTCTTGCCCCAAGTGCTGAGCACACAGTTCGAGGGCCCGGCTTCCTGTCCGTGTGTGCCCACTGAAAGCTGTGAGGCGGAGGGGAGGGAGGCTCAGAAAGGCCGGCCCCAAAGGAACGGCAGCATGGCCTGTGTCCCCCCACCGTGGAGCCCAGGCAGGGGAGAGAAAAGCCACAGGGGGGGGAAGAGCTCCTGTGACAGAGGACGATGATAGGCAGATGGTGAGAAGCGGTTTCCAGAAACTGGGAAACAGCCCCATCTGACTGCAAGAGAAAGACGTACCGAAGGAGGGCAGGACGGAAACAGAAAACAGCCGGCCCGGCTGGGCTGGCAGGGACGGGCTTTCTCATTTTGCGGATGAGGAAACTGAGGCCCAGGGAGGGGAAGTGGTTTGCTCAAGAGCAGATTCTTGAAAGAATCATCTGCTCTCGCCCTCCCTCTCCACTTCCTCACCTTCCCTGCTGTCCTGAGTCTGAACCGAAGGACAGGCAGGCTGGAAACCCCGTACAGAGGGGCCGGGGGTGAGGGAACGTGAGACAAGCTGAGTGTCCGGGCCTGCGTTTGCTTCTCATTCCGGGCCGGGAAGGCAAGGTCTTTAAGACGGACTCTGCTCCCTTCTGCTGATCTCCCTCGGAGCTCTGCCCCTCGAGACAGAATCCCGGGGGAATCGTAGCTGGGTGAGCTGGGTCGGGGAGCCACAGGCGTGGCTGTGTGCAGAGCTCAGGCTCCCGCGGTTATGCAAGCGGGTGCTGAAACTCTCCGGCAGCCCTTTCTCCTAACCCCCGTGAAGACATCTCTCCTGAGCATTTCACGTGAAGCTTCGGAGATAAGAAAGGCAGGACCCTACACTTCTGCTCAGCTGCTGCCTCCTCCGGGAAGCCCTCCTTGTTGCAGCATGAATCTGGGCTCCCCCCAGGGGTCTGCTCACCCATAGTATTAGCCCTACTTTTCTGCCTTAGCCCACTCAGCCTGGGTTGGTTATATGGGCTTCTGTCTGCTTCCTTCTCTAGACGGGAAGTTGTCTGGGGCCAGGGGGACCCAGTCTCGTTCGCATCTGTACCCTGCCTGCCTATGTCCCTGCACAAATGTGCTCCATGCTTTGGAGCCCGGAACCAGCCGTTAACGGAGGCACATTACACATCTTCGGTGAGCTCCCCGAGGGGTCTGAAGGGTGCAAAGGAGAGGCATTTGGGTGCAGAAAGAGAAGGTGATTCTAAGGATGGGTGTGGAAGGAAAGACAAATGCAGTGCGTGGAGTGGAGGGTGAGTGGGAGGAAAGAAGTGAAGTCGGAAGGGAAGGGCGGAGAGGAAGAGCCCAAGCACCAGGAAAGGAGAAGGGGAGGGGAAAGAGGAGGCGGGCCTCGCCCACCGGGCTCTGCAACAGGCTCTCCCCCTGCCCCGGACGCCTCGCACGGACGCACAACCTCAGCCAGACCTTCCTGGCGTTTTGTCTGGCATTCTAAAGCTCGGTCTTTTTTTTTTTTATTTTAATTAATTAATTTTTTAAAATGTTTATTTATTTTTGGCAGAGAGAGAGAGAGAGAGAGCATGAGCGGGGGAGGGGAAGAGAGCGAGGAAGACATAGAATCTGAAACAGACTCCAGGCTCTGAGCTGTCAGCACAGAGCCCGACGTGGGGCTCGAACCCACAAACCGCGAGTTCGTGACCTGAGCTGAAGTCGGATGCTCAACCGACTGAGCCACCCAGGCGCCCCTAAAGCTCAGTCATTTAAAAAGATCTTTGATTCCCACCAATACTCTGATTTCGGACATTTGGGAAAAAAAAAAAAAAAAGTCATGGCCCTTGCATGCCGCCCTATTGAGATTAAGATAAATATATCAATTGAAACCATCTTCCCCTTAATAGTTATTTGTGGAATCAAAAATTCCCATGATCATTGAAGCTCTAACATCACGTTTGGCTGTTTCAGGATAAAGTTTGCATTTGATGCAAAATAACCATGAGGTTATGTGTCTGTAGGTGCGGGTAATAGGATTTTTTAAAATCATTATACATTTTGCCCTGTTGTTTCTGCCTTTACATCTTTTAAATCTGCTGCTGTTTGGCAACGATAGCCTGGGTCTCAGGAGTTTTTTGTTTGTTGTGGTTAGGAAGGCTTCTGCTCCCAAACTCACCCTCCATGTAAGAGTAGGAGTCAGTAGAGACATTTGGTTTGCATACACGTTTCATCTTATGGTCAATTTGTCCCAATATCCTGTACAGCCAAGGGCCTCTGTATAGTGTAGTGATTTAAACTGTGGGCTCTGAGGGTTCCCCGGGTGGCTCCGTCGGTTGAGCGTCTGACTTTGGCTCAGGTCATGATCTCGAGGTTCGTGAGCTCGAGCCCTGCGTTGGGCTCACTGCTATCAGCCTGCAGCCCAGAGCCCTCTTTGGATACTCTGTCCCCCTCTCTGTGCCCCTCCCCGGCTTGTGCTCTCCCCAAAATAAATAAATATTAAAAAAAAATAAAGTGTGGGCTCTAGAGGCAGACTGTCTAGGTTTCTACCCCAGCTCGACCACTTATTAAATTTTTTTTTTCCGTTTATTTTTATTTTGGGGACAGACAGAGACAGAGCATGAACGGGGGAGGGGCAGAGAGAGAGGGAGACACAGAATCGGAAACAGGCTCCAGGCTCCGAGCCATCAGCCCAGAGCCCGACGCGGGGCTCGAACTCACGGACCGCGAGATCGTGACCTGGCTGAAGTCGAACGCTTAACCGACGGCGCCACCCAGGCGCCCCTCGACCACTTATTATCTTTGTGTCCTCGGGCAAGCTCCCACACGGAGGCTTGTTATTCCATTCATGAAATAATAGTGATGCTTAACATATAAGGTTGTTGTGAAAATCCATCAGATAATATATGTAAAGTGCTTAGAACAGTGTCTGGCACATAATAAGTGCTTAGAAAATATTAGCTCTTATTATTAATAATCAACTGACGTATATTTCTTGAGTGGGGTGGTGGGTACCCGGTGTTCATTTTATTAAGCTTTAAAATGTGCGTATGTCTTATAAATCCTCTTTATGTGTATGATATGTCTTGCATGCATTAAAATAAATGCATTAAAAATAAATGAGCATTTATGAGGTTTGTTTTAGCAATCATATGTCCCAGGGTTCCAGGAAAACAATGAAATAAAATATTCCATCCCATTATTGGATTCATGTAGCAAACAATGGGACCGCCCAGGTATTCTTATTCATGATTCAAAAAAAAAAAATACGGTAACTATAGAAATAGTACCGATTTTCTAGGAATTAATACATGAGCATGTATTTATTTTTTCCCTTCTTGGACCGACGGCAGGTTCCAGATTCATAGAATCACTAGTATTGAATCATTGGTATGCCTGTCCTCTCCAGGCCGCTTCAGAGCGGGGAAGGACAGTACTCAGGTGAGGACTGATCCATTTACCCAGGGAGGGATGCTGCTGAGAAGGCTCACCTGGCGAACTTGAACTTGATCTTAACTGACACTCCTGTTCCTGTTTCCCTTGTTGGCTCTCAAGGCCTTGAGTAGAAAGATGGAGAGGTTGGCGGTGAGGTTTCGTTCTGGGGACCAGGGGAGGGGGTCCAGATCTTTCTGGACAAAAAAGACACAGCTGTTCATCTCTGATGTAGTTTGAGGAGGTTAATGTTGCCCTCAGCAGCCTCTACAGCAGACGCGGGGGTTCCCCCCCCTCACCCTGCAGGCTGGAGAGCATCTTCGGAATTGCCCTTGAAATCTGTTGCTGTCATGCTCCTCCCTTTCCTGTGCTAACGGTTGGTTGTGTTCTAGTGCTTTGTGTACCTGTTTGTCTCCTCTGCTGGATTTCAAAAGTCTTAAAAGGAGACACTTCATCTCGTTTATCTTTAAATACCCACAGTGGCTTGCTCAGTGAGTGTTTGTTGAATGTCTGAATGGCTGATTGGGTAGGCGAATGAATGAATGAATGAGTAGGAACCATCATTAAAAAGCTGAGGATAAAGTGGAAAGACTGGGCCACAAAATCTTCCAGGTAAAATATTTTTCAAAAATTAGGAATATTCTCGAATATTCCAATGTGCTGAGTTGACAGAGTAGAGAATTTTGAATGTGGCTCCATTTGTCTGGTCATTCATGAGAATTTACAAATGTTTCACTAGGCTGAGACCCTGTGGCAGCAAGGACCATGTTTATCCCCCAAAGCTAGCACACAGTAGGCACATAGTATGATGCTAAGTGAAATATTCTCTTCTCTTGTAGGATTTAACCCAACCAGTAACCCTGACAGGAAGGAGGACACATTCAATTCAATAAACCCATATACAGCATCTACTTCTGTAAGTACTTTCCCAAGGGGTGGGTGAACAAGAGAATAGATCATGGGTCCTTTCAGGGGTTTTCGGAGGTAGTTAGTTACATTTGTACCCAACTGTAACACAAGGCAGAATGTGATAAACACTACCATAGAGGTCGAAATGCTAAGTGCTAAAAAAAAAAAAAGAAAAGTGGGGGGTGCCTGAGTGGCTCAGTCAGTTACGCGTCTGACTCTTGATTTTGGCTCAGGTCATGATCCCAGGGTTGTGGGATTGGGCTCCGTGCTAGGTGTGGAAGTCACACCTTAAGATTTTCTGCTTGAGATTTTCTCCCTCTCTCTCTCCCTCTGCCTCTCCCCTCTCATTTTCTCCCTCTCTCTCAAAAAAAAAAAAAAAAAAGAAAGAAAGAAAGAAAAGAAGAGGAAAGAAAAGAAAAGAGAAGAAAAGCGAAGAGGAAAGAAAAGAAATGCTAAGTGGACCAGGAGGGGAGGAATTTATTAAAGTCTGTGGGATCTGGGAGGACTTCATGGCCGTGTGAGTCCTGGTTGGACAGGCAGGATTTTGTCAGGTAGAAACGGGAGGAGGACCATTTGTTCGACTGCAGTTCAGGGTGCGAAGGAAGAGATGGTGAGGGTCAAGGTGGAAAACTGTCTCCAAGATGGCGCCCAATGATCCTCAACTCCTGCTATTCATGTTCTTTTGTAGTCCTCCCGGCATTGTCTCAGGGGTGGTCTGTGTGACCAACGGAAGTGATGGTGTGTGACTTCTAAGACTGTGCCACAGAAGATGTTGCCACTTCCCTTGCTGTTCTGTGGACTGCCTGCTGTGGGGGAAGCTAGCTGCCTTGTGGTGACGACACCCAGCAGCCTAGGGATAGACCCGCGTGGGGAAGGAACTGAAGCCTCCCGCCACGAGCCAGCGCCAACCTGCTCCTACTGTCTGTGTGAACCAGCCTTCTTGGAAGCTGATCCGCTAGAACTGGGTCGGAGCTCCAGGTGACCGCAGTCCCAGCTGATATCCTGACTGGAACTTAGGCGAGACCTTGAACCAGAACCGCTCAGCTAAGACGCTCCTGATTTTCTGACCCACAGTGACTGAGAGACAGTAGGTGTTCTCTTGATGCTTTAAGGCTTTGGTTTTGGGAGTCGTTTCATAGACAGCAACAGACACACGTACAGAAACGAAGGCTTGGAGAAGAGTTTGGGAAGAGCCTTCGTTTTCAAGGCGCCATACTTGTATGCAATGGGGGCGATGTTTTTTTAAAGGCGTAAAAGATGATGATGACTGTGAGGATGTGTGTAACCTAAGTTGGCGAAAGGAGTGCCGGAGCAGGAAGAAAACTTAAGAGGCCACCGCAGTCGTCCAGACGAGAGGTAATGAGAGAGCGGAAGCGGAGGCACCGCTGGGGGACCGGAGAATGGCACGTCAATGCAGGGGGGTGAAGGCGAAGAAGTCACTAAGGTGACTCCTGGGTTTTGAGCGCAGGAACACGGGGGAGCCATGATCTCATTTACCCAAAGAGGAAACACAGAAGGGAGCCTGCGTGGGTAGGAGTCAAGAAGTGGGGGTATCTATCTCCTGGCGAGGAGAGCTCCCTGTGTCCAGAGCTCCGCGGAGGGCTGGCCACCAAGGCTGCTTCACAGATCGGGCTGGTCGAGAAACCTCTCCCCGAAGGACGAGCCTGTTCCATTTCACAGCACATCTTCCCCACTGCCAAGTGTTCCCTGGTGACAGCCTCTGCCATCGATATTTTTAGCATGTGGCCTTTCTGAGCCTGAAAAACAACATCCACTTCCTGGAACTTCTCCTCCAGCTGACAGCCAGTGACCCACGCGGGCGGGAGCTTCAGCTGGGCCTGACAGGCGACAGTCTGCCAATCTGCTAGGGGAGAGGAAGGCAGGCCGCAAGTTGGGCACGAAGGCCTCCAGCCCGCTCCCTTCTGTCCTGCTCTTGAGGCCTAACGACGTCAGTGCACGTCAGAAGCCGAAAAGTAAGGAAGCCTGTGAATAAAGCCCAAGAGGCAGGAAGCTTCTCCTGCAATTTCCTTCTATGACAGCTACATCAAGCCTGAAGGTAATACCTGGCCAGGTGACGTTAGAAAACCACCAGGACATGAACATTGCTTTTGTAGTAATCCTAGGACAGGCCTGCGTGAAAACCCCCTGGGACTCGTCACACGTGCTGTTGCATCCCGTGGGGTCAGATCTGAGGCAGAGCCAGAAAAGCATCGAGGGAAACGTGAGAGAGGGTGAGGGGTTTCTCCGATGGGGTCTGCAGCCCCGGGCCAAGGCTGGGGGTGGGGGTGGGGGGCGAGAACCCACCGGACCGTTCCCCAGAGTTGTAAGAGTTCTCTGCCAGAATTTTAGAAATTGTGCTTTTTAGAGTTTATGATCGTCTAAACGGGTTGGAATAAGCGTATTCGGTGCTGATTGACCCCTTATGTAGGAGTACTACCTCGCCCCTCAGGACCCATATCCACAAATGTGTTTTGATGCTAAGTGGCATTTTATTTTATCATTTTTTTTAAAGTTTATTTATTTATTTATTTTGAGACAGAGAGAGAGCACAAGCAGGGGAGGGGCAGAGAGAACCACAGAGAGAACTGGGTGGTTCACACACCCAGTTTTCCAGCAGTGGGTTTTTTGGTTTTTTTTTTTTTTTTGATGGTTATTTACTTTTGAGAGAGAAAGAGAGAGAGAGAGAGCAAACAGGGGAGGGACAGAGAGAGAGGGAGACAGAGAATCCGAAGCAGACTCCAGGTTCTGAGCTGTCGGCACAGAGTCGATGCAGGACTTGAACTCGAGAGCCGTGAGATCGTGACCTGAGCCAAAGTCGGAGGCTTAGCCAACTGAGCCACCCAGGCGCCCCTGCAGCTGTGTTTTTAAAGCTGGTCCCAGGATGTCAGGAACATCTGGTAGCCCACCTTCCCCTGGGCCTGAGCTTCCCCTCAGGAATAACTATATGTGTCCTATTTCCATGCAACATGACTGGTACACAAAGCTTACCCACCTACACAAGAAACTCCATTCAACTATATGATGAATGCAATTAATTTTACACCCTTTTACATGATTTAAGGACTTGTGGACGGAGGTACGCTGTGTACCACACTGCCTGCTGTTGATTCTTCATTTTCCTGTTGTTATCTTTATATTTTTTGCTCCAGTTTTTCCTTCCTGAATCAGGATGGCTGGCATTAGCCACATTAAAAGAAACACGACGGCAGGGACTTAACCAAATAAGGTTTTTGGCTTAGTTTAGTTTAGTTTTGTTTTTGAGATATTTACATGATGTAAATCCACATATTTTAAGTTTCCTGTTCAGTGAGTTTTGGCAAAGGTACTATATAGTTTATGAAACCACCCCATTGGTATATAAAACATGTTTATCACCCTAGGAAATGATCCTATGTCCCTTTCTTGTGAACCCTGACCCCTTCCCCTAGGCAGCCACTGTTCTGATTTCTCTTACCATAGCTTAGTTGTGCCTGCTTCTAGAACTTCATATAAATAGAACAATACCGAATGTATCCCTTTGTGTCTGACTTCTTCGATTCAGCGTAATATTCATAGTATTCATCCACGTGGTTGAAAGTTTCAGTAGTCCTTTCCTTTTCACTGCTAAGTAGTATTCTAGTGAATAAATATGCCACACTTTTTGTACCCATTCTTTGGTTGATACACATTCGGGCCGTTTTCAGTTCTTGCCTGTCGTGAATAAAGCATTTAAAAACATTCTTGTATACGTCTTTTAAGTTTTCACTTTTCTGGGGCAAATAACCAGAAGGAAAATGGTTGGGTAAATAAATAGGTGCGTATTTAATATTTCAAGAAACTGCCCATCGGTTTTTCCAAATGCCCACGATAATTTGAACGGCAACGTGTGAGCGTTCCGTTGCCCCGCATGCTCGCGGACAGAAGTGTTGCCAGTTTTAAACATTTTGGCCATCCTGGCGGATGTGAAATATCACGTGGTTGTGACTACATTTCACTGACAACCGGTGATGTTGAACGCCTTTCCATGCGCTCTTTGGTCATTTCTGCAGCTTTCTCTGTGACATGCCCTTTGAAGTCTTCAGCTCGTTCTTTAAAAACCCTGGGTTGCATTTCGCTTTGTTTTCTTTTCTTTTTAATTTACAGCAGTGTGTATATTGTGGATACAAGCTCTTTGCCCGATAAATGTGTTGTGAATATTTCCTCTCAGTTTGTGGTTTGCCTTCTCATATTCTTAATGTCTTTGACGAGTGGAAACTTTAAATTTTGATGAACTTCAGTAGATCAGGTGTTAATTGTATGGCCAGCATAGATCCATTTCTGGGCTCTCTGTTCTGTTCTATTGATCTACTTGTCTACTCTCACTTATGCCAGTTTCCACCTTCTTGATTCAGATGGGGTTTTTAGTTTGTTTCCAGAGGTAGGTGGACCCGGGCTGGTAAAGCTGCTCAAGGGAGTTGTCTGCGAAGAGCCAGGTTCCTTCTGGCTTTCTGCTGCATCATCTTCAATGAGTGGGTTCTGTTTTCCTGGAAGCAAGATGGCTGCTTCGTCAATGGCGTCCCATTCTGGCCTCCGGCAGGAAGAAGAGGACAGACAGGTTAAGACTCAGCACCTTGCTGAGTCTGCCCCTTTATAATCGAAGAAAAAAAAAATCCCAAACCCAAATAACCAAACCATCATAAAAACCTTCCGGAGGCCCCAGTCAGGACTCTGTTCGCATCTCAGAACCGATCACATGGAGACTAGGGAGAGGAATGGAGACTAGGGAGAGGAGACTAGGGAGAGGAATATTTTCACGCTGTGCGACGACTACATTAGTGTACCCACCACTGCGGCAGAAGGGGAGTGATCGCACCTATCACTTTGGACAAATCAGAACCCACCCTTGCAGCTGGATGTAGGTCAATCTCACAAACCAGGAGAGTGCTACAAAACGTCTTGGGGGAACAATAAAGAGTGAGGACGGGGGTGCCTGGGTGGCTAAGTCGGTTAAGCGGCTGACTTCAGCTCAGGTCATGATCTCATGGCCTGTTTGAGCCCCGCATCGAGTTCTGTGCTGACAGCTCAGAGCCTGGAGCCTGCTTAGGATTCCGTGTCTCCCTCTCTCTCTGCCCCTCCCCTGCTTGCGCTCTGTCTCTCTCTTTTTCTCAAAAATAAGTAAACATGGAAAACTTTTAACAAGAGAGTGAGGACAAAGAAACATCCAGAATATATATATATATACATATGTATATATGTATATGTGTATATATATGTGTGTGTGTGTATATATAATATATATAAGTTATTATATATATATGTTTACTTATATATATGTTTATATATGTTTACATATATATAATATTATATATAAGTTATTATATATATAATATTATATATATAAGTTATTATATATATAATATTATATATATGTTATTATATATATATATAATATTATATATAAGTTATATATATATATTATATATATAAGTTATTATATATATAAGTTTATTTCATGGCTTCTCAACCCGGTAAGGGGTACACAGGAGGGCATAAGGTTCATGAACAGAGTTTTTCTTTTTTTTTTTTTTTTTTTAACCTCGAGTTTCACTTTTATTTTTTTTTTCTTTTTTTTTTTTTTATATATGAAGTTTATTGACAAATTGGTTTCCATACAACACCCAGTGCTCATCCCCAAAGGTGCCCTCCTCAATACCCATCACCCACCCTCCCCTCCCTCCCACCCCCCATCAACCCTCAGTTTGTTCTCAGTTTTTAAGAGTCTCTTATGCTTTGGCTCTCTCTCACTCTAACCTCTTTTTTTTTTTTTTCCTTCCCCTCCCCCATGGGTTCCTGTTAAGTTTCTCAGGATCCACATAAGAGTGAAACCATATGGTATCTGTCTGTCTCTGTATGGCTTATTTCACTTCGCATCACACTCTCCAGTTCCATACATGTTGCTACAAAAGGCCATATTTCATTTTTTCTCATTGCCACGTAGTATTCCATTGTGTATATAAACCACAATTTCTTTATCCATTCATCCGTTGATGGACATTTAGGCTCTTTCCATAATTTGGCTATTGTTGAGAGTGCTGCTATAAACATTGGGGTACAAGTGCCCCTATGCATCAGTACTCCTGTATCCCTTGGGTACATTCCTAGCAGTGCTATTGCTGGGTCATAGGGTAGGTCTATTTTTAATTTTCTGAGGAACCTCCACACTGCTTTCCAGAGCGGCTGCACCAATTTGCATTCCCACCAACAGTGCAAGAGGGTTCCCGTTTCTCCACATCCTCTCCAGCATCTATAGTCTCCTGATTTGTTCATTTTGGCCACTCTGACTGGCGTGAGGTGATACCTGAGTGTGGTTTTGATTTGTATTTCCCTGATAAGGAGCGACGCTGAACATCTTTTCATGTGCCTGTTGGCCATCTGGATGTCTTCTTTAGAGAAGTGTCTATTCATGTTTTCTGCCCATTTCTTCACTGGGTTATTTGTTTTTCGGGTGTGGAGTTTGGTGAGCTCTTTATAGATTTTGGATACTAGCCCTTTGTCCGATATGTCATTTGCAAATATCTTTTCCCATTCCGTTGGTTGCCTTTTAGTTTTGTTGGTTGTTTCCTTTGCTGTGTAGAAGCTTTTTATCTTCATAAGGTCCCAGTAATTCACTTTTGCTTTTAATTCCCTTGCCTTTGGGGATGTGTCGAGTAAGAGATTGCTACGGCTGAGGTCAGAGAGGTCTTTTCCTGCTTTCTCCTCTAAGGTTTTGATGGTTTCCTGTCTCACATTTAGGTCCTTTATCCATTTTGAGTTTATTTTTGTAAATGGTGTGAGAAAGTGGTCTAGTTTCAACCTTCTGCATGTTGCTGTCCAGTTCTCCCAGCACCATTTGTTAAAGAGGCTGTCTTTTTTCCATTGGATGTTCTTTCCTGCTTTGTCAAAGATGAGTTGGCCATACGTTTGTGGGTCTAGTTCTGGGGTTTCTATTCTATTCCATTGGTCTGTGTGTCTGTTTTTGTGCCAATACCATGCTGTCTTGATGATGACAGCTTTGTAGTAGACGCTAAAGTCTGGGATTGTGATGCCTCCTGCTTTGGTCTTCTTCTTCAAAATTCCTTTGGCTATTCGGGGCCTTTTGTGGTTCCATATGAATTTTAGGATTGCTTGTTCTAGTTTCGAGAAGAATGCTGGTGCAATTTTGATTGGGATTGCATTGAATGTGTAGATAGCTTTGGGTAGTATTGACATTTTGACAATATTTATTTTTCCAATCCATGAGCAGGGAATGTCTTTCCATTTCTTTAAATCTTCTTCAATTACCTTCATAAGCTTTCTATAGTTTTCAGCATACAGATCCTTAACATCTTTGGTTAGATTTATTCCTAGGTATTTTATGCTTCTTGGTGCAATTGTGAATGGGATCAGTTTCTTTATTTGTCTTTCTGTTGCTTCATTGTTAGTGTATAAGAATGCAACTGATTTCTGTACATTGATTTTTGTATCCTGCAACTTTGCTGAATTCATGTAGCAGTTCTAGCAGACTTTTGGTGGAGTCTATCGGATTTTCCATGTATAATATCATGTCATCTGCAAAAAGCGAAAGCTTGACTTCATCTTTGCCAATTTTGATGCCTTTGATTTCCTTTTGTTGTCTGATTGCTGATGCTAGAACTTCCAGCACTATGTTAAACAACAACGGTGAGAGTGGGCATCCCTGTCGTATGAACGGAGTTTTTCAACCTTCCTTCCACAAGGCTGCCCCTATTTGCAATAGAAGCAGCACTTATTCAGGTCATTAATTACATTTGCAAGTTTTTTTTTTCAATACATGAAATTTATTGTCAAATTGGTTTCCATACAACACCCAGTGCTCATCCCCAAAGGTGCCCTCCTCAATACCCATCACCCACCCTCCCCTCCCTCCCACCCCCCATCAACCCTCAGTTTGTTCTCAGTTTTTAAGAGTCTCTTATGCTTTGGCTCTCTCCCACTCTAACCTCTTTTTTTTTTCCCTTCCCCTCCCCCATGGGTTCCTGTTAAGTTTCTCAGGATCCACCTAAGCGTGAAAACATATGGTATCTGTCTTTCTCTGTATGACTTATTTCACTTAGCATCACACTCTCCAGCTCCATCCACGTTGCTACAAAGGGCCAGATTTCATTCTTTCTCATTGCCACGTAGTATTCCATTGTGCATATAAACCACAATTTCTTTATCCATTCATCAGTTGATGGACATTTAGGCTCTTTCCACAATTTGGCTATTGTTGAAAGTGTTGCTGTAAACATTGGGGTACAAGTGCCCCTATGCATCAGTACTCCTGTATCCCTTGGGTACATTCCTAGCAGTGCTATTGCTGGGTCATAGGGTAGGTCTATTTTTAATTTTTTGAGGAACCTCCACAGTTTTGCAGAGTGGCTGCACCACTTACATTTGCAAGTTTTGAATCTTTGAGAGGTAACCGCCTCATGAATATCTTAACCGAATCTATGTCTTAAAAACTCAAAGACAGAGAAAGCATGATGGCAAATGTTTGGATCCTAGGGATGTCGGGGAGAACAACAGCCACTTCTGTTCAGAACCTGCTCTTCGTGCACTTAGTGACAGACTGTATTACCTTGTCCCACAGCAGGCACTGCTCAAGTTCCCAGCATGGATATTGTACCATTTCTTGCCTTGAGATCCCGTAAGTCCGTCTATACTGTCTGCTATTGAGTAATTCGTTTAGCCTTTAATATTAACCCATCCTTGTTCTTGGAAGAAATTGATTCGAGGGACAGGCAAGTGCCTAGCAGGCCTCGACTCAAACAGTTTTCCATTTGGTGGGGTGAACTGAGGCACAAGTATCTCCTGTCGCCGTGATAGCTAGTGACCGTTAAGAGTCGACTCGAGTTGGAACAACCCGTGTTTACTGCGGTATTCATTTCCTAGAGCTGTCGTAACAACGTACAATAAACTGGGAGGCCTCACACAACAGGAATTCATTCTGGAGGCTAGAAGTCCCCAATGGACATGTTGGCAAGCCATGCTCTCTCTGAAGGCTCCAGGAGAGAATCTTTTCCATGATTTTCTCTCAACTCCTGGCATTGCCTGCAAACCTTGGCTTGTAGATCCATCACTCCAACCTGTGCCTCCATTGTCACATGTGCCTCTGTTGTCACCCCCCCGTCCCCCGCCCCGAGTGTCTGTCTTCTTATAAGACACCAGTCGTGTTGGAAAACGGCCCCCCTGACCCCAGGATGATCTCATCCTAACTTAAATAACTACATCTGCAGTGACCCTTTTTGCAAATAAGATCATATTCTGAGGCTGCAGGCATTAGGACTTGAGCATATCTTTCGGAGGATGCAATTCAACCAGTAACAGCTGCTAAGACATGTCATGGAGTTTGTAAGGTGGGCCGGGACCAAGGTGCCAGGATTTTTTATTCTGCAAGGTCCAGGAACAAAGCCATGCTAACAGGAAGAACACATTTGCCTCAAGTCAAGCCAGACTGGGTTGCTACTCCAGATAACAACAGATACCGCCTGTCGTCGCTCTCATTGTTGGGGACTCTGAAGTGGAGTGAAACACCCACCACCACCATTGCCCTTGAATTAGAGCCCGACTCCAGCCGGAGGGGAAGAAGCCGGCTCGCGAAGACACAGAACTGTAGGCAGGGAGCATTGTCAGGATTTTTGGGTCCCGGTCCTGGATGCGCCTAAGCCAACTTGCCTCCAGCCATACCTGGGGATAAGAGCCCACACATCTTCTTTGCTGCATTTCATTTTCTCCAATCCTAAATTGGCAAAAGTTGAGAAGAGAGGTTGTGCATCTGAGCAAAGCCTGAGAAGCTGGACTTCCCAAGACATAAGAAGGAGAACTTTCTGGGGATGCAGGATGGTGGAAGGGGTGGGGGTTGAAGGGCTGGAAATGGTGGATGGGGAGGATTAGCTTTCTTTTTTATTTAAAAAAAAATTTTTTTTTAACGTTTATATATTTTGGAGACAGAGAGAGACAGAGCATGAACGGGGGAGGGGCAGAGAGAGAGGGAGACACAGAATCGGAAGCAGGCTCCAGGCTCTGAGCCATCAGCCCAGAGCCCGACGCGGGGCTCGAACCCACCGACCATGAGATCGTGACCTGAGCCGAAGTCGGACGCGTAACCGACTGAGCCACCCAGGCGCCCCAGGATTAGCTTTCTAAAGAGGGGAAGGAGCGAGGACACCGGGCTGCGAGGGTAGAGTAGGAGACAGATTAAGTGGGGGTGACACAGACGTTTGAAAAGAGGAAGTGTCCATGTGGGACACTTGTCCTTCTGTGGACCTGAACCTGTGAGCCTTCCTCTCTGCAGGGTACAAGGAAATGAGTAAGGGAGATAACATTGCAACTTCGGGTCCTCTCCTTGCACCGCCTCTGACCCCACAGTCAGAAGACTGTACCAACCCCCATCCTCATCCGAAGTGTGTTTTGTCTGGTGAGGCATGAGGCGCCCAGGAAAGGAACAGAAATCGCTTCCCGGCACATGGGACTAGGGAAGTGAAGGTGCCACAGCTCTGGCAGAGGTGAGGCTGAAGGGGCACCCGCTCCCACTGTGGGGGCTCTGCGGGTCCTGATTTCCCCACCCCCACCTCTGCCCCTCTCTCCCCTCCCGCCCCCGTGCAAAGGGGGCGTTCCGACACAGCTAGATCTTGCTAGAGCTCTGTAGAGTTGTTGTCACTGCAAACAGGGCCTCGCACAACTCCGGGAAGTCAACAGAAGCAAAAAATGCTGGCATTTAACCGCAGCTCTCATGGAATGCACGGGAAAAGTCTGAAAACCTCTGAATTTGGGAAGTCTTTAGGCCCCCTGGGGAGCCTTGGGAACATAGAAGATGTTGGCTGTCTCTGAGGCGCTCGTTGTGCGTGTGTGCGTGTGCGTGTGCGTGTGTGTGTGTGTGTGTGTGTTGGAGGCATCTTCTACGTGCCTCCCTACAAACCCACCTGAGTCTTCGGGCACATGCAGTGGTTTTTAGAGCTGACGGCTCCCAGAAGCGCGAAGGTCCTGGGATGTACGTCCAACTCCGCCTACTTCTGAACCAAATTTCTTCTCCAGTCTTGTTCCATAAATCTGCATCACGGGGTCGCACTCCTAATCAACAGCTAAGGGATTCTTACTTGCCTTGCACTAAATAACGGCGAGTCCCTGAAAGCTACTTTGTCGAGGGAACGCCCAGCCCTGGCTCTTTCTAAAGGGATGCTGAATAAGCATTAGGATAAGTGACGGATGTACTAACCTTAACAGAAAAAACCTGAGCCGCGTGTTCCGAGATTCATGAAGGGCTTAGACTATGTCTCCGTTCCTCTGGAGGGAGAGGCCAGAGGACCCCTTTTCCTCTCTCCTGAGAAAGACACCTGGGCAGGGAAGGGCTCCTTCCCTCCTCACAGAAAGGCCTTTGCTGTGCAGGGGGAGGGGGAGGGCAAGGAGAGGGAGACATCCACAGGTGCGGAAACCAGGGGGGTGAGCGCTTCGTCGTCGTCGTGTGTGAGTGATCCCTTTCCGCGGGCTGCACTCGTTCTGCCCCGCTCTCCCTCCTCCCCTGGCTCCTGGCCGAGAGGCAGCGGCTGGCAGGGGGCTTGTCGGGGGGGGACCCCTGCCAGGCTGCCAGCTGCCCGGGAGCCCAAGGGGTGCTCTGGGGACCAGCACGTGGTGTGCAGTCCGCTGTCGGGCTCTCGTGGCCGCGCCAGAGGGGAGGACCCTAGACGTGGGAAACGTTGGCAGGTGGTTCCGTTGGGGGACTTCTTGTGGCCTCTTAGAAGACCGCCTGCCAACGGGCCCTGGGCATTTGGCAGAACGTCTCCACTTAGCTTACGGTCTCTGGTTCCTGTTGGGAAACTCAGGGCTTGCCAAAGTGTTCATTTTACTAAGTGAACAACGCCATTCTTGGCTTCTGTCTTGCTACTCACTGCAGTCTTGTGCCGTGCTCCCCCTTTTGAGCGTCTGTCAAGGTCGTGAGAGATTAGCCCTCGGCGGGGGCGGGGCCCTTCTGAGGTCAGATCGTTTCTCAACTGGCTATGGCATGTCGCAAGATACAGGAGGGCTGTCCTGGTCCTTGGGCTCGCCACCTTGCTCCTTCTCCAGGTCGACGTGCGCCCGTGACCGGTTGCCTAAGCCCCCCGGGGCCTCCGTGAAACACCTAGGTCTCACTGGCTTTGGGGACTGACAAGTATGGCCTTAAGTACCGCGCTCTAACTTGCTGTGTGACCACGGACAAGTTGCTGGGGTTCTCTGAGCTTCACTCTCCTCATTTGCAAATGAGGGCAATCATCATAGGGACTTTGGAGACGTTGAGTACGAGCCACTGGTACCGTGCCTGGTGTATTTACCACACCTGATCTATGCTACCTTTTGCTCTCAGGAAGATTCTCTGCTGTGAGGAGTACGGCTGTGCCACAGTGCCCTGGCCAAGGTGAAGGTGGTGCTGCCTTCTCAGGCAGTGGGCGTGCAGAACATCTCCACGTGCACCCGGGCTCGCTCGGGAACCTGGACGCTTCTCTGTCGGCGGCGCTGTGCAGGGGAAAAGGCAGCCGCAACCTGTTAGCAATTACGCTATTGTTGTTATGATTCTCCGAAGCCAAAGCAACCTTGACTGGGACTTCAGTTTCACCTCCTGTTTACCGGGTGACCCCTCAGTCTCAGTGTTCTTCTCTGGATAAGGGGACAATAATACCTCTTCGTAGGGTTGTTTTAAAGTCTAAATAAAGTGACGTGTGTAAGATTGCTTGCATTTAGCTGCATTCGATAAATATTCCCACATTGTCACTCACCTGTCTCCTTATTCTAGCTCTTTATTCTCTTGCCGGAAGTATGGACTTCAGACGACTAAGCCTGTTACGATCCTGTATAAAATGACCAGCCTTCTCAGGGCAGTTCAGAGAATCAAACGCCGTTTTGTTTAGTGGATAGTCTCCGTTAAATCTGTTTGAGCTGCTCAGGGTTGCCTTCGCTATGTCGGACTTCGTGGCGTGCGCTGGACAAGTGGGGTTCATGGACAAGTTCCACGTGAGTGAGGAGGGACGGTTGGGGCGGTTCTGCAGGTAAACTTGAGGCAAGTGCTCACTTGTGCATGTAATCCAAACACAGCCTGAGGACAACGAGGCGGTGGTTCAAATGCTCCTTTTTCCCTCTTTCCAAGGACACTTTTAAAATGTGTGTTTGCGTTTGGAAAATGTGACTGGCATTTGTTTTGAATTTTATAGTGTCACACACTATCGGATACTGTGGATTACTTAAACCTTAAGCCCTCTGGCCGACTAAAAAAAAAACCTCTAAGTGGTTCTCAGCAACCTTCATATACAATGTAAATTGCAATATCTATCAGGATATGTGAGAACATCTGTTTTTCTTCTAATGCAGTAAACATATAAGGGTCTCTCGGGACATATTTTAAATAGACTTAATACAACATGCAGGAATGATAAGCAAAATATAATCACGGTCTTAAGGGAATGTGAGCATTTCATATTAATAACATTGGAAACTTATGTTTAATGCAGTGCTAAAAGTTGACAATTAAGCATGTAAGAGTCAGGAAATTCAATTAAAATTATCACAGTAATATGAATTTAGCCACATCCTGTATTGGTTATGAAATCCATTTAGCACTGCAAACAATAATGTTTTCGGCTGGTTTATTCAAAAGGAAAACAGGAACAAGAACACTCTAATGCTATATATATTCTGGTACTGTGGTCAGGCTAAGTTTGCTGGGGGAAGAAGTTTAACTTCTGAATCTTTAAATGCCCCGTCATTTGATCTGAGTATTCTCTTTCCTTGCCTGCTGCATCATTTCTGTCAATAAAATAAGGCCGAGCAACCCCCACAGGACTTCTCCTCGCCTCTCCCTGCTCTCTGCGGAGGACAAGGACCCGTCTGCCGCCCGAGGGCACCCTCCTGGGATTAGAGCCGCTTTTCTAATTTGTCCCTCCGCTTCTCTGCGGGCGCTGTGGTCGCAGGGATCGGAATTCTGTGCCGATGCTCCACCCCTCATCTCGAGCTGGGAACCCCCTGTGGCCATGTACTTGGGGGGAAACGAAGCTTGTAATTCCATTCTCCGTCACGGCACAGGGTTCGTGGACCCTTCACTGAGTCTACTCCACATGCCCCCCCCTTTCTGCCGGCCGCACACGCCTCCCTCTAGTCCTTTGCTGTCCGAGACCACGGAAGACGGGCGTTCATTTTTAATACACACACGTCCGCAGCAGGTCTAATATCGCCACCTCACTGTCGTGTTGCCACGCGACTGTGTGCGAGCTAGGGTGCTCATCAAGCATTCACTCGACGGTAGCCCGAGTCAACGTGGCACCGGGAACTTCAGCTGTGTGCCCACACGCTCCCCCCAGCAAAGGGCTGCAAGGGCCATGATATTGAAAGAGTCTCGAGAGAAACTTCTCAGGGAATTACACCAACACTCATCTGGAAGGTTGTCAGACCTCTGAGAATCACCCTTGACTCCTCTTCCTTTTATCCCTCGTCCCTCGCTAACCCTTGCAGTTACTCCTCAAGAAACAGTCCTCCAACCCACCAACTTCTGCCCAAGGTCACTGCCACCACGCCAAGTCTAACTCGTCCCCTTTTCTCCGTAGACCTCTGGCGCGGCCTCCCAGCTGCTCTCCCCGTCTCCACCCTGCTCAGCTGATGGCAAATGCCCATCCTGTTTCGAGACAACTCCCCTTAAAGTCCTGGAGTGGCTTCTCTCTGTTCCCAAGATCATTTTGAAACTCCTGGCCGCACTGGCGAGGCCCTCGGTGAAGCGGTTCCCCAGGCCCCTCCCCTCCCGTCTCCTCAATCTGGTTTCCAGCTAAATGCCGAGCGTTTCATTTCCTCAGCTGCCTTGTGACCTTTCTCCTGCTCGGGATCTTTGAACACATCATTTCCTCTTTCCTCCTGTCTCTGCTAAGCTGATTCCTACTCATCCTTCAGGTTTTAACGTAGATGTACAGGTCGAAGATTTGTCAACCCTGCATAGAGCAAGGCTATGGGTGCCATTTTTGCTCACTTAGTGTCTCTGTGTCACATTCTGGTAGTTCTCATCGTATTTTATTATTTTATTTTGATGAAAAAATTATTTTAACGTTTATTTTGAGAGAGAGAGACAGAGGGTGAGCAGGGGAGGGGCAGACACACACACACACACACACACACACACACACACAGAATCCAAAGCAGGCTCCAAGCTCTGAGCTGGCAGTGCAGAGCCCGACACGGGGCTCGAACTCAAGAGCTGCGAGATCATGACCTGAACTGAAGTCGGGTGTCCAACTGACTGAGCGGCCCAGGCGCTCCTCTCATGATATTTTAAACTTCTTCATTATTATCCCATTTTTTACAGTGATCTGTGACTAGGGTTCTTTGATGTTATGGTCATTGTTTTTGGGGTGCCAGGAACCACGCTGATATAAGAAGGTGAAACGAATGGATAGATGTGTGTGTTCTGACTGTTCCCCTAACCAACCGTCCCTGTCTCTCTCCCTCTCCTCAGGCCTCCCTGTGCCCTGAGATGCAATGATATTGAAATAAGGCCAGTGAGTCACCCAACAGCGGCCTTTAAGTGCTCAAATGGAAGGAAGAGTCATATGTCTCTCACCTTAAATGAAAAGCTAGAAATGATGAAGCTTCGTGAGAAACGTGTGTTGAACGCCGAGACAGGCTGAAAGCGAGGTCTCTTGGGCCCAACCGGCAGCCGAGTCGCCAATGAAAAAAGAAAGTTCTTGAAGGCCCTTAAAAGTGCGGCTCTAGTGACCACACAAATAAGAAAGTGAAGCAGCCTTATTGCTGATGTGGAGGAAGTCTGAGCGGTCTGGATAGAAGGCCAAACCACAGCATTCCCTGAAGCCAAAGCCTGATCCGGAGCAAGGCTTAGCTCTCTGTAACGCTATGAAAGCAGAGAGAGGTAAGGAAGCCACTCGAGTTTAAAACCAGCGGAGGTGGGTTCGTGAGGTTGAAGGAAAGAGGCCGTCTCCGTAACATGAAAGTACAAGGTGAATCTGTAAGCACTCGTGTAGAAGCTACAGCAAGTTCTCCAGAAGATCTGCCGAAGATAATTCATGAAGGTGGCTACACTCCAGAACAGACTTTCAGTGTAGGCCAAAGTGCCTTCTGTTGGAAGAAGATGCCACCGAGGACTTTCAGAGCTGGAGAGGAGAAGTCAATGGCTGGCTTCAAAGCTTCAAAGGACAGGCTGACTCTCTCGTTAGGGGCCAGTGCAGCTGATCACTTGAAGCTGAAGTCAATGCACATTGTCCATTCCAAAAATCCTGGGGCCCTTAAGAGCTATGCTAAATCTGCTCTGTCTGTGCTCTGTAAGTGGATCAGTGAAGCCTGGAGGACAGCACATCTGTTTACAACATGGCTTACTGAATATTTGAAGCTACTGTTGAGATCTTCTGGTCAGAAAAAAAGATAGCCTCCAACAATTCTGCTCATTGACAATTGACCTGTCACTCAAGAGCTCTGAAGGAGTTGTACAAGGAGATTAATATTTTTTTTTTGGATTAATGCTGTTTTCAGGCATGCTAATGCAACACCCATTCTGTAGCTCATGGATCGAGAAGTAACTTTGACTTAGGAGTCTTAAGAAATACATCTTGTAAGGCTAGAGCTGCCATAAGTAGTGATTTCTCTGATGGATCTGGGCAAAGTCCATTGAAAATCTTCTGGAAAAAATTCACTATTCTAGATGCCATTAAGAACAGTCATGATTCGTGGGAGGAGGTCAAAATATCAACACGCACAGTCGGTTGGCAGAAGTTGACTCCCACCCTCCTCTCATCTCCCTGCATAGTTCTGGGTTAGTGTGGACTACAGGAGGCACTTGACATGAGTTCAGAAGGTAGACGCGAACCAGCAGCCATCTTTTTATGCTTAGCAGTTAGGCAGGGCACATGGCTCTCTGGCACACACATTCTTGCCTATCTGCTGGCTCAACCAGTTGACTTAGGGCAGTTGGCTGGGCCCTCAGTTCTTCCAGCTTGTTCTAGGAACTCCTTCAGCTTCTCTGACTGGACTGTGACGAGGCTACCAGAATCTCCGGCAGAAAGTCGCAGTCATTGAGGTTTGGGCTTAAAGTCGGTGTGTGAAAGATAATGGGTTCCAGCCTGTCCTCGTGGTTTCCTCCCATATTTTAGCGTCAGTCCAGTTCTTGCTTCCCCCACTTCATGTACCTCTCTACCTGCCCCTGTCTGCCTGTCGGCTTGCCCTTTTGGATTTGAGGCTTCAGCACCAAATGGAGAACCACTTGTTCTCCACCAAGTGGAGAACAGAAGCTGCGCAGTTAAGGGTTGAACTGTGTCCTCCAAAAGACCTGTTGAAGTCCTAACCTCCCGTACCTCAGAATGTGACCTTGCTTGGCAATGGGGTCGTTGCAAATATAATGAATTAAGAAAGGTCACACTGGGGTAGGGTGGACTTTTGATCCTTTTGAGGATCTTTTGTCCTCATGAGAAGATGGCCATGTGAAGACAGAGACCTAAGGGGTGAGCACAAGGTAGTGACAGGTACAGAGACTGAAGGGCTGCAGCTGCAAGCTAATGGACACCAAGGACTCTTGGCGACCACCAGAAGCTGGGGGGAGCAGAGAGGGACCTTCCCCTTATAGGTTTCAGAAGCTGATGGCCCCGCCAACACCTTGATTGTGGATTTCTTCTACTCTCCAGAACTGTGTCCCGATAGGTTTCTATTGTCTTAAATTTCTTTACAGCGACCCTAGAAAACAAATGCATTCACATAGACAGTTGTGTAAGCTTGGATCCCTATGACACATGCATATACGTGTATGGATTATATGTATAAATATAAATATATAAACATGTATATAATCTTCTAGCAGCTCCGCTCCTCTGGTGAAACCCTGACTGCAACAAGGCACGTGTTTTCATCCCTTTTGGACAAATATCTGAGAATGGACTGCCAGGTCATAGAGTAAATGTGGATTTAGCTTTTTTTTTTTAAATTTTTTTTTTCAACGTTTATTTATTTTTTGGGACAGAAAGAGACAGAGCATGAACGGGGGAGGGGCAGAGAGAGAGGGAGACACAGAATCGGAAACAGGCTCCAGGCTCTGAGCCATCAGCCCAGAGCCTGACGCGGGGCTCGAACTCACGGACCGCGAGATCGTGACCTGGCTGAAGTCGGACGCTTAACCGACTGCGCCACCCAGGCGCCCCGGATTTAGCTTTTTAAGAAACTACCAAACTTTTTCCGAAGTGTTTTTATTTGTATTTTGCCCCTTTTTTACATTTACCACTTTACGCTCTGACCAGAAATGGGTTAAATTAAAGTCCCATTTGCTCCACATCCTTGCTAACCATTCCAGAAGGTTTATGGTGGGATCTTTTACCTTGCGTTTCCCGATGACTAATGACACCGAGCATCTTTTCACGCACTTATCGGCCATTTGTAGATCTTCTTTTGTGACATGTCTGTTCAAGTCATTTACCCATTTTTTTTTTTTTTAAAACGGGGATTGTTCATCTTCTTATCACTGGCTGGGAATAAGTTCTTTATATATTCTGGAGAGACTACATCCTTCATCAAGTTTATGTATTACAAGTATTTTCTCCCTGTCTGTGGCTTGCCCTCTTATTCTCTGAATGGTGTCTTTTGAAGCACAAATGTTTTAAATTTTGATTTTTTTCTTTACCCAGCTCACACTTTTTGTGTCTTTAAAAAACAACGACAACTTTTTACAGCCTAGGGAATCTAGCCCATGGCATTGTAATAGCCTTGTCTGGTGACAGATGGCAGCTTCACTTGTGGTGAGCACAGGATAACATACAGACAAGTTGAATCACCATGTTGTATACCTGAAACTCATGTAATGTTGTATGTCAACTGTACACAGAATGAAAAAATGAAAGAAAAAATAAAAAAATGACAAAATGAAAAACAAATGAAAGAAATGAAAGAAATAAAATGAAAAATAAATGAAAGAAAAATTAAACAAATGGAAGAAAAACCACTTTGCCCTCCATACGGTCACAAAGACTTCCTTTTATTTTTTTCTTCCAGAAGCTTTGCAGTTTTCGTTTTTAGGTTTGGGTTGAAGACCCATCTCTAGTTATACGTGTGCGATTTGGGCGTAGGGTCAAGGTTCATTTTCCCCCCCTATGAATGGCCAGTTGTTCTAGCACCCTTTGTTTGAAAGACATTCCTTTCCTCATTGAATTACTCTGTCAAAAATTAACTGGGCGTATATGAGCCTCACAATTTTTTATTTCTATTAGAACTGAATGCGTCCACATCTGGTCATGCCCACTACTGGCCTCCTTTCCATAGAGAGCCTGTAAGGCAAGCTGATAGCTGGGGGAAAGGAACCCACACGAGATACCTGTTTTTGCACGACACACGTATGATGTTTTCTGCTCTTATGGGTGGCTTACTTAATCTTTCCACAAGCTCATAGCCACACACTGTGTTTTGTGTGTTTGTGATACGGGAGGGAAGACATTTCCTGGATGCCACCTCGGTTTCTTACAGTCTGCATTGAGTGTCTGCGGACTTCAGCTTCTATTCGTTTCTTTGCGCTGGTATTATCAGCTTATAGCTTGAGACTCTAGGACATGGAGATCGTATCTGTGAATGTCATTTCATTTGTAAAGCACCTAGCTCAATGCCCTGGGCGTGTGTGCAATTTAGTCAGTAGGACTGAGGTTATGGCCAATTCACTATCCCTCAGTTTCCTCATCTATTTATTGGCATGAAGGCTCATCTCTATTTAATTCAATTCAAGTCAGGACCACGGGCTGTTTGTTCATGTAAAGAAAGACCATCTGATAGTAGCTGGGGAAGGAGACTTGACAACTTTAATCAGGCTGATTTGGTTCTCTTGGAGACTATTGATGTGTGATATCTAGAATGCACCATGGCCTGGTCTTTGTTGATATCACCTATCTTTCAGATCAATGTGGTCTGAATAGTTTTTAGAAGAGCTGAAATTAAAGGAACTGCTTTGTACCCCTCCACAGTGTGCGCCCGTGGGCCTGGGCTGTATCTCTACGTCCCAGCTAGAGTTGATGGCCCCAGCCCGGGAGAATTCTGTGCCTGCTGCCTCGCTCCCAGCACGTATGTACAGGGAAGTCTTCGTCCTGGTGAACACGGAGGGCCACCCTGTCTGGAAAGTGAAGGGAAGAGATATCATGGAACGGCAACATGTACTGGAGGTGAGATGAAGGATATGTGAATGTTGTTGCTTGACAGCCCACGAAGTGGCCCCATGTTGCCATGGTGACGGAAGCCTGTTGACGCTAAGTGTATGAGCAGCTCCCATGTTTTTTATAGCAGCTGGTCAGTGCCACTGCCTTCTCTGAATTGCTGCCCCCCTGAGTGGCTGCGTGGCCCCAGCTGTCCTGATCTCTGTTGACAAATGGTTGTCCTTCACAGTCAAACTACCAGCAGTACTCTAATTAATGAATGTGCTAATTATCCTTCCCTACTCCCAGCACATTTGTCTAACTAACCTGTCACACGCTGTAAGTGCAGCACAGGCATGATCACGGGGGTGCTGGGAGCAGGGATCTGGGAGCAGAGGGCTGGGCTCACAGCTCGGAGCCGTGGGATAGTTCTAGTTAAACTACCTTTACAACAGTGGGGTGTCTGGGGAATATGTTGTTTCCTGTGACGTGTATTTGTTTTCCTTTCCTTCCTTTTAAAAAAATCTTTCTTGGGGCGCCCGGGTGGCTCCACCGGCGAAGCCTCTGACTTCAGCTCAGGTCATGACCCTGCAGTTCATGAGTTCGAGCCCCCGCGTCAGGCTCTGTGCTGACGGCTCGGAGCCTGGAGCCTGCTTCAGATTCTGTGTCCCTCTGTCTCTGCCCCTCCCCCTCTGTGCTCACACACTCTGTGTCTCTAAAATAAACTAAACCGAACATTAAAAAAATAAAAAATAAATCTCTCTTTAGGGGCCTTGGGCCATTGATTAATGCCCTAGCCTCTGAGGGGCCTGCCCAGCACCGATGCAGAAGCACCAGCGGGTCCCAAACTCTGAAAACTGTTCCCGAAGCAGCATTCAGAGCGGTTGAGGACCTAGCCTTTGAAGCTGGACGAGCCCGGGTTTGAATCCTGGTCCTGCTCCTTTACTACACGTGGGTCCTTAGGCATGGAGTTTAACCCCTCTGAACTTCAGTTCTAGCCCTTTGGGCAATGGGAGGAGTGACCTGTGCACAGGGCGCTGTGTTGAGAAGCAAAAGCATAGGCGGATCAGGGCCTCGGGGCCTGTGCCCGGTCTGGTCTGGGCCCCGCCAGGCCCGGCTGCCCACCCGGGGACCATCTCGTTAGCAGTGGGAAAGGAGAGCCGGCCGTGCGCTCCCCTCCCCCGCTCCCCGGGCGCCCCTCGTCTTTTTGTTCTGTCTCAGCAGCTCTCTATTGAGATGAATGGCATTTCCAGAGGCTTCACCTCTGATAAGTGTTCCTCTGCGGCGGCAGCGGGAATCTTAATGTGCGCCCTGTAATTTAACGGCCATCTCGGCTGACTATTAAAACGCTCTTCCCGGGTGAAGTGAACTCGCTCCATCGGCACGTGCTCACGCTGCCAGGGTGACTCCGGGGAGCTCGGATGTGGCTGGCCCCCCGTGGGAGGGAGGGGGGTGCAGCTCCTGAACTCCTACCAGGGCCTTCTCTTCTAAAGGGGAGATGGCTGGGCATCACCCACCCCCACCGCCAACCCCCCCCCCAATCTCCACACCCCCACCCCACCCCACTCCCACCTTGCGGGGCCCCTGGAGGCTTGGGAAGCAAGAGGAGAGGTTGCCCTTCTTGGAAGGCAGGAGCCCAGGGTGGGATGATTTTCAAAGACATCGTTGGACTCCGTCGATGCTGTTTGTTGTGTGCCTGCGGACACACACTTACACGCCAGAAACACAAACGCCCAAGCAGGAAGGAGACTAGGCTGAGCCTTAAAGACATCAGGCTGTATGAGAGAGACACTTCTTTGATAAGTGGGTGTTTCTTTTTTTTTTTTAATTTTTTTTTTTTCAACGTTTATTTATTTTTGGGACAGAGAGAGACAGAGCATGAACGGGGGAGGGGCAGAGAGAGAGGGAGACACAGAATCGGAAACAGGCTCCAGGCTCCGAGCCATCAGCCCAGAGCCTGATGCGGGGCTCGAACTCACGGAGCGCGAGATCGTGACCTGGCTGAAGTCGGACGCTTAACCGACTGCGCCACCCAGGCGCCCCGATAAGTGGGTGTTTCGATCTGGAATTACAAAGAGTGGACAGTCACTGCGTGATAGTATTTACATACACCTGGCATGCCTCCACCCCTCCCAATCTTTCTTTAGGGAACGATATGGAAACCACCAGTTCGTTCGTTTTCCTGCCATCTGGTTGTCCAAGGAATGATATGTGACTACCCAGAGCCCGTGAGATCGTTCTAAGAATTCAGATGAGAGAAGTCAGTCCTTTAGAGTGTGGGGAAAAGCGATCTGCAGAGAGAATAAAGCTGACAAACCAAGAGAAAGTTGAGAGAGGAAGAGAGACTGAAAGACAGAGAGAACTCTATTTGAGAGAGAGAGAGAGTGAGAATGCCTGACCTCCAAGGCCCAACCACATCTCTGTTCTTTCCAACTTTTGGTTGCTTGCTTCCTTGGATTTTTTTGAGCCAAGCATTTCCCCCCTTTTCTTTTTGCCCACGCTAGTTTGAGCTAAGTTGCCACTGTTTGCAACGGGAGTACTTTAAAAAGGGACTGGCCTTCGCCTCTGATGCATTATCTCTAAGTTATGATGAGCATTAGAAAGGCAACCTCTTTATGAGGGTCAGACTCCTTATCTACCCGGCCCTCAGCAGCTCCTGAAACTTCACCAAACTTCCCATACGAATCAGATCTCATTAAGGTGAATACACAAATCTCGCTGGTGCTGAGCCCCCTAAGCGGTCTTGTGACATCACACCTGGCAGAGTGCCCCAGGCACTCAGAGAGTACTCAAGAGTGTCAAGGCCATATCTGGATGGCCCTAGCTACTGGCCTCCATGCGTCCAAGCTCTGGACACCGCCTCCACGGACGTCTGTCTCTTCTCAGTTGAACGGAGGACACTCAAGCCGGCCTCTCCCACACTACGGCGCAGCTCCCTGTGGCCACCGAGTATAGTGGCTAACGTTCTCTTTCAAAGTGAGGTTTTGATAAAAGCTCCACTCCGTCGCTGCTAAAGAGTTGTTGGGTCTGGGCTGAAGATCGCAGGAATCTCGCATTTTCTGTGTGGCTTCCGAGGGATTGCCATTTACACGGAGAAAGCTGTCCCGTAAAATGCCAGGTCTCTCTTATTCTGTGGCTTATTCTCCCTTATTCTGTGGCTGCTACTCTGGACCCTGCCATGTGTTATGTAGTCAGGGTTTTTTTCCTGGGAATTCAAGAAAGCAGTGACAGCATTCAAAACACAGATCTTTTTGGTGCTCTCTAAATAAAACACAAGTTTTGTTTTTAGTTTACTTATTTTTATTTTATTTTTTTTTTAATTTTTTTTCAACGTTTATTTATTTTTGGGACAGAGAGAGACAGAGCATGAACGGGGGAGGGGCAGAGAGAGAGGGAGACACAGAATCGGAAACAGGCTCCAGGCTCTGAGCCATCAGCCCAGAGCCCGACGCGGGGCTCGAACTCACGGACCGCGAGATCGTGACCTGGCTGAAGTCGGACGCTTAACCGACTGCGCCACCCAGGCGCCCCTAGTTTACTTATTTTTAGAGAGCGAGCGAGAGAGAGAACCCAAGCACGTTCCATGTTGTCAGCACAGAGCCCGACGTGGGGCCCCGTCCCGCGAACCGAGAGATCATGACCTGAGCTGGAATCAGGGGTCAGACGCTTAACCAGCTGAGCCACCCAGGTGCCCCTAAAACATAAGTTTTATTTTGTCTTCCCTTCCTGCTCGGCTTCCAAGCCCTGCTTCTCCTGGAAGGTCACACTGAGCCAGGACACTTTGGTGGCTAGTTTAAAAAAAAAAAAAAAAAAAGAAGAAGAAGAAAAAGAAGAAGTCACTGTGTAACTGTGCTGGGACCTTTGGAAATTCTAGTGATGAAAGGCAGGGCCCTCACTTCCTCTTTCTGAGCAGCACAGGGTGTCACCAGACAGGAGCAGTCCTTGCCGGGGAGCCCGAAGCAAACATGGATCAGGAAACCGTGGGCAATATTGTCCTGTTGGCCATTGTCACCCTCATCAGCGTGGTCCAGAACGGTAAGGGAACGCCCTCACTCAGAGGGGGAGACAAAACCGATTTTGTTTGTCAATCGCTTGAAAGTCAGAGGCTCACACCGTTCTCTGTGTCTGTGCACACTTTTGCCCACTTTCCCCTTATTTGTATTTGTTTTCTTTTTGCTTTGAATGTATAGGATATATGCATTTATGCATGACTTTGGGGGTTTCCTTCTGGTATTTCTTGCACTTCAATGTTGGTGACTAACCATGTTTGTAAAGCCGGGGCTGCGATCTAGAAGCTTTATAAAAACCCTTACTAAAGTGTCTGCAGTCAGCATTTTAACTATTAATTACTGTGGCCAGAGACCGGGTGGGAGGCAAGAAGTCTAGAAAGGGAAAGTGAAATACATGTTGTCTCAAGACACTGGGCTTTTGTTAAGCGCAGCTGGGCTGACTTCAGTGAAACTGACGTTACCTGTCACCTGTAGGCTAAAAAAAAAAAAAAAAAAATTGAATTTGGATAGTGGGAGGAAGAAATCACCTTATTATCATTTATCTCTGTATTGCTTCTTTTTTCTTTGGAAGAAAGAGATTCTTTGTAATACTTTTTTTTTTCCTAGCGATGTATAGTTTTGAAGCATTTTTCATACGCATTATATATTAACTATTAATGTAAAAAGAGAGAGGAAACATTTTTTCTTGCACGGGGTTTGCATTTCCATCCACCTCGCTATCACTTAAGAAAACCGAGCAAGGAAGAAAGAAATACGCAAGGTACCGGGACCTGAAAAAGACAAGACCGTGTAGCATTTTCTCTTTAAAGTTCCGAGTTAGGACTGCCACAGATTCTTTTTCTAAGTATTTCCAGTGGCTTTGTGTTTTGCAGTTTATTAAGATAGAGGAAAAAGGAAAGTAACTACCAAGGGCGGCTGTTACCACTTAATGGTAATTATTGCGTGTTCACACACTGTTGTCACACTTTGGAAATTTGAATGTTTCACCAATTTGGGATCCTCTGTTATTTCCCCCCAACTTGAACCTGGACAGAGGCTGAGGATTAGCCTTCTGAACCCTGAGTAAGGCTTCCCTGAGACCTCCCCACACCAGAGAGACCTGCTTTCCCCTGTATGTTTCCTCTGTGGAACAACAGTTGGCTGCTTTTTGACCCAACCATTTTCATGTTAAACCCACACAATAAAGTGGCAGCTCCGAGAGGGAACAGGTGGGTTGTTTAGTCTGCCATTCCTTGAGCCATTGCTATTTCCTGCAGGCGTCAGGACCTCCCTTGGCCTTGCGAATCAGCAAGGGATTCATTTATTCAACGTGCAGGGACACCCCCGCCCCCCGCCCTTGTGATGGTCAGAGTCCTGGCTTTATGGGGACATAGCTGTGGGGTGGGTGTCCCAGGAAAGAAAGGATAGCGAAAAGAGATGACCAGGCAAGGTCAGTAGGAAGCCTTCAAAGACCGTTCTGGTTGGGTGAGTGGGCGGTGCTTTTCCAGCTCTGTGTAGGGTCTCCCCTCCCACCCTCCCCCTTGTAAATGGCAACGTAACTGACAAATACCGGTGGACCCGGGAGCCAGTGCCTTGTCACTGGCCAGTGTGGATGGGGCTAAGCTAGCTGGAAGGCTGTAGGTCACCCTGAACTGCTCCCTCTCGGTTCAGAGCTGAGCTGGGGAGG
The DNA here is from genome assembly GCF_022079265.1 of Lynx rufus. Lineage (NCBI taxonomy): Eukaryota > Metazoa > Chordata > Mammalia > Carnivora > Felidae > Lynx > Lynx rufus. The sequence continues at coordinate 9,904,141 of NW_025814823.1, forward strand.
CCGCAGGGTCTCCTGTTGTGAGAATAGAGTCTCTTCATCGCTCCCGAGATGCAGAACCCGGTCCGGGCCTGTCGAGTGGGTCCCGGGCTTTTCCCCGAGTGCAAAGCAAGCCCTGATCCGACTTGAGGGGGATGGCGAAGTTCCTAATTATTTTTGGCAGATGAGATTAAGTCTTCTTCCTTGGTACGGTGTGGAAGGGGAGATGATAGGCGGCCAAATGTCTGAGCCTTAACAGCCGCGGCGTGGGGGCCTTGACTTTTGGCAGGCCATTTCAGAGAGATGGCGACACAACACAGTGGCCTCGCTGCTAGAGCTCCAGCTGCTGATGCGGGATGAAGGCTGCCCGGTGGGGAGCTGCAAACCTGGACCAGGGTGGAGCCACCGTTTGGGGCCCGGAGACTTTTTCAGGCTCTTTTTGAAGCCACATGAAAGCCATGCTTTCCCTCTGAGGCCGAGACCCGGACTGCCGTGTGATGTGGAGACCGCTGGGTGAGGCCTTTTACTTGTGACCGTCAAATGTGCCCATGTCGGGGAACAAGACAAATCCAAACGACCCGGAAGGGAATATCTGTGCTCGCTTACACCTGGGCTTTCAGGCGAACGAACGCAAAGGTCCAAGTGCCTGTCCCGAACCTCTCTTTGCAATGCTAATTAACCTCAAGGTTGCAACCGTGGGTCCTCCTCAGAGAGTTCAGAAAATATGCAAAAACGGTGCCTTTCTCTCCCTGCCCCGCCAAATGCCACTTCAAACCCTTCCTCTTAGTTTTAAAAAATATTTCCGTGTTGTCGCCCGGCACCACAGACGTTGTCTTTGCCCCACGACAGAGAGGTCCGGTCCGCATGTGTCCGTGATGGTGTCCTGGGTCTGTGCTCTCTGTTCACTGTGTGAGAACCTCATTTCCCAGAAAGAGGCCAGAGCCCAGCCTTCCCCCAGAGCCCAGAACTTCCCCCTCCGACTCTGAAACGTTGTTGAGTCATCAAGATCTTTGAACCTGTGGCCCTCTTCCAGCTCGATCCAGCAAAACACAGATCTGGAAGCACAGAGCAAGTTTCAAATACGTCGTTCCAAGAAAGTGGGGCCAGAACCACCAAAGGCTGGTTTCCCAGGGAATGCAGATAGATGCATTTCCTATAAATAGCATCCAGAGGGCCTCCGACCCCTCCTGCCGAGGTGCCAGCAGCGTTGACATGCAGAAACACGCAGGCGATACGCATGGATTTGGAGAAAGTGATTTCCATAAGCAGCCCAACTAGTTAGCTTGAGAGGAGAAGGTGAGCTGAGGGGAAGGGCCACTGAGCCCATGCATGGAAGCCTGAGTGGCAGCAGAGAAGAGATGACCTCCGGCAGGAGAGCCGTTCCGGCCGCCCTTCTGGTTGTGGGGAAAGGCGGTGGGAACTGGCATCATCCTCTCGCCTCAACTCTCTTCTTACCGTGAAGCCAGGAAGGGAGACATCGTGGCCCTGCTCTCGCAGGGGTTTGTGAGCATAGGACAAGGAGGGCTAGAGAGCTGGCGGGGAACACCTCCATTTCCGTGCCATCCCTGGTACTCCCACCCCCACCACACACACTCGAAGTGAATCTCGCGGGCACCATATTGGAAGACCTAACGGCCCAACGTAGGGTTAAATGGGCCGTGGAAACCGGACTCAGGAGGCGCCCCCAAAGCAGAAATCTTATTTGCAGCATTCTCAACAGCTCCGGCCTGGACCCTCCCGTGATAGAGAGCTCACGGCAACTGGACTCCCCCTTTCCCTTGTTAGGTGTATGGGGAGTTTGCTTTGTGTCGAGCATGGTGCTTTGTGCTGGGCATAATACTATTTCACTGAATCCTTGCAGCCTGTGAATTATATCTATATCTATATCTATCTATCGATCGATCGATCGATCCTATTTTACAGATAAGCAAAGTGGGGCTTGGAGAGGCTAGAACAATGGTTGGACTGAGATTCAATCCAATTCCAAAAAGTAGACGCTTATGCTATGTTTATTGCCTCAAATTCATTTGTTCAAACGCTCCCTACTCAAGAAGTTCTTTCTTACGCGTGCTGAAATCTACTGCCCTGTAACTTCTATCCACTGGTCCTGTTCCTATTGTCTGGAAAAGCTTGGACTATGCTTGCTGCTTCTAGGTTTACAGAGTCAGCTATCCTGTCATCAATGTATCATTTCCTTTGTGACTTGGTTTCCAGAGTCCCTTGTCATTGGGTTACACCCTTCCCACCCATCTTGCCCTGAGCTTTCTAAGATGCAGACAGACGCTTCCTGTACAGGGAAACTCACTCTTCCTGAGATCCAGACATCAATCCTATTAAGATAATCACAGGTGCATTATTCTTTTGAACACTTGTTATCACACTGCTGGCTCGCATTAACTTTGTGCCTAACTAAGTCCTCAAGATCTTTTTATGTGATCCTGAGAAAGCTGTTTGCCTTCTCTGACTCCCAGCTTCCTCAACTGACAAGCGGGGCTACGATAACTTCCGTACGTGTCTGTTGAATATATCACACAGAGAGGCGCCCGGGTGACCCAGTCGGTCAAGCGTCCAACCTTTGATCTCAGCTCAGGTCTTGGTCTCAGGGTTGTGAGTTCCAGCCCCGCACTGGGCATGAAGCCTACCCAAAAAACAAACAAACAAACAAACAAAGCCACTCTGCAATGGAACAACCTAGGGAAAGTAGTCTGCGGTGCCCGGCATGCGGTGTGTGTGCTCCTTAGTGGTCGGCAGCCTTTTCTCTCTGTGTCTCTGACTCTGGCGCTATCTCTCTGGTTTGGCTCACCGTCAGCAGCTGGCCAAGATAAGCGTATCAATGGTCTCTGCGCTCGAGGTTTCTGTAACATGGTGGAAGATAACACGGGGGGTGGGGTGTGAATGGGTGGCGAAGCGTGGGCAAAGGAAGGCAAATTCATTCAAGTGTAGCTAAGAAGGAGGGAGAGGGAAAGCCTCGTGGGCTGGGGCAGGCTTGCTTTTTTGTTTAATGGATAGGAGAGATCCGAGTATGTTTCTAGGGTCAAGAGAAGGAGGAAAAAAGAGAGGGAAGGTTCAGGAATTGGGGAGAACACTGATGAGACAAAGGCCCGGAGAGGTGGCAGGAATGGGCTGGAAGTCACAGGTAGAGGGCAAGCCCTACAAACGAGGAAGGGGTCTGTCTGAGCAAGGAGAGAGAGAAGGCAGGCAGGCACAGAGAACATAGCCACGTCGTGCTGCTGGTTGCAGAAATCACCTCTGACTTTCTTTTTTTTTTTTTAACTTTTTTTTTTTAATGTTTTTTATTTATTTTTGGGACAGAGAGAGACAGCATGAACGGGGGAGGGGCAGAGAGAGAGGGAGACACAGACTCGGAAACAGGCTCCAGGCTCCGAGCCATCAGCCCAGAGCCTGACGCGGGGCTCGAACTCACGGACCGCGAGATCGTGACCTGGCTGAAGTCGGACGCCTAACCGACTGTGCCACCCAGGCGCCCCACCTCTGACTTTCTTAATACTATCTCTGCTACCTGTTCAGAGGCGAGGGCCTCTTAGGTTCTGGACCCTTAGGTTCGGAAACCTTAGGTTCTGGAAAGCCAGTGAGCAGGACTTCCTGCTGTCCTTTGTGCTAAGAAGAGACATTCAGAACAGACAGATGTGTACTTAAACCCCGTGTGGCTCGTGGGTCCCCTGCGGTGAGCTGCAATGTGATGGCAACAGGAAGAAAATATCCTCATCTGCCCCCTTGGATCTGAGTCCCCAGCTTCACTCTTCCCCAGTGGGGTGGCTCTGAGAATGCCACCCAACCCCCCTGAGTCACTGGGGCCTTGTCTACAAAGTGGAGACAGCATGGCTCACTCCGCGGAGTGGGCACAAGGCCCATCGAGGCCAGGTGTCTGCTGGAGGGCGATGCCCCCTGCTTACCAGCGGGCCCGTAGCTGCTATGCCCCCAGACAGGCACGTTGCTCGGGTACGGCTGTGCTTTTGCCCAAAAGGAAACCAGAGAAGGCTTTTATTCCTATACACGGTTGATAAGGCATCCATTTCACAGCTTTTTGAGGAGGCTAATATCAAGCTGATGAAAAGGGATCCCACAGGGACCCCTGATATTCTGGAAATAGGAGCAGAGGAGTAAAAGACGAGGGGAAGGGAGAGAGACCTTCATCCCTCCCCGCTCCATCCAATCTATAGACAGACCCTTGGGATTCTGGCTTCTCGCCCCCCCCCCCCCCCGCCCACCGTCCCACCTTAGCGGGCTCCCTATCTTCCGCTGTCCCGGTCCTGACCCCTCTGGACGCTCCCCATGCAGAAGACGGAGTGGCTTCCTGCTTCCACCACTTGCTCAGCTTATCCCTGCCAGTGACTCCTTGTGGCTCATGAGATGGGCATGAATTCTGATTTTCTTACCGCGGCTCACATCAAGGTCACAGTCACGCCACCAAATCCGGCAGGCGCTTCTCAACTATCCTCTTCTCCAGGCCTGGGCTCGCTTAGTGCTTTCTCGCTCTGTCCACCCTGTGAGCACCGCACGTGGCCCCCCACCAGGCCCTGCGTTCCCCTCCATCCGCGCTGGGCGCACTGGATAAATTTCATCTAAGTGTTTTGTTCGCGGTTTACGGTCTGCCTCCTCCTCTTCCACCCCCGCCAGAGCATGAGCTTCTCAGGCCAGCGTCCTTTGTGTGTTTTGTTCTCGGATGCAAGCTAAGTGTCTGGCTCGTGGCAAGTCAGAGGTTAGTAGAGACAGCTGCTGAGTGAATTTCTGGCAAATGACGTTTGACAGAAGACATCCGGGGCTGTTTGGAGGGCACACCGAGGAAACATTTAACGTTCTAGTAAAATAAGGGGACGACAGGCTCATGAACGTGCCCGTGGTAAACCAGATCCAAACCTTTCCCTCTGTCAGGGTTCTTTGCCCACAAGGTGGAGCATGAAAGCAAGACACAGAATGGGCGGAGCTTCCAGAGGACGGGAACACTTGCCTTTGAACGCGTCTACACTGCCAAGTGAGTTCAAACCCTGATACTGCAAACTAACAGAGGGGGGCCCTGGGCAAAGGGGGCCTTCCTACTGGAGTGAAGGCCACCATCAAGGCTACATGTCTGTCTGGGTCGACCTTCAGAGTGCCAGGAAGGCAGAGCTCCCAGGGACGATTGAACCTCACCTGGGTGGGGGGTGTTGGGGGCACCCTTGGTCATCTTAATAAGGGCTAGTGTTTAAAGAAAGGAATTAGGGGTAGTGGGGGCGGGAGTGGGGAGAGGTGCGATCGCCGCAGCTCCCCGGTGCTCCAGAAGCCTCTGAGCCAGTCACGTAGCCACGGCGTTACCGACTTCCTGGGGAATTCGTCCAAAGGGACTACCATGCAAACCAGCCATGCAAACTCATCGGCTGGCTTTGGAGGCAACAGGTGGGACGCGATGGTGACAGCCTTCAGCTCACTGTCCCTTGCGTCCCCCTTGGGGGGACTTCTGGAGGTGTGCCGGGACCTTTCGTAACGCCCGCTCTCCTTGAGCAACCAGAACAAGAGGGGAGCTGTGCAATTCCTCCCCATCCCCCCCACCCCCCCACCCCCCCCCCCCCCCGCCATTCTTTACTTTTGAATAAAAAAGCTGTTTGAAAATACCTGAGCAGCTCAGAGAAGGAGATGGGAGCTACTCGGGATGCAAATCTGAATGGACGTTATTCACACACGCGTTTTTCCTTTACGCAGAATGTATTTGAACAGCAGTTTCAGGCAGCGGCCTGTCTGCTTCTCTGTGCCTGTGACCAGGGGCCTGTCACGGGGAAAGGCTTCGGAGAGGAGCTGGCCAAGGAGCTGGCCTTCAGTCTCAGCTCGGAGGTGGCTCTGATGGCCGCAGAGATCTTTCCACAGGGGCAGTCGTGGATACCCAAGGAAATTGTCACAGGCTGATATCCAGGTCCCTTCACCCTTTCTGAGCCCTTTGCCTTTTGGGCTCGGGACCTGAGGCCACTGCCGAGTGCTCGAAGCCCCTCCAAGACCTCCCCTTCACTCGGGCCCTCGCCACCTGCCGTGGGGCCCCCCTCGCTCACACTCTGCTGTCCCCAGTAGGGTCATTCCAGCAGTCTGGTCTCAGGGAAATCCTTTGCTAAACTACCTACGGGGATATTTCTCTTTTAACATGTGGACCTTCGGGGTATTAATTCTCAGAATCAGTCGGAAAAGTTTAAAGATGTGTCTGAAGCCATTTTAGACACCGACACTTAAAGGAGTGCAGGGAACGTACGTAGGGCGCATCTGTCTTTGTGCCATTTGCAGGGGGAGCCGTGAGAGCGCCTCTCAGACACTCTGCATGCGAGAGGTGCGAAGAAGGTGTGTTTGATCAGGGACGCCCCGAAACGCTCTCTGCAAACAACCCCGAAGGGCACATTGACGCTATTTGACTACTTGGGAAAGAGAAGCTTCTTTCCGCCCAGATCTCCGCGTTATTAGCAGTTGCACCGGGTGGCTCCGTTCCGGAGAAGCCGGGCGGCGCAGGTGACCTGCGGTGGTTTCCCCGCACCTCGTGCGGAAGTTCAGTTTCCGTTTTGGCAGCAACGAAGACGAAGAGGAGACAAGAGGAGACGAAGAGGAGACCAAGAGGAGGAGGCCAGGCCGTCTGGGTTCTGCCGCGTCCCCCAGGGGGGGCGCTGGCTCTGCGCCTAAGGAGTGGCTCCGCCCATACCTGGCCCGGGGCGCCAGCCTCCAAATTGCAGAAGTCGCCCTTTGGTGGCCGCCGCGCTGCGTCATTTGGGAGGACGGTTTGGAAGTTCCGCAAGGCTGCGGGGTTCCGGAGGGAAGAAGGCGCTGGAGGACCGTGGTGGCCCGTCCCGGCTGCGCCGGGGGTCCCCACGGTGTGGGCGCGTGGCCCAGCTCCCCCAAAGCCACGCGTCTGTGCTTCACCTCCGTGGGAGGAGAGCCACAAGAGTTGGGGGGAGAGGGAGCTGCAGAGCGGGAGCAGCTAAGGGGGAGAGACGGAGAATTTTCTGGAAGAGGGAGGCGGCCCAGACGCTGCTGTGGTTCTGTTACAAAGACCACTTCCTCCCTGACCCAGCTGACGGCACTCTGTGTGCCTGTGTGGTTTGTCCAAGGGCTGAAAGATCAGGGCCACGGGCCACCACGTGCTGGCAGAACCCAGAGGCGCCGGTGTGCGTGCGTCTGCCAGGAAGTTCCTGCCAAGGGGTCCTGTGTCATAGGGACTCTTCTCCGGCCGTAGCTCGTCTGGCCCCCAAAGCACCAAAGAGGGTGCGAGCTGAGCCGTGGACGTGCAGCAAGAAAAGAACAGGGATTTAATCTTGCTATCTAAAAAAATAAGAAATTAAGCTTTGCTCGGTTTTAATACACAAGTCGAGAGCGGTGTGTGTGTTATACCCGTCACAGGGTTGCACGATCAGATCTTCTGGTTGATGGGGTGTGAGATCATAAATGTTTCCAGACCATGGCTGTAAAGAAAAACTAGCGTAAAGGATAACTGATGCTGGCGGATTGAAACGCCTGATGCAGATTTTTCAGCACAAAATATGACTGCTGAGTGATGCAGATGGTTCGAGATCGGGGGGGGGGGCGTTGATAAACGGGTATCGCGGCTGGGTGTGGCCCATCGGCTCCAACGGGGCCCCGGTTAACGGTCTACGAGGGTAGAGCCGAGTCAGGGTTTGAGAGATAAAAAGAATCTTGACCTTGACTCTGTTCACGTGTGCAAGGCGTAGTCCAAAGCCCTGTTCCCAGATGATGAGCACAGCTAGAACAGAGCTTGATTTCTGGAGAAAAATCTCAGTTAAACTGACCCAAGATTCTTCCCCATGATGCTGGTAAGCACGGGCTGCAGAGAGGTGACGGGTCTCTGGAGAAATGTAATTTTCTACACATGTCCCATAGATTATACGTTCCTGGGCTGGTAACAGGTATTACAGAGGAGAGCAAGTTCTGTAAAACAGGACTTTTGAGAACTTCTAAGGTACTGAGGAACACTGTGATTCTTGGTTCTCCAAGAAGGGGAAGTCTTTTTTAAGTACGGATACACCCCCGTATCCGTACTTAATGGGCAGATCATATCCAGGGTTTAGTGCTTCACAAAATGCATTTTTTGGAAAATGCCACCCTAATATCCCTTCTCCCCTGCACCTCTCAAAATCCACTTTGTTTATTTTTATTTTTTTTAACATTTATCTATTTTTGAGAGGGGGGGAGGGGCAGAGAGAGAGGGAGACACAGAATCCGAAGCCGGCTCCAGGCTCTGAGTTGTCAACACAGAACCCACCGCCGGGCTTGAACCCACGAGCCGCGAGATCACGGCCTGAGCTGAAGTCGGACGCTTCACCGACTGAGCCACCCAGGCACCCTTCAGAATCCGCTTTAGGCTCACTTCTAAGTAGGGTGGACTTGTAAATAACTTGAAGCTAATAGTTCTGCATTGATCCCATCCATTAGTATAGCTACTATTACCATTATTAGTGATAATTTACTTGCTTTAAGTTAACCTAAACAAAACCCTTAGTAAATTCTCCTGCACTTATTCCCGAAGGTGGAGAAAAGCAAAAGGGAAAATACGAGTCCCTTTCTCCATGAGCACACAGAGTGTCGTGCATCACATTGAACACAGCAGAGTGACTTGTCGACAAATCGGGCAAGTGCCTCAGAATCAGACCTGGGGAAATGAAGAGAGCCAAGATGGGTCTGCCAATTTTGTCTCGTAGAAAGAACGGCACAAAACCCTCCACAAAAGAAAATTTGGAGTAATAATAATTTGTCCGCAGGAAAGGCATTTCCACCGGGGACTGTAAGAAGGAAGACATTGGAGAGGTAACAGTCACCGTTTATTGAATGCTTGTTCTGAGCTGGGCACTGCTCTATCTCATTTTATTTTCATAAGCCAGGGCGGTAATTACTTACGTCTCCACTCACCTCTTATAGATGAAGAAAACTGAGGCTCAGTGCACTCACGCGGCGGCAGAGTAGGCATCGGACCCAGGCTTTGTGCCTTTAAAGAGCGTGTGAACATCCATCCGTCTCCACCTCAAGGGACGGCCCTGTCACTGACCAATGCCACTTGAATTCAGCCTGGCGGTGGCTCTCTGCCAAGGAGGGACATATGCGTGGGGAGCTGAGGATCGAAGGCGGGTCAGAGACTCTGGATCGGAAAAAGACTGGCTTGAGCTAGATCGAGGGACAGGAGTTGGGAGTTTCATTCCAATCCAGACAGACCCGGGTGACTTGAGACAACAGGCAGGAATGATTGAAGGACTGATCCAATGTCACATTACTATACCGTTCTCTCTAATGAGCAAATTCCTTAGATAATTAAGCATTTTGAAAAACCAGTACTCAAATACAAACAAAACCAGAAGCATGTGAATGAGGAGGACGTAGGGGCGATCTTTGGCATTAATAGATCGTCAAATTGTTGGAGCCCCAGGTATTAGATCCCATCAGACATAGAGCATTATTCAATTACATAAATAATAACGTGACCTAGTTTTCTAGGGTCACATTCTCAGTCCCAAGGCTGTGGGTTTGTTCCTCTAATACGTAATAGCTGTGACGTTGGGGCGCTCCATAGCTGCGTACGGGACCTGTTTGTTCGCTGAGTACTTCACCCCAAATGATGAGTCGGTTCAAGGCTCCTGCCCTTCCTCCGGGTCTGATGCTGAGGCGCTTGCCGGGTTTGTGGACAGGTCACTGTGCTGTGTTCAATATGATGCACCACACCATCAATGTGTTCGTGGAGAAAAGGACTCGTATTTTCCCTTTTGTTTTTCTCCACCTTTGGGAATGAGACACAGAAGTACTTACGTAAGTACTACTGTGTCCGCTAGATCAGTGAAACCCCTGGGTACCCAGCAAGCTCAGCGGGGCTGTGCTCTCTCCCCTGTGCCTGTATCCCAGGGTAGGATACGCTGCTTTCTTACCTTTAATTTCATTGACCTCTCCGGTGGCGGGTCTTTTGATCATCAGAGGGACATGAAACTTCCTGTGGCCAGGGACACGGCACATCCTCTCTGGGTTCTCTGCGGGGGATGGACCAGGGCTCGGTCATTCCAGAGTTCTCAATGGTACCACTGAGGCATGAGACGCTATCAGTCTGAATAAGGGTCCGTCGCCGATTTAGGAGGAAAGTCATGAGAACCAGATCAGGGAGGGTCCAGATGAAGGACTCCAAGGAAGGAATTCGGATAAAAGGCCAAATATGCTTTGAAGAGTACATCTTCGCTTTGCCTGTTAGTTTGAGTGACATTAGACCAGTGGTTTTCAAACTTGAGTGTGCTTCAGAGTCACCTAGAGGGCCTGTTAAAACAGTCAGCCTGTTGGGGCGCCTGGGTGGCACAGTCGGTTAAGCGTCCGACTTCGGCTCAGGTCACGATCTCGCGGTCCGTGAGTTCGAGCCCCGCGTCGGGCTCCGGGCTGATGGCTCGGAGCCTGGAGCCTGTTTCCGATCCTCTGTCTCCCTCTCTCTCCGCCCCTCCCCCGTTCATGCTCTGTCTCTCTCTGATCCCAAAAATAAATAAACGTTGAAAAAAAAAATTAAAAAAAAAAAAACAAAAAAAAACACAGTCAGCCTGTTAAAACACAGATTGCGGGGCCCCACCCCTGGAGTGTTTAATTCTGTAGGTCTCCGATGGGCATTGCCACTTTCGGTTTTAGCAAGTTCCCAGGTATTCCGGATGCCTGCTGATCTAGGGACAGCACTTTGAGGACCACCTCACTAGAGCATCAACTCTTAAGGCTTACGTGGATCTTAGAGTTACTCTCAGTCTCGTAGTGTTTCAGGTGGGAAAACTACATCCAAAGTGATTATTTTGCCATTGACAAACAGATGGTGAATGTCAGGTCAGAGGCGAAACCTTAGTCACGTGCCCTTTCCACTCCATCGCGCTGCCCTTCCCCATTCACGCTTCCATGTCTTGTAAGGTGGTTTTTCCACGGATGTGCGTGTATTTTTTTTTTTTTCTTTTTTCAAGGTTTTATCCAAGGTGTAGTTAGTTAAAACACAGTGTGATATTGTTTGCAGGAGTAGAATTTAGTGATTCATCACTTACATACAACACCCGGTGCTCAACGCGACAAGTGCCCTCCCTGAATGCCCATCACCCATCTAGCCCATCCCCTACCCACCTCCCTCCCTCAACCCTCGGTTTGTTCTCATCATAAAGAGTCCCTTGTGATTTGTTTCCCTCTCTCTTTTTTCCCCCTTCCCGTATGTACATCTATTTTGTTTCTCAAATTCTATATATGAGTAAAATCATAGGGTATTTGTCTTTCTCTGCCTGACTTATTTTGCTTAGCATATCCTCCGGCTCCATCCACGTCATTGCATATAGCATGAGTAATGCTCCATTGTACTTATGTATACCACGTCTTCTTCCTCCATTCATCAGTTGATGGACATTTGGGCTCTTTTCATAGTTTGGCTATTGTTGATAGTGCCGCTGTGAACTTTGGGGTACATGCACTGCCTTTGAAACTGTACTTTTGTATCCTTTGGGTAACTACCTAGGAGCGCAATTGCTGGGTCGGAGGGTAGTTCTATTTTTAACTCTTTGAGGAACCTCCATATGTTCTCCAGAGTGGCTGCACCAGTTTGCGTTCCCACCAACAATGCGAAAGGGTTCCCCTTTCTCCACATCCTCGCCAACATCTGTTGTTTCCAGAGTTGTTCATTTTAGCCATTCTGACAGGTGTGAGGTGGTGTCTCATTGTGGTTTTGATTTGTATTTCCCTGATGATGAGTGAGGTTGAACATCTTTTCATATGTCTGTTAGCCATCTGGATGTCTTCTTTGGAAAAACATCTATTCATGTCTTCTGCTCATTTTTTCCTCTTCCTTCCTTCCTTCCTTCCTTCCTTCCTTCCTTTCTTTTTCTTTCTTTTCTTCTTTCTTTCTTTCTTTCTTTCTTTCTTTCTTTCTTTCTTTCCTTTCTTTTTGAGGATGGGGAAGGACAGAGGAAGAGAGAGAATCTTAAGCAGTTTCCGTGACCAGTGAGGAGCCCGGCATGGGGCTCGATCTCACGACCGTGAGATTGTTACCTAAGCCAACATCAAGAGCTGGACTGACTTAACTGACTCAACCTACTGAGCCACTCAGGCACCCCTTCTGCCCATTTCTTAACTGGTCTTTTTGTTTTTGGGGTGTTGAGTTTGACAAGTTCTTTATAGATTTTGGATACCAATGCTTTATCAAATATCTTCTCCCATTCTGTAGGCTGCCTTTTAGTTTTGTTGTTTGTTTCCTTCACTGTGCAGAAGCTTTTTATCTTGATGAAGCTCCAGGAGTTCATTTTTGCTTCTTGCGACATGTCTGGTAAGACGTGGCTACCGCCGAGGACAGAGAAGTTGCTGGCATGTTCTCCTCTAGGATTTTGATGGCTTCCTGCCTCACATTTAGGTCTTTCATCCATTTTGAATTTATTTTTGTGTATGCTGTAAGAAAGTGGTCCAGTTTCATTCTTCTGCACCTTGTTCTTCAGTTCTCCCAACACCATTTGTTGAGGAGACTGTCTTTTTTCGATTGGGTATTCTTTCCTGCTCTGTCAAAGGTGAGTTGACCATGTTGTGGTAGGTCTATTTCTGGATCTTCTATTCTGTTCCACTGATCTATGTGTCTGTTTTTGTGTCAGTACCTTACTGTCTTGATGACTACAGCTTTGTAATATAGCTAGAGGTCCCAAATTGGCATGCCTCTAGCTTTGTTTTTCTTTTTCAGGATTGCTTTGGCTATTCAGAGTGTTCTGTGGTTCCATACGTATTTTAAGACTGTTTGTTCTGGCTCTGTGAAAAATGCTGGTGGTATTTTGATAGGGATTGCATTACATGTATGGATTGCTTTGGGTAGTATAGACATTTTAACAATGGTTGTTCTTCCAGTCCATAAGCATGGAATATTTTTCCAGTTCTTTGTGTCCTCTTCAAGATATTCCATAACTGTTCTACGGTTTTCAGAGTACAGATATTTTACCTCTTTGGCTAGGTTTATTCCGAGGTATCTTATTGTTTTTGTGTGATTGTAAATGGAATCAATTCCTTGATTTCTTTTTCTGCTGCTTCATGATTGGCGTATAGAAATGCAACAGATTTCTGTACATTGATTTCACATCCTGCGACTCTGCTGAATTCGTATTAGTTCTATCAATTTTTTGGTGGAGTCTTTCCGGTGTTCTACATAGAACATCATGTTGTTTGCAAATAGTGAAAGTTTGATTTCATTCTTGCCGATTTGGATGCCTTTTATTTCCTTTTGTTGTCTGCTGAGGCTAAGACTTCTAGTACTACGCTAAATAGTGAATGGTGAGAGTGGACATCCCTGTCTTGTTCCCGACCCCAGAGGGAACACTCTCAGTTTTTCCCCATTGAGTATGATATTAGCTGTGGGTGTTTTCATATGTGGCCTTTATGATGTTGAAGTATGTTCCATCTGGCCCTACTTTGTTGGGGATTTTTATCAATGTGGATGTGCATATTGATGGTCCTGACCGAGACTGTCAACTTTTCCAGAGGATATTTGCTATTTTTTTTAGTGTAGTCGAAGAGCTAACAGATATGGTTACAGAGTTGGACTGACCAGGACGTGCATCCTGGCCCCACCACCTTGTAGCTCAGTGACACTCAGCAGTTAGTCAACTTCTCCCAACCTCAGTTTCTCATGTGAAAATGAGGGTAACTGTGGTAGACTGAATAAAGAGCCCCCAAACATCTTTACATCCCAATCCCGGGAACCTGTAGGTTCTGTTACATGGCAAGAAGGAATTCAGATTGTTAACCACCTGACCTTAAAATCAAGAGATTACTCTGGATTATTTGGGTGGAACCAATGGGATCACCAGGGTTCTTTTCTTTTTAATTTTTTTTAATGTTTATTTATTTTTGAGAGAGAGAGACAGAGAGTGAGTGGGGGAGGGGCAGAGAGAGAGACACACACACAGAATCTGAAGCAGGTTCCAGGCTCAGGTGTTAGCACAGAGCCCGACACGGGGCTCAAACCCGTGAACTGCGAGATCATGCCCTGAGGAAGTCAGATGCTTAACCGACTGAGCCACCCAGGCACCCCTAACAAGGGTTCTTTAAATGTGAAGGAAGGAGGCGAAGTGGGTGTCAGAAAGACCCTCTCGGCCACTGCTGCCTTTGAGGTTGGAAGGGAGCCACAAGCCAAGGAATGCAGGTGATCTCTAGAAGCTGAGAAAGGCAAGGCAAAACGGATTCTTCCCTAGGGTCTCCAGCGGGCTTGCAGTCATGCTGACCCACCTTGACCGTGGCCCAGGGAGACCCATTTGGACTTCTGACCTCCAAATGATTTGTCTTGTTTTAAGCCCCGACGTTTGGGGCTACCTGTTCCAGCAGCCGCAGAAAACGCATGCAGTCACCCTGCGCGCTCACACGGCTGCGGTAAGTGTCCGGGGGGACAAAGGGTGTAAAATATCAGCATGGTGGCTGGTGTGAGGGGAGAGCCCCTCCCCGAGAGTGAAGACTGAGCCCTGAACACGGCCATCGCACCACCAGCACGAGACCTTTCTGAGCGTCAGCTTTTCTGAATCGACCCTGGTTTCTTTCACGCTCCAAGCTCATCTCCCCACCACCCCCCCCCCCCCCAGCCTCGCCTGTGGGTCTGAGCTGACTTGTGTGTCTGACAAAGGTTTCTCAGTTGGGCTCCTCTCTCCTGCACCCCCCACCCCCCACCCCCGATCCTGACAGCTGCCACAGCCCTGCTGTCTGTGTTGCTCACTTTTCAATTCCAAGAAGCACTTTGGCACAGCCAGGAGCAGGAACCCTGCCAAAACGAATCCATCAAGAAACCGAGTCTCCGACTGGCTTCACTGAGGAAGGGACTAAATGGATTCTGAGCATGTATTTGCTTTATGCCGCTGCCTATGTCTCATGCGGCAGCCGGGTCCTACCGGTAGATACAAGTGGAGTCATGAATGGGGTTCGTGCTTCGTGTGTGATGGTGATTATCGGCTTGGGGTTTCAGGTGGTTTTCAGACGGTGCCGCGGTAGCGTGTTTCCTGATGCTTCTTCTCCTTATTTTTTTTATTCCACAGCCAAAACTGTGTGGACGCGTACCCCACGTTCCTTGTCGTGCTCTGGAGCGCGGGGCTGCTCTGCAGCCAAGGTAACTCTGGCTTCTTGTGTGTTCTCTTTCTGGAGCGTGCGCCGTGGGGAGGTTCGAGCGCGGGCTCTTTCGTTGAAAAGACTTTGCTTGACCTCCAGCTCCGATCCCCGGGAAGCCCTCGGAGAGGTGAGAACCCTCGGGAGGTCGTGTTTCAGGCATGCTCTGCGCCTGTGCGGAGCGGGTGCGATAACGCATTGCTAATGCTTGCTCCCCGGTGGCTGGTTGAGAGCTCCTGCGCCGACAAGGGCGGTTTGAGGCTAAATGTGACTCAGAATCCTTAAGCAGTGTTAGCGCAGATACAAGGGCATTATAAATGAGGGCGCCTGAGGGATCTATTCTGGGACCGCCGCCACTCTGCTCTTCTGCTAATAAGCTCGCAGGGTGGCAGGTCCTCTGTCGGGCCTGGGTCTGCGGAGCCACGGGCCGGATTCCAGGTCCCCAGCCTTCTCCGGGGTTAGCAGCCGCCCACGGTCTTGACTTCAGCAGGTTGACTCCCAGAGTTGACCTAAAAGGACCAGGAAACCAGAGTCGTGTTTTTCGGGTCCCCTTTGGAGATCGGCACTGTGCCTCGCCGGGGCGGGGCGGGGGGGGGGCTGGCGTGACCTGGCCAGCTTCCACAATGTGGCCCCCCGCGGGGGTGTGTAAGAAAAGGCCACAAGTGTCCCCCCGAGGGACTCTTTAATCCTTACCTCTTCTCCCACTTGAGGGAGTAGGTAGAGGGCGTATTATCTCCCTCTGTTATCTTTTTGTTAAGTTTCTTTATTTCTTTTTGAGAGTGGTGGAGAGAGCGAGTGGGGGAGGGGCAGAGAGAGAGAGGGAGAGGGAGAGTCCCACACAGGCTCTGAACCCAAACCGAGAGCCAGACGCTTAACCCCGCGGAGCCACCCAGGCGCCCCTCCCTCTATTCGCCCGGAGAACACTTTGGTTCGGGGAGATGAGATGACGGGCTCAAGGTTACTCAGCTGGTGAATAACAGAGCCAGAAACAGAGCCCAGGTCTCTGGCGCCAAGTCCTGGATTTTGCACCAGGGCTTTTCTGCATTATCCACGTATATGATGCATAGACCTTGAGCACCTCCTACGTGACAAGCCCTGTGCTTAGATACACAGTGATAAATAACAAGACGTAGTGGCCGAGCACATGGCACTTGGTGAGATGAACCACAGGAAAGAAAGCGAATGGATACATCGTTGCCGAGAGTGAGAAGCGCCATGAAGGAAAGGAATCAGGCGCAGGGACAGAGAACAGAGGTGAGGGATGGCAGCAGAAACCCCTTCAGGGACAGCATGTGGCCTCCTCCTGTGCTCCATAAGGCTGTCATCACTCACCGTTTATTTACCACTATCTATCCCGAGTGAAATAAGAAACGTGTCTGGCGTCACTTGAAAAACCAAGCCAAACTATGCTTATACGAGGAGTTACGATTCCTTTTAGGTCCTAGATGATACTCGATAGAGGTGGCTCTAGAGTTGTTCTAGCTAGATAAATACAAAGGGAGTGTGAGGGTGTTTCAGAGCCCCGGAACTATGCATTTTCTGCCAAACAATTGTTGGCATTGCTAGGGGTCAAAAGTGTCAGCAAACCCTCTTCGGTAATCGTCATTCCTTATGCTCTATAGTAAATTACTGGATTGTTTAGTCAAAAGGAACCTCAGACATCATTCTCGCCCAGATTCTTCACTTTACACGAGCAGGAGCCCAAGTCCCAGAGGGACAAGCGGTTTGCTCAAACCTCAGAATTTTCGAGTCCAGATTCGAACCCACTGTGCCTTTCCTACTGTTCCAAGCGGCCTGGTGGGTCCACGAGGCATGAGCACAGCCATTTTCCACCCCTGACTCTTGTGAGCTCATGTTCAGTTTAGCTCCTGTTGAGAGAGAGATGTGCTGGTAAGTTAGAGCAGAGCCATCCAGATGGGACAAACCAGGAAAAACTTTGTTCAGGGCAGATTGTGAATTGTGACAGTTTGGTGGCTTTCAGATAATAGCATGAACTTCATAAGTGGTTTCTTTTGTGTTTTGGTTTTCTTACCTGTCACATAACACTAGTATTTTGGGAGGGTCTGGGGACTGACAGACTGGAGACAGTTCTTTTTTTTTTTTTTTTTAATTTTTTAAGTGTTTTCTTTCTTTATTTTGAGAGACAGAGGGACAGAGAGAGAGAGAGAGAGAGAGCACATGCATGAGCAGGGGAGGGGCAGAGACAGAGGGAGAGAGAGAGAATCCCAAGCAGGCTCCGCGCAGTCAGCACAAAGCCTGATGGGAGGGCTCTAACACACGAACTGTGAGATCATGACCTGAGCCAAAATCAAGAGTCAGATACTTAATCAAATACTCAGGCATCCCTAGAGACTATTGTGAGGACACTCATTGCTGGTGTTGTGACCCTGGGCTGTTCTTCACTCATCCTTCCTAAGCCTCAGTTTCCCCATTTGTAAAGCAGGAATAATTGAGTTCCCAGGGTGCTTGAGAGACTGTGCATAAAGTCCCTGACATAGTGCATGGCATATATCACATTGAACCGTAGAAAACTGCTGATGCCTGACAGTTTAGGATCTACAAAAATGACAGTTCATATAGTTCAACCTAACAACAGAAGCCCAGTAAATGTGATTATTGATGGCACTGGTGGTGGTAACACGGTTTTAAAATTATACAAACTTGGTTTCAGATTCCACCTTGTTAAAAAATAAAATTCAACCGAATAAATTTGAAGACCTAATCGGCTTCATTAAAGGATTCACGAATCCAGCATCCCATCTAGCAAGCAGAGGGGGTGCAGAGGGGTTGTACAAAATGGAAGGTTTTTATAAGAAGGAGGGTGAGGCAAGAAAGTTGTCAGCAAAAGAAAAGGATTTTTCCGGGCAAGGTTTCTTTCCCTTAGAGAGGAGAGGAGGGGCCCTTATCCTGCAGACCTCGCCTTCCTTCCATCCCCCACATGGGAGAGGGCCCATGCGACCCATGGCTGCCTTGGCTCGGATCAGAAAATTCCTGACTACAGATGAAGACTGAATTTTGGAGGGAGATGGAAATTGCTATCAGGTTAGATAGGAAGCCCGGTTTGGGGACTTGGCCTAACTGATGCCATTTTGGGTGTGTGGTTTTCTTTTTAACAGTCTTTTCTTTGGCTTACTCGACGTTTATTAATTCACTTAACAAATAATTTTTGAAAGCCACTATGTGCCAGGCACTCTGCCAAGCACAGAGATGATGGCTGGCCAAAGATGTGTGTCCTCATGGGTCTTTTGGTCTGGTAAGTGCAGCTGGGCAAACTGACTTCCTTGAGCCTAAATTTCCTCATCTGCCCAATGGCGACAGTGATACGCTCTTTACCAGGGGGCTGGGAGGATTGGAGACCCAAGTACCCAAAGTGCCTGGGGGCAGTGCCTGACATATAAAAAGCACTCTGTCGACACAATTAATTTGGCATTTGAATAATGCTGGGAGGTCTTCAGAGTGCTTTTATACCCATCACTTATATCACCCTCATAATTATTCCTGAGAGGTAGGAAAGCTGCAATCAGCCCTTTGTCCAGATGTAGAATGAGTTAAGTATTAGCTCCTGATCTGAATGGTTCTTGTGGGGTTGGGTTTTCTAACTCTCAAATCTAAGGTTCAGCACTCCTGATGCTCACGGGTGCTCCTCAGGGGACTAGAGGGCAAAGGGAATCTCCTTCCCTAGAGATGTTTTCTGAATTGGCAGCAATTTTTCAGAAAAGGTTGAG
The DNA here is from genome assembly GCF_022079265.1 of Lynx rufus. Taxonomy (NCBI): domain Eukaryota; kingdom Metazoa; phylum Chordata; class Mammalia; order Carnivora; family Felidae; genus Lynx; species Lynx rufus. The sequence goes on from NW_025814823.1 coordinate 9,922,923, forward strand.
CATTGCACTGCCTGGTGGCCCAGAGGGGAAGGGTACACTTTTAAGACAGCCAGCCTAGAGCTGGGCTTGGGGTTCCGGGTCTGGTTCCCCATCCCCTGCCCCGGACCACATCACACACACACACACGCACACATACACACAAACACAGACACCACCCATCCCACCTGGCAGTCTTACACAAGCCCTTTGACCCCTGAAGCCCAAGTTTTCACATCTCGAATAAGCAAAGATGATATTGGTCATGTGCGAAGGATTCAGATTACATGATGGGCAGGAAAACACTTTGTAAACTGTACCACGACGCCCGTAGAAAGTAACATTACTATCATCGAGGTTCTAGGTTTCTACCAGCCCTGGGCGTTTGCTGAAGTTCAGCCCCAGCTGCCAGCACTTGAGGCTTCTGCTAGATTTTGTGACCGACATTCGTTGTATAATGACTGGATTAACACCATGCTAACTTAGCATGTTCTGGCATCTGTGAAACTCACACGGGTGTTTCCCTTTCTCCACTTAGTTCCCGCCGCCTTTGCTGGCCTGATGTACCTGTTCGTGAGGCAAAAATACTTCGTCGGCTACCTGGGGGAGAGAACTCAGAGGTAGGCCACTGGGACCGTTTAAGAACCAGGGTGTGAGCCACGCTTTTTGAGCAAGAAGAGGGATCGTTCACCACCATATTCTGCCCAAGATTTAAGGCTCTGGGCGGGGGGTCACTCGGGGCTGGAGGGTGAGGGCTATAGTATCCCTCCCCCTTTTCCCCCTGAACTTTGCGGGCTCGGCAAATACCGCTGGGGGACTTGATTCCTACGCCCAGTAACACATTCCTCCACGTGGCGTCGGGCCCACGAAGGATGCTTTCACACCGCACGCTGCCCATTCTTGTACCCCCTCTGCCCGCTGCTCTACTCCCACCCTTCAGAGTCTGACTTTCTGGGTCTGGCTTCCCAAGGCCTCCGGTGAGTGAAGCGTTTCATGGTTTGCCTAAAGAAGTGAGAACTAAAACGTGCACCTTGTGATCAGTTCTCTTGAGTAACAGATTTTCCAGGGACCAGCAGGAAGAATGTTGCAAAAATAGGACGCACGAACACTCAGAGGACGGAGCCTGTGAATAGAGTCCCCGTTGCATTGCTGATGGAGGCAGCCAGACGGGAAGCCCCAGAGCAGCCGCTATAACTTTGGCTACACCCGGTTTGGGAAATCCGGATTTCCATAAAATAAATGAGGATGCTTACAGGAGACATGTTATAGTCTGCCACCAGTTCCTCAGGATTCTTGTTGGAATTTTTTTTATTTATTTATTTTTTGAGAGAAAGAGAGAGAGAGAGAGCGAGCAGCAGCGGGGCAGAGAGAGAGGGAGAGGGCGGGAGAGAATCCCAAGCAGGCTCCGCGTGGCCAGCGCAGAGCCCGATGTGGGGCTTGAACTCGTGAACCGTGAGATCGTGACCTGAGCTGAAATCAAGAGTCGGACACTTAACTGACTGAGCCACCCAGGCGCTCCCACTTCGTTCGAATTCTTAATGTACCAGCAGGGCTCCAGGAGCCAGGCGTGTGTTCTGGGAGGCTGCCGCCTGCCCGAGTGGTGACTCCAGCCCTCCCCTCCATTTTTCTCCCTTGTCTAGTTTCACGTCCCCCCTCCCCGTCTCTTACGATAGCACCCTCCTCTCGCGGTTAATGGGCTCTCCGTTTAGATAACATCTGCAGCGGTGACAAAGGCATTGACATCCCAGGAGGTCGGCAGGTGAAAGCATTCTGTCTGGGGACCTTGGGAGCCTGTGAAACTAAATGGCTGGGGGCCGGGGGGTGATGGCGAGCTGCAGCCAAGAGAAGAATGACTCGTCTCTCAGAGATTCTTTCCTGGGCTCGTCTGCTATTCATTCCTCTCTAGTGGGGTTCTTATTTACCCTTGAAAACCACAGTTCCATTATCTCTCTTACCCTTATCAACACTCTCATAAGTGATATTCCTCATTCTCTTCCACTCTGGAAAGCCTCTATTCCGCCTTTTCCCGGGAGAGCACCTGTTGTCAAGAAGCGAGGGGTGGTGGGGTGTCTATCAGTAAAATAAGGGGGTTCTGCTCTCTTGGGCTGCCTCCCCGTGCATCCCTGTCTTCCTCCGCAGAGTCTCCGGGGTCTGGCCCAGTCACTGTTCTCTTCGCCTGTCACCTCTCGCCTGAGATCTTAAAGTTGCTTTAATTCTAAGACAATCTGTGGAGCATGACAACATTTGTTGATTTGCCCGTAGGCTCTCTGCATTTTAAAGGTAATCACTGCTAGGGAATGAACCGAGGTGGCAAAAAATGATAAGATCTAGACTTAAAATCTTAAAAATACTAGACTTCCCTGGACCTCATTAAAATGTAATTGGCCTAACCTCTTAAATCCTGTCCTGGTCTCCCCCGTGAGATCCCACCGGCCCCTTTACCACTGTCTGTGGTGCCTTCAGAGCCTTCTCACCTGTCCCGCACCCACAGCCTTCATTACTCATCCATCACGGTGCTCCTTCCTGCCGAGACCGGACACGGCCTCACAATACTTCTGAACACAGAGTTCGGAGCTATTGGCATCAGGAGAAATGACATCTATGGGATGAAATGTCTAATCCTAATCTAGACCGACATATAGTTTGAGGTAGATGCAACCCCGAGAGCCTCCATGGCTAGGTCCAAGAGGATTTTCAATTCTGCCTTCTGGAAACTATGTGCTAATACCCTCTTCCGCCGTGGACCCCCTCTTTCGGATCCCCACTTCCGTCCCTGGGCCGTGTCGCACTTGTTCTCTGCAGATGCTCTAATGGCCAAATGTCTTCGGGATCTGCTTTATTTCTTGGGCTCACCATAGAGGAAGATACTGCTCAGGGAGACCCTTCCAGGAATTTCTCCCGGGGGCTGTCAATCATCTTTGCTCCTCCCCAGAAGTTGCTTTGGCCCTATCCACATCAGAAGTTCTAGTGTCATTTTGGGTGCAGTGGGTGGGCATGACATTCCTTGATGTGTCTCCCCCACAAAAGCTTCTTCCTTCTGGAATTTTGGAGCCCCCACCTTTGTCCCCCCCAGAAGCTTATGGCTCTCATTCTCAGCCCTACATCCTACTCCCTGACACTTTTCTCCCTGTTTTGATTACGTAGTTTGTAGCATCTCAAACCACATGAATTTCAGGGGCGCCTGGGTAGCTCAGTAGGTTAAGCATCCGACTCTTGATTTCAGCTCAGGTCTCAGATCTCAGATCTCAGGGCCGTGAGATCGAGCCCTGTGTTGGGTTCTGTCCTGACAGCGTGCAGCCTGCCAGAGATTCTCTTTCCCTCTGTCTCTTTGCCCCTCCCCTGCTCACAGTCTGACTCTCAAAAAAAAATGAATTTTAGTTTCTTCCCCTTTCATTCTAAGCTACTATCGGGACCCAAACTCAGTGGCAATTGGCATTATATTACAAGACTACTTGGCTTTTATCATCTACCTTTACTTGACTTTTTAAAAAAAAATGTTTATTTATTTTTGAAAGAGACAGAGAGAGAAAGAGAGAAAGAGAGAGCATGAACAGGGGAAGGGCAGAGAGAGAAAGAGACATAGACTCCAGGCTCTGAACTGTCAGCGCAGAGCCCGACGCGGGGCTCGAGCCCACAAACCGCAAGATCATGACCGGAGCCAAAATCGGACGCTTGACCGACTGAGCCCCCCAGGCACCCGTACCTTTACTTGACTTTTATCATGTACCTTCCCTAGCTGGTACCAAGCTGCTCTCTCTTCCTGTCCCTCAGGGCCCTGTTCCCTGTTGGAGCTCCCACTAAAATCCCTCTGTGCATTTTGAAGTTCTTAACCTAGCAGTGGACAAACAAGGATTGGCAACTCAGGTTAACCAGCCCCACCTTCACTCCCCATGCACTCAGCACCCGTGTAGCAAATATTTACTGACCACCCCTCCCCCGGGGTGGCAAGAGTCAGTTGCTGAGATGATAATAAACATGACAAAACCCTTGCCCTCAAACAGGCCCAGGGTCTGCTAGAGTCAGGAGCAGTACCAAAATTACTCACCTTATAGAAACAATAACGGGCACAGTTTTCAAAAGTCCCGATCCCTCATAGCCATTTTCCCCTTTCGTGTCAATATTTTAGAATCTCTTCCTCCCCTCCCCCACCTGAAGTGTGGACTCTGGGTTACTTCATCAGAGTTAGAGAATGAACTTGCTTTCTTGGAACACCCGGGGTGAGTGTATGGGTACCAAGGCTGGTGTTTCTTTTTCTTTTTTTTTTAATTTTTTTTTAATGTTTTATTTATTTTTGAGACAGAGACAGAGCATAAACAGGGGAGGGTAGCAGAGAGAGAGGGAGACACAGAATCCGAAGCAGGCTCCAGGCTCCGAGCTGTCAGCACAGAGCCCGATGCAGGGCTTGAACCCACAAACCGTGAGATCATGACCGGAGCCGAAGTCGGCCGCTTAACCGACTGAGCCACCCAGGCGCCCCTCAAGGCTGGTGTTTCTAAAGTGCAACCCACCAACCAACAACCAAGTGCACCAAGAATTGCCTGGGGGTGCTTGTTAAAAATAGACGTTCCTGGATGTACCGAATCAGAATCTCTAGGGTGGGAGCCTGGGAGTATGCATTTTAACAACTTCTGCACACAGTGTGGGAATCACTGAAGGCTGTTCATGCCTCTTTTCTAAGAATGATTCATTTGACAAAAATCTCTGGAGGGCCTGATTTATTGGAGATATGTGGGTGAGCAGAGGAACAATATCTTGTTCTCGTGGGCCTTACAATTTTTATTCCCTTTAGAAGTTACCGGGTTTAAAGTGGTATTTCCTTTCTGAAAAGAACAGAATTTTAAGGCCAGATGGGACCATGCAGTTTTCTTTTTTCCACCCACATTTTGTATATATTTTTATGTGAGGCGGGGGAGGGTCAGCGACTTGCCCAAGGCCACACAGCAGGGAGGGGGGGCTGGAGCTCAGGGGTCCTGGTGCCTGGCCCCAGCTACACCTCACACCACACCTCCTCCTCCTCGAAGTTTTAGGCACATTCGAGATGGGAATTGTCTGTCATAATGCCTTTTTGAATTTTTTATTTTATTTTATTTATTTTTGATAGGGAGAGACAGAGCACAAGTTGGGGGGCGGGGGCGCAGAGAGAGAAGGAGACACAGAATCCGAAACAGGTTCCAGGCTCCGAGCTGCCCGCACAGAGCCCGACGCGGGGCTCGAACTCACAAATGGTGAGAGATCGTGACCTGGGTGGAAGTTGGATGCTCAACCGACTGAGCTACCCGGGTGCCCCTGTCATAATGCCTTTTTGATGTTTTCACGTAGGTTTGATGCTGTGTGTGTGTGTAAGAGAGGGGGGATACATTTATTTCGAAACGTAACAACAATATCCCCGTCTCCAAAGGAGCCCTCGGGAAGGTAGACCGAGCAGGACCCTGGCCTCTCCCAGACAGGTTTGAATTCCCACTTTGCCTCTTCCTGGCTGTGTGCCCTTAGGCACATCATTCAACCCGTCTCTTCTCAGTTTCCCCACCTGGATAATGGGTTACCAATACCTCACAAAGTCACAGATATAAAATGCCTGTCCCTCAGATGCTTCGTTTCATTCTGACCTTCCCCGCCCCATTTAGAGACAACTGTGCATCAGCTTCCAGAGATAATCATAGAGATGCCTTGGGTTTCAGTCTAATTACGCAGGACGTGTCCCGCGGCCCCCCCCACCCCGGCCCTTCCTTCTGCCCCCACCGCGCCCACCGCCAGGCTGGACAGATTTCAAACTGAGGCTCCCGAAGTGCCCGAGGTGGGGACCCCCCATTCACACTCAGCCCTGCGGGTGGTGGGCACGTGCTGAACCCTTGCCTTCCACGCCCTTCGCACGGTCCGGGAAGAGTTAAGGCACCGCACAGCCGTCTCCTCGGGGGCGGGATGCCTTGAGACCTTTGAAAAATGCTGCCCCGAAGTCGAGAACACCACTATTTCAGCAGCAGGCGCTGCCATTTCATCCTTCACCGCAGATTTATCTCGAGCACATTCTGAAACAGCTTTGCAGATCGCTTTTTCTTGTTTCCGTAATGAGCATATGGTGGCCTCATTCCTGTGATAAATCTGAGCCACCACAATATTTGACTTTTCACAAGTTAATTTCCCTGAACCCTCTATTCTCTGGCTAAAAGATAGCCCTTCCTTAGACTCTGTTACTTTCTCATCAGCATTGGCAGGTGACTGTATTTGTCCGCCAGGGCCACTGTAATCAAGTACCGTAGACGGCGTGGCTCAGACAACAGAGATTGATTGTCTCCGGAGGGTAGAAATCTGAGATCGAGGTGTTGGCTGCCTTGTTCCTTCTGACGCCTCCCTCCTTGGCTCACGGGTGGCCCTCTTTCCCCTGTGTCTTCCTTCTGTGTGGGTCTGTGTCCAGATCCTCTCTTCTTAAAGGACACCAGCCATATTGAGTCAGGATCCACCCTGGTGATTACATTTTTACCTTAATTACCTCTTTAAAGATTCTGTCTCTAAACACGGTCATGTCCTGAGGAATCGGGGTTAGGACTTCAACATATGAATGGGGGTGGGGGGAGGGGAGGACACAATTTAGCCCATCATGCTCTCTTTAGAGAGCATATTATTTTTCTCCCCAATAAAGAAACAGGAGGTCTCACTTCGTGAGCATGACTGTAAACAGGGAACCGAGGACAGAAGAACAGGTCAGAACGGGGCAGAAGAACACAGCGGGCCAAGGAGCGGGGACAACGTCGGCCAGCCATGTTTCTCAAACTTTAATGGCCTGTGAGTCACGGAGGGACTTGTCAAAACGCAGATTTGGATCTGCTGAATCCAGAGAGGGACCTGCGATTCTGCATTTCTTAACAAGCCCCCGGTGGATGCCAACGCTGCTGGTCCGCGGCCCACACTTTGAGTAGCAAGGAAATAGTCGCCCCGCTGAACGTTTTTCAGACCCTTGACATAGGGAAGCTAGGAGTTCCGTGATGAAGCTTTGGGGTCCATTTCAAAAAGATAAAATTTCTAACGTCGAGCCTGGGGATGCCAAATTCTGCTCTCTCTCTTGATTATGTCAAAAACCATAATGCTCAACAGCACTGACGCACCTGTTTAGCTGAGTTGGCTGTTCTCGTTGAACAGCCATGGTTGCCAAAGGGTCCCCTCACTGGGTCGTGACTAACAGCCTTAGCGAGCCATTTGGCTGGACTTTCCAAACGCACTGGCGCTACCCGGGTTGGATCCGGCCACAGCGGTCACAAAAGGATCGTTCAGAGGGAAGCCAGGGCAGCCGCTGTGCACAATTAGGTGGTCACCTATCACTGGGGAGCTGCCTCCTGACCCCAGCTGATGACTTGCCTAAGCAGCGTAGGATTTAGAGCCTTTGAGAGAAGAATATGAATGTACTAAAACATCTCTGCCCCACCTCCATTCGCTTAAAATGTAAGAGCCTGTCTTCCGCTGCTAGGGGTCCAGCTTTCATTAGTGTGAACATGGCTCATTCCCAAGCAGCCTCAGGAGAATAGATTGAACCCTCGGATCCTGAAGCACCTTTTAGATTCCATCAGCCTCACTGGTTCGTGAAACCAGCCCCTGTCTCGGAGAGGCACTTCAGTCCTGGGTGAGACACAGCGGCCAGCACGGCTTCGCAGGCACTCCTGGAGCAGAGCGGCTGCAGAAAGGGTCGGAACGAGTCGCTGGGGTTCCTAATCCCGGGTCAGAAGGCCTGACGACCGACCGACAGCACCCACTGCCTTCCCGCCATCAGGGTTCAGAAGGACCCTGGGGGAACGCAGAGAAGCTGTAGAGCAGAGCCCTAACGATGATGGGGTTTGGGGTCTCGGCTCTCGTAGCTTGGTTCTGAAATACGTTCAGTGACTAATAGTGGCAGAGACCCTTCCATTCTTCATAGGAAGTCAATGGAGCATGCCTGAGTAAAAGGAACTATAATCGAAACCCCTTGTGTCTCAAATTGGTGACGTTCTTTGTTAAGCCCATCTCAGTTGCCGCTTCTACCGTTTTCTCTCTTTTCCAGCACACCGGGCTACATATTTGGGAAGCGAATCATACTGTTCCTGTTCCTCATGTCCCTTGCCGGAATCTTCAACTATTATCTCATCTTCTTTTTCGGAAGTGACTTCGAAAACTACATAAAGACAGTAACCACCACCGTCTCCCCTCTACTCCTCATCCCCTGACTCTCCGCCGAATACAGGGTCGGCATTTCCATCTGATCGATACCTAGAGTCATCATAACTCAGCCCTTGGAAAGATAGAGCTCCTCTTTAGACAGCTGTAAATCGAATGACCATCTGGGCTCCGCAGCTTGAGTTAACCTTGCTTTCCCCGGAAGAAAATAACTTAGTGTCCGCTCCCCCGCCCTTGAGAATGGCAGTGGCCCCGTATCTCTTACTCAGACCCGTTCGGTAGTTCTGTAGGTTTCCTGAGTTACCCCACTTCCCGAAGATGTTTTGTGACCACATTTATGTTTTCCTCAAATAAAGCGCAGAGACATGTTTCAGGCTGGGGGTCGAGTTTTTTTGTGGGTTTCTTGCTACATTTGAACACCTAGTCGGTTTTCGTCAACCTCGACGACGATAATAGAAAATACACTGTCCTTACACGCAGGCGTGCCTGGAAGGCATTCACCAAAATGTCAGTTAGGATTATCTTGGGCTGAAGCGATTTGGGGGTGAGTTTTACTCTGTGTTTATGTTTTCATGTATTATTTGCAGCAAATAAATGGCACTCAGCACAGAACCAGAAGAGACACAGCCAGAGCGTGGCCTTTCTGGGAAGCCTTTCCCATCTCCCGGTTGGTCTAGTGTTGCCCTCTGACCTCCCACAGCACCCTCTGAACATCTCAACCGCAGCAAATCCATATTACAATGGAAAGATGTTTATTAGCGCGTGTCGCCCCGTCCCACTAAATCATTAGCTCTTGGATATCCCTGATGTCCCATCTATTTTGCTTTTCCTGTGCCAAGCTCGGAGACTGTCACATCGCAGGCATCCTGCCTCAAGCTAGTTCGGAACTCAAACAGACGCCCTGCAAAGTGATATATGGTAGGGGACAGTTGGGGTGTTTTAGGAGATTAAGATGTTTCCTTTCGATGTTTTAATGGGATTAATTGTGGAGAAGTGCAAAAGCAAAAACGAAAACAAACCCCCCGCCCCCCACACTATCCTTCCTTAGACAGACTTCCTGAAGGATCTTTTGTTGACTTCCTTAACAATCCTTCACACACCCCATGAGGATTAGGTTGGTATCTTTATGTGCTAGCATCGTGCCCAGCACCCATCGTATCATCTCAGTTTAAAATGTGCTGTGGGGCGCCTGGGTGGCTCAGTAGGTTGAGCGTCGGGTCATGATCTTGCGGTTTGTAAATTCGAGCCCCGTATCGGGCTCACCGCTGTCAGCGAGGGAGCCCACTTCAGATCCTCTGTCCCCTGTCTCTCTGCCCCTCCCTTGCTTGTGTGCTCTCTTTCGGAAATAAACATTTAAAACAAAACAAAACGAAACATGCCGTAACTCAGTGTCAGAGCCTAGGATAATGCCGGGCCCATTGTGGGGCCCCCAGGTATTGGTTGAACAAATGAATTAATGAATGAATGAGTTTATAAATCACTGGCTAGCAGTATTTAATAAAATATGTCTGTAGAGCGAGCCATTTCCCATATTGAGGGTGGATTCACGGTGGTGCAACCAACTGTCACACACACACACACACACACACACACACACGGTGTCCCTTGTCACAATTTAGATAATAGCTGGGTGTGGTCAAGAGTCCAGGACTCCCGACAGAGAGAAGCCAGCAACTCCTGAGGACTGAGCTCTCGGCTGAGGTGAACAGCGATGGGTGAGTCCCTGCTACCCTCCCTGAGTCTCATGATGGTCACAGTCTTAGGCAGAATGAGACAAATCCAGGGGCCACAGCTCCCCAGTTTTCTCGGAGTTGCCTGCTTGGGGCGTGGAGGGAATGAAACATGGAATCCGGCCCGTGTGACGTCTGCTTCGCGTGCAATGCCCAAGGCAAGCAGATTTCTCAGTTCGCAGGAAAACCCCCATGTGGGCATGGTTTCCTAGGCCTATCTGATGGTCCAGACTAAAGCCCCGCTTGGGGTCTTCTGGCCAAACCCCAACCAGCAGAAGCTTCTCCGTGCCCATGGCTCCAGCAGAGTTGCTTCCGCTCTTAGCTCTCTGTAGAGACCAGGACCCAAATGTCCTACTGGGCAGTGGGAAAGAAAGAGCTTCGCAGACCGCAAGGTGGAGGGGGCTCCAAGGGCCACCTCAGCCCGGCTTGGTGTGGAGGGCAGCAAGGTGACCAGGCATCCATGTTTGTCTGGGACTAAGAGATTTCCTGGGAGGAGATGCTTTCGGTTTTAAAACTGGGACAGTCCTGGGAAAACCAAGATGTGTGCGTTGCTCTAAGGGCGAGCTGGGCCAGGATATGCTGGGGGGAGCCTGGGGACCCCTTAGCTCCCAGAGGCCGCACCGTCCGAACTGACCATGGGACATCCAGAGTGCAAAGACAGGAAATGACGTCATGGCCCATAAGAGGCTCTGCGGACTCTGGCTTGGGTGGAGAGTCCACGACTGAGGGCACTCAGGGGTTGAGGTGCAGGTAGAGGAGGCTTGACTGTTATGAAGAAGAGGGTCTCGGGGCAGAACTCCTGCTGTCTGGTCGGAGGCCACCCTGCCTAGTGGTCAGACTCTGTCTTCAGAGTTCCAGGCCTGGGCTCAACCCTTGCCCTGTCACCCCCTCCATTCTGTGACTTCCCCCCAAGCCTCCAGTTTTGCATTTATTAAATTGGGATAATAATAGCGTCAAAATATGGGGTTGCTATAAAGAGAGAAAGCAATTGAAAAATTTTAGCATATAATACGTGCTGAATATTATCATCTGGTCTTGCTATACTTATTATATTTATTATCGTTACGTTGTTTGATTCATTTTCTATTGCTGCATAAGAAACTCCCACAACCTTAGTTGATTATCACCCCATACGTTGCCACCTCACTGTTTCATTGGGTCAGAGGTCATATGCTTGATCTGGGTCCTCTGTTCAGGGTCTCAGCAGGCCATAATCAACATGTCGGCCTGGGATGCAATCTCCGCTGAGGCTTGGCATTCTCTTCAGGCTCACTGGTTGTAGGCAGAACTCGGTTTTTGCCACTCCAGAAGAAAAGCCCTCAGCTCCTGGTAGCCCCTTCCCTGACACATGGGCTTCTGCACAACATGGCATTTTTACCTCTTTAAGGCCAACAGGAGAGCAACATTGGTGCCTTTTTCATCTCTGACCTCTAGACCCACTTTTATAAGGTTCTCCTGATTAGGCCAGGCCCACCCAGGTCAAGCTCACCTTTGATGAACTTAAAATCAACTGCTTTGGCACCACAGTGACATTGCAAAACCCCTTCACTTTTACCTTATAATGCAACTTAGTGAGATTACAATCTAAGCCCTGCTCACCCTCGAGGCGGGGGGCAGATGATACAGAAGGGTGAGTCATTTTAGGGTTCTGACTACCCAGCTTATCTTCCAGTCTCAGAGGAGCCAAAGGGAGCGGGATGGATGGTGAGATTATGGGTCTTCTGGGCAGAAGCAAGGTGGAGTGTGTGTGTGTGTGTGTGTGTGTGCGCTCGTGCACGTGTGAACATTTGGGTGAGAATTCTATTAGGAAGGAGGCTGGGGTCTCTCCCAACTCCTTAGGAGCAGGGAAGCTTCATTCATAACCTTTTCTATCCCCCCCTGGGAAACAGTGCAGTGATAGAACAGATGAAGCTGAGACAAACAAGAAGTGAACCCCCCCTCCCCTTCCATTTTGACTAAAATACGCTATTTTCATAAGAATGTCCCTGACTGGCTGTCCCCGTTGCCTGAGCCGACGTTACGTCTCTCCTGGACCATTTCCGCAGCCACCTCCGTTGGGTGTTACGTCACATACCCTCGCTTGAAACCTGCCAGGGCATTTTTATCACTCTTAGGATAAACCCCAAGTGCCTTGATGTGGCCTTCCAGGGCCTGTGCGGTTGGTGGCAGTGTTCCTCTTCGAGCTGCCCGCCTTGGCTCACTGGGCGTCAGCCCCGCTGGCCCTCCTGCTGCCGGCTGTAATGCGGGGCTCCTCCCCCAGGTGCTCTGTGGCTCCCTCCCTCCTTGCGCTCAGAGTCTGCCAGTGGTCACCTCCTCACAGAGCCCTCCAAGACCAGTGCGGAGTCTACATAGAGGTGCAATTCCTCCTCTGCCCCACCCTCCATCTCCTACCCTTGTTTTACTTTTTCTTCTCTGTCGCCTGAAGTTAGACCACTTATTTAGTCCCCTACTTGTCCATTGTCTGTCTCCTGCCCTAGGATAGAAGCTTCCAAAGGGCAGGGATTTTGTCTGTGTTGCTCATCCCTCTATTCCCATGGCCTAGAACAGTGCTAGGCAGATAATCAGTGCTCCGGACATACAGAATGAGTCAATGGAAGAATGGACTGGGTTGGATGATTGTGTCTACTGGCTTAAATGACTGGGAGGTAGGTTGCAGTGGTGATGGCTAAAGGGCTGTGAGCAAATTCAGGACAGGGAGCCTTACAGATGATCTTAAATTTGAGGAAGCCAAACTCCAGCTAGGGGACCCATTAGAAAATGGAAATCCCTCAGCACCACCCCCAGAGATATGATCTGGTAGGTTAGGGATTGGGCCCAGGAATTCACATTCTTATTAAGATTCTCTGGATTTCCCTGATGCAGATAGTTGAAGACCACTCTTCCAGAAGCTTTTCGTTCTACAGCTGTACCACCCAATATGGCGGCTACTAGCCCTTGAAAGATGGCTCCTCTAAACTGAGATGTGCTGTAAATGTAGAGTGCACACCAGATTTCAAAGATTTAATACCAAAAATGTAAAGTATCTCATTTATAATGTTTATGTATGGATCACACGTTGCAATGATACTCTCGTGGCTGTAGGTGTTAAGTAAAATGTATTACTAGAATTAATTTCACCTGTTTCTTTGTACTTTTCTTAATCTGACTACTAGAAATTTTAAATTACATATACAGCTCACATTATGTTCCTATTGATCTAGAAGTTCTACGGGAGCCAGCAAGCCTCACAGCTGAAATAAGTGCTGGTCCCCCCCCCCCTTGCGCACTTATCTTCAGGGATGATTTCTTGCAGACAATATTGAAAAATGTGCCGATGAAAGTTACCACAAGAAGCAAACTGGTCCTGTCTGAATCTGGAAATAGTTCTTTGAAGCTTGTTACCATATGATCACGAGAGTGTTTCATTAAGTATTTCTGATCACAGATGTGGCACATTATTAAAATATCATTTTTACGGTCACCCTAGAGGCGAGGGTTATCTGAATATGGAGAGAGAAACAGCTTGTGGGAGCTGTTGTATAAATGAAATTACTAGAAAGCAGTGCACTCAATTGCATATTGGCTTGGGGGCTTATTCTTATTAAAATGTTTAGATAGCAGTTTCTGTTCATTTTCTGCAGAATTGCTCTCCAAATTAAAAATTTGGCTTGGCACACCAATAGACCAGAGTCCTGGGAGAAGTTTATCCTCCTTTTCTTCTCGTTATCCTTGCCTAAGCACTTAGATGCCGTGCTGATAGGGAGCGCAGAAGGTCTGCACGGAGCACACGCGTTTGAATTTCCTGCAGCCCTGCAAATGGGCGCACTCGAACTTGCCTAAAAGAAGTCAGCGCGGGCTTCAGGCATATCAGAAGGTCTATCTATAGGAAAGCAACCACTCTGTCTCTCTTATGATAATTTTTAGAAACAATTTTTAACGGAAATTGGCCTTCATAGTTGAAGACTTGCAAAAATAGACTAGAAGCCACTGCATACACAAAATGAAATATAAGCCTTCGCAGAATTCAGACTAATAAATGACTTCTCAGCCAATGAACAAGACAGCAGAAGACTGAACCTTTGGTGCAAGATGACTTCCTTCCCTACGTGTATGTTTGCTTCCTCGACGTCAACACGATGGCAACCAGAACGCGGCCACGGCAACTGTCTGGAAACGTCTATTCTCACCTGGAGCCCAAGAGCCACGCCCACTGGGCACACAGCCTCCCTCCCTCACCTCAATTATATTCAAATTTACCAATGCTTCAGCTGGTGTGAAAAGAGTGCTAGCTGATGCTGTTGACCGTGAAGTGGGATGATTCTTGTAACTTCTGTCAGCAAAAGGCCTTATTGGCAGTGGGGTTGGGGAGCTGGGGAAAGAGTGTGTGTGTGTGTGTGTGTGTGTGTGTGTGTGTGTGATTCGTTCGCGCCTACAGAGAGGACAAAACCCACAATAACATTCTGTGATTCAGCTGACACATCCTTTCTCTCTGTCTCTCAATCACCTAGGTTAATGAGGACAACAGAAAACATAGTTAATGCCTGAACCTACTCTCATCATAATCCTTTGTTTCAAAGCCCTTCCTTTCCTGAGATCACTACCTTCACTCTTCCCTGTCGTGAGGCTGTTATTGAGGAATTAAATGGGGGGAGGCCAGGCAGAGAAAGGAAGTGGGCCGCCAGAAAGTCAAGAGTTGCGTGGGTACTCTTCTAGAATGTTCCGCGTTACTTCAGTGAGGGATTCTTAACTAGTGTGTTACTATGAAACAAGTCAAATAAATCTCTGACCTTGATAAAGTGCTAACGGATTAATTAATTTAAAAAATAGCCATTACTTGTTACTTATATTCCTCCTTTTTTTCAAGTTTACTTATTTATTTTAAGAGAGAAAGCAAGCAGAAGCTGGGGAGGGGAAGAGAGAGAAGGAGAGGGAGAGAATCCCAGGCTGGCTCCGCACTGTCAGCGCAGAGCCCGACTCAGAACTCGAACTCACAAGCTGTGAGATCGTGACCTGAGCCGAAATCAAGAGTCTGACGCTTAACCTACAGAGCCACCCAGGCGCCCCTCTGTTGGAAGCATTTTAAAGCATCGCATCAGAAAAGCTCTTACCGCTGACAGATACATGCAAGATAGATATGGCTTTTCATATAAAACACAAAGCTTGAAAGTCACGTCTCCCACTGTGTACTTGGGTCAACCTCCTCTGTGATTTGGGGAGACTGGTAGGAAGGTTTGAGAGATGCTAGACTGTGAACACAGGGATCAACAGCAGATCACGAGTAAACCATTTTGACTGGAGTGAAAGGTCGCCCAAAAGGAAGGTCCACGGGTTAAGGTCACGGACTCTTCAGTGCCGCCCAGCCTGTGGGATTTGGATGCTCTCAGTTGAGGGTTGTTGAAAGCGTTTGTTTTTGTTTTTAAGAGAAAGATGCCTTGTGCAAAGCAGGATTTTCATAGAAAAACCTGGCAGCTTTACTGAAGATAGCCGAGGAAAGGAAATATCTAGATGGGGGAGGAGGAACGCGCTGGAGATCATTGGTAGGTGAAAATTTCGATGGTTTAAATGCAAGATGGGGCCTGGCCTAAGATGGAGAAGTGAGTAGAAGATGTAGCGTTATGAATAAATAACAAAGAGGGAGCATGACTGGTTGCATGGAAGCAAGGAAAGGAGAAGGAGAGTAAAAGAGAATTCTGGGTTTTGAGTCTGGGTGAGAAGAGAACCAGTCTGTAATTAAATTCCCAGAGTGCCCCTACCATATCCCAGGCCTAGGGCTAGGGGCTGGGCATCGACAGTGACAAAGAGAGACAAGATCACCCTTGAGGAACATTTATTCTAAGGGGACAGTAAGCAGTCAGAGAGGTCGAGGAATCACCGGAGCAACAGAGGTTACAGACGCATAAGAGTGAACAGTTTTGACTTACAGTTCTGTGTAAGACATCAAGAAAAATGAAAATCAAGGGACACTGAAAAGCCACTTATGATTAGGAGAAGTAAGAATTGCTAAGCACTTAATAATAGCCATGACCATGCTTTTATTACTTTCTCACTTGTGGACTTTTGCCCCAAGGTTAAAGAGCTGGCAAGGAGCAGATCCCGGATCCAAGTTCAAGTCTATTATTTATTTATTTATTTATTTATTTGTTTATTTATTTATATTTTAGAGAGAGAGAGCATGGGGAGGGGGTAGAGGGAGAGAGAGAGAGAGAGAGAGAGAGAGAGAATTTTAAGCAGGTTTCACGCTCAACACAGAGCCCAACGTGGGGCTCGATCCCACTACCCTGGGATCATGACCTGAGCTGAAATCAAGAGTTCGATGTTCAAACTGAGCCACCCAGGCTTCTAAGTCTACCTTTTTTTTTTTTTTTCAACGTTTATTTATTTTTGGGACGGAGAGAGACAGAGCATGAACAGGGGAGGGGCAGAGAGAGAGGGAGACACAGAATCGGAAACAGGCTCCAGGCTCTGAGCCATCAGCCCAGAGCCCGACGCGGGGCTCGAACTCACGGACCGCGAGATCGTGACCTGGCTGAAGTCGGACGCTTAACCGACTGCGCCACCCAGGCGCCCCTAAGTCTACCTCTTTTTAAGGTCATTGTGAACTGACCTTATCCAAAAGGTCCAACCACGACTCGTGGGTAATTTGGGGCATATAATGGCACTGGGGCATTGAAGGTGGGTGAGAGTTAGCTACGTCCTCGGCCTCATTATCTTGTTATCAAGGAAGCAATTCTCAGGCCAGATTTGGCCACAAATATAGATCTTTTATTAAACAAACCTCCCTTTAGAAAGCAGGCCTGGGACAGTTCATATAACTGCGAGCTCGGGGATTCCTCTGGTCTAAAAGCTTCTTTTGAGTCAGATGCCGTCCCTAAGGACATGGTCTCAGGCCTCACTGTATTCCTACAGCCCGTTCACACCTGGGCGGGGGAGCACCTGCCCAATATTTACCCAGTCCTCAAAATATGAATACGTTTAATTTGAACACTGAGAGCCCATTTTTGACATTCATCATGTAAACCAGCAAGCCTCTCTTTTCGCCAACAGAAACTCACTTCTCATGGGGGCGCCTGGGCGGCTCAGTCAGTTAAGCCTCCAACTTTGGCTCAGATCCTGATCTCATGGTTCGTGAGTTTGAGCCCCATGTCGGGCTCTCTGCTCTCAGCACAGAGCCCATTTTGTATCCTCTTTCCCCCTCTCTCTCTGCTCCTCCCTCTCTTGCACTGTCTCGAAAATAAATAAACAGGGGCACCTGGGTGAGCTCAGTCGGTTGACCGTCCGACTTCATCTCAGGTCATGATCTCACACTCCGTGGGTTCCAGCCCCGCGTCGGGCTCTGGGCTGACAGCTCAGAGCCTGGAGCCTGCTTCAGATTCTGTGTCTCCCTCCCTCTCTGCCCCTCTCCTGCTCATGTTCTCTCTCTGTCTCAAAAATAAATAAATAAAAACATTTTTTAAAAAAATAAATAAACACTTAAAGAAACTCACTTCTGATACTCGCTATCCTGAGTTTTAAAGCCTCAAGTGGTGATTGAGATCAGAAGAGCTGATGGCTTTCTGATGTAATAGGCTTCGAGGCTGAATTTCTCTATTGCCCCTGAATTTCTTTCTTTTCTTTTCCTTTTTTTTTTTTTTTTACATGTATTTATTTTTGAGAGACAGAGAGAGAGCACTAGCGGGAGAGGGGCAGACAGGAGGAGACAAAGAATCTGAAGCAGGTTCCAGGCTCCGAGCTGTCAGCACAGAGCCGGCTGCGGGGCTTCAACTCATGAACCATGAGATTATGACCTGAGCTGAAGTCGGACGCTTAATCGACTGAGCCATCCAGGCGCGCCACCCGCCCCTGAATTTCTAAGGGCTACTAAATGCCCCTAGAGTTGAGACTTCCAGTAATACAAACTCATGTTCTCATGCTCAATGTCCAACTATTTTAAAGTAAATTAGGAACATTGTAAAATAAACCCATACGTTGAACTGTTTGTTATTCCATAAAACTGTAATATGGATTTTTAAAAAAATGGTAGCAATAAACTGTAAAGCACCTATATTATTCTTTTTGACCAGGAAATTTTGACCTCACGGCCCAAGCATGAAAATAACACATAATAACCAGCTGTCATGATGGGCGAGACTGTGCCAAGGGCTTCAGATGTATCTACTCATTCAACCTTAGGAACAAACCGATGAGGCAGGTGTCATTATTCCATGCCCATTGTACAAAGGGGGAAAGCGAAAGTGAACCTTAAAGAGAACAAGTCATTTGACCCAGGTCGGACAGCTTGAAACTCATGGACGTGGGATGCAGGTCTGGACCTTGGGGGTGGGGAAGCTCAAAAACCCAGGATTGTGGATGTGTGGGCAGGCATATCGTACATGATGTTTCTGGGGATGGAGGGTGGGGAAGGGCTGCGGTAAGTTTCTATGACTTTCAATGGATTCTTGACGACTTTCAGCCCCACGATCTAAACCAACGCCATCAGAATCCAGACGCCTTGCCTGACAACTGCCTGTCATAAGTCCATCTTCCTAATGGATGCACGAGGTAGATGTTTCATTTTCTCTTCCGCGGATAGACATACTGAACCGGGTCTTTGAATCTAAAAACACAGCCACATTATCCTAATTTATGGAAAGCATGTCAGGTAAGAAAAATCACGTTCATAAGAAATCAGTTGATCTTTTGTATTTATAATTGACTTTTCTGAATTTTCCAATTTAGGATTGGGCTCAAAGAGAACAGGATGGCTCCACACTGTGAAAAATAAAAATATGTTTAAAATTGTTTAAAGTTGTTTCTCTGCTAAAGACAAGAGACTTTAAGGCATTTTCCTGATAATGGCCTTACAAGCCTTCCAGACTTTATAGGTAATTTCTAACTCCATGGTCCTTTGCTGTTTGAAAAGATAATCTACTCCCCGTATTTATCTGGACCAAAGTGAAATGATCATGTTTCCTTTGGCTTTGGTGGGGTGTTGACAGAACGGATAATTGAAATATCTTACTGTTGCTAAGGCAAACTGACTTGAAAAAGAAGAGGCCGGGGGAGATAGAGGAAGTAGATATTTTCTTGAAACAATTTGTCCTTCAATCTTCCTTCTGAGCTATTTTGAGCTGTAGTGAAATAGTATTTCAGGAATTCGTACAAAAAGAGAATATACGGTTTCTCTTATCCCTTCTCTACTCTGGTCGTACACAGTTATCTTAAAAATTGTTTGAATTGATATAGAAAAAGGCATCTAACTTGTGCAGTAACTTGAAGCATATTCTGCTTACACGTGCCCAGCAATCCACTGTTTTACCGCCCAGCCCGTCCGTACTCCAGAAATGAGGCTAAAAGAGGCAAATCCTTGATTGTCCTTTGAGGCTCATCTGCCCCTTACACAAAAAGTTCCAGGGAGCACCGAAGCTCGGCTCAGTCTAATATGAGGATTGGGTTATATTATGCAGAAATTCATGAACTTCCCACTGTAATGTTTGGGTATGCAAAATTGAGAAGTATTTTGGGTTACTATATCAGACTGAGGGAGAAATTGGTGTGGAAATTGATTTTTCCAAAGCCTCAACATTTCAAATGCAAAACCTCTTTTATCTGGTTACTTCTGGGGAAGTAACAGCTGGGAGCTAATGAATGGGAAGAGACACCAAGATAGCTCCGCGTTGGTTGGCCCCGATTCCACTCACACCACCAGTCCCAGCAGATGCTTAATCATGAGGCTGAACACCTAGAAAAAGTCTCCTCTGACTGGCAGCGGGTGGCCGGTGTGCTTTGGGGCCACTTTCTCAGAGGCTGTCATGGTCAGATGCTGATTTATTTACATCTTCTTGCCTGATGGCCGCCTTCCGTGCCACTCCCATCCCCCACGCCTATGTGAACCACCGCAAAGGGGAAGCATTTCAGGCTGGAGCTCAGGAAGAGAGGCTTTTTAACATGAATGGTTTCCTCCTTCCTCAGACACCTAGGGCATTTGCCTCTATTTCTTCTCTAAATATTTCATTTGTGTTTACCCCGGTCCCAGTTTCCTCTACTGCGCTATAAATTCCGTGAGACAAATGCCTTTGTTGTACATTTCTCATATATAAATGTATATATATGTATATATATACACACACACATATACACACACACACTCATATATATGTGTGCATATATACATATATAGACAGAGTTTATTTATTTATTTGGAGAGAGCACATGCAAGTGGGGGAAGGGCAGAAAGAGAGGGAGAGAATCTGAAGCAGGCTCCAGGCTCTGAGCTGTCAGCACAGAGCCCGACGTGGGGCTCGAACTCACAGACCGTGAGCTCAGGACCCGAGCCGAAGTTGGATGCTTAAACTGACTGAGCCACCCGGGCGCCCCTCCTTTGTATATTTTTATTTATTTATTTATTTATTATTTTATTTAATTAATTAATTAATTTATTTTTCCTCCCTTGTATATTTTTAACCATAAGGAGAGTGTTGAGTTTAGTAGATACCCAATGAGTACGGATGGATTAACTCCTTCTTTTGATGTGACAGAAATTTTTGGGGATGTTGTGTTTTCTCTAGCAGAAAGCTTCATGAGGACAGAAACTATGCATTTATCATTTTTGCGCCTTATGTGAGATCCAGTTTAATTTATCGGTCAGGATACACGCTCAGTAATTATCCTGGAAGAGACTAAACAGATAAGGCAATGATGGGCGGGCCAAGTTTCGTGATGGCCTCACCAGAACAATTCATAGTGTTAGAAAATGTCAATGGGTGGTATTTAGATTTCCTTCCTTGCATGGGACCCCTTACCTCGCATGGTTTGACCACTCTCTTCTCCTGAAACACTTTCTCCCTTTGGCTTCTGACACGACTCTGCATGCCTGCTTATCTTCCTAACTCAACCTTCTTTGCTGGCTCCTCCCCAAGCTCCCCCACGGAGGAGAGTTTGGGCTTGGGGGGGGGAGGATCTCTCGGATGTGTTCTTACATTTAAACAGAATCCCTGAGTATTCTTCTTCACATTTGCCAATTTCTAAGATTCTCTCTCTTATTTTTTTTCATCTCCAGGCCTTTTGTTTGTTTTCAAACCTCCAGACTAAAATATCCAGTTGCCCACTTTTCTACGTCATACATCCGAAACAGAACCCCCCCTTGCTCCAGCCCCCAAATCACTTTCTCTTCCAGGGGTCGTCATTTCAACCCGTGGCAGATCTGTACTAATTGCTTGGGACAAAGCCTTGGAGTCAAGTCTGACTCTGCTTTCCGCACATCCAGTTCTGAGCAAACTCTGTCAGTGTTACCTTCAACAGACATTCAAAAAAAAAAAAAAAAAAAAATCTGACCGTCCTTACCCCCCTGCCAATCTCTGCTCTGTTCTCAGCTTCCGCCATCACTTCAAGGGGAGCTCTGTGAGGGTGCCCACCTCGTCTGTTTTGTTCGTTGTGGTATCTTCAGTTCCCGGTGCATTGCCTGGCACATCGTAGGTGCTTGGTTCTTGCCTAGATTATTGTAGTAATTCCCTGGGTCTGGATTTCCCGACCTCAGCGCTACTGACGTTCTGGGCTGGGTAATTCTGTCGTGGGGGCTTTGTGGGCGCTGTAGGAGGCCAGCATGCATCCCTGGCCTCTCCCCACTGGATTCCAGTTGCACTCGCCCCTTCCGCCTCAAGTTGCGGCAGCCGAAAATGTCTCCAGACGTTGTCAAATGTCCACTAGGGGGCAGAACCACCACCATAGCTGGTCTTCTGCTTTCTGCGGGGACCCCATGGTGTCTGAGCAGCCGCAGTGATTCTTTAAACACGATGAGTCAAATCATTGCTTCCCGTCCACTCAGAGTAAAATTCAAATACCTTACAACACCCGTAAGGCCTCTCTCTTCTCCTCTGACCTCGTCCGTCACCACTGCTCTCTCCGTCTCAGATCCACTCCTTCCTCCTCTTCCAGATATGCCAGGCGTGTTCCTGCCTGAGGGCCTCTACACTTGCTGCCCCCACTGCCTCGAATACCCTGCTCCCAGACCCCTCATGGACCTGTAAAGCAGCATGGTTCTATTCCTGGGTGCTCCATATTTCTCGACCTTACTGCCTCTTGATGGACAAATGTGCCTAGAGTAGCGCCCGGCAGTGGTTAGGTGGTCAAAACACGTGTGTTGAGTCAGAGAGAAACGGATGGATGGGTGAGACGCAGAAGACACTGGTTTATTGAGGCCTTCACGGCCTTCGTCCTCTTCTGTCTTTGGCTGTCTTGTAATTCTTGCCAAATCACGATTGGTTCTCCTTCTTCCTAACGTTGAATATATGACCGAAACTCTACAGATGAAACAAACCAACATGGACAACCAAAAGCTTCACGGGGAATATCTTTCAGAGACTAGCTTGGACTCCGCCCCATTTATGTCCCAGGATTTGGGTTTATTTGGGGTTAGCAGCACAGCTCAGTGAACGGTTCCTACAGTTTGGAGGTGGACTTCCTGGGTACATCCAGGCAACTCCTTACCCCGGTGTGGTCATGGGCAAGTTACTTTTCCCACCTGCGCTCCAGGCTTTTGTCTGTAAAATGGGATAGTGTATAACAGAATTCCTAGAGCTATGGTGAGAATTAGGGGAATTAATTATACATGTCAAGTGCTTAGGCATGTGGTAAGCCCTGGATCAATATTCACTAGCATTATCAGTCTGTGTATATGCTGTCTTCATGAGGATTTCTTCATGATGCTGCCTTCAGAAGGATCTGGTGCCTGGTGATACGACAAAGCTTCGAAAAAGTTTCTGCAAGACTCATATAGTGACAGCCTACATGCCGTTCTGGGCACTGGGGATATGGGTTGAGTAGGACAAATAAGATCTCTGTCCTCCTGGAATTTACATTTTATTTTGAGGATACAGACAATAAACAGATAAATAACAAATCATGAGCTAGTGGTAAGTGTGACGATAAAAATAAAATAAAATAGGGTGAGGAGAGGGGGAGGGATGGGGGAGGAAATTACTTTAGGTTTCATGATCTCGAAAAGCTGCTCTCCAAGGCAATTTTAAGCTGCTACCTGAATGACAAAAGGCAGCAGCCAGCCAAACACCGAGGGCAAGAATTTTTCAAACACAGTAACCAGTTCATGCAGAGCCTTGAGCAGGGATCAGGCTTGGTGTGTTTGAGGAGAAGAAGGCGGGCCAGTGTTGGTAGGGTGGGGTGAATGCCGTTGGGGAGAGTAGGAGAAGAAAGTGAGGTCAGAGAGGTCGAGTCATGAGCATTGTAGCCCGCACCAAGGGGTGTGGATATGTTTTTTAGAGGGCTGGGAATCGTGGGAAGGCTTAAAATGGGAGAATGACATTTTACAAAGATCCCTCTGGCTGCTGCTGGGTTGAGCATGGCCTGCCGTGAGGCAAGCCTTAAAATAGGGACACCAGTAAAACACGTGGCCAATGAGGGTGATTATGATGGAGGTTCTGGCACAATGTGATGCTTAGATGCAGCGCCGAATCTTGTTACTAACACGAGGCATCATAACACCAGCCAGCATGTGGTGTTAGCTGTCTCAGACCAAACCTCCCGACCCAGGATGGTGATTGCCTTACCCCTTCAGCCCTCTTGCCTTTTCTCTCGGAGATTTTACTGCAAACTTGTCATGTGATCAGTGTGGGGGAAAAGGGGTGAGGTTAGATTCCTTTTGCCTCTAGAACTTTCTCCCATGGCTCCTAGGAATATTAAGATAAGCTAAAATTGTGTCGAATCTAAAGGGAGAGAACAACAGTGTCTAAGTAAAGACCCACCAAGAATTCTGTGCCGACAGCGGACTATTTACTAAATATCAGCTTTCGGACAACGACAGTAGCTATATGTGAATGATATTTGTTTCGAGAATCTTGAAAAAAAAAACCACAGAGGGGCGCCTGGGTGGCACAGTCGGTTAAGCGTCTGACTTCAGCCAGGTCACGATCTCGCGGTCCGTGACACGATCTCACGGTCCGTGAGTTCGAGCCCCGCGTCGGGCTCTGGGCTGATGGCTCAGAGCCTGGAGCCTGTTTCCGATTCTGTGTCTCCCTCTCTCTCTGCCCCTCCCCCGTTCATGCTCTGTCTCTCTCTGTCCCAAAAATAAATAAACGTTGAAAAAAAATAAATAAATAAAAAAAAATTAAAAAAAAAAACACAGAGAGTTCTTCTAAAGGTTGAAAACAGCAAGGCCCCTTGTACCCCCGTTCCATAAATTCTGTTATGAATGAGGTTGTATGTTTCACATTTAATAAACAGTCACTGGCTTGGAAGGATTTCTTTTCTGGATCTAATGGACTGAAGGCCAAAGATGTTTTTTTTTCCCCCGTTCTAATTCACACCACTATTTATAGACCTACCATTTTCCATACTTAGCATACTTTCCAGAATGCAGGAAAGAGGCCAAATGAAGTTGCTACAGGTCTTATGCCTCCTGGTTATCCGCACGAGGCAAACCGCCCTGACAGTGAGACTGAGTCCCTGAAACAATGGTCTTTGATCAGCCCATGTCAGCTCCCTCCTCCATTTGCCCAGACTAGATCAATTACTGGGCAGCCTGCTTTAGGGTTGCCAGATGAAATTATGGGACATGCAGTTAAATTTGAAGATAAGATTTTAAAAGATGAATAATGGTTTAGTACCAGTATGTCCCAAGTTTTATAGAGACAGATAGTAGTTGTTTATTTGAAATTCAAACTTAACTGGACATCCTGTGCTTTTATTTGAGGAAGTGGCAAGCCCAGCCCCGGTTGGGGATGGGTGTGAAGCATTTTCAGCAGTAGGGGCCACTTAATGCGACACATTGGCTGCCTCGTTGGGCCTGTCCATCTCTGGTCACCTACTGCCCTCAACCCAGCTGGATTGCAAATGGGTATTGTCACTGGAGTGACCAGCTCTCTTTACCTACCTTCCGGTGTCTCAATTAGACTCTCAGCCCTATATTTAGGACATTGTCTCCTTTCCCTACAGTAGGAAACCTATAGAAGCTATTTTCCATCCATCCATCCATCCATCCATCCATCCAATAAGTCTTTATAGAACACCTTTTAAGTACCAGAGACCAGGCAGAAAATCCATAATCTCCCTGGGAACATGTCATGTGGACAATTCATGCTCTGTCTTGGAGCCAGCCTCTTGGAAGGCCTCCAGAGCATAGGAAGCAGCTGTTGCAATGAACAAAACAGCTCTGATCCCAGCATCTCTAGACTTGTCCAACTGAGCCTATATATCTCGGATGCCACGAGTTGCCCTGGAACTAGCCCTGACCTGTGAGACGTGGCACAGCGAAGCTGAAAGCCAGACAGGACCGCCCTGTCCTATCCGTTAGGGAAGGCTACTTGTAACAAACAGACTTCGACATGTATAATCACACTAGAAGTTTATTTTCTGTTCAAGTAATACTCTGGGCAGGTACAGAGATTTGTGGGGGAACCCACTCAGCACACTCATTCATGGACTTGAACCGGTGGAGGCTCTGCTACCTTCACCAGGTCACTGATCATTTCCAAGGTTGCCTGGGGGTCATCATCAGCCCAGCCGGCCGTAAGAGGGTCAGGGCGCGGAGGCGTGCGTGGGAGATTTGACCAAGCCTGGAAGGGGCCCACGTTGTTTCCTCTCAGATCCCTTGGACAGCCACACGGCCACTCCTAGTTGCAAGGGAGGCCATGCAACGTGTGCCCAGGAAGAAGAAACCAACACGGACTCAGCTAACTTCTCTGAGCCTCAGTTCCCTCATCTGCGAAATACTCCACCGATTTGCCAGTTGGTAAAGTGACGGCTGGGACCCACCACCGGCAGGTCTGACAACGTTCCCCAACTCCCCGATTTGCCAGCATCGGACTTCCCACCCCAAGTCTGGAGATAAAGGAGGTCCGATCCCTCTTCCATTTGCCCAACTGCCTGCTTCTTGGTTCTCACCCTTCTCAGACCAGCTGCCTAGAGCCAATCCACTTTATCTCACAGGTTGTGTTCCAGGAGTTCGCTTACTGGAACTTTGCAACTTGGAGTGCACTCTTCCATAAAAGCAGCTGTACGGGGATCACGGCCAGGGCCCGGCCTCCATCTTCTGGCCCGAGGCAACTCTAAGGGGTGGGCTGGAGAGAGCCGCTGGCACCCGGGCCGTTCCCACGGTAGCATCTGAGAAGGCTGGGCAGCAGGGAGCACGGGTGGAGTTCGGGGCCCCAGAGGCTTTGTGAGTGGCTGGTTCCCATGGCAACCATGGGGTGGCCTCCACAGCTGCCGGGAACGGAGCAGCCCTGGTTAGAAGCTAACAGTAGGCTTGTAAGCCTGGAGCTGTCTGTGGCTGCGTCCCGGAGCAAGGCGCCCTTCCGGCCGGGGTCGTCCATTACCAGCACGCCCTCTGCAGCCCTCCGTCCATGTCATTGAAACAAATGCTTATTGGTCATCTGCTTCCCACACACCGTGGTGGATTCTGAGAACCCAGGAATAAGACACAGCCCTGGTGTGCCAGCCTCGAGGGGTGAGATAAACACACATCCGCAACAGAGAGGGACAGTGCCATGTGACCCAGGCAGGGGACAGGTAGTCGGGAGGCTCTGGGAGGAGAGCTTTGGTCTAACCCACGGCCACGGCATGTGCAGAAGCGTGGAGTGAAGCTGCAAGGACACTTTGACGAGGTCAGGCGGGGGGGGAGTGTGTGTGTGTGTGTGTGTGTGTGTTTGTGTGCGCGCAGGGGGATGGCATGGGAGCTGTGGGCAGGCATCGGATCTGGAGCGCCCTGAGGACCTTGGGTCGTGTGGGCCCAGAAGCCTTCTTAGAGATGAGCATTCGAGGAGGGTGAGTCCAGCGGACCCATGAATATTTTCAAAAATTTTATCTGGTTTTAGATTCCTTGAATTCACATAAAGGGAAGAAAACCTTAGGGATGTTTCTCTAGTGTTTGGCAAATCTTACCCACTGACAAAACCCACGTCCACTATCCAAAGGATCATGACCGTGCTTTGGCCTGGAGGCTTAAGTTGTAACCCTCTGCCAAGTTGGAAGACTTGTCCTTGCAGGGTCTGTCCTGCAGGGGGCGTCTCTGTGCGTAGTGGATATTCTTTCTCTTGGCTCTTCACCCCCTGGCATCTGCACTCCAACCCGAGGCCCGCCTTAAGGTCCAGATGTCCACCCTCCCTCGATGACCAACTGTCCCGGTGTTAGTACCAAAAGTCCCACGTCCCACGAAACGTCTCAGTCCCAGCGTTAACCTTCAGGCCAGAGAGGAAAGTCTGAGCCCAGACCTCAGGTTTATAGGATGTTGACCGGCAGGTGAGGAACAGAGAGGGAGTTGGCTTTGGAGCCAGGCCTGCCCAACGGAAGCTTGATTTCTCTGCCCAGTCTTTTTCTGTGTGATGTTGGAGAAGTTACTTTACCTTTTTGAACACTAGCTTCTCATCTGTTATAGGGGAAAAAAGAATACATATCTTTTTTTTTTTTTAATTTTTTTTAACGTATTTATTTTTGAGACAGAGAGAGACAGAGCATGAATGGGGGAGGGGCAGAGAGAGAAGGAGACACAGAATCGGAAGCAGGCTCCAGGCTCTGAGCCATCAGCCCAGAGCCCGGCACGGGGCTCGAACTCCCGGACCGTGAGATCGTGACCTGAGCCGAAGTCGGATGCTTAACCGACTGAGCCACCCAGGCGCCCCAAGAATACGTATCTTAAGGGAATGGAAATAATGTACGTTAAACACTGTCACGTAGGAAGTGCTCAGTAAATGGTGTTATTTTCTAGGGGAAGGCATATCAACATCACCATATAATGTGAAAAAGCGTGTTGAGCTTTTATACTGAAGGTTGAGGATACAAAGGAGTAGAACTGCCTCTGGGGGTCAGAGAAGTCCTTCAATTGCTACCACCTGACAAAACTCCCAGATGTGACTCTTCTGCCTCTCACACACCCACTGTGGACTGTGATTAAAAATTCGAGACAAAGGAAATGCAAAATAGTGAGAACATACTGAATAGCAAACAAAATTTGAGGAGTGAGCTAATAGACACCAAGTACAAGCAGTCTCCTAACTCCAGTTCAGTTCATGTAGGGGAAGAACCTGTAAGTGGGAGAGTGTAAAACCTGCACGTGCTCTGGAGCAGAGAACTGGGCAGGCCTAGTGGGAGAGCACAGGTATTCTAGAATTCTCAGGAAGTTCTGGAATATTCCAGTATATTCTGGAGTGCACTTCCCGTGGGTGAAGCCGGAGGGCAGGGTGAACACAATTATGTTTGTGAGGAGTGGGTTTGTTGACTTGCCTGCTTGTGGGGTGACCCGAGGAAGATCACAGCAGCCTTGTAGTAACATCTGGAGAGTTCTGCCCCTTTAAAGAGACCAGGGCTCTAGGTAGTGATGAAAACTTCCTCTGAGAGTGTAGCCAGGTCTCAACTGTACCACGATTTCTTTCCCGGAAAGCCCGAATAATATTAAATGTGGAAAATTGGCACCCCCTCCATACTTGGATGTCTCCTCTTCAAGTTCATCTTCTGGGCTGAAGCTGTTGAGAAGATACTATTCTTTCTTGTTCAGGAATTGTAGCTGCATGACACCCGAGAATGTCGTTGACAATAACATGTAGCAAGATTAGGGATGAGCACGTCTCCAGCCTTCCAGCCTCTCAAGAATCCAACCTTCCAAGAATGCTTCATTTCTTAGGACCAATGGTTCCAGTAATGGTGATGGGGAAGATGGCGCTGGAAGGAACAGCTGGATCTCGTGTCTTTGCCTCAGATGCCATCCAAAATGGTGGACAATTAAGCATCAGCTGCATACCCTCCCCAGAGCTGTGTGAGGCGGCAGCTTATTAACAAGGGCAAGTCTGGGTCTGCTGTCCTGTGGGGACCCGAGCACATGTTCTGCCCTGACTTCTCTGTTAAAACATCTCTGTACCCTTCAGCTCTGTGAGGGACCAAACATCATTACCAGGACCCCATGCACACCTTTAACTGTTGAGCCTCTACTTGGGGGACCACTGATAGGTGACAGTGACCCGTGGGCATTTAAAATGTAAGCTCCTGGGGCGCCTGGGTGGCTCAGTCGGTTGAGCGGCCGACTTCGGCTCAGGTCATGATCTCACGGTCTGTGAGTTCGAGCCCCGCGTCGGGCTCTGTGCTGACAGCTTGGAGCCTGGAGCCTGCTTCCCATTCTGTGTCTCCCAATCTCTCTGCCCCTCCCCTACTCATGCTCTGTCTTTCTCTCTCTGTCAAAAATAAACATTAAAAAAAAAATTTTTTTTAGTGTAAGCTCCTTAAGGTATAGATGTCTGTGACGGCAGCATCTCACCAGGGCTTTATCTCACCAAAGTGGCCCCGGCAGCAAGTGGAGGGACTTCTGTATGCTTGGCATTTTTCTATGCATGCTTTGGATTACTAAATAAATAGAGTAAATTCCCGAGTAGGGCCCCCGGAGCTCAGTCCCATAAAAGGTGGGCGTGTGCTGTAATGAGTTAGGCGGAATGGCCAGGGGAGGTGGGGGTAGAGGGCAGGAGCCCATCACCTTCTCTGTCTATCCATCCGATCTTCTGTTGTCGTGAGTGCCTTATCATGGGGCCTCCTTACGTATCATATAGAAACATCCTTTCCACCAAGTGCAAAGAGAGCAAGCTTTCCCTGCCTTTCCAGGTGTAGTTTTGTGGTTGTGAGAGATTTGCAGGCAGATAGGTCATGGTTTGAGCTGCGGGGGGAAGAGCTCTGTCCAGATGGGCTGACCCCAGCACCACAGCCCCTTCCTGTCACCCTGCAAGGCGTCTCTGTGCGGGACGGGGCTGACTCTGGTGCACACCTGCTGAGCCCCCGCGCGCGCTGGCAAGCAGCCCTTCAGAACAGCGCCTGGGTGCCCCCTCCCCCGAGGGCCTGCTAGCGAGCAGGGTAGGGCTTCTGGATCCCATTAGGACGAAGCTGTCCCGGTCTGGACACCGCGAGCAGAGCGTGGGCCTGGTTTCCATCACTGGGGTGTTGATTTGGCCTGTAATCATCATCAGAGGGCACATTCCAGGTTCGTGGTTTAAGAAAAAGCACACTTTTGCCTGCAGCTGAGGAACTGTTCCGTTCCGAGCCTTTAATGCTTCTGGCTGAGCACTGTGGCTCCTCCCATCTGAATCTGACCATGCAGCTTTGATTTCCGAGGCAGGCGGCCGTGGTGCTTGGAAAGGCACACCGGCCCCTTTTCTGGATATCCCCAAGTGCTTAAAAGTGCAAATGTGGCCGGATAAATGTGTGCCGGGTTACTGTGCCAGGGATTCCGCTGGGAGGCCTCGGGCTCTGCGTCTTTACTGGAAACACCCAGTAAACCACCGGCCTCAAGGCTCTGTCGTTTTCAGTGCAGGGCTTACTTACATGCAGTCTCCTTCAGGCCACCAGGGGACCTTTGGCCAGATTGCGGCTGGAAGCCCCACGCCAGTACAGCTTCCCGGACCCCCAGCCTGCTCCAACAAAGCCAACTGGTTTGCTCTTACACGCAGGGGTGGGTTCTCAGTGCATGAACTCACTCTCCTCTGCACATCAGGATGACACTCGGGGGCAGGGGAAGTGGATGAGCTCTGCTCTCCGCCGGGCACCCATTCACCCATCTGAGACTTTCCAAGCCGGCTGGCTAAGGCCCAGGATGTACCCCGGGGGCCAAGGGACAGAGTTTGCCTCCGGGTGCAATGACCCCACCTTCTCCGTTTCTCTAAGTGATAACTAGCCCGGGCAATAGCAGTCAGCTATCTGACAATCAAGGACGGATGGAACTTCTATTGGCCAGCTAACCAGAAAATTAAGGCTTCGGTTTTAAATAGCCTCCCTTAAGAGAAACATAGCACACTTTAGCCACAGGCAGGTTCTGTCGTTGCTGAGTACCCCAAGGAGGCTGTGGGCTTGGCACACCCACAGTTAGAGGGTGGCCTTCGAGGCTGAGCTCAGGGTCTCACAGCAGATGACACAGCGCAGTAAAGCCAGCGCTGGCCGTGGGGGCCAGTGACAAACAAGTGGGAGCTAGATTCTGATGCTCTAGAATCTGGCTGGGGTCAACTCAGGATCAGTGGTGCGGGAGGATTTGAAACAAAAATGTAACCAGTCGGGCGGCCTCTGGTCTTAACAACAGCTGAAGGCAGGATGTGCAGATACAATTGCACTATCCCTAAGTTAAGTCAACATTTCACCCATCGCAAGGCCTTTTTCTCAGCAAGTGAGCTCGCCCACGGCTAAGGTTTCACCACCTGTCAGGGCAATGACCAATGACCCGATCGGTCACCGTGGATGTAAAATTCGTAGTCATTAGGGCCGGTGTCTGTCAACTTCTGATGAACAGTTGAGGGCAACCTAATCTGATTTCACCCACACACACCTTACATTTTTAAGCTGTAGGATGTCGTGAGTCTTTGACAAGAATGTTAGGCCGTGATATGTCTCTCTCACTGCTGTGCCTACCTGACATAATGTTAACATGATGGTAAAGCTGAATTTTTAAAAAATGTTTATTTATTTATTTTTGACAGAGAGAGAGAGAGAGAGAGAGAGCATGCACACAAGTCTGGGAGGGGCAGAGAGAGGGGGAGACACAGAATCCGAAGCAGGCTCCAGGCTCTGAGCTGTCAGCACAGAGCCTGACGTGGGGCTCGAACTCCTGAACCGTGAGGTCATGACCTGAGCCAAAGCCGGCCGCTTAACCGACTGAGCCACCCAGGCGTCCCCAAAGTTGAATTTTGAACTGCAGGCACCGGGAACTTCAGAGGACCCCATGCAGAGGGAAGTTGGGGAGAGAGCCGAGACTGACTCCAGTGAAGGGATAAGTGAGTTCTCCTGGATTCGCCAGGAATCAGAGGCCAGACGGGATGACCTGGGAACACAGGCTGTGATGCCCGAAAGAGAATAGAACCCTTCCAGGCCTAGCTTTGCCACAAGCTGTTGTGCGAATCCTGAAGCTGGCTTGCCGGCCCAGAATAGTGCCTTAGCGTTCTCGCTACCCAAGCCCTTCTTTGATGAAACTACCTGTTGTGTCCCCCGACGCCAGCCGCTTGGACCAAAATGGGGCTGTCATCCCTTTCTGTGATTCTGCCTCGCTGGCCTCAGTCCCCTTGAGGGGAGGACGTTGGAGACGGTCCCTCCCTGACATTTATCGGAACTGCAGCTGGTGGAGGAGAGGGGTCCTCACCGGGAGGGAGAGAAGAGCCTGGACGCCACTGGTGGTCATGTCTCCCACGTCCTGGAGGGAAAGATCCACTACCTTTTGGTGACAGTGAAGCTAACATGCAGAGAGAAGCATGTGGCAGAAGTGGCTGGAAGGTTCTGTCTGAATTTGGGTCCCTGCTCCAGCCATTCCCGAGGCCAGGGTGCCTCGCCATCATTCGGTTGTCTGAATCGAAGTGTGCCTCGTTTCACCCAAGTTCAAGTTGTGGTCCCTGCTATTCATTCTACTTGCCAGCAGTTTCTTAGCATTCTACACATCCTATTGGTACCATTATTTCTGGCGCACAGTTTGGGGCACTTTTTGGCAGCCAAGCACCCATTTTGCTCGGCAACTCCCCGCGTGCGGGGTTGGCGTGGGCAGGAATCATACTGTGCCAAGGCTCAGAAGACAGAGAAGGCTTTGCGTCTTACCATCAGAATCCGGTGCCGAAATCCCGTTTTCAGCTCCTGTTTCAACAACTGAGTCAATAGTCAGTTATACTCAGTTGTAAGTAGCATTTAGATCAGAAACCAGATTTCCCCCCTGCCTTCCTATCCATCCTACAAATCTCCGTTCAGGTCAACAAATAAGGGAGGAGCACGTACCATGCTGGAGACAGAAAGGTAAGTCCCGTCTTGGAGGCAGACCCGTGAGTGTGTCTGATACACTGATCGCTTCCTACTACTCAAAGGACCCTTCAGCAGACTCCCCAAATACGCTCCGAATAAAGTGTTGTCTGGGACGAGCTTTCAAGGCCCCACATGACTTTCTACAGCTAACCTGTCATCCTTGCCTTCTAGGCTCCTGTGGCTAGTCCCCACGCTCGCCCAGTGGCCTGCCTTGGGAGGACTGGCCTCCATGATGCTGAGAAGGTACTTCCCTCACCCGCCGCCCCCGACCGTCCATATCCTACCCACCCGTAGGGTCCAACTCATGTCCTTCCCTCTTTAATTCTTCCCAAATCTGGTTCTTTTACACCTTCCTGGTGGAATTTCGCCACCATTTATTCTTAAGCTTTCTCAAATATGGTTGTTTTACCTTGTGTCCTTATCCTGTATCCAGTCGTCTCTGGGTAAACCATGCTGTCCTTGAGGCCTGCCAGCAGCTAGGTCACGTGCATGCAGAGTATCCCCAGGGCAGCAGACAGGGCTAAGGCAGAAGGTCTGGGTTTGAGTCTCGGTTGTGGGATCTTGGGCAGCTGTCCAACCCTTCTTCTCTAGAGGGCTGACTCTGCGCACGGCTCCCCCTGGTCCCTCCGCCTGCAACATACCTAAACCCCTCCTCTTGCCGGCCCGGCAGCCTCTGCTGTCTACAGTTCTTGGCTCAAGGCTTCCTTCATTAGAGGGACCTCCCCAGTCACCCTGCTTCCCACCAGAGATTCTCCCTCTGGACTCCCAATCCTGGGCATGCCCCTGAGTCTTGTCACCCCGTGCTGGCCTTCATGTTAAGCTGTCTGCCTTCCTTGCCTTCCAGGAGCCCCTGAAGTCAGAAAGGCCATTCAATTTCTCTCTGGTCCCCAGGGTTACTGAGGACCTGGGGTCTGGCGAGGACTTAATACTGGTTCGTTTTATGAATACGAAGGGGGTCTGCCTACCCCACAGCAGAAGATCTCCCAAATAAAGAACAAAAAATAAGAATTCTATCATAACGACAGCTGACTAAATGGCCACGTGCCTGGCGCTGTTCTGGACCTCTGTCACGTATCATCTAACGGCAGAGCCCACGAGGTAAGGACTATCCTTATCTCTGTTGTAAAGATGCGTGTAATAAATGACACAAACCTAAAAGTCTAAAATGGACGAATCAGCAAGACTATACTCCTTCCGGATGTTCTGGGAGAGAATGCTTTCCTCGCCCTTTTCAGTTTCTGGAGGCTGCCCATTTTCCTCAGTTCCTGGCCACATGGCTCCAACCTCCCAACCATGGGCTTCTCTTGTCTCATCCCCTATGACTGACCCTGACCCTCCTCTCTCCCCCTTATAAGGACCCTGGTGATGACACTGAGTCCACCCAGATAAGGCAGGGTGTTCTCCCCACCTCAGGACCCTCCGTGTAATCACATTTGCAAGGTCCCTTTGACCATGTGAGGTCACACATTCACTGCAGGTGTTAGGACAAGGGTACCTGCTGCAGCCGCTGTTCTGCCCACCTCGTGAAGACGCCGAGAAACACAGAAGCGTTCCACGACATGTGCTGAGGGCCATAAAGCACTTTCTATGTAGAAGATCTTAATTTCCCCCATAGCTTCAAGCACTCGGGAGGTGCTCAGTGAATGCTTTTGAGTTACTGAAGTGACTCTTACAAAGTGAAGCGAATTGTCCCGGGAGCTACTGAAATACTTGCTCGGAAATCTCAAAAATAGTTTTCCAGCGCTGTTTATTGTCTTTGAATTCTAGAGGCCCTCTTCGTCTCATTTTTCAATGATCCTGTGAGCATTCGACCACTGCTTAGTTACTGGTTATTCCCTAGGAGCTCTCCACGAGGCGGCGTTACCTTGTTTACCATCTCAGGGAACAAGGTCGTCCTGACTGTCTCTGAATAAGAAAGTATTGCATTCCGGCTGCAACGAAAACAGTGACCGGACAGATCCTTCTGTCTGGGAATGTGGATCGGAGGCACGCAGTTTCTATTCCCAGGCCGCCACACCTTCGTTCAGTCTGCCATTTAGCGTGTGTTGCGTGCCTTCCGTGGGCCAACCCTTGGACGACAACCCTTGGAGCGCCTCGGCGGAGCTCACCGTTCGCAGAAGGGACGAGTGTCTACACGTGCAATTACGAGGTTGTCCAGAAGGAGTAGGACCGGGTGAGAAGAAGCAGGCTGTGCCAGTCTGGCTACATCTGAAGAGCCGAGGCGCCGACCCAGGTAAGGAGGAACTTCCGGAAGTAAATGTGGCTGCCGGCGATCCAGAGGTCTGTGTGCGAAGCAGAGGGACAGTGCCTGCGAATGGGCGGGGCTTGAAGATGAAAGGTAGAGTGGGCTTCCTCTCTCTCTGCCTGGAGGTAGCGCAGTACCTCGATCCTGCATCTATTTTCTTTTGTCTCTGATGTCTTTCCATTCCCTTGAGTCTTAATATATACATCTCTGAGATAGCACAGAACGTATTTTCCCAGTGGGCATCCACGAGGCATCAGGAAGGGGTTTAGCCTCGACCTCGTCGGGAAGCTCGGAGGCATTCCCTGGAGACAGGAGCCTTCTCCCTGGTCTCAAGGATAGCCAGTCTCCGAGAGCATGTCACCGGCAAGGCTTCAGGGTTAAAAAGAGCAGGACTGGTTCCCTTTCTCCATTGGTACAGGTCCCAACTCTGGCTTCGTCCCCTGGTTCCGGCGCTGAGTAGCTGTAAAACTCTGAGGACACTATTTAACCTCTCTGACCTCTGTTTCTCGGTGACAACCACAGTCCCTCCTCTGGCTGTTGTAAGGATTAAAACATTCAATGTATGCGAAGTTCTTAGCCTAGCGCCCGGAGCTTAATGGGCACACAAGAAACGTGCCAATTCCCTTCACTGGGAAGCTCTGCCCAAGGAAAGCTTTAATTACCGTTGCTTTCTCTTCCTCCCAATTCAAGACCTTGTTTCCAAGACAATGAACAGACCGCAGGATTCTGCTACCTGACAGCCATCGGTAGCCAACAGACTCCCCATCTTTGGCCTCAACGCTGTCTCTCGAAGCTGGGACCCTTAGGTGCCAGCGTGTTTCTCCATGGCTCCTGGTACACCCAGATCCATGACAGTTACACAAGACATGGGCATAAACATTTACCGCGCTCAGAGCCACCCCCAGCATGGGGGGGGGGCTCAGAAGAAAACATGAGAGGCAAGGCATCTCTGGCAACCTCCACCCCTAGCTTGGGGGGATCCTATGTCTCGATGGGAGGTCTCATCGACAGACCGGGCAACTTGTTGCTTTGAGAATCGAGCGATAATTATCTCCGCTCAACATCAGGAGCAACTAACTATCAGGGCACGACGGATCACTGGTGGAACTTAGGCATTTCCCTGAGTGTGCAGGTACACGCCCAAGTTCCTGGTGTGGACACCCAGCAAGGACGCTGCCGGCAGGCAGGGGAGGAACAGATCCGCTGAAGCACCAGCCAAGCACTTGGTATGAGATTTCATCTCATTGATGCCGCAGGAACATCATGACTATTATTATTTTTTCTGTTTTGCAGGTAAGGCCATCTGTGGCTCAGAGGAGGAGACTAACGTACCCAAGATCGCATATCTGTCAAAGGCAGGGCCAGGATCTGGCTCCTGGCTCCTTGCCTCTAAAGGCTTGGCACAGAGGAAAGACGAACACGAGAGGAAAATCCCAGCATCTCTGAAAGCCTCCCGAGGAGGTGGGTCCCACGTGCGTGCTACCGTGGCCAACGTGCCCCGGGTGCATCCCATAGTCAGAGGTTGCGAATTCTTTTTGCTACAGGCATCCCTGATCCCCGTGCCTGTCTGCAAATTTCTTCCACCCAATATGGCTCCCGCAGTGTCTCTCTAGGAATGTGAATAGGATAGGGCCAGGCCCACATGCCAAACAGGCAGCCCCGGGGGGACAAAGGCCATCTCCAGGGGAACTGAAATCCACACTCGTAAGCGCTTAATGGAGAGACCCTAATACTCTCTTGGATTCTACCCGGGAGCACTGAGGTGAAGACACCAATGTGTGCAAGAAGATTCAGAGCCCAGAAGGCTGGCAGGCACAGCCTGCTGACTGCCCCATGGGGACAGCGTGCCTCGGGGGTCCCCTGTGGCCTTCGGGCATGCCCTCTCCCATGGGAGCCCAGTATTCCTATACCTGGGGAGAAAGCCTTCGGGGACCATCACAGGAGGCCAGGAGGCCCGCATGCCTCGGGGGCTCAGAGGCAGGTGCAGGAACCCTCCCTGGTCTTTCCTGCCATTCCCCTACCCTCCGGAGAAATTCTGAGTTTGTAGCGGGCAGTGCTGGTGGTGGTCGCGGTGGGGGAGAGTCTGTATTTTTAACAAGCTTTGCCAGTGATTTTGATGTGGGAGGTCTGTGGGCCCTATTTTGAAAACTCCCGCTTTCCCCGCCGACACAGCTTCCAGTGGATTCTCTGGCCACGGAGACACTTCTGAGAGCCATTTGGAGTCTCAGGACATTCTCTAGAAAACAAATCTATGCCGAAGTCCGTCGGAATCTTTACCGGACTCATCATCGGGGAGTTGTGGAGGGCCCTGTTAAGGCCCTGGGGGCTGGGCTGTGCAGGGAGCAGTGCCCTGACCAAGAATAGCATCCCCTCTCCTTCCCCCAGAACCCACCCAGAGATGGCCAAGCAGGGGCTCGGAACAGGAGGGCGTCCCTGCAGGGTTAAGGCCCTGAAAGGGTTAACGGTCTCCCCAGAAGCCTGGATTCCAAGGAGAGTTGGAGCACTGGGCCTTTCTGCTGGCCCTCTGGGCACACCAGCCAGCACCTCTGTTCTGGTGCCTGCCCCTCGGGGCTGAGACCCTGAGCCTCCCCCCTTCTCCCTTCCCCCATGCGGGGTGCTCCGTTCGGGACACAGTTAGCCAGAACCCTCGGGACAAAGAAGCTTCCTTTGAGAAACACATGCTTGGAGGGGGACTAGGTCTGTGTCTACACAACAACACTTCCCAATGTTCTGAAAAGGAAAACAAAATAAACAAATGTGTGAGGTAGCGATGAAGACATTCAAAATATGTCCCTCTAGAGCCGGAGAAATCTGACGGTGAAAAAAGAGAACTGATTTTGCTGCCCCCCCTCCCCCACCTTACACCCGCTTCAATTTAGGCTCCTTATTGCTTTCTGGATCTTTCAGGGTTATAACCGCTATCTCAATGACTAATAGAAAACTCCATTAGGCCCTTTCTTTATGAAGGGAATTAATGACTTCGAAAATTTAGTGCTTTGTAAACATAGGAGGGAAAGCATTTCCCCAGGCTCGCGGATTCCTTGGCAGGGAGGGAAGCTGGTTAGGAAAGTAAATGTTTCCAGCTTGCTGAGAGGCCCCCCTTCACCAAGCACTGTCTGCTTCTTGTAAAGCCCGGCCCCACAACACTGGGATGTTTCAGAGTCCTAAAAAAAGGAGTCAGAGTAAAACCAAAAAGAAGCAGGAGCCAAAGAGAATGAGACGCATCTGCGGAGTCGAAAAAAGACCAACTGGTGGAATTTTCTAACATCAATGAATTTTTTTCGGTAAAAATGTGCGTCCTCGCTACATGCACCTTTTGACCCCGAATTAGAGAAATCGGTTGTTTACCCAGCCCAAACCCACAGACTAATTACCCTCTCTGTTCTCTTAAATTTTTAGGCCTGGCCAATGACATAACACCTTCAGAAATGAAAAACCTCTCAGGAAAAAAAAAAAAAAAAAAAAAAGAAAAAAATAAAAAGCCTCTCAGGACAGACATTCAGAAGCGAGCCCGGGAAAGAAGGGACTGTGGGATCAGGACGGTGGGGTGTCATTGCTGGCATTCACATGGCAAGTTGCTAACACTTGAGGGAGGAGGGGAGGTGATGGGGGAGAGAAGGGAAAAAGCTTTCCTTGTCCACCAAGGCTTTCTCCTTCAAAGCTGCCTTTTCCAGAGACCAGCCTTTTCTGGCCCAGTCCCTTCCTCCTCAAGAAAACCGCAGCAACACCAGTTCAGCAAATGCTCACATCACTGAAAAATCAGTCAGTCCCACTCGAGGACCCGGGTAATGGAACTACCCAGGCCCGACCCAGGGGACTCATTCATTCCTCCCCTGCATCTTGGTTAGGTTGTGCTAACTCATTCGTTCATTTACCAAACAGGGTTGAGCACCTATTGTGTCCAGTTTGGGGTCAAACCTTTGAGATTCAGGAAAGGAGGCCTTCAGAAAGGCTACCAATCCTTGTAACAGCAACACCGGCAGCCAAAACGTGTATTGCTTGGGGAGTATCTGAGTTTTTGAGACAAACCGCTGTGACTTTCTCTTCGTTTCTTAATCCGTTTCAAAGGGACCGGCCGGGTTGGCGAAACGATATTGCTGGTTTGCATTACTTAGGTCTTCTGAGAGAGAGAGAGAGAAGAAAAAAAAAAAAAAGTTTAAATGTGTAAACCAAAGTGAATTTTTTTAAACAACGAATCTGTTGCTTCAGCCATCCGAGACGTTAGAATATACTTTCTGAAAATCAGAAAAGTGAGGTTGGGTATGACATACAAAAGAGAAAAGTCTAGAAGACGCGACTTGGAGGTGTCCAAGTAACAGGGTAAGCAAATTAAGGGTGATAGGAAGTGGAAAGTTATTGGAACATGTCACCAGTCAGGCAGTCTGGCAGAGAACGTTAAAAGTCTCCTTTCCTGCCTCGGATCACAGGTAACAAACATTCACGCACACTTCGGCCTGGTGCCGTGCCACAGGAAGAACGTATCTGATGTCTGTTTTATTTTATTTGCCGTTTGCTCTGTTCCACAAAGGATTTAAGGCAGTTGAC
The DNA here is from genome assembly GCF_022079265.1 of Lynx rufus. Lineage (NCBI taxonomy): Eukaryota > Metazoa > Chordata > Mammalia > Carnivora > Felidae > Lynx > Lynx rufus. The sequence continues at coordinate 9,962,259 of NW_025814823.1, forward strand.
AAAAGAGACACAAGCTATAAGCTTCATACACACTAAAAACAAGAGCAGGAGAAAAAAACAAAGAATGGAGACGTAACAAGGAGCCAGGAGTGAGGTGAGGAAAAATACAAAGTTTACCGAGCCGGTTGACAGACTTCCTTCCAAGGGGCCACAAGCCGGGCACCAGGAGTAAACAGAAAAGGGAAACGGATGAATGTTGAGATAAAAGCAGGTCAGCTGCTTAGGAAACCACTATTTTTGGAACCAAGGAAAGAGGGGCATTTCTCCTAAGCGCCTTTCCTCACCCTCTGGTTAGTTACTAAGCCACAACCTTAATGGCATCCTGTGTCTGACCCACCCCTCCGGCAGTTCAGAATTTAGAACCGTGGCTCTTGCTTGAGATTTCCGTTCACTTTTTCTTGGCGCATCGTGTGCTCCTTGAACACCCCACACCTGGGAACACATTTATTCAGTGTGGACCTACTTTGGTCCGGACGATGGAACCTTCCAGAATCTGTCCTACACATTAGGTCAACAGTGTAGAAAATATCACCAGTGGCCCAATTTTTCAGCGCCCGCATTGTAACGAAGGTGCTGACAATGTGCGTACTAATAAGAAAAATCAGTACGAAGCAAGGCTACTCGACGGGTCTGGAGGATCTGGACACCATACCCAGGCAAGCCCCCCAAGCTTCAGCCTGTTTGGGGAGGGGACAGGACTCGGCGGCATATAGGCAAACTTGAGACCCATCCCGGAGCTGGTCTACACGCCCTGGAGACCGAACTGGGTGGTGATGTTTCAAAATGGTAACAACCCTTCATTCTATCCGTTAGCTGTTTTCCCGCTCTGGTCACATTAAGCGTGTTTAATTGATGCTGTATGGAAGCTTCCTCATGTTAGAGGATAAATAAGCTGTTCCCTTGATTTATTTATTTATTTATTCAATATATGAAATTTATTGTCAAATTGGTTTCCATACAACACCCAGTGCTCATCCCCAAAGGTGCCCTCCTCAATACCCATCACCCACCCCCCAAGCTGTTCCCTTTAATAGAAGCCTGGAGCTTTCCTTGGGAGGAGGGCACTTTGGGAACAGCCTTCTCATTAAAGGGCCATGACAACCAAGGGGTTCCCCACCCGCGCCCTCTCGGACGCTCCCGGAGTAGGGAAGGGCGGACGCGCCCTCTAGTGGCCGCTTTCGGAACGTCCCCCTCGGGCGCGCTCTGCCGCTGCGGGCGCTCTGGGAGGAGAAGCCCGGCATCGCAGAGGTTAACCAAGAGCTTGCTGGAGGCCGCTTTGGCTCCTTCCAGCCAGGCTGAGCCTTTCCGGGAGGGTGATCGCAAAGAGGCCTGGGCTGATGGCAGGCAAGAAACCCTGTTAGTAAAGAGGCGGCGTAACCTCACTGCACAGAGCAGCGTGCCTTTGCTGCAGGACCCCCCGCCCCCCACCTGCCGCAGACCCCGGGGGTCTCCGCATCCCTGGGTTCTGTCTCTCTACAGCTAAGCCCCTCTCCCTTTACTGCGGAAGTCCTGGGATGCCCTTGCCAGCCTGGATTCCTTCAGACTGCCTCTGCCCCCTGATGCTGGCAGATTTTTCCTTTTCCTCCGCTGCTGCAGGATTCCCCGGACAACTCAGAGGTGGGATGGGGGTGGGGGTGGGGGTGGGGTCTTTCCGGCCTCCGACCTCAGGATGACCCTTCCTATTATTGAAACCTAGCTAAGAATTTAATAGGTTTTTGCAAATGAGCCCGGGGAACCGTTTCTAATAGGATTTCCGCGAGAAAATGTTCCCAAATTTTAAACAACCATCATGCATATAATCCATTCAGGAGATAAAGACTTCCCTTGCTTCTCCTGTCCAACATCCCTCTGGCTCTCTTCCGCAGGTCAAGTTCAGGGACTCCTATTTCCTAGGTCAAGGGCGAGGGGCCCCTGGTGTGGCTTAGGCTGGGCCACTTGGATCTGGATCTACCTGGGCAAGTCTGATGGACGGTGAGGAGGACGGGCCAGAAGCTGGGTGCAGTGGCTACCCAGGGCATGTAAAGGGCACCGGGGTGTGCCGCCCAGACCCCCTTCCAGGAAGGGCTCAGGCCCCGGCCACAATGAGCATGGCGGGGTGACGGGTCCTTCAGGGTAGACCTCAGCTTTCAAACCTGGCCCTACTCTGCTTAGGACTGCGGAGGCCAACATGTGGTCCAGGGGCCCAGCGCTTCTGTCCAGGGCGGGACCCTTCTGCCAGTCGTCTGTGCTCCAGAACCCCAGCGAGCAGCTCCTGGGTAGGTTTCCCTCCTGCCTGACTGCCCCCCAATTCTGTTTCTCCAACACCCCCCCCCCGCACCCCCGTCTCTCCCGCAGGAGTTTCTCAGCTACCCCCTGTATGCCTAACTCCAGCTTGGGGCCTTTTCTGGAGAGCCCAGCCCAATAGATTGATGTATCCGATGGAATCAATGCCAGGGTCCCCGACGTTTGGGGGATTGCAAACCCCTTTTGAGAACAGGACACTAACTGTGGAAGTCTCCCCAAGAAATGCGTGCTCGCGTGGGCGCACACACGCTCAGTGTCGCAGACTGCAGACCCCCCAGCCTCCCAGGGGCCTTTGCGGTCACGTTGAGAACCCCGGACTTGAGGGAGGTGGGGAGGGTGTGAGGGCTGGAGGGCTGGAAGGGAGGGGGAGGGGAGAAGGGGGTGGGGAGAGCTAATGGCAGAGCTTCAAGCATTTGGAGAGGAGGCTTAATTCTAATTTCTGCCTCAGATCTGACCCTCAGCGCAGCCTCCCATGAGCTCCTGGATGCGGAGCTCCAAAAAATCGGAAGCCAATTCCCTTAAGTGCTCCGCAAGGCCCCGGAGGCAGGCTGCCCGGCTTGGCCCCATATGGCTCTGGCACAATGAGGGCTCAGAGAGCAGACTGGCTCGGCCTTGGAGTGCAGGGGCCCGGTCGCCCATCTGGCAGGGGTGGGGGAAGGGACCCCCAGTCTCTGGGGAGACCGCGGTAGACACACAGCACTTGCTATATCCCAGGCACAGAGAAGCACTCACGTGTAGTGAGTGGCTGATTTAATGCACACGCAACCCCATGCGGAGGCTCCTGTCGTTATTCCCAGCTTATACCTAAAGTGACTGATGCACAGAGAAGCTTGGCAACCTGCTAAAATCGCACAGCTAAAGAGCAGCAGAGGTAGGATCTGAACCCACGTTGTGTGGGTCTGTGTTTTTTTATCCCTGTCTGTGCTGGCTCTGTGCTTGTCAAGAACTTAGACACTGGTGTCAGAGGGCTTTGGATACATTCCCAGCTCCTCCTCTGCCTAAGTCATGTGAGCTCACTAGGTTTCCTACCTCTTTGTGACTCAGTTCCCTCAACGCAGTAGAAAGTGATATCAATCCTACCTCATAGAGACGTGCGCGGTGCGAGTGAGCCAATCACGTCAAGGGTTTTTGCTGCCACACAGAAAAATGTTCCAAATGATGTGGCATACAGGTGAAGTCTCTGGACTTATGCCATCCACAGAGCTCGACCGACGTGCCCTCTTTCTTTCTTTCAAGTTTATTTATTTATTTTGTGTGTGTGTGTGTGTGTGTGTGAGAGAGAGAGAGAGAGAGAGAGAGAAAACACAAGCGGGGGAGGGGCAGAGAGAGAGGGAGGGAGGCACAGAATCCGAAGCGGGCTCCGGGCTCTGAGCTGGAAGCACAGAGCCCGATGTGGGGCTCGAACCCACGAGCCGGGAGGTCACGACCTGAGCCGAGATCGAAAGTCAGACACGTAACCGACTGAGCCACCCAGGCGTCCCTCAGAGTCCTTTGTGCCCCAACTCCTTAGGCCAGCCCAGCCCAGCCCAGCCACATAAGGCCTTGAATCCAGGTAGGAGGCCTGAATCCAGCCACAGAGTTAAGGAAACCAGGTGAGGTTTTTTTCCACGGATTCCTTGCCCGGCACGCGGCTCCAGCTCTCCCGATTGCCTCAGTGCTGTGTCTTCCAAGAGTTTCCGTGCCAGGAGCCTGCCCCAGCCCCTGCACATTCCTGCCAGTGCCTGAATTAATAATGCTGTCGTTGCCCTTGGAAACGAGGGACGTGTGGGAGAAGGCTGAGGGTACGCTGTCGTCCCCCCAGGCCTTCTGGAAAGCCGGAGTCGACCCGAGGGGGAAGGGAGGCCCCACGGCTGTGTAGGTGCCACCTGCCTTACATCGGCCCAGTCTCCCAGTCTGTGGACTTACAACAGAACAGTTATGGGGAGCGTTGCTTGCTTTTGTAAAAGGATTCCCTTCTAGTGAGTTTAAAGGCCTGGGATTAATACAAATTTAATCAACACGAAACTTTTCTACTACACGTTTTTTGTGTGTAAGGGCATACGCACTCACAATCGGGAGCACTGAGCACCCGTTCCACAAAAATATTTCTACAGGCAGATGAAAGAGATTCTCAGTTGTGAAGACAGTTCTAAAGGCAGGTTAGATGAAAGGTAGGGGCCGAGGGTAGGGGCTGTGTAGACAGCAGAGTGCGGGATGCAGGACCGGGAAGAAAAGAGGATTTTTTTTTTTTTTTTGGAATGGATTTTCCCCATTTAAAAAATCATGTTTTTAAATTATGTTTTATATATTTGTTTTAAAACATGATATGAAATAATTAAACGCACAATGTAATTTCACTGTAGAATCTGAGTTCTATCAAATAGGACCTCAAATACTCAAACGCCTTCAATGGAGGCTTTTCTTAAGCGAACTAAATTTCTGTGTCTTACTTCTCATTTCAGAATTCATTAATCCTGTCTCCTTAGAGGCCTTTCTCCCCCCTGGCATGTCAAGGCATTAAGAGCGAGAGAGTGTGGTTCTCACATTAGCTGGAGCAAGGAGGTACCTCTAAGCACTAAAAATAGCCAGTTCATCCTGAACTTTCTTTCTCTGTTTGCGGATTCAGAACTCAGCTCACTTAGGATCTTTCACAGGTGCGCATGTCTTCGCACGGTGAGAGGTTTTGTCCCTCTACCCCCGCAAATAAATTGGTGCGCATGTATTTTTCCTAACAAACGACGTTTAATTAAATCCGTTAATTTGACGGGAAGTGCACCAGGAAAGTTTGCTTTTTAAAACTGCCCTAAAGTTAATACTTTTCATCTGTATTCTTTTCTGTTTGCTTTTACTGCATAAATGGTCAGTGCTTATGGGGCACCTGGGTGGCTCAGTAGGTTAAGCATCTGACTTCGGCTCAGGTCATGATCTCGAGGTTCTTGAGATTGAGCCCCGCATCGGGCTCTGTGCTGACAGCTCAGAGCCTGGAGCCTGCTTCGGATTCTGTGTCTCCTTTTCTCTCTCTGCCCCTCTCCTGCTCATGCTGTGTGTCTCTCTCTCAAAAATAAATAAACATTGAAAAAGAAAATTTTTTAAAAAACATTCAAAAAACTAAAAAAAAAAAAAATAAAACTGCCCTAAAGTTAATACCTTTCATTTGTATTCTTTTCTGTTTACTTTTACTGCACAAATGGTCAGTGCTTATGATATGCCAAGCACTTTATGGGGAAATAACATTGAACAAAATTATGTTGAACAAAGCTTTTCTGAAGCTTTGATCTATCTGTTATCTATCTATCGATCTATCGGTCTATCGGTCTATCTATCCATCCATCTATCTATCTAAATATCTATCTATCATCTATCAATTATCTATCTGTCTATCTATCTTATATCCGTCTATCAATTATCTATCAATCATCCATCTATCTGTCTATCTACTATATATCTATCTATCCGTCTATCATCAATCTATCTATGTATCTATCCATCTATCTATCTTCCTATCTATCTATCCGCCTATCTACTTATCAATCATTTATCAATTATCTGTGTATGTATTTATCTATCTATCTATCTATCTATCTATCTATCTATTTTTCTTAGTAGGCTTCAGGCCCAGCACGGAGCCCAACAAGACCTGAGATGAGACCAAGAGTCAGACTCCCAATTGACTGAGACACCGGGCACCCCTGAAGCTTTAATTTTAGGATGAGCAAACTTTTGAAATGAGTGAACTGATTTCAGAGTCTTCTAGTGGAGAGTGTATCGTTAGAGGTAGGGGGCTACCAGGATGGGTCCCCTGGGAAGACCTTCCAGTGGGGTGGGGGCGTCTGAGTTGAGATGTGAATGCCAGGGTAGAGCTAGCTGAGTAGACGTAGGGCAGGACGGCAAGGGTGAAGGCATGGAGTTGGGACAGGTTCAGTGAGTCCAGAGAACAGAAGCACCACGGTAGCTTGAGCCGAATGAGGAAATGCCCCCAGAGTGGTTAGCAGGGCTCCGAGTGTCATGCTCAGTGTAGGCTTTCACTGTCAAAGCCTCGGGAAGTTGTGGGAGACTTTTAAACTAGGAAGTGACTTGATCCGATTTATAAAGACCCTCTGTTGTCAAGGATTTGCTGCAAATTAGTGTGGGGAAAAGGGGGAAGGGGGTCGTGGTATAGTTACAACAAGACTGGCCGTGGGTTGGTAAGTACTGAGGTGAGGCGATAGCTGGGGCTGGGGGATATTATACCCTCGTTTGTTTTGTGCGTGCTTGAAAACGGCTATTACAAAATACACGAGAGAAGTCTTTAAACTGCAAAAGAAACAAACTGGGGAAAGTACCCTCTAAATGGCAAATGGGCATACCAGACAACTAAGGACAGCTTTGCCCCAGAGCCCTCTGAAGTTTATTCCAAGTAGCCAGTCCTAAGCCTGCTTCCCCTGCCTTGTCCACTCCTTCCTGTGGGAAAAACCACAATAAAGGCTCTTACCCACAGTCCCCTGTCTCTGCCACCTGCCTGACCCTGATGCTTCCCCGGGTGGCCCTCCTCTTGGGAACGGAAGGTCACAGACTCCGTTTACAATGCAGTTACCTCCTGATCTGCTGGCCTCACCATACCTGAAGAGTCATGCAGCTTATATCTTAAAGCAGAGGGCCGGGGTGCCTGGGTGGCTCAGTCCGTAAGCATCCGACTCTTGATTTCGGCTCAGGTCATGGTCTCATGGTTGTGAGATCGAGCCCCACGTCAGACACTGTGCTGGGCACGGAGCCTGCTTAGGAATCTCTCTCCCTCTCCCTCTGTCCCTCCCCTGCTCTTGTACGTGCCATCTCTCAAAAATGAATGAATGAATGAATAAAACAGAGAACAGCTACCTGTTGCTACTTAAGAGCCCTCCTCCCCAGGCGGACGACCCTCACCGCTGGCAGCCTGACGTGCTTTCCTCCGGTTTGTCAAGCTGCCTGTGGTTCTGTCTGCACGAATCTGTCCGCCGCCAACCTCCTGCTTCAAAGGCGCGTGTCTCAGAGGGGTGTGTTGTCAGTCCTTTATGACTGAGAGTCCATCCTGGAGGACCACTCTCTTCCTGGCACCCAAGTATAAGCCAGGGCGAGAAAGGAGAGAGAGAGAGAGATGGAGAAAGAGAAGGATCATTTACCAAACGGAGCTCTCTTGGGGCCGACGGGGCTGGACGTCAGGATATGTCCGAATAGGACGTGTAGGATAGGGCGGGCCGCAGAGTGAGGGATGTGGCGCAGCCAGCAAGGGCCACGTCCGGGCACTATTGCCACCAGGGCCTTCCAGAGAAGGGCCAAGAGTGAAACAGAAGACAAAGGAAGCAGAAGGTACAGGTGACGTCCTACTCGTGCCCTTAAACAGGGCCACCACAGTGGACACCTCTGGGCGGCCTGGAATTTGTGGTGCACTCGGGCCTTCCAAGGGAGTGTGAGAAGTGGGTGATACGAAGACGTGGGGGTCATTCTTTCCTACGGCCCGTGGCCCACGGCTGTGGCAGGGGCCCTCGTGTTCCCCTTGTGAGAGCCGTTGTTGGAAGAGGCTGCCCACCGGGGGTTCCATCTCGCATCCCCCACGCCAGACCCTGTCTCCCCATGGGACCGTGGGACTGCCTGTCCGACTGAGGGTAAGCCGTGTCTCTGCGGACCGAGCAGGTGAGGGGTCCAGGCGAGTCCGCCGTCTTCCTCCCCACCTGTGGTGAACGGGGAGGCCGGGTGTTGAAGATGAAGCGTCACATGACAGGAGGATCTTTGAATGACTCTTTGGAGGGCCGTGCAATCCAGAACATTCCTATCGGGCTCTGCAGGGATTGAAGCTTGTGAGATTTGGGGGTTATTTGTACAGCCTATTCTGACCAATACAACTGCCTGCTCTGAGTGGACAGAAATCTCATGGGTCATTAAAATAGTAAATAATGCCCAAATCATAGGTTAGCCCATAATAAGAACTCTGGTCTGACCAAGGCTCGTGTGGGGTCAGTTAAAGAGAAGCAGAAGGCTCCTTGTGGGTTTGTAACCTGTTCAGGAGCTTCCCAGGTGAGATCTGAAACTGGGGGGCAGGGAGACACCGACTCCAGGTCGGTAGGGGCTGTTTCAGTAAGCAAACGGAACGGGGCGCCTGGGTGGCTCAGTCGGTTAAGCGTCCTACTTTGGCTCAGGTCACGATCTCACGGTTTGTGGGTTCGAGCCCCGCGTCAGGCTCTGTGCTGACAGCTCGGAGCCTGCTTCCGGCTTCTGTGTCTCCCTCTCTCTCTCTGCCCCTCCCCCGCTCACACTCCGTCTCTGTCTCTCTCAAAAATAAATAAACATTAAAAAAAAATAAAAAACCTAAGTAGGTAAAACAAGAAGTAAAACAGCTACGTTGTATCAAGGGCTATGACGGAGTCCAAAAAAAAATCTGAGACAGAATTACTGATGGAGATTGTAAGGAGGAGGCAGGGGGAACTCTCCCCCAGGGCCTCACGGAAGAAAAGGGGTGGGCTACGAGCAGAGGCGGGGTGGAGGTCAGGACTGGGAGAAAGCAGAGGATGCAGAAGGAGGGCATGAGGCATTCCGGGCAGAAGGGCTGCTTGTGCAAAGGCCCTGAGGCCATAAGGCTGTATATGTCTGAGCAGCTGAACGGACCAGTGTGAGACAAGGTGGGAGCGAGGGAAAGTGGCATGAAACGAGGCAGGAAGAGCCAACGGCTGGACGAAGCAGGGCCTGGGCAATGGTGAGAATTTGGGCTTTTACTCTCCTTTCGGTGTCACGGCTTCCTGGCCTTTTTGTTTCAACGGGCCCACCTTCGTCTTCATCCAAACGTTATGGAAATCTTACAGACGGCCCCTTTCCGGTTTTGCCCTGAGTGGGTGTTCATCTGCTCCAGGCTGGGCGAATCCCCACGGAGCTTCATTTTCTCCGTCTCCTCTAATTCCCAGCTGAGGGGGGCTGGCACCAGACGCAGACTATGTGGCTTCCCGACACACCAAAGGCAGGAGCCGGGCTTGTTGGGTAACCGGACCGGTCACGGCTGCTGGAGCTTTCCATCGGCGCTCCCCCAGGAGCCGAGGCAGCCGGCTGCTGCCAGGAACCTCCACACCCCGTGCTTTGGGGGTCAGGAGAGGCACACGCATGCACGCACATGCATGCATGCACACGCCGGCACTGTCCCCCCAGAGCGCGGGCTTGAAGCCAGCATCAGTGGGGAGTAACCCACGGAGGACAAGAACGCAGCAATTCCCTGGCCGCGCTGCAGAGCGGGCCTGACGCCTCCCGCCCCGGGCGTGGGGCCAGGTGGGCAGGCCCTGCCACGGGGTGACGGAGGCCACACCAGGGCATGACCGAGGCCTGCCCCGACATGCTCTCCCACACCAGCTGGCAGCAGCCACGCTCTGCCCTTAGGAGCTCTCGCACGACAGTCCAAACCATCAGCTGCCGCGAGAGCCACATCGCTTCTGACAGGCGGGCCGCGACAGGGCCAGCGCCGGCCAGCGGGCAGGTGCAGAGGGCTCCATCCTGCGGCTCTTCTCCGAGGGCACGGCATGTTTCTTCCCCGCCCAATTAACTCCCCAGAGACCCATCCAGAAGGACTGGATTTGTCATGAAAACCGACACGACAGGATTCGTAGGGAGCTGGCTGCCACAGAGCGGAGGCTGGGATCCAAGGCGCTCTTTCCTAGCGGGTCATTTGCCTGACTTCAGCAGAAACGCACAGCAGATAACCCAGAGCCGCACGAGCACCTGCAATGGAAGAATTCAGAATCACGAGTAATGGGTCTAAATTGGCAGGCTTTCACGAGAGTCCCACAAATCTCCAAGTAGGCAGCTGCCATGGGTCACGTAAAACGCACGTAGCTTTAATATACAGTTTCATTTTGCTTGAATATCAGCCTGGGTGCAGAGAATCAAAGAACGGCTCGGGGTAGAGAATTCAATACGAGAATCCAGCCGGGGCTGCCAAGCCATATATGTGCTAATGTTGCAGTTTCGACACCGGACTTCAGGTCAAGATTAATTCAGTGAAAAATAATCATTTCACAATGTCATAGACACCTTCTGAGTTGCAGAGCAGAAGGCATCCAGGAGGGTAGATGAGGCATGGAGTGTGTTTTGCCAAATGGCCGAAGTGGGGAATTCTTTGGACGGACAGCCATATTTTTCTTTGCCTCAACTGCTCAAGTCGGCTGCTGCAGCACAAAGGCGGCCAAGGACAGTGCGTAAATGGTGACGCTGTGTTCTAATAGAACTTTATTTGTGGACGCTAACATTTGAGTTTCACATAATTTTCACATGTTGTGAAATACTCTTCTTTTAACTTTTCCCTAACATTTAAAAATGTAAAGGTCATTCTCAGCTCATCAGCAGAGCAAAAAATAGTTGTTATTCTGACCCCTGAAATGATATAAGGATTCCCTAAGCCATTGTGAGCCCATTTTCAACAAAAAAACCAACTCACGGTCGACCTCGGTTTAGCTGTTCTCTTATCCCTTCTTCCTCCCTGCTGCAGTCTTGGAAGCAAACTTTAATCACCAAATTATTTCATCCGTATCCGTATTTCAGTATTTATCTCTAAAAGAGGACTCTAGGGGCGCCTGGGTGACTCAGTCGGTTAAGCGTCTGACTTCAGCTCAGGTCACGATCTCGCGGTCCGTGAGTTCGAGCCCCGCGTGGGGCTCTGGGTTGATGGCTCAGAGCCTGGAGCCTGCTTCCCATTCTGTGTCTCCCTCTCTCTCTCTCCCTCCCCCGTTCATGCTCTGTCTCTGTCTCAAAAATAAATAAACGTTAAAAAAAAATTAAAAATAAATAAATAAAAATAAAAGAGGACTCTAATTTTAAACATAAAACCACAGTGTCATCGTCACATCTGAAAATATCAATGATAATTCCTTAATATCAGAAAATATCGAATTAGTATTAGACTTTTCCAGCTGTTTCATGAATGTTTATTTTTATTTTTATTTAAAAAATGTTTTTTAATGTTTATTTATTTTTAAGAGACAGAGACAGAGCATGAACGGGGGAGGGGCAGAGAGTGAGGGAGGCACAGAATCCGAAGCCGGCTCCAGGCTCCGAGCTGTCAGCACGGAGCCCGACGCGGGGCTCGAGCTCACGAACCACGAGATCATGACCTGAACCAAAGTCGGACACAACCGATTGAGCCACCCAGTCGCCCCTCATGAAAGTTTATTATTACAGGTTTTGTGTTTTCTTCCCCACCGTTTATTTGGGCTGGGATCTAGAGGAGATCCTTAAATGGCAATTGCACGATCTGTTCCTAAGTCTCTTCATCTGTGAGTTCCTTCTATCTCTCTGTTATTTTTCTTTACAAATGATTTGCTAAAGAAATTGTGTGTTGTTCTGCAGGGTTTCCTATAGTCTGTATTTCTGATTGCACCCCTGTGTTGTCGGACATAATGCATTGTTCTCCGTATTTCCTAGGGTACAGCGGTATTTTCTGCCATTTGGAAGTTAGAGGTAAGAGCTTGATGAGATTCGAGTTTTCTTTTGTTTTTGGTCTTGCGTTCTTCCATCAGGAGGTACGTAACGTAACGTGTGGTTATTTCTTTTTTGTGTGTGGTTGGCAGCTGTTGACAATTATTGCCTAGATCAATTCTTATTTTTTTAAAAATAGGCTATTTTTTAAAAACAGTTTTAGATTTACAGAAAAATTGAGCATTAGTACAGAGAGTTTCCCAGATACCCCCTCACTGCTCCCCACAGTTTCCCCTAGATTAACATGTGGCTTTAGTGTGGTACGTTTGTTACAACTGATGAATCAGTATTGATACAGGCTTATTTTGTCCACAGTTTACATTAAGGCTCACTCTTTGTTTTGTACAATTCTATGGCTTTGACAAATGTATAAGGCCATGGACCCACCATTACAGGATTGTGCAGAATAATGTCACTGCCTTAAAAATTCTCTGTGCCCCACCTGTCTAACCACCCCACGCCTCTAAACCCTTGGCAACCACTGCTCTTTTTACTGTTTCCACAGTTTTGCCTTTTCTGGAATGTCATATAGCTCAAGCCATACCGTGTGCAGCCTTTTCAGACTGGCTTCTTTCACTTAGCGACATGCAGATGTTTTTTTCCATCTCTTTCTGTGGCTTCTTAGCTCATTCTTTTTACTGCTGAATAATATTCTGTTGTATGGATGTACCGAACTTTGTTTACCATTTCAACTACTAAACGTTCCAGTTTTGGGCAATCATGGAGGAAATTGCTATAAATATTTGTGGGCAAGTTTTTTGTGTGGACCTAAGTTTTCAACTCACTTGGGTAAAAACCAAAGAGCACTATCGTGGGATCATGTGGTGAGAATATGTTTAGTTTTCAAGAAACCGACAAGCTGTATTTCCAAGTGGTTGCATCATTTTTGCATTCCCACCAGCAATGAAAGAGAGTTGCTGTGGTCCCATATCCTGGCCAGCTTTTGATCTTGTCAGGTTGTTTGATTTGAGCCATTTTAATAGGTGCATAGTAAAATCTCACCGTTGTTGTAGTTTGTGATTCTCTAATGACGTGGGGGGAAGTAGCTTTTCATATCCTTGTTTGCCATCTTATCTCTTCTTTGGTGAGGTGTCTGTTCAGACCTTTTGCCCATTTTTAAAGTGGGTTGTTTGTTTTCTTATTCTTTTTTTTTTTTCTTATTCTTGAGTTGTAATGGTTCTTTAAATATTTTAGATACAAGTCCTTTGTCAATTGCATGTTTTGCAAATATTTCCTCCCAGTCTGTGGCTTATGTTTTAACAATGTCTTTCGCAGAGCAGAAGTTTTTAATTTAATAAAGCCCTGCTTTTTGATTTTTTCCCCCATGGATCAGGCTTTTCATGTTGTATCTAAAAACTCATCACCAAACCCAAGGTGATTTAGATTTTCTCCTTTGTTGTCTTCTAGGAGTTTTATAATTCCGCATTTTACATTTAGGCCTAGAATCCATTTTGAGCTTGTTTCTAGGAAAGGTGTAAGTTCCGGGTGCATTCTTTTTTGCATGTGGACGTCCAGGTGTTTCAGTATGATTTGTGGAAAAGATTCCTTTCCTCGCGGAGTTGTTTTACTTCTTTGTCAAAGATCAACTAACTGTATTTATGTGGGTCGGTTTCTGGACACTGTGTCCTGTTTTATTGATCTCTTTGTCTACTTTCTCACCAATACCATGCAATCTTGATTAGCATGGCTTTCTAGTACGTCTTGAAGTCAGGTAGCACGACTCCTCCCACTGTGTTCTTCTTCAGCACTTTGTTAGCTATCCGGGGCCTTCCGCCTTTCCATAAAAACTTTAGGATCCGTTTTTTGATATCCACAACATAACTTGCTGGAATTTTGATTGGGATTTCACTGAATCTATAGATCAAGTTGGGAAGAATTGACTTCATAATAATATATTTTTTAAATTTTGTTTAACATTTATTTATTTTTGAGAGAGAGAGAGAGAGAGAGTGTGTGAGCAGGGGAGGGGCAGAGAGAGAGGGAGACACAGACTCCAAAACAGGTGCCAGGCTCTGAGCTGTCAGCACAGAGCCCGATGCGGGGCTCAAACTCACGAACCATGAAATCCTGACCTGAGCCGAAGTCAGACGCTTAGCCGACTGAGCCACCCAGGTGCCCCGTAATAATATTGATTCTTCTTACCTGTGAACATGAAATATCTCTCATTTATTCAGATGTTCTTTGATTTCTTTCATCTGAGTTTTGTAGCTGTCCTCATATGGTTCCTGTGCGTATTATGTTAGACTTGCACCTGTTACATTTTCTTGGTGCTAATGTAAATGGCATCATGTGATTCAGTTCACATTCCAGTTTTTCATTCATCCATTCATTTTTTTTTAGGAATTGAAGAATGGTCATGCTCTTCCATTCCTTCTTCATTTATTAGCTGACACACTTTTATGTAGAAAAATTCCACTTATCAACTCGTTGGCTACTCAGACATATGGAGCATTTAGCAAAGGAAGGATAAATGGAGTGGTTCCCTAACACCTCCAACACTTACCAATGAGTTTTTCCTTAAGCATTATCATGAAAAAACATTTTATATATTTCAGCCTATTACATGTCATATCCATAATGGTGCTCAAAGCATCCCCTTAGCAATGGGGCCTTTTCAATTGACATCTGACGTGATAGTTTCTCTGATAGTTTCTTTATTTCCTTAGGTGACAGGATGGTCCTGATTCTTCCTCTGACCTGTTATTCAGCCATTTCTCCAAGGAGCCCAAGTGTTTAGAAGCCACCAAGATATGCCTCTCTGGGGCGCCTGGGTGGCTCAGTTGGTTGAGTGTCTGACTTCGGCTCAAGTCATGATCTCATGGTTTGTGAGTTCAAGCCCCGCATCAGGCTCTGTGCTGATAGCTCAGAGCCTGGAGCCTGCATCCAATTCTGTGTCTCTGGCTCTCTCTGCCCCTCCCCTGCTCACACTCTGTCTCTCTCTCTCTCGCTCTTAAAAATAAATAAATATTTTAAAAAATTTGTTTTAAAGGTATGCCTTCCTACCTTTTCAGTGGGCAGAATCAGGAATCATACATTTTATTTGTTTAAGATAAAATATATCATGGGGCGCCTGGGTGGCTCAGTCGGTTAAGCGGCCGACTTCGGCTCAGGTCATGATCTCACAGTTTGTGGGTTCGAGCCCCGTGTCGGGATCTGTGCTGACAGCTCAGAGCCTGGAGCCTGCTTCAGATTCTGTGTCTCCCTCTCTCTCTGCCCCTCCCCAGCTTGCACTCTGTCTCTGTCTCTCTCTCAAAAATAAATAAACATTAAAAAAAATTTTTTAAAAAGATAAAATATATCATGAGTTTATGCAGATACAATCATTTTAGAACTATGAGGTTTTTACTTAATCTTATTGGCTTTGTAGATGTCTTTTCTTTCTTCCATGCTGATATTGCTTTATCCCACCATACGCATGTATCATCTCAGAATAACAGTGTTATTGAAAACAGTTTAGGTTTGTTTTTTTTTTTTTCCTTTTCCAGCCCTTGTCCTTAGGGTATATCTCATTAGACATCTACAATAAAATAACGGTGTTTGAAAATTTGCTGGTATAGTTCCTCTTTGTGTGGTTATGCCACCGAGAAGGTGTGGAGTGAAGTTTACTTCAACTTGGTTTTGCTTTTTAAAAATTCACGTATTTAAAAATAGTTAACGTGCATTCGTCTCTTCATATTTTTTAGAAATATTTTTGCTAGCTTATCTTTGGAATGAATTCCTAAAAGCGGAATCACTGCTTCCAAAGGCAAGTACATGTGTGATTTTGCTCAATACTGCCAACTCCCCCTCTATTTGGTTGTACTATTTCACATTTTACTGGAAACAAGAATCTGACGTCCCACCTTGACGTTTCTTTGTAACGTGTGTTAGGGCATGTTATGTGTTTCCTTATATTTTGTTTTATCCTGGAAACAGCCCCAGGAGTTAGGTATTGTTCTCACCCTGACTTTATAGATGGGGGAACTGAGGCTCCAGAGGGCTGAAATGTCCTGCACACAACAAGAAAGGAGTTGATTATGGCCCTGATTGTATGCGTAGCCGCAGAGGACCCTTGGGTGGGACTCAATATCCTGCCTCTACGCCCAGTGGCTGTCTACCTGCCAGCTTCCTGGAGGCTATGGGAATTTGCCAAGTATTTTTCCAGTGCAGGTTAGAAGTGTGAGATAGCCGGGCGCCTGGGTGACTCAGTCGGTTGAGCGTCCGACTTCGGCTCAGGTCATGATCTCGCAGTTTGTGGGTTCAAGCCCCGCGTCGGGCTCTGTGCGGACGGCTCGGAGCCTGGAGCCTGCTTCGGATTCTGTGTCTTCCTCTCTCTCTGCCCCTCCCCCACTGGTGCTCTCTGTCTCTCTGTCTTTCTCTCTCTCTCTCTCTCAAAAATAAATAAACATTTTTAAAAATTAAAAAAAAAAAAAAGAAGTGTGAAATAGTTGACGCGCCCTGGGGCGTGCCTCAGCCAACGGGAACAGGGGCCCTGCATGTGAAGGCACAATTGCGAGACCCTTCTACATCATTCCTCAGGAGACTCCAGTAGGATTGAGCCCCCTGTCACAGCGGTAACCTGCTCAGTAACTCAGCTTTAGTGGCTTTGCCTTCCTTCCTGTCTCCCTCCTTCCTTCTTCCTGGGATCACTTTCCAAATAAGTGAACTGGACCCGAGTCTCTGATGTAGGCTTTGTTTCTGGGGAAACCCAAACTAGACGAACAGAAAGAGCATCTGTCCAGCTCTGAGCCATGCTGAGCCGTGACTCTGGCACCTGGAGGGCCTGGTGTGTAGAACGTAGCATGTGGACTTTGGCTTCCCCGGAATGCAGCCCCCCAGTCCTATGGGGCCATCCCATAGCCAAGCCATGGTCCTCTCCCCTATAACTATGGTCACATCGCACTCCTGGAGCAGATGTGCCGGGAAGTTCGGTTTTATCAAGGACCACTCTGTGATGTTTGCTCTAGAGAGTCTCCAGCCCTACCCCACCCCCAACTGTCCCAACTTTTGCTTTGTATGGTCTGGAAGAGGACCATAGGTTCTTGATCACTGGTGTGGGGATAGGGCTGTGGCTCTGGACTGGCCTCAGTATTCCTTGGTTAAGAAGGTATTTGCTCATGATGCTATGGTCTTTCTTTGATGTCTGGAAGGGAGCCATTGGACACGGGGTCTTCTAGGTACAAAGCCTCGGAGAAGGGAAGGAGACCCCAGGATCTATTGGTAATGCCAATGCGGTTGCCTAGGTGCCTTGATCGTCTAGATGCCCTCTGCAAAGGCTGAGTGACCCATGAGGTATGTACTTGAAATTGTACTTGAGTTGAGATTGCTTAATTCAGAGAGGGACCACTTCTCAGAGACAGAGTCACTCTCACCTTACGTGCCCTGGCCTGGTTGGTTCCCTTTGGGGCCATATACCCAGAGCCCTTCACGCTCATGGGACAGCTCCTCACCTGAACCTCATGGGGCATTTCCCACCTCTACCCATGTAAACCATTGACACAGAGACCAAAGTGCTCCTCTGGAGGTTGCAGACTCAGTCCTCTCTGCCCTGAGGTAAGAGAAGGAGAGAAATAGGTTAGATGAGGTGTAGGATTTGTACTCAATAAACAGCTCTTTGTGTTTCTTTGTTTTGTTTTTGGTTGGATTCTCCTCTCCCACATAGAATCTGAGGGTGAGGGCATGGCCCTGGCAGGGACGGTTGACAATGAATTTGTTCATTCATGTATTTACCAAATGGCTCCAGGCAAGAGGCCCACAACAGTGACAAGGATGGTCCTGTGGGGACTGACCCAGTCCTTTTGGTGGAGAGGGGATACACTTAAGTAAGAACACATTCACAAGGGAGTGTCAGTTAGGATGAGGGGAGTGGAGGGTACCATGGAAACAATGTGACAGGTGCTTTAAAGGATGAGAGGGGACCAGGGGATTCCCAGAAGGGAGAGCTAAGCCGAGGCTGGAGGTATGAGTTCCATCAAGAGGCAGGACTGGGGAAAAGAAGATCCTGGACAGGAGCAGATAACACATCCGGAGGCAAGAGAGGAAACACAAGGCATTGAAGAAATGGAAAGGATTGCCGAAGGCTGTGAATTGGAGTCCGTGTGAATATAGTTATGAGAGTTGCAGATGGCTTCCTCTGAAGTCTGGCATCAGCTTCTGGGCCACCAGGTTCTGAAAAATTCACATCCATGGTATGATGGTACATATCTTACATTCTACCACTTTCTGAGGCGTGGCGCTGCCCGCTGAGACATTCTGACTTAGGAAGAAATACCTATCTCTTCACATCTTTTTATCTCCCAGCCTGGCGTGAGCCACGATGGGCCAAAATGTGGGAGTGACTGGGTCCCCTGGGAAATTGGGAATGCTGGCCTCCCAGTGAAAAGCAACATAAAAAAAATGCAGGCTAAACAGCGGTTTGATTATAGAAAACTCTATCTGGGAAGAGAGAGGAAGGAAGGCCTACTTTTCAAGAGTGTTCAAGAACCCGAATTTGCATTTGTTTACGAGAACAAAAAGTTGGCTGGTGAGTTAAAGGACTGGTAATTATACTGTACCTCCGTCAACATGTTCTCAGGGGGCTGCTAAATAAAAATAAAGATCTTTGCCCCAAGATCATATGTATCCTGGACCTGCCTGATAGAGGTTAATAAAATTAGTGAGCAAGATAAATGTGCAGAGAGACTGGAGCGCGCTTCTTTGATTTTGTAGAAGAGAGCCACGAAAATAAAACTCTGGGGCCCATTCCATCTTAATCACGACAGACACTGAGCCGGCCTCCTGCTTCGCCTGATCTCTCGGAACGGACCAAGGCACAAGTAAGCACATTTGACCGAACCTTTGTGATAAATGACTTTAAAAAAAATTGGAATCCTGTGTTATTAGTGGTTCGCCATAATTAAGCCTACTTCTGAAGGCTTCTCTTACGAAGAAATAGCAATGACCCTTTAATTTAGCTGTTAAAGTCATAGATGGATTGCATAGAACAATGAACCGGTGCGCATATTAAATTTAGGAACGTTGATTTCAAGTTCCGTGACTCATACCATTTCTACATGGCCGAATTATTTTCCAGAAACCCGAGTTTCCTTCTATTCTCTCTCTCTCTCTTTCTTTTTTTTTAGTGTTTATTTATTTTGAGCATGAGAGAGAGAGAGAGAGAGAGAGCAAATGGGGGAGGGGCAGAAAGAGAGGGAGAGAGAATCCCATGCAGGCCTGAGCTGTCAGTGCAGAGCCTTACTCCGGGGCCCGACTCAAGGCCCGACCCGGGGCCAGCGCAGACCTTGAACCCACAAACCTTGAGATCATGACCTGAGCCGAAACCAAGAGTTGGATGCTTAACCAACGGAGCCACCCAGGCGCCCCATCGGGGTCGTATGGCCATGGACCTATTCTCTCTTTTGTCTTACTCGTTTATGCCCGTGACGTCAATGACCAGCTAGACAATGATGAATTCCAAACGTCTTCTGGTTCACATCTCTCATCCACATATCTCCAAATGGCTGCTCAGCATCACCATTCAGATGCTTCACGGCCACCTCATCCAGCAAGTCTGGTCCACTTCTAGCCAAGGACACCACGTCCGTCACATTATGCAAGTCAAAAGTCTAGAAGTTCTTTATTGACACCCACCCTCCCACCCAGAAATCCAATCGTTCCCAATGCCTGCCTCTCCTACCTCCTATTTAACTCTTGCATCGGTCCCTTTTTTTCCAGCTGCCCTTCACCCACTTTCCTAGTCTGATGCCAGCTACTCACGGCCCAGCCGGCTTCCTGACTGGTCTCCGTGTCTACCTCTGCTTTTGCACCTCCTTCATCGTGTTCCCAGGTCGCTACCTGAACATTTCTCCTGGGTGAACGTCTGATTGCGTCGCTCTTTCTTCGAAACCTTCGATAGGTCCCGGTTGCACTGGGGATAAAGACGGCGTTCTCAAGAGGGGCTCCCAAGGCTCCATCACACCAGGTCCTACCTGCACCTGTCCTGGAAGCTCCTGTTCAGACCACACCTGTCTTCTTTGCACATCGCATCACAGGGCCGTGTCTTCCACCCGTTCTTTACACATGCCGTTCCTGTGGCCTTCCTGATCCTGCCCATCCCTCGTGTCTGAGCTCAGGCACACCCCTTTCTCACTCACACCCTCTGTGACCTCCAGCCCGGGCCAGGTGTCTTGTCACGTGTCTCAGAGAGCCGCTCGTCTGTGCTAACACTGGGCACAGCCTCTGGATATACATCGATCTGTCATTACTTGAGTCTCCCTTGCTAGCCCGGGCCTTCATGAGACTAGGAACTATGTCTGTTCTTAACCAGTGTATGCTCAGCCGCTTGCAAGGTGCCGGGCACGATGTGCCTGCTCTATACATGCCCGTTGAGTGAATAAAGCCACCAAGTTGCCTCCAGAAAGGGCCTTTGATGTCTGTGCCAACCCATCAGAATAATGGCAGCTCTGGAAAAAAAGTACATATTTGATGTCACAGAGAAGAATCCTAACAGAAAAGAATGCTCTGAACCTTCTAAGGCACATATACGAGGGAAACGGAGTCTAGCTTCTCAGCTTAATGACGAGTTTGATGCTTCTTTTCCCGTAGGATTGGGACGAATGTAACATGACCGTAGATATAATTAGCCCTGGTGTTCGTGCCTTACCTTCGGCACTTATCAGTTGTTGTGGAGGTAAATCTTGAGTCCTAATGTATCATTAAAGTAGATGTTAAAATTGCCATGACATCATAGCAATAATGATGGGAATATTTATGACTGAGCTTTCTGACGTGTGCACTTGCAACGTCTCCTCTGTTAAGCGTTACTCTAACTCCGGGATAATTGTTGGGCTGGTTATCTGTTAAAACAATGCGGAGACACATTTCAGGCAGGAACTGGAAGCCATTGCACGATCGCCTGCTCTAAGCGGAAAATAATGAATACATTGAGATTTGCTCCCAGCGGTTCAGAACTAATCCTGAACGAATAATAAACTAGGTCATACAGTTAGGTCTACAGAGACTAAGTACATCCTCTGAGCCATTAAGACCCTCTGAAAGCAGTAGTGCTTCAGAATGGGAGAAGCTAGTTAATTTCCACGTAGGCGGATGACCTCAGGGAACCTCAGTCAGATTTTCGAAATGTCACAAAGACATTGAACGCTGGTGTCTTGGATTAAGCAAGGGTCAAGAGTACGGTGGGAAGAGGAGGAACTCCGTGTGTGTGTGTGTGTGTGTGTGTGTGGTGCATATACGCGTGTTGGCCAAGAAAAAATTTGTGGGTATATTTTGGGCACATAACTCCCGTTGATAGTCATAGGAATTGAACACCCAGACAAAGAGAGAAATGCAAACTCATCCCCAGGGCACAGTGTGTATTAGCTACATAAAAGAAGATAGAACCAGGGACTTGCCAGGTGAGTCCAAGAGGAGGAACATATCTTGAAACATTAATAAGCATCGCCTCCTACAAAATGGAGAGACGGAGACGTGGAACATGGCACACAAGACCCATCCGTTCAACAATCTTAATGCTGATGGATGTGGTATTATTCTCCCAGCAGTGTGTGTGGCCCGAGAGATACGCTGTTCCCGCTTTTTGCGCTTGGAACACCTTACACACCAATGGACATTTTTCTGGAACTGGAGACACAAACTGACATAGCTAAATAAGAAAAGTGAGGGCCTTAATCTGGCTTTGCTCCAGTTTGCTCACAGCTGCATCTTCCTAATATTTTAAATAAAAAGAAAATCTCTCATTTTCATTCATCAGGCTGGGCCTCTGCCGTAAAAGCAAAATCTAATTCATTTTAGCCAAATTTTGACCATTTTGACTCATTTAGGGGGTCAAGGAAGTAGAATGTGTTGGATTGATTTCTTTCCCCTGGGACTTCTCCAGGGGGCCCGTTGTACAGGGATTCGCAGGTAGAAGTCATATCTATTTTCTTGGTTATTAGACGC
Organism: Lynx rufus; assembly: GCF_022079265.1. Taxonomy (NCBI): domain Eukaryota; kingdom Metazoa; phylum Chordata; class Mammalia; order Carnivora; family Felidae; genus Lynx; species Lynx rufus. Next base: position 9,983,898 of record NW_025814823.1, read on the forward strand.
CTTCCCTTTCATCCTGAAAGGGAATGTCTTTGAAATAAATCTAAGGGAGTAGTTCCTAAACCCAGCTGATGAATAGAATCACCTGGGGGACTTTAAAAACATACAGATTCCTGGATCCCATCCCAGAGCTGCTGAAGTGGAGACTGTGGGCAGGGCCGGGAAAGATTGTCCCCAGGAGATTGTCGTGCAATCAGCCTGGGCCAGCAATTGGCGGAGGCCTCCGGCTTCTCCCCCAGCAGAGTGACCTGAAGGAAATAACCCTAGGGTCACGTCCTGGCCTTTTAGAGGAAGAGAAATTAGCCTCTGAGGCAGCAGGTGGCTATTATCTCCAAGTCTTTAGAGCATTTAGAGCATCTCTAAGTCTTTAGAGCATTTTCCGGCTGTTTAATTGGGAGCGATTCTGGTCCAGTGTATAACTGGATGTTCAAGGCTTCAGCTTTCCTTGGGTGGCTCCCAGGTAGCTGCCGCCTAATAGGTTCGTTCCACGCCAGCCCCTGTGCTCTGCTTCCCGAATCCAGAGCGTTCTTCAAGGCCCCGCCAAAGATCCACCTCCTCCATGAAAACAGCAATGACTGCGTTAGCATCTTCTCCCTCTGAGAATACCCTGGGCTAGTCAGAGGCATATAATTTAACACTTAATTGTTTTCTAATTGCTTCTGATCTGTTCTGTTCCCTCACCCTATTATAAGCAGCTCAAGGGTGGAGACCACGGTTCTCAGTGACTTTAACAAGGCTGGTTGCCTGCTTGGCTCACCACCCTGGCCCCAGAGTCCCAAATTGGCATGAAGCTGGTTCTCCATGAATATTTGTTGAATTAATGGAGTTGGTGGTGGAATGACTACCGGAACATTTAGTAAGAAAACCAACGCCTGTTAACAAATTACCCCATAATGTGCTCTATTCTATTTCATTAAATCACCTTGTGATAGATACGCACCAAATGCCTCTGCTGTGCCTGGCACTGTCCTAGGTGCTGGGGATACAGCCATGAATGTCTCTTATCGTGCAGTATGTGCTACCTTTTCAAACAGGGCAAATTAAAAGCTTACGAAAGTGGAAGTGCTCTTCCAAGTTCTGGAAGCTATGAAAAACAGGGCTGAGATCGGCTCAATAATAATCATAACCCAGAGAAACATAGGATGACAATCCAGTGCCTGTGATTAGATTTCGCAAAATTCTAGCCCAAAGTAGCCCGATGTACTAGAACAGAGCCACAGAGAAGACTGGTTTTCTTCCCTTCCAGAGCCTTCTTCACCACACTTTCGGAGCGATAGAGGCCTCTACAAACTAGCATTGTGGCTCATTTTCAGTTTGGTGTGTTTTCTGTTAAACGTTCAGCTCTGGGGCAGCATGCGCTGGACAAGGCCAAGTCGTGCCCACAGGCCATTGGCGTCCTCTGATGTCTTGTCCCTATGTGGCAGAGTTCTAGAGCCGAGATGTCATGACCTCCCTCTGGGCAAGTTGATTTAAAACCAACCAAGACTGGATGATTTGGCCTAAACAAAGCATAGTATTGGTTTTGCAGAAATGAATTCCCTTTTTCTATAAATTGACTTTGGTTTTGAAAATGTGTGGAATCTGTGGGCCCTTCTTGCTCCACATTTCACCTTTCTGTTACCTTTCTGTGCACACATAAAGTCAGCGGCAGGCATGTCAGGGACCCAATGCCATGCTTTTCTCAGCACATGGCTTCAGCCACTCGGGCTTGTGGTAATTACGGGACGAACTGATTGCAGGAGAAGCAGCCCACAGAGATTTCTACTGCCAAGTAATTAGGGCCAGAGAGGTTCCACAGGCCATTAGTGTCACTTTCGGGAACAGGATTTTACAAACATTGTGGCAGGCACTTGATCCAAAGTCCCATGTCTTTTCAAGTAGGAATGAATATCAAAGAGAGAGAGAGAGAGAGAGAGAGAGAGAGAGAGAGATGAATGAAAGAACAAAGGGAGAGAAATTAATCCAAGCAGAGATCAGGAGGAAAGACAGGGAGAAGCAGAGAAAGGCTTAGGTTTGGGTGGTTGTCCATTTATCAAAGACGACAACCAATGTATGTATTCATGTAAAGAATCGCTTAGTTGTTTTGACCTCATGGTTGTCCCTGAAGAAAGGGGTGATTGTCACACGGGAAGGCAAACTTTGCTAGGCAAATTGCTATCCAAATGACAGCACTTTGTTTCACATTGGCTTCTCTTCTATTGGGAGTCGATTGTTCTAATGCGATCCCTGGAGTCCTAGGCACGGGACTGCGTGTCACCGAGCCTCTGGTGGTTCACTAAGTCATCCTCAAGAATTCAAGTCATTCTTCCCTGCAAAGGGTGTCTTGGTGAAGTTTGGGTCATTATTTTGAAGCATTAGTAAAATGGATTCAGTTTCAACAAATGGTCTATCCTCTGACGTCCAGGGGGGGATAGGGCTGGGAGAGGCAGGGAAAGGACATGTCCTCCACTATCACATTCCAAGTATTTTCAGATATATTGACACTCTGATTTCCTTTCAACAGAGATGCCACCACATTCTACCATGGCGAAAGTCAGACCTGTCCCTGGGTGGAGCCCAGCGTGGATTTCTGGCCACCTGTACACCTGGAATTTCCTGATCTGATGTCACTAAATATTTTCAGTAAAGGCAACTATTATGTGACAAAATAAAAAAACCCTAATTTTCATACCTTTGTAAAACTTGATGATGAAACAGATCAGAAAAAATGATGGCAGCCTGTGCTGACATTTTTGTTTTAGAAACTGGGTCACCCCAGGGGACCCCAGAAATCTTAGGCTACGTACTCTCACCTTGGTTATCTATCTACCTATCTATCCATAGCTAATGTATCAATTATCTATCACTTATCTGTCAGCCATCTCTCATCTACCTATCTTTTGACCTATTCATCTATTCTACTTATCATTTATTTATCTATCAATCACCTATTTATCTTGTCTGTCGATCATATATATTATCTATCATCTATCTATCTATCTATCATCTATCTTTGTGGCATTCATTTCTGCACAGCAAACTCTCCCCCAGGTTCTGGGAAACTCTGCATCATGTCCTCATATACATCTCAGAGTGCAGCATTGGTCTGTAATCCTTACGTTATTCCTCCAGACTGGGCTGGTTCCTCGGCGTTTAGGCCTCCTGAAAAATACTGAAAGCTGAGGCCCAGCCAATCAACACCTCAGTAGGGGTTGTGCTAAAATTGACTCTGTTTGATACGGTCAATGAAGCTTGTCTTGGGAACAACCTGTTAGTTCCCCAGCTTGAAAACGATTCTCCTTGTGAAGTTCCTGTGGACAGGCTGTTCTCTGGCACAGCTAACATTAGCCAGCCGATGACCTCCAGGGGCCAGAGGCCTGCTCTGTCAGACGAGGCTGGGCCCTGGGCTCACACGAAGTCACAGGTGGGGCCAGACCCTGTGAAAGCTAATGGATTCCTACTCTGTATACATCTCAGGCTTTCCCACAAAGCCCTCCGCAAAGCCCACAAAGCTGCCTGAGGCAGAAGGTCACTCTTCTCTGGTGCTCCCCTTGGCGCTTTGTCTTTGGGTCTCCAATAATACTTGCATAGTGACCATTTATTTTCACGCCTGTCACCCGTGTCACCCAGCCCACGCAGACCCTGGGCTTCCCCAGGACGGAGGCTGTGTCGATTCATCCTTGTTTTTTCAAGACTAGAAGAACTCTCAGGTCTGCATGGCATCGCTTTTATTTCATGTTTGTTGCACAAACAAATGAAGCATAAATGAGAGGACGCGGGTGCTGGTGGCGTGGGACTCCTCTCTGACAGTTGTCGCATCTGATTTTCAATCTCCCTGTCTCACCAGTCTCCACCGAGCTCATACGGAGTCTTTCCCTAACCTTCAGATCTCTCCCAGTCCTCCTTAGTTCCCAGGGAAAATGTGACAGGGGCGGGCGAGAGGGCCAGCGACGTACCCTGCATCAGGTAGCAGAGACCACATGACGCTGGGGTGACAAGCCCCCCGCCGCCACCCCCCAACTCGGTGCTTAAAACAGCAAAACGTTGTGGGTTTTTTATTTTTATTTTTTTTAATTTTTTGAAATTTAGTTTCTCACTCTAAATGTGTATCACTGATTGTCTGGACCTCTCCCTGGGACCCGCGTGAGGGAGAAGCTGCTCCGATCAATAAGACAGGTAAAAACACGGCAGCGAATCTCTCACTGGCTCGTGAAATCTTCTCACAGAAGTGTGAGGAGTGTTTACGTTTCATTGTTGAAACCAAATCACACAGCCACACAAGATTTCTGGGGCGGGAGGCGGCGCTAGGAAATGCAATTCTGTCTTGTGCCTAAGAGGAAAACCGAAAATATTTGGTAGAAGGTACTCGTGATTACCACAGCTCGAACAAGTGTGCCTGTGTGTGTGTGCACACGTGTGTGCGCGTGTGTGCGTGTATGGGGGGAAGGATGGGACTCAACTGCCTTGCTTCCTGTTTTGCGGAATGTCACCTTACTACGCTGGGGCTCCTTTGCTCCAAGTTTTCTGACCCCTTAACACCTCCTGCTACAAAAGGAACCCCAAAATGAAGGCGACACCTAGGATTCTCCTTACCCTCTGTCCAAATACTCAGACCTTGAGAACCACCCTCTACGAGGGGCGCTATCCCGGACTTTCCTTTATCATTTATATGTATCAACGCCACCCCCAGATCTACTGTGGTGACAGAGGAGGGAACAGGAGGGAGGGCTGACAGCCTGGTGGGAACGCAGGTCGGCAGGGCCGAGGGCCCCCAGGAGCTGGGGCTTTAAAGCTCAGGCGGTCTCTACAAATGGTCTGTTGCCCTGTCCCGTCCTGTGAGCTGGAACCCACTCCTCTCCTGTTTGTTCCTGCCTCCCTGCGATTTCAGCCACGGGGTGAGAGTCTCCTGTGTCCTGACTCTTACCTTTTGTTCTCTTCCGGCTTGCCTCTCCCTTTCCGACCCTGGGCTGATAGTCACCCCCATTCCAAAGACAGCTCTCAGAGGTGGCTTGGACTTTAGCTCCCCTGCCATAGTCTTCCTCAACTCTATCCTTCACCACCAAACCCCTCCAAGTAAAATAGAATCTCAATAAGACTAGTGCACCTGCTAAGAAGTCAACGCCTCAAGACAGGCCTTCCAGACCCCCATTCCAACCTCTTTTAAGGCCTCTTGTACAGGTAAGTGTTGTGGTCACATCTGTTCCTGGACTCAGTTACTTGACACTTTGGTTTGATGGCCTGACAGAGCTGTGACCTGCCCCCAGTCAACCTGGCCAGGACAGACTTGCGGTAGTTCAGGTCCCTGATGGTTGTGCCGTGTGGGAAAGCTCCGGAGAATTAAACATAATATGATCACTCTTTCCCAGTAAAGGTAGGATTGAGAGGGGAGAGGAGTGAATTTCTTTTAAATTTTTTTTTCAACGTTTTTTATTTTATTTTTGGGACAGAGAGAGACAGAGCATGAACGGGGGAGGGGCAGAGAGAGAGGGAGACACAGAATCGGAAACAGGCTCCAGGCTCTGAGCCATCAGCCCAGAGCCTGACGCGGGGCTCGAACTCACGGACCGCGAGATCGTGACCTGGCTGAAGTCGGACGCTTAACCGACTGCGCCACCCAGGCGCCCCATGAATTTCTTAAAGCAAAGGTTCTCAAAGTGTGGCCCCTGGACCAGCAGTACCATTGCCATCTGAGAACTGGTTGGAAATGCAAATTCTTGGGCCTACCCTAGACCTACTGAAAAAACTGGCGAGCAGGAGGCAGAAATTCGTGCTTTACGAAGCTCTGTGGGGAATCCCGATGCACGCTGAAGTTGGAGAACCACTGGCTTCAACTGAGACTGGTCTTCAGCCTTCTGCATTCGAAGCACTTGGGTGGCCTTTTAAAAACTCATACCCCTGCGGGGCACCTGGGTGGCTCAGCCAGTTAAGTGTCTGACGTCGGCTCAGGTCAAGATCTCACGGTTCGTGGGTTCGAGCCCCGCATGTGGCTCCACACTGTCAGTGTGGAGCCTGCTTGGGATTCTCTCTCTCTCCCTCTCTCTCTGCCCCTTCCCCACCCGTGCCTTCTCTCTCTCTCTCTCTCTCTGTCTCTCAAAATAAATAAATAAATAAATAAATAAATAACTCACTCATTCACTCACTCACTCACTCACACCTTGAGACCAACCTCAGACCTACTGGATCAGAGTCTCTGAGATCCACCAAGAATCTCCATTTTAATAAATGCCCCTGGGGAGCCTATGGTCATTAAAGTTTGCAGAAACACTGATGGAAAGCCTAGGGAGTCAGGGCCTGGAAGGCTTGGGAAAATCGGAGTTATTCCAACCACAGGAAACAAGACCAAAAAAACCAGACAAGTATTGGGCAGCCAAGTAGCATAAATGCGGTCAGTTTTTGACCATCTGGTTGGAGGATTTAGGGGCCCTTTCACTCCCGTACGTTTCTGTTTAACCTCAGTTATGATATCACAAGCTCCCAGTGGCTTTCTGGCTGGACATTGGTATCTCTTGAAACATTTGCCTTAGTTCTTTCTGAGAGCTGGCCTTAAGGAGAGGTCCCAGGGCCCCCGGCCCAATTCCTCAACCTGCCACCGTGCAGGTGGAGGCCCCTTGGGGGACCTGTTCCGTGGGCACCGCTGTCACCTTACTCTGACCACAGGGCGGGGAGGGGACGTCGCTCTCCTGGGTGTAGAGCGGTTCCCTCCCTTAATGCCTCTTTGTAGAGCAGAGACCAGGCTGAAATTACAAACAGGGCTCTACCGAAGGTTCTGGGGCAAATGGAAGGGAAGCATAACACAGAAAATGTCCCCCTGTCCCGTAGACCCAGACCCACCACGGCATATCTCACAGGACAGGCCTCCTGCATTCTTCCAGACTTGCATAAATGTTTCCCAGATCTCTGTGCCTCAGAATGAGGACTAACATGGACCTTGGGCTTGGAAGTGAGCTGGACGTTTCCTTTCCTGTCCAGGGTTGGCTGCCTCCGGGCACGGCTGGCTGGAGGGGCATTAGTTCCTTTCAAGGAAAGGTCCGCTTTCACCCTCGGTCCCTTTTAGGTGTTCTGAGAAGCGGATGCCAGGACAGGATGACACATGAGAGACGGGTTGGGGGAAATGTGTGGAAAGCACAAAGGGGGAAAGAGTCAAAGCGGGCAGAGCCTGCGGACAGGGAGTCAGGGCTGACATCCGCGGGGGGACAGGGAAGGAAGATTGGCTGGGCAGGGTCTCCAAGCGCTGTACAGTTTGGAGAGGGTCTTTCCAAGCTTCTGGGGAGACCTCAAGCAAAGGACGTCTGTTGGAAGAGTCCGTGACGAGCAGCAATGTCCCGGCCCTAGAACCCACGAGGCTTAGTCATTGGCTGGAAGCATCCAGGGGAAGTGAAGGCTCTGGAGGGGCCAGAGGTGCGGCAGCTGGAGACCCTCGGTCAGCTACGCCCACTGCAGCAGTCGCTCTTGGAGGCAGAGCTGAAAGGCACCGTCCATGGCCGCCACGGCACCCCCTCCTTGTGCCAGGCTGAATTCCTTCTCCAGGCACGTGTGGGGAATATGGTTCTTGTGGGCCTTTCTTCCCAAGGAGAAACGTAGGAGGAGGAGGCTAGAGGGAAGAACTCCCTCTTTTACCAGTGCAAGCAACACTACAACTATCAACGTCTTTTTTTCTTTGCTTTGCTTTTTAAATTCCCTCCTCCCAGGGCGCCTGGGTGGCCCAGTCGGGTAAGTGTTTGACGTCGCCCAGGTCATGATCTCATGGTTTGTGAGTTTGAGCCCCGCAAATCCTGGAGCCTGTTCCGGATTCTGTGTCTCCCTCTCTCTCTCTCTCTGCCCCTTCCTGGCTCGCGCTCTGTCTCTCTCTCTCTCAAAAAATGAATGGACGTGAAAAAAACTAAAAAATAATAATAATAAATTCCCCTCTCCCTAAGCTATCAGCTCAACAGGTCACCCCCTCATTCCTGAGGCTCTGGGTTCTTGGTGACCCCATCCTTGTTGGGGCCAGGACAGATGCTACATGTGTTCATCCACAGTTGCAATTGGGCGAGGGCATGCCGAGAGACATGCCAAGGCCCATCTGGGCTCCCCACATATTCCAGCCCACCCTTGCTGAAGAAAGGCAGTCCCGCCTCCTCCTGCCGACCAGCGTCAATCACCCCTGCCAAGATGGCGGTTCTTCTTCCTATTGGCCACTGGACACAAGGTGTCCAAAGTGCCCCGGCTGCAGCCATAACTTGTACTTCAAAGGGACCCTTGTGGTGTCCCCTGGGAAGAGTGTATCCCCTTTGGGGGCCAGGGTCTCTAACCCTGCAGAGCCCAGAGTTGTGGGGACAGAAAGCACAGAGTCTCTTCTGTGGCCTGAATGTGTCCCCTAAAAATTCATGTGCTGAGATCTGCTAGGGAAAGCCACACTCCTGTGCCTCTCAGCCCTCCCCCACAGTGATACTTCACCTCTGACATCAGACACGTGGGGTCTCCCACACGTTAAGCAACCCTGCACCACCCGCTGGGTGTCCTCCAATTTAACTCAATTCAGATGCTCTCCCCCTGGAGCAAGCTTCAGATCCCACAGGTTGTGGGCTCAGTCCCACAAGACTGCCCCCTGCCTTCAGACGCCAATCCAAGTCGTTACCTGTCCTTCTGACCGGTGAACTGAAAGACTCCCTTCTTGGGTGTGATTAATTTGCTAGAGCAGCTCACAGAACCCAGAAAAAACTACAATTTATTTACTAGATTACCAGCCTATTACAAAGGATATTAAAGAATACAAATGCACCATGGACGGGCCAGGCTGCCCCCAAATGTGTCGCTTTGGCATATTGACTATTTTTCTTTAATTTTTTTTAATGTTTATTTATTTTTGAGAGAGAGAGACAGAGACAGAGTGTGAGCAGGGGAGGGGCAGAGAGAGGGGGACACACAGAATCTGAAGCAGGCTCCAGGTTCCGAGCTGTCAGCACAGAGCCAGATGCGGGGCTCGAACTCACCGCAAGGTCATGACCTGAGCCAAAGTCGGACGCCCATCTGACTGAGCCACTCAGGCGCCCTGGCATATTGACAACTTTAAATAAAAGTTACTTAAGAGCCAGCCTGTGCAAAAAGGACACTCTCCCTCCTCTGTCTCCCTGGAAGCAGGAAATAAATCTCCTTTGTGAAAGGTACCTTCCCTGCACCAGGAGGTAAGAGACATCCTTATCACTAGAGGTGAGAAATTCAGAGCAGAGGAGGCTATATAAACACTGCTTGTTACTTTTACTAATTTACTCCCCCAGTCCAAATGCTGTTTAGAAGTCCTTACTAAACGAAGTTCCCCAAGTTAAATTTTCTCTGTCCTGTCAACTCCTCACACATTTACTGTCTTGTCTAAAAGGTAGAAAAACTGCCTACTTTGGTCATTTCTTTGAGTCTCAGTTTCATTCTATTGGGGCTCCTTGCACACATAATAAAACTGTTTTGTGTTTTTTTTTTCTCCAGTTACTCTGTCTCAAGTCAATTTAATTCTTAGTCCTGCTGGAAGACCTGGAAGGCAGAGGAAGAATTTTTCCTTCCTTTCAACACCCAGGTGAAGGGATACACAGGGCAAGGTCCAGAAGGGTCCAAAGCTCAGGAGCTTGTGAGTTTGGGATGTACCACCCTCCTGACAGGTAGATGCATCCTTGTTTACCAGCTCAGAAACTTTCTGAGCCCCGTTCTTTTGGGTTTTTTTCCTGGAAGGTTCATTGCATTGATGTAATTGATTAAATCATTGGCTGTTGGTTATTGATCTCAATTTTTAACCCTCTAATTGCATAGTTGGGTTCCCTGGCACCTTTCCCAAAGTCACCGCATTAACATAAACTCAGGTGTGGAGGAAAAGGGCTTGTTATGAATATCAAAGGCACCCATTTCAGCTTTATCTCTTTGGACTATTTTATTGTCTTTTTTTTTTTTCTTTTTTAGTGGGGAGGCAGGTGCATGCACGCCAGCAAGAGAGGGGCAGAGGGAGAAGGAGAGAGAATCTCAAGCAGTGTAGAGTCTGACTCAAGGCTCGATCCCACGAACCGTGAGATCATGACCTGAGCCCAAATCGAGTTGGATGCTTAACCAACTGAGCCACCCAGGCATAGGACCTGGGAACAAAGATGTCCCTATAGCTCTTATCACTCAGGGCATTACAAAGTGCCAGGAACCATGGAGGAAGACCACATATAATAAATTTCAACATCAGATCCTAATGCCCATCATAGGTATTCGGAGGTGAGGTCTTTGGGGGGCGGTGAGTAGGTCATGAGGGTGGAGACTCATAACTGAGATCAACGCCCCAATAAAAAAGGCTCTAGAGAAATCCTTGGCCCTTCTGCCACATAGGAACATAACAAGAACTCTGTGATGCAGAAGAGGGCCCTCACCTGAGCACGCTGGCACCCTGACCATGGACTTGCAGCCTCCAGAACCAGGAGAAAGAAGTCTCTGTTGTTCATAAGCCACCCAGTCTCTGGTATTTAGTTACTGCCCTGAAAGGACTAAGGCAGTCCCCAAGTGGGTCATTGGGAGTCATGGGAAGTGGGTTTTCTATTTGCTATAACCAATTACCTTAAACTTAGTGGCCGAAAGCAACACAAATTCATTATCTTATAGTTCTGTCGATCGGCAGCTACCATAGGTCTCACTGGGCTGAGATCTAAATGCTGGCGGGGCCACAAATCTCTCTGGAGGTCCTAGGGGAGAATCTGTTTTCTTAACTTCTTCACCTTCTAGAGGCTACTCACGTCCCTTGGCTCGTGGCCTCTTCCTCCGCCTTTAAAGCAAGTGACATTGATCTCTCAGACCATTCTTTCACAGTCACACGGCCCTCTGACCTTAGCTAGGAACGATCATTCAACAGCAAGGACCCACATGACCATGGGATTACTGGATAATCCTGGCCAATCTCCCCATCTCAAGGTCCTTGACTTAATCCCATCTGCAAAGTCCCTTTTGCTATCTCAGGTAACCTATTCACAGGTCTGGAGACTGGGCCATGGACATCTTTGGGGGGCCCTTTCTCCGCCTGCTATAGTGGGGTGGGTGCAAGGTCTGTGCAGCATCTTGCCACTCAGGAGAAGTGCCAGTTCTGAACCACCTCTGTAGGTGCTGAGCATTCAGGGGGTCTGCAGAGCTGAAATCCTAGAGGACATCCCAAGTTTCAAGATCCCCGATTTTTTCCAACCATTGCCCCCCAATTAGCATAAAGAACCCACTTTGACTGAGCAGGCTGACCTCACTCTGTCCTCTAATCTGCTAGGGCTCCCGCTGACCACACCCAACCAAAGACCAGAGGGTAAGGCAGCCCCTCATGTGGTCAGACAGGTGAGTTTCCTAGGACAGGGAGCAGATACTGAGCAGCCGGGGCCGGGGGGGTGGGGACGGCAGCCACATATCCCCTGCTTGTGTAGGTCAGGTGCAGCCCAAGGTCACGCAAACAGCTGAATAAAGAAGATAAATAACAATTCATCTTTCATTGGTTGACTCAGCAAATATTTTTTGGAGTCAGTGTAGTGCTAGGTGCTGGAGATAGAAAGATGAGCAAGTAGGTAACTTTGTTCCTTGTTGGGCGTTCTGAACAGTTAAAGCCACTGAATGAAGTAAGGCTTGGGAGCTGCCGCCGTGTTTATCCGGGCCTCCGATTGCTGACAAATAATTGAGCTAGAAGACACAGGTGCTATTCTGAGTAAGAACCTGCGTATGGGTAATGATTGAGAGATGCTAGAAGGATCCACTAACCCACTGGAGACCGAATCCCATAATTTGAGTTCAGAGATGGGTCTTAAAAGATTTTTCGCTTTTTAAAAAAATTTTTTTAAATGCTTATTTATTTTTGAGAGAGAGATACAGCATGAGCAGGGGAGGGGCAGAGAGAGAGGGAGGGCCCAACGCTGGGCTCAAACCCATGAATCGTGAGATCGTGACCTGAGCCGAAAGCAAGAGTTGGACGCTCAGGAGACTGAGCCACCCAGGTGACCCCAGGATATTCTGCTTTTAAGGGTCCGCTATGAAAATGCAAATCCAGCCCTAGGAATGAGTAATTCCTTCCGTCTTAGGCTCTTAACCCTGGCTGCACTTGGTAATCACCAGGAGAGCCTTAGAACACAGACACCTGGGCCACCCCTAGAGCTCCTGTTCAGTTGGCCAATGGCAGTCGGGGCTGAGAGCCATGAGCGCCACGGCTGAATCTGTTCTCCGAGAGCCAGCTATGAGCAACAGTGGGGCCAGGGGCAGAGGCAGACATAAGGATCGAGAGGGGAAACCAGAACGCCAAAGACCTTTATGGTTCTGTCCAGTGCTGCCCACACGAGTAGAGACGGCTCCAGAACCTGCAAAGGGTCTTGGGATCTAACTGGCATGCCAGGCGGGGGCAAGGGATCCTGTCTGTTGGGATGAAGATGTTTCGGTGGATGTGTATCCGAGGGTGCACATTGTTCCACAGGGCGGGGGCAGGGGGGCCCCCTCTGGGGCAGGGCCAGTGCAGGGTGACATGAGGGGGGGGGGTCCCTCAGGACCCACAGACGCGGGCTGGGTCCTGTCTTTATTCACAATTTCGATATTTTTGTTCATCATGGATGCTTTGCATTAATTTTGGTGTTTTAAAACATTGCATTAAAATATTATTTACCCTGATCGCTAAATTCTTTGGCGGGTGCTCAGTTTTGCACCAGACGCCAGGGAGACCCAGGCTCCTTTCTCCCCGGGCCCTGCTCTGGGAAGGGGAGCACCGTTCACTGCAGCATTAGTGGGGGCGGCTTACGGCTGTGGGACCCGGCTTTCCCGTAGGGAGGTCTTGGATATGAACCGCGGCCTCAGCTGGGTGACCTTGGACAGGTCCTTAACCTCTCTGAACCTCAGTTTCATGCCCTGTCACTTGGGGCGAATAAATCCACTACTGGTAGGGTTGGCCGTGAGGGCGAAAGGAACGAAGGTGGTCTAAGGGCAGTGGGTACCCCGGGGCCTGGTACGCGGTGAGCGGTCAATAAAGGGCCGCTGTTTCTGGACCCGGCCCTGCGCCAGCCGCGTTGGCTCCAAGGGCGGAGGACGGGGCTCCGCCGCTAGGGTCCCGGCGCCGGGCCTTCCCTGCGGCTTGGGGTCTGCTTCTCCTCTTTTCGGGTGTGAACGATCCTTGGCAGCCCAAGGACGGCCCCAGGTTTCCCCCTTCTGGGCCAGGGGTGCCCGAGGGGGAGGGGGAGGGGGAGGGCGAAGGTGCGGCCTCCCCCCCCCCCCCCCCCCCCCCCCGGCTCCCCCGGGGCTGCCTCCCCCAGGCTCCTGCCTGCTCACCATTGTCTGGCTCCTTCGGAGTCCTCTGCTCACAGAAGGCCCCTTTGTCCCCGCCGCACCTGACTGCTGGCGGAGGTGGCGACTGGTGAGGCGCTCCTGGCACGCAGCCGGGGCGCTTTCAGCAATAACAGCATTAGTCATGCCTCTTCCAGAAACCGCCTCGTAAACCGCTTCTGGGTCTGGGTGGCCCTGCGCGAGTGCTTTTCATTTCCTCTCCGTGTTGATTTTTAAAGGCAGGCTGCTTTTTTGGTGCCAGAGCCAGTGCGGGTCAGGCTTGGGCCCGCTCCCTGATGGTCCTCGGGAGGGTCGCCCCCCCCCCCCGGGGGCCCCTGCGGAGCTGAACCTTTTGCTGCCACAGCCGCCCTGGGGGCCTGAGGGCTCCAAATGTGCGTCTCCAGGGTCGCCCTTGGGTTCTGACGATCACCTTGGAGCCAGCTCCTTTGTTCCAGCAGCGGGACGCTGCCTCAGGGGGGACACTGCTCAGGGCTACTGGGATTCCTGGTCATCGCCAGCCTACCATCCCGAGGGAGAGGGCATCATGTGAGTCTTTAGAACAGGCACGATGGGAGTAAAGCTATTTGCCCTGCGTGTGAGAATGTGACAGCCCTGAACTAGATGGGGGGTGGGGGGGTTGCTTAGGGGTGGCGGCAGGAACATTTGAAGCAAGGTCGTCGGTGCAACTAGAAATGGGAGCAGGGTGGCTGAGGGCGTCTTTAGGGTTGTTCACAGAGACCTGCGTTTTCCTCTTCTCCCGAGCATGAGGTGGGATGGCATTTTTTTGTCTTGGTGAGCTCGGGCATTTGCATGGGAGTGACTGTAAGTTTTCAAAGCCTCTGCTTTGCTTTGCAACATTCTTTCCCTTTGCCATGGCAACTGGAGATGTCCTAGATAGTGGCCTCCCCCTCCCGCACCCACCCCCCCCCCCCATCAGCCTGGGTCCTGGAGCGAGGACCCGAGAGGCAGACGGCTGGCTGGCTGACGCTGGGGGTTATTTGCTATCTCAGCGTGACCCAGCCCTTGGGGACTGCGGCACTGACCCGCCCCTCCCAGCAGCTCGCCGGCCTCGGTGACAGGCCGCAGAAATAAAATTTCCTGTCCTCCTGTTAAGCCTGCAGAGTTTCCCTTTGCGACTGTGCAGAAGGAAGTCTCTGCAGGGGGCCGGAGGGCATCCTGACCCTGTGGCAGACCACGGCTCTCTAAACGTCCCTGTCCTGCCCATGTTTGGAAACTCAGATGGAATATTATTTACACCATGAAGTCTTCTGCAAATAGGGGAGACAGGTTGGGCGCGTAAAAACCCAGGACCCACAGTTAAATTTTATTTTCAGATAAACAGTGCAAAACAATGCGTAATGTTTTAGTGCAGTATGTCCCAAGCAGTGTTTGTGTTGTACTTATATTAAAAAACAAAACAGAACAAAACAAGAAACCAGCGTTGTTAATCTGGAATGCAAGTTTAACTGGGCATCTTGATTTTTATCTGACAGTCTTACCCATAAACCTTCTTTCCTCTAAATACAGAACATTTTAGTTCTATTTATCGATTTCTATCAGACACTGTGACAACCGCGGTCCCGTTTTATCTGTCCCGTTGGACTTTGGGCGTCTGGAGGGCACAACCATACGTGAGGTGCTGTCGTCTCCTCCACGGCACCAAACCCAAACCCCTCACACAGCATGGGGATTAACTCAGGGGATTGGAGGTGACAAAAGGCCCTTGAGGTCCCGAAAGAAAAAAAACATCAAAAGTAGAGAGGGTTAGACGTTTGTGCCCTGTCCCATTTTCCTGCCTCCTTCCGAAGGTTAGCAGGATCTAGCATTTTATACCTTGCTGCAGCCGCGGTCCCAGCCCCTGGAACAGAAGGCCTAATTTTGTTTTAGGTTGCCCTCATCATTTCCAAGCAGACCCATTTCCGACCGCTTTGCTTCAGGTCCCCCCGCCGCTCTGGGGAGGGCATGTCCCTGGGCACAGGAGGCACTCTGTTTGGGAGGGTGAGAGGTCCTGGGGCCTTCCAGAGCCTCCAGCTGCTACACTGACTCCCAAGGCACCCCTGCTGGTGCGGGGCTGTGGCAGTGACCCTAGGGATGACCCCCATGGCGGACTCCGCCTGAGCAGCAGGGCCTCTGGTGGGGCGCACGCCTCCCCCTTCAACCTTGCAAAGCGGCGTGGGAGCCCTTGAGGTCCTGCAGGCTGGACTCCTGCTGGCACCTGCCATTTAGCAGTCGGAGAAGTGTCAACATCCTGAGAGCAGACGTTTCTCACCTCTCAGGGCCAAGACGCGGCTGAACGGCTGAACGTTTACCTCGCTCTTCCTTCTCAGGGTGAGAAGGTGCATATGCCTCTCCCAAGCTGTTTCTGTTCCTCCTCTGTCACAGAAGCTTGGATGGGACGGAGCTCCCCCCGCCCCCCTTGCTAGCCATGTTTGCCCCCAGTTCCTGGGATATTGTGGGGGAAGGAGAAGACTAACCCGATTTACAGAATGGTGTGGAACCTTAGACTACTACCTAGTACCGCGAGTTGGGATCCTTCTAATCCGACTCGGAAGAGTAAACGTTCATGAAAGCTTATCCAACCAATGAATTTCTCTGCATTGCGTTATTTCCCCCCAGATTCATTCCAGTTTACATTTCCTGCCATCTCCATAACAGCCTGTACCCCCAGAATGAGCACGGGGAGCCATGATCAACAGAACTGGAATGGGGATGCTCTTGGTACTTCCACGTGTGGGTCTCTTATCTTCTTCTTGTAAGCCCTTGAAGTATGACACTTGCATTTGGCCCCGAAAATGGGCCGAGGTGGATCTCCTACGGGCCCCCAGCACTCTTGGTACTTACGTCCCTGTGACAACATCCCAACAGCTAGGTCCCAACAGCCAGTGTCCGTGCATCACGCACGCACAAGGTGCACGCGAGGATACACAGCCCTGCAAAGAGAACATGGCGACACTGAAATGAGGAAGTGAGTGTGAAGACGAGCACCGGGTTCCAGACCTCCTCCGACTCCAGTTCCCAGTTTCTTCCGAATTTTCCTTCTCCTCCCTGGATCTTACAGGTGTTCCTTGACTTCTGCCCCAGAACAGCCCAAGCATGGGACAGGACTCCTCCCTCTTTTTTTTTTTTTTTTCAATTGGGGAGAGAGAGAGAGAAAGAGAGAGAGAGAGCAAGAGCCAGTGGGGGACAGGCGGAGAGAGAAGGAGACACAGAATCTGAAACAGGTTCCGGGCTCTGAGCTGTCAGCACAGAGCCTGACGTGGGGCTCGAACTCACGAAGCTGACACAGCAGATCATTGAAATACAAATACTAGGCTTTCTGTGCTTAAAAATCCTCTTGGCCATTTCCACCACCGCCTGCCTTAGCCTCCCGTGGTGCTGGGGTGTCCTCCCCTCCAGTTTCTTCCTGCCCCAGGCCCCCCACTCACAGGAAGTTGTGACCAGGAAGGGAGGGCTTTTGAGATCCTGCTCATGTTCCGTCTTGACTTTGGTGATGGTTACGCAGAGATTTGCTTTCTAATTATTTTTAAAATGTCTGTTTATTTATTTTGGGCGGGGGAGGGGTAGAGAGAGAGAGGGAGAGAGAGAATCCCAAGCAGGGCCTGAGCTGCCAACACAGAGCCAGATGAAGGGCTCAATCCCACGGACCGCGAGGTCACGACCTGAGCCGAGATCAAGAATCCGACGCTGAACCGACTGAGCCACCTGGGCGCCCCAAATAACTGTTTTTGAAACGGGACATATGTGACTCGCTCACTCTCCTGTATGTACAATAAATACACCTCAACTCTTCAATACGTACAATAAACACAGCTTACATTAAAAAAAAAAAAAAAAGGAGGAAAAACATTCCCGTTCATTTCTTATCATGGTTCGGCTATCTCTTGTTTACTTCCTTCTAACCACATCTTAGGGCCTAATCTTCGAAAAAGAGCAGTTTATCTGGGTATTTTGCTAAGTGGAGGCAGCTCTTCCCTGAAGAGGCATGTCTTAACATGAGATAAAACCCAACAGGACGGTTACCACGCAATCCTGACAGCAGCCTCGGTCCAGGATGGCCACAGTGTTGGGTGTGAGGGGCAAAAGGCAGGGGACAAAGAGAGAGAGAGAGGGCAGCTGGGCTCAGTCTGAAGGGCCTGGCAGGCCGGGCTGCGGCATGTGCCTCTTACCTTAGGGGCAGAAAAGGGCCACGGGTCTGAGCGGGGGTTAGTTCAGACTGCATCAGAGGCCTCGATGGGGGTACTCTAGAGCCTGGGGGGCCAGCCGGGAGGGGCTGCAATGAGTTCAGGTGGGAGGGTGGGCAGGAGCTGGCTCAGCGGGGTGCAGAGAAAGGGACGGACAGGATCTGGGCTTCGGGGATAGAGCGTGCAGGGCTGAGCGGCCCCTTCAGCGTGGCGTGGTGGGGGGGAGAGCCCGAGATGCTGTCAGGTTTCTCGCTGGTCCCGTCACCCTGTGAGATGGAGAAGGTAGAGGGGGGCAGCCTGAAGGTGGGCGCGCACAGGCAGATTGCAAGGAAACGGGGATTGGAGACTCAGAGCCCCGAGGCGGGCGCAGAAACAGGCTGCTAGCTCTCTTCCTTTTCGCTCCTCCGGGGGTCAGAATCTACCTCCCGGTTAGTTCAGATGGCACAGAGCCAATTGTGCCCCTCCGTCTCTGTCACCATCCTGGGCGGGGACGAAAGTGGAGAACAGGCAAGAAAGAGAAGAAGAAAAAAGAAAGGAGCCCGAGGCAGTACAGGCAGAGGAAGGCAGGAGGCAGGAGGGGAAGAGGGAAAGGGGGGGTGTGGGAAGGATGGAACGGGGTACGAGCGGCTGTGCCTGCCGTAGGCAGTACTTCTTTCCACAGAGGCTTCGTTCATTCATTCACTCATCCGTTCGCTCCTCCATTCGTTCAGGAAGTGTTGTTTGCGTACCTACTACGTGCAGGCTCTGTGCACAGGCTCCGTGGAGGTTCCCCGACAAACGGATCGGACGTGCTCCTGACCCAGGTGGAGTTCATAATCTGATCGGCGAGGCAGCTAATGAGCAAATAAACACAAAAATTAAACATACAATTACAAATTTCGATAAAGCTATCTACGAAGGAAGAGTAAAGGAGGCTATGGGAGAATACCGGGGTGGGGGGGGGGGGCTGAGCTTCCGGAAGCGCGTGTGATGCTCTAAGGCAGAGTCTGGGAAGGCCTGTCAGTGGAAGGATGAAAACTTCCCGGCCAGGCTGTGATAGTCAAAACAGCTGGTAACCACCAACCCCAGATCTCTACGGCTTAACATTAAAAGTTGACTTTTCACTCGCATTAAATTGGCCGAGGATCCGGGTAACCCTTCAGAGCAGCTGTCCTCCACATGTGGCTCGGCGGGTCTACGGGGCTTTGATCTACAGGGCAACGCCACGTTCACTTGTCTTCCAAGAGCGCTGCGGTGGGGAACGGAGCGTGGAGCCGTGCGCCCCAGCTCTGAATGCCGCTGAAGGGACACGAGTCCGCTGACATTTCACTGCCAAAGCAAATCTCATGGCTGCCCCTAATTTCAGGGAGACGTGAGCCCGGAAGGAGAGAGACCCAGAAATCTTGGCGAGTGCCAGGAACGTCTACCGCCTAGGCCAGGAATGGGGAGAAGGGCATTCCAGGGGGCAAGGGGCTCAGAAAACACACGGTGGGTGGAGTGGAGTGAGCAAAGGGGGGGTAGTGAGAGTTGATTGAAGAGGTGGTCAGGCTTAGCTCGTATACAGAAAGGATTACATGTTCTAAGTACAAATGAATGTTTCAAAGCAAGGGATTCTGGGCCTATGATTCATTGTTTAAGAAGGTGGCTTGGGCGATTGTATGGAGACGTGGAGAAAGAGGCTCTTTGACATAGTCCAGGCTCGAACCCATAGTGGCTCACAGGAGGCTGGTAGACGGGGAGACATGGTAGGATGGAGACCAGCTTGGTGGTGGAACTGGTGAAGTTGGGTGGCAGATTGGAATGGAGGGAGAAGAAGGGTCCAGGAAGACAGTACGTTTGGGGGCTTAAGCAACTTAAAGAATGGAGATGCCATGTACGAAGACGGGGAGGCTGGGGGATGAGAGGTGTGTGTGTGTTCATGTGCACCTGTTTAGGGGGGAGCTTTGGGGTTTAGTTTTTTGTTTTTTTTTTTAATTTTTTTTTTCAACTTTTTTTTTTTTTTTTTTTTTTGGGACAGAGAGAGACAGAGCATGAACGGGGGAGGGGCAGAGAGAGAGGGAGACACAGAATCGGAAACAGGCTCCAGGCTCCGAGCCATCAGCCCAGAGCCCGACGCGGGGCTCGAACTCACGGACCGCGAGATCGTGACCTGGCTGAAGTCGGACGCTTAACCGACTGCGCCACCCAGGCGCCCCATGGGGTTTAGTTTTATACAGTGCAGGTGGCGCTACCTATGGAACACCCAACAGAAATGCCAGGTGGGCAGCTGGATACAAGTTCTGGATCTCTGTGATATCAAGACCAGGTGAGCGAAACCTCCCTGTTGCGCCTATAGAGAAGCAGGGGACTCAACACAACACCGGATTCTCTTCTCTCACTCCAAGGCCAACTACGAATGTTGCTGCCTGTTTTAAAATGTGGGGTATTGGGACACTTGGGCGGCTCAACCGGTTACACGTCCGACTTCGGCTCGGGTCACGATCTCGCGGTTCGTGAGTTTGAGCCCCACGTCGGGCTCTGTGCTGACAGCTCGGAGCCTGGAGCCTGCTTCAGCTTCTGTGTCTCCCTCTCTCTCCGCCCCTCCCCTGCTTGCACTCTGTCTCTCTCTCTCTCTCTCAAAAATAAACATTAAAAAAATTTAAGTATAGAAATTTGGGGCATGGGAAGGCCAACAGAACAGGAGATGATTGCCATGGAAAGATAATGAATCAGACCCAGTTTCCAGGAAAAGCAGGCCTGTCTTAGCACACAGGGCCACACAGGGAATCACCAGCGTCAGTCAGGAGACAGAGGGAGGAGGGGAGAGCTGTGAGCCGGGGTCTTCATTGTAGTTTCCATGGGAAGGAATGGATGAGGCAGGGTCAGCAGATTTAGGGTCGGCTAGTTTGAGTAATGTCAGCAGGCTCTGGGACACAGGGCTGACCCCAGTTGTCCGGTCCTTGGCTCTGGGGTCATTAGTGCAGATGGATAGGGGCCCAGGGTGTGAGACCCCAGTGGAGGAGGTGGAGTGTGTGTGTGAGCTCTGGATTAGCTGGTTTGCCTTTGAAGAGCCTGTTCCTGGGCCGGTTATTTACCAACTCGAGGACTCGATTCAACCTGGAGAGGTGGGGGTCAGTCCCTCTGGGGCCAGCAAGGCCCCACATGTCAAAGCGTCAGAACGCAAGCCGATAAAAGACACGGTTAATGACCTGCCACCTGGGTACCACATCTCCCCACCGTGCACCTAAAGGTGACCTAACGTGCAGCCACGCTTCGAGGAAGGATGTTTAATGACATTTGAAAAAGCACTTGCGAGCTGTGTTGTCAAGAGATATATCCCCACACACTTACCACCCACACCTTGGCCAGTCACCTGCTCTAAGAGCTGCATGTCACAGCAGGGCCTACATAGCTGCCCCCTCCCTCCCAACCCCCACCGCACCGCCGCAGAACAAGTTCGTCTCTTGGCCTCAGTGACCCTGTAAATGAGGCTGGCGTAGGCCAAACATCTGAATACGATGCAAAAGCCTCGGTTTTATATTTAATTCTAATTTGCTCTTCTGAGAAGTGTTATATTCTCGAGAGAGAGATGGGTTGCCTGGGAGATGTGGTTCTCAGGCCAGAATCTCTGTTGTCTACGAAGCGGTGTGGACATTATTTAAAGCCCCCCATACAATGGGACGACTGGAGAAGAGATCACTCGAATAGATGAAGGTGTTGGGGAGGCAGAGGCATGGGCGTGAGCCTCCCTGCACGTTCTTGTCCTGTGTGCCAGACTGCAGGGCTTCTGAGCTCGTCGCAGACGCCTAAGTAGGTCAAGGTGCCCACGGTGTGACTTCCACACAACCGCAACCGTTCGCTCCCCGGGAGGAGGGGGAGAGGCTTGTCAGTCGCTTGCTACGAGGTTTTCTGCTCGCTCAAAAATGCCGGCCCTTGACCCTGAGTCCCTCTGCTGCCCTGCTATCCAGTGGGCGCCCAGCACCCATCCGGGCCCGTCGTGTGGCTCTGCAGAGTCGGGGCGGGGAGCTGGTGCAAACATACCGACCCTCCGTGAGGTGAGGCTGCTGTGAGTAACAGAGTGTCTCCATCTCTGACCCAGGAGACCCATGTCTTCTGTCGGCATCCATGAAAGGTCTTTGCTCTCACGGAGGCAAGATCTCAGCCACTCCCCGGGTCTTGACGTAAGAACGCAGCCCTTGTTTTCAAGTGTCACTAGCTAGCGTGTGCAACAAAGCAATCATCAGCCCCCTAACAAGGGAACTTGTGGCTTTGGTGAGAAGGACACCTGGTGATGAACGCTAATGGCTCTTTTAACAAAGAACAGCAGCTTCGACTTCATTTGGATCTTGGGCTGTCGGGCATAAATAAGATGACATGAATCTGAAAGAAGGAACCAAAATGTAGTCAGAACGCTCTGGGTTTTCTTTTCTTTTCTTTTCTTTTCTTTTCTTTTCTTTTCTTTTCTTTTCTTTTCTTCTTTTCTTTTCTTTTCTTTTTTCTTTTCTTTTCTTTTCTTTTTTTTAAAGCATTTCTTGTGATTACAATGTTCCTGGCAAATTAATGATGCTTTGTGTTAAAAAACGAAAACTCCTGTGGCAAGAAGGCTGGCGGGAGAGGAAGAGCTTAAGCTCGGGGTCGATCCGCCGAAGCCAGGGGCCACAGCTTCGTGCCATCAGCGCTCCCCACCCCCGGGGCGGCCCCCTGCGCGTCCGGGCAGGTTGTTGGAGCAGGTGCTGGCGGTGGGAGGGTGGTGGGCTAGCCCAGCGCGGCCCTGCACCCTCCCTGTCTGAAGTGGCTGTCAGTTAACAGCGACACTCTCCTCCCTCCCCCGGGGGCCTGGACGACGCCCCCTTGGGTACAGTGAGGGGAACAACACGACTCCTCATTTTCCTGCGTCTCTTTCAATCGCTTCTCCCTTGCACCCGGGTTCAGTTGGAGACTCAACAACTGTCCTCAGCCCCCAGCGCCTCTCATTGCTGTGGCAGTTTGACGAGTGTGAGAGGAAGGCGAACCCCCTGCTAAGGGATAGCGGACACCCTCTCCTTTGTCAGTCTCCGTCTCTGACCCGCCAGTAAGTGAGCCTTGATGTGGCCGGTCTTCCCCAAGTGCAGAGTGAGGGCAGCTAGGCAGGTGTCTTAGCCTATTTGGGCTGTGCTGACGTCGTGCCACAGGCTGGGTGGCTTGGGAAGAGTCCTGGAGGCCGGAAGTCCAAGATCAGGGTGCAGCATGGTGGTGGGAGCCCTGGCATCGGGCTGTGTCCCCGTATGCATATGGTGGCGAAGGAGAGCCGGAGCTCTCGGAGCCCGATCCCGTTCCCGTAGCCTCTACCTTCATGACTGAAGCAGCACCCAAAGGTCTCACCTTTGAATACCATTACCTTTCGGGGTTAGGATTTCAACGTACGAATTTAGAGGGACACGAACATTTCGGCCGCGGCAGCAGGTGACTGAACGTTTATAGTCCTTCTAGCCATCTTTGCCAGGGCACAAACGAACAACAAACCCCTAAGTCCCCAGAACCCTGTCCTCCTGCACGGTGGCCCCGATTGCCAGGGAAACCGGAGCCGCAGAATAAAAAGAGGGCAGTCCTTGCGGCTCTGGCGGGGCTCCTGAGACATGAGGACAGTGGCACACGGTAGGACAGGCCTCGCGTGGGCTGCGAACGCCAGGCGCGCTCTGCTGGTGGGTGCCTGTGCTCGGCGTGGTCCGTCCCTGCTGCTCAGTCATGCCTGCCCCACCTTCCTGAGTGTCTGCGTCCCCATCCTGGGACTCCTGCCTGCTGTCTTGCCCAGGGCCTCCTTCTCTGATTCCTTCTTAGTCACATCATGGCTCTATTTCTGTCCTTTGGTTCTTCCTATTTTTTTTTTTTTTTAACGGTCTGGTTTGAGTTCTTTGTGCACCGTGTGTATGTGTGAATCATTCGTTGAAACAATTTTTTTCTTTTTTCTTTTTTTGTTCCATGCGATTAGGCAAAAAAGCCCCCAAGTAGCTTGGAAACACCCAAGCCTACTCGGCTCCTTGCCCACTCGGTGCCTTACCCGATCCTGCAACAGTCCTCTGAAATACCAGCAGACTCATTTTACTGAGAAGCTGGGGCTCACAGAGGTCAAGTAAGTGGCCCAGGGCTGCACGGTGGTGTGGAGCTGTGACTGGCTCCCATGCTCGCACTCCTCATCCCTGTAGAGTGGCGCCCCGTTAAGTGTGGCCGAAGGGGCGTGAGCCGGGAGTGGAGGGAAGAACTTGACGTTGGGGCCGCCCGCTCGCGCGCGTGGGTCTCGACCCCTTCCCCTACCGGCTCTGTGACTTAGCTCCCCCTGGGGTTCACAACGGGGGATCTCAGAGGGTCCTTGCAAGGTCTTCCTATGCGGCAGCCAGTGCCCGCACGCCCCGCACCCCACGCCCCCGCATCTCCTCTGCTCTTCCCCTCGCGAAGCCCACCCACCTTCGTCACTGGCGCCACCTTCTGCTGCAGCACACCGAGGGGGCCTTACCTGAGGACCCTCGCTTGTCCCGTCTCTCTGTATCCGGGACCTCATTTCTCCAGATGCACGGTTGGCTGACTCCTCGTCTGCTCTAGGGTTTTACTCAAAGGTCGCCCTCTTGGCGAAGGGTTCCCTGGCCTCTGTTCTTGAAATCTCAAACCTTCCCCCCAACCACACTCTCAGCCTTCCTCCTCTGCTTTATCTGCTCCCCAGGACGCCCGGCTTTCCGACATGGTACACACCATGCTAATTCTGCCTGCAAATCTTTCCCAGCTGGAAAGTAAATTCCGTGAGGTCACACAATTTTGTCTTTTTGTTCACCGCTGTCGCCTCAACTCCTAGAACACCACAGACGACAAACACTTGTCAAGGAAATCAGTATTATTATTATTATTACCTCTTTCTTTCTTTTTGGATAGTTCTGGGTCAAGAGCCCTCAAAACAACAGAAACGAAACCAAAACTATCTTCAGTGGCCGGCAGGTCCTCGGCCCATCTCACAAGGGGTTCACTGGCTTCTCTGTGAGTAGAACGTCTGCAATTTCATTCTTTTTTTTTTTTAATGTTTATTTATTTTGTGAGGGGGGAGAGAGAGAGAGAGAGAGAGAGTTAGCAGGAGAAGGGCAGAGAGAGAGAGAGGGAGAGAGAATCCCAAGCAGGCTGCATGCTGTCAACACAGAGCCCGATGCGGGGTTCGAACTCACTAACCATGAGATCACGACCTGAGCCGAGTGGGGCTGAGCCACCCAGATGCACCTAAAGATTTTATTTTTAAGTAATCCCTACACCCAGCGTGGGGCTCTAACTTACAACCCCAGGGTTAAGAGTTGCACGCTCTGCTGACTGAGCCAGCCAGGAGTCCCATCGTGAATCGGCTTTCTTATTTCTTTTTAGCCGTGTTCCATCTGAAATATGTGTGTGTGCTTACATATATATATATATTTTGTTTTGACAAAAATCTCCCCCTAGAAAACACACATAGGGTTCTTCTTAACTTCCCTTTTGTTGGGAGGTATCCCCCCTTCCACAATCCCCCCTTCTCCCCATATGGTCCAACTAAGGGGGTCTCTTTTCAATGACACTTGTGGTAGACTGTTTGACTCTTCTTCCGCTGGCGATGCCCCTCCTTCGGAAGGATGAAGCATTTCCACATTATTGCTCTCAGGCTGGGCCATGAAACCAAGGAGCAAAAGTGACAGGTGCCACTTTTTTTGAGCAGCAGCCCTCGGGACCACTGACCGGTCTGCTGCACTTCCTTTTTTCTTTGGCCACGAGGGCTGCTCCTTGAACTTGACTCCGTGGGTGAAGTGGGTGTGGAGCTGAGCCACAGCGAGTGGTGATGAACACGTAGCATGAAAGGGAAAAAACCTGTATTTTTATCATGAGAACAATAGAGCGAGAAGGGCAGAGAGGAGGAGGATGAGAGCATCTTGGGCACTGTTTTCCCTGAGGCCACTGGAGGTGTCCCGGCTCGTGCCTTCCTAAAGCCCAATTCTTGGATTCTGTAAAGTAATCCTTTGTTTTTCTAATATACTTCCTGTGTGATTGTTGTTGTTGTTTATGGTTGCTTGAGTTGGGTTCTACTAAGAATATATAAGAATATATCATCTGTTCCCCCCACATATCTTTGGGTTCTAGATCAAAACATAGAAAAGGAAAGAAATTCCATGGAAAGGACTTGTAGTCACATGACTGTGCCTGTTGTTCTAGATGCGTATGTTTTTTGGTGATAGGATACTAGTTTACCACCAAATCCTATGAAAGGCAAATCCATAAGTAAAGTAAACTTTAATTGTATTTCTGGTGTTTCATTCCTCTGCTTTTCTAGTTCCCACCCCTCCTCCATCGGCCAAAAGTTTTTGTAGCATTGAAAAGAAGAGGAGAGGGGCCCCAGGGTGGCTCAGTTGGATGAGTGTCTGACACTTGATTTTGGCTCAGGTCATGATCTCATGGTTCGTGGGATCGAGCCCCAAGACTGGCTCCACGCTGACCGCGTGGTATTCTCTCTCCCCCTCTCCCTCTGTCCCTCCCCAGCTCGTGTTCTCTCTCTGTCTCAAATAAATAAATAAAACTTAAAAAAAAAAAAAGAGGATAAAAGGAATTTCATCCAACAAGACGAAACAAGATTCAGCTTTCCTTTAAGATATTGAAGAATTACATCTCATAAAAATGCTCATAAAGGTCTTGGTTAAAAATAAAAACACTCATGGGGCGCCTGGGTGGCGCGGTCGGTTAAGCGTCCGACTTCAGCCAGGTCACGATCTCGCGGTCCGGGAGTTCGAGCCCCGCGTCGGGCTCTGGGCTGATGGCTCAGAGCCTGGAGCCTGTTTCCGATTCTGTGTCTCCCTCTCTCTCTGCCCCTCCCCCGTTCATGCTCTGTCTCTCTCTGTCTCAAAAAAAATAAATAAACGTTGAAAAAAAAAATTTTTTTTAAATAAAAACACTCATATTGGCTCTAATATAGACAGACATCGTGCTGAGCCCCCCTAAATGAGAGTGGAGATTAGAATTCTGGCAGCATTTACGGAGTTCTTTATTAATAGCTCTCGGTGGCAGCAAAGTTTGTCATGAAGAGATACCCTTTGGCCAGTACAGAGAGAGGTTTTCGGAGGCAGAGACGGTCAGGAGCCGGCTCAGAGTGGGCCAGGGTACGGGCCTAAGTAGTATTTGGGTGCGCTGTTATTCTCTCATGATATGTGAGAAATCAGATGTACTTTCAGCTGCTACAGCGTGTGCCCAAATGTTTCTGAATAAACTAAACGTAAGAACCTCTTGGGGTGCCTGGGTGGCTTAGGTAAGAGTCTGACTCTTGATTTCGGCTCAGGTCACGATCTCACGGTTCCTGAGTTCGAGCCCTGCCTAGGGCTCTGCGCCGACAGCAGAGAGGCTGTTTGAGATTCTCTCTCTCCCTCTCTCTCCGCCCCTCTCCCCCTCAAAATAAAGACATAAACATGAAAAAAGTTACGAATCTCTTCAACATATTGAACACTCTCTGTGGCAGGGTAAGCGTTACACTTACCTTACCTCATTTTAATGCTCTGTGACGGTTCGTTTTATGTCTTGACTTGGCGAGGCTATAATACCCAGCTATTTAATCAAAGACAAATGTAGGTGTTGCTGTGAAGGTATTTGGTAAATATGGCTAACATCTGCTATCGGTTGATTTTAGTTTATCTTTTCCCCTCTTTTCTCAAGTTTTTATTTAAATCCCAGTTGGTTACCGTACAGAATAATATTAGTTGCAGGTGTAGAATTTAGCAATTCATTACTTATAATAGCCAGTGCTCATCACAACGTCGGTTGATCTTAAGCAAAGGGAGATGACCCTCCATCACATGGGTGGGTCTCACCCAATCAGTTGAAAGGCCTTATGGGCAAACACTGAGGTTTCCCGGAGGAGAAGAAATTCTCCCTCAAGACTGCAGCATCAACTCCTGCCTGAGTTTCCAGCCTGCCCTACGGGTTTCTGAGTTGCCAACCACCACAGTGGATGAGCCAAACATCTTCAAATAAATCTCTTGATACACATGAAGGAGATAGAGAGAGATAGAGATAGATTGCTTTTCTGGAGAACCCTGACTGACATATCTCCTGTCAATCTTACCATTATCTCCATTTTTGTGGTTGAGGAATTTGAGCCTCAGAGGCCTGGTCATTAGGGAACCTGCCCAGTCATCCAGCTCGCAAGAGGCCGACCTGGGGTTGTTTTCAGAATACGGCTTCAATACAGCGATGCGTGGAGAGAGAGAGACAGACAGACGGAGTGCGAGCAGGGGAGGGGCAGAGAGAGAGGGAAACACAGAATCCGAAGCGGGCTCCAGGCTCCGAGCTGTCAGCACAGAGCCCGACGCGGGGCTCGAACTCACGGACTGCGAGATCGTGACCTGAGCCGAAGTTGGAGGCTTCACCGACTGAGCCACCCGCAGGCGCCCCAAGAATATGCCATTTCTGTAGCCATTTGCCGAAGGGTTCCCCGGAGTTAGGGTCGAAGACTGACTCTCGATTCTCAGAGAACCAGCTTCTTCACAGCCTGACATTGCCAACAAACCAATTGCTGGCCACTGTGTTGGCACCTTCAACTTTTCCTGCCACGGCTAACTGTCGCCAGCCTGGTCCCCCAGCCCCACCCTCGGTACCCGGGCTGCGTGCCTCCCCCACACTTGCTATAACCGCTACTTGTCTGTCTTCCCCACATTCTTGCCTGGAGACGAGACCATGTGTCAATCTTGTTCACCATGAGTTCCAGGCATGTAACTCAGTGCTTGGCACATGCTTCTGCCTGATAAGCTTGTGATACGGGAAGTCACGAATAGCTGCTGTGAATGCTTCCACTTTGCAGGGTGATTTAAACTTGTCTCCAGCCTCCCTTTGGGAGGAAGTGCTGTAAAGGGTCCAAGAAGGGCCCCACGGCCTGCAGTTCTGGACCCAGACCTCTGATCTCCGCCCTTGGATTAGCTGTTTGTGAATGAACGAGCAACCCGCTGTCCACGATCAGTGGAACTCTGCTCTGGGCCTGCCTGCTCTGGGCAGGAAGGGGCAGCCGGAGAGCACCGAGGGTGCTCCTGGGTGGTCCTTACACGGGGGACCCACGCTCACTGCGCGCCCCTTGGAGCATGCTGTCAGAATCAATAAGTTAGGGGTGGATGTGCCAAGTCCTGCCACTGACTATATAATGAGAGCGAACCTTTCGAAAATGAGCGCTCCCTTAGGCTGAGGCGACAGGCACAGGACAGACAGGCAGAAAGTGGCACTCAGGATAGAGAGGGCCGGGCCAGACAAGGATGGGGAGAGCTGGATATTTATCATGTGACTGTCAGGCTGTCACCCAGAGTTGGCTGGGGAAACCCTACAGAGTCGAGTGACCTGGAGGTGTCACGTAAATTCATGATGTAGCGAAGAGAGTACTGGCTTGGGAGTTTGATGATCTGGGCAAGTCCTTAAACCCTCCAGGCCTTAATTTTCATCATCAGGGTAATCGGTCACCAGGGCCTCCCTGAACGTTGAGATAAGATTGCCTCAAACGGCCACCTGGACAGCTGGGGTGTCCAAAGTCCCCCACTGAGTTTGCACAAAGCCCCGGACCTCCGCTCCTGGTTCTCTCCCTCTCTCCCTTCCCGAGAGGGCCGCCTCCCTCTCACCAAACCTGGACCCCGAGCTCAGCGTCTCCAGTCGCCTTCCTGTGCCTTCCGCTCTCGCAAAGATCTGCAGACCACGAGGTGATGGGCATGCGGGGTCCACAGCTGTGTCCCTTTCCTCCTGGTCCTGCTCTCAGAACTACTGAGGTGGGGTCTGTGAGCCCAGCAGCCTTGCACCAATGCCATTTTCACCTCCACTCACCGCCGTGGCCGCACCTGTGGACCTGGAACGCCAACGCTGTTGGGTGCCCTGCGATCCTCACTGCCCTTTTCATGTTGCACCCCGCATGGGGCACCTGGGCCCTACTCCGTGTGATCATGTCGTCCAGAGAGTTAGGCTACACAATCAGCCCCCCGGGATGCTGGCCTGAGAGAGAGGTCTGGTGTCTGTCACCACCACATGCAGGAGCACACCTCCCTTTCTGCCCTGCGACCACAGAGCCATGCAGGCCAGCGCGCCTCCCTCTTATCCGAGGCGGATCCTCGGTGCTTCGGCAAACACGGTCATGGTTACGGTCCTGTTCTCCCAAGGTGGTGGGTGAATCCCAGGGTGGACGCAGCCACAGGTCACGCTGGGCGTCCCCTGCAGAGGAACGGGGGACTCTCTGGCTTAGGTGTCAGGAAACTTGATTCGAGAGCAGGTTCCAGAACGGACCAGCTATATGACCTTAAGGCAAGTCTCTGACTCTGCTGAGCAGCAGTTTCCACTTAAAATGGCAATGAAGTCATGATTTCCATTTCTTCCACAGCTTGTATGAGGCTCAAACGAGCGAGCATATGTGAAAGAACACACTCTATTTCACAAGCACTCTCCATATAAGGTGTTAGAAAAACACAAACTGTACAGAGGGAGCTTATCTCGAAATTTTCAGATTTCGGCTTCTCCCCCCCGTCTCTGCTTGGAATGGAGGTGTGCTGGAGATGAGCTCGATTTTTGCCATTTTTTTTTTTTTTTTTTTTATGGAGGGAAACTTGGCATCGCATTTCAAAATTGCTCACATAAGAGGGAAGTTGAAAACATGACTTCCCTGGAGTTAGTGCTTAGTTAGAGTCTTATCTTGCAACGCATTGAAACGTCGTGACGGAGTTGGGGTGGAGTTTTTGAAATGCCCAAGTGACACGCCCTTGGCGTTGAGTGTGGGTTTTAGCACAGCGCTGAGGTCCGTCCTTCTGAGGCCAGGCTGTCTGGATGTCCACTGGACAGTGTCAGTGCAGGCCGTGTCAAAGTTAGCCGCTTCGGCCAACCCACGTGACTTAGCAGGATCATCGGCGGAAGGTTTGACCGAACGCTCCCCCGCGTCGGGGTGCCCACGCTGTGTCTGTGAGCCAACTGTTGCTTTCTGATCTCACAGGCATGCTACTTCCTGCCGGGAGATTTCTCCTGCGGGTCCGTCACCTGACCCTCAACGCTTTCCGCAGCATGGCCGGTCTACCTGTCTGTGCTGCTTTAGCGTTGGAATATCCTGGTCTCTCTCCTCTGAGGACAGGAAATCGAGGTTCGGTTCGGGTGTTAAGTTTGAGAGGTCCTTTTGACATCCGAGTAGATAGTTATATATAATACTGGTTATCCATGGCCGTATAACGAATTATGCTTAAACTTACTGGCTTAAAACAAACCAAACATTTGGTATCTCACAGTTTCTATGGGTCAGGTGTCTGGGTGTGGCTCAGCTGGGGCCTCTGCTTTGGGGTTTGGGGTCTCTTGTGGGACTGTTTTCATCTGAAGGTTCTACTGGGGAGGACCCGCTTCTGCGCTCACTCACGTGGCCATTGGCAGATTCGGTTCCTCCCAGCTATCGGACTAAGGGCTTCAGATCCTCACCGGTTGATGGCTAGAAGCAGCTCCCAGTTCCTGGCCATCAGGGCCACATAGGGCAGCTCACAGCAAGGCAGCTGGCCTCCATTGTGGTGAGCAGGTGAGAGAGGAAGAGAGGGTCAGCAGGATGGACACCTAATCTCAGATACCCACATCCTGTCACGTTGGCCGTCTCCTATTTGTCAGAAGTCACTAGATCCAGCCTACAGTCAACGGGAGTCGTGAACACCAGCAAGTGGGGATCACCGGGGTCATCCCAGAGGCTGCCTTGCACGAGATGCAGGCCTGGTGTTCTGGGGAGAGGACTGGGCCGCACACAGCTTTTTTGTGACCTGCCAGGCCAGTTAGAGATGAGATAGCACCAGTGAGGTCAGATAGGTGGCATGGGCTGGGATTGATTAGAAATGTACACGAAGAAGTGGAAAACCACACCGGCATACCGTTCAGGAGGTCAGGGGGGAAGGGGAGTGAGCCACGATACCCAAATCCGACTCCCGGTGCTTCGTTCTTAAAGAGGTTGTTTATTGAAAGGAGGATCCCTTTCCCAATCCTTGGCGCTCGGCAACCCTCCCTTCACCCTCTCGATCCTGAGCAAATTAAATAATGGAGCAATGACATGGCCATGTCCTCACAGGTCCGTCCGCCCTCCACCCCTCAATGGGAGGCTTTGGCTTTCCAGAAGCCCCTGGAGAACGGGGAAGGAAGGAGAGGCAGAGGGCAGGCTGCACACGCTATCTGTGCAACAGACTAAGGTTAGCTGCTTCCCAGTCTTTGATCAGTGTGTTTAGGCCCCAGCAGGCAGAGCGGGTTGAGTCAGCATCAGCGAGCTGCGGGAGCAAACAGTTTGACTTTGCTCCGAGTCCCCCTAGAGCTGAATTCCCAGCCAGGCAGTCAAATGAGAAAAGGTGCAATTAAAGCAAATAGAAACAAGGAAGGGAAATAACGACAGGCTGGCAGTGGATTAGCTGCAGTGTGTGGACAAGCGTTTCCTGCCTCCTAGGGCATTCCTCCGGCTGAATGTCCCGGGCATTCATTCATTCATTCAGGAAATAGGTACTGGGCACCTTCTATGCTTCAAGTTCAGCGTGGGCACTGGGGTGGGACAGTAAGGCGGGAGCCGACAATGGTCTGGTCGTCGGGGGGGTCTAGCAGAGGAGGCAGATGTGAATGAGACGGCCGCACCAACGCATAAACATTGGAGGGTTGGAAACCGACAGCAAGTCTCTCCTTGACCTGAATTTCGCCAGGCTCTCTGAGCCCTTGTCTTAAGTAAGCTTCGACCTTGGCCCTCTTCCTGTCCTTGCGGGCCCTGCATCGTCCAGTCCTAGCAAGAATCCTCCTAAATAAGTTTAGCAAGAATACACCCCCTCCCCCCCCCTTGAGATCTGATCTCCCTGGCCTGCCTTCAGCTCGGATCCTGTTAAGTCTGTTTGGTAAGAATGGCCCTGCCCTTGCTGTGTCCTCTTAGTAATGTGCCTTCTCCTGCCCCCTCACTCTGCTCATTGGCTGTAAACTCCTACTTCTCCTGGTCTTGGGCGCTGAGCCCCATCGTTCTTTCCTATTGTGAAAGTCTTGACACCTATTGCAATAGTCCTCAGTAAGTCTTCATTACCATTGTGACAAGTGTCAGGATAAGTTTCTCTTTACCCTAGCTGCTGTGAAGGTGAAATACTTTGTGCTGTGGAAGCGAATGAATGGGGGAATCTGACCTTATCAGGGAAGTCAAGGAAGGCTTATCGGAGGAAATGGTGCTTAGATCTTAGATCCTAAGGCAGGATAGAAGCTGAACCTTAAGAATCTCCCAAAACTTGGAAATAACGCGAGAGGATGATGGCCTGACCTTTCAGTGCCAAACTGGAACACTGCGGAAAAGGCTCTCTAGAGCCAGATACCAAGTCTGACCTACTATTCACTGTCGACCAAAGCCGAAGCTGTGTGAAGTTAGAAGTTATCATTGCTAGGTCGTGAATGACTTTCTGTCTTAGCAGAGATGCAAACATTTCCGTCCCCTCGAAAACACAGCCTAACAGGTTACAGCTGTATGGCCCCGGAGGACGTAAACTTGCTCTGTATCTAACTTCCCAAACTTATTGTAACATTCCTTTCCTGAGAGAGCATATAGACGTCTGTTGCACAAATGCTCTTGGAATCGGTTTTACCATCCTGCTGGGTTCCTCATTAGTGACGAAAAGAACTTTAAGCACGTGTTCAGTATAGATTTGTACGGAAGTCATGCTTTTAATGATTTAAACATCATTTAAGACATCACTCGGGCAGGTGTGGGTAGAGGATGTCAGAGAAGCATGGTCGGTACTGAGTTACTGGGGACCCAGGACCTGGCCTTCGAGGACTCTGAGAGAACTTGGGAAAATGGAGGAGGTGGTAACTGTGTTCTTGGAGTTGCCGGACTTGTGAGTTGAAAAGTACATCATTGGGGCACCTGGGAGGCTCCGCTGGTTAAATGTCCCACTCTTGATTTCAGCTCAGCCACGACCTCACGCTTCGTGGGATAGAGCCCCGCGTCGGGCTGTGCGCTGACAGCACGGAGCTTCTTGGGATTCTGCCTCCCTCTCTCTCTGCCCCTCCCCTGCTTAAGCTTTCTCTCTTTTAAAATAAATAAATAAACATTTAAAAAAAATTTTTTTTTAACGTTTATTTATTTTTGAGACAGAGAGAGACAGAGCATGAATGGGGGAGGGGCAGAGAGAGAGGGAGACACAGAATCGGAAGCAGGCTCCAGGCTCCGAGCCATCAGCCCAGAGCCCGACTCGAGGCTCGAAATCACGGACCGCGAGATCGTGACCTGAGTTGAAGTCGGACGCTTAACCGACTGAGCCACCCAGGCGCCCCAACATTTTTTAAAAAGTATGTTACTAAACAGCGAGGTGACACTTTGCGAGGGCCATGCTGTCTCCCACTCGGCCATTCCTTTTTTTATTTGCTGTTTCTGTTAGTTACGCATTTTCTACCCCCCTCCCCCCCCCCCGTTTGACAGCCTCCGTGTTGGTCTTGGGTCGCCTTTCTCCCTTTCCTTCTTTGGCTACTTCTCAGCTCCTCAGTTCCATCAATGCTTCCTCCAGCGGGTCTCTGGGAACTGCCCCTTCCTCCCTGTCCCCGTGGTCACCACCCACTCCAGGTGCCCGGAGCCATGAGGACTTATTGCAAGATCCTCATGATTCTTCCAGTTTCCAGGCTCTTCCCTCTCCAATGCGTTTCTCATTATACTTTTGCCAGATTCATCCTTTTCTTTTTCTTTTTCTTTAAATAAAAATACCGCTTTCCCTTGTCCCATCCTGTTTGAAATTCTCCGGTGCATCTGCAGTTGTAACTCAGATTCATTTCTGGCCTTTCAGAAGCTTTATGCGGAAAAGGCCGAGTGAGGGGCTGGCTGCTTGTATCTTCTCCTTCCGGGAACCCTCAGGATGTCGCTCCCCCTCCCCCCTCCCCCCTCCCCCTCCCCCTCCAGGTTTCCCCAGCCTGTGGGCTCTAAGCGTAGCTCCCCGAGGCGTGAGACCCACCCGTGATTTTTGGTGCAGCCAGTGTGGGTGGCCTGTCCTTAAGGTCTGACCCGCTCCCACAGCTGCTGATGGATGGAAGCGACTGGACCAATCCGGTCCTCTCCTGGGAGCCCAGCTGCGGCCAGGACGGTCCAGGAGAGTCAGCAAGGGGCGGGGATGAGTCACCCGATCTGCACTGGAGTGACAGCCGTAGGGACAAGATGACAGCAGTGCTGGAGCCACACTCTGTCCTCTTGGTGTCCCAACCGTGTCTTTTGATTTTCTGTATTCTGAGGCTTGGCCATCTGGGGACTTGCACACCCTGCAGGGACCGCCCTTCCCACGGTGAGGCCCAGAGCTTCTAAACAGCTCACCCAGGACTGCGCTTTCCGAAGACGAACCAGCCCACACCCCCCGCTCTCTCCTCTCTCTGCTCGCACACCCTGGGCCCCTATCCACCTCCACTCACCACCCCAGAGCCAGGGAGCTGAGATGACTGCCTGCTGAAGTTCCTCCCTCAAGCCAATCCTCAGCTTGCTTACCCTGCCTCACCCGTTCCTTCTCACATACAGGCGTCTCCACAGTGAAGGCTCTTACCCCCAGTTCTCCCCTCCTCCTCCCTCCCGGCGCCCCCACTGGCCCCCGCTGCGTCCCTGCGTGGCCCTGGGTGGTGTATTATGCCCCCTTCTCTTGGGAACTCTGAGTAACAAACCGTCTTTTCAGTAACAATCATCTTCTGACTGGCTGGCCTTACAAACCTCAAGGTTTCTATTAATATGCTATGTTTTCAGACACTCGATTTCCACACCACGCTCCTGTGTCTAGGGAGCTTGGTGGTGTGGCCGGCCCTGCTTTTCTTTGAAGCAGGGCCATGGGCGCTTCCTCACCTCTCATATCTTGGATTCAACCCCCTTCACTTAAGGTAATTTCGGGGGCTCTCTTCCTTGCAATCAAAAAAAAGAGGCAACTATAGTGAAACTCAACGGATGAACACAGGGGAAGGGAAGGAAAAATAAGGTATAAATAGAGAGGGACGCAAACCATAAGACACTCTTGAATACAGAGAACAAACACGGTTGCTGGAGGGGAGGTGGGTAGGGGGGATGGGCTGGATGGTGGATGGGCATTAAGGAGGGCCCTTTTTGGGATGAGCACTGGGTGTCCGATGTAAGAGGTGAATCACTGGGCTCTACTCCTGAAGCCAAGACTCCACTGTAGGTCAACTAGCTTAAATTTAACAAAACAAAACAAAACAAAACCCTGCCACACACACACACACACACACACACACACACACACACAAGCCAACTACAGGGAATCCAGATGTGACCTGTACTTACTTCTCCCACCTTCCCTGCTGTGTTTCTCAGACCCTTCAGCTTCAGCCACACGTGACAGCTTTTTACTCAGAAATGTTCCTGTCTCCTGAACCTTGCTCCCGAACCAAGCTCTTCCTGCAGGAACACCCTCCCTCCGGCCTCCGTCGTAGGCTCTTTTGGCTAATCTACTCCTCCCCCAAGTTCCAGTGTGAATCTCACTTCTCCTCTGAGGCTTACATGACTTCGCCACCATAGCAACCGTGCCTCTCTCTGGACACCTGCATCATCTACTGCTGGGGACGTTTCTGGGACAGCCTCTGCCACCTTACATCCTTCAGGATTCGCCTCTCAGTATTCAGGAGCGCTGTCTCCCGGAGCCTTCACATTCTCTTGGTCCGGGGACCGAATGTTTGGTTTCATGTGACGATAGGACGAACTGATGCCGAATGCGTCCTCAGCATCGTCCTTGTCATGGAGCTGGGGCATACAATCTGCAGATGGGACGTCTTGGGTTGCCCCGCTCGAGCCAGGGGCTGGCCAGGAGGGGAAGCCAGAGATCTACTCACCTCTCTGTCTCGGCTTAACCCCTTCTGGGAGGGGAGGTCTGCCGGCCTCCAGCTCTTCTGAGTGGGTACCTACATTCATTTCCCGACACAGGCTTCCCCCGCTACCCGAAAGTAGACAGTTCCTATGACATCTTCTGTAAGCCGAAATAGCGAAAAGCAAAGACACAATCGCCGTTAATTTATATGGAAAAGAAAATCTGAGCACTCTCAGTCCCCCCCGAAAAAACCCCTCTGAGGCTTTCCTGATATCTTAGGACACAGAATAACTCCAGAGAAAGCACAGGTGCCCCTCGACACACTTCAAAGCTGGGGCGGCTTGAGGCCGAGAGGCTGCGTGTTCTTCCCGGGGATGGAGCTTGGGGAGGGCCGCTCTCACCTCTTGGGGTCCCCGCTGCCTCTCTAAGGTTCACGGCAAACATGCCGAATGCTGTTTTTGCCTCCGCCTTTTTTCGTAAAAGCAAAACTTCTCCTCTGGTTTCTTGTGGTTAGCGAAACAGGTACTCCTGTAAGGTCTTTCCGGAAAGCCAGGCGGCTTAGCACGAACTCCCGAAAAGCGAGGGACCCCTGTCCTTCCCGATCCTGGGGAAGATCTCACTTTGTTTCCCTGCCAGGCCTGGAAGGGAAGGTATGCTACAACTTAAAGCAACGAGAGAGGACCGGGAGAGGGGGCCGGCCCCTGGTCGGACACAGAGGACTAGTTCCTGTGTGGAGGCTGGCGCTGGGGTGGGAGGCTTGGAAAGCAAACTGGTGTTTCACAGTTTGGTCTTGGGCTGACTTGTTTATAATAAAAACATTTGGTTTGACTTCCCCAGAATCCAAGCCATGATGTAAATGCTGAAGCGTTCAGGCCACATTCCTTTTAGTCTCCAGAGAAGTTCTTTTCAGCAAAGGATGAGGGTGGGAACAAATAGTTCCTGGGACCGTCTCCAGTCTGAAACACTGCATTTAGAGTTCGGGCCGTGCAAATAATTCACATACTAAAATTCAAGTTCTAAATAAACCTCGTAAATGACAGGCAAATTATTTGTGTCCGAGTAATGGACAGTGTCTCTTTAAATGTTTTTTTCCATTCCTCATGCATGCTGTAATCAGCAGACGGCCCTACATTTCCCCACCACCCCACCCCCCCCCCGCCCCGTAAACAGACCCTTCTAATAGCTAATATCCTGCAGTGACCAAAGCCATTAGAAGGATTAGGCCATTACTATCCTGTCCAGCAAACACATAATGCTCACGAGGATTGCCTTTTTTTTCCCCCTTCGGTTGTTGTTTTTATGGATGAATCGGGGCCCAATGGTCGGTTAAAAAATCAAAACGAGGAGGGCAGAGGGTTATGGCCATTTTCTCCAAGGACACCTCCCAAACAGCATTAGGATTTGAGATTCCTTTGTCAGAATGATGGCAGATGTCAGCTTTGTGACTAGAGCGAGCTCTGAGCATACACAGACAGTACGCAGACCTCTGTCCCTCGTTACCATCGTGTCTAATACTCGCTTTCCCCGGCACCGCGCGTCTGTCCCTTTTCTCTGCCTGTTCCCACAGCCCTGTTTGTGCTGGAAAAGACAAACCACCAGCCCAGCCCAGCCCAAGGCCACGTCGCACGGCTCGGGAATGTTCTGAAACACTGCCACCCAGTGGCACTTCCCAGGCATTACAGCACACCGGCAAGGGAGCCAGGAACCCAGTGTCCTATGCGGAAGGGTAAAGAGGGAGAAGGGTGTGCAAGCTGGGCATCGACGGTGAGGCCAGCCGCAGAGAAGCACCTGTATGGCACAAGGACAGGTAGCTGGTTTGGAACGGGCTAAATAGGACAGGTGACAGAAACCCGGAGAAAGGCGGCTGGATTATAAAGAGAAGGATAAAGAAGGTAATGGCGTAGTCCGTGTGGGCAGTCCTTTCTAGATGGAAGAAACACACAGTTTCTGTAAGAGAGAGCAGGAGAAAGATGACGGGAAGATGAGTCAATGGCACTCTTTTTGGAGTCGCCGCAATTTGGATGACTCAGTCTCACATGTCTGGATTCTTAAGGATCCTTGGGCTCTACTGATTTGGGGGACGCCACTGGACCTGAAGGGGCTGCACTAGGCCTCTGGATCTCCTTTCTGCCCTAACGTTGTGTGGCTTTATAATCCGAAACGCTGAATGAGCAAGCAATGCAGAAAGGCAGCAGTGTAAGCTGTGGGCAATCCTTAAATCATCTGCGTTTGACTTCCAGATGCTGTAAAGGAGGGCATAAAAGACATACCCATTTTCAGCCCCTGGAGGTTCGGTGCTGGGACAGTAGGCCCGTGGGCCGTGCGTGATTCTCAGAAAGAGCCTGCGGTCTCACCTTCCAGCATCAGCAGAGAAGGGCCAGCTCCCTGGGATCTGGAACCTTCCAGCACTTTCCTGTGGGGGTGGGGTGGGGTGTGGGGGGGGGTGTTGAGAGGAAATCGGCACAGAAGGGAGGTTGTGCCCATTAAAATTGAAGTTAAACCAGAAGCTAATGGGTTAGTAATTGAATAGGTCAGCCTTTCCAGTAATATTTTTCGTTTTTAAAAGAGGCAAGTTATTCCAAAGAAATTAGATTCTGCTGGCTGCAATGTAAGAATCCAGGCAGGCGGTAAGTGACTCCTCCTCCAATCTTACCTGCTGGTTCCCGTCCTACCTCCATCACCAGTATTTGTTGGGAAACAGCCTATGTGATCACGATTTTAAAGACTGCTAGAATCACTTTCCTAGCCAAGGTCTGAAAGATTTGGGTTCAGGCTCCATTTGAAGAAACCCGGGTGGTACGTCCCCCCAGCATTTAGGGTGTGATGGTTTCTGCTTATCTAAAGTGCTCACATTGCAAATATGAGCAGCGGAGCTGGGGATTTAAATTCCGTCTTGATGGGAATTTGAACTGAAATACTCTGCCCACTGCCACTTTATAAGCCGGGAATCATCAAGCTAGCTACAAATACCTCGAGGGGTCCTTGCAGTTTGCTCAACATAAATCAGCAAAATGACAGGCAATTGACTTTGAAGACAGCTCTCACATGGCTGAGTGGCTGGAGCCACTGCAAGCAGATGAAGGCATTTTCCTGTAAACATGATTGTGATTAGCACCAGAGTAAACAGCCGATTGGGCTCTATCTGTCAGACTCCAGCCTGCTCTGGACTTTTCGCGAGGCGGAAATCAACAGGCGACTCCGTCGCGACGGAGTCGGCCATTCTGAGAAGTGAGTTTGTATTTCTACACCTGGTAAGCGCTTCTGATCTCCTCAGAAGGTTGGGCGGGAAGACACCTTGATCCGGCTCTGTTTTCGTGGAGACGGTGGGCGTCGGGCCCTCCCAGCACAGAAGCGGTTCGGCCTGCCGTGTGTGCTCCCGTGCTGTCTAACAAAGTTTGGCACAGCCCAGATTTTGGCTACGTGGCCAGGTGCACGTTGGCAAGGCCGACCTTACCCGTGTCATCTGAGGTCGTCACCCCCGCATGCTAACGAGGCCAGGAAGGTAACACCAGTAGCTAAGCTGGCCGGGGCGTGCGGGCCCTGTCCAAGGAGACAAGCTGGCCTTGCTCCACCAGGGGCTGATGCCAACTGGGACAGAGAGCCCAGGGTTGTCATACCAACTGATCTTTCTGGAGAAGCCAGAGATTGGGATTTTCATGAAACACTACGCGTGCCAAATCAAATACGTGTGCGGGCCAAAAGCAACGGCGGGGATACAGCAGCAGCGTGACCCTCGTTTTGGATTCTTCCAAACTCATTCCACCTATCCTTGGTCTCCGAGCCACTGGAAAGGATTTCCCGAAACAGTGAGCGAGAGCTTTCGTGGACACCCTCAGCAAGGGAGTGCAGAGTCTATCGGCTCTCCAGATCTGGAAAGGACTTTTCAATACCTAGCTTAGATCTTTCATGCGGCAGCTTGGACCACTTCTTTTTATTCGCAGTCAGCGGGAACTCAGAGGGACTGTTCGTCGTCGCCGCAATAATCTTCCCACAAGAATTATAAACTCGGGTAGCATTTGGCGGAAGAAAGCGCCGCCGAAGGCTCTGGAATCCCATTCCCTCAAAGGCTCGAGGGGTGTCGCTCTGGTGAGCCCGGGCCTGGTCTCCGAATGGCTTTGAACCTCAGTTTTCTCCTTTACGGAATGGCTTCTTTTTTCCTCACGGGTCCTCGACTGTGCACAGCAGCCTGCGGCTGAGTCGGGGAGGCGTGTGCCTCTCTTCCGGGTTCAGCTCATCTGAGTGTGGTTCTCAAGGCCACCACTCACCGCTTGTGGGATTTGGGGCTCGTTGGGTAGTCTTTCGGACCCTTGCCGCTCTCATCGTTAACATAGGGGTTAAACGAGTGTTTCCTCTAGAGTGTGGTGGGGATGTTCTGTGTGCCCAGCTCAGGCCCTGGCATGTGGTAGTTTGGAAGGTGCAATTCGGGGGACGGGCTGGGCACAGTGATGATGATGGGAAGGAGGGTCCGGGGTGACTCCAGGTGTCTGGGTGACTGGGTGCACGGGGGCCCAGTTCAAGACAGGTGATCCCAGACAAAGAACAGGGTACTCGTAAAGACAGGTGCTCTGTTTCATTCACTACATACCGAATTTCAGTCGCCTTAAAACTTTGAGGTCCGGAGGTCCAGCCGGAAGTCGCTGTGGGTGTTTGGACTCCTGGCCAGAGAGTCTCTGCCCGGAAGCATTAGTGGTAACTGAACGTGGGTGAGGATGCCCAGAGGGAGGGTAGTGTCAGGGGACAAGGGACCACAAGAGGGCTGCCACCTGAACCCGGAGGTTCAGCGGTGAGATGGGCCAGGGAGAAAGGTGAGGTGACGCATCTAGAGAGGCGGAGGGAGGAACCCGCAGAACGGGGAGGATGCCGTTAGGCTAGGCGCTGCTCGAGGTTGTGGACAAGAACACCGTATGAAGTCACGTCGGGGAAATCCTTAGGGAGCAGGGAACAGTGACAGCGGAGGACTGGCGAATCCGCACGGCGCGTGCCCCCGGGAGCAGGTGGGGCTCTGTGGAGTCGGGGGCTTGCCTTTTGTCTCTGGCTAGTGCACTCCAGGCTGGCGTCTGCCCGCTCGCTGCTGAGGTTCTGGTGCCTTCGACGGGAAGGAAAGCGCCAGGCTGCTGTCTCCCAGGGGGGCAGTGGCTCGTCTCTGCCTGTTTCGTGCCAACAGCACAGGCTACAGAGAGTGGGGAAGAGGGAGTGGGGGAAGCCCCCGGTACCGGGAGGAGAGCCACAGTCTTGGCCTCATGGCATGGTGCTCCTTGAAAGTGAGGGGACCAGAGAAGGGGCCCAAGAGACAGAAGCATGGTGGGTGCTAAGGGACCCTGGCGGACGGATGGAGGGAACGAGACAGGAAATCCTGGAAAATGAAGACAGAGATGTATCAGAGGGGAAACATCACTGTGTCCTGGGGCCTGAAAGGGAAGGGCACCCCCAGGTAGCGCTGGGGGCGCAGGTGGTCACTGAAGGCTGGCGAGCACGTGCCTGGAGCCCTGAGCCTGCTCTCGGCCGTGCCCTTCCTCCCTGGGGAAGCAGTCAGCAGGCATCCCGCTGTCCCCCAAACCCCGGTGCCTGTTTGTGGGCCCTGAGCACAGGGATGGGGACACGCGGCAGGGCCACGTGGTAGGACCCAACGGCGCCAGGGACAGCCAGGCCCACGGAGGCCTCCGCCAGACAGCCCCGTCCTTCCCAGGCTGCAGGGCGGCCCCAGCCGGGGATGCATCTGCTTCTCACTCCCCGCGGCTCCCTTTGAACTGCAACCCTGCAAAGCACAGGCAGCAATAAAACAGCAAAGGAAGCAGGGGCCGCGGCCAAGGGCAGGGGACAGGCCTGTGGCTCCTCTTCCCAGGCTGGCCTGGGACCTCGGGAGCTGCCGCCTGTGTTTTACGCCTTCGGTCTCCCTTTTCCCACATAAAACTGCTCAAGACCCACGTCAGTTCCAAGTTCCAGCACGGAAAATATAGCAGCACACAATATGTTGTTTTGGCAGAAAGCTATGAATTTTAGTATGGAATGTCTGTCACGGGGGCCCATCCAATTAACTCACTTGTCGAGAAATCAGAATAAATAGTTGAGAGGAGACGTCTGCGGCTTCTGCTCAGACCTTTATTTCTTATTTGTTTTCCTGCCTAAGCAGGTCTGCAGTCACCAGCATGTAGATTTAGGGTTGAGGAGGAAGGAAGACACAGCTTCTAGGGAAGAAAGGGGGTCGCTTCCCTGCATTTTGGACTCGAGTTCTGGTCGTAGGAAAGTGTTGGGGAGGCAAACCTGGCATGTTCCCTTCGAGTCTCAGACTCGGTGCTTTTGTTCAGTCTGAGACAAGGCTCAGCCCCAGAAGCTTCTCTCCATCCTTAGGCTTTTCCACTGCGGCTGGCGGGCGTGGCTGCGTCCATCCATCCAGTGGACAGCCCAGCCTGACATGGCTGTCCCCAGAGCCAGCCGCGATGCCTCAGGCAAGCCCTGTGACAAGGGAGGGCCACGGCATGAGTGGCAACCCCTCCCCCAAGTTGGGGCGCTGACATGGGCCCTGGAACAAGAGGACCCTGCGGCATC
Organism: Lynx rufus; assembly: GCF_022079265.1. Classification (NCBI taxonomy): domain Eukaryota; kingdom Metazoa; phylum Chordata; class Mammalia; order Carnivora; family Felidae; genus Lynx; species Lynx rufus. The sequence goes on from NW_025814823.1 coordinate 10,026,613, forward strand.
AGTGAGGCCCTTAAGAAAGACGCATCCCCGGGGACACCTGGGTGGCTCAGTCGGTTGAGCATCCGACTTCGGCTCAGGTCATGATCTCGCGATTTGTGGGTTCGAGCCCCGCGTCGGGCTCTGTGGTGACAGCTCAGAGCCTGGAGCCTGCTTCCGACTCTGTGTCTCCCCCTCTCTCTGCCCCTCCCCCACTCATGCTCTGTCTCTCTCTCTCTCTCAAAAATAAATAAACGTTAAAAAAAAATTAACAAAGAAAGAAAGACGCACCCTGAATGTGTGGCTCAGGAAGATCCTGGTCATGCCCACGTTTCTCCTGCCCAGATTCCCCGGGGGAGGCACAGGCCGCAGCCCTGGGCAGGGCACTTTCCCAGGACCCCCGATTCCCCGGGGTTGCTCTCAGGGGTGTTCAGCAGATAAAACTCTGGGCAGAGGACGAGTCCCTACTTTGAGCTTTTTTCTGTGGCTCTCTGCCTTTACATCCTTGGTCAGGTGGCGAGGGTGGGGGCCCAGGCCGGCTTCCCCGGGGCCTGCATTCATGAGTTTCGCAGGAGCCCAGTGTGAGAGCTCACACAGCCAGAGGGACTGTTGGGGAGGTGGGGGGTAGCGGGCAGTAAGCTCCAGACGCCCAGGAAAACACCTGGCCCATAGCGCCTGCCTACCCGCACAGGTTCCCCAGCCCTGTGCTTCTGGAAGCTTCCTTCCCCAGCCTCTGAGACCCAGCCCTCCCCACTCCCAGCCTCCCGGGCAACCTCGACAACCTTTCCTTTCCAGCCTTTGCACTCCCAGGGAGGGGGGGGGGTTGACATCAATATCTCTCCAGCAGTGGTGGGAGAGCCCGCTCCAAAGCAAAGTGTTTTCCGACCTTTGCTCTCTGGAGCAAGTGTCCCTAATAACGAGGACCTGGAAGGAGGAAAGGCCATTCTGGGGGCCCGGCCACAGCCCGGATTCCACATCCAGGGCCTTCAGTCAGGAGTCAAAGGCTCATTCTTCAAGGGCTGCAGTCTAACTTTGTCTTTGTGCTCGGTGCTGCTTCCATTTCAAAGGCTTCGCCAGCGAATCGCGTGAGTCATTCCTGGAACCTTCAGGAGTCTCCATGGTGACGGGCTTGAGTGGGCCGGAGGGAAGCCAGCATTCACTCCAGTCTGCAACAAGTTCCTCTCTTCTGATTTTTTTTTTTTTCCCTTTTCAATAGAGACTAGGGCTGAGGCTTTAGCTTTTTTGTTTTTTAAGCAAATCACAAAATGGAAACTCCCTAAGCTCCTTTTCTATTTTATCAAAACAACATTCTGTATAAATATATTGTCTAGCCTTTACCTGTCTCTGTTGAGACCATGAAAACAAAGCAAGACGAAAACTATGCATTTGGGGTTTTTGTTTTTTGGGTGTTTTTTTTTTTTTTTTTTTTTTTTGGCAAGTGTTTGGAGAAGAGATCCTATTTTCTTGTTTACCTCGGTGAAAAGGCTCCGGGTTGTCATCTGGAACAGAGATGCTCACGGCATCAGCCCAGGAGGGTAGAAGGCCTCACTAGCCTACCATCACACGCAGCGGAAGTCTACCAGGAGTCTGAAAATATTGTGCGGTCACGATCCATGGGGACGCGAATGTTCTTATCACCCCCAGTGCGCTCCCCATGCACAGAGGTTCTTCACTGTGTGATGTTCAGGGAACAGCACAGTCCTCTGGGCACGTCACGCAATGAGCGTTACCACGTCCCTTTTGGTCACGAGAATCCGCGTAGGAATCTAGCAGGAGGTTTTCAAGTGGGACTAAATCTTAAAATCTGTCACCAGTGTGATGTGCATCGATGGACATAAGTACATTTGTATGTGATCTTTTGAGGGTCCCGATCCTGTGTCATAGTCATGTGGTACCCAAATGTTCCCATGTCTGGGGGAGGAAATGAGTTTATAAAACATTGCGACCTGAGTTCTGCTGGGCTCCGCGATCCCCTCGGGCTGCAGAAGGTTTAGCCTCCTGAACCTTTACCTGCAGATTTCTGGGTGCCTGCAGGGGCATCTCGTGAGTGCTCTGCTCTGCAGGGGTCAGCCATTCTCCACTGGTGGCTATGAAACCGCTCAGTGTGCCAACCCTTTGCGGGGTGCTGGGCGGAGGGATGGAGAATGCCTTTCTCTGCTGCGTTAGTCCCTCCTGGGACCCCCAAAGCAAGGCTATATGGTGTACCAGCCTTTCGATTGCTGCTCACGTCTTCTGTCATTGTCTCAGAACTAGCCTTGGCCACCACCACCCCTCCCCCCAGGTAAAAGCCACACCTTTGTACCCGGAAAGGTTATTCTTCTCTGACAACGGAGGCTTTTCCAGTGGGTCCTGCTCTTCCTCTGGGTTCTTAGGACACAAGTCCTAACTTCTGGGGCGGGGGGGGGGTGGTTGGGCGGTCACAGAGCCTTTGGAAAAGGTGATAAAAGCCTGGAAACCTCTCACGGCAAACTACATGCACACACGCCAGCATTTCAGGGACAAACTCAGAAGCTTATGGACCTTGGAAGCCGATGCCTGGGCCTCTGGGTAAGAATCCTGCTAGACATGGACTTTCTTGCAAGAATCTTCCTCGTACTGCTTTCTCAACACTTTGATCCGGTCCAACTCGCCAATGTGTCAGACATACCCGGTCAAGGCTGAAGCCCCTCAGGGGGTACAGCCCATGCCCACCACAGCATGCACATTACTCATCAAATCCTTCAACCCACTAATACAGATGGTGTGTGCATTAGTTTCCTGTGGCTGCTGTAACAGGTTGCCACAAACTCGGTCGCTTAAAACAACAGAGATTTCTTCTCCCACAGTTGTGGAGGCCGGAGATCCAAAATGAAGGTGTTTCTCTTTCTCTTCTCCCTGTGCGTCTCTTATAAAGACACTTGTCATTGAACTTAGGGACCACACAGCTAATCCAGGATGAACCCATCTAAAAGATCCTTCATTTTATTACATCTGGCAAGACCCTTTTTCCAAATAAAATCATAATCGCAGTTTCCAGGGATTAGGCTGTGGACGTATCTTTTCCCCAAAAGATACTATCACCTCAGCCCACTACAGTATTTCTCATTTATGTCTCAGGAGCTAATAGTACCTACCACACAGTCAAGAGTTCAGTAGACATTCGTGTATTTTTGTTTGAGGGTTTGGAACAGAGACTTGCACCCAGGCGCTCTGTCCACTCGATTCTGAATAAAGGCGGTATGTGTTTGCAATAAACTCAATGTCTTCAGCATTCCTCCGCTATGAAAGTAGCTCCCCCGCTAATTAGAGTAAATAGTTTCTTGCTTTCCCTCAGGAATTTGTTACAGTAGTTTATGCCGTTTTTCAATTTATCACATTTTACGTATGCAAGAGTTCTCTAAGAGTGAAGCAAGCATGTTTGAAGGCTTCTTCTTTCAACCCCACCGTGAGGTCTTTTCAGACTGTCAGCATCTGCAAATGACTTGGATTTTATTTATGAGATAACCTTTTAGGGAGATGTGTCATAATATTTATCAGGATAAAAAGATGTGCATTTATGAGTACAACCGTATATTTTTATGTAGGCGATCTTATTTCTGTCATATGGCATTTCACTGACACCTGATACTCACTTCCAAATGTTCATTTATACTATACGTGTACAAAGGAAATGCCATGCTTTTTCTCTCTTTAAAAATATAGCTGGATGTGACGCCCCTAATAGAAAGTAAATGAATATAATCAGATTTTCCCCCACTCTGGAGTGCAGATTTTGAGCTTTCATATTAAAATGTACCACGCAGTCTCTCCAACCTCCCTATCTGGAATGATTTTATTTGACAAGGTTAAAAGTGGCAACGAGAAGTCTGGCTTTGCCAGCAGGAACTTTTTAAAACAACCTCTCCCTGTGTATATAATTCACACGGTACATACCTTGCAATTTCATGCAGCTAGTCATATTTTATTTATGAAATGTTTGGAAGCTGGAATCCAAAATTAGGGAAGGTCCAAACTCCTTATTCCCTATTCATAGTGTAAATTAGTTCAAGTTGCTTTATTTTCATTGTTTTCTTTCCATATTCTTAAAAAAATTTTTTTTTCATGTTTATTCATTTTTTGCGAGAGAGAAACAGAGCGTGAGTGGGAGAGGGGCAGAGAAAGCGGGAGACACAGAATCAGAAGCAGTCTCTAGGCTCCAGGCTCCAGATTCCAGTCTCCAGGGTCTGAGCTGTCATCACAGAGCCCAACACGGGGCTCAAACTCATGAACCAGGAGATCATGACCTGGCCAAGTTCGGACGCTTAATCGACTGAGCCACCCCGAAGCCCCATCTTTCCATATTCTTTTAAATGTAAGGCTTCGGCAGGGGAGGGCAGGACGCTTTATTAATATTTATCATTATTTGTCCATTTTCCAACGAACAAAACCCACCGAACAATCCCAAGAGAGCCAGAGAAAAAGCGGGCTCGCCCTCTCAATGCTCAGCACATACCTGGCACATTGGGGAAAGGCGGAAACACACAAGCTGAACATGTAGCCAAATTCGCTGACCAAACCCAGGCAAGTTTAAATGGGAGCGCGCAGAGCCAGACTTGAAGTCAGAGATGCGTTAACATCAGGCCTTTCAACTTCACCGAGTAATAAAAGCCAGCAACAACACAGCATCAATCAACTAAATAAGACTTCCCTAAAAGAGTCTGCACTCGCCCCTGGGGGAGCCCTGCAGACAGATTCCACTTCCAAGTTGAAAGGAGGGCTAGAAGGGCTCTATCCCCCACCCTACCTCCCTGCACTCAGAGCTCTCTGTTCTGCAAACACTTTGCAATTTACTCTCTTTCCTGAAAGTATGTTAGCCCATGGATACAAATAGGCTGATTCCTCCAAAGAAACTCGCTGGCTGGTCTACCGGGGAGCTAGTCACTCTCATTGTTTCAAAGTCCGATGTGTTTGATTTTCAAACTCCCTGACAACTCGACCTGGTTTTAATTAAGTGCTTTGAATTCAGTTATTTTAAACTCAAAAGTGTGCCTGGATAAAGATTAGGATGATCAGTTTGTGTCAGAGTGTGTTTTCAACCTGTGGTAAGCTTTCTCCTTGCTAGAAATGGCTGTGGATAGAGGGTTTTTGTTTGTTTTGTTTTGTGTTTAATCAAAGGGGCTGGCTTTCCCTGCATATCTTTGTGATAGACACCGGCTGGGGTTATTCTGTGAAAAATTGGGCCCGGACCAAGTGTGGGGGGGGGGGAGGAACAAGTGATTCTGGCTTTCAAAACTCACTGTGCTTGCAAATTGTTTGGAAGCACAAATGTCCATGATCCCACCTTCCGCATAAGCCTTAGCTAGCATTGTGATGCAGGCTTTTAAAGACGTAACTTCTTAAGCATCTTCAATACACCTAAGTGCTGGGCCCTCCCTGTTGGTTCTTTCAATTGGCCAGGTATAGGATAGCCGCATCATTTACTGTCCATGCAAGGACCCTCTTGAGGGTGGACAGAGGTACTAAGTGGATGGGATGCTAGGACAGCAGGTATAAACCAGGACATCCTGCCGAACAGGCACCTAGGTTCCCCCAGGCAGATGGAGTTCTTCTGCCCTCTGGGCCAATTACCCAAGGGTTTTTCAGTGACCCTGAGTATGCTGGGAATGTCGCCAGCTTCACCTGCCGATGGTTCTCATAAATCCTGGCATCTTTTCTTTTGGAATCATCTCTTCTTTGTCCTTGGGACACCAATCCCAGCAACCCACTATTTCTGGACCCTAGAGCACTTTTGCCACAAAGTTGTTTTTTTTTTTTTTTTTTTTTTTTCTGCCTACGATGCTCCTGTCTTTCCCACGTCCGTCCATGGAGATCCTAGTGACTATACAAGACCCAGTTCAATGGTGCCTCTTCTGTGAAGAAGGAGCGGGTGGGGAGCCTTTTTGTCACCTAAGCTCGCACAGGGCTGTGTTTGTGTCCTTCTTGGGGCACTTGCTTCTTTGTATTTTGTGACACTTTTATGTGTAGTATCATGTTCATTGCTGAACTGAGAGGAGGGACCAGGCCAAAGCCTGGACTCTACAGCACTCCTTTGGTCTTGAGCCCTTGTTTTAAGTACTTCTCACGTCTTATTTGAATTTTGGTGTTTTGGGTGGGTTCTTTTCTAAAGTGTGATGAGAAACAAAGATTGAAAGCTTTGCTGCATCTGGCATTTGCAGGGAACAGGCTCACACTATTGTTGGATTTGAATGCTGGCCTCTCCACTTAAGAGCTGTGCAATCTCGGGCGCCTGCGTGGCTCAGTCGCTTAAGCATCTGACTTCGGCTCAGGTCGTGATCTCACAGTCCATGAGTTCGAGCCCCGCGTCGGGCTCTGTGCAGACAGCTCAGAGCCTGGAGCCTGCTTCGGATTCTGTGTCTCCCTCTCTCTCTGCCCCTCCCCTGCCTGCCATCCGTCTCTCAAAAATAAATAAAACATTAAAAAAAAAAAAAGAGCTGTGCACTCTTGCGCAAGTCGCTTAACTTCTCTGTGCCTAGAAAATGGGGATAATAATAGTCCCTATTTCCTAGGGTTGTTATGAAGACCGGGTCCTCACTGAACACAGCACAGTAATAGTACATACTCAATATCTTAGCCTTTGTCATTCTTCGGGCTGCACTTCCTGTTTCTGGAGCCTTTATTTGCATTTTTGAACTGCGCTGTAACCAAGAGAAAACCAAGAGCTATCGGTGCATGTAACGTGGTGAGGCCTAATGTCCACCTACGCGTCAGGCGGTGCCAGCGATGTCTCCTGGAAGGCCACTGCCTCGATGAACCCCAAGGACACTTGACAGGCAGAAGGATGAAAATGAGCGTTGGTCACTGCAACACAGTGAAAATTCCTCTTGAACATGAAGAACAGATGGGCTGCCCCTGCCCCCTCAACATGAGAGATCAGGGTCTCCACACATCTGCGTCCTCATCTGTGAAACAGGAATCCTAATGGCACCCACCCCGTGTGGCCGAAGCAAAGATCAAATGAGCTCATACATGGAGAGCATTTCGCCAATTCCTGGGTATAGATTTCCTGTTCTCAGCATCTGTCCCGGAGCACGAGTTGAGCGTTGTTGAGGGAGGCGTGTTGGGCGTCCTGGGGACGGTCCCCTCGTATTTCCTTCAACTGCGGGAAATCTTGTGGTTAGCTCCACCAGCGGAAATTCAACAACAATCTGAGAACGCAGGGGCCCCTCTTTTTACTAGAAACCCTGGTGGGGAGACCCCGCTCCCCCCCGTCTGTGAGCTTCTGGCGCAGGAAGGCCAACACCAACAGCTGGAAGAACAATTAGGCTGATACAGACACCAGAGTGACCATTAGCAACAGAAATGGTGGCAAATTAAGGCCATTAAGTCACAAGCTGGAAAGAGACCAGAAATCTTTATTAATCGCCAAGAAGAGGACCTGACTTCCCAGAGACCCTGACAGGAGAAAGGAGGTCAGAACACCCACGGTCTTTCTGGGTGGAGGCCAGTGGGTTTGCATGAGTGCATGAGCATGATGATTGCATCCTGCATTCTAGAATGACTCACCCCGGCCAGGGGGGAGCATGAGAACTAAGGCTTACACACAGCAGACTTCACAGCCCCGGGGAAAGAAGTTCGTTCATTTCCAGGAGCATTTGCACCTAGCTCACACATCTGGTTTGTTCGGGGACTCCACAAGGAAAGTCATTCCACAAAATTTTCTTGCCATTTTGCACCAATAATTAGCATTTTTTTAAATGTTTATTTATTTGGCGGGGAGAGGAGAATAGAGAGAGGGAGAGGGAGAATCCCTAGCAGGCTCTGCCTGACGTGGGGCTCCATCCCATGAAACGTAAGATCATGACCTGAGCAGAAATCAAGAGTCGGTCGGGACGCTCAGCCGACTGAGCCACTCAGGTGCCCCAGCATTTTTTCTTTAGCTTTATCCTTATTCATGCCTACTCTTTCCTCGGCGCCGCTCATGGAAGGGGCGCGAAGGTGGTTTGCATTCTGATACAGCGCACACCTTCTCAGAGTCCGCACGGCAGAGCTAGCCTCAGTTAATTTTCACTCAGATCTTAACCTTCTCAGCTTGCTTCACTCGGACTCTGGATTTTAAGCAGAAATAATGGTTTGTGACTTTAAGCAGGGCACCGGCTGCTTCCCCACCCTTTCCCCTGTGGTTTCGTGAACCACACAGTCCCATTCTGCAATATCCTTATTTCTGAATTTCCAACTTCTTTCCCATCAGGGAGATGACTAATGCTAAAAGCCATGTATTACAGCGAGGTTTACTAGGAACGCCAAATGCTCATTTGAGACATCCTTTCAAATGGTAACAGCTGTCCTTGCAGCCAAGGTGACATTTATTAAAAAAAAAAAAAAAAAAAAAAGAAGTCCCAGCTTGGCCCCCACCTCTCTTCAGTTCTGTCCCCTCTACCCCCCTGAGGTTGTAATGAGAAAGACTGCAGAAATGAGCACAGTGGGGCAGAACCACCCAGTGGCGCTCCGTGGGAGGCATGCCCTTGGGGTGGGCTTACGATAAACCCCTCTGTGGCAGGAGCTGTCCCCATCGCCATTTTTCAGGCTGGGAAAAGTTGATTCCAAAAGGCAGCGTAGGGAGGGGCTGCCGTGGCGGTGGGGAGGGGAGGGGGCGAGGAGCAATTTCTTTAGCGTTCTCCAGATCTTTCCAACCAGGCTTTCCTTGGTGCGGCCACTTCCTCTGGACATCCTGGCGGGAGCTCAGGCTTTGGGTGGCTCGGAGGAGGCCAAGGAACGGAAGCTCTGAAGGCTGGTAGAGGAGTGTACCCAGTGTTCCCAGCCCCCACCCACCCACCCACTTGTGCAGGAACAGTGTTCCCAGCCCCCATCCACCCACTCAGCCCACCAGACACTCCCGTGAGAGCCAAGCCCAGTCACTGCCCGTGCCCTCCTCCAAAGAGTGAGAAACCTAGTGGGGTGGACGCTTGGTCCAGCTACAGGAATAAACACTGGAGGGAGAGGAGAGGAAAGAGGCAAGGGGGCTGGGTGTTTGGACGAGCTTCGGGTACAGTCGTGGGGTGAGAAGCTGTGGGGTGGGCGGAAATACATCAGGATACTTCCCTGAGGTATGCTGTGGATGATGACCATGGGTCCCCTTTGGTTTTTGGGAAAATGAGTACAAGATTGGAGTCATTTTGAAATTGCTTTGGGTTGCGGGTCCAGGCTGGGTGAAGATCGCACGTGGGAGCAGATGGCAGAACTGCTCGTCTCAGTAGGGCAAGCCTGGGGAAGATTTTCTATTTCCTGGGCACTGGAGTACAAGAATGCCCACGGAAGAAGAGCAGAAGGCTGAGGGCGACCCCCCAGGTTCGGGGTGAACAGCGATAGAGCTAGTGAGGGGGCGGCATTGGCTTATGTGCTGACATACTTGCCGTGAACTTCCCATTCTTCTGCAAGGGGCGCTGGGGGCCTGGTCACCTGGCCAGCGGGCTGTGGGGTGGGCCCCTTCAGTGCCCTGTGTCCTCTGGTTGTCTCTGCTGCTGGCATTTGGAGGTGATAGAGGACAATGAAGAGAAGGCTAAGGTTTCATGTCCTTTTTATAACCAACGTTTGTTGCTGGCACCTTCCTTTTGGAAAAAAGACACTGATTCATGACTGAACAATCCCTCTGCGCAGAGAAAAAAAAAAAAAAAAAAACACCCTTGGAGTCTCTTAGTGGATTTCTGTTTAAAGTAATGGACGGCTTCCATAGGCTATTCAGAAAATGGCTGAAAGAAATCAGAGCAACAGAGTTGATGTTTTTATTTCTGTCTCTTTCTCCCTGCAGATGAGTTTGAAATTCTTGCTCTGGGCCATATGGAGTGGATATTCCAGAAGGAAATTATATACTGCTCTCTGTTTCTACTCAACTGCTTTCCACTTTGTCAAGTGGACCCTTTGAAGCAGCCCTCTCCTTACCTCACATTCTGACATGAATAATTGTTTAATTGCCTCTCAGTCTACACAAGATAAGGAACCGTGTCTCGAAATTGTGTAATTCTCTTAACTAAACAATAGCGGAACCACCCAGAGCAGTTTTCAAAGACAGAAAAGAATTTCTTACATATGTTAAGCATTTTATTATTTTCGAAGTGCGTTGCTCTGCGGTATTTTTTAAATTGGATAATGCAGACGAAGCCCTGTGTAAATTGTATCATATAACAAACGAGTAAGATTTATAACAATTATTGATTTGATTTTCCATTCACGAAACTGAGGCTCAGGGCGGGGAGGGGCAGCCCCGAATCATGACAGTTGCTCGGGGCCCGGACAGCTGTCTGTCTCCTTATTCCCCTGTGCTCTCTCTTCTGTGTCAGGTGGCCTCACCCAGAGAAGGCCAAGGACGACCTTGGACCCAAACCAGAGGCTTCCCAGAGGGGGTGGGGCCTAGAGTGGAGCCCACGGGTATGTTTCCTGACCTGGGTTACCTCACGCTGTCCCCCCTGTCTCCCTCACAGGCTTCGGGCACACACTTGCCTTGTTCTCTTGTTCAGCTGCTGCCAATCACTCTTCAGCAGAGCCTTTCCCTCAGGCTGGGACCCAGGAGTTGTTACATTCCCTAGGTTTTCAAAAATACGGGTTGCTTTTTCTTAAAAAAAAAAAAAAGTGTCCCTAAAATAAGCTCACAAGCCATTTCCATGTTTTAAAAAAGCCGTTAGCAATTCCTGATGGTAGGCTATTATCTTGATCTTTAAGTGCGTGGGCAGCTGGCCTGGGGCAGCCCCGCTGGGGGGCTGAAATCACAGCCAGTAAAGCTGAAGCACCCATCGTTCTCCCACCCACCACCAAGATGGAGCCCAGGAAGCCCCAACACCAGCTAACTGGGTGGGGGGTGCGGGGTAGCCTGAGCAAAGGGGCTCCGTGCAGGTGGTGGGGGCGACCAGAGAGGGTTTCCTGTGCATCGGAGGACACAATCCAAAGAGTGCCAAGGTAACCGTTGGACTCTGAGACGATATTTGCAAAGAATATGGCTACTAAGGGATTTATAACCAGGATATGTGAAGAATTTTTACAACTCAACAGCAACAAAAGAAAACCTCCATGAAAAACGGGCAAAGGACTTGAACAGACATTTCTCCAGAAAAGACATACATACAGGTGGCCAACATGCATGTAAAAAGGGACTCAACCTCACTAATCAGGGAAATGCAAATCAAAACCACAGTGAGATCGCACTTCACCTCCGTTCATGTGGCTATCATAAAAAAACACCCCACCCCTCCCAATAAGCCAGAGCATAACAAGTGTTCGGGAGGATAAGGAGAAACTGGAGTCTTCGTGCGCTGCTGGTGGGACTGTAAAATGGTCCAGCTGCCGTGGAAAACAAGATGGCGGTTCCTCAAACAATTAAACAGTTACCACATGATCCAGCAACTCTATTTCTGAGTATATACGCAAAAGGATTGAAAGCAGGAACTCAAACCGATATTTGGATACCGATGTTCTCAGTAGCATGATTCACAGTAGCTAAAAGGTGGAGACAACCCAAATGTCCATTGATGATGAATGGGTAAATAAAATGTGGTACATCCCTACAATGGAATATTACCTAGCTTTGAAAAGGAAGGAACTTCTGTCCTGTGCTACAACGTAGATTAACCTTATAAACATCTATCAAGTGAAATCAGCCAGACGCAAAAAGGCAAATGCTGTATGGTTTCACTCATATGAGGTATCTCAAGGAGTCAAATTAATAGAGACAGGAAGTAATCCCTATTGCCAGGGATTTGGCGGGGTGGGGGGGATGAGGAGTTGTGTTTAATGGGGACAGAGTTTCAGTTTGGGATGGTGGAAAAGTTCTGGAGATGGATGGCGGTGATGGCGACACACGAGCACGAATGTACTGAAGGCCACTGAATCGCACACTTAAAAATGGTTACATGGTCAATTTTATGTTATGGTTGTTTTCCCCAAATTAAAAACTCGCAAAGACTGGTAATGGTTAAAATGGAAGTTTTATGTTCTGTATATTTCACTGCAGCTTTGTAAAAGTTATTAAAAAGTTAACAGAGAGAGAGAAAGAGACAGAGAGAGGATTTCCGGGTAAAGGTTGAGTTGAGAACTGGTGGGGAGAGAGGGAGGCAATGAGGTGTTCTCCATCGAGGAGAGTTCACTTCTGCAGTGTGTGAGGACGCCTTGAGGACCCTTCCTAGCAGATGCTTGGTCTGAAGAGGTCAAAGGGGCAGGTGTCTGGCCCCTTCCCCGTGACCATCTATCTGATGGATGATCCCTTCTGCCTCATCGTGGATGGCAGAGAGGACAGACAGTGCCTATTAGGGGATGGTCAGGGCCACTCCCTAGACTGACTTTGCTCATCAGAGGGTAAGTGAAGACACACGCTGTGGACAGAGAGTTGGCCGCGGGGACATTGGCCAGAGGTAACATAGAGCAGAAACTTGCCCCCTATCCCTTTTTCTTTTTAACAACTCCTGGTTGATTTTTCTTCTGGTTGGACTACATCTTTGGGTAATTCTTTCAGGTAAGTCTGTGGGTAGGACACTTTCTCAGCTCTCACACGTCCCCAAATTTCTTACTTTTGCCCTCACACTGGAAAGATAGCTTGATAGGTTGGTTGCATAGAGAATTCTAGAACAAGGTCACTTTTCCTTAGCATTTCATGAAGTTACTACCCCATTGTATTCTCGTTCTGGGTGCTGCTGATGAAGTGTGATGTCAGACTGTTTCACATGCTGAAGCACATGATCTGCTTTTTCTCTGGAAGATTCTAGCAGTTTTTCTTTATGCTGAATATTCTGACGTTTTACTCCAATGTCAGTAGGGGTGGATTTGTTTCATTTTGTTTTTAAGTCCATCCTGTTTTCGGGTACGTGGGTGGTGGCTCACTCAGCTGAGCATCTGACTCCTGATTTCAACTCAGGTCATGATCCCAGGGTCGTGGGATCAAACCCCAAGTCTGGCCCCGCACTGAGTGTGGAGTCTGCTTAAGATTCTCTCTCTCTCCCCTTCTGCCCCTCTCCTCACTCATGCTCTATAAATAAATAATTTAAATTTATTATTTAAATATATGAATGAATAAATAAATAAATAAATAAGCCCTGTTATGTCCTTCCAGATACATTCATTTTGAGGACTTAAGTTTTAGGAAATTCTTCTCTCTCATTTCTTTAATCTAACCATTTAAAAATGTTTTTAATGTTTATTTTTGAGAGAGGGACAGAGAGTGAGCAGGTAAGGGCAGAGAGAGAGAGAGAGGGAGACACAGAGTCTGAAGCAGGCTCCAGGCTTTGAGCTGTCAGCACAGAGCCTGACACGGGGCTCGAACTCAGGAACTGTGAGATCATGACCTGAGTTAAAGTCAGACGCTTGACCAACTGAGCTACCCAGGCGCCCCTCCCTCGTTTCTTTAAATGTCACTTCTGCTCCCTTCTCTCAGTTTTTTTCCTCCTGGAACTGTTAAAGATCCCCAGAGTTTATAACGTGTATTTCTCACTTGTCCTTTCTTACGTTCCGTTTCTTTATCCCTATGTGCTGCTCTCTGGAGGACTTTCCTCCTTCACTCACCTGCATCTGTTTGGGTATTTGGTTCATCCACTGGGTTTTATTTATTAACAGGATGTACTCGAACACTGCCCAGACTGCCGACAGGAAGAGGCCGCTCTACTCTGCTCACAGAGACGGTGGGGAGAAATGGGTCCAGCCGGGCTCTGGTCTTCCTTCCCCATAAGCACCACACCCTTGTGTCTAAACCATCCTGGCTCCTTGCTTCCACCCACCAGGTGAGACACATACTCACTGCTGTACCTCTGTTGCAGGCCCCTCTTGTCCTGCAACACATCTTAGGCTGTTCCTTTTCCCTTGCATGTGGTCCTTTCCATCTTTGAGGGATTTTCACAGTTTCTGGGTCACTAAACCCCCCCCTTCTGAGTTTTCTGAGTGTTGTTACATCACATCCATTTTCTATCATCTCTGAAAACCTGATCCTGGAGGGGAGGCAGTTGTACGTGTTTCGGCCACCATCTTGAAAAAGCAAGGCTTCGAGTCAAATCTTGACGAAGTTCGAGATGTAAAAGATAAAATGAAGCCCTGTGATTGAAGCAAGGGCGGGGACTCCAGAATCTTCTTCCCTTCTCCCTCACGCCTGGGAGGAGGCTGCAGGGAACACTCTGTGGAGTGTGGTGTGAAAACCACTCACCAACATTTATGTCATGGCTATGGCAGTTGCCTTGACGGTTGGTACCACAATCCCAATAGCCCGTTCCCTCAAATAGTGACAGATCACTTTTCTCCCACTGAGAAACCTGGAACCCCCTTGGGACCTCGCTTGGAATGTCTGTGTTTGGTCTTAAGAGAAAGCATCTCGGCTCGTTGGCGAGGAACTGACATTTTCTGAGCTTGGCAAGGTATTGATGCCGTTAGTGGGTCTGTTTAGCAAGCCACCTGCTCCCCTGAGTTCTCTCTGTTGACTTAGTCAGGTGGGTGTCACATCTCAAGCATGTAGCGAATATAATGGCTGTAAGTTCCACCGATGAAGAGATGCTTCGTAACCACTTGATGTGGATCTCTCCTGCTGCTGGATGTGACCCAGATGCAAGAGGCACATGGGGTGAGGAACCCCATTTGTCTCTGCCCATGTAGCGGGGAATGGTCGACTACGAAGAATTGTTCGTTTGGATGTGTTGCTGTGTGTAGGGCCTCCCTTAGGGCCTCTGCGATACCTTCAGCGAAGATTCCTATCACTTCACAGGTTTTACAGGTTTAGACTTCCTTTTCTTTTGTGTATACGTATAAGGCTGACCTAGGGGTTGGCAAAACCGTATCCAGATAAATCATTCGCAGGTGAAATGTATTTTATCTCTTTAAGGAAATGAGCAATCTGACTGTATTAAACTGACTAACCGACTTTATATCTCACTAACTAGTGATTTGAATAAGAGATTTAAACAGGAGAATCTTTTAAAAAAGATCCTCGAAAGTTGTCTATTACCAGACGTACAGGCCCTTATTTTTCTCTAATAATTTTAATAAATGTCAAAAAGTCCCTTAAACTATACGGCCACACATTAAGAGTAAAATAGTGGGTTATGTAAATGATTCTCTTTATTATCTTACTTTTCAGAGCATATATATGTCAATAACATTTATGCACATCATAGTATATCTCTTCATGTCTCCAATTTTTCCAAAGATTGAGTTTTTTCTCAGTTTACCTGGGACCATAAAACGGATTTCCAGCATTATAACTGGCTCTTTTTTCAAATGCAGCTAATCGGTCAGTTCGTTGGTCACATATTTATTGTCTATTCTCTTCCACCCTCACTCTCTTACCAGCAGCCAACCAGTTTCCCCTGGGGGGTCCATGAGGTTCCAGGACCTGGTTTCACCCCCATCTCCAGGGATGGGGCATATAGTGTAAGCTAAGCCAATAAGTGCCTTCCATTTTTCTGGACATAGACATTGGTTGCAGAGTGGACATGTGACCTAAGGGGGCCCAATCAAAATGAATCTTCAGGTTTTTCTTGGAAGGCCTGGGCAGGGGTGCTCTCTTCCTTTCCGGATGAGAATGAGGAAATACCAGCTCTGAGAGCTACTGGATGCCATAGGGGGGCCTTAAGGGAGTAAGCCTGAGAATTTGACACCAAAAAGGGCAAAGTGAAGCACCGGAAAGATTCTTGGTTGACATTGTTGTGGTACTGGATCAAGCCTTACCTGAAGCCATTTTTGGTCACTTGAGCTAGCCAATTCACTTAACGGTTTAAACCATTTTGAGGGAGGCTTTCTGTTACTTGCATTCCACCTGATATAGTTTATAGATGATGTATTAGTATACAACTTAATAGTTTACAAATCACATTATGTTACTTTATTTTCACAACATCCCCACAGGGATATTCAGGAAGGCTGTTGTTCCTCTCATTTTACATGAAGAAAGGGACTATGAAGGCATCGCCCTAGGTTACACAGATGGTTAAGTAGAAAAGTTACATAAGGATAGGAATTACATACATATTTTAAAGTTGTATTCTCAGTGTCTTTGATGTGCTTGTCAAGTGGGTATAATGTTTGTTGAATAAATAATAAATTGAAGAACAGAGCTGAATAGTAAAAAAGTAATAGGCTTTGTTTTCATTATTTTAATTATGGCTTTAATTATTCACTTTTCCAGCAAATATCTACCAAATGTTTACCACATAGACACGAAACTAAGTGTTCAAATTAAACATTCTTTGTCTTTAGGGGTGTCTGCGTGGCTCTGTTGGTTAAGCGTCCAACTCTTGATTTCAGCTCAGGTCACGATCTCGCGGTTTGTGGGTTCAAGCCCCGTGTCAGGCCCTGCGTCAGGCTCTGTGCTGACAGTTCAGAGCCTGCTTGAGAGTCTCTCCTTTCTCTGCCCCTCCACCGCTCATGCTGTCTCTCTAAAAATAAACTTTAAAATTAAATAAATGAATAAATAAATACTCTTTGTATTTGTGTTTGTGCCAGCACCTCTAGTGCAAAAGAAAAAAAGAAAAGAAAAATTGTTGCTGTTTTTAATATAACATTGTTTATATATATATTTATTATTATATATTTTATATTTATGTTATATATTATATATTATATTTTTATATATTTATTTATATCTTTTATTTATTGATATATTATCTATTATATTTATATTTAACATTTAATAGAACATTGTTATACTCTTTTAAAAGTTTCAAACAGTTAAGAGATTATGTATAGTTAAAGTCCTGCAATGATTTGCTAGGGAGGATCCCTGTGTTTTAAAATCTCTTTTCTGGGGTTGCCTGGGTGGCTCAGTCAGTTGAGCGATGGACTTCAGCTCGGGTCATGATCTCGCCTTTGTGAGTTGGAGCCCCGTGTCGGGCTCTCTGCTGTCAGCCCAGAGCCTTGTTGGGATCCTCTGTCCATCCCCCCCCCACCCCGCCGCTCCCCGCCACCCCTCCCCTGCTTGCGTGTGTGTGATCTCTCTCTCAAAAATAAAATTTTAAAAGGATAGAAAAATAAATAAAACCTCTTTTCTGTTGCACGTATGCATGGTTTCTGCCTGGTTTACCTTGAGAATGGACTTCTCAGGTAGAAAGCCATGTCAACAGTTGTTAAGTGCTTGATGCAGTCTGAATACTTCACAGATACTGAATTATATACTCTTCTTAATGTTAAGTTTCTCTCTGGCAGTATGTGAAGATGTCCGCTCATTCGAATCTCTGGGGGACCATTAAGGATGAATTTTACTATTTTAGTTTGTATCATAGTAGATCAAAAATCCATACTTCACGGGCAAAGGCAACATACAGATTTGAGACTCTGTCAGAGTTTAGAGTGACAAGAAAGTAGAAGGAAGATCACCTTGTGGGGATGAGGCACTAGTCAGGTAGTTAGGAAAATAGCCTGAATTGTAATTCCCCAGGGATGGAATGCAGAATGGAAGGAAGTCACGACCAAGCATTGCAACTCCTGAGATCTCATAGAAACCTCAAAGAATTAAATGCACAGAGTCAATGGCTGAAAATGTTTTCGAGATTTAAAAACTCAGCAAGGGTCTGTTTCCTTTCTTCGTGTCCCGAAGAAGAGGAGAGAAAAAGAGGGAAAGGTCTGTTGGCTGCATTTTGAAGGTCAAGTTTGGGAAAATCAGCCCTGGGTAGTGGAGAAAGGAAAAGCTCTGGACTGAGACTGAGCGGGATTCAAATCTCACCTCTGACCCTTCAGGCAGGTTATTTAGTTCTTCTGAGGTTCCTTTCCTCACCTGGAAAGATGGACCTTATCAGACTGTTACAGCAATTGGATACATGTGTCAAGGGCCTGGCATACACCAGCCACAAATGGCGGCTGTTACTTTGTACTTTTTATATAAGTAGGACAAACTTGGACTCGTTAAAAAAGTGTTGTCACGCTTATTTCTTGCTTTTCTTGAAAGAAAGAAAGAAAAAAAAAAGACGTATCTTCAGAAGTGTCCAATAGCACAGAAAGGAAAAAGCACGAAAGGAAAGAACACATGTTACTTTCCGGAGAATCAACATTTCTTACTCAAATTCAATCACGGCTGCATAATGAGGGTGGAACAGTGCCCTCTTGTATCTCTTATGGCTAAATTTACTCACGTTCATCTGAAAGAATGAGGGAGGCTTTAGTTCACATCCTTGAATACCATTCGAAATGTCTCATGTTTCTGATAATGTCCTGCAGGGCCTTGAGCAAGCTAACAATAAAAGAAATGGATGAATGTGGATTATTCAGCAGGTTCCCGGCATCCTTTCAGAGACTTTTAAAAGCGGTGCCTTAACTGTTCGCTCATAAACTTGCTGCTGTTTCCCCTTAAGGAATGTCTCTCGTCTTTGAAACTGAGTCCATGACAGCTGTCACTGGCACGATTTATCCCTGGTAGAGGACCAAAGGAGGAAGCAAAATGGTGGGTGGTTGTTGGTTCTTGCCGTTTGCCCCCTGGGGTGATGGATTCCGAGCACAGAGAAAGTGTGCAAGGCTAGGGTGTGGGTGGAGGCAGCTCTGAGCAGAGCCCAGAACCTCAGGGGCAGTGAAGCAGCTTGGCTGACCTATTCCTAGCTGCATTATTCTGCTTAGAGAAAATAACAAGGTGAAAGTTTGCTAATATCCTGCAAAGTCGTGTCAGTCTTGCACGATACCAGTATATTTGGGGCTAGGTTTATGGAGGATCAAAGCAATTTAGGAAATACAAGTCCTTTTCCGCTGAAACGTGTGATAATTATCCACTTCTAATTTTTAAGTTAGACAATTTTTTGTGCTTTATTTTTGATCGTATATGAAGTCAATTCTGTGATATTCTACAGGTATGAAGTGTCATCGACATGTTTAGACAATCCCAAATGCCTCCCCGGACCCAGCTTAGGAAACCTGAGTGAGCTTATGAGTCATTCAGAATCAGGGAAACAGCTGAAATTCTCACTTCTCGTCAAGGTCTTAGAAGAAATTCTCAAACCTTGCACATCTATGTCTGACTCCTTTCACACCCTAAAGTTGAATTTGGCAATAATTATATGCACTGCTATATCACTTAATACTTTTCAAACACGTGTTTGTTTACAACATAACAAGCAGAAGAGGTTTCCTATTTTTCACTTTTTCGAGGAAAGTTTTGATGTTCAAAGAAACTAACCAATTTCGATGATGATCAGCTTATAGAATCATTGAGTCTGGAGGTGAAACCACACATATTAGATACAAATTGAAAAAAAAGTTTGATATAAACCCAATTTTTAAACGTCAAAAGGAAATTGTAAATATTTTTGAAGAAAATGAAAAGAATATTGTTATTATTTGAGGGGTGGTGGCAGAGAAGGACTTTGTGACCCCCCCAGGATGAAAGTTATGATGGAAAAGTGTTGCTAGGCTTGAGTACTTAAAAACACGCATGTGGGGCGCCTGGGTGGCGCAGTCGGTTAAGCGTCCGACTTCAGCCAGGTCACGATCTCGAGGTCCGGGAGTTCGAGCCCCGCGTCGGGCTCTGGGCTGATGGCTCGGAGCCTGGAGCCTGTTTCCGATTCTGTGTCTCCCTCTCTCTCTGCCCCTCCCCCGTTCATGCTCTGTCTCTCTCTGTCCCAAAAATAAATAAACGTTGAAAAAAAAATTAAAAAAAAAACACGCATGTGTGAAATTTCTGAATGGTGAAAAATATACCCTGATATACATTGTAATTTAACAAACTTAAGGCAAATAATGAAATAGAAAAAGTAAAGAACATCTTTAATATATAAAGAGCTCTTACAAACCAATAAAGAAAACATGAATCCATATGCTAATAATGGGACACAAACAGCAAATTCCCAGTGGAAAAAAATTTAAATGGCCAATAAACATAAAGAAAAATTTTTAACTTTCCTCATAACAAAATAAATAAAAACAAAAACAATAAAAGTCTCTAATGATGGGGAGAAAAGAGGAATAAAATAGAGAATATCCATTGTTGGCAGGGATTTGGGGGAATAGACACCTTCATGCCGTGCTGTTGGGAACTTAAAGTGGTACACCTTGGGGCACCCGGGTGGCTTAGTCGGCTGAGCATCCGACCTCGGCCCAGATCACGATCTCGCGGTTCGTGAGTTCGAGCCCTACATCTGGATCGCTGCTGTCAGCCTGTCAGCTTGTCAGCACAGGGATCCTGCTTCAGATCCTCTGTTCCCCTCTCTCTGCCCCTTCCCCGCTTGTGCTCTCCCCCAAATAAATAAATATTTAAAAAATAACTTAAAAATTTTAATAGCGAAAAATAAGAAACATCTTAAAATACTTACAATATAGAGTCGCACATATTATAATTAACCCATTAAAAGAAAGGTTACCAAATACCATGAATAGCTTGATGTAATTTTATTTTTAAAAATGCGTGTATTAATAAATACATGCACAGCACAGAACACACACACACACACACACACACACACACACACACACAGAACAATGCCAGCCACTCTTCTCAGTACTTGACTTATAATTCACTTGATCCTCATTACAACCTTGGGGAGTGGGTGCCATAAAGAACCCCATTTCACAAATGACGACACTGAGGCAGAAAGAGGGAAGCGCTTACCCCAAAAGTCACACAGCTGGCAAGGCAGAGCCGGGATTCAAAGCCAGGTCCCGAGGCTCAAGATCCCGGAGTCTTAACGACTAACCCGGCTACACTAGGGGCAAAAGTGTGCTTTGTGTGCTCACTTTACGCGGTGAGGGAAAGACCTGGGGGGTGCACACTGACCAGCCCTCAGTGCTTACCTCTGGGTGGGAGGATGCTGGGGACAAGCTTCTGTTTATTAACTAAAAAAAGTAAACCCAATACATTCTGATTTTTCTACCCTTAACACCTATCACTGGGTGGTGATGAATTGCAAGGTTTTCAAGGTTGCAAAATTGTCACAAGTGGTGAGCGAGTACTCATTCGTCCCCTTGTTCCGCTGCTTTGGTAATTTACCGACCAAAACAGGATTAAGGAGGACCAGCTCAGCTTTCGTAACCCTGGGCTCTGCTAAACCCTGCACTGTAAGGCCTCACAAAGGCAAAAATGTGTTTTTGTGTGTCTTTTTTTTTTTTTTTCCTAATTTTCTTTCTTTCTGAACATTCTGTGCCTGTCATTTTTTTCTTCTGAAAGGATTACTGAGCTGGGCCCAGCATTCCAAAGTCCTGACGTTCAGACCAGGATTTCGGCCCCTCTTCCTGCTGCTGTCAGCCCAGCATTGCCAAGATCCTGGTTATTTCTGCTCTGTGTTTTCTCACAATCCCAGAGGATCTTGGTGACAGGAAAAGTCTCTCTCTCTTTTTTTTTTTTTTTCTGATTCAAATCATTTTGGCTCTTGAGATCGTGACAAATATCAAGGGGTCTAGAGATAATATAGTGGTTCCCGGTATGAAATCTGTAAAAAAAAAAAAGACTGAACACGTCAGAGGTGGCTTTTTCTAAATCTGTGTCAGCTTTACCAACTCGGAGGTAGGCCTGATGAGATTCTTCAAAAACACGGGTAATGTTGATGGTGACTCTGAGGGTGGATACAGTTCTCTGGGGCTGGTCCGATGCCCCGCCCTGTGCCAAGTGCTTTGCCCACTACCCCTAACAGAAATGGGAGGGAGGTGAAAATATCCTCCCTCCTTGCGGGGTTTGGGGCCTTCGTCCCTTGTGTGCAGTCAGAGCTCAGAAGTGGGAGAACCAGGATCTTAACACTGGCTTGTCCAAGTTCAAAGTCGGTGCCTGACCGTCAAGGTCAGGGTCCCAGACTAGAGGAAACTGTTGACTATGTGAGATTGTGGGTCCACTTCCCATTCCTTCACCCACCCTAGAAAGCACCAAGGCCACAGGGCTCAGCCAACGTGGAATGAATGGATGACTGGGAGAATGAACGCATGAACTGAGCCACCGCCGTCTTGCCAGAGAATGTGAACAATGGCCATTAAGTCTAGTACCTTGTTTTAATTGTTATTATTTGAGAGGGCCTAGGGGGATTGAGGGTCTGGGTTTGGGGATGGCTTTTGTTCTCTTGTGATCCAGAGTCTCTTACTTGGGGCTGGAGGGTACTCTAAGCTCTGGAGAGGTCTAGGTACCAGACTGGACCACAGAGCAGGGACGGACACTTTTTCTCAGTAAAGGGCCAGACGGTAAATATTTTAGGTTTGAGGGCCAGACAGTCTCGGTTGCAACTGTCCAATTCTGCCACCGTAGCACACATGAAGTGATATGTCAACAAATGAGTGTGGCTGCGTTCAATAAACCTTCATTTACAGACACTGAACTTTGAACCTCATGTAATTTGTACGTGTCATGAAGCATTCCTTTTCTTATGGTTTTTGCCAACTATTAAAAAAATATTCTTACTCACAACTGTACAGAAACAGGTGTCAGGCAGGACTTGGCCTGTGGATGGGAGTTTGCCCACCCTGCTCTGGAGTCAAGGCCAATGGGAGGAGTGACCCTTTCCATCCAGGATGTGAGCTCAGCCACTTGGGGTAGAACGGGGTTTATGAAAAGTGCTTCTCTGTTGGACCACCTGTATACCTTTGGGCGTATTGCTGGAGTTCTTTATGTGCCTCTGTTTCTCCTTCCATAAAGTATGAATATGGAATATGAGTATGAATAGTCCCTAGCTGGGAGGATTAAATGAGATAATCCTCTGAAGGCGCTTAGAGCAGAGAAGTCCTCGCCGACTGTCAGCCATCGTCACGATGGTTACTGTCATGGCTGATGCTGTTACAGACGCAGGAGGAGGCAAAATCCCAACAACGGTCTGGCACATTTGCCTCCTCCAGGGAGCAGTGATCTGGAGGGTATTATGGAGGGAGTTCCCTGGGTCCATCTCCTGGCCCTTCCCATCTGCTCACCTTAGAGTAGAAGCCTTTAGAGTGGGGTGGGCTATCTCAGGCCTTCTAATGCAACCTCCCGTCCAAGGTGGGAATCGTCTCCACCACCATTACAGAGTCAGCCCCCTCAAATGAGATTAAAATTGCGTGGAACCCCCTTTCAAAGTTCTGGAGATGCCCTTGGTTGCCTCCTGTGACTAGCCAGCCCTTCTGTTCCTGGGCTGCAAGACTCTCCCTCCCGACACTGCCTCCCATATCTGGCTGCCCTCATGTCCCCCTTCTTCCTTCTCTGTGTCTTCTTCCTTCTCCAACACTTACTGAACACTTGTAGCCGGCTTGATTTGAGGTCCTCGGAGACAAGGAACAGGTTTTCAGCATCTTCACACCCCAGGCACCCGGGCCACGCAAGCACCCGACCAGACGTAGAATGGCATTGCTCCTTTGTTCTCCTATGTGGTTCTCCAGTCATTTGCACTAAACTCTCCATGTGCTAGAGGTTTCCAGCGGCTACAACATCCTAACCCACATTCTCCTCCGTGCCCTGCCAGCAAAGAGGTTTAACCAAAGTGCCAAAGAATGTAGCAGGACTGGCCTGGGTAGGCTTCCACATGAACTCTGCTACCAAGAGGGAGTGTTTATTTGGGCGGACAGGAAGCAGTGAACTCAGAGAATAACACGGCCAGGGCCCAATGAGGTAAGCACAGAGGGAAAGAAGTAAAATTTTCCATTCTCGTTTAGCCATGACTAAAGTTGTCAGGAATCGGTACAATAACGACGAATTTGAACTGATTTGCATGGGTAAATCTCTCTGCAAATCTGGGCTTTTATTTTCCCATATGTTCCTACTTTAGCTTTCGTAAGACTTCAACAGATATCATCGCAAAAAAAAAAACTGATCTGAAGCATGTTCAGTGTATTTTTGTTCATTTATTTAACAAACACTCAATAGTGCGTATTATGTGTCAGGTACCATTCTAAGAACTTTATATATAACCACAACACGATGCTGCCTTTCATTCATTTATTCATTCTTCAATAAAAATAAATTGGATATATTCTGCGGGACCCACATTGCACTAGGAATAAAAAGACACAAGACACAGTGTGGTTTTTTTCCCCCCTCTCGGTTTTAGTGGGAGAGACAAACAAGTAAATCGATAGCACAGGGCCCATAATAAGGGCATGCACCTTATATATCATTTGTCCTGGGGTCTGGGAGCAAGGGCGTGTCACTTAGCTCCGAGTGGATGATGTCCAAACTGTGTCTTCAAGAGCGACGGAGGGCCTGCAAGAGAGGAGGGGGCTGTGAAGTGGAAACAGCCTGTGCACAGCCTTGAGGGAAGTCAGTCTGCATCTTTAGGGAGCCGTGGGCCGTATTCCGTAAGCTTGGAGCAAAGTATCTGAGGACAAGGGGTATCTGAGGGGTCTCGGTCTGCTCAGGCAGCCATAACAAAACACCACAGACTGGAGGCTTGAATAGAAATGTATTTTCTCACAGCCCCGGAGGCTGGAAGCCCAAGGGCAAGGGGTCAGCAGTTTAAGTTTCTCCTGAGGCTTACAGATGGCTGTCTTCTAGCCACGTCCCCACATGGTCGTCCTTTTGTGCAGGCGTGTCTGGTGTCTCCCCTTCTACTTATAGGGACACCAGTCGTATTGGATCAGGGCCCACGCCGACGGCCTCCATTTTAACGTACTCACCTCTTTAAAGGTCCTGTCTCCAAACACGGTCACCTTCTGTGGTGCTTGGGGGGCAGGGGAGGCAGAATTCATCCGCCGGCCATGAGGAGGAGGGACTGCGGGGGCCGAGGCTGGGACGGCGGCTGCTGAAATGGTCCGGGGGTAAAGCGAGGGAGGGCGAAGTGGACAACGGCCGTGAGGATGGGAAGAGAACGACAGGTTCCTGAGGAAGGTTCCCCTGTACCTGGATGTGCCAGCTGGCTGGGGCGGAGGGCAGTGGAGGCGGGCCCGGGTGGAGGCAGGAAGCGAGAGGATGAGTCTAGGACGACGTCACAACTCTGAAGAGAAGGACGGCGATGCCTCCCTGGAATGAGGAACGTGGGAAGGGGGGCACATCTGGAGGCCAGAGCAAGAGGGTGAGTTAAAGGTGCCAGTGGAAAATCACAGGGAGAGGTCAGCAGGCTGTCGGGCACGTTGGTGTAAGAATCTGAAAAGAGGCCTGGCCTGGAGATCTGAGGTCATGGGAGCCAAGGATTTAAACAAAGCCACCCAGGGAAAGGGAAAGTAGTTAAGGACATAGCTCTGGGACTCGGGGGGGGGGGGCGGCAGGGGAGACCAGGAGAAGATAGGGAGCTGGCACTGATTTAATAAAGGCCCATGGACCCGGGTGATAAGGGACTCAAGTCCGAGCGCCCAACCGAGGAGCTATTCTGCCTCACTCGGTCCCGAACTGATTTTAGAGATGAGAAAGCAAAGGGTCGGAGAGGTTCAGAAATTTGCTCAAGATGACATGGCTAGAAAGCGTCCGAGTCGGGTTTTAAACTAAAGCTTTTGCACTTTCTGCCACACCGTGCACCTTGCTCACAAACTAAGGGAATAGGGAATTGCAGGGACAAGTGTTATCTAGTGAGAATGGAACAGAAGGTGTCTTACATTTGGCCACATAGAGGCAGTGGGGACTTAGTAAGGTCAGGGTCGTGATGGGGCAGAAGTCGGGTTTGTAAAGTCTTGAAGAGTGAATGACAGGCAAGGAATTTAGATGATTCTTTCAGGGACGATAGAGATAAGAAGGGAGCTGGGAAGGCAGCTAAAAAGAAAAACGGGATGTAAAAATGTTAAAAATTTGTTTGTTTGTTTTTTAATCAAGAGGGAGAAACCTGCAGATGTTTGTATGCTGACAGGAAATTCAAGAACAGGGGCAGGGGTGGTGGGGCTTTGGTTTTCAGTCTGCTGTGAGTTTGGTTAATTTGAATCAAGGTCTCTAACTTTGAACTTCCACTGAGGAACTGAGCCTATAAGCTGGTGACGTTGCCAAAGAGCAGTCACCCCAGTGGGGGCACACGGGGATGGCCCCCGTCTTTATTTTGCCTGGTTCTAACTGTGGACATAGCCACAGACTCATCAATGGGTAATTGTTCTGCTATAAACAGTGTCCCAAGCTGAAGAGTAACATCGCAGCTAAACTGTTAGTTTCACTGGTAAAATCTAAGACACACGACTGTCAATACCCAGGGGGTACCATACACCCACTACCAAAAAATTTAAAGCCATGAGAATTCCCTGCTCCTGAAAAGACAAATCGGTGTTCTTTTAGTAAACAATGGCGTGTGTTTCAACAACCTTTCGCATCGTGGTATCATTTATCTCAATAATTCCGTGTCTGCGGGTTTGGATACAGAAAGAAGCCGAAGTACAAAGATGTCCATTGCAGCATTGTTTACAATAAGGAAAAACCCGCAACAATTTGAGTCGTCCTGAGTAAAGGCATGTCTACACCAGCAGTGGAGAATCCTCTTGACGGAAAATAATGCAGTGGCTTCAGATACTACTTACAGAGATAATTTTTGGTACTTGTCCTACATACGATGTTAAGTGAGAAAAGCAGAATAACAATTCTACAGTATGAACACAACGGTGTGAACAAGCCAACAGTATAAAACAGACCGGAAATATCTTCTCTTGAGGTGATTATGTTTGCTTGGTTGGTTCTTTGGCAATGAAAAAGACACTAACCAGGAGAAGATCTCTCTAGCTCTCCACTGATTAGCAATGGCTGGCATTACAACAAACGCAATTGTGTTTTTTTTTTTTTTCTTTTTTTCAGTTCACTTTTTTCATACCGTTCTCTGGCATTTTGGTAGTGCATAAATTATCCATAAAAAATGCAGGTGTGTTACTGAAAACGCATCAAATGAAACCTCTAGATGACACAGTAGGAAAGAATCTTTTTAGCATGTTTTTATTGTGCTTAACACCATTTTTCTGCACAAAACAATATACACCCATTTGGAAAATGTAGAAGAATTGTAAATCAGAGAACTATGGAGAAGCAAAGAAAAATTTCCTTTAATCCTATTCGGACAACAAATGTTGATATTTTACTGCAAAGGAAACAGATTTTGGTGGGAGAGATTGCTATACCCATTTTAACCAATTGCATGTAACTTGACATAAATCTTTTATGCTACACTGTAGCCCTCAACGAAGTCAAATCATCCATAGCGGAGGTTTAAGGGTGATCAACAATGTTGAGCTCAGTCTAGCGGGGCTGGGTGGGCCTCTGCAGTGGACCTGCCCCTGTTGACCTTCCTAACTGGGAAAGCAACATTTGTAGCTGTTGCTGTTGCCGTTGCTGAGGAGATCAGAGGCCTGCTATAAGCAAAACATAGCTAGACTTCATCAATAAGTCTGGACGCGATGCCAGAAACTGGCTGTGCTGATCCCTGCCTTCTTCCCCGTTACTTGAGGACAGGACCAGCCTCTTGTAAACCTTGACAATTAAGCCTCCAAGGTTATCAAGCAGCAAATGAGTTTATTCTGGAATAGCAGAGGAATTGCAGCTAGGGAAACGCAAACGGTGGCAAACCGCGGGCAAGCACAGACAGCAAAGGAGAGAGACTTGTGTCTATAGAGGAAAGGAGGAAGTTGGGCGGGGTGGTTTTGAATGAAAGTTCATTGGAGGAGCGTAAGAGTTTGGGGTTGTGGTGGCTTCTCATTGGTTGAGTTGTGGCAGTTTCTCATTGGCTGAGTTTGGAAGCTTCTCATTGGCTGGGTTTGTTGCTGGGCGAGGAGAAAATCTTCCTTCCTCCCGCCGGGGTATGGGAAGTAAGCATGTGTTACGCTCAAATTCCCACCCGACCGCTGATCAGCTAGATGCTCCCATCCATTTCTTTGGTTTTTACCACTGTCTTTGAGCTAGCCACTTTCAAACTTCAATGATTAATCCTGTCTTTTCTCCAAAACTCCAGACCCACCTAATTAGCTGCCTCCTGCGCTTTTCCACTTGGCTGTTCCTTAAGTGGCTCAAAATCTACACCATCTGTGTAGGTACCCCAGTGAGAGTCTGAATGTCTCTCTCTACTCCTTTGTCTTTCTCTTCCCGCTTCCATTTATTTGTTCATAAAATCCTGCTGAATCCTGGTTCAAAAATGCCCCAAATTCATCCTGTCATCTCCATTCCTACAGCTGCTGTGTGAACTAGCAGAAGACTCTCATTATATCTTACCTGGATTGTTACATCGGTCTCCTTTCTAGTCTCTTTGCCTTCAATCTCCCAGTTTTAAAACATCTTCTACGTGACCATAACCAAAGGTGTCTATCCAAGCTCAGACATAATTATGTCACTTCCTTCCTTCAAAACATTCAAAGGCATCCCATTGCCTCAAGAATCTAAATTCTCAGACGATTCAGACAGCATATCATAATTTAGCTCCAACTTCTCTTTCTGGCCTCATCTCTTATAAAGCTCACCCCTCTCACCCTAAACAGGCCTTGTCTGCTTTAGCCATACAGAATTCCCATTCTTCCCCCAATAGACCATACTTTTCTCTCTTTGCATGAGTTATTCCAGCATCTTCTCTCCCAACTTCTCATCCATGGTGCTCCTGCACCTGGGAGCTCCTATCTTGTATTCAAAGTCCAGCCCACTCATCACCTCTTCTGAGAACTCTTCCTGGGGCCTCCCAGGCAGAACCAACCACCCCTTTGACCCTGATCTCATAGTACTGAGTCAATACATCTATTATAGCACTCATTGTGATCTCTTTTGGGGCAAGAATGAATGCCCCAGTAGGGTGCGATGGGTATATACCTGGTGCCACATCCCTCCCTGTGAACACAACCCCAGCCTCTGGGTATTGCCTACAACCAGCCCACTCCACACCTATTCTCTGTGCAGTGTTCCTCAGGCTTCACTTTGTGAAAGAATCCCCCTGGCTGCTTGCTTCACAGGCGGAGTCCCCCTTCCTCCCCACAAAAGCTTGATTCAGTAGTGGCCAATGTATCGGGTGAATTAGATTTGTTCAGAGAGACTCAGCAATGGGGATTGATCCTGGGGCAAAACGACCCATGTCTGGAGAAAGGAGTGAATGGCGTTCATTTATATTCTGGGATCGCAATGAGATGTGAGCGAAAGGCCCTTCATTCGACTTGATTAAACCTACGCAGGGGTCCATGCTGGGTTGCACACAAAGACAAACTAAAAATATTCTCTAAGTTCTAGTCAGCTTTTAAAAAGATCCAGTTTAGTGTTCTAAATTACCTACTTCAGGAAGCCTCCCCAGCTCCTCAAAACGGGGCTGAATTGCCCCCCCCCATAACTCCAGGTTTACCCTCAGCCGCGCGTTTTATTCAGTGCAACGCAGCTGTTGAAATGCTTGCCTACCCTCTGTAACCACACGGACAGCTAGGCAAGGGCAGGGCTGGTGCTTACACATCCTCTTCTGCTCAGAATTGACCTATTGTCCGGCTCCTAGTGGGTATTTCGGAAACAGGTGTTTAAAGTGAATGAGAGAGTCCTTTCATACTTCAGGTCAAGCACATTCATTATGTCTACAGAATGAGCACATAGCTGGCACTCCACTATCTATAGACTGAC
Source organism: Lynx rufus (assembly GCF_022079265.1). Classification (NCBI taxonomy): domain Eukaryota; kingdom Metazoa; phylum Chordata; class Mammalia; order Carnivora; family Felidae; genus Lynx; species Lynx rufus. The sequence goes on from NW_025814823.1 coordinate 10,055,891, forward strand.
TCAACATATAAATAGATTCCGGGGTCTCAGAGAGCTTAGCCTACTACGGACGGACGCTGGGGAGGAGGCAGGACTGCTAGGTCCTGTCCATCCCCACTACCCCGCGCACCGAGAGGCCTGTGGGCCGCGTGCAGGAGAAGCAAGCCGAAGCAAAGCGATGAACTCCAAGGCGGACTCAAGAAGGCCTTGTGGAAAAGTGATCATCACATGATGATCAGTGGAGTTTCCACGTGGTGGGGGTCCAGGGGGAGGAATCAGGGAGAGGAGCGGAGATGCGGGGTATGATGTGCTGGGGAAAAGGGCAGCCAACAGGCTGGGAGACAGTGATTGGTAACTGACTCCAACTCGGGGCCCGACCTGGGAGCGGAGGGCGGAGGGCCGGCGGATCCCCAGACCCCAGGCGGGGAGAGCCAGGGAGAGCCAGGAGAGCGCCACGCCTCCCTCCCACCCGTCCGCAGGGGCGCGGGGTCCCGCGGGCGGATGGATGCTCCCCTCTCCCCCGAGGCCCGACCCGCACCGCGGGCCGACTGTCGCCACCACCCCCCCCCCCACCCCCGGCCGTGTCGGCCAGGCGGGGGCGGGCCGGGCCGCGGGTGTGGAGCGGCGGACCCGAGGGGGATGAGTAACCCCCGGCGGCGAGCAGGCGCGGCCGGGAGCGTGTGCCAAGTTCCAACCCGACGCGCGCTCGGCCCGGAGCGTCCGGGGTCGTGCCCGGGGCCTGGGAGGGGCGGGCGGCCGCGCCCGGGGCGGATAAAAGGGCGGCGCGGCGCGGGGCCCGCTTTCTCCGCGCCGGGCCCGCAGAGCGCCGCTCGCCGGCCGGCACCCGACGCCGGAGCCGGGCGCGGGAGGCACCGCCGGGCAGCGGCATGGCGGGGGTGGCGTGCGCGCCGGCCAGGCCGAGCCTGACCTCCATCTCGTCGGGGGAGCTGCGCAGCCTGTGGACGTGCGACTGCGAGCTGGCCCTGCTGCCGCTGGCACAGCTGCTGCGCCTGCAGCCCGGCGCCTTCCAGCTGCGCGGCGACCAGCTCGTGGTGCCCGGCCCCGGGGGGCCCGCGGCGGCGGCGGCGGCGGCGGCGCGCGGGGGCTTCAACGTCTTCGGCGACGGCCGCGTGCGCCTCGACGGGCAGCCCTACCGCCTCAGCAGCTACATCAAGAGGTGGGTGGCCCCGCCGGGTCCCCGCAGAGGCCTCCACCCCGCTGCGGTGCCGGGAGCCCCGGCCGGCCCGGCTTGCCGCCAACCCCGTCCCCACCAGGACTCCCCCTCTTTCGTGCCACTTGTGCGATCGCCTCCCTACTAACGTCACCTGGAGGTGCACATTCCCGCCCCCCCCCCCCCGCCTTTTCCGCCCCTAGTGATGACATTTTTTCAGCTGCCACTTGAAGCCGCCCACGAGGGCATCAGGGCAGGCGCGTGGCGTAGGGCTGGGTGGAGAGCGCATAACTGGAGGGTGATTTTTCCCTTTCTGGCTCCTTAACTGGGTCATGTGAGCTCAAATCGAGGCACGCCCTTTAGGGGTGTTTGCGGGGGACAGACTCAGGCCCTGGCTTTGCATTTGTGGGGAGGGGAGAGGATGCTCGATTCTGTGTATTTACTGGCTTTGGCCGGTGAGGAGACCCAGTGGAAAAGGTGCAGAAGTTCAGAGTTTCCCATCTTTGGCCTGCCTCGGTTTTCAAAAAATACAGAAGCGCGGCCGAGAAAGGAACAAAGCCCTGTGAAGTCCAAACGAGGGCCCAGTGGGCTGTGGTGTGGGCAGGTAGGTTCTGGGAAAATCGATGCAATGCCTAGAGCTTCCAGGATCCCGGGGCAGAGCTGGGCCCAAACCTAACTTGGTGGAGGCGGCCCGGGATGCCTCACTGTGGTGGCCAAAGTGTCTGAAGCGCTTCTTAGCAAACTTGCAGCCAGGAGGCTGTAGTCTGTCCGAAGCAGACTTTGATCATCATGGAGTAAAGGAGGAGGGAGGGTCATGCTTGATTCTACATGGCTTCATGCCTTCCAGAGGTCACCCTGTGCTTTTGTGTGTGTGGGGGGGGGGGGGTGTCTTATATTTGCGGTGTGGAACGGAGTATCGGGAAGCAGGCAGTGCAGTCTAGAGTCTGAATCAGAGATCAGTAAGCTGGCCACCTATTAAGATTCAAAGCCTTTGCTATTGGGAAAGACAGGAGCACCGTGGTACCTTGTAAGTGGGATCGAGCCAAGAAGGGCAAGCAAACAAAATGAGATGTTTAAAATACTGGCTTCAAAGCTGCTGGGAAAAATGTTGCTTTTCCACACAAAGAGAGTGGGGACTTTGAATGCCTGAAAAGCCATTCTGCAGCAAGAATTTCACCCTTTCTTTTTGCACCAAAAAAAAAAAAAAAAAAAAAAATTCTCTCTTTCTGATGAATGGAGACTTCCCACCCATACGCAGGGGACCATGGGAGGAACTGAGTTAGAAATTATATTTACAAAGATTATTTTAAAAAGGTAACCATTGTATCTAAGAATAGAGTATGAAACATTACAATGTCCAGAATTAATTGAAGCTAGAGGTTAGCATTTTGACATAGCCAGCTTCCTCAGTCTTAGCAAACAGTGCCGCAAAATTTAAAACGACGTCGAAGTGTGCACTCTTGCTTTGAGCACCTCCCACACAAAAGACTCTTAAAGGGCAGTGCTCCCCTGGAGTATAGAGTCCAAAGTAAACAATGGCCAGGTGACACAGACCAGAGTGCCGTCAGGATGCAACTACAGGGTTCTCATTGTCAAAGCAGTTGAGTGAGGGCCTTTGAACCCTGGGAAATACTAAGGAGTGTCTGAGAATAATCTGGGTGAGAGAATGAACAATCTGTCTTCCTCTCAGGGGACATACTGTGGCAGGGGAGATAGGCTTTTGTAGGTGGGTGTGCGGTCCTGAAGGATGAACCTGATCTGGATGGAGATAGCCTTCTAGAAAGGGGGGGAAGACTGAGTTGTGGGCAGCAGTGAGAAGTTTTGTCTTCATAGACTACAAAGTGGGCAGACAGTCCGAATGGAGACATCCGAAGTTGTCTCCTCAGATCTGCCAAATTTACCCGGTTGTCTTTGGTTTTGGGGATAGCATAGAGCTTCCTCTCTCAGAATATTTATCACTCCAAAGCAGTGATTCATTTCCTCCATCCATCTCTCCCTTCTCTTCCTTCCTTCCTCCCTCCCTTCCTTCCTTCCTTCCTTCCTTCCTTCCTTCCTTCCTTCCTCCCTTCCTTCCATAAGCTTTGGCCCATTTTACTAAAGACAAACAGCATGATTTACTTTTAAACAGCCCATTACAGCACAATGCTAAAGATCACAGACTCATCTGGATCAATGATAGCTAGCGTGCATTATTTATTATCTGCATGGCATACCCAAGTCAACATTATTGCCACTGTCGTGTTGGACAGCGGCCTTGGCCAGTGTGGTACAGTGCTCTATGTCAGACTTCCTCGAGTTGCTGGCGAGGATGACCAGTCTGACTTTGCTTTGTCAGCCATCTTCACAGTAGGCTTATACCCCAGCACATACTTCCTCCTTTTCATGACCAGTTAAGACCTAGAGTTGATGGAATCCAACAACTTTGTCATCTTTCCTGCGGCCACCATATTCCTCCCTCAGATGCAGGATGGCCCCCAACCAAGAAGAGCCCCCAAAATGGCCAGGGAACGAAAAAGCCAAGCGACGGTCATGAATCATTTCAGACTATTGGGTTTTCGAGAATTTGTGTAGACCACCTCCCCAGATGTGTATATATACACTAACATTGCTGACCATCCAGGTAATTTATGAGCTACTTGGATCCAAGTTAAGGATCCTTGCTCTGTCAATGAATTCAGTTATTTTTGTCATTCAACAACTATTTTTGGTGTGGGTCGGCTTACAGCGTAAGCAGGATTTCCTTGTTGAGGCCTCGGAAACGTGTGGTGTGTCTTTTATGAAAACGCTTAGGGCTACTGACCCTGACATTCATATGAGTCACTCATTCAGACAAGAGGATGATTTGGTGGCCCAACTTACTGGGGTGTGTTTTTTGATACTTGAACGTTTTTCCAAATCTATGCCTACTAAATAAGCCGAAGGGAACTCGGGGTGAAGGGGAGGTTGAGGGATGGCCACCAGGGCTGCAGAACTCCTGAGAGCCTTCTTTAAAAATTTGTCCTAATTTTGGGAGATTCATGGCAAGCTCTTTCCTGTTATTTTTTTCTTTCAAGCTCAGAATTTGCAGCCGTATTATACACACAACCTGCTCAGGATTCCAGGTGAAAGTAACCATTAACTCGCACACACACTCGCACACACGCACGTGTGCACGCACACACACACATGCACACACGTTTTTCCTGTAATTAGATGCAACCCCTTAGTGAGATGTAGTGGCATGCAAATAGGAGCTCCAGCCTCCTTTTCGGAGATTCCCTAGCATCAAAGAGGCTATTCGGGTGATAAAAATAAGTATGACAATAATTACGGGCGGCTGCTCATGTTTACTTGAGTACCAGGAATGGTACAAAGTATTTTACAGCCGCTACCTCGCAAGAGACTTCAAAGTCGGCTCTGTTGGTATTTCCCTTTTTTTTACAGATGAGGAAATTAGGACGCAGAGATTAAATAACCTGCCTAAGTAAGGTGCTGGTGAGTCGTGGCACGGGGGCTTCTGTGTAGCATTGTCTAACTGTCAGCCTCCGCTCTCAGCCAGCTGCCTGGAAGCCGGAAGAATTCTGGCTTGCTGTACACGGCAGCAGCTTTCCCAGAGGTCTCCCGAATCCACAAGGAAGTAACTGGACTTCTGTCAGACAGGACGCACTGTAGATAATCAGCCTAGAAGAGAAGGTAAATCCAGCGGCCTTGAGGAAGCCACTAAAAGCAGAGACGCATATGAGACCATATGCGCCCATATGAGACCAGCCGTTAGATGGTGACAGTCACACCCACCTCGAGGTCAGCGACCGGGGGTTGGGGGGGGGGGCCGAGGGTGCAGGGGGCAGCGGGGAGACAGGCGGGCGAGGTGAGGGTGGAGTCAGGGCTGGAGCCTAGGTAGATTTGCAGGGGCAAGTCTCACCTCCACCTGCTGTGGGAAGCGTGGGGCTCTGTCTGCTGGCCCCGGACCCACCTCCCTGGAGGAACCCCGACGAGAGACGGAGGCGTAGACGCGATTGCAGCATTGCGGCCCCCGTCAGTCAGTGTGGGTCCTCAGCCTTGGCCCCCGTGTCTGAGTCTCGGATATGGTGACATCGGATATGGTGACATATTGACCACTTGACAAATGCTCGCAGCCCCGTAAGCCAAGTGCCTCACACGCAGTATTTAATCTGTTAGCCGCCTCATGGGGGTCCTTTTGGTTAGCCAGGGTTTACAGGTGAGGAAATTAATCTCAGCGAAGCTAAAATAACCTTGCTGAGGTCGCCGAGACAGAAATCAACCCCAGATCTGATGATTCAAAAGCTTCGTGCCATTGCTGCCTTCTTTCCTCAGGAGCCCTGCTGTGGGCTTCCGGCCACACTCCGGGCTGCTTCCTGCTCTCAGCTCACCTGGTCCTTGCCAGACGCCCGCCTGCAGGCCTGAGCACAGCCACCCCACAGTCCCCAAGGCTTGGCTAACCCGTGATTCCTGCTGGGGACACCTCCCTGCCGCTCTGGCCCACCCAGTGGTGGCACGTTGGGTCCCTCTCGTCTGTCTCAGCTCAGTCCACGGTTCTAACTCCAGACCCCTCCTGCTTTGCTCTTTCTTACTTATTTTTTTTTTAATTTTTTTCAACGTTTTTTATTTATTTTTGGGACAGAGAGAGACAGAGCATGAACAGGGGAGGGGCAGAGAGAGAGGGAGACACAGAATCGGAAACAGGCTCCAGGCTCTGAGCCATCAGCCCAGAGCCCGACGCGGGGCTCGAACTCCCGGACCGCGAGATCGTGACCTGGCTGAAGTCGGACGCTTAACCGACTGCGCCACCCAGGCGCCCCTCTTTCTTATTTAAATACCTAGAACGTAAGCCAGTGGAGGCTGGACACACAAAGGCAGAGAGCTATGCATTTCTCTGGCATTTGCGTGTTTGAGTCCTCACATTCGTTTGTGAGCCTCTCGATGGCAGGGACCGTGTCTTCGATCCGGTGCTTCTCAAACTGTAATAAACCTACGGGCCTCCTGGGGATCTTATTAAAACACCATTGTTTAGGTTGAACAAAACTGGGGAGGAGCCCAGGACTCTGCAGTTTTACTAGCTCGTAGGTGATGCCGGTGCTGATGGTCCAGCGGTCATGCGTTAAGCAACACGGCTTTACCTGTCTATCGTTTGATATCGAAGTGGTGCATTTTCTTATGCCTTCCTAGTAGACTAGATGCTTCTTGCGAGCCAGACTATTTCCTTTTGCTTCTTTGTGCCCCCGCCACGCAGTGCATGTGCTCAGTACGTATTTGTTGCACGAATAAATGGACGTACGAATGTGTCATTCTCTGTGCCGTGACAGCGCTTCGCATGAACTGAGCATCAGGAATGAATGAATGAATGAATGAGTAGATGAACATGTGCATCCTCGATTCGAATCAGCGGACAGCGGAGTGATAAATCTGAAGCCATTGCTTAATTTCCCTGGAGTTGGGGCAGAAGGAGGGGAGGAAGTGAAAGAGAAGACGCTGTCTGACAGCTTAGGCTGAGGCCTCACATAAAGCTGTCAAGTTAACACTGGAAACACGGCAGGGCCATCCTGCTTGCTCCCAAGGGCAGAACGCTTGAGCTCAGTGTCGTAGGAAAGGATTATGAAAGCTCTAAGCAACTTCTGGGACTTCTACACAAGGCCTGTTTTCAATATGCCTTCCTCTTTTTCCGTGCTCCACTCTCCATATTTTTTTAAATGAACCCATGCAGGGACACACACGCACACCCCCCCCCCCACCCCTCCTCAGATGGAAAAGCCATAGGGTTGAGTTCTTACTCGCCTTTGAGCACTCAATTGCTGGAGCCGAGGGAAATTTGGGGCAGCTTTTCAGATTGTGCTAGAAATGATGTAACGCCTGAAGGAATCCCCAGAGAAAGGTAGGCAGCTCAGAGGGGAGTGATCTGTCGGCCACTCCTGGTTTGCTAGGAGCAAAAATACAGTGTTCTTTCTTGGTCTCGTCTTTCTGGCATTGCCTTCATTAAACGTTAGCTTTAGCTTCCAGACTGAAAAACCGAGGAAAGAAATTGGAGCAAAGAAGGAGAAACTCTTGCTCACTTGTTTCTCAGATGCTTGCGTTGTCCTTTTTCCCGGTCACTCAGATGAACACAGCCTTGATTGTGCGGCACAAGTTTATAGAACTTCACCCTCTGGCCAGCAGAGTTGGCTCAGATTAAAGATCCTGACAGTGTTTGTTGAGCATCTATTATGGGCCCAAGTGCATACACTATGTTACTTGCACTGCATTGAATCCTCGCCCAGAAAGAAATACTGTTATACCCCTTTTATAGACGAGGGCACAGGTTCAGATGGGTTAAGTCACTCACCCAAGGTCACAGTGAGTTGTGGCTCTGCAGCTGAGTTCACACTGCCTGTCAATTAGGGCATGACTTCGATCTTCTCATTTCGAATCACTGTGCATTCGAAAGGCCGTCACATTGGTCTGCCTTTCAATCTTTGGATTGAAGCCAGGCATAGAAAGTTTCAGCCTAGAAGCATTTTGGGGCCAGGGTAAAAGCCATGAAGAAATAAGAGTTTAAAGAGAGCTGTCTTAAACCATTTGCTTTTCATCCTTAATAATTTCAGCTAATACAACAAGCATCCAGTACACAAGAAGCAACATTTGCATTAGTAATTCAGAAATACACACGATTAAAGATGAAATCACTATTCCCTAATGTAGTCTGGTAAGGCTTATCTTAAAATAAAGCCAGTGATTGAATGCCAGATACTTAAATACCTGTGAGACTTCACAGCCAGGTCCTCAATCTTTTTGTATTTTAGTGGCTTACATATCCAAATTTTGTAACAGTGAATTCCAAAGGAGTGCTCACATTTATTAATTTCTCTGGAATTTCAAGGTGTTTAACAATTGTACCGTACCTGGGAGGCTGGGAATGATGAATTAAGGAGGTATTTCTTATTTGTGACCTGGTTTAAATAGAGAGTTCATTAAGCAGGGATCTTGCTACAATCTCTTGTCTGTAAATTCTGTTACAGAGCTCTCATATAAATAGCAGCATTTTCACACATCTGTGGCATAGTGATAACTGACATGCTCTGTGGTGATGTTTACAGCCCCGTTAAGATCCTAAAAGTGCCTCTAAATCATCAAAGGAAAATTAAATTATGTTGAGCATAGTTTTATTATTCAGGGCATCTTATGAAATTCAGACTCCAGAAAGGATGACACATGTATAGGTTATGCATTAAACTCCGTGAGCGTGCGACTGTCCGGAAGCCCCCACCACTCCCTGCCCGGTCCCCCTTCTCTGATCATGACAGACAACAGCTCTTTGAGCCCCCTCGCATTCCAAAAAAACCTTCCAGAGAATTCGGGGGGAAACTGATTATGTTCCCAACCAGTGATCATTTCTAAGTTGAGATTTTCATCTTTTTCCTATACGCTGCGGATTCATCGGAATAAAATCGAGGGTCCCTTCGATTGGATGTTGATGGGCCTCGCACAGAGGCGAGTGTTGCACTGTTAACGTGCAACATCAGAATAGTAATCGGGACGGCAGATTTTCCAGACGCATTGTACACAAATGCTGTGCTCACGCCCTAGAGAACGACACTCAGACCACGGATATTGAGAGAGCAGAGGAGTCACCTTGAGAAAAAGATGAAATGCTTAAGTGACTGTAAATTAGCTCCACGGCAAACAAGGCAGGAGAATATGAAAATCTGCCTTGGATGGGTCACAAGTGACATCCGACTCTGCCCCAGCTTCACGCATCTGCCTTGTTGATGTTTACTCCAATTGGACTTGTCCTTTCCTTTCCATGACGCCAGATAAGAGTTTTCTTCCTTTCTTCTTCCTCTGCGCCTCTCCCCACGCCCCCTACGACTATAGACCTTACACAGCCTGTCCGAGGGCACTCTTGTGTGGTCGTCCTGGGTCCTGGACAGTTAAGAGATGATGGCAGAGGGGCTGGGAGGGCACCCGAGTACTGCCACCCTCTATCCCAGCCCCACCTCGCAGGCCCTGAGCCCCTCAGGTGTGATGAGGCACGTGCGATGCCTGCCTGGTGCCCAGCACCCAGTCGGCGCCCAGTGAATGCTGTTGAATGAATGAATGAGAGCAAATGAACTCGGCAAATTGCGGTTCCCTTTCTCCCTTCTGCTTCCTTTCTTCAGTGCCTTTTGGCAGTTGGCCAATTGGGACAAAAAGGAACAGGAACATTCTCTCCTTGCTGATTATGGGACACAAGGGCCACTCCCCCTCAGTCCCCCGCCTCCCCTTTCCCCATTCTCGCTGGGCACTGTGCTGCTCAGGTGAGGATAAGGGCAGGAGAGGGATGACAGAAGAACCATACAAAATCCCTGGGCTGCATTATCTTCCTCAGTCTGTTCCCTTGTTATTCCCCCTGGCCCCCCACCCCTTCTCCCCTACTCCTGCCCTCCCCACCCCACCCCTGAATGTCCCCGCTTCCCTTCCCCGGAATACACCAGCCCTGTTGCCCCTTCCCCACCCCTGGACGAGCCCCCTGACCACCCAGTGTCCCTGGAGTGGGAAGCAGAGACTACATTAAAAGCCTGATGAAATACAAGGCAGGAAGCATTTTAGAGACTCCATCAGGGGTCAGGTTTTAAAAGCTCTCGAAATCAGGTCTGACAATCCCCAGAAAAGAGAGAATGATACAGATTTCTAAGAAACCAAGCTGGGAGACAGACAAGCCAAAGCTGTGTTTTTCTGCCTTGGGGGTAGATATTCTCCCACGTGTTCCCAACCCATGCCCAGGTCTGGGTCTCGTGCGCTGGCCCCCCTAAGCGGGTTATGGGAAGTGGGGTGGGGCGGGAGGCTAATAGGGCTGGGTGGTCACAGCTCCCTGCAGTGGGGCTCTCTCCAAGGCTGTGATTTTCACATCAGGCACTGGACGGACAACAAGCCAGAAAGAACACTCGAGCTGTCTCTGCCAGCGACTAGATGTAGGAAGCAAACACATCACAGCATAGCAAAATCGCCCTGTGCTGTCAGCCAGGGCGGCCATTCATTCCATGCACATGCACACAGCTGGGCCGGTCAATGGGGAACCAGTTCTGTGTTGAAGAGGGACGGTGGCAGACACATCCTCCAGCCTGTTGGATGCCATTCAGCCTACCTGTGCCCATGTGGCGTCTGAGCTGAGGTATGGATAGAAAATTAGCCATCGTCTTGAGGGAAGCCAATTTGCACTTTGATCCGTCTTTCGATCAACAATACAGGTAGAAACATAGAAACTACCTGGAAAATCTGTAGAATAGGGGGAGAAAGCTGACATCCTGGATGACAGAGTCAACGTGTGAAGAAGAACTTCCCAGGCTGGGGTAATGAATGAAAATCAAAGAGGCTAGTCTGAATAGGGTCATGGGCAAAAGTCCAACATTAGTGGTATTTTTTTGTTTTTCTTCATTGCACAAAGCTCAGGATCGGGGACACATGAATTAGTTCATATGACTGTTGGTTGATTGCATAATCTATAGGGGGGCTGGGATCTAGGGATCAGAGAAGGCAAGACAGGAGGAGGAGAAGAGGGAAATTTCAGACCCACCCTAGCTTATCCCACTAATTGGGTGTAATTCATTCTCAATCCGGAGAGACAGAGCACTTCTAGCTTCCAGTGAACTCTTAAGAGCCCAAAAGATAGATGGTGTTGGCCATCACATAGCGAAGGCTGCCTCTGAGAGCCCAGGATTGGTGCCAGGCCACGCCAAAGACCAGGGCCGCCCTCAGGTTGTGTCCTGATGTCTCAGCTGACTAGGGAGGAGATTTATTTATATCGTACAAAAGATAACTGCCTCCAGAGGGCACACGTTAGGCTATTTCCCTCACAAGTTCTGTGGATGTGGCCGGCGCCCGTCCAGAACATCCCCTTCCTGACCTAGATGGAAGGGTATATTACGTTCGCAATTATCTCTGCTTTTTTCGTAGGTATGTGGAACTGACCAACTACTGCGATTATAAAGACTACAGGGAAACTATATTGAGCAAGCCAATGCTGTTCTTTGTTAATGTACAGACCAAAAAAGACACCTCAAAAGGTAGGTATATAAATATTTTGGGTTTGATGCTGCTTCCTGGGGCTGTGGACTGTGGCATGCTAATGAGGTACAAGTTGTGCACGGAGTAGGCAGGGTAGATGTCAGCTTGTGACAACGCTGGGGGCAAGGAGCCTGGTGCGTTAGACCATCTGAAGCACAGCACCAGCCTGCAGAACCTCTACATGATCCTAGGGCAGAAGCCATCTGTCTCTGGGCTTTTGTCTTGTACTTCCTGTCTAGGCAGGAAGTGCTATCAGGTTCTGAGTCTACGAGGGTTGCAAAAATGACTGGAACGCTGCTGATGATATATAATACTGTCTGCCACATTCCAGACACTCACGTGCGTGAGGCATAGGCTCATGTCCTTGATGGACGCAACAGCCCCATACGACTTTCATGCAAACGGGAACCTTTTCGAGCATGAGAGTATGTCCTGTTAATAATTATGCTGGGACTAAGGTCTAACCCAGGGGGACTAGGATGTATAGTCATCCTACCTATAAGGTGCTTATACCCACTTAACAGATAAGAAAACAAAGAGCTGTTGTAGAGGCTTTTATGTTTCATGCTGTGGCCTTCAAATCTCGACTGGAGGGATATCTCTTTACCGTTTCTTCCAAGAAATCAGATTTACGGATAACAACTCCATTAACTTCCCGTTCCGATAGGAAAATATCTCCATCTTCCCTGCTTCCTCCACAGTGTTCTGTGGGGAAAGCCATGGGCATAATGCTCGGTGATAGAGGCAGAATTTCTTAATCCTGCTTCTCAATAGCGTTCTTAAAATGAGCCCAAAGTAATAAGAAGTGATCTACAAATTCCAAATAGACTCTCTCAAACATTCATTCTCATTCAGATTCGTAGAGCTGCTGCTCTGTTCATTTCCTTCAGAATCATTCAGATCCTCCGCTCACTTGACAATTCAGCCACAATGCTCTCTCGGCAGGAGGGGCTGGGAACGGAACACAAGGTAGCAAGTAGCGCTTGTTAGAGCATCTGAGCCCCTGATGTTATTTGGCTTGATGATGACCAGAAAGCTGGAGAGTTCTCGGGGAACGTAATTCACAGACATATCAAGTACACCTCCTGCGTCGATCTCTCAGGAGGAATCTTAAGAAAGAATAAGAGACCTCTCCATTTTTACATTCTAATGAAAGTAGCAGGGAGTGGTGCAGGAAATGTTTGTGGATTTGCGGGTGGCCTGTAAAAGGTATACGGTTGTGTGACAACTATCCCGGAAGGAGGTACAGAAACCCAGTGCTGTGCAATTGTAAGGAAAGCCATGAAAAAAAGAGCTTCTGTGATACAGAAGCTTGAGATGGTCAAGTTTAAATTATGAAAGTTATAAGTAAGGTAACACGTCTAACCTTGGTGCTAAGCTGCACTTTTGTGCAAACTAGAAAAAGCCACCAGTAACTCAACATCGTTTACTAATCCTTTCCAGAAGTTTGTCATAATAACTGTACAAATAGACAATGTCTATGAATGTGAATGGCACCCTCTAGAGTTGTGCAGTGCGCAACCTGCCCAGCCAGCACGACTGTGGAGTGCGGTAGCCCTTAGCATCTAACGAACCTAAAGATCTTAGTTTGGTTTGTGTGAAAGTTAGTTCAAGGTCTCAAATAGCTTGCTTGCTTTCTTTATCTCTTGTCTCAAAGAGGATATAAGGTCATTTGTATTTAAAGTGCCCCCCCACCTGGGTGGCACGGTCGGTTAAGCGTCCGACTTCAGCCAGGTCACGATCTCGCGGTCCGTGGGTTCGAGCCCCGCGTCAGGCTCTGGGCTGATGGCTCGGAGCCTGGAGCCTGTTTCCGATTCTGTGTCTCTCTCTCTCTCTCGGCCCCTCCCCCGTTCATGCTCTGTCTCTCTCTGTCCCAAAAATAAATAAAAAAACGTTGAAAAAAAAATTTTAAAAAATAAAGTGCCCCCCAAGATGGCAATTTGGGAGAAAGGAAACAGGGGTAAAAAAAAAAAATAAGATGAACAAAATCAGTGCAACAGTTAGCTCAAATGATATTCCTGAGGGATGTAAGACTAATTATTGAGGGACCGTAGGTTTGACTCCCAAAGCCAATGCGAAATACTCAGTTCTCAAACTCACATAATGGCTGGTCCGTGGCCTTGAACAGAGAGTGGGAATCCATGTAACGTGTCTGTCTAGAAAACAACACTTGACTGTTAAGGCCGAGGAGCTTGATTCTGGGGACTGGAAAAGTTACGAGATCGTTGGTTCATAATATTTCAAATTTCCTAATGAAGAAACAACTTTCTCTTTGCTTAGATTGTGTAGGATTGGGCAGAAGTGGACATAAGGAAAGAAAGAAAGAAAGAAAGAAAGAAAGAAAGAAAGAAAGAACCCCAAAACAAACCAGCACCACACCACCAAGGATACACCTGCCGGGGGCAGAGACATCGTATTATTTAAACAGTGGGAGGGATTTTCTTCCTAGTGACGTGAGCTCCCCATGCCGGATGCACACAGTGGGAGTCAGTTCTCATCTGTGATAATCGGGGAAGGGGACTTACTTTTTGTATTTTTTATTTTTTTGAGACAAGAGTGACAGAGTAGACCTGGAGCTGATTTTTCCAACTGGCTTTTACGGTTACCCAGAGCTTCCTTTGCATCCCCAAGGTTCTCAGGAATAACATTTCTAGAAATCTGGTTAGGCCTTACAGTGAGGGTCTGAGGGAGCTGCAGAGGAGGCCAAAAATGAACAAAATCTCCAAATAAGGTGGGAGTCACTGCTTTATCAAATGCTGAGAAGTATGTTGATGTCGCACGCGCGCACCTCAGTCTGAATCGTGCCTCCTAATTCCCAGAAAGAACGTACGCGTTTCTCGTGAACACAAGGCACCCCAAGATAAGAAGACAGATAGAGCACGGAATGGACATGGTCATTTCCTCAGTGATCGGGGAAAGCTACCGGCTTCAGGTAAGCTTGCGTCAGTCGGATTCCCGGGCTGCTAACCACATAGAGAGGGGTCGGTGGCATTTCATGCGAGGCTGAGTCCCTAGAGCTGCGTTATAACCAGACCCATACGTTTTCTGTGGTTTCATTATCACTACCAATAAAATGAGCTTGGTTTCGAGCGACCGATTAGAAACGGGGTAACAGTAAAGGTCAATGTGACCAAGCGGTTCAAGGGCTTCAGATGGATAAGGTATAAGTGCGAAGGTCTGTTTTCAAAAACAAAAGTCAACGGTTGAAAAATATGTCAGAATGAAAAAGAAAGAAGATAGGTGATACTTTGGATATTTGGGCAGTCGTTAGTTCAATAATAGAATTCTATAGTAATATACGGTTCTGTAATATAACATTATAGCCATGACATTAATTAAACGCTTCTCTCTCTCTTTCAGTTTGATTTTCAAGAGGCGGTACAAAATTTTTTCCCTCCAGGAAACAAGGTGGTTAATGGAGAACATTTGAGCTTTGCGTATGAATTCAAAGCTGATGCATTATTTGATTTCTTCTATTGGTTTGGGCTCAGCAATTCTACTGTAAAGGTAGAAGGAAAAGTTCTGAATTTGTCAAGCACAAGTCCAGAAAAGAAGGAGACAATTAAATTATTTCTGGAAAAAATGAGTGAACCTTTAATCCGAAGGAGCAGTTTCTCTGACCGAAAATTCAGTGTAACTTCCAGAGGTATGTTACAAATTCTCAAGTACCTGAGGAAGGTAAATAAGAGGGTAGAATAATATCACGGGAGTGGACAATTAATTGAAAAAAAAAAAAGGCCTCGGGGCTCTTGGGCAGCTGAGTCGGTTAATAGTCGGACTTCAGCTCAGGTCATGATCTCCTGGTTCGTGGGTTCGAGCCCCGCGTTGGGCTCTGTGCTGACAGCTCGGAGCCTGGAGCCTGCTTCGGATTCTGTGTCTCCCTCTCTGCCCCTTCTCCCTTGTGCATCGTCTCTGTCTCTCTC
Organism: Lynx rufus; assembly: GCF_022079265.1. Taxonomy (NCBI): domain Eukaryota; kingdom Metazoa; phylum Chordata; class Mammalia; order Carnivora; family Felidae; genus Lynx; species Lynx rufus. Next base: position 10,070,978 of record NW_025814823.1, read on the forward strand.
TCTCTCAAAAGATAAATAAACATTTAAAAAAAGGAAGAAAGAAAACGGCCTCTTGATAAAAGGGAAATATAACATCACAGACTTCAGAAAGTAAGAAGTGAGAAATGTTTACTACCAAGAAAAAAATGCGGTGGCTCTTCTTAGGCTCCTTAACGTTTTCTGACGTAGCAGTTATAGTGTGCAGCATGCCCAGAATACAATTTTTATTTAAAAAAAAAATTTTTTTTTTAACGTTTATTTATTTTTGAGACAGAGAGAGACAGAGCATGAACGGGGGAGGGTCAGAGAGAGGGAGACACAGAATCTAAAACAGGCTCCAGGCTCTGAGCCGTCAGCACAGAGCCCGACGCGGGGCTTGAACTCACGGACCACGGGATCATGACCTGAGCCGAAGTCGGACGCTCAACCGACTGAGCCACCCAGGCGCCCCCAGAATACAATTTTTAAATACATTGTTCATGTAAGTCCATCTTACTGCTCATTTAAATATTAACAACAATTTAACTGTTATGAAAGCGTGATGCTTTCCTGATGTGCATATTCAAGGCAACAGAATGTTAACAACCAGGAGCAGCTGGGGGAAGACTAACCGTGGGCGATATGTAGCTTTAAAAACTTTTGAAAGGGTTTGTAAGACCACGAAAGAATAGCTTTGGAGAAGGCTTCGCCTACCAGATTTTACTCTAGATCCTAGTATCCAGTACTTCCCCCTCAGGAGCTGGTGCGACTTTTCAGTCTGGTTGTGGCTCAGGCAGAGGACATCCGTCCAGTCTCGTCTGGGTTTGTCTTCCGCTGAGCCCATTCTCCTGTCCCACGTGAGTCTGGGCCCGAAGGCAACTTCCTCGAACCAGGACTCTTGTTGCTAATTGCAAGAAGAAAGAGCCCGAAGACAAACACACGAAAAAACACCAATCTCTATGAACCTGCAGGTTAAAAAATACTCAGATATAAAAAAACAAGAGTCTCAATTATGTTTAACGAGGGTTGCTTTCTTCCGATGTTTATAGCAAAAATGCTTACTCCTGAGGATTTCTTGTCTTGGAGATAGCCCCTCCCCTCCCGTGTGTGCGTGTGTTTGTGTGTGTGTGTGTGTGTGCACGCGCACATGTTCTCTCTCTCTCTCTCTGTCTCTCACTCTCCTCCTCCTCCTTCCTCTTTCCTTGCTTCCCCCAGCCCTGATCTCTCTCTCCCTCTTCCTCCTCCCTTTCTCCTCCCCCACCTTTCTCCCTTTCCCTCTCTTTCTCCCCCTAACTCCCTCCCTCCCTCCACATTGCTTTAGCTTTCTCTATCTGGGTGTTCCTTACAAAATCACTTTGTGCTTCGCTCCATGGCAGCCCTGTGGGGCATCATACACGGATTCTTGGGGGGGAAGGATTAACTTGCCCAGTGGTGGCTGCAGTCCCAGGTGCCTGGTCCCTCCTGTGACATCTCTCCAGCCCCACCCACTGGCCTTGCCGCCCGTGAGTGCGGCTGCCTGGGATGACCATTGCCATCCGGGGGACACCAAGGGGCTTGTGAAGTTGGCCAGTGCCTCCTTGCAAGTTGACTAGGAGTCAAGCTGGGGCCACTTCCAGGACAGAGCTGTGGGGAGGGACTCTTGGAGCCCCGCCTGAGGCCTGAGCCATCATTATGCACCGCAGGTCGCAGGTCACACAGCCAGAGATGCATCAGCTGCCTGCAACCCCCTGCAGGCAGGCCAGCCTGGCCTCTACTGGCTCTGCCCTGGTGAATCAACCTAGTGCCATCCCCTTCTCGCCTTTGCAAAAACTGACCTTTGTCCTAGGCATCTATTCGCCAACTGGGGGCCTTTTGTCACAAGTGGGAAAAATCTGCACATCTACTCCGGCCCTTGGAAAAGCAAATGATCCATATCCTACTGGTAGACAAACAACCATGAAAAGCTGCTTGGGTTTTCGAGTTCTTCTGAGGAAGTCAAGGTTCTCTACTAATTATTGAAATGGTTACATTGTATGTTGTATGGGTTTTAAGGCACCGTTGGGTTTTTGGCTTTGTTTTTCCAGTGACGATAATAACGTGCCTTGTTACTTTTCTCAGGTTCAATAGATGACGTTTTCAACTGCAGTCTGTCACCCAGATCATCTCTGACGGAGGTTCTTTTGGCAGAATTGCCATTTCCAAGTGTTCTGGAATCGGAAGAGACACCCAATCAATTTATCTGATTGATTGAACACTTTGTGGTCCCTGCTACCTGCCAGGCCTGTGCCAAGACAGAAGGCTGGGGGGAGGCAAGAGGTGGTGGGAGGCGGGCACTTCCCCCTGCTTGTCCGTCCCTGTGCTCCCTCGGGAGGCTCCTGTCTTCCGTTTCCCTGGGGATGCCCTGGCCAGCCCCATGCAGCTGACTCCAGGAAGGGCGGGCTTTGGCCCAGTGGCCCAGACGGGTATCTTCCCCTTTGAACACTTCTCCAAAGAGGCAGAGGGAGCACCCTGAATGCTTTGCTTAGAACCCCAGCATCCTGGGAGCTCCCCAGGCAGCCTTTGAGGGGCCAGTCTGACTTGGGCGTTGACTGTGGATACTGCATAAGTCAGCGGTCCTCTGCTCGGGATCTCCTCCTTGTCTGAACCCAACCCCAGCAAGTGGATGGTTAGCAGTGCTATTTTCTTGCAAACGTGGCTGGACAAAAAGCCTAGGACACCTTTCACTGGAAGACAAGTATGTTTCCCATCCTTAGGAGAAACATTCTGGGGAGGGGTCACTGGAGGATTGGCCAGGTCGAGAGGACGGTAACCTGCCACCCGCTGCCTGAAACTTGAGCTCCCTTGGCCTCTCTCTCTCATCAAAATGACCTGTGTAGAAAGAGGCCGGATAACGGGGAACCAAATAGTGACGGGGGAAGGATAACGTACTTGGCAGTGTCCTCTGGTGAAAGCGGGTTATGTCAGTTGGGTGTTTTAAATAAGCTTTTAGCAATCCTAACACTAAAAGCAAAAAAGAAGGAAGCTATAACATTACCATAATACGTTGTTACATCAGTACATTTTTCATCTCATAGCTACAATGGAGTTCTTCAAAAAGAAAAAAATTCCTATTTACATATAAAACCTGCATTGAAGGAATCGCTACATATGCTTATAAAGAGGAAGATTTATGGGTCCTTAGTATAATTTTTCTGTTCTTTTTAAACAACTTCCTGTATTATACATTTTGATAGCACTCCTGATTGTCCCTTCATTTATATTTGATATGTTGGGTACTCTGTGCAATTAAAACTTTTCTTAGCATTCAACATGGAATCGATTAAATTTGTGACCGTGTGTGTGTGTGTGTGATATTTCCATCATGCTTGGCAGGTGGTAGATTTGCCTTGTAACTTACCAAATTACAGTAAGAATTGTGGTTTTCACAGCTACTTTCTCAAGAAGAGCTTTTTGAGGAACAGGTCTATGAAGTATTTGGAGAATAGAAACAGTTTGATAACCGATCTTCCAGAAAAGAAAAAAATGTTCCTTAATAACAGAAGAGGCTAAACATTTGTTATTCAACTCAGTACAAGATGAAGAGTGTTCACAGTAAAATAAGTGTCAGTGCAAACAAACCTTAGGCAGATCTCAAATATTAAATGTTTCCCGAAGGAAATAGAAACTCTATTCACAAAAATCGACAAAGATTTTTTTTTTAAAGTAGCTGAATTGAGAAAAACCATCAGTAATCACTCCAGGAATGGACTAGAAATCTGGAAGATTTCTTTTATAATTAAAAACAGTGTTTTCATTGAATTAAAAGCGGTTTTTATTGGATGCATTCACTCGGTCCTTATTCACTCAGCAAAGTTTCATGAACTGCTTCTAAGGGGATATACACTGTGCTAATGTATTTATTAGCAAATGTCACAACGAAGTAATGTCGGGCAGCCTTTAAATTGGTGAAAAGTGTATTGGAACAGATCTTTCTGGGCAAAAGAGGCTTCAATCTGGGTATAAGTGCAGCCATATTCAGATATTTTAACTGTTTAAGATCGATCCTAGTCTATAGGACAACAACGATCTAAGCAATTCATCCATTCATTCAGTCATCCATTCATTCAGTTCACGCATGCAACACATATGATCGAGTGCCTACTCTGCGGTGCACTGAGGTGGGTGCTGGTATATAAAGTTCAGCCCTTGCTTTCAAGGAGCGTCCAGTCTTATAAAAGAAGACAGGTGTGTGGGGCGCTTGGGTGGCTCAGTGGATTAAACGTCTGACTTCGGCTCAGGTCATGATCTCACAGTTCATGGGTTAGAGCCCCTCATCAGGCTCTGTGCTGACAGCTCAGAGCCTGCAGCCTGGTTCGGATTCTGTGTCTCCCTCTCTCTGCCCCTCCCTCCCTCACTCTCTCTCTCTCTCTCTCAAAAATCAAATTAAAAAAACAAAAATTTTTTTAAAAAGACAGGTGTGCAAACTAAGAAGAATAATAAAATGAGTGCTATGAGAGACGTTCAAAAAAGGGAATGTCTAAAACACTTAGAATCCAGTTTCCGGAGTGAAACTAATGACATAAAACTGTAAAATCGAGTTTTAAAATAAATATGTGAGGATTGATTTATCCAAGTGATTGATTTGTTGAAGCTCTCAGAACAAGAGTCACCTTGGAGGCTATTAATTTATTCCAACAAGAATGCAAATCCAGACATTATCTACAGAAGGAGGGAGGTTTTTTTTCTCATTACCTCATGGTTATAGTTGATTTTTGGCTAAAGGATAATATTGCCCAACTTGATTGCCTACCTTAATTATCAGCTCAAATGTGGATGCCTTTTTACTGTTTCAAATCCCAATCTATCTTCAAAGAGCCAAGTTATGCCCCTATTTAAGAAATTCAAAAGAATATTGCATCTAGTTCTGAAGGGAGTTTCTAAAGAATTTCAAAAATGCTTTAAGCAATGGCAGTGTCATTAGAATGAATTATTACTTTGAAGAAGAGAACATTCATTTGGATGGGTAAATGCTGGTATAACAGATTTAAAAGGAGTGTTCACACTTGATATTCACTACTTGAATACACTTGAAAGGACTGACAGTGTGGAGCATTAGTAATTACCCAATGACTGGCCTGGCCCACTTAACCTCTTCAGAGTTCAGAGGAGAGGAAAACACAAGAATCAGGGACAGCAGAGCTGGCCCAGGAGGGAGGTGACGTCCACACTGGACTGACAAGGTTTTGATAGAATCAACAGTCTGAAATCGCTGCTCTGGCTCTATGTGAATAAAATGTCAGTAAGTTTGTTGAGTGGCACATTAGAAGCAGAGTTTAGAATCTGCTCCATTAGGTTGGACTGTCTGAATAAAATCGAGAACATTATAGAATTTTCTTTTCTGGATCTTTCAATAAAGTGATAGCTATCATTCTCGACCGCTTAACAACACCCCCTCTGAGTGACAGATATGAATTAAGTAGACTTCAGAAAGATCTAGGTCAGTGAGGGCTAATTTTATGTGTCAATTTGGCTGGGCCATGGTGTCCAGATATTTGGTCTGAACATTATTCTGGATATTTCTAGTTAAGTATTTTTGATGAGACCAACATTGAAATCGGTGGACTTTAAGTAAAGCAGAATGCCCTCTACAATGTCAGTGGGGCTCTCCCATCAGTGGAAGTCCTGAGTGGAACAAAAGACTGACCTCCCTTGAGCAAGAGAGGGGTCTGCACAGGTGGCCTTCAAACTTGAATGGCAACATGGGCTCTGCCCTGGGCCACCCACCTGCCAGCTTCCTTTGCAGATTTTGGACTTGTTAGGCTGCACAGCTCTGTGAGCCAATTCCTTAAAATAAATCTCTTTCTCTATCCACACGTGCGCGTGCACACACACACACACACACATTCTATTGGTTTTTTTCTTTTGAGAACCTGAATCATATAGACTCCATCACAGACATTGAGAAAATGTTTTATGAGTTAATCGATAAGCTAAAACAAAGGAGCAAAAGCAATATTCTTTTTTTTTTAAAGTTTACTTACTTATTTTGAGAGAGAGAGAGAGCACAAGTGAAGGAGGGGCAGAGAGAGAGAGAGAGAGAGAGAGAGAGAGAGAGAATCCCAAGTAGGCTGTTAGTGCAGAGCCCAACTCGGGGCTCAAACTCATGAACCATGAGATCATGACCTGAGCTGAAATCAAGAGTCAAACATTTAACCCACTGAGCTACTCAGCCACTTTAGTCTCTTTTCTTCTTTCTTTTTTTTAACATGAAGACCCTTGACTAAAAGCATTGCAAACTACATAACAGAAAGAGTTTTGCCCAAATATATCAACCCGGGGGAGGAACTTCACTCAGTGTATCCATATCCAAAGTACTTGGGTAACACTGGAGATCATCTGTGACCTCTCCTGGGCTTTTGGAAGCAGCCCCCTGTCAAATCTTTTACACATCCTTTGCTGGCTTGCTCTTTGAATTCTCCCATCAACTATTTCCCATCGTCTGTCTTGTTCAGGAGACACCGCTGTGACCGCTGTCACGTTTCCTGGAGCAGAGCTTCTCAAACTTGAATGTGCCTGGGAATCTCTTGGAGGTCTTGTCAAGCTGTGGACTCATTCAGGAGGTCTACATGTTTTAATTTCTTTTTTTTTTCAGTTTATGTATTTATTTTGAGAGAGAGAGAGAGAGAGAAGCTCATGTGCACTGGACACGCTGATGCTTGTGGGGGGTGGGGGAGCGAGGGGCAAGGGGAGAGGGAGAGAATCCCAAGCAGGCTCCAAACTATGAGCATGGAGCCCAACTCGGGGCTCCGTCTCACAGACCCGTGAGATCATGACCTGAGCTGAAACCAAGAGTCGGAAGGAAGCTTAACCAACTGAGCCACCCCGGCGCCCTGGTCTGCATTTCTAACAAGCTCCTGGGTGATGCAGAGTCTGCTGGGTTTAGGACTCGGCTCTAGCTCTGCCCATCTCAAACTTTATGAATCATCCGGGGGTCTTGTTAGAAAAGCAGAACCTCAGGCCCCGCCCTACTGACTTACTCAGAATCCGTGTTCTCGCAAGATGCCCTGCTGTAGGTGGGCACGCTCAGTCCGAGGAGGGGCATAGACATCTTCTCCAGGTCTGAGCCCCATGCGCTCTCTCCACAGCGGCAAGTGCCATCTCTCTCCCCGCTTCTTACCCATGGCCCGTGAACTTGGTTACTCATCTCTCGTTGGAACGTTAACTGTCCACCTGACACACTCCCTCTCCTCCAGCTGGAGACTTCCTTCTCCTTCACAGCCCAAAGCTGGGTGTTCTATACTTGCTGTCCCCTCCCTCTGCCACCCACCCGTCTCTCCGCTGCTTTAACAGCAGGTTCCTCTGTGTGTGTGTGTGTGTGTGTGTGTGTGCGCGCTCATGCGTGCACAGAAAGAAATTCATTATAATAATTTGAATTGGAAACAACCGTGTAACATTTAACCCATTCAATATAATATTGTTTTAGATCAATTTGAAACTCTGTAAAAGGCATATTAGTAACCTGGATGTCTTAATTTCCGAATGATGAACTTATTCTGGTAGGTGATATGGATAATCTTCCCTCTTCTTCAGGATTTATGTAAACTTCTGATCTGATCTCTTCACCCTGTTGCTTTAACTTAACTCCAGTGAATTCTTCTCATGTTTCGGGGGGGCGGGGGGGAGCCCAAGCACAGCCCTTGCCTTCTTTCTTTTTCTTTTTTTAAATTTTTAAAAAATATTTATTTTTGAGAGACAGAGAGCAAAAGCGGGGGAGGGGCAGAGAGAGAGGGAGACACAGAATCCCAAGCAGGTTCCAGGCTCCCAGCACTGATCCTGATGCCAGGCTTGAACTCACAAACCGTCAGACGTTTAACCGACTGAGCCACCCAGGCACTCCCGAAGCCCTTGCTTTCAAGGGGCATCCAGTTTTATAAAAGAAGACAGGTGTGCAAGCTAAGAAGAACAATAAATTCATGACGGAAAACTGTAGAAGGCCTACAGGGCCTTGTGCTCCAGTGTCTCTTAGCTCTCCCTTCACTCTTTACTGTGTGACAATCCCACGCTGTCCCCTGCCTCCTGGGCCCCTTCTCCCCCTTGTGGCAGCTCTCCTCCCTCTCACGTCTCCTGTCTCCCATTGAGCTGAGAACCCAGCTCAGGCATTTCCAGTTCTAGGACAAGCTCCCTAAGCTCCCATGGTATCCAGGGCCCCTTAATGTCACCCTCCAGCTCATTTTCAGTGCACAGTCCGTGTTTGTGAAGGGAAAGAGGCCAAGGAAAAAAGAATCAACTTAATCATTGAAAGGGGTTACCTCAAGCAACCCGAATTCAAGGGCAGGAATAGTGCTATACTGCTCGCGATAAAATGGACTTGTACCAAAAATCCATTCTGAAGCAGAAACGCAAGACCAAAAAAGAAGGCAGCTCAGAATAGCAGTGAGACAAAAGAGCAGTACCTTAGGTTTACACGGCTTTAGAACTTATAAATTATTGTTGGAGTTACTCATCTTTCCATCCCAGTGAGGTAGGTACTGCTATACTCATTTTACAGATAAACTGGGGCTCAGAGAAGAATCTGCTTGATCCCAAAGCCCCCCAGGTAGAAAGTGCAAAGATTTCTTCCAGCTCTTGATTCGGTGCGTAGGCCACAATTTCACAGCTTGCCTAAGATGAGACAAATGTAAGATATTAATACGAATTCACTTTCAAAATTCTATAGACTCCCTGCTCTGTTTAAAAAAAATATATTTTTCTTAAATTATGCTATGCTAATTAACTCTGCCATTTTCAGACAGTAATCTGTTATTGGGTGTTATTTTCTTCATTTAGATGCCACTACTAAATCCTAATTTAGACTCATTCCTTTTAATAACATATACCTTCTATGTGTTCCCACCACCATTCATTGATGTAAAATTTGAAAGTGTAAAATGCATTAGGAATGCAAAACGGATAGGAATCCTCTCCGAAAATTCTACTTGGGATCTTGATTTTTAAGCAATACCTCGCATATGCACTTGGGATGCTTACTTTGATGCTTTTTCTGTGTCCTTTGATAATTTCCCTTTTTGTAGATATCACCGCCAACAGAGGTCTGACTTTTGAATAACCCCTTTGCAGAGAAGGGATTGTTGTAGATTGCCTTCTAAATATGTTGCCAACAGTCTCCAATGTGCACTTCCTGTCTTTTCTTTGCAGCCAGGTGGCTAATAGCTGTGTCCTAGCCTGGAGGCATTCAGTTTTACTAAGCCCCTACTATGTGTCAAACTACCAAGGTGGTTGCCAAGAACATGAGGATACGTTCATGCGTGGATGAAAATTTGCAGTTGGGGCGCCTGGGTGGCTCAGTTGGTTGAGCATCAGACTTGGGCTCAGGTCGTGATCTCCCAGTTCATGGGTTCAAGCCCCGTGTCGGGCGGGCTCTGTGCTGACAGCTCAGAGCCTGGAGCCTGCTTCGGATTCTGTGTCTCCCTCTCTCTCTGCCCCTCCCCCGCTCATGCTCTGTCTCTGTCTCTCTCTCAAAAATAAATAAACTAACAAAAAATTAAAAACTTAAAAAAAGAAAATTTGCAGTTGAAAATCTTCAGCTTACTCCTCTTTTTGCTCCACTCCCCAAATAAGACCATGCTCAGGAAAGCTCATTGCGAGAACTATACAAATACACAAAAGTAAGTAGCCACATTACTGGAAACACATCTCCTTGCTTTCCCCACCCGGTGCCCTGGCCCTGCTGATGAAGAGCCCAGCCTCCCTCCAGCACCTGTCGGCCCCCAGCTGAGCTGCAGGAAGTGACCCATGTCTCCATGGCGACGCGTCACAATGCAGCCTCGCTCCACCCACAGCACCCAGTCCAGCTGGAGCAGAGGGCGTCGCGGTGGCCTCTTTCCAGCAAGAATGGCACCGCCTGGGCTGGAGGCTGCGTGCCCCTTTCAAGGAGGCCACCAGATTCAGCCAAGTAAGGCTGCGGACCCTGCCTGTAGGGGAGGGGGGGGAGGCTTTTCCCTGGGAATGGGGTACACCGAGCAAAGGCTGCTTTGGTCTGCAGGGGTGTCTGCCTCCCTCTTACGGGTGGGACTCACTTCATGGAGAGTCTGGGAGTCAGAGAGAATGAGATGTTCATGATCTTGCCCTTTTACAGCCCTTGGTCCCGTTTCTGCCAAACCTCTCCCTAAACCTTTCAGGTGCTTTCAAACACCCCCCCAAAGTGCCTAGGAGGGGACAGCAAAAAGAAGGAATAGTGCCTTTCCAGGATCCCAAAGTCAAAGACAAAGAAGGAACGGAGGTCGGACGCTCTGAAGACAGCGGACCCAGCGGAGACCTGACCCCCGTGCAGGATGTGGGGAAGTGCACAGAACGCGGGGAGGTGCCCGAAGGCAGGGAAAGGACCCCGCAAGTAGATGTGCAGAGGCACCTTACCCCTGCGTGGTCGTAGCCAGGCTGGCACCTGGGCGTTTAGCTGCCACTTCTCCGCGACCTTTGCTGATTTTTCTTTCAAAGCGATTCCGCATGAACCCGGGTAGACCTTTTAATGCTAATTGTGCGTGCAAATGCAGCAGGTTTACAAAGCCCGCCTCTGTGTCAGTGGAGGGAGAGTGATTCCCAGGTATTCAGCCGCATCCTGGCCTTTTTCATGGCAATAATAACCCACCGCAGCCGCCTCGCTGGGTAATTGCGGTTCCACAGTGGCTACAGAGCAGTGGGAACTGTTCAATGGCGCATTCCCTGGAATCGTAGACCCACCAGAATGAATGAAATGCGTATTTTCATTCCATTCCATTCATCCCTTTGTAAATTAAGGACGGAAAATGAAAATACTTAACCTGTAAAAAACATATTGAGAACATTCTGTTTCTATATGATGACAAGGCAAAAAAAAAAAAAAAAAGAGAGAGAGACAGGAACCGCATTCCTTTTGAATCTCTCTTTCTAGTCACTCCTCTTGGTTTCTTTCGCTGTCTCCCCTCCCCCTTCCAGTCTGGGGAATGTGGGAATCCTCCAAGATTCTCTCCTCCTTGGTTCACATCCTCTGTCGTGGCCGTGTCCTGCCAAGGGCTTCAAGTCTACAGAAATGCCCCACCGGCTTTCTAATCTTACCTCTCACTCCAGTGTTCCCCCTAATTTTCAAACCAAAGTATGCAACTGTCTACCGGATAGTTCATTTGGGTGTCACAGAAGGGCCTTGATCTAACACGTAGAAAATTACACTCCTTGTCCACTCGACTTTGCAGGCTCAGTTAGGAGGGTGCCAGCTGCCCACGGTACATGGGAGGGCGGCTTGGCTGACACCTCAGTTTGATCACCGGGGCTCATTGATTCTGCCCCCCAAGTTCCCCTTCCTGTGGGTGAGTTTCATTCTTCATGCCCAGTCTTGGGGCTCTAACGGGCACTCTGTGCCACTCGATCTTCCACTGCTAAAAGTGTCACGCTCCAAAAGGTGGGGGACTGATGTGTCACACTGCCTGGCTTTGGTCCAAAAATAAGATGAGAGGTTGACAATGACTGCCACGGACTACTTGCTGTTGAACTATTACTCTATGTGGGCTTGTAAGTGCTGCATCACTTTGAGGGACTGCCATAAATAACCAGGAACTGGTGGCTTGAAACCAAGGAGATTTATTCTGGAGGCCCGAAGCACCAAATCAAGGGCTGTGCTGCGCCGGTAGCTCTGGGGCAGAAGCCTTCCTTGCTTCTTGTGTTTCTGGGAGCTGGTGGCATTCTCGATTCGTGGCCTCATCACCGCGGCGTGCGCCTCCACGGTCACATCCCCGCCTCTTCCGGGTCGAGTCTCCCTCTGCCTCCCATAAGGATGATGAAATTGCACTTGGGGCCCACTGATAATCCAGCACGATCTCCTCATCCCAAGATCCTTAACTGCACCTGCAAAGGCCCTTTACCCTTATGTGGTACCACTCGCGGGTTCTGGGGGTTAGGACGTGGACCTATCTTTTGGGTCTCTGTTCAGCCTACGTTAAATGCTTGAATTTACCCTCCCCTTTAATCCTCCCGACAACTAGGAAAACGTTGAATCACCAGGTACTGTTCATACTTGCCCACCCAGCAGGCTATGGTAAGGATGAAACAAGATTCCACCCGTGGAAACACTTTGTAAAGCGTAACAGAATACGCACATGTTCGTTACTGTTTTATACTGTTTTCAAAACCTCCTAATGCATTTTCGTCATTGTGAATACCTCCAGGGGTGGTGAGTTCAAGGGGGCAGCAAGGCAAACAAGGCCTCGCTGGCCTGGCGTTGACCATTTCTTCCCCTGCTTCACTCACATCGGGCCGCTTCAGACTTTTCATACCTCGCGCTGCTTTCTCTGAAGAATGCTTCCCTCCGCGTCCTCCTGTAATCACGGTCAAACCCCTGCTTTAAGTCCCGGCTCAGATGCCACCTGTTCTATGAAGTCTCTCCCGGATCCACCCTCGATGCCCCTTCTCTCATCCAACCAGAAAGAACTGCGCCTTCCTGGGGGCTCCCACGGCACACAGCACAGCACCCCACTTAAAGTGCTCGTTGGCTATTTTCTCTTTCCTCTCCTCACCTGTGAGCTCCCCAAGGCCAGGACAGGGTCTCTGTGGCCTAGAGCCTGTGGTCTCCATGGTCCATGGGAGGGGCTCAAGCCTTGCCTGTAGGATGAACAGAAAATGAGAGAGGTAGAAAGAGGAAGACAGAATCATGGGACGGGTGGACACAGAGAGGGAAAGACACTGGGATACTTAGCAAGAATAAGCGTAAAAGAAAGCAGTGGCACATGGCTTGCAAAGACGTTTTTAGAACATTCGGATTATAGATTTTTAAGTTACTGCTGCTGTTAACAAAGAGGGTTAATTCTAATAGCATTTTATTTCCAGGAGCTTTGTCAATGGAAATAAAAAGCGTCGACGCAGACCTGACCTAGAGACTTTTAGTACGGAAAACTGTTAGACAAAAAGAATTGAAGAAAGATGTCCTGGAAATTGAGTGCACATCTCATCATGTTGGTCATCCAGGCGGATTAGCGTTAGGGAGTGGGGGTTCCGCTCGGTCTCAGGTCCTAGAGGCAGCCAGGCATGGCCTCTCCTGCCCCCGATGCCTCCCAGAATAGGATCTTGGCGACAGAAGGCGGCCAGCACCCAGCCTGTCCTCAGAAAGAGGAAAGGCCGCAGACAGCGGCAGCCAGAGGTGTTCTGGCCTGCCCGTGTGATCAGTTGGGAGATGTTACCCCGGCGCTGTGTTGTCAGGGTGTTTGAGGTATATTTGGGCTTAACAGGAAATTGGTCTGGCCTGGGTCAGTGTTGTTTGCTTTAGGAAAAAGAGGGGGAAATGGTGCGTGGGCTCTGTGCAGAGAGGATCCTTCCTGAGCCCTGCAAGCGTCACACTCCGAAGTTCAAATCAGGTTCCATGGAGGTTTCTTTTAAGAGCCGCACTGCCTCCCAATTTCTTCCCACTTACTTGTCCATACTTGGAACTCCCTGAACAAAGAACATTTAATGCCGCAGTTGGAACAAAATGCTTCGAAGCATGAAGTGACTCCCACTAACGAGCCGGTGTCAGAGCATGACGTCATTTCTCGGAGGCGCGTGGGCTCGGGGCGCGCACACCCGCAGCGTGTGTGTAAACGGAGGCACAGAGCGTAGCCTGCGGGGCTCGGGCTTTTGTGAGATCCGGGGGAGTGGGCGGAGGGGAGTCTCAACCCGTGGGAGGGCAGTGGGAAACAGTCACGGAGGAGCGGGTCCAGCTGCCTGGCTCCCCCAAAGGGCCTGTTAAATTAGAAACAAGACCTGCCTAGGAGATGGGAGAGGAAACAGAAGTATAGAGGCAGCACGAATGAAATGTTCCGTCAGGGCCCTACAGGCCAGGCGGTGCGTATAGATTGTAAAGCTATTTGGAAACTGCAGACGTATTTGAGAAAAGCACAGCGATTGTATTCGGGATACAGGAGTGGGAAGATACACAGGCAGTTAGGTGGCTACAGGGTTCCTGCGGTGAGGCCCTAGACCCCGGACAGCAGGTTATTCAAATAGTAAAGGGGACCCTTTGGACCCAGGTTCTAGTGAGATGTAACCAGGTTAATTGCCTAGATAGGAAGAATGAGAAAATGTCGGAGTTAAATTTAAAATCTGTATTCCCAAGAAAGGTCGTGGTGCTTTGTGGACAGTGGGAGGCTGGGGCAGTCAAAGCCTGTTGCTAGCAGGTGCCTGATGGTTAATTCTCTATCCTCAGTCGTCTGGACCCAGCCGACAGCAGTTGCCATAGGCGATCCCTCCCCCACCGCCTCGTGGAAAGCCCTCCTTCCTGTGGCCCCTGATGTCCTCTGCCCTCACTGACTGCTTTTCTCAGTCTTCCCCAACCTCTTGACATTGGTGTGCCCCAGGCTTTATTTAGCCTTTGGGCTGGTCTCCTCCAGCTATGCTCCCTCTCTTGTTGAATCCACCTGCTTATGCAGATTGAAATATCACGCATGCTGCAGAATCCTGCACAGAACGCATCAGAGCTGCCCCAGATGACACTGTTCAGTGACAGACAGAAGAAAAGGACACTTTGTGTATTATGAGCCCAGTTTGGTAAAACAAGATGGTGGAAACTAAAACCCAATATGTCAACGTCCTTATATATGCATATATAAATCTCTGTATCATTGTATCAGCAGACGTAAAAGCGTGGAAAGAAACCAGCACGATTGTTAACATGGTCTGGGAGGAGGGCTGAGGAGGAGGAGGGAGCACGGGGAAGGCACCCAGAATAAAACCGGAGGTGAGCCCCTTTGTGCAAAATCATTTCGTGTGCATATAGGTTTATCTAATAGGGTTCATGAGAAGTTGGTCACTAAAGTCACAGTGGGCATCTTAAGGGGATGGAACTTCCATCGAACTTTCTGTTTTATATTTTTACGCATTGCTTAAATTCTTTTTTTTTCTCAACGTTTATTTATTTTTGAGACAGAGAGAGACAGAGCATGAACAGGGGAGGGGGAGAGAGAGAGGGAGACACAGAATCCGAAACAGGCTGCAGGCTCTGAGCGGTCAGCACAGAGCCTGACGCGGGGCTCGAACTCACGGGCCGTGAGATCATGACCTGAGCCGAGGTCGGATGCTTAACCGACTGAGCCACCCAGGCGCCCCTATTCCTTTAGACTTTAAATTACTATCCCCAATTTTTTTCTCCTGAAAAATTATTTTAATTATGAAGACGGCACATGATGGAAGTATTCAGGTTTGCCACATTTCAAACCGTTTTGTCATCCCTTTGCCAGGCGAGGCCACCTGGGATTCCTACGCGACCACAACGAGGACTGCATTCACGTCCAAGACGGGAGCGGTGCCTGCTTTAATTCGGTAGATCCCGATTTGTGTCAGGTTGATGGACTCACCTTCGTCTGTTCACCTGTGTTCTATTATTCGGAGTCCCAAACCAACAGAAAGCAGTCATCAGAGAAGGTTTAGAAAGGTGCACTCAGGTAGAACCTGTTGCGTGCACAGCGCTCCTCCAAGCACCAGACAGGCTTTCCCCCCTTCGGACCATATCCAGACCTCCTACAGGAAAACTAAGGAGAGAGACACGTGGATCCTTCATAAAGTCACTGCGGGTCAGGGCAATAGAGCCAGTGTGTAGGTTAACAGAATTGTGCTACTCAAAAACACGGATCAGGCATTGCATTCATTACCTGGTATGTAGTAGGCAATGACGATTCAGTAACTGGATGAATGAAGAATTGTTAGCGCTTGATCATCAACACTCATCTTGGAAGCTGGAAGGCCGTGACCCACTCACCCTTACCTTCACTCCTCCACTCACTGCTTCCTAAGTGGCCTTTCAGCGTCTCCCATTTCCACCTGAATTGTGCGGGGTGGGAATTTCTGTCCGCCGGCTGCCTCTTTAAACTCATTGGTGGGTGAGTGAGAGCGGGATCGGGAAAGCCTCGTTACCGTTCATTGCATCCCGGGTGGGTGGGAAACCAGCATGGAGACGCTTCACCGGCCTGTGTTTACTCTGTGAATTGTTTCCAATAAAGAGGATCCTGGCACCTTACAAGTTCAAGTTGCTGAGAAGTCAAATGGATCGTGGGCAAGACCACGGCTGAGGAGTCAGGCAGAAACGGGCTCTGACCTCCGCTCTTTGCTCTACCCCTTCTTATCTCTGCTACCTTCGGCAGGTGACAAGCTGTGGCCCAGCTTTATGGTTGGCAAAGTAGGAATAATGATTCCTGCCTCAGGTGGTGGTTCTGATGACAGAAGAAAACACTAGTACGGTGACCAGCACGGAGAAGTAACTCAAAATTTTTCATTCATTCCCACCCCCCAGGGTAATCTCTGATAGACTTTCACAAACTACAGGGCTGTAAGACTCCTCAGTGGCTATCCCACTGAGTTACATTATGTCCCCTAACTGGGAGATTTATCATCTGACGGTAATGATCATGCCAGCTTCCCAGACAGTAACAGTTGTCTGAGGAAGAAACATTTGGGATAAGAGCCAAAAAACAAATGGGTACTAATGGAGTCTAGGTCAGTGGTCTTCAAATTCGCATATTTTTAAAGTTCACAGGAAAGTTTTCATCGTAAATTAAAATAATTGAAGAAGATAAAATGTATAGCCCATCCTAGACATTGACATTTTAAGATAAAACTATTAAGTCATTAAAAAATATAGCCAATGAGTAATCTAAACACCTTAGCAAATTGATACTTTCTATGATCTTTTTAAAAAATACACCAGACAGTAGACAATTTATTTCATTCCTTTTGCTTCTTGAACTTTTATTCCTCTCCACTTCCTCCGTAGAATTTTACCCTGCTATCATATATTTTGTGTTTGAAAGCAATTTATTGATCGCCCCATTATGCTTCTTTGAAACTATTTTAGTATATTAATTGAAATTAATTTTTAAACATATTATGTGACCCTGAGTACTGAGTTATAACAATTATTTTTAGTACACGATGGCTCAAAGCAATAAATACTTTACCGGTGTTAATAGTCACTAAACACAAGAAGGAAATTTTTTGGAATTGTATCTTAACGAGATAAACGTGACTGTTCTGTTTGCAATTAGTTTACGTATCCTGTTTGAAGTGTTACTATTTTGGGAGTGAGACTGCATTCAGCATCCATTTTTTTTTTTCTGCTTCTGCTGTTTATTTTTCAATTTATAGATGCTAATGTTAACCAGTCTTGTTCACGTGAATAAGTAGCCGTGAACGAAAGGAGTTGGGTGTGGCGCTGCCATTCAAGACTTTGAACTCTCTCTGAGTTAAGTGCCAGAAATGACAAGGTGATTTTTGTTAACGATTGAGCAGCTGACAACCTGGCTGGGAACTCCTTGGAGTTTATTGAAAGCAAATGATTAGATGATATGTCTTCCAGTTACTGAGTTTTTCCCCATCTCATTTTCTAAGTATCCTGAAAGTCTATGTCTTAACAAATGGCTATTAAATCACATCAGTTACTCTTTCACATGGAAGGAACTTGTTTAATATTTTTTCCAGTTCTATTGAGGAATAATGAACACACATCACTGTATAAATTGAACCCGTGCGGCACACCACGGGTGATGGCTTGGCTTCCATACGTTGTGAAATGATCGCCACAATAGATTCAGCTAACATTCATCTTCTCCTATAGATACAAATCAAACATCCACTATGCATTTAATGAAGGAGAAAGTTCTATATGCTGAAAATTAATTGGTCTGGCCAGCCAGCCTATATTTCCGTGTATCGTTAAATATTTTACAATGTAGAATGAGACGAGGACTGGCTGGACTGGATTAAATATTTCATCGCATGTTTGGCTTAGAAAAAAACAAGACTGGAGCACCTTATTGAATGATGGAAATCTGAAGGAAAACGTGACAACATTTTTATGTGCCAGAGTTACCCAGTGCATCCTTAAAAATTTGGTAGTCTCAGAAAAGATTCCAGTTGTGTTTAAAAGAATCAGCATCACCACCCTGTCCTGCTTCCCCTGCTCAGAGATGCTTTTCTTTCTAGCTAATGACATGTCTTCGGGATTTTTTTTTTTTAAAACCTGAAAAAAAAATGTTTAAATAGGTGGGGAGAAGAACCATTCAAAGCATTCTATATTCTCTGCTCTCTCCTCAGAGGCTTCTCCCCAAAGGGACGAACGTTTTGTAATTATTAGGAAATGAGAAGCTAGACACTGCTCTTAGCCAAAGCAGGGCACAATGTACCTAAAACCAGAACACCCCCCCCCCACAGAGCATTTGCCCTGGTTAGAGCACCCCCAACCTCCACCCCTTCAGAAATCCTCGTGAGCCCAAGGTAAGGGCATGGAACTTGGATTACAAGGTGGCTTCCTTGGAACCACACCCCTCTCACTGTTGGAGGCTTAGACCCAGAGGCCTACCGAACCTCCCTAAGATCCTGCCATGACCTAGGGGAGAGAGAAAGGTGTGGGACAGAAGCACTTGGGTAGCGACGCGGGTTTGCTTTCAGGCAGAGACACGTTAAGGAAGATTACACTGGGAGGTGGAGATCTGAAAATCAATTCCTTTCAAGCCGATTGTGCTGTGTTGCCTTTGGAAAATCGTCATGCCTTTGATTACTTCATTAGGACCACAGTCCTACCTGAGCCCACCCATCCGAATAACTAGTAAACTGGTTCATCATTCAGATGTATCCCACTTCCCAGACGTTTGGTTTCTTATAGATAGTACCTGAATCTAACCCAGTCTTCTTTTTTTTTTTTTTTAATTTTTTTTTTCTTCAACGTTTTTTTTTATTTATTTTTGGGACAGAGAGAGACGGAGCATGAACGGGGGAGGGGCAGAGAGAGAGGGAGACACAGAATCGGAAACAGGCTCCAGGCTCTGAGCCATCTGCCCAGAGCCCGACGCGGGGCTCGAACTCACGGACCGCGAGATCGTGACCTGGCTGAAGTCGGACGCTTTAACCGACTGCGCCACCCAGGCGCCCCCAGTCTTCTTTTTTTAAAAAGCCAATATGAGACATTTTAGACGTACACAAAAGAACATACAACGAATCCCCAGCCAGTATCCAGCTACAATAATCAATACCCAGACAATACCTTCCACCCAGCCTTCCCACTGGATAATGTTGAAGCAAATTCCAGGCATTCTATCATTCTAATTCTAAGTATTATTCCTATGTATCTCCAAAAGATAAGGACTCTTTAAAAGTATGCTACGATATAGGGGCGCCGGGGTGGGTCAGTCGGTTAACTATCTGACTTCGGCTCAGGTCATGACCTCGTGGTCCGTGAGATCGAGCCCCGCGTCGGGCTCTGTGCCGACGGCTCGGAGCCTGGAGTCTGCTTCGGATTCTGTGTCTCCCTCTCTCTCTGCCCCTCCCCCGCTTTCTCTCTCTCTCTCTCAAAAATAAAATAAAACATTAAAAAATAATAATAAAATCATATGCTACAATACCATTGTGTCGGCTAAAAAATAATTCCTTAATATCAAATGGCCAATCAGCAATCAAATTTCCCCCTGATGTCTCACAATTAAAAAAAAAAAAAACAAGTTGGTTAGAAATTAAATTCAAATAAGTTCTACACATTGCACTTGGTTATTATGTTTTTTGCCTCGTTTAATCTATAGGTTCCTTTCTTTTTTTTTTCCGAGAATTTCATTTTTTTTTTCCTGAGAATTCTGGATTTTTCTGATTTCATCTCCACTGTGTTATTTAAAATATTCCTCTTTTTTTTTTTTTAATTTTTTTTTTCAACGTTTATTTATTTGTGGGACAGAGAGAGACAGAGCATGAATGGGGGAGGGGCAGAGAGAGAGGGAGACACAGAATCGGAAACAGGCTCCAGGCTCTGAGCCATCAGCCCAGAGCCCGACGCGGGGCTCGAACTCACGGACCGCGAGATCGTGACCTGGCTGAAGTCGGACGCTTAACCGACTGCGCCACCCAGGCGCCCCTAAAATATTCCTCTTTTTATGCATTTCCTATAATCTAATATACCAAAGACTTCATCTAATTCAAGCTGGGTATTTCGGCAAAAATATTTAATAGGTGTTGTGTATGTCCATCTAGGGAACATGATAGCTGGTGGACCCTCTTCTTGAACTGTGAGTACAAATGCTGGATGCTTGGTTTCACTACAGCCTTGCAGACCAGTGATGTCCCGTTCTTACCTACCTTCCTTTTATTAACCAGAAGGAATACATGCATAGAGAGAAACATTTCTTCAACAAGTATTTGATTACATTGAAGTGTTATTTATACAGGAGAGTACCTAGCTCTTTAAGAAGTATTTTTAATTAAAAAAATTAATGAATTTCAGATTGTTCTTTTAAATTCCATTTTAGGCCTCCAGTACTTTTGTGAAGAGCCGTCCTAAGATATGGGATTGTTTCCTTTCAAGGGAATCTGGAAATTAAATTCTTTCTGGCATCAAGTCTTCCTTGAGCCAATCTTTAAAAAAAAAAAAAATGTAATAAGGAAAATTATTTGACCTGTGCATTGCTGTGTGATTTGGCATTTAATCCCTTATTCTGATTTTCGCTATCTTTTCTTGTAGTCGAAAGGGTATCAGAAGACTAGGATATACCTATTCTCTTAGTGACCCTATTCCCAATCAGACACAGTACAACGATGAGTATGTTTGGAAATCATGTTCTAAAGAAGACTGGATCAAAACCGGGACTTCAAGAGGAGTCAGGAGCCAAATACCTCGCCCCAGTCAAGTAAGATGATATCTACATAACTGTTGAATTTAATGCTGTATCAGTACTCCATAAGAACAAGAGTTTGAATATTTCCAAAGATCCTCATCTACAGTCATGGTCCTTCTTATACTATTTTTTCCCCCACCTTCTCTCATTTATAACTCCTTCTCCCTTATCTTTCCAAGTTTTCAAAACATTTTTTAAAATTTAGGGATGTCTGGGTGGCTTAGTTGGTTGAGCGTCTGACTTTAGCTCAGGTCATGATCTTACGGTTCATGACTTCGAGCCCCGCGTCAGGCTCTGTGCTGACAGCTCAGAGCCTGGAGCCTGCTTCAGACCCTGTGTCTTCCTCTCTCTCTGCCTCTCTACTGCTTGCACTCTGTCTCTTTCTGTCTCTCAAAGATGAATAAACCTTGAAAAAAAATTGTTTTAATTAAAAAAAATGTTTTTTAATTGAAACGAAATTCACAGGGCATACCATTAACTTTTTAAAAATGAACAATTCATTGACAATACATTCATAATGTCCTGCAACTACCACCTTTATCTTATTCCAAAACATTTTCATCGTCTCAAAAGGAAACCCCCTACCCTTTAAGAAATTAATTCCTGGGGCGCCTGGGTGGTTAGGTCGGTTAAGCGTCTGGTTCTTGATTTCGGGTCAGGTCATGATCTTACAGTTCGTGAGATCAAGCCCTGTTATCAGACTCTGCGCTGGCAGTCTGGAGCCTGCTTGGGATTCTCTCTGCCCCCCGTCTCTCTCTCTCTCTCTCTCTCTCTCTCTCTCTCTGCCCCTCTCCCGCTTGTGCTCTTTCTCTCTCTTAAAATACATAAACATTAAAAACAAATAAAATTACTTCCTGTTTCCCTCTTCCCTAGCCTCTGGTAAGTAACAATCTACTTTCTATCTCTGTGGATGACGTATTCTGGATACTTTTTATTGGGAAACAGAGAACATGTGACCTTTCACATCTGGCTTCTTCATTTCGTGTAATGCTTTCAAGGTTCATCCGCGTTGTAGCATCAATCGGTACTTCATTCCTTTTTATGGTTCCCTTTTATGGTTGAATAGTATTCTATTGTATGTGTATACCACAGTTTCTTCATTCATTTAGCCATTGCTGGACATTGGGCTGTTTCTACCTTTTGCCTATTGTCAATAGTGCTATCAACTGGCACTCGCAAACATTTGTGTTTCGTATTATGCATCCTCAAACTGCCAGATCTTTTGTCATTTTGTTTACTCTGCCTATAATCCCTTCTCCTGTCCACCAAGGACATTCATACATTCACCAAGGCTCAGCTTAAAGAGAGCTATCTCTAATTCCCTTCTCCCATAGGTGGAAGTAACTGACCCTCCCTCTGTCTTCTGGGCACTGGGTACCCTTCTCCCACCATAAAAGGCAATGCTCAGTTGTAGTAAAGAGTTTCATTTATTTGGATGCCCCCCGGAATGGTACCCCCCGGGATGTATTCATTAGGTAATAAGGTGGTGGAAAGGGTAGGATTTGATGACTGAAAGAATATAAATGGCAAGGAAGGGGAAAGAATGAAGGATGATGTTTCTGGTTTTGAGTTGCATGGCTGAGTGGACACTCCTGCTGTTTACTGAGCAGGCATGGGTGAGGACCAGGTTGGGTGGGAAAGGGCATAGGGGAAATGTGAACTCGGTTGAAGACACGTTGGTTGAAAATATGTCCAATAGGCAGTTGAATGTATCGGTCTGGGGTTCGTGTGGAAGAGGTGAGCTATAGATGTAGACTTGGGAATCATCAGGACATACACACATCCCATTTAACACCCCATTTCCTCCTGGAACCCATTCATTATAATGAATTTACCTCTTAAATATTTGCCTTAAGATTTTAAAATTAATGTAAAGCAGTCAGTTACAATATTATACTGTGTATGTATACATATATACACACACAAAGCATTTGTTTTCTTTAGGTGTTATTGAAGGCTCCCAGCCAATGAGAGCTAGAGCGGTAGGTGGTCCTGGGCACTCGGAGCCAATGAGCTGTAGTGGGGGCGACTGCCCTGTACGCTTTCAACCAATGAGGTTTCACACCGGGCGTAGCCCCTCCAGCCATCAAGTCTCTTCCAATCGACCTGAATGAGGGTGTGCTGCATTATTTACTCTGCGGAGGCCTCTCTATCTGCCATTTATTTGTTTCTGTTGAACAGTTGCGACTGTGGCTCAGGACCTGAACTAGGATGAGACTGGCAAGGTGCTCCCTCTCTGCCAACAGAGAGGATCTGCCGCAAAAGCGATTGCCCTGGGAGTTAAAATACAGATTGGTGGGTTGGAGCTCCTTCAAGGAAACCGTGGTGGGAAACAGGGGCCCGATGATATATTGGCAGCAATTGTGATGCATCCGGGTGTGGGCAGTCAGGCAGAACACGGGCTGGAGGTGGGTCAGGGCTTGACTAGTGATCACAGGACCCTGCAGCCGTTTCTGTCGCTGGCCCCTTTTGCGGGCAAGGCTTGCATGTGTATAGTGATGCGTCAGAGTGACTAGTATTACGAGGATGAACGTGTGGAGCATAAAGATACGTCCGGCTGATGAAGCCCTGGGGAATCCCCAGGTTTGAGGTGCAGGTCAAAGAAAGAAGCCGTAAATGGAGACCAAGGAGCAGCCCCAGAGGAAAGCCTGAAGGAGGTGGTATCATCAATGCCTGGGAAAGAGATACAAGAGAGATCCATCACCGTGTAAAGTATCTCTGCTATCTATGGAGTGTCCCACCGGAGGTCAAGGGTGACTGCAGTTCCCATTCAGGATATTGGAAAAAACCAGTTTACCTGGGTTTAGCAATGACTGGCAGGGCAAAGACCTCAGGCAGTGGATGGTTATATGTGCCACCTTTTATTCATTCATTTAAGCAACGAATATTTCCCGAGTGCCTCATATGTCAGGCACTCTTCCAGGTCTGGGATGTAGCAGTGAAGAAAATGAGAAAAAAACCCTGTCTTCATGGAGCTTACATTTTAGTAGGGGGAGACGGACAGCTGATGATAAGTATAACACTCAGGCAAACTGTAATGCACCATAAAAGTTTAGAAAGTGATAATTCTATGGGGAAAAAATTGATCAGGGTAAGGCGGCTCCAGAGTGGAGTGGTGGGGGAAGGGTTTGCAATTTTATGTGGGGGTAATTTAGGGAGGTGTCATTTAGACGGTGACATGCAAATTGAGATTTGAGGGAGGTGAGAGAAAAAGTCATGCTGAAATCTCGGGTGAGAACCTCTCACCCTTTCAAAGGCAAAGCCTTGAGGCAGGAGCGTGGCTGATGTTCAGGAATTCAAGGCAATCCAGGCAGCTGGAGAGAAGAAGGAAGTGAGGACAGAAAACAAAGGGGAGGTGCGTTGGAAGGGGGTGAGGGGTAGATGTGTGTGGGGGGGTTGTAAATTGTGTAGAGTCCTATAGGCCATTGCAGAGTATAACTATTACTCTGAAATAAGGAGGAGCCGCTGCTGAGTTTTGAGAAGAGGGGGTCACATGATTATGCTTTAACAGGTCGCCCTGGCCAAGAGTAGACTATAAGAGAGTAAAGGTGGAAGCCGAGATACTGGCTAAGAGGCTACTGCAATAATCCAGGAGATAAACGATGATGGCTCAGACTAGGGTGTTATGTGTGATTGGAAGAACTGGTCTGCTTCTAAATATATTTCATAGGTAAATAAGGTTTCCTGATGCAAAGAATGTGGGGTGTGAAGCAAAGAGATGCACCAAGAATGACTCCAGGGATTTAGATTGAGACAGTGGCAAGGATAGAGTGGCCATTAACTGAAAGGTAGAATATTCAAGACTCAGGGGGACGCTCAGGGGTTCGGTTGTGGGAATGTGAAATTAGAAGTGTCCTAGCAAGCTTCCAACTGGAGATCGACAGAAGAAGGACGTTGGACCATAGGGATCTGTGTTGAGGGAGAGGGTCTAAGCCAAAGATAAATGGGAGTCATCCTATGTATTTGAAACAAATGAGACTGGATGAGATGATCAAGCTAGAAAAGAGAAGAGGTTCAAGGACTGAGTCTTGGGGCATTTCACTAACAAGCAGTCAGTGGAAGAAGCAGCAAAATGGACTGAGAAGGGGCAGTCAGTTGTGAAGGAGAAAGCCCAACAGAGCGTGTTGTGCTGAAAACCAAGTGAAGAAAATGAAGGAAAAAGGACTGATCACTGTCAAGGTCAAGGAAGTCGAGGATAGACTTGGTCGTTGGCATGCATGGAATGGAGTTCATGGGTTGCCTTGACAGGAGTAGTTGTGGTTAGAAGAATGCTTGATCAGTGTGAGACAGAGGGCTCCTGGGAGAACTGGCCGAGTCCAGATCTGGGGTGGGAAATGTGCAAGATGAGTCTGGAACTACATAGAAAGAAAAAAAAAAAAAAAGACTAGAGCTATATCAAAATTAAAGAGGTGCCCACAGGCTCAAAGGTAATTTGAGCTTCAATAAGGATAACATATGCAATAGATTGAGACACATCAAATATGCTTAAATC
Organism: Lynx rufus; assembly: GCF_022079265.1. Classification (NCBI taxonomy): domain Eukaryota; kingdom Metazoa; phylum Chordata; class Mammalia; order Carnivora; family Felidae; genus Lynx; species Lynx rufus. Next base: position 10,096,028 of record NW_025814823.1, read on the forward strand.
TGTGAGTTCTGTTAAAAAAAATGGGGCCACTTTAAGAGGATGATAAGAGATCAATTCATTCTTTTAGAAACTGATGGAAGGAAAACGATCAAGCTCCCCCACCCCGTGCCTTCCCTATATGAACTATGCCCCTGGTAAGCTAAATGGTAGATGAGGGAAAATGTCTCGTTATAAACATATTCTAGCTTACTGATAGACTATCACCCCCTTTCATCCATTAATCTAGGCATTGAGCATCAACAGCTGGTAACCTCACACAAAGAGAAACAACTATATGTTGTAATCCTCCTTGTCACATACCACTTGCAGTCTCGTCAGAGGGATCTATCCTGAGAGTAAGTCAGTCTCTGCCAATTGTAGGAAATACAGGGGACAGAGGAACTTGTTAAACTGCACAATGAGTATGCATTCAACAAAATCCAGAGCGTGGGAATCTCTCCACATCAAATGGCTTGGTTTCTTCAATAGATTATAAGGGAAAGAAGGGGATGGAGAGGGACCCTGAAGATTAAAAGACACGTAAAAGACAAATTTGGGGACGGTCAATGTATGTAATTATTTTGGGGGGTTTCCTGCGAAGGGAAATTGGGAAATATCTAAGTAACTAGAAGGGAAGTAGAGTGAAGGGGGCGTTTTTAAGATAAGAGAAATGAAGGCAAGCTTGGACAGCCATGTCCCCAAAGAGAGGGAGAAATGGAAGTTGCAAGAGACAAGTGAGAATTGGGGGGGGGGGGGAGGGTCACGTGCCAGAGTAGGCTAAACACAGTGGTCTCCCATCACAGCGTAATGAGTGCAGATGTGGTGACGTGCCGGGCGGTGTTTGGAGGTTCTCATCAGATGGCTTCAGTTTTCTCAAGGAAATAGGAAGCAAGGCCATGAGAGTGGGTAGATGGAAAGAGGTGCTGGAGGCTTCAAGTTTCATAATCATAAAATCTCTTTGGGGGCAAAGAGGAGAGAGCGCCTGCCCTCCCCCTCTTACAGGCTGCTTCTGAGAACTCTGCATGGGAGGCAGGGTGTCTCTTGAAGCCTGAGACTGTCTGCTCCTTGGGCATTTAAAGCCAGGTCAAGAACTCACGTGGGTCTCTCCTCTGGTCTCAGCTGGAGATTTCTGGTTGGAGGCACACTCTTTGGACTCTGCACACACTGCAGTGTGGTAAGTGGGTGTAGAGGACCCAGAAGAATATATACCCACAAACACACATAATCTTCATTCCATTAGGTGAACCTATATCGCTTTTCTTGAAAATTGTGTTTGTATTAATAGGATTTCTTTCTCTGGACGTTGCCTCAGGGCCAATCAACAGCATCAATAAAGAGCCACCTCCCTTGGAAAATCGCTGCTACAAAGGAAGAGGTTAGGAAGGCGATAGCAAATCAGTTTATTTCTAGTACTAGAAGAGACTTTGTGGACACAGCAAAAGGTAAACATGTTCATTTTCTCTCTGGTCATATGTTGTGCCCTGGAGTTGCAGTGGGGAACAGCATAGATGCAGTCTCTTTCCTTAAGGAACTCACAATACAGACACAGAAAGAGGCAATTTAGCAAACAAAAGGTCACATATGAAAAGGTGTATCATATGGGAAATTCTGGGTGCCATGGGTGCACACAGTGGGACATCTAGCCTGAAGTTGGGAAGGGGAAGCCAGGAAAGGCTTTCTGGGCCTGGAAAGCGAGGATGAAACAGCCCTGCAAAGATGAAGAGGTCAAGTTCAACATGCCATTTCCAATTATTGCTATTTTGAAAAATTAAAACTTTTATTAAACTAATGCATGCGTACATCTAAATCAAATAGTAACCTAATGGCTTATTACAAAGTAATAGCAGTTCTTTGACCCTACTCCCCATTGGTGATCAATTCAATCCTTTCAGTGGTTCTTATGTGATACTCCATATTTTAAAATAATATGCATATACCTTTATCTTTGGTTCATCAATTTTAGACCTTGTTATTGACTTCCTGTTATAGTGGTTGAGGATTTGGCTCTCCTGTAACTCTTTCTCACTCCCCTTCCATCCATTCTCTCTATAATTATATTACAAATTCTTGTTTGATTCAATTGCTAATGTTTATATTGTGATACTGATATGATATATTATGATTATGTAAACATTCATTGCTGAGCTAGGTAGTATTTTATAATTGTTTCCTTTCCTTTTTGTTTGCTTTCTTTTTTTTTTTTTTACCAGAGTTAATAATTGACTTTTTATTCATATGCTTAGTTTTCTATGGGCCTGTCACTAATTTTTGCCAAATTCTTTATCACATACATTTCAAGACTTTTTTCCAAACACACTTTCAAACACTCTATCACTTCTGTTTTTCCCAGAGATGTTCTGCTTGACACCCTTCATCATTCTCTTCTAATCCAGACTGGTTGTTGTGTAGCTTTGCTGCCCCACCTTGCACTGCGACTTCCTTTCTCATCATTCTAGGAATGACTTTGGCCTCTGCCTGCATTGAATCTTGTTTCCTCTTCCTCTTTCTTATCCCTTCTCCCTAGTTTTGCCAAAGGACATCTTTCAGTACGTTCCTAAGAAAGAGTGCACGGGAGGAAGTTTTTTGAGTGCATTCTGCCCTATTTGGAAATGTCCTTTTTAATTCCTTAAACTTGTCTGATAGTTTGGCTGGATATAAAATTTTAGGTTGATAATCATTTTCCCTCAGAAAGCATTCCTCCAAATATCTTCTAGCATCCAGGATTTCTTTGTACAAGACTGATGCCATTTTGATTCCTGACCCTCTCATATATATTTTTTTTCCTGGCAGCTCTTAAGATCTTTTCTTTATTCCTGACATTCTGAATTTCACAACTGTATGCATTAGTGAGAATCTTTTGTCATTGATTATATTGGACAATTAGGGGCCCTAGAAGCTAGAGTCATGTCCTTCAATTCTGGACATTGTTTCCTGCATGTCTCTTCCCACATTTCTCCCATCTCTTTTCTCTGTTCTCTTCTGGGACTCCTATTAGTTGGACTGATCCTCCAATTTTCTCATCTTTTCTCTCCTAGTATCTTTGTATTTTTGTTTTGCTAACTTGAAAATTTCTTTAGTTTTTAATCTAGCTCTTCTATTGGATTTTTAATTCACTAGCTTTCTTCTTCTCTCTGATTTTTTTATTTGAATAGTAAAATTAATAAGTTTTATTTACTGCAATATATAGAACTCTGATTATTATGGTCTATTATGGTCTGATTGTTATGATTATTTTTTAAAACAGCATTCTGTTCTTGTTTTATATATGCAGTAATTCTCTTATAAATTTTAGGATGTTTATGATACACTTAATTTTCAACATTTTCGTCTATTCCTTGCATTGTCTCTATTTTCTGAGTGTTTTAATGGTCTAATGAAAATTTGGTTTTCTGTTCATACTTACAAGAGGGCAGAGGCAGATTTACTATGATGCTAATAAAAGTTATTTTAATTCTTTGGACTCTCTTTTTAAGTGAGTGTAGGCAAAACATTAATCTCTAAGGTTCGCAAAACCTACAAGGGAGATACACAAATCTGATTGGAAACTGCATACAGAGATGGGGCTTATTAGCAGGTACTTGATTTAGGTGGTTAGGTGATAAGCTCTCTTTCTGTTGGGAAACCCCCAAATACCCATATTTATAGGTCAGTTTCTCCAGAGAGAGAAACCCTTGGCTGTTGGCCTTCTGAGAGCAGGATTGGGGAGGAAACTGGGATCTTCCTGCTTCCCATGCAACACTTACAGAGCCCTTCTTTTTCCTGTTCATCTCACTACCCCACCTTCTACTGTGCCTCATGTCCTGGAATCTCCTGAGCTTCTCTCATTCAGTTTTACACCTAATAAATTTCTGGTTAGGAAAGGATCACCAAATGACTGCATGAGGTTAAGAAGATTGTGCAGGAACTCAACCATGCTGTATACAAGCTTTCACCCAAGCTGCTTGTTTTCAGCCTGAGCCTCAGTACCTGCCTTACCCTGTTCCTGTTACAGAAGCCTATTGGGGGTCTACAGTGTGGATTAGCTCACTGATTTGTTATTCCTTTCGGCAATCACTTAGTTTTAGCTTCCTCTACTTTGCTAATTCAGTTGCCACATCTGTATTTGGTCTCCAGCTTCTAAAAATATGGTAACCTCTAATCTGCTATCATTCTGGTGAAGTTTGGGGAGGGAGGAGTCAAGTATGATATATGATAATTTTTATGAATCTAAATTGGATATTATTCCACTGCTTTATTTCACTGGCTTTGCATTGTATTTTGTTTTGATTTTGTTTTTGAGAGAGAGAGAGAGAGAGAGAGGGCACAAGTGAGTGAGGGGCAGAGAGAGAGAGAGAGAGACAGGGAGAGAGAGAAAGAGAGAAACAGGACTCACCCAAAGTGGGGCTCATGTTCACGGGAAGTGGGGCTTGTGTTCACCCAAAGTGGGGCTCGTGTTCACCCGAAGCAGGGCTGGAGCTCACGAGAAGGGGGGCATGAGTTCACTTGATGTGGGACTTGAACTCCCATCCAAGTACTAAACAGGCCCGACCCTGCTTAGCTTCCGAGATCAGATGAGATCGGGCGCGTTCAGGGTGGTAGGGACTTGAACTCATGAACCGTGAGATCATGACCTGCGCTGAAGTCAGATGCCTAACCCACTGAGCCACCCAGGCTCCCTGCATTGCACTTGGAATGAAATCCAAGTTTCAGTTTCTTCTCTTTGCTCACAAGGTCCTGCAAGACTGCCATAGCCCTTGCTTACCTCCTCACTGTTCCTCCTCCCTCCATCCCCTCGTTCATCAGGCTCCAGCCACATGGGCCTTTTTAAAATTCCTATAGGATACCGTTTCTCCCCACCCCCAGCCTTCAACCAGTGCACAGGCTGTCCCCTTTGCCTGCATTGTTCTTCTCCCAGCTCTTTCTGTGATTTTACTGTGTCATTCTGTAGACTCCAGAATGTCCCCTTGCCTGTGAGACCTTTCCTTACTGTTTTAGCTGAAGAAGTGTGCCACCATATCATTTGTTGCCTTCTAGCACCTGGCATTTTGTAGTCATTTGTTTACTGATTCTTGTTTTTTGTTGTTTTTGCTTTATTCTTTCTTCCACTATTCGGCAGGTGCCCCAAAGGCCTTTATTCACTCAGAATCTGGCACGGTCGGTATAGTCTAGTCTGGGTATGGGAGGTGCTCTGTAAATATTTTTGGAATGATGGAAAAAATATACGGGAAATACACTTTTTGAAATTAGATGAGTATAGAATCAAAAGACCTCCCTACTTCAGGTAAATATTAAGGGTGATGGGAAAAGATTTGAAATGTCAGCCTTCTTAAAAGATGTCTTCGAGCTTCTAAGCAAAGGCCTTTCTGCGTGTACAAATTACCATCTCCCTATGTGTAGATAAATACCCAAGACCTGCCAAGAGTCTCTCCTAAATCTCTTAGCTCCGTCTGTTCCTCTTCCTCCAGACCCACGGCGCCCCCGGCGGCCTTGTGCCTTGCGCACACACTGCCCCCCTCCCGTGGGCCACCGGCCGCTCCCTTCTTGCAGCCTATGTCTGTCCATAAATGAAGTCCAAAGACAGGCTTCGTGTCTCTCCTGGGAGTCTTCTCTGATCCCCCACGTTTGGATTGCTGGCCCTCCCATATGTTATTATAGATCTTATTCTTATCTTTTCCACATTATTTATCACCCAATATTGTCATTCTCTCTTTTTTGTTCTGTTTCTCTAGTATTTGAAGCTTCTAAAGCGCAGGGGCCATGTCTTATCTTTGTATCTTCATCATTGTATTAAGGCCCATGAGTGAGAAGCACGAAAAGGTGCTTGTTTTCACATTGAGGCCTGGGGAACTTGGCTTCGATGAATTAGAACAGCAGACGGAGACAGCAGAACTGGTTCTTGCTTGGCTGTAGATTATGTGCATGGTCCCAGTGGTTTTGAACGTGCTGTAGATGCACGTTTGACTGGGGACTTTCTGCAAGTGCCATGCTAATCTTAAATGGGCCAGTTTCTCTCCTTGGGCTATAGGTACACTAGTGCGGCATCAACCGTTCTCAAGTGAAAAAGAAAGAGTGGGAGCTGAGCCCCTGAGGAGCAGGGATGGCTCCCCGCGAGGAGTCCAGGGCTTGGAGGTGTGGTTACCATTGGGTCACATTAGCTCTGAGTCATGGTTATCCCATCAGGGCAAACTTCAGTTCCACTACGGGGACTTCAGGCATAAGTTGGGTCCCTTGGGATCAAGAACTTCTCTTCTTGATGATACTGAAGGAACTCATTAACCTGAAATTTTGTAAAGACAATAAAAGCGTGCATTGAGAAGAACGAGGTCGATTACTGTGATAACGGCTAAGGATCAATGAAGAGTAAGACTTAATCTTTATCTTCAAAGGAACGCAGAGTAAGTCTAGGCTCTAACTTTGTCTTTTCTGGGTCTTCACGTCCAATTGCTCCACTACGCTGCTTGATCCTGGTCTACACGGACCAGCCCCTCAAAACCCTTCACAACCTGGTTTCTAACTTACCTCTCCTGATTCACCCTCAGCTACTCCCTGCCCTGCATACCTCACACTCTTGCCAGCGAGATCATACTTAATGAACACAGTGCACAACTTTTGCTGTCCTGTTGACCCATCACCGAAGCACATCCTTCGCTGTGTCTGCCATTTAACTCTTGTCTTCCTTCCCTTCCCCTAACAGAGCTCATTATACCCTCTCTGGGCTTCTATAGCACCTGTTGAAGGCTATGAGTCAGTGATTCTTAAGCCTAGGGGAAGCTTGTTTACAATGTAAGTGCCTGGGGCCCCACTTCTAGAGATTCTCAATGTCTGGGATGAGGTTCAGCAACTGTGTTTTGGAAAAAGTTTCCTAGGTAAGTGTGATGTATTATCTCCATGTGAGAACCACGGTTCCAAGTGTTACGGTTACAAGATGTCACATTCCGTATCTGTTTGTCGTGTGTACATCTTTCTAATCACGCTAGTTTGAGGTCGTGCAAGGTAGAACGATGACTAAGTTATTTTTAGCTTTGGTACGGAGCACTTCAAGGACTTCACCAAGAATTTATTTTCCTCCTATAAAGCTACTAGTGATATACAAAAACCAAGGTATAGATGGTGCTTACTAGGAACCATACCAGATGGTTTCCCAAAATATCTTCAGGGATATCCTGTTTTTAAGCCCTAGAGTTGCATCTTCTCTATAACTTTGTCTTCTCCTTGGACAGGTTATGAGGTCATTATGAGGGCCATTGAGTACCCACATCCTCTTTTCCTGACTCATCTAAATGAAGAGGCAGCACGTAGTGAAGCTTTCTCTCACTGTGCTCGTCTAGACGTAAATCATTTCTAAACAGATCATTAAAATGCTCTTGGGTGCCAGTAGATGCCATCACATATTGTTGGATGTACCTTTGAATTAAATATCCATAAAAACTACGGAAAAATGAATTCAGGACAAGACTCGAGTTTAGTTTCAATAGATCGTGGCACCATTCGGATATTGCTCAAGATGGCCATGTTAACATTCTTGTCCTGAATAAAATTGGTGGTGTGTGACGTGCCTCTGAACCACCTTGGTAGCCAGAATTAGGGATGAACTCCCTCTAAGTGAGGTAGCTTGTGCCTCCTCTGTGATCTGGTAGCGCTTGTGGAAGCTGGCGTTTAGTCAGTGCCTCGTAGGTATTTACTGATTATTTATCATCATATCATCGGTATTTGATGAATATTCGTTAGCAGAGTTATTACAACGAAATAATGGCGCCGTTGTCCGCCAGTGACAACGATGTTACCTAACCCTCCATCAGAAAGGGATGAGCTTCAGGTGGTTCTTTCCCAGGTGATGGGGATGGTATGCACTTCTAGGGTTGCCAGATTTAACAAATGAAAATACAGGATGCCCTGTTACGTTAGAATAACAGTATTGAGTAGATAAGCGAGTATTTTACAAAAATTCTTCGTTATTTATCTGAAATTCAAAGTTAACGGCGTCTTATGTCTTACATGTCAATCGTAGCCTTACCTGAGATCTCTCTCTCCACTCCCCACCCTGCCCCAGGGACGAGGCATCCCTACTGGAATGAGGGATGCCTTCTGTGTCCATTGAGCAGAACGGAAGAGCGTTCCAAACTGACATGCAATATATTCATTAAAACCCACTTCTAATCATTGGAGCATATACTTCCCATGCCTGATAAAGCAGAAAATTATTTCTTGGTTGAAATATCCATAAAAACGACATTGATTGTACCTCTAAATACGAGAAGAGTGGGTTTAGTGTGGTAAAATTGGAAGCGACTGCCGGAAGTAAAAATGGAATGAAAATATGATGCTATTTTAAGTAGCTTACAAGGGGTTACTGCCTTGTGTCTGTGCCTCCATTCCAGCTCAGGAGATTCAGGAAAGTTCTCAGATGTCGCTGGGACAGAAAAAGTTACTTCCTCGACCTGCGGACACTGAGTTTCGACGGAATTACCAAGTTCCAGCTAAAATTCCTGAGCTTCAGGACTTTAGCTTCAGATATGGATGCTACTCAAGCCTCCCAGTTGCTTCTCAGGGTCTAGGTAAGTACACCTATAGCTTTTAAAGCAACTTTATAGATTCTGTCCTTGTTCCAAGATTCTTCAGCACATTGGGCCCTGGCGGGTAATCTTGGTGACAGTCACAAAGAATGCCAGTGATCCCTGTAAGCCTCCAAGGGATCAAAACTAGGCGTAGCTTCAAACCCAGGGAAAGAGTAAGTCCTGGGAAAGAACTGATTGCTTTTGCTGTGAAATGAGTGCACGCTCTGCCTGGGGGCAGCGGTGGGGATTGAGGGACACTTCCTCCTTGTAAAACAAAAGGAAGAATTAAGTTACTATAAAATGACTAAAAAAAGAGACTGAGTGGGACTGAAATTAGATTTGTCAATCATCCACTGGAAGCTTGACCGTATGGTATGTCCATCAAATCTCTTCAGATTCAGCAACCATTCCATTCACGTATTCTTTTACGATCCTGATTCCTACTGTTTTCAACAGAAAAGCTCTTAACAGTTCCATGATCAAGCCACCTCCAAGCTACTGGTTAAGAGGATAATTTGCTGTCAGTCTGAGATGGTGATATATTCCTGGTGTGGAGTTGGGATCGAGTAGTACTCTAGACAAAAATCACAGGATAGAAGCTTAGCCTCTCGGGATTAGAAGACAGCGTAGAAGTTACCTCATCTGGATCTCACACCCTGTGGGAATCCCCTCTACCCCATCCTTGCCAAGGGCTGATGTTGTCACTCTTTGGAGGATACCCCCCACCCCCAAGGCAACTCTTTCATTCTTAGATACTCCAACTGTTGGAAAGTTCTCAACGGCTGGAACCTTCCTTGCTACACTTTGGCTTTGGTTCTACGTCTTCCTACAGAGGTTAAATAGTGTGAGTTATTCTATGAAAACCTTCTTTTATACCTTCCACGCTCTCTACCAAAAGCATTTCCAGACCCTCCAAATGCTCTTCTTAGGATGTAGCATGACAGTGCCCTCTTCCTCCCCCTGCTTCCTTCCCCTGGCCAGTGCTCCCTATAAAGGCACAAGCTGGGACTGAAAGCAGTATTTAAAGTGTCCTTAAGGTTCAAAGATTGGGCATGCTGTAGAAGTTAGGTTCTCACCTCATGTTTTCATTGCTTTTTTTTTTTTCTGTGATAATTCCATGACCATCGGAACCTACATTAAATGAGCAATATTCAGAATCAAACGTCAGTGATTTTGGTTTTGCTTGCACCTGATGCCTTTATTAGTCTGAACGTGTAATGAGTGCCAGCTGGAGATGTCATCACCGCTCACCTGAACACACCTGGGGCCCTGAGGGACTCCTCTTAGTGTGTCAGCCCATGTCTGCACAGGGGATGGCACAAAAGGGAAAGAAGCTTCCGTGAAGGCAGTAGTTTACTAACGAGGAAGTGGATGCTACCATCCCAACACGCTGAGCAGAAGAGTCGATTTCAGGGAGCATTTTTCTGAAAACGGAGGTCAAACTTGAGTCTCCAGCCATCAGCCCCAGTCACCACCACTGCCAACAGCAACGGTCCTGAGTCGGAGCAGCTCTGCTCAGCCCGAGCCCCGGGAGGAGTCACTCATGTACAGCGCCTCCCTTTCCAGCACCTTAAGGGTGATGATTAAGCTCCGAGTTGGGTTCAGGGCTGTCGGGGGCTTGCTAGACAAATAAGGGCAGGAATTCTTTCCTCAGTGACAGCCTCCGTGTCTCTCCCTCCCGTATGTCCCTCTCGTCCCTTCCGTGCTGTACAGCCACATGAGGAATCAAGAACGCACAAAGAAGCGGACTACGTACCAAAGCGATTATGGGAAAACCTACCCGGATTTCTTAGTGATTTTAAACTCAGTTACTCCCTCTCAAATCACAGAGTACCTTCAGAGTCTTTCCTACAAAGGTAAGAGGAGGTCTTGAGTTACTGGTTAATGGATTTACAGATCATAATACACTGCTTTATGCAAATAGAAACTGTTGCAACTTTCAGCCACTGGAGTTAAATGTTCACGAAAAGATAGATATTGCCTCATAGAAATCCCATAGTTTTGTGTAAGCCTCAGCCCATTGAAAGTAACGTTTTCTTTTTCCTTTTTGTTTTTAACTTTTTAGTGTTTATTTTTATTTTTGAGAGAGAGAGAGAGAGAGAGAGAGCGGGGGACGGGCAGAGAGAGAGGGAGACGCAGAATCTGAAGCAGACTCCAGACTCTGAGCTGTCAGCAAGGAGCCCGATATGGGCCTCGAACTCACGAACCGTGAGATACTGACCTGAGCTGAAGTCGGATGCTTAACCGACTGCGCCACCCAGGCGCCCCGGAAAAAAAAGCTTTCTTAAAAGAGGCCCCAGTGACTGTAGCCCCACTTATTACAAAAGAAACACCTAGCTTTTCACTCATTCCTGATCTCGCTCATTTCGCTCATTCAGCCCGTGGTTGAATTGCTCCCATATGACTTCTGTTTTTATTACAGTTAAGTGATTTCTTCTGTGGGTGTTTATACTGTCTCACGATTTCGTTTTTCTCTTATGTGATCTTTATTTCCTGTTTGGTGGTACTTTTTGTGACAGCCTTTTAGAGTACATGAGAATCTCTGTGTACAATGCCCTCAAAAAGAGCGAAGGCTGTGCTCAGGACAGTGTTAGTTCATTCTGCATGACAAAGACTTATCCCAGCTCAGGGCCTGGGGACTGGAACCTCCTCGAGAGCATCTCAGGGGCCGCTGGTCATTCTGTGCCTGTGTAAAATGTCAACTCAGAGCAGTTGGAGTGAAGGAAACTCAACTCCTCCAACAGCTGTGCTCAACACCCACTGCTAGTGACTGCCCTGTCACTCCTCATCTTTGAGCACATGCCCCAGTGCAGACATTTATTTTTTTGAAGTATACTCATACGCCACTAAACTAACGTATTAGGTAAGTTACAAAACACACTAAATGCTAAAGGAAGAAGTGCTTCGGGCTGTGTGGGGGTCACTGCCTTGTTTTGTGCCCTGTGCTCGAGCGTAAGCTTAGGTCTTCCGCCATCTCCTCGGTAATCCTCCAACTGCTCCCTGTCTCCTACCTGCCTTGGTCCCCAATCTCTGTCCTTTGCCTGTCCCCAGCTACGATCGGAAGAGCTTGATCTTCTGAAATCTTCACTGAAACCCTTTTATCCTGAGATCTCCTACCCCACACAAAACTGAAACCCTACTGTGGGCAAGACAGAAAAGGGAGTGTGTGTGTGTGTGTGTGTGTGTGTGTGTGTGTGTGTATGGGGGGAAAAGAGGATACTTCCCATGATTGCAGACTGAGGGCTGATGGCCCAAAGGCCTTTAAAAGAGCTTAAATGTTGGGTTTTAAGAGGAACAAGAAGCAGGTGTTTTGCCTCACTCTAAGGCAGAAGCAGAAGTCTGTCTTCTCCATCGGGAGCCTCATTCCTCTCAGCAGGTGCCTCTCGGCCCGTTTGGCACGTCAAAAGGAAACCAAAAGGCTCTTTGAGGTCGGCTGGTCAGATCTTCCAGGGAGTCATCCCATCAAGCTCAAGCCTGCTTTCTGTTCCTTTTCCCAGCTTGGTTCACCTATATAAAACTGTAGTCAGCGTCCCGTAAGGTGCTCTTTTCACCTTGGAGCCACATCTGTTTGACCCTATAGAGTGCTCCCAAAGCAGATGCTCCCGTCTGCCCAGGGACTTGAAATACAGATGCAGCTGTCGCTTCTCCGCCTGCGTGGAAAAACCGTGGTGGCTGCTGGCACTCTGTCCTTGGTTGTCTGTGTGTGTGATTTGTAATTGAGCCTTAGTGGTGCCCCCCAGGGGTGAACTGAGGACTCTTTAGATGCTTTGCAGCCTCTGCTCCACTCAGATGTACCTTCTCCAGGATTCCTAGCATAAGCCGATTCCGTTGGACTTCTCCAGTTGGGCTTTTCTCTCCAGACAAGTGAGACATGGCCTATTACTTAACAAAGTAGCTTTGGGGCCAAGCTAGGCTTCGGTAGCTTTTCAGATCTCCTCTCTTCCTGGTGCCCTCAGGATGGGTGCTGGGGCAGGTACAAGATGCTTGTGCCCCAGAGCCTTGCCATTTTGCACTGACTTGGTGGCTTGTAGGATCTGCTTGCTCTGGGGTCTTGGTTTCTCTTCCCTAGTTTTGCTTTAGAATGACCTACCCATCAGCCAGCTATGCTACAGGCTGACAAGCAAGTAGGAGGTTCCCTTTGAATTCTCATGCCCAAAACCTGCTGTCATTTTCTAGTGTCTGGGACGACGCTTATGCTTTTTGGATGGCGAGTGTCTCAGCAGAGCCCATGTGTGGTAGGGCTGAGCCAGGATGCAAGAGAATAACAATCTTGGCAGGCATATTAGGCTGAATGAATGATTACCACCTCAGCTTAAAGTATTTTACTGGATTATCCCTCTTAGACAGTCTCAGAGCCCAGAACAGGTACATTTTGAAAGAGAGAGGGGAAGGGGAGGGATGAAGGATATGGCCCAGGGCTGGGGCTAGGGAGGTGGTGGGGGGAGGTAGGATAGAGAAGACTCCAGGAAGACACAAAATGAAGCTGGGGAAGAAGAAAGGGGGAGCAGCTGAAGGCAAATCTTTTGTTTCCAACAATTCTGAGGATCGCTACTTGGTATTGAGTTTCTCTATGAGAACTTGAGGGGTTTGAACTAGATGTCTTTAGTGGGCATTCTGTTTTCAAAATTGCTTTAATCTCTGAGTGATTCAGACCACCAACAGCTCTGACTCTTGGGGCCTCTGTTATCTATTGATAAGGACTGTCATCTCCCCAGGTAGTCCCCCCTCGAACGACAAAATTACCTGAAATCTGGCTTCAGATGCTTTCAACTATTACTCCCTCTCTATCTCTCCCAATCAACACTCCCAGGAATATTCCTTCCTAGGGTGTGATTCAATGTTGTGACGAATATATTCACGGACTCGAGAAACTTCACCGATTGAATACCTATAATGCCTACTTGAGACCAAGATAAATAAAAAACAAATCCTTCTTTTTTCAAGGAACTCATCGTCAGGGGTGGGAGACAGGCACACAGTGGTAATGTCATGAGCTCTGTAATCGAAGTAGTTTTTGGGTATGTTCCAACCCTGTGGATTGACATTGCCTGAGGGAAGGCTGCTTCTGGGAGGGAGGCTTCCTTTGAAGGTTAAGGATGAATCACCCTGACAAGAACCAGGGCCTTTCAGAGGGAGCAGAGGGAGGAGCATAAATGAAATCACGGAGACATGAGTCTGAATCTGTACGTAATAAATACAGTAGCATCTGGATTACAACCAGTAGCCTGACATTAATTTATTTAAATTGATATTTGGTATAAGAATGATTTTTGGTTCATTTGCTTGCTTATTTAAAATTAACTCTTTGCTGTAAGGTTTAAAATGGAGCCATTTGGGGCTTGCAATGACAAGGACTCAAACTAGCAAATGTTGAGAGTTTGGAGCAAAAAGTTGCTGGTGGGTATATCAAATAGTAGGATCACTGTAACACTTGTAACAGATCTGGCAGTTTCCCACAAAGTGAAACCAAATCTACTCCATGACCCAGAAATTCTACTTCTGGGTATTCACCCAAGAGACAAGAAAACACATGCCCATGGAAGGACTTGTCCAAAAATGTTCATGGCCATTTTATTCTTCACAGTCCCACACCGGATACAACCCAAATGAGCACCAATAGCAGAAGGTAAACAGACTGGTATGTTCACAAGATACTACTAGATCTTAAAAAGCCCCAGTGATTGGTGTATTCAACGACAAGAACTTCAAACACATTATGCCGAGTGAGAGGAGCCGGACACAAAATCATACGTTTTGTATGTGGGCCTTTATTCAAAGGGCTACAACAGGCAACATTTATCTGTGATGAAGGAAATCAGACGAGTGAGCGTCTTGAGGGAGGAGGCGTTGACGGGGAAGGAGCCTGACAAGCCTTTCTGGAGTGGTGGCAGTGATCTCTATTATATGGGTATGGGTTACATACACCCAAGTGTCAACCCATCGAACTGCACGCGAAGGATCGGCGCGTTTCACTTCATGAAAAGGATACCAAAATTCAAAAAACGCTGAGGTCAGAAAAGATATGGAGCAGGGTGGGGATGGCTTACAATTAAATGTTAGGTCGTAAAAACAAAGAACCACAGAGAATTGGAGAGTAAACCTGGTGCACACACGTGCACTCCTGACCTTTAGACCTCGGCTGACATTTGTAACATGGGCATTGAACTCGATGACATGGTCCCACTTGCATTTTTCCTTTCTTTTGGTCTTTGCTACATAGATGACAATTGCTGGGAGTAAGAAAAATTTTACAGCTCCTCTCTGATGTATATAATACACACACACGCGCGCGCGCGCACACACGTATATGTAATGACGATTAGGGAACCATGGATGTTCCGACTCAGACAAGGCTCCTTTACTTTCCAGATGAGGAAATGGAGGCCAGAAGGTTGAAGGGCCCTCTCATGGTCAGTTATTACTCAAAGATAGCAAAGCGTACCAAGGTTTGTTGGCAGAAGAAATAGCCCTGGCTTCAAGAAGCTCTTGAACAGTAGCCTCTATGGTTTTATGTCATCACGGTTTATTACTGTGTTGTCAGTAGTAAAGGACAAGGCTATCCTATTTATTGTCTTTTATGGACCAGGCCCTGCCCAGGTGCTTCTCACATAGCATTCCTAACCCAGTCCAGCAAAGGTGCAAGGTAAGCGCTATTATATATATTCAAAGACAAGGAAGTGAAGAGATGGAGAGGCCATGTGACTTGCCAAAGATCGTGAGCGTGGAACGGAAACTGAAGTCAGTTTCATTCCAAACTCCATGCTCTTTCCAGGAAGACTTGCTGATCCTTTGAATCTGAAGTGTACCCTTTTTAATCCATACTTATACAATTGTGCCTTTCTAGGTATTAGACATATGCCCTTTGATATTTTGGTCCCATCAAATTTGTATATAGAGCGCTATTCTCAGATATTTTTCCTCCTTCCTAGAATTTCTCTGTTTAGTGCTTAAGTAGTTAAATGGAAGATTTCATCCTGTTTTTCTTCATAATTTTCAGACAGACAAATTCTTGATCGCTTTATTCGCTCTCACTGTGGCGTTGACATGGGACAGGAAAATAACGGAAACGGTTCAAATGAAGAAAATTGAAAATCAATGAAAGCACCGGGTCAGAGGGCCTACTGAGTCATTTTTTCAATAATGAAAAAATAATAAGATCCAAATTATTCTAAATAATTTATTCGTGACTCTGTGTAATTTTGTTTTATTTTGTTTTTAAACAATAAAATCATTTAAGGTCATAAATCCTTCCCACCACCATAGCTTTAAGTGTATCTAATAGATTTTGCTGTAATGTTTTGTCCTATTATCTTCTGGATACTTAATTTGTGGTTTCAGTTTTGATATCCTCTTAGACCCAGAAATTATGCCAAAGAGGTTTCTTAATTTTCCAATAATTAGAGGATTAAAAAAAAAAGTTTAATTGTTGATTGCCTGTTTGAAAATTAAAAATACAGGGCGCCTGGGTGGCGCAGTCGGTGAAGCGTCCGACTTCAGCCAGGTCACGATCTCGCGGTCCGTGAGTTCGAGCCCCACGTGGGCTCTGGGCGGATGGCTCAGAGCCTGGAGCCTGTTTCCGATTCTGTGTCTCCCTCTCTCTCTGCCCCTCCCCCATTCATGATCTGTCTCTCTCTGTCCCAAAAATAAATAAACATTGAAAAAAAAATTTAAGAAAGTTAAAAAAATATATATTTGCTTTGGAAAATATACCAAAGTTTTTCTTTCATTGTGCATATGATTAATTTGTAAATTACATGAATATAAGAGGAGAAAAAAACGTGTAGGTTATTGTGTTTCTCACATCGTGTCTATCTTTGCTTGTATACTTGAACTGTCAAATTCTGAAAGAATAATATTAAAAACAGCCCACAGTAAAAATGTTTTCATTAATGTCTCCTTGGATTTCATATATTTATATTTATATACGTAAATATATAATATATAGCTGCTATGTTGTTTGTCAATGTTCATGACTTATAGAGCTTTTTCAGTGATTAGTTTCCTGCTCATTACATACTCTTCCTCTTTGATGTCATTAATAATTTTGGCCATGAATTACCTTGAAGCTGATATTAGTGTTGCCATCCATGTTGGGCTTGCTTTTCTTTGCCTTTTCTTGGTATATCTTTGCCTTCCCTTAATTTCCAATCTTTCCTTGTAGCATTGTTTCAATATGCTTCCAGAAATACCTTATGCCTGGGTTTTATATTATAACTAATGAGAGTCTTTATCTTTCGTCAGGAGAATTTAGTCAGTAATTATGATGCTTGACATACTTGCTTTTATGATTGCCATATTAGTTTTTGTTATTCTTTATTGTTCTTTTTAGATTTACTTTTAAATTTTTTCTTTATTTTTTCTTAAGCCATTAATTTTTATTATTTTTGATGTTTATTTATTTATTTTGAGAGAGAGAGAGAGAGCACGAGTGGGGGAGAGGCAAAGAGAGAGAGAGGGAGAGAGAGAATCCCAAGTAGGGCCTATGCTGTCGGTGCGGAACCTGACACAGGCCTTGATCTCACAAACCGTGAGATCATGACCTGAGCTGGAATCAAGAGTCAGATGCTTAACTGACGGGGCCACCCAGGTGCCCCTGATTTTTAAATTACACTATTTTTTGAATTAAAAGCAGTTTTTGAAAAGTCATACATGGCCATTGCTGAATTTGGGGTTCTCTATTAAAATAAAAAATTACACAATTCCTATGCTTCCGGTGCCTTCTCCTTCACAACTCCTCCCTTCCCCACTTACTGATGGGAGATATTTTATTTCCCCATCTCGTAGTATACTTCCTGTCCCATCCCCACACGCACATGTACACACACGCTCACACACACTTCACTGCTGAGGGAGTTTGGAATTTTTGCTTCAAGCGCTTCTTAAGGATTTCCTTGCAATTTCCTTTCCTATTTAAAGAAGATGTAAGGCATATAATTTTCAGTCACATCATCAGTATCATCCACTTATATTTAACTATCACCGGTTCCTCCATTCTTTTGTCTTTCTAAATGATGAGATCCGTGCTCTGACTTACTTTTATCTGGTTAGAATAGTTGCTATGGATTTTCTCAGATGGGTTCCCAGGATGGTAACACCCTGAACCTTACTTATCTCACAAGGTCATTCTTTTGACCTTTTGTCTTAATTAAATGGTATCGTGTCTGGGTGTAGAATTCTTGGAACTAACTTTGAATTTCTCAATTGCCCACAGGTATTCTATTGTCTTGGTTGAGAGTACAATTTATAAGTCAGATACTGGTCTGGTTCAATTACTGCCATACGTGATCTGGGTTTTGTGAGTGTGTGTGTGTGTGTGTGTGTGTGTGCATGTGTGTGTGCTTCCTGGAAGTTTATAAGATTCTCTCGTTATCTTTAGACTATTTTGGTAACTTTTTGAAGCTATGTTCAGTTTCATTTGGAATTTTTCTTTAACTTCAGGTAATTTCTTTTACTTCACCTTTTGTTATTATGGCCTTTCTCTACGGAACTCTCTATGCTACCTTTTCTCCTTCTGAATATAATAATATTTGCAGCAGAGGCCTCCTGGATCTGTCCTTTTAGTCTTTTGCCTTTTTGTTTATAGTTGTCATTTTTAAAAATGGTTTTAACTTCTGTTGTATGTTTCTTCCTTTTGCTCACTCAAAACATCAGTTTGGTTCTTAGCAATGACCCTTCTGTTTGCCACATTTTAAAATCCAGGCATTAGGGGCGCCTGGGTGGCTCAGTCAGTTGAGCAGCCGACTTTGGCTCAGGTCACGATCTCACGGTCCATGAGTTCAAGCCCCGCGTCGGGCTCTGTGCTGACAGCTCGGAGCCTGGAGCCTGTTTCGGATTCTGTGTCTCCCTCTCTCTGACCCTCCCCCGTTCATGCTCTGTCTCTCTCTGTCTCAAAAATAAATAAACGTTTAAAAAAATTTTTTTTAAATCCAGGCATCAAATTTTATTTTAGCTTTAGTTTTAGAAAGTCTTTTTTTCACTCTATGATCGAATCTCCTTGAGAGTTTACTTCTCTTTTGTTAAACTTATCCTTACCTTCTTCGTTGACTCTGCCTTAATTGGAGCCACCTTTTCTAATTTTTGGATCTGGTCTTTTCCCTCAATGTATAGAGTACTCATAAAGGATATCATAGGTTGTCTGCCCTCAGGCTAGGTCAGTCCCCTGGGGCCTCTGAGCCAAGAAAAATGAGCCTTAGGGGAAGGCTGGTCAGTATTTGTTTACCGGCTGAGAAGTGAAGGGCTTGGCTAATAGAAGGGCCCTTGCTACTGAAGGGCAGGGGAGAGTCCCATGCTCCCTCTGGCTCCTCCGAGAAGGGGATGAACAACTCTTTCTCAACTGCGCAGACTGGGAAGAGTGTTGCAAACCCCTCCAGGTTTTGTATGGTCATCAGGCTTGGACAGGTTGTCTCGGAACCACAAGCGACAAGGGGACAGGTGTAGTGCTTCTGGAAGGTATATTCCCACATCTGCCCATTGGGGCCCATCAGAGAACCTTGAATCGGAGATCCTTGCTCTGGGTTTCTCCCATGGCTCGGTGTCTACTGCTCTACCATGGCACAAAGATTCGAGAAGAATAAAGATCTGTACCTACTCTGAATTTCTGACGAATTTGTGACTTCACACAAGGCCCGGGCCCCGCTCAGTAACATGCAGTTTGGTTGTTGTGAGGTATTGGAGTGCATCGGAAGCTCTTTGAAGATGAGGCTTCTCAGCCTCACTCTCTCTACTTCCCCGGAAGTTGTGTGGGGGCATTCTGTCCTCTGCTCCCTGCCCTGAATAACAATTACCAGCAAGATTTGCGTGGGGAGGCAGCTTGACCACACAGTGTTTTATGGATCTCTTGTTTGCACCTGTCCTACTTTCCATTTCCATTTTGTATGAAAGCAGCAATATCCCAATGGTGTCTCTTTAAGATGGGTAATTTTCTACCTATAAGCTGGCGTTTGCCCCGCATGGGCCAGCACTCGAACATCAAGCTGCTGTTGATGTCTTTCTTGGAGTTCTAGGGATTTCGCTGTGGCCAGCCAGTAATTTCACATGGATTCACTCTTAGTTTAGTGTGTGTAGTGTGGGGCTTCCTGACTGTCCTTACAACACTCACTCCAAAGCATGGTCCACACACCACTGGGATCCTGTGACAAATACGAAACAACGAGTAGCCACTTCAGTCGATATTTATTGAACACCTACTTAGTCTGCAGTATTTTGTTACAGCAGCCCAAATAGACTCATACACCCAGCTGACCTGCCCGACTGACCTACAAATTGTGAGTGAAAAATAAATGGTTTTCGTTGCATGCCACTGAGATTAATGTAACCATAGCTAAATGATTCACGCACAGTATTTATTTAGATGAGACATTTCGGGGAAACCTCAAAACGAAATGAAAGGCTTGGTACAATCAGTTCTCCCTCTTAAAAATATTAAGTCTGAACACCACTAAAAACTGGGTAGTGTTTAAAAAGTGGTTGTCTTTTAACATAGGAGAGGGCGGTTGTGTTTCCTTTGTGTTTTAAAGCCTGCCAAACGGTGAAGGCATTCGAAACATTGAAAACTTCAAAGGTTCTCCTGAGGCCAGTAGCCACTGGTTATTTTAACGTGCCAAAGGATGTGAATGATTGCTTTGCTATGGTTCCTTCTCAGAGCATATTGTCAAGACCAGATCAGTCAATGCGTCCGACGTGAATTAATTATGTGGTCCTAGTATTTCTATTACCGTATTTCAAAGAGAGTTGCATTTCAACACAGATAATGATTCTGAACTTGTTTCTTTTGTGGAATCCCCTGATGGTTTTTTTTTTTTTTTTGATTCCCTTTCCACTCTCTTGCAAAACTCACCCCCGCACCCAATCAAAAAAAAAAAAAATACATACATAACAGATTTTTATACTTTCCAGAAACATCTGTTCTTTGTTTTTAACCTCTTGAGGAAACTGTGATATAAATATGTTTAAATTTGTCCTGTTTTGTTTAAAAAATGCTTTCACGAACGGAAGAGTCGAAAAGTAACATCACTTTAAATTAAAGACTGCAGTAATTTATTTTAAAAAAATAAGAGGAAAAGAGAAAAATCACCATGGTGCATATGTAGTGGAATTTTCATTATGTGCTGAGAACCTCTCTGTACAGCAAGTATAGGACAGAGCGGTGCTTCTCAACCTTGGCTGCACAACAGAATGGCCTAGAGAGATTTTGACGCGGGGCTCGATCTCATGAACCACGAGATCATGACCTGAGCTGAAAATAAGAGTCAGGCATTCAACCAACTGAGCCACCCAGGTGCCCCTGTCTCCATTTAAAGTGGGCTTCCTTGTGTGTGTATATACCACATCTTTTTCTATTCATCAGTCAATGGGCATTTGGGCTGTTTCCATAATTTGGCTATTACAGATAATGCTGAAATATCAGGGTGTGTGTATCCCTTTGAATTAGTATTTTGTGAGTGGGGGGATGGCTTAAATAGGTGATGGGGATTAAGGAGTGCATTTGTTGTGTTGAGCACGGGGTATCCTATGGAAGTGTTGAATCGCTATATTGGACACTGTATGTTAACCGACCAGAATTTAAATCAAAACTTAAAAAATGGGGGTGCCCGGATGGCTCAGTGGGTTGAGCAGCTGACTCTTGATTTTTGGCTCAGGTCATGATATCAAGGTTTGTGGATTTGAGCCCCGCCTTGGGCTCTGTGCTGACAGTGTGAAGTTTCCTTGGAATTAATTCTCTCTCTCCCCCTCTCTCTCTGCTCCTTCCCCACCCTCTCCTGCTTGCTCTCCCTCTCTCTCAAAATAAATAAGTAAATAAAAGAAAGAAAGAAAGAAAGAAAGAAAGAAAGAAAGAAAGAAATCTTTAAAAAACTTTAAAAAATGAAAATTAAAAAAATAAAGTAGGTTTCTTGTAGATAGCAAATAATTAGACTTGCTTTTATTTTCAATCTGATAATCTCTCTCTCAATTAGTGAGCTCATGCCATTCACCTTTAATGTGATTATCTGTACGATTGGATTAAAATGTTTCATTTTGATATCTGTTTTCCATTTTATTTCATATCTTCTTTTTTCCCTCTTTTTCTATCTTCTCGTGGATTGATATCAGCATATTTTTTGAATCAGTTGGATTGGTCCAGATTATTTTTATTATTCCATCTTTGTCTCCACTATTATTATGTATGCTGTTTTCCAAATATTTTCTAGTGCTTGCCTTATACATCTTGAAGTAGTATGTATCCACTATTAAATATTTTACATCTTGAAGTAGTATGTATCCACTATTAAATATTTTACTGCCTCCTATGAGTTTAAAGACCCCATAATTTTATATGCCTAATTCCCTCCTTCTTTCTTTTATGCTATTGTTATCATACATTTTATTTTCACCTATGTTATAAATATGCAACAGACTACTATTCTTTTTTAGATAGCTTTCTTTTTTTTTTTCAACGTTTTTTTTATTTTTTTTATTTTTGGGACAGAGAGAGACAGAGCATGAACGGGGGAGGGGCAGAGAGAGAGGGAGACACTAGATAGCTTTCTTTTAGAAAAATCAAATTTGATGTTATCTTTGTTGTATCTCTAGCACTCTCCATTTCTTTGTGTAGGTCTGAGTTTCTGTCTGATGCCATATTCTTTAACCTTCCCAAAGCTTTTCCTTCTGGTAGACTTTTGCGTGAGCATTAAGGTTAATCTTATCAGGAGCTGGGCTGAGTTTGAGGTGACTTGTTGCTAGGATTACCCTCGGTACAACAAAACCTACAAATTTTTCTCAGTTTCTGTTTGAGAATGTCTCTGTTTCGCTTTCAGTTTTGGAAGATATTTTTTGAGCTATAGAATTTTTGCTTGACAGATTTCTTTTCTTTCAACATTTTAATGGTGTTCTTCCTTTGCCTTATTGCTTGTGTCATTTCTAACAAGGGGCACCCTAATTCTTATCTTTATTCCTCTGTAATATGTCTTTCTTCGGTGACTGTCTTCAAAATTTTCTTTCTTTCTTTTTTTTTTCCCCAAGGAGTTTGACTATAATATTAAGGTTTTTGTTTGTCCTTTTGTTTGGCCTTGGTATTTACCCTGCTTAATGCTCTGAGCTTCTTAAATCTATGGTTTGGTTTCTGTCATTGATGTGGGGAAATTCTCAGCCATTATTCCTTCAAAGAGTTCTTCTGCCCTGTTCTCTTGTCTTCTGCTTCTATGATGCTAAGCACACATATATTACTTGGCATTGTCACTCAGCTCTGAAATATTCTGTTTTGTTCTTTTTTTTTTTCTTTTTTTCTGCTCTATTCTCTCTTTGTGTTTCAGTTTGGCTAATGTCTATCGGCCAGTCATCAAGTTCACTGATTCTTTTCTTGATTGTGTCACGTCTACTGATCAGCCCATCAAAGGGGGCTCTTCATCTCGATTTCTACATTCTTCATTTCTAGCATTTCCATTTGATTCTTTCTTGTGGTTTGCATCTCTGTGCCGACCTTACCTATTTGGTATTGCATACTGTCTACATTTCCATTAGACTTTAATATATTCATGGTAGTTGTTTAAAACTTCCCATTACATAGTTCCAACATCGGTGCCGTAGCTGAGTCTTTTTCTGTTGATTGCTTTGTCTCTTGACAGTGTACTGATTTTTTTAAATTGTCCTTACATGTGCCTCATAACTTTTTGCTGGAAGCGGAACATCTTGCGTACGACAGTAGAATCTGGAGTGAACAGTTCTCATGACTGGGTACTGTTATGCTTTGTCTTCTAGTAGACCTTTGGTGTGGGAGTTAGCGTTCTTTCTGTCAGGTTTGTTGTTGCTATGGTTACCCTGGGTGCACCACAGGTTTCAGATTCCTCTAACAATACCTTGTAGTGGAACAGTACCTTGTACCAGCTGGCTTTCCAGAGACTTTCAATTCCTGCTCCTTCCCCAGCGTTAGGTGTCTCCTGCACGATGCACCTCAGTATGGGTGTATTTCCACACTTGTATCTCTGCTGGCAGTATTCTACTGTTACTTGTCACTCAGCTTGTTAGCGTCGTGGTGGGGATGTTCTCTGGTGCACTGGCTAAGCCTTATTCTTAGGCTGATACTAGGTTCCCGGGTCTTGGGATGTGGCCTTCTCAGGACTCCTGCCTCCCCTCTAGCTATAGTTCTGAGCCCAGTCCTTGTGCCTGTCCCTTTCCCATGAATAGAGGATACTTTCATTTCCCTTCCCTCAGCAGCAGTGGGTTTTCCCCTAGGCCCTAGAGGCAGTATTATTTTCTCCCCCCTTATAGAATAAAGCTTTTATTCCATAGGAGAGATAGGGAAAGGGGTCGGGGTAGGGCTTCCTGCTCCTCCTGTGGTAGCTACTCTCCCTAAAGCCTGCACCATATTTTCCCTGGAGAGTCACAAGTCCCTCCCATGAACTCCTGGCGGGGTCCATGGAGAAGTCTGCAAGGGGGTGGGAGATCCCCCAAGTCCCGCGGCCTCACCGGGCTCCACACTCTACTGCCAGCCCGTATTTAGTTTCTATCAAATCACCAACTGTTCTTGCAGAATTCTTTCTGGCGTCCAGCTGCTTCTGTCCTAGGTTAAGCAAATATCAGTTCCCATCTCGCCCCACGGGTGCCCGTGTCTCCTTAGATTTGGGGCTAGTTGGTTTGCCCTGTGACCTCAGCTCTGTGATAGGCACAAAAAAAAGTTGCAAACTTGCAGTTTGTCCAGGTTTCTGTGGTGGTTGTTCTTATCAGGGTGGGAATTATACCTTTTCCTCCTCTCCAGAGCCCTGAGCGGAAGCTGAAAGTCAGAAATAGGGTTTTTAGTTGAAGTTTTCTGTCTTTTAACAGTTTCTAACTTCCACTTATAAGTAAGTCCCGAGGATGCAATGTACAGCATGAAGACGATGATTTGCTATATTGTATATTTGAAAGCTGCTAAGACAATAGATCTTAAACGTTCTCATCACAAGAAAAAAATGTGTCACTATATAAAGTGATGGATATTAATTAAACTTATTGTGGTGATCATTTCACAATACCAACATGTATCAAGTCATTGGATTGTGTGTCTTAAATTTATACAATGTTATATATCGATTATATCTCAATAAAACTAAAAAAAATGTGACTTTTTTGGCATGTTAAGGATATCTCACTAAAAAATCATACAGTATTTTTAAAATCGTGTGGACTAGGGGTGCCTGGGTGGGTCAGTCAATTGGGCGTCCGACTTTGACTCAGGTCATGATCTCGCGGTCTGTGGGTTCGAGCCCCGCATCAGGCTCTGTTCTGACAGCTGGGAGCCTGGAGCCTACTTCAGATTCTGTGTCTCCTTCTCTCTCTGCTCCCCGCCCCCAGTTGTGCTCCGCCTCTGTCTCTCAAAAATAAATGTAAAAAAAAGTAAAAAAAATCGTGTTGACTGTTTTTAAGCAATTGATGGATATAATTAATCAGTAGTCAGTTATTAACTAATTTTACTAGTTTTTAAGTTTTATTTTATTAGTTTAATGTTTCTTATTTTTATAGTAATTATAAAATACTTTGGGTAACATTTAATCAGAAACGTACAGGACCCATATGAAGAAAACTCATAAAATTCTCCAAGGAACATGAAGTAAGTCTTGAGGAAATAAAGAGGGGGTGCAGTTTCATACAGAAGATTCAATATTGCACAAATGCCACTTTTTCTTAAATCGACTTATAAATTTAATACCAATAGAATTTTTAACTGTAGCTTCATGAGTGTATATACCTTGACAAAAAATTCCAAAGCTTGCTTGGAAAGAATAAATGTCGAGAATAACCAGGAAATTTTTAATCCAGAAGATAATTGGAGAAAATAATTAGGAGAAAATTTCCCTTATAAATATTAAAATGTGTCATAAAGTTACCATACTACACTCTGTCATAGGTGGGGGGAAAATGAACAGATTAACGAAAAAAATAGGCGAGGAAAGGACTAAAACATATATGGGAATGTGGTATTTAATCAAGATGCCAGTACAAAACTGTAGGAAGGAAATGGCTTATCAAATAAACGCCACTGAAAGCCAACCATGAGGGCAAAAAGATGTATCTCTACGTCATTCCCTTAATAAATGGCAGAATGGATTAAATAAACAAATGTAAAATGTTTAAAACATGACATCTTCCAGGCACCAGAAATTTTTTGTTTTCCTAATGAAGGTAAAAAGCACAGATTTTTTTTTTAATTTTTTTTTTCTCAACGTTTTTATTTATTTTGGGGACAGAGAGAGACAGAGCATGAACGGGGGAGGGGCAGAGAGAGAGGGAGACACAGAATTGGAAACCGGCTCCAGGCTCCGAGCCATCAGCCCAGAGCCCGACGCGGGGCTCGAACTCATGGACGGTGAGATCGTGACCTGGCTGAAGTCGCATGCTTAACCGACTGCGCCACCCAGGCGCCCCTTAGAAAACAGAGATTTTTAAATAAAGAGACTATAAAATTTGTCCACCTCCCCAACTCCAAAACAACCTTGATGGTAAGAAAATGAGAGACAACTGAAAAAGTATTCACATCACCTATAACAAAGTAGCAATAGTATATTCAGATCGTTTTTACAAATCAACCAGAAATTAACAAACACCTTGATGGAAAAATGGGCAAAGGCTTGCCATGTTGGCAAAGATGAACCAAACAGCATTGGCAAGGGTGGGAAAGGATGTCCTCATGGGTGGTTATGATGTGTATTACTTTGTAACAAGTGACCAGGAACTGGGCGGCCTGAAAACAACAAAAATTATTGAATCACCATTTGGGAGGCGAGAAATTGGAAATCAAGGGGGAAACTGGCAGGGTCATGCTCCCTCCAAAGCCTCTAGGGGAGAATCCTATGATTCTTCCAGCTTCTGGTAAACCTAGGTGTTTCCTGATTTGTAGAAGCATCAATTCAACTTCTGCCTCCAATGTCACATGGCATTCTTTCTGTGTCTTTGTGTCTTCACAAGACCATCTCACCTCTGTGTCTGTGTCCAAATTTCCCTCTTCTCATAAGGACATTGATCACATCAGACAAGGGCCCACCCTAATCCAGTCTGATCTCAGTTTGGCAACATGTTTCAGAGTCTCTTTCACGAATTTACCACAATAGATCTTTGGATAAGTGGGAGAAGTTACATGCGCAGTTTATTTTTTAAATCAAAGATCTATGAAACTGGAGAAAAGTGTCAATGACTATTATGTCCATTAATAGGGAATGTTAAGAGGCACCTGGGTGGTTCAGTCAGCTGGGCGTCCAACTTCGGCTCAGGTCATGATCTCATGGTTTGTGAGTTCAAGCCCCGCATAGGGCTCTGTGCGGACAGTTCAGAGCCTGGAGCCTGCTTCACATTCTGTGTCTCCCTCTCTCTGTCCCTCCCCCATTTGCGCTCTCTCTCTCTCTCTTAAAAAATAAACATTAACTTTTTTTTTTTAAAAAGGGGAATGTTAAGTAAATTCAGAATGTAACACCATGCACACAGTTAGGTCTCTATTTTTTTTAATGTTTGCTTATTTTTGAGAGAGAGAGAGAGACACAGAGCACAAGCAGGGGAGGAATAGAGAGAGAGGGAGACACAGAATCCAAAGCAGACTCCAGGCTCTGAGCTGTCAGCACAGAGCCTGATGCGGGGCTTGAACCCACAAATCATGAGATCATGACCCTTGCCAAAGTCAGATGCTTCACCGACTGAGCCACCCAGGCCCCCCTACATCTCTACTTATTGACAAAGAAACCCAGTCTAGACATCTTGCTAAGTGAAAAAAAGTGATACGATGTCATTTCTATAAAATTACACAACTTCACATTAATGTAAAATAAAAAAAAAGATTACACCGATGTCCACAATAGTATGCTTTATCTCGAGGAATGCATATCAGAGTGCTACCAGAGGATATCTCACAGGTAGTGCCTAAAGTCAGAGCATTTCCACACTTTGTGTAAAACATCAGGAGAGACGAAAGGGGACGCAGCTGTAGTGAAGTTCAGGGGACCCCACACTTGAGGACAGAGAGCCAAGCTGGCACATCTCAAAGCAGAAATCTCAGATGGGTCCCATCCGAGCTGGGCCGCTTTCTTCACGTGTAAATGAGGATCGCCACACTTCAGGGGGTTGACCCAGAGAATAAGCAGATGAAGTTTTGGGACCGACGGGCAAACTGAGAAGTGCCATTCATTCTCGCTTCTCCTATTCCAGACATAGTTCTAGCCTCTGGGGATTCAGCTGGAAAAGAGATCAATTCATATCCATGGAGCTTGTGTTCTTGAAGGTAGAAAATTGATAACAAACTAATAAATGCATGATACAATGACAGTTCCAGTAGGGTGAAGGAAACGTACATATAATACAAATATTTATTTCACATGTAATACACCAGTGTCGAATTCAGGAGTATGAAGGAAAATACAGCAGACTAACCACGGAGAGACATGAGGGGTTGCTATTTTAGGTGGGGTGGTCAGGAAGGCCTCTCTAAGGTGGCCTTGAGCTCGTTCCGAGCCGACAGAAGCCACGGAAGAAGGCAGAATCTCGCAGATATCTAGAGGCAGGGCCTTCCAGGTAGGGGAACAGGGGCAGAAGGCCTGCACGTACTAAGAGAAGGTCAGTGTGGTCCTAGATAACCCAGCAGAGAATAGTAGGAGGAGATAAGGTCAGGAATATAGAAAGGCAGGCAGATCACAGGAGCCTCTGACGCTACGGATTTTGCATTGCATTTCGCTTGAACGAGATGAGAGTCATGGCGGGGTTTTGAGCAGAGGATTGACATTATCCAACTTCTGTTTTTAAAAGATGGCTCTCCCTGTTTCCGATTCTGTGTCTCCCTCTCTCTCTGCCCCTCCCCTGTTCATGCTCTGTCTCTCTCTGTCCCAAAAAAAATAAATAAACGTTGAAAAAAAAAATTAAAAAAAAAAAAAAAAGATGGCTCTCTACACAGAATATAGAGCAGGGAGGCAGAAATGAAAACAGGGAGACCGACCGGAGGCTCGTGGCAATGGCCAGGCAAGAGATGTGGGTCGCTTGGACCAAGAGGAGGTGTTGGTGGAGAAAGCGAGGAATGGTTGGACTCTGAAGGGATTTCAAAGGTAGAACCTATAGAATTTGTCGGTGGACTGAACGTGCGTTTGCGAGGGAAAGAGGACGAGATGACCTCAAGGATTTTTCCACAAGCAACCGGAAAAATGGAGTTGCTGTCTGAGTCCGGGAAGATGGGAGAGTGGTGTTGGGTAATCAAGGGTTCAGCTTTGGACAGTGAGTGGCATTCAAATGTAATTATTATGAATTGTGCCCTGGCAGGGCAAAGTGACGAGAGAATACTTTCATTTTTTAATTTTTATTTTGAGAGAGAGAGAGAGAAGGAGAGGGGCAGAAGGAGACAGAGAGAGAGAGAGAATCTTAAGCAGGCTCCACACTCAGCGTGGAGCCTGACGCAGGGCTCGATCCCATAACCCTGGGCTCATGACCTGAGCTGAAATCAAGAGTCACTCAACTGACTTGAGCCACCCAGATGCCCCAAGACAGCACTTTTAAGACCAGAGTTATTTTTCCTCTTTCGTCCCTCCCTGGCATCTCCTCCCCACCCCACCACCAACTTCACGTTAGCATCAGTTACCTTCTCCGGTGATGGGATTAATGGACCTTAAGGTACATGAGTCGGGGGGCGGGGAGCAGAGAGAGGAGGTACCTACCCTGGTACTCCAGTTACAGACCTTGGCAGCGAGAGGCAAGCAGCCACTCTGGGCAGAGCTCATCAGCACTGGTTGCTCCCAGCCAGAAAGCAGCAAGAGTTTCTTCTGCTAGCATCTCTCTGATCATTAGTAATTGCCCTAGGGGACCTAGTGGACACAGTTCTTATCAGTAAAGCAGCACCTGGCAGGTTTTGCTGTCTGAGACCATGAACCAGAGAGGAAGAAGAACAGACTCTGCTCTGGGAAGGTGAGAAACATCTCACGTTAACAGGTAAGAAAAGTTATCTTCATCCCTTGCCTTTTTTAAGTCTCATAGAATTTTCTAGAATTCTGCTTGGGTACAGACAGCTGTTTGCTGTAACAGTGAGTATTACGAGGTGACTGTTTACGTTGTCAAGGAAGCAGGTTTTGCTCCTCAGGAGGAAGGTAAAGAGAAATTTGTCACATTCACTGTGGAAGCCTGACCATACCCCACATGGAGCGGCACGAACATCAGTGCATTACGGTGGATTGTGCTCAGTGTCCTTAACTGGCTGTTGCTATGGAATTTTGTCTCTGTAATCAGAGCCTCTGCCTTGATAATTTGATTGCACTTAAAAAAAAACAACAACAACAAAAAACCCTTGAACTGGTGTAAATCCTGATAACATCACGAGAGGGCTTTTGATTAATGCAAAATTAAAGCTCTTTCAGAAGCATTAATTGAATAAAAAGAACACTATTCAAAGAGCTTTAAAGACATCCCAAACCATTCGAAGATAACCGACTCTACAGCCGTTATCTTAAAATCTGGTTAATTAAAGTACTAAGTGTCATCAAATATTTTGACTTCGGGGTACTTTATTTATATTTGTTTCTATCTAATTTTCTTGTTGTCCTGGCCATTAAGTATCTGTTCTTCTTTTCTCACACTGCCCAGTCACGTTAGCAGGAAAAGAAACCCTAGAGTATTTCCAGCTCAGTCTTTCAACCCATCCTTCCTCCTGGCCAAGTGTTGATGAAGTATCGTAATTAAAAGTGACCCAGCCAGTTAAGCAACTGACTCTTGCTTTCCGCTCATCATGATCTCGAAGTTTGTAAGATCAAGCCCTGCGTTGGGATTTCCTCTCTCCCTCTCTCTCTGCCTCTATCTCTCTCTCAAAATAAAAAAAAATAAACATTTAAAAAGGTGATCCATATTTTCTGAGGTGGCTAAGATACAATGTGCCTTTAGCTCGGCAGAAGGATGTGACAGAAACAAACCGTGAACATAGTATTAAGTTAGTATCTATATTGACAAACAATACACTTAAAATTTGCTGCCACAGGTACCATCTAGGAGGCTTAGTGTCATAGCTCGTAGGAGACCCACATTGCCTAGACATTTAGAAAGCTCATTACCTTACAACGTACATTTGCTGGTAGGGAGTGCTCCGAAGCTGGTTAAATCAACAACTCAAAAGCGTCATTTAACACAAAATATCCTTTCCAACCTCCTTGTTCGGGCTTTGGGCCTCACATTTATCTGGGTTGCGTGTGGTTATGGCATCTCCAACCAGAGTCCCCACGTCTGAGGCAAAGGAAAACCTCGGTGTCCCCCTTTTCTTCACTTTTTAAATTTCTTCTTCTTTTTTAAAATTTATTTTGAGTGAGAGAGAGAGAGAGAGAGAGAGAGCCAGCGCATGAGTGGGGAAGAGGGAGAGGGGGAGACAGAATCCCAAGCGGGCTCCACGCTGTCAGCCAAGAGCCTGACGTGGGGCTCGAAGTCACCATCAAAGTCGCCAGCGGTGAGATCGCCAAACTCAAGTGTGGGATGTTTCACCCACTGAGCCACTCAGGCACCCCTCTTCACTTTCTAAACGCATGAGACCTTTCCCAAAAGCCACCCAGTGCACTTACACGCACATCTGATTGGCCAAGTTGTGTCACGTGCCTGTGACTAAGCCCAAACCAGCAAGGACAGAGGCGGTTACCTTTGTCGTCTTGCATCTCAGGATTCCCCCCCCCCTCTCCCACTGAGACGAGGGAGGAGCCCTGCCTTTCATGAAGGGCACGCCCCCTGGACACCCACCGCAAAGGCAGAGTTCTGTCATTAAAGAAAGGGTGGGGACAGAGGGCTGCTGGCGGGAAATGCATGGGCACTCTCTGGATTTCTTCCCATCTTTTTAGCTGCTCATCTGTAGTCCTTTTCCTTACTTCTCTTCCTCTGCCTGTCCTTGAAATATCGGGATTCCTCAGGGCTCAGCTGGGCCCTCTTCCCTTCTCTGTGTGTCCTCTCTGCTTAGAAAATCCTATCCAGTCCTGTGGCTTGAATTGCCGTTTACACGCTGGCAACCCTCCAGACTGCTATCGTCAGCCCATACCTCTCCTCTGAGCTCCACAGTTGGCATCCAACTCCCCACTCAACAGCTCTACTTCTGTGCCTCAGAAGCATCTCAGACATGTACGTCCCGAACTGAACTTTTAATTTTCCCCCAACCAGCCCCTCTGCAGGCCTTCGCATCCTAGAAAACAGCACCTCCCTCTGCCCAGGGTTTCAGAACAGATGCCTGGGAGTCAGTCTTGACACTCACCTTCCCTAACTACCCATCACAACTACTTTTCTTCTGTTCAACATGGCAGCTAGCACGGGCCCAAGGGTTCAGCCCACAGTGGGCGCTCAACAAACATTTGCTGCAAATTGATTGGATGTGCTAACGCAGCACATACCTTGATTGGAGAATGGAAATGTGAAGGTTAGAAAGGGCTTGGGGGTAATAATGGGTGGCATTCTGATAAAAGATGTTCATTCTGGGGTAAATTGAAAGGAACCTTCACAGTGCCTTCTGACAGGTGTAATGGCGTCTTCCTCCCCAGTTCAAACAGAATGCCACCGATCTTTTTCTTTTTTTATGTTTATTTATTTATTTTGAGAAAGAGAGATAGAGAGCAAGCAGGGAAGGGACAGAGAGAGAGGGCGACAGAGAATCCCAAGCGGAGATGCGGGGCTCAGACTCATGAATGGTGAGGTTGTGACCTGAGCTGAAATCAAGAGCTGGACCCTTAACCGACCGAGCCAGCCAGGTGCCCCCCACCAATGTTTTCGACAGGACTTGCGTGAGCGCTAAAGGAGTGGTGGCCGTGGAATCTTCTAATTTACTCGGACTTCTCTCAGAAGCGTTGGCCTCCGTCGTGCTCCTGGTAGCAAAACCATGTTTGATAGTGAATGCACAATGAGGGCCCAATGGGAAGTGAAATTGTGACGAAACCTGCATTTTCTCTCAAGAAGCCTTGGGTCAGTGACTAATGAACTGTTCAGCTGAGGGATGTTGTTCTTGTCTTTGCCGTCATTAATGATGCTGATAAACCGTGATGTTGAAAAGATGGAGAATTACACCAGTCAGCTA
The DNA here is from genome assembly GCF_022079265.1 of Lynx rufus. Classification (NCBI taxonomy): domain Eukaryota; kingdom Metazoa; phylum Chordata; class Mammalia; order Carnivora; family Felidae; genus Lynx; species Lynx rufus. The sequence goes on from NW_025814823.1 coordinate 10,128,539, forward strand.
CTGCTGCATAACAAGCACCTGTGACATCTTGGCGAGCACTTACTTCCCACGCATCTTCCGCTTGGCTGCAGTGGCTCATCTAGGTCGGGCATTGCTGGGATAGTTCTTGACGCCGTCACTCTAGCTGGGTGTGACAGGGATGACTCCGTTCCACTTGTATTTATCCCGGGTCCCAACTGAAGGGGCAGCAGTTCTCAAAGGAAGTTCTTTGCACGGTGATGGCAACAAAGGCACGACAGGGAAAATGGAAACGTTTGAAGCCTCTTAAGTCGTGGGCTCAGAACTGGCACACTGCCACTTTGGCCAACGAGGCAAAGCAAGCTACAAGACCCAGAGCGGTACGGGGACGCCTTTTGCGGAAAGATCTACTGGGTTACAGGGCAGACAGCATGGATGTGGGGGAGGGGTGATGAATCAGAACAATGTTTCAATCTTCCTGCTTGTATACTACACATCAAAGAAAACGGAAGAGAAATCGCGGGCTCAGCTTGAACTAATCAAGCCCCGGGTAGGGCTGAATTTCCTCTGTTCCCATCTGCTTGTCACTGTAATTCAAGCTACACCTTACGGTCCCTTTGTAGTAGGCTATCCAATATAATATCCATCCCTCCCAAAGCCATTCCGTTAGCTATCTATTCAGGAATGCCCAGACAACTTCCCAGGCTGGTGGCCTGGATGTTGGTTCCTCTGGTACGGTTGTTACGGGAAACATTTCATTTCACATCTGCTGACACGATTTGCTGTCTCTCTCATTTTTTTTTAAAGGAGAAAGAGAGAGACTCATATTCTGATGGCTGTAAAGGATAATGAGTAATTTATTCAGAGCTATATACAAATCAGACTATCATCTCCCAGACAGAATCAATAATATAATTTTAAGCCCACACACATTTACAAATGCTAACGCTCCAGCGCAGCTGGGTTGCCATGGGCAACCAGGGCATGCCAGCTCGTGATCTGAGACGGGCCCGTGTCTCCCAGCCTGGTAAGAACATTCTGCAGACAGAATCCAAGGGAGCCAAGGATGTTAGTGTTGGCTCTGATCTGGCCGCCGCACAAATGCACCCCTGTGATGGTTTGGATTAGTTCTTGATTGAACTGCTCAGCTTTTTTAAAGCTCCTATTTGTACAGGACTTCTTGAGTACCTCTTCTGTGTCTGTGTTTAAGCAGGTTGGGGGATGGAGTGGGGAGCGTGGAAGGAGCTGTGTGGGGTAGAGCAGGCTCTCTGCCATGGCCGCTAAAGGTCAGAACAGCGAAGGGCGGTACTCAGGTCAGAGGCGAGGGAGCGGGCTGGTTAGTCAACTGGAAAAGCGGGCCCCGTGGGTCTTCTCCAAAAGAGGGCCCGATCAGATGTTGGGAGCTGACCTATGTTGGCTGGGAAGACAAGAGCCAGAAACAAAAAGTCACGAAGGGAAAGGAGAAGGTGGTCGAGCACAGGCAAATGGTGGGAATGTGGTGAGAGGCAGGCAGGCCCCAGTAAAAGGGCCGCAGGAAGGGAGGACACACAGGAATGGTCCGTGAGGGTTCCATTCAAACATGTCGGCACAGGGGTGCCTGGGTGGCTCAGTCTGTTGAGCGTCTCACTCTTGATTTCTGCTCAAGTCGTGATCCCAGGGTCGATCCCAGGGATCGAGCCCCACGCCAGGCTGCATGCTAAGCGTGGAGCCTGCTTAAGAGTCTCTCTCTCCTTCTGCCCTTCTCCCCCACTCATGCTCTCTCTCCCCTTCTCAAAATAATTTTTAAAATGTCAATACAAACCGAAATGCACTGCCAAAGGGGTCTGAGTTCGCTCGGGCAGACACAACGGAATACCGCAGACCGGGTGGCTTAAACGGCAGATATGGATTTCTCGTGCTTCTGGAAGCTGGAAGCCCAGCACCAGGGTGCTGGCATGGTGGGCACCGTGGGATTCTTGCTGAGGCATCTCCTCCCGGTTTATAAACACTCAGCTTCCCGGGTACTCACATCACGGAAAAACCGATCATCCCTCTTGTGTTTCTTTTTATAAGAGCACGAATCCACTCACCGAGGTTCCACCCTCATGACCTCGTTACCTCCCAAGGGTCCAGTCTCCAAGTACTAGCACACCGGGGATCAGGGCTTCCGCACGCGTATTGGGTGTTCCCAATTAGGGGATGTTCCCGGTGAGAGAGCCACTGATATTCACAAAAATCACGAAAACATTTAGAATTAGGTGGTGTTTTGTGATGTTATGACATGACTTGTCCCCCATCACTGGCCCTAATCTTGGTCAGAATCAAAGAAGAACAAGCTGACAGAGAGACCTGGGCTGTATCCCACCCCCACCACTGGACAGCAGCATGCCTGGACCTGTTCTACCTCAGTTTATACACCTGCGACACTGAAGAGGTGCCTCAGGTGCACACCACGTGAGCAGAAGGTCTTTGAGGAGACGAGCCCTGTGCATCCCGCGGCTGGGGAGGAGACCTGTAAGCCAGAGGGTTTATGTGAGTTGGTGGGGAAACCCATCAGGAGATTCTTTTCTTCCCCCCCTACCTTTCTTTAAGTGAGAACATTTAGGTTCTACTCTCTCAACAAATTTCAATTAGACAATACAGTGTCATCAACTGTCGTCACCACGTTATACATTAGATCCTCAGACCTTATAACTGAAAGTTTGTATCCTTTTACCAAACTCTCCCTGTTTTCCCCACCTCCATCTCCTGACAACCACTGCTGTCTCCTCTATTTCTACGAGTTTGACTTTTTTTTTTTTTTTTTTTTTTTTTTTTTTTTAGATTCCACACTTAATTGGTACCAGGCAGTATTTGTCTTTCTCTGTCTGGCTTATTTCACATAGCATGATGCTCTCCAGGTTCATCTGTGTTATTGCAAAAGACAGGATTTCCTTTTTTGTTTCTTTCTTCTTTTGGAGAAACATCCAGAAGTGGGATTGCTGGATCATATGATATTTTTATTTTTAATTTCTTGAGGAACCTCCATACCGTTTTCCATAGTGGTTGTGTCTGTTTATATTCCCACCAGTGGGGCACGAGGGTCCCTTTTCTTCACATCCTTGTCCACATTTGTCATCTCTTATCTCTTTATAATAAGACATCCTAACAGGTCTGAGGGGATGGGAATCTTTAAAATGCAGCCGAGAAGTCACACAAAGTCCTTGGGACACCAGCTGATCCGAGAAAGACAGACAAGAAAATTAAGGTCACGGAAGTGACATAATTTGCCCGTGGGCAGAAAAGCAGAGAGTGGCAGGTGGGCAGTTCCGTAGGGCAGTGGGGAGCTTCGAGCAGAGGGTGGCGTGAGGAAAGGGTCTGCAGGCAAGTGGATCTGGGCTCGAGAAGAATCAGGGATGGGAGCTTCAAGAGTCAGGGAGACCCAGAAACCACCAGGTTGGGGGGGATGGGAACAGAGAATAACAGGATTGAATGACTTGGTGGGTCGGTCAAGAGGACAGATGGCCAGAAAGGGGGCACAAGATGACTACCCTCCCGCGTTTGGGCAGCTGTTCAAACGGTGGTTCTCCTTCCAGGAAAGTGAGGAGAAGGAAGAATTAAAAAGGTCTCAGACTCGGGGACCGGGCAGCTGGTTCAACGGTGGGGCCATCCCAGGGAAATGAGACTAGAACAGCTCTCGGCATGCTGGGACCCAGGAGCCATAAGGACGGAAGCCATCTCTCCAAAAGGAGAGACCCTGCAGCCCGGGAAGTGAAGGCTGCCCGGGATTCTGGGAACAGTGGAACCCCCACCTCCACCTCCCAAACTTCATGCAAGGGCAAGCACCGATGTCTCTGGCTCCAGGCTTTGCCTCTGGCTCGTCTCTCCCTTGTCCTCAAGTCTTCAGGCTTCCGATCGCCCAAGATCTGTCCCCCAAACCGGATCCGTTTTTATTAACGTGTGTGCATTAGCTCCTCTGAATTGCCGACCTTGAGCATCACCATTAGGTGCTTGGCTCCCTGGGCACGCGATCAACAGTGACGCTGACGTTTCTGAGTGAGAACAAGACACTCTCCACACAGCCTTCCGTGCCTCCACTCACGCTGCAGTGACCACCGTGGGGCGGTGTCCCAGGCGGGTCTCCAGCGCTCCAGACCTCTACTTCTGATCGTCTGGTAGACCTCTCTTCCTGGCTATCTCAACAGGAGCTTTGATTCAGTATGATCTCGAGTGGCACGTCTTTTTCCTTTCGCCATGGTTTTCTAATAGCCTCTCCCCATGTATCTCGTCCAAAACCCGGAGCCATCCTTCACCTGCCCCACAACAAAGTCACGGAAGTCTGTTACTTCAGACATATACCATCATCTCCACTCCCGCTACTGCTGTGGTTCAGGCCCTCTACAGTTTTCTGTGGACTCCTGCAAACACGTTCGGTCCCTTCTAATCTTTCCTCTTGCTACAGAGAGAAGGGTCTTTCTAAAATATCTTGCTGGCATTGGCTCTCCGTTGTTTGAGGATGAAATCTCCTTAGTGTGACGTACACGCTCCTTCAGGATCTGACCCCCACTAATTTTTTTGCCCTTGTGTCTTTCATCTCCCTGCTCAACTGCGTGGAGCTCCCTGACGACATCCAGCATCCAACTCGCTCTGGCCTCTGCACTGGTCTCCTTGCTCTGGCTCTTCCTGGAAGGCACTGTCCTTCTGGTCTTCCTGGAACGAATACTTCTCTCGCCAATGGCTTCTCCTTTGGGAAGCACCTCCCCACCCGGACCCGTCCAGCCAGAGTTCAGTGCTTCCTCTGTGTTGTTATAGTGCTCCCCCGCAACATGGCATTTATTGCAGTGTTAAAATCATTGGCTCACCTGACTGTAATCTCTTTTGTCTTTGTAGCGCCAAGATCTGACACAATGTCCGGTATAGGTCCTGCGCTCAACAAACGCTGGTCTCGGTAAGAGAATGAATGAAGAAATGAACAGAGAGTTTCAGCGACGCTGTGCCACCCACACCCACCCTCATTCTGAAGGGTCACTGCTTCCAGAACTCAGGAGCCGGTAGACGAGCTGCAGGTTTGGGGAGTATAGATTCTGCTAAGCTGGATAATAAGTAGATTAACAATAATGTTTAGAACCCAAGTGGAACCTAGAGATTCCTTAGCCCACTTTCTCATTTTAGGGGACATGACTGGATAATGATGGGCTGCTGGACATCTTCTCTACCTCACCCAACCAGCCGTGGGCAAGAGGGTCGGGGGCCCTTGGTCCATCTCATGTAGGATAGGAGGGGGCAGGACAAGCCTTAATAACAATAATAACGCAATAATAATAATAGCTAATATGAGCAGAGCACCAACTCTACGTCTTGCACTGCTCTAAATACTTGACATACACTTTTCCATCTCACGTTTACTTTTTACCCTGGGGGTTAGGTACTAGGATTATGATCAGTTCACAGTTGGGGAAATTAAGCTTCGTAAGCCATGTAGCTGTATCTCTAAACGCTACCATCCTTAAAAAAAAAAAAAAAAGGATCGTACTTCTGCAATGTTTCCGTATCCTGGCCTACTCTCTTCCCTTTGCCCTCTTCCTGCAGAGGTCCAGTGCCCTCACTTTAGTTATCCAAGGTACTTCATTTAAATGCCCATGTTCCCATAGCATCCCTACTCCTTCTCCCCTCCACTACTCATCCAAATCCTACTCAACTCAGTTCGCCTCTGGCTCTCTTTCCCCTCCCCTCCTCATATCCGGGAAAAGCCTGGTTTGGCTGTCTGTGGTGTAAGACCCACCATTGTCAGGGAGGTTTTGTTCCAGGACAGACTCTATGTCCTTTTGGTCACATGAAATAAAATTCCAGGGCACCAAGAGTAAGAGACTCTACTCAGAGGTTTTCCCAGGCTCTGTAGATTCAGTTTCTACATCCAGCATTCGAGTAATAATATCCAGGATGCTCTGAAAGATGCCCTCTTAATCACTCAATAATCCTGAACCTTCAGGAGGACCCACAGTCTACCCTCTAGCTTACAGCTGAGCCTCTGAGCGGCGTAACTGGTCTACCTGTTTGTTCCTTTCCCGAGAGCCCAGATTATGAGCCCGATAACACGAAATGAGATTACAAACTTCTTTTGCCTGACTTGGCAGCCAAAGAGATGAGTTTCTTCTGAGTCTCTATATTTCAAAAAAATCCCAGTGAGCAAGAAATTTAGGCGAGGGACTAGCAAGTGTTACTCTCTCTGAGCACAAATACAAAAGGGCACGTACCTATGAAAAAAGTCTAGGATCTATTATTGCCTCTGTTTCTTTAAGATGGAAATATGTCGAAAAAGCAGCAATCTCAGGCACCTTGGGGGATTTTCCCGAGCAGCCCCCATAACACTCTTGTAAAATTAATAGAAATTAGGATTATTGCTTAAACAACTTGTCGTTTATATCTAATTACCATGCACTACAATAAAAATGATGACAGATTCACTTTGGTGTAGCCCTTATTTAATTACGATCCTTAACTTCTATGGGTTTTGTCTTAATAGTTTCCTGCTTACTTGTTACCTTGTCTGTCCAGAACTGAAAAATATTTGAGAAATTAGTAGTTCTAGGCTTATATTGGGGTGTCTTTTTCTTCCTTTATCCTTTTTTCCTTAAAGCAGGGCGGGAAGAGCTCAGCTTGCTGTCTTTCGTCTTGGTCAGCGAAGGCAGAGATCCTGCCCCCACACACCCCCACCCCAAAGTCCTTTCCTACTTCTGGTGCCCCTTCTGAGAAGGCGGCTGCTTAGTCTGCTCCCAAGGGAGTTGCATGTGGGCTCGAGGGCAATGGCGGTGGAGTGGGACCCATGTTCTGGGCCGGGGTCTGGACAGCATCCTGGACGCCGCAGCCATCCTGGGGGAGCCGGTAACGCTCAGACCCCAGACTTGCCCCACTGGACCTCAGCCTGCAGGGGAGTAGGGGCTGCTGAGAGCCAACCCCCCCCCCCGGCCTGGCTGCTTCGGGCCTGCTTTGCCAGGCAGAGGATGCGCAGCCACTCCATCGGGATGGAGGGTCTGGCTCAGGGGAGGACGCCACCGACCCCGCGGGCCTGGCTTGGAGCCTGAGGGCGGAAAAGGTAAGGGGGCAGGGAGGGGGACCGCAACGTCCTGGGCTATGCGGTCTCTTGGGCAGAGCTCTGGGGCTTGGCCGGAACCCCCTAGGGTCCAGGGCCGATAACCCGATTTAAAGCCAGAGATCCTACTGGGTGCGCTGTGGTCTCCTCCCGCGTAAGGTCCTCCCTGTCCTTGCTGCTCCTTAACCACCTCTCCCCTAATGCACGCACCTCCCAGACCCTTCCGTCTAACCCACGTGGCCAGCTTCGCCATGCTTCTTGCTCTCCCTCCTTTCCATGTCTTGCAACTTTTTTTTTACACGGCCGGCTGCTTTCCAGTATCATTCTTTGCTTTTCTTTTTTTTTTTTTTTAAATTTTTTTTTCAACGTTTTTATTTATTTTTGGGACAGAGAGAGACAGAGCATGAACGGGGGAGGGGCAGAGAGAGAGGGAGACACAGAATCGGAAACAGGCTCCAGGCTCTGAGCCATCAGCCCAGAGCCTGACGCGGGGCTCGAACTCCCGGACCGCGAGATCGTGACCTGGCTGAAGTCGGACGCTTAACCGACTGCGCCACCCAGGCGCCCCCATTCTTTGCTTTTCAAGGTCACAATTGCCTCCTCCCATAAATCGGATTCATGCTAACGTGTCAAGGGTGTGAATACGTTCCAATCAATCCGTTTTATTTGATTTCAATTCAGCAAACATTTATGGGGCAATACCGTGTACGGAGCCCCAGAGAAAACTCAAACTTAAGTAACATATAGTCTCTCGAGACTTTATACAACTAGCACGGCTTTTCCTCACAGGACATGTAGTAGACTGAGATTTTTAAAATTTTAGTAACAGTGAAGTATTCAGGTAAATGTGTGCTAGAACTCTAGCAAGTACATCAAAGCCTTGATTTCATAATTACTATTATTTAGGATGAGGCTAAAGAAGGTAGCATGTAAAACAAACAAGTCTATTTAAAGAAACATAGTAAGTAAATAACAGAGAAATGACAAAAAGCTGGGCAGGGGACGACGGATTGGGAGTCGTGGCTGCTTTTCGGAGGAGGAGCTCGGTAAAAGAGGAAGATTTACAGATCAAAGACATGCTCCTAATGAGGAGACGGGGAGGGGGCAAGAAAGGCTTCATGGAGGACGGGGCATTAGAGACGGGTCTCCAAGGATGAGTAGGAGTTTTTCCAAGACCGTGTTCAGTAGAGGCCACCCACATGGAGGAAACAGGACACGCCAAGACAAGCGATTGAGGCACACAGGGCCTGAGGGGCCGACACACGATGACTGCGGGACAGTGAGGTTAGAAGTGGATCATGAGGGGCGAAGAACTGGGTTTTGTTCTTTTCGCCGTTGTGACCCACGCAACCCATCCATCAAAAGGAGCTTTCCTGGGGACAGGATCTGCACACTGCGGGTGAGATCAACTAATGGAAAGGGATTTCCCGGAATATGACTGGCATCTAAAGGAAAGACGGACGGTCGTTCACACCAGAGTTCTTCCAGAAGACGCGCAAGTGGTGTTTGGTGAAGCCTTTGTTTTCTGAGTGGGCACTGCGTCATGATGGAAAGTGGGTGGCGGCTCTACAAGTCTGAAACCAGTGGCTCCGTGTAGGGAGCCTTTGCTCTACCCATTAGATTCTTGTGCGCTCGCCCACGATTGAAGGAAGCTTCCACCATCGCCGGAGGATGGCCGAGCTACGGGGGGCATTTTGTAGTTGAGGGTGAGTTTTTAGCTGCTTGTGGCCAGCCTGGGGTCTGATCCTTTGCAAATTGCACTTGCCCTGGCCACACGGTGACCGGGCTGTGCCTGGCAGGGGGCTCCCCGTTGCCGTCCCGAATAGCGACAGGATCTGAATCTCCCGGCACGAGGCGGGTGTGGGATGGTGCGGAATCCAGGCGGTGCAAGAGGCTGTGGGTTGAAGGCACTTCAAAGCAAAAGGGCTGGCCTGTGTGGCACATATTTAAGTCAGCTGTGGGAAAACAGGCACACAGCAGTTATTTTTAGTTTCTGTTAGAAACTGGAAGAGCCGGACTTGTTCATAGAGTACTGGCCTTGGATGTAGGAGAGGAAGACTTTTTCAGCCCTACCCTCACTTCTGTGCCCACAGACAGGGGGAGGGAGCCGAGGAAAGACAGCAGACAGCACAGCCAGCCCATTGTGGGCTCGTTCGAGTCTATCATCACCGTCTCCAGACTTATTCCATCCCCGAGGGCTCCAGCCTTCCTCCGGTTCCACCTGCTCCTTCGTAGAATACCCCTCCCTCTCTGAATGCCCTCCCAAGGCAAGACCCAGAAGTTTCTTTCTTTTTTGGGTGTGTAAGACTGATAATAGCTTGAATTGACCCCTGCAGAAGATTTTGTGCAAGGCTGGGTACCTTAATGTGAAGAAGAAAGCTCTAGCTGGACTCTGACATTGGTCACTGAGCAGAGCATCTGTCGGGGACATGGGGTCCTTCTTGACACAGTTAAAGCACAGTATGTAGGTAGTTTCTCATCCCACGTGTGCATACACTCAAATTTGGCTGGCACCAGGTAGAGCTTGGCTTTTAAGGCTGGAAAGAACCGGACCAAACGTCCTGTCTTTTCTGTAAAGAAACCAAGACCCAGAGGATTGAAGTAAGCTAAGTTCAACTGTATAGGTATTTTTTGAGCACCTACTCTGTGCTGGACAGCATGCTCGACGCAGGGAAGCAATGGTTAACGTGATCCAGTACCTACCTTTATCTCTCCACCATCATACACCCACCTGCGCAGACTCAGAGTGGGATTGTCACTTCTGCGGCTGGTCTGTCACTGAGAGTGGACAGATAAGGCACCAGATTCTTGGCCCGGATGGAGCTGTGTGTGAACAGTGACTCAGAAATGGTTTCTGTCGAGTCTAGGAACGGAGCTGGGGGAAGAGTAATTGTCGTGACTCTGAAGTCTTGGGAGATAAGGGAAGATCCAGCAGGCAGGGATTAAAAATGCAAACTGAGGGGCACCTGGGTGGCGCAGTCGGTTAAGCATCCGACTTCAGCCAGGTCACGATCTCGCGGTCCGGGAGTTCGAGCCCCGCGTCGGGCTCTGGGCTGATGGCTCAGAGCCTGGAGCTGGTTTCCGATTCTGTGTCTCCCTCTCTCTCTGCCCCTCGCCCGTTCATGCTCTGTCTCTCTCTGTCCCAAAAATAAATAAACGTTGAAAAAAAAATTTAAAAAATGCAAACCGAGGAATTTGGTGGCTATAAGCTTCTCTTAATTCAACCGAATTCAACAAATATTTGTTGAGTGACTGTTTGTGCCCGTGACTGACAAGGGTACCGAGAACACAAAAATGAATGAGGCCCGTTTGCTAATGTGAGAAAGTTTGTGACACGGTCTGCTGTGGTTTTCAAACCGCAGGTCCCGGCCTGCCAGCGGGTCATGAAATCGGCCTAGCGGATGATAATAAGCACGACTCAGGGGGAGAAAAAAAAAAGGAAATAAAAGAGAATAGAAGAAGAAGGAGAGTGCATCAAATATATTAAAGGGAAATAGCGTTTCACAAAATCAGGACTTTCAAACTTTCTTTTATATCAAAATCCTCCCTGAGAACGTGTTAAACACACACATGTATGCATGCTATAAATCATATGTGTGCATGAGTGTATATATATATATATACATGCTCACAATGTTTTCTGAGCTTATGTATGTGTATTTACACATATGTAATTTATCGCATGCATGCATGTATATGTTTAACAGATTCTCACCGAGGATTGTGATATAAAAGAGAGTTTAGAAGTCGTGGTTCACAGTACCTAACGTTGCAAGGGCTGACATTTCAGGCATACGCGCCTGTGGTGGGACCCCGGCCAATCCGTGAGCGACAGCGTGGCAGTTATCCAGTGCCACAGTGACCCTGCCTAGCAAACAGCACAAAACCTCAGTGGCATCCAACACTCCTCGCTGGTTTCTCACATGCCCGCAGAGTCAGCTGCGCTCATCACGCCTGGCTGGCTTACGTGTGGAAACCAGCAGGCTGTCAGCTGATCTAAGACCTGAGTGGCCGGGACGCCTGGGACAATCTGAGATGAGTGTCCCTCATCTTCTAGCAGGCTAGACCTGGCGTGTCCTTATGCTGACGGCATAAGCAAGAAGACACGTCCAGTTGTGCAAACACTTTTTACGCCTCCGTTTGCGGCACGTTTTCTAATTTTCCATTGACCAAAGCAGCAAGTTTCCACGCCAAATCCAGAAACGAGGTGGGAAGACATTGTAACCTGGCAGGTGACGAGGGCCATTTTCACAGTTTGCCACAACAATGAGCGATGAACTTGGATTTGCTTTGATTGATTCTGTCCCCAGGCTATTGGTCTTCCCTTCTCTGATCTTGACTTTCAACAGCTGGTGCCTAGGATTCTGGAAGGTAGGACAGGAGCCTCTCTTCCCTTTGCAGGAACATCCTTGTCCCTCTAACTCTGCATTTGGTTCCAGGGGAAAGTTCCAGTCAACCGTTCCAGCAAGGGGAAGGCTTCATCCCATTTCTGTTGTGGAAGGAAACCAGACGTGATCTTACTGTGACCTTGGGCAAGTTACTTATCTTCTTTGGTCCTCAGTTTCCCCACGGTAAAGGAAGGGGGGTGACCATATGGGTCCTAAGATCACTTCCAGCTCAGTCTTTCTCTGGCTGTTTCCCTGGTTGTCTTGCTCGTGGTACAGATCTGTTGTTCCTGTACTCACTCGTCCCTCCAGTGCTCGTGGCAGAGCAAATCCACCCTGGCCTTTTTCTGCCAAGAGTGAATATTGCCTCAGAATTCTCCTCGATATAGTACTTGATCACTACTGTTGATCAGAATACACATGCAAGGTCAGCTGTGTCCTACTTATTTGGTGAGGCTGGAGGAAGCATCTCTCTCTCTCTCTCTCTCTCTGTCTCTCTCTTTCTCTCTTTAAACCACTAGGAGGCCATGGAATCTACCCAAGCAGCTGGAAAAGCAGCAATGTATTCATTTTAGACTAATTTAGAGAAGCAAGCTGGGAAATGCTTGGGCTGCTCCTTGTAACGAATTTGGATCCTCTTAAGAGCTTACACAAGCTATAAAATCTCCCTGTGGTGGGAAGTCTTGAATACTCGCTGAGGAAAGGGAGAGGATTTGCCTCTTCCAATGTCACCACACTTTTAACCACACAACATATGACCATAACCAAAATAAGAAAGTAAGAATACCTCCAAGTAAAGGGGAATTTGAAGGCCACCTTTAGGGTACCAGTCACCTGAGCTAAAACAATCCACTCTGATTTTTAGACTGTCCAGAGGAGGGACGGGAGTGGTAGTGAACGGTATAGGTCTTGAAGTCCATATATCTCCACAGTCTATTCATCTGTCTGTGTTCCCCTGGGAGCTGGCCCAGGACCTCGGGCAGAGGCTGGGCACCAAAACATCGAGCTGGGCGATCAGTGACCTGGTCAGCGGCACAGACAGCCTGTGTGGGGATCCTGGTTCCAGCAGTTACTAGTTGTGTGAATTGTGTGAAGCTGGGAAAGTTCATTGGCCTCTCTGTGCCTCAGTGTCCCTATATTTATTTGCGTGTTTGTTTGTTTAGAGGGGAGAGGGGAGAGAGACAATCCCAAGCAGGCTCAGTGCTGTCAGCGCGGAGCCCGACACAGGCCTCGATCCCGGGAACCGTGAGATCACGACCTGAACCGAAATCAAGCGTCGGACGCTTGCCTGACCGAGACGGTCAGGCGCCCCTGTTTCCTGACATCTAAAATAGGGAACATAATCTCCTTTACAGAGTTGTGAAGGTTGATGGAAACATGCAGATAAAGTGCCCAGTGGCCAGCTCACAAGATCAAGGTTAGAGGGTGTGGCAGTGTTGCCTTAGGCTGCAGTCATTATTTCAAAGCTGAAGCTACTCTTTTGATCTTCCTGCTCCGAACCTGGCTAAGACACTATCTTTCTTTAGAGCCGTGGCTGATGGTGGCTTTGAGAGTTCCCGGAACAGTCACCCAGAATACCCTCCCCTCCCTTTTTTTTTCGTCTTCTTCCCTAGGTTATGCTATGACCTTTTGGCACACAGATGCTTTCACCATGTAGGTTCGTCGCACAACTCCCTGCAGTCTGCCTCTTTTCCTCTTCCTCGGGACGATCTGCCACGGAATCTCCTAAATTTCAACCCGTAGAACTCCCCAAACCCTCTGGAGTTATTTTCTCTTTGAGAATCTTAAGAGCACAGGATCATATCTATTTTCTGAAGCTATAGAGACAGCCGCTCAAGGAACAGATTTTCAAAAGGATACTTTATTCGATTAATTAGTCAATTCCCTTGTCGGAGATGTGAAATTACCCCTAAACCATCCTGACTGAGGAGACTCTTACAGTGAGCAGCACGGAGATGTTGGGTTGTAACAATAGGAGAGCTCATTTGCAATGCAAATGAGCAACCAGCAGGCAAATGAATCCTTATGGGAAAACCACTCTAATCATAAAAACCACTTGCTTTGGGGAGACTGCAGTGTAAGGACAAGCAGAATCATAGCTCCATGAATTCCCCTCTAATATAGGATATTAGAGAATTATCCAGGTAATTTTCTATGAAATTGCATTTGAGTAAAGCAAAATGCATTGCCGGGCAATAGATAATATCTTTAAAATGTGACTCCACAATTGTAGACTGAATTATTTATGGTTGTCACTATAGCTATGATAGTTTGGAAATAAAATAGTCAGGCTTTTCTCCCTGTTTTTATTTGTAGGAAAACAAGTCATTCAAGCTTTTTAGTGATACAATGTGACTTGCTGTCGATGGCAGTTACGAATTTTCAAGCTCTGCCAAGCACAGGAGTACCCAGAAGGGACATATGTTTTCTCTGCTTTGTGTTCCAAATTTGCCTTAAAAAACATGCAATTATGTGAAGGCCTGATTTATATTTTCAAGGAAAAGCACAATAATGGCTCTGTTTTGTAGCCGTGTTTCTCCAAAACGGATTTATATTGCTGCCTTTTCAAAAGAAGTTGGCTAATGATCATTGGATTTTCGATTTCCGTCATGACATATGAAAATTTGATGAGGTCTGAGAGATTTAAGAACTGTTTTCTTAAGTGCAGTGGAAATTTAGTTAACAGCGTTTTGTACTGCAAGCCTGAAAAATACTTACCTTTCCTCCATTTCATTATTATTATTGTTATTGTTATTGTTATTATTATTATTATTATTATTTTGGGGGGAAGGTGGGGGAAGGGGATGCAGGAAAAATTGTTTTTGTAGCCAGGATGGAACAGAATGATTAGGATAACAAAGAGTGAACCCTGGAAGATTGGAAGGCTGTAGGAGTGTCATGAATGTAGGAGGAAGCAGGGACGGATAGGATATTTCCTGGGGATGGAGAGATGGCTCTGGGGAGAAAATGAGGCTTTTTGGTTACATTTATACTTTAATGAAGATTCCTGTAAAGCCCCTTATAAATCATATAATCACACCGGCTGTAGATTTCGTGCCCTTCATTACTACTATTTATGATGGCGTTCACACTCCTCTTTCAGCAGCATTTCTAGTAAATTTATTGAGAGAAGATGAGTTAGTCTCTTTCTGGATTGGGGAGCCCCCTCCTGGGAGGTAGGGCGATTTTTTTGTTGTTTATTCTCTTTCAGTAATGGAAATAGAGCAAGGTCAAAGGCCAATTTCACATAATCAGGGAGTTAGTGGACAAATAATTGCACAGCGTAAAATTTCAGGAAGTTTTGAAGTTAAGAGGAAAGAAAAGGTATCAGGGGCAGTGAAAAGACAGAAGGAAGGATAACATACATGCGACATGTTTTTATTGCCTTGTACAAACCTAGAGTCACTTTGTGAGTTTAGGGATACATGTCTTATGTAACATATAGGCCCATAAAGTATGTTGTATGTTTACAATCATAAAGACACAGAAAGATACGATGTAAAACAATGGGAATGATAGCATGTCTTCCCCATCATTTTTCAATCTTAAGGGAAATAATTTTCAAAGTCTTTAAACAATTGTTTTACCCCCTGGAATTCACATCTAGGGTGCAGGATGAGAAGTCATGTGCTCTGAGAGGTGCCATCTTGGTAGACCTCAGATTCACGTACTTTTTTCTGTATGTGTTGTATGTAAGCCTCGTAAACTCTCATCTGCTTTTTTTGGATCTAGAGAGGTTTGGTCCAAGAAATTTTTCATTCGGTGGTAATAGGTTTTGTTGGGTAAGGGCAATGGTCCCTCAGTGGGATGGAATCATCTTTGATACGATGGAGATGATTCCCCCAGTCAGCTTTTTAATACTACCTTTTGAGTTCAGGCCTTACCAGAAAAGCTCTACAGGGAAATTTTAACTAGAAACTTCGGGTGGAGTGTTTTCCCTTCTGGAGCTGGGTTTCCAATTTGGTTCCTTGATGAAAGCAAATTAAAAAGTAATTATGGGATCATTCAAGATAGAATTTGAAAGGTACTTCAATTTTATGAAATGATGTGTCTCTCAATAGCTTGGGTGTCGGTCTGAGTTTTATGGTAAAGGCCACCACCTTGGAAGCTTGGACGCTGGACGTAGTGATCTCAGAGGATGATTCTATTGGGGAAATAGCCAATTTCACCCTTTGGTATCTTCCTCAAGTCTCGTGACATGGTGCAAGGACGCCGGAGCTTAACTTGGCTTTACTCACTGGGCACAGTTTATTCATTCATTCTAAGCCAGAAGTTTAGACATTTTCATTTATAAAAGCCAAATCGTTGAGGTGGTAGCTCAGAGGCTGGGGGTGAGGGGAGGCAACCTCTGGTGGTCTGTTTATGGAACTAAGGACAGATGACTAAAAGACAGCTGGTTTCCCTCACACCCAGTGTACCAAGGGCCCTCTAGCCGTAGCTTCAGAAAATGCTCCCAGGTGACTTCTCCCAAGACTTCCTCTTGGTTCAGCCTGGGTTGAGATGGAACTGGGGCCAGAGGATGTGGCAGAAAGCAGGACAGGACTACTACTGAACAGGACATCTGACAGGAAAGAAAGAGAGTCTCTGTAATATGATGTAGCAAAACATTTTCAGTCTCCCTTTCCCCATTTCCGTCTAGGTCCTGACAGGTCTTCAACTGTCCTCTCCTCTCCTCCTCCTACCTCGCTACTTCTTCAGTCCTTCCAACCCCATCCAGCCAATCTTCCCCCAGAACTGGGAACTAAGAGGTCAGTTGAATTGGAATAGAGGCTAGAAAAATGAGGGTTGGGCTATCCTAAGTGTTATTCGGAGGCTTAGCTGTCTCATTGTCTTCTCATAAAGGGAGAAATTATGGGCTTCCAGAAGTTGCATTTTATGGGCATTACCATTAGTATTATATGTTTTTAACTTTTTTTCTGTTTTGATGAGATCGAACATCTAATGACTCTAGAAGGGCTACAGAACATAAAAGCACTCTTTCAGGTAAGACTTGACCAGGTAAGCTTTCTAGATATTCACTGGGTAACTTGATTCTCTCTTCCATGGTTAATTTTTCGGTGAAAAGTACAATCTTTCTAAATTCCTGTAAAATACCAATGAAAAAGAAATTCTCCTTGGTTGTCATTTCTTAATGGAATTAGAAACAAATTGCGAATGCATGAGAGAAATGAACAAGGGGGGTAGAATGTTAGAAGTTGACAAGGTTTAGGTAAGTCTAATTAGACATTCGATCCTTTGGGTTCTTGCTCCTAGACTAAACAAAAATGCAACTATGTTCATCACTAATTATTCTTTTTCCCTTCTAAGAAGTATGAAAAGAGAGGAAGACAGCTGCTGGACATGGAAACATTCAAATGCATAACGAAGCAGAGTATGAGGTCACAGAGTAAAGTAAATGGATTTTATAAATGTTGGGTTGTTGAAATCACAGTTAAAACTTCACCTGTATGAACGAATTAGGCTTGATGTTCCATCTGTAAGATCACTCTCAACTCTAAACTGTGATTTCTGCTAGTATCTACCTGATTCACAGAACAGTTTATTTGGGAAAATATTAAAAAATTTTTTTTTCTGTAACGTTTATTCAATTTTGAGAGACAGAGAGAGACAGAACATGAGCGGGGAAGGGGCAGAGGGAGGGAGACAGAATCTGAAGCAGGCTCCATAGGCTCTGAGCTGTCAGCACAGAGCCCGACGCGGGGCTTGAACTCACGAACTGCAAGATCACGACCTGAGCCGAAGTCGGATGCTCAACCGATTGAACCACCCGGGCGCCCCGGGGAAAATATTTTTAAATTATTTAAAAAATACTAGACCAACAAGGTATTTAGAGATTTTTATTGAAAAGAAGGGAAAAGGCTCTTGTTGGATCACTAATTATGTCTGTAGACGGTCCCCGACAGATGATAGTTTGACTTTAAGATGTATGTGAAAGTCATATACAGTCAGTAGAAGCCATATTTTGAATTTTTATTTTTTTTCCAGAGCTAGTGATGTGGTCTGATCCTCTCTTGCAACGCTGGGCACAGCCACAGTGCCTAGTCAACCACGCGTTCATGAGGGTCAAGCTGACAATACGATGACAACCGTTCTGTACCCAGACAACCCTCAGTATAGTATTCAATGCTTTATTATAAAAGAGACTTTGCGTTAGATAATTTTGCCCAACTGGAGGCTGATGTAAGTGCTCTGATCACGTTTAAGGTAGGCTAGGCTAAGCTACGATGTTTGATAGGTTAGGTATATTAAATGCATTTTCCACTTAAAATATTTTCGATTTACAGTAGGATTATCAGGACCTACCCTGATAATCCTAAGTGGTGGAAGATCTATCTGTTGTTTCCAAAGAGTGTGGACATCAATTCTACCCCCAATCTGCTGGAATTAAAAGGTTTAAACATTCCCTCTGCCATCTCGGTTAGCTCAGTTGTTAGCTCAGAATATGCAATCTTGCGGCACCTGGGTGGCTCAGTCGGTTGAGCGTCTGAGTTCCGCTCAGGTCATGATGTCGCGGTTCACGGGTTCCAGCCCCAAGTCGGGCTCTGTGCTAACAGCTTGGAGCCTGGAGCCTGCTTCGGATTCTGTGTCTCCCTCTCTCTCTCCCCTTCCCTGCCCCTGCTCACACTCTCTCCTCTCCGTCGCTCTCTCTCTCAAAAAGAAAAAAAAGAAAAAAAGAATATGAAATCTTAATGAATGGCCATTCAGGCTCCTTTAGCAAATTACCACGACCTGGGTGGCTTATAAATAACCAACATTTATTCTCCACAGTTCTAGAGGTTGGAAGTCTGAGATCCGTGTCAGGTGAGGGCTGTCTTCCAGGTTGTAGACTTCTCCTTACGTCCTCATGTGGCAGAAGGGACTTGGGAGCTGTGTGGGGTCTCTTTCATAAAAGCACGAATATCATTCATAAAGGCTCCCTCCTCATGAGGGAAGCACCTCCCAAAGGCCCCACCTCCTAATACCATCACATCAGGCTTTAGGATTTCAACATATGAATTTGGGGGTGGGGTCAGGACACAAACATTCAGTCCATAGCAATAGATAATTATATTTATATAATTATTATGTATATATAATCATATTATGATAGAAGGGGCTCTTTAAGCTCTAGTGACTGAGGTTTCCTGATTACATCATAAATCATATATAAAAGCAAATTCAAGGTAAAGCTCTTTGATCTTGTCCCTGGAATTTGAGCAAAAACATGCCCCTTCTAAGTATAAGCCCACAGTTTTAATGGCTACAGTAGAAGTTTAGGTGTGTCTAAAATTTCTCCTACAACGAGAAATGATCATTAAATGGAACCTATTTTTAAACAATCTCTCCTCTATTTGTGCAATACTATACAAAGAACTTCTGTTTGGAGGAGAGAGTGTTTTAAATGGATAAATTATTGGGTGATTTACCAACATTCCAGATCTTTTTAACCAAAGCTGTCTAATTACTTATATTCTAAGAATGCCTGGTCGCCTAGTCAGCCATTCCCTCCCTTATCTTCTCATTCATTCATTCACTATATATTTAGTGGGCCAGTGTTTACTTAGTGAATATTTACTAAGGCTTTGTTTTAGTCCCTGTGGCACACAGTCAGTCAAGATATAGTCTCCGCCTTCAGAGAGATCAGAGCCACTCTAAAATTCAGGGGTGCTTGGTGGCTCAGTCTGTTAAGCATCTGACTTCAGCTTGGGTCATGAGCTCACAGTTTGTGGGCTTGAGCCCCGTGTCAGGCTCTGTGCTGACAGCTCAGAGCCTGGAGCCTGCTTCGGATTCTGTGTCTCCCTCTTTCTCTGCCCCTCCCCTGTTCGCACTCTGTCTCTCTCTCTCTCTCTCTATCAAAAATAAATAAACACTAAAAAAAAATTTTTTTTTTAATTCAGCATGGGGGCCGTGGGGGCATATCATCCAGGCCAGGCAGTTGGGCCTGGAGGAGACAAACCTTGGGCTAAGTTTTGAGGGATGAAGGGAATTGCTTCATAAAGGAGGGACAGACAGGCAAGGTCTTCCAGAAGAGGGAACAGCATTTCCAGAAGCACATAGGCAAGAGCCAGCATACTGCTGTTATACCTCTAGGGGAATCTGGGCAACAAAATGTAGGACAAGGATCAGATTATTTGGGGCCATTTGTACTAAGGTTAATTTTATCCAGTCTATCACCGAGGAGCCATGAAACTGTGCCTTTCTTATTTAATCAAACAATTAATTGATTTTTGACCGTGTGACCATACCGTCTTAGAATCTTTACATATTTCACTTCATTAGTCTCTGAACAGCAGAATAGCTTTGTCGGAAAGCATTCCTATTCTTATTTTGTAGCTGAAAAGACAGAGGGTTGGAGAATCTGAGTAAGTTACCTGAAGCCCCTCAGCTACTCAGGAAAGCCTTCGGGATTCAAACTCTGGTCTGAAACTAATGCTCAATATATCGGTTAAGATTAGGTTCACCTACAGGGTGACAGAAAATGCTAAGCCACCAAGACGGAAGCAAGATAAAAATTCTTTTCTCTCTCACGTAAAAAGTCAGGCAGTCAAGGGGCTTCATGAAGTCATCAGGGCGAGCCTGTCCTGCTTTGCTGCTCTCCCACCTTCCGCACGTGGGCTCCTCTTCATGGCTCACGATGGCTGCTCAGACTCCAGCGGACATGCTCTCATTCCAGGCAGCAGGCAGAGAGAAGGGGCAAAAAAGGATGCTCTCCTTTCCTTTAAGGACAGTTCCCAGAAGCTGCCTGTGACGTTTTTAACTTTTCCATCAGAAATGAATCACGTGTCATATATAGCTGCAAAGGAGGCAGGTAAAAGTCATCTTTTTTCCAAGGAAGCATGTATCCTGTTAAAAGTTGTGCGTTCTCTTAGTAAGGAAGGATGGCTAACACCCCCACGTCCTCTCCACTGTTCTAGGGTTTCATAGTCTAGTCCCTGCTAAAAACCAGGAAGTACCTCCTTCGCTCTTTCTAGGAAATGTTGACTTAGTCAAAATTTAATGCCAGAAAAGGGCAAGGGAACTGAAGAATAACATTTAGGGAGAGCACAGTGCACAGGGTGAGCATTTCAGACGTAGGTGGCATCTGTAGGAACGGGAGTCTTAGTCCCAAAGTCCACCAAGCCTTTGGGTTTTGGGTGAGTAGAGGAGGTGATACCCTATTTTCTTATTTCTATATCTTTGCATGCACTGGTCCCTTTGCCTACAATGCTCTCTTCCCATTTTTTGCTTAAGAAATGACTCTCTGAATCCTGATTTTTTTTTTTAACGTTTATTTATTTTTCAGACAGAGAAAGAGAGAGAGAGAGAGAGCATGAACGGGGGAGGGTCAGAGAGAGAGGGAGACACAGAATCTGAAACAGGCTCCAAGCTCTGAGCTGTCAGCACAGAGCCCGACGCGGGGCTCGAACTCACGGACCGTGAGATCATGACCTGAGCCGAAGTCGGACGCTCAACCGACTGAGCCACCCAGGTGCCCCATGATTTTTTCTTTTAATATCCTCAGAATCTAGTAACATGTGCATGACACCTGCAGGTGACAAATAAATGTTGTTGAATGAACGGATGACATGAAGGCAGTGTGGCCACCGTGAACTTGAAGGGGTCTGTCCTAGCTTTCCTAGAAATTAAGAGGTGCTTCTTTTAACCTGACAGCGGTCTATGGTTACCTGGGGCAGAGAACTAATCATTTTGCATCACCTCATTTGCTTGTTTGTGACCCCGCTAAACAGCGAATGCTGTGAGGGCAAGGTAACATGCCTTTCAGCTCTTGAGGCCTCAGCATCTGGCACCACCCTTGGTATACCACTGGTGCTCAACCTGTGTTTCTTCTATGCGTGAGTCAACGTGTGGAGGAAGCAGGCAAGCGTCTGTCAGAATCCCGCATCATCACACTGAGAAGGCAGAGCCTTGGGCAAAATCCATATGCATAGACATATCCCCACCCCAGCTCTGGACTGGAAGAGAGACCATCTGATGGCCCACGTCCTGCCTGAGGGCCAGCTCCTGCCGGGGCTTGCGATGATGCGTGACCCTTGCCGGATACACCTTGTCCGGAGCTCCAAGATGCCCCGGTGCACCCACAGCTCTCCTCCACTCTGCCTTGTGGTGACAAGGTGGTCGAGGCGGGCAGCCTGAGCCCAGGCAGCGATTTCTCCCATCCTGAGCTTTTCTGTTTCCAGTTCCATCTCTGGCCCTAGGCTCTTCTTGAGTCCATCCCTCTGGGTGTTTTGGTTTGTTTGGACATCCATTTCAAAAACACTTGTTCCATATTATGTGCATGGTATTGTCTAGTTGCCATGGTGAAGTCTGCACTGTCAGCCGCATCCGGGAGGACGATACGTCTCCATTGGAGCATGACTTAGAAGGAACTGGGGCCGCGCTGAGTTCCACAGCCAGGGTCTTTGCTCACAACCTCTACACTGGCACGGAGTGTTGATTCACCAAGGGGCAATGCCTTGGTGTCTTGAACACCCAGGCATTATCTTATTTTTACTCTTTTACTGCCATTACTACACAAAGGCAAACACACCCGGGACTTGTAAGAGAAAAGGCAGCATCTCACTCCCCCAGATAGACGTATAACCTTTCCATTTCTGTTGAAGCTACCTTCTGCATACATTCCTGAAATTACAGAAGCTTGGGGTTTGAAATGACTTTAGAGGTTACCGAGTATATAACCCCTTCCATGCTCAAATTTTCTTCTCTGAGAAGCCATGAGTCAGCATATGCCTGAATACCTTCAGCTAAAGAAAACACGGTGCTTTACAAGGCAGCCCATTTCAAGGTTAGAGAGCTCTGACCTTAGGAACTTTTTCCCCTTTATGAACTGAAATCGGTCTTTCTTGACATTTTACCCATTAGCTCAGTTCTTTTGAGCCACCATAACAAATTACTACAAACTTAGAAGTTTAAAACAATATTTATTTATTTATTTATTTTAAGAGGGGGTGGGGAGGAGAAAGGGCAGAGAGAAAGGGAGAGAGAGAATCCCAAGCAGGCTCTGTGCTGTGGGCTCAGTCTCACGAACTGTGAGATCATGCCCTGAGCCAAAGTCGAGAGTCGGACATTTGACTGATGGAGCCACCCAGGTGCCCCCAACGATCCATATTTATTATCTCACATTTTTTGTGAGTTAGGAATCTAGTCATGGCTTAGCTGGGTTCTCTGTGGTAGGGCGTCTCATGAGCGTCTCATGAGGCTGCAATGAAGGTGGTAGCTCTGATCGGCGTCTCATCTGAAAGCTTGACTGGGGAAGGATCCACTTCTGAGGACACATGTTGTTGCCAGGCTTCATTTCCTTGCTGGCTGTTGCCCAGAGGCTGCCCTCAGTTCCTTGCCATGTGGGCCTCTCATTAGGGCAATTGACAACAGAGCAGCTGGCCTCATCAAAGCTAGCCAGGAAGAGAGCCTGTGAGCAAGGCCCAAGTTAGGTTCTCATGTAATCTAATCATAGAAATGACATTACCCTCTACATTAAGGTATTCTATTGGCTACAAGCCAGCTGCTCAAGGGGAGGGGATCACATAGGCCATGAATATCAAGATAGAAGTTCTAGGAGCCCCAGTATCTCATGGGGAAAGAGTTTTAGGGTCAGCGCACTGAACTCCAACTAACCACCCTATGCATGTTTTGGAGCAGGCATTCCAGAGATCTTTGAGCATGGTGCATTTTAATATGAAATTTATAAATTGGAAAAATTAAGATTTCCTCTCCTTCATCCTCTCCCCCAACAACCTAATAAAGAGTTTACTCCTGTGCCATCTATAAATGGGTTTTTTTTTTCCTTCCTTTCCAGAGGATTGAACAAGTAGAACAGCTTTTCATGAAAATAGACTATGAATCAGTGGGCAGAACTGAATGGGTAAGTTGGGTTATGCTTTATAGTCAAATTGAAGATTAGTAAGGAAAACACAAAAACTGTTGGTGCCGAGTATGATATGTCCCTCAGTGCCTTCATCTACTTGAAACTGATCTGAGAGGATATACTTGTTCACAATTTTCAAATTTCATAAGGTCAGGTTAAACTCGGAATAGTTTAACTGGGGATTTCAGTAGCTAAAGCAAGTTTCAAGAAGAGTGTCCTAAAACTGGAGAATAAAGGATACATTTGTCACCTTACCCCAAAGCAAAAGTGAAACATCTGAGCAAGAAATTCGGTGACGTAATTGGATCAGTTAATACATGTCAAGTGTTTAGAACAGGGACAGTCACAAAGTAAATTCTCAACAAATATCATCATCATTATTATTAATGTTACCTAATTTTGATTGTATAAGAATAAGGAGCTGAGACACCTGCTTTAAACATTCTCTGCCTTTGTGTCTGTCAGTGCCCTTCTATTGTTCCAGGATGAATTAAGTTCAAAAATGACTCCTCTATTCAGACCTGGGGCCAATTCTCCAACCAAATCAATACAAGTGTTAACATTGCCATCTGATTTGAATAGGAAATCAGGATTCCGGAGAAGAGAAAGCTCTAGCGCAGTGGGGCTTTGGGGGCAGTGGAGAGAAAAGAGATGTTCCCAGGCCCTACAGGTCCCCCCCGCCCTGTGCCTATGACCATAGTTCTTCCCCCGAGGTATACCGCTGAGATTCTAAATGAGGCACATATCCTGGTGGGTGGGAACTGGGCAGTGGGATCAGTAAGGACTCGAGTCTCTGGCCAGCCACTTACTAGTTGTTTGATCTTAGGCAAGCTATGTAGCTTTTCAAAGCTTGGGTTTCCAAATTTGTAAATGGGAAGAACAGTGGTACCTATCTCATACAGTTATCATGAGAATTGTGAGGAAGATCTAGTTTGCGTGGAACATTGCATACTTTCAATCACCACCATCACCATCTGCTTTAGAGAGACGGAGAAAGAGACTGGAGGTGGGGAAGGGAGCCCAAGCTGGGTGACAGACCTCCAGCCCCAGCTGAACAGGCACACTCAAGTATTACTCTTGAGTTTTCGGCATACAAATGAACCAGTTTCTACAAATAATTAGGTCGTGTCCAAGAAAGGAATTATCCATACCCTGATGGTAGAGAGAACTTTTGAAAGGAAGATGCGTAGTAGATGTTTAATGAACCTCCTTTTACCCTCCAGGAAGGCTTCTGCACATATCTGCAGCTCGAGTATTCAGAGCAAGCGGATGCTTGGGCCCGACAGAAAGAGGTTTCCTTCCATCTGCCTGCTGTGCTGCTGAAGTTGAAAAGAAGAAAGAGAGTTTCTGTATGTGATTTTCATTTGCTAAGGATGCTGAGTGCTCCAGTTTGATTTTATTTGCTATTTTAAACTGCTCTTCAAGTGGCATGATTACAGAAATTGTGTCCTTGAATGTAATATATTCACGTTGTCTTTTGCTAGTCTATAGAATGCAAATAAAATATGATCTCTATATGTAGTACAAGATAATGCTTCATTTTGCTTCTAAAATCAGATGGAGTAATGAATTACACATGATTCCATCATGGAATTTGTCGTATGTCTTAATGAATGACAAATGGAAAAGAATTTTCCTTCTTTTTTTTTTTTTCCTGTTAAATGATTATTTCAGTTTAGGTAGCTAGCTATCCTAGGGTTTGTCTTCAGAGAACTTATTGAATCACAGAATCAGAAATTCAGAAGGCAAAAAGCATCTGGGAAGGAGACTTAGGATAGGAATAAAAATGCCTGACCTATTTCAGAATATATGCTCTCTTTAAAGTCTTTATTAGTATTGTTATCTCATTCAACAAATAGGTGAGTCTCCGACATAGCCTAGGCTCTCTGCTGGGTGCTGGGGGTATAGAAACTCATCTTTGCCCTCTGGAAACTTATCATCTACACTAGAAGTTCCTTGCAATCTTAAACCCGTTAGGTTGTGAAATAGGCCCGCCCTAGAGAGAGGGAATAAAGGTGGCTCTTTGAATCTATGTAGTAAGTTCTTTCTACTTGAAGGAGAACATCAAATTTTTAAAAACTATCTTTTTTTTTAAAGTTTCATTTATTTTTGAGACAGAGAGAGACAGAGCATGAGCAGGGGAGGGGCAGAAAGAGAGGGAGACACCGAATCCAAAGCAGGCTCCAGGCTCCCAGCTGTCAGCACAGAGCCCGACACGGGGCTCGAACTCATGGACTGTGAGATCATGAATTGAGTTGAAGTCGGACGTTTAACCAACTGAGCCACCCAGGTGCCCCTAAAAATCTTTAATTTTAAGCACACCTACTGTCTTATGAAATTGTCCTATTTAAAAAGGCGTATTTTTGTTTATTTCCACTCTTCCGCACATTAGGACAAGTCCATCAGCCGGAAGCCCAGGTGAGTGACAGATGTCATCAGCATGCCACAGTACAACAAACTGATCATAGCGACTGGGTGAGTGTCTGCAGCTCTTCAGTTGGAAGGAAACAGTCGTGGTATGACATCCATTTCCATGTGTGTTTACACAGCCACGTACACATTTGTGGTATTTAAAAGTCCTGAAGCCCTTTTTAAAAAATGCTGGCACTCATAATATCAATCAAAGCTACTTTGCAAAGTTATGGCCTTGGGTGGTCCATTGCAATGATGTCATTGCCTCAAACAAGGGCAAGAGGCCCTCTTTTGGAATACTTCCAGAGTGAAAGTATGGGCCAGATGGGGAAAATATCAGTCTTGTGACCTTTTAGCACATCTTATTTCAGATTCAACATAATATTCCTATTTTATTATCCACCCAAATTCAGTCCAAAGTGCTTTGGACAGATTCAAAAAAGTCAAATCCCCAGTAAAAAATGATGCTCGTTGCTGAAGAGCCTCAGAAGAATGGGTCTGGGGCTGGGAAGGAAGACCCCGAAGGTTTTGCTCATGGCAATGTAAGGAAAATGAATGGGCACCACCCTGGGCTGCTTGGTTACCTCAGTCACGGCCTGGGCGAAGGGGGTGTGGCTTGGTGGGAAGGAAATTGGGAAAATTCCAAATCAACGGGGAAACAAAAGCAAGTTCAGCAGGAGGGTTAGGGGTACAGGGTCGGGGATGGGAAATGTGATCCGGGGCAGAGAGGCAGAGAGACCGAGGCCTCTGGCTCTGGGGGCAAGACTAAGGGAAGGGGTGGAGCTTGAAAGGAATTCCCACAGCCCCGCCTACTGGGACTCGCCCTGACTCCCTGCAAGCTGGGGGTTCTCTCTTCTCCACCTGATCTCCTCCAGAGGCCCCTGGTTTCCTAGGCTTCAACCATTTTAATGAACAAACAGTTAATCCAATCTCAGATCATCGAGGCTACTAAATACAATTAAATGTAATAATTAAAATATATTTGTTAATATATTAAAATGTATTCATATAATTAATATTAACTACTAAAAAGCAATAAACCTGGGTGTATACTTTCATCCGTCCCAGTTTGATTTTAAAAGCCATGCTTGATAATGTAATTATCATGTGTTTTGCACACGTAGCAGTTCAGAGGTTGCAGTCACCTACTAGAGATTCTGAGCTGACAATTCAGAAGATGAGGCAAGGCTTATGACAGCAGGAAGCCACTTGAGCTTCAGGGCAGGTGACAAGGAGGTGGAAAAAAGGACGTTTCACGCTGAGGGAAAGACAAGGCTTTGGAATTTAGAGAGTGACCCCTGTTTGTTCCATGCCAACAGGTCAAAGCAGTAAGTTGTTTTTCTAACACCCACAGTCAGCTCCAAAGTAGACAGGCTAACAGAGGAAGGAAGGGGTCAAGGGTGCAGGTTGGAAAGGTGGGAAATTAGGGGAGCACCGAGTTAACCCTTTAGTCTACAGAAAGACGCTTGGCCCTCCACTTTGCAGATCTTTATTATATACAGTAAATAACAGCCCACATTTTGAGCCCTTAGGAAATCCCAAGTCCTGGACTAATCACTTTCGCACACGTCCTCCCATTTAACTCTCCGGAAAGACAGGAACTGGTAGGATCCCCATTTTTACAGGTAAGGGGCCGAGTGGTGAGCTGAGATGTAATGCCCCAACTACTGGCCTGTGCCAGCCTCCTGATGGTCAAGGACAGGCCAGGCCGGTTTAGAAGCAGGCAGAAGACATGCCCCCAAACGGTAGGATAGCAGAGGGAGGCCTCAGGTTCAGCTAGAGGGGTTGCTTGGTATGACAGGTGTTTTACTGATCAGGGGTTTCTGTTTTGTGGAATCCATGGAATATAAAATATGTTTTACAAAAGTGAAGTGAGGAGTGTAAGTTTACTCCAGCTGTGCTTGATCTTTGAACAGAAACCGTGAAATCCAGCTCTATGAACTCTCCAACCTGGAGCCTTACTGTCACATCGGCGGCCTGGAAGCTGTCCCTCTGAGACTGGACTACTGGTAAGAGCATCTCCAGAGCCAGGCGGGCCTCAAGGGGGCGCTCTCACCTGGTCAGCCGGGCCTTCCCTCCTCTCCCCTTGGGCAGTTATGTTCAGTTGTGTTCAATCAGTATTGAATCAGTAAATGTCAGTATCAGTTTCAGTAAATGTCAGGGTTTCCATGCAGCCTGTGGTGACCACATCACACATCACAGTACTGCCCAGGAAGGAGGGCCCTTCTTGCATCTAATAAGGAAAGGGAAGTCTAGAGATGTGAAATGATTCTTAGAGGCATGCAATTATGAGTTAATCTGTGTCTTCAATGTGACTGGATTAACTTTCCCGAAACTCGACTCGGACCATGTTAGTCTGCTTTTTAATGGTTGCCAATTCTCTCTCCAAAAATATCCATACCTTTAAGAGAGCATCCAAACCCCCCTCTGCCTTTCCGGCCTTCAGCCCCCCTGAAGCCTCAGGCCTCCCAACCACCAACATAGCTAAATAGAGACCTCTCAAGTTGGGTCAGGCATCGTCACCACCACGCTGCTCCCAATGCTTCCCTCTTCCCCAACCACCCATCCCATCATGTTTCTTGAGCACCTACTGAGCATACTCGTTGTTGGATGTAGGACCTGTGCGTGAGTGAGACGAGATTCCCAGTGTCGCAGAGTGGGTGGTTCCTACGGAAATCCTACCATTCTTCATGGTCCTAACCTTCGTGGATTCCCCTGATTCTCCTCTGTACCCAAAAACCAATGTCCCCTGGAAGCTTCCCCATCCTTCAGATGTGGTGGTCCCGCGTGTCGCTGGGGCACAGGTCCCAAGTAACTCTCAGGTGGCACCAGTGCCTTCGTCTCTGCTGTGTGCTCTCTGACCCCTGCCCAGTGACCGGCAGGCACGTAGCAGGTTCCCAAGAAATGTTTGTTGAGTGACCAAGTCAGAAAACTCTTATTTAAGTGGATGAAAGGAGGCTCCAGTTTTATTTTGCCTTTCGGTTCCCGCTCTTTCTTTTTCTTCTTCTTATGAGATAGAAGCCTTTTAGATGCTCAACGATTTCAATAAAATATGTCTTTCAGTTCTCTTCTACCAGTCATTTTTGTATTTTGAGAAATAGGGAGAGAAGTTGATGGATTAAAAAACATGTTTTTAATGTTTTATTTATTCTTGAGAGAGAGAGAGAGAGAGAGACAGAGCACAAGCAGGGGAGGGGCAGAGGGAGAGAGGGACACAGAATCTGAAGCAGGCTCCAGACTCTGAGCTGTCAGCACAGAGCGTGACGCGGGGCTTGAACTCACAAGCCATGAGATCATGACCTGAGCTGAAGTCGGACGCTTTACCGACTGAGCTACCCAGGCACCCCTAAAATGTTGATGGATTTAGAAGAAGTGGTTGGAAAGCAAACTTGTGGCCAAGTGGGTTCTCATAGAACAAAGCAAGGGAGAGAGAACCAGACCCGCCTGGCCTCCCTCTTGTGTAAGGCAGAGCCATCCGCCGGAAGGCCACGGAGCCCCAGCTGTTGGACTGCCCTTCTTCATCCCTATCAGAAGCCCCATTCCTGTGCCAAAGGTGGCCTCTGCCCATAGTTCATGATGAGGGCTTGGAGACTTTCCCTGCACTAAGGGGCCCACATGACCATGGCACCTCATTGAGTTGTGTGTAGTGATTCATTGCCTTTTACCCAAGACATCACACAGTTTCCTTGAAAATGAAAGACTGAGTTGTCACTGCTTTCAAGGAAGGACACTTTGATGAGCAAAGAAAGATGACACCTTGAGGGAACTCATTCGTCCAGGCAAAGAGAGTGCAGCTCAGCAGGCTATGCTTGTCTCTTGCTCCCCTGGTCCCCTAACAAGACATCAACGCCCATCAGCCCAGCTCAGGAAGCTGGGCTTCTCCTGGGATGGATTGGGGACCCTGGAGAAGGCAGGACAGGGTGATGGATCCAGAAGTCAGCCCTTTTAGTTATCTCTGGGGACCTGGCCAAGTCATGTGTTCGGTCTTGAGGTCGGGTGGCTCATGTGCAAAACAGAGATGGTAGTTGTGCCTCCGGGCAGTGTGGTGAAGTCAGAAGGGCACACAACAGATAAAGGCCTTAGCACAGTGCCCAACAGAGCACCTACTCCCTTCTTCTTCTCACCCGATGTGCTGTGAGCCATGAGAACAATGCTTGATGGCCCCCAGGGCTTCTGTCCCCTTAGAGCTCTTCAGACTCCTCTCATTACATTCTGCACTCTCTCTCAACTCTCAGGCTAGCCTCTGGCCTCATTCAGCTCCTCGGCCTTGCTCAATACTTTCCCCCTTCAGGGCCTTTGCACATGCTGTTCCCTTTGCCTGAAAGACCTCCACTCCCACCTTTCCCTTCAGATCTGAATTTAAATCTCATCTCCTCTGACCATCCTTTCCTAATGGCCGTACCAAACTATGTCCCCACTGACCTTGTTCATTTTCTTTATTGCACATATTATGGGCTATAAGTATAGATGGTGAATTCTTTGTCTACTGTCACTAGACTGGGAGAGCAGGACCACATCTGTCTTGTCCCCCCTGGAAGCCCATACCTATTGCAGGGTATGATACATGATAGCTGTTCAGTATTTTTTTAAAAAATTGAATAAGCAATCAAAACTTTAGTCTCTTAAATCACATGTCGCTAAGATTCATGTTAGGTTGTCTAAACTCTTCGTGCCTTAGTTTCCATGTCTATAAAATTGGTAAATAAAAGTAGTATCCACTTCATTGGGTTTTTGGGAAGATTTCATGAGACAGGACTTGTCAAGTACATGTCTGGCACACAGAAAGGTCTCTTTAAACTCTGGTTTCCATCATCATCATGATTAGATGAACTCTTGACAAGAGAGGGCTAAATGGAGAGCACCCTAAATTAATAAAGACTCTAGTCATGAGGACCTTGTTATGCCTCATCACTCCTGGGGCTTGGAAGTGTGTGTGTGTGTGTATGTGTGTGTGTGTGGGAAGGGGGTCCTTTGCTATGGGCTAGGGATTCAGGAGCTGAACACACAGGACACCTAGCCTCAAGAGGAGTATAGTCCAATGAATCTGAATATGTTAGTTGGCTTGGGCTGCCATAACAAAATATCAGAGTCAGCAGCTTTGACAACAGAAACTAATTTCCTCACAGTTCTGGATGGAAAATCCAAGATCAAGGTGGGAGCTCATTCTGTTTCTTGTGAGGGCTCTCCTCCTGACTTGCAGATGGCCACCTTCTCACTGTGTCCTCACATGGCCTTCCCGTGGTGTAGATACATGGGAAAGAGAGAGATGTGTGGTTAAGGGCACTAATCCTATCATGACAGTCCTACCTTCATGAGTTCATCTAACCCTAATTGCCTCCCGAAGGCCCCATCCCCAAATACCATCACATTGGGAATTAGGGCTTCACCATATGAATTCTGGAAACACAAATATGCAGTTCACAACAGGGAATATTGACTGACATGGGTGTGCACTCTAATCATGGCATCTGTCTCCTGCTGAGAGGATGGAGTCAGTGGTATTGGCCACACACAAGTCGCATCAATGAATGGGGCTGTCTGTCGATGATGTCATTCTCTGACAGCCCCTCCTCTGTTGTAGGGCTCCAGGGGACTAGGAGTGAGGTTCCAGATACTTTTCTGCTCCTGTGAGGTGAAGACTAGTTTTTTTTTTTTTCTTTCATTCTCCCTCTGGTGTTTAGCTTTCAGACACACCCAACAAAAAGCCAATTTGAAACAGCACTTATAACCCATTATAACCCCCACAGACCGGGCATGGGGGTGTGTTGGATGGAGAGGACCCTATGTCACCCTAAAACCTCACTTAAGAGTTGCTGGCTTGATTCCTTACTGATTCCTTGCTAGGCAACGAGCACATAAACTTTGTATTTTATCTCCATTTCATCTCACCACCCCCTCACACCCAGACCTAATCACTTAGAGCAATATTCGAACCAACATGGTATTTATCATAATATCCTGGGAGAGTAGGGTTCTGGTAAGTACAATGAGAGCTAGTTACAGGGACTGAATGCTCCAGGGAGCATTAATCATGGTGTCTGAGTGCATTTGTGGGAGCACATTGTACACTAATTGCCATGTATGGAGCTCACTCTATCATTACCTTTAATATACAATTTCGCATACAATACAACTTCTATTTTGTTGCTTTCACACCACTGTAGACACACTCTAAGGTAGGCTTCAGCCTTAAAAAGTTTAGATATAAAAGTAAAGCAGAAAGCCAAGAGAAATCTGTTTGATGAATGATAAATGTATGAGCCTAACAGGACCTTTGAATCATAAAAGACATTCAGTGACTATTTTTTGACGAAGCAAATAAATACAGAAAAAAAATCAGTATTTTTTAATCCCAGCTTGATCTACTGCTGATTTGTCTGCTAACCTAGGGCAAGACACTGCCCTCCTTACACATAAAAGAAACCAACAACAACAGAAGAAGAAGAAGGGGGAGAAACCCACTTTACAAAGGGATGTAACATCAACTTACCTCAGAAGATTTCTTGGAAGAAAAACTTAAGTTTTTAGAGCCTTTTATTAGAACAACATGTCAGTAAAAGACCAAGTAGAGATTGACTTCACTTCCAAAATTAGAGACATTCCGCTCAGTATATGTAAAAAAAGATGTTTGTATTTTGAATACTACTCATAAAGTGAGCCCTGAAATGTAGAATTAAAAAAACACTATTTTTTCATGTTTGCACCCCAGTGAGGGAGGTAGACAAGCCAACCAATCTGTCTTTACAACATGAGAGTTAAGTGCTGGACAGAGACCTGTGTGAGGTGTGAAGGCAGGGGTCCCACCTGTTTGATTGGAAGCCAACAGCAAAGTCTTTGCGGGGGAGTGACCTTTGAACTGGAGGACAAATAGGTCATGGTCGGCCCAGGGACGGAAAGGACATTCCAATCCGTGGCAACAGTATGAGTATAGGTGGGGAGAGGGAGGAGTGAGAGATATTGAAGTTTTTGCAGAAACTAATGTACTTGGGAATGAAAACATCTTTTAAGGAAAGAGGGAAAGAAAACATCAGGAAAGACAAGAGATTTGCTAATGGAGGGTCATCTCTGCCCTGCTAAGCACTTTGTCTTGCATCATCAGTTCTGTGTGGATTTTATCTTAATAAATACTTCATAGCCTCCTTGTGTTCAGTCTTAGAAAAGGAAATAGAACATTATATTGTATACTACAGCCAGCAATGTATTTTCATTTGTATAGGTCCAACATGGTCAAATAACGGCAATTTCTTCTAGTTCAACTTGTTCTATAAAATACCCATGAAGCAGGGTGCTTGGGTGGCTCAGTTGGCTGTGTCCAACTTAGGCCCACGTCATGACCTCACGGTTCATGAGTTCCAGTTACACGTTGGGCTCACTGATGTCAGCTCACAGAGCCCACTTTGGATCCTCTGCCCCCCCCCCTCTCTCTGCCCCTCCCCCAGCTCATGCTCTCTTTCTCAAAAATGATTAAGTATTTTTAAATAAATAAATAAATAAATAAATAAAATACACATGAAGCTCACAAAACAGAATTTTGGTAGATTATAGATTTGGCTGCAAGAAATATATTACCTCAAATGTATTTCTGACTTTTTATTTAATGACAACATTGTTTGATATAGAAATACTCTTTGGGGATAATTTGGGTGTCCTTTTTAGAAAGCTTGGATTATATATATATTTTATTTTATTTTATTTTATTTTATTTTATTTTATTGTTATAAGAACACTTAACATGAAATCTACCCTCTTGACAAATTTTTTAAGGTTGATTATAGGTGCAATGTTATACAGCAAGATCTCTAGGGCTCTATTCATCTTGCTTAAGTGAAACGCTATAGCCACTGACTAGTAACTCCCCATTTCCCCCTCTCCCCAACTCCTGGCAACCACCATTCCTTTCTCTGATTCTGTGAATTTGACTACTTTAGATGCCTCATATAAGTGGGATGATGCAGTGTCTCTCTGTGCCTAGCTTATTTATCTTAGCATAAAGCTTTTCTTGCCTTTCATTTTGGTATCACATCCATGAAATCTTTGCTAAGATCAAGGTCATGAAGATTTTCTTCTATGTTTTCTTCTAGGAGATTTATAGTTTCAGGTCTTATGTAAGTCTTTAATCTATTTTGGGTGGATTTGTGTATGATGTAAAATAGGGGTTCAGTTTAATTCTTTTGCATGTGGATATCCAGTTTTACCAACACCAATGAATGGATTACCTTTCCCTTATTGTATAGTCTTGATATTCTGTTTTTGTTTGCTTGTTTTGAGAGAGAGAGAGAGAGAGAGAGAACACAAGTGAGTGAGGAGCAGAGAGATAGAGAATCCCACGAGGGGCAGAGAGAGGGAGATAGGGAGAGAGAGAGAGACAGAGAGAAACAGACGGACAGAGAGAGAGTGAGAGAGAGAGAAGTGAGGCTCACCTGAAGTGGTGCCCATGTTTGTTTTGTTTTGTTTCTCAAAGTAGGGCTCATGCTCACCCAAAGTGGGGCTTGAGATCACCCGATGCGGGACTTGAACTCATGGACCGTGAGATCATGACCTGAGCCAAAGTCAGATGCTTAACTGACTGAGCCACCCAGGGGCCCTCATTTGAAGATCAGTTGACCATGTATGTGTGGACTCATTTCTGGGCTCTCTATTCTGTTCCATTGGTCTTCATGCCGTCTGAAGAGATCTGTCTTCATGCCAGTACCATACTGTTTTGATTATTACAGCTTTGTGATATAGTTTAAAATTAAGAAGAGTGATGTCTCCAGCTTTGTTCTTCTTTATTGAGATTTATTTGGTAATTTGTGATTCCATATGAAGTTTTAAATTGTTTTTTTCTATTTCTGTAAAATTGACATTGGGATTTTGATAGGGATTACATTGAATCTGTAGATGGCTTTGGGTGTTAAGCCTTCTAATCCATGCACACAGATATCTTTCCATTTGTTTATGTCTTGTTCAGTTTCTTTCATCAATGCATTATAGTTTTCAGTATGTAAATCTTTCACCTCCTTATTTAATCTTATTCCTAAGTATTTTATTCTTTTTGGTGCTATTTTTAAATGAGATTGTTTTCCTAATTTCCTTTTCAGATAGTTCATTTTTAGTGTATAGAAACACAGCTGATTTCTGCACATTGATTTTGTATCCTGCAACTTCACTGAATTTGCCTATTATTTCTCACTTTCTTCTTTAACGGAGTTTATAGGGCTTACTATATGTAAGATCATAATGTCTGCAAACAGGAACAATTTTAATTCTTCTCTGATTTGGATGTCTTTTCTTTCTTTCTTTCTTTCTTTCTTTCTTTCTTTCTTTCTTTCCTTCTTATTTTTATTGCCTAATTGCTCTGGGCAGGACTTCCAATACTGTGTTGAATAGAAGTGGCAAAAGCAGGCACCCTTGCCTTGTTGCTGATCTTAGAGGAAAACTATTGAGTTTTTCATTGTGAGTATGATGTGTTAGCATCGGGTTCTTCAAATATGACCTTTGTTACATCGAACTACTTTCTATTTCTAGTTTGTTCAGAGTTCTTAACACCAAAGGATGTTGAATTTTGTTAAATGCCTCTTCTGCATGTATTGAGACAATCGTGTAATTTTTATCCTTTATTCTGTTAATGTGGCATATCACATTAATTGATTTCTGTATGTTAAACCATCACTCCATCCTAGGGATGAATCTCACTTGGTCATGGTGGATGATCCTTTCACTGTGCTGTTGGATTTGGTTTGCTAGTATTTTGTTGAGGATTTTTGTGTCTACATTCATCAGGGATAATACCCTGTAATTTTCCTTTTCTGGTAGTATCTGGCTGCCTGTGATATCAGCGTAATGCTGGCCCCGTAGAAAGAGTGGTAAATCTTCTTTCTTTCTTTCTTTTTTTTTTTTGTTTGTTTGTTTGTTTGGTGTTTGCGGTTTGGTAGTATTCACCTTTGAACCTTTGAAGTTATCTGGTCCTGGACTTTTCTTTATGGGAGGTTTTTAATTACTGATTCAACCTCCATACTAGTTATAAGCCTGATGTTCTATTCATCCATGATTTTGGTCCTGGTAGGTTTTGTGTTTGTAGGAATTTGTTCTTTTTTTTTTTTTTTTTTTTTTTTTTTGGTTATCCAGGTTTTTCGGCATGTATTTGTTCATCATGGTCTTTTATGATCCTTTTCATTTCTAGAGTATCGATTGTCATGTCCCTTCTTTCATTTCTAATGCTATTTATTCGAGTGCTTTCTCTTTTTTCTTGGTTAATCTAGCTAAAGGCTTGTAAATTTTGTTAATATTTTTGAAACACTAGCTCTTGGTGTTGTTTGGTTTGGTTTATTTCTATTCTAATACATCTCATTTCCTTCCTTCTGCTAACTTTGCACTTTGTTCGTCCTTCTTTTTTTTAGCTGCTTTTAAAGTATCAGGTTAAGTTGGCGATTTGAGATCTTTCTTTTTTTAAT
The DNA here is from genome assembly GCF_022079265.1 of Lynx rufus. Lineage (NCBI taxonomy): Eukaryota > Metazoa > Chordata > Mammalia > Carnivora > Felidae > Lynx > Lynx rufus. The sequence goes on from NW_025814823.1 coordinate 10,164,617, forward strand.
GTATATATTTGTCAGTATGAACGTCCCTTTTAGGACTGCTTTCACTGCATCCTATAAGTTTTGGTATGTTGTGTTTTCATTTTCACTTGTCTTGAGGTATTTTCTAATTTTATTTTCTATTTTTGTTTTTTTACCAAATGGGTTTTCAAGAATGTTGCTTATTTTCCAAATATTTGCGTATTTCCCAATTTTCCTTCTGCTATTGATTTCTACTTTCATTCTACTGTGTTCAGAAAAAAAATATTTTGTATGATTTCAATCTTCGTAAGTTGTTAAGACTTGTTCTGTGACATAACACGTGATCTATCCTGGAGAAAGAGCTGTGTGTGCTTAAGAATATGTATTTTGCTGCTCTTGTGTTAGATGTTCTGTATATGTCTGTTGGGCCCATTTAGTCTGCAGTGTAATTCAAGTCCTATGTGTCTTTATTGATCTTCTGTTTGAATATTCTATCCATTATTGAAAGGAAAGTATTGACTTTTTTTTACTATAATTGTATTTTTATCTATTTCTCCCTTCAATTCTGTCAATATTTGTTTTATACATTTAGGTGCTTTAATGTTGGGGACCTATAAACTCATAATTGCAAATATCTTCCTAGTGGATTGACCCTTTTATCATTATATAATATCTTTCTTTGTCTCTTGTGACAGTTTTTGACCTACTGGATACTTTTTTAATACAAGTATGGCCATCCCTGCTCTCGTTTGTTGGCCATTTGCACAGAATATCTTTTTCTATTCCTTCACTTAAGCCCATGTGTGTCCTTAAATCTACAGTGAGTTTCTAGTAGACAGCATATCATTTTTTTATTCATTGATGGGGGAGTTTAATCCACTAAAATTTAAAGTAATTATTGATAGGAGGGATTTACTATTGCCATTTTATTGTTTTGTTAGTCTTGTCTGTCTTTTCTTCTCTTGCTGTCTTCCTTTGTGTTTTGTTGCTTTTTTGGTATTGATATCCCTTGATTCTTTTCTGTTTTTCTTTTGTGTAACTTCAATAGGTAATTTTTATGTGTGGTTACCATGGGGCTTACATAAAATATCTTCTAATGATAACACTTACTTTTTAGCAGATAACAACTCAAGTTCAATTACACACAAAAACTCTACACTTTAACATAGTCCCACAAACACACGTTATGTTATTGTTGTCACAGTTTATTTTTATTCATGTTGTTTAACTTAATGCAGTTTAGTTATAGTTATTTAGAATACTTTTGTCCTTTGCTTTTATGATAGAATGAAAAGTGACGTACTCACCACTATTATGGTAACTCAGCATTCTGCACTTGTCTACCTATTTACCTTTATCAACAAATTTCCATTTCCGGGATCTGGATGTACATTCACTTCTCCAGATTTGCAAAGTATTTAGCCATTGTTCCTTAAAAAACAAACAATTTTTAACGTTTATTTATTTATTTATTTTTGAAAGAGAAAGAGACAGAGAGTGAGCAGGGGAGGGGCAGAGAGAGAGGGACACAAAGATCCAGAGAAGGCTCCAGGCTCTGAGCTGTCAGCACAGAACTCCAGCTCATGAACCATGAGGTCATGATGGAGCCCCAGTCAGACGCTCAGCCAACTGAGCCAACCAGTTGCTCCAGCCATTAATTCTTTAAATGAACTTTCTTCCTTTGTCTCTCTTCTCTTTCTGGAACGCCTATAATTTGTATATTGGCCCACTTGATGGTATCTCATGAGTCCCTTAAGTTTTCTTCATTCTTTTTTATTTTTGCTCCTCTGACTGAATTATTTCCAATGACCTGTCTTTGAGTTGCCTGATCTTCTCTTCGGCTTGAGCTAGTCTGTTTTTGAACACCACTAGTAAATTTTTCAGGTCAGTTTGGTTCTCTTCAGCTCCATGATTTCTCCTAGGTATTTAAAAAAAATATCTTCTGTCTCTTTTTTGAGATTCTCACATTGGTCTCTTGACCTTGATGAGCATCTTTATGACAGTTATTTTGAATTCCCTATCAGGTAAATCATATAATTCCACTTTATTAGGGTTGGTTTCCGGACGTGTATCTTGTTCCTTTGTTTGGAACATATTTGACTGATTCTTTATTTTCCTTGGACTTTTGGGTTGGTGTCTGCTCGTTAGACAAAGCAGGCATCTTTTCCAGCCTTTACAGACGGCCTTCACAGGAGAAGATCCCCATTAATCAGCTTAGCCAGGGATTCTGAGTTTTTCATTCTGTAGAGGGAAGCTGAGAGTTGAAAAGTTGGGATGCTGGACACACAAACCAACCCTGTCCTCCCCTGGATGAAGCTGGGAACAAGGGGGACCAGCTCTTCCTGGTCATATGGTGTTGAGCCCCAGGCAGAGATTTCTTGTGAGATGTTCTAAGCCTCCCTACTGGCTTCAGTGAGCCTGCTTTCATACTCATCCAGGGTGCCAGAGACTTTTAGTTAGTTTCTGGATTTCTCACAAAGGAAATCTGTCTGTGGGTTGTTGCTGAACTAGTGTGTCTGTTGGGGGGAAGGAGGGCCCAGGGCTTTGTACGCCACCATTTTGTTGACATCGCTTCAGTGCATATTTATTTTACTATTTATTTATTTATTTAATTAATTTTGTTTAGTTTTGAGAGAGAGAGAGAGAAAGGGAGAGAGACAGAGTGCAAGTGGGGGAGAGGAAGAGAGAGAGGGAGACACAGAATGTGAACCAGCCTCCAGGCTCTGAGCTTTCAGCACAGAGCCGGACGTGGGGCTTGAACTCACCAACCGAGCGATCACGACCTGAGCCGAAGTTGGACCCTTAACCGACTGAACCACCCAGGGGCCTCACAATGCATATTTTAAATAGATGTTGAAGGAGACTCACTCTGGTAGAGAAACGAGGGATGGATTAGACTGGGTTCAGAGAGACTGATAGAGTATTGCAGAAATTCAGGTGCCTCGAGTTCATCGTCTGTAAAATGGGTTTCTTCTGAGGATTCAATCAATGAATAAATATAGAGCCCTTGAACTGGTGACTGGCATATAATAAGTACTCAATAAGTAGTCGGAATTATTATTATCATCCATATGACAAATGCCGAAGGTAACCAACAGATGAGATGGAGAAGAAAACGACTCGAGTTTTGCAGAAGGCCACGTAAACTGGGCTTGTTACTGGTTGGAGGTGCGGGCCCGAGGGCCGCTGAGCAGAGGCCACTCCAAGTCTGGGTAGCTGATGGAGCCTTTCGCCACCACTCGGGGACTAACACAGGCATTTGGTTTTGCTCAGTTTGGGGGAGATAATCATTAAGGTCCCTTCCATTCTTTCCTCCTCACCCCCTCTCCAACATCACATCTGTCGCCATAAAGGACAAGAACCAGGATAAAGGAGAGGCACGGAGGAAAGGATCTCAAAAGCGCCACCTGCTTGACCTCTGAGCCCACTTGGGAATCTCAGATCCGCTGCCTTTGCCCGTCGGGTTTTCCTCTAAGTCCTTTCCTGAAGGACTGAAGACCTCAGCTCCAAAGAGCAAACATTCGTTAAGCCTGTCGTATGCAGCGGTCCTTACAGAAGTCAAATGATGAGTAAGGAATGAAGATTAAAGGAATGGAAGGAGAGAGAGGTGAGTACAGCTGAAGAAAAACACGATGCCACACCAGCAGAGCTCACTCTCAATTCATGACTCGGAAGCTCAAGTGGTCCCTTGAGATCCCAGGCAGGCATCTACAAGCCCCAGGCACACTCATTCCAACCTTGTTCCAAGCCTATAATTTCATTCTTTCTCCTTCCTCCTCAAATCCCCATCAATCCCTCCCTTATCCTCACCTTCGCTTGTGACCTGTTTCTTACCTTACAGTGAAAATTTAAGCAGTAGTGTCTGTAGGCCAGATGCTATTCTGGGTTCAGGGAACCCGTCAGTGTACAAAATAAGTAAGATTTTCGGCCCTTAAAAGATGTTTCCATTCGAGTGGCGGGGCGGCGGGGGGGACGATTGACAATAAAAAATAAATACTGTAAATAAGCAAGTGATACAGTATTGTTAGAAGGTGATAAGTGCTATGGAAAAAGAAAAGGTAACGCCCAGGATATATGTGTGTGTATCGATGGGAATGGAGGGGGCCGTCAGTTGCAGCATCAGGTAAGGTGGTCAAAAGCGGCTTCAGTGAGAAGGGGACCTTCAAACTGAGACCCAGAGGAAGCGAGGGAGTGAGCCGAGGAAGCCAGGGGGATACCTGGGAGACAGCAGCCCAGACCATGGAAGAGTGAAGCAAAGGTCTGGAGTGAGACGTGCCCCCTCGCTCTGCATATTCAAGGGCTCACAGCACCCTGTCCCTGGTCCTCTGCTACGTGCCCATGAGACCATCGCTGCCAGGCTTCCCGTGACTATTTCTCACTGGTCTCCATGCAATGACCTCCTAAGAGGCAGATCTTTTCCCTCTTTGGAGTCTTCACCGTATCCAACTCTGTGATGTATGCCATTTCTCCTCCCTTGGCTTCTGCTATAGTGCTCTAGGTCTCTGGTTCGCCTACCCTCACTGCTCCTCCCTCTCCTTCTTCCTCCTCACCACCGCCCCCCGCCCATGCTGAGAGCCCCTCAAGGGCTACCCTCGGCCTTCTCCTTATACCACATTCCCTCATTAAGTATTGTCTTTTCTTCAGTGGGTTCGGCCATGATTTAAAATCTACTTTTCGACACCTGCTCTCTAAATGCTACATTCATTTCCTTGTGGATAAGCTACGGGCCTTTCGAACTTGAAGCGGCAACATTACAACTGCGCTGCCTTCAAATTCTGCAGTGTTTTCCTCTCTTGATTTCAGCCTTCGTCATTCAAATTGAGAACCTCGGAGCTCCCTGTGGTTGCTTTTTCTCTTCCTCACCTTCCACTTCCAGTCGCCGACCGGTTCTTGTCCCTTCTCTCCTCTCATTTCCGCAGTCACTGCCCCGAGCGAGTCCTCACAGTTTCTCACATGGTCTAGTTAATTGGCCCACTGCCTGCAGTCTCTCCTCTTTGCATGTTGGCCCACGAGCTCTGGGCGGATTTGATTGGGCTCTGCTCTCCTCGGTCTTGAACAAATCTCAGTGGTCAAGGCCTTTTGGGACACGGACACTTGCCATGTGATCTGAACTCGCTCCAGCTTCCTCGAGGTATGAACGTGATGAACATCACTATCGCTTTCTGGTTTTCATCCAAGATGGCTCCCGCAAGACATGGTTCATCCCATAACAGCAGTCTCCACGATGCTCCGGCTGAAACTTCTCACAGAAGTGACAGAATCCCAGCTACCCTTCAACGCCTTAACACACTCCGTTTGCTTCAGGTCAAGCACGTGCTAAATAAAAATGACCTGCCTGCTCCCCTTAGCTGGGTTATGAAGTGGGAGCGCTGCGGATCTAATCACTCCATTTCTGGAAGGCTGATGTCTAGAGAAGAAACTAACATCATAACTAGAGACCTACTTTGCCACCTAAAGGAAGGCACTGCTTGGCCCCTTGTGGACAGCTGTCATCGGTTCCAGTCTCCCGGAACACCTTTCATAACTGGGAGTTGATGATTCTCACCATTTTAAAGCGGAAAACTGGATTGGCGTCTAGGCTTTATGTATTCCAGACAGAAAAAATGTATGGAGTTGGTAAGATCATTAGGATTTAGAATACCAAGACTTGTCAGACACGGACTCACTTATCATACATAATACTTGGCAATTTAGGAAGTTCAAAGAAACAAAACCTGGAGCCAATCCAAACGCTGCGGGGTACTTCTAATTTCCTGGCTCCCCTGTTCTTTCCAGGGGCATATGCTGAGTTTCCCCAGCTCTGGGGCCCCGTCCTAAGCACTGTCTGAAAACTGCAGGTTATTAGACGTGACAAAAATGCGTGACAAAAATCGTGAATCTTTCAGCCGAAGCCCGTTGGCTACTACTCTTCTCTGCTACCCCTAACTCCCAAAGGAGAGGTTTCTTTCACGGAGACTAAAATACACCCACCGATTAGCCAGAGAAATTTCTGAAGCAGGAAGGAAATTATCAGTCTTAAATTGGACCTCTTTGCATCTTAAAAAGAAACCAAAGATAGCCTCTTTGAAAAACTCAATCCTTCTAGATTGTTATCACCCGTGGCTGCTGCTGTTACTGCCACAATGAAATGCTTCAGATGCCTTGAATTCCAGGAAATCTGGTCTCTTGCCAGAGCTGCGGAGTGAGATGATTAATTTCTGGGCTCTGATACTCAGGATGGATGTGTTTCTGGGATTTTTTTTTTTTTTTGGCAGAAATACCGCTGGAGTCTAGCTCTCTTAGAGAAGTCAGCGATTTGATTCCTCGAGGCAGGCCCCGGGGCTCCTTCCAGAGTGAGCCACAGCAGACCAGAGATCTCCAGGCAACTCTTTCCATTTTTTTTTTTTTTCCAACGGTCTTATTGTTGTAAGAACAATAGGCCAATATTCAGGGGCAAAGATTTGTGAAGGAGAAGCCAGGGACGCACCCACAGTATGTTTCCTTTATTTTAATGTACTTGGGATAACTAGCAAGTGTGAATCTCAGTCCGTAACTTTGGGTGTGTGCCTCAGGGCCTTTGCATTCTCCATTATCTCCTCCAGGGGCATCCTTCCCTCCTGAAATCTGTGTGGCTCAGTCCAGTGTCACCCACTAGGAGAGGCCTCTCTGAATCACCCTACGTGCAGATGCACTCTCCACATCACCCCACCCCCAGACCCAGAATCCCTTATTGTCCTTACCCTGCTTTATTTATCTTCATGGCAATTATTACCTGCCATAGGCTGTATTTATTTATTATCTGTCTCCTTATCAGAATACGAGCATCTTAATGGCAAGAACTTTATCTATTATATCTCACTGGCCTAGAACAGGGCTGAGAATGTGGCGTATATTTAATATATATTTATATTTGAAGAATGAAGGAATGAGTGGGTTCAGGGGAGTACCTAGACTATCACAGACACTGTGTTTGACATCATCATGCATTCAACTGGAAGACAAATCCCAGAGTGGGCGAGGTGGCCTCTGAGTTTGGCTGAGGCTCAGAAAGCAGAGAGGCCACACGTCATGGGAAACCTGGGACTGAGAAAAGAAGTCCTGTGGCCTCCAGGACAGGCTGTGGTATTGGCCGAGGCTGGTCACGGCATGGGGCTTGGAGGCCAAGCAGCCAAAGGTGAACGAGGGCCACCGAGCAATCAGGGTGGTGTGCAGGCCAGACCTAGTGCACCCGGCTAGTGCCGGACTGTCCTCCCGTCCATACTCGTGACTATGAGCGGACCACAGAGAACTTTATAAAGGATGCTTTCTAAGTAAGTACTTCCAAAGACATATGCCAGGCACTGTTCGGGTGCTGGGGATAGGGGAGTGAAAGAGACAGGTGAAAGCTATGTTCTCAAGGAACTTCCATTCTAGTGGAAGAGGTAGCAATATGCAAAACCAGTGGGTAGTATGTGTTAGCGAATAAGGACTGAAGAGATGAAGTGTAGCACAGAAGGGGCTGGAAGGGCAGAGCTCACCAGGCGCCAGTGGAGGAAGGACTTGCATGAGCCACGAAGTTTCCAGGCCAGGCCGGCGGCTGTGTGGTGGGACATGCCTGGAAGTATATGAAGGCATTAACCACAAAGATCGGTGTAGCTCATTACGGGCCCAATGCTGTTCGGGCCAGAACCCTCGCCCTGGCGGAGCCTGGCTTTGAGACAATAAACAGCCAATATCTGATTATGTAGGACACACCCAAGTGGTAAGTGCTGTGAAGACAAAAAGATCAGATAAGGGCATCAGAAATTCCGGGTGGTCACGTGCCTGCATGTTGGGCGGAGTCGGGATCAACAGCCTGAAGAGATGGGGGTAAAGCCCTGACGCTGATAAGCGTGTTTGCCGCAGGCACACAAGCAGGTGACCCGGCCTGAGTCTGGGGCACTCAAACCTGGGGTGACCACTGTCAAGTGCAGCTGCTGGAAACATGAGGACCCCGAATTTCCACCGGAGGTCACTGCACTTTTGTGTGAGGTGGGATGAAAGCCTGATGGGAATGCCTTCACATGGGAACTGGAAGAGAAACTGAGGCAGCAGTATGAACCCCTGTCTCAAGTAACTCTTCTGTAAAGGGAAGGAAAAAACTGGGGTGATAGTTGGAGGCGCCAGGGGATCAAGACAATTTTTTTTTATAATTTCCCCCAATGAGAGAAATAAGAACATGTCCGTGTGCTGATGGGAATGATCCAGAACATGGATAAGGTAGGAGAGAAAGAGGGGAAATGCTGAGTGACAGCCTTGGGTGGGCAAGAAGGGATGGGGTCCAGGGCACACGTGACGGGCTGACTACAGGGAGGAGCTGGAATTCATCAGCGGGACCCAAGAGAAGGCCGAGGGGGTGGGTCGGGGTGCAGGTGAACGTGTGCGTACGTGATGGGATCCGGCAGAGGCCTCTTGTAAGGGGTTCCATTTTCTCAGTGACTTAGAAAGCAAGATCGTGATCTGAGAATGGGAATTGGGAGGAGGTGTCGGAGATTTTCAGACAAAGGAGGAAGTAGGGAAATGGTCCTGGAGAGTGGGAGATGAAGGATGACTGCCAGGAAGCTCTGAGAACTTATTTGTGGTTTGTGGTCATGAAGCTGAAGCCAGCCCACTCAGCACAGTTGTGTGGTTTGTCTCCAGCCACATTTTCATGCACGGGGTGGGTGGAAAGTCAAACTGAATCAGGGGTGGGCTTGTGCCAAAAAAGAACAATAAAAGAGAAAGTTGAGGGCACCCACGTGAGGAAGCGGTTGTGGCTGACCACAGAATCTAAGCCACACATGCCGGAAAACGAGGCACGAAAGGGTCCGTGGACAGTGGACGGTGAAAATGTGTTAGGATCAACGGACCGGAAGTCCTGGAGTTAGCCTGTGTGAACAGGCTGAAAAGACTAGAGGTAGCATGTTTGATGCTGTGATCCTGGAGGGTCGCAGTTATTACGAATGCCTAAATCAAGGAAGGGTATGACCGTGCCAGTGAGTGGCTGCAGCACAGTAGAAAACAGAACCGTTGTAAGGAAATGAGAAATCAGTAGACTGGATGGATGATTTATGATTGATATTATCTCCCAAGAATTATGGAAAGAGCAGTGTTGGGGAGGATGACAATACGGAAGGAGGCTAAATTCTACCCTTTAAATCTTCTGTGAGGTAGAGAGAAATTTTCTTGTGGTCCAAACAGGTCTTTTTGAGAGCCTAGTAGAGAGCCTCAGATCTTCGTCTTCTTGAGGGATATGTATGACCTTCTTTCTTTCTTTTTTTTATAATTTACTTAACTCACCAACTGTTTCTAGTATTTTCAGTGTTGTATGTGGGCTGATTGCTAGGAAAAGGTACGTCAAGTCTCTGCAGGTTAATATGTCTGCATAACAGGAATCCCTTTGCCAAGGAGAACTTGACTCCTTACTATTTTTGTCACTTGTCCTCTGAGTCGAAAATTGGTACATAATTGAATATTTGCAGAAATAACCTTAACAAGAAATGTTAAGATAGAGAGATAACCTTTCTAAAAACGTGAAAGAAAGCCCAAATAAATGGGAAGTGACTATGTTCCTGGATGGGAAAATTCAATATTGTGAAGATGTCACCTCTCTCCAAATTAAATGTCAAATTCAATGGAATGCCAATCAAAATCTCTATGAGATTGTTTTGGAGCTCAAGAGGTTGATTCTGAATTTCATCTGGAAGAGTAAACATGGGAAAATGGCCAAGAAATGTTGAAAAAGGACGATGGGGAGGGACTTGAGCCATCTGATATTAAAGGATGCTATTAAGTTATGGTAAATGAAAGAGATAAGATACTGTTGTAAAGAGACAAATAGACTGATAATAGACCTATGTTTATATGGAAAGTAGTATTTGATAAACCAAGCATTTCGAATTAGTGGGAGAACAATGTAACAAGTAACTCTTGGCTATATATTTAGGGGAAAAAAATTAAGTCTTCGTATCACGGTATACATAAAAATAAATGCCAGATAAAGATCTAAATATTTTTGAGGTGGGTAGAGGAGGAAAATATAAGTGAACACCTTAATAATAATTGGGGTGAAAAAAGTCTTTTGCAAAAGCAGGACTCAAGAGACAGCAGTCGAGAAGAGATGAAAAAACGGATCTGACTTCAAAGCTCGAAGACCATTTCTTTTACTAAAAACTTCCAGGAGAGACAAAAATGCCCTCATTGGTGTTGTTGTGTATTAATAACCACATTATCTAAAAGAGGATTTGGGAACGCTCCTAGCAATGAGTATAGAATAGAAGATAACACACATGCGTATATGTGAATGGGGTTAAGACAAAAAACACATGTAGAAAGATAAAGTCAGTGAAGAAAATATCCTCCACAATATCCCCGAAGAATACATTTCTTTTTAAACTTCCCAGAAGCCAGAAAAAAGAGGGAAACAACATCCATTGGCAGCTTCATAGTATCTGTCAGATAACAATTAAGGTGTTTACGAGACGCGCGGATTTCTGGTACTGACGCAGAGAGAAAGGTCTCTAGTAGGTCCCTTCCTGCCTTTGGAAATACAAGAACAGTAAATAAACCCGATATCAACTGATGAACTGTTCGCCAGATTTAACGTGACCACATCATGCCAAACAAGCCTTGCAGTGGGGACGTTGGTGTTTCCCAGATACGGGTGGGCGCCCACCTCTTGCGGCCACAGGGCCACGTCACTGGTTTGGACAAGAAATCCAACCGCACCACGCATTTTGTGATGTTTGCCGACAAAACTGAAGATTCGAGGGGTCACGGGGAAAGGTCCCGCCCTCCGTCCTCACCACCTCCTCCTACTCGGCCTCTCCATCCCTCCTCCCTGCCGCGCGCCCGCTCCTCCTGCCGTAAGCCCCCTGTGCTCAAGCCTTCCTCCACCGGGCAGTCACTTCCCTCTGCTGGTCCTGGCACCTGCCAGCGCTCGCCCAAATCCTTGGAGCCAGCCATCTACCCAAAGCGGGACTTGTCACAATTCCCGTAAGAGTCTGGCCTCCCTTTACGCACTCGGACTGGGGAGCCAGTCGTCCCCCCACACTCCCTCCAGCTCTCACCTGGCAGGAGGGATCCCTCCCATCCCAGAGGTCCCTGCCACTCCTTCCAGGCTGGCCGACATGGTTTAGAGTCAGCATCACCGAGGAGCACCTCCTCACAGCCCTCGCTCAGCTCCGCCACCGGCTTTATAAATAAGTTTCTTATTTTAATTATGAAGCTGCATGGTGGAAGCAGGCGATTACATGAAGAGAATCTGAAATCACTTCTGATCTAGGCGAAGTCACCAAGTGCCTATTTCCAAGACGGTTCTACAAATAGAACACGGGCATGACATAATGGACATTTGTCAGATTCTACCCTCCCCACCCCCCACCCCCCCATCCCCGAGCTTGTTGTTCTTGGTGTCTGAAGATGTTTTCTCTTTACATTCTCTGCTTCAGTTACGAGGACTCTGACAAGTGCCCGATTCTCTACGGCGACGATCAGGTAGGTGTGGAGGGTGGAAGGAGGGCAGGAGACACTTAATCGGAGGCCAGAAAACCGTCTGCCTTTCTCTCGGGGAGAAGCGAGGGGTGGGGGAAAGGAGGGTGGGAGCATCTCTGTCTCGGAGCTGAGACAAAATGAAGAGGAAAACAGACGAGGAGACCCAGCCGTATGTTGAATAAATAAAATACTAAGAGGTAACATATATGAAGTGCTCACTTACATGCCTGGGGTTGTCCTCAGGGCTTTCCACCAGATCCGATCAGTTCAGACCGCAGGGTCATGCTACGGTTGCCGTTTGTGAGAAAGGAGCAACTGAGGCACAAAGCGGTGGTGCAGCTTTCAAGCGTACCTGCTCCCGGGAGGTGACAGACTGGGATTTGAACCCACTCAGTGTGAACCAAGCCTGTGCATTTAACCGCTATGCTTTACTGACTCTCGTGTAAAAGAGAAGGGATGTTCCAGGTAATGGTGTGAAGAAACAGCACTGGAATGGAGTAGTCGCTCTGAAAGCGTCGCTGTCGGAGCGCAGGGGGACAGTGGCACATCTGGTTTGCCTCCCGTTGGGCACCGGGGGCTCTTGCTAATCAGGGGCCGGGAGGGAGGATGCCCTTCTGTGTGTTTTGTTTGACAGAGATAAGGTTTAAACGCAGATTCCCGTGGGAGAGGAGACAGAGTGCTGTAAACACAGCTAGGTCGAAGGGTCCAGTATCCCAGGATCTTTCTGAAGAAGTGTTAGCAAGGGCCAGGGGACCACCACCAGGGCTTTAGGTCCTGAATGGAACCGAGCAAGCCGGAGAGAGGAAGAAGGCAGATGGGACCATCGCGGACACCGAAATCCAAGAGCTCCCAATTTCTCATTGTGCCCAGGAGTTGCCTTACTCTCGACTTTCCCCTAACGCCTTTTAATGCTGTTTTTTTCAAAAACGAGGAGCGGGTGACAGAGCAGACGGGCCCTGGTGCGGAGACCTCCAGCCCACAGGCCCCCACGTGGCGGGAGCGGGGAATGATCTGCGCGCTGCTCACCTGTAGGGGGCGCCATTCACACGGACTAGGAGGTGAATGGTGTGCCTGGATTTATGCTGCACGGCCTCTCCCGGGCCTGACATTCCTCAAAGGGACGCGGACCCCGGGACGGAGTGCAAGAAGGAAGCACCCCACCCCCATCCCCACCCCCACCCCCGGCCGCGGGGTCAGTCGTGCCCCTGTGGTCCCGAGCCCCAGGCGCCTGGTAAATCGGGCTCCGTGGCTCTGCCTGTCTCCTTGCTGCAGTCCTGGGTGCGGTCCAGCCCGGCGCCTGTGGCGACGGTCCAGCAGAAGCCAGGAAGGCGAAGCCGGGGCCGATCCGGGCGACACTGCCTGTTCATTAGAATGCAGGTTCATTGGCAAAAATGCAAATGATTCATTTCACTTCATCCTTCTGACAGACTGTGCTGGTAGCAATAGCTGGCTGCTTCCCTACACCTGTCACTGCCGCGGCGCTGCTCACTTTGTGTAAAAGGCCTGCCACACTTCAGGTGTATATATAGCAACCAACCCGCGGCGCAGCCCGCCTGCGGGAAACTCGATCATTCACTGCCCCCTAGTGGACTGGATGCGAATGAGCCAATTCGCTGCGGTCCTTTGAGCTTCTCTGCAAATCAGAGTTGCATTTTATGGCAGGGAGAGTTTGCCGGAGTCTGTTGATTCCGTCGCTGTTGCTGCTGGTGGCTCAGGGTCTTAATTAACAGCACTTTAATAAGATAAAATGTCAGTCGTGGAGGACTCTTCGTGGAGCTATATTTGAATGTTAAAAAGCCACGACGTTTTCAAAAAATGTTTGAGTCCTCGTTTGATGTTTATTTAACAAAAAAATCAAATTTTCTTTAGGCTACAGAAAAGGCTTACAGTGAATGTAGCATTAAAGAGTTCGTGCTGTCATCCAGCAAAGCCATCAGTTGTACCTGAGAGAGAAGGGCGGTTATTATAAAGCAGAAGCACGGCCCTGACGTTTCACCCAACCATCCCCTGGAGGTCACCTATTGAGGACCTAGCGTTGAGGACCCAGTCACACTCAGCATTAGGGAAGCCACATTTGCAATCTGCTGACAAAGGCAAGGGGAGCTTGGTTCGCTAACGTCATATTACCAAGTCTCTCTTGATTGTCCTTGGACTTCTTTGGATTGTTGCATCTAGCCCAGGCTTATGGCTTAAGGATCATTTGATAACATTCATCAATGTTATTTGCATGCAGCAAGTTAAGAAACCTGTTTCTTAAAATTAATAATCTACTTTTATACCCTTTCTGAGCTGTTTCCTCATTGCAAGGACTTGAACAGCCTTGTAATTATCTCTGAGTTCAGTGACTTCATTGCTCTGAACATTTGGCATACCTACTACTGGAATATTCGAGATACTAGAATAACTCCCTTTCCATAGCCTGGACTCTTGCCATAAAGACCTCCATTGGTATAGTCTAGGCCAACCATGCCCAAGTGCATCCTTGTGTATGGATTAGCTTCTCACTTACGCATCTAGAGTGATGTTGGTTGGAGAATGGAAAAAAAAAAAAATTGTCCCACAAAGCATTTGCTGTACTTTGTGGTACAGACGAGGAAACCGGGCTCAAATGGTTACAAAAGAAGTAGCATCTGGGTGAGACGGGCAGAGGGATAACGCTAGACCCTCCTGTAGGACAGCCTTGTTCACTTGACTCATTTATTTCAGGCTGACTGTAGGGTCAACACGGCCCTGACGATCGGAAACTTCCAAGAGAGAAAAATGTTGGTGAGAAAGCTTTGGTGGATGGGCACAGGGCAGGCCTCAAATTTTTCCACCCCGTGTAGCTCAGAAACAGCAGGAAGTGAAGCGCTTCGGAGTGCTTCCTCGGCAAACTGTAGTTTTCCTCAGAATGTCACAGAAAGCGCTGCTGGTGATTCACCAGGTTAAACTTTTCCTCCTGAGTCAGAAGCAAGAGGAAGCTGCTGTCGAGGGTGGAGGCCCAGCGGCTTGGGGCGGAGGGGAGGCGGGGTGGGGAGGCTTGTTGACTAACGGGTCAGAACATTCTAGCCAGGAAACTCGAATAGCTTGCTAAAGAACACAGGGAAATGAAACCCTCACTGTGGAAACTTTCAATGCAATAATAAAAATTAAATAGGCTTGTGGTATAACTTACCAGAGAGAAATAGGTTAGTGGAGCTGCCTTCCTGTAGGTCCCCATTACAGCCCAATGAAGTTCGATGCTTGCCTATTAAAGTTGGGCAAACTGCCCATCAAGTGGCCCCATTTTACCCGACCTGCTTTACATCAGTCGGTCAACACACGTCATAGACCCAGAGGCCCCAGGACTGAGTGGTCATCTGGTCTACCCCTTGGCCTCCCCAGCCAATATCCCTGTATCGTCTCTAAAGACATGCTTGAGCCAGGATTGAATTAAGTGTCAGAGGCAGAGAGAAAGGGAAGCAGAGTGGGGTCATGGGGGCAAGCTAAGAATATTCTTCCGGCGGCCTTGGGAATTTTACAACCGGACCAGAAGAATCCAGATGAACCACGTGTGAAAGGACTTTCAAGTGCACATAAAGGAAACGCACACAGAACGCGACCACTATTTCTGCTTCCTAGGCTTTGTCGCTTCGTCCTATTAGGGTCACCTGGCTGCGTGTCCCCGGTAGGCAGGCGGGCGAGGTGAGGTTCCGAGCGGGCCATCCTTCAGCCGAGAAGCTGGCTTTTCCTGAGGCTTCGGCACGCCGGGCTGCCCCGTCCTCCCCAGCTGGTCTCCGGCCAAGCTGCCTCCCCAGCCAGGCCGAGCGGGGTTTCTGTGGGGGTTCTGAGCTGCCGGGGCTGCGGCTGCGGACGGCTGGTGCAGGGGCGATAACCTGGCCTTTCCTGCTTCAGTCTAGACAGATGCATGATTGAATAAAGGATTCATCCAAGCCCTGTGTCACATTGGCCATCTGGAAAGTAGCCAACCACTCATTTAGCAAATTGCTCTGTTTAAATGCAGCTGCTGTGTCTCAGCGTTTATGCTACCAAGACAGATCGCGTGATTCCTCTGCCTTCATTTATCTAAGCCGTTCCTCTCAATCTGCCAGGAACTTAAAAAGGCTGTTAATGCATGACAAGGCACTTGACCCACATGATTTCCAAACTGAGAAGGAGCATCCGTCTTGTGCTGGGTCGTCCTTTCCTCAAAAGCAAGGGCACCTTGTCTATGCTCCCTCTCTTAATGAAAGCTGCCTTTATTAAGAATCCCATTAAGCTCCGTAGCGCCCAGCTCTCCAACACTGTAAATATTACCCTTTAGAAACGGGTCCAGAGGCCCTGCGCGGGCAGCTGGCCGGGTGGTGGGTGCTCTAAGCGACAGCCGGGGGCTGACCTCAGACCTCAGATCTCTGGACTGAGGGTGCCGTATGGCAGCCCGGTTGCCTCTCTCCATTTGGAAAGATGGATTACAGTCGTTAGCAGATAATGTCAACAAAGCCTCCGAGATGATTTGATAAGACTCAGAAGCAAAATGATTGCAGACCAGCCACGAGCTCTCAGGGTTTTTACCTTGGTTTCCTTTTTCTTTTTCCTAAAGGAAATGGTAACAAAACAAAACAAAACAAAACAAAAAACACCTTTTTTCACCTTTTTTTTAGGTGAAGCAGTTTATTGTAGGATGTCAGTGGTCACTTTGGCCTGGTATTGATTATGATCTGTTATTTATCAGGCAAATAATCCTGATATGACCACTGGCTTCATCAACTGCTTAACTTAATTGGGGTCACGGTATCATTAAGTCTGGAAGCCAGAAGCCAGAATAAGGGAGTGTTAATTAAATTAAATATCATCTGCTCAGCCCTCAGCTAGGTCCATTGGAAGACCAATGAAATAGTATAATAAATGATCTTTGCGGGGACAAAAAGAAACAAACACAGGAGTATTCAGCACAGTGCAATTGTGAAGGTGCGAGCTTGGGGTCCCAGCAGGTGCAAAGAAGCTGCTGAGAGGGACAAGGTACCCGCAGGAGGCGAGGGAGGGGGAATGTCCAAGAGGAAAGAGCTGATTAGCAGCTGAACATCCAGGGAGATCGAGGAAGATGAGAGACGGGGAAAACTCCATTTAATTTATTAGAAACGGAAACAGTGGTGAGAAAACTGTGAGTGGAGGAACAGGGAGACAGATTGCAGGGCTCTAAGGGGGGGGGTGCGGAGACAGAAAATGACATATTAACTGGCGAAATGTGGAGAGTGGGGAACAGCATACGGTGGCTTCTTGAAATAAGATGAGGTTCTAAACGGTACTGTAATTGCGTGGAAAGTGACAGAACCCAAGGACGCGGAGGTAATTCTCATTAATAGATTTTGCACTGGGAAAATATTACATAAGACCCACGTCACAGAATTTCGGGTGGATGTCACAGAAAGGCTAAAAGAACAGCACAGCGGTTGACCAGAGGTTAATTCTCGAGATTTGGAGCCAGGCTGAGCAAAAAATGATATTACCTACCGCGCACTCCACATACTGCGAACCCGATGAAGACCGTAGCTGGTTCCACTGCTGAGTCTCCTGAGCTCGGAGACCGCACAAAATGTAGCGAGTCCAGTGCCTATGCTACCTAGGACCTCTGGTCCCCTAAGTATGCCATTCGACCTCTTTCTGCCTCAGTCTATATAATGAAATAATCAAAGCGCCTACCCCGCGGGATTGTCGTGAGGATGGAATGAGAGAACGCGTGCGAAGCAGGTAGTGCGGCACTGGCTACTTATTGGAGATTTCCTGAGTCCCACTGTACTGGAAAATACCGTAGCAAGCTCCCATCGACAAACTAGCAGCATTTAGTGCACACCCCAGAGGGCACCTTTTGCTACTGTCCCCGCCTGCCATTGTGCCGGTGATTTCCGCTGTATCAACTGCAGTTCCAAGTACGGGTCACTATGAGACACGTCCTGGAATGATCGGGGTCCCCTGCTTGCAGTCACACACCACAGGGAGCTCCCCCTGTGACCTAGGTCCGGGCATGTGGACAGTGCGGTCTGACCGAGCTCATGTCCCATTTCAAGGTGGTGGCAGCTCCACCTGCTAAACAGAAAGGCCCATCTGCTCTGGAGAGAAACAGAAAGGCCTGGAAAACTATCTGCTCCCTTTTAACTGGAAAAAACATCGCTTGTTGTTTCTGCCAAGAGTGCACAAGCTATTAGAGGCTGGGAAATACATGGAATGTGTTGGCTTTTCTGAAGGGGATTTATTTTTCTTTTCTGTTTAAAACCGTGTTGCAGGGATGTGTGAACATTCTGTCTTTGGCTTCCGTAGGTGAACGATGAAGGTAAATATTGAAGTTTTAAATCTAATTTCAAAAGAAGGGAGTAATACATTTTTAAGCAAGGACGTAGCCTCTTTACGTAACGATTGCCATGGGGTAAAATAATAATGTTCTCAAGACAGCTTAGGGGTTGAACTAGCTTTTTCTTCTCCTCTCCCGCCCCCTGACAGACTCATTTTCCCATTCCAACCCTCCCCTGGAGTGGCTACAATACCGCTATGGACCTCCAAAGTTGGGACGTTTGTTCCTTCACTCGAGAAATGTTTTCTGAGGGCATGTCCCGCCATTCTGCCTGGTTCAGGGCAGAGAGCAGGGAAACCAAAACTCATCACAGACAAAGTCAGTCTGAACATGTCAACGAAACATACAATGTCCAGACCTCTGCGTCCAAGCGGCAAATTAAGGAAGGTAGTTGGGTGGACGGTCACGCAGGAGGATTTGGGGACCGCGCCTGGAAGTGCTATGGGTCATTTCTGCCCATATTCCAGAAGTCAGTAGTCGGTCACATAGTCAGCTTAATTGCAGCGGCAGCCGGGACAGGTGAACAAGTCATCAGGAGGGAAGTGCCTACAGCGAACGACGAGCCAGTCTTTACCACCAATATTGAAAAAAAAAAAGCACCCAAACCCAACACATCCTAGGTCTCCCGTGACATACGATCTGGTGGCATGGCATCCCTGTCCCTCCCGGGGAATTCCCTCTTCCTGTCCCCTCTCCCATCTGCCCCTTCTTTCCATTCCTCTCTGCCCGGCCTGCTGAATCCGTGTCCTCACAGGCTCTAGGGTGGACAGTCTTCAGAACCCTGCCTTCCTCTGCGTCCTGGTTTACAAACTGCACATTTGGAATGTGCCCTCCCCTCTGTCCTGGCTTGTCAAATTCCTCTCCCACCTCCAGTGTTTGGGTCCAACCCTGTGTCTTCCACAGTCGGCCTGATCGCCGCACACAGCCCTCCTGTAATATTCATGGTCTGCACCGCCCCTGGGGCTTTCTCACTCACCACCTGGTGGTGAGGCTTTACAGCGATGCCTCGTCTTTCAGTAGAATGGATGCTGTTAGGGAGGACAGCACCTGTCACCTAGAGGCGGTAGCTGGGGAAGGAGACTGAGGTCATGGCGATGCCGGCCCGCAGCTCTGTCCGTGCGCTCCCTGCAGTGTGGCTGTCGCCAGATGCTTACCTCGGCTCCCATGTCCTCACTCATAACCTGAAGACGGCAATACCTACCCCCCCCCCCCCACCGACTTCCCTCCCAGAGGGGCTTTGAGACCTGAATGAGGTGATTCATGTGTATCCAGAAGGAGGACAAGGAAGATCATTCACCGGGCTCATCTGACCGAGAGGCAACACAGGAGGGTGCCCTGGGGACGGGGCTCAGGTGGTGTCTCAGCACCTGCCAAGGGGCAGACAAAGCCCTCGTGTGTCAGCTGGGTAAAGAGGTGAAGGAGTGGCCACCTGTGGTGCTTCTTGGAAACCGGAGAAGTTTTATCTGAAGTGAACGGGAGGGCGGGGGGCACCCGGGTGGCTCAGTCGGTCCAGTGTCTGACTCTTGATTTTGGCTCAGGTCACGATCTCACAGTTTTGGGAGTTCCAGCCCCACATTGGACTCTTTGCTGACAGTGTGGAGCCTGCCTGGGATTCTTTCTCTCTCCCTCTCTCTCTGCTGCTGCTCTCTCTCTCTCTCTCAACATAAATAAATAAATACATAAACATTAAAAAAATAAAGTGATGGGGCGCCTGGGTGGCGCAGTCGGTTAAGCGTCCGGCTTCAGCCAGGTCACGATCTCGCGGTCCGTGAGTTCGAGCCCCGCGTCGGGCTCTGGGCTGATGGCTCAGAGCCTGGAGCCTGTTTCCGATTCTGTGTCTCCCTCTCTCTCTGCCCCTCCCCCGTTCGTGCTCTGTCTCTCTCTGTCCCAAAAATAAATAAACGTTGAAAAAATTAAAAAAAAAAAAAAATAAATAAATAAAGTGACTAGGAAGGGCACATCAGGAATGAACACCACCAGCTTTTTGGCTTTGAAGTTAGGGAAATACCTTTCTTCAGACAAAAGATAGAGCCGGCCAGAACCACCCCGTGTGGCACCTGACAGCTTTACTTAAAGAGCATTTAACGCCCCTCGTGATAAGCACAGGAGTCCTGCTCAGGACCTCTAGGTAAATACGTCCGTCCACCTGCCTCCTTGCGGGCGTTTGCTCTTGCTTGGGCCCTCCGGGTTCCCTCCCAGAACGTTGGCCACCATAGCCGGAGTGACCCCAGGAGCGCCTTTGGCAGGGTCCCTGAAGGAGGGCCCGGTGAGTCCCAGGCTAACGGGGCGTCTCTGGACCCGGGCCCTGCAGGAGCTCAAGCAGGAGTGTGGCCGCCTTCCGCTCTGCTTTCCCCATCTGTCAACCGGGG
Organism: Lynx rufus; assembly: GCF_022079265.1. Taxonomy (NCBI): domain Eukaryota; kingdom Metazoa; phylum Chordata; class Mammalia; order Carnivora; family Felidae; genus Lynx; species Lynx rufus. Next base: position 10,184,717 of record NW_025814823.1, read on the forward strand.
AGCGGATACAAGCCGCATCGTGGAGATGCCGAAAGGACTTGACTGCTAAGGCCGAACACCAACCCTACACACGCGAAACCGAAATACCCCTTTGCCAACCACGGCCTCTTGACGAGGAGACGCGGGATTCCTCCGAACGGTTGTGGCACCGGTTAAATTGGCGGCTGGCTGGATAAAGCAAAAAGCACCGTCTCTGTAGGACATCTCATTTTAGGCGGAACCCGTGATTCCCTTTTGGAGAAAAGTGGATTGAAATCCAGTGGCCCGTGCTCCTTGACATGTTTGGGAGCTGGCTGGAGGGACGGGTGCCGGACGTGTCCCTTCTTCTGTCTCTCCGGGCGGCACCCCAGATGACAGGTTGTGCTTGCCCCAGCGGAGGCAGCCCCAGGTGCGTTGGTGGGTGCCCCGGGGAACGGGGTGAGGACCGCACGGCTGTGTCCACCCCACGGGACAGAGCAGGAACTCGCACCTGCTCCTCGCAGGAGAGGTGGCCCCCGAGTCAGCTTGCGGCCTCAGTGACCGGCAGCGTGCCGCAGAGTCGTGAGCAAATCACCACTAGTGACCGGGGGACCCCAAGGACAGAGCAGCCTGCTGCGGGAAACTGGGCCTGTCACAGTCACACTCTGGGGACCACGAGGCACTAAGGCAAGGCAATGGTTTGTGCTTCTGTGGGAGGTTTTTGAGGCCGTTTTCCTTCGTGTACTGCATCTCCTCAGACACACCTACTCACGGAGAGAGGCGCACAGGTCTGCGGGCACCCCCACAGCTAGCCACACACCCCCCCCAGAAACTTGCCCGCAACCCCCCCACAAATATCCCCGAAAGCAGGTGTAGACTCTTTGCAAGCTCACCCACAAAGGCCCCTACGTGCTCCCGAGTGGAATACCCTCCATACCCACGGTCACCCCCATAGACGCCGCATAGATGCTCTGCGGTCACGCCCCACAAACCCCCCCACACCCCACTGCCACCACATCGACGCTTTTACTAACACCCCTGACGTCCTCCACGAACATCTCAAAACATACCCTCCAAACTTTTGCAGACACCCCTCCACCTATCTTCCACACGTTTCCTTTGACGACACTCGCCCAAATGCATCTAATTTCACCCCACAATCTCCCGGCACAGACACTCGCAGATAGCCCTGCAAAACAGCACGCGTTACCCTCTGACACCCACACAGGCACAGCCCGGTCACCCCCAAACACCATCTGCAGATTCAGAGGGACGGCACACAGTCGTTACCCCACATCGATCCCCTGTGCAGTCACACACAAGGATCCTGGGCACACACGCAGATCTTGTACGGACACACACACGCACAGTCGCCCTGCACAGGTCCTTGTGCGTGCACGGAGCTGGACACAGGCCAGGCATGCAAAGAGGTCCACCCTCTCCCGGCACAGGCAACACCACCCCAGCAGACAGACACACAGACACCTTAGCTTCGCTTCTTCAGTTTGTTATTTCGGACGGTCTTCTAGCTAGAGCCGTGTAAATCAAAGGTCTATATTGCAAACAACTGGGAATATGGTGCAGTAGTCTCTGGTCGCGGTGGGTGTTGGGGGGGGGGTTGGAACAGAACAGCGATCAAACGAGATCACGTGGTACGTTTCTCCATCGCCCTGGCCGGATGGTGAGAAAGCCAGGGAGGGGAACAGACTGCTCTGACTCCTTCCATGCAGGAGGTTGTTGATCTCCTCTAGGAGACAGTTCCCTGCCCCGCCGCGGCTGGTTTTCCTTACAATACAAAAGAAAAAAAAGAGGTAATGCTCCAAAAAGTCCTCAAATTCTCTTGGTGCTTCCAAAGAGGGTTATAAGAGTATGGTGGCTGTTCGAAGGAGGAGGGGCAAGACACGAAGATCACAAAGAAAACCAGGAGGACGGATAAAGGGATTCGAATGCAAGAAATAGCCCAGACCAGCTGGTGGCCATCTGGGAGCTATGAAGAAAGGGAAGAACAAAGTTGTTGAGTTTCTAACAAGTGGATACAGTTTTATCATGAGACCAAGTTACTGCTTTGAGGAACTGGAGAGAAGCCAGAGCCTTGCCAGCCATTAAAAACAACAACAACAACAACAACAACAAACAAACAAAAAAACCCCAATCTAATGGTTTCCCTGAGGATTGGATTACAGTGAGTTTGCTCCTGTCTCAAAGAAACTAGTTAAGGGCACGATCATTTCCAGGAAAGTTAGAGGGCGTCTGAGGGTGTAGAGAAATCGAGACTTAGTCTCTGGATGTCAGGGTGAAAATGGACACTGGGGGGCGCCTGGGTGGCGCAGTCGGTTAAGCGTCCGACTTCAGCCAGGTCACGATCTCGCGGTCCGGGAGTTCGAGCCCCGCGTCGGGCTCTGGGCTGATGGCTCAGAGCCTGGAGCCTGTTTCCGATTCTGTGTCTCCCTCTCTCTCTGCCCCTCGCCCGTTCATGCTCTGTCTCTCTCTGTCCCAAAAATAAATAAACGTTGAAAAAAAAAATTAAAAAAAAAAAAAAAAAAAGAAAATGGACACTGGGGAAATGGGAAAGATACTTGATTGTGCCTTATACCGAGGTTGTCTTTAAAGCCTCAGGTAAGCCCATGGGGGGGGCCACTGGCTGTAGGGTGAGCAGTAAGTTATTACAATCGGTTATTTTGATTTTGTTAAACATTGAGGGTAAATTGTATGTGTTTGCATTGGGGCTGTGCACAGAGGAGAGAAAACGTAAAACCTGTAAGTACGCCATAATATGTAGAGAGAGTATGTATCCACTCACCTGCCCCACAGGGAACTGAAGGATGGCATGTCTGAAACTTGGCTCACCAAAAGTTAGCGCCTCTTTTCTCTTCCCGCTGCCTCCAGGAATGGGGCCACTATCTCCAGGTGCCCTCTCCAGGCCAGACATCCCAGCCACTCAGCCCCACATCCAAATAATTGGTCACCTTAGTGACCAGTTCTCTCTCTTTAGTAATTCTAACCTGTGCCCTCCTTTCTCTCCCCTCAGTCACTTCCCGCCTCCCACCTATCATTACCATCACAGCAACAAATTCCTCCCCAGCCTCCAATATCAAATCCCTGCAGATCATTTTCCAAATTTTTCTTGGGTATTTGTTTGTTTGTTTGTGGGGTTTGGGTTTTTTTTTTTTCGGTTTTTTGTTTGTTTTTTTGTTTTGGTAAAACATCAAATCTATTCTTCCGCACATCCAACGAGCATTTGTTGAGTATCTACTATGTGCCAGTCTTTTATCCTAGTTGCCTGGGACACAACGATGAACCCAACAAAGAGGTCTTTATTTAGTCAGAATCTAGTGGGAGAAGAAAAACAGTAAACATAATAAATTATATGATATCTTTGAAGGTGATAAGTGCTGTGGAAAGAGTAAAAGCAGAGCAGGGCACAGGGTATCGACAGGGTAGAGTGTGTGTGTGGGTAGGGGTTAAAGTAGGGTAGCCGGGATAGTCCTCATTGGAAGGTTGGTATTTGCTCAAAGGAGGTGAGGGAGTTAGCAGCAATGATATTGGCGAGGAAGAATGTTCCTTGAAGACAGGACACCCAGAGGAGTGCCCTAAAGTAGCATAGCAAGTGTGCTGGTGTGGTTTGAATAGGTGCAGAGTGAGATTGGGAGGCATCAGGTCGGAATGGAGGGAAGTCACATGGGGCCTCATAGCAGGATTGAGCTGTTGTGGGGTTTTAAGCAGTGGGAGACATGCTCTGACTTCTACGTTGAAGTGATGTTCTAGTTCATAGTTCACTATGTTCTAGTTCATAGTTCACTATGTTCTAGTGATGATGGTGACTCAGACCATGGGGAAGCAGAGGAGACAAGTTGGTGATGTCTCTGTTCTGCAGAAAAGCCTTCAATGACTTCCCTTAGCCTTCAGATAAAATCCGAGCTCTTCAGTATGGCCCACAAAACACGTCAGGATTGGGGCCCTGCTTATTTGTTCAGATTCATCTCTTCCTGGTGTTTTCACCCCCACCCCACCCCCTGAAATGGCCCCCATATTCTAAAGCAGGTGGGCTTTTAACAAGTATCCTCTTTTCTCATGGTCCCATGAGACTGTGTAGGTGACTCCCTCGGCCTTCACTAAGCCTCTTATCCTCAGGAAGCCTTTCCTCCCCGTACCATGCATCCCAAAGCAGACCATACATACTTCAGTGGTTGGGATCATAGTTCTGAGACAAGAAAGTTCTGTCCACAATCTGTCTCTCTCACTACACTGGGAACTCCTAAACGGTAGGAATAGAGCTCTTATTTCTGAGTCCTTAGTAGATATTAAATGGCTGGATGGGTGATGGATAGATGTTGGATGGGTGGATGGATGGATGGATGGATGGATGGTTGGTTGCTGGATCTTCATCAGATCTTTAATTCAAGGGATTTTATTTTTAGTTTAAAATTAGTTAATCATTAGAAAATGCTTAAAAATAACTATAAGACATTAACGTCTTCATTGTTGAAGCGATGGTTGAAGGAGTGTGCTCGGGTAACCACTCGTGAGCATGTGTACTCATCAACTGCACATGACAACTGTTTTGCTCGAGAGTTGAATATAAAGGGAATTTTGATTAACGACCTCTTATTTGCCCATTGACCAAATAGAATTTCAGTCGTGCTTTATTTTCTTGACACGCTGTTCAATTAGCAGTGGTTCACGCTATAACTTTATGTTCCTTAACCTTCAGCTTTCCCTACCAGCCTCTGTCAGGTATATCATTCAACTGAAATGATTGATTTATGTTTGGGAAAATACTGAGGAGAACCTGACGGTGACTAGAGACATATGTCTCATCACCTGTAACCTTTGGAGAACAGAACCAGAAGAAGCAAACTCTCCTTTCTTCACCAAGGCCATCCCTCCACGAAAGTATACTGTAAGCTGTATGGAAAATGACACAAAAACACTAGCACATTTGCTCAGATTTGGACATTTGAACATTACTCCAAGCCTGGAATAACTGTAATGGAATCAGAGGTTTAAATGATAGATTTGAAGGATTCTGAGTGAGGTCTCAGATAGACATCTTACCTAATTTGTGACCAAGCCAGTGGAACTAGAAACCTCTCTGCCACATCCCTGAGAAGTAGGCATTCCAAATCGGCTTGGCCCTTCTGGGAACAGGGAGCTTCTGTCTCAAGGCAGCCCCTGAAAATGTGGATTATTTCTTTTAAAAAAATTTTTTAATGTTCATTTTTGCTCATGAACTGTAAGATTATGACCTGAGCCGAAGTCAGATGCTTAACTGACTGAGACACCCGGGCACCCCATGGATTATTTCTAAATATCCAAAAGCAAGCCCTACATGACTCCAAATGGACTCTCCGTACTTCCAGGAAACAGGATAATTTGAACACATGCCTCTACTTTTATTCCCACCTAAATGAAACTCATCTGAACAACAGGGAGAGGATTTTTTTTTCCCTCTGAAGGCATAGAATGAAGGATTGGATGAATAGAAACAGTAGCAGCAAAACGTGGAATTTGGAAAACAGAAAAACACATGGTAAGTTACTTAGGAAACCCCCCAAAACTAAATCCTTAGGTCAGCTGTGGGAAGAGCAGAGAGCCAAAAAACCATTTCACAAGGCGGAACCCACTCCCCCATGGGCCCCCGAATTGGCAGCACTTCCCCCTAGATCACTGATGCCATATTTTCTCCTTTCAGGCAGGAAATAACAATCAGATGTCATTATTATCTTTGGAGAAACAAGATGAAATTCATTAAATAAGAAGGAATCATTATAGAGGAAAACTGAAGGAATAAAAAGTTCTTGGAATTTAAAACTGTGCTCAATATTTTTTACCTCGATAGAATGGTTAGAAATAATATTCTCCCAAAACATAGGACAAAAAGACAAAAAATGTGAAATAAAAGAGGAAAGATAATAAAACCATAAGACCAATCCAGAAGTATAATATCCAAATATTGGGCCCAGAAAAAAAGAGAAAAGAAAGTGGAGAAAATAATCAAACAAATAGTTTGAAAACACTTCCCAAAACATTAAGAGCAAAGAGAAGATTCTAGTGGTGTCCAGAGGAGGAAAAAGTCAGTTCGTTATGCATAGGATTAGTACTTACGGTGGATTTGGACTTTACCACAGCAGTACTGAAAGCCAGAAGGTAATGGAAAATCCATTCAAAAGTCTAAAGGAGGGACACCTGGCGGGGCCAGTCAGTAGAGCAAGGGACTCTTGATCTCAGGATTGTAAGTTCCAGCCGCATGTTGGATGTGGAGATTACTTAAAAATACAATCTTAAAAACAAAATCTGTTAGAACATTATCTCCAGTGTTGAAGTCTATACTGAGACAAACTATTACTGCAATGTAGGAGTAGAACAAAGTCATTTTCAAAGATGCCAAGTTTCAGAATGTACTTCCCATATACGTATGCTTCTCAGGATAATGTGGAAGGATTTTCTTTTTTTTTATTATTATTTTTTAGTGTTTATTTCTGAGACAGAGACAGAGCATGAGTGGGGGAGGGGCAGAGAGTGAGGGAGACACAGAATCAGAAGCAGGCTCCAGGCTCTGAGCTGTCAGCACAGAGCCCAATGCAGGGCTCGAACTCACAAACCGTGAGATCATGACCTGAGCCAAAGTCGGTCGCTCAACTGAGCCACCCAGGCGCCCCAGGATTTTCTCTATAAAATGAGGGAGAAAACTGAAAAGTGGAAGAAACAGGATACAGCAAACAGGAGATAGGAAGAAGAAGATCCAATGCCATCCCCCCACCCCCCAGGAGGACAGTAAAAAGAGGGCCCAAGATGACAGCTGTGGACCAGGCTTCGGGCAGCCGGAGTGACTCAGAAGATGAAGCCAATGAAACGAAAGCTGAAGGTCTTGAGAGGAGACGGAGATGTTGGGTAAAGAATGCTAAGTAGTCAGACGTCCAAGCAAACGAAAGTAGAGAGTCAAGAGATAACACCCCAGCCCGAGAAACCAAGAAGCAAGGTAGGCATGTTATTTAGAGACCTCGAATAGACACCAAAGTAATCATCTAAAAAGGAGGGAATGTGGAGACCCTTGGGGCTGGAAATGGGGAAAGGCGTCGAGTTTCTCAAATTTGCACAACGATTTCACTCTTTAAGCAAGTGCGTATAGCTTAGATAAAAATAAAAAATGCTTTTTAAAGGAGAAGAGAAACAAAACATAAGTCCCCCCGAAATGCATGACTCTTATCTTCTTTTCTCCCAGGTAAACATTTCTAGTTTTCTCAGCTGTCCTTCATATGATTTCATTTCAAGATGTCTTGTTGTGAAGCCTCTCTTCTAGGCAATGTCTGGAGTACATGGGACTGGACATCACAAGGCATCAGATGGCCCACCAAGGCTTTGCCTGCTGGCATATTACCTCCCGCATTCAAGCCATGTATTTATTCCTCATTCTTTTCTTATAAACTGATGCTTTGAACCTACATCCAGAGCTTTCCTTCTTGCTAAATTTCACGTTATTGATTTTTGGCATCCTTAATCTATTTGGTTAAAATGATTTTAAATGCTGTCATTGACATCCAGGGAATCCACTGTTTCCCTCAGCCGTGTGCGGTCAACACATTTCACAGTGCTACACATAGTGTATTCATGCAGGTCCTAGAGGAGACTGCTGAACAGGGCGCAGTGAGAACACAGTCCTGTGGCATGTCACTAAAACCGCCCCTCAGGGTGGGATTCACTTGGTACTATGCATTTTGCTTTGACTAGAGGCATTCACTCATTGCTCAAAAGCTACAATGCAAGGACACCTTTGGGAGAGGAGTGGAAAATAAACAGTGCTGGTAGTAACAATTCCAGGAACTTTTGTTTCCCTAGAGTCACAGCAAGACAAGTCACAGAATTCTTCAGTTGCATCTGGGTGAAAAAGAATAAATCTGTTGGAGCTTTGCCCTGTAATGGATAAGCACTCTTGTCCCTCCTCCTCGCCCCCCTCAACACACACAGTGAAACAATTTCTCAGTGTTATCTGCTGGGAACCAGAGTCCCAGGTGATATTGGCCTTCCACAGCCATTGAGGTGGGATGTCCAGAAGCCCTGCTCTTCTGAAATGTGGGAAGGGGCTCTCATGGGTCACCGTGGAGAGTCCCACACTCCTTCTTAAGGGGTCTTGAGTCGGGAGGGGGGAGACTTGAGGTTCCAGTTGCATTGACAGACTCCTCCAATCTATGCTTCCTTGGAGATTCGCAGTGGTGCTTAAATACTGTTAGTTAGGTTTTTTTTGTTGTTGTTTTTTTTGACAAGCTGAAAGATAAAGTTCAAGGTGAACAATTGGCTGCTGATACAAACATTGCTGAACTCATCAAGCTAGCAGTGTGGAGAACAGTTCCTCAGATGTAATGAAACCAATTTCAGAATAGATGAAAAACTGATACAAGAAAGACTACCTTGTCTTTAAGTCTCTCCTCTAGAAACCTTCAAACAAGAAGAGCTTTTGTCATAAATATCCCAGGAAATTTATCTACTTTATGCAGACATTAAAAAAAGATTATGGTGGACATTAAAAAAAAAGATTATGAACCTTGTCTGAATTAAAAAAATATATTGATGGATCATACAGAAACTATTACCAGAATGAAATGTAACTTACAATCAAGTCCTTATTCCTTATTTTAGAGACTTTCTCCCCATCAGTTAATTCAGCACAAGCGACTGAATCCATGTTTCCCAGCAGAATTTAAAGATTTTCTTTTAGAGTTTTATGTCTTGAGATATGAATGCATGTTTCAAATGAGTTACCTTCAAGTACTGAGCACCATCACCATCTCCTGAAACTCACTAAATCTCTAAACTTGGCCAGTCTTTCTCTTCTGCCCCATTTCTGTCATGAAAATTCCTTCCAAGAAATTAAATGTATCCAGAGGAAAGTAACAGAGATGGTGAATGGTATTATGAAGGAGAGGTTAATGGAACAAGGTCAGCAAAATTTTTATTCAAGAGAAATTTAGGCAAGAGATTAATTGACAGAAAGAGCAAGTTGAGGGATTCTCAGAGTACCATAAAGGAAGGTGCAGACTGAGGAGATGTACTCGTTGTTTGCTCTATTGTTGGAGAAGAGACGCTTTATAAAGTAACAATATCAGATGTTTTAAACTACTTCTTGAAAATTGCTTTTTAAAGAAAGATGTTCCATTTAACCAGTGAGATCAGATTCATTGGGGTATTGTTATGGAAGCCACGTCAATTTAGACCATAAAATAAATCTTAAAAGGACAATTCCACAGGTAAAATGGAGGTCGTCCGGTAGTCAGCATTGGTTTCTGAGGTGTCCTAATCTGAAAGCAGAAACAAGACAAATACTAGGCCTTGAGTTCTGAAGTTTGGGAATTGAGATCTTTTCAGTCTATAACTTCCCCTTCTCTTTGGTTCAGGTGGGTAGGGGAGGAGGGGGCTTGGGTGGAAAATTTGAGAAAATTCAGCAGTAAAGAGTTTCATCAGGCAAAGGTGGCTGGAAAGGCAAGTCCAAGAGATGAGGTAACCTGACAGGAAATTCATTTGGAGAGAAAGTGAGTCTTCCCATAGACTGTCACTCATCCCTCTACGATGTGAGACAATACAGCAAGGGTTCCAACCAAACTGAGAGGGAGTGCTGAGTGATTACCAGTTGAGAAGGTCGCTTATCAGTCTGATAGGCCCACTGTTCACAGAAGCGTCTCAAGAAATAAATTTTGAGTGGATTGAAGCATGAAAAATTAGTACTTCAAAGTAGTCAAAAGCAAATGAGCAATGTAAGTGAAAAAGTATACATTGCCATGCCAGCAGTTGAGAAGTACAGAGTAAGGATCAGTTAGAAGATAAAAAGTAAAATCACGAGTGCAGAGTAAGAGAACTTTATTATGATATAAGTAACCAAATGAAACACAATGATTATGGGAAAAAATCCAACATTGGGACTGCTCGGGACTGCTTTTGAGGAAGCCAGCACATTTCTATGGTTGCTGGAGGTACGGAGAAAAATGGCCTACTCACAGGCTGCCGCGATACATTGACCACCATTCCAGGTTCTATCTAACTCAGGTTATTTTCAAGGTCATCTCAAAGGATCGCCTGCAGCTCGAAAACAATCCATAATCCTGTGACAAGTTGCACTACCTGAGCATCAGTTACAGACGACTGTGTACAGTTGGTCTGTCCACTAAGAATGCTTTAAGTTGCAATCCGGCCTCCTTGGGTTTGAGTCCCAGCTCTTCTATTTACAGATTTTGGCAGTTTATCTAATCCCGTGCCCCACATTCCTCATCTTTAAAAAGGGAATAATAACAGTGCCTGTCTTATAGGTTTATGCTGAGGAGTAAACGGGTTAATACGTACACCGTGCTTGCAACAGTGCCTGACACACAGGAAAAAGCTAAACGTTTGCTATTTTTAAATGACAGAAAAATGACCAGCAAAGGATAGAAGAGTTTATCTTTCTTTCATTAACAAAAACGTCAGGATATAGGTGTTTGCTGTGCTGGTTTAGCTGATCAATGGTTTCATGAAGAGCCTTCGACCTCTATTATGTCACTTCACCATCTTTTAGCACATTGGCTTTTTGTCCTTCAGCCTATGGCCTCATGGTCCCACAGTGGCTGCCATAGCTCTAGACATCATTTCACATACTGACTGTGTTTAAAAATCAGAAATAATGCCAGCCAAGGAAGAGGAAAAGTGAGAAACAAAAATGAGAGAGAGAGAGAGAGGGAGAGAGAGAGAGAGAGAGAGAGAGACTGCTTCACACTATTTTCACATTTTTGGAAGAAGCAAAATATTTTCCCAGAGCACTTCGCTGATTTTACCTTATCCAATTGGCCAGAAATGAGTCACATGACTGCTCTGAAATCAAGGGATCTGTGCCTTGCTTTTGTTGGCAGGGAACAAGTAGGGGAGTACCTGTTGGACAGACACGGGTCCTCCACAAGGAATCATTCTTTTGTTTCGTTCCTAGTGTTTTGTTCCTGTTTCAGCCATGGAAGGACAATCTATCTCCCAGAGCGTTCATGTGAATTACTCAATAATTAAAGAGGGTTTATAACATGGTCACTGATGCCATCTCCAAGTTCTTCCCATTTGACTTCGTACACGATGCCTATAAACAAGGCCTGCTTCTTTGTAGGACTGACTTCAAAAACCCACTATCTTCTTCTGAAAGGCTGCTCAAACCCCAGCTGGGACACACAAGGATACTCAATACTGGTTGAGTCCTTGTTCTCTACTGGGCTTCCTGGGGCTCTAAAAGCCTTCTGGTTGTACACATCTGAGTAAGAAAATAAAGGCAGGACATGTCAAGCCTATCCTGGAGTCCAGGAAAGGGAGTGATCAGATGGTCTAGCTTAATCAGAGAGGGTCCCGTGGAGGATTTAGTGAGGTCTGAGAGGATGGGAGGGGATTCCTGGCCAGAAGAATAATCTGAGAAAAGGTTCCTGGTTGGAATGAGCAGGATGTGGGAGGGACATTCATTCTTATCCCTTTGAGATTTTTATAGCTTTTTCCTTAGAACTTGGAAGAAACTGCCCAAAATTGAAAACATGCCAAACATTAGCATTAAAAATGCTGTGGCCTCTCCAAATGTGAACTATATCTAATGGAAAGTGCATGGAGACTGGATTACTCAGGTAAAACTAAGAAGGAAGGAAGGAAGGAAGGAAGGAAATAAAGGAGGGAAAGAAAGAAAGAAAGAAAGAAAGAGAGGAGAGAGAGAGAAATGAAGGGAGAAAGAAAGGGAGAGAAGAAAGAAAGAAAGAAAGAAAGAAAGAAAGAAAGAAAGAAAAAGAAAAGAAGGAAGGAGGAAGGGAGGGAGGGAAAAAAGAGAGGAGGGAGAGAGAAACAAAGAAGGAAGAGCAGGAGGGAGGAAGGAAGGAAGGAAGGAGGAAGGGAGGGAGGGAGAGAAAAGTAAGGGAAAAGAAAAGAAAGAAATGGCTCTCTCCAGATGTATCAGCCAATCAAATATATATATATATATATATATATATATATATATATATATATATATAATTTAATGAGTGACCACTGTTCCCAAGATAACTTTATTAGCCTAGTTGAAAACAAATAAAAATGCTGCATGAAATACCAAGAATGGTACAAAGGATGATAAACATCTGGTTTCTAGAAGCTAGAGAAATTGATTGATTTGAACTTCCTGGTATACTTGTGTTGGGGGGCTCCCATCTGACTGTCCTTTGGGTCTAAAGACAGTTGGTGTGTTTTCCTTCCTCTTGTAGGAATGAGAGCCAACTCAAATGACCCGAGTGTCTTAGGACCAATAATATGACTTTGAACATGAGAGTCCTTCCCCTGACATTTCTACTGGCTCTGAGAAGCTAAATTAGTATTTCTTAAGCGCATAAACAAACAAGACATTGTTCTTTATGTTGAGGCAGATCAGAAACCAAATACCGATTGGACACGCTGTCCTCCTGAGTAGAGAGAGAGAGCAGGGGTTTTTCAGAGAGCTGTTAGGGGAGCATAGACTCCTGGAAACATCTCTTGTGTCCTCCTAACACATCAGGCTTACAATAGGTGGGGAAGATTCTTAATAAAGAAGACCTATGCAAGACAAGAAAGTCGGGAAATATTATTGGGCGAAAGGAAATAATAGGAAAACAGCCAAACTTATTTGCTAAGTAAAAAAGGAAAATTCAACGGGAAGGAAAATTGGACCAGGAAAATAGCATTTGTCTAAAAGATTAAGACCGACAAAATTTCAAACACAAAGAGAAGCAAACAAAATACCAATTCTGGAGAGGAAAGATAAGGTGAATTAAGTAAGAATACAAAAAGAAAACAATCCAACTTAACAAGCACAGGCAAATTCGCCATATGTAATACCGGTACGTTTCTCGAAGGTGATTGGGACAAGATCCTTCTTTTCTTCAACTTTTACATTTTAACGTGCATTCTAATTACACTTAACTTTTTACATTTTAAACGTACAGTTAATGATTGTTAAGTTTACTGAATTGTGCAGCTATCACCATAATGCAGTTTAAGAGCATTTCCATCACCCCAATGAGATCTCTGTGCCAGGCAACCGCTGATCTACTTCCTGTCTCTGTTGATTTGCCTTTTCTGGCCATGCCATGTAAATGAAATCATACACTGTGTGGCCTGTTGTGCCCGGCTTCTGCCACTTTGCAAAGTGGAGCCATGCTTGGGGGGTGGACGTTTTGTCCCATTGAATGATTAGCCCCTATTGCCTTGGAAGGCAGTAGGAACCAAAACCAACAACATCTAGAACTAGTCCCATCCAAGAGATGACCACACGTGGAGGGGGTGGGGCGGAGTGGGGAGAAAACAAAGCCGGGCATTGGCATTGGCATTGGCCTTGGCAGCATAGAAAGGGAGCTAACAGAGAGGAGCTGTATGAGAGGAGAATTCCCCAGGGGTCTGCTCTCCTTTTCTCCTCCCACCACCTCGGGGGGTGTGTTCATGATCTCTCCACTGAGACTTCTGCCTTGTGGGCCGTCTCCAGGGAGCCCTTTCTAATAGAGAAAAGACAGAGACAATTCTAAGCTCTGTTAGATTGTTCAGGGCACCGAGTCCTGTTGTGCTGGCTCAGGTCCCAAGTTCCAGAAACCCTCTCTTCCCCTAGACTTCCCCTTCCTCTTCCTGTGTCTTTGGCTCCATGGTTTCTGCCGTCCATGGGGGTTAGAACCAAGGGTTATCCTCGGCGCATGCCCCCTCTGAGCCTAGCATAGTGCCTGCAAGGTCTCAAAGAGACACCTGTCATCCCTTGTAGCTAATGCTGCTCTTTCAACACTACTACGGGTTTATCCATTTTACATGCTTATCTTCTTAATAAGGACTTCCTCCAGGAAGGAAATGTCCCAAGAGCAGAGAAACTCCTCAGATCCCACTGACTCCTGTACCTTGCACCTGAGATGAGCCCTGGCACCTGCCTGAAAGGCACGCTTCCCGGATCCTGGCACGTGTGCTTCAGAGGCTGGCTCTCAATTTTCAAAGACAGGGGAAGAGAGTCTTTTACCCTTCCCAGTATGACGCTCAGCATAGCTTCCAATTTAAATATGATTTATGGCGAAGGATAAGCTGTTTTCTCCGTGAAACCCCTGCGGCTAGGCAGGCAGCATTCGATTTTCTCAGAAATATCTAAAATAGGTGGTAGAAACTTCAGCACGGTCTGTCAGACAGGATACCCAGGAATTGTGGTTCTGGTGTTCGCCTTGAGCGAGCGTCAAGGAGAGAGAACCCCCACGCACTCCACACTCCGCCAGGCCACCCACACACATCTGCCCACTCCAAAAGTACAGTTTCAAAAAATGTGCCCATCCTCTGAACAAGAGGTTCCTTTCTCCTTCTCGAAATGGGGGTCAAAAGGATGCTTTAGATGTTGTTACAAACTCTTCCTTGACCTGGCATGTGATCTTCATGTTAATTAGCATCTTCTCTCTCTCTCTCTCTCTCTCTCTCTCTCTCTCTGTCATTTCCAGCTGAACTACTATGATCCTATCAAAGCCGTCATTTCAAGCTCCAACCACGAGCCTACAGCTCTAGTAATAGGTACTGCTTACATTCCCCTTACGTTTGTAATGTTCTCTGTGCGCCAGATCCTTGGATGTCTCCCACCTTTATAATTTCTGCATTGCAACAGGCATCCCACACTCTGCAGCTCAGAATGTGACATCCTCCACTCTTCTGTCTGCCTTTAGCTTTAGAAGCCTCACACTAGGCTGCTGGAGAGACAGAGGGAGGGCTTCACAGGGCATCACACATGCTGAGAGCTCGATCAATATTTGCTGATTTGAAATAAGAGCAAAATCCACTTTAAGCAACCTCAGGCCACACCCTAACGTGCTACATGCTATTGAATATGCAGTAATATCAACATCGGACAGTGGTCTTGGGGCGTTGGTGTGAAATGGGATGGGGTCATTTCTGTGAATTCAAAAGGCATGCTGAAAATAACAGTTTTAAGTGATGGCAACAGGAAGAACCAGAACCTGAAGACCTTTGCATTTTTCTGGAAGCTGGACTCTGACCAAGTGAACTCAGAGGAAGGTCAAGGGAGAACCAAGAGCCCAACCCATCCCTTACTCTCACATCCCCAGATGCACACCTGGTATGGTCATGGGCTTGGCCAGGCTGATCTTGGGTCCATGAAGTAGGGAAGGTGGCAGAGCCCGTCTGTGCTATTCATGTGGGAATCATTTTGTCGGGACCAGATGGAGGACATACATCCTGGTACGGCGGGAGGGACTGGTCTAGATTGGAACCAGGAATCCACTCCCTTTATAAGGGATCATGCCCTGGCTATGAGCTCATGGTCTGCACTAGATGCCATCTCTGGCCCTGAACACTAAGTATCTGATACTATACTAAGCTCCTTCCATGTATTATTTCATTTAATCTCTGTAACAACCTTGTGGTTTAGGTCCCACTACTAGACCCACCTTATAGATGAATAAAGCGAAGCACAGAAGAATTCATTAACTTGTCCTGGGGTCTTGTTCAGGGTTTTTTGTTGTTGTTGTTGTTGTTTTCTGTATCGAAAGAAGTGTCATTCAAATGAAGAAGCAAAAGGAGAATTTTGTGGATGGCTCATATGACGTGAGAAGGGCAGACGCGTAACCCAGCGTGGGGAAGTCCTGGAAGCAGGGTCTCAGCTGCTTCTCCGACTCTGTTTCTCTCTCTCCTCCGCACATCAGTTCCCTCAGATGGTGATGGGCCCGCCTCTCATGCTGCTTGGTCACCGATAAAGACTAGCTGCCACTCTTGGTCCCCGGTACAGCCACCTCTGGGAAGGTTCTCGTTGCACCAGTCTGGCCCATCTTTGGGACAATTGCAAGCCAACTGACCTGGGAAAGGCAGGGACAGTAAGAGGCTGACCGTGCCCATGCAACTACATGACGTAGGAGGAGGCATGCTTTCCAGAAGTGGGGATGGGAAGAGGTGGTTTACCCATTACAAAAAAGTGAAGAATGGTGCCTGCACTCAGCCCCACAACTCAGAAATGGAAGAACGAGGACTTGAATCTAGGTCATCTGTGCTAGTCATCTTGGGACCCACCGCGATGGCCTCCCCGGGGTGTGGGCTAGAATTGAAGAGTCCCGGGCCTCCCTCGGAACAATGGGACCCGAGTCTGTGCTTGAAAAAGAACCGAGGGTGACTTGTATACATGTCAAGTCTGAGAAGCACCCTTTAAACACAACAACACGAATTTTTCTATGTTTCTAATTATACTAATATTTTTATATTTTTTTCTAATAAATTGCCCTTTGAAGGCCAGTCTCAATTCCTCACATTTACTTTGTTAAACTTCCTGCTCATTTTGTGAAGCCCTTGGGAGTATGTGGGAAAGCCCCATCCAATTCAAAATCACTATCAACATACTTAATGTTCAAGTTGATACTGATGATGATTCCTTACATGTATTTGGCACTTGCTAATTGATAAAGAACTCTCATATCATGAGTGATTCTCAGTCTTGGCTGCCTATTGGAATCATCTGGAGACTTTATAGAAACTGGTTGCCTGGGTCTTACCCTCAGATAATTCTGACCTAATCGGCCTGGGATAAAGACTGGGCATCAGGACCTTTAAAAGCTCCCCCAGTGATTCTAATGTGGCCAAGGTTGAAGACCACTGTTGAAGGCAGTGTGACCCAGGCATCTGTATTTTGTGGACACTTCACAGTGGCTTTAATTTGCAGCCAAGTTCAAGAATCACTCACATGCACTATATTTATTACTTGATATTCATGGTAGCCAGGTGAGGTATGAGCTGTGTGCACCCCATTTTACCAGTAGGCTAAAATTTCCCCATTGGGCACTTAGCTAGAAGAAGTAGAATTGGGACCCAAGTCCAGTTTTTCTGACCCCAAGGCCAGGAGTCCACCTGCCATCCCCTAAGGCTGGGCTGGGAAAGCCTATCCCTCTGATCCTGGGACTTGTTTTAGGACAACCTGGGTTCAAAAGGAAGATTCTGACCCTGGAGCAGAATACATCTCTGACCACAGAGAAAAGAAATGTTATCATTCACCCTAGGATAGTAAGAAAGTTGTAGCCAATAAAAGCCGCCTTCTGCCATCTTTGTGCTGTCTGGGTGGGCTGCTTAGCAGCAGCAGCAGCATCCCGAGAGAGGAATCTTTGGAAGAGCCCATCACAGACACTCATGTCTGCTGCCCAGCCAGGCTCACCGGCAGAGAGAGAAGGGGGAGGCTGGGAGGCAGGAGTTGAGTGCTCATCACCAAGAGGATAGTCATGACTTGGGGTCTCTTCCTACCCAAGTTCTTTTCCAGGTATTTCACTTGCTGGAATTATCTTCACCTTTTCCTCTTGGCCTTTCTAACTGGCCCTTACCTTCCCTTTCTCTTCCTGCACCCGTCGATTTTAAGGGCCTGGTTGGAACTCACCAGTCAGTGCATTTGTAATGAATAAAATATTTGACACCTTTTTAAATGACTCAGAAGTCAACCGTCCACCCGCGTAATGACGACAGCCATTTCTCTCATGATGCCTTTCAGCCTAGCTCTGCCTGAGCATTTCTTAGCTTTGGAAAGGCTGAAATCCTAGGGGTATTTTTCCTCCTTTCCTTTAGAATCTTGTTCCAGTTGCCCCTGAACATCATGGAAAATCAGTAATGAGTCATGCCTGAGAGCTCAGCCTCCTATGAAATACTACCTTGCTTCCCCGAGGCCTCTTCCACCCCTGATTCACAGCCTTCGAGCTCACGTTGTCTTTCAAGGAAATCTTCCTTTATACATTTCTGATTCACTGACATTTAAATCACCAAAGCATTAGAAAGAGATGTGCAATGGTTAAGAAGTTTCTTGGGAATTTTCATTAGACGTTCTTAGAACTGGGAAATTGTGGCTTTCTGGAACTGTAATGGAGAGGAATACTAAGAAACTAACACTCAGCCTTCAGAAACTGAAGCAGCTCAAAATTGAGTGTTTGTGCAGAACAGAAGCAAAGAATCCATCATGAGGATCTCTGAGTTCTAGCCCCTGGCTCTGCAACTCACAGAACTATGACCTCAGGCTTCAGTTTCCTTTCTAGTTCAACAAAAATGCTGGATGTGAGTTCTAAAGATTCATCCAGCTCACACTCCCAGATCCCTAATTTTGCCATGAGCTTCCTGTGCATCCCTTCTTTCTTCTCACGTTCCAGAAAGCAGGGGCCACTAAAGCTCCTTACACCCTGAACTGCCAAGTGTCTTTAGAGATCTGGACAAGTCTGTGACCGAAAGAGTCGGCGCCCTCCTCACCCCGGTTACCATCTGTGTTTTTTGCTCTGGCATGGTGCTAAGAGGAGAATATGGGGCTTAGGGAGCCTTTGCGCCGAGACTCCTAGGAAGAGCTCTTTCCCATGCCTCATTTCCCAGTCTGTCTCAAGCCCCCAGCAAGCTGGCCTTTGTCCCTGCCACACCTCCAAGCTCACTCTTGTCACTCTTGTCAGGGGCCCACCAGGGCCCCTCGTGCTGCTAAATGCAGGGTGGATGCTCCTCCCACTGGCCTCTCAGCACCCAAAGCAACAGGTGGCTCCCACTCCCTTCCTGCACTTCTCTCACTGGGCTCCAGGCCCCCAGCCCCTCTTCTCTCCTTCCCTGGGCTGGAGCCCAGGATTCTGTCCTTGCTCTTCCTCTCTTCGATCTCCTTCAGCCCCTCAGTGATGCCCTCCGGCGCCATTGCTGTCGGATCCCAAATTTATGTCTCTAACCCAGCTCTACCCCCCAAACTTCAGTCTGGCATTTCCAGTTGCCATGGGTCTCTCTGTACAGGACCTTTCCCTTTGGATGTCTCACAGACATAAAAATTAAATCCAAACCCAGATCCACATCTTCCCCTCACTCCATCTTCCCCGGCTCAGTTGGTTCTAAGTCCATCCTTCCAGTTGCTCCAGTCAAAACCTAATAGTCACCCTTGACCCTCTCTGCCACCCACAGCCAGCCCATTGGCTTTATCTTCATACTGCGCCCAGGATCTGGCCACTTTGCCCCAATCCCTCTCCTACTATCCAGTGAGAGTCACTCTCTCCTCTCGCCTGGATTACGACAAGAGCCTTGCAACTCTCCCTGCTTCCACCCCACCCCTATGGTCTCTTTTCCACAAAGCAGCCAGAGAGAGCCTGGAAAACTAGATGTCAGATCCCTCCAAATCTTCCATCAGGCCCCCCATCTCCTTCACAGTCAAAGCCAAAGTCTTCCAGGGCCTTGTGTGTCAACCCAGCCCTTACATCTCTGGCCTGGTTTCCCACTTCTCTCCCTCACCCACTCCCTCCCAGTCATACCAATCTCCTGGGATATATTTAAGATCTTTTCACCAGATCCTCCCTCTGCCTGGAAAGTTCTCCCTGCAAATGTCTACATTGCTCATTCCCTCACCTCCTTGAAGTCTTTGCTCAGATGTCACCTCTTGGGGAGGTCCTCCTTGCCCACTTTATTATACACATCCTGAAACAGCCCAGCTCCTGCTCCTGGCATTTCCAATCTTCCTTACTTTTCTCTACCCTTCGCTAATTCCATATATCCAATCACCTTCCTTTAGACTATATAATGTATCTCTTGTTTGTTGTTTATGGTCTGCCCTCCCCCATCAGAAGGTAAGCCCCACAAAGGTAGAGGTTTCTATCTGTGTTGCTCATTGTTATGTCCCAAGTGCTAGGACTAGTGCCTGGCACATAATAGGTGCTCAGCAAATATTTATTGAATGAACTTACTTGTGGTCAGAATTCAAACCACATACCTCTCTCTCCCCACGCGGTGCTCTGAAGCTTTGCCCTCCAGGAAAAGTAGAATTCTGTGGTGACAGGTTCCTCAGGTGTTTTCTCTTTCCATCTTCCCATCCAACATGTCCCCCCAACATGTTCCCACAGTGTCCTACAGTCACATCACTGCTTCAATCAGGTATCCATATGTTCGCACACACACACACACTCCTCCAAAAGGTGCTACAGCACCAGCTCCCCACCCCTAAATGGGGGTTACAGAGAGGGCTCTGTAGTACAGGAAGTGCTTTCAAGTGCATTCATTTACTTAAGGTGATGGAAGACAGAAATCCTTGACTTCATTTTGGTTATTTAAAAAAAATTTTTTTTTCAACGTTTATTTATTTTTGGGACAGAGAGAGACAGAGCATGAACGGGGGAGGGGCAGAGAGAGAGGGAGACACAGAATCGGAAACAGGCTCCAGGCTCCGAGCCATCAGCCCAGAGCCTGACGCGGGGCTCGAACTCACGGACCGCGAGATCGTGACCTGGCTGAAGTCGGACGCTTAACCGACTGCGCCACCCAGGCGCCCCTAAAAATTTTTTTAATATTTATTTATTTTTGAGAGAGAGAGACAGAGTGCGAGCAGGGGAGGGGAAGGCAGAGAGGGAGACACAGAATCCGAAGCAGGTTCCAGGCTCTGAGCTGTCAGCACAGAGCTTGAAGTGGGGCTTGAACTCATGAACCATGAGATCATGACCTGAGCTGAAGCTGGATGCTTAACCGACTGAACCACCCATGCGCCCCTCATTTTGGTCACTAATAAACATGAAAGGGAGTTACATCTTGGTCAGCTATGGAAAAACCAAGGCTGGACCTTGAATGTCTTCCCTCCTGCAGACCTGGGCAGGGATCCACTTGTCACAGCAGTTCTGTGGGTTCCTACCATACTGAGGAAACTGATGGAAGGGAGGAATAAGATAAAAGGAAGGATGTGCAGGAGAGGCTCCAAGACCCATATCGAAAGAGGAAGAGTCAAAGTCTGAGCTTTGGGGGAACACACACACCTTGCTGTCAACCCCAGAGGATGCTGGGAGCCCATAACTGTAGACCTGGCTTCTGGGTCAGCACTGGTGCTAGAAGCATAGAATCTACCCTCCTGTAGGATTCCAGCACCTGAAGATTTATTTGCTAGTGTGCTAGGGATCTGAACCTGCCTTGAATCTGCTCTAGGTTTCCATGGTGATTGCTTTAAACTTTTCATCATCCTTCCTTCAGACCTTGGGGGAGAGCTATGCTCTCTGGTTTCCATGACGACCATTTAAACATGTATCTCTGTCTGGCTGTGTTGGAAAAGAACTGCTAGAGATCATGCAAATGAACTGGCTGCTCTCCCTCTACTTAAAAAAAAAAAATGACACACCTGCTTAGAAGTTTCAGATCTTTGCTCATAACAAGACGGGTGAAGGTGTCAAACTGGTGTTTGAGGGGGGTTTGCTGCGTGGCTTTGATACTTCAGGTGCTCATCCAGATACGCACCTCCGCTCTCCCGTCTTAAGTAATTATCTGCACTCAGCACTCACCCTCCCCTCCCCTCTGTCTAGCAGATGAAAGAGCCCTGGGTTCAAGACTGTTTACCTTCCTGCTGCCTACCAAAGGAGGAAGGGAAGGACAGGGCCAGAGAGACTAGCAAGGTACCCTACCCAAGCCAGCTCTTTGCCAGTGCTGGGAGAAACCACGGGCAGCAAGGTTGTGACCTCAACTCACCATCAGTAAACTGTCCCGGCACCCAGACCGCAGCCCCAAAGAAGGTGGAAATCACATACCCCGGTCATTTGCAAATGGAGTTCATGGACTGAAGAGCGGCCAGGTGACTGAGGGAAAAGGGCTCAGAAGGAGTGGAAAGATGGCGGCCCCCTTCCCCTTCCTAGATACGTTCCTGTCTTCCCCACACCAACACGTTCCTAAACCGGAGGCCTTCAGAGACAGCAATGGGCGAAGCAACCACAGACGGATTTAAAACACGTTTTGAAACTGTGCACCAGCATTTAAAATTCTGGAAGTTTTCCAGTGAGAATAAAGATTTCCCATTTCTCCCGAAACTCAGCAGACCTGCATCAGAGTCCTACTTCGGGAGAGTCTGCTGGACTGAAATAGCACCGCCCTCCGAGATGAACTTGGGCGTGGGGGCAAGGGGAGGCTGAAGATGAAATATTCTTCGACCTTCTTCATCCAAGGCCCCTCGGCCACCTTGGACACAGCCGAGGTCGGAGGTCAGGGTAAGCTCGATGGAGAGTTCCTTTGTGATCTCCCGGTGAAACTGATGTCTGACACCACATGAAGGCCTTTGATTGCTTCTGGATGATGCTACTATTTTGATTTTACTGTTTAGTAGATTCATAAGCCAAAAAGTCATTTGACTAAAAATATGTCAAAATAATTGTAGGAAAAAGTTGGCTGGTTGGTGGATGAAATGGGTAGGTTGCCTTAATGAGCTCTGATTTAGGGTTTAAGATGTTGGTTTCATCGCTCTCTTAATGACAAGTTTCTTAACATCCCAAAGGTGTAAGTTTTCTTATCTGTACCCTGGAGGTAAAGGTGCTTGCCTCACTGAGTTTCTGTGAGGTTCCAATAAAATCGTGGATGGCGAGACCCTGGCATACTGCCTGGTGCTCAGCAGAGATTTATTAAAAGCTGGGTTACCCACCTCAGAATGAGTTGGCCTTCTTCACGCTTCCTCCTTCCTCCAGGTGACCCTTCTTGTCTCTCTCTAGAGAAGGAGGGGAAATGAATCTTGACGTTCTTACAGAAATCATTTTCATTCTTCAGATGATCCATGGTGTAACACCAGAGGGTGAGAGAGGAAGAAAAAAGTAGTCCTCACTGAAAGCAAAAGCGGGACTTTCAAAATCAGCAACTTGTCAGAAAATTGATCGTATTAAGAGGCTGTGTTTTGTTTTTCTGTGAATATTTTTAGGTCGTACTATGGGAACAACAAATGTCAAGCAAAAGATGAAAGGATAAGGGATGTTAGAAAAGATGTTGAGGCAAGAAGGCACCAAGCGTTCCTTGGTTTGCCCCAAAGGCGAGCAGAATGGGATCAAACCGTTTTTCGCATCTACAGAGGAGTCAAGGCATTTTCATTCTGTAAATGAAAGAATGAACTTGCTGCTGACAGGTGGGATGGATCGAATCATTCGAGTCTGGAATCCTTATCTGCCTGGGTGAGTTTGTTTTCTTTCTCCAACCAAGAGTGCCATTGATCCAGTAAAGTACCTGAGAGCAGGACAGGGGATCGCCAATTCCCCTTCAGGATAATTTAAGAACCCCTGCCTGACATTGATCTCGCACGCACACAGCCTGGGAAACTCCTGTTTGTGGCCACTAGAGACTCATTCTTGGGGATTAATAAGCAAATCATTGGGCCCGTTTTTCTAAGTTTATTTATTCTGAGCGAGGCAGAGAGAGAGAGAGAGAGGGGATCTGAAGCTTGCTCTGTGCTGAGAGCAGAGAGCCTAATGTGGAGCTCAAACTCACGAACCGCGAGATCATGACCTGAGCCAAGACCAAGAGTTGGATGCTTAACCACCTGAGCCACCCAGGCGCCCCAGCCACTCCCTGGCCCCATTTACCAACGGGGTAACACGGAAGCTCAGAGGAGTTTACCTTTTTGGAAATAACACTGGAATTGGGTTCAAATGCATTTTGGCTGATTCTAAAAGCCTATATCATTTCCACTGGTAAGTGTTGAAGATGGAAGGACAGTGGAAAATAGGGAGCAGTCTTCTCGTGCATTAATGGTGGGGATTTGGGGACAAGAACAGGTCCTCTAGGGAGCGCCAAGCTTCCTCCCCGAGCCTCTGTATCAGACGTCAGTGGAGGATCTGAAAGGTGACCCATGCCCCTCAGCAACAACAGGCAGTGGTGGAGGCAGCGCTAGGAACAGGTGGGCATGAGGGATCTGATTCTGTCCCTGTCACTTGGTAGCCAAGTGATCCTGCTCAAGGGGTTCTGCTGGTTTCCTCCTCGATAATGATGATCCCAAGAGTACCTACCCCTCCAGCAGTCATAAAGATTACTGATGGGGTCATCCACGTATAGCGCCCAGCACAAGGTCAGATGCCTAATCAGAGAGAAAGAAAAATGATTTTCTACCCACTTCTATTACCTTAGGCGCCCATTTGTCTGCTGACGTGGAACAATCCACTTAACTTCCAGGGACTTGGTTATAAAACGATAGTGTGCTCTCCCCTTCCATTTCAGCCCTGCCTCCCTTCTCCCCACCTCCCACCCTCTCACTACACACCCAGCCCTGCGACCCTGAGGGCACCTTGATCCCTCAGAGTTCCTTGAAATAAACTTATATCAAAAAGACATTCCCCCTAGAGCTGAATACTGTTAACTCTGGCCTGCATAAAGCAACAACTTGCCACAGGATCTATTCCAGCCCCACCCTGTGCCATTCCTCGTTATTCCTTTTATAGTGATGTTGTCAGCAGTTGGTGAAACAAAGCCCAGGGCTTCAGCTCGCACTGAGTTGTGTTGCTGTAACTGGGTATTATTTGCTTCAGTCCTTTTATCACACAAGATATACACTTGCGTGATTTCAGAAGGAGACGTAACCCTCCTCCAGGCTGAATAGAACTGCCAGATCCGGACCAAGTTTAGTCTTGCATTTTTATTTAGAAACAGCGCTTAGAACTGCTTGGTGTTCATCTGTTCTTTTTTCATTCTAGAAAACCAACAGGTACGCTGAAAAGCCACACAGCTCCAGTGATCGACATCCATGCATCTGCTGAGGATAACGAAATATCTTCCAGGTCCTCGGACAACACTATTAAGGTCTTTGCCCTTTTATGTTTTGATACATTGTCCAACAATTTCCGATAGAGAATGTGTTCTTTTCCTGTTTTCTTTCCCCTCTTCAGCTTTAGAGGCCTCTGCATTAGCAGATACTCAAATGGTAGTTACATTAGCAGGATTTGTTTTGGAAAAAAGAAGATACGTGGGCAATGGAAGGGTAGTCTCTTAGAAAATTTTCTATACCTGGTGTTTTGTTGGGATGAGTAAACCTTATGGCATTTCAGCCCCCATTTGCATGCTGCCCTGATTCCCCCGGGAGAATGTATGTTGGAGGATGGAGAGGAGGAGCAGGGGACAGAATGGGGACACGGGGGAGGCAGCAGTCCCTTGCTACTATTGGTCATCTTATTGTGCGATACACATAGGGCAGGTGGGCCTTTTCTGAAATGTTGTCTGTAAGGCTTAGGATTTAAACACTTAGAGTCCTTTAGAAGCAGTGATATTACCATTTTCATTTTGTTTGCCTTCACACCTCTTTTTGTACTTGTATACCTAGGGTCCTATCTACCTCTAAAATTCAGTTGCCCCTGTGATCTTTGTAATGCGTTGCTTTTCTACTGAAAGAAAGAAAGAAAGAAAGAAAGAAAGAAAGAAAGAAAGTTCACAGATTTGCTTTTTCCATCATTTCATATGCTTTTCCAAAGAATATGAAAAGTTTTCATGATTTCATCCTTTTTTTTTTTTTTTTTTTACTCTCATGGGGCCAGAGGGTGGGAGTTTAGAGCAGTCTGAGTCAAAGAACTCCTGGAGCCTCAGGCAAGTCAGTATGACTGGTCAGTATAGACACATAAACCAGTTCACTGACCACTCACATAATAAATGATTTACAGATGCTCTGGGCTGAATCATATCCCCTCAAAATCTACACGTTGAGGTCTTAACCACCAGTGCCTTACAATGTGACTATGTCTGGAGACGGGGCCTATAAAGAAGTAATTGAAGTGACGTGAGGCTATATTGGTGGGCCCTAATCCAATATGATGGGTGTCCTTGTAAGAAGAGGAAATCAGCACACTTAGAGGAAGAGCAACCATGGGAAGACACCACAGGAAGGTGGGCATCTGCAAGCCGAGGAGCAAGGCCTCAGAAGAAAGCAAGCCTGCCGACACCTCAATCTAGGAGTTTAATCCCTAAGCGCACACCATATATAAAAGTTAACTCAGAATAGGCCATAGACCTAATGTAAAAAGAGCTACAATTTCAAAACTCTTGGGAGAAAACATAGGAGTAAGTCCTCATGACCTTGGACTAGGGAATGATTTCTTAGATATGATATCAAAAACACAAGAGACAGAAAGGAGAAAATAAACGAGTTGGACGCCATCAAAATTAAAAACTTCAGAAGACACCATTAAGAAAATGATTAGACCGCCTACAGAATGGGAAAGAATTTTGCCGATCACGCATCTAACAAGGGACTTGCACGTAGGATACCAAAAAATCTGTATGCTCAATAATAAAAACACAAATGGCTTGATTTAAAAATGGGCAAAGGACTTGAACAGAAATTTCCTCAAAGAAATATTCAAATGGCCAATAAACACATGACAAGATGCTTCACATCATTAGTCATTAGGGAAATGCAAAACAAAACCACCGTGAGTTACCACTTCATACCCATTAAGATGGCTAAAATAAGAATATAGACAATAACAAGCGTTGGCAAGGATGCAGGGAAATCAGAGCCCTCCATACATTGTTAGTGGGAATTTAAAATGGTGCAGCCACTTTGGAAAACATTTTGGCAGTTCTTCAAACATTAGCCATAGAGTTATCTTATGACCCACCAAGCCTACTCCTAGATTTACACCCAGGACAATTGGAAACTTATATTCACACACTTACATATGAATATTCAGGGCGACATTATTCATAATAGCCAGAGAGTAGAAATAACCCAAATGTCCATGAACTAATAAGTGGATAAACAAGATGTGGCATATCATTACGATGAACTTTTCCTCAGAAACAAAAAGAAATGAAGTACTAATATGTGTTACAACATGGATGAAACTTGAAAAGTTTATGTTAAGTGAAAGCCGGTCACAGAAGGCCATGTATTGGATGATTCCATTTATGTGAAATGTCCAGAATTGGCAAATCCACAGGGACAGAAACTTGTTTAGTAGTTGCGGGGAGGAGGGCGGAGGGATAGGGAGTGGCCGCTAATGGGTATGGGGGTTCTTTTCGAAGTAATGAAAATTTTTTGAAATTAAACAATGCTGATGGTTGCACAACTCTGTGAATATGCTAAAAACCCCTGTATTATACACTTTAAAAATGTGAATTTTGTGTGATGTAAATTATATCTCAACAAAACCGTTATTTTTTTTAAAGGAGGGGGAGAGGAGAGAGAAAGAGGAGTCAAGGGGGACACCAAGGCTTTGGGCCCCACCCAACTGAGACAGGGCAGATAGTGGGTAGAAGGAGCCTGACCGGGAGCTCAGTAGTAGATGTGTTGGATAGAGTCATCCTGAGTTGAGGGGAGATGTCAGAACTGGAGATATAAATTTGGAATTCATTAGCATTTAGATGAAATTTTAAGCCATGGAGTGGATGAAATAGAAAAGAGAACAAGAGTGGGCAATGGGGAGAAAAGCCTCAAAGACTGAGCACAGGGACGCTGCCATGTTGATAGGATCCAATATGGCTCCTGTATAGTGAGCTTAGAGTCCACCTCATGGCACCAATGAGGACATTTTACATAAAATTAATTGTTGACTTCACAGGTCGTGGTGCAACCAGGACCCAAACTCAATTCAGTCCTCCAAGAAAATTTGGTTAAAATGGTAAAACCTATGGACTTCAGTTTTTGATTTATTTTGAAAATCAAATCCATCCAAAGGCATCCTCAAAGCCACAAAGTTGGAGACTTCATATTTTTAATGAGCTTTTTTTCCTCAAAACTTGGCACCATCAGATAATCATAATTCTGTATGTAAGAACACGTCTTCTATCCTATTTTCTTTTCCTAGTGCCTCTCCATTTTCTTCCAATCTAAAATCATGATTACAAGATTAGCATCTTGCCTGTGATGATTCAGGCATATTGAATCACTTCCCAAAATGTGTTTAAAATATATTGAAATCCTATCTTGGAAATATGGTGTGTAATTTATTTCAGAATACATTATTCCTATCAAATAAAAAGTAATCAACCAGGAACCAAACAGCTAAATTTCTAGCATGCCTGATCAGATGGTCTTCGTTCTTTGAATTGATTTTTCAGCCCAAATATTTCACTTCTCTAAATCATGGGGACACATGGAACGTTTCAGGAGTCTGCTGGTTTCTGGCATTACTCTAAAGGAGAGTAAAGTGACAGGTTCGGTTTTCTGTTTTCACTTGTTATTTTCTGTGAATTTAACATTGCACACCACAAAGACGGCTGTTTTGTGTTAACAGGAATCAGTACAGAAAAGTTATTTCTTGAAAGAAAGTTATTTCTTGGAAGGAAGATAGCATGGTGTATCAGCTGAGGTAAGGCTTGCCACTGTAACAAATAAACCCCATATTTTCTAGAGGTTGAGACAACAGAAGGTTATTCCTGTTTGTTTTCATAACCCAAGGCCAGTGCTCCTGGTGAGGGGCATTTTTCTCCCATTCAAGAACTAGGCTGTCTTCATGTGGGGTCCTAGACTCCCAGAGTCTTCTTCATCCTGGGGCGATGGGCATGAGAGCAGATAACGCATATCTGCCTCTTAAAACCCCAGCCATAAATGACCCATCACTTTCTTTCAGACTCTACTGCGAAGTTCATAACTCTGGGTGAAAGGGAAACCAGGAAATGCCTTATTTTGGTGGCCATTCCCCCAGAAACACCTTTCCAGTGTGGACAGAGAAGTGTGCATTTGGGGGTGGGGTACAGAATGCTTTGGAGAAATACAGACTTGAGTTTAAACTCTGAAACTACCAGAAACTCAGTGACCTTGGGTGAAGGATTCAATCTTGCTAAACTCTTGGACATTGGTCACTCTTAATTCTCTTGGTCATTGGTCACTCTCAATTCTCTTGGACATTGGTCACTCTTAATTCTCTTGGACTTTGGTCACTCTTAATTCTCTTGGTCATTGGTCACTCTCAATTCTCTTGGACATTGGTCACTCTCAATTCTCTTGGACATTGGTCACTCTCAATTCTCTTGGTCATTGGTCACTCTCAATTCTCTTGGACTTTGGTCAATCTTAATTCTCTTGGTCATTGGTCACTCTTAATTCTCTTGGTCATTGGTCACTCTTAATTCTCTTGGTCATTGGTCACTCTTAATTCTCTTGGTCATTGGTCACTCTTAATTCTCTTGGTCATTGGTCACTCTTAATTCTCTTGGACTTTGGTCACTCTTCTGCAAAATGACCCACCTCGTAGGTTAGTTGTGCTCATAAAAGATAAGGTATGAACTGTGCTCACCACAGAGTAGTTTTACCAGTTAAGACTCTTTTAGGCCAAAGAGACAAAAATCTAATTCAAACAGTTTAAGCTAAAAAGGGAGAATTTATTGGTTATTGAAACCCGATCATCAGACAGGTGGCCTCACAGGCAGCTGGGTTCAAACACGGCACTGTTATTTCTACACTTTCTGCCTGCGCTACGAATTTCTGCTCCTTGGTGTACACTGATATTGACTCCTACTGCAGAAAGGTTTTCTCCTTCCAAATGGCTGGGACCATTGATGCCCAGTCTAAACCACAACCCAATTCCAGATTCACTATCAGCTCTAGACAGAAAAATCTAAGGGAAGACACAGATTGACCAGGCTTGGGTCCGTCCCATGTCTACTGCTTATAATCAGAGAGGCAGTTCTCCTAACAGAAGACACGAGGGTGCTGGACAGACCATGGATAGGTCAGTGATACGAATTTGTTGTAGCTACTTTTACTTTGGGGATTTAATGCCAACTTGCTGAATCAATGACAACAGCAGTGTGAAGAATTCCTTCCTACCTTTCCCTTTCACAGACCTTGGAGGGGTCCCCCGATAGCATTCCAACTAAGATCCCTCTGCCAGACTCCAGAATTACCTTATTTTTGTCCTCATCAAAACCTTCTCTCTCTCAGTAACATTATTTCATGAAGTAAGAAGAAATTACTAGATAAATGGATTCCTATTGTGGTTTAAGTGACCGTGTGTTACCTTTCTATCCAGGAAAATGAGCGTTTTCAAACAATTTAGTTCTCCAGAAAGGAAGGGGGGACATCCCTTGAACAAGAAGGGCCTGAGATCATCTTTTCCATGGGATTATTTTACTTTGATCACTATTGTCACCCCGAGACTGACCTCCCAAAGTGTATTGCTTCCTGCCTTTCATGCCATGACCTAAAAATCACAGCTAAAAAAGCAGGCTAGAACTTTCAAAGTGAGTTTGCTACCTGCTGGGGAGAACTAAGGAAAACTAACAGTATAAATACAACAAATAAGAGTCTGGCTTCAGGGGTAAAGGCTTCAAATTTCCCGATAGCTGATTTGCTTCCTGGAGTTTCAAAGTGGGGGAAAGAAGCCCCATCCAAGTACATCCCACCCAGCTTAGTCCTCAGATTTTCCAGCGCAGCTCTGGCGGGAGACGAGCCTAAGATGGGCTCTTTTTTACTTTAGCGGCTCACTAGGTCTGCGTCAGGAGAGTCACTGAACC
This sequence comes from Lynx rufus, assembly GCF_022079265.1. Classification (NCBI taxonomy): domain Eukaryota; kingdom Metazoa; phylum Chordata; class Mammalia; order Carnivora; family Felidae; genus Lynx; species Lynx rufus. Next base: position 10,214,822 of record NW_025814823.1, read on the forward strand.
TCGCCGGAACCCGGTGGATTATACCTACCTCCCAAAGTTGGTTTCAGATCGAATTAGTTTGTGACAAAATACCTCAAGCTGGGTGGCTTGAAAAATGGAAAGGTTCGTCTCGCAGTTCTAGAGGCCGGAAGTCTAAAATCAAGGTATTAGCAGGTCTGGTCCCTTCCGAGACTGAAGGAGACTGCCTCCCTCCTCGCTGCTGGGGGTTCGCTGGCAACTTTTGGCGTTTTTGCCTCATAGAAGCGTCACCCTGATACTTGCCTTCATCTTACATGACACTCTCCCCTTCGGTGCATCTCTCTCCAAACTCCCCCTTCTTACAAGGACGGCAGTCAAATTGTCTGAGGCGTGACTTCATCTCTGCTCGTCGCGCCAGACTCCAGCCCTATTTCCAAATGAGGGCACATTCTGAAATACTGGGGGTTGTTCAACATACGAGTTCTGGGGGGACGCAACTCAGCCCCTAACAAAGAGTAGATGAAACGACGCATGGAAAGCATTTAACACAATGCCTGGCGCATGCCAGCCCACTAAGCAACAGCTGCCTTCGTGATGATTCTGTCTTCCCAGTTTTGCACTTGGCCCATCTGCTCCTCCCCAGGGAGTGAGCCCTCCCTTGCAGCTCTCATCAGATCACCTTAAAATAACACAAGAGTCGTGGCATGACTTTATGCAATAATCGTAATAAAGGATTAACAATAATATTAGCGTTCTAATCACATACCATTATACTGTGGCCTAGCCATGATCCTAAACGCTGTTTTTGTTAATATTTAAGAAGTCCTAAGACTTTAAAGTCCTATAAGATAGGCACTATTATTAGTCTCCCTATTTTACAGATGAAGAAACTGAGGGAAAGGGAGAGTGGTAATTTGCCCAAGGCCACCCCAGGCAGGGGGGTTCTGGACCTCCATGCCCTTAACCAATAACCACGCTGAGGTCTGTCCCCTGAGCGCTCCAAATATCTCCCCAGTGGCTGGTATGGAAGAACTGCGTTAAGAAATGGGAACGTATCTGGGAGACGGGGGTAGCTCTGTGCCCAAATCTGACCCACGATGTCGAGCTCCTGCTTTCAGCCGGTCCACGGGAAGAGAAGCCACTGGCCACCCCTATGGTGGCTTGGCCTCTGGCATCCCTGCTCCGTGGGCAGCTTCAGCATGGTAGAGGGGCTCAGGGACAAGGGCCCCGCTTTCTGCTTCCTTTACAAACAACGGGGGACAAGAAGCCCCTTTCACCCTTTTTCCTTTTGGTGAGTGGGGGCAGGGCAGCGTGTAAACTTCCATCAGTCCTGACCAGACCCCTGCCCCAGGTGACGGCTTCGGAAACACAGCAGAGCAGCCGGTTCACGACCTCCGGTGACTTTTTCCTCATTTCCTCCTCAGATCTGGGATCTGGAAACAGACAGTCGCTCGTTTACGGCCTCCTCCAAAGCCAGTGGTATCCAGGGGGAGGGCGCGGCCTGCCTCTATCTCCCCCACCCCAGAGCCCTGCGTGTGGCCACCGACACGATCGCACCCCTGCACCTGCGACTCAGGTATGAGGTTACCCTCTTGGCCCCAAGCCGTCAGCTGTCTAGAGGGCACGGCGAGCCCAGTGCAGCTGCCTGCAACCTTTTATATCACGATCCACAGTTAAGGCCTCTGGGTGACCTCCTCAGCTCTATGCCCAACGTCCCTATCTTGCACTATGTGTTTGGTGAGCTCCCATTAACAGCTCCCATTAATCACTCCAGCACCACCTCCCTATGTTATCCACAAGTCTGGAATTTACCTCTCGAGCCCTTATCGACCCACCGGCTCTACGTCTATAGGAAATTGTCCAGGAAGCCCTGGAGGCCCACATCTGAGACCCCATCCCTACAGCAGGGTAGCCATTCAGTCCCAGGTGATGGGACGGGTCCTTGTGGAGGGTCCCCTAGCAGGCTTCTCCTGCCCAGGGCCCTTAAATGCCTTGAAGACTTGTCTCCCTGATTCCTCTACAAATGAGGCCGCCTCAGTTGCCTCGGCACCCCTTTGCCAGGCCACCTGTCATTTCCTCCTCGGCCAGGAAAGTGGGTGCCGGCTGCCCTTTCCACGGTCAGGGAGGTCACTCACACAATCCTCCCCTTAGCGCCGAATGTCCCCTCCAGGGCCCGCCCCTGGCCTGCCTAGGCTGAGACTGCCTGGTCTTCCTGAAGAGTTTAAGTCCCGCCTCCCGGAGACCCACGAGTCACCTAGCACAAGGCTGCAGTTTTACAGATGAGCGACGGAGGCCGGGAGAAGGGAATGAATTGGGAGTCTGGAGCAGACCTGGGGCTAGACCGCCTCTCCAGATGCCTGGCACCCGGCCTCCTCCCTGTGTGGTGCTCCTCCCACTGCAAGGGCAAAAGTCTGTCTGAGATTTCGAAGGGGAAGGAGAGCTCTGTGCTTATTACTATTTTTTAAGTAGACAATGGGAAGCACATCGTCTAGTCTTCCTTCTCCAGAGCCCACAGGGAGGCTTCTCTCAGATGCTCCTAAGAGGCACGTGTCGGGGGTAGAGAGCTTCCCTGGGCCCAGTTGTCTCGAGGTAGATCAGACCTCTTCCCCGGGCTCAGCAGGGCTGGCCAGGCACACTGCCGGTGCTTTGAGAAGTGACGGGCCCTCGGAACGTCATTAGAGCCTTCTCGTGGTTCCAACCTGGCCCCTGGCTATTCCCCCCCACCCCGCCACCCAGGAATACATCCCTCATTCTCTGCCTGCAGTTTCCCCCTCGGTGTTCAGCAAGATTCCGAATCCCAAATCTGCAGTCTTTGAAAACCAAGGAAAGGAGGCAGGGAAGGTTTAGGCTGGCTACCGCGGTTTGCAGGTGTCACATCCCATCTATATGAAAATGGCAAACGGATTTCCTGAGCCAAAAGTGATGGCATACGGTCTCGAAAAGTGTTCTGTTTTTTTTTGATTTGTGAACATATGTCTAGGAAGAACCTTTATTGTGTTCGGTGACTAAACCACAGATCAAGAATTAACTCTACAGAAAAGCGATCAGATTTCACAGCACCAGAACTCTACTGAGAAGTCCAGCGTGTATGGCCGCTGCCCGTGTCTGTACCCACCGTCCCTAATTTGCCCCCCTGAGGCCACGGGCAAGTCGCCCGTGGATCCAGAGCGCCTGGCAGAACTCCCACCCGGTCATCGTCACGGCCAGGCCTGGGAGAGCAGGCGCTCTGCTCAAGATGGCAGAGGAACTGGCTGAAAAGCGGGACTTCCGTCAATCGGGCGGCTGTTTGTTCTACATGGTATCAGTGTGTAGAAAAACAGCCTGTTGGATTTTGTTTTTAAGCGAAGACTGAAATTCCACCTCGTGGCAAAAACAGACTCCGTCTCTAGCGCCAACGCTTAGGTGCCAGATAATGTCTGCCGGTCCCTGCTCTGTCGCTTGGGAGCTTTGTGATCTTGGTCAAGGGACCTGGTCCTTCTCAGCCTTCTGGTGGTTCCACCTGCGAAGCGGGGAGACTCAGCGCCTTCCACCCCGCGTTGGGGAAGGGATGTAGGTAAAGCCAGTAGGCTCTGGCTACGGGCCCGGCGCTGTCTCTCTGGGACTGTGCCCCACACACCCTTCCCTCCTCCTCCCCCACAGGCAAGACTCTGCCATCACAGGAGTCCAGAGACCATTCATGGGCAAGTGCAAATCGTCCTTCTGTCAAATGTTATTTTTCCTTGGAAAGGATTCCACACACTGGGAATAGTCTGGCACTAAGTTGGAGGTTTCAGACCCACTGAACCTCTTCTAGTGGCCCCAGCCTTGGAACCCGGGCATTGGAGGGACAATCAAGAGAGAAGGCAGATGGCACAAAAACAGACACATAGACCAATGGAATAGAATAGAAACCCCAGAACTAGACCCACAAACGTATGGCCAACTCATCTTTGACAAAGCAGGAAAGAACATCCAATGGAAAAAAGACAGTCTCTTTAACAAATGGTGCTGGGAGAACTGGACAGCAACATGCAGAAGGTTGAAACTAGACCACTTTCTCACACCATTCACAAAAATAAACTCAAAATGGATAAAGGACCTGAATGTGAGACAGGAAACCATCAAAACCCTAGAGGAGAAAGCAGGAAAAGACCTCTCTGACCTCAGCCGTAGCAATCTCTTACTCGACACATCCCCAAAGGCAAGGGAATTAAAAGCAAAAGTGAATTACTGGGACCTTATGAAGATAAAAAGCTTCTGCACAGCAAAGGAAACAACCAACAAAGCTAAAAGGCAACCAACGGAATGGGAAAAGATATTTGCAAATGACATATCGGACAAAGGGCTAGTATCCAAAATCTATAAAGAGCTCACCAAACTCCACACCCGAAAAACAAATAACCCAGTGAAGAAATGGGCAGAAAACATGAATAGACACTTCTCTAAAGAAGACATCCAGATGGCCAACAGGCACATGAAAAGATGTTCAACGTCGCTCCTTATCAGGGAAATACAAATCAAAACCACACTCAGATATCACCTCACGCCAGTCAGAGTGGCCAAAATGAACAAATCAGGAGACTATAGATGCTGGAGAGGATGTGGAGAAACGGGAACCCTCTTGCACTGTTGGTGGGAATGCAAATTGGTGCAGCCGCTCTGGAAAGCAGTGTGGAGGTTCCTCAGAAAATTAAAAATAGACCTACCCTATGACCCAGCAATAGCACTGCTAGGAATTTATCCAAGGGATACAGGAGTACTGATGCATAGGGGCACTTGTACCCCAATGTTTATAGCAGCACTCTCAACAATAGCCAAATTATGGAAAGAGCCTAAATGTCCATCAACTGATGAATGGATAAAGAAATTGTGGTTTATATACACAATGGAATACTACGTGGCAAGGAGAAAAAATGAAATATGGCCTTTTGTAGCAACGTGGATGGAACTGGAGAGTGTGATGCTAAGTGAAATAAGCCATACAGAGAAAGACAGATACCATATGGTTTCACTCTTATGTGGATCCTGAGAAACTTAACAGGAACCCATGGGGGAGGGGAAGGAAAAAAAAAAAGAGGTTAGAGAGGGAGAGAGCCAAAGCATAAGAGACTGTTAAAAACTGAGAACAAACTGAGGGTTGATGGGGGGTGGGAGGGAGGGGAGGGTGGGTGATGGGTATTGAGGAGGGCACCTTTGGGGATGAGCACTGGGTGTTGTATGGAAACCAATTTGACAATAAATTTCATATATTAAAAAAAAAAAAGAGAGAGATGGCAGAGCAGCAGTACTGGGAACCAACATTCATTTATTGAGTGTTCACTACATGCCAGGCTTCTCCAGACATTTTACATCCTTTTCCTCACTCCTCACAAAATTTCTTTTTTTTTTTTAAAGTTTATTTATTTACTTTGAGAGAGAGAGAGAGAGAGAGAGAGAGAGAGTACCAAGCAGGCTCCACACTGCCAGCACAGAGCCTGATGCAGGGCTCAAACTCATGAACCGTAAGATCATGACCTGAGCCAAAATTAAGAGTCAGATGCTTAACCAACTGAGCCACCCAGGAACCCCCACTCCTCACTAAATTTCTACAAAGGATTCCAGATTCCACTTTACAGATGAGGACATTAGTGCTAAACAGTTGGACTGCTTAACCCCTACAAGTGTCTGTTCTATGTGCTGTTGTCCCAGAGGTAGCTCACGGGGCAAGGCTGGAGGACACAGGTAAGCCCTTGGCCCCTGGTTGCCCATGGGAAGCACACCGCAGGGCCTTGTCCCTGCTCGAATGAAAGGTGCTGCTATTCAGGCTTGAAGATTCAGAACGGGATAATACAGCTTGTATTTATTTGCGGGGGGTGGGGGGGGGGCGGGGAAGATGTAAATTAATAGCAAAGAAGGTCCACTCCATAGTTAAATGAAATCACATTCCTCCTGCCCCAAGGAGACATGTGGTGTCAGTTTTCATGATTAGTGCCTGCTGCCCATTGAATACCAATTATGCCATGTGAGGGTCTTTGGGAAGGACATTATATGAATCTTCTCATCTAATTCTCAAAACAGCCCTTTAAAGTAGATGCCATTATCCCCATTTAAGAGATAAGAAAGAGTTTTGAGCAGTTAAACAACGTGTCCAAGGTCACAGACCCATTCCTATCCTCTTAACCTTTCTCTGTAAGGCAATAGATGCCTCATCCTGGGTATCTGTGTCCTACACTTGGTTCAGGTTCTCATCCTCTCTCTGTTTTTCATGAGTAAGGTCTCCCCCAGAGCCTTCCCTGGTGATTTCCCACCAAGAGCCCGCGGTTTGCTACCGCTACAACCGGGCCTTCAGGCAAGTGGTCAGCTGCACGGAAGCATCTGTAAGTATCAACTTTTGTTCTCTTTAGCAATGATGTGTTTGTGAGTGTGAGTCTAGCCCCATGGTCCTCACCTTGGAGCTGAGCGGAGTGTTCCAGGGACCGTCCGTCCCTGGAAGTTAAGAATTCTACTAGAATTCTTCAACTCTGCTACTTATCAAGTATTATTTGGACACTCTTCTTTGAAAGCTGACTGGAAGAGCTCACAGTTGCCCCAGTGGCTTGTAGTATGAGCTCTTTGGAAGGTCCATCTGCTACTAAAGGATGGCATTATTTCATGGTGGTTCTCTTGTATGGTGTAGGATGATTAATAGAACTCTACTGTAGTGTAATCTGGGGATGAAGGTATGGAGCATTCCACGTCTACTCCCTCTTTCACTGGGGCTCTCGAGGATCATGCTGGCCCGGTCCTGGATGCATGACACAGTTCTGGCCCACAGAACGGACACAACCAATGCTCCTTGCATAAAGAGTGGGAGTAGAGAAGTGCACACATCCCATAATTCATGTACTCCTGCCCTTGAGGTAATGGGAGGACACACCCCAAGTACACTCAACTTTAAATGTTCTGAAATCACCTAAATATCAGTTCAATCACTTTCCGAACCACTGGCCTAGGCTCTGGCATTACACGCCCGTGTCCCAGGCCATCTGGCAGCATCCTCTTTTCTTCTTCCTGCAATTGCCTGGCACACCCTGTCTTTAGGATTTATAGCCTCGGGAGCACCACAGTCTGGTAGTGTCATCTTCATGTTCACACTCATTTCGGCTTCTCTCCCAGTGAGACTCGGTTGTCTTTGCATGTGTTCTTGCCAGTTCTTGCTCTAGAAATTAGTCATCACCATGGGTTTATTAAGTATTAAATGAAACAGATTACTTGGTCTGTTGATCAAAAATTTGTTATGATGACTCAGTCTCAACTCATCTCAAAGAAGGTGGGTTCTTGTCTAATTTGGGTTCATACTTATACAGAAGCATTTGTCCTCCAGATCTTTCAGAATCACCTGCGACTCCAAGGACGCCAACCTTCTGGTCTCAGCATCCTGCACATGCCTGTTCCTGGCTCTGTCCAACTTTTTCCCATCTCCACCCTGGAATTTCCTGCTTCTCCCTCTTTTCCTACACACACCTTAGCAACCCTTCAAGGTCCAACTCAAGTCCTGTCTCCTCCACAAAACGTGTCTTCACTGCTCTGGACTCACACAAGCATCTCCCTCTTCCTGTAGATTCAGTCCTCACCCATGTGGTGTAGATTCAGTCCTCACCCATCCTGCTCTGTTTCCCAGGCATGAGCCCCGCCTTTCTAACAATTCAGCAGGCAGTTAGGGCAACTAGCACCTCATCTATGTTTCCCCCTTCTTTCCTCTTAATCTGTCAAAACCCTTCTTATTCTTCAACGCACAACTCGGATATCAACTCCTCTGAGAAAAGTTTCTAGATCCCTCCCACATCCAGGCAGAATGAAGGGCTCCATTAGCATTTGGGCTCCTAATTCTGTGCTAACAGTCAGCCTCCTTCAATAGCATTACTTTTGATATGCATATCTTCCCTGCCTGTGGGTGGTAAGGAGATGTTGAATTGAGATATAAATACTCTGTCAACTCTTACTGTATTAAGCACATGCTGGTAATAAACTCTCAGACACTTACTGAATTGAATTATTGATCTGAGTATTTGCTCATCCTGCAGATCTGTGTGAAATCTATGCCCACTGTCATGATCCATAGCATCTAAGCCACATTGCAGTCTTTATTTGTGAAGGAGAGAACATAGCCCAAGATTTTCACGATCCTGAAGTTATGAATACCTCTATGCCACACATTACTCATTGAGTTGCATAGCAAAGTGCTAGGGGCCACCAACTTTCAATGCCTCTGAAAATGCTTGAAAATGGCACAGTGTAAACTAATAAATATTCAATTAAATGTTTGCAATGTGTTACATAGGAACTGCAACTTACACATATACAGGTATACGTGATATGGACATTTATTTGTTACGAATAATGAATTTTTTTATCAACAGAGCTTAAAACTGTAGATATTTTACAAAGATTTTAACATTTAATAGCAAAATTATATTTAATTTGGGATGTGGTTGCAGTTTAATATGTTTAATTGAATGGGAACTCCAAAAGCAAGAATCACTTGGGGCAAAGAGGTTCTTAGGTCCAGCTAAGGCTTGAAATTCCCTCTACAAAATGCACCTAAAAAGTTAAGTAGCACCTTTAGACTTTTTTGGATTCTTTTTTATATATATATATTTTAAGTTTTTATTTATTTATTTTAAGAGTGAGAGAGAGAGCAGGAGGTCCAGAGAGAGAAGGAGAGGGAGAATCCCAAGCCGGCTCCGCACTGTCAGCACAGAGCCCGACACAGGCCTCTATCCCATGAACCGTGAGATCATGACTTGAGCCGAGATCAAGAGTTGGATGCTTTACCAACTGAGCCTCCCAGGCATCCCTAGACTTTTCTTGATTCTATAAATAGAACCCTAAGTCGTTTTTAAAGATATTGTAATTGCTCACTTCAATCTTTTCACTCCCGTAACCGTAACTGGCAGTAGCAGGTGGTGGTGTTGGGGGAATTTCTTTTTAAGGAAGCGAATGTGTGACTGTTTAACCACTTAACCAGAAGGCAGGTCCACAGGGAGGTTGCCTCCGCTCTGTGTCAATCCCGGGCTATCTGCCCCACTCAGCGCCCTCTGCTCATTCTTCCATGCCAACAGGTACCACATTCCTTTCTGGACCTTGACCATATTACAAGTCACGCATGTTGTGAAACTTCGGGATGTTTGCAAAGGCTGGAATAATTAAAGTAATACCCAGTAATGCTAAGGGTCTATTGCAATATTAAGGGGAACAAATGGATGCTCCGGAGCTATAGACACACCCCGCCCTCCTTCCCACCCCCACGAGCCCTGGCGTTGTAAAAGGACAGAGGGGCAGGAAGCAAAGTGTACGTTACTAAAAACCTGCTCTTAGGCATTTAAATCAACACCAGTGAGAGGATGCCTTCTGGTTTCTGGGTTGGAGACCTGGAAATTTCTCTATGTCGATGGAATAGCCTCTTTTACAAAGTGGAAGATTAATAGGAACATTCAGTGGTTCTGAGACAGAGTGTTGTCCTCAAGCATTTCTCCTCCCACGCCACCATGCCTTTGGGTACAGGCTCCAGAAAGCCTGCCCCAGAGGAAGCCCTCCTTGGGGTAGGCACTTACCTCAACCGGTCATGAAAGCTGACATTCATCTCCCTTGACAGATGATTCTCATTCAAACGTTGCTCAAGGAATGGGGCAGAAAGAAAGCCACTCCAAGACTCAAACTAGTTAGACTGAGTGAAACCTGAAAGCTGAGGGTTTAGAAGATATATCCTTCCCCCCAAACAGGCTGTCTTCCTCACTCAGCTTCGCCTTGGTGCTGAATAAATTTTGCTGCTCAAAATTCAATCCACACCTATTTCTCTGAGCCTAGGTAGTCAGGAGATTTTTACCCAAAGACTTCTAAATTTTCTAATCTTCTCGCTGAGTGTTATGGGATGAATTTTGTTTCCCGGATATTCCTATGTTGAAGGCCCAATCCCAGCAGCTCAGAATGTGACTGCATGCAGAGATAGAGCCTTTAAAGAGGGGATTAAGTTAAAATGAGGATATTAGGGTGGGTCCTGAGCCAATCTGACTGGTGTCCGTATAACAAGAGAAAATTTGGACACATAAGGAAACCCTGGGTGTGCATACACAGGGGAAAGACCATGTGAGGACACAATGAGAAGGTGGCCATTTGCAAGCCGGGAAGAGACGCCTCAAAAGAAACCAAACCTGCAAACAATTTGATCTTGGACTTCCAGCCCCAAGAGCTGTGAGAAACTAAATGTGTATTATTTAATCCCCCTGTTCTGTGGTATTTTATAATACAGCCCAGCAAATGAATACACCAAGGTAAGCCAACTTGTATTGGAAGTAAAGATACCTTCAGGGTAAGTTTTCATCTTACATATCTGTGGCACTAGACTTCTGAATGCAAATTCCCTTTAATTTGATAGCCAGTATCTCAAGGTCACTTTTTTTTTTTCAACTTCCGGATACAGGTGGTGAAAGTATGGGACTTTGAAACAGGAAGGTTGTTTCTGGATTTACTGGGCTCATGGCAATGCTGGAATCACATTCTGACCTTTGACTCCAGTGGAAGAAGGTATGTGTCTTCTCCAGTAGCTTCAGCCATTAGGCGGTGAGCTCCCTGACATGATTTCCTAACAGAAGACTGTTTCCTAGGCTAGTCACTGGGGGCAGAGATGGCTGTCTGAAGATATGGAGCTCCAACAACGGACATTGTCTGCACACACTGAAACATGGCAAGTTGCTTCCTACCAAGGCTCCCCATAACATAATGATGCAAGATTGGGCATTTGTTGTCAAGGTAGAAGAAACAAATGAGATGGGATCTAGGGTGCACGTGACAATCCTACATTCTTTTTCTCTGGCCCTTCATTTTACCAGTGACTTTAAACTTCTACTGAGGAGAGGTGTACTTTACATGAATGTATGTGCTCCCAGCTAAGCCTTGTGCACCTGCTCCTTCATCACCCGGTATGTTTATCTGCGTTCTTAAAAGAGCTTAGCTTTTCTAAACATTTTAAGCATCACATAAGTCAAAATATGGATGAGCAAACTAAAAGCTAGTAGTCTGTTTTGTGTGTTAGTGATTTTTTTTCCAAGGCCACTTTTCCACTTGTTCATGTGCTGTACCTGATTTTGGTCGAATTTCCACAGTTCTGGCCTGTTGACTTTCCATGAGGAAGATAAGAGGCAAAAACTTTTCAACTACCAGAGAATATAAAAGAATCCAAAGTAAAAAAAGACAAAAATCACTCAAAGTAATGAGTTTGTGATTCCAAGTTCTGCTTTTGACCTGCCTGTGTTCACTTGTCTCCTCACTCAGGAGGGGCCGGGCACCGTGTAGGGTCCTGTCAGGAGAAGGCGAGCTTCTTCCCAAAGCTGAGCAAGGGCAGAACCAGCATTTTAGGGCAATGCGGGGGGGAGGGGGGGTGCAGGAAACCAGCAGGGCTTTGGTGGTTTGAAAGACACCTAACTGTGGTCTGAAAACTAGAAAGTTAGTACGCAACTTTTCCCCAATCATCATTGAATTGAGACAACATGTGTAAACTGATTTAAGGACTAATAAAGAAGAATGTCTAATAGAAGTTGACAATGTTATCTTTCTAGATGAAAAGCAAAGTGAAGTCTGTGATTGTACCTCCTTGGAGGTGAACCAAAATAAGTGAGTTATATTCAGCTTGGATGTAAGAGGGGGATGCATCTTTTTGATACAAAATCTATGCTGGAGGAGGACACCAAGACAATGAAGGGAATTTTCCAGAAGGAAATATGTCAAAGCATTCCCGAGAACCCTGGTTGCTTCCTGATGGTAATTTAGGCAACTAGGCTCTTCTAGAATATTGGAAGCAATTCTCTGCACATTTTGATGACTATTTAGAGGTAGAGATAGGGAGCACTGCATCTCTCCACCAAATGCTTTCTTGAAGAATAAATCACAGACGAGGTTACCAGAGTAATTAAATTCAGCAGCCACAAGGCCAAGAATAAAAATCCAATAAATTCTCTCCTGAACACAAAAAGAGTGAAAACAATTCCCGATTGGTTTCTGTTTGTGCCCTCGCCTCCGTGTTTCAACCGAGCTCTTAGGATCACTTAACCTTCAGGAGGGCAACTGCTCCTGGAGTAGCATCCGTAGACCTCGGAAATTATAGATCCCTTAAGTAGCAGTGAAAACGCTGACCCTAATTTATCAAATCACATTTTATCTTGCTCTCTCCATGTATCATATAGACATGGCAAAACTAAACCACAGTATTGATTGCGTGCAAAAAGTAAAGAGATGATAAGCTCAAGTATTGACATGTACTACTACTCTGTTACTGCTCTAGGTGCATCATAGCTGTTGGATGGGACAGGAGAATAAATGTGTATTTTGTAAGTGAAATGTACAAAATGAGCCATTCAAAACCCTGTTTCAGATTGCTATCCTCTCCCCACCAACCCTACCCTTGATTGTTTTCACACTAAAATCAGTTTGTAGTAGTTCTTTAGACTTCTGCTCTCTCTACAAGTTAAGCCATGATAGAGACAGAAGAATTTCCTCCCTCCCTCTCTTCCTCCCTTTTAGAAACCTTTTTTACTTTGGTTTTTGTTTCTGTTTCTTCCCTCTAGTTTTCTTTTTTTTTTAAGTTTATTTATTTATTTTTAAGATAGAGAGAGAGACATAGTGGGGCAGGGGCAGAGAAAGAGGAGCACAAAGGATCTGAAGCGCGCTCTGTACTGACATCAGAAAGCCCGATGTGGGGCTCCAACTCATGTATCATGAGATCATGACCTGAACCAAAGGCAGACGCTTAACTGACTGAGCCACCCAGGCACCCCTCTAGCTCTCTTTTATGGGAGGAAGTATAATGACTCTTCACCTAACTCTGGGAGGGCGCTGGTTCCCACATCAACAATCAATTCTCTGACACCAGCTGGTGTCCTACAATTCAGCTCAATCCTGGCCCATCTACCTGGGGATAGCATCAGATCCACAGGTTACAGGCTCAGTCCCACAAGCCCAGTCTTCGTGCCCCCCCACCAACTTCAGACACCTCCCATGCTCTCAGCACTTAGGGAATTCCAAGGGTTTTAGGAGCTATCTGCCAGAAGTGGGGACAGAGACCGAATACCTATTTCCTATCGTAAGTCGCAGTATCACGAAGCGTTAGCTAGAAGAGCTATCAGAGGCACAGAGGGCATCCCTGGGAATTCAAAGCAGACCGTGCCTGGAACGTGGAGCTCTACACAGTTTGCCTTGTATTCTTACCCCTCGTACCCGGGCTGTCATGCTCCCTTCTCCCCGGCACGCTGGGGCGTCAGCATATCTCGCATATCCTTGCCCCTAAGTGAGGGCTAACCACTCTGTCAATTGTCCAGCCCTTACTTTCTCCCTTCTTCCTCCCACCTTGTCTTTATGCCCTGGTCCCTCTGTAAGTGGGAAGAGGAGACGAAATGCCATCTATAAGCATCTCTGGGGGGAAAAAGTATTTTTTTATTGCTTAGAGATGGAGAAAGGATTCAGGGACAGGAGAAGTTGAAAATGCTGACTGAAACTAAGTTTTAAATCTACCTGTGACATTTTATTTCCCCTGCTCACTATGCTGGATGGTCATGGATTTCTGAAGGTCTTTAAACATTGTAAGTTCTTTATTCGTTTGAAGGCGAGCCGTATTTCACAGCCTAAGCCTTGCATCCCCAGATGATTTGAGAGACGACTACCTGAGAAGCTCTGGTGTTGAATCCATCCTTTGGTATTATAGGTTCCTGAGCTGACGGCTTTTGTTTTAACACATGCAGCGGCTATGGCTTCTTATTATGAAGGCAAAGCTATGCAGACCATCCAAGGAGAGTTTGTCAGTTGACATATGATTTGTTGAAATGCAATCACCCAAACGTCAGAAGTGGATTGCTTTTTATTCCCACTAGCACTAGAGGAATTTGCTTTGACATTTCGAAAAACTACATCACTGGTGGGGTGAGGGGTAGGGTTATAAAATGTGCCAACACCTTCTCTCTGAAGTTGTGAGTGTGTTGGCAGCTCATTTTACTGCTTATACAACGTCTCTTCCTTGGCTTTGCATACAGGATGCACCATGTGACTTTCATCACTTCTGGAAGCCGCAGCCACACTGGCAGGATGACCTGGTGAGCCCTGGTCCACACTGTCTGGCTCTCAACCCAAACAGTGGCACATGTTGAGGATATCTGTCACTCAGAGGCTCACCCTGACTCTCCTGGGCCTGCCTAGGGTTGTCACAAGGACCTCAAAAGCCTCTGCTGTGGCAGGAATCATGACTGGGGTCCAGGTAGAGCCAGAAGTACTGGGCTCCAGGCAGCTGCTTCCCCTCCAGGAAGAGTGATGGCCTTGTGTTCAGATTGGGGCATGGGGCTACGGAAGCCAATCCATGCAGCTCTCCATGAGCTCAGCCAGGATTCATGTAGTACAGGAATGGCAGCCCAAGATGTGGTGGGTGTGACTTTCCTGAAAGAAGCATGTACTTCCTATTTCTGCTTGGCATGCAAAATTGTATGCATTTGCTGTGTCACCTTTGGGCAGCCAGGGAGCCGAAGAGATGACATTCCTGCCCTGTGGCTTGTTGGGGGCCCACAACCGGGATACTTCTTGTGATTCTTATTAGCAAAGTGCCCCAACTTTCTATAGCCTCCTATGGTTGAATGACCTCCCTCAGAATTGTCTGGATGCCAAGCCAATAAGACAAGTGCTAAGAAAGCAAAGTCACTGTGCCCAACCGTGTGCTACAGCTCAACCCTACCTTAAACCCCCATAAACATTCCAAAAGGTACAAGTCACTAGAATACAAACTCCATGAGGCCAGGCCTTGTCTGCCTTCACCATGGTATTCCCAGGACCTAGCCCAGTGCCCACTTTATAGCAATGCCTAATTAATTTGATTCCATTCAACTAGCATATGCCAAGTGCAGATTGTGGACCAAGTGTGCTTTTTTCACTGAAGATGAAGTTATGATCAAAAGGGTCATCTCATGATCTCTGCCTTCCCGGAGTTCGCAGATTAGTGATTATTGAGTGAAAGAACAAAGTTGTGCAGAAAATGCCTGGAAGTGAAGGCCATTGCAAGGAGGCATTGTCAGGCAAGTCAGTGAAGTGTTAGTGCATTCGAATATTTATTTATTCAACTATTAACTCACTCAACACGTATTTTGGGGCACTTTTATAGTGTCATGCTTAATGGATAGGCCCAGGAGATACAACGTGAATAAAATGTGATTCCTGGGGTGCCTGGGTGGCCCAGTCGGTTGAGCGTCCGACTTCGGCGCAGGTCATGATCTCACAGTTCGTGGATTCGAGCCCCACGTTGATCTCTGTGCTGACAGCTCAGAGCCTGGAGCCTGCTTCGGATTCTGTGTCTCCCCCTCTCTCTGCCCCTCCCCTGCTCATGCTCTGTCTCTCAAGGATAAATAAACGTTAAAAAATGTTTTTAAAAAACAATGTGATTCTTGGCCCAGAATCTCACAGCCTGGTGAGGAGATAAACTACGGAAATAATAATCATGCAATGTGACAAATGATATAATAACGTAAAAGATGTGGGAGAAGCCTAGAGGTGGGAACTACTAACTTTGCTCTAACATCACACAGGAGATCGAAAGATTACTAGGATTTTCCCAGGAGGCCGAGGTGAGGAAAGCAATGTAGATGATGGGAAGGGGGAAAGCATGAAAGCATGAGCCAAGTCGGGAAGCATGCATGAAAAGCATGTTGTCTGGAGGGCTATGAAAAGTTTGAGGGGCTGGGGCATCAGACACAGGAGGGAAATGAGGTTGAAAAGTTAGAGCTTGACAGTCATGCTAAGGCATGTACACTTCATGGTGTGGGCAGTGGGGGATCACAGGAGGAGGAGGATCCCAGACATACATGGTCACAAGTCACAGAAGGAGACAGGATTTGGCAGAAGATTGTGGGAAAGAGAGAGCCATTGACCTTCTCTTTTCCAACTGTCTTATGCCACCACCTTCCCAGCCACTTTCAGGCAGAAGGGACATCTTAGATGACATGGACAGGTCCCCAGGGGACACTCTGTGGAAAGTATGTGAGAGCAAGGGAGAAATGATGCCTCTACAGCACCAGGAGAAGCCAAGTCTCTTCACATGGAAACTGTACCCCAGTGAGGATGTTGAGGGACTGTGGCCGGGAGCTCTTTAAGCTCTCTGCAGCACTGCCCTCAAAAAACTCCATTTTGGTTTCTCATCTTTCTTAAGGATCCATATCCAAATCCTCCTTTTGAGGAGAGTAGGTGATCTAAATTCCTAACTGCATGTGTAAGCCGCAGATGGGAGCCCTGTAGGAATCAAGTCAAGGGACAGCACACTCTGGAACTTAGAACTGAGCTGTTGGGAAGCCAAATCACCTTGGCCCAGAGCTGGTTTCCATTATCCCATTGCCATCACCATTTCAGCCCCAACCAGGGCTCCCTGCAAACACTCCATTTGCCAGCTGTGTGGGGAGGTCAGGAAGCTGCTAGGATTATCACTTCCCTGGGGAAGGTAGTAGAACTGACCCAAGGAGAGGCAGCACCTCTCTGGCTGACCTGTACACAGACTCCTGCCTGGAAGGATGCCCTGATCCTTGGGGCTGGGTCATGAGGTTCTAGGTGAGTCTCCATCGTGGGCAAGCACAGGAGGAGGAACCCGTCTGCATCCTCTGTCTTAGGGATCAGATGGAGGAGAACTATCTATGGGTGATTGAGAATTTGATTTCTTACCCTGTCCCTCTCCATCTCTCTCCTTCTCAGAACCATGGGCACAAAGAGGACATCCTCTGTGTGGCTCAATGCCCACCTTTTCTTCTCATGACTTCCAGTTACGATGGAGAGGTCATCATTTGGAACGTCATCTCAGGCCACATTTACTGCAAGCTGAACACTCCCAGCCCCTCTCATGGTTGCAGAAGAAAGAAAAGGTAGGTGAGGGGCAGGCTCCATGGCCGTTCCGCACAGGTCCCAGCAGGCTTGGACTCCTGGCTCATCGGCTAAAGAAATCTCAGTTCTGGACAGCATCCAGGTGAGAAGGGATTAGCCTGGTTTCAGGTTTAACCTGTCAAATGGAAATTCCCAAAGCTGGGAGGGAGCTTAAGAGTTTAGCTAGCTCAGTCCATATCCCAGGCACTCATCCATCAGAGCCTATCTCACAGCCTTGCCCACTACCTTTGGGAGCCTTGTCTCATCCACTGTCCACATGAAGGATTGTCTCTCCTGCTGAGCCCCTTGGTCTCTGCTACAGTGCCGATTTTAGCCCTGTGTCTTTAATACCACTCTTTATGGGCTCCTTTCCCCAGCTATCACTCCTGCCCCCCCATCCCACCTCAAACATCATCTCCTGATGTGTCACTCAGCTGTGTGCCCTCAAGCTTAATGCCACCCTCACCACACGCATTAGCCCTTCGGGTGCCCCCAGGGTCCCATGATCCCCCACACGCCCCCACATGGGTCAGTCCTTACTACTTGTATATTTTATTGCAAAACTTTTCCCCACTCTCCCACCCCATTCTCTCTAATTTCTCTACCCTGGTTCCATTTCTTCAAGACCCCCTCTCTCTGCTAATGTGATCATGGGCCCATTCATTCACATCTTCATTCAAAACATATTGATGAGCTCCTGCTATGTGCAGGTCCAGGGCTGGGTCCTGGGGCTGGTAACAACACCCCTCTCCCTCCAAGTCATGAACCATTTGAAAAACACACTAATTTATCAGTTTCATGGCTGGCTGTGCTGGATGGAAAACCGTGGGAACCCACAGCCGCCAAAGGCTTCCTACCAGTCCTTGCCCTACCTCCAGAGTCCAGGCTTATCTTTCCCAAGTCGCAGTCTGCAGCCACTCATCTGCCAACAGCCAGGGGGCCCACTACCTCATACCCATGGAGCCCCAACAGGGGAGACACAAGGCACTGGTGATTTTGCATAAAACTGGTAAGTTCTTGCATTTCCTGAAGCCCAAGCAGCAAACCCTCAGAGAACCCTACCCTGCAATCCCCGCTTTAGGCATTTGATAACTTACTAGCCAAGGAAAAGTTCTCATGACTTACTTGATCAGAAAATATCTTTGAACCACTCCCATGGGCATAACCCTGAGGGAGATGCATAGAAAAGATGAGAGAGAGATGTGAGGCCTGACCCTGCCTTCAGGGGGCTCACAGTCTAAATTCAGAGACAAGATATGAATGCCCAGTAAGTAAAATAATGGTAAAGCAATGTGATCAGCCTCTGGACTGCGAGAGAGACACTCCGGAAGGCAGTGGCTAGCAACGGAAACCACTAAGCACCATGAGATTAAAAAGAAATTCTTACCTATAGACTTATTATCCAGTCTATTCCTACCCCCTTTACGATAACAAAAAAGATTCTTCTATGAAGCTCTTTCCCAGAGTGCCTAAAAGTTTTAAAAACCTTTGGGGAAAAAGTGATGGCATTTCCTTCTAAAAGATTATTTTCATTGCCATTAAAATGAAAATAAAGTCACTGGCCAAGAATGCGATGTTGACCTTTTAGCCAGCAGCTCTAATTTAAAACCCTGTTTGCAGCAGCATTTATTGCTTCAAGTTATGTGACTGTTGGCTTTGAGAAACTCCTTTTCTGCTCCCCAAATGCAAAGCCAGCCATCGTTACCAATAATTCACATTTCTACATTGCAAAAAACGAGGTGAAAGTATGTGAAAGCTCCCCACCCTTCCAGGAAAGAGCAGTCCTGGCTCTTCTGGAAGGTCAAAGAACCCAGTGGTCTTTTTCACATGGGATTGGTTAAGAGGTCATCATCTTATTTGGAAAACTGTCTGGACAATTCTTCTGAAGTCATTCTTAGTAGAGAGGGGAGCTGAGAGAGAGAGAGGCGATTGAGCAGGCAAAGCCAAATGAGCTGGAAACACATCCTTTCTGCTGACTTTCCAACATTTTAGCTTCGTTCTTCCTTACATTTGGGATTGTTACATCTTCCTTCACAACAAAGAGAAAGAATTTGAGAGTGAAAGAGAGAGGCAGATTTCAACCAGGCTAAAATCCAGGAAAGCAGTCAGCTCACTGGGAGACTAAGGCTTTTTCTCTCTGCTCCTCCACTTCCCTTTCCTCCCCCTCCCTCCCCTCTGCCTCCTTTCCTCCTCCTCTTTGTTTATTGTGGTAAAACACACACACCAAAACTTAAAGTTGGGTGGTATTAAACACAATCACGTGGCTGTGCACCATCACCACTTCCTGTCCACAGAACCTTTCATCATCCCCAACCGAAACTGTCGCCCCTAAACACTAAGTCCCTATTCTCCCCTCCCCGCATCCCCTGCAACCACCATGATACTTTCTATTTTTACGATTTTGACTACCATAGGTCCTTCGTGTAAGTGGAATCATACGATATTTGTCTTTTTTGTGACTGCCTTATTTGACTTAATGTAATGTCCTCAAGTTTCACCCTGTTGTAGCATATCACAGAATTTCCTTCCTTTTTAAGGCTGAATAATATTCCATTGTGGATGTACTGCAGTCTGCTTATCCCTTCTCCCATTAGTAGCCGCTTGGGTTGCTTCTGCATTTTAGCCACTGTGAATAGCGTTGCCATGAGCATGGGTGTGCCTGTATCTCTCCAAGACCCTGCTTTTCAGTTCTTTTGGGTATACGTCCAGAAGTAGAATTACTGGATCGTGTGGCAGTTTTATTTTAGATTTTTGAGGAACCTCTGTACTGTTTTCCACAGTGGTTCTGTCATTCTACATGGCCACCGACAGTGCACAGGTTTCCAAGTTCTCCACGTTCTCACCAACCCTTGTTATTTCATTTGTTTGTTTGTTTGTCTTAATAGTCATCTTAATGGGTATGAGGGGGTATCTCATTATGATTTTGATTTGCATTGCCCTAAAGATCAGTGATGTTGAGCATCTTTTCATGTGCATATCAGCCACTTGTATATCTTTATTGGAAAAACATCTGTTCAAGCCCTTTACCCATTTTTGAATCAGGTTGTTTGGGGTTTTTTTGTTGTTGTTGAGTTTTAGAAGTTCTCTATATATTCTGGATATGAATCCCTTACCAGATATGTGATTTGCAAATATTTTCTCTCATTCTATAGGTTGCCCTTTTACTCTGGGTAGTGTCTTCTGATGTACATTTTTCAAAATTTTCACAAAGTCCAAATTGTCTATTTTTAATTTTGTCCCTGTGCCTTTAGTGTCATAGCCCAGAAATCATTGCCACATTCAACGTCATGAAATTTTTGGCTTGTGTTTTCTTCCAAGAGTTTTTCTCGTTTAGGTTTTACGTTTAGTCCTCTGATCTATTTTGAGTTAATTTTTGTATGTGGCGTTAGATAAGGGTCCAACTTCATCCTTTTGCATGTGGATATTCCAGTTTCCCCACACCATTTGTTGAAAAGACTCTCCTTTCCCCATTGAACAATCTGGGCACCCTTGTCAAATATCATTTGACCATAAACGTCAGGGTTCATTTTGGGGATCTTTATTCTATTCCATTCATCTACATGTCTGTCTTTATACCAGTACCACACTGTTTTGATTCCTGTGGTTTTACAGTAAATGTTAAAATCAAAAAGTGTGAGAATTTCAATTTTGCTCTTTTTTTTTTTTCAAGATTAAAAAAATCTTGAAAAAATTTTGGCTATCCGGGGTCCTTGAGATCCCATACGAATTTTAGGATAGGTATTCTATTTCTGCAAAAATCATCATTGGGATTTTGATAGAGATTGCATTGAGTCTGTAGATCACTTTGGGTAGTATTCACAATATTAAGTCTGCCAATCCATGAACATGGATATGTTTCCATTTATTTAGGTTATCAATTTCTTTCATAACATAAATAAATGTTTTGAATTTATTTGTTGTTTTCGTTGTACAAGTCTTTCACTTCCTTAGTTAATTCCTAAGTGTTTTATTCTTTTTTATTCTACTGGGGTTGTTTTTGCAATTTCCTTTTCAGAGTGTTTCTTGTCTGTGTATAGAAATGCACAGATTTTTGTGTGTTGACTTTGTATCCTGCTATTACGCTGAATTCATTTATTAGTTCTTAGATACTAAGGCTTTTTAACTAGGAAAACAATATAATAATATTTTCTTGTTTGTAAATAATGATATTTGTCTATTATAACAATATAATATTTCATAAATATAATAACTTAAATAGTATCTACTATTTAATAATAGAATTATAATTAATATAACAATATACAAATATTATATAAATAATATATTTAATCCTGTATGTATTTTCCTGAGTGCTTTTAATATTTTACCTCATTTAGCATTCACATTAACCCTAAGAGATAGGTGCTATTGTACCCGTTTTCACAGATGAGGAAACTGAGGCCAGAGAGTTCAGTAACAATGATTATGAAAGCTGCCATTTGTTGAGCGTCTCTGTGCCATGAACTGTAGGTTCATCGTCCCCATTCAGCTATCACTGCAAGGTCATGTAGCACAATTCACATGGTGTCTCACTTACTCCTGGCCAAACTCTATGAAATAGGAAGTATTGTCTCCATATCACAGATGAAGAAGATTGAGGTTTAGGGAAGTGAAATTCTCCCTGAGGAAAGTAGGGAAGTGACATGCAGACCCATTTCTTGGGACTGCAGGCCCTCTGCAGGACAAATGTGGGCAAAGTGAAGGGACTTTATCTTTGCTGCATATCCCCCTCTTTTACCTGCCCCCCATCTTGTCCCCCCCTTGTGTCAATAATCCCAAGGACCTGATAAACTGAGAGTAAGGTAACACTTAGCCTAATCACTATAGGTATATCCCAGGCATTGGGTACGGGCAAGAGCCATACCGCCATGTGGGTGGACCCTCCATCCTGCTTCTAAGAATCCTCAGCCTTCCAAAGACAACTACAAAATCCAATATCAAGGGCATGGGCTTTGGATGTGAACACATCTGGGTTTGAATCTCAGCCCTTCTGTGTGTTAATTTGTGTGCCTTAGGCAATGTAATTCTTTCTAAAACAGTCTCACCACCTGTCAAATCAGAAACATAATGTCCACCTAAGATTGTTGTGATGATTAAAGTACAGGAATGTTGAGAACATGCCTAGCTCAGTGCCTGGCACATAGAAAGTGTCCATTAAATAGATAATCCTAATTATAATCATTTTCTGCTTGAGGGCATGGCCTGAGTCTATCATGTCCACTGTGGTGAGCTCAGAGGCCAAAATAAGTATTGCTGAATGATTAACAGCCTGGTTCATGGGTACCCCCATGGTAGTGAGACAGCACCCCTTGTATTTAACTTCAGCACCAGCCGCATTATTTATATAGCCCCTTATTTACATGAGACCATTCATGGCACCTTCATTCTGGGCCACGTACCCCGATGCCCACAGACTCAAGGAGAAAAACGTAAAGAGAGCTCCTTGCCCACAACCTCAAGTAGCAACGTTCTTTGTGGTTCTCACAGGTTTCATCTAAGTAAGTTTGCAGGATTTTTATTTAACAGCAAATATTTGAGTTCTATGTAGTAAGCATGGTGAGAGGATTTACAGATAAGTGGCTTAAAAAAAAAGACAGATGTGGCTCCTGTGTCGATGGTGCTTAAAGTATAGCAGGGGGAGTGGAAGACCAGGAGGAAGCAGGGAGGTGGACTTAGAACGTATCCCAACCCTTGGCTGTACAGAGAAGATAGAGTTTGACGACTTTTCCTAGAGAGCCCTCTCTGCCCAGTGCCCGAGACATCTTTCAAGATTCCAGATTCAATGCTGCTTCCCCTCAGACGCCTTCTCTGACCTCTCCCTTCTCCATACACAACCAGCCCCGTCCTGCATGTGCCAGCAGCTGCCATCCTGTTCGTTCCTGGGAGTAGTTCTTTTGCCTCAGTGTGGCCCTCTGCCTCTCCTTCTATCCACTGCTCTCAGCACAATGTCGGGGCTGTACCAAAGATTTAACACATGTTCATCAAAAACAAGTGAATGAAAGAATGGACATCTTTTTGGCCTTGAGCAAAGCTTTTGACTTTTCTAAGTCTCCACTTTCTCTCTGACCATGGGACTAATAATCCAGTACCATAGGATTTCACATGGTTTTATATCTTGGTAAATGTAAGAGGTGACATAATGGTTAATTCATATTATTTCAATCCAAGAATTTCTAGGGAGTGGGGACTTCTTGAGAAGCACCTGTAAAGTCCTGGGCAAAGCCTCCCAAATCCTTGTTTCTCTCCAAAAGTCCTAGGGTCCTGGGCGATGCCAGGGCCATCTGCCTTCACACCTGACTTTACCTGGGTTGGTTCTTTTTATTTAAAAATTTTTTTAATGTTTATTTATTTTTGACAGAGAGAGAGCATTAGGGGGGAGGGGCAGAGAGAGAGGGAGACACAGAATCTGAAGCAGGCTCCAGGCTCTGAGCTGTCAGCACAGAGCCCGATGCAGGGCTCGAACTCATGGACTGTGAGATCATGACCCGAGCTGAAGTCGGACGCTCAACAGATGGAGCCATCCAGGCGGCCCTACCTGCGTTGGTTCTTAACCAACGAGGACGCCAGCATGTCCACGCCCCTGTGTGCACAGCTCCTGCTTCAGGCCCATGGTGCGGGAGGGGGTGTGCTGGGGGGCAGACCTACAGAAGAAGGTGGGAGAAAGGGCTGTGAGCACACCCAAACTCTCCCTGGTCACCAGGCCCAGATCGGAGCGTTTCCTGTCTTGCCCTCTTGAAGACTCGAGCAGCCAAGTTTGAATCAGTGGCCACTTCCCTAATCACCAATGGGCCCCAAGGTAAGAGTAGCTTCCCACAGGGGCTGTGCTGCTCTTTTCTAATATTTGGCCACTGCAGGCCTGGATCTGGAAAGGGAGGGTCCCTAAGCACTCACTACTCCCCTCCACAACCTCTGCTATCTCTCCTTCCAGCCGCTCTGTCCTTGGAGCCCAGGCTGACTAAAGCCCTTACCCTACCTGCTCTGGCCCCGGTCCTGCCAGCCAGGGAGGTGATCACCCAGGGAGTGAGGGCCTGACTCTCACTTCCTCCAAATCAAGTTTCCTCGCCTCAGCTGCCCACTCAGAGGCCTCTACAAGTGAAGTGGGTCACCGAGGACATCATGTAGTCAGGCTAAATGAACACCAAGCACAGCCTTTTAAGGGGAGAGCCACGAGTAAGCACAGGCAGCCTGATGGAAGAGCCTTAAGAAGAACAAAGCATCCTAAGTGTAGATCAGCTATGTATCCTGCTCGTTTTAGGAGGAAGAAGCCAGGGCTCCCCTGAGAGCCTGAGGACGAGCTTCTGAATCCAGATCTGCCACTAACTAGTGAGGCGACGTTACACAAATGACATGACCCTCAGGCTTTAGTAAAATGTAACAAGTGGGCCACAGTCCTGCTCCAAAGCTCCAGGATTTTAATTAAAATTATGAGTTGAAAACAGCCAGCCACCTGTGTTCCGGTTGCAGAGGGGAAGCTCAAGTTGTGTGTACGGATCCCGGGGTGGTCGTTCGTGTTCTCGTTAGGTAGTTAGGGAGGCTATGTCCTCTGGACTTTGGACCCATGGCCCCAGCCCCAAAGCTGCAGATGCCCTTGGATTCTCCTCTCCACCTCCACACTGAGGCATCCATGGCTTCTGCTTTGCCTGGTGGGATCACAGAGCCCCCTTGGCCCTAAGAGGAGGAAACTTCAACCTCATAATTTAGGGAACTCCCAAGAGCAAGTGATACGCATGGGGTCCCCACTTCACAAAGGCTTGCTACATGAACACCCATGTGTAAAACACATTCAAGAATTGTCGCTGATAGGCGACAAAGACCCCCCCGGCCCAAGAATCCCTTTGACTAGGCAGGCCCCACAGTGTGTTTAAAATAAGTACTTACACACACATGCATGTGCGTGCACACACACGCGCACGCACACACACGCACTGATTATTGCCACAGCTCTAACTTCCAGACCTTTCCTCCATAGCCGAATCTGCCCTTCTCATCAGGAAAGTTGCCTAGATTAGTGGAGACAGAAAAGGCCACTGAGCCCTTTGATTCAAAACCCACGAAGAGGACCCTCTTCCCCTATATTCACAGATAATTCTAGCCAAGGATATAAGAAGAGGCCCCTGGTGTCACGAGCCTGCAGTGCCTGGCAGCAAAGTCTCAGGAGACTCGGAGGCACAGGCGAAGTGCACACCCCCGGTGGTCTTCCTGCTCTCCTCTCCTCACAGGTTCTGTCACCTTCTGGAGGCTGTTCGGTGGGGCCCGTCCCATTGCAAACCTCACTCCTATAAGTTGGACAGTCGATTGGAAATAACTTCCACGCTTGGGGTTTGTTGTTGTTTTTTTTCCTTAAAAAAATTTTTTTAGTGTTTATTTATTTTTGAGAGAGATAGAGAGACAGAGTGCGAGCAGGGGAGGGGCAGAGAGGGAGGGAGACACCGAATCCAGAGCAGGCTCCAGGTTCTGAGCTGTCAGCACAGAGCCCAACATGGGGCTCGAACTCACTGCTGTGAGATCGTGATCTGAGCTGAAGTCGGACGCTTAACTAGCTGAGCCACCCAGGCGCCCCTGTTTTTTTCTTTATCGACACTAGCCTGACTGTGCAACACAGCGACTCTTCTGGGTTCCAAGTTTTTAGCTTGATTATCTATATAGCATACCCTATCTTGCTGAAAGATTAACACAGGCACAGTGATGAGTTCTTACTGCAAATGGGATGCAGCATTCCACTTGCCATTGTCTGACAAGTCAGCTTTATCGGCAATGGGCCCCGTGTGCATCTGTGATGGGCCGTGTGTGTGTGTGTGTGTGTGTGTGTGTGTGTGATGGACCATGTGCATGTGTTTTTCAGTCCAGAGACAAAGCACAGGTCAGCAGCATCGCAGTGACAGCAAGAGATGCCCTCGCCTACGTGGCCGATGAGGAAGGCTTTGTGCACGTCTATGACATCAAAGCATATGGCCTGCAGGGACCCGAGCTGCAGTCCCCCAAGAGTAGACAATAAACACTTCATGTTAAATACCATAATGAGCACAGCTTCAGTTTTAACTTAATATTCTGGTTGGTAAGATGGAATTGTACCAGTGAGGATGGGGGGTAGGGGGAGGCGGTCTATAAAACCCTTTAAGAATGGGTTTAGAAACAAATATTTTTAGCTTGGCAAGGATACAGGAAAATGGGCACTCCTATATGCTCTTGGCTAGGAAGCAAATTGGTGTATGCTATCGGAAGGGTAAGTTGACTCTACATATCGAAAGCTTCAAACCGGCAATCCTACTTCTAAGCATTTGGCCATAAGAAATAATAAGACATGCGCACAAAGATTTAGTTATCAGGTGAATCAATACATTGTTCGTAAGGGAGAAAGAGAATAATTAGAAGCAACCTAGATATCCAACATAAGGAGGATTGATTCAGTACATGATGGTATGACAAATACACTGGAATACCATCCAGTCTTTGAAGAACAGTGCTGTAAATGAAGGTGTATTCACAGGAAAAATATTCTCGGTAAATTATTAAATGAAAACATTCAGATCGCAAGACAACATTAAAGTATGAATCTTAAAAATAAAGAGAGCATGATTCTTTGTTAAAACGAAGAAATACGTGGAAGATTGAAAGTCTGGAAAGACACACACCAAGGCTTTCACAAATGTTATCTCTTGGTAGATGAGGTTATAAATGTGCATTATTTTTTATTTTTGGAAATCTGTATTCCAGAAATTCTGTCTTATGGAAACATTGCTTTGGTGGTACAAAAATGTTTAAAAATTTAAAACCCTCTCATACAATTGTAAAAATGCTCAAGATTAGCAAAAAATCAGAGAGCACCAAAGAATGGAAAACGAAAAGCACTAGTTGCTACTCTGACCTCTTTTACCACCTGACCTGCCATTTCTGCCTCCTGGGAACACTGTGAATGAATCTTAATTTTCTTTCAGAAAGTTTCTATGCATATATATATACAGGGGCACCTATATCCCACTACATAATTTCCAGAACTTGTTTTTTACCTTTGCATCCCTTAGACAACTTTCCAAAAAAGCACATGTAACTCCGTTCGGCATATTTAGAATCTAACATATTTAAATGGCTATATAGAATCCCAATAAACACGTTTCTGGAAGGCCAATATAGAGGTAAATACAGACTTCCATTTAGTCACCTTTTCGTGTTCCCCACAGAAGTTTAAACGCTACAGCAAGAGAAATTGGAATTTAGAAGTAAGAGCCACCTGCCTAGCCTCCGACTTCTATTCCAAGTACTGGGTGCATAGCACTTGCCAGGCTGCTTTACAAATCACTTTTGATTACTTGTCTACTCCTGCATGCTTTCCAAACCCTAAGCACTGAGGGAAACCATAGCATAAGCAGCTTGCAAGGGACCCATTTTATATGTCTTTGGACCTGGCATGGGGTCTTTCACGTAGTTAGGTGCTCAATAAACACTTAGCAGTTAGTGTAGCAAAACCAATGACTGCCACACCGGTACCGCTCCCTTGCTGGACACTCACCCAGATCTGACCCCATCCCATGAAACTGCTGTATGGCATCTAACATTGTGGTGATTAACTCTCCCACTGTACTCAGGCGTGTTCTTTCTTTTGATTTAGATGTGACCTTCCGCACGGCCCACGTCAGTGTTGTGACGTCATGAGTACCGTCTATTTTAGAGTTCCAGAACTTGTAAGAGTTAAAATACTTCCCATTGCTTTGATCAAATCAACCCTCTCAAAAGGCCTCTGAATTAGTCACAATAGGAAAATGGGATTGTAATCCCGAATCCTACTGTTGGGGAAAACAAGATGTATGTACCGCTTGCACAGGACTAAAGGAAGCCATTGGAAGTCTTCATTTTTCTTGCAAATGGATCATCGTCTTCCGTGAATTGGTCTGGTATTTTCCTTTAAGTTTAGACACTTGGTAAATTTAATCTTTTTATTACTTTTTAAATTTAAATTTATTTTTTAATTTGAGGAGAGAGAGAGAGAGCACAGGTGAGAGGGGCAGAGGGAGAGAGAGAGAATCTTAAGCAGTCTTCACGCTTAGCGCAGAGCCTGATACGGAGTTTGATCCCACGAACCTGACTTGATTGTGACTTGATCTGAAATCAAGAGTCAGACACTCAACCTACTGAGCCACCCAGGTGCAGGTGTCCCCCCACCTTTTTTTCTTACTGAATTGAAAGGAGTCAGTGCTAAGGGCACAACCTGAACTCTGGTGGGGCTGTTCTTTACACTATCTTGATCTTTCCCCCAGACCCATCACCCATAAGATGGTTTTCGGCGTATCTTGTTTGATATCTTGGGACTGGCGCTGGAGAACTTGGAGGGTGTGATGTGGTAGGAGGTAGGGAGAGAATGGTACCAAGGATAATTCAGAAGATTGACCTGCCTTCTACATTCCAACCATCATTAATGGAGCATTGACATATTGATTCAATGTCCCTTTCATGCTGGAACAGCTTTGGAGCATCTTTCCTCCCTTTTTATCTCATTAGTTTAGAGCTGATAGAAGAATAGTTTCTGCTCTCATCCTCCCTTGACTGCACCATGTGCCTATGGAGCAGAGATGGGGCGTACATAGGTATGGAATATCCTACCTGGCTGCCTCCTCAGTCTCAGTTCAGGGCTACGTATCTTCTCTAAGGCCAAGTGTATTAGTCAGCTCAAGCTGCCTAACAAATACTGTTGACTGGGTGACTGAAACGATAGGCATTTCTTTTCCTACATCAGAATGGTTCTGGAGACTGGAAGTCTGAGATCAGGGTGCTGACACGGTCGGGTTCTGGAGAGAACTCTCTTCCTGGCTTACAGAGGGCCATCTTATTGTATCCTTGCGTGGCAGAGAGATGGCTCTGGTGTCTCTTCTTATCAGATCGCTGTCAGATCAGGGTCCAACCCTCATGAGCTCGTTTTAACCTTAACTACTTCCATACAGGCTTTATCTCCAAATATAGTTGCACTGGGGGGTGGGGCTTTAACATGTGAGTTTTGCAGGAAACAAAATTCGGTCTATACCTTAACGTCAGCCTACGTTCACAAAAATTGGCAAAATTAAAGACATTTCAACTTAGAGAGCTCACCTAGACTCAATGCAGTGAGTTTGGTAAGGAAATGTGTTATCATAGGGTCATATCTTGGTTGGAACAATTCAGAACACAGGGAAGGGCCTAGCCTGAGTGGGCTAAAGTAATGAGATTCACCTGACTCACTATGTACAGAGACTCTGTACCTATTTCAGCAGGTCAGCTTGTGTCCCTAGCTGATATTCCTTGCAGCAAGTGCTAAAACTATTTAGAATTTATCCTGTCCGTCCTTAGTTTAGTACTGAGTAACTTATGCACCCATGTGATGCATTCTGTAGGAGGCATTCCAGGCTCAAGTCTCCAGAGCCAACTGCCCTGGAGTTGTTTCTTACGGAACCACAGAAGCAGAACTAAATTTGATTAGGTTGACCTAACAACCTTAGCAGTAAGCTTTGCTCTGATTAGAAGATAGGTTAGCTTCTGTACTATGCTTATTTGTCTCTATTCCTCCAGGAACCTTTGGGCAGCATAGCCCCTGGGATATTTTCATTCCTGCCTCCCGGAGCCACCCTAGAGTGCCCTATGAAATTTTGACAGATCCCCAGAGCATGCCTGCTCCCCCAGTGGTGGAAGGGGATGTTGCTGCTATGCACAAAGGAAAGGAGGAGCGAGACAGTGTGGTGGAGGAAAAGGCTAAGGTTGGTCCTGGTCCATGCAATTCACCTGCATTTTCGGATTTTGTGGCTTCCAGGCAGATCAGCATGGAATACAAACTGCAGACTGAAAGAGTCAGGGGATGACCCAGAGAACAAGTAAACATAGAGATTTAAAGTGTGTCCCGAGATCGTGCTTCCGACCAGGTAGGGTGGGGGAGGGGGTGGTTGTGGGTGCATCTGTGGGAATGACTGAAGCTCATCCCCCTAGCGTCGCTTGACTTTGTCCTCCTTTGACTGATAAAAAGGCAATTATTCATGGCCTTGGAATGTAAGGAGACCCAGGATCATGCTCAGCCCAGCTGTCACATCTGAGAAGGACAGACACTGCAAATTCAGCCCACGGCACACACTCTCTATTAAGAAATACACACAGAAGCTTGGCTTCCAAGTGAAAGGAAGAAATGAATGGGTTAGTGCCCCAGTCTATGAAAGTCAAAACTGGAGAAAGAGATTTTAAGAGGGCCCTGGTAGATGCAGTCTTGATTTAGAGCTTAGTGAAAATATATGGATTTCCAAGAAATGCTTGCCCTTTAATAAATTGAAAAGAAGGTCATTTCATGAGCTATTGCTCACTGGTTATGTTACAACTCAAAGCAGAACACCTGCTCTGCCAGCAAAATAATGTGTCTCGGGTTTTTCCTTGGCAGCCTCCTGGAATACTGATCACACGGTATGACCTCGTCGCTGACTTTTGTGTAGAGCCCCAAACACGTTCAAAATAGGAAATAAAGGGACTGGGCAGGCATAGATCAAGAAAACCTTCTGTCTTGTCAGAGGCCTCTCACATTTCCACGATCCTGTTCTCATAAGCATTCCCAAGGTAACAAAGAGGTGCGGTGGTAGCCCTCAGGAGATCAGAATGTGTCTACCCAGCACCATTGGTCTATTTAGAAATACAATAATTTCAGTGTGCGTTTGATACGGAGCAAATAAATGAGTTCATTAATTTTGATGGGCCCGCCATTTGAAAACAAAAGCCCAGAGGGAGGAGGGAAGAGAGGAAGGCGAGAGGAAGGGAAAAATGCTGATGTGCTCAGAAGCCAGGCGAGTGCTTGGCTGGAAGGCAGTCTTAGAGAGAAATCCCGCTGCAAGTGTAATGTAGGAACAGGAAGGGAGCGGAGGGAGGGCAAGGCAGGAGGAAGAGGGAGAAGAGGAGGAAAAGGAAGAGGCAGGGTGGGGAGGAAGCCGCTCGGTTCCAGAAATCAAAACAGATCATTGACATGATGTTGGTTCTCTGAGGGTGAAAGAGAGTGGGGCAGTCCGTTCCAGGATGGATTTTGGTCTTCGCTGGTAGACCATTAGGTGCATCTGTGTTTATTTTTCTGTCCAATTTGACTGCTGGTACCCCCAGGAAACAGTCTGCAAATTCTTTCCCAGAGAAATAGGGCAAAAGGAAAGAACCTGAGCCCTTATATAGTGTATTTGGACCATTCGATGGGACCCCAAACTGTGAAATTGCAGAATAAAGTGTTTATGAGGTAGGGTCGCCTGAGTTCTGCTGTTAAATTCACCTTCATTAGTTGCGTGACCTCCAGCAATCACTTCCATTAATCTGTGAAATGAGAGGCGGGATTAGCTGATCTGTGAGTTTTATTCCAGCTCTAAAAATGTTGTTTCTCTGAATGTCTGTTTTGCAAAACCGAATGTGTTGATTGGATTCTGGGTGTCAGTAGCGATTCTTCCCGAATACCAGCAGATCAAACACAACCACAACTGAAGTAAGTTGATGGAATGCAGAAAATCATTCACCTGGAAAATATCACATAGGAGTTGGTGGTTTCAAATTTGAGTAAAAGCTCGGGGGAAAATGCTCTTGTTTTCTAACGGATTCAGCCAGCCTGTGTCTTGTTCCAACACAGAAAAATGCATGTAACTGACAAGCTATCTCTGTTCCTTGTCACCATTATGCTCCTGGGTTCCCATTCCCACAAGTGTTCCTTCTTCCGGCCTGAAAAAACGCCTAAGCCTTGCTCTCCAGAAGACTCCATCCTTGAAGTTGAACTGAAACAAGACATAAATCAATGGTATGCATTTTGCAATGGCAGGTGAGCCGAACAGGAACAGCCAGGTCAAAGCGAGGGCCCCCTTGAAGTAAGGCGGCCTGTCCTGGCTGAGGCATCCTGGGCTACTCTGCCATCAGCATGAGTCACTTGTCCCTAAGCCCCGCAGCCTGTGAGTATAATGAGGTCACCATTCAAATCTCACCAGTTTAACATCCTGCCTGCATGATTTAGATCTAGGCCGTGGGGCTGTGTGAGTGACGACACCATCCCGCCATGCCCAGTTCCTTGGTGCAGTGGCTCTAGGTCATCAGGAGCCCAGACCCCTTCTTCATACTTCTACCCACTACTTAGCTCCGGTTTCTGTCTTCCCTACCACCTTATAGCTGCCAGGGCCTCCCACCTTCCAGACAGTGTGAAGAAACAGAGGCATGGCGGACAGACGTCCAAGACAAAGGGGAGGCACCTCCCAGCCAGATCAGCAACCTTTATGGACTTTTCTAGGAGGTCCCATACACTGCTGCTTACATCCTGTTGGCCAGAACGCAGTCACGTGGGCCACACCTAGCTGCGAGAGGAGTTCAGAGTTCTGTAACCAAGGAGGAAAGGAACAAAGGATTTTCGGTAGACAGCTAGCAATCTCTGTTTCAGGGGGTCACATAGGAACATGTCTCAGATGCTATCAAAATTGGAGAGCATCACACACAGAAACACCATCCATCATGGGCATCATTTAGCCACGAATCTAAAGTTGGCTTTGGGAGAATTTTTGGCCAGTTGGAAAATGACACGGACTAGGATTAGAGTTACAGGTCTGTCTTTGAAAACAGTGTGACCTCAGGCAAGTCACTTAAACTTCCTGTTATACACATGGAGATCTCCCACGTGGGTCTGCAATCCAACGAGCTGGTGAGCGTGACAGTGTGTAGGTCCGGAGAGGGAAAGGGAGGGGATCCTCTGTCCTCAGACACGTGGGGTTTGACATCACCAGCGTCTTCATCACTGTCATCGTGGGCAGCAGCAGAATCGGTGTCATTCTTTATTCACCTTCGCAGAACCTGCTTGGGTTTTAGTTTCCCCTCCTGGGAGCATTAGTCTGCTCAGGCTGCTGTCACAAAATATCAGACTGAGCGGCTTAAGCCACAGGCATTCATTCACGTAGCTCTGGAGGGTGGAAGTCTGAGATCAAGGTTCTGGACAATCCTGTTCCAGGTGAGGGCCTTCTTCCTGGCTTTCAGTTGCCACCTTCTCACCGTGTCCTCATGGGGTGAAACACGAACAATGTCTCTTCCTCTTCTTGTGAAGGCACCGATCCTATGACCTCATCAACCCTAACTACCTCCCAAAGACCCCGTGTCCAAATACCATCACACTGGGGATTAGGGCTCCAACATCTGAGCTTTGAGGGACACCTTGCAGTCCATCACCGGAGAGTGTTATGGGTGTGGGGCGGGCAAGGCTTCCAAACAGCATAAGCCAGCAGTAAGATGCCACCGACACTCGCTCCGTCCACTCCGAGTGGGCTGGCATGGAAGCTGGCTCTGGACACAGAGCTGTTTCTCTACCTCTTTCTGTTGACTGGCCTCAAGAATGGAATGCAAAGGGGGAGCTGTGAACAGTGAAGGAAAGAGGCCAGAGCGGGGCTGCCTCGAAGGTCCCAACCAGGAAGGGAACCAGTGGAAATACTCTCATCCAACTGGATCAACATCTGTGGTTGCTGGGCTACTGAAAAATGTATGTTTTCTAAGGCAGGGAACCGACGTACGTACAGTAAATGTTTTATTTCAACTTGCAACAGTGAAATGTACACCCATTCCCCAATCTTTGGATGTTGGGCCAAGGCTTTTTCTTCAACTAAGAGATGAGTTCAGCACAGTCTTCCTTAAATCCGTTACATGACTTTCAGGTTTTGCTTTTTTTTTTTTTAATGTTTATTTTTGAAGGAGAGAGACAGAACATGAGCGGGAGAGCGGCAGAGACAGAGGGAGGCACAGAATCCGAAGCAGGTTCCGGGCTCTGAGCTGTCAGCACAGAGCCTGACATGGAGCTCGAACTCACAATCTGTGAGACCGTGACCTGAGTAGAGTCAGTCGCACAACAGTCTGAGCCACCCAGGCGCCCCTTTTTTTTGCTTTTTTTTAAGTACAGCAAGAACCTGAAGGTGTTTGCAAAACAATATGAGCACAGCGGACTCCTAGATTTTTTAGAATTTTCCGCCAAGCTTTAAAAGTTGTCCCATCTATCCTCAATTCAATATCACCCTTCCTCTAGTCTTTCCAAAGAATTCATCTCAGTTCTTACAAGGTTTTGGGCACATTTTCATCTCATTTAAATAAATATATAATTGCAGTAAAATGTCCCACTGGCATAAACAGGTCTGGGAACACACACAGCAGGTCCTTGTTAAGTGTACAACTCAACCCTCGGCCATTGGGAGCAGACGTGCCATCTGCCAGATGTGATCGTTGGGAGGCTGCGGGCATCTGGCAGGTGTTTACAGAGTCAGTCAGTCAATCCGCGAGTTCCGTCAGGAGGGCGTCTGTTGTATGTGAGCCTTGGAGCGGCAAGGATTCCCCTACAAATCTCACTGACGCTTTCCCTGGACGGCTTGGCTGTAGCACTGAGGACAAGAAGCAGAGACCACGAGCAGCAAGGAGGAGGGAGAAGATCCTGTCGCTGCACTACCCGCGTTGGTGCTACCTCACCTACATTCTCTGAGTGGGGCCCGGCCTTCTCCAATAGCACACGCCTTACTCAACGCCAAAAAATGTTGAGGGTCTTCTGTCCGGGGCCACCTCTGACAGTCAGGTGGGAATCACGAAATTATTTTGTTTGGTCCTCACAACATCTTGGAGAGGTACGACGTGTTATCCACACTTACAGATAAGGAAACCGAGGCTTCGA
Organism: Lynx rufus; assembly: GCF_022079265.1. Lineage (NCBI taxonomy): Eukaryota > Metazoa > Chordata > Mammalia > Carnivora > Felidae > Lynx > Lynx rufus. The sequence continues at coordinate 10,249,287 of NW_025814823.1, forward strand.
GTTTGCCCAAAGTCAGACCACTGTTCGGTGGCGAGGCAGGCGCGTGGTACCACTGCTCTGTGAAAGGCCATGCCGCAGAGAAGGGCTCGGGTCTGAGCACAGAAAGGAAAGCATAATTGTAAAATGCTCCAGACGCTACGTAGAAGCTGTTGGCTGGGGGCAGATTATCGTGGAATCAAGCGTCCTCCCCTGAATGCGGGCCCGAGTGATGGCGCTAGTGTTAACTTGCTGAAACACACGCTGGCTGGAGTTCACTTACACGGAGAGGGGTGGCCAAGTGGCCAAGAGTAGATGGCTCCCAGGCTGTGTAGGGCAAAGTGAGGCTGGGAGAGGCAGACTGGGAAATCATCTCCAGAGACACGGTACCAGGAAGGCGAGCGGATGACCCAGTGGCTGTGCATGGAGCGGAGAGAGGGAAAGGGTACCTTTGGGCTCTCAGAGATGTGGAGGGGGTGCCGCCCGAGGCCACGGAATCCAGTAGAGAGACAGAGAATAGCCCCACAGAGACAACCATGCTCCAGCAAAGGGTAGGTGAGTGTACCTCCTGTCCCTGGTAGATCAAGAACATTCAGGCTTGGTCTCGAGATTTTTGCTGAAAGTCATCAGTGAGTACTTCCAAGGAGTTTGTTCAGCATTCATGCTGCACTATTCGTTGAGCACCGCTCTGTGCGGGACACGGTGGGAGTAGGAGGGAGTCTGTGACCCGAAGGAGTCCATACTCAGGGAAGCAGGGGGTAGTCTCCAGGCTCCCCCACCCTTCACCGCTTAGCTGCCCCTTGACAGCAGGGGTGCAAAGCATTGTGGGAACATCAGTGTGGGGGGCCCACGGAGGGGAGGGCTTCCTGGAGGAAAGGCATTCACACCCCGGCCTGAAAGTTGAGTAGAACTCAGCCAATTGAAAGAGAACTTTTGGAAAAGGAATTGCCGCTACAGCACGGAGGCACCTTGAGGACATTCAGCTGAGTGAAACCAGCCAGACCCAGGAGGACGAAGACTGTACGACTGCCCTTACATGAGGGACTGAGAGGAGTCAGATTCATAGGGACAGAGAGTAGGACGGTGGGTGCAGGGGCTGGGGGATGAGGGGAGTACAGAGCTGTTATGTCTAATGGGGATCGAGATGCAAGAGCTCCAGTCATGGGTGGTGGTGAACGGGCTTAACGCCACCCAACTGTCCTGCAGTTAACGAAGGCTAAGATGGTCAATTGTGTGTTATGCGTGTCTTACCGAAATTAAAAGGGAAAGGCAGGGCGGAGGGAGGGAGGGAGGAGCATGAGGCAAGGCCCAGGGCAAGAGAGAAAGGTGGAGGAGTTCTGGGAGTGTGAGAAGCTCCATGTGCTGGCACAGAGTCTGGGGGGAGGTGACCGTGGCAAGGACTTGACCACGGAAGGAAGGATTTTGAGGGGCGGAAGTAGAAGGCTTTCCAAGGTGTTTCAAATTCAGCAGGAGGGAGAAGAGCTGGTGACAGAGGGTCAAATCGAAGAGAGGAGCACGCGCATGTTTTTGCTAATGGAAGCGGTGCTGTGATGGGAAGGACCACCGTGCCGAAGGGGGGGCTTCCGGTTAAGCGGGAGGCAGCAGGTGCCTGAGGAATCCGCACGCTCATCTGGTCCTTCTCCTGCAAGCTGCCGCTGGAGAGGAACCAGCCTTCCCGGAGAACGCCTGAGCTGGGGTGGCCCGGCACCTACCAGACCCTCCGGTGCCACCAGGTCGCCTGCATGTCGGCTGTCGGGGAGAAGCCAGACTTGCCTATTATCGGCTCGGATTTGTTGAATTTAAATTGTCCTGCACAGGAAAAAGGAGGAAGCGAAGCCGCCCAGAAGGAGCACTGATCACATAGCAGTTTCCGTGTCTGGGCTCTGAAGAGACCAGGGTGCTCTTTTCTTGGCAAATTCTTCTTCCCCAGTTAATCCAGTTGACTGACTCAGAGTAACCTTTGCCCGACGGGGCCCAAGAAGAACAAAACAAGAAATGATGTCTGCCAATGTGGGCTTCCTCCCAAAACAATTAGAGCTTGAAGTGAAGCCCACGGGTCAGATTCGAGGTTTTTCTTCCTCGGAAGCCTCGATTTCACTGAGTGCAGACAGCACAGAGCCGATGGGCTGCAGCTCCGTCACGACCCAGGTGTCCCCGACACCTCCTGCCCCCAGGTGGGGTGGGACCATGGAGAGGAAAGGGACGCTGTTGGTAAAAAAAAATAACTAACAATTTTGAAAGTCTGTTTTGTGCCAGGCAAGCCTCAGTTAAGACCTTGGACGTATGATCTCCTTTATTCCTAATAACACCCCTATGGATAGGTACTGTGATTATCCCATTTCATCAACAAGGAAAGTGAGGTTCTGGGAGTTTAAATGAGCGGCTGGTTATCAGTTAAGTAAATGGCGCAAGAAAATTCAGAGGCCACAAGTTCTAACCAACAACGCAGACTCTCAGGGTAGAGAAAAGCAAGTTTCAGGAATAATATCAGAAGGCCAATTGCCGGGTCCTTTCCAAGCGTGGCTCTAAAGCAGCCATTTGAAAGCTCTCAGCCCCCTCAGAGATCCCAACAGCGGTAGAGAAAGAATAATGATGCGACTACCAGTTACAGAGCACTTGCTATGCTGATCTCTTCATGGGCATCATTTAACCTTGAAGCAGCCTAGGGAAGGTGCATCCCTCCTGGTTCCTGGCTACCCGTTAGGCAATCCAAGCTTAGGCAAAATGAGAAATTTGTTGGTTTGTAGAACCATGGGAAACATTATGACCAAGAACTTAAAAGCCCCATCAGGGCTAACGTCCCATCCTTGTCCCTGTGATATTGTCTGTTCTCTGTCTGTCTCTCTCTCTCTGCAGACCGGTTCTGTCCACGGTGCAGGAAACACGGCCACAACAGTCTCTGGGTTTAATTTGTAGCCTGAACTCCACAGAGAGACTGATGTCAGGTTCTCTTGGGGTTCTAAGTCTCACAGCCCTAGCAAAGGGACTTGCTGACATATCTTGAGTCAGCACTTACCTTGGCTCAGACCGAGTGAGGGCCGCAGCCTGGTTCCTTTAAAAATGGCTGGTCTCGTAGAGCCACCGTGATGCCAAGGACTGTTCCCTGGAGAAGAGGAGGGTGCTGAGTAGACAAACAATCCTCTCCGTGTCTCCGAAAGCTAGACAATTGATTCCCACCACCTCAGACTAGCAAACTATGCCTATCTGCCTGCCTTTCCCCCACCTTCCCTCTCTCCTTCCCTCCTTCCTTCCCTTCTTCCTGACATGGATTTAAATCCCGAGTTTTCTCCTTCCTACTGGACCCAGGCTCCAGAGGCACAGAGAGGACCCACTCTCAGTTCTATCATCAGCTTGCGGATGGGCCAGAGTATATTACTACTTATCCCTTAAGCCTGAATATCTTCACCTGCTACAAAGGGCAGGGGGAGCTGTGTGCACCGCCCCCCCCCCCCCCCCCGCATTTTGCCCTTCCGTGTTGGAATCTTTGAGCCTCCTGAGCAACCAACCCACCTTGGCCGGACCCCTTTCCCCATCCTGCTTTATGTAAACCTTCAAACACTGGATCTCTCCCCATTTTAATGAAGTACTCATTTTTAATCCTTTATTTTTGGACCATAACATTTCGAGTTTAATCCTCAGGGTTCTAGCCTGCCTACTTGGTACTATTTTAAATTGAGAGCTCTGCATTAATGCTGTTTTGCTGAGGGCAGTGTTCCCTCCATTAACTAATCCCTTGAGGAAATAATGCCATTATATGAAGTCAGCGGCCTTCAAAACAAAACCCTATCTTATAAATCATGTCAAGCGGGGTTCCAGATACCTCCAGGTGCAACTTCCAGTGGGTCTGGACTTGTTGGGAGAAAATGGGGCAAAGCAGTGGAAAACATCTGCCTTTTTTTTCTGACCCGGTTCTTCTTTCCCCCCTTCCCACTCTTCCTACCTCTGCAGCCAGAATCCTGCTTTCTCACCTGTCCACTGGCGGTCACAACGGGAGCGGAGATAAACCAGCCACTACCCACCGGTCCTTGCTGACGTAAGTTTGGGAAATGCTGGATTCATGACCGTTAAGCAGATTTGTTTACCTCTGACCCCACATCAAGCCGATCACCTCCAAAAGGCAGTACCTCCCACCACCCCCACAGGGCAGCCAGGGCTTCAGCCTATGGATGTGGGAGTGTTACCAACACTCAGTCCATAACAGAGAGGCGACTTGCTCAGGATAATAAGCAAGAAGGTGGCAAGAGCCAGGTCTGGGACCGATGATGTCTCTAGATTCCTACATCTGTCCTCTTCCCTTTGTAAGTAAAGGACAGCGTGAGGCATCGTGGACCAGCAGGTGGGGTGGGCAGCTGGTAGGAAGGATGAGACTTGATACAATCCGAGATGCTGATGGTGCCTGGCATTCGAGCAGGGGCCCCGGGGGATCCAACTTCGGCCGGCCAGTAACCCCCCCTTCTGGTGAGATCCCAGAGGGAGACCCACAACAGGGAATAATGGAAGATGGAAACAAGGGCCATTTTATTGCTAGCCGAGACGACTGGTTTTAGCTGAGATGACTGGTTTTAGCCAAGACGACTGATTTTAGCCGAGACGACTGGTGGTCCTTCAGACGGACTCTTCCAGGAAGCAGAGCTGGGATTATGACAGGCTCAGAGCCTGAGCGGTCTTTCCTTCTCCTGCCCAAGTCTTACCACCAGGTTTCAGGGAGCTGAGGACTCTGGACTGAGGGACCCACCGTGAGTGTGAAGCCCAGTCAGGACCCCAGTCTCTAACCAGCGGTATTAGAATAGCGGCACTGTCTTCTCTCCTCTGTTTGGGACAACTCAGCGTAGCACCACTTGGCTGAGCCTGGGAGCACAATCTGTCTGTCTTCTCAGGATGCTCTGGGAGAAGGTAGGGGACCATCAAAGAGGAACCGGGGTCTTTTCTCCACTCCAGGAGCTCACTCAGGGGAGGCCAGCTATAGCTCCTAGATACTTGGCCAGATGCCCGTGAGATTCAGGACGGGGACAGGAATATTCCTCCAAACCCTGGAAGCCACTCTGTCCTACCTGAATCCTGACTACTCCCAGGTCCCTCCCTGAGGCCAGCCTCTACCCTCCATCCCTCAAACCACCTCTTGCCCTTTCTGCTCAGATTAAACCTGGGCCTGCCCTCCCCTTCCCGTCAGTTCCAGGATCCCAAAGAGAATATTCTATAGTTTAGATGCTAGTCTGAAATAATTTGTCTGGCTCAGTGTATCACGCCTTCCCGTACCTCCCATCCCGAAACACACTTTCCAGTCTCCCCTTTCATTTCTGCCTCCTGTTGTGGTGACTCTCACAAAGAAAGATGTCATTTGCGGACATCCTTATGACCATCAGAGGTATTTCGAAAGGCTTACAAATTTTAATTACCGGCTTCATATTCCTACACAACAACAAAGCAGGCACGTTTCATCTGGGAGATTTCTCTCTGGTGTAACACAGACAGGAAAATATTGCAAGAAAGACATAGGCAATATTTTTTCTCATCCACCGTGGGGCACGGTAGTGGGCTGAATGATGGCCACCCAGAGCTAGCAAGTTCTAATCCCCAGAGCCTGTGGATGTGACCTTATTGGGAAGTGGGTCTTTGCAGATGTGATTAAACTCGGCATCATGAGAGGAGGAGATGACCCCAGATTATTTGGGTGGGCCCTAAATGCCATCACAAGTGTCCTTGAAGAGAGGTACAAGAGATCAAGGGACACGTGGGAAAGACGATGTGAAAAAGGGAGAGAGATGTGGCCGCAAGCCAATGGACCCCTGGAGCCACCAGAAGCTGGGAGAGGAAAGGAAGGATCTTCCCCCCAGAGCCCTCGGAAGGAGTGGGCGCCCACCCCTAGCCTGATTTCAGACTGCTGGCTTCCGGGCCAGTGAGAGGGGAGCAACAGATGGGGGACACTGAGTGCCACAGAGCCACCAGCAGAGAGGAGGCCCGAAAGATCACTCGACTTAGCCCCAGAAAGTTCCCTAGTGATTTCCGAGAGCAGAGCGGTTGTAGCAAATGTAAGGAAACGACGGACATTGCGTTTGCAGAACATTCTCCCACACGTAAACTTAGGAAAGTGAGCAGTAAACTGGAACCCTAAATTACCTCTAGTGACTGCATGCGTCCCACGAGAGCCTGCAGGCAGAGGTCCAGCGGTGAACGTCCTGTGGATCAAAGGAAGTTGGGTTTCTCCTTGTTTGACCCATGTCAGCCTTAATATATGTATCTTTTGTCCCACTGAGGACACAGGCCCTGGAAATCAGAAGCACCTGTTTCAGCCACGAGCATGAAAACCAGCACGAACCCCGAGCATCCTGGGTGCTCCCTTCTGTCCATCTGGTGTCTCCCGGTCCTTGCCCCATTGCCTCCACCTGTTTCCTACTTGGGACCTTCCTGAATCTCAACTGCAGCCGAGCATTGAGTCTTTTCCCTTTCACGTGCTATCCAGAGTTTTAGTCAAGAGTGGATTTCAAACCCCATTCCTCACAGAAACTGACACAAAGACCTCTTCGGAATAACAGGGTTGGAAGTGGAAATCCACACGTGGCCAGTCCTGGCTTTGCTTTGTTTCATAGTGTCAGGGGGAGGGCACGTGCGGGGCGGGGGCTGCCACCAGCCCCCGGAAACGAGCCTACAAAGGGATCTGTTGGGCCACTGAGAACAACCCCAAGCTGAAGCCCACACAGATCATGTTCCTGACAGGGCTCCTCATTTCTTACATAAGCTAATAAATCTTCACTTGCTTTTCAAAGGAGAGGTCAGGGGTGCCTGGGTGGCTTGGTCGGTTAAGCGTCGGATTTCGGCTCAGGTCATGATCTCACGGTCCATGAGTTCAAGCCCCGCGTCGGGCTCTGTGCTGACCGCTCAGAGCCTGGAGCCTGTTTCAGATTCTGTGTCTCCCTCTCTCTGACCCTCCCCTGATCATACTCTGTCTCTTCCTGTCTCAAAAATAAATAAAACAGGGGCGCCTGGGTGGCGCAGTCGGTTAAGCGTCCGACTTCAGCCAGGTCACGATCTCGCGGTCCGTGAGTTCGAGCCCCGCGTCAGGCTCTGGGCTGACAGCTCAGAGCCTGGAGCCTGCATCGGATTCTGTGTCTCCCTCGCTCTCTGCCCCTCCCTGGCTCATGCTCTGTCTCTCTCTCTCTCTCTAAGAATAAATAAACATTAAAAAGAGAGGTCAGGATGTCACAGCCAGTTTGGGCAACAAAGGAGAGGAGTCTGAGGCTCTTCTCATGTCCCTCAGCTCTCCTCACGCCCCCCTCAGGTCCCCCCACACCCCCGTCAGCTCTCCTCACGTCCCTCAGCTCTCCCCACGTCCCCCTCAGCTCTCCTCATGTCCCTCAGCTCTCCTCTCGTCCCCCTCAGCTCTCCTCTCGCCCCCCTCAGCTCTCCTCACGCCCCCCTCAGCTCTCCTCACGCCCCCCTCAGGTCCCCTCATGCCCCCCTCAGCTCTCCTCACGCCCCCCCTCTAGCCCGGCCTCCTCCTGTGGGCTCCATTTTGAGGCATGGCACCCTTTTTCACTCTGACACGGAAGTCAGAGACCTGGGAGTCGGCCTGTCCCCGTCCCTGCCGTCCGTCGTTCGTCGGGAGCGCACGGCACACGAGGGCCCAGAGGCGCTGAAGTGGCCCCGTGAGCGCGCAGAGATCTCAGGGGAGGTGCTCCTTCCGGGGCAAAGCGCAAGGGCCAAGTCCGCAGAAGGGGATCCGTGAATCGCTCAGGTCGTTTGTGACGATTCCCAGCACGGCCTGCTTCCCTGTCGGCACCCCGGGCCGGCCTCACCGTGTGGCAACCGGGGGACCGTCGCTGCCAGGTGGACCCCACAGGCCCCGGCCCGCCAGGCGCTGAAGAAGCCCCCTGGCCACGGCCCTCCCTGCCCCGTCAGGGTGACGCATCCGCTCGGAGGTGCGGGGAGAGCCCAGGGAGGAGGTAGGAGCCGGCAGCCCCCCGCGGGGCCGGGGGTGCCACACATCCTTCCATTCCTTCCGGAGCAGCGCTCCTCCCTCCACTCCGCCCCTGGCCTGAACGTCGGTGCTCCCTTGTGGGCACAGTTCGGTCCCCACCAAACTCCTCACGGAGAGGGTGCCCACCCCCACTCCTGGACACGGGGAGGCGCGGCTCTGCGCGCCCCCCTGCTCTTCTGGGTTTTATCTTCGTGGCTGTGGAGCAGTAGGGCCGTTTACCCTCGCGTGCGAATTACCTACTCATGGAGGAATGTTATGACCCTCGTCGCAAGATTAGGTAGCTGTTACTGAGACACACTTGGGACCAGCGAATGCAAGTACCTCATGAGAATTCTTTGACTAATAAAGAATCACCTTCTAAATTCCTCGAGAAAGCTCTCCTTTAGGCAAAACATTTATGTATAGCGTTGCTATAGAATGTCCAGAACCCTCAAACAACACTTAACATCGTTTAGAGAGGGTCGGGCTGCTTATGACAACCAGGTGAAGTGATGAGGCGCGTCATCCTCGATCGGACGCTGGATCCAAACAACAGCCGTAAAGGACGTTTGGGGGACAAGGACGTTTGGGGGACCGAGGTACCTGGTCGGGCTGCTGTGAGGAGGAGGGGTTCCTTGGGCGTGACAGTGGACTTGAGGGGTGGGAGGACGAGGTCCCCGTTCCGAGAAGGTATGGGCGGGAGAGGTGACTGTCGCTGTGACTGGTCAAGGGTTCACGGCACTGTTCTGCCAATTTTTCTAAATAAAAAGGGAGGGGCGTTAAAAAAAAAAGCTACTCTGGTGTTTGTCGTTTTGTGGGAAAGGGATAGTATTAAGGCAACTCTCTCAGAGGTTTTTAGTGCCAGTAAACAGGACGATTCACTAATTTTGACAATCACCCCTTCTCTGGCCCTGGGCAAATAGTGTCCTTGGCCTATGGATTATAAAGTCATGGTCCCTCAGAGCCTTTTTTTGGTGCCATCTGGCTTCTAGAACATTCCCAAATCTGGAAGTGGTTAGCAAAGAGGTAGCCCTGGGCACCCAGCGATGATAAATAGACTGAATTTCCACTCACCCCACAGCGGCTGGTTGGTTCACCGAGCAGGAAGACAGGCATGCGTTGACTGCCCATGTCTATTTCAAAAGCCACGATTTTCAGAGAAAACATGAAAGGGAAGAAATTAAAAAATATCGTGTGTATGTGTGTGTGTGTGTGTGCGTGTGTGTGCACGCGTGTGTGCAGTGATAGCAGGTAGGAGTAAACAGTATATGCTGGTGTTGGAAAAGAAACCTAGCAAAGAGGAAGCCCCTCCCTACTCTTGGTGCGGCCAGCCTTCACCGCATACCTGCTCTGTGCCAAGATCCCCAAACACGTCTCGTGTAGACCAACTCCTTTCGTCCTCAAGGACGACCACTTTGTAGAGGGAGAAACCGAGCTTACGGAGGAAATTGGCTGGGGGAGGTCAATGTCAAAGCCATGCTGATTGTAAAATGTGGAGCCGGAATGGAACCCCCAGTATGTTTGACTTAAAAGCTATGGAAGCACTTAATTTGTCACCCAGTGCTATCCCCAACTGAGCTGGAGCCAGTACGGGGGGGATGTAGGGGGTTGTTTCCTGATTCTCTCCACTTTATTTGTTTTGTTTTTAATAATAAAAGACGAAAGCATTTAAAAGGGAGCACATTTGTTGGATATCTCTGGGCTGCAGTATGTGTGCAGAGGATGTTGGGGTGAGGGGTGGTGATGATGCAGGGGAGGAACCCCTACAAGGACCAGAGTAAATAACTGCTACCATTCATTCAGTGGGCTGCACGGGGGCTCATTCTCCATATGCCTCAAGCCTTAAGTGAGGAAAAGAGAAACCATTAAAACGATACACACAGACCTACGGAAAGGTGCCGGTAACCGTATCACATCAATCCCCAAGTCCCCCTAGGGGGAAGCGACAGGAGAGGAGGAGTGAGGAAGTTGGGTAGCTTAAGGGAGAATTGAACATCCATAGCCAAGGAGAAAAGGCTAAGTATAGAAATATGTAAATGGATGGGCATATATCAGTTTACAGAATATAGCGTCACTGCTCGGAAAACGGAACTTCAGATACCTTGGCTGAAATATCAGCTATCACATACATCCTATGTATAGTCAATAGCTCAATGGTTCTTGAGTTTGCAGGTTACACTCGCCTGGGAAGCCTTGCAAATCCTGATGCCCAGGCCCCATCCCAATCAGAATCTCTGTGGGTATTTTCGTTTTTTGGTTTTTGTTTTTGTTTTTTGTTTTTTGTTTTTTGTTTTTTTTAAACTTCTGGCATCTTTTAATTTGTAGCCTGCGTTGCAAATCACTGTTTCTGGGTCAGCGTTTAATGGAGAGGCAAGCTCGTTTTTCGGTTTTTGTTAAATTGTCTTGTTGTTTTAATGAACACTTGTAATGGTCTAACAGAACCTGTCCTCATCTTGATTCTTTTTATACACTGATATCTTGCTTAATCTTTCTCTCTCTTCCCTTCCTTTCTCTCTCTGCCTCTTTGTTTCTGTCTCGGTCGCAACCGGGGTTGCAAACACTGGATTAAGAGACTGTATTTGGTGGTGAAAAGCTTTGGTGTGTCAAAGAAGCATGGGCTTAGAAAGCTCTCTACAGCCTGGTGAGAAAATAACACATCTTAATACGGTTGCATTCAATGGGTGATTGCAGAGAACAGATTCGGAGGCCTCTCACGGAGCGTTTGCAATGATGATAAAAGTGTATTTTCACCGCACTGACCAACTTTTACCCCCGGGTGAGTACATGCTAACTTTTATCCCTCTGCTGCCATAGGGAGAACACTACCTTTGGAGTCAGTCAGATCTAAGTTCTGATGAACCTCTCAACTTGGTCGGACTGTCCTTCACCCCATTTCCCCACTGGTAAAACGGGAAACATACCCTCAGAGGATTGTGAAGCCCGAGTAGGAGCACCTAGCAGAGGGCTGAGGCGCTCGGAGGCAGGTAAGTGCCAATATCCCCCCTTCTCTTTGTGTGCGATTTGGAAGGTCGTCGCTTTCCCTAGAGAGGCTCTCAAGGGGCAGGGGTCCTCTCTGGTTGTCACAACAGGAGCACCTAGTGGCACCTAGTGGGTAGAGATGAGGGATGCTGTTGAACACTGTATGAGGCGCCAGGCGGTCCCCGTAACACAGTGCCACCTGCCTTAAGTAGATTAAGAATCGTTAAGGGACCCATGCTGTACTACAGTTCTGAGAAAATGAAACCGCCAGAGACTGGAAGAGCTAATTATTCTGAAGCTTTCAAATATGTCACACATGCTCATATTATTTACAAAACACATGCAAATACAGACTCAAAAATAACCGATTTCGACTGGTTGTCTTTTAGGAAGTACCCAATGCTAGCGAAGCTAGGCCACGGAGAGAAAACCACAGCACATTTGCCACCGCTAGCTGGAATGGCACGGGGGAAACTTTCTCCTCACCCTGCCCACTGGAGGGGCGTAACCACGCCCACAGTACATAGTACTTTGGGAAAGTGAATCTCTCTCTCCAAATATCATTAGAAGACTCCATCTCCCCAGAAAAGCATGACAGGGTTGTTTTGTGTGGATTACATAGAGAGAGTGATGTATTCCTGCACAGCAAATACCATAGTCTGGATAGAAGTCTGGATGCAAGTGGTAATGTAAAAAAAAAAAAAAAAATATATATATATATATATATATATATATACACAAATGCCGCTGATAAAAGTGAGTCATTGGCAACAACCAAAGTTTATTTTTTGGACTTTCTGAAAGTAACTCTTGAAAGGCTTTTGAAACGAGGCATATTACATTTCTTTGATGGGGAATCAAGGACAATAAAAAGTAAACATTGGGGATTTGACCCAAGAAAGCTAATCATTGCTCAGACTTCACCAATGTTCATGATGAACTAGACTCCAGGGGTCTACAAGAGTAGACATTTTTTCCAAGTTTTTATTTAAATCCCAGTTGGTTAACACATAGTGTGATATTAGTTTTAGGTGTACAATATAGCGATTCATCACTTATATACAATACCCAGTATATCATTACTAGTGCCCTCCTTAACCCATTACCCATTTAACCCATCCCAGGCCCACCTCCCTGCCAGTAACTCTCTAGTTTATTCTCTATAGGTAAAGAGTCTGTTTCCTAGTTTCCTTCTCTTTTTCACATGTTCATCTGTTTTGTTTCTTAAATCCCACATGTGAGTGTAATCATGATGTTTGTCTTTCTCTGACTTATTTTGCTTAGCATAATACTCTATAGCTCCATACACATCATTGCAAGTGGCAAGATTTCATTCTTTTTGATGGCTTATATTTCATTGTATGTATGTATGTATGGGAGGTGTAATGTGAAATTTATTACATATATACATACACATGTGAGATATATATCTCCCATCTTTATCCATCACTTGCTGGACATTTGGGCTCTCCATAATTTGGATACTGTTGATAATGCTGCTATAAACACTGAGGTTCATGTATCTCTTTGAATCAGTATTTTTGTGTCCTTTGGATAAATATTTATAGTGCAATTGCTGGATCATGGGGTAGTTCTATTTTTAAGTTTTTGAGGATCCTCCATACGGTTTTCCAGAGTGGCTGCACCAGTTTGCATTCCCACCAGCAATGCAAAAGGGTTCCTCTTTCTCCACATCCTCACCGACATCTGTTACCTGTGTTAATTTTAGATACTCTGACTGGTGTGAGGTGGTATCTCACTGTGGTTTTGATTTAGGTTTCCCTGATGATGAGTGATGTTGAACGTCTTTTCATGTCTGTTGGCCATCTGTAGGTCTTCTTTGGGAAAATGCCTATTCATGTCTCCTGACCATTTTTTAACTGATTACTTTTTTGGGGGGGCGGGGGTGTTGAGTTTGGTAAGTCCTTTAGGTATTTTGGACACTGACCCTTTATCAGATACATCATTAGCAAATATATTCTCCCATTCTGTAGCTTGCCTTTTGTTTCCTTTGTTGTGCAGCTTTTTATCTTGATAAAGTCCCAATAGTTTATTTTTGCCTTTGTTTCTCTTGCCTCAGGAGACATATATAGTAAAAAGTTGCCACAGCCAATGTCAGGTTACTGCCCATGTTCTCCAGTGAGTAGATATTTTTAGGAATAATTGTCAGAAAGTGACCATTTAAGTTAAAATTAAATATAAAATTCCATGTTTTGTTAAATAGAGCATTTATCCAAACTACTCCATGCCTTGAGGATTCTAAGTGATTGCTAGATAAATCACAATTGTGTGATATTATGATATATATTAGAATATTAACATGTATTATGAAGTAGTCAACATTGACAATGTTGTTTTCCAACATCCAAAAATGCAATCTTGAGGTCTGCAAACTATAGCTAGTTGAGCCATAAAAAAAAAAAAAACAAAAAACAAAAAACGACTTCATCTTTACAGAAAAGTGATACTACAGAAAACTTCCCATCTTTAATACTGATTTAGGACAGGCTGATAGTTCCTCTGTCATCAGGTACTATTTGGGGATGGAAGAAAAAAGTTTTCCCATTCTTGTACTTTAAAATCTTTCATCTTTTATGAGCTTCCCAATTGTACACAGAACACTAACCTACCTTCACCTGTCAATGGGGAACTGTACAATGAGTATGTATTAGTGTGCATTAAGAGAACAGAAGAAAAACCACGAGGTCAACTCTACATGGAAAAACAAAGTTAAAAGAAATTGCAAAGTGGGAAAATGTTTGAATGTTGGCAAATGGTTAAGATCCTCAATAGTAACATGGAAAATCAATAAACACTACAAATAAGAACGAATAAAACCTTTATGAAACACACGTAGGCAAACAAATTCATAATGTCGGAAGTACAAGCCACACGTAACAAAGACAAGTTACTTAGTGCAGAATGACTGTTGAGTGTGGGATTTAAGATTGGAGTAGCTGGAGTGCCGGGGCTGTTTTAAGGACTAAACTCTGAAAAGCCTGACACACAGTAGCTAAATAGATTATTGTAACAGACTGGCAGCACATAAAAGATGAATTCCGCCCCTTGGTGAGGGAAAATTGGTCCTCATTAAAAGAGCATAAAACTGCTGCCCTTAGTGGGTATAGCGTGGTTGTCATCTATCCTAAATGAGCATGTCTTCCCCACCCCACCCCTGACACTTCTTGTCCTTAGAAAATACCCAGATAGAGACAGGATTCACCGAGGGATTTAGATTAAAAGACCCAGACAAACCGCTCTCCACCGGCACTGGGACCGGTTAAAGTAGTTTTATGTATGTCTTCACATTGGAACTCGGTAGAGCAGTAAAGTTACAACACCTAACTGTATTTCTCTCCTTGGTCACAGTTTTAGAAAACATCCTACACAACAGTGGAACACGTATACCCGTCCCCACACACACCGTCATCAGGAGGAAAAGGCTCGAAAGATACGCAACAGGTTGTTTTCTTCTGGGTGTTGGGAGTTACATTCAACTTGATATTAAAGACCATGTTTAATATAATAAACATATGCTACTTTTCTATCAGGAGAAAGCATATGTAAGGGGTATCAGAAAAGGGAAAATTGGGATTTTTCATACAAAAGAACTTCATTTCTGCTACAGTTTACATGCTTTTCCTCTCCCTCAGTCCCATGTAAGTTAGTGACAAAACCGTTTAGAAATGACACCATGAGATGAACTTTATTTTAAAGCTCATAAAAGCTTCACAATATCAGTGACAAACAGAATCCACATTTCTTCCAATTTACGCCTTCACATGACAATGTGCTGTATAACAAGAGATAGAGTTGAAAGTTTTTGTTCTGCATGCTGCTAACACATTTCACTAGCTTTTGCTTTACTCATTGGATTTTTTTAATATCAAAGCAAAAAGTCATATTCTATTGGACAGAATTAATATTAGAAAGCCCTTATGAAATCAGACTTAGTCTTGTTTATAAACATCCACACCCACACACGTGCTGAAATGGAGAGCAAAATGCAAGAAAACTACCTTGGCAGGAACAAATGCTTCAAGATTTTAATCACAGCCCTCTTGAACAAGCAGTACAGTTTATTTTCTCCAAAAGACAAAAGTCAAATTCATCCTCAGTGATGCAAATGGGAATACTGCACAGAAGCTTAGTATGAATTCACAATTCCACAGGAATCTGAGAGTTACCAAGGCAATTTTCCCTTTTAGGATCATAAAGACTACAGACTGAAGCTTTTTTCTCTTTCCATATAATACACAAAATTTCTAAACATCCTTAAAAAAGAAAATATAAATAGTCTCAGTATGTTATATAGAGTCACATACTGTGGCAGAAACATCTACTGACTGAAGGACGAAGCCGACGTAGTGTGCTCTAGTCCAAGTCCATGTTAACGGGCCTCTTCTCGTGAGGGTAACACTCCCCGTTCTGACGTGGAGGCTCGGCACCCAGATTTTCTGTGCCTTCTAAATCTTCTTCCTTTTTATCAGTATTTGGGCCATTTGGAGTTCTTTCCAGTTTGGGTGACTCGATCTTTGGTTTGGGTTGTGTTACGACGGGTTCACAGGTGTTATTCAACTCCTAAGCAAGGAAAACAAAACTGGTCATCAGGGTAACTCAGATCCATCCAGTCATTTCCAATTACTTTCATAACACACGTGAACGGGTACATTTCTACCAACTCCAATTATATACAGCTCAAGGAATTCATTTTCTCGTTATACTTGCCCAAAACTATAGCTTGAGGCCTGATCAAGAGAGAAGAGAATATTCTTGTAGGATGTGTCAGGAACTTGCAAAGTACTCCTAGATTATATTACCTCACTTAATCCTCACAACAGTATTAGAAAGTAGGAATTATGATCCCCATCTATGTAGGAGAGAGAAGATGGTTCAGAGAGGCTGGATAATTTAACCTCACGATCAGGAAAACCAGTGAGTGAAGAGCTGGGATTTAAGTTTACAGCCCCCTGACTTCAAAGGCTCACGATTCTTTAACCTTCACCGTGTTTAAACATTCTTGCAGATGAAAAGCATTCTTTGGTTTTCTTCTTAGCTTTCTTTAAAGCCTCACACACTTGGCAAGTCCTTCCTTGATACAATACCAATCTGGGTCCTTCTCCAGTGCCCGGAATCCTAACACTCTACTTTCATTTGTGCCGCAGCACCTGACACCATCTGATACACTTCCTTCCGCACTTGTAAGCTGCGAAGCCTTCCTCGAACCAGCAGGTGGACTGTGACAGGGGCGGGGACTGCCTCTGTACACTCAGTTTAACCTGTGACCAATGGCTGCCACATGGTAGGCGCTCAACAAATGTATTTATTTATTGAAGTAAATGAATAATGAAGAAAAGGGAATTTTACAGAAACATAAGGTCTTCTGTATTTTGAAGTATCAACAGTGAACTAGTAAGAAATCTGGTTTCAGTCAGAATGAGGTAAAGACTGATCAAAGAAAGAACTGTCTCAAGTTCACAGGATTACATCTGGAGTCCCAAAGAGAACACAGGAGTAAACATTAGACATTAATGCTTACCTTTATTTTTGCTTTAATTTCCTGAGCACGTACAACTGGATCCTGGTCAAGACTCTTTTTAGCCTGAGCATTCATGAGGTTGTTCATCCACTCCATCACTTCATTAACAGACTTCTCAACCTTCTTCATCTCAGACTCATCAATATGATTGTATTTCTCATCCTGAATGGAAAAAAAGCACAGTTATCCTGTGAAACGAAGTATTTAACAATAACATCTCACCTGACCCAATTTTCCATGAAGTTCAAACCTACCTCTGGTCTCAAACACAAAAACAAATGTCTCACGTAGGAAGATGTGTTCACAACGAAGGCTCCTCAGCTTAGTATTAGTTTATTAAAATCTAGGTTAACTTCCTTGCGATGTATAAAAAGACTTACATTATTTCTGAAGTCCGCGGCTATCTTGGCATAGTGCTGCAGTCTCTGTCCCAGTTCTTCAAACATTTTTGGTCGTTCCTCAGCTTCTTGAAACCGAACTTTAACTGGAGTGCCAATTTTCTAAAACAAAATGTAATAAATTAGCATTTGTCTAACTGCATCTCAGAAGTCTGTAGTCTAGGGGGAGAGAAGGGCTTACCATTAATTCTTCCAACTTGTCAACATATGCTTGTTTAGCTTGGTCCTCTCCCTCTTCATAGAGCCAGTTTTCGGTCTCCGTGAGCAATCTCAAAAAATTTTGGTGATCCTGTATAGGACACAGAAGAGAATCCGTATCAGTTGCAACTTTACTGCAAAAATTTTCACAGCCAAACAGTCATCCTCAGAAGTGTTAAACGCTAAGTAACCAATCTTACTTCTAGGAAGGCACTCTGGTTAGCTGGATTCTCTTTACTGAAAAGTTATCAAGGAGCAATAAACACTACCCGTGCCATACATTTTACATGAGGGATGAACTGTAATTCTTTGGCTTCTCTTTTACACAGGGACATCTGAGAGTTTTTGGTAAGCTGCTTACTGACTTAATGATGTATCTCAGAAGTCCAGTGTTGGACAATCTATACATTGAAATGTGGTTATGGAAGAGCAGTTCTCTTCCCGTTCTCCAAAGCAACTGGGCCTTGACTAAGTAACTTTCTATTCACTCCCACAACTACCGAATACTGAAAGGGAGATGTCAGACAAGTTGACAACAATTCAATCACTGAACCTAAATCATTTCCGAACCAATTCATGTAATTATTTCTACTCTAGCCTGAGGAGGTCTACCCTATTTTGGGTCATCTCTCCTTCAGAATCCAAACCATCTAAGAAATTCAGGAAGTGTCGGGGCAGAGCCAAAAACCAAAAGTTTATTACAAGGTAGCTCAAGGATCTTAGAACAAAACAGACTCTTCCAAGTTTAAATTCTTATAATTTCAGGATTAATCCCTAAACCATCCCAAATTTCTATCTAGCCAATTTTTTTCCAAGTCCCATCTTTCATAGTTGGTCTTCTGGGATTTACTCAGAGCCACACTGACTTTGGGAGCTTAGAAAAGGGCTAAGGGGAATAATGTGCTCAATAAACTTTGGAACAACTGCATGAACAAGTCTTATGGGATAAAACAATGACCACAGAGCAGACAAGGGAACCAGTCATTAAAAAAAAAAAAAAAAAAAAAAAGGTCTGAGGTCTTTTAAAAGCAAGGTTTTTTCCTCTTATTTATCCCTCTAGCCCCCATACCTTTAGTGTCACAGACTCTGAGTAAATGTCTGATAGGTTCTTTCTTGTGGATGATAACAACTAAAGGGTCACTGGGGTAAGTTAGAATGTAAAATTGCACATCACTAACGGGCCTCTTTCTGAGACTTTGTTTATACAATTTCTATTTCAAGTTTTCCGTTTTCAAAAAGCTCGTTACATAATCTAGTAGAGATTTAAATGTCAGACTTGAGATGAAACACTTTATGAGATTATCCGAATAAAAACAGAGCGTGGGGCACCTGGGTGGCTCGGTTAGTTAAGCATCCAAGTCTTGATTTCAGCTCAGGTCATGATCTCACGGTTTGTGAGACTGAGCCCAGCATCAGGCTCTGTGCGGACAGCGTGGAGCCTGCTTGGGATTCTCTCTCTCCCTCCGCTCCTCCCCATCTTGTGAGCGTGCATGTGCGCTTTCTCTCAAAATAAACTCAGAAAAAGAAAACAACAATGCTCTACACATACCTGCTCACATATAAATTTTTCATATGGTCCACACAACTTGTCCCTGAACTCATACACATATTCCTCCACCGCATTTTTAGCATCGTTTCTTTCCTTTTCCAATTTATCTTGCATTATCATCTTACCCTATCAGAAAACAGAAAAGGTCAATTCCAGTCTTCTGTTATCTGTAACTAAATTTTAACTAGACTCTGGTGTTAAAATCAACAATTATATACCCCTGCCCCCAAAAGTGTTAACAGTTCTAACATACACCTCATGAATCTTCCAATAAATCTTACAAAGTTCTTCATTTACTATATACACGTAGTAGGTTGTGTTTAAAAAAAAAAAAAAAAAAATTAGGTAATAAATTACATAGCTTCCGCATCTCAGGTTTAATACCAAGGGGGGAAAAACCCAATCCACTGTAATTTATTATTTTTTTTTAGGTAGTTATACGATCGTCTCCTATTAGGATTAATATCGGCAAGCGTATAATGGTCACACCATTCCTCCACCATATTTGAAATTAAGGACTATAAATTTATTTACCCACTTATGAAATATAAGCGAGGTATAATTATTAAATTTCTAAGCACAATGTTGCCATCTCAGCAAAATAAAACGGAATCTCAATTATGTTCACATATTCTAGACTACAAAGAAGCACAACGTACTGTAACAGAAATATGTAGTGCGGCCTGAAATACCAATTGTATTGTGCTCTGTGCTAGGTCATACTGGCATCCGATTTCTTCCAAGAACTTGGGCAATCAATTATATACCTGGCAGAATGATCTACGGTACAGCTTTCTTTCAAAAGGATGCAAAACTATAAATAAAGCTTGTTAAAAACATTAAATTGGAAAACCATTAGTTATGGACTCATCCTATTCCTAAAACTGTATAGAACTTGGGAGTATGGGAAAGAAGTGTACGTATTTATCTATTAGAAATATGGGTAACAGGGCCAAACAACTAAATACACAGCAGAATGAAAAATATTTACCTGAAGCACTTACCTCTGTCTCAATATACATGTTAAGAAGGTCTTTCCCTAACTGCCAGACCAAGTTGGCTTCAATAGGCAGCTCAACATTCACCACCTTTATTTTGGGTTTTTTAGCTTCTGGAGGCTGGTCAACTTTCTTTTCATTTACCTTAGGGAAGGGGTAAAAAAGAAGTGGAAAAATTCTTACATAATCCTTGAAACAATGACAACAGTATCTCCCTATCATACTTACTGATGACTTAGGCAAAAATAAAGTCCCTAAACTTTAGAAGAATGTCGAAGACCGTCTAATTCCCACCACACATTTTACACTGGGCTGCAGTTACAAGTTAAACATGTCACACTTTCCTTCAAGAATTCAGGATATTTTTCTCTTTGCATGGTAAATTTAATCTCTCCTGCTAAAGCTTTTCCTCATAGTTCTCTAATTTTTAACCCCCTTCAACAATATTTCAGACTCCAAAAGTCATATAAATATTATTAAATTGCCACATCTTTAAATAATAGTCTAGAACCTTAATAGTAACAAGATAGATTATGACCAATGCTAAGCATGTTAGGACCAATCTACTCCTGTAATATATACTTAAATCCCTGTATCCCACTATTATACCTGTTGCAATTATAATTAGCACTATACTGATGAGTGCCTTTTAAAGTTTCCTGCTGAATGCGGGGATTATATATATACACACACACCCATACATATATGTAAGTATATGTATAAGTATCCTTATTCCTATTATCTGTCTTTGAGTGATCCCACTTTTCACAAGCAACTCTGTAAGGTAAAAAGAGACAAAGAGCCTTAATATAGAAAGTGAAATGATGCAGCAAACACTAACAATTTACTGCAGTTTTTAAAAATATGTAAATACAGGGCTAAAGAAGTAAGTATCTCTCCTATTGTCTTTAATTTTCCAGGACTTTTCTGTGTTTCCATTTCTATAGGCTCCTACTAGCTGAGATGGTAAAGAACACAATTTAGGAAACTCAGCTGTAGAACAGATTAGAAAAACCAAGGGGTATAAAACATATACCCTGACTGGCTGGGATGGCCAAATAGGAAAGAATAGCCCATCGATACGGCAAACACCACCGGTGGATAATTCTGGGGAGTTAAAAAAAAAAAAAAAAAGGTTGAAGCTCTAGGCACGTCACAGAAGAAACTGGGACTTGAGAAAGGTTCAGCGGCTTGCCTAAAATGATGAAGACAGAGACGGGACTAGAACTCCTGTTTCCCAGACTTATTTCAGTATTCCTGAGTCACAGGTCTCAGTGCGGCCAGCTGCCTCACCCACAATGATCTTGCCAATCAGCCCGCAGTCCCCATGCCTTCTTCACTCTAGCGCACAGACCCCCCAACAGACTATGCATGCTCCGGGGGCACGAACCACAAGGAAAATGAGTTAGATGACATCTATACCTAGCAAAACACAGGAGTACGACAGATATTTGGGAAACGAATGGATGACAGCACATGTGTGGCAGTGAAGTCAGCATAAGACTCTCTGACGGTCCAACATTAAACCGACTACTGACTAAACCAATACATCACAAAATGGCACTCGACAAGGCACGATGAAGAATCTCCAAAGTAGTATGTGATAGTGTTCCAGAGGGTCTGCTGCTATCAGTCCCACCTACAACTAAGAATATGAGATGGTGCCCCATGTTATGTTCCAGACAGGTACTGAGACCATCAGCACAAGTCAGTTCATGCTCAACGCTACGTGAAGGGGAAGGATGGGGACGGCAGGGAGCTGTTGTGGCAAAGAAAGCAAAGCTGCTTCACCACCACCTCCACCACCACGCAACTCTGGAAGAGAAGAAAAAGGCGGCTTTCAGAGAGTCAGGAACTAAAGCTCATAGTAGGACCCCCCCCCCCCCCGCCAGGACCAATCAGGGCATGAGATTAAAAACTGAAAGCTTTTACCAAGTGTATAATGTATTTTTGCCAATGAACAATTCTAGAATTCATCAGAGGGTAAGAGAGAACCAAATCACTAATGAAAGATTAATAATTTACATGCAACTTGCACAAAAAGTGGAAGTTCTGCAAAGCACAGAATGATCTGGAGTCACAATGGAAACTTGGCGGTATCTATCGGCCCATGAATTTTAAAGGTTCGCTTATTAGAAGCTGTCATTTATTCAAGGAACACCACACAAATCATCTAGCTTCCAGTACATACTGTGGAAGCATGGCAAAGCAAAATTACTTTGAGGTACGATCTGGTTGTTACCAGATCATAATTAATTTGACAGGTCACTTGAGAGGAGAAAAAAGTTTACTAGACTCCTATAGCCCGTGTATTTATCATCAGACTAATGCAAGTAAGAACTCATCACACAGCACTGGGATGTAGCTCTTTCTGCTCCTCACATTAGCAGATATGTCTGGCACCAGGGAAGACAAGAAATGCCATGCATTCATCTCTTGTTGCTCGGAGCAGCAGTTCATCAAGAGAAGCTGTCATGTTTAAAGCAGGATATTCAGTTTCCTGAGTTGAGCTTGAGTACCTCTAACTCATTTTAATTGAAAAACACATAAAAAATTAACAGAAGAAAAATCCTACCCAGAATAAGATAACTTGGTGCTTGCTCTTGAAACTGCAGATTTAATGATATCATTAATGATCACATGTTGCAACATTGTCTAAAGGAATGAACTAGAAGAGTCACTCACTTTGTCAGCATCTGGGATTTTGTTTTCTTCTGAGGTAAGTTCAGGTGAAGGGGGAGACTGTGAGGTTTGTTGACCATCAGTTTGTACCTGGGGCTGTGTTCCAGCTTCACTGTTGTCTTGCTGGATATTTTTCTGAAATGAAAGCCCAGGCACAAAGGATGTAGAAAGCAGGTGTACTTGTATAAATTTAATAGGTTATAGGGCACCAAAGACAGTACACTCAATTTCTGAAGTCTTAATAAGTGGGGGAAAAAAGAGACTGGATAAAAGCAAAATAAACACATGAAAACTCCTTACAAATCTTAAACCTGTAAGAAATTCTTTCAACGATAGCAGTTAATATAGTTAAATAACCAAGTAGGCATTTTGATTGATGTGATGAGTCAAGAACTCTCCTTTAAGAAACTTTCACCTAGCTTTGTACAGCTCTTAAGCTCTCAAAAGCACAAAAAGTAGGTTGACTCCAGGCCTCTCTCCCAAAAAACAAGATTCCAAAACTTAAATTTCACCAGCAGCTGTGAGCATCTCAACACAGCTCCATTTCAATGAAATGAACAGTTGCATAAAATAGCCAACTATCAGTCATTCAGGGATGCATCATTTCAGCTTACAGATACCCAAGACCGCATCCGTCCCCACCTTCTTTTTGGGATCCAGCCATTTCCACCTCAGAAGATCTCAGGATAAAGAATATACGCTACATGTTAGTAGAACTCAATCCCCAATAATCAGTGCTTGCTATACTCTTTTCCCATCTTCGGGAAAAGCCCAAAACATTCTAATTTAACTACTTTCTATCCACCCTGAAGCCTCTTAAAATTTTCTTTCAGAACTTCAAGATTCTAAGGCAGACACTGAAGTATTCAAAAACAAGGCACTCATGATGTAAATATACCCAAAAGGCACTAAGAGATTGATACAACAGGTATTAGAATAATGGTATCTGTCGCCAAATGGCAAAGTATATGGCACTGGTCATTTAACTCATTATTTTGAAATTTTTCTAAATGAGAAAATGAAGGCTCAGATGTAAATGTTCTTTAAACGTTCTAGAAATGGTAACAGTGTTAATAGAGTTGTGTGGCCACAGGATACCATACTTTCTCACATGTTAACTAAAACATTACACCACCTGCCTCTTCACGTAAGCTATTTGTGATTATTATCCAAAAGTAAACTCTAACAGTTAATCTATCTTGAAGTTTCTTAAAATTCTTCTGCACTCATGCTAACAAAAGTCTAAATTAAGAACGTGAACAATAACAACTTTCTATTCTCTATGTAGATACTTCTCTTCCCTCCTCCCACAATACAGCAAGCCATGTAAACAAAAGTGCAAACCATGTAAATAAAAGCAAGTCCTGAAATACCAAAGTCAACTTCACAATTTTTAAAAATAATCTTTAATATTTGGTATATATCCCACCACATTAATTTTTTTAAGTCTTTTTTCTTAATCATCAGTCAACACCGCCTTCTCAATATGTGGTCGATGCCTTTAAAAAAATAATTCAGAGAAACTTTATGACTCTAGTTATATTGTAATGTGCCAGTTCAAATTAAGCTATATAGAATTTAATCATAAGTCATCAAATTCTGGGCTGTATATTATCATCACCTAGCAATTGCTATTATCACCCTTACCCAAAATTCTAATCAAAATTAAGAAACATGTATTTTAACCTTTCCCTACCCTTCTCCTATAGAATTAAATCTACTATATATTCAAACACAAAGGGTGATCCAGAAACTTACCTCGGTGTCTGAGTTTTCTGCTGGTCTTTGATTTGGACACTCCATGTCTGTTTCAACAGAAGATACTTCATTCTCCTCAGTTGGGACTTTCTCCACCATAGATGCTGTAGAGATGGTGAAAATGCCATGGGTATTGACTCGCACTTTCACTTTCACTCTAGATTTTTCTCCATCTTTCTGCGCAGAAACATTCTGAACTACGAAGCGCCCTGGAACAAAAAGAAATTGGCAATTTTAGAAGTGCATCTAAATCTCCGTAAAGAAGTCAAAGGCCTGAAAATACAGCTTGAAAGTATGCTAGTCCTAAATCTCCCCAATTTTCTCTACCAACTGAATTAAGAATCTTTTTCACTACAAACATAAAATAAACTTAGTTATATGGTAAACTTCAATGCTTTGAGATTAGTCTTAATATGCCATAAAACCTTCAAAAGCAAGGGCACTCTTGTGATTGGGTGTATTTAACTTAGATATTGCACTGCTGACAAGCAGTCCCTGCCTCCTCCTACCCTGTTTCTCCAGATTGGTGCTAAGGGACAAACTAGACTGGAAAATCTGTTACCAAGTGTAAGGTAGATGGCTCTCAAGCGATATCAAGCACCAGATGCATTTTAATCCCACAGGGTCTTTAGGGAATACGGTTTTTCTGACTGAATAATCAAAACATTTCCCTAGGTCTTAAATACGAGAGGTTTTGATAACCCCTGTTTATCAAAGTCTGAAATTACTATGCAAAATACAGTAGTTCCAGAGCCATTACTCAGGGGGGGTTAAGAGTGTGGACTCTGGCCTGGGCTTGAACCCAGGCTATGTGTCCTAATTCAAGTTATTTAACCTATGTTTCCACGGACAGAGTTGGCAAGTGTTTACAGTGAGCATGTAAAACTACAGAACCAAGTGCTAAGTGTTAGCTATCATCTCCACCAATAGCTTTATTCCAGAGATCACTAAACCAAAATTAAGTATTTTGAACCTCATATGTGCAAAGCACTATATGGGATTTAACAGCCCTATATTTAAGGCGCTGTCTACACAAACACAGAGAGTTACATATTTAATTACCAGGTCAGTGAAAGATGTTGGAATTGACATTCAATAATTATCAGATCACTAGAGGTCAGGAAATAATTTAAAGAAACAGCATTTACTATGGGGCATCCAAGACAAGTCACAGGAGAAAGAGAAATTCAAGACCGTTCTTTAAGTATGTCTAAGCTTAATGGTTTTGGTGGTAACATGTTAACTTGATGACATACTAAAAAACCTGGATTATACCCTTTGCATGATGGGGAATTAATGCATAGAATCCAACCTATCTATTCAAAGTTCAGTCTCTATTCAACAATTTCTTAGCAATAAATTCGTAAAAACTGTTTAAAAACAAAACCAAACAATCTGTGCCAGTACACTTTTAGTCTTAAATAATAAGAAAGAAGACACAACTGGTCAGGTCAGACTCCTTCAAACAACTTCATTACAAAAAGGTATGGGGCAAGGGTGAGTCCGGAACACATCTAGCGATGCTGGCGAATTTCGCCCTCAGCCTGGGAAAGAGACATGGCCACGCAGGAAGATGTATCTGTAGCTCTCCAACAGACTTCCAGTAACTAGGAGTCAAAACAGACAGTGCCAAACCTCTCCAAGAAAAGTGTACCAAAAAAGATGTACTTTTTTCACTGGGTTCTGAGGCAGGTTTTAAGTTGGAAGTAACGTTCCATCCAGAAGAAAGGTTAACAGTAAAAGTAGGTGCTGATGCTTCAAATAGAGACTGCATCAGAAGAGAAAAAACACTGAAGAGTCCCTAAACACAAATATGTGGAAGTAACAGTGGCACCAGCAAGTCATTTCATCTCTACTGGCCAATTTCTTCATCCATAGAAGGAAAAGATTCCTCCATCACCATTATTCTAAATCAACAATGTCTTTACGTGGAATTCTACTCCACTCGACATCAAGAAAAATTTTTACGTTTGTACACTAAGTCTTTAAAAGCATAAACACAAAAAATTAATGGCTCACCTATTTTTGCTTCTGGATATGGAACTCCTTGAGGGTCAGAATAGAAAGCTTCTAGCTCAAAAGGTCCCCTTCTCAAGAAAGTGAGAACTTTGGAGAAAGGAGCAGCATGGTTTCGACTAAATACTTCATGCACACTAGAGGAAAGGAAAATGCATTCAGTATTGCAAACATGTAAACTTACTGTGCTACACAAACTGAATAAACACTCTGAGATCTCTACCAATTCTAGCCCACCATTTATTAACACCAAAATGAGAGAAATATTTTGATCAGGTTGGTTGTTCAAAGATCCCAATAATCAGACTCTCAACTGTAAAAGTCATTTGTTAATTTTCCTTGATATTAAAATACAGTATTTGAATAGTTATCTTCTGCTACCTACCCTTCAGTATCTTCTGAATCATGGTTCCACACCAGAGATATTGGAAAGGGAACTGCATCCGTGATGGAAAATTCTCTAACTTTGAATGCTGGGGAAAGAATTGCACACTTAAAAGGAAAAAAGAAAAAGGATTATCAGGAGGCTATGAATAAATAATTGCACTCACCCTTTAATTAAAATCGGATATCAAGTTTAAATTCAAAATCAAAATTGCTTACGGTACACACTGTCTTAAGTGCAAAGGATTTATCATGTAAATACTATGCCAATCACTAAATATAAAGACAGATAATACAATGAATCTTAGGATGGCAACAGTTAACTAACAGCAAGTTTCATAGGAGCTTGGGAAAAAACATGGACCTTTCCAGAAATGTCCTGACAGCAACTTCAATTACAAGCTGTACCACTTTTGAACCTGTGTATATATCCACAAACAGCTCTGTCCACATCATCTTTCGAATGTCTAAGAAACTGAAAAAAGATAAAACCCCAAATATTCATATTTTCAAGGAATTTTATGAAGGAGGTGATGGTAAATTCACATTTGGGGTAGATGACACCCAACAGACAGGTGGATTTAGAGTAGTTACATAAAAATGACTAAATATGTGACTACACTAAAAGTCAGTTTCTGATTAGCATAGGACCCTTCAAAAGAGAGACCAAAAGTGAGCTCTTCCTCTAAAGAAATGATACACTTCCGATGTTCTGGGGAGTTGGTAGACTTCTTAGGGAAGGGGGCATACTCCATTATCAAGGAAAAAAGCAAAAACAAAAACCCCATGACGAATCATGATGATACAACAGATAATTAACAATAATGAGTACCTATATGTTCTTCTTTAAGTATTAAGTATAGTCCTTCTAAATATCTTTGTGTATAGAATCTCTTGCTTTGCTTTATATCAAAAATAACTGTACGAACTAGAATAAAATTTAAGGATTGTTAACTTGGAACTTAGTCAAAACTACTTACATCAGACTGTGATATCCTAACTATAGATGCTGCTTTTCTTATCAACAACTTCTAGTTTTGGTGCTTTTGCTCTGCCAAACACACTTGAGCCTCTGAGCCACCTTCTTACTTGATAAGCAAGTTAAAATCAATTAGGGGGAAGGGGGTCAGCTATTTTCTAAAATCACTTGTTAACTAATACTCCTAGCCCAGGAAATTTCCCCCAAATCAATTCCTTACTGCACCACATTGTTATTCTAATCCCCCTGTGTGTTTTGTAACAACTGTCAACACCACACAACTGATTCATGCTTTACAGTTGTGTTTCCCGTGTCTCCTCAGAATCATGCCTATTCCTAGTCCACAGCTCAAGAAACATCAGCTGCAAATTTCTTTTAATCAGAAATTTCCTAGATGTTCCAGATCTGAAAATCCTGGTCTCCCCACAGCCTTAACAGATGTTTTTGGAAGCGTGCTCCCTTGTGATATCTATTAGACACAAGGCTCTGCTTACTGTATGACCCCACCACAATGAAACAAAGCAGAAATGGCTTAAGGAACGAGCAGCAAGAGAAAGGAGGGCTGAGAACGTAATACCTGCAGTGCACATCCTCTAGCTACTGCTTCATCCGCATTGAGTGTCGTGCTAATATCTTTTCCAAAGAATCGGGCAATTTTTTCTTTCACGGCTGGAATTCGTGTAGTGCCTCCAACGATCTCAACTGCACTCACATCTTCAACTCTGAGCTGAGTCTGTTCCAGAAGGGAATGAAGGGGAGCTTCTATCTTTTGCAGGAGGTCAGCACAGAGTTCTTCAAATTGTGCCCTTGGCAAATAAGAGGAACACTATAAATTTTTAGAAAAAGCATCTGAAAGCCAATACTTTGTTCTATTTTTTTTGAAAATAATATTAACCCAATGAATTTGTTTTTCCTCAGACAACCTCCATTCCGTATGGGCCAAATTTAACTGTACTGTAATTTGTTAACTTTTAAAAAATATATATATATATATACAGAACAGATACAGAAAAGAAATGGGGGAAAAATTAGTTCTACCAGCGTTAATGGAAAAAAATCACTATTCATTCAATAGACTGCCGTTTTACTCCTAAATGGTTTTTGTGAAACCATTATTCAATTACTAGCCCAGAAACACCAAGAGTTGATAAACACTAAAAAGATTTCATCATGAGGACACTTAGCAAAGATCTTTTTAAAAAACCTCTTTGTAGGGGCACCTGGGTGGCTCAGCTGGTTAAGTGTCCAACTTCGGCTCAGGTCATGATCTCGCGGTTCATGAGTTGAAGTCCCGCGTCAGGCTCCCTGATGTCAGCACAGAACCTGCTTCAGATCCTCTGTCCTCACCCCCCACCCCCACTCTCTCTCTCAAAAATAAACAAACATTAAAAAAAAAACCCCAACAAAACCTGTTCTTTAAAAAAATAAAAAACCTTTTCACACAAGTGACCCTAATTCTAATGGTGTGAACAGTCCTAGTATATAGCATATAATCTTGAAAATGTGGACCAAGACTCTCAACACCACAGCTAGACTGACACCTGGGCTATAGTTTCAGCAAGAAGTTTCTTCTGTTTAATCTAGCAGAATTCAAGACGCACCTGTTCATCTTTCCGGAAACATCTTTGTCATTCATAAAGCACTCGATATTCAGTGGTAGGTCTGTGCTGTTAGAGCTCATTAGCTTTTTCAATTTTTCACATTCTTGATACAGACGAAGCAGTGCTCGAATCTTGGATTTTGCATCCAACTTGTACTTAGTTTTAAATTCTGCACAAAAATGTTCCACCAACTTTTCATCAAAGTTTTTCCCTCCTAAGAAAGGATCAAAAGCTGTTCCCAGTACCTAATTTAGTTAAAACAAATAATCTGGTTATTTTCAATCATATTTTTAATCAGAATCTTAAATATTACTACACAAACAACTAAAGACTAATAAGATCAAAACTTTTATTTAAATTATAGTAACATGAAATCTAAGAAAAATGTTACCACCAAATCCAAGTGAAATGCTGAATCTCTAATTTACTTTTAATGATTACATAGAAGATAATCTTAAAATGCATCTCCTTCCTAAGCAAGAACACTTAAGGGTCTCCTAAAATAATCACGTCATCTTTATGGGGAGCAGTGTTAGGAATAAGTCCTTGTTACTATAGTACCCAAAATTCTGCTTCCTAAGAAGCACAAAGTCAAGAAGGCTCAGTAGCTTAAAGTAATGACAACTACAACACATTTAATATGTTTTCGTCATTTAGTTCAAATTTATGACTTTACCTTCAATTTTCCCTTGTTAAAGGCACAGGCAGACACTTGAAAAGCTGAGTGTCCCATATCAACAAAAACCACTATCCGAGGTTTCTCATCCAGGCTTGGGAGATCCTGCTTATAAATTCCGTAATTCAAAGCAACTACAAAAAAATAACTGTTTCAATTTCTTGTTTCACATTTTCTTCGGAATTTCATCATTACCGAAAGAATTATACATGCAGGAAACTTGGTGAACACGTTTCTTTCACACCTGACTTCATACTAATTTTCATGGCATAATTTTTTCCCTGATTTTAGAACAATGCTCTATTACTTTTCAATGAAGAGATGTGACAAAGAAAATGTACAAGGTGCAAATACAATGAAATGTAACCACAAACATTAGCAGGCTAATTACGCCATACTTACATTTTAACCACAACCTGCCAGGAGAATGCTTATCCAAAAAAATTAAGAATTTAATATACAACTATAGCAATGGCAGTTCCTACCAATTTCTTTTTAGAGCCAAGGCAAGTAACTGATCTACCTTAAGGAGACTGGGTCAGCTTTTTCTGAACTTTGAAGCCACCATGTTTCTAAACATGTATAGCCTAAGAATACACCTTTATTGATATTTGAATTAAGAGTTTTAAAGAATACACATATTAGAAATATTCTGGAATAAAGTCTTACTTGCTTTGTCTGAATACACTAAATTGTAACTGACTTTTTGCTCACCTGTAATCATAAAAAACTAGTAAAGGGTCTAGGAGGAAGGAACAGTGACTGGTCCGCTCACCACCCTATCTGTACCTAACACAATGTCTGGCAAATGGTACAGCTTAAATCAATATTTGATAGAAAATGAGTGATCAATGACTAAGGGGGAAAAATTTTTTTAACCTCATTAATACTCGTAGCCATGGTAGCTGTGAAACCCAAAATCCTAAGTTTGGGGAAAATTTAACTATAAAAACCATGTGAGGAAATAAAAAACTAAATCCAACACACATAATACAAAGGACTGAAATATATACCTAGAAGTACTTCCTAATGACAACAGATTCATAAACTGACACAGTGACAATTTCTCATTAAACATAAGCATCTGAAAAAAAAACAGAATTCCTGCTTTCAAATATAACCCATGTCTTTTAATAGGCTATGTTTCTACGGGTACATGAAAAAATGTTTGGCTAGGATATCTGACTTGTCTTAACTCAGTTTTGATAGTATATTCACTTCTACACAAAAGTAGCTTTTTTTTCCTTACCAGCTGTCATGTCATTCATAAGTCGTAGGCAGTTTAGGCCAACTATTTGTGCAGCATCTAATACAGATCGCCTCTCAGCATCTGTGAAGAAAGAGGGGACCTACCAACAAGAAAACAAAGAACCTTAAGTTGTCTAGAACACACACAAATTCCTCACAACCACTTATAACACATTAACAACAGTCCAGATAAATATGTGCCTATCAAAGTTATAAAACAGAAATAGACATTTACACTTAGTTTCTAGCAAGTTTCGTAACTTTCAGAAGAGTAGCTGTTTAAAAAAAAAAATGCCCCGAAACTGTATTATCAAAGTAATCTTTACTATAACCAAATTTTAACCCAAAATAAAAATTAATCAGGAGTCTTCACTAAGACATAGTGACAACTGCCTCTACCTAATAAAAGAAAGCTTTAAATCTAAGTGTATGAAATACCATTTCCAAGCTAGTCTGAAACTTCTTATTTGGAAACCACAATGCTAAGTCAACATTTAATGTTAAACGTAACTAAACTACAGACAATACTACAGGTACCTAAAGGTAACGCACAGTTAATTCTTGCATACACCACCGCCCTGCAGTTTGCTATTCACTGTATTCAAGCATTAATAGATGATGGGGTACCTCCTAATTCTGTAGACCTGTTAAGATAACAAAAACATTTTTTGGCAAAGCCTGTTGATATTCCTAAAAAGAAGAGCAAAAACAGCTCAAGGGATGGGATGAAATTTCTTATGGTGCTGACCTGTGCTTTAGCTAGGTTAATTCTTTTGATCACTTTCTAGGACAGCACTTTAACTAGGACACTCTTCAGGAGAATCTAACAATACATTCATAGAATCACTTAACTAGAAAGTACCTAAGAGAAAACTTAGTACAGTGGCTTTCATTTTTTTCCCCAAAGTATTTGTAGCTGCTTCAGAAAGAGAGGCAAGAGCAAAAGTGGGTCTCTGCTCACTTTTCAAATCAGGAACACTGCTTTCAGCAGTTTTTCCATATTAGCTTACTTAGCAAAAAAAAAAAAAAAAAGGAAAAATTACTGACTTGTAACTTAATTCTTAATTTTACCAGAGATTAATATTATTTCTCTATGCAACAGCCCAATACTCCTTTTTAGTAGAACATATTCTGTCTTGCAAGGGCAAGACAGGGCTCTCTGCCTCATCCTTTCACATCCTAGGACACAGTCACCAAAGCTTCTGACTGGTCTGGGCAGGCCACCCTGCTCATGTTGTAATGCAAAGACCACGCGTGATGTAGTCCGTTATAGACAGTCTTAGTGCGGAGCATAACCAGAGCAGATCAAAAGGTGACCCTACACATTTGGGAAAGCAGAATTTACAGCTGCCTTTTTGGCGTCCAAATAAAAGACTGACTTCTATCGTTTTCAAATACCCCTTGGTAACTTATCAACTGTCCACTGATAGTGGATTTTCCAGTGCTAAAAATCTTTTAAGTTTTGTCACTACTGGTAGGTTACATCATAAAACTTCTAGTGAACTGGTTCACAATGGACAGAATTCTGAAAATCCCCGTTAAGCGTACAGGTTGTCTAACAGTGTTGTTAACGGACAGCATTAGAACATCTTCCAATTCAACCGACCAGTCTTTTCAAAGAGTCCCGCAAGAGATTGATTTGCACCTCCAGTCAGGAATTCCTGCAACTTCTTGCTAAAAATACCACTCAAACATACTCTGAAATGCTCCTGAACACTCTGTTAATACAGTCCAGTAGGATTTTGATCTCTAGTAATAACACTTAAAGGGTAGGAAGAAAGGCAAATTAAAAGAAAACACACTGCCTTGTTGAATTCTACTTACTGAAATAACACAATCTGTTACTGGTTTCTTGAGGTTGTTTTCGGCAGTTTCCTTTAACTTCGTCAACAGCATGGCTGTTATCTGCTCCACACTAAACAGATGTTCTTCGTCCATGTACATTACCTGTATGAGGGAAAGAAACATTTTAAACATTGTAGTACTTAACGTTTACATGCTAATACTAACTTCCATATATTATTACATATCCTCTTCTAGAAAATCTTTATTGTTGCAGCTGTCATTAAAGAAGAAAGGAACAGGACACCAAAAACCAAACCAACCAAACCCAAAATGCAACAAAGAACTTTTCTCTAGAGATGAAGAGGAAAAAAATCTAGGGTAAATTTTCCCCCTACCCAAAGTACTAGTGAAAACATTATATACAAAGTAGTAAATTTCCATTCTAACTGAAGAGATGAATCACTGTGACAAATATCATTTTGTGTAGGTCATAACACAGGAATGCCCCCGCTAGTTTAAGAACAGATCTCTGGTTGCATTACACGAGTGCTCTTCAAACAATTGCAACTGGGCTGTAATGGAACAGACTTTTGTAACACAATGGAGAACTTTTTAAGCACCACTAAGTAAACCTAAATTTTAACAATTATAAAGAAGTCATAAGATATTAATTAAGGTATAGCAATATATGCCACTTAAATACTTTTCGGCCATTAAAACATATACCTACAGTTTAAAAGAACTTGACAAAAAAAAGATCATCTAATTAAGAAATTTGAGGTAAACATTTATTAAGAACTAGGCGTTTTTTCTATAGGTGAATTTCATTTCCTATTAAGCACATTAAAGTTAGTCAGTTAGATTACCTTTATTCCAACTCCACCATTTTTCATTGGAACCAAATCGTAACTTAAGTTTCCCTTCTCCTTTTGAATGAAGGGGTCATTGAATGCTCGGCCATGAAACCTTTTGAAGTTAGACACTGTGTTGTTTGCATGAGTGATTTGCTGAAAAAGAAATGAGAAGTTAGTTTTTTTTTCTAACTGGAACATCGGTAATTATAATTTTATAAAAAGTCAATTGTACGACTCAAACCATAATATAAGTAACTTTCTCCGCAACCCTGGGAAATGCCAAAAGGTAGGAAATGAGAAGGAACAGGAGGCAATGCTGTCACTACAGACTTTTAAAAAGATTTCAAACCCTGCAAGATAAAATCAAAGATTGGGAAACTACCTCTAAAGCCCTGAACAAATCAAGAACTGCATCCCTTTATTTCATTCCTTTTTCCCCACTAAACTTACTAAGTTTTATATCCACCGAATACACGAATAAGGAGATCTAAAAGCACTACAAGTCAAATTACATTTTTTAAAAAAGTTAATGTTAATTGTTATAGTCTAATAAATTGTTAATTGGTCGGGATAAACATTTTGTGCCATAAAATACACGGGCTGCTATAATCATGGAATGTTAATTATCGGTACCAAAAAGCAGAAGCAGCGAGGATCATTCAAAATTTCTAAGTGACTTTTAACTGCTTATTTTTGATGATTAGACTCCGCATTAAAAAGTCCCACTTCATAGTATATTTCACTCAAGGCACTCAACAGTGAAAACTGTATTTAAAATACAGAAACAATTAAAAGATTAAAAACAGACTTCTAAAGTAATGAAAATACCAGAACAGTTTCCTATTTACTGTTTTCTCTGGTCTACTTCTTTTAAAGGGAGGAATACAGCCTGGCAGTTTTTCAAACATGGAATTTAAGCATGTTTATGTACTAAAATTCCCTGTGATTCTGAAATGGAGTTGAAGTGTATCTAGTAATCTACAGGCTACATCTGAGCCTCCACTGAGTCTCCTCACAGAACCACAAAAAAACTGCAACAGCATTTTAAGGTCTGGCATATCAATATTCTAAATAGCCATACTGAGGGAGACAGTTCCTCCACTGATGTGTCCCTTTTCTTTTAAGTACACCATTTTGAGTGTGCATAGCTATTTTTCTCTCCTTTGCCTTGTATCTCTTCCAACTTGCCTTATTATAGCATTCCAGGGTTTAGAGTTTTGCTTCTTTTTCAGCAGTACTATTTTCTGTGTTTAAAAGAATTTTTTCAATCTCTTTCTTACAGCCTCTCCAAACAGATTTCAAATTTCACGTTCTTTTCCTTTATTTTTTTCCTCCCCAACCCTAAGGGTTCCTGGTTATAATGTGAGCCCTAAATGGAAGGGGCATACATAAATGTTCTAGTCACATTAATAACAAGTGAAGTTAATTTCAGTGACTTAGTTTAACAGATCCAAAATACTGTCATTCAACATGTACTCATGTTGAATATTGATGAGATACTTTACTTCCTTGTAAGACTTCAAAAGCTCATGTGTATGTCCTACTTACTTCCCATTTCAATGCAGAGGAGGCAAATTCAAGTGTATCTAACAGCTACCCTGAAGACGGCACACATCTAGACAGACAGTTCTCCCAGTCTTACCTTACTAAATAACCTGAAAATGCTTTTAAAATATAGAACTTCTAGAAGAAATCTTCCTTAATTCTTAAATGAGTATCACAATTCCACATGAAAGAACTTCAGGTGTCTCATTTATAATTTTTAAAAATTAGATAAATTAGAAGGTAGCAAAATCACTAAAAAGGTTGGCAGATTAGAAAGTTAAGACAGACCTTACTCACTGAAAGAGGAAGGGAACAAAGGAAAAATAACCATCTAAGGGCTCTTAAAGATACGTACATTACATTTCTAAAACTCAAACATAAACAGCCTACGATATTTCATAACCTCTCCCTTAAAAACGTGACCAGAATGGTCTTAAAGAACATACCTGATTTTTGGCTGCAACTCCAATGGTTCTGTTTTTTGATCCAAATGATATGACAGATCTAGAAAATGTACAAACCACAGGTCTCAAAATGTTGAAAAGCATAGACGAGAAAATAATACACCAGTTTCCTACCCACGTCGGGGGTGCTGGTGGGCGGCACAAGTAGGGCACAATGTTGTAGTCTAAAGCTTTAGTCAGATACTTAGTAGAAGTCCACTTAATTGTTACTCTGAGAATCTAATCTAACGGGCAGTTAGCCAAAAAAGTCTGCTCATGGCTCAGGGGGCATTTTCCATTACTTCAAATACCCGTGTAATTCTCGAGGTCCCCAATTATTAGGAAATGGACATTAACTCTGAAAATACTTTGAATAAAGGGAATTATTAATTTGGCCCTAGCCACATGATCAGCAAAATATATGGAGTGAATTCCACTCTCAGCTGGCAACTCTGTACAAATCTAAGTATCACTGTCATACCGATTACTGTCCTGATATACCTCCACCCCTTCAGGATCAACAGATTTATATGAATCCAAACAAGTTGGCCTAAGTTAGGTTTCTGCAGTTTAAAAGCACAAAGGGGTCCTACGAGGAACTCTACTTAAGGAGGCCAAGTAAGTATGAGGCAGAGCAAGTACCACAGCAAACAGAGTATAATTGTTGAGGGAAAAGCATGAATAATTAGTTCCATTAATTAAGTCAGCTTTGAAGAGATGAAAAATGACCTCTGTGAGGCAGCCTTCTCAGCAATGGAAATGGAATGGTAGCACAGAGCACAGATAAACTCAAGTCTTGTCAGGAGGAACGCAAATCAGATTTTAAATCAAGGCGCAGGTAGGTGAACAAAGTGGGAATATGCTGAGGGCACTAAACACGGGGCTGCATCAAGTTTAAGGTTGCTCTGATACCCTAGACCCAAATTATCTGTGCAGGTGCTCTAAATAGCATCCTAAAAGCCGGAGAAGTGTTCAAGCAAAGGCTAGAACCTTCTGAAAACAAAGTAACATTCTAGGACTAGAGTAACCATTCACTTGCAGAACGACTTTACTCATTTTCCACTTGGAAATTAATAGTGGCCAATGCAAGTGAGTCAAATATCTATTGTATCAACAAGATCACAGGGAACTCCAATGCTGCCCTCTGTTTACCTTTTCTAGGGACATACCTGCTGTCTTCAGTTTCACAGTGGTCACCACAGTCACATATACAATATTTTCCTAGTCTCATCTGAACAGCTTTTCTTTTTTATTGGATCAAAGAGAACAAAGATGTGAATTGTCCCTAAGCAGGAAAGCCTGACATGCTGTCTTTCTTAGCGTACTCCAATTATACAGACTTTTACATATCTAAAGAACAGACTGTAGATTTGCAAAGAGGTAGAATCGTGGAATAAGTCTTTCCAATGGTACTATCAATGCCAAACATTTGCTAATTTTCTGAGTTTCCATTCACCTTCACAAATGGCCATCTGCACTCAAACAGCGATACAAACACGGTCATCCTACCTGTGAGCTCAAGGTATCATTCTAGGCTTTTTATCTTGGGTTTCAGACGTTGAAAAAATTACTACCTACATTAATTTTCCTGAGAAGGAACCAGTTGTTTCCATCAATGTACATGCAGGCGTGTTTGCATGATGATCTTCAGAAAATAAGCCCCTTGAAAAAGTTGCTTTAATAAAATGTTGCCCTTGCCCACCCCATGCTGCTGTGGAATAGAACATTCTAATTCTGACCACATCCATCCCCGAATTCTAGCACAGAAGTGTGCAATTTTCATCTTATCTCCTTTATTTAAACTGTGCAAAATTAATAAACTAGAACATGATTTAGGATTCCTCCTGAATGGCTCTCCTAAAACGAGCAAAAGGCCGTTCACATCTTCACAAACGATCCCAGGCACGAAGTCTACCAGCGTTAGCAACGGAAAGTGCGCAAGAAAAGGCATCTATCAAAGGAGTGATTCTGCGGTCGCTAACAACAATCCGCCCGCTCACTGGACAAGCAGCAGCATACAGGCTCTGGAAGCTTCTAGTTCATTTCGGAGACTCAATGCGGAAGAAAAAGCTCAGCAGCCCCGCATCTGCGGTGCGCAGAGGCATGCTCGGAAGGAGGGGGACAAGCTGGGGGCGGCTCAGTCAGCTCAGAAGCCGCGTGGGGAAACGGGGGCGGCCGCGGAAGCAGCGAACTGAGGCTTGCCAAGAAAAGGGAACGAAATCGCGGGCTTGGCCTTAGCTCTCCCATCAGTAGGAAGCCCGCCCCAGAAGCGACGACCCTGGGACTCTCCACTCTGAGACTATTCTTGGCCTCCGGATCGCCAAAACGACCCCCCTCCAGTCCCGACGGCAAGCCCCCACCCCTGTCGGGCAAGCGTCCTGCCGGGCCGGGCCGCCGGTTCCCAACCTTCCCCAGGGGCGCACCGCTACCCACACCGCCCTCCGTTCGGCCCGGCGCGCCGCAGCCCGCCCGCGAGCCCCGGGTCCCCACGGTCCCCAGCCCCGGCCCCTGCTCTCTCTCCGCACTCCAGAACCTCCCCCGGCGCCCCCGCAGGCTCCCACTTACGGGGTGCAGCGGTCGCTGAACTCGTTCGCGATGGTCTCGATGCCCCCAGCCCGGGCCACCGCAATGTAACAGCTCTGCGAGCCCACGTCCAGCCCCACCACCGACATGGCCGGGTCGCGGTCCGCCTCCGCCTCCGCCTCGGCTCTGGGTCTGGGTCTGGGTCTGCGTCCTCCTGCCGCCCTCCCGCTGCTTCGGCAGCCGCTTCCTGCCCCGGCCGCGCGCGGCTCCCGCGGGGTCCGACCGCTCCTCTGTCACTCGGACGGAAACGCGAACGGCCCGCCTGCCGGCGCCTCCGGCTTCCCGGGCACAGTGGCAGCACTCGGAGGACTAAGCACGGGAGAAAGCGGCGCTCGGTCTCCGCGGGGCGCTCCTCAAGCTCGGGAGGACTGTCTCGATCTGCACCCGCTGCTCACCGGCGCGGCGCTCAACTACCGACCCAAAAGGGGAGGTCCCAATTCCTCAGCCTTATGTATCGCACTGATCAGAACTTTCCAGAATCTGCGGCATTTACTCACCGGCGCCTCCACCGGCCCCTCCACGTGCCACTTCCGCTTCCTTCTTCTCGAGCCTTCTCGAAAGATTCTACCCAATGGGTGCCTGGTCCCTCTGGGGTCGGCCGCGGTTGCCATAGTGGCAGAAGAGCCGCTCCGGCGCTATTGGCTCAAGCCGGCCAGACTGACCCACCTACGTCCCCGCCCGCCCTAGCCACAGCTCTTTGCTCTCCGAATAAAACGGACAATGAAGACTGACCCCCAAAATCGTAAACTTCACAGTTTACTAGTGGGTGATGGTGTGCGACCCCGAGGGGCTGAGAGCGGGGAAACAAACCCCACTTCTGCGGAGACCCTAGACCCCTACACCCTGAGGAGGCCGACCAGCTGTCAACAGAGCATGTCGGGAACCGTAGTCCGGCCGGGAGCCGGTGTGCGCCTTGTATGCTGGGATATGTAGTTCCGGCCGCAGTGCGTGCCGGGACCCGGCTTTGTTTTCGGGAGTTCGCGGGAGAGGCCCGGTTCCCCGTGCTGTGTTTGCGCGCCTTCTCCAGCAGTGGCATCTTGTTTGCTGTTTGGTGTGTATTTGCTTCTATTGTTGTACAGATCACCCCACAGTGAATTATGAATTAGAAGAAGGAATTTCCGTTGATGCGGCTAATAATAGGCACAGGGTGTGTGTTAAAAGTTCTTGTATTCATCAGCCGGCAGGATATTCTTTTTGTGGAATAAACTATAAGAGGTTGTTGTTGTTGTTACTGTTTTCTTTGTAAAGGAAGCCCTTTTAAATGTGGCGTAATTTGGAAGGCTGTCTGTAGTATCCCTTGCTGCTTATTTTTGAAGTCTGACTTGAGCAGACCTCGTTTTACCCTGCCACTCCTGGCCATAAATTATTAAGTTTTGCTTCTTGTTTGATCTTGTTTCTTTCCCTGAACAGTGGTGTTGCTGTCAGCTTGTTTTACGGTAAAGAGACAAGGACGAAAAGGAAAAAAAACAAAAAAAAAGGTGGAATTCTGCTGCTATTACGTCTTTTACACACTTCTGTGTCTTTCAAGTTGCCCTGATAAGTCCTTGCTCACTCTCCCCCCGGGCATGTAGAAATATAGGCACAGTTCACATGTGTGTAACTGGATAAGGTAGTAGTAGTGAGCTGGAGATACAAAAATATGTCTCCTGAAGAGTATGGCAGTTCTTAGAAGGTTATAATAGAAGCCTGGGAGGCCGGCTTTTATTAAATACAAAGTAAATTGCATGTGCGTTTCGATGGTTGGCCCCGCATTTAGACGAACTACTTAACTTTTAATTGCTTCAGTAGCTATCTAAAGGTGATTGTATTCTTACCTTTGAAAATTGTTTAGCTGTACTGATTTTTTGTTTTGCCTTCCAAAAACTTCTCTCACCCCCACTTTGTTTGCATAACAAAACCTTGTATTAAAATCACCGGAATGGTAGCACCTTTGAACAGAAAGAAGGGAACAGTTCTTGCCTTTAGAGCTAGACAGTTTCAAGTCAGATTCAAATCCTGGGCTATACTAAGATACTTTATAGCACAGCTTGTAAGAGTACCAGCCTTCCAGAGTTAGACTTTATGGGCTTTGATTCTGGCTCTAGATACTTATGAATTTGCCAGCTGTGAGGCCTTGAGATAATTACTAAACCTTCTTGAGTTCCACCTCGTAGATTGTATGTAATAATTGAGGGGGGTATGTAAACCACCAAACGTATGTCCTTATCATGTGATATCTGGGTAATCTTCAAATTGTTGTTGGGGCTTTGGTTTCATTTGTAAAAATGGAGATAACTATCTTTGTTGGGAGTTTGGAAGGATTACATATAAATACAACATCTACATGGTGGTAGGCATTCAACAAATTATAGTGGTAGTAATATTATTCAAGAAAAGTCAGCACCACAACTGCTATCTCATCTCACGCTTCCACGAATGCTGAGTTGTACATGTTCGTAGCCCCCTTTTATTTAATCAGTTCACTTTAATTATTGGGACAGGTGAGGGAGTAGGGGCCATATGAACTATCACATTATTATCTAATTAGATGATACTATGCTTATTATTCAATTAGAATCCTTGTTTATATTACTTTATCCTATTTTACTATTTTATTTTGATTTATTACATTTTTATTTTTTTATTTTTTTTACATTTATTTATTTTTGAGAGACACAGAGAGACAGAGCATGAGCAGGGGAGGGGCAGAGAGAGAGGGAGACACAGAATCCGAAGCAGGCTCCAGGCTCCAAGCTGTCAGCACAGAGCCTGACGCGGGGCTCGAACCCACAAACCGTGAGATCACGACCTGAGCCAAAGTCGGACGTTTAACCGACTGAGCCACCCAGGTGCCCCGATATATTACATTTTTAATACACATAACTTCTCACACTATTTCTGTCATAGTGTCAGAAATTTTAGGATCAAATAAAGAACAGACAAAAATTATCCCAACACATCATTGCTAATTATGGAGCCAAAGGGAAACAAGGAATTAAGGTGACTTTATCCTAAATCTGCTAGCAGGTATCCTTGCAGTTACTAGGGTTTTCCCCCCCATATTTGATGAACAAGAGAGTCATCAACATTGGAAACAGAAACAGCTTCCAAAGAATAATAAAACAAAAATGCAAAGACGAAAGAAAAGCCCAAACAAAAATGCCATTCCGAGAGATCATGTGCAGTAAATATAAACAAAAGCTGTGATGGGCTTCCTTAAAAGGAAGGAAGAGAGGGGAAAACAATGGTCATGTAGGTAGAATAATGGACACGAAAGTGCCCACGATCTTCAACTTCTGGTGTGAGTCGCTATTGTGGCTGCCTCTGTATTCAGCCCCTGTGTCAGGTGCGGGGGGTTACAGAAGCAAAGAAAATTTGTTCCAAATCAGGAGTTTTGCATAGCTTCTCTATAGTCCCTGTGCATCTGAATGCTCAAACACCTCAAATCTTGTCCATTTGAGTCTTTTCCAATATTTGCTTTCTAAAAGATTTTTCCTTCTCATATATTAACTTGAAAATTGTTCTTTGACAATTAATTCTGATAAAACCTATTCTGTCTTAATTTTAAGTGATACTAGAAAGAATGATTACCTAAAAGTAGGAATGCATGGAAAAATCCTGAAGGAAATAAAGACTGGTGGGTTTTTTTTTTTCCCTCCCAACTTAAAAAGAATCACCGTATAACAAATGTGGTTAGCAAAAACTCAAATTATAGGATAAAGTTCATATCTGCCCCTCCAAGCTTAGTGTGAACCACTTTCTCCTTGGAGGGCCAATGACCTCCTTTCGCCACCTCAAAGCTTTTGTGCACCCCACCACCCCCAGGCTCTTCCTTGGGCTCTTGGCTAGGCCAGCTCCTTGTCAGTCTCCAAAACTGAGTTTGAATCTCATGTACAGAGAAAGTTTCTGAGTGCCCCCCAGTTAGGACATCACTCTTCCCCAAGAAACACCCAAGTGATTGTTTAGTTATTAAGGAGAAGCTGATGGCAGACCTTGCAGCCAAGGGTAGTCACTGTTTGGTTTAAGCCAATCAGCACATTCCATTCTTCTTGGCCACAGTCATTGGTTTAGGGATGGGCACGTGACCTACATAGTCCACTCAGGTGATTCTCAGTGTTATTGCTTAGAACACTGGGATGTGAGCGTTCCATGGGTGCCCCATTCCATCTCCCTTGCCTTCCCGTAGGCGCCCTTAAGTGAGGTTATGAGACCGACAATTGTTATGATGGACCTTACTGCCATGCTGGAAAGGAAGTTGGAATAGACACTTGGATAGATATTGGAGCCTGGGCATTAAGTCAATCCTGAGATCCATCCTACCTCTGGAGTTAGGTGAAACCATATTTTTCTTCACTGTTTAGGCCAGCTGGACTTGGAAGTTTCTGTTATTTGCTGCTAAAAACATCCTAATTTCCTCGGCAAGGTAGGTCTTCCTTGACTATACTATCGAAAACATCTTCTAGTTATTCTCCATTGTTATCCATTTATTTCCTTAACAATATGTACCACACTCTGAAATTAAATTGTTTGTTTACTTATTTATTTGCTTATTTGCTTATTTCCTCTCTTCAAATTGTGTGGCTCAGGAAAGCAGTGACCTTGTTTTTCTTCTTCACAGTGCCATAATGGATACTCAATAAATATTTGGTGAATTATCAAGAGACAGAAATACATCACAAACTTACTGGGAAAAAAGAGACATGTGTCAGCTTTCCTCTAACACCAGGTTTCTCAACCTTGGCGCCGTTGACATTTTAGGCCAGATGATTCTTTGTTGTGTATGGGCTGTCCTAGAGTGTTTCGCAGTACCACAGGTCTTTACCCACTAGCCACCAGCAGTAGGAAAATAAATGTCCCTGATTGAGAACCATTGCTATCATATCTATAAGATTTTCACTTAAGCTTACCTGGCACAAAGATGCATAGATGTTTTTGAGAGAAAATAGACTAACGTTTGATTCTGAACCCAGAGGCTAAGTCAGACTATGAATAAGTCAGACAGTTCCATCCAGTAGGCGAGGAGGGATCGTGTGTCTCCCATTTTGCTACAGGACATGCCTTGCTCTTGTGAAAAGGGGCCGTGCCCATTCCGAGTGGTTGATTTTGCCTGTGATTGAGAAGTCTTTTTGTGATTATAAATTATTTCAGACAAATGTATGTGACTCACCACTCTTCTTTGCCTTAGTTTCCTTACTTATGACCTAATAATTAGAATTCCTGCTCTGTTACTGAAAATTATTAAGCAATTCTTATATCTATGGTTACCTTAACCATTCTACTGTGGTAGAAATAAGAGATTTCATATTTGGATAACTGGGATCATTGCTGCCCTACATAATATTCTGATTTTTCATCCTGAAATCTAAATTTGTAAGCCAGAAACAGATTCCTCTTTTTTTTTTCTTTTCTTTGTTTCTTCAGCACATGTGAGAAAAAGGAAAGGAAGAAGAATTGGTACCCTATGTCTTCTCTTTTCTGAACTGTAATGGGGTAAATTCAAAGTCCTTGTAAATAAAGATGAGTCATTTCCCTGCCACTATTTGGATTTGCCCTGTTGGAAGAAGTGCCTTCATTTTAGTGGGAAACAATCACCGAAGTGTTGGTGTTTTCCTGTGGTCGTTTATGTTTTTTCTGTTTATTTATTTATTTATTTATTTATTTATTTATTTATTTTATTTTTTTATGCATCACGTAGATTCTGAGACCAGGATGTGTCTGAGTTCCAGAAATGTTAGCATCTTTACAGATGCTGTTGTTAGATGGCACCTTAGGTTTATGGAACCCGTGTATATTCAGTTTCCCGAATGAATTAATAATCCACTCAGGAGGGTGGGTTGTTTTCACTGGGCAAGTCAGACCGTTATTTCATTTGTGCCCAGTGAAATGAAATCCCTCTTCCTAGAGACTTCAGGAGAACCGGCTGCCTGATTACAAAGTCAGATCTCGGCAGAGATGGATATAATGACAAAAGGTCAGTTGTCTTGCGGTGGACAACTGGAATAATTGGAAAAGAGAGAGACATGAGAACTGAGAGTCATGCAAATTAAAGTTGCTTCTTAAAATTCACCAACAAAAAGAAGAAATAGCAAAAAGGCAGCAAAAAATGCTGCCAATTCTGAACGATGAGGCACTCCAAAGTAATAGCACATGCCTTCCAACTGCTTTCTATATCAACAAACATAAGGTTTAAGGTATGAGTAAAGCATTGGAGAAGATGTATCCCTCCAACCTCCCAGAGACAGAAAAAACACAATTACTGGTAGGAACCTGAAACCGGCTATTTAGATTGTGAAAT
Organism: Lynx rufus; assembly: GCF_022079265.1. Classification (NCBI taxonomy): domain Eukaryota; kingdom Metazoa; phylum Chordata; class Mammalia; order Carnivora; family Felidae; genus Lynx; species Lynx rufus. Next base: position 10,293,706 of record NW_025814823.1, read on the forward strand.
ATTAAGTCTGTTTTTCCTGAGGAAGTTTGTGTGTCGTTTTCTTCTCATTAAAAAAAAAAGCACACTCCACGAGTCTGTTACTGCGCTTTATTTTGCCCTTGCAAAGTCTCCCTTCTGAGGAGTTCACCCTTTCTCAACTGTTTTTAATTTTTTGACAGGTCAGTTTCTTCTCTTTGGTCTCTAAGGGAAGGAACAGGGTTAGCCCAGAACAAAAGGTCGGGAATGTCTGTAGTGCCTGACCCTGCCTTTTCATACTGCCTCCAGCCTCCTCATTTACTATTGGTTGTGTCTCATACGTGGCCGAATGCAAGTCCCTGACCTGCCTCTGCTAAACTTCTTAACATATGCATGCTCTTTTCCTATTTGATTTCCCTTTGGCCTTCCAAAGGCTGAGAGACCTACCAGCAGAAGGCAGCCTCAGTCCTGCGAGGCAGTCAGAAAAGGGCCTCTTTCTCCCAGAACAAACCAGTACAGAACTTTATTTCGTCCGGCCCCACGCTGGCCGCGTTTGATCCTCCAATGGTCAGGACACCTCCTAAGGAAGAGGAAGGACCAACTATGCTTGTTACCCCTGGGGGACAGAGATGAAAGCAAAGGACATTTTTGTTCCTTGGGAGTACAGGAAGCCCCACCCTTACTACTGTGATCTATGACCTATCCTTGGGGATCACATTTGTCCTTGAACAGAACTCTTCCCTGAGGGAGAGTTTATAAGTAAGAGAGTGTGAGGCTGCTTGGCAGGGATGGTGGGAGAAAGACTGTAATGTTGAGGAGCACGGGGCTGTTTCCAAAACGGATAGCAAGGACCTTGTTGGCTTTTTTCAATAGGAGTGGGTCTCTAGGAAATTAATCATAATAAAATAAAACCAAAATGGCCAAAAACTTGGTGCTTTAAATATGTCCTTCCAGTGTACATAATTAAAATGCCTCTAAGCCTTCAGCTTGAAATGCTTTTTCTGCTAACTGGTCAACTTTGCACCTCGCTGATTACAGAGCAGCCCTTGGCTTCACCTACCAGTGGATGAGCACCTTCAGTGTGCAAGGCCTTCGCTTTGTACGGAGGCCGTGATGGTGATCAGCCCACGTCCTTAGCAAACTGAAGGGGTTGCGGCCCTTGGAACTGAGCGTGGTAGGGTTCAGGGCCCCAGCAGCGGGGCCGTGGATTTGCCTTTACAGTGAGAGTCACAAGACAATCCAGCAGCATCCATGTCTGGAGTCAGAAGGACCTGGGTGTCAATCTTTGCATCTGCAACATCTCTTGGGCAAACTGCTATACCTCACCTCTCCGAAAACGTTGCCTGTGAAATGTGGGTAAGAGATCCTACCGCTTCGTGTATCGTGGGGGCCAGTTAATTCAATAATGTAACATAAGCAAAGTGCCTGCCACAGAAAGGGAACATAACGGACAGCAGCTATGGCTGTTACAGCTTTGATTATTTAATCTCCTGGTCACCCGTGATGCTTCCAATTAGCTTCATTTCCCTCGTAACCCTTCCCCAGTAAGAGAACCTGAAACTCTTTACTTGTCCTCACCGGTCACAGTGCACTCCTCATACCGCATGGCTGCTCAGACAAGTAACCGTCCACAGATTTCAACGTTTATTTATTTTTGGGACAGAGAGAGACAGAGCATGAACGGGGGAGGGGCAGAGAGAGAGGGAGACACAGAATCGGAAACAGGCTCCAGGCTCCGAGCCATCAGCCCAGAGCCTGACGCGGGGCTCGAACTCACGGACCGCGAGATCGTGACCTGGCTGAAGTCGGATGCTTAACCGACTGCGCCACCCAGGCGCCCCCGTCCACAGATTTCAAAATGTTAGATCTGTGTTCGTATCTTTGCAGATAATTCAAAACCAGAGAATCAGATTTTAGCAGGGAGGCTAAAAATGCCTCCTCTCCGCTGTCAGAGATTCTTAAGAACATTCTGAATATCACCGATTTTAACTTTGTCACTGTCTTGGAAAGATTAACTTTCTTTACGTTTACTTTTGTTACATTGTGCTTAGAGCCCTTTACCCACGGTTATTTTATCGTGCATTTTGTTTCTGCTTAATGGATCGCTATAGTGATATTGTACGCCTTCTAAAGGAGGAGTCTAATACCAGCCACTAATTGGACTTCTGTCAGCCACCTGTGTTTGCTCCGCACTGGAAGTTTCCCCCAGCCTATTCACTCACCCATTCAACCACCAACTATTTGTGGAATTCTTCCCATGGAAAGTCATTATGTAAAAGTGTTACCGTTGATTTGAAAGATCACGATCAACAGAAAAAAATTTGCCCGCCTGCTGCGGTGAGGTGTTACATGGAAGGCTACAGGGAGGCCAGGGCTTGGGGACCAGACAGAGCTTTATTCAAATCTTAGCTCTCTCAGTGTAACCCTGTGACTTCAGGAAGTAGCTGAAGCTCTCGGAGCCTCAGCTTTCCTCCTCAGAATGTGAATCTACCATCACTCACTCAGTATGCATGTGCACTGGGTGCTGGGTATGTCTCCAGGCCATTTATCTATGCTCGCTTGTTACCTTCTTACCCCAGTGCCATAGGGCTTCTGGCCAGCGGGTCCTCAACAAACGCCATTTTGTCTTCTCCTGTCCCTCTAATTCATATATTCATTTAATAAACCTTGGGCGAAGCCCTGTGCTAGGAAGCACTTTTTAAAGAAAAAAAAAAAAAGATAAAGACCACGCTTCAATTATCCGATGCGATCACTGTAACGACAGCACTGTGCATAGAAGCAGAGGCAGACTTGGGCCAAGGGCATGGAAGGGGGCGATACGGTAGATACACCTGAGCTGAGGTGAGGCGGCTGGGGGAAGGGTACTCTGTTTCTCTCCCAGAGTATGCAAATACACAGAAGGTGAATGACACCTGTGGGGACAAGCAGGTTAGTATTTCTGAACTGCCAGGGTCGCAGTGAGGAACGAGCGACAATTATGTAAAAAACATAAGCACAACAGAGCGGTACGTACCAAAGATGTGTTTCCAGATGGTGCGTGGGTACTAAAAGGTCAGGAAGGGTTCCAAGGACCTCGTTGATGTTTGTAATCGCAATGGCTATCCAGGAAATTGATCGTGATAAAATAAAATCCGTATGGCCGGACCTTTGTGTGTTTAAATATGCCTTTACAAACTGCATGATGAAAATGGCTATCAGCTTGTTCTTTTTTCAATTCTACACTTTCCTCATTCAGAGTGATTTGGATGAGGCCAATTCACAAGGCCGGGGCTTTTTAGAACATGCTAGAACCTGGGCTGGTTCACACAATTGGTTGGTGAAACCTGTAATAACACCAAAGTGGTGCTTTGGGTCCCGACTGCTTCTGGAGGAGGGTGACCCTCTGCTCCCCTGACTGGGGTCATTCACTACGCGTCTGATCCAACCCCAGTGGCTACCCCAAATAGGACCAGTGAGGGGCTTCGACTGGCTCACTTCAGACACAGCACCACCACAGCGAGGTGAGTGGGTGGATCACGAAAAGGAATTCTCTGGCAAAGCACCTGTGGGCTAAGAGCAAACCCCAATACATCTGAGACTAGGGGCGTCAAAGTGTGAATAAATTGTAGAAATGAAAATGCCCGTGTAGAAAGTAGGAATCCTAGAAATGTGAATTTATTCTCTTTGCCACCCAGGGGAGCCAGAGGCTCATGAAAATCTTACACGAAGCTGCCTAAGAGCCACGGCATAGAAAAGGAGTATTTTAGTTTGAGCTTTTGCGGGCAACGCGAATCCAACCAGCCAACAAGCTGAAACTAAAAACAGGAATTTGGTGATGCATGTAACTTGGAAGTCTCAGGGTGCATATCTCACCCCATCTCCACTTCAGGCTCGGCCATATCCAGGGCCTCCAGTGAGCTTATCAGGACTTGCTCTGTCTTTGTACATCCGTCTCTCGGCTGAGCTCTGCTATGTGTTCCTTTTCTTCTGTGATGGGGATGAAGTCAGGCCCTGAAACTCCGGGTTGACATGGTACTTACAGCTCAGGAGAGGGGAGCCAGTGAGGGGGGCACACGGGTTTTCCAGAGAAGCTTCCAGGGCCCCTCTGAGACAGGTACCTTCTATTTCGCCCTCGTTTTACAAATGCAAGTACAACTCTGTTGGATTCAGTGATTTCCCAAAGGACAGCTGGTAACTGGTGGAGCCAGGTGTTAAATACGGAAGTCCTTGCTTGGTACAAAGGGGTGGGAAAGTGCAGGGGGAGGAGGCGCGGGGTGTGGGGCCAGCACTGGCTGGCAGGCTCGGGTGATAGAGAGGTAGTGGGTGTGGGTGCAGGCAACACGAGGAAATAGACCAAAGGGCTCCTGAGTAATTCCTTCCCTTCTCTTCAAGCGCTGCCTAAGGCACAAAATCCCTACCAGGCGAGTCCCAGAGAAAGGAACCATGTTCATCCTGTTAGAGGCACAGGTTAATATCGCTGGTGCCGAGCAATTTGTGGGGATGGGATGGGGTGAAGCTTCTGGAGTGTAGGCGGGGCTGTACTCCCGTCTGATCTCCCACAGAGCAGATCCTAACCTCCCCTGGGGAAGGGGCACAGAGGGTCCCTGTTAATTGAGACCAAGTGGCTAAATCTTGCCAGGAAGGTTCCCTGGAGTCCAGTAGGGGTGAGGTCAGCCCAGAGAAGTGTATCTCAGAGCCAGTGAGGGCAGGGGAGGGGGCTGACTGGAAGAACTGGGGATTAACTGTGTTTTAGAGAAAGCATAAACTATGAAGTGAGGTCTCTGGCAAACAAGGATTTGTGGCACGAAGTCCGTGTTCCAGGGCCTCCCTGAATTGAGGGCAATGTTCAGGAGTGTACTAGGTAATGGGGACATGAGGTAACACCCAGAGCACATATGATCTGGAGACAGATGAAAGCTGAAACCAGAGGAAGCCAGGCCTTGCCCTTGAAAATTTAATCAGTCTGTGACTTGACTGTAGTTATTGTAGGATCACAGCCCAAGCCCTACAGTAATTGGTTTTATGCTATTTGGATTTCTTAGCTTTCTTTTCATTTTATCTAATAATTTTAAAATACCGTATTATGGGGGCGCCTGGGTGGCTCGGTTGGTTGAGTGTCTGACTTCTGCTCAGGTCATGATTTCACAGTTCGGGAGTTCGAGGTCCGTATCAGGCTCACTGATGTCGGCAAGGAGCCTGCTTCAGATCCTCTGTCCCCCTCTCTCTCTGCCCCTCCCTGCTTGCGCTCTCTCTCTGAAAAATAGATAAACCTTAAAAAAATCACTGTATTCTCTTTTAGTTGTGTTTAAAGGAAAAGGAAAGAAAAAGAAAAAAGGACACACACCCACACGTAAGAGAGATTTTTTGTGGCTGTGTTAGGGTTGATGACATTTGGATGGCACCTAGTATCCCCAGGTCCTGTCCTGTCCTTGAGTTTCTACAGAGAACAAAGTCAGGCAGAGACGATACCGTTATTGTTAGATTTTTGCTTCAAACCCTGTTGTAGAAATCTATCGGTGGTGAAGGAGATCTTTTTATGTGGCTAGTGGCAAACTTCATGGTCATCCTGAGCTTTCCCCCACGGATCCCCACACATTTACTGCTTGATATTCATCCGTTCAACATTGATTCTTTAAGTATCTACTACGTGCCAGGCACTGTTCTAGGCACTTGGTCTTTAGCAGTAAATAAGACACAAAAAGCCTTGCCCTCGTGGATCTTACTTTCTAACAGAGGGAGACAGAAAAAAAAAAAAAAAGACAAAATGATGGCTTATGGTAAGCAGTGAGGAAAACTTAAACAGAATAAGGAGGGAACAGGTGGTTCAGGGGACTGTGTGTGTGTGTGTGTGTGTGTGTGTGTGTGTGTGTGTGCATGCACATTTCTCCTTAAAACGGGGTGATAAAAGCACAGACCTGAAGGAAGTGAGGGAATGACATACAAATATCTGGGGAAAGGGATTCTAAGCAGAGGGAAAAACATATGCAAAGGCCCTGGGATAGAAGCATGGTTAGCATGTGTACCAAGTAGCAAGAAGACCAGTGTGTCCTAAACGGAGTAGCAAAGGCAAAAGTGGTAGGAGAGGGGGTTAGAGAGGTCACTGGGATCATCTATGATGACATAAGACCTTATCGCTCACAATGAGATCTGTTATTTGCCTCTGAGTGAAATGCAAAAAGCTTTGGAGGGTTTTGAGTAGAGGAGAAACATGATACTCATGATTCCCAAAGGATCACTCTAGGTGCTGCAACATTCTAGAGCAACGTTGTCTGATAGAAATACAATATGAGTTGCAAAAATGAGTCATAAATGATTTTTAAAAATTTTCTCGCTGCCACATTAAAAAGTAAAAAGAAACAAGTGAAAATAATTTTAGTATATTTAACTTAACCTAATGTCTAAATTATTAATAGTATAACGTATTATCAATATAAAATTATTATTAAGATAGTATGTACGTCTTTTAAAAAACATTAAATCTTTGAAATCTGGTATATATTTTATTCTTACAGCACCTCTTAATTCAGCAGAGTCACATTTCAAGGGCTTAGTAGCCATTGAATACATGGCTTGTGGTTACCATTATGTGTAACACAGGTGTACACTATAGAGGGCAAGGGTGGAAACATGGCCTCCAGTTTGGATGTCCTTATGGTGCAGATGGGAGATAATGGTGAGGTGGCTGATACTAAGAACAAAAGTGCACCAAGGATGAGCAATCCTGAGAAATAATAGCTTGTCCTCAAGGCATAGGCTAGAACTTGTGGAATAGCTCACTCCCACCCCATGTAGAGAGAATGAAGAACCACATTGGGGGACAACCCCAGGCCAGACATATGACAAGACTTTGAAAGAGAAGAATCCAGAAGTAGACTTTATACTCTGGCTTAGCATTGTAATACTTTCCACATCACACTCTGTCATCCAGCAAATCTCCACCATGTCTTGATCCCCAAATTATTATGTAGACCTTGAACATCCTTTTTAGCACTCTTCTATATGATGTGCCCTGGGATGGGGAGCAGGGGAGGCCATATTTTCCCCTCGAGGCCAGAAGTTCCTCATTTGAGTTCTTGGCTTATTAATCCCAATGTATTCAATGGTCAGGCTGAGTCGACCATATTTCTCTTGTTCTCCAGAGAGAAGGTTAGGGGAGAATCCGGAGTTCATGGGTCTTAGGCACTTTTGTCTTCATAAGCCCCTTCCCCCATAATAAAATCAAAAGTATAGTTTACTAAAGCATTGGTAAAAAGATGACTATAAAAATGTGAAAACATTTTCTTCAACATGAAAGTTCTTTTTTTCTTCTGATTTTAAAAGAATATGCTGAAAGATTTGTGACCCCAGACCCTATGCCTGCTGTGCCTAATGGAGAACTTTACTCTGGCCCCTTCCTGAAATTATCCTATCTTTTCTGAAAATCCCCCCAAATGTGAGTATTTGAGCCCCTCAGGCCTTTATGAGGTGGCTTCCACTTTCCTCTAAACTGGATCAAGGTGAGATGTTGTTCTATCCAGGGTCATACTCTATAATAGGTTGAGAGCCATCCATAATTTATTTCCATGGCCAACTAAGTTTGTCTGGCAGGTTTATATAGTGAGCTCAGATAGGAACCCAGCCCAGATAATACAATGCTAGTATATAAAATAACTCAACATTTGCATCAACGTATGAAACTTTAACTCTTTTATTTCTCCCCATGAAGAAATTAAAGTTGAAGAGACAGACAGAAGATGTACTGTTTTTCATTCCCCTCTATTCTGTGCAATCCGGCCAGAGCAGTCACAGAGGGTTGGTGGATTCTGGATTCTTACTCAATTGCTCAGCCTAGGCCATCTTCAATATATTCTGTGGTAGTCGTTGGGTGGTTCCACTGTGGTTTGGTTCTCCTCCCTCCAAGCACATCATGGGATAGTGCTTTCCCTTTACATTTGGGCATGGCCATGTGATCTACTTTGGTCAACAGAATGGGAGTAGAAGTGTCATGTATTACCTCTTGGTGAAAGTCTTTAAGACAAAGTGTGCAAATTATTATGTTCTCTTTCCCTGCCGTGGGTCCACCATGTTGCAGATGAAGGGGCGGAGGCCCGTGTCTGTGGGTGTGGACACCGTAGAACACCACAGATCAGAGGCCCCTGACATAGACAAATATTATAAGCAAAAATAAGCCTTTTTTTTTTTTTTTTTAGAGTATTTGACAATAAACCATAACTGGGGCTGGAATGAGTCCATGGTTGTATTTCTCCATTTCTAGGTCTCCTTTATGTCTCACTTTTCTAAAGTTCCCTGGGGTCAATATAAAACATAGGACTGTAACAACACACATTAATTGTAATATAGTTTAATCATATTCAGTGGCCCACTTGTGGTGACCTTTCCTCGGAAGGATGACACATCCCCTCCCTCATATGTGGCTGTGCAACTTACTTTGCCCAATGAAATGTGAGCATAAGTGACATATAGTTTGCCATATTTTTTCCTCTTCTGCTACGGCAACTGCCAATGTCCCAGGCAAAAGCTGTTCTATCACCTTGGGTCTCAGGGTCAAAATGACATAGAGCAGAGGTACAACTGACCTTTGATAGGCATGTAGAGTGAGGGAAAAATAAATCTTTATTATGTAAGCCTCTGAGAGTTTGGGGTCATTTGTTACTGCAGCATAATATGGCATAACTCAACAGATACTTAACTTCAAACCCATGAAATTTAGAAAACACCAGCAAATCATAGAACTGAATATTATCATTATTGGAGAAGAGGAATTTTCAGACCTTCTCATCATACTAGGCCTCCTTCCCCATAGCGGATGGTAACCCACATTTATTCTTATACTCAACTCTATTTTTTTTTAATTTTTTGTTTGAAAGAGAGAGAAAGAGAGCATGAGAGAGGGGGAGAGGAGGGCAGAGAGAGAGGGAAATAGAGAGAATCCCAAGCAGCTTCTGCACGGCCAGGGCAGAGACCAATGTGGGGCTTGACCTCACGACCATGAGATCATGACCTGAGCCGAAGTCAAGAGTCAGATGCTTAACCGACTGAGCCACCCAGGCGTCCCCCAACTCTACTTTATTTGAACTTCAAAAGAATGAGGACGTGTTGATCTGGTTGACTGGAATTCAAGGTATCCTCCGGCCTATGCTTTGCAAGTGAGTTGTGTTACTGGTCTTAAGGTCAGGATGGACAAAAGGAACTTCCTCTTTGACGTTTTGCCTCCACAGAACTTTGCTCCCGAGGGAGTATATCAATCCTTCCCATTTGATTGCCTGGGCCACATGCATCCAGCTTCATGATAGCCCCACAAGGGGATTCTTGTTTAAGCAGTACTTTGGCTACTATTTCTCCAGGGTGGGACAGTTAGGAATAAATCCCCAGAGGAAAGGAGGAGTGCGTGGTTTATTATCCCAAACACCAACTCAAACACCAAACAACTCCCTTAACTTTAAACCTACTCTCAATCTCTTATCTGTAGGGTGTCCCAAATAAGAGCAGTATTGCCAACAGCTTATTGCCGTATTATTGTTTCCAAATAGCCCTTAGCAGAAATTTAATGTTGTCTTGAGGGGGATGTACACAGAAACAAAATAAAGAGTAAGTGCTCAGTCAAGACACTGTATAGACCTATTTCAAATGAGTTTTGTTTTTTTAAAGGGCTATTTTGGAACAGAGATGGTTATTGGAAGGATGCTGGGAAATGAAACCATAGAACATCATGTGGAGTCAACATGCACTCACTGAGCCACCTTCCTATCAGGCAGGAGTTTGCTGGCTTTCCTCATAGCACTCATTTAATTATTAACACATTAGTATGTTGCCTACATAGCTCAGCCATCAGCATGTAATTTAAGCAAGTAGAATGAACGTTGTAGAGGACCACAACATAATAGTATTCTTTAAAGACTCTATTTTTTTAGCAAGTATTTCACAGTCAGATAATTCTCATAAGAAAAAGCACTGAGCCTTGAATGCCCAAAATGAATAGAATTTTCAGAAATGGGAATTGTGGCTATTTAAAGTATATTCCTATTTGACTTTTTTCTTTGCCTCAAGTGTTGCATGAATAATGGGCTTTTGGCTTGTTTGGGGAGACTTTCATATTTGCAGATTAATGACCCAGTCCTAGCTGCGACGGCAGTGTCCAAATACTTCATTTCGAAAACAAACCCAGATCTGGAATTTTTAACAGCTCCAGATCTGGGATCGGATTGTCATTTATTGGGGCTCTAAAGCATAAATCCAGGACTGACAGCAAGAAAATCTAACTGAGCACAAGATCAGGGCAGTTTAAATGAAGGAAAGCGATTCACCTGACTTTAAACTGCCGTCGTTGGGATAACTCAGTCAACATAGCAATTCCTTCAATCTGTCGTCACTGAGAAATTATGGGAACTTGAAACTATTTATAAAAAATCATCGCTAATGTTATTAGGCTAATTCAACAGCTGTATATAAGCACCTAGTTTATGTGCAGATACAAAGGCTAATTCAACGGGGTATTGACACAATTACAATAGAATGCAATAAATGCTATCAACGTGATAGAGTTATGTACAAAGGAGGGGCACCCTGTGCTGGGGGTGGGGGTAGGGACAAAAAAAAAGAGTCAAATTTGATTTGATGGTTTTTTATCTCATACTTTAAATTTTTCTGTTTTCATGTGCTTTTAGATATATATAATTGGTATAGTGGCACCCTTGTAATTTGTAGATACAGGTCGATACAGGGCATAGTCAATTGTTTAGAGAGCAGTGCTAAAGGAGAACAGAAACAGAAACCATTTGATCTGAGGTGTGGCGGGACAACTTCACCGAAGAAGCAATATTCGATCTGAATCATACAGGAAAAGCCTGTGATTTTGCCAGGCAGGAACGTGGGGGGGAACCATCTTAGTCAGAAGGAAAATATTGCGGTGTTTTCTCCTATGTGTGAAAGAACGTGTCACTTTTACGAACGCAGTGTGGTCCTAGAGAGTCCTGCATCTATGGTGGGACACGTGAGGGAAGACAGCTATAGAGCTGATGGTACAAAGGCCGAGGCTAGAGTGTGAAGGACTGAGGATGCCAAGTTCGTGATGCCTGTTTTACCCCACAGGAAGGAGAGGTAGGGAGGGAAGAGAAGGATACTCCCACCATTCTACTGCCCCATTCTATCAATCTGTGGGATTCTCTTCTTGGCTCTGATGCTAACAGTGGGTCTCCCCCTGTTGGTGGGAGAAGGAATAAGAATCGAAACCCTCTCCGGCCTCACCTGACACCTAAAACGCAAGACGAGGTCTCAGACTTTCAACACCTGGACGGTAATGAGTTCTCCAGAATTTTATAACCAAGTTGATATTGTTGGTTAGCACAACATCGATCTTAGACGTGTGGTCAGGTTAAGTATGATCTTTGAACTCACTCTTTTTTCTCCTCTTAACGCGACTCTATTCCCATGACTAGATATCTGTCTGAAAATCTCAAATAACCAAATCATGAAATTAAATGCAATAACCTGCCATGCTTGACATTGTTCGCCACGTTTTGTATTAGTCATGGGTCATAACCGCAAGCTACAGAAGTCACTCTGGCTGACTTAAGAAGAAAGGGGACAGAGAGGTTATTGGCTAGCTCAAATAATCTGAAGGGTTGGCGGATGAACATGAGGGAGGGGCAGGGGACCAGGCTTGGAGGCCAGGAAGCCAAGAATAAGCCCGCCCCCCCCAGTCGTGCCGGAGATTGACCCATCAAATGTGCCGCCAGCCCCAGATGCTGCTGCTCACACTGTTGGTGGCACCAACACCGGCGGGACCTGTCGCCGATGCCACGGTTCACCGCAGAGCACCCCTGCAGCCTGGGGTGTCTGATGGGCGGAGTCTAGGTGTGGCCCCTGCTTCCTAGAAGCAATGAAGGCTGGGAGACTGATCAGGCTCTGCCTACAGTAAGACGAGGAATTTCCCAAATGTAGCAAAGCGACTCGGTTTTCCTTGGTTCCCGGCACAGAGCTCCTAAAACCCTTGGGATTTCCTGAGTGATAAGAATGACAGCAGTTTCTTTTGTTGAGGTGTTTCTTAGGGATTCCCTAGACGGCTTCAGGACAGAAGTCTGGTTGCCAGAAAGATCAAGCCTTGATTAGAAGCCCCAATCCTCACTGCCTCTCCCCCCTACCTCTCAGCCCAACCTCTGGGGAGAAAAGAGATTGAGGCTAGAGGCTGGAGATCGAGTTAATCACCAAATGGCCAGTGATTTAATCAATCATGCCCTCGAGATGAAACCCCCGTTAAGCCCCCGAATGATGGTATTTGGAGCGCTTCCGAGTGAGTGAATACATCCATGTGCTGGGGGGGGGCAGGGCGCCCCATCTCCACGAGGACAGAAGCTCCGTGCTTGGCATCCTTTTGTACCTCACCTCTTCATCTGGTTGTTCATTTGTATCCTTTACAAGAGACCGGTAAACCTAAGTGAAGTGCCTTTCTGGGTTCTGTGAGTTCTATCAAATTATTGAAAGGGAGGAGGAGACTGTAGGAACCCCAGATTTGTGGCCTATCCGCCAGAAATAGGGTGACCCTGTACTTGCAACTGGCATCTGAAGTGGGGGCAGTCTGTGGGAGGCTTTTAACCTACAGGTGGATGGCGGGTGGTGTCAGAATGGAATGGGACCGTTGGACACCCAGCTGTTGTCAGAGAGCTGGAAGGTGGTGTCGCAAAAGACACCCACCGTTTGCTCTCAAGATGGGAAAAAACAGCCCGCAGGGTGGTGTCCCTAGCTCGGGGTCCTACCGTTTGCCACTCTCTCTCTTTTCTTATTGGCTCCTGAGATTGTCCTTTTCTTCCAATTCTTTTGTGGATCCTTTCAAATCTGTGTTTCAGCCACTCCCCCTTCTCCGAGTTCCCGTCCACCCGTCTATCTGCTTACAGAACATTTCTGTTTAGACGGCCCACCCTCGCCTCAAATACAACTTGCCAGAAAACTGAAATCTTTTACATCGATGCATTCTTTTCCCTCGTTTATCTCACCATGGTACTTAGCTTCGAGGTTTCCAAACTTCGGAATCATGTTTCGTTCCTTCTGGCTAATCCTCAATCTTTCTGACTTATCCTTCACGATAACTCTCGCGTTCACGTTCCATTCGAATTCTGCAGTCCCGGTTCTAGTTCAGCTCTTTATTGACTTATGCATGGACTGTTGCCATGGCCTTCAACCTACCTCACTGCCATCTGTCTGTACTCTCTCCGGTGTATCCTAGAATCTGCCACCAGAGACTTCTTCATGGGCCACCTCCATGAGCGTCAGCCTCTCCACAACGCCATGGTTTCCTCTTGACTACTGGAGAAAGGACACTTTTGCAAGCCTGCCATTCAAGGCCTCAACCATCTTGCTTCAACTTCGTCACTCTGTTCTAGCGTTATACAGTCTATGATTTTACCTCAAACATTTAAATGAACTAAGAAATGTTATCATGCAGGGAGCACGGAAAGGAGAATGTGTTGACTTCAATCTTTCAGAGGTCCTTTAAATTTGATGCCTGCAATGTGTCTCCTCGTAATCCCTTCTCTTCCATTACTACTGTACCTCTTGAGTTTCTTCCTGCTCTCAGCTCACCCCCGAGGGCCTCGGTGAGTCCGGACAGCTCCCCTGAGCAGACATCGCACGCACCTCAAGATCTGGCGTTTCCTTCTTTCTTCTCTTCCATTTTATATCCCTCTAAAAGTAGATGCCAGTAGATGTTACAAAGCGGGAAAACACAAAAACAGAGGACCTGCCTACCTCTGAAAGCCCTGACAATTGAATTTCAGCAAGATATTCCAACATCCGCTTGACTTAAAGCTGCTGAAATGCTATTTCTGAAAGTTGTATTTTCATTTGTGGACGGCATTATCATGCCACAGCTATTTTATCGTTCTAGAAGTTGGGCAATTACAAAGGAAGTACATCTTTAGCAAAAAGAGAGACAAATATTTGATTCTATTTTGGTTCTAGCTTTTTTGATTAAAATAAATATTGTCTGTATCTTTAAGCCTAACGTTTTCCTTGTTGATGGATGAGAAGTCCTCGGGGCCCTGTGACCTCCCTCCTTGGGTCCTTGGCAGCTTTATCCTCTCTTCCCAGGGACTTGAGCCCTCACTGGGGCCAGTGCCCCCCTCCTGGGCTTGCTACAGCTTCCTGTCCGCTCACCGCTGGTACCATCTTTGTATGTTACCAATACATCTTCGGACATTATCCACCGTTGCCACCACATTAGTCTATTGGCCCTCTTGCAAATACGTCTCTGATTTCACTGAACTTTATGTCTTTTTCTCCCCCACCCCTTTTCCAGTTCTATCGGTTTGGATCCTTCCCTCATTTCATGACCTCTATTCAAATCCTACCTTCTCCCTGCAATTATCCTTGATCACCCGAGCCAGAGCTTTCTTTTTTCCCCCGAGGGCACTCAAAACTGTTCGATTCATCTGGACTCCTCCTCCAGCTGCCTTGTTCAGCGATTATTTTCATGGTTACTCGATAAAAACTCAAGAACAGTACACAGGTCAGCTACGGAGACATGCGTGTGGTCTTCAGCTTTCCTTTCTAGAGTAAATTGTGAGTTTCCGAAGGGCAGGGGCTAAATTCTGAAAACTGACCCTTGCTCATGCCCCCTAGCGTCTCCTCAGAGCAGACACTGGGGTGCTGGAGGATGGGGGGCACCCAGGGTGTTGATGCTGGACAGTAATCAACAGCATTCAGCTCTACTCTATTCCGGCCATGAGGACAGCACCTGCCCCACCCTGCAGGGAAACCCGAGCCGAGATGTCTGTTCACTGTTGCTGGAAGCCTTTGACTTGGGGTGTGTGTGTGTGTGGGGGGGGGTGGCTTTCCGGCAGGCGCCTGTACTGCAACAATGACCCTGAAGGAGAACTTGAGTTGAGATGGCAGGCAGCCTGAGATCACTGACAATGGAGCACAGCTGGCCTGGAGGGTCACCTGGGCCAGTAGCGGACTTGGCAGGACCTTTGTAATTGTAAGCCAGTGAGGTTTTCGGGTTGTTTGGTACCACGACGTAATTTGGCCCATCTAGCTGATGCTTCTTTTAAGTCCCTGATGATTAGAGGCTTAATTAGGTAACTGAAAGCCAAAATGGGATCCTGGGAAATTTGGGACTTCAAATACAATAAATCTAAAACCAAATAGCGAGCAATTCAGGGTAAGAGAGAGGGTTTTAGAGTCACCCCCTGGTTTGGGTACTGGCGCCCCGTTTACAAGTTGTATGTCCTGACCTGGCAGTTTGCAACCTTTTTGGTCTCAGGACCCCTGTGTAGTCTTAAAAATTATTAATAACCCTGAAGAAATTTTGTTTACATGGGTCATATCTATAAGTACTATTTTAGATATAAGAGCAAGGAAGTGAAACGTATTAATAGGTAAAAAATAACAACACTTAACCCGTCATCTGTTCATATACATTTTTTTTTGTGATAAATAACTATATTTTCCAAAAGAAAAAAAATAAAAAGAAGAATGTCATTATTTCCCATTTTTGTACATTCTTTGATGTCTGAAGATGAGTGGATTATTTTCATATTTGCTTCTTTATTTTATCTGGCGGGACACATTGTTTTGGATGAAGTAAGTGAAGAAAACCCAGCTTCACAGATACATAGTTGAAAAACGAAGGGATTTTAAGTGATTTATTTATTTTAAAATTTATTTATTTATTTTGAGAAAGAGAGAGAGCGAACAAGCAGGGGAGGGGCAGTGAGAGGGAGAGTGAGAGAATCCCAAGCATCCTCCATGCTGTCAGTGCAAAGCCCGGCAGGAATCAAACTCACCAAACGTGAGTTCCTGACTTGAGCTGAAATCAAGAATTGAGCGCTTAACTGACTGAGCCACCCGGGTGCCCCAATAATCTTTCCATTTAATTGCATTCTTCTTAAAATGCTTATTTATTTACTGATTTATTTTTTGAGAGACAGAGAGAGCATGTGTGCACATGAGGGAGGGGCAGAGAATGAGAGAGAGAGAGAGAGAGAGAGAGAGAGAGAGAGAGAGAGAATCCGAAGCAGGCTCCACGGCCTGGAGCCTGATGTGGGGCTCGAACTCATGAACCATGAAATCATGACCTGAGCTGAAGTCACATGCTTAACCGACTGGGCCACCCAGGTGCCCCAGACATTCAAACACCAAAACTCGAGATAATTGGGAGTTTCTCAAACATTAGTTGCAGCATGGAATCTGAAGCCATATCAGTGAATTTTGTACTGTGTTACGTTAAAACTCATTGGTCTTTTACTTTGAATAGCACTTTCTAAAACCCATTCATGATTTTGTAACAGCATACACAAGTCATTTGGAAAATACTGTCTCACGGAAGTAGGCGCGTCTTCCCAACGTTGACATGCGTCAGTATAGGATATCAGAAAGAAAATTACATTTCTTTTTTTTTTTTTTTAATTTTTTTTTTTTAACGTTTATTTATTTTTGGGACAGAGAGAGACAGAGCATGAACGGGGGAGGGGCAGAGAGAGAGGGAGACACAGAATCGGAAACAGGCTCCAGGCTCTGAGCCATCAGCCCAGAGCCTGACGCGGGGCTCGAACTCACGGACCACGAGATTGTGACCTGGCTGAAGTCGGACGCTTAACCGACTGCGCCACCCAGGCGCCCCAGAAAATTACATTTCTTAATACCACCTTTGATCTCATGGAAAAGTCTTTAAGGATCGGGAGGCTACTAGGCTCATGGTAGCAGACACGAGTTTTCCAAAATTCAAGTTTCATGTCAAAGCCTGAATTTTACCGTTGGCAGCGAATGCCATCCGTTATTTTTTCCTGGAAGTGACAGGCTCACTTTGTTTCTTTTTGAGAAAGTGTGTGCCCGGTCCCCGAGGTTGAAGAGCCATGGTTTGTCAGTCTATCAACTAACAATGGTGTTGTGCAGGGGGAAAAAAACAAGCATCCGGTTCAGTGATCACACGAGTGCGTTTTCTTGAGAGGATGTCAGAGTTTGAAATATAGAAGTCCTTTGACGCCACACCTCAGTTTCGCCACACAAAATATCAAAAAGGCATGTACTCACGGCGTCATTTAATAAGATTAGTAATTCGTACTGTTCCGTTAAGCGGTAACTTGGCTTTTGTGTTGCCGTTACCACTGCCTTGATTAGCGCTGAGCCAATACAACAGCACTTTGACCCGTGCTGCTTTTCACCATTGGTGGAAATTCAACACAGATGAAAAAGCAAATAACATGTTAGTGTTGTCACAGAAAGTTTTGAGAGCTGCGTGAAATAATCGTCTTGAGAATTGAACAAAACGTTATTTAACGAGAAGTAATGCCTGTAGAGCCCTTGGCTGAGTACGTGGTGTATACGTGTTTATTAAATATTAGCTATGACTATTAGGCCGTTGATTCTGTGAGGGTGTAGCTGTCAGTAATAATGGTAGTAATGATGAACTGCCATTTGTTTCTCTACCAATTCGCTCCTCCGGCCGATCTCTGTTTTAGTTCGTTGCTCCGTCCGTCTCCTTCTGCGGTCTCTTCGCTCCAGCCAATAGCCGTTCACCCACGAGAACTGGATGGTTGATCTGCCCTCTGTCACGTCTTCACCCTGATCCCTTCTCTTCCTGCTGCTGCCACCCTGGTTAAAGAGCACAACTTTGTGGAAAGAAAGTGCCACCAAAGGCAGTTCAGGCTGTTGGGGTTTGACCTGCCTGAGATTCACTTTACCGCTCTGCAGAGCGAGGAGAATGGCCCTTTTATGTATACTTTTTGGGAGGGTTAAATGAAGTCACATAGTTGAAAGTAATTATATTAGTTTCGGGTGTGCTTTTTTTTTTTTTTAACCATTCTTTCTGCTTTTCCTTCCTCTCTCCAATTCATCCAAAGTGTTACCGTTGAATTAATTTTTTCACAGCATAGCCCTTTCAGGAAATCAGGACACAACACACATGAACAGGGAACATTACGTACCGGGTTTTCTGACAGCGGTTGCAGACTTAGGACACAAGACAGGCCTTAGGAGCTACGGTGTCACGGTGGAGGGTTTTGTCATTACCACTGAAACACCTTTCCCATCTCTCCACTGCCCTTCCTGCGACACTCAACGGAAGGTCAATCTCCTTAGCATGGCATTTAACGTCCTCCTCAAGGCAGCCCGAACTGGCTTCTCCTTCATATTCCCTATGTGCCGGCCAAACTGAACTCCTCAGTCTTTGAACTCGTAGCTCCCAGCTTCCATGTTACTGGCCGCCCTGTTCTCTCTGTTGCAATGCCCTTCTCACCTTCTCTCGCTGCAGACAGCCCCTTTGACCCTTAACCCGCAGTTCAACTCCCCGTGTGCGAGACCTTCTTCCGCCCCGCAGGTGGATGTGCTAACCTTCTCCCTGCATTTCTGTCATACTCTGTTCAGATGCTTCTTAGAGTGCTTTCCATATTCTACACAAGCTCATGGCTACTCATGTGCATCTCGGTCCTCTCCACCAGACTGTGATCTCCCCAGGAAACGCGTTTCTCTTCCCAACCTCAGCAGGTCCTGTGGGGGCCTCCTACCTGCCGTTACTCTCTGACATGTTTATTGATGGATAAGTGAAAAAGAATTGTGTTCGTTTTGTTGAGTTTATTAACCAGGATCCTACACCTGAAAGCAGCTGTTGTAAAAGAAATGACTATTTATTGGCAACAGCACCCAAAACACCAACACATTTCATGTAAGCTGCTGTGCATTTATGACCCACACCTTCTGTTTTTAATAAAAGTCTTAATAAAAGCACCACATAGCTATTATTTATTTATTTATGTTTTCTTCATTTTCTTTCATTAATTTCTGGTAATTTCTAACAAATAGGGTTGTATCTCCTTGGTTACGTTTATTACTAGGTATTTTATTCTTTTTGATGCAATTGTAAACGGGATTGTTTCTCTTTCTGATGGTGAATTATTAGTATATAGAAACCCAACAGATTTTTGTATACTTATTCTATATCCTGCAACTTTACTGAATTTTTTTTATTAGTTCTAAGCTTTCTGATGGAGTCTTCAGCGTTTTCTACATTTAATATCCGGTCGTCTGGAAATAGTGGGGATCCCACTGTTGGTGGGAATGTAAGCTGGCACAGCCACTATGGAAAACAGTATAAGGGTTCCTCAAAAAAGTAAAAATACAACTACCATAGGATTCAGCAACTCTACTTCTGGGTATTTATCCAAAGGAAACGAAAACCAATTGGAAAAGGTATCTGCACCCCAATGTTCATTGCGGCATTATTTACAATAGCCAAGCTATGGAAAAAACCTGTGTCCACTGATAGATGAATGGGTAATGAGAAAAGAATAAAGAATATTATTCAGCCACACAAAGGAATAACATCTTGCCATTTGCAACAACATGGATGGACTTTGAGTAAATAAGTCAGACAAATACTGTATGATCTCTTTTATATGCAGAGACTAAAAAATATATGTATATATAAAAAAAATAAACAAGCTCATAGATGCAGAGAATAGATCGGTTTCCAGAGGTAATGGGTGGGGGATAGGAGACATGGGTGAATTATTATTATTATTATTATTATTATTATAGTTTAAATAAATTGACTATTAAGAATGGATCCTAGAGGGGCGCCTGGGTGGCTCAGTCGGTTGTGTCCGACTTTGGCTCAGGTCATGATCTTGTGGTTCACGGGTTCGAGCCCCAAGTTGGGCTCTGTGCAGACAGCCCAGAACCTGGAGCCTGCTTTGTGGATTCTGTCTCCCTCTCTCTCTGCCCCTCCCCCACTCGTACTCTGTCTCTCTCTCTCTCTCTCTCTCTCTCTCTCTTTCAAGGAAAAAAAAAAGAATGGATCACAGAGGAGATAAAATATACTTAAATTGCTTCAAAAAAACTCAAACACAGACACTTCCCGTTGCTCATGTTGATACAGCTATCAGGAGCAATCCCTAATCTTACCGAAAACTGGAGGATATGTGATTCCAGAAAGAAGAACAAAAGCAGATGATCTACTTCTGTTTAGAAGTTTCTAGGAGGTAGCTTTTTTTTTTTTTTTTTCCTTCAGAGAAGTGTTTGTACCACACGGTATCTTCAAAAGAACAGAAAATCTGATGGTAATAGCCTTGGATTGGTGGGCTTGTCCTGGGGGCCTGCTGAGACCGTAACTTTTATTTCCTGGATCTTGGTTCAGGGCTGTTGGTTTGTTAAGAATCCTGCGGATAAGCCTCTTGGGCTAAAAGTCTTGTTTGGAAGTCTGGCCTGATAGGTTTCACCTATGGCTTTTGAATAGCTTTGGAAGCAAAGCGAGACCGGCTCCTCTAGGGCTTTGGAGAGGCCCCCTTATTTGTGTTATCAGGGTGTTCCTCTTGAGCACCTGCTGCAGGGGGAGGTTGTGGCCACTGGATCTACTCTGAACCACGAAGTTTCTTGCTGTGTGTCTCTTCTTCCTGTCTTACACTTCTCCCACAGGGAATAAAGATTCTCTTGCTTCCCTAAAGCTTAAAGCATCAGGTGAAGTGACGCGTTGCTCTCCTGTTACCAGGTGTGCACGGATTCTGGGGATGACTGGCATGACTGGCCAGGTGGTTACATCATGGGTCTGATTTACAATGACCTTATGTCCTAGAGATCCAGTTTTGGACATTCTAGTCCACTGTCAGACCCTAGGCTTGATTTTAGGTTTTTGAAAAGAATCCCTAAAGCCACTTCTCTGTGTGTGAAGAAAACGGCTCTCCTGAAGGTGAGAGGGCCCTAGAGCGGAGAGTTGGAATCTGTCCCTTGGTCTTTGCTGCTATGGGAACTTGCAAGCCGTGGGAGAGAGGTAGCAGACGGGGAGAGGGCTGCGCACGAAGCCTGGGCCACCCTATGGCCGCTTCACAGCCCACCAAACTTCTTTAGACTGATCTGCTTTGTGCGTGTTGTGTCTCTGCCTGGGACGCCTTTCCTCCTTTTCTCAGCCCAGGATCCTAGGTCTCCTTTAAGACCCTGCACAAGTCACTTTGGCCTTACTGATGGATTCCCATGGCCACCATTTTGTTTTCCCCTCTGTATGTTCCAAAGTGTTTCCATCCACCTGTACTGTAGCACTTATCACAGGGCAAAAAAATTACTTAGGAACATTTTTATCTCCCTAACTGGACTGTGAGTTTGTGCTCAATGCCATGTTTTATGCTTTGCATCCAAAGCCTTAGCAATGGACACGTGGGCTAGAAACCATTCACTATCAGTTAAATGAACGGATTCTGGCATCTGGGTCTATAGTTAGTATAAGCTCAGAAACCATCTGTTTGGAGCTTGCTTATTAGATTATTTGGCTATCTATGGTTTTATGCATAGGTCTTTATATTCTTCTGTGGAATTTAGAAAATTCTTTTAAAAACTACCAGACTGTTTTAATTATGTTGTCACAGGCCCTCCTCCCCAGAAAGAGGGGACTCCTTGCTTCATTCCCGCACAGGGGAGGGGCATACTTTCAGGGGTCAGTATGGGGGTGGCATCTGGAATTAAGATGCGTGACCCCCAGGAAGACAGAGATAAGGCATGCTCTTTTTTCATATCACAATCTTAGAGTTTACGAGATTTACGCGTTTGCATGGAGAGTGGTCCCTTACAGTTGGTGTTTCAAATAGCAGAAGAGGCACTGAGGCACGGGGTGCCTAACCACGTATCTGTTAGTGTCCTCATGAGCACATTTTGTTTCAGTTAACTTTCAACTTGTTTTTGGGAGAGGGAACTCCCAGGAAGTCCATTTATCATATGACCAGAGTAAGTGAAAGGTAATCCTTTTTAAAATGTGAGTTATGGAGCTTTGTAACGTGCCATTTATCTATGTCTACTGTGGAACGGAAGAACGCTGGGGCAGATTTGTTACTTAAACAGAGTGTGCTCCCTGTTGTCTTTGGGGCTCCATTTCCCACACCTTGTTCCAGCACACAAAATACTCTCACGTGGTGCATTTTGACAAGAACGTTGATTGAGCACTTAAGAGTTGCCTGTTACGAAATGTGGAGTAGGTATTTGAACACATACCTGGTAAGTAAGCTGCTTAATTATTAGGCTTCTGTTCTTTTTAAACACATCTTGTTTTGATACTCAAAATCAAATACATGTGGCGGGATGTTTTCTCGGAAGAACGCTGAACAGCTTTGGACGCTGGAAACCTTCTAGAACTTTTAACCAGGCAGGCAGGTTTTAGAAGATAAAAGGGATCGAGGCAGTCAACCATGAATTTGAAAAGAAGCTTCACTAAAAAAAAAAAAAAAAAAAAAAAAGAAAGGAAGGATTCTTACATGTCTCTTTTTGTAAAAATAGTTATTGACATGTAGCCACAAACCCCGGCTGAATAACAAGATCGCGCCATTTGCATTCACGCAAAATGGACGACACACAAGGTATTCAGTTTCCAGTTTCAAGAAGTCCGTACGAACCAGAGAGAAAACCCACAGTCTCTAGACGTCCTTGTTAAAGCACTGGCAGCAGGTGTTGCACGTTGGGCAAACAACAATATTATCCTAACGCATTCAAGGCTAAGCCCCACGATGGTCTCCACCTTTATAAGGCTCAACAAGCATTTATTCAGCACCTGCTTTGCTATCATCCTAACACCTTACTTGTATTCCCACCACCTGGCACCGGTCTTCTTTTAACGTTTAGCGAGTGGGTGAACAGTGGCCCGTCCGTGTGGAAGGTGCCGGTGTGCTTAGCACCGTTGCAGGCACAGAGTAGGCATCCAACAAATACGATGAGGTATGAATGAAAACACCCACACAGGCTTCAGGAGGTCATGGTCTAATCTCAGGTGGGTGATGGGCACTTGGTCCTGTATGCTTTCTAGGAGAGAGAAAGGAGTCAAGGCTTGGGGGAGGCACAAAGCAGTGAAGAACCATTAGAGGGGATTCAGAGTTCTCGGTTATTGCTTTCCTCCTCTGCCCACCACACAGCACAAGGGGGCCAGACCTCGCCAGGGCTTCCACGTCTCCTGGCTGGGGAGGGAAGCCCCTGAACAGTCCCATGGGGACAAGAGGGTCTCTCCACATGAGGCTTACACGCGTCACTTCACTTCTCTGTATATCAATTTTTATCATACGTTTTGAAAAAAACTACACCCTCCCTCTTCCATTACGGTGAACCGCTTAAAATTACATTTACACGAAATTACATTTACACAAACTTCTGTCGAAAGCCAAATTCCAGGCCTAAGCTCTTGGCCAAAGCCCATTAAAGGGGGATATTAAGTAAATTAGTTGAGCTGATTAAAAACACCTTCATCAAAGTAGAACACTGGTGCCAACAATATTAAGAGTTGAATTATTGATTTTTTTTTTAATGGCCGATGATACGTTAGCAGGGAGGAAAAAGTCCTTCTCCTTTCCTTCCTGTCCCCCCCCCACTTCTCCCGTCCCCCACTTTGGGAGCGAGAAGGGTAACTACTGACCTACTCCTGGAGATCCCGGAAAGGGAGGTGACGGAGAAGTGGGGGGGGGGGGACAGGAAGGCAGAAGATGGGGTCCAGGTAAGGGAGAAGAGGGAGAAAAGGAGTGGAGACTAACGGCCGGAGGGAGCAGAGGCTAGGGTCGCTGCGGAGGTGCAGCCACCTCTACCCACACCGCGTCGCGGGACCCCGGGCACAGCCGCGGGCCAGGCAGGCGCTGGAACGGGCACGGGGACGCTCCCCAAGCCGGCCGCCAGAGGGCGCGACCGGAGCCGGCGCGGCGGAGCCCGAGGAGGGAGGAGGGGAGCCGGCGGAGAAGGGTCAGCCGCGGCGGCAGGGGCGGCAGCGGTAGCGGCGCAGCTCCGCTCCCCGCGCGTCTCCCGTCCCCGCGCTCCAGCAGGGCGCACGGTCCCCGCCGCCGGGATGCTGCCGCCCGCCGGCCGCGGCCGCCGCCGCCTCGCACTCCCGGCGCTGCTCTCGCTCCTCACCTGCTCCCTGGGTAAGTAGCGGGCGGCCCGGGCGCGCACGGGAGAGGCGTGGGCTTCCCGGGCGCTGCCGCCCGCGCCCCGCGTCCGCGCGCGGGAGGAGGCGGCGGGCGGCCCAGCCCTGCCCCGCGGGCGCCCGCGTCCCGCCGTCCCGTCCCCGCCGCGCCGGCGGCAGCGCCCCCTCGCGGCGTCCGGGCGGGGGGGACCCGGCTCTCCGGGACCCCGGGGCGCCCCGCGCCCGGCCCCTTTCGGCTCGCTGGGTCCCGCCGCCGCCCCGGCCCCGCTCGCGTCTGCCCGCCTCCTTCCGCCGGGAGCTGGCGGCCGGCCGAGCCGGGAGGGCGAGGCGCTCACCCCCACAGGAAGCGCTGAGTAAATGTGCAACTGCGAGAAACTTTGAGAGGAGGGAAGCGGCGGCCGCGGTCCCGCCCCCCTGCCTTCCGCCCGCGTCCCGCCTGCCCCGCGCGCCCCGCTCGCCTCGCGCGGGCGCCGCCGGCTGGAGGCGAGCGGGTGGCCAGGCGTCCGGGCCGCTCGCTCGTCCCGCACCCCCGCGCCCCGCGGGCGGGGGCGAGGGACGGTGTCCCCCCCCCCCACCCCACGTCCGCGGGGTCTTCCGGCCGTGCCCTGGTCTCCCGGGCCGAGACGCCAACTTGGCACCAGCCCCTTCTACGGAGTCCTGGGCCAGCAAGGGAGGATCGGGGTGCCCGGCTGGGCCCTCAGTGTGTGCGGTCGTGGCGTGGGGGAGGCGGTGCGGACGCTTCCCAATCTTGGGTCGCTATGGGGGAAAATCAGAGAACGCTTCTGGAGACAATGCTTGTCGGGTCTGCTGCTGCGGTAATGCCCCTTCCCTTTTTCCCTCCCGGTCTCCTCGCAAGAGTATTTTCTCCACCGTATCGTAAAAGGATGGGGCAGAAGTTAAAAAAAAAAAAAAATCACCGTAATGGACGTGTATGATGAGACTTGTTCAAGGTTGAAAGCTTGGGGGAAGAATTGCTCCCTTTTCAGTGTTCTCAGGGTTATTGTCCTCTAACCCGGACTTTTGGGTTTCCAGTCGGTTAAAAGGCAGTGATTTCAGATTTTTAGAAATGGCAGAATGGTGCAACTTAGGAAAAGACGTAGCGTTATTGCACATTGATTTTTGGTAGCCCACCGGAACCTTTACAGCACGTTTTTTTAATTTGGATTTAAACTCTTCGAATAGGGGCCTTATTTGCGTCCCCGCCCCCGGCATTTCTATAGGTGCTCACTACGTGTGGGAAAATCTAGTGAGATTAATTGTTAATTAATTGTTCACATGCATGATTAAGTAAGCAACAATGCAATTAAAAGCATTCGGGCACCTTGGGCAGAGAAAGCTGTAATTGACGGTGGTGAGCAACTAAACTTGGAGATCTGCTTCAGTGGAAGAATGCATCGCTGGCCAGGGCAGCCCTGGGGGAAGGGGAGGTTGGAGGGGTGGGAGGTTGACTAGGTGACTCTTGGCTGCATCACTTGGCTTGCTGCCTGGGAGTTTTGCACCTAAGCAAATGGGGTGGGTGGTAGCCGAAATTGGCATTCTATTTATAGCACTGCACTTTATAATGCTGTACTGGGGATATAATATTTGTATATAATATATTCAATATATGGGCTGAAACACATTTAAATGTATTGCTACACGTATCTATTTTGCACTGCACTTAAGGGAATAGCTGCACTGCCCAAACTTGATAGTACGTTAAAGGACAGTCAGAATGAACCAGAATGTCAACACATTTTTCGAGATGTCTATTAACATTGTGAAGTTGTCAGATAAGCACAATAAATAAGACGTAAAACCTATTAAAAGGTCCCTGGGAGACATTTGGCTCTGTGAACTGGCTTTCATGGATTTCAAGAATACAGGAAGCTGTGTTCTTCGAGGTCTGAAGTAAATCACGGGTTCAGTTTATTGAGCTCTGCTTTGGTGGTGTTGGGGGAGCACCAAGACGTAAAAAGATGCGGTGCCCGCTCTGTAAATCTCGAAATCAGGAATCTTGGAATCTTGCTAAAACGAGAGATTATGACAGGAGTTCTGACGCATGTGAACAATCCTGATGGGTGAAAAATACTCTAAATATCCCCTTAGAAGTTTGGCCTGGGTATATATAGTTTAGTTTTCCCACAAACTGTAGCATATTCGTTTGAGTTTTCAGAGAAGAGTCAATATAGAAAATTTATTTTAAATCCATATGATTATACAGATCAAATTCACTGTAACTTCAATTCTAAAGTCCAGTGCCAGTTCTAGAATCAGATTTATTCACACCTCTGCGCCAGCCGCTGTGTGGCTTCTAGTGAGTTTGAGCTCCGTTTTCTCCTAGAAAACAGGAGGCATAGACTAGATAAAATACCAGAACTTTGCCATTTCTTACAGTTTTAACAGACTGATCTATTGTGGCAGAGACTGCTCTCTGCTTGCCCAGTAACCCTTGGTTCCTTCTTTTCCAGACTAAGAAAGCCCGTTAGATAATCAGGAGTGTCACCTGACTGCATGTGGAGATAGGGTCTTCAAGGAGTATAATTAAGGTTAAATGATGTCACAAGGGTGGGGCCCAAATCCAACAGGGCCTGTGTCCTTATCGTCCTTATCCTTCTTGGAAGAGGAAGGGACACCAGGGATGCATACAGAGAAAAGGCCATGTGAGGACACCGTAAGAAGACTGCTACCTACAAGCCAGGGAAAGGGGTCTCTGCAGAAACCAACCCCGTTGGCACCTTGATTTGGGACTTCTAGCTTCCAGAACTGTGAGGAGTAAATTTCTGCCGTTCGAACCACCCAGTCTGTGGTTTCTGTTATGGCAGCTCTAGCTGACTAATAATACAGGGAGTGAGGGAAAGGGTGGAGGAATGTGGTGTCGGGGGCGGCAGTGGCAGTGTGGCGAAAACGCATTTCTCAGTGGCCCTTGCAAAGCAGGGTTAGCCACTGAGTTATCTATTGAGATCTTTGGGTGGGTCTCTTGGTAATGGCGGCTGACACAGCTCGGATGCTGGCTTTTTTTAAATTGCATTTTTTTTTGGCCTTTGTTTCATCTTCCTTCCCATTGTCTGTGAATCTGATGGCTGGAGCCGTGGTGGCCATCTTGTGACCATGAGGTGACCTTGAAGACAGAAGCGAGTAGTAAGGACAGTATAGCAGAAAGGATAACACCACCTGGGTGCTAGATGGATGTGGGACACCATGCCAGTCCTGGGTCACTTATTTCCGGACTTGTTGGGCATGATATTAAAAATAAGCCCCTGTCTTCTTTAAGCCTCAGTTGTTTGGGTTTTCGATTACACGCAGCCAGCCTAATCCTGATCGATAACATCTGTGAAGAAGCTCATTTGAACCAATGGTAAAATAAGATACTTTTATCTTTCTTTTTTTTAAATGTTTGTTTATTTTTGACAGAGAGAGAGAGAGAGAGAGAGACAGACAGACAGACAGACAGAGCATGAGCAGGGGAGGGGCAGAGAGGGAGACAGAGAACAGGCTCCAGGCTCTGAGCTGTCAGCACAGAGCCCCACGTGGGGCTCGAATTCACAGACCGCGCGATCATGACCTGAGCCGAAGTTGGACACTCAACCGACTGAGCCACCCAGGCGCCCCTAACTTTTATCTTTCTTATCCCTGTTTCTCCTCTTTATGATTCAGGATTGTATTTCTTAGCATCTGCCAAAGTTAGGGATGATTTTTCATTCTGGTCCAGTTCTTGCTCAGATTCTTTTCACTGCAGTGAATTAGACATTTTGGGACACCAAGAATCAGACCTGATCCCAGGTGTTTTTATTGTTATTTTTATTTTTATATATTTTTAAACCTTCTTATTTCTTATAACAGATATGACTGATACAGGTTTTACCCATCTGGATGGGTAGTCTGGGCCTCAAGTTGATGCAGCCCCCTTGGTCACAGACTTGACCCAAGGGCATTTGCCCAGAGCCAATAGTCAAGCTCTTTAACTGGGGGCATATAAGGAGGGGTGGGGGGGAAGAGCAACTGTTTCAGGTGGGATGGCCAGGGTGGGGAAGAGCTGTCCTGACCCTTCTGTCAACTTTTGTTAACTTGCTCTGAGGCAAGCATCGTAGGCCCAGTACTTGAGCAAGTCCTGGTAATTGACCTCATTTGGACGACGAAGGGCC
Source organism: Lynx rufus (assembly GCF_022079265.1). Taxonomy (NCBI): domain Eukaryota; kingdom Metazoa; phylum Chordata; class Mammalia; order Carnivora; family Felidae; genus Lynx; species Lynx rufus. Next base: position 10,321,630 of record NW_025814823.1, read on the forward strand.
AGGTGGTTTGTTTTTCTTTTCATTAGAAACATTATAAATCAGGCATAATTTCTAGGCACAAAGGGATTATTTATGGGGAATTTGCAAATGTTCTAGATTTTGCCCCTTTGTAACATATGGGTGATTCATCTTTGGTGTTGCCAGATTCTTGCTTAAGAACAGTGTACAGGAGCATTGATTCCATCTTTCCCAACACAAAGGAAAAATTCTAGGGAGTGTCAGAGGTTCATCAGATCTATTACTGATTGAGAGTCGCCCTTGATTCCGTATTTCAGAGCTCTCTTCACAAGGCCACTCCCAGAGAAACCCGATTCGGTGTAGACGCTGATTTGCACTACTAGAGAATGTCAACAGTAGTATTGAAAGAAAGACCTGTCGGGGCGCCTGGGTGGCGCAGTCGGTTAAGCGTCCGACTTCAGCCAGGTCACGATCTCGCGGTCCGTGAGTTCAAGCCCCGCGTCAGGCTCTGGGCGGATGGCTCGGAGCCTGGAGCCTGTTTCCGATTCTGTGTCTCCCTCTCTCTCTGCCCCTCCCCCGTTCATGCTCTGTCTCTCTCTGTCCCCAAAATAAATAAAAACGTTGAAAAAGAAGAAAAAAAAAAAAAAGAAAGAAAGACCTGTCCTCGAAATTTTTGTTCGTTTATTCAAAAACTGTCGAGTATCTCCATATGTCACGCACTGAGGATATCGCAGGAAGGAGACAGATCTGGTCTGGCTTTCCCCCCGTGGAACTTGCAGTCTCGAGGGGAAGGAACATGTGGAAACAAATTGCACTGTGCTCAGTGTGGCAGAGGAGTTCGGGGTGCTGTGGGAACGCATGTCTCAGGAGGGTCTTTAGCCTGGAGTTTGGAGTCCTGTTTCTCAACAGAGGGCGATCTTGCCCCTGGGAGAACACTTGTCAAGGGCTAGAGACTTTCTGGTGGTCACAGGGATGATTTGGCAGGAAGGGTTAGGGTCAGTGGCCTCTGAGCTCGCGGCGCGGCTGAGCAATCCTAGTGCCCGGGACCACCTCCCCCTGCCCAGAATCAGCGATCGGTCTAGTGTCAACGGTGCCAGGTGCCAGGTTGGGGAACCTTGGAGCTGGGGCTCAAGGAGAGCTTCCTGGAGGAGGGGACATCAGAGCTCAGACTGGAAGGGGAAGCAGAAATCCGTTAAATGAAGGATGGGGTTACGCGTGGCAGGGGAAAGAGCTTGGTGCCCAGAGAAACACAGTGCAGAAAGGACTGGGCCTGGAGAGATCGGGAGAGGGGCTGGGAAGATCAGTAGGGGGTCACACAATGCAGGCTCTTGCAGATGAGGGTAAGGACTTGGGACTTTGTCCTTAGAGCAGTGGGAAGTGGCGGAAGGGCTGTCCTAGGAGAGTGACATGATTTAACTTTGCAGTTTGAGAAACTCACTCTGGTTTTCCTATGGAACAGGAATTAAGAGGCGGCCAGCGGGGACGTGTGGGACCAGTGAGGAGGCTGTTGGAATCAACCACGGGAGGGATGATTAACACTCTCTAAGACACGGCGATTGATGGGTACAGTGGGCTGAGAGGAAGGCGGGGGTCACGCATGAATCAGGTTTCTGTCACGAGCTGTGGGCGGCTCCTGGTGCTGTTTACTGATACAGGCGCTAATGGAGAAGGACCAGATTTAAACAGGTTTTTTTATTTTTTTTATTTTTATTTTTTTTATTTTTTTTTAAATTTTTTTTTCAACGTTTATTTATTTTTGGGACAGAGAGAGACAGAGCATGAACGGGGGAGGGGCAGAGAGAGAGGGAGACACAGAATCGGAAACAGGCTCCAGGCTCTGAGCCATCAGCCCAGAGCCTGACGCGGGGCTCGAACTCCCGGACCGCGAGATCGTGACCTGGCTGAAGTCGGACGCTTAACCGACTGCGCCACCCAGGCGCCCCAGGTTTTTTTCTTTTTATTGTAGCTAAATAACATGAAATTTCTCTTAACCATTTTTAAGTGTACAGTTCTGTGGCATTAAGTACCCAGACGTTTTTCTAAAATTTAATTTTAGAGGGAGGTGAGGATGACAAGTTTAGTTTGGACAAGTTGAGTTTGGGGTGCGTGTGAGATAGTCAGGTTCCATGTCAGGTGGGCAGTTAGATTTGTGGGTCTGGAGCTCATAGGAGAGCTTGGCTGTGGAGAGATATGGCAGCAGTTGGAGTATATATATAATATAAATGATATATATGATATATGATATATATGATATAATATGATATAATATATATTGTATAAAATATGTACATATGTATATATACATATAATGTATATAATATGTACATATGTATATGTGTATATACATATAATGTATATAATATGTACATATATATGTACATATAATATATATGTAATATATACATATAATATATATAATATACATATACATACACACACATTTTTTTTTTTTTAAAGAGGAGAGTCTTAATTGGTAAAATAAATCCATGTAAGCTTTTACTCAAAATGTGTGGATATCCAAGATTTGGTAGAAGCTGGGGAAGAAAATAGTCTTTATCTGTCTGATGTAAAGCTGCAGGCTTATCCAAAAAAAAGAAAAAGAAAATGAGTGAAAGCATCATCAAATAAGATTTGAATGTATCTCAATTACAGCAGTGCCTTTTTCTCCAAGGGATAGGACTTCTTTTCACTCCTAAAAGAATATTTTATGATCTGAAAAGGTGATATGTTTTAGTTTACATCATTGCTTGCCGTAAGAAGCCCAAGGCTCTTTACATGTCATGCTGAATTTATCTTCTCCAAATCCTTGAGGGCGGATATGCTGGAGCTTGTGCTTCGTTTATGAGGTGAAGGGAGTGAAGGAAGGTACGTGGCCAAGGCCTGTTGGAAGAATTGCCCCTTTCCATTCCTTGGTGTCTGTCCACCTGTGCACCCCAGTGTGTCAGACTTCACACAGGAGAATCACCTCAGGGTCTTGAAGAGTTCCCTTTGTGAAGGGCTTTTTTGTTAAAATGCAGCTTATGGGGTCCTGGCTCCAGATTTTTCTGATATCAGAAGATCTGAGGTGAGGCCTCTGGATTTGCAGTTTTATCCAGGCCCCAGATAAGTTGTATGTGTTGGCGGGTGCAGGAACCCTGCCTGGCCCACCCCAGGACCAGGTACAAACTGGGGACTCTTACTGGGTGGCTTTCTTGCGTATCTGCAGAATGTAAAGTTGATGGCTAGTTGCTTTGTCTTTAAAATGAAATAAGGAGCTGCTTTGGAGAAAGTGCAGCGTGGAATCGAGGCCCGTATGCCCCGGTCAGGTATTTCTTCTCCTCGGGAAAGGAACCAGAAACCCCAGAATTCAAACTGAGCTTTCTCTGGTTCCACCATCATTTGGCAGGTTTCCAAGGGCTACTGGGGGGGGGGGGGCTGTAGTGTGGGGACCGTAAGTGTCAAAAACTAGAGCAGTGCATTGTGAGAACAAAGGTTTTTGGACAATTGACAAGTTTCTAAGGTGTTAGAACCTCTCAGACTGTAGGTGCCATGGATTCAGTGGTACGGACAGGAAGGGCTTCTGAAACCACTGTTTGTGTTACGAAAATAAGATACCCCACGTTTCAGCTTACGTTGTGTTTCTATAAGTTAGCCACACGGTTAACCGTTCACCACTGCTCTTACAATGTGAAGGAATCACACGAGGTGCTGATTTTTTGGTGGTTGAGTTTATTCTGGAGTGGGTGGTATGACCAGAGATCCTTCTGCCCCTTACCTGTGACTCAGCCCGTGAAACATGCTTTTTGAGGGTGGTGTTTTGAGTCTCTCTCCCAAAACTCTGTCTGAATTGGAATTTTCTTATTTTCACATCCTGAGTGGCATATGGGTTTTCGCATTACTTGTTTAAATGAGATATGAATCAAAGAAGCAAATGATCTTTTCTTTCCTAAAATATACAGCTATTTCCTCTTTTCTTCCCTTCTGTTTAACTGTCCTTCCTATAAATATGTTTACCCTTTGGCACAGAGAGTGTATTGGCCCTTGGCCAACTTTGGTGCCAAGGGAAGAAAAATTTGTATTCCAAACTCCATTTTCCCATTGACTTCTTTGATAAAACAGAAGATGGGTTTCAGATGGAGCAACGTCGAATGGGGGTAGGTGGTGGCTCAAAAGAGGACTGTCGCGCCTCTGTGCTCACTGCCACGCTCGGGGGGGGGGGGAGCCAGGCCCCCTCCTCCGTCACTTCTCTCAACTGGCTGATCACCTTGTAAGTGGTGCAGAACCCGTGGAATGGGGCACAGGGGTTCCCTGCCCCTGAGTGTTGTCCACCTGTCTGCTTGCAGAATTGTGCTTGGCAGCCTCCAGTGCTGTGTGTCTCTTTTCCTGAGTTTGCTACTTGGCATCTGAGCAAAAGGCTCCATAGCTCTTCCCGTAGGTCAGGTAATATCCTGAACCTGTACATGCACCGACTTATTTTCATTCTTGTTTAGTTTCCTCCCTTTTACAGGGACGGAGGCAGGGGCCCCGAGAGGCCAAGTCTCTGGCCCCGTGTTGCTTAGCTACTAAGCGGCAGAGCCTGGATGCCACGAGGTGCGAGTCTAGATTCTGTGTATCTCTGACCAGCGTGCCGTGCTATTCTTTACAGTGGAGCCGGGCCCGGAGGCCCGGTCTCCTGCACTGCAAGCTCTTTCCCTTGTGCTTTGAAACTTTAAGGCGAGAACAGTTTAAAATTTTTTTTTTTATTTTTTTTCAACGTTTATTTATTTTTGGGACAGAGAGAGACAGAGCATGAACGGGGGAGGGGCAGAGAGAGAGGGAGACACAGAATCGGAAGCAGGCTCCAGGCTCTGAGCCATCAGCCCAGAGCCTGACGCGGGGCTCGAACTCCCGGACCGAGAGATCGTGACCTGGCTGAAGTCGGACGCTTAACCGACTGCGCCACCCAGGCGCCCCCAAGGCGAGAACGGTTTAAAAGAACACCTTGTAAATCCTTGAACTACTGCCTTCTGTCTAGCTTCTCCTCTGTGCCTGGCCATTCCTTTTTGTCGTCTTTAGTTTTGTCCCTGAAATGTTGGCGTTGCCTCGCTCCCATCTTTCCCATCCAGGCTTGTGGCTTTGGTTCCTTTGTACAGGGGGGACGCTGCCGGTGCCTCTCCTCTTGACCCCTGTGCCCGGCTCCACACCTGGCTATGGGCCGCTGCTGGGTAGATCCACGGAGTGTCCTCGGCGCCTCAGGATATTGGGAACCGCACTGTTTTCCCACACATCTGCTTCCCCGCCTTATTCTCTAGCTTGTGAATGGCACCCCAGTGGACTCGGCCACTCCATCCGAATCCCGGACTCACCTCCACTCCTTTCTCTCACTCACCAACCCCTCCGGACTCTCCCTTCCCCACCCATTCCATTGGTAGGATCTGTCTCAGCCTGTGCATTCTGCTTTGATATCTCCAACACCTGCTTTTGCTCACAACCTGCTGTGCCCAGATGCTGCCTCGTCTGAATTCTGTCCCGTAGCGTATTTCTCATTGCCTGCTCCATTAGCTTCTTAGCTGGCACGTTTGTGCCTTTTTTTGGTCCCCCCACAGCCTACCCAATAGGCTCCTCCAGAAACCTGTCTAAGGCACACATTTCAATGTGGCACTCCCTTTCTTAGAAGCTTCTCATAGCACATAGGATAGAAGCAGACTCCCTAACGCTGACCCCTTTAATGATATGGCCCCTCCCCCTCCCAGATGTCCCTGCCCCAGCACTTCCATTCCCGGAGGTGTCCCTGCCCCAGTCACCCCCCCCCCTCCCCCAGGGTGTCCCTGCCCCGGTCACCCCCCTCCCCCAGGGTGTCCCTGCCCCGGTCACCCCCCTCCCCCAGGGTGTCCCTGCCCCGGTCACCCCCCTCCCCCAGGGTGTCCCTGCCCCGGTCACCCCCCCTCCCCCAGGGTGTCCCTGCCCCGGTCACCCCCCCTCCCCCAGGGTATCCCTGCCCCGGTCACACCCCCCCCTCCCCCAGGGTGTCCCTGCCCCGGTCACCCCCCCCCTCCCCCAGGGTGTCCCTGCCCCGGTCACACCCCCCCCCTCCCCCAGGGTGTCCCTGCCCCGGTCACACCCCCCCCCTCCCCCAGGGTGTCCCTGCCCCGGTCACACCCCCCCCTCCCCCAGGGTGTCCCTGCCCCGGTCACCCCCCCCCTCCCCCAGGGTGTCCCTGCCCCGGTCACCCCCCCCTCCCCCAGGGTGTCCCTGCCCCGGTCACCCCCCCCTCCCCCAGGGTGTCCCTGCTCCGGTCACCCCCCCCCCCAGGGTGTCCCTGCCCCGGTCACCCCCCCTCTCCCAGGGTGTCCTGCCCTAGTCACCCCCCCCCCCCAGGGTGGCCATGCCCCAGTCTTTCCCTCCCCCAGGTGGCCATGCCCCAGTCACTCCCTCCCCTCACATATCAATTCTCTGGGCACATTGGACTGTTTGTTAACCAAGCTTTGATGCAGAAGCCTGTTTCCAGGCCTCCTTGCTCTTGTAATTTGAAATCTCTGCTGCCTGGAATTTACTTCCTCAGGCACTGTGTCGAGCTCGCCCTAAGCAGTGCTTTCCTCCCTTTAAGCCTCCCCTTCCCTCTGCTGCCCTGCCTTGGGTGAGCTGCCCTCTGTCTGCACCCCAGGTGCTCCCTTGGGGACTCCCGTCAGAACGACAGCTGTTGGAGTGGACACTTGTATGCTTGGCTGTTGACCGAGGGACTCCTCTCTCACATGAGCTCCTTGGGCAGCTGCTTATTCGTCTTCCCCAGCTCCTGGCATATTGTGTGGCAGTCATACACTCTCTGATTTTCTGTTTAACAAATGAAAATATAAGTTCATACTGCTAATGAGCTGCGAAGGCCCAAAGCACTCGGCATGTGCCAGGCCCCGTTGCGGAAACATAACGTTTGTTAAACCGTTGATCTTTGGCCACATGCCTGGGCTGGTTCTGTCCTCTGCCCACGGGGAGTGCCTGGGGCCCTTCATCCTCAGGCTGGGCGCTGGTGCCTCCAGGTGGGCGGATGGCTGCGGCCCAGTGTGGCCACGACCCCCAGGGACAGCAGATTGGTCTGAAAAGGCAGGCCCTGCCCCCTGTTGCTGGGTTGGGGTGCGATCCTTTCTGTCCCCTCTGCTGGCATGGATTATCTTCAAAGCAGGTAATTGGAACTAAGTAAATTGGCTGTGGGCTGTGTACCCTGGAGCTTAAGGCCTCCTCTGGAGGACCTGGAATTAAACCTGGAAAGCTCCGGGAAGCCGGAGCCACTGGGGGAGGAGCCGCACTGGGTGAAGCGTTTTGTAAGTAGGTCACGGCAAAGAAAGTGAAGCCCCGCCGGCTCCCTCCCACAGCCTGGCGGAAGAAAAAGTGGGGCAGAGCCCGTGTGAGACCCTGAGCCCGCAGGGCCACCAGCTGCAAGCTTCCCGTGAGTGCTGTGGCTTCGGCCGGATGGCGGAGAGGGCCACGCGGTTTCAGTCCCTCCCTCCAGGCTCCTGGGTAGGGCCGCGACCACCCACCGCCTAGACGCCGCCCAGGCTGGCCCTAAGCGTGGTACCACCGGCAGCTTTATGGCCCCGTCCGCTGAGTTTGCAACATGTGGAACCGCACACTAAACGCTTTACGCAGTATCTCACTCGATCCCGCGTCTTCGTGTTTTCTGTTTTCGTTTTTGTATTTAATCTGGTTTTCTGTGATTGCCGTTCTTGGGAGAGTCTGGGAGGACAGTCCAGGGAACAGGAACAAAACGGAGTTAGGAGGTGCAGTCATCTTTCCTGCAGGGGCGTGGGGTCCCTGACTCCCAACCAGGAACAAGATAAGATAGTTGATTAGTGTTGCTTAAATGCCTTGCAATGAATTCCTCTCCAGTTTTCCGGCACTCCAGGGTTTAGGCTGGCCTATAAATCTTAGTCCCAGGTTAGTTGTAAAATCTTGATTTATCTCTCAGAATAGGTGTGCTAACACATTAGTTGGCTTGAATTATTTAAAGTTATCACGGGAAGGTCTTATTTCTATTGCCCGTCCTGATTTGCACTTTAAATATAGTTCCCTGCAGCAATTCACAGGAATTCATGTTGAAAATAGAAAAGGGAAAATTACTTTTAAACAGCAGTTTGGCATATAAGAGCATGATTTACCTTGGAATAGTTCTCCAACTGCACATTAAGGCCAAGCTTTCAAGAATATTTTTTCCCCGCTGAATCTGGAAATTAGTATGAAACCAAACAGCCAACATCCAGCCTCACGCGACCACTCCCTTTGGCAGAGCAGGGGGGATCCCTTCCTCCCTCCCCGCTCCCCCCTCCCCTCCGTTGGCTCCCAGTGTTACAGTCCCACTGTCACAGTCCCACTGTAGGGACTGTATCCTGTTAGGGTTGTTGGAGGTGACAGGCACATCCTTACCTTACTTGCCCGGTTTTCTAACTTTTCTCCTCAAATTTCACCATTTCTCCTTTTTCACGTGCTTGAAGTGTGAAAGCTCGGATTTTGTTGGCAGGAATTTTAGAAAGGATCCATTGTTTTAAGGTTGGATTTATTAGCGGTCTAGCATATGCTGTGCCTTCAAAACGCATTTGGTTCCCCGGTGATTGGTTTAGATTATGGAAACATAAAGGTAAAAGCAGAAGGCAAAAAGATATTTGCTTATATTCATTTAATGAGGATTATCTTGCCCTGTGATTTGCTCTTATACCTGAGAGTGACTCCGATGCATGTCTTATGTTAGTGCTGTACTTATTTATTTAGTTTTTGTAAGTAAGCTCTGTGCCCAGCGTGGGACTTGAACTCACAACCCCAAGATCGAGTCACGTGCTCTACTGACTGAGCCAGCCACGTGCCCTTATGTTACTGCTTTAAATATTACATAATTTATTTCTATCGGGGAAATTTCACAGCAGAATGTCATAGGGACAAATGATGGTTTTGTGTGTGTGTGTTTTTTTTTAAAGAATATCTTAACTCCAGGCCTTTGTATTTTTGGAAGGAACTAAAATCTAGTTTACTCTTAACTTCAGTTAAGCCTCGCCTGAATAAAGGTATGCTGTCTTGATTACGACAAAGAGGATTTGTAGAATTCACTTGATTTATTGGGAATGTCTTCCTCCCATGTAATTCCTTCATTAAATGTACTCAAATGACATTAGTTGCTGGCTTATGAAAGGTGATGTGTTCGTACCTTTCAGAACCAATACCAAATAAAGGCATGTTTTCTTCAATATAGAGTCTGCATTCTAAAGGACTTTTGTGTTGACATACTCTTCCTTTTCACATAGCCATCTGGCCTGCAAAAAAAGTGAGGTAAGACTAAATCCTGTTTATTAGATGATGAGTCACTGAACGTGTTAAGCTGAGAAGGTTTTTTTTTTTTTTTTTTTTTTTATCTTGACAAAAGAGGGAATTCTAGCCCGGGGAGCTTTGACTGTCTGTGTTTGGAATTAAGAATTGATGGAGTCGGATTTTGGACTCAGAGTCGAGTCTTAGATTGACCATGGTTGTTATATCCTGCAAGTTGTTAGAATGTTCTATTTCCTGCAATTCTGTGGTGCTAAGTGGTATTAACATGTTGTGACTTCCTTATATGATCGTTAATAATTCTATTTCTGATATCTTCTCGAGGGCTTTCACTGTGCATGCTAGTTTGGAGGTTAATAAAATAAGACCAAACCAAAGAATTAAATACCCAGAAGCAGAATTTAAAATGGTGTTTGGGCTTAAATCTTTCTTTTTAGAAGTTCATGAATGATTGGGGCTTTTTGGTTGCCGCCTGTGTGTGTGTGTGTGTGTGTGTGTGTGTATAAAATGAAAAAGTAGATCAGATCCTGGTGAAAATAAATTGGTTGTGGGGGGGGGGGGGACACAGTAAATTCCTTCATTTTGCTGGTGGATATTCCCTAGCATAAGGAGTATACAGCCTGTAAGTGATGTGGTCCCAGGGCCATCACAAAGACTTGCATTCACTCATTCATTCATTTGATCAGTATTTGTTGACCTTCTCCTATGTGCTGGCTGTGTTTTGGGTGTGGGGCACCACCTTCCTGCCTTCACAGAGCTTACAATAAACTAATGTGTAAGGCGAGCAATAAATACGTATTACGTCAGTGGTGGTAAGTGCTGTGCAGAAGAATAAAGCAGAATGAGGAACGTAAGGAGGGGTGGTGTTGGGGATTTATTATTTATATGAGGTGGTCTCAGTGGGGCCTCCCGTAACATCTGCTGTTACCTAAATTTCACACGTAGAGGTTCATTTGCCTTACGGTTCAGGCTCACCCTGCCTTTTGAGATGCCATCTTGGAAATGGAAGTGATTAAACCACGTTCATTTTGCGTCTTAGTGTGAATACGTTTTAGGTTATTTCCTTGGAGCAAATGTTGATGGGAGAGGACTTGAGGCAGTGCATGTCTGCGGGTGGGGGGTAGGGAGGGGTCAGAGGCATCCGAATGGGGAAGGTGTTCTCCCGCCTCTCGGGAGGGCCTCCTCTGTTACCCCAGGAGACCTACCACTGAAGCTTCTTGTACCACATTACAGCTCCGTGGAATCGGCCGTCCGGCCCTTTGAGTCCATTACTGCTCTATGGCATTGCCCATTTTCTCCGGGGGATGCTAATTGGAGACAGCAAACGCTATGAGACGCTTTCCTCTTAGCTCCTCAGGGGAAGTGCACGATAACATTAAAGCATATTATTTTTGTCTAGTTAACCTGCCTGCCTGTTGGGTTTATTATTTTGCTTTATATTTTCAAAGTGTTACTGTCATGTTGTTGTTGTTCTAAATGTGGAGCCTAGATGTGTCTCTAGGGTACAGGGATGCCTTTATCTGTGGGCTCCAACTTGAAACCTTAAATCGTTCTAAATAGGGAATGATCTTCGCTCCTCTCGCTGTCTTGGCCCCACTGCATTAGTGGGTTCTGTGAACGGCCCCTGCGTGAGGCAGCATTATCTGCACCACACTTCCAGCCCGGGAGCCTCTGAGACGGAAAGCTTGCCCCAGATTCAGCTCTGTTGCTTGCCAGGCTCTGGCAGTGATCGTGCGAGGAGGGAGTTGAACTGCTTCCCGCTGGATTCTCAGGAATCCCCCCTTTGCTTTGGAAGGCACCGTCGAGTTGCTAAGAAGTTGTATTTTGTACACATCAATTTCGTAGTTTATATCCGTAGACACACGTGGTATGTGCACAGGTTCCAATTCCTTTGAGGTTTATTTCTTCAGCTTGGTAGCCTAAGCACGTTGGCTGTGCACCGATGAATAATTTCAGGTCCGGAGATGAACGCGGCCAGTGGTACTAGTTTGCAGCAAATGCAGCTGGTTTTAAAAATGAGCAAAAATATGTCTTCTTCAAGCACCCTTCCCCCCCCCCCCCCCCCCCCCCGTTTTAAGCCAGACTGTTAAGCCAGACTGTTAAATATGAGAATGAATCTTAACTGGTGATCTTAATGTAAAAATGTTTTCTTTTTTCCAGCTTTTGCTTTGGTTTCTGAAGATACAAAGAAAGAGGTCAAGCAATCTAAGGTACTAATTCTAATGATCAAATCTATTCTTCCTGTCTGAGATTCACTTATATTTTCTTTAATGGCAGCTGTAATGATTTTATCTTACAATAGTTCTCAGGTTTCTTTTCACGAATTAATGAAATGTTGGTCCATGCAGATTTTTAATCTCTCGTGGCAACCTGCAGATAAACTTGCTTTATTTATTTTTTATTTTATTTTTTTGAATTTAAATCCAAGTTAGTTAACATACAGTGTAACAATAATTTCAGGAATAGAATTTAGTGATTCATCACTTACATGTAACACCCAGCGCTCATCCCAACAAGTGCCTTCCTTAATGCCCATCATCCATTTAGCCCATCCGCCCACCCCACATCCCTCCAGCAGCCCTCGGTTTGTTCTCTGCAGTTAAGAGTCTCTTATGGTTTGTTCCCTCTCTGTTTTTTTTATCTTATTTTTTAGATAAGCTTGCTTTAAAAAAAAATCCCTTAGTAGTTATAGCAGACCAAGTAGGTTTCAAAAAAAGTATTTTGATATGGATTTAGACATCATAGAAGTCTTGCTGGGATGCCTTAGTTTTCTCTAGTCTGACCACATCTAAACTTGGGCTGCATTTTCCCAGTCTGAGAGAGAGAAGTAGTATGCTGTGTCCCCGGGGTCACAAGAGCCTGAGTCTCCCTCACTTTGTAGGTGGCACCGTGTGGCAGTACTGAAGATGACTGCCAGGCTTTTTGCACGGTTGGGACCAGGAACCGAGACCCCGGGACTTGATGGAGACGGGATAAAACTCAGCCAAAAATCTCAGAGCGGCTGCTTTCCCACAATTGTTTGTGTTCAAGAAACTCATCTAAAGCTTACCATTTCGGCTTTGCGCTAGATGAGTTTAGCAGATAAGAAAGAGAAACCATATTTGAAGAATGTGAGTTGTCTTTATCATATTCGCTAAGGTTCGGTCCACTTCATTTTTTTTTAATCTCACGATTAGCGTAACAGTGTTTTTGATTTTTATTTTTTGTAATGTTTGTTTATTCTTGAGACAGAGCATGAGCAGGGGAGGGGCAGAGAGAGAGGGAGACACAGAATCTGAAGCAGGCTCCAGGGTCTGAGCTGTCAGCACGGAGCCCGACACGGGGCTCAAACCCATGAATTGTGAGATCGTGACCTGAGCCGAAGTCGGATGCTTAACCGACTGAGCCACCCAGGCGCCCCAAAACATTTTTTTTTTTTAAATAGAATGTTTCTTTTGTCAACACAGCGTTGTCTTTTCTAACTATACTGTGGGTTTCCTACACAGGAACAATAATAATACTTTCCTTTGGTTTTAAGATCCTTTATGGTTAATAAAACATTTTCAGACATTTCACTTAAAACTTGATCTTCTCAATGATCTTGTTATTGCCAAGCAAAAGAGATATTCCCATGTCCAGGCACACCTCAGGGAGGATGTGGGTTTGGTTCCACCGCAGTAAAGAGAGTTAAATGCATTTTTTTGGTTTTAAGTGCATAATAAAAGTCCTATTTAAACTATATTGTTGTCTGTTAAGTGTGCGATAGCATTATGTCTAAAAAATATACATACCTCAGTTGCAAAGTACTTTATTGCTACAAAATGCTAACCATCATCTGTGCTTTCAGTGACTTGCGATCTTTGAGCTGGTGGAGGGTCTTGCCTCAATGTTGATAGCTGCTGACCGATCAGGGTGGGCTTCCTGGAGACTGGGGTGGCCGTGGCAGTTTCTTAAGACGACAGTGAATTTTGCCTCCTTGATGGACTCTTCCTTTCACGAACGACTGCTCTGTAGCCTGTGATGCTGTTTGATAGCATTTCACCTACAGTAGATCTTCTTTCAGAACTGGAGTTAGTCCTCTCAAATCCTGCTGCTGCTTTATCTACTAAGTTTGTGTAATATTCCAAATCCCTTGTCGCTTCAACAAGCTTCACAGCATCTTCAGCAGAGGCAGAGTCCATCTCGAGAAACCACGATTCTTGCTCAGCCTCGAGAAGCAGTCCTCACCCGATCACGTCCTGTCACGAGATCGCGGCAACGCCGTCCGCGTTCAGGCCCCGCTTCTAGTTCTGGTTCTCTCGCTGTTTCCACCACATCCGCAGCGACTGCCTCCACGGACGTCCTGAACCCCCCAAAGTCATCCCGAGGGTGGGAATCAACTTCTTCCAAATGCCTGTGCATGTTGATATTTTGGCCTCTTCCCATGAATCATGAATGTCCTGAATGGCCTCTAGAATGCTGAATCCTTTCCAGAAGGTTTTCAATTTGCTTTTCTCAGATCCATCAGAGAATCACTGTGAGAACCGTAGCCTTATGAATGTGTTTCTTTTTCTTTTTCTTTTTTTGTTTTTAATGAAAACATTTTAATTCTAGTGTAGTTAATATACAGTGTTGTATTAGTTTCAAGTGTATAGTGTGGCAATTCAACAATTCCATGTATTAGAGTTCATCAGGATAAGTGTGCTCTTAATTCCCTTAGCCTGTTTTACCCACCTCCCCCGCCCCCTATGGCAACCCTCTATTCTCTATAGTTAAGAGTCTTGCTTTGTCTCTTTTTTCCTTTGTTCATTTATTTCTTAAATTCCACATATGAGTGTAATCATACAGTATTTGTCTTTCTCTGACTAGCTTATTTTGCTTAGCATTATACTTTCTAGCTCCATCCATGTTGTTGCAAATGACAAGATATCATTATTTTTATGACTGAATAATATTCCAGTGTGTGTGTGTGTGTGTGTGTGTGTATCTTCTTTATCCATTCATCTAATGTTAGACACTTGGGCAGCTTCCATAATTTGGCTCTTGTAAACAATATTGCAAGAAACCTAGGGGTGCACATATCCTTTTGAATTAGTGTTTTTGTATTCTTTGGATAAATACCCCGTAGTGTGATTGTTGGATCACAAGGCAATTTTTTTTGAAGAACCTCCACACTGTTTTACACAGTGGCTGTACCAGTTTGCATTCCCACCAACAGTACACGAGGGTTCCCCTTTCGCCACATCCTCACCAACACCTGTTGTTTCTTGAATATTTTAGCCATGATGTGTGTTTCTTAAATAAGAAGACTTGAGAGTCAAAGTGACTCCCTGATTCATAGGCTGCCGAATGAATGAATGCTGTGTCAGCAGGCATGAAAGCAACATTCATCTCATTGTATGTCACCTCAGAGCTCTTGGGTGACCAGGTGCCTTATCGAACAGTAATATTTCCAAAGTAATTTTTTTTTTTTCTGAGCAGTAGGTCTCAAAAGTGGTCTTCGAATATTTAATAAACCTTACTGTAAATGATGTGCTGTCCTCTGGGCTTTGTTGTTCCGTTTATAGAGCACAGACAGAGTAGGGTTAGCATAATTCTTAAGGGCCCTAGGATTTTTGCAATGGTCGATGTGCACTGACTTCAACTTTAAGTATCAGATGCACTGGCTCCTAACAAGAGAGTCAGCCTGTCCTTTGAAGCTTTGTAGCCAGGCATTGGCTGCCCCTCTCTAGCTCTGAAAGTCCTCGATGGCATCTTCTGCCAATAGAAGGCTCTTTTGTCTACACTGAAAACCTGTTGGCAGTGTAGCCACCTTCCTGAATTATCTTAGCCAGACCTTCTGGGTAACTTGCTGCAGCCTCTACACCAACACTTGCTGCTTCACCTTGAACTTTTATGTTATGGAGACGGCTTCTTTCCACAAACCTCATGAACCCACTTCTGTTAGCCTCACACTTTTCCTCTGCGGCTTCCTCACCTCTCTCAGCCCTCACAGAATTGAAGAGAGTTAGGGCCTTGCTCTGGTTTAGGCTTTGGTTTAAGGGAATGCTGTGGCGGGTGTGATCTTCTAACCAGATCACTTAGACTTTCTCCACATCAGCGAGGCTGTTTCTCTTTCTTACCATCTGTGTGTTCACTGGAGTTACACTTTTAATGCCCTTCAAGAACTTTTCCTTCACACTCACAGCACGGCGAATGGTTGGCACAAGAGACCTCGCTTTCAGCCTGTCTCGGCTTTCAACATGCATTTCTCACGAAGCTTCATCATTCCTAGCTTTTGACTTAAAAGTGAGAGGCATGAAGCTCTTCCTTTCACTCGAGCACTTGGAGGCCGCTGTAGGGTGACTCAGCTGGCCTAATTTCAATATTGTTGCGTCTCAGGGAACAGGGAGCCCAGAGAAGAGGGAGAGAGATGGGAAACAGAACACGCACAACTTGCATCCTTGAAGTTCACCATCTTACATGGTGTTCCTGGCATCCCAAAACCATTACAATAGGAACTCCAAAGATGACTGATCACAGATCATCCTAAGAAGTGTAATAATAATGAAAAAAAATGGAAATATCATGAGGATCACCAAAATGTGACACAGAGACACAAAGTGAGCAAATACTCTTGGAGAAATGGTACCGATAGACATGCTCAACGCAGGGTTGCTACAGACCTTCAATTTGTAAAAAAAAAAACACAGTGTCTGCAAACCATGATAGAGGAAAGCCTAATAAACCGCAGAATGCTGTATAGCAGAGAAAACTTACCCTCAAAGAAATTACGTGATTTAACTGAGGTCACGTGGTAATTCAAAGGTGAAGTCAGAATCTAATTTTCCTGAATCCTTGAATTCTTGCACACTGCACACAGCTGTGTGCATTAGAACGTGTGTGTGTGTGTATGTGGCAATAATCAAGCTCATTTGTAATGAACTTAAAGTGCTACCTAAGGAATATTACTAGGGAATTAAAATTTTGTGTAATGAATTTAGAATTCTAGCATATACTTTCAAATATAGGTTTTTAACTCCTCTATCCAAATGAGGAAATGTATGTATCCCTCTTCTTAAATACGTATATAAATATAGGTAGAAAATAAGGTGACTCTTACATCGTAGTGTCATTTTTCATCCAAAGGTATTAAAGCCCTTGAAAAATGTTATTAACCCCATCTGTGCTTAGGCTGTGAAGCCAAAAAAGCCATTAATCCCCTGAGGAGAGGCAGTGATAAAATGTCTACTGTAGACCATACCCGAGACTGGGAGAGAAGAATTAATTTGTCCAAGGTCACCCAAAGTCTGTAGATGAACCTGGAGATAGGAGTGAAGGCTCTTCACAACAGCCACATTCATTTGGGATCATGAGTCTATCACCATCTGCAGAATTGACGGGGACCTGCCCTGCCATGCTGCTCAGAGGCGGCCGCCTTCCATCCCCCCTCACCGCACGGCTTGCTTTCGTCAGGGCCCCAGACGGGGCTCTCTAGAATGCAGGCAGCCCCACTCAGGGCCGGGGGCCTGCCCCACACAATGTTCAGACTCACTGGTTGGCGTCAGGTGGCTTGTCATCCAAATTCTGGGTACTGCCGGTGCCCTGCTGCACCTCCCGGGAGCTGACCTCTGGGCCCAGGCTCCTCTTTTGGATTCCTGGTCCCTGGCATTGACCCGGATTCTGACCTCCCTCAGCTTTCAGGGGAGCCTGCCCACCCAGACTTGTGCTCCAGGCCACGGTACCCGCCTCAACCACGGCCTTGTTCCGGCTTCAACCCACAGTTTCGCCCACTTATACCCTGTGGTGGTTGTGATGTTGTGTCCTGTATGATGTAGGGCTAGAGTTGAGCGCTGTGGTTCACATCCCTTCTCCAACACTAATACCCAGTGGAGACCCTCTCTGTGTCTCAGCTTCCTCATCCGTAAGATGGGGTAGTTAAGACCTGTATCAAAAAGCTGTTTGGAGGAGGAGGAGGAGGCCGATGGTGTGTGTGTGTGTGTGTCCACCACTTAAAACAGTGCCAGACCCTACCTGATGTGACAGCAAGAAATATTTTAGGCAGCCTTTTGAGCTGAACCTAAACAAATCAAAGTAAGAAGAGGAACCATAGGGCTTACTGCTTTTATCAGTGAGATTTCTTTTATGGTGTAAGTTGACTTCACGTGAAATAGATGAAGGTGATGATGAAAAGAGTAGTAGGTGACAACTATTGAGCATTTTCTTCAGGCAGATGCCATGCTCAGCAGTATATTACCTAATGAAACTCCCACAACAACCCTGTGCTGCAGGTCTTGTAATTACCATTCCTGTTTTACAGATGAGAAACTGAGGCCTGAGCTAGTAAGTGGTGGGGGCAGAATTCAAACACAGGACCGGCTTCTGGCCGAGTCCACTGACGGGCACATCCTGATCAGTTCATTTATTCAAAAGACCAAGGGGGTGGCGGTTGGTGGTGACCAGGTACAGGATGCCATTTTACTTCCCTTTCTTCCGAAAAGATTCGATAGATGTGAAGGATTTTGAGGAGGTTTTATCGTCTTTTCGTGAAGGATTTATAAACTAGGCATTACGGGCGTGGATTGCAAGTGTTCTAACGTATTGTGACTTAACAAATAAAACCTGTGTCAGAGGGTGACTTGGATTTGTCTTTTCCCGGCTAGGGTAGGAGCTGTCTGTGGGGTAGATGCATTAGTAACAAACCTCTTTCCTATCTGAATAGCAATTCAGTTGACTTCTAAAACTTTGACAGTGAACCCATTTTGACTGATATTGATCGTGTAAGAAATGTGTGGCAGCAGAGATACTAAAACGAACCATGTGTTTCTTCCTAGGAAGAGCTGAGGCTTTTCAGGAGGGGAAACTGGAGACAGAATTCTAAATGTCCTGTCAGTTCGTTCATTTAGTCTAATTTTCTTTCTCAGAGGGGAAATTGCTCAAGACCGTTTTGGATCCATTCAGTTTACTTAATTTGACCGTTCTTGGATGTTTTCTTCTTACAGTTTACAAATTGAGCCATTCGAAATGGTTAATCGTGTCCAATCTGTTGTTTTCAGCCAGTTGGAGCTGCGGTGTTTAATAGCAAATGGAAAGATGTGTCATTTTGGTCGATTTTCTTTGGTTTCACAAAGAGATGTGGTGGGATGTCCAGTTGGTTTCCAGCGTTAAGTTATTCGTTCGGGAAATACGGAGTTCAGGGTTTTTTTGTTTTGTTTTGTTTTTTAATCTTTCGGTTTATTGTTAAAGGTGACTCTTGTCATGAGTGTCGTGGTGCTTTCACCTGGTGCGTGTTTTTTTTTTTTTCAATATATGAAGTTTATTGTCAAATTGGTGTCCATACAACAGCCAGTGCTCATCCCAAAAGGTGCCCTCCTCAATGCCCATCACCCACTTTCCCCTCTCCCCACCTCCCATCAACCCTCAGTTTGTTCTCAGTGTTTAAGAGTCTCTTATGGTTTGCCTCCTTCCCTCTCTATAACTTTTCCCCCCCCTTTCCCTCCCCCCTAGTCTTCTGTTGAGTTTCTCAGGATCCACATAAGAGTGAAAACATATGGTATCTGTCTTTCTCCGTATGACTTATTTCACTTAGCATCACACTCTCCAGTTCCATCCACGTTGCTACAAAGGGCCATATTTCATTCTTTCTCATTGCCACGTAGTACTCCATTGTGTATATAAACCACAGTTTCTTTATCCATTCATCAGTTGATGGACATTTAGGCTCTTTCCACAATTTGGCTATTGTTGAGAGTGCTGCTATAAACATTGGGGTACAAGTGCCCCTATGCATCAGTACTCCTGTATCCCTTGGGTCAATTCCTAGCAGTGCTATTGCTGGGTCATAGGGTAGGTCTATTTTTAATTTTTTGAGGAACCTCCACACTGTTTTCCAGAGTGGCTTCCTGGTGCATGTTTCTTGAAGAAACACCTCTGGAGGAAGACAGGGTGTGCATCATCACGTGGGTGTAAGAAATGAACGTTGGAAAGAACTCAGAAGACCGACCTGGGTTTTCATCCTGGTTCTGTGGCTCTGTTGTCTCATTTCTAAAAGGGGAGCATTGGATTGGATCATCTCTAATGCTCTCTTTTTTAAAAAATTATGGTAGGGGCATGGGTGGCTCAGTCGGTTAAGCGTCTGACTCTTGGTTTCAGTTCAGGTCCTGTTCTCACGGTTCGTGCGATTGAGCCCCAAGTTGGGCTCGGCACTGACAGCGTGGGGCCTGCTTGGAATTCTCTCTCTCTCCTCCTTTCTCTGTCCCTCCCTTGCTTTCTGTCTCTCTCAAAAGTAAATAAACATTAAAAATTATGGCAAAATACATCTAACGTAAAATTTACGATCTTAACCATTTCTAAGTGTACAGCTGAGTATCGTGAAGTGTATTCATAGTGTTCGTGCAAACGCCCTTCAGGTCTCTTTTCACCTCACGAAACTGAAACCGTCCCCATTAAACAGCTCTCTGTTCTCCTCCCCCGGCCCCTGGCAACCACCCTTCCACTGTCCGTTTCTGTGAATCGGACTACGCCGTTAAGTGGAATCGTACAGTACTTGGCTTTTTTGTGTCTGGCTTATGTCACGTAGCATGATGTCCTCAAGGCACATTGGTGTTGTAGCATGTGACGGAACTCCCTTCCTTTCTGAAGCTGGATAATATTCCGTGGTGCGTCCACGCCATATTTTCTTTACCCACTCCAGTGCTACTTTCAGATCGAAACTTTCGAATTTTCGGTGATCCTCAGCTGCCAGCCAAAGCTGTGGAGCGGGCAGTGTGGCCGAGGGGTGGGCAGCAGGTTAAGGGTGAAAGCCGGGTAGCGTGTCTGGTTCTCAGGCGGGTGCTGCTTCTCCAAGGGCGGGCTGTTGTCCTGGCCAACGGTGGCATCGAGAGCGTGTGGAAGATGCAGTGAGTCTATACCTCCTGGCTTATGATAACCCGGCTTTGGTTCAGCATAGGTAGAGAAATGGCTTAAGTGTTCCAGCACTTTTTAGGGTTTTTTTCCCCCCAAAACGTCTGTATTTTATCAAGATTAAGTGACGTGTCACTGGATCCCGAGGCACAACAAATGAGTCCATGATAACTATGGGGTTCTTCTCCACTCGGTGGTATTTCTATTCTTTTTTTTTTTTTTAAATTTTTTTTTTTCAACGTTTATTTATTTTTGGGACAGAGAGAGACAGAGCATGAACGGGGGAGGGGCAGAGAGAGAGGGAGACACAGAATCGGAAACAGGCTCCAGGCTCCGAGCCGTCAGCCCAGAGCCCCGACGCGGGGCTCGAACTCACGGACCGCGAGATCGTGACCTGGCTGAAGTCGGACGCTTAACCGACTGCGCCACCCAGGCGCCCCGGTGGTATTTCTATTCTTGAGACAAAGATCATTTCAGGAAATGCTGCCAAAGGTAGACACTCTCCTGTGTTTTGCTCTCTCTCCTCCCTGTCTCTTGTCATGGTCCCTTTGACGTTTTGAGAGGATACATCTCTGTGTGGCTGTATCTTGGCTTTTAAACTGTTCCCAGTTTTGTTGGCAAAGGCTTACAAGTACGTTTCTCATTGCAGTCTGTGAAGAAAATTGAAGGATGTCTGCCGCTGTCCAATTGTTATAATTATAGCAAATGGCAGTCGAAAGCAGAAAAGGGCAATTAAGAGAAAATTCCTTCCTGTCTGCTGGAGAAGACAAGGAAAATGGCAGATTTAGCTGCTTACGCTTTGCACTTTGTCAGAGAAATATTTTTTTTAATGTTTATTTGAGAGAGAGAGAGAGAGAGAGAGAGTGTGTGTGTGTGTGTGTGTGTGTGTGTGTTGGGGGAGCAGGGGAGGGGCAGAGAGAGTGGGAGAAAGAATCCCAAGCACGCTCCCCGCTGTCAGCGCGGAGCCTGATGTGGGGCTCCATTTCATGAGCCATGAGATCATGACCTGAGTTGAAATCAAGAGTCCGACACTTAACCGACTGAGCCACCCAGGAGCCCCATCAGAGAAATCTTTCAGGAACCCCTCCCCTGATCTACCCGGGATCAGGAACAGGTATTTCTTTGCTCACGTCCAGATTTCTATGTCCAGAGCTCTGCTCTAAGAAGCCCCTTCCGTGCTCCTGAAGTCTCATGAACCAAAGGCTGAGTGCCCCCTGGGGCCTTGCTTAGGCCCCCAGTGCTGCTCCTCAGGTGGGAGAGAACATGGCGGTGATGTTCTGGATGACAGTACGTCTGAGCCCACGAGATGATAAATACCATAATTAGTGGAGGTCCTCTTCACGGGAAACACACACTGGCGGCATCGATACGGTCTCTGTTTGGTTTGCCATGCTTTTGAGTTTACGGGGTTTTAAATGAACTCTCCCAAGACCAGTGGGAACCAGTTAAGTGTTAGCTCCATTTTACACAGGAGGCAAGAGGCCCAGTAACTTGCCCAAAGTCACGTAGGAAAGGGGTAGCCCCGTAGGAGGCTCCCACCAGGATGCAGAAGTACGTCGTTGCTGTTCCCTCCCTCCTAAGTTTTCGTCTGTTTCGTTAGGGAGCATTGTCAAGCTCTCGTCGTCCGCGTCGTCCCCAAATGTTGCTGCGTGCCATTCATATGTATTTGGTGTTTTGCTAGCTATGGTATACGATGAGACTTACCTGACTTACCTTCTTCTCTTTTGTCTAAAATACAGAATTTGGAGAAAGGTATCTCAAGGAAGAGTGACGTAGGTAAGTAATGATTTTTTTTTTTTTTTTAACTTATGAGTATGTGCCCAGGTACATTTCTTATAAATTCTATTTCAGTGAAGTGAATTTCTCCTTCTGATTTTATTTATGAGGTGAAGATCGCTGTGCAAATGTTCTGGTCTCTCCCGAAGACACGGGGAGAACACTTTTCAGATTGACATAGTGGCTCGTGATTTGTATTGGAAACGACAGCTCGTATGTTAGATTTGATGTCCTTGGCCACCATTTGGTGAGTTTCCAATGAGGGCAGACGGCTATGCGTGGTGGCGGCTGTGGGGGCCGCAGAGGTGAGCAGGGCGCAGTGTCTGATGTGAGAGGCCCGCTGACCTCGGCCTGGAGCCAGAGTCACTTGTTGACGTGCAGGCACTGTTTCCCCTACAGGTTAGCTTGCCAATCACTTCTGTCAAACCCATCCCGAGAACCCTGGCGCAGAAGCAGCGACTTGTGACTTTGTGGACACCCCTGCACTTCCATCCCGGCCTGTGCTCACCCTATTTTGTTCTCCCTTTCAGGATATTGTAAGCATCTTCAAAAATGTAACCACGACATCAGTTCCTCCTTCTTCTCCTCCTCCTCCTCTTTCTTCTTCTTCTTCTTCTTCTTCTTCTTCTTCTTCTTCTTCTTCTTCTTCGGCTGTGAGAAATATGCCTCAGTGTGTTGATGAGAGCATAAGACTGATGTCTGCATGTTGGGTCTCTTCCCAAAGGGTGTGAACTTTGTCGACGTCAGTCATCCCAGGGTAGGCCATGGAGACCTACAAGGTGGGCCTTGGACAGGAGGGGAAGGGTACACTTTCCTCTCTAGGCCTGCCTTGTGTGGGGCTGGGCTCTGCAGGGTCTAGGTGGCAGGAGAGGCTCCCCGGGTGGAAGGGGCAGGATGGCCTGTACTGGGGCCCGGGCATGCAGGGGACCACGGGGGCATGGGTCGGAGACTTCAGCTCTGAGACTGCGTATTTAAGGAGCGACATTGGGTCATTGCCTTTTCTTCTTTGTATTACGACACCCTGTATGGCTCAGCCACTCCTCCCCACGTGGAGATGTTCTGTCAGCTGTCAACCCTTGTGGGTTGGGCATTGGTTTATTCTATGGGAGCTGATAGGGCTCCTTATAGAAAATGGTTATTAAATGAACTAATGATGCTAGTCTGGAACATGGGCTTGAAAGTGCCAAGGGAAAGTTGCCTGGATAAGTAAGTCAACATCCTTGCTATGACAAGTGGTCAAATCTAGTGATACATACCTTGGTATCAGCATGTCCGAACAAGACCCAGG
This sequence comes from Lynx rufus, assembly GCF_022079265.1. Lineage (NCBI taxonomy): Eukaryota > Metazoa > Chordata > Mammalia > Carnivora > Felidae > Lynx > Lynx rufus. The sequence goes on from NW_025814823.1 coordinate 10,344,752, forward strand.
AGGCTTATTTGCCCACAGGGTTAACATGGGTCTGCAGGCCCCGGTGGGGGGCCTACAAAAGCAGCCCTCCCAGAAGGATCAGAGTCGCGGCAGACTCCCAGGGCCTCCTCCCAGGGCAAGGAGGCCTGCTTTCTGTTTGGGCTCACTGCCTCGTCAGTAGATTCATGGGCCAACGTCATTCTCACCAAGTAAAACACAATTGGAGTGGCTCTGCACGTGTGTGTGTGTGTGTGTGTGTGCGTGCGTGCGTATTTAAGATCTCTAGCGCTTTCGCTTTTATCAGAAGAACCCCACGCTATTTCCTGTCACCATGAAATCCGTGTTTCTAGATGACGTCTGACCAGGAAAGACTGGCGCTTAGTAGAGCGGTTGGCACATGATAGGTGCTCAGCAGCTGAAGAAAGAGAACCTTTGTTTGCTTTTTCTTTGAAGAATGTTTCTCCCTCAGGGATCTTCTCTGATCACCTCCTTGGTTCTGTCACCTTTCCTTAATGCTCTGCAGCTCACCCTTGGTCTCAGAACCGCAATGGTCCTTTCCTAGCCTTGACTGACTTCCTTTTCTTCCTTTCTAGACCTCTATGCCCCTCATTATTGTCAGGCACTTAGTGGACAACCCATTTCTTCTACCTTCCTGGAGGAGAGCAAGGCAATCCGTCTTGAGTTGTGACGGTGTTTGCTGATGGCAGTGACTTCAGAGAGGTTCAGGGGAAGTGATAAGGAACTAGTAGGATTGTCGTATTTAGCTCCACTGACTGGGCAGTGGGAGCTCAGGAGTCAGAGAGTGGGGGCAGCACAGGCAGAGAAGACCGCGGCCAAGGTGGGCCCTGGGGTCTGGACTCAGCCAGAACGTGACCCAGTTTGGGGGGCTTAGGATCTCTGTCAACAAAACATTTCTTGCAGCTGCTGTAAAGAACATCAGTAAATTAAGTGTACAAGTGATTTTCAGCACCTAACTGTGCTAGCCTGTTTGTTTGTTTGTTTTTCCTGGAATGGAGGTGGGGCTGAATGGCATGTCATTGATTTTCTGTCATTCATTATTAATAGGGCTTTAGGAACTGGTTGGGTAGACCCTTACTTTTTTGTCTCCTCACTAGTAACTGCCCCATGTGCATCTGACTTCCTAGCCATACCTGTTACTGTGTTCGGGGCCATAATTCCCCTTGCTGTCCCCAACCTTCACTGTTCCCTCTGTCGGGAAGGTCCTCCCATCCCTTCTTGGGGCATGCCCAGGACACAGTGTCCCTGTCCCTTCTTCTGGGAAGGCCCCACTCTCTGGGATCCCGGATGGCTCTGTGGCCCTTCCCCAGTTTGAAAGCTGTTCATCTCTAGCGCCACCCTCTTGGTGTGGCGCTTGAGATCTGGCTGAGCCAGCCTCCCTCTCTAGACCCAGCCTCCCTCTGTAACTTTATCGTGGACTGTTCCCTGCACCTTTTTCTCAGAAATGCTTGACAGATTCACCTACTCCTGATGCTGCAGAGATAAGGCGGGCCGTGGGCTCTGTGATAACCCCACTTCTTCTCTGCCACTGGTCTGCTACCCTCTGTGCCCGAGTCTGCAGAAAATTGCTGCGTTTTATTTATTTATTTTAAATTTAAAAACAGTTTTTAAAATTATTTTCTTATTTTGAGAAAGAGTGCAAGTGGGGGCGGGAGGGGGGTGGGGAGAGAGAGAGAGAGAGAGAAAGAGAGAGAGAATCCCAAGCAGTTTCCACACGGTCAGTGCACAGAGCCTGACACGGGGCTTGAACCCGTGAAGCCGTCAGATCATGACTTGAGCTGAAGTTGGATGGTTAACCGACTGAGCCACCCAGGTGCTCTGAAAATTGCTGCATTTTAATTTTTTTTTTTTTTCCAACGTTTATTTATTTTTGGGACAGAGAGAGACAGAGCATGAACGGGGGAGGGGCAGAGAGAGAGGGAGACACAGAATCGGAAACAGGCTCCAGGCTCCGAGCCATCAGCCCAGAGCCCGACGCGGGGCTCGAACTCACGGACCGCGGGATCGTGACCTGGCTGAAGTCGGACGCTTAACCGACTGCGCCACCCAGGCGCCCCAATTGCTGCATTTTAAAGGGAACTCAGGAAAGGCCCCTTTCCAGGACCTCTGCTTGCACATGTCCCCCCTCTGTGCTCCCTCAGTTTTGCACTTGGCTCCGTATTGGAATGGCTGCCTTCTGCCTTCTGCACTACACTCAGGCCCTGATATGATGGGGCTGTGCTTGCTCACCTCTGTGTGCCAGAGCCTCGCACTCAGTACAGGCTTCGAGATGTTTGCTGGGTGAGTGCACCTAGCGTGCGTGATCAAGGCATGAGCGAAAGGAAGGTGATGATTTCTTAGATGCAGAAAAAACAAATACAGCTCATAGCACACGACTCGGGCATAAGCAGAGGGGAATAACTCACTTTTCTTCTTCTTGCAAAGCCTCTTCTCCACATGGAGGAACTGTTGTCTTTGTGGGAACAGTGGGAGTTTTGCTGATCTGGTAGAAGAAATGGCAGGAGTTGATTACTGCAGGATTAACGTTTTGGCAGATGGATTTGCTCTTTTAAAACCTCTGTTATGAATTATTGTGAACATACAGGAAGCTACAAAGAGTAATACAATGATATCCAGGTAGTTACCGCCTAGTTTAAGGAATAAAATACTCCTAACACAGCTGAAGCTTTTTTACTATTATCTCAATATGGTGTTTATAGCATTCTCATGTAATCTTTTATATTTTTACATCATACATGATATATATGCATCCATATAGCATATATCCATCTTCTATATATTTGTGTGTATCTTTTCACAAACCATTGATTTATATGGTTGTGCCTTTGTGGCTTTTTTTTTTTTTTTCAGTCTATACGACTCATCTATAATATCCATCTGGATCGATGCAGTTTTTATTGCTGTATAGTATTCTAATTTGTGTGTCTTGTTAGCGGGTTGAGTTGCCTCAAATTTTTTCCTTTTACACTGTCCTGCTGTGAGCTCTCCTGTCCTATATCCTTGTTTTTACACATATGCAAGTTTCTCAAGATGATTAGTAGGAGTGGAGTTTCTGGGTCATTGGGAATGTGCATCTTCAGCCCTATTAAATTTTGCAAAAATCATTCTCTGAAGTTTATTCCATTTGTAACAAAAGCAAGTCTTTATCACCCCTTTTTTGATATGTCACTTACATTAATGTTTCAGATGTAGTAGATTGAAAATTACATTTCAGTTGAAATATAAGACACCCGTTTAAGGCTTATCTGTGTGTCCTATTTATAGAGCCAAGAAGCTGATTTGAAATAGAGGTAGGTATGTGGAATGTTCATATGTATATAAATTCCTAAAGGAAAAGAATTAGGTCATATTCAGTAGGTTGTTGAGCATTTCCTTTTAAAATTTTTATTGAGTCTTAACCAAAGAGCATTTTGGCTTATTTTTAGGATCTAGATGGCTCATTGTGGAGCTATTTGTTGTATGAATATCAGAGTGAGTGAATAAATGAGTGGAACTATAGAACTGAACAGAAGAGCAATAAAATATAATGGAATAAAATTAAAACCAGCTTATGTCCCTGAGTCGAGCTGTTAAAGGGAAAGGCACATGGCGGGGGTCAGGTCACCACGTTCGTTGCTGTAAACCTGGCTGGAGGCAGCAGTTTACGTGAAGTCTGCCTTCTGCCAACACACGATGGCCGTTTCTATGTGTTGCTTTATTGCAAGCTCAGAACCTCATGTGCTTCTCCGCCGTGGGGACTGAGCAACCCTCTTCACTGGCAAGACCTCCGATAGTCGTCCCCGGTCAGGTGGGCCTAGCGTGCGAGGTTTCCTACTTTGCTAGCCGTTGCAAGAAAGTTGGCCGCCCTGAGGTGAGTCTCTAGACGGCTGGCAAATATTTCCAGTGTTGTTGGAGACGGACTTTTATGCCACGCTTCTTGCTAACGCCCTGCTGCTGTGGAATCGTGGCTGTTTTCCTGGAGATGACACTTCATTCGGGCTAGGTGCCTCATGAAGCAGGGTAGAGATTATTGAGGTATTTATTTGCAAGCTCTTGTGAGCTCATGGGACAGAAGCAGCCACTGGTGAATGTCGCCTTGAAGAGTCATCCAGAATATTCTTGAGGTAGTGCGTACGTCTGCAAGGGCTGCTGAATCGAGGTACCGCCAGTTGTGTGGCTTAAACAGCAGAAATCTGCCTCACAGTTTCAAAGCGTAGAAGTCTCCGATCAAGGGGCGGGCAGGGGTTGCTTTGTCCTGAGGAACTTTCTCCTCGGCTTGTAGATGGCTGTCTTCTCCCTGTGGCTTTGTATCATCTTCCTTCCGTGCGTCTGTGTCCACATTTTCTCTTTTCACCAAATATGATCAGGTGAGCACCTCCACTAACGACCTCACTTTACCTCGATTACCTTTGTGAAGACCTGGGTCCAAATAAGGTCACACTCTGAGGTCCTGGGCATCAGGACTCCAGCATACGCAGTTTGGGAGACATGCTTCAACCCATAACAGCAACAACAGTACAATGGAGGATAATGTGGAAATTTTTGGAAGGCTCGTGGCAGACAAGATTCTCAGCTGCTGGGGAGGCTAGTGTTCTAGACGTTCTCATACTTTCTCACGTTCATAGGCATTCTTTGGACAGATGCAGGCGCGGACTCACGGTTTGTTACCACGGGTTTGATCTAGGACAGCGAACTCATTTACCTGCTCACTTTTTTTTTTTTTTTTAACCTGCTCACTTCTAAGGGAGGATGTTTCAGAGATCAGTGTAAAAAGAGATTTTGTCACTGTGATTACATTTAAATCGATTTTTCCCCCCTAAGAGTTTATAGCCTGAAGGCTTGCCTTGTTTTTAAGTTTATTTCAGTTGCTGAAAAATAAATACCTGAAAAAAAATTTTTTTTCCCTTTGGTTCTAGATTTAAAAGGAATTGTATTTGTCATCCAGAGTCAAAGTAATTCTTTTCATGCAAAGAGAGCAGAACAGTTAAAACAAAGCATCTTAAAGCAAGCGGCAAATCTTACACAGGTAGGTAGTGATGGCTGGGATGTCTGCTCCTTACTTCTTTGTTGATACGTTTGTGTTTTCCAAAGTACTCCATCTATAGAGAATTAGTTTCATTCAGATGAAAATAACTCGTCTGACTTGTTTTGCCTATTTAATATTGACTGGTGTTTAAAATGCCCTAGTTAATTCCTAATGCTCCTAGCATCATCTTCTAAATTTTTCTGATTTTGTTAAATTTAAGAGACTTATGTCATTGTGTAGGACTGTTGTGGTTTTGCCATAAAGTATGAGAAAAAGAAGTGGAAGGAGTAACATTTTAAAAGCAGGGCTTAAAATAGCAGAGATAATTAATGTTCAAAATTTTCGTACCAGGTTCTAAGGCAATTTTCATGTTGAAGTAACATTTTCATTAACCTTAGTGTGATGTTTCCTCCGTGAGTCTCTTAATCTCTTTTTTTAATTGGATATCATTAATTGAGCCTTTGAGTTGATTTGTAGTGTAATATCCAAGAAGGATTAAGAAGAGAAAGATCGACCCATGCAGGTACATTTTAATAATATTTAAAATAGGCATGGACTGAATCTAAAGCTGTTACGAGTAATGCTGGCAGGTTGAGTAAAGGAAGACCTACCTTCTCTTCCCACAGAGGTGCTTTCTTCTTTAGCCGAGCAAAAAAAAAAAAGAAAAAAAAAGAAAAAAAAATTCCTCCAAGCCTACTCGCCACACTGCATTACCATGGCCTTCAAGACAGAAGTGCTTGTCTGTAGATAAATGCCATCCCTTAGCTCTCTCAGCATCGCTTTGACGGGAAATGTGCTTGCTTTCTGTTGGTGGGTGCTGGGATAAATAAAGGATTGGAAATATCAATGGAAAAATTAGCAGCCTTAATGGGATTCAAGGCAGAGACGCTGCTGAGAATAAGGTTTAGTTGTGCTTAATCTTTAAATGCTTTACATATACAATTCAACCTCCCAGCATCCTCGTGGGGATGGGTCCTTTGTTTCCCTACTTGGAGCATTGTACCTTCTTGAGGGAGACAAAGACTTACGTGCCAAAAGCAGATTGTTTTTTTTTTTTTGGTAGCTGGCTCTAGGAGCAGCTTGATGCGTTTAAAATTCTTCCTTGTCTGGAAACCCAACTTTTGGAGATTTTCTTCTACTAAACCTTGTCTGATTTCATCAGAGAGGCAGACGTGCGGCAACCTCGACTGGTCTTCCGTTCGCTCTGGTAAAGGCAGAGTGGAGCTGCTAAGCCAAGGCCGTGGCGGGGAGGATGGGGAATCGGTAGCCTGAATAATCCCTCACTTGGGTCCAGGCAGGCGTTAATGGAATTTTGCTCAGTCGGGCCTTGGCAGTTACCCCAAATCGTGGAAGCAGTGATGACATCAGGACAGAGTTATGTGTGGCTTACTCCTATATGAATTAAGAGCATGTGTATCCCTACGTGCCCGTAGGTGTCCTTGCTCTCAGAAATACCTTCCCTCTTACAGAGGCAGGGTCATGTGGTTTAGATTCTGTGTCTCCCCCATTTACTCCAGGTGATGCGGCTTTTGCATCCTCCGTCGCACCTTAAACCTAGAGGGCAGGTCAACATAGGGCAGTTGAATCGAATCCAGAGGAAATTGAACAAATTAAGGTTAAAACTTACTTTAAGTAGATGATGTTACCCATTTGAACATTTTTTTGTTAATTCTTAAATTGATAGTGCTCAAAACCCCTCTCCTATTAACTAGAATAGCTATTTGACCTCTCCCAGTGAAACTAGAGTGTAGGGAAGTGAGTAAAGAAATGGAGTCTGAGTTGGGGCTAGGGAAATGTGATCTCATGGGTGAGTGAGTCTTTGAGGGACCATGTGGAAAAGAAGAAGAAAATTCCCTGGACTGCTTTAACACAGACAACATGGCCATGACTTAAGGAAGGTGGAGATGCACTTCCCCTCACGAATGGTTGAGTTAGTGGGTGGGCTGGGGGTGGGCAGCTCAGCTCCAGATTCCTTCTGTTTTCTTATTTTCCCATGGGGCTGGGGTGTCTTGTCCTCCCTGGCATGGTTGGAACTGATTTACCCCCACTGCATTCACATTCCAGGGTGTGGAGGACAACCAGTTTCCTTTTAGGGATGTGACCTTGAAGTTGTACACATCATTTCCCCTACATACCATTGTCCAGGACATAATCACATGGCACACTGAGGCTGGAAAGGGTAATATCTAGTTGGTGGCCTTTGGATCCACTCAAAACTCAAGGAGCTCTAATCACTAAAAGGAAGAAGAGACAAAGTGACATCTCCGCTAAAGTCAGGATTTTGCTTACACATCAAGGACTCGTGTTCCAGCATCGTGCCTACAGCTGGCAGTACTCTGTCCTACGCTTAAAAGTTGTAAGAGCCCAGAGCCCGTGTTAAGTGTTCTTTCCACACAGCATGATAAAAACAAGTAAATGAAAAATTAGGTACTAGTGTGGTTAAGGAGGGGGAGAGGGAGCCGGGAGGCTTTCTCTGTCGACAGCCAGCTCAAGGCAGCAGCGTGTTGTGCAGGAGGTGGGCAGTGTGGGTGCCAACCTGGAAGGTCAGGTAGGGACCTGACCACAGAGGAGCTGTGTGTCCTGTTAAGGACCCAGACCTTTCTCAGGACCTCTCAGGATGCCCTCTGGGCATTTGAGAAGTGTTTCTTAGAGATCCAAGACATGGCAGTACATGCAGGAGGAGCCCGCAGTCACTGTTAACTGAAAGCACCCCCCCGGGGCAAACATGACTGGTAGGGAGAGCCATTAGGCTCAACCCGTTGGGTCTGCGTTTAAAGCTGTCACTCTGGTGGTTGTGAGGAAGGCAGCTGAACAGACCCAAGACCGGGGCAAGGAGCCTAATCTAAGGTCCTTGGACCCATCCAAGCTAATGTGGCCCGAAATGGGGGTGTAGACCGCTGCTGGTGCTTTGTCACAGGCAGTTTGGGAAGTGCCGGGCCGGGGGTGAGGAGTGGAGCTGGTGGGAGTGGGGGCAGTAGGGGGTGATTTGAAGCCACACCCGGGGAGTTTGGGCGAAGGCCTCAGGAGGCCTCAGGACCAGTGCCCCGCTAGGTCTGGTGCGGAGGGACGGGGCTACCATCTGAGGTGGAGGATGGGATTGGCAGGTTTGCAGGGTGCAGATGACTTCCGGTCGCTATAGATGAAGTCTCAGGTGGAGGTGTCAGCTGCCCGAGCCTGGATTTTGTTCGCTTTAAACTCAGGAGAAACCTTTGACCCGAAGGTGGTGGGTTTGGAATCGGGAACGTACCCAGGTAGTAGCTGAAAGCCTGAAGGTGCTGCTTTCAGGGGAGTAGTGGGAGCCTGGGAAAAACCAGGATCTGGGGGCCTGGCAGAGTGGGAGCAGTTTCTGGGGAGACAGAAGGAGTGCGTGAAACACAGAGAAGGTGCGTTGTCTGATGTCAGGGAACCCGAAGGAATAGCCTTTCAAACAGCGATCAATACTACCCTGTTCCCAAGACAGAGCTTGTAAGAGAGGGTCTCAAAATGTCCATTTCACTGCGTTCGTCTTGTGCGCCTGTCCTGCCTGCGCACTTACCTCGGGAGGCATCCACACCCAGAGTGCTTTGCTGTCGCAGACGCTGTTGTTATTGTTATTCTTCATTGTGGTAAGAAAAAAAAAATAACATAACATTTGCCCGCGAACGCTTTTAAGTACTGTAAAGTACATTCACGTTGTGTAACCAACTTCCAGAACTTTTGTCTGTCCAACGGAAACTTCATACCCGTTAAACAACAATTGTACATTTCCTTTTCCCTCACCGCTTGGCAACCACCTACTTCCGCTTTGTCTCTGTGAATCTGACTGCTCTATGTACCTCATATAAGTGGCATCTTACAGTATTTGTCTTTTTTTTTTTTTACCGGCTTGTTGTACTTAGTGTGGTAATGTTGTCAAGAGGTTCATCCATGTTGTATGTAGCCTGTGACAGGGCCTCCTCCCTTTTAAATTGCAGGCTCCATGCTCCGTGCGGAGCCCGACTTGGGCCTTGACCTCACGACTGTGAGATCACGAACTGAGCCAAAATCAGGAGTCAGGTGCTCGACCGACTGAGCCCCCCCCCCCCCCCCCCCCCGGTGCCCCTGCCTCCTTTTTAAGGCGGAATATTATTATTGTTACTTTGACAGCCTCTCCTCCGTGTCTTCTCTGGTAACCTTGGTCTACCATGACGGCTGTTTTCATCCACAGGCACTACTTTCTGGGGTGCTCTTTTGGTATTCCGCATGGGCTCCCCCGCAGTGCCCTTTCTCCTCTCGGGCATCTGTCCTGCCCTCAGAATCTGGAGGGAGGCAAGACGTCTGTACCTCTTCTTGTCTCCCCCTGTGGCACCTAGCATAATTCCACACACCGACAGTGTTAGGAACTGTTATTTTCACGGATACGTTTTTCTCAGCTTTTAAGGCTTAGAAAGCAGTTCCATTTCACGGAAATATATACCTCTTCTAGCACTTTAATTTATGCTTGTGTTTTCAGTTTGCTTATACTTAATTTTTATTGTCCTTTACGTTTACAATTTGCAGTTTAGACATGTTTAGTAGGTGCCTTCGATTGCCACTAGGTGGCAATGTTGGTTTTACGTTTAAAGACCCGTAATTAAGCAACATCATTAAGCAAACCCTTCTTTTCCAGCATTTAATTTCTGTGATAATAAATGGAGTCTAGACTAAAGCAATAAAGAAGCTTCCCTTTAATTGCAAGGTAGTCTATTTTTCTTATTCTGAAACTCTTTCCTGGGATGGAAGTCAGCCACGAATACTGAGGTAGTTTTGACAAAACTTTTAACACTTGGATTTAGTTTGCTCCTAAGATCCAGCCTTTTCGTAGTTGAAATGGCCAGAAAGATTTTAGAGTCTGCAACTGGACCTGATACTGGTTCATTTTTTCTCCTTATAGGGTTTTTTTTTTTTATGCCACGTATGTGATTAAAAGCTGAATTTTAAAGATCTAAAGACTTGTTGACAGCTAATATAGGGTCTACAGACAATACTTGGGGCAATGGCGAGCTTGCCTGATCTAGAACTACACAAACACCGAGCAATAAGGTTAAATTCAGAGAATTAAATGTTGAGATGCACAAAACACGGGGGGTGGGGCAAAGCCCCTTTAAGAGGCAGGTATGGTTCCCTGCTTAAAATTGAGCTGGGACTTGTTCTCCGAAATTGACATATTCTTGAGAAAGAATTGACAGCTAATTCATCAGCCATGGAAGGGGAGAAAAGGAGAGACTAAGGCAGAGGTTGTCAGGACCTCCCCAGCACTGTGATGGGGAGCTTGCTCGCTCCTTCGTGGAGGGGTCAGTCCCACGGTTTGGCAGGCGTGCGCCGTGCCTCTAACTGAACAGCATGTCTGGGGCCCTCGTGTCACTTGGGATCTGGACCGTGCAGTGTTCAGGTTCCCCAGAGATTTGCCCACCATGAGCATTCACAAAAGTTGCTTGCCGAGGGAGGGATCAACAGTAAGTTTTATCATTTGAATATTTATCTGATAGCCCAAAATATCTATTCCTCCCACACTACCAGATGTCTAGAACTGCTGTTTATTCATTACTCTTGTCAGGTTGCACTTGACTACAAAATCTGCCAAAAATTAAGGTGCAAAAATTTAATGGTTTCTGTGATTATGCATCTGCTTCTAGCTGTTCTCTTTGCTTTGGCAAGTCATTACCTGCGCCTGTTTTGCCTCAAGGGGCTAAAATGAGGTCTTATTAAAAACACAAACATTTTGGGGCGCCTGGGTGGCGCAGTCGGTTAAGCGTCCGACTTCAGCCAGGTCACGATCTCACGGTCCGTGAGTTCGAGCCCCGCGTCGGGCTCTGGGCTGATGGCTCAGAGCCTGGAGCCTGTTTCTGACTCTGTGTCTCCCTCTCTCTCTGCCCCTCCCCCGTTCATGCTCTGTCTCTCTCTGTCCCAAAAATAAATAAACGTTGAAAAAAAAATTAAAAAAAAAAAAAAAAACACAAACATTTTTCATTCATCTAAATGTGAATATAAAACCAGGAGCCTAAACTGACTTTCCATCTGAAACTTAGTGCTGTACCGGGGGTTGCGGCTAAAATAATTCGAGTCGTCGTGGGTTATCATTCCCGTCTCCAGTGTTGACGCTTACGATGCAGCTTATCATGGCTCTGTGGTTTATAGTTATGTGTTTCTCCTAATCGCTGAGACTGCGGACTTCACCAAGTGCTCGTCTCTGAGCAGAGTGCCGTTCTTGATTGCCGTGGAGTGAAGGGTTCGAAAAGGTACGCTAGCTCTTTGCGGCACTTACGAGGTCGATGGTACCTGTTTTGTGGTAGAAACGACTGTATCATTAAGTAGGTAAGAGAAGTCCAAGATAAGCGTTTAAAAATATCTGACAACTATTAATTGGACATCTGTGGTTGTATCGGGTACTTACGAATGTAACAGGACATCTCTAGACAATACGCAGGGCCCTTTAGAACCATGGTGCCCATTTGAGGCCATCAAAGCCGTAGAGCAGTATGTAAAAAGCACACGTTAATATAGTTTTCCTTGTACACGTGAAGCCTGAGAGGACAAAGATGGAAGGTGTGTCAACTCATGTGAGAGTGAAGGGGAAAGTGAGCCGGAGGGATGTCAGTTCAGAGCATGGAAGCTGGAACTGGAAGACAAAGACAACTTGTCAGGAAGGCTCACTTTTAGTATTATTATTTTTAAAGTGTATTTATTTTGAGAGAGAGAGAGAGAGGAAAAAAAAGCGTGAGTGGGGGAGGGGCAGAGAGAGAGGGAGAAAGAGAGACTCTGAAGCAGGCTTCTCACTGTCAGCGCAGAGCCTGATGTGAGGCTCCCTCCCCCCGCACCACGAGATCATGACCTGAGCCAACGTCGGACGCTTTACCCACTGAGCCTCGCTGGCGCCCCAGGAAGGCTTACTTTTAAGATGCCAGGTGGCAGCTGGGATTTTTGGAGCAGTTTGGGTGATGCGTAAAGATGTCTTCACAGGGAGATGTGTAGCGAGATTGGAAATAAAGTCCGTGAGAGGGGGGATGTGGTTGAATAGGGGGTTCCTAAATGCAGATCTGTAGATATGAGGGTACAGACTTTGAAGAAGTGCTATTTTCTTTCCTTAGATTTTTTTTTTCCTCCCTGCATTACAGACGGAAGGATAATGTGAAGTTACCCAAAGATTGGCTCTTTAAAGAGGTGCACAGTCAAAAAGCCACGTGGAGGGGAGGCTGACAGAAACCCGTACGGAGAGTCTGTGCAACAGTCTGTTAATCAGGAAGTTAATTAATCAGGAAATCTCTTAATCAGGAAACGAAACCAGTATTTCCTGTTAAATGCCTACTATGTGCATAGCATCTGTGTTGTGTGTGTGTTATGATTTGACTTCTGTTTTTTGAACCTAAGAAACTTCCTTTTTGAATGGACATTTGTGTGAAAATACTTGTGTGTGTGTGTGCGCGCGCACGTGCGCGCGCACACACACACATTTGTTACTTGAAGTGGGAACATATCCTAGCCTCTGATGAAGACACTCTGGGAGTATCTTGTGTTTATGTTTTGGTGGAGAGGCGGTCCTCTGAAAGTCGTCTTTTCCCTTCTGGGACCTGGGACCCAGGAAACCCAGGGGATCCTGGACCATGATCATTTTTACAGTAGCTTCAGAGGCCTTAGGTGTTAACACTTGCCTAAAGTTACAGAAACCAGTATTGTTCTCCAAAGGAATTTTCAAAATAAGATTAGATTGGAAACAATAAAGGACAGAATACAAAGCATCATCATGGCGTTTTTAGTAGGTTCTAGTAAAACGAAGATGCAGACACTGCTTTGAAGACTGTCAAGTGTGAGCTCAGCCACACATAGCACAGGGCAAGGGTCGTGCTTGGTTGGGGAACCACTTTGAGTGGGGAGTGGGGAAGTCAGCCCCTGTAGGGGTGAGTGCAGGGGACAGGGGAGTCCCGAGTTCTCGCTGAGACAAATATGGGCAGAAGTACAGATACATTATTTTTCTGTTTTTAAGGCAACCTGCAAATACAGAAAAGAAAGTTCAGAGGTGGGACACGCTTATGAGTTTTTTCTGGGGGTGGGGTGGGGGAATGTTGAAGCTGTATACGTTACATTTGGCAGATGCTGGGTTATATTTTCTTCTTTGGGACAAATGGAGCCGAAGCAGCTGCTTAGAAACCTCTCTGCTCTCCCCACCCCTAACTAAATAGCTTTCAAAAAGAACAGACCCTTCTAATTTTATTGCCTTCTTTTACCGTACAAACTTTATTTAAAACCTGGATGAATCTCAACCTGAATGAATACATGATATCTTTTCCTTGTTCGTGGAAAGTTTTGTAAGTCACTATTTTCTTTTTTTTTTTTAATAATTTTTTTAATGTTTATTTCCGAAGGAGAGAGAGACAGAGCGTGAGTGGAGGAGGGGCAGAGAGAGAGAGACAGACAGACAGAATCTGAAGCAGGCTCCAGGCTCTGCGCTGTCAGCACAGAGCCTGACGCGGGGCTCGAACCCACAAACCGTGAGATCATGACCTGAGCTGAAGTTGGATGCTCAACCGACTGAGCCACCTAGGTGCCCCTGTAGGTCACTATTTTCTTGAGGAGAGTTAGTCTCTTTGGTTCATTAGTTTAGAAAAACCTCATTTCCGTGAGGTAAGGCAGGAAAGCCAGAGCAAAACCTCTCATAGATCAGTGTGAGGAAGTTTGAGTACAATGGTTTTGTGTTTCCTGCTTTTAGAAATGTTTTTATTGCCCAGGAGACAGCATGAGGCCCTTCATTGAAAGGCTGGCTTTGGGAGTGTCACTGGCTACCACTAAAGTTCTCTTTTGAGGAGAGAGCGGTTGGATGCTTAATTACCTACTAAAGGTTCATTTCTTGTACTAACTGATAGGTGGTAAGACATCACATTAATTATTAAACTGGAGACTTCATGACGTTGCCGTCGAGTAAGAATTTATTCATCCGTTCATTTACTGAATCCTCATTGAAAACTTACTTTAAGCCGGGACCTGGGCAAGACGCCCCAGGAGAAAATAGGACAGTGAGACTCACATTGCCACAGGGGCAGTTCCTGAGCAGCCATGAATTCATCGCACTGTGGAGGAGGCCATGTTGGGAGCATCTGTCTCCTTTTGGCTGCGTAGCATCTGAACCCCTTCCCTGTCTTGGAGAACACTGTCCCGTGTGTATCCGGTGGGAGCTGGGGGCTTGGCCCAGCAAGAACATCAGAGGCCAGATGCTGGGTCTCCCCAGCTCAGGGGAGGGAAGCCCGTGATGGAGTGTGGCCAGTCAGATGTGGCCACGCGGGACTGAGTCTGGAGCCAGGGGCCCACAGTCGGTCGATTTAGAGCTCGCTGACTTGGTAGTGACGTTGGTACACAGTGGCTAGAGCTGTATGGTGGGGACCAAGTTAAGGGCCAGCACCTGCAAGTGTGCAGAGAAGGTAAGTGCTGCTTGGGGACGGGTGCTAGAGGGGGGCGATGCCGAGCAGGGTGGCCTCTTGTGGGTGAGTCAGTGTAGACGGCCGGCCTGTGCCCCCCCCCCACTTCCTGGAGGCTCATTCTAGTAGGGGAGACGCTGCATGTGGCCCTGTGAAGCAGCAACGGTACCACACTCTCAGAACACCGGCAAGGAGGCCCCCCGGCCCTGCCTGGAAATGTCAGTGAAGGCTTTGTTGTCGAGGCATTTGAACTGAGCCTCGAACAAACAGTGAAGAGTTTTCTAGACTCCTGCCTGCAGCAACGGGGGGGACCCCCATTGAGGGCGGCCGGTAATCGTGGGTCTCACCGGGTATCCGGGAAAGAGGGAATAAAAGGAAAAGGGAGCCCCTCTGGGAGCTAACACGTGAGTTAGAGAGGTGGGGTTGCAGGAACTGGTGAGATCTCCGATGCGTGGGGCCGGGGTCTGGGTACCAGATGGAGACAAGAGTTGGGCAGCGCAGCAGTGAGCACAGCCAACTTTCCCTGAGCGCACTCTCTCTGTCTCAAAATAAATAAATAAACTTAAAGAAAAAGAACAGTACTTGGCACATAGTAGTTGTGCAACAAATATTGTAAAGTCAATGCTTATATTCATCACCATCACGTGCACAGCACGTGCCAAATGTGTGGCATGTATTAACTTCCTTGGTACCCAGGACCGTGGCTGTCCCCACACGAACGATGAGATAACAGAGTCACAGACAGGGCAAGCAAGTTGCTCAAGGTTGCACGTCTCAGAGGAGCCAGAGCAAGAACTCTGATGCAAGTACCTTGGCTCTAGAAATCAGGTCCTTAAATACTCAGCTGTACTGCCTTTCGTGAATGAATGATTAGTTAACACAGATTTATTTGAGCTATAAAAATGCATTTAGTAATGTATTTCAAAGTAAAGAGTTAATAAAAATAAATTTTATAAATAGCGAGGTAATATTTTTCTCTTGTGAGGAAAAGATAGCGATTAAGACAGGTACCTGGAAAAAAATATATATGTTTTTTTAAATATAGGCTCAGGTTCCTGGAAGACACGTTATTACAGCATCACATATAATCTACTGGTTCATAAATGAATACCGGACTTTTAAAGACTAGTAAATCTGTCTGATATGTGTTCCAACCAGCATATCATACACCTTTATCAGCATCCTATGAGATATACCTCCTTCTCATAACAATAAACAGATGTTAATTTTCATCATAATTCATGTGTTTGTCTAAAAGCTCAGTTCAGTGCCTAAGGGCTATATAATAGTTGGGATTTGGAAGTGCGGTTGAACTGGAATCAGTCTTAAAACAGGATTCAGTCTTTCAGAACGATTGCCTAATACTGAACAAAAGCCTTGGCTTTTGCTTTCAAATTTAGTACTTGGTCTGAATGTTGAGACCGAATTGGACCATGAACTCCTGTTCTGCTAGGTTTATACTCTGAATTAAGGTAGGGGCAAGTTACAAATATCGGGAAACAGTCCGTAGAGAAGGGAAAAGGCTGGCGGCATGAACTTAAATTTGTTGAGTTCTTTCCAGACACAGGCTCGAAGAGTAAAGTGATTCAAAACCAACTTCGCCTAGTGAAGTTATTTATGATAAAGTATTGAGCTGTTTTCGTCCATGTTTAAATGTTGGTTCTTTCATACTATTCGTGTTTCTAGACATAAATTTTCGTGATTTTGCTTCTATATCAAGAATGAAGGGCTGTCTCCATTCGCAGAGCACTGTCAGGATGCTCAGCTGTGGAATCAAACCCCTTTGCCAAACGAAGGCAATGGGTTTGTGTCAGAGCCAGGGAACGAACGGGAGCATTGGTTTTGAAGGTGTTTGTTTGCTCTTCTTAAATGTTAGGGGCCTTAAGTGCGAACATATGCCTTGATCCAAAATGCGTTCAAAGGAAGCACTGACGGCATGTCCAGTGGGCTTTCTGACCTCAAAGCACTTGTTAGGGGACCGGTAGATGCTGGAAGCAATGGCAGACGGGTTCAATGACACGAGTAGAGTTGATATAAGCAATTTAGGCGAACTGTGGTCAGTTTTTTCATTTTCTTTCCCTTTCCTGTCATTTGCCCACAGTAGGCCCTGTTTGTAGCCCATTTATGCCTGCCTCTCTTATGGCATTATCTCATTTTTTTTTTTTTTTAATGAAAGAGGTTATTTTTAAGTAATCTCTACACCCAATGTGGGGCTTGAACCTACAGCCCCGAGATCAAGAGTCGCACGCTCCACTGACTGAGCCAGCCAGGCACCCCTCATTATCTCATTATTGACACAATTTTGCCTTACCTTTTAGGTTTGAAATAGTAGCATTGTTTGGTGAATAGGCATCATTTAGGTTGACGGCAGGCAGTGCTGCACGCATGGGCGCCTTTTCTGTAGCTTTTATTCCAAATGGCTCTGCTGATGCAGCATTTTCTTATTTTCTTTCCCCTTGATATTTCACTTGAAAACTCTCTTAGTCATCCACCCAGTTACATATTAAAAAACTTGCATTGCGTATAAAAGTGCTGTAAGCTGGTGATACGGCACCTGTAAGGAGGTCTAAATCTGGTGGTGGTGTTATTTGTAACGGACAAATAGAGCATAAATTATTACAATTCCAAGTAGTCAAAACTGAGAGAAGATCATTTGGTGGAAAATTTTATTGTGACCTTTTAAATTATTTTTTCTTAAAAAAATTATTTTTTCTTAGTGCTAACACATGTGAACATGTGTGCATCTGTATTCACACACAGGATATATGTGTGTATATATATATATATATATATATATATACACACACACACACACATATGCATGTACATTGTATATAAATACACACGTATACACATATGTGTGTGTATAAACAAGAATAAAAGCTCTTGGGCCTTTTGGGGGGTTAGTGGATGAAGATTTATTTATAATTGAAATGGCCTTGGGTTAATTGAGAGGCAAGACCAGGTTTCTTTTTTTTAATATAATTTATTGACAAATTGGTTTCCATACAACACCCAGTGCTCATTCCAACAAGTGCCCTTCTCATTGCCCATCACCTGCTTTCCCCTTCCCCACCCCCCATCAACCCTCAGTTTGTTCTCAGTATCCAAGAGTCTCTTATGGTTTGCCTCCCTTCCTCTCTGTAACTTTTTTCCCCCTTCCCTTCCCCCATGGTCTTCTGTTAAGTTTCTCAAGATCCACCTATGAGTGAAAATATATGGTATCTGTCTTTCTCTGTATGACTTATTTCATTTAGCATAATACCCTCCAGTTCCATCCACGTTGCTGCAAATGGCCAGATTTCATTCTTTCTCATTGCCAAGTAGTATTCCATTGTGTATATAAACCACAATCTCTTTATCCATTTGTCAGTTGATGGACATTTAGGCTCTTTCCATAATTTGGCTATTGTTGAAAGTGCTGCTATAAACATTGGGATACATGTGCCCCTATGCATCAGCGCTCCTGTATCCCTTGGGTAAATTCCTAGCAGTGCTACTTCTGGGTCATAGGGTAGGTCTATTTTTAATTTTTCGAGGAGCCTCCACACTGTTTTCCAGAGCAGCTGCACCGGTTTGCATTTCCACCAACAGTGCAAGAGGGTTCCCGTTTCTCCACATCCTCTCCAGCATCTATAGTCTCCTGATTTGTTCATTTTGGCCACTCTGACTGGCGTGAGGTGATATCTGAGTGTGGTTTTGATTTGTATTTCCCTGATGAGGAGTGACATTGAGCATCTTTTCATGTGCCTGTTGGCCATCTGGATGTCTTTTTTGGAAAAGTGTCTGTTCACGTCTTCTGCTCATTTCTTCACTGGATTATTTGTTTTTTTTGGGTGTGGAGTTTGGTGAGTTCTTTATAGATTTTGGATACTAGCCCTTTGTCCGATATGTCATCTGCAAACATCTTTTCCCATTCCATTGGTGGTCTTTTAGTTTTGTTGATTGTTTCCTTTGCAGTGCAGAAGCTTTTTATCTTCATGAGGTCCCAATAGTTCATTTTTGCTTTTAATTCCCTTGCCTTTGGAGATGTGTCAAGTAAGAAATTGCTGCGGCTGAGGTCAAAGAAGTTGTTGCGGGCTTTCTCCTCTCGGGTTTTGATGGTTTCCTGTCTCACATTCAGGTCCTTCATCCATTTTGAGTTTATTTTTGTGAGTGGTGTGAGAAAGTGGTCTAGTTTCATCCTTCTGCATGTGGCTGAGACCAGGTTTCTGAATGTCATGGTAGACATATTTTTGAGACAAGGGCATTCACACACCTTTGGAGACAGGTATCGACATAGCCCACTAGGTTTTGGAATGTTTCTATTTGGAGGTGGGATGGGTACAGAAAGCTGGATTGCCGTTTTTGTGTTCACTGACTGAAACAGAGCTGAAACCCAGGCATACGATTCAGGAAACAAAAAAGAATGGAGACAGGGATGATTATTAATTTGCTAGTGTAATCCACTAGTAATCCATAGAGTTCATTTTAGAGTAGAATTTAGCTCCTTTGTGCTAAGACTTTGCCTTTTCACTTTTATTGTTGTGACAGAGGTTATTCATAAGTCTGTCTTTGCATCCTTGCCGGGAAGGTGCCCTTTTACAGCCTTTTTGTGATACCCGGTGACATCACCTACGTATTTCCCATAACCGGGAAGGATAGGACTTGTATGGAAGAATTTGGAGGTGTATTCATTTTTCCTCAAGAAATTTTTAAAACTAAACTGTGTTTTAACTACATTAAAGGATTTTAAAAGCATCGATGTAATACTTCGGTCATCTTGACACAAATGTTTTCATTTTTCTGGTTCCTTCCTAGTCTCTGTTCATTTGTGAATTTATTTTATGTATTTAGAATCATGTCTGTTTTTCCATTTAACATAAAGACGTTTCCATTGTTTCGAAGTCTTTATTATTACACTTTCAGTTGTTACACAATAGCTCATTCGCTACTTATTTTCTTATAAAGCCTTTTAAAGTATTTGCTATGTTTCTTTTCTGGCTGGTTCGTATTAACATGCTGCCATAGTTATTTGAAAGTTTTATGCAACTATTAATAATATTAGTTCTCTTCACACATGATTTCTGTTCTTATATAATCCCTCATGAATATACATGTGGTATAAATATATATAATACATATATAGCCATTTCTTAAAAGTCACTGGAAACTACTGCATAATTCATAATCAACAGCAGGAAAGCCCTGAATTTTACTGAGTAATTAACTGCTAATTCAGCCTTTCGGGTGTTTTTTTCTCTCTGACATGCCATATTGTTAGTCTGACTTAACCTTTCATTACTGTTCTTGCATTTCATATTTGTACATGAAAGTTAAAATAAATACTACATAAAATAAGTGAAGCTTTATTTGATAATTCCAAGTATTTATATTGAAAACCATTCCTTATATGAACTTAAAGGCTGGTGTGGAATCTACATTAGCGTTGTAATAGTTCCAATATTTAGGCATTTATTCTTAATAATTCTTTTCTACATAAGTCTTTTGTCTGCAACAGTTACCAGGAAATAGAATAAAACACAGAATATACTAAAGTTTGTTGGGAGGGTGGTGTTCAAGCGTATCATATAGCTGACTTTGGGCTTGTGATAACGTGAAATATATCGAATAGTGCTTTACTTCAAAACTGACATTCATAGCCTGAATCGTATTAATCTCTCTTGGTGTTTATCATATTTATTTAACCATAGTTGTGTCTTATTTCTGAATCTTAGTTCCTCCTATGTTTGTAAGTTTTAAAATTCTATTGTTACTATCATTGACTGAGTACTTAAGGATTATATTTCTAGTATTTAGAAATACTCTTCCTTACCATGGTGTTTTAGCTTTTTTTAGTGCACTTAAATTTTTTTTTTTTTTACATGAGATAAACGGGATATTATATATACTCTTTTGTTCAGCTGAAGGGTTTTATTTTCCATCTGCTACCTGTGATGTCTACACAGTGAAATCTGTTTCTGTGCCTCTGAGTTATGCCTGGTTGCTTCTGGGCTCTTCCCTCCCGGTCGCCTTTGCGAGTCTGCAAATTTCAGGTCAGCTCCGGTACCAGTGGAGACCCTTCTTCGAGGCCCTCTGCACTGTTTTATGCCTGGATGACCAAGAGATTGTGTGGATCCGGCCAACATCCTTCATTTCTAGTAGCTCGTGAAGAGAAGAAAAAAGAAAGTAGTTAGGAGAGTAAAATGTCAGGTCTCTAAAAATACCTGCATTTAGAAATTGAGTGTTTTCTTTTTTTAATCAGAGTGATCATATCGTACTTTTATTTATGTCTTCTCTTTGATAATGTTTCTTCAGGAACTCCCAAGAGTCCTCCTTCTTCATCAGATGTCTAAGCAGGAGGGTGCATGGACCATACTTCCGTTGTTACCACAGTATGTTTAATTTGAAATGTGTGAAGTTTGACGTTTCCACCTGAACATTGACTCCTCTTATTGAGTGTGTTTTTCCTCAGAGTCAAGAAAATTTGAACTCTGTTTTTTATGACTACTACGTTACCCAGATTTCTTGATTCTTTTAACCATGAATGGCTTCTATTTTTAAATATATTGCTTTCTTAAAAGATAAAATGTTGATGTATTTGATAGTTACATTTGAAAATTGTCTCCCTTCTGGACTGGTGGTGTTACAGAGAGAATTTAAGAATTCTAGCTGTTTGGTAAACTATTAGTATCTGGCTTTTGAAACTGTACATTGAAGGAAAATACAGGGGAAAAATCTAGATTTCTTGCCATTTTATGTCTTTCATCCTGCTTGTCAGTTTTAAACTTTATTATAAACTCATTTTATAGAAGTGATTACCATAACCTATTTCTCTTTGTCAGCTTTTCTGTAACGTATAGCAGAAATTCATCATGGATTTTCTTCTGTGAAGAAGAGACAAGAATACAAATTCCAGAACTCTTAGAAACACTCAGAAGATATGACCCATCCAAGGTGAATACAGTTTCAATACCAGTATTTATCTATTGGAAGAAATGCTTAAGAGAAGATTTAATTTTAAGAGGTTTGCCAATCTAATAAAACCACCTAGTTTAAAATGAGAAAGAATGAAATAACAGTTGACTGTCTCGAAGCAGTGTTGAATCATTTCTCTTTGAGGTTTCTGTCGCTTTCAGAGGGATAGAACTTATAAGGAACCCTTTTTAAATGAAACCAATCTATTTATAGGTGGTGGCAATTTCAGAGAGTTAAAAAGCTATAACCCAGAGTTAAGAAATAAGTTTAAATTGCTTATTTCTCTTTGTCAATGATGACCACGTATTATTTTAGATGGGAGTATTTCTTGGTTGCCAACTGTGTGTCAAGCACCATGACAGCAGGGGCTAGGACAGATGCACATCCTGATGACATGGCTGGTACAGAATGACAGGGGAAAACAAGCCATTAAAGAAGCAATAAAAAGGGAGATGGCTTATAGTCAGGGAAGCCTAGGGTGCTGTTAGAGGCATATAGCAGGGCATCCAGCCTAATCTGGAAGGGTCACGACAGGAGGTGAACTTTAATCTGAGTCCTGTAGGACCAGTAAGAGTTAACAGGAGAGAAAGAGAGTGTTTTAAGCAGAGGGAACAAAAGTTGCGAAGGTCTGGAGGTAACGGGGGCATCTTGTGATAGTAGTTCAGTGCGACTTTCCATATCCGTATCTTTCATATTGTCAGGTTTTGTTTTATTCTGGGCAGATACGACGTAGCAATTGGATCTTGTTTATTTCTAAGTCGCTAGCACTGAGCAGAGCATTTGACAGGTAATGGGTGGTCAGTGAGTATTTGTGAATGGCTGAATAACCCCGTGATGGCCGCCTTCCTGATGGCCCACGTTGCATCTCAGGAGGATGTCTTGGAGACATGGTGAGAGTCATCAGGTCTGCAGTTCTCTTGGAGAAGCCCGGGTTATACCCTGATCACCACGTGGAATCTTTAAACTTGGAATAAACAGAAGTGGGCCCTTGGGGTACCACTGGATGCCTGCCCCACCCCTCTTCTGGTGCCCACTCCCGAACTAAATCAGGCTTAATGAGAGTGTGGGGAAGGAAAAGTGGCTTCTTGGGTGTCTGCTTGGTTTGTTGATGTAGACGAATGATGTTGGGCACCAGTGACCATTCTCAAACACCGGAAAGTTTGTTACCTTAACAGAACCACTGGTTTCGCTGTTCTTTAAAAGCCGCAAGGGTCCATTATGGTTCCTTTTTGTGCTTTTGCTTTCTGGGAAGATACAGACATAATTGAATGAGCAGGTTGTCGGGTTAAAAAGAAAAATCCTTCGAAGGAGAAGAGAATTACGAATGCGTCTCATCCCATCTTTTCAGATGATGCTAACCAGCATCCATGTACTTTGGCCATGTTGCGTGTAAAACATTTGTTAGGCTGCTGTGTTTCCTTCTGACTCGAGAAAAACTCCCAAATGTTTTTTAGGATATAGGAGTTTTAATCTCCTCCTAGTGTTCATTTCACCTGGAGATTATTTTTCCATTATCCATAGCTCTAATTCTGTGCAGAAGATGGTGACTCACTGTGCTTTTTAATGAAAATTGGAAGGATAAATTTAAAAGTTCAAAGCAAGTTCATGAAAAGCAAGTACAGAACAGAGGTAAAATGAGATGCTTTCCTCCTCTCTTCTGAACTCAGCCTTTAAAAAAGGAATCTAGGATGCTTTATTTCTTTTGAAACTAGCATTAGGAAATAAAGATTACATAATGTTTAAGTTAGCTCAAACCAGTGTGCTTTTTCCCCCTACCATTTGAAATTTTAGAAACAAAGCTATAAAGCCAACCCGGCTTTGCTAGTGACACAAATAAACTCTATTAAAATAATAATTATGTCGTATGTTAGAGCATCAGCCTTTTTTTTTTTTTTTTTTTTGGATTCTGATGTCTTTTCCCCTTCCATATCTTTGTCATTCTTATGCAAATTTATGCTGTTATACAATATTTTAAATGAGAAATTTTGATCTTTATTAAAGTAATTAATCTTTGTTAAACTGCCTTTCCAGGTGATTTCTATAAATTTCTGTGTCTTGCTGGATTCTTTTTTTCCCTGCCGTATGCTTTTAATGTGAGCATGCATTTGCTGAAATGTCTTGACATTTTTTTAATAGAGGTGAAACCAGGGTGCTGGTAAAGAGTATTTCTCTGATACTTATAGAACATTCTCTGAGTTATTCCTTTACAGTTTATCTTGATTATAATTGTCTTTATTATGAAGCTATTAAGAAAATCATTAAGAAGGATAGGGGAAGTGCCCTTTCCAACAGATTCCATATTAATTTCTCCCTTAAATTAGTTTACAGTATCTCCTCCCTTTCCAAATATTAGAAAACAATCTTATATACTAGATAATAGCTGGACACTGCCATTAGGAGTTAAAACATAGAAACATGTTCTGCATAAAATTGTATTTGCAACAGGAGATTGTAACAGTGAAGGGTTTGTGAGAAAGGTGCTGAAAATCTCCTGGAGTGTTTTATTTTCTTTAAACAAGCTATATCGACAGGGTAGGTTAAATGTGATGATTTTCACATTGGGTAACATTTAGCAGTTTGATAAAGTGCTATAGTATTGATTTTTTTTAAAAAGGATCACGAATTTTCTATCTTAAGCCAAAGCCACTTGCCTTATAATTATCCCTCTTGCCCAGTGATGATTTAAAATCTCCATAAAGCATCGGGAAGAAGCTCATGATGTAGTTCTGTAACCTTCACACACAGTTTTGTTGATGGCTTACATGTGTTCAGTTAGGACCTGTTGCTGAATTGACTGAAACCAAGAGCCTGGGAGGTACTGGGGACACACTCATAAGCAGAAGAAACAACACCGTGTCCCTCCTGCTCTCGTTTTTCTGATAAGGAGCCGAGAGTGAGGTGGTGATGGTTGAAATAGAGAAAATATGCAAAGCATTTAGGACTTAGGGTGTTTGGTTTAATTACTTTCGCTTCTTTAATAAGGTAGTTGCCTTTTGAAGCTTTCTTGGGCTTGCTCCATTCATTTAACAAAAACCGGTGAGCACTTATTACGCGTTAGGTATGCTGGTGGGGATACAGCAGTGAGCAAAATGGACAGCTTCCGTGTCCACAAGGAGGGGAATGATCTTGTGACAGGGGAGATAGGCAAGGAGCGAAAGCGCAAACAGCGTGTCAGGTGGTAATAAGAACTGCGGAGAAGAAGAAAGCAGAATGAGAGCGATGCGGGATAGAATGGGGTTGGGCTGACTATTCCGTATGGGATGTTCAGGGAATACCTTGCTGATCGGGTCACTTTTGAACAGCATACGAAGGAACCAAGGGAGTGAGCCATGCGTGGCTTGCTCCTGGGTCAGACTGCCTGCTTCATACCTCCGCTTGTCTCATCGGAATCTCAAATCCAACATGTGCAAAACTGAACTCTAATGCCCTTTTTAAACCTCTCCCACCTTCAGTCTCCCTCACCTCAGAAATGACATCATGGTCCATCCAGGTGGCTCCTGTAAAAAAAAACCTAGGACTCGTTTTTCCCTCAACCCCATGTTGGCATATTCCATTGGGTCTACCTCCAAAATACATTTTCTTTCCTCCTCTCTCCATATTTAATACTACTGCTCTGGTCCAGGCTACCATCCTCTCTTGCCTCGACAATTATTAGGGTCTCCTCACTGGCCTCTTGGTTTCTACTCTTGCCATCCTAATAAGCTAGCATCTCCATAATCTAGCCTAATAATCCTGATAATCTCGCCTCTCATTCAGATCATACCACGCACCTGTTCAAAAGCCTCCTCCACCTCCAGCTAAGATAGTTTCACTTGATACAGCATTTTAGGGTGGCAGTGATTTTCCTCTATCACTGTAAAGATGTTGTTCTATTGTCCTTCACATTCTGTTGTTTCTCTTAAAAATTCAACCATATGCCTTGTTTTAGTTCCTTTAAAAGAAATGTGTCCACCCTTTTCCCCTCAAGCTACTTTTAAGATTTTCTCTATCTTTGGTTTTTTTGACCACCTGCTTCTGTGGCCTCCTCTGTTCTTATCTTTATTGGTGTTTAGGGAGCTTCTTGAATCTACGGCTTGATGACTCTTGTTAGTTTTAGAAGATTCTAAGGCTGTATTCCTTCAAATGTTGACTCAGTTTCATTCTATTTCTCCTCCTATTCTGGTCTTCCAATTTTTCATGGGTTTTAGACTTTCTTACTCTGTCCCATATTGCTTTTATGCTCTTTTCTGTATTGTCCTCCTTTCTTTTTCTTTTTTATACACCAATCTGGATATTTTTTACTGACTTATCTTCCAGGTCACTAATCCTACCTTCTCTTATGTCCAATATCCTCTGAATTCCTAATTTAAGTTGCAGTGTTCAGTTTTAGAATTTCCATTTGACTTTTGTTTCTTATTCTAGCTCTTTGGTAAAATTCTTTATCTTTTCATCTATTTCCTTAAATATGTGAATACTACTTATTTTTTGATAACGGAAGAATTTGATTTATCTGTGCATCTCATTTCTCTCTGTTTTTGTTCTGGTGCTGTTTTTTTGGCACATGTGGTAGTTTTTCCCTAAATGCTAGATACCGTATGTGAAAAATTGAAGAGGCTGTGGATGATATTCCTTTCCATACGAGCAATATTTTTCCGGGTTGTAGACCGTGTTTAGGTAGGTCTATTATACAGATTGCCCTTACTCCTAGATCCCTTTCTTCCAGCAGATCCTGCACATGAGCTTTTGGTCAGCAATTAGGCCCTCTACTGCTGCTTTCCGCTTGGTTCTTCTCTTGGTTTTTGTTTGTTTATTTGTTTATTTGTTTGTTTTTCCTTTTTTTTTTTTTTTTTTTTTTTTAGCTTAGGAGTTGAAGGGAAATCATATGCAGAATTTGGGACTCCTTTCTCCGGATCCACTTAAATCTCTACCTTGTTGGCAGCCTCCAGCCCCAACCGCTGTCTCAGTCCAGCAGGCTGCACGGTCCCAGCTGCTGCCTTCTGTTGTGTGCCATTGGCTGCTATGGGAACCAGCAAATTCCATGGGGGGAGTAACTATGGGGTTCCCATGCATGGGCTTCCCTTCTTTCTCGGATATTTTTCTTCATCTACTCTCTGTCTTTGTTTTCCGATGCCGGTGATTATTTGGTTTAAGTGTTTTCTCCAGCTTTAATACTTGCTCTCAGTGGGAGAGCGGGTCCGATCCAGGCTATTCTGTTGTGGCCAGAAGTGTAAGTCTTCTACCGCACTTTGAGTAAAGTCTGTGTTGCTTTTCACGGGCGTCTAAAACGCACCCTCGGCTGTCCCCTGACTGTGTCTTTCATACCATATTTCCCCATACCCGCTGTATTCCAGCCACATTGGACTTCCTTTTTTATCTAAGGTATCAAGCTTTTCTCACCTTGGGACTGTGTATTAACTGCCTTGATGGCTCTTCCCTGGATTTGTGCATAGCTGGCCCTTTGGTATTATTTACTCTCAGTTCAGATGTTAGCTCATGAGGGGTTTCCCTTTCTTTGCAGGGAAGTCCCTGGGTACTGTGTTTTCATCACAGCACATCGCAGTCACCAAATGAACCTGCTTTATTTACTTATTTTCTGTGTCCCCCACTATTGCATAAGCTGCGTTCTCACGTGATGTGGAATAAATGTTAAATGTTAATTGAATGAATAAATGAATAAAATAGGCACTGATTCTGGAAGGGATTTTTCAGATTCTCCTTTGCAGACCTCAGTATGGCATAAAGGAACACTGTTTTCTTTGCCTTAATAGTATTTTGATGTGGAATTTTCTATAAAATGCCACTTCTACATGTTTATGGCATAAAGATGCCATTTCGTTGATCCTGTTAATATACTAAGCTACTCTCTTTGTAAAGATTATGCCGTCTTGCTTATCATAGAGTATTGCATTTTTGTTAAAATGCTTTAGAAAGTAATAATCTGTGCTAATTCTCTATCGCCCAGAGGATTTAATTAACTAAAATTAATGACGTGACTTTGTTTTTGGTCCTATACGAAATGGCTTTTTAAGAAAATGACATTTTATATCTTTATTTGACAGGAATGGTTTTTAGGAAAAGCATTACATGATGAAGAATCTACAATAATTCACCATTATGCCTTTTCTGAAAATCCTACTGTTTTTAAATATCCAGACTTCGCTGCTGGCTGGGCTCTTAGTATTCCACTTGTAAACAAGTAAGGATTTACTAGACTTTGTGTGTGTGTGTGTGTGTGTGTGTGTGTGTGTGTGTGTGTGTGTGCGATTCAACTTCTGTTTCACTGAGTCCTGTAACTGATGGATCCCAAGTGAGTTTTGCAGCCCGAGGCAGTGTGTGGTGGGGCCGGAGGACCTGGAACAGGGGCCTGAGGAACCTTGAGGTTCTTGCTTCTGCTGTTACTTACTAGTGCCCTCAGACTGATGACTCACCCCTTCCCTATTTCCTCTTCCTCACCTGCAAAATAAGGTGAATAATAAATTGTGGGACCAAGGGAGGGCACATAAGTACTCTGAGAACTCTACACCCAGAGGGGTTATTACTATTATTAATGGATCTGGTTAGCTACAGATGTGATTTTGATTGTCAGGAAGAAGATGAATCAGTAACATTGCCCGGGGGTGGGAGCTGATGACAGATTATGTGCGTGGGTACACACGTTTAAACATGGGCCAGGCAAGAGGGACACTTAATCAGAGGCTCCATAGCTATTCAGGCCCAGATATTTGTGTGTATAATCACAATAATGCTTTTTTTCAAGGTGAAAAGGAAAGATAATTAAGTTGTAATTCAGGAGAACCATGACTGTTGACAGGCTTTTAATTTGAATGCTTCAGATTAATTATTATGTGTTTTTTGTTCTTTAGGGAAGAGAAAGTTCGTAAAGCGGTTGTGGCCTTTGTATCTTCAAAGATGGAGGGTTTCTGTTATTTCTTACGTTGGGCGTGTTGTTTCTAGGGTTCAGAGTCTCAGAAACCCTTTGAGCCCGTGGTGGATGTGGGCTGGGTAGGCACGGTAGTCCTACCTTCTCATTTGTGGCTGGCCAACACTTGGTGACTACTCCCTTGACATTGGAAAGTGTTTTTTTTTTTTGTTTGTTTGTTTTTTTAACGATGTAAGACCCTCCTTCCCAATGTAGAATCCGCAAAGGGACAGTAACAACAAAACTTCCATGTTGTGTAGCCTTTCTTGCTGCTAGAGAGCAGCCAAGTGAGACGGCCTCCATTAGGCAGATGCTCTCAGTCATATGGGGAAGGAGACGGTGCCTGGTGGTCCATTTGGCTTGAGAGGTCATGACAGAGGAGGAGTCCTTTGGGGGCTGGCAGCCGAGACGGTACTTCCTGACGGTGGCAGAGGCCCCAGCTCCTTGACGACCCATCTCTGGAGTATAAATCTGGAGGTTGTTCTGGGGATCTCAGCCTAGAGCCTGTCTATTCAGACTGTCCAGTAATTCTGTCAGCCAACTATATGCATTAATAAGTGCACTTTGTGCCCAAACTGGCCAGAGTGGATTCTGTTATCTCCGACTAAAACGTGTGACCCACAGACCCGTCCTGAGACTCCCGGGCAAGGACGCCCTGCCCCCAGCCTGTGCCAGGCATGCCTAGGAGGGCTCATACATTTTCCCGGCCCCATTCTTGGAGGGGCTGGGCCGGAGGGGAGGGGCAACGAGAAGAGAGAGTTGTCATTTCCTTCTCACCCTGCACTGGTTGGCCTGGCTCTGCTCTCTGCTCTCTGCAGGGGTGAGGGGAAAATACTGCGTTTCAGCGGCCCAGGGTCATCTTGATTCTCAAATTCATTTAGCTTGGGTTTGCTGCCGCTCGAAGAGCGGGAGCCCCCAGGACACTCTTCTCCCAGTATGTCCTGCAGCCCTGTGTTTGGGCCCAGTTCAGCTCCCTGTGTTCTGTCTGGACTCTCCGGAGCCACGAGTGGCACACCGCAGCCCCTCGGCCATTCTTTGGGCCTTCGGGACTCTTCGCCCCGGCGGTCGCCTTCCTCTGGGTCTGTCCTCACCCTGTGGCTTCAGAGCCTGGAACTACGGGGGCTGCCTTCTCTCCAGAAGTTCTGGTGGCTGTGGTTTCTCCGACTTGTGACTCAGAAGCTCTTCGTCAGTCTGTCGTCTTCTGTTTCCCGGAGGACCAAGTCCCCCGAGAGAGGGGCAAGTACAGCTGACCCTGTCCTGTGCGGTGCACTGTTCCGAGCGCAGACGCCACACTCTTCTCCCAGGGCTGGAGAGAAACCCAGAGACCCGTGACCCTGGGCAGCAAGCCCGGGCTGTAACCATCTCTCTGAAGCCCGTATAACCCTCTCCTCATATCTCCCTTCCGATCCAGGAAGCCACTCATCTGGGAAACAAGTCCGGTAGTTTATAGTTTCACTTTCTTTCCCTCCCCCATCTAGCAAGGACCTTGGTGGTGCCTTGATACGGAATGCACTTCACCTTTTCCTGAGTTAGATGTAATCAATAACTGTTAAGTACTGCTTTCCTTTTTTTTTTTCTTAAATTTTTAAATTTCTTTTAACGTTTATTTATTACTGAGAGAGAGAGAGAGCATGAGCGTGGAAGGGGCAGACATGGAATCTGAAGCAGGGTCCAGTCTCTGAGCTGTCAGCACAGAGCCCGACGCGGGGCCTGAACCCGCAACCTGCGAGATCATGAGCTGAGCCGAAGTCGGACGCTTAACCGACTGAGCCACCCAGGCGCCCCAAGTATCGCTTTCCTTTTGACTTACTTTTAAACCACGTTGAGTGAAAGTAGTCTGTGTTTTGCACCATCTTTGACTCCTAGAATCCTCTTAAAGGACCGTTTAGCCCAACTCCTTGCTTGCCTTGCAGGCAATAAAGCATACCCTGTTCTTCAAAACCTCTTGGGTCTATGAATTCTGCCGTCCGGCTTCACTGCTTATAAGATGTAGAGGCAGCCAAAGCCCTGGCAGGTTCTGCTGGCTCTGGCTTACGCTCATAACTACCTCATGCTCACCACTGACTCACTGCCAGGGCCTTTGCGAACCGGTGCTCCAGGTTCTGCACTAGCCAAGATACTGGTCTTATTAAGGGGAGACTATGTTATGGATGACCTGGTGTTCTGTGGAGGTGGTCCCACGGGCACGTGCTTCTCTCGTCCTCTTTACGAGGTCGCTGAAAACATCTATGGGCAAGCGGCAGCTTACTCTGAGTACCGAGGGCCCCACTGCAGCGGGGTATGTAAGGAACTGCGGCTAAGGGAATTGGGGCCAAAAGGCTGGTCTTTTGTTCAAGTTCAGGAAATGTCCAGCCCTTCCCCCGTAACTCTGGCATGATAGAGGAGTAAGGCACCAGTCAGCCTTCTGCATTCCGTGTCGTCTGCTTTTACAACGCTGAACGGTTGCCAACAAGCTGCACAATGTTTGTAGTTAATTAACATCCATGGTCTTTGGTGTGCCTCCCCTCCCTTTCCCCTGCCAACAAAAACAAAACAAAAATGTGGGCTCTACCATAGTGGTGTCTTCTACCATACTTCCTTTCTCTTGGGATGCAGGCAAGTAATCAAAGAAAATATAATGTAACCCATCTAGCATAGCAACTGTCCTGTGGCCAAGATCTATTTAGAAATGGTTTTCTCATAGGAGATTCTATACATTCTTTAAGAACCCGGTATTATTCTTAGAACTAAAAGAGGCATAAAGTATCCACGAGCCCCACTGGCTGCAGAATCGGATCTTCCCAGTTGTTTTCTCCCAGTTCCAAAGCTAATGTGCTGTTTCTCCCTGTTATTAGAAACTGTATTAGTTAGCATGCTGGATTAAGAAGATATCGTTACTGTAACTGGAAGGTGAGGTCTATGTTGGCCGATGTAGGGGTTCTGCCCTGTTATTGAGGACACTGGTTCTGTCTCTCTCATGCTTAGTACACAGCATCCTGCAACCACATACATCATCAGTTCATCCTGAATCTGGTTCCCTTTGTTGATTTTCAAGGCAAAAAGGGCTTTCTGTATATATATCTTATGTTCAGCAGTGAAGAAGCTCTCTAACCATGGAATGTAAGTGCTTATCTTCAGTCTCTAGTTGGATCTTGTCTGCTCGCAGTTGGTGGGGTCAACTTTAGGCATGTACCAACTCCTGGACCATTAATGGCTGCAGGGAATTTCAGTGCTTTGGTTGGGATCAAACGAATTCTGACCCTGGAGCCCATTTATAGGGCTCAATAATTTAATCAAAATGAGAAGTCTCTTAGGAAGAAGGAAGAGGAAGCTCCTATATTGTGTAGGCAATCAACAGTGCCCGCTACAGGAGTCTCCTTTTTTTAAAATTTTAATTTTTAAGGTTTGTTTATTTTTGAGAGAGAGAGAGAGCAGGAGAGAGGCAGAGGGAGAAGGAGATGCACAATCTGAAGTAGGCTCTAGGCTCTGAGCTGTCAGCACAGACCCTGACACGGGGCTCAAACCCACAAACCATGAGATCATGGTCTGAGCTGAAGTCAGACGCTTAACTGAAGTCACCCTCCCCCCCACCTTTTGTCTCCTTTTCTTGACTTTATGGCCCACTCAGGTAGGGCAACTGTTAACCGTTGCTTAAGTATTTCTCCTGCTCCAGTCATCAGAAAAACTGGTTACTTAAAAACATTTTACAACACACACTTTTATAGACTATTTCCCACCAAAAACATTTGCCCTAGTAATCCCACGTTAGTGAGTTTTGGATTAACACTGCCTAACATTTCCTGGTAATCCGTCTGTGTGATCTTCTAACAATAGCATCGATAAAAAAGTACTTGCAGTTTTGGAGACATTTACAATAAGACGATCTTTTCAAATAGGTGTTTTTACAGAACACTGTTACTGTTTTTTTCTGTTGTTTTTCCACCAGTAAAACTTACCTAGATTTCCTTCAATAGTTTGCTCTTTTGACTAGCTCACGAATGGGACTGTAAAAGTCAGCTAGGAACTTGAAGTTGAAGAGGCCCCCTGTCTGTTGCAAATTTCCAGTCTAGGTGGTTGTGTCTTTAGAGCTGTATTATTGGGACATGACTTAATGCCTTCTAAAAATAGGCAAGCTGAATATCAAATGTCCTATTTTCCAGGAACTGAATATTTAATGAGGAAGTATTTTATCAAAGTAATTGGAATTTCTGCCCTTAATTGTTTTTTTTCCCTGGTATTGTTGGTCACTGCACTTAGCGTTTGGAAAACCCTTGTGCTGTCTTGTATAGAAAAGTGAAACCTAGTTCCCATTTTAGGACTTGCCTTTTAAGTTAGGTGAATGCCTTGCACACTTTTAGGACTTGACCATATTTTCAAGGTGACCGACTTAGGCTCACGAGACCGACTCATTGACATGAAGTTGGTGATGTTGAGGTAACCATCACTTAAGGTTATGGTAGACTCCACAGGCTGCTAGACGTAGCCACAGAATGTCAGTATACAGGGGGCCTGGGTGGCTTAGTAGGTTGAGCGTCCGGCTCTTGGTTTTGGCTCAGGTCACAATCTTGTCATTGTGGAGCCTGCTGGGGATTCTCTCTTCGCCCTCTCTCTCTGTGTCTCCCCTGCTCGTGCTCTTTCTCTCTAAATAAATAAACAAACAAGCAAACAAACAAACTTAAAAAAAATGTGTATATATCTGTTTACCCTCAGATTAGTCAGTGTTCATCTTAAAGAAATTCTATCAGTGGTCTTCAAGTTTTGCCTCTCTGAGATTTCCCCCAAATACAGATTTTCAAGAATGGAATGAGAAAGAAACTTGAAAAGTCAAAAAAGTAGAGAGTATGTTGAGGGTAACAAGTCGGAGGTACTTATTGTCTAGTAAGAAGGGGCTTGTCATGCATGGCCATCTAACAATGGATGTCACATGCCATTTGGTTCCTATCACAATTCTGTGTCCCTTGCCTGTGGCAGTAAGCCCAGGTATGAAGGTGATCTGCTCAGAGTTTGGAGGCACTTAGCAGGAGTCCAGATTCCAAAGTTAAAAACTGGCTCGAACTGAGCAGAAATCAGACTGGACAAGATCCCTTGCCAGGGCAGAATTTTCTCTCTCACTGTCTATCGGGAGTGTATCTGAGAACGTTGTCTCTGTACGTGGCCTCACCCACTCCTATTGACAAGTCTGTGGGCAGGAATTGCACAGGAATGTGGCCGAGATTCCGCGGGCTGCTTTTGGAGCTATCTGCTGCCGAGCTGCATTAAGTATCCACCCTGAGACAAATGCTTTAATACTAAACATAAATTATAACCTGTGTCCTTCTTTATCTTTCCTCGAGTTAGAAGTAAACTTTTAAAGAAATCTTTGTGGCTCAATGAGGCTGAAAACTCAGTAAAGAGTTTTGACACTCATTACTACTTTTCCTTTAAAAATCACTGTGATTTCTCTCCAGTTAAAATATGTGTTAGGGGGGTTGTAATCGAGACCGATGGTCTAGTCTCTAGCCCTGTCACAAATACGGAACCGTATGTATTTCAGCGGCCTGGTTACGTACGGAATTCCGTCCCACCAGCTTGGAATCAAAGCATATCTTGCCCTCATTCGTTCAGGCAGCTCCCCCCGAGTGCTCCTTTTGGCCAGGCATGGTGGGCGGGCGGTGCTGGCCATACAAAGAAGCTGTGGCACAGAAGGGGACTTATACACAACAGGATGTCGCACATGTGATCAAAGTAATGGAGCTTCCTTCCTATTCTGGGAGCAAAGGAAGTTTCCACTTATGCTGGTGGGCAAGTCTGGCAAAGTTCTGCAGAGAAAGTGCCCTTGAGTTTGATCTGGAAGAAGGGTTTGCCAGGTAAGGTTTGGGTGTGGGTGTGCTAGGCAGATGTTCAGCAAGAGAGGTGTGGGCAGGTGTGCACTTGGGGCGGGGGGGGTGGGTACAGTGCTGGGTCGGTACTGGGAAGCTGGGCACCGGCGGTGCTCTCACTGGCACCGAAAGGACTGCTGAAGATTTCTTTAACCAAGAAAGGGACTGGAAATGTTTTTTTTTTTTCTTTCTCCTTTCCTGAAACCACATTCTCTCTCCCCCCTAAAAACTCCACAAACTGTAGTTCCTTTGGGTTATTAAAAGAAGGAGACTGAAAAGTAGCAACTTTTGTTTCTCTGTCATGCAAGTTTTTTTTTTTTTTTTTGTCTTTTTTGTTCTCTTTCTCTGTCAGTATTTGGTGTGAAGATTATCAGGAGTCACCAAACTTTGTGGCTTTGTTTTTAAGGCATTTAGTTTATTATAGTGTATTTTACGTTATTTGCCAGATGTTGAAACAATGAATGTTCCATTTGCACAAAGGCTTGTGTTCGGTTCCTGGTCAACAAATAATTCCATTTCCACAAGTGCTTTGCCTCAAGGGAATGTGAAACTCTTAATTTTATGTTACAGTGCGTACTTGTATCTGTTTTCAAATATTAGAAGGTCTGGAGAATGTGTTATTCTTGTTCGATGCTTCTTCTGATTACAAAAAAGAAAACGGCCTCAAATTGTATCTGTTTTCTAGGCTTACCAAGAGGTTAAGGAGTGAATCCCTGAAATCCGACTTCACAATAGATTTAAAACATGAGGTACGTCTTGTTTTCTTTTTTAAAAGTTGTAGCAACTGAGAATTCACGTGTTTTGCTATAAAAGGTGTTTTTGATTCCCTACCAGTGCATCCCTTCCCAATGCATTTATACATTTTCTCCCCACCAAGGTAATTCTTCTCCAGCAAATTAGGTCTTTCTCTTTAAACTCACTTTCATCACGTAGGTGGAGAAGGAACAGTGGAAAAGGTTGCATCTGTGATTCTTGATTTTTTTTTTTTTTTTTTTAAAGCTAGGTGGATGAGTGCAGAGGTGGATTTCTAAAAACATGCACAAATGTCGCAAAAGTACCTTTGGTCTTATTCGGTGCTTTGGTCGTACATATGCCTCGGTCGTGTCCCTGTCCTTGGCCCTCTGGGGCAGCACTGAGGCAGTTGGCCCTAAGCAGGCAGCTGCGGCATGCCAGCCTGGATGGACCCCAGCACCCCTGGCATCTAGTGGACATCTGTGACCCGTCGTCCTAGATGCAGGGGTCCCATCACGAATCATTCCTGAATCATTGTTAAGGTTTCTTTGTGGGTTTCATTCACAGGCGCATCTCACTGCCTAAAACGGCCCCACCTTTCCCTCTGCAGGAATCTGTACTTGGGGCGGTGGGGTCAACCTTGACATGTCCTGCTGGCAAGCTGCCAGGAGCAAATAAGGGCACTCGCAGCACCTTACCTTCTCAGGTGTTGGAATGTGATGAAATAGCCTATTTGAGGAGAAACATACATGTAAAAAAAAATCATTCTTCTCTCCCATAGAAAGGAAAGAACGATTAATTGAAAGTGCAGGCCTGCCTAGATATTTTTAATGAAAAGTCAACTTTGATATAGATACCCAGGTTCAGGAATCTATTAAAAATTAAGCACACACAGAAAATATTTCTAACCCATGTGAAAGGTGTGAAGATCAGTCACAATGTCTAAAAGCCCACCTCCTGGCTTAAGAGCTAGTCCGTCATCAGTCGCTTTGAGACTACCTGAGTGCTGCTTTCCTGTGTCCCCTTCCTTCTCACTAGACACTTTCTTGAATTCTCTCTTCCTTTTCTTCATAGTTTTCATCATATGACTGTATCTCTGAATAACATATTACGCAGTTTTTTTAATGTTTGTTTATTTTTGAAAGAGAGAGAGAGAGAGGGGCATGGAGTATGAGAGAGGGAGGGGCAGAGAGAGAGGGAGACCCAGAATCCCAAGCAGGTTCCAGGCTCTGAGCCGTCAGCACAGGGCCCGATGCGGGGCTTGAACTCAAGAACTGGGAGATCATGACCTGAGCCGAAGTCGGGCGCTTAACTGACTGAGCCACCCAGGTGCCCCCTTATCATGCAGTTTTGTATCCTTCTGGACTTCATGTAAACAGAATTGCACCATGAGTATTGTTCTGACTTGAAACTCATCCGTGTTGCTGCGTGCAGCCCTACTGAACTTATTTTCACTGCCTGCAGTAGTCTCTCCTGTGACTGTATCAGTTTACTTATCCATTCTCCTGGTGGTGGGCTTCTGGATTGCCATGACTTTTCTGCTACTATAATCATTACTTCTATGAGCATTTTGGATGTGTGTTAGGACAGTCCTCTGCAGGTGTTTCTCTAGGGCAGAGGCCCTTTAACTATTTTTTTTTTGACTGTGACCCACTTTAAAAAATACATTGTTCATTGTGACCCAACATATCAGTGTGTGTTGTTATTGCGTCTTGTTACTGATCTCTAACGTGGTGTTGTTGTGGTCTATAGAAATATTTTTAGGTTTGCTTTATGGCCTAGTTCATGTTTCCTTTTCATAAGTGAAGTAAATGGTGTATATGCTATAATTTGGGGGGGGGTGTAATATTCTCTTTATTAGATTAAAGGAGAAGTAGGTTTAATCTAATAGGTTAATCTTCCTTCCTCCTTTCCTTCTTTCTACTTTTCTCTGCTTGATCTGTCATTTATTAAGGGCAGAATGAGAAAATCTTCCATAATAATGGTGGATTCGCCAGTGTCTCCTCTTGTAACTGCCAGCTTTTGCCTTTTATACTCTGAGAGTCTGTTAACTGAATGCATACAGGCTTACAATCATTATGTCTTCTTACGAATTTACCTTTATCTCTTGTGATGCTCTTTGCCCTAATGTGAATTAAATGTGTATTTAATGTTATGAATATTTCTTTACCAGCTTTCTTTTGGTGTGTGGTTCATAATTCTCTCTTATCTTTTTCTTACAGCCCCTTTATGTCCTTATTGATTGATTGACAGAGACAGAGCATGTGCACATGTGAGCTGAAAAGGGGCAGAGGGAGAGAGAGAGAATGTCAAGCAGGCTCTATGCTCAGCATAGAGGTCTTTTTCTTAAAAAGGACATATCTTTTTTTTTTCTCTCTTCCAGTTTGCCAGTCTTTGTCTTTAAATCAGGTAGCAAATTTACATTTACACTGAACATGATTACCATTATATTTGAATTGATTCCCAACACTTCGTTTTATCCCTTGCCCCTCATTTTATCTGGCTCATTTTAAAAACTTCCTTACTTTTTGGGGCACCTGGCTGGCTCAGTCAGTTGTTTCCGACTTCAGGTCACGTTCTCACAGTTCGTGAGTTCGAACCCCGCATCAGGCTCTATGCTGTCAGCACAGAGCCTGCTTCAGATCCTCTGTGCCCCCCCGCTCCCTGCCCTTCACTTGCTTGTGCTCTCGCTCTCTCTCTCTCTCTCTCAAAAATAAACATTAAAAAAATTAAAATGTCTTTTTTTTGTTGTTTCTTTTCCCATTTTGTCCTTCTCTGCTATTTTGGAAGTTCAGTCTCTGTATCTGTACCTTACTGGTACTTACCTTGCCTTACTGTACCTTCATTTAAATATTTTAACATGCATTCTTAATAATGGCTAGTTGGTCACCTAAAAAAAAATTCAGGGGACTTAGAATAATTGAACTCTGATTATCCCCCTCACGATTTATATACTTTTTGTTGTCTAGCATCTTTTTAACCCCTCAAATATTATCTTTGTGTAGTTAACATTTGTATGAGCTTAATTATGTATTTGCTGGGATCATTTTTATTCTTGCTGAGGCATGTCCTTCAGAATTTCTAATAGTGAGGTCATAAATTCTCATTTTTTTCCCTTAAAAACACTTCCATTGGGGCACCTGGGCGGTTCAGTTGGCATCTGACTCTTGATCTCAGCTCAGGTCTTGATCCCAGAGTTGTGAGTTCAAGCCCTGCGTTGGGCTCCACGCTGGGTTTGAAGCCTACTTAACAACAATTGAACGAAACATTTATGTCAGCTTTGTTCTTGAAACATAGTTACCTTGTGTTTACCCTCGTAGGTTGTCTGTCGTTTTCTCTCATCACAGTGGGGTCACTGCACTGTGTTCTGGCTTTTCTGTTATTGCCGTGGCAATTGCTGTGGGAAATAAACATCAGTCTCATGTGGCTTCTTTGTAGGTAATCTGCCTTTGTCTTTGCCTGCTTTTAAGATTGTTTCTTTGTCTTTGACGTTCTGCAGTTTCACTATGAGATGTCTAGATGTAGACTTAAAAAAAAAAAAAATCTCTCTTGGGATTCTTTTACCCTTACGTAATTTTGGAGATTCGTAGCCATTGTCTTTTCAAGTATGTTCTTATCCCCATTCTGTCTGCTATCGCCTCCTGGATCTGGGCTAGCTCTCTGAACTTTTGTCTTATGTTCTCCCCCCCTCCCCTCCGCCCCCTCTGTTTCTGCTGTGCTATTTCAGATAATTTGGGGACCTTCATCTTTTAGTTCCTTAATTTGTTTAAATTTATTTTGAGAGAGAGAGAGCCCAAGCAGGGTAGGGGCAGAGAGGAGAGAAACAGAGAATCCCAAGCAGGCTCTGCACCGTCAGCACAGAACCGGATGCCAAGTTCGAACCCACGAGCCGCGAGGTCATGACCTGAGCCAAAGGCCTATGCTTAACTTACTGAGCCACCCAGGTGCCCCTAATTCCCTAATTTTTTTATTCACCTGTGTTTAATATACTACTTATCCTGACCATTACATTTTTCATTTCAATTGTTTTTTTATTTTTAAAAGTTTTAGTCCTTTCTTTTTCAAATTTGCTTATTTTATATGATCGTTAAACACATTTTTTACTGACGTGTGAAAGTTTTTCCTTCTTTATGAAAATATATTCAACACAGTAATTTTGTAATCTATGTTTGATAATTCCAAGACCTGCAGTCTTTTTGGTCTGATTAAGGTTTGTCTCCTGGCTCTGGGTCATCAGCTCATGTCTTTGTGCTTTTTATGATTTTCCTCTGAGCAGTCTTGCTTGGAACCGTATCTGTGGTAATCCTTGGAGTCCTACGTTAAGGGTGTGGGTTCCCCGGGAATGATTTGCATTTGCTTTTCCTGCTGCTAGAGGGTTCTACTGACCGCTGTAAATTACTGTTTGAAGTGTTTTGGCCCACACTGGTGGCACAAATTAGGGAAGCTTGGGATTTGATGACAGGATCTCAAAGGAGATCTGGAAATGGTTTTTCCCCTCCATCTAGCTCCAAAGTCCTAGCTTTCTAGTGGGGTTTGCTCTCAGATACCTCCCACCTTAGTTGCATCATAGTCTTTATTTTTTTAACTCCTACCAGAAACAGCATCACCAGAGTCCTCTACCTACTGAGGAAAATTACCCTTCTTGTCCTTATCCCCAGGCTCTTCCTTTTGCATGTTTGTCCTCACAAGTTCCATACTTTGGTGGCAATTTAGCAATCCATTTAAAATCATTTTGAAGATATCTTATCCAACAGTTTTAGATGTTTTCAACAAGTTGGTTAGTCAAGGTATATAATTACCACACTGTAGAAAAACAGACTCCCAGTTATATTTTCTTTCATCTTTCACGGCAGTATTTGACAGACCCTAAAATAACTTCCCTGCAGTTGCTTATGACGACTTTGGAATTGTTTGGTGGTCAGAGTATGGATTCCTGTCAATAAACGATTAGATTGGGGGCGCCTGGGTGGCTCAGTTGGTTAAGCGTCCGACTTCAGCCCAGGTCACGATCTCATGGTCCATGAGTTTGAGCCCCGCGTCGGGCTCTGGGCTGATGGCTCAGAGCCTGGAGCCTGCTTCCGATTCCGTGTCTCCCTCTCTCTCTGCCCCTCCCCCGTTCAAGCTCTGTCTCTGTCTCAAAAATAAATAAATGTTAAAAAAAAAAAAAAAAGATTGGCCCACCTGAGATTACTATTTTTATAAGTAAAAAAAATAAATCTGTTGAATATTGACAGATTGATATGGTTCAGTCTGAATGCTCTGTAGAAGAGGTGGTCTGCTTTCCCTTGAGAGATTTCGTGCTAACAGTCGTGGTGTTGGCTGAGTTCCTTCATTCATTGCTGTCTCCTGTCCTGACAGATTGCCCTCTACATCTGGGACAAAGGGGATGGGCGTCCCCTTACTTCGGTGCCCGAGTTTTGTACAGATGCTGTGAATGCCTACTGTGCTACCACGTTCCATTCTTTCCTACCACTTTGCGTAAGTAATAGAAGAAAGACTTTCTTGCATATCAAAGGAAAATCTACATGCTGTGCGTGATGTTGTCTAGCACTTTACCTGTATATTGAAAAAACCCCAACATTTGTCATGTGCCAGGTAAAAACTACATATCATGTTTCTACTAATAACAGCCCTATAAGGTAAGCACTGTTGTTACCCTGTTTTACGCACGAGAAGAGAAACGTACTGAGAAGTACTTCTTCAAGGTCACACAGGGCGTCTTGGGGAGCGGGAGTGGGAACTGTGACCGCACAGACTCATTCCGGAGCCTTTGTGCAGAACTGCCTGCCACAGCTCTTTAGAGTTAGTGCGCCTGGAGTCATTTCTCTTGATGATACAGCATGTGTCTACTGGAATATCTACTAGAATATTCCTAGAAGGGTGATTTCAAACATTTCCTGTTAATACCTAAGCCTTTTCCTCAAGCCCATCTCCTCTCGGCTGGAGACCTTGATTTGATCTCACCTGAGACTGTTGAGAACTTTCAGAATGAACTGACTTGTTATGGACATACCCTTGGTTCAGTCCCCAGGATGAGCCTGAAGACCCCTGAAATTCACTAGGTTGTTGAATTCTTCCTCATAAAGGAAAATATATGCATCATCCTCAATTGTTGTCTGTTCTTCCCAAGTCAGTCATATGGAAGTCTGTGTGTTACATTTTCTTTTTTTTTCTTTTTTTTTCAACGTTTTTTTTTTTTTTTTATTATTTATTTTTGGGACAGAGAGAGACAGAGCATGAATGGGGGAGGGGCAGAGAGAGAGGGAGACACAGAATCGGAAACAGGCTCCAGGCTCCGAGCCATCAGCCCAGAGCCCGACGCGGGGCTCGAACTCACGGACCGCGAGATCGTGACCTGGCTGAAGTCGGACACTTAACCGACTGCGCCACCCAGGCGCCCCTGTGTGTTACATTTTCAAAGATGACTTATAGGTATACACACACACACACTCTGCAGTAATGGGGAAGAATCTGTAATGTTTGTTCAGTCCCTGAGGGGGAAAGCCTATCTTTGTAGACATGATGTTTGCTTGTTCTTTAATGCTCTTTTAGGTAATTTGGTGGGGTCAGCCTCCTAGTGCCTTGAGTGACATGCCAAAGCTGTGCTTAGATGTCACTCTAAACCCTCAAATGATGTTTGAGTCATGACTGAATATTATTAAAGGCCTAAGAGAGATAATAAAGGGCTCAGAAGACCCCCACGAAGCCGTCCCTGGCCTTGAGTGTAGGCTGGCCACAGTCTGCCTGTGTGCTCCCTTTCATTTGAGTGGTCAGCTTGGGCTGGGCCAGCTCAGGGCTCTGTTATTGCCCTCCCCCACCCCCCCCCAAGTGTTTGAAGTAGTCCTGCCTTTGGCAGAGGACAGGATGTTGCTGTAGCCTAGACTTGGGTGGATAATACAGGGCCCATAAAAATACTTCCAACATCAAAGTAAGACCAGCCCACAGAAGGGAGTCAGCTCCTATTTTACACTAACACATCCTCCTGCTTCTCTCCCTTTGTCAAAATCTTCACCAGCTGGGAAGAGGAAAGGGAAGGTGACTAACATTTATTGGGCAGCTATAATGTGCTTAATAAATGGAGTAATAAAAGCAGCTTGACTGGTAGCTATTCTGACCATTTTCTAAATGAGCCGACTGAGTTGAGAGCTGAAGACTGTTGTCTGGGTGACACAGTGTGTATAGGGCAGTCTGGGATTTGGGCCCAGGTCTGGCTGATGTCAGAGGCCTTGTCAGCTCAACTACAGTTCCTGTTTTTCCCTAAAACTGAACCCTGGAAACAGGTTTGATACCCTTGACGTCGGTGAATTTCACCTCCATAGCATGTGATATCTGACATGGGTGTGAATGTGGATGTTCATATAACATAGACTCATATGTGCATATATGTTTTCTTGTCTTTTAGGGACATCCAGTGAAGAAAGAGGATATATTTTTCGCAGTAAAAACATGCAAGAAATTTCATGGTGATAGAAGTAGGTTTTGTGTCATTCATTTTTATTGAACTTTTAAAATCCAAGCTGCCTTTAAAAAAAAGTACAGACCAGATACAAACTCAAGAAAGGGAGAATGAACACATATATTGAAGTGAAAAGCAGTTATTTAGTTAGTACTCCTCATCATACCATTTCAGTCACCAAGATCAATTAGAAAGGATAGTTTTGTATTGAAACATGAGTGTCCCTAGCCCTTCTGAATACTGCTCAGAGCAGTGTTTTAAATTGGAAATGGGAAATCTCAGCTGTGGTAATCTCGGACACAATGTGTGAATAA
The DNA here is from genome assembly GCF_022079265.1 of Lynx rufus. NCBI lineage: Eukaryota > Metazoa > Chordata > Mammalia > Carnivora > Felidae > Lynx > Lynx rufus. Next base: position 10,387,352 of record NW_025814823.1, read on the forward strand.
CAATCCATTTTGCAGAATAACGTCCTATTTTGTCCATGCTCCGTCTCTGAACTGTACGAAGAATGTTAGAGGGGACTTCCAGGTGAGAGAATGCCAGTGAAGGATGTTTTCTTGGAGACTAATCCTTCTTTTTACATTTCTGTTGGATGCACACATTGGAACTTTCAAAGTAAGATACGTATGTGCTCACGAGAAGATTATGTTACGGAAAAGACAGCAGGTGGCTTATACACAGTGGTCCCTTCTTAAGGAAATCTTGGCATGCAGACGAATGTTGTTTTTATTCAAGTTTTTGGTGTCATTACAGAATTCTACTAAGTTATGGTGATAATGTAAAAGAAAAAGCCCACCCTAAATATAAGTAGACATAATTTTTTTTCTTTTTTCGCCTTATTTCAAGCTGCACTTTTCTGAAATTGAAAATTAGACAGTCTTTTGCATTTTCTAATTTTAGCATATATTTTAATTTTTTTCCATGAAAAGACTGTCGATTTCATGAAGAGTGTGATATTTATGTAGAAGAGATTTCTAAACCAGCTGTCGTTTTCATGGGATTAGAGCTATGGGGGAAGTTCATTTATATAATTTATTTGATAATATGATTCTTACAAATTATGTTTTAAAGGGGAACATTTCCCAAATAAAAGAATATTATTATTTGGAATTCAAGTATTGTTTAAGATATTGACATTAATTAAAATCTGGTTATGATGAACAGTTTCTTAAAAGTACACAACTATAAACATTCATGTTTACCTAAAATAGCCACATAAAGTGCCAGGTCCTATTAAATCGGCCTAATATATGCACTCATTATGCAAGGAGTCCTAAAGGCTATTAAAAATCAACATAGTGTCAACATTTTCATGATTCACAAATTTAACCTAGATTTAATACCCTTTTTCCTTTTTGAAAATCAGGAAGGGCTTTTGGGGACAATTTTTGACATATCTTACAAAAAATTATCAAAGGAAATGAATGAGGCGACTGCTTTATTTTTTTTAAGCCAGCAGAAATGTTCAAATTGATATTATTTGATCTTGAAGCTGCACTTGAGAGTAGTGACTGCTTTCATAATATTGATGTTAAGGACGGTGGCATAGTCTCTTTTGAGACATTTTTCAACGGACAGTAAAGCAGTAAAATTAGGGACCATCCCTGTTGTAGTTTTCATATTCTACAGAAATGAAAAAAAAAAGTTTGCTAACTTAATAGTTTTGAATGATCTAGTTTATTGCCTTCTTGTTGGCATAAGCTTGAGGTCATCTTTTCAGATCTCCGTCAAACGCTTTTATGTTTGAATTTAAGTCAAAGGTCTTTAAAAATGACAAGTCTTCAAAGCCTGTTAGGAGCGTTGAAACCAAACCTCCTAAAGCTGGATGCGTTGATTGGCTGCTATGAATTTGGATCCGAGGACACTGCAGCCTGAGACTTAAAAGGTAGCACGAGGCTTTCACAGTTGGCTTTCCGTGGCAAGCCATCTTTAAACTTGGATGTTTGTTTGAAAAGGTGGTCTAAGGCAGCAGGATGCTAGGGACTTTGATGTCCATATTGCTTGATGGAAGCGAGCCTGCTAGGCCACGGGGCTCCTTTCCTCCTTTTGGGCGGCTAGTCTAGCCACCAGTGGGTCCAGAGAATTATGCAGTAATCGTATTAGTTACATTGAGAACACCATAGTAACTGCTTCTGCTGACCTCTTCTGCATTTTCTGACGTTTTTTACGTACATTCTATCGTCTGCGTTCATACTGACAATTCCACATGATGTGGTAATTAATGTTGTTATTCCTTTGATACCGTAGAGAAATCAGAGTGTGGGACAAGACGCAACTGGCCCACGTTCTCGTAGACTATTGAGTAGGAGAGCTGGGACTCAGGTTTTCTGGCTCCAAATCCCAAATTCTTTCTGCCACAGCACAGCTATAGTGTAATCTCCTTGGATGTATTACAGTCTTAACACTTGATAAATAGTATTTGATATTCATTTTGACATTCTGCTAGGCTCAAGGTCATTTTTGACTTGGCCAGAAGGTGGGAAAGTAGGCTTTTTATTTTCAGGAGCAATGGGGATAGCCAGGAACTGAAATCCACAGATGATCTAAAAGATAAACCAAGCTGCTTGGACAGGGATGAGAGTCTACAGTAAAGCAGAATATAGAGACTGGGGTGGGTTTTTTTCTTTTTTCTTTCCCTGTGCACTTTGTGGTAGGAACAGTGAAGTTACAAAGGCCAAATGACAAGGGGAAGAAAAACATAGATAAGACTGTATATTTATCTTTGGAAAACCGAGAGTCGGCTATATTGTTAGTGACGTATCTGGTGGCAGGTTCTCACTTGTGGGTGCCCTGCCCCGGATGCAGCAGACTCTAGCGATGCCCCCCACCCCAGCTCCTTATAACGTTGGCCACATCCAGGATGAGGGATGGCACTTTCTCTTCAAGGCTCCAGTCAAGGCAAGGGAAATATACACTGAACTCATTTTTTATATTCTCAATGGAGAATGGATAATAAAGGCAAGTCCCAAAATTAAAAAGAAATTATTTTACATCTTGTACCTTTTTGGCCTAACAGTGAAACCAACGTTTATGTAACTGCTTTGTGCCTGGATTTTGATTTAAATGAAATAAAGCATTCTTAGGACACAGCAAAAAATATATCCTATCTTTTGGCTTAAGAAAGAAATACATATTGACACCATCGAAATAGCAACACACTCTTGAGACGCACGCAGTTAGTGGGGTTTGAAAGAAACTTTAAAAGTATTATATAAAGCAAATTAGGCATAGCCTGTAAAATTATGTTTAAGCAAGGAAAAGGTCTCTGGAGTTTTAATATTCTGCTTGTTCACTTCCTCTTGGGTTATGTGTGTTTCCACTGGGTGACGTGAGCTGTCAGAAAACGCAAAGAACTTTCTTTGCACCATTTGGCCCTGCCGTTCCTCTGCGTGTCTTGAGTGTCTCGTGGCAGCCACTGGTTTGTTCATCAGGTGGCGGGTCGTGAGATGCTCTCCTCCTGCAGCCTCCTCTGATTAAAGAGGTAAAATTGCTGTTTGCTCAGCCTTTAGTTCCTTTTCACAGCTTCGTGAGCACCTCAAAATAAACTTTTTTCCTTTCAGACCGGGAAACACAAAACAGCCACCCACCCTATTATCTTTACTGCAGTCATCTTGTCTAGAAGAGGCGAGTCTGAACAAACTTATCGAAAGGAGCGTATGGTAGCTGGCCGTTTCGAGTAGAGAGGCTTCCGGGTACTGCGGTAGGCTCTGCTCGTTTAAAACACGAGGCTTGAATTAAAATGCAGCCAGACGGAAGGCTACACCGCGTCGACTGATGTGATTCGATTAATTATTAAAGAGAGGACGGGAGTCAGGTGCTGCCCTCCCCCTCCCCCTCCCCCGGCTCTCCCCCTGGCTGTTGAACAGATAGCGAGGTTCCGGGCTGTTTTAGATGTTGTTGTTTGAGAGCAGCTGAGAGGCTTGCTTCTCAGTTCTGCGTATACCTCATCTTTCAAAGCAAGAATGATAACACACCCTTGGGGTGTGTGTCTCTAGCCCTCCCCTGAGGAGAGAGGAGCAGTCAGGGTCTTGTCATGGACGTGCATACAGAGAAGAAAGGTCCATTTGTCCGTTGAAACTAGCAGATTTCCTAAAATCAGGAGTCCTTCACGTTTGATTGTGTGGTAGTTTTCGCACGGCGTTTCAGGGTCTCGTTCATTTTTCACTTGGAATCGGAGTTTTGCAAGTAAATTCACCGGGGGTAAAAATGTGTGTTCTGTGCCTCGTAGCGAGACACATCTCCTCCTGCTTCGAGTCTGTAAAGCCATGTGGAAGATTTATGCCATCTGTGCAGTGGGGTTTTTTTTAATAGTAAAGTTTTACTTTGCTCCAATTTTAAGTTATCTTGTGGCAAACCTTGAAAGAGGCATTCACTAGTGTTTTATTAGGTGGTAGAAAGCAGGCTTCTCTGTATCGAAAACGAGATGATGGATCACGTGACTATATTCAACTATTTTCTCTAAGTTCAATATCTTTAGGGATATAGCACCTCAAAATAGAATATCTTATAAACAGAACGAATTCAACTTAGAATTCAAACAATGCCCAATATTTTAGAATAGAGCAGTATTTTAGAAGTTTTAGGTAATTTGGAATCACCCCCAGTTGAAAATGAAGGCTTTACCTGCGGTTGCAGGAGACTTAGCCTTAGTTTTAAATTTTTTTTTTTTTCAACGTTTATTTATTTTTGGGACAGAGAGAGACAGAGCATGAACGGGGGAGGGGCAGAGAGAGAGGGAGACACAGAATCGGAAACAGGCTCCAGGCTCTGAGCCATCGGCCCAGAGCCCGACGCGGGGCTCGAACTCCCGGACCGCGAGATCGTGACCTGGCTGAAGTCGGACGCTTAACCGACTGCGCCACCCAGGCGCCCCTTAAATTCTTTACAGCTGCCAGATACGACAAATGCCTCAGGAGTTATAATGATCAGGGGACAGGCGATAACAATTGTTGAATGCTTTAGGGATAACAGAACCGTAACACCTTACTATGTTAAAATGGTGGCAACAGTCTCGTGCCAAATGATGGCTTGCCTTTTTGAGTGCAGCCTTCCTTTAACACTAGTTCCGCAAGTGGCCCCAAGCCTTTTGTTGGAACTTCTACAAAATTCAGTCCTCATTCAACTATTTATCGAGCACCTGCTACATCCCGGCCACCGTGCTAGGTGTTGGAGAGTGAGGTAATTCTTACCTTCAGTGAAATTTCTGTTTCAGCAGTTTCTAACAAAACCTGAAAGCAGGTAGTTGGGTGCAGCAAAGGACTCGCTCTTGATTTGAGTAGCATTTAAATCAGCCAAGAAGAAAGACCTGTGCTGTTTAATAAAGCTACTCGAGCAGACAGGAGCTGAGGGCTAAAGGCTGAGGACCGTGAACGCAGACTTTGCACAGCTTGCAGCACTGAGTGCTGGGGACTGAGGAACATTCTTGACCTCTCCTCACAGCTTCTTCCAGAGTCATGCAAGGGAGGACATTTTACCCAAGCGTGAACATTTAGCGGCTGCAAGCTGCAGGGAGCCCTTTTCCGGGGTAAGTCCTCTGCTTGTGACATGCAAAGCAAACTGCCACTGCAGTGCCAAGGTGAAGATTCTTATTGTGCTGGAACTTGAAAGGAGAACGGAAGAGGATTGTTTTCTACCCGCCCCCCTCCACCCAAGCAGCCGCATCTATTATTATGCATCTTCTCTATTATTATGTTATCTATTATTTATGCATCGTTGTCTGTTTTGACAGGAGCAAATCTCTGCCTTTCTGATTGCAGAAGAATTACATTTTAAGATCTAAAAGTTATTTAGTGGGTTGCAATAGGTAATTTAGAGATTATAACAAATGTCCAGAATTCATAGGTCTTTCTTAAAAGCTGGCGAATAATGAATAAAATGGCGTGCTTTGGTATTTTATATACAACGGCTGTCTGACTTTGAGTTTGTTGACACGCACAGCCAGACACTTAGATTTGGCAGTGCGTTGGGAGTTTTTGCGTACATTTTTATTTGGGCTGGGAAAAAGGAACAAGAGAAATGATCTGATAAAAGTCTCAAAATGCTGACCTGAAGATCTAAATTCTTTGCGGTGGAGAGTCTTAATAAATTACCAGGGTTTAAAATCTAGATATGATGATTTTTTTTCTATTAAAAAACAGAAACCTCTTCTCGAAATTTAAAGATGCACAGCCAGTAACTAAAAAACAAGTATCTAAGAAAATATTTACATATTGGGCCAAGTGAATTAATGTCACATAATTAGGCAGAATTCCATCAAGGGTGGAGACAGGAGATGATTAGAGTTAGCTCTGAATTACAGACAACCTGGAAAGTTTTCTGTGTTCTTTTTTAAATTTTATTAGAAATTTATCTGTTAATGATAGAGGTCAAAAATACAGTAGTGGTTCTCAATATTACTTCTTCCGCACTTTTCAAAAGTGCAACACAAGCCTGTTGGCTATTCAGTGCAGTGACTCTGTGGTAGGGCCGTGCCCTCCATAGGATTGCGTGGTTCTCTTAGGGTGTAGTTTGAGAAGCCCCCTACCCTCAATGTAAGGGAGAGAGCTTTGCATCTCAGCCAGAAACAAAGAATATTCCCGTCCCGTAGAGGTAATTTTATTCCTCACCCCTCTGAGAAGCATTTTAAAAATCCAGTTGTGAATAGTAAATGAAATAGCCTATGGGGAAAAGAGGAAAATTAAACACAACAGTATTATCAGACTAGAAAATGTATCATTACATGGACGTGAGAAATGTGGAGTCACCAGGAGTGAGAAGTATTGGGCTCTAAGGTACACTAAAAATGTCTCAAGAAGAGGGTTCTATCCACCTGCTGCCCTTGACAAACAACCTGATATTTCTCAGGGTGGGAAAAGCAAGCACGTTAGAATACCTGAAGAACAACAAATAATGGTTCTCTTCCTTTATAGGTGGTAATGCTTCCCTTCTGAGATTCTAAGCTTCCTTATGTAACTGTGCCAGTGACTGTCACTCCTCTCATTTCAGTCCCCATTGTAAAGCAGACCTGGGCAGGACAGGCAAGTCTCATTGAATACTACAGTGATCACGCAGAAAGTTCTATTCCTACGGTAGATCTGGGGATTCCTAATACAGATAGAGGTGAGTCCTTAATTCTCACTACTCTTATTCAGAATGTCCATTCTGGAAAGAGAGTAAATTAGGATGAAAATGAAATATCTTAGAATTACTATGATTTTTGCCTTACGTAAGTTTCACTTCCTTCCCTCCCAACGTCTTTGCCCAGGGATATGGACCAGTTCTCTCAGATTAAGAGCTGCTTTATAAGCACTAAGAAAGGTTGGAAGTTGTTGGGCCATATCAATAGGACGGAGCACATGACAATTAGGATTATTTAACAGATTTTTTTTTTATACCTTCATAATTCATTGTGACCATAATGGAGTGTCCCCAGTTAATTTATCATCTTTCCACACAAAGCTTCTCCCGTTGGATTTTAGCAGCTTAACCCGCCAGGATTGTTCTATGCCTGCTATTTGCCAGCCCCAGAAGCTGGGAAAATAGGAACGAAGCCGATGGTTTCTGTCCTCATGAAGCTTATGGTCTAGCTCACATTTTGTGTGTAATTGTCACGTAGTGTTCACCCACGTTTTGCACTGGTTATGTGTGGCGTAAGCTCTGTGATATTCATGTATTTTGTTAATATGTTAATTAGTGATGATTGGTAGTGCACCGGTTTTTCTCTTCAGATTCTGGCTTCAAATTAAAAACGTTGTTTATTTCAAAAAAATGCAAGTAGAAAGCTGACCACCTTACCTGCAGATGCTCTTTGTTCATCTCACTTTTTATCTAGTGTTCCTGTCACACTCTTTTCTTCAGTTTCTGGTTCCCCATACCCTTTTAGGAGTAGAAAAAGAAGTAGTAAGTTGATTTTCTTGTTCTAAAGAGTAATTTATCTGGATTATTTCATGGTCATGTCTCTCATAATGCCTTGATTGATAATGCACAAAGTAGAATCAGATAAGCCATTCCTGTAGTTATCAATTCTTCTGACAAGGTTACATATATTACTGAGTCTGTCTGTTGCTTTGTTTCAGAAAAATGATTTTAGACTGAGGTTTTTTTGGTTAAGCTTGCTTTTTAGATTGCAATTTAGGTTGCCTTTAATATTCACTTACTCGTGTATTTCTTATTCGATTTCTTCTTTTGTGTTTAGTCTGACATTATTATTGCTATTCCTATTTTGCCTTGCTCCAAAAGGAATTAGAGATGGCCTTCAAATAATGGTTAAAAATACCTTAAGCGACTAAGAAAAATGAAAACAAAGGTCACATTGAGTGGTGTACTGTTAGTTAACATTAGCTTGTTCTCTCTTGTGTCACCAAATATTTTGTTGCGATCCGGGGTAGATGGCTGTTTACTGATTTGAGTTCTCTTCCCAAGCATTTTATTCTTAGCTTGGGCCCCAGCATTTTCCATTAAAGCAGTGACGTTTGTCTGTTGGCATCTGAAGAACTGTAACTTAGTCCACACTGTACTTTTAGGGCAGAACCTGCCACAGTATCTAGCATATGGCAAATATTTATAAAGCCAACGATTGAAGGTGTAATAGCCTGCTTTTGTACCATTGTTTCCCTTTAGTTGCAACGCTTGGAGTTCTCAAAGTTCCTTCAGAATAAGGACATCTAAGGAAAGGTGCCAAGCTTTATACTTTCCATGAGGCTTACAACTTTGTCTGGAGTGGAGATAACTGGCCCCGCCTCCAACCAGCTCAGTGACCTTGTGTTATTCCCGTCTCTGGGTCCCCTGATTTCCCGTGTGTGAAGTACATGGCTTAGACTTCATGATCTCTAAAGCTCCCACATTGGTTCACGAGGCCTATGCAAATTACAGAAAGCTAATTTTTTAAGTTTCTGATTATTCCTGTGTATGTCAGCAGTTAAGCTTTTACTTTTAAAACCTTGAAACTATAACCATGTTTAAAATGAGTTATATGTGTATTTTAAAGAAAATATTACATTGTAAGTTCTCTCTTTGCCTTTCCTAGGTCATTGTGGAAAGACATTTGCCATTTTGGAAAGATTTTTGAATCACAGCCATGACAAAATAGCATGGTTAGTCATTGTGGATGATGACACGTTAATAAGGTAAGGAGCCCTCATCAGCCTAGGGTGGCTTTATATTCTACATATATTCATATTCAGAAGCTAGGATGGGTACTTCTGCTTCTGGCCAAGATGGAGTAACAGGGACTAGATTTACCCTCACGTTTGAAACAATGCCCCAAAAAGGACAAAATATATGAAACGAGGGTTTTTAAGACCCTGGACATTAGGCAACAAAGGACAGTAACCCATGAGCCATATGAAATGTATGAAGTAAGTTCTATGACAGCCCCAGCTAACTGCCTTAAGAGAATGTAAATAGCTGCTGAGGGAAGGGAACCCCGTTGGAACGTGGCCAACTCCTTGAGTTAAAGAGATGATGCTGAGAGCCTGGGGTGACCGAGACCCATTAGCTTGCAGGACAGGGTACTGGAGAGGGAGAGCTGCACAGAAAGAACACTGGAGATCTGTGGGGGCTCCCCTCAGATATTCAGTTGAGTATTGATCAGTGCATACATGTGAGGAAACTACTGGACGCTGGGGAGAGAACCAGCCAAGATGATGAGAGGGGATGGTGCCCAACACTCACACAGGGCTGAGTAGGGTACCTATTTCTACCAGCCAGACTGGGAGACCCTGGACTCATAGGGTGTTGGGTAGAGTAGCTAGATATAGAAGTATCTTGCTTTAATAGTGGGAAATAGCTAAGTACTGCTTCAGTCCTGCCTAAGAGATCTTAAAAGACCAAACTGTTTCCAGGTAACTAGTCTGCATCCAAGAACAAAGCTCAAGATTTAGAGAAGTACCAAAATATCCATCACCCAACAAGGAATCACAATGCTTGGCATTCAATCAAAAGTTCCCAGACACGGAAAGCAGCAGGAAAACGTACCCATGATGAGAAAAATCAGTTGATTGAAATTACCCCAGAAATGACAGCGTTAACTAGTTATTTATAACTACAAGTTCTGTTAGTTGCAGCTTAGTAACTCTTACATTTATTCAAAAAGGGACATGGAGGGGCGCCTGGGTGGCGCAGTCGGTTAAGCGTCCGACTTCAGCCAGGTCACGATCTCGCGGTCCGGGAGTTCGAGCCCCGCGTCAGGCTCTGGGCTGATGGCTCAGAGCCTGGAGCCTGTTTCTGATTCTGTGTCTCCCTCTCTCTCTGCCCCTCCCCCATTCATGCTCTGTCTCTCTCTGTCCCAAAAATAAATAAACGTTGAAAAAAAAAAATTAAAAAAAAAAAACAAAAAAAAAACAAAAAGGGACATGGAAGGTATAACCAAACTGAACTTCTAGAGGTGAAAACTACTTTGTCTGAGGTGAAAAATCCATTGGATAAGATTAACAGCAAATTAGAACTTGGAGAAGAACGTATCGGTGAACTTGTGAATATTGTGATAGTAACTGTCCAAAGGAAACACAAAGAGAAGTAATTTAAAACCAGTGAACAGAACATCACTGCGGTGTGGGACAATTTCAGGTGGCTTTGTATGTATGCAATTTGGAGTCCCCAGTAGGGGCATCTGACAAATATTTAAAGAAAGATTTTCAAATTTGATGAAAACTATAAACCAACTGATCCAGACACTGATTCCAGATCAGTGAACCCCAGACACTACTGTGAGTGTCCAAATGGAGCACAATCACCTCCAAGAATGGACTCTTTCAGTAACGTCGTGTGTAGCATTTGTTAAATCTCTACTTCACTTGTGTCATCGGTCCTCAGTACAGTCACGTTTTGCCACATGTTCATTTAGAGTTTCTTTTTTTGTTCATCTTTACCAGCAATAATATCTAATTGCCTAGTGAGGTCTTAAACGTGTTTTAGTTTGAGCTTGTCACCTTTTCCTTGCGAGACTCTCAAATCATCCTCAGTTGCATGAACTCTTCTGGCTTCTCCTAAGTCATGAAGCTGAATAATTATAAGACTGAGAGGTCAAAAATTCAAAAACTAAAAAAAAAAAAAAGAAGAGGACAAGAAAGGGAAAAAGCAAAACTAGAATTTTAGACTCAGGAAAGAAAGAAAAAGGCAAATTCATCTCTGAAGTTATGACCAAAACTTCCAGAAGTAAACAAATTCAAATGAGAATTTAACAAGAGACATGGATAAAAACTAGGAAAGCATTCTAGAAAATGAAAATGGGGTCTGTTAGTTAAAAGGGTGAGAAAAAAAGTGGTTAAAATGAACACGTACTGAAGTCCAACACCTGTATAATTGGAGTTCCTGATTGAAGAAAATAAAACCTAGAAATAACACTTAAATTACCAGAAATAAAAGAGGACCTTAATGTATATATTAAAAGGGCCTACCTGGTAGGTGCCACGGAAAATTGACCTGGGATCATCAACCTCTTCCCATAGCTGGACAAATCCAGTAGATTTTGATAACGTCCTCTGAGTCTTGTGACAAAATGATGAAAGAGCAAGAAAGTAAGACTGGCATCAGAAACAGTAGAGGAACATGTTAAACTCAAAAAAATGGTGAATCATAAGTTTTATATGCAGCTAAGATGCTCTTCAGTATCAGTAGGAAATTTCTTAATGTCCACCAACTAAATGAGTAGTGTGCACATGCATCCTTCGTGGGGAATGTATTAGAGAAAGAACTTCATGCAGACAAGAGAGATGAAATTTGGGCAAGAGGACTGATGGTGAATATTTCATATATATAACTGTAAAGTTAAAACAGGGTTGGGGAATAGGTATATAGGTAGGGGAATGGTATATAAATATAATATGTTTTGACAAAGTAGAAAGTATGTAACTTTAAAAAAATGGAAAGAAAAAGGAAGGTAGGATAAGATCATGGCTTATTGTATAGCTAGTAGATGGGATTCAAAGGATACTGTGTAAAACTGACAGATCTTAATACTATTAAATAGGAAAAACACAATAGGCATAAAAAGTTAAACACAAGATAATGGGGGGAAAACTTCCAACACCAAGAATATTTTTTAAAGCAAAAAGTAAAACACAGTAAATAGTATATGTATAATTCAAACCCAAAGTAATTTCAGTGTAGAGACCAAATATTATGAGTTGTGTCACTAAATGTGAATGGGTTTAACTCGCCTAAGAACTTTCAGATTGGTTCATAAAACAAACCCCAACTCTATACTTTTATAGAAAAGACATACATAAAACAGTCCTTCAAAAGTCTAAAAGGAATGGATAAAGAATTGCCAAGCCAATGAGAATTAAAAAAATTCAATTCCCAACTCAAAAAAAACTAGAAATAAAAAAGCCAACCCAAAAAAGCATATGGAGGGAAATAAGAAAGATACATGTGGAAATGATGAGGTAGAGAAAAAGACCAAATTAATGAATGAGAATTTTGTTTCTTTGAAAAAATTGTATTGAATGCTTTTCTCATTTAATGGTATCTATCGCCTGGAAATCAAAGTGCACAAGAATATATTTAGGAACAAAGGGGAAATAAACATGCCTGTGTCCCCTTATCTTTCCATAAACAAAATGAGGGACGGTTGAACCATGAGGTTGGTTTCTAAAAGGACTGGGTGGAAGAAGAGGATAGATGGAGTGGGGGAGGGTATGACCCTACTGAATTTATCTTTTAATTTAGTTGACTGGGAAAGCATGCTCATATTTTACTAATTTGAAAATAAATCAGTAAGGACAGGATTAAAGTCAGTAAGGACGGAGAGCAAGCTGAAACAAATGGACCCGACTGTGTTTCGAATGAAAACATAATCCCACTGAAGGAAAACTATAACTGATGCAAGTAACAGTGGAAGACCATATTTATAAGTGTACCTTACTCACGTGTGGGAAGAGGTGAGGAATGGCAGACAAATCCTGAATTTGCAGTTAGTCTGATTTTTGTGGTGGTGTGGTAAAGCAATTCTGCAGTTATTTTAGGTACACTGGAGGATTGAGCAAATGGTGTTGGAACCTAGGGTTGTGCAAGAAGGAAATTGTGCAAGAAAGAAAATATGGATATGGAATCAGGCAGGTCAGGAGGTCTATGAGAGGAGACTGGAAGTGGAGACATTTCTCACAACTCATAAGTTTTGTCAGACCCATGATTTCTAAAGTATGTGTATGTGTACATGTGAGCTTCCTAGTTCTTTCTAGAAAAGAAGACTAGAAGCAGATATCCCAGTAGCACTGACCAACTAGGGAGCACTGTGGTGCCGGCTGCCCCACTGAAAGGAACCAGGCCTTCCCAGAGAAAGTGTGGATTCTAATGCTGAGGCAAGAACATTTGGAACATTCTTCACCCCCCGCCCTTACTTTCTGGTATAAAAAGAAAAGTGCGTTTTAGGAGGACAAAGAAGCAGGCTAGAGTGGTTTCCCATTGGCCAAATTTTGGATAAGCATCATATAATTAAGGACAATAAAAAATTATGAACCATTAAAATTAGGAATCCATGAGTTCATGCTTATAAGAAATAGAAAATAGGTAAATAGGTAAAAATAAATGGGGGAGAAAGGTGGTATCTTAGAGTGGGCACCATAACAGAATACCATAGGCTGGGTAGCTTAAAACAATAGAAATCTATTTCTCACAGTTGTGGATGCGGGGAGGGTCCAAGATCGAGATACTGGCAAGGTAGGTGTCTGAGGCCTCTTCTCTTGGGTCTCTGTGTCCTCACATGACCTCTTCTTTGTGCTCCACGGAGAGAGAGCTCTCCAGCGTCTCTTCTTACAAGGACATTAATTCTATTGGATCAGAGCCCTACCCTTAGGACCTTATTTCACTTTACCTCCTTAGAGGCCCCATTTCCAAATATAACCACACTGGGGGCTCTGGCTTCAACATACAAATTTGGTGTGGGCACAATTCCATCCCTAGCAGGTGGGCTGTTGCTTGCAGGATAATGAAGAGTTGTGACTGGTAAATGTGGAGGTCGTGATGGGGTGGGAAAAGCCATCACTTTGTAACCATCATAGTAAAGATTAAAGTAATAATCATTAATTGACGCTGAACTATGGGTACATTTTAATGAGGACCAGGATATTTGCTGGTGTTAAAGCGTCTGCCCGGAGACTCTTGGAAATAGCAATGGAAAAGCGTAAGATGTGCGGATGACATAGGACCCTCAGCTCACCTTGTCGCATGGATACACCTAGATACCACCCACGTCAATGTAAATAACCCAGAAAAGGACCCAACGGCTGACAGAACAGAATCTTCACAGCTAAACATAGAGAGGCCACAACAAAAATGGTAGGAAGGGCAGAGATGCAGTCAGGACCCAAGCTGACCAATGGGGCTGTCCATGGGAGGGCCACTGCAAGCATGGAGAAGGGAGAGGAACAGACCCCACCCTGGGCACCCCAGTATGAAACTAGCTGCACTGGGAAGATGAATCCCCAGAACACTTAGCTTTGAAGACTAGAAGGGATCAACATCGCCTGTCTTTACAGTCAATGGGGCTTAACACCTGGACCTTTAAATTTCAGAGGCTCAGCCCTGGGAGGGCTGGAGGGCTATTCATAGGAAACCGAGTCCCCACCCTTAAGAGACAGCGTAGCAGCCCCACTGAGATACAGCATAGAAGCAGCAGTGTGAAAAACACCTGGGAGAGAGAGATTTATGAATCTCAGGATGTGTGCTGGAGGGGCAGGGATCTTTAGGAGACTTCTCTAAGAACAAAAGAGTTGGCAGCCACCCTATCCCTCCCCGCCCCCCACCCCCACCCCACCAGCCTAGACCCCTGGACGTGTGCAGAAACCAGCACAGTGCTAACACTGTGTAGTTTGCTAACCATCTGCCAGCCCTGTGCTTTTCTGCAGACTGTCCCTCCAACCAGGCCTTGGCAGGAGTTCTCCAAAACAGCACCAGGTCTCCTCCCATAGCAAACTGGAGTAGACCTTGCTAGCAGTGTAGACGCACCCCCTCCACCCAGCCCACGGCAAGCCCATCCAGAGTGGTGCCACAAGCCTGGAAGTGTGCGAGCAGCCCCAGTGGGGGCCGGCACCACTCCAAGGTGACTCCTGCCCCTGGGAGAGGGTCAGATAAAAACACACCAGTTCTACTGTGGTCCCAGCAGTGGCCTGGGGACAGACAAATGGTCTGACTGTGGGCCCCACCCACCAACAGCTTCCCAGGGGACGATACAGGGAGAGAGCCCTGTAGCTCAGTGCTACTGCATCTCTGGCAAATCCCTGGTCTGACCCAACTCATGCCTAAGGCAGCCCCAGACTAGCCCATTAACAACTGAGGGACCAAACCCTGCCCACAACAGACAGACAACTGGGCTGAAGGCAAAAGCAGCTCAGCCACAACAGTACGGGGCATACAACACACAGAAGAGACAGCCCTGAAGTTCAAGGTTCTGCTGAATAGGGGCACTGCACTACAGGGTGCCACAGGACCTAGTCTTCATAAGGCAACTACTTTCAAGATCAGGAGATATAACTGTATTTCCTAGTACACAGAGATCGACACAGGGAGTTAGACAAAATGACACAGGAATATCTCCCAAATCAAAGAACAAAATCCTAGCAAGAGAGCTAAATAAAATGGAGATAAGTAATATGCCTAGAGAATTTAAAGTAATGGCCATAAATATATCCACCGGACTAGAGGAAAGAATGGAGGAGCCCACCAAGACCCTCCACAGAAAGAAAACAAAGAACCAGAGATGAAGAATTCAATAACAAAGTGACAATACACTAAATGGAATAGTAGACTAGAGGAAGCAGAAGAATGGATCAGCAACCTGGAGGACAGAGTAACGGAAACCAACAAGTTGAACAGGAGAGAGGAAAAAATAATAAAATAAATGAAGGTAGCTCAGTGACACCATCAAGTGTAATATTCACATTATAGGGATCCCAGAGGGAGAAGAGAGTAAAGAGGGCAGAAAATTTATTTGAAGAAAGAATAGCTGAAAACTTCCGTAATCTAGGAAACAAATCCAGAGGTACAGAGAGGTCCACACCAAGATACATAGAAACTAAAATGGCAAAAAAGAGAATTTTAAGAGCAAGAGAAAAGAGTGACTATATCATGCCACTCCCTTCTGGTCTGCAAAGTGTTACAAGAAAACAACAACAACAAACCTTCAGCCAAGAATACTCTATCCAGCATGGCTATCTTTCAGAATAGAAGGACAGATAAAGAGTTTCCCAGCTAAAAGTTAAATGAATTCATCACCATTAAACCAGCCCTATAAGAAATGTTAAAGGGCATTCTGAGTAGGAAGCAAAGACCATAAGCAGGAGTAAGAAAAGTAGGAAACACAAAAGTAGTAAAATCAAGTGTGTATATTAAAAAGAAAAAGTCAAGAGATTAACAACAACAACAACAAAAACTGAAATTGGGGGGGGTGAGTAAAGATTTAGTGCTTCTAGAACGTGTTCAAACTTAAGTGACCCTCAATATAGACTGTTATATGCATAAAATGTTATACATAAACCTAATCAAATAAATTAGTAATGGATATGCAAAAAATAAAAGAAATCCAGGTGTATCACTAAAGAAAGCTAGCAAAATGATAGAAGCGTACAAGAAAAGAAAGGAACAGAGAAGAACTACGAAAACAACGATAAAACAAAATGGCAGGAAGTATATATCAATAATTACTTTGAATGTAAATGGACTAAATGCTCCGATCAAAAGACACAGGGTGACAGAATGGATAAAAAAACAACACCCATCGATCTGCTGCCTACAGGAGACTCATTTCAGACCTAAAGATACATGCAGATTCATAGGGAAGGGCTGGAAAAGCATTTATCATGAAAATGGAAGTGAAAAGAAAGCCATGGTAGCAATATTTATGTCGGAAAAAAAGACTTTGAAACAAGGACTGTAACAAGAGACCAAGAAGGATACTACATGATCATAAAGGGAACAATCCAACAAGAAGATGTAACAGTTGTCAATAGTTATGCATCTAACATGGGAGCACTCAAATATATAAAACACCTAGTTACAAAGGAAGTAATTGATAGCAATACAATGATAATAAGGGCTTAGACACCCCACTTACATCGGTGGGTAGACCATCCCAACAGAAAGTCAGTAAGTAATCAGTGGCTTTGAATGACACATGGACCAGATGGATCTAACTGATATATTTACAACATACTATCCTAAACCAGTGGAATATGCATTCTCCAAGTGCAGATGGAACATTCTCCAGGATAGCTCACATGTTAGGCCAGAAAATAAGCCTCAGCAAGTTCACAAAGATTCTAATCATATTCATCTTTTCCAATCATAACACTATGAAACTAGAAATCAACCACAAGAAAACAAAATCTGGAAAGAACCCAAATACATGGAGGTCAAATAACATGCTACTAAACAATAAACAGGTTAACAAAAAAAAAAAAAGTAAAAATATACATGGAGACCATTGAAAATGAAAATGGTTGGGGTACCTGGGTGGCTTGGTTGGTTAAGCACCCGACTTTGGCTCAGGTCATGATCTCACAGTCCATGAGTTCAAGCCCTGTGTCAGGCTCTGTGCTGACAGCTCAGAGCCTGGAGCCTGCTTCGGATTCTGTCTCTCTCTTTTTCTCTGTGCCTCCCCTGCTCGTGCTCTGTCTCTCTCTCTGTCTCTCTCAAAAATAAACAAACATTTAAAAAAAAAAAGAAAGAAAAGAAAATCGTGGTCCAAAATCTTTGGGATGCATACAAAAGCTGTTCTAAGAGGGAAATTTATAGCTAAATTGGCCTAACTCAAGAAGAAGAATCTCAAACAATCTAAACTTATAGCTAAAGGGGCAAGAAAAAGCAAAATTAAACCCCAAATTGGTAGGAAATAATAAAAATTAGATCAGAAATTAACAAAATAGAAACTAAAAACATAGAGCAGATTATCAATGAAACCCAGGAGATGGTTCTTTGAAAAGAATAAAATTGATAAACCTTTAGCCAGACACATGGAAACAAACAAAAAATCAGACTCAAAAATGAAAGAGGAGAAATAACAGACTATAGAAATACAAAGTATTATAAGAGAGTATTATGAAAAACCATATGCCATGCTGAACAACCTAGAAGAAATAAATTCCTAGAAACATACAACCTCCCAGAACTGAATTGGAAAGAAATCAAAAATTTGAACAAAAGTGATTACCGGCAAGGAAATTGAATCCCAGCAAACAAAAGTCCAGACCCAAATGTTGAATTCTACCAAACATTTAAAGAAAAGTTAACACCTATTCTTCTCAAACTATTCCAAAAAAATAGAAGAGGAAGAAAAGCTTCCAAATTCATTCTATGAGGCAAGCATTACCCTGATACAAAAACAGATAAACATGCTAGAAAAAAGGAGAACTACAAGCCAATATCCTGATGAACATAGATGCCAAAATCGTCAATAAAATATTAGCAGACTGAATCCAACAATACATTAAAATCATTCACCATGATCAAGTGGGATTTATTCCCAGGATGCAAGAGTGGTTTGTATTTGCAAATCAGTAGGATAGATCACATTAAGGGAAAGGATAAAAACCATATGATCATTTCAATGGATGCAGAAAAACCATTTGACAAAGTACAACATCCACTCACAATAAAAACCCTCAACAACATAGGTTTAGAGGGACCATACCTCAGCATAATAAAGGCCATATACGAAAAATCCACAACATCATACTCAATGATGCAAAACAGCTTTTCCTATGGGATCAGAAATAAGACAAGGATGTCCACTCTTGCCACTTTTATTTAACATAGTACTGGAAGTTCTAACCACAGAAATCAGACAAGAAATAAAAGTCATTCATATCAGTGAGGAAGAAGTAGAACTTCCACTATATGTAGAGGACATAATACCCTATATAGAAAACCCTAAGACTCCCAAGAAAAAACTACTAGAACTGATAAATGAACTCAGTGAGGTCACAGGTTGCAAAAATCAATGTACAGAAATCAGTTGCATTTCTAGACATTAATGATGAAGTAGAAATTAATGCTGTTTATAATTGCACCAAAAAAAAAAAAAAAAGAAAAGAAAAAAACAAACACCTTGGAATGAACTTAACCAAAGAGGTGAAAGACCTGAACTCTGAAAACCATAAACCACTGATGAAAGAAATTGAGGACACAAACACATAGAAAGATATTACATGCTCAGGGATTGGGGGAAGAAATATTATTTAAAGGTCCATACTACTCAAAGCAATTTATAGATTCAGTGCAATCCCTATCAAACTACCAACAGCAGTTTTCACAGAACTAGAACAAATAATCCTAAAATTTGTATGGAACCACAAAATACCCCTAATAGCAAAAGCAATCCTAAGAGGAGACTAGAGATATCACAATCCCAGATTAAGATATACTGCAAAGCCATAACAATTAAAACCTGTAAGGTACTGGCACAAAAATAGACACAAAGATCAATAGACAAGAGAGCCCAGAAAGAAACCCACAATTATACGGTCCATTAATCTACAACAAAGGCAAGAATATGCAATGGGAAAAAGTCTCTTCAAAAAACGATGCTAGGAAAACTGGACAGCTAAAATAATGCTAATAATGAAGTAATGAAAAAATAAGCTGAACCACTGTCTTACACCATACACAAAAATAAACTCTAAATTAAAGGCCTAAATGTAAGACCTGAAACCATAAAAATCCTAGAAGAGAGCATAGGTAGTAACTTTTATGACATTGGCTATTGCAACATTTTTCTAGATAGGTCTCCTGAGGCAAGGGAGAGGAAAGCAAAAATAAACTCTTGGCGACTTTGTATCAAAATTAAAAGCTTCTGCCTAGCAAAGGAACAATCAACAAAATGAAAAGACAACCTACTGAATGGGGGAAGGTATGTGCAAATGATGTATCTAAAAAGGCGTAGTATCCAAAATATATAGAGAAGTTTTACAACTTAAAACCAAAACCACAAATAATCCAGTTAATAACTGGGCAGAAGACATGAACAGACATTTCTCCAAAGAAGACAGATGGCCAGCAGACACGTTGAAAAGGTGTTCAATGTCACTAATCAGAGACATGCAAATCAAAACCACAGTGAGTTATTACCTTATATGTGTCAGAATGGCTAGAATCCAACATACAAGAAGCAACAAGTATTGGTGATGATTTAGAAAAAAAGGAACAATCATACACTGTTGGTGGGAGTGCAAACTGGTGCAGCTTTTGTGGATAACACAGTGGAGGTTCCTTAAAAAATTAAAAATAGAATTGCTATATGATCGAGTAATTCCACTACTGGGTTTTTTACCCAAAGAATATGAAAACATTGTTTCAAATACATATGTGCACTCCTGTTTCTTTAAAGTATTTACAAGAGCCCAAATATGAAAGCAACCTCAGTATCCATTGTGTCCACTGATAAATGAATGGATAAAGAGGTAGTATGTACACACACACACACACACACACACACAGGAATATTAACCATAAAAAAGAATGAAATCTTGCCATGTGCAATAACATGCATGGATCTAAAGGGTAAAATGCGAAGTGAAATAAATCAGAGAATGACAGATACCATATACTTTCACTCCTGTGTGGAATTTAAGAAACAGAATGAACGAAGAAAAATAGACAAAACCCCCAGACTCTTAAATCTAGAATATAAACTGGTGGTTTGGGTAGAACTAAACTGGTGGGATTGGGAGGGGGAATGGATGAAACAGATGATAAGCACCGAGTAATGTATAGGATTGTTGCATCACTATATCATATGCCTAAAACTAATAGGACACTGTACATTAATTATACTGGGGTTAAAAAAATAGCAATGGAAAAGGAACTGTCCAGTGGAGAAGTGAGATAACAACTTGACTGGAATATCACCAGTGAAGAACAGAAGGGCCAGACACAGTGTCACACATACATAATACCGTGACTGGGAACATATATGCTAGACTTTGTCATGAGGGAACACCAGACAAACCCAATAGGAGGATCATTCTGTTAAAAACAGGGGAGGTGCATTTATTATTAAAAATACCAGTGTCATGAAAGACAAAGAGAAGCTGAATAACTTATAGATGAAGGGGGAATAAAGGGATATGATAAATGCAATAAGGGATCCTGGGGTTCATCCTGTACTGGAGGGAAAATGAGCCACAATGAACATCGGGTCGAGTGATAACCTTGGAATATGGGTGGTAGCTTAGATGAAAGCATTTGTTTTCAGGTTTGGAATTCTAATTAAGGCAGCTGTGAACCTTTGTGTACATATCTTTGTATAGATACCTGTTTATTTATCTTGGCTAAATACCTATGAGTGGAATGCCTGGGACATATAGTAGCTATATGTTTTAACTTTTTAAGAAATTTACTGAATGAATGTTAAAGTTTTTGAACTCTTATTTTTTTCCATTTTAAGGAAATACACAATGATGTATTTCATGTTCTGAGGCGGAAAGGGACATAATGTATGAGGTTTACTCCCAAATACTTTAGAAAAGAGAAAATCTATCTATACACACACACGTACACACATAATGCACATGTATACACACATGCATACATGTATATATACACAGATGAATATCTGTCTACAAAGATTGAGAGAGAACGATAAAGCAAATGGGGTAGAGCTAACAACTGGCTAATTTAGGTAAAGGATATATAAAAGAGTTCTTTCCACTGTACTACCCTTGGAATTCTTCTGTAATCTTGAAGTTTTTCCAAATAAAATGTTAAAAAATAAAAGCCATAATAGGTTTGAGTGGAATATTATCTGGCTTCCAAAAAATCGGATAGCAGCTAACAAAATGAAGCATAAAAAAATCATATGATCATCTCAATAGATGTGTAAAAAGCACTTGACAAGATTCAACGTCCATTTAGGATAAAAACTCTCAACAAAAGTGTTGTGTTCCCACTAAATCAAACATAATAAAGTCCGTATGTGAAAAACTGATAGCCAAGATCATCCTCGATGAAGAACGGAGCTTTTCCCCTATGATTGGAAAAAAGATGGGGTGTCTGGGTGGCTCAGTCAGCTAAGCATTTGACTCTTGATCTCAAGTCATGAGTTCAAACTCTGCATTGGGTTCCACACTGGGCATGGAGTCTACTCAAAAAAAATGAGGTCTTCTCTCACCACTATATTCAACATAGTACTAGAAGTCCTAGCCGTGGTAGTCTAACAAGAAATAAGAGGCATTCATACTGGTAAAGAAGAAGTTTAACTGTCACTATTTGTAGATGACATGATACTATACTTGAAAATCTTAAAGATTCCACCAAAAAACTACTAGAGGTAATAAATTAATTCACTAAAGTTGCAAGATTCAAAATTTATGCCCAGAAATCGGTAGTGTTTCTATACACTAACAACAAAGTCACAGAAATTAAGAACATAGCGTTTACAATTGTACCAAAAAAAATAAAACACCTACGAATAAACTTAACCAAAGAGGTGAAAAAAGACAACCTACTTAATGGGAGGAGAAGATATTTGGAAATGATATCGAATAAGGGGTTAATATCCAAAATATATAAAGAACTCCTACAACTCAACACCAAAAAAAAAAAAAAAAAAAAAAATCCAGTTAAAAAATGGGCAGAGGAGGAGTGCCTGGGTGGCTCAGTCGGTTAAGCATCCGACTTCAGCTCAGGTCATGATCTCACAGCTTGTGTGTCCTAGCCCTGTGTTGGGCTCTGTGCTGACAGCTCGGAGCCTGGAGCCTGCTTTGGATTCTGTCTGCAGCTCTCTCTGTCCCTCCCTTACTTGCTCTCTCTCTCTCTCTCTCAAATATAAATAAAAACATTAAAAAATTAAAAAAAAAATGGGCAGAGGACCTGAATAGATATTTCTCCAAAGACGACCTACAGGTGGCCAACAGACACATGAAAAGATGCCCAATATCAATAATTTTGAAGGCACTTCAAATAAAAACCACAATGAGATATCATTGCACAACTGTCAGAATGGCTAAAATCAAACAAGAAACAAGTGTTGACAAAGATGTAGAGAAAAAGGAACCCTTTTGCCCTGCTGGTGCAAATGCAAACTGGTACAGCCACTGTGGAAAACAGTATGGAGGTTCCTCACAAAGTTAAAAATAGTAGGGGCGCCTGGGTGGCGCAGTCGGTTAAGCGTCCGACTTCAGCCAGGTCACGATCTCGCGGTCCGTGAGTTCGAGCCCCGCGTCAGGCTCTGGGCTGATGGCTCGGAGCCTGGAGCCTGTTTCCGATTCTGTGTCTCCCTCTCTCTCTGCCCCTCCCCCGTTCATGCTCTGTCTCTCTCTGTCCCAAAAATAAAATAAAAAAAACGTTGAAAAAAAAATTTAAAAATAGTAATACCATATGATCTGATAATTCTATTATTGGGTATTTATGCGGGGAAAAGGAAAACGCTAATTTGAAAAGATATATGCACCCCTATGTTTATTACAGTATTATTTACAAAAGCCCCGACATGGAAGCAACCCAAGTGTCCATCGATAGGTAAATGGATAAACATATGGTGTATATATCTATAGTGGAATATTACTCAAAGATCTATCTTGCAATTTGGACAACATGGGTGGACCTAGAGGGTATTAAGTGAAATAAGGTATTCGTCTTTCTCAGGCTGACTTATGATTCCACTAATAAGCATAATGCAAAAAAATAAAAAGTAGAATCAGAACTATAAATACAGAGAACTGATGGTTTCCAGAGAGGAGGGGAGTGGGGCGCTGGGCAAAATGTGTGAAGGGTAGGGGAGATACAGACCTCCAGTTATGGAATGAGTCAGTCATGGGAATGAAAAACAGAGCATGAGGAATACAGTAAATGTTAACAGCAATGTAATGGGACAGATGGTAGCTATACTTGGGGTGAGCATAACGTGATGTATAAACTTGTCAAATCACTAAGTTGTACACCTGAAACTTTGGTAGTATTGTGTGTCCAGTATATGCAGAATCAGTATTATGCTGTTAAAGTCTATATGCAGCACTGTGTTCATATAAATTTGATAGCACGTAATCTAAAGTGTTGCTGTACTATTTTTCTTCATTTCTGTGCCTCAGAATTGCCTGAAATGGTAACAGATTGTGAATAAAGTTCCTTTCCTGGATTAATAGCCAATCCATTTGGATAGAATTAGATATCTGTCTGTTTGATCCACATTTACAGTTTTTAGCAAAATAAAGTATATGAGGGTTGTCAGACTCCGTTTATGATTCTTCAGCTTTAGAATGATATTGTGAGTAGGGAAAGGGTTGAGGTAATAAGAAACCCAGATGAGATGTTAAATCCCAGTTATTTTAACCAAAGAAATTACAATTTGTGGACTGAATTGGTATTTTTATGATATGCAGGAGAAAGAGAAATACATTTCTTCTTAGGTCAAGAAGTAGATATAAATTTGCCCTAGAGGTCTTTGAAGTTTTGTTTGTTTTTTTGTTGGTGTTTTGTTTTTTTTAAACACAAACTTTTACCAGCCAAAGGCCACAGTTTCCTTAGAGAGCTATAAGAAGAAATTCTCTATAACCAAATGGCGTCTTACTAGGTATCTGCATATTTACTTACCTTTCTCCGCAGAGTTATTCGCTGATTTCCTAAGGATGGATTCCAAACTGGGTGCCCAGAATGTTTACCTTGTGTGCCCCAAACAGGATAGTTTTAAGGATAACATTTTCTGGCCACTCAGAAGCCGTCAGTATTGTCAGAGACCTTGACCTGCAGACACATATAAACATGATCAGCAAACTTGTCAACTCTTAGCACCACATTTTAAGGCAATTTTTTCATACATTGAATTGTTTTTTTTCGCTTTCAGCTTTAGGTTTATTGGCTGGGGTATTTGTTTAAGATGCACGAGTGTGGATTGAAGCGATGTCCTTCTTTCCACTTTGTGCATCTCCACTTGGGTTTCTTAAGACCCCACCTGTCCCCCAAAAGAAGAAAAATGAAATCCTAGAACACTAGTGTTCTAGATGTTAATACTTCTTTGTAAGAATTTATGATTAATAACGTAGAGAAGTACTTGATATCCTATCTCCCTCTTGGAGATACGCGATGCTCATCAGGCTTGAGAAACATTGGAATTTACTTAGCTAATTAAAAAATTTTAATCCAAAACTGATCACGGAACATCTTTTTTGGGGGAACACTGATTAATATCACGAGAGAACCTAGGATTTGGTGGTGTGTGACCCAGAAAGCTCTAGTTTAGAACAAATAGTGGAAGGACTTTACAAGGCGTTTGTAAACGGTACAAGTTCTTAAAACATGGGAAAACTAGCCCTTCTTAATATTAGCCTTTGTCTCACCTTTGAAAGGTTACTTCTAGGTTTTATTTTCCTATGATATCTTTTTCTTCACCCTCGTGGCAGCTCTAGCTACCGGCATTTCTCTGACCAGCTCCTGGATATTCTCACTGCCCTTTTAAAGCTATCTTGTTGACATAGGACAAAGAAATAGAGGTGCCAGAAGGTATATACATAAGTAGACGTAAAAAGACAATTTATGTGGCCTTACTCGGGGGAAACAGATGCGTGGTTGTGCACCGTAATTGAAAGGTTTCCTGGAACGTCTAACAAAATCCATTTGCCCACCTGCCAGCCACGCGTCTGACATGGACCTCATTTGTATCTCGAAAATTCTGTTTGGGGGCCATTGAAATTTAAAAAGTACTAAGTGTTAGAAAGGGGCGGAGGTTTATAATGTATCCTCCAAACCAGGAAGGTACATTAATACCGAAACATGAAGCAAAGCTGTTCTATACCGTTCGCACTGTTTTCTTCAGGGTAACTTACCGACAGGCAGTCGGGTGGGCCAACGGACAGAAGATCCAGGCGGTAATATGCTCCTAATCTCCGCCCCTACTCCCAGCCTTTCTCTGGACCTTCCCCCAGCTCTTATGGAGTGAGGGGCGTGGTGGGGAGGTCATGGGTAGTTATCTTAAGTGGCACCATCTGCCGCCAGTTATCCAAAGTGGTGCCACCTGTGCAAGATGGCGTCCCACAGATGGAGTCAATGTTGTTAGCACCCCCACATTCCACCTCTGGCATCTTTTTAGCCCGTGCCATCTTTGCCCGCCATTCTTTGACAATGGCCTTAGAGCCAGATGTCAGGAAGGGACTTGTACCCCCTGTCACAGCAGCAGTATAAATAGCAACGTGAGTTGAACCAGTACCACCCCTGGTTTTTCACCATTCCTCATTCTTTTTTTTTTTTTTTTTAATGTGTATTTAAGAGAGAGAGAGAGTGCACATGCAAGGGGGGGGGGAGGGGGCAGAGAGAGACAGAAAGACTCCTAAGCAGGCTCTATGCTGTCAGCGCAGAGCCTGACTCAGGGCTCCATCCCGTGAACCATGAGATCATGGCCTGAGCCAAAGTCAAGAGTCAGATGCTTAACCCACTGGGGCACCCAGGCGCCCTGAACCATTCCCCATTCTTGAGGGGTAGGGGTAACAACCCCTCTAGCTGCTTCCTGCTGGAAAAGGGTGTAGAGCAGGATTTCACGAATTAAGTTGCCATTACATCCCACTGCAGATATTCCCTAGAGCTCAGCTGAGCTCCCATCCTTTGTAACCACTGTTTTGGAAGTCTTGTATATAGTCTTAGCATCTCATTCTACATTTTATAACAAGGTCAGTTAGGTCCATTCAGTTAAACAGTGGTCTCTTTTCAGGAGGTGGTCCTGCCAATGTGATTTCAAAGTCAGGTTTGTAGAGCGCAAGCAGTCAGGTAGTAAGTGAGCCATATATGCACGGAAGCCAGAAGAATTCGGGATCTAGCCCCTGGTTTTATAGGTAAACAATAAACATTCAACCAGAAATAGAATCTTAACACCCATAAAAGTGTGTTACTGAAAGATTTTTTTCTAAAATCACCCTCATTTCTATCAAAGGTAGTCAAATTA
This sequence comes from Lynx rufus, assembly GCF_022079265.1. Lineage (NCBI taxonomy): Eukaryota > Metazoa > Chordata > Mammalia > Carnivora > Felidae > Lynx > Lynx rufus. Next base: position 10,413,745 of record NW_025814823.1, read on the forward strand.
AGACTAAGTTGTTTGTAAAACAAGTCCACTTTTAACAAACTTGGCCTAAATATTTACATGCGTGCAACAAGAATGGTGATGGGCCATTTGGGTTCTTTTAAGTCTGCTTTTCTGGAACTTCTCATAGGAAATTTCAGTTTGAGCCTTTTACAGCCTTTGGAGGCCAGAAGCCAAGTCAAATACTTGCCATCAGACCCACCTGCAATACCTTTAATTTGAATTAATTCCTCTCTTCTTGAGGTCCCCGAGTGACCTTCCTGACTTGCACGGTAGGGCTCTCAGGAACCTGTAAGCAAGGTAGCAGGCCATTTTTTTCCAAGGAATTTCCTTGGCTCTATAACGTCAACCTTAGTTCCTTAGGGCTGTTTGGCCATATTTGAGTCTATACGTGTCTCTTTCCAATGTGACATTCCAGTCAAAGCCTTGGTAATCAAGGTTTCCAATGGTGTCCTGTTATAAGAACATATTGTTATTGAACTTATGCAAATAACTGTAATTGATTTCCCATTTTATTGTTACCACAAGCCCCAGCCAAACCCTTCTGGATGTGAAGTTACATCCAATTCACCACTAACACCACTAATACCCCCAAGGCCTAGTTATTTTACTACCATTTTTGCCTTTATTTCTCCCCCCCCCCAAATTTTGAGGCATTTCCATAGATAAATGTGCGTTTAGCCAGTGAATATTAGAGCTAGCACAGTCTGATGGTTAGTGAAAGACAAATAAATAGTTAATAATGGGGCCTCCAGTTGTCCACTCTTGCATGCACTAGAGGGAAACGCTGGCCTAACCCTTAGTTTCTAGGAATAGTCTGTGTCCACCCCGAAATTTTTCCATTAGCAGAGGGGCACTGGGCAACACACCCAGCTTTTTTAGCCTGCCTTCAAGGAAGTAAACTGCTTTCCATCAGGCGATGCCTTCTGGAGGCTCAGCAAGGCCAACTTGGGTTGTTTGTCTATATTTTCTCTTGGGGTCCCAGATAATATTCGGTATTGCTACCGTTGTTTACAAATCTTGATAGGCCCCCTTTCTGCCATTTTCTCATCAGTGGGATCGTTTTTCCCTCTTTTTCAATCTATTTCCCTCATAAGGGATTCTCTGAATTTCACTTAAGTCTGCCACCATAGTAGCTACCGTAGCAATGGGCCATTTAGCCACAGGGGCAAGAACAACCTCTAAAGTCCCATACCATGCTCCTGGGGCTGAGATACGGTCATTCATACAAGAGGAAAGTCATGCTTCATTTGGGCCACCAAAATGCTGCGTGTAAATAGCACACTTCATCCCTAGTTCTTCCACAGAGGTCTGCTGCAACAGAAGGGAGGGAACAGCCTCCTTGTTAGGCCAGGTTTTCTTAATGCTAGCATTTATCCAATCAGTCAGATTAGCCAAGTGCCTGCAGTTCTCGACCACGCCTGCCGTATATAATCTTTCAGCACCAGGCAGGTTCAGCAGTGGCTGAGGCCACGTTTTCATCTCGAATCCATTCAGCATAATACCATCTCCTCCACAGTCCTAAGACCCAAGCTGCCACCCCTTCTTGGCCCTTTTGCTTCACCACCATTTCAGACTCGTGTTGGTTAGGGCGTTTCTGTACTCACACGCTGGTCTGAAACGCTCACAAGACCTGGCCGAATCTCCTGGCTAGCAAGCTTGGAATTTCCCCCAAGGGACCACAGGCTTTCCCCGAGTGGACTGTGGGCTTCTCCTGACATCGCCCCCTTTACCCCTCCCTGGCTTGTTTCATTTTCAGTCTCCTGTCCGCTACACCAAGTGTTAGAAGCCAGAGGAGGGTCAGTAATGTATCCTCCAGACTGAGAAGGCACTTTAATGCTGAAAAAGGAAGCAAGCCACTCCAAGCTGTTTACGGTTTTATTCAGGGAAACTTACTGATGGTCAGTCTATCAGACAGGACGGTAATATGCAGCTATTCTCTGCCACTCTCCAGGTTTTATGGAGCTAGGGGCATGGGGGTGCCCTCACAGGGTAGCCATCTAAAGTGGCACCACCTGGGCAGAGGCTCTCTGCTATTATCTAAAGTGGCTCATTCAGTGCGCCAGAGGCGAGGACAAGATGGAGGGCCAAGATGGAGTCAGTGTTGTCAGCGCTCCTACGCCAAGTACATCTGAAGAGATGTGACAGTTCACGCTCACCGGGAAACAGGACTGGTAGACATGAGCTAAACAGTACACTGGCCACCTCAACTTCGTTAACCTGCCACCCTACCCACCCAGTGGAGGCAGCCATGTTCTGGCAGGGGCTTATTAAAACCGGGGAGTAAGCCCCTTGTTTTTTAGTTTCTCTTCTGTTTCCAGGGATCTACAGTGTCCATTTTTTTCTTCTTCTTTTTAAGTGAATTTCTTCCGTAAATCACTTGAATTTCATATCTAAGCGATTTCCGTACAGTAGTATATAACGTGACCGGTGGGATGTGAGAATCGTCAACTTTTTACCGTGGAAACCCATTTGAGTTAAGTAATTATTGCTTATGTTCTCTTTGGAATCTTAGCATCTCCAGGCTTCAGCACTTGCTTAGCTGTTACGACTCCAGCGAACCGCTGTTTCTGGGAGAGCGTTACGGCTACGGCCTGGGCACTGGAGGCTACAGCTACGTCACGGGAGGAGGAGGGTAACTATGAACAGAGCTTTCTGCAAATACTCTCAGCACTCACTTTTGTTTCTGTGATCCAGGGCTGGGCGTGTGGCAGCGGGACCAATCCTGATACATAAGTGCTCTGTAAATGGTAGCTGTGACTGTAATAGGAAAGTAAACATGAAATTTTCTAAATACGAAAACGGTTCACCACAAAGAATATTTTACCCCTTGGAGAAATATAAATGGATGTCGAGGGACTTGGTAGAAATTTCCCTAGAGGAATGATTGCCTCTAGGTAGACAATTAGCTTTGCTTGTTTTAATGAGAAAGAAATTTGGATATAGATTTTATTCCAGAAAACAAGTCACCAGACTTTTAAATGATCTATTGCTAATAAATCACATTTAGGAAAAGAGTAGTATAGAATATCACTTAAGCAGTTAAGTGATATTTGTGTCAGATTTATAGATTTTAAATGACAGTGAAAAGTTAACATTTTTCATGTTTATTTATTTTTTGAGAGAGAGAATGAGAGAGAGCAAGCCAGGGAGGGACAGGGACAGGGAGAGAGAAATCCCAAGGCACTGACGTGGGGCTCGAATTCACAAACTGTGACGTCATGACCTGAGCCGAAACCAAGAGTCGGATGCTCAACTGACTGAGCCACCCAGGTGCCCCCAAAGTCAGTGTTTTTAAATGAAGCATCTGCCTATGCCGGATCTCTTATAGGGGACGATTCTGATTTGATTTATATGGCTACGTCACTTGAGCAGTTAGTCTATTATTTCCACAGTTTTTGCTATCGATTGATTTCGGCAGAATCTGAACTCGTTATGAAATACAGTGATTTAAATTCATTCAACAGGTATTTGTTGAATGTCCACTATGTGCTTGGCAACATTCTTGGCACTGGTTTATAAAGCTCTGAGAGTCACGAGCATAAGGGGCGGCAGCTTGGGTATTAGGACTGTGCAATACTGGAGGAGATGGTATTATGTTGAATGGATTCAAGATGGAAAAAATGGCCCCAGCCACTGCTCAACCTGCCTTGTGATAAAGACCATCTACTGGGCCTGGGCAGGAGTACTGACCTTTGTTGGGCAGTGGCATGCTTCCACCTGAGGTCATTAGCAACAGGAGATGGGGGTCCAGGTAGGCCTTGGAAAAGACGCCAAAGGGTAAAGGCCAACGACTATTGACTTCTTAATTAAAAAAGAAAAAAAGGCTCAAGCTATTTGCAGCTTTAGAGTAATGCATTTAGTTTTCTGGGTGAGGTGGTGAAGCCAATGAAGAATCAGGGTATGGTATCCCTTGAGTCGGAACTTTCTGCCTTTGAACGGGGTCTTATTATTTGCATATGGGTTTCTATATTTTGTGGCACCTATGGGCTAACATGCTTTTAACACAGAAGTGATGGCCAAGAACACTATTTGGTTTCCTTCTTTGCCTGTTGGATTTCACTGCTATCTCTGAGACTGGCCCTTGAAGCCTGAAATGGCACTTGACCTCACCTAGCCAGTGTGGCCTTTCGTTGCTCCAGCTGGTTGCTCATTCACTCCACAAGCCTGGTGGATAGGCACTGGGGATGCAAACGGAAGCCACAGTTCCTTCCCTACAGGAGCTCACAGGGCAGTGCCAGACTGGCATGTACACTGCATGGGTGTCACCGCTCCCCTTCCCAGGCCCATGGCGGGCACTGTCACCACCAAGACGGCACTGTTAACTCTTACGTGTTCAGCTTCTACCTTCTTACTGTGGACTTCCTACCACCTCCAGTTTTGCCATCTTAAAACTCCTTCCTGCCACCGCACCCTCCCTCTTCTCCCCTTCAAGTCATCGTAAGAACCCAGGATTCACAATCTCTGTTCTCCAGCTCCCACTTCCATGTGACCGCCACGCTTGGCTTCCCACCTCAGCTGTCTTGCCGAGGTTTCTGGCAGCATCCACATAGCCAAATCCAGGGGCGGACTCTCGATCTTCCTCTTGTTTGACCTCTTAGCCGACTTTGACAAAGGTGACTGCTTACTCCTTGAAATGCTCCTTTCTCTTGCTTTCCAGAACAGTGTCCTGTCGTTGTGTATTCCTGCCTTTCTGATCATTCCTTCTCAGTTCCTTCTTCCTGTTCCTTCAGTGGCTGTGTTCTCCGGGCATCTTTTCTGGTGTCCTCTTCTCACTCTGTATTCTCCTTGGTGATCTTATCCACCCCCGTGGCTGTGCTGAAAACACCCGAAGCTCTATCCCCAGCCTGCAACTCTCCCCAGACCTCCCAATTCCTACATCCACCCACTGGAGGCCCTGTCCACTGGCGTGATTCCCAGGGCATGAGACCCAGCACTGCCATCCTGACCTTGCCTCTGACCCTGGCCCCTGCTTTAGTGTTTTCCCAGTGGTGTTCCCTCAGGGAAGACATGGCATGTGTGAGTTCCTGCCCCAGAGACCTCTGAGTCTGCTTTGCCCTTTCTCTTCCTCGTTCCCCAGGACTTTGCAGCCGACCCGGTCACCAAGTCGTGTCAGTTCTGTCTCCTAAATATCACTTCTGTCTCCACCTCCCCAGTTCTGATCTAGGTCACACCATCTCTCACGTGCGTGCTGCTGCCATGGCTCCCCATCTCCTCCACTCCTTGCTGTCGACCACCCTGTAGCCACAGAGACCTTTCTACAACCACAGCTGATCCTGGTGCCCTCCTGCTCAGAGGCCTTCACGCGCTTCTCTGGCTTTTATTCTTCCCCAAGAGCGCGAGCCCTTCCCTACCTTTGGCATCTAAGACTAGGAGACAGTCGTTCAGATTTCAACAGGAGTCAGGCTGGTCTGGGATTAGGCCTCGTTTTAATCACCTTCAGTTATCCGGGTCCACAGCCTCCGTGGGTGCTGCTGAGGCCACTGACTTGGGGCTAATGTCTCTAGCTGGTCTTTTCTCCCCGCCTCCTGCCCCCCAGCTTGCCACCTGTCTGGGAAGGATTCCTCTCTCTAGAAATGAGTTCATCTGCGCTTCATACCCCCCATCTCTGCAACAATGCCATAGGTTATTGTGATTTTAATTTTATTTGGATTTTTTTTTTCATTACCACGAGAATGAAAGTCTTTGCGCTCCTTTATAACCTCCTGTGACATTTAGGATAAAGTCGAAATTCCTGGTCAAGACTTACCTGGCCTCTCATGATCTTGGCAGATGCTGTTTTACTGTTCTAGGCTTCTTCACCTGCACTGTCATCTTAAAGAATTCCTGGACTTATTTCAAGTCCTCAGAGGCCTTTTTTCTTTCCTCTTCCCCCAGACTGGCGTCTGCTGGTCTCCACACAGCACTGTTTCCCCTCCCCAGCTTTCTGTCTTTGTCACCCGGCTCATCCTCCTCATTTCTTTGGACATGATATAGCTATAATTTATTCCTGGAAGCCTTTGGCCTAGTCTGGCCTCTCAAATCTGGGTTTGATGCCTTTCAAATGTACTTTCATAGCATATTATGCAACCCATTATCATTTAATTGCCTATTTACCTTTCTGTTTTCCACCTAAATGATGAATTATTTGAAGGCAGCACCTGTGTCTCATTTCTCATTATATCTTTACTTCCTAGCAGAGGGACTCATTTTTTACAAGGTACAGTGAATAAATGAGTAAACAAATGCATGAACACTGAGCCTTGATCTTTATATAACTAACGACTGGTATAATACTCTGTTTCTAATGGTACTTTTACAAAGATACAGAAGCATTCATCACAAGACTGTCTCGTATCAACCTTTAAAAAAAGCTGCAGACAGAATGTTAAATGATTTCTCAGTAGACTTTCTGATGATCGAGCTTAAGAACCAACATGATTTTTCTTAAATAGCAAGTCAGGATCAGTTAAGGGCTTGAAACACCAATGAATGGATCATAGTCATCATTTAAAAACAGTGTAATATAAAATGGAATAGAATAAAATTGAAATATCATAGTCTATCACACGTGGTAAGGGCAGGTGTTGTCTTGTGAAATTTTGTTTTTCGTTTTGTGCACACACAACACATATAAATGGTTGTAGTATGAAAAGCGTTTCTTGTTTTCTCACTGGTTTACAGTCAGTCAGTCTGTGAAAACCCTTGCCTTCAACTGTCTCTGTTAAGCCCCACAAAGCAGAGCTGAATCAGGAGCGTGGACTCCAGTGATTGGTGTGGAGGTATTGTGTATTTGCAAAATGAGACCTTTGCCCTCTTTGAATCCAAGTGTCTGGTTTTCACTTTGTTGCTTACTCCTTGAACATTCAGGTATCTGGAGACAGTTTATTCAATAACCAACCATTTCCTGTTCTGAAATACTTACCTCTGTTTGGGTAGGAAGCTGTGATCAGGATGTCACCATTCTCTTTGGCAGCCATACTGGAAAGGGGCTGAGGGCCAGTGTTACCCAGAGATAGCCCTGACCCGTCCGTCTGCTAGAAGAGCAGGAGGGGCGGGCACGTTTCTGATGCACTTTTATCTTCTGTATGTGCTCTTGATTTGCGCGCACGGCCTTCCGCAAGCCCTTGTCTCCCATTTCAGTTTTCCTTATGCTTAAAATTAGTATGCTCTGTATGAAAAGAGATCACATCTTTTTAATATTTAAAAGTTGGAGGATAGAGCAGATATACCATGATATGTTTGGTAGTTTTCCATTTTGGGGGGCAACTTCTTTTTGAAATAACCCATCAGCATGCTACTAAACAAGTGTAATTAAGGACTCCTGTGTACTTAGTTTATGTGACTAATTAATGTAAGACTGTTCTGTGTGAATAGGGAAAAATAGAAAAAAAAATACTAATACAGATTTTTCAGAGAGTAGGCCAGGAGAAAAGAGTGGGCTTCCCTTTTCTTTCTCGTTCTACTAGATGCTGGCAAAAGAAAAAAATAAAGTGTTTTGACTTAAATTGGGTTTAAGATAAACACGATTATAGCTAGGATTGGGATACAAGTACAGTTGGCTTTTAAACAACATGGATTTGAATTGGGCATGTTCACTTGTATGTGATTTTTTTTCCCAATACAGTACAGTGCTATAAATGTATTTTCTCTTCCTTATGATTTTTTTTTCTTAATGTTTTATTTATTTTTGAGACAGAGAGAGACCGAGCACGAGCAGGGGAGGGGCACAGAGAGAGAGGGAGACACAGAATCTGAAGCAGGCTCCAGGCTCTGAGCTGTCAGCACAGAGCCCGACGTGGGGCTTGAACTCACGAACCGTGAGATCGTGACCTGAGCCGAAGTCAGAGGCTCAACCGACTGAGCCACCCAGGCACCCCATTATGATTTTCTTAATGACATTTTCTTTTTCATAGCTTACTTTGTTGTAAGAAAACAATGTATAATACATATAACATACACTGTGTTTATTGTTCATGTTATCAGTAAGGCTTCTGGTCCACACTAGGCTATTAGTAGGTAACTTTTGGGGGGAGTCAAAAGTTATCATCAGAGTTTAACCTGGACGTGGGACTGGCCCCCAAACACTGCATTGTTCAAAGTCAAGTGCAGTTTACTTAGGAAATTCCCTTTGACATAGCATCAGATAGATGTTTTAAGGGAAGTGTTTGTTTATAGCTGATGCATGTTCCCTCACATAGACCCTTTTCCTGGGGTCAGGTAGGTGAGCGGGAGATTGACTCAGCATGTAGATGCTACCCCAGTCACTGGGGGGCACTGGACTCTGAGAGAAAGAGGACTTCTGGTGAGTTTTTATATGTACAGTTTTCCTTTTGGTACAGTTCACAAGAACTGTGTTTCTTCTTCTTTTTGTTTCTTAAGTTTATTTATTTTGAGAGAAAGAGAGCAGGGGAGGGGCAGAAAGGGAGGGAACTAGAGAGAATCCCAAGCAGGCTCTGCACTGTCAGCACAGAGCCCCATGTGGGGCTCCGACTCACAAACTTGTGAGATCGTGACCCGAGCTGAAATCAAGAGTCTGACGCTTACCTGACTGAGCCCCAGAACTGCGTTTCTTCTTCTTTTTAAATGTTTAATCATTTTTGAGAGGGAGAGACAGAGCATGAGCAGGGGAGGGGCAGAGAGAGAGAGAGAGAGAGAGAGACAGAATCCGAAGCAGGTTCCAGGCTCTGTAGCTGTCAGCACAGAGCCTGACGCGGGGCTCAAACTCACAAACCATGAGATCGTGACCTGAGCCCTAGTTGGACATTTAACCGACTGAGCCCCGCAGGCGCCCCCAGAACTGTTTCTTCTAGTTGTGTAGTCCGATTTCCTTGTATCGTCTTCATTAAAGTGCTGCTTTTTCCTCTTGTCTGGTCGTGTCTCATCGTGCCTTCTGGCCTCTTCGCCAGGGCAGAGAGAATGTCCTGTGTGCCGCTGCATTGCCAGCACACGGTCACTGGTGTTAAGCTACATTGGACTGAGCCCAGCTGAGTTTCGCATCAGGGATTGTATTCAAGGTCTTTGTCCTGTTTTCCTTCCTACTAGACTGGTCCACAGAGCTCCCTCCTCCCTGGGAAAAAGGTCTTTGTAAAGGCAGCTTCGTTCCCACTTGTTTGACGCGTCCGGTTTTGCTGAATGCTTAACTGTGTGCGACGCCCTGTATTTGGGCTCTGGGAATATATGGATAAGTTTGAGATAGTTTTGCCTTCAAGGAAGTCATTGCCTATTGGGAATGAATTTGTGAACCATATTGTGAACCCTTCAGCCCTATCAGCTATCGGATTATTCATAATATGAGAAGATTCATTACTACTGTAGGACCACGTGGTCCTATATTTGGGGACCAATCTATATTTTAAAAAGAGGAGGATTTATTGCAGGAACTTGTTACAGATGTGCTGGAAAGGGCTGGAGGGAGAAAACAGAGCAGGTGGCCTTACCTAGAGCTTGGTAACTACAGAAAGCTGCTACTGCCCCAAAGGCTAGAGGAACAAAGCAAAGGCCGTATTCTGGAACCTGTTCTTGAGGGTGGAAAGCACCCAACGTACCAGGTCAAGTAGCATCCTAGCACTATTTGGGGCAAATCTCTCTCTCTCTCTCTCTCTCTCTTTGTTCTTTCTCTTTCTCAAAATCACCTTAAGGATGCTTCTGCAGACTTGGAATCACTTGGACAATGCATGGTTGTTCCAGGTAGATTTGATACTATTGTCAGTCAGCACCTGTACGAGTAAGGCGCTTGGGCCCATCTACTTGCTGGGAATGTTGGTGGATTTTGTTACTGATCTCACTGAGAGTGTTCCAACTAAAGAACTACTCTAATTTCCAATGGCATATTAAGAAAAAACCATTGTACGGTGTTCGTTTTCAAGAAATCTATGAAGACATACAGTTGCCTATTAGATAGGTAAACACCTCTTCAAAGTAAAATTTCCTTTTGTAGAAAGCACCAAACATTTCCCCCAGAACAACTATTAGATATAAAACACTGCTGAGGTCTGTGTCTTTTTAAGAGTGTGGCCTCTCAACTATATTTCTTTATTTAGATTAACGGTCTCCAGGAGCTGCTCTAACCCCTTTCTTTGTCTGCTCTGGCTTCCCACTAGAATGGTCTTCAGCAGAGAAGCAATCAGGAGACTTCTCGCCAGTAAGTGTCGCTGCTACAGCAATGATGCCCCCGATGATATGGTCCTGGGAATGTGCTTTAGTGGGTTGGGAATCCCTGTGACACACAGCCCTCTCTTCCATCAGGTGAGAACAACATTTTTATTTCTACCTCAGAGGGAGAGAGGGGGATTTTCTTCTCACTTAAGGATCCTACTTCATTCCCTTCCTATATTCTTTTGGAGACAGTCTTAAGAACTGTGGATGGGCTCCGGATCTCTTTGTCCAGAGGGTTGATGCTGTTCCATCTACGGCAGGAAAGTGGAAAACAGAAAGCTCTGGAAAACAGAATGGTGTTTGACCAGTGTCCTTGAATATAGAACGAGGGAAAAGCTACTCTTTTTTCCCCCTCTGTTTTTGAGTTAAAACATTGGTGGCATTTAAAATTATTAAATGCTATCTAGAAATACGCACGAACGACCTAATATTTCTGCTGTGTGTATGCCACCAAGTGAATGTAAATCTGTCCTGTCCTCAGGTTTTACGCTGTCCACCGGCTGCTTTTTTATTGGGCTTTCTCCTTTCATTGCTATTAAGCTGAGTGGCTAAACTCTGTTACACTTCAGCATAGTATCTCAATAAGCATATATACTGGGGGTATATATTTTTGTTGTCTGCGACGATGTTTGCCGAGGATAGTTGGTGCTTTGGTGGCTTCACCATACTGCAGTTTGGGTTGGGAGAAGGGCATCTGCATTATGTTTGGTAGTTTTTTTTGTTTTTTGTTTTTTTCAGGAATCAGCTCAGCGAATGTTCTGATGGTGTAATAATACAAATGTTGTCATGTTTAGTAACCAGTAGCAAATGCTATCATACCAATTTAGAAAATTGAACATGACAGAAATAGCACTATAGGAAATAACTTGAACAAGGCAAAGAAAATGTTTGCATTATCAAGACAGGCAGAATCCATTTTGGCATCCTTGAGGACCGCAATGGAGAATAGAAATAGACCTTTTGTAATAAGAAATGTATGAGAAATCTCTTTCTTGGTACCAGTCAGTACTTCTCCATCTTTTAAAACCTTGAGAGCCCTTACCCATTTTAAGCCTATGTATTGTGTTATGGGGTGACTTAGAGAAGCAAATTATTTTCTCTTGCTCTTTCTCTCACCCCGTGTCATAGTGTTTCACTTCTAGAAAAGGAAGGGTAATTAAAACTGTTGGTTTAAGGGGAATAATTTGTCACCGTTAATAGGACAGTCTTGGGTTTTATAGCACCAAGGGAAGAATATGCTGGTAAAGAAAATGATAAAGAGAAAAGAAAGAAGGAAAATAATCCTTAAGCAAAAAATCCTTTGAAGATAATTAAAAATAAAAAAAAATTGTCATTTCCCAGACTTTAGGACTCTTGATTTCTCTAATCCACATAATAAATGGTAAATCTTTCCAAAATTGTAAAATATGCTTAAAGCCTATCCTCCCCAACAGATACCACTGTATCTTCTAATTCTTAAGCCTCTTTTAGAGAGTTTGCTATGATTTGGAGATTATTTCACGTTTATAATGCTCGAATACTGATCCAAACAGTGCATTGGTTCATACTGAGAAACACATATGAGGCATAGAGATAAAAATCTAAGATTCCTGATGAGTTAGAGATAGAGTGGGCTTTAGGAAAATAGTCTCAGAGACAAAGTAGCCTGGGCCAGTCTCCTCTTTTTAGTCAGTTTATTGTGAAATCATAGGCTTAGAAGGGGGCTTCAAGGAATATGTAGTATATCCTTTTATTAAAAACAAAGGGTCTAGAGCATATGGTTTTCTGTTCTTCTAAAATTATATGCCAACAATGGGGATGGCAGCATGCAGTGGCCAGCCAGTGAAACCTCTGCGCAAAATTGTCAACATACTCATTTCAGGACTCTGGAAATCAAACAAACAAAAGCAGTGGGAAGCACTCATTCCTGAAAAATTGCGACGGTTTCAGTAAGACCAACGGAATATGAGGCCTTCTGAGGCCTTTCTGCCTGAAGACCCCTCAGCCTCCACTTCCGCATGCACCCCACCTTGGTTGGAGAGAGCAAGAACAGTTTGACCAATATGGGCCTAGCTGGAAAAAAACAGCAGCTTTGCTGTCAGAGGGGGTGGACTTGGTTTGGGGAGGGAGAGATATTAAAGGTTAGAGCAAAATCAACAGAAAAACAGCAGAAAAAATTAGTTATATTGGAAAGATCAGCTGATTTGGTAAACCTTTAGCTAGGTTGCCCAAGAGAAAAAGAAGACAGAGATTACCAAAAGGAATTAAAGAGGGGACATCATTACAAGCCCTACCAAAATTGTGCCAACAAGTTAGACAATTTGAGTGAAAGGGGAGAAATTTCTAGAATCACACTCATTAGCCAAACTGGCTTAAAAAGAAACAGAGAAAGTATTTGAACCTACATACATTGATGGAATTAAAGGAGTGAGAATACTTTCTGATTCATTTTATGAGGCCAATATTAACCTAGTATGTCAAAGATGCATATTGTTATCCTTCGAGCAAGCACTTAGAAGATCACTCCAAAAATAAGCAAAGGGATTAAAATGGTATATCACAAAAAGAAACGGCAAGCCAATATTACTCCGGAGCATAAATAGAAAAATCCTTAACAAAATATTAGCAAACTGAATCCGGCAATATATAAATGGGATTATATGCCATGCCCCAGTGGGATTTACCACAGGAATGCAAGCTTGGTTTACCGTCCAAAATCAATTATTTTTACATACCATATGAATAGAATAATGAATAAAAGCCACATGATCCTCTGATTAGACACTCAAAAATATTTGACAAAATCTAACACCCCTTCATGATTAAATACATTGCAATCCAAGCCTATCTCAAAAAACAAGAAAAATCCCAAATACAAAATCTAACAGGACACCTAAAGGAAATAGAAGTAGAACAACAAAGACATCCCAAACCCAGCAGAAGAAGATAAATAATAAAGATCAGAGCAGAAATAAACAATATAGAATCTAAAAAAAGACTGTAGAGCAGATCAATGAAACCAAGAGTTGGTTTTTTGAAAAAATAAACAAAATTGACAAACCTCTAGCCAGGCTTCTCAAAAAGAAAAAGGAGATGACTCAAATAGATAAAATCATGAATGAAAATGGAATTATTACAACGAATCCCTCATAAATACAAGCAATTATTAGGGAATACTATGAAAAACTATATGTCAACAAACTGGACAACCTGGAAGAAATGGACAAATTCCTAAGCACCCACACACTTCCAAACCTCAAACAGGAAGAAATAGAAAATTTGAACAGACCCATACCCAGCGAAGAAATTGAATCGGTTATCAAAAATCTCCCAACAAATAAGAGTCCAGGACCAGATGGCTTCCCTGGGGAATTCTACCAGACATTTAAAGCAGAGATAATACCTATCCTTCTCAAGCTATTCCAAAAAATAGAAAGGGAAGGAAAACTTCCAGACTCATTCTATGAAGCCAGCATTACTTTGATTCCCAAACCAGACAGAGACCCAGCAAAGAAAGAGAACTAAGGCCAATATCCCTGATGAATATGGATGCAGAAATTCTCAACAAGATACTAGCAAATCGAATTCAACAGCATGTAAAAAGAATTATTCACCATGATCAAGTGGGATTCATTCCTGGGCTGTAGGGCTGGTTCAATATTCGTAAAGCGATCAATGTGATACATCACATTAATACAAGATAACGACCATATGATCCTGTCAATCGATGCAGAAAAAGCATTTGACAAAATTCAGCATCCTTTCTTAAGAAAAACCCTCGAGAAAGTTGGGATAGAAGGAATGTACTTAAACATCATACAAGCCATTTATGAAAAGCCCACAGCTAATATCATCCTCAATGGGGAAAAACTGAGAGCTTTCCCCCTGAGGTCAGGAACACTACAGGGGTGTCCACTCTCACTGCTGTTGTTTACCATAGTGTTGGAAGTGCCAGCATCAGCAATCAGACAACAAAAGGCAATCAAAGGCATCCAAATTGGCAAAGATGAAGTCAAGCTTTCACTTTTTGCAGATGACATGATATGATACATGGAAAACCCTATAGACTCCACCAAAAGTCTGCTAGAACTGATACATGAATTCAGCAAAGTCACAGGATACAAAATTAATGTACACAAATCAGCTGCATTCTTATACACTAAGAATGAAGCAACAGAAAGACAAGTAAAGAAACTGATCCCATTCACCAAGAATCATGAAATACCTAGGAATAAACCTAACCAAAGATGTACAAGATCTGTATGCTGAGAACTATAGGAAGCTTATGAAGGAAACTGAAGAAGATACAAAGAAATGGAAAAACATTCCATGCTCATGGATTGGAAGAATAAATATTGTTAAAATCTCAATAATACCCAAAGCAATCTACACATTCAAATGCAATCCCAATCAAAATTGCAGCAGCATTCTTCTCGAAGCTAGAACAAGCAATCCTAAAATTTGTATGGAACCACAAAAGACCCCAAATAGCCAAAGTAATATTGAAGAAGAAGACCAAAGCAGGAGGCATCACAATCCCAGACTGTAGCCTCTACTACAAAGCTGTAATCATCAAGACAGCATGGTATTGGCACAAAAACAGACACATAGACCAATGGAATAGAATAGAGACTCCAGAACTGGACCCACAAAAGTATGGCCAACTAATCTTTGACAAAGCAGGAAAGAATATCCCCAATGGAAAAAAGACAGTCTCCTTAACAAATGGTGCTGAGAGAACTGGACAGCAACATGCAGAAGAATAAAACTAGACCACTTTCTTACACCATTCACAAAAATAAACTCAATGGATGAAGGACCTGAATGTGAGACAGGAAACCATCAAAACCCTAGAGGAGAAAGCAGGAAAAAACCTCTCTGACCTCAGCCGCAGCAATTTCTTACTTGACACATCTCCAAAGGCAAGGGAATTAAAAGCAAAAATGAACTATTGGGACCTCATGAAGATAAAAAGCCTCCCCACTGCAAAGGAAACAATCAACAAAACTAAAAGGCAACCAACGGAATGGGAAAAGATATTTGCAGATGACATATCGGACAAAGGGCTAGTATCCAAAATCTATAAAGAACTCACCAAAATCCACACCCAAAAAACAAATAATCCAGTGAAGAAATGGGCAGAAGACGTGAATAGACACTTTTCCAAAGAAGACATCCAGATGGCCAACAGGCACATGAAAAGATGCTCAATGTCACTCCTCATCAGGGAAATACAAATCAAAACCACACAGATATCACCTCACGCCAGTCAGAGTGGCCAAAATGAACAAATCAGGAGACTATAGATGCTGGAGAGGATGTGGAGAAACGGGAACCCTCTTGCACTGTTGGTGGGAATGCAAATTGGTGCAGCCGCTCTGGAAAACAGTGTGAGGGTTCCTCAAAAAATTAAAAATAGATCTACCCTATGACCCAATAATAACACTGTTAGGAATTGACCCAAGGGATACAGGAGTGCTGATGCATAGGGGCACTTGTACCCCAATGTTTATAGCAGCACTCTCAACAATAGCAAATTATGGAAAGAGCCTAAATGTCCATCAACTGACGAATGGATAAAGAAATTGTGGTTTATATACACAATGGAATACTACTTGGCAATGAGAAGAATGAAATCTGGCCATTTGCAGTAACGTGGATGGAACTGGAGAGTGTTATGCTAAGTGAAATAAGTCATACAGAGAAAGACAGATACCATGTTTTCACTCTTATGTGGATCCTGAGAAACTTAACAGAAGACCATGGCAGAGGGGAAAGGGAAAAAAAAAGTTAGAGAGGGAGGGAGGCAAACCAGAAGAGACTCTTAAAAACTGAGAATAGACTGAGGGTTGATGGGGGGTGGGAGGGAGGGGAAAGTGGGTGTAGGGCATTGAGGAGGGCACCTGTTGGGATGAGCACTGGGTGTTGTATGAAAACCAATTTGATAATAAATTTCATATTAAAAAAATAGAAAAGTGAAAAACAAATAGAAGAGAAGGCTCTCTCAACAAACTAGAAGAGAAAGCCTCAATCTGATAAAGTGAATCTATAACGTACCAAAACTGGGAACAAGGCAGGGATGTCTGTCTCACCGCTTTTATTCAGCACTATACTCAGAGGTTCTAACCAGTGCAACAAGGTGCAAAATATACATGTAAGGATACAAATTGGAAGGGAGGAAGTAAAACTGTCTGTATCCATAGACCATATGATCTTGTATGTGGAAAATCCTCCCTATCCACCTGTCCACCAAAGGTGGCGGTGGAGGGCGGAGGCGGGGCCAAACTTCTAGAACCAATAGATGAGTTTAGCAACGTTGCAGGCTACGAGGCCAATGTACAAAAGCAATTGTACCGTTTTGGCAACAAAAAATCCAAAAATGAAGAAAACAATGCCATTCACAATAACATCCAAATGAATAAAAATACTCAGGCATAAACCTTCGAGGAAGTTACATTGCATACTGTACAACAAAATTCTGAGAAAAATTAAGATCTAGTTAAGCGAAGAGACAGAGACCATATTTATGGATTGGAAGACTCAATACCACCATGATGGCAATTTACTCTGCTGATGTTTTAATACTTAAAATAGATTTTATTATTTCACCTTACTTAAAATTAACTTATTCTGAATGCCTAAATGAAGCGTTCTGGATCAGAGAGAGATTTTTAGATTAAACAAGTCACAGTATGGGGCGCCTGGGTGGCTCAGTCGGTTAAGTGTCCGACTCCGACTCAGGTCACCATCTCGCGGTCCATGAGTTCGAGGCCCGCGTGGGGCTCTGGGCTGACAGCTCAGAGCCTGGAGCCTGCTTCCCATTCTGTGTCTCCCTCTCTCTCTGCCCCTCCCCCGTTCATGCTCTGTCTCTGTCTCAAAAATAAATAAACGTTAAAAAAAAATTAAAAATAAACAAGTCACAGTAAATAAGAGCCTATCTTGTGTCCACCCCCACCCCACCTCCACTGCCTCTTCGACCTAGTTTTACCTCCAGGGCACTGCGCTAAGGGCCAGCTCAGTTGTCCCACAGGAGTGGCCCGATACCCCACGGGCAAGTGACAAAGAAAAATTGTTTTCTCTGCTTCTAAAGAGGAACGCTTCCTTTACGTCAGCATTTTGGTGTGCAGATACCTCATTCGTCGTTGAAAGGTAAATGTATCCCAGAGTGAAAGTGTACAGGTTTTCCTGGCACTTCGGGGCTTACCCTCTAGACCTAGTTCAGGGATATAACAGTTGGCCTTCTCAAGAGATAAGGGAAGTTTTGGGGCGCCTGGGTGGCTCAGTCGCTTGAGCTTCCGACTTCCACTCAGGTCATGATCTCACAGTTCGTGGGTTTGAGCCCCGCGTCGGGCTCTGTGCTGACAGCTCGGAGCCTGGAGCCCGTTTCGGATTCTGTGTCTCCTCTCTCTCTCTGCCCCTCCCTTGTTCATGCTGTCTCAAAAATAAAAAATAAACAGTAAAAAAAATTAAAAAAAAAGAGATAAGGGAAGTTTTACTTTCCTTTGGGATCAGAGCAATTGACTAGACAAATGGACTGTGAGATGTTTCTTGGGGGTTAATAAGGGTTTTTTTACAGGAGCACAGAAATTCAGGGAAATTTTATTGCCCCACGTTTCCCAAATTCACCTATAAATTCAGTGTGATCCATATCAAAATCATAGCAGTCTTCTTTTGTAAAAAATTGACAAGCTGATCCTAAAATGTGTATGGAAATACAGAACAATTCTTAAGGAGATCAAAATTGGAGAATTTACCCTTCAACGATTTCATAACTCACTATAAAGCTATGATAATCAACACAAGGTGCAAGTAGTATAAATATTTTATATATAATTATATATAATATATATATATATAAATATCAATGAAATATATATATAAATATCAATGAAATATATATATGTATATATATATAAAATATATCAAAGAACAGGATAGAGATTCTAGAAATAAACCCTCTCATTTATGGTAAACTAATTTTTCACAAAGATGCCAAGGCACTTCAGTGGGGACGTGGAACCAGTCGTGCTGGACCAATTATATATTTCCACCCACGAAAAATGAACTTGGAACTTTCCCTCATACCTCACGCAAAAATTAACTCAAAATGTATCATAGTACAAAATATAAGCGCTAAAACTGTAAACTGCTGGGAAAAAACGTAGGGGTAATTCTTTGTGACCCTAATTTAGGCAAGGATATATGGCATCGAAAGCATACTCCACAGAAGGAAAAATTCATAAATTGGACTTTATGAAACTTAAAAAAAAACCAACCTTTCCTCTTTAAAAGATATCATGAAGAGAAAGAAAAAAAATCATAACGGAGAGAAATGTTTCTAAATTACGTATCTGGTAAAGGACTTGAATCCAGAATTATATAATCATCTTTTGCAAGTCAACAAGAAAATAAACTGCTGAGTTTAAGATGGGCCAGTGATTGAACAGACATTTCACTAACGAAGATACATGAATGGCTAATAAGCACGTGGAAAGATGCTCAACCTTGTTATGAGGGAAATGCAGACTAAAATCACATCGCCTAGAATGGCCCTAAGCCGAACGACAGACTCTTCCCGGTGTTGGTGGGGCTGTGGAAAAGCTGGACCTCTCCTGGGAATATAAAATACACTCATTTTGGAAACGTTTTGGTGGTCTTTAAAAAGTTAAACATATATGTGGTAGGCAATTTATGACATACAGTCTCACTGGTCCCCTCCTGCTGGCATTCATACGCCGCGTATTCCCCTCTCTGGCGTGTGGGCCCATTGGGTATGGAAAAGGTGATGGGGGCTCTCTTCTGTAATTCGGTTACAAGGGATTGTGACCTCCAACTTTCTTGTAGACTCTCCCTACTTCCTTCTTGGCTTGCAAGTTTTGTTGAAGCAAGCTGCAGGGGGCTGGGCGTGGCAGTGAGGCCCTCAGGTCACTAGTCCAGAAGGAACTGAACGTTACTAGCAACCCCAGAGTGAGCTTGGAAGTGGATCTTCCAGTCGAGGCTTCTGATGAGATCATAGAGCCTGGGCTGACATCCTGATTACAATCTTGTGACAGACCATGAAGCAGAGGTCCCAGCTAAGCTGTGCCCAGACTCCTGACCCATGAAACCTGTGTGATAACCACTGTGTGTTGTTTGTGTGGTATATCCACTCAATGTAATATTGCTCACAATAAAAGTAATGAACTATGATACATGCAGCAGTGCTAAGTGAAGGAAGCCAGGCACAAAACATTCGTGGTATATGATTCCACTGATAAGAAATTTCTAGAAAAGGCAGTACTATAAAGAAAAAGCAAATCAGTGGTTTTTTGCGGCTGCCAGTAGGGGTGAGGATTGACTTAAAATGAATGCCAGGGAATTTGGGAGAATGTAGCCTTCTAAAACTGGATTTGTGGTTGCCTAAATATGGACGTTTACTAAAAATTTTCAAGCTACTGTTACTGTGCGTGAATTGTATGATATGTAAATCATATGTCAATATAGCCGTAAAAATGTGTTTGTCTGAAGAAATACAATTTTAATCTCCATTTATTGCTGTTCAGTGTGCTCTAATATTTACAGATTAAATTTTGATTTCACCCCAAGTTTGTCCTTCTCATGCAGTTTAAGCCATCTCTGTCCCTGTGCACAGCTTCCCATCATGCTCCACGTCTGTTCTTAAGGCCTCCTCCCACACTCCTGGCCCTGACTGGTACTTCCTTTTGGCATTTTGAGCAACGAGATGTGATTCTCAGAGTCCATCTAGACTTCTTGGTGTTACAGATGCCTCTTTTCACTTTTCCAGTTTTGTTTTGTTGTTTTTCATAACTGCATTTTCCAGAAATGATTAGCCCATTCTAATAACTTTGTAAGCCAGCCCTTCACTCGTATCCATGGCCCCTAAGATACAAATGCAATCACTTCTGAAATCTGCATGAATACAGGGAAAGATACTATGGATTAATTTTTTTTCCTATGAGATGCATTTGTGTCTCTAACAGTTCATTTCTAAATGTGAAAAACGAGCCAAGAGTTGTTTCCACTGTTTTTCTTTCTTTCTTCTGGGACCATCAACAACTGCGGAGTTATCTGAAAATTGAACTGAGAGTATGTTTTTCCTGAGTTTTCTTCCACGCCAGTAAACTCTCAGAAGGCCTTGCAAGTAAACATCATATATGAATCCCCTCAGCTAATATTCAAAACTTTCTCACCTCTGTTAGACTTTATTCCAGTATGTATATTTGTCTTTGTTTTCCCTCTTCCTTTAAAATTTCCTTCTTAGATTTTTAACCCCATGAGCACTTAGAATTTTTAAAGCACAATAAATGGCTGGTATGGAAGTTCTCCCCCTACATTATTTTGTTTTTTTTTTTTTAACGTTTATTTATTTTTGAGACAGAGAGAGAGCATGAACGGGGGAGGGGCAGATAGAGAGGGAGACACAGAATCGGAAACAGGCTCCAGGCTCTGAGTCATCAGCCCAGAGCCCGACACGGGGCTGGAACTCACGGACCGCGAGATCGTGACCTGAGCTGAAGTCAGACGCTCAACCGACTTAGCCACCCAGGCGCCCCTCCCCCTTCACATTATTTTGAAGGCTTCTTTGCAGATACTATTGTTTGAACCCTCATGTGAGTGGAATATTTGTGCCATTCCTGGATAAAGCCTCCCAAGGAGGCCAGGGCAGTAAAGGCACTGTTGATGTGCCCAGCCTGTGGCACAACGGAATGAGGACCAGCCGCACTGCCCTGGAAGGACGCTGGACCAGGATCTGAGCCGGGGACCTGCTCTCACCCCCGTTCCATTCCTGGCTTGTCAAGTTACCCTAAGAAAGTTACAATCTCTGTGAGCTCTGTTTTCTCATCTATAAATTGGTGACAAATCCCTGATCATCTCGCAAGGTTGTCTCAAGGGTTGAATGAATGAGATAAAATTTAATGAGGGTATTCTGTGAACCATTTAAGAGAGTTTAAGTATTCATAGCAGGCATTTTAAGCAGAATATAATAAAATTTTAGCCTAGAGAAGACTTGTTTTTAAAATGTATCTTAGGAGCACCTCTCGGTGGCTTAGTTGGTTGAGTATCTGACTTTGGCTCAGGTCGTGATCTCACAGTCCGTGAGCTGGAGCCCAGCATGAGACTCTCTGCTGTCAGTGCAGAGCCTGCTTCAGATCCTCTGCCCGCCCCCCCCCCCCCGCAGCCTCTCCCCCACCCCTCTTGCTGTGCTCTCTCTAAAATAAAAAAGTGAAACATTTTAAAAGTGTATCCTATGTGGGTTTAATAAAGCCAAGACTGTTTCAGTATTGATAACCCAGTGAGTGACTGTATAACACAGATGGGCGATATAAATCTGTAAACAAGCCTTGAGAGCAGGTGGATACTTTGTTCAGAGTAAACGAAATAGTATCTGGTTTCAGTTTCCTTCCATAGCTGCTAGGTTACTTCAATCTCAGTCATTCTAGGCTATGATTCTGCTTAAACATCATTTTGTTAAGTTCTAGAGGATATTGTAACGATGACAATGCAAAAAGTTTTTTTGGCTCTCTTGCAAACTGTTTCCAGTTATTCAATGTGTCTCTTCACATTTCTGCAGTCAGACCAGACATCTAGATAGGAAGAGAGCATTGAGATACTTTATCCTTCTCCCTGATTCCCTGATGAGCTCCACATTTTCCTACTCTAAGAGACTTACGCCTAATTACACATCAGGTCAGTGGACAGGCCAGGGGAACCCTGAGAACTCTTCACCCTGTCCTACCACACACACACACACACACACACACACACACACCACATATGGCCAGAATTTCTTTCGAGAGGCCTGGGAAATAGCAGTTTTTCTGCCTTTTTTTGCACGTTATAATAGTGACTTAAATGACTTACCAAGGAAAGCTTTTTATATTTATCATGGTTGAGGGATCTCCTAGAGGTCTGTGGAACACAGAAGCAAAAAGTGGTGCATTTGGAATATTTAAGTAATCGGAGATACAAAAGCAGGGAGCCTGGAGTCAGAGGGAGGGTGGTGGAAAAGATTTTCTTGCTTGCTTTTAGATTCTCATAGCCAATATCAAATATTGAAGAAAAGCAGTCACTTCATGAATTCAAATGCTATTCTGAAGCAAAATTGTTTTCGGTGCTAAGAGAGCATAAACCTCTGTTCCTCTTCTCGCAGGCCCGGCCCGTGGATTATCCTAGGGACTACCTTTCTCACCAAATTCCCATATCTTTTCATAAACACTGGAACATCGATCCGGTAAAGGTATATTTCACGTGGTTGGCACCCGGTGAGGAAGACAAAGCCAGGCAGGAGACACAGAAAGGCTTTAAGGAAGAGTTGTAAAGCGTGCTGGCCTATGAGCACAGTTTGGTTACGAGACCGGAGTGGAGGCTGGCATCGTCCTGCGAGCTGTGACCACATTGCTTCCATGTGCCACATGGCATTGGGAGACTCTGACTTTAGGTGGAAATTATGTATATGGTATTTTTTGAAGGGGGGGGAAGAAACAGATTTTTTTTTCTGGGAAAAATCACTTGCTTTTTGCATTATGCGGTTATTGTAATATACAGTGATTACTGTGTATTTTTCAAGCTGTGATACAGCAGCTTTATTACTGTCACAGAAAAATAAATGGTACCAGAAGTCTCCTTCCTGTTTTCTCTCTTCATTATAAAGTGTCAGATGGGCATGAGACTGGCAAGACATGACTGTGTGTGTATATATATATATATATATATATACACACACCCACTCTACAGTGTGTATATATATATAGAATATATATATTCTAGTGTATATATATATAATATATATAGAAGAGGCAACATCCGTTGACATGGGTATTACCATGATGTGAACTTTTTAACCATATTATTAATGATGAAAATTATTTTCTGGTTATTCAGTAGGAATAATGCTGTATTAAATATTCACCAAACATCATAAAAGTCGAGATACGAAGTCCCCTGTAGTCTATAATCAGGGTTGTTATGTTTTATCTGTTTTTCTGTTGGTGCCTCATAAAAAGAGAATAAGAAGTCTTCTGCTAGAGCTTTCTATTTCTTTCTTTAGAGGTTCATCTCTGTTCTATTTCTCCCCGAAGCCCTATCTTTATGACCTACTTGTAACACAAAAGTGTGTTGGATTCTGCCAGAAAATAGTGTTCTCAATATTTAAAAACAATGTTGTCGGGCTTTATTCAAGTCTGTGAGTTCTGTGGAAGTCTCAGGAAGTGAATTAAATTAATTTGTACCTGATGTTTTACTCTTATTTTTCTTTGAATGTTACTTAACAACTCTCTCCTGGCTCATAATAGACCCCCCAGTGTACCGTGAAACCCTAGTGGAAAGCCAGCATGGTGATTTAGTAATTTCCCTGGGTTCTTACAAAATGAGATTTGAATATAGTATTTTGAAACAGCTCTAGTTTTCAAATCATATCTTTAGTATCTAGTAATTTAACACATTCATTATTAATTTGTAAAAAGTACCCTGTATGTTAACATTTTAATTATGTAATTCAGTTTTTCTGAGGGCGTTTGCATAAAATTTGATTTTGATATGTCTTAAACTAATTTCGGTCTAGTAAAATACTTTCCTCTTTTTTAAAAAAAAAAATTGCTATTCATTAACTTTGCTTGTAAAGCTTTTTATGGCCAAGCACAGGGTTTTAAAGCCATACCACTAAAAGTACCCATGTGTGTTTTTTAACAATACATTTTCTTGTAGCTTAGCTTGGACTCATTTCCAAAATGATGCAATAGTATTTTTTACTGGTTTCCAAATTAGCAAAAACCAGAACTGGTGTGTTTTCGGTGGTGACTGAATGCATTAGATTCATTTTTGTGAAAGTGGATGTGGTGGCCTGTCCAAGGACTGGATTGGGGACGAGCAGATGTTTGAGAAGCACCCCAAGGGTCTGTAGATCCTGTCAGACTGGTGGTGACATCAGCATCGTTGTCAGAGCTGGGATGGCTGTCCTTGCTATCATCACAGTCACCTTCCTGTTATCTGTGATCAGTACCCCCCCCCCCCCCCCAGGGAGCCTGGCTGCCTGACCCAGTGGAAGAGAGGCTTTGGCTCTTCCTGCTCTGTCCTCCCAATTGTCATACTCCCAATATGGCACATTCATTTGACAGGATTGAACAGGCGTCTGTACATGAAGACCCACGTCAAGCTTTCAGTGCCTTCTACTGATGCCAGAGTACCTCCTCTGGTACTTGTTGGTGTTTCATTGATTGTGTTTACTTTTTGGAACTATGTCAGCCTAACCACAAATAAAAGATGTTTGCCTCAGTTACTCATTTCTCCAGTGTATCCATTAGTCCGACCTAAAGTGGGAGGGGTAAGGGGAGAAAGAATTAATGAAGCCCGGGGAAAAAGTTGGTGGCTCAGAAAACACAGTTCTCAGGGAGCAAAGTTAATAAAAAGCTATCCTTGTAAGAGAAAGCCATCAGCTATTGAAGATCTATTTATACAAAGTCTATGAAACCATTTTCTATCTTCTATAACAAATGGAGATGTTATTTTGGGACGGATTCCCATACAGTTCCTACCTTAAGAAACACATTTTGAATCTGAACTTCCCAGGACAGATACTGTCCTATTCACATCTCTTCTGCCTTTTTCATAGGAATTCACTTCCAGATAGTTCTTTTCATCCTAGGGATGCCAACATCAAGGGATAACTGGAATGCTATTGTTGCTATTAAGTCACTTCTGATAGAACTAAAGCAAGTTGTCTCTGTAGAATTTTTATATCTTACAGCTAAATCAGAAATTCAGGTGCAAACACACCCTTTATGGAATGTTTGGGAACATAGAACCATAGCACAAAGTGACAACATGCACAGGTATATACGTGTCAGTACTCTCTCAGTTTCCTGGTTACCGAATACCTTTAGTGTGTCCACATCCATATCCACTAATTGTGTACTTTCCCTCAGAAATTGGTAATACAAGAACGCTAGAAGAATCTTTAGAATGTTTCTGTTGTCTTTCGTTCATCAGCTGTAATTTCTATGGACAAAAATGAATCGATTCATTCAGCAGCTGTTTATTAAACACCTACTATGTGCCAGATGTTCCAGGATGCCCCTTATCTGTCCTACTCACCACTCTGTCCCCGGGATCTTTGAATGCCTGGCACGTTGTTTTATGTTCCCAAGCATTATAAACTTGTCACCTGTAAAATGTATCTTCCTCCCATCTGTGGAAAGTGAAGGCTTTGTATCTCATGCTGTCTCACAGCACATGCTTTCCCCTAAAAGGCACTTTCCTAGTGGGAGTAGAGGTGGGTGCAAGGAGAATCAACCTAAAGCAGTAAACAAATGAAGAAACGAGATGATTTCTAAGAATGACATGTTTAAAGGCGCTAAGAACAGGATACTGTGATAGATCGAGGGGCTACTTTGGATGGGAGTGATCAGAGAGGGCCTGATGAGAAGGCGATGTTTGAGCAAAGATCCAAAAGACTAGGAGAGGTCAGGAATTCAAGGGGGGTTCATAGGGTATTCTAGGCAAAGGGAACAGAAAACGTGAAGGCTCTAAGGTGGGAGCAAGTTTGTCATGTCTAAAAAAAAGAAAGCAAGCCTGCGTGACTGTCGCTTGGCTGTCATTGTTATTAGACATCCAGATGACGTCCGATAAATAGTTGACGTTAGCGAGTCTGGAACTCAACAGAGGAGTCAGGACTGGAGATTCCGGGGCTCATCAGCATGTGAAAAGTTTTGAAAAACACAAGACTACACAGAATCATCTAGGGAGAGAATGTAGGAAGAGAAGAGAGCAGGGTCACCCTGAGCAGGACAGTCAATAAGGTGGGAGGGACGCCAATGACGTGTAATGGAGGCCAAGTAAAGAGCATTTCAAGAAGCAGGTGTCACATCCAAGAGGGCCATTAGGAGAGGATGGAGATGTCTGTGGGATTCAACAGCATAGACGTGACCTTGATGAGACCACTCCCAGTGAATGCTGCAGCATGGGGGAAGATACAGAGATTGCAGAGAGCAATTATGAACAATTTTTTTTTTTTGGCCTACAGTTAATTCTTTTTATGAGTTAAAGACAAGGGGAAGTAGCTTAAGGTTGGGGGGACGTGGAGACTAGGGAGTTTGCATTTTAAGAGAAGAAGATTCCAGGGAATGTCCACGTGTGATGAGAACGGTCACATGGACAGTGAGATTAGTAAGATGACTGCATTGGCAGTTCTGGGGAAACAGGATGGAATCCGGAGCTCCGTGGAAGGGTCTGATTTGACAGGAGGATCTGCTGTCACACGGGAGCGAAGGGTAGGCACAGGGAAAGAGTTTTCGATTTGCTGACATGAAAACGTGAGTGCTTGAATCTGACCACTTCCGTTCGGTGGGAGGCAGTAACCTGCTGAGAGTGTTTGACTTTTTGCGTATGTTTGTTCTCTGGGAGAACGGCGGTGTGAACGACAGCAACCTGCCAACCACCTACGTAGAGCTTAGTCTGCTTGGCGCTCTTCTAAGTGTTTCACACATCGACTTATTTCATCCTTACAACATCTCTTCGAAGTGAGTGCTGCTGTTTTCCCCAGCTTACACTTGGGGTGACTGAGGCACAGAGAGATTAAGTGACCCTCTCAAAGTCACACGGCTAGTAAGTGGCGCAGCTGGGCGTTGAGCCCAGACGTTTTGGTTCCAGAGTCTAGTCATTGAATACCTGAGCTCTTTCACCTCTACCAAGAAGAGCATGGAAGACCAGCACAGATAAAGATGACCAAGAACCCAAGAGTTAGTCATAAGTATCCCCTATACCAGAGAGATTAAAGGCAAATATGCTTATGTATCAGATGAATTATAGAAGCAATCTATGTTGGGAGGGTAAAAGATGAAGAAGCCGGCTACGTGAGAATGAATTTCAAGTTCTTGTACCAGCACTTTGGACAGCAATCCGTCTGGTAAGGGCGAGGTACTCGTGCACCATGACTCAGTTCTACTCTGAGGCATATACCCTAGTCAACCTCTTACACCCGTGTACCAAGAAGCATGTACAACAATGTTCATAGCAGCACACACAGTTCAGGAGAGCCTGGAGCTGGAAGCAGTCTACATACCTGTCGCTTAAAGAATTAACAAGTGCTAGTATATCTTTATAATATCACATTACGCAGCAGTCAGTATGAATGGACTACAGCTGCACGAAGCATCTTGACGTTAAGCAAATAAAAAAAGTCACGGAACAAAACTTATAGGAGGATTTTCTTTGTACAATTTAAAACCATACAAAATAAGAAGCAAACACAGAGCTACACCCACATCTAAAAAAATAAAGAAGAAGAGAATGACTGACACTGAATTCAACAGAGTAATTACCTCCGCGGGAAAGTAAGGGGGTGATGCTCTCAGATGCACGGGGGACTCAAAGGTAATGTCAATTTCTGTTTCCTAAACTGGTTGGTGGGTACATGGGTGTTTCTTTCATAAGTAGTCTTTATGCCTGATACATCATAATAAAATACATATATTATAAATACTCCCCATCTGACATTTCATTTTGATGTAATTAATGCTAAACTTAATTAAAAAAACCCAAAAATGTCTTGTTGAGCACCTAATGTGTATTACTTTCCTATGGCTGCTGCAACAATTTATCACAAACGGGGTGCCTTAACAAAAGAAAACTGTATTACCCTGCCTGTGGAATTTGGGGAGTCCAGCAGCCTTCTTCCATTGTGTCCTGCTTCTGTCCCTTGGGGTCAAACAGTCATCATTTCTGCTTGTGTAATCTAAAAATTCTGAGTCTCCGCTGTATATCAAGGGGACTCACGCCGTTGGACAAGATGCTCCTCCATAGATCCTTCCTGATGATCTCATCTCTACCCCTGGTTTCTGCTCCAGGGTTGAGGGGATCCACGAGTCATACACTTAATATCTTCAAGGGACCCTTTGTGCGAGAGAATACTCTGACCTTTCCATCCTTCCATGGCACTAGCCAAAGACTATTCTGGCTATACCCTTGGTTTTCTCTTCATGGCTTTCTTTCCTCAATCTCCTAATTTGGGCATCCTTTACGGTTTGGATTGGATAAAAATCTCCCAAATGCATCAAGTCCAGTTTTGGTTTTGCTTAGCAGTTTTCCTCTCAATTTCTCTTCCCTCTCAAATGTTATTACAAGTTACAAGAAGAAACCAGGTTGCATATTCAATACTTTGCTTGGAAATTTCAGCGCAATATCCAAGTTCATTGCTTACTAAGTTCTGCTTTCCATGTAACTAAACTACAGGACATAATTCAGCCAGACTTTCTGCCATTACAGATCAAGGATCTTCTTTCCTTCCGTTTCCAAAAATATTTTCTTCATTTCCTTCGGACTCCTCACCAGCGGGGCCTTTAAAGCTCAAGTTTCTGCCAACATTATGTTTACAATAACGTATGTATTCTCTAACATGACATAGTCTTTCTCTCACGCTCCTTACTTTCTCCTGAGTCCTCACCAGCAGCACCTTTAACATCCATTTCTACCAACAGACCGTTTTAAGATAATGTAAGCTTTTTCTATCATGCGTGTCAAAATTCTTCCAGCTTCTATCCATTACCCAGTCCAAAGCCATTTCCACATTTTTGGCTATGTATTCCAGCAGCATCTCACTTCCCAGGACCAAAATGTGTACTTGTGGTTGCTGTAATAAATGACCACAAACTCGGTGGCATAAAGCAACTGAAATTTATACACTCACGGTCCTGGAGGCCAGAAAGCTGAACTCAATATCGTTGGGTGAAAATCAAGGTGCTGGCAGGACAATGCTTCCTCCAGAGGGGAGCAATCCATTTTTTTGCCTCTTCCAGCTTTTGCTGGCTGCTGTATTCCTTGGTTTGTGACCACACCACTCCAATTTCTGCCTCTTTGGTCACACTGACTTCTCTTCTGCCTGTAGGTCAAATATCCATGTCTCTGCCTCCCTCTCATAAGGGTACGTGTGATTGCATCGAGAGCCCACCTACATAATCCAGGATAATCTCCCCATGATTTGTCACATCTGCGAAATCCCATTCTTGCCATATCAGGTAACATTCACAGGTTCCAGGAATTAGGACATGGATATCTTTTGGAGGGAGAGCATCATTCAGGCTACTGCAGGGTGCTACCATTCAC
Source organism: Lynx rufus (assembly GCF_022079265.1). Lineage (NCBI taxonomy): Eukaryota > Metazoa > Chordata > Mammalia > Carnivora > Felidae > Lynx > Lynx rufus. The sequence continues at coordinate 10,442,953 of NW_025814823.1, forward strand.
CGATACGCGATCTTCAGACATGAGCAAGCAAGTGGGGGAACTGGGGGAGTCTAAGGACGAGATGCCCACTCACTCATTCATTCATTCATTCTCTCGTTACTCCTTTGAAAAATATTTTGAGCAACTATATTGTGCCAGCCATTGTTGCTAGATACCAGAAGGCACTGGGCTCTCGATGGTGCCACTTAGATCATCCCACATCTGGAAACATGAACACACACACACACACACACACACACACACACACACGGATTTTTCTTTTTCAAAAAGGCATTCTTTATACGGAGAAGAAATTAAGCTAGAGACCTGTATACTAGTCTACTGGACATTTTCAGACATTCCCCTGCATCTAGAATTTCTTTTCGTTATTTTACCTTCCTGTTTTGTTCCTCTGAGTTTCTTCTGATTTCACAACTGGAACTGGGAGTTATTCTCCTTTATGGTTAGGTGGAATACCCTTCACTATGCAACCTTGGGTGATTCACTGGGTGCCTCTGGGCTTCAGCTTTGCAATGAAATGAAGGAGTTTGAACTTGAAAATGTTACGATTCTACTGTCTAAATATAGGGCCTGTATTACTAAACATTCCATTACTAAATATTCCCAGTAGGTCCTACTTCCACATTTATGCTCCATTATGAAAAGAACTTAATTTCAAGACTTCAAGGTTTTCTAATTAAAATGAATTATCTGCTCTATCAGTCTGGAAAATTTTGTCATACTGAATTTAATCAACTTGAAATATACTTGGCTTTCATTCATGGATTCAGAAACATAGGAAAACTCTGCAAAAAGACAGTTTTACGGTAATATATTTTTTTTCTGGATGTGAAAATTAACTTTGGCTCATTCAAAAAATATTTATTACATTTCTGTTATGTTCCAGATTCTGGAGATGCAATGGCAAGCAAAAGCTGACAAATTCTATCTTTATAGATTTTATCATCTAGGGCACAGATTACTACTGAAACAACATGCATAAGCTTTAACAAATGCTGAGAGGGAGTGGTCTTTGATTTGAGACATAAAAATGAAAAACCAGATGAAGGGGTCAAAAGGAGAGCATTTTAGGAAGAAGAAACTGTGCATGCAAGGGCCCTGTGGTGGAGGCATTATGACTTCTTTAAGAAACTGGAAAAAGCTGGAATGCTCTAGCATCATAAAGGGCAACCCTTTGTAACCTGCCTTCCTCACGTACTATATCATAGACATCTTGCCTACTGTTCATATTCGGTAACAAAATCCCCACGTAGTATTTCACTGCATAATTACACTTGAACTTATCCAAAAAATTCTCTAGTATTGGTTATTTTGGTTACTTGCCGTTTTCACCCTTTCACTTAGTTTTTAGAGGAGATTAAATGAAGCAAGAGAAGTAGGATGAATTGGCTCAGATTAGACATTAAGACAATGATTCTGTGTTAGATCAGTTATTATATTGGTCATCTCGGGTGGGTGGGTTGCGGGACTTTAACTTTTTAAATTAAAAGTGTTACTTTGATGGAAATGAAAGGACAATACTAACAACCATCTCTAAAGCAATTCCCAACTCTCTCTCCATCCCTCCTTCCCTCTTTTCTCCCTTCTTTCTCCTGTTTCTCTAATTCTATATACATCTGTAGCCCCCCATTCCATCTTTGTGCCCTTTACAGAGCCCGGCCGGAGCTCATGCTCAACAAATATTTGTTGAATCGCGTTAACCTGTGGTTGAGTCAAGAAAGGTTGACACAGGATTGCCCATCCTGATTCTTCTGCTCAAGAGGCTGCTCTCCTCACCCTGCGCTTTAACTTTTTAGTCTTTTATCACGCATTTCTGCAGTGTATGATCTGAAGACTCTCTGATTTCCAGATCCTGAAGGCATTATGAATTTCAAAAGGTAATTTATACAAGTACTTTCTAAGAGTAGGCAGAGAAGAATTTTGTTTTTTATTGTTCTTTGTAACAAAAGGGCCTTGTGCCGGCACACGGTGGGTCTGATTCATTGGCCAAGGCCAATGTGACAGCGGGAAGGTGGGCACGGGAGGATCCTGTTCTCTTCCGCCCTGCTGTCATTACCTATTCTGGACAGACCAGCTGCTCCCTGTCTTTCGTCAACTGTTGGGCTCCTTTCAGGTTTTTATAACCTGTGGTGTGGTGAGATAAACAGGGCAGGGGAGATAGCCTGCTGTCCACCGATCGCCTTCAAGGCTGTTGCCCCCCGTGACAGCTTTGGTCTCTCTTCGCCTGTGGGCCCTGTGCTCCCTCTTTCTGTGACTCTCCAGGCATGCTGGGTAGTTTACATACAGCTTTCCCCTTTGGTCCTTACCCACTCTGGATGCCTGGATCATCAGGAGACAGAGTCGCCCGTCTTGATCAAGAAAGAATTCTGCCTCTAATCTCCCGGCAACACTATCTGCCTCGGGTGAGATAAAACTTGCACATTTCATTGCTACCATTTGTTGGGGTATTCCAGCTCAGACAACACAGCCTGGCCTGCAATTCGGGCTCAGTGAATACTTTTAAGGAGGGTATAAAATGAGGGACTGAGTCTCTGGGGCTCCTACTTCACATTTCACCTTAGCAAAAAGAGAGACAAAGAGAGCCTCGAGTCCTGTACCATCAAACACACTTTTGGCGTCGCCGCAGACCAAGGCAGTGTGGTTGCAGCACAGACCCAGGTAGAAGGAGCAAAGAAACCCTCCCGCCGTCTGTGGGCTTCACCGAGGAGGGGACACATCCTTCCCCGCACAGAACAAACCACACGGAGGAGCAACTTGACTGGTTTCCATGTCCTCCCACGCTTCCGAGTATCTTTAATGCCCGTGGCAGTCAGGAACCTTCCATAACACGCCACATCCTAGCGTACAGATCCCTGGTCATCGTTTTGGCAGTTTGGGAGTCCTCTGTGGTAAGTTTTTGAGTGTTCTTTTAGATAATATGATAGAAAGTAATCTCAGCATTTTGGCGACCAGCTGTCACCTTTGTGTCTATGATCGCGTTGGCACCAAGGAGTCACCCATGTCAAAGTGACAACCATCATCATATTCTCAGACCAGCCATCAAAGTCAAACTTTCCTTTTTCGGAGAAGAGCAACCAGTGAAAGCCACTTTCACAACAACTTAATAAATTAAAGCTTTGATCTGATGTGAAGACAACAGTTTGGGGCAGATGACGTGCTACTTTATCACTGAGTCAGGAAAGACTGGAGACAGCTGGTTCACAGGTGGCGCCTTCGTGCCTAGCAAAGGCCAAACGACGTCATGGCACACTAGGAAAATAAACTTTGTATGTGTTTATGTAACCCGCATTGAAGGCAGAGTGGAAGCAGTAACAATAACCTTGATTTATTCGTCAAAATGGAGTGAATAAGCTGTTTCCCTTATGACTGTTTTCCCTTTCAGAGTCTGAACGTCTTTATGTGCCGGCTTGCAAATGACTTTCAGATAGTTTCAGGTTCTAATTCCAGCCATAATTGGATTAGATGTCCATTTAAAGTAGATTTCAATAATGCCATAATATTAAACTTGCCTTCAAAAGACCACACCGAGGGGCGTCTGGGTGGTTCCGTCTGTTGAGCGTCCGACTTCAGCTCAGGTCATGATCGCATGGTTCACGAGTTCAAGCCCCGCATTGGGTTCTATGCTGGCAGCTCAGGGCCTGGAGCCTGCTTCGGATTCTGTGTCTCCCTCGCTCTCTGTTCCTCCCTCACTAGCACTCGGTCTCTCTCTCTCTCTCTCTCTCTCTCTCTCTCTCTCAAAAATAAAAACATTAAAAAAAAAAACACCCAAGAGACCACACTGATACAAGTGTTGCCATATTATACTATTAGCATTGCTTTGGTCACCTAATTGATTTCATTATCATGAACCAGCCAAGTGTTTGTGGATAGACAGATGGGATCGTCAGCACGACCTCAGAGGCTCTGTCCAGGTTGTGGACGAGTACACTGGATGTTTTCCCTTTGTCTCTCAGATCTGCTCTCCACCCTTCTGCGGGATGCGGGAGGTTCACTGGCCCTCTGGCTTCCAGTCTGGGTTGGCCAACTGGAGACACCTGCAGGAGTCCGGACGTGGAGGAGCGTGAACCGTTTGACTTCTGCTCCCCTTCCTGCTGGGCCACCATGGCTTGGGGATCCCCCTCTATCCAAGGCGTCTGCTCCTGCTGGAGAGTCTTTCCCCATGCAGCCCCTCCGTGTGGGTGGTCCCAGTAACAGTTCCCTGGCCTTGCCCCTTTAGGCCTGGGGGTGGTAAAAGCTCCTCCCGATTCGATTCGTAGTGTTGAGGTACGGCTGCAAGATTGCTTTTGGTTTCCCTAAAGCCTACCCGCTCCTCTATAAATAGTCCCCTTTTAAACTCTTCTCCATTCCCCAGTTTGAGTGTGAGATCGGGGTCCTGTCAGAGCTGAGTGACAGTCCTGGCAGAATTGGCTGTGGGTTAGTTGGGACCAGGTGCTCCCACTCCTCAGGATAGGGGGTGACAGGGGAGGGCAGCCTCCCTCTCCTGGAGCACAGGCTCACAGTGGTAAAGCATCCACTTGTGTCCTGCCCAAGCGCATGTCCCACGTGCGCCAGGAGAGTAGGGAAGGACGTATGGGCCTACAACCCTGCCTGTGATTTCCAGCCAGCACGTTGGGACAGTCATTGGTGTCTCTGTGAGCAAGAATCTTAGGCAATAGGGTTACTGAAGTCAGAATACAGGTAGAGTCAAAATAGAACCAGACCTCAGGTTCCATTTGTCTAGTATTGAACCTAATACCAGCGATTTAGTTTTTAGGGAACAAAAAGACATCACACTAAATTAATGAGTTTTCCTGGCTTGGGAACATTGTATTTACTTTGCTTTTATGTTTGTATAAGAGCTATAAGAAGAAATTGTTATGGACTGAATAGTGTCCCCACCAAATTCATATGTAAAGCCCTAACCCTCCATGTGACTGTATTTGGGGACAGGGCCTCCAGGGAGGTAAGTAAGCTTAAATGAGGTCATTAGGGTTAGCCCTTAATCTGATAGGACAGGTATCCTTACAAGAGAAGGGACACAAAAGATCTCTTTCACTCTCCACATTCGTGGAGGAAAGGCTACGTGGAGAGGCGGTGAGAAGGTGGCTGTTTACAGGCCAGGGAGAGAGGCCACCACCAGAAACTGAATTTGCTGGCACCTTGATCATGGACACCCAGCTTCCAGAACTGTGACGAAAAAACAAATTCCGTCCTCTTAGCCACCCAGACGGTGGCATTTTGTCGCGGTAGCCGGCACAGACTAACACAGAAACGTACCATCAGTTTTATGTTTGTACACGCTTAGACAACATTATGAAGCTGATGGCCAGATTCCGAGAGCAATGTTACCTGGAAAAGGGGTTTTATGTTCTTCAAATTCAATGAACAGGGCTTTGCAGTTAAAACAGGAGAGTGCTGGAGTCACGATACCTGAATTTTAATCCTGGCTCTACAATTTACCGTGTGATGTTAGACAATTAGCCACTCTATACTTCATTTTTCTCTCCTGTAAAGTGAGTGTGATATTATTTCCTACCTTTTATGGTTGTTGTGAGGAATAAATGAGTTAGATAACATAATGCATCAAAATATCTAGCACTGTACATATGAGCCTACATTCAAGCCGTGTCTTGTGTTTTAAAATTATTCACGGCATTTTGATCCTAAGCTTCCTAATTTTGATAAAATTTCATGGCCAAACAAAAAATTACTGATAGAGCCATGTATCTGGCTCATAACCTTTGTGTGCTATGAGTAAATAGCTCTTATTATTGAAAAACTTTTAAGCAGAAATAAAGGACATAGGCCATTTTAAAATTCCTAAGCAAAGGGGACTTAGTAATATTGCCACTAAGAAATCCCGAAATAATAAGAAATCCTGAAAAAAAAAAAAAGGCAGTAGGAGATATTCTGGGCAAGATTCAGCTTGGGCTGCTGATTCTTTACAAAGGCATAAATTATTCCCTTCCACAAGTGCACGTTCCTTAGGTATGGATGAGGTGCCTTGGGCATTGTTTAACTGATGAGTTTCCCAAGGACCCAAAGGATAAATTAACAGTTCAGATTTCTTTTCATATTAGGCAACAGAATCATGAAACTCTCGGAAAGCATAACATTTAAAGATTAATGCTTAGACCTTTTGGGCACCTGGTATGCGCCCAATTTCTGATAGGGAGGAACATGAGACAGAATATGGAAGCTTTCCACCTGGGCAGGGATTTCCATATGCCTTCTGGAATAGTTTCCTTTGGTCGTTGTAAACAAATTACCACAATCTAGTGGCTTTACACAACACAGATTTATTCTCTCATAGTTCTGGAGGTTAGAGATCTGCAGTGGACCTCACCAGGTTAATAGCTAAGGAGTCAGTAGTGGCGGAGTCTCTAGAAAAATCTATTCCCTGGCAGCTTCTGGAGGCTTGCTGCTTTCTTTGGTCCTGGGTCCTGTTGTCAGCTTCAGAGACAGCAGCAAGTGATCTTCAAATCTCACTCTGACTCTGCCCTCCTGCCTCCCTCTTATAAGGACCCTTGTGATTACATTGGACCAACCAGAATAATCCAGGATAATCTCCCCATCTCAAAATCTTTAATCGTATCTGCGTGCCTTTTGCCATGCAAGGTAAACGTAGTCACAGGTTCTGAGGACTAGGACACAGACATCTCTGGGGAACATTACTCTGCCTACCATACCACCCTCGGCTCTATTTTACCTGGCTGGAAGTCAAATTCGCCTGGGTGTGCTTCCACTGAGTACTACTTTGGGCTACATGTGTGAGTACACTAAATGTGTGATCGGGACTTTCTCTGCCAAATCAATTCCACATGCATTTATGTACACCTTGAATGTAACTGGCATCGTCCTGAAACTGACAGCTGTACGCATTCCTCCCTGTCATCACATAGAAGATTTAAAATCTACAGACTAGAGGCCCATTGACATACGGATGAGATTATCAGTCCGTGGTGTTCTCACACCCCATCACGGGAAGCAGAGCACAACCTGGGGAAATGAGCAACTCAGGGAAACGTCGCGCAACCATCTGAAGTAGGTAGTTCTTGGTGATGGAGCTGGAAGCCAGCCCTTTTCATCGTGCTAGTGCTTTTTCCTACTTTCAAACGGTAAGATCGCTGCGTTGACCCTGAAAATACTCAGCATCTGCCAATTTAGAGGATGTCCACAGGGGTTCTTGAGAAAGCAAAGGCAAGGGAAAATAACCTCATGGGTGAAGGTGCAGCCAAATTTAAGTGAAGTGTCGACCAACGGTTTTCGAGGCCTGTGGAAACTTGAGTTCGTTGCTGCTTTCGAGAGCAGTCGTATTCCAAGAAATGAATCCAACTCCATTTATTTGCCTCAGAGCGCGAAAGGTGGATTATGAGTTGAACAGGAGTGTTCCGCAAAGAGCAAACAGATCCAGTTCTGCTTTTACAGCTCGTGTCATTCAGGACACACGCCCTGCGTCCAGGACCAATTAGTACATTTCCCTGGAAGGAAACCCTGCGGCCTCTGAAGAGGAAGATCTCAAATGATCCTGTGTTAAGTTGTATCGTTTGCACCGTGAGAGAGCAGAGAACCGAAGACATTGTAAAGAAACTGACAAGCTTACATGGGCAATGTGGCACTCCGCATCACATCAAACAAGACTGCAGACAGCAAGGAAGGTGTGGTCCAGAACAATGGACAGTTGGGGGCGGGGGGGAGGTACAGGTCAGAAAACACTGAAAACAACAAAGAACCATTCCTTGGAGGTACCAGTTCTGTATAAAATTGGGGACCTGTGATCTCACGATAACTAGGCGGAAAGAAGGGAGGGGATCAGGACGGCTAATTATAGTGGAACACAAACACAATCACCCCTGAAAGAGGGAGTCTCAAGTGGCAAACACTAAGAAGGACCAAGGCCTGGTATATCTAAGTACTGACTGCTGGGGAACTAAAAACATTTTTCTGTCTTTTTACCGAGATCGTGTTAAATGTCTTCCACTTCTACTCTATGCTAAAGTATGAGATAGGCAGGCTTCCTTATGGTCTCTGGGGTAGGGTGGTGGGACTTTTGCTTTACACTTACACGGAGGGTATAGCTCTTTGTGGTCCCAGCTTTTTTTTTTTTTTAAGAGAGAGACAGAGGGACAGAGAGACAGAGTGCGAGCAGGGGAGGGGCAGAGAAAGAGGGAGACACAGAATCCGAAGCAGGTTCCAGGCTCCAAGCTGTGAGCACAGAGCCCAATGTGGGGCTGGAACCCACAAACTGTGAGATCATGACCCGATCCCAAGTCAGGTGCTTCACCAACTGAGCCACTCAGGTGCCCTGTGGCCCCCGCTTTATTTGGGAAGGGCTCTTATTAGATCTCCCAGTCTGGGCCCTGGCATTTGTCTCCTGGGCCCTTCACCCAGGACGCCATGACAGCTAGCTTCAACTTAGACCAATTTGGCCAACACCTTCAACGTGAAACAAGACTTCACCATTCCATCTACTTCTTTGGTTCCCATCTCAATTTTGTTTTCCCCTTATGCGTTCTTATTTCCAGTTCAGCTTTCTGTTTAAGGCTATTTTAAAATATTTGATCCAGTCTTTTTTAGTTGTTTTCAGCAATAGGGTTGATATCAACCAGTCCACCACACTTCTGAAAACAGAAAACCTGATTTTCTGAAATATTTCAAAGACCTTCAGTAATAAACACAAAATGATTTGCAGAATGGTTCTAAAATGTAAAAAGAAGGTATATTGTGGCTTTAATTTACTTCGTAGTTTTACAATTATTAGCATAGCTTCTTGGTGGGACAATGACATTTATAGAACCGAGGGAAGCAGATTGCCATCATGGGCTCACTGAACTTACTCTATCGGAGGTTAAGGACTGATAGCTGATTACTTAACTCTCCTGGGTTCAAGATTGGGACACAAGAATTATATGAGCGTCAGGTGAACGTTCCGAGTTAGTCATGCCTCCTGTGTCAATGGTGAACCCCAAACAGGCAAATAAATGTCTTTCTTCTTGGATAAGTTTTGCCCCTCGTGTATCCTGCTTTTGCGAGTTTCAACCTCATTCAGTTTTACTGTAACCTCTTTCAACTTTTTTATCTCTTGGTTTGGGTAGATAAAATTCCATAGTCTGCACTCAGATTTCAGCCACTCTTTTTGATATGTAGTTAGAGGAAATGATTTCTGTATATCCTATCGAGTACTGGCCCTCTTCATATTTTGTCATTATTTTTCCAAGCCAGATGGGGAGAAAATATTCACAATACATGTATCTGACAAATGACCTCTATCTACAATATGTGAAAACTCCTATAAATCAATAAGAAGAAGACAATTTGTAAATGGACAAAAGACATGAACAGACGTATGAACAGACATTTCCCAAAGAATATATATAAATAGCCAATAAGCACATAAAAAGATGCTCAATGTAATTAGTAATCAGTGTTAAACTCTCAAGTCAGGGACTGTGAAAGCTCTGATTTTATTCTCTGTGCAAGCTGAGCCTGTCACAGTTCCATGGATACTGGCAGAAAAACATGAGGCATCTGGGTCAGAAAAAAAAAGATTTATTACTTTTAGCAATAGTTGTAGCCAGAGTAACATTTTGTCTCTGTTCCACAAGCCTCAACTCTCACAAGCCCATGTGCCCAAAGTCAGGTGTTTCCTGCACATAGAGGCATTCCGGGAGTAGAACACAGAGGTTAGGAAACTTCTTGTGGTCTTACAGAGGGGCTACTGGAAAACTTGCTCATCCTCTCCTCCACAGACAGACATTTTCTTGTTACCCTGGATTGTAAGCAAATCGCTTTCTGGAGAAGAGGGAGAGGGAGACATCTCTATCTTTACTATACTGTAATAGTAAGGTATGTAAGGAATATAAATAAATCTGCTCTAGAAGGAGTCACTGTCTCTTTCCAAGGATCTTTGTTTATACAAATATTCTTGCGAAGATTGCTTCAAGCAAATTGCCTCTTAACGCCTACATGTTTAGGAATGTAAGATTCGAGAACCGCCTCACAGAAAAAATAATTTTTGATCACTAAATAGGCTGGTGTTGCACACCAAGTGCGTCTAGTTTGGGTCATAGGAGAAGCCAGATTCCAAAAATGTATTCCTTAGCTTCAAGGGATATCCTGACATGGTCCCCATCACTGGACCCCCTAGAAATATCGCGGAGGTGGAAGGCCTCCAAAAATTTGTAAGATTTATTTTCCACCTTCCGTCTGACATGCAAGTGTCTTACCAATATATCTAGGATAGTTGCTACTTCCTGATTGCCAGGCACAATCAGCATAATGTCATCAATGTAATGGGCCAGCACGATATCTTGTGGAAGGGAAAGGTGGATCCCTTTCCCTGGGATAAATCCCTGGGATAGGACAGTGCAATTGAATTGGCCTTGACGGCTAAAAGCAAACTGCTTCTGGTGGTCTTTAATGACAGGAACAGAGATAAGACACCTGCCGGAGCAATAGTTGCACACTAGGTACCAGGGTATGTGTTAAGTTGCTCAAGCAATAAATTCACATGTGGAACCGCAGTTATAGTTGGAGTGACCACCTGAGAAACCACTGTCCTTCTTCAAGATCCATGTGTCTACTACGCAGGCCAAACAGGCAAGTTGAATATGGATGTGGCGGAAATCACCACCCCTGCATCTTTGCATATATGGCATTAATATCTGCAGTCCCTTCAGAAATGCGGTACTGTTTTGGATTTACTCTTTTCGTAAACGGAAGCAGTTCTAGGGACTTCTGTTGGCCTTTCCTATCTTAACAATGCTTACTCTGTGGGCCAGGTTAGTCAGGAGGTTGATTTTGCCAGTTCCTAAGTAGGTCTACTCCAATTATGTGTTGTGGAACTGGGTGGGTTTGAGGACCTCCAAAAGCCCCTGTTTTGATTGGTGGACCACAATGGCATCTCGGCTCCCTAGGAATTAGCATCAGTTCAAAGCCAGTGTCAAGTAATCCCTGAGAAATTTAATAATTTCCCTTTCTCCAGTTCACAGTTACCATAGGTCCCTTCGGGGAAGACTAAGAGAAAGTACAAATTTTAGGCAGTTGCTTTCAAAAGTTGGGTTGCTTTCTTAAAGGGAGTCACCCCCCCGCCCCCCCCCCCCCTTCATCCAAGGTCTGGGTCTGAAGACTGGAATTAAGTGAGTGACTATTTTGGTGATTCCAATCAGACTTCTATTTGCCAGGCCCAGAATGATTTCACTTACTCAGATCAGGTAAGAATTTAGTAGGTTTTCCATCTATTTCTTTTCTAGAGACACTGAGATGAACTAGCCAATGCCATAGCTCTTGGCCAGTTAGACAATCTCGTTTACTGTTTTGGTCCCAGTGCCTATTACAGTAACCATGCCCACATTAGTTTTGGTAGTTAAGTGCCACTTCTTAGCCCCTGCCAACCAGGGATACCATAATTTACATTGCATTTGGAGACCTCCGCTTGGAGGTAGCAGTTCCCCCCGTAATTTCTGAGCTACAGAGAAGGTCAACCATAGAACTCTTCAAGGTTGCTGGGGCTCCCCTCCCAAATCTATTTCTCACAATCATGGTAAAAAAAAGTGTTCTCTGGTCCCTTCCAAGGTGGGCGAGCAGGATTTATCTGATAAGCCCACATTAACATGTTAATGTCCCTAAATCTTTGAGTACCTTCCTCTACAACATATCAAGGCAGATCTGGTATTTGGCTACTTTGGTCCACAGTTCGGTCCATCAACCAAAGAGCTCCTCCTAACCCCTCAAGCTCAAGCACTGAATTCAGAATTCTGCTTAGTGATCCCATGTAATAATTTTAGCCTCATCCAACTTTATATTCCTTCCAACTTCATCCCACACCCTTAAGCTCCATTCCCTCCCATACTCCCACTTTCTACCTATGTAAATTAGAAAGATCACACAGTCCTTTTGCTAAGTATCACACCTCCTCACATTTTGGACTCCAGGTAAGAAAAAAAAAAATAGGTTTATAAAGGATTATGCTGGGAGAGTTGATCACATGTGAGTGTGAATTGTGGATTAGCTCTCAGAATTCTATGTTAAATTTTCTGAATTGGACCTTTGTGCTACAATTATTTGTGTTCTTGTTAGCAAACACATTCAAATCTGGGCCAAAATAGCCCACAGCCAATGGTGAATTTCATTCTCCTGCTTCAATCATAACATCAACATTTATGTAGCTCCTCATTTTTTGGGAAAAGTTATGTGTTTTTTCTTACCTTTTAAAGCTGACATTTAAAACGCTTCATCATAAGTTTTACTGAGAAGCATTATCCAAAGCTGATAAATAAGATGAAAAGATGATTATGTGGGCTTTTAATGTCCTGCTAAGAGCATTTTCTAACAGTCCAGTAGCAGGCTAATCTGACTCAGGGAATAGAAGTTTGACTTAGGTTTGTGTTTGATTAGGGCCCAGTCATTTTGTAATTCTGTCAAGTTACAGGTTAGCTGGTAGAAAAATGATAAGGTGTGCTGATTTTTCTAGTCTGTCTGCTAGAGCAGATAAACTCGAGGGCAAGCTTATTGCCCCACAGCACGTTAGCCAATTTTATTTCTAATTTACCTACACTGTTTAAGTGTTCCTTCTTTCACTGACCACATAAAATCTTATTTCCTGTTTAAAACAGACTTGTCTCTTGCTGGTTCCTTCTGTAATGGGTTACCTAAAACTTTGACTCGCGTATTTGTATGATTTTCAACTTCTAATTGTACAATTATATTTTTAACATTTTGTGAGTTATACTTTGATGGTTCAAGTAGTTGGAAATATGTAATTATAGTATATTGTAAAAAAAATTAAAGTAAAACTGCTACATTCCTCTTTGGATCTAGCAGATGAATCCAAATACCATGGCAATTGAAGGTCTACCATCAGTCATTTAAAAAACACAGGAATGAGCTCTTCTTCAACAATCAGAAGCTTTAAATCACTGCTTTTCCTCCTCAAACTCCTGTCCAGAATTCTTGAAAGTCATTCATTAATAATCACATTCCTTGGCAAAAAAGGTGTGTGTGTGTGTGTGTGTGTGTGTAAATTATTGTTTAAAAAATGTTTCCTCTGACTCTGAGGCTTTAAATTAAAAACAATCTGAGTTGGTTTGGTATTATAATCACTATAAAGACACAAGTGATCAAAACAACGGTTACATAGATTTTTAAGTAAGTATTAGGTATAAGAAACTATTTGATTGGAAATGAAGCTTTCAGTGAGATTGGTGGAGGTTTATATGACTTTTATATATTCATGAATTAATATTACTCATTGCCATTTTAATTTTCATTGATCAATAAGTATTTGGAAATGGAGGGAATATTATTATGGCATTATCATTTAATTCTTTGAAATTCTGAGTTACATGCCAAAAATTACATAGTAATTGATTCTTCCAAAATAATGTTTAGGGATTTACCACCCAATAATTCCATTATGTGATCTTAAAATTTTGTTGAGAGCAAAGTACTAGAAATCACCTCACTTGCATAAGGACTTTTACTTAGTCATTTCCCATTGCTGACACCAAGATTTTGGGTGGATCCTTCGTTTTGCACTTGGAGATTTGCTTACCCAGAGCAACATATGATAGTGAAATTAGGGATGGGACAGTGATAGGCCTTCCTCTTTTAGAGTGGAAGGGAAGATGGGCAAGGAGAAGCTGAATCTGCTGTACCACGTTCAGAGTTCATATGCAAGTGCAGATCCGGAAAATGATTCTGTTAAACATCATAACAACTTGATATAGTTTGAAGGCTGCTACTCTAGATAATTTGGCTCATGACTCTCTGTGATGCCGCAAAGTAGGACTCCCTCAGGCACCAGCACCAACCTTTCATTGGGTTTAAATGACTTCCCCGTACAGGGGCACTGAACCCACCATATTGGTTGTGTAATTAACCCAATCATACCTGCCAATATAATTGCAAAGAGAAATTCACAAACTGAAGAAAATACAACCTAGAAATTATTTGTATCAGAATTTGACACATTTTTTTTCCAGGGAAAATCAATTTAAGAAAGATGAACAATACCCCCTGTCATCAGAAGCCAACAGTGATATTTTATTCTGCCATATTAACACAGAAAGTTGCACTGACTCACTTGCCTGGAATTGAGATGGAGAAATATTCTTTTATGCCCCCAGTGATATGAAGAAAGGCAGATCAACCACAGAAAGTTTAAGTAGTCTAATCAGAGATATCGTTATTTGCTGACAAATCAGTTCAAACAACACACAAGGGGAAAAACATATTTTCCCCTTATCCCAATAAGCCTTCAAGGAATTTATACTTAAATTTCAGCAAGTGATCAGTTTGTAACCCCTTCTTCAAAAATGTAAAAACACAGGCTTTTCCAAATCATTTCCAAATCATTTCATTCTGTATCCTCACTTAGAAGTCAGGGCTAATTAACTGGGGAAAAAAATGCAAATATATACAAAAAACATATAAAGCTCCCTAAATTCATTCTAAAGCGTGCTGTGTTAACTTGTAGACTAGTCCTTGCTAATGAGGTAATATATATATTGCAGTATTTCAGATTATAAGATTTACTTGCCCATTGACTTTATCAGGTTTATTTTAATGCAAGATGATTATGAGGTTCCCCCAGCCTGGAACAGGGTTTACTGCCAATCACATACAGCAGTCTTCATCTATGAGGGGTTAATGGTCAATATACTCTCACTTCCTTCTCTTATTTTATGATTCCCTGGGTGGTACTTCAGCCCAGTGGAGACAGAAATGAGGCAATGACCCCCCTGTGGCCTCTTTGCTGGGGACTGATGAGCAGTGAAGGTGCAGGGGGCCTAATGATGGCTTCTGGTGCTCTTGGCAGGGGTGAGGCAGAACTATCACCATGGCTGGGAGTCCATGTTGAAACACTCCACTCATCCTTACCTCTGACCCAGGGAGCAAGCAAGTAGGGAGCCTAGGTTTAACTTCTCAAGTCTGTAGAAACGGGTTCAGGGGAAGAAGAAGACAGCTTGTTCTTGTAACTCTTGTCTTTTACCACTTTCAGAAGAGACTAGTAAGGGAAATCGTTCATTATATACAAGCTTTTATTCTTCTAAGGAAGCAAAGGGCTTAGCCCGGGGAAGAGAATGGAGGCTAAAAAAAGAAAATCACAACCAAACAATTTGCCCCCAAAACATTTTCCCAAATGCTTTGGAAATTCAGTGTTTAAGAGAAGGGCTCAAGTGAGGAAAGAGAAGGTTTCTTTTCTCCCCCCAAATATTTGTTTTGTTCATTTCATCTAGCATTCTGAATCTGATGACTCAGAAGGATCGTAGAAGAGGTTATATGAAAAGAGCAGAAGCAGTCGGCCGAGGATACAACTTCAACTTGAAGAATACCCTCCTCGGTTTAGTTAAAAGATTCTTTTCATGCTTCTTCAAATGAGAGCTTTGACTCCCCAGCTCTCAATGATCATAAGGATTTCCTGGATGGCTTTGAAATTATACAGATGCCCAAGCTCTGTCCCTGGAGCTCTAAGACAATAGTTATGAGATGGGGTTGGGGGCACTATTACAAAAAAGATTGCCCCTAGCATAGCAAGGCAGATAGAAATGCCAAGTCCCTTTCGTACTCTCCCAGATATGGCTTGGATGACAGGTGCAAATACCTCCGGTCCACTCCTGGGAAAGTGGGTTGGTGCCCTGACATCATATGGGCTGTATGATTTATTTTGGTGGGATTCTGTTAAACTTAATAGTAAGAAAACCTTTCTCCTCCTCTTCTGGAGTAGCTCCCTGTTATGCCAGGAATAGTAATTATTGCTTCTAAGGTCATAACTCAGGAAATATTTTGCTTTTGTTTTTATAAATTAGAAGCATCTTGTATTTATTTCTTCTGACTATAAAAGTGCATGTTCATTGTTAAAAATTCAAGGAATGAAGACTATATAAAGAAGAAAAAATATAAAGAAGGTAAAAATCACATGTAATATCTGTACCTGGAGAAACTACAGTTCACGTACATAATGCAAGCAACGTATTATTTTCTGTCTGATCACAATATTGGGATTATATGGTACAAACTGGCTTATTCTTTGATTCTTTAACCTATTTCAATATTCTTTTATGTATTTCAACAAGATATCAGGAATATGCTGAAGGTCAACAAATGCACATATACTCACAAGTGTGTATGTGTGTATGTTTAGTGGCAATGTAATATTCCATAGTGGGGATATACTACAATTTATTCAACCTATATCCTGTTGGATATTTTGATTATTTCTTAATTTTTTTTAACTTTTACTTATTTTTGAGAGACAGAGAGAGACAGAGCATGAACGAGGGAGGGGCAGAGAGAGAGGGAGACACAGAATCCGAAGCAGGCTCCAGGCTCCGAGCTGTCAGCCCAGAGCCCGACGCGGGGCTCGAACCCACGAACTGTGAGATCATGACCTGAGCCAAAGTTGTTTGCTTAACCGACTGAGCCACCCAGGCACCCCATATTTTGATTATTTCTAATGATTGCACATAGTTTTGCACAGCTGTCTGATTATTTTCTCAGAGTAAATTCATAGTTGTTAGGATGGCTTGTGATACATACGGCTAAATTGCTCTCCAGAGAGAATACCAATTTGGACTCCCAGTAGCATTTTATGGGTGTACCCATTTACCCAGAGATCTCATGATTTGAGTATTGTAACACTTTTTTATATGGGGTACATATTCTGATCAATGAAATCAGTGATGGCTTATTTACTGATTACTTACATTTCTTGTTTGTGAATTATCTTTTCATGTCCTTTGCCATTTTCTATTGGAGCATATATCCTTATTAATTTGTGATTAATAATACCCTTTGTATATTCTGGGTATAAATTCATTTGGTCTGTATATATGTTACAAACATTTTTTTTTCATTAGCTCAATGTTTAACTTTACGGGATCCATTTGGCTTTATTTTGCCATGAAGAAATTTTGTTTATAGTTGGACCTACGAATATTTTTTTCCCTGTAGCTCCAACTTTGCTTTATTTTTGAAGAGCCCATACTTACCCTAGAACATAAAAGTACTCACCTATTTCCTTACATTATCCTCCTCCCACTTTTATCAGTTCATTTACATAGTCAGGTAGGTATCTCTTAGCTTTCAACCATCCTCTGTTCTCTCGGCCACGCCCCCTCCACATCCCTCTGCAATTTTCAGTCTCCTGTATTGCAGTAATTCTGATGGGGGTGTGGGACTATCTCAATGTGGTTTAAACTTGCGTTTCCATGCATATTAACGAGGTTGAAAACATTTATTGGCTCTTTGGTGAAGTGCCTGGTTAAATCTTTCACCCATTTTAAAAAAATTGATTGATCTATTTTCTTCTTATTGGTTTGTAGGAGTTTGTAATGTGTTCTGCATATGAGTCCTTGTCGACTCATCATTAACCTTGTGTCTATTCACCTTGTTAAATCCACGTATTAATTCTAAAATTATTACCAAAGATTTTTTTTTAAATCTGCCACATCGATAATCATGTCATTTTCACTTGAGTATTATTTCTTCAAATACTTTTCCTTTTGTTGCCTTACTGTATGGGCTAAGACCTCCAACCCAATATTGAACAGAAGGAATAACAGTACATAGGCTTGCCTCTTTCCTGATTTCAGGGGCAAAAAAAGCTTTCACAGTTTTATAATTAAAAAATTTTTTTTAAAACATTTATTTATTTTTGAGACAGAGAGAGAGCATGAACAGGGGAGGGTCAGAGAGAGGGAGACACAAAATCTGAAGCAGGCTCCAAGCTGTCAGCACAGAGCCTGATGTGGGGTTCGAACTCACAGACCGTGAGATCATGACCTGAGCTGAAGTCGGATGCCTAACTGAGCCACCCAGGCGCCCCTCACAGTTTTATAATTATACAGATGATGTTTGCTATAGTGTGTGTGTGTGTGGGGGGGGGGGGTATGTGTGTGTGCACATGAGCCCTCTATTAGATTAAGAGATTCCCCTTCTATTCTTAGTTTGCTGGGAGTTATTTTTATTAGTATAAACTGACACTGAATTTTATCAAATGAATTTTCTGCATCTTTTGAGATCACTGCTTTTTTCTCCTTTTGTATAGTGATAAATTACATTGATTCTTCTTGAATGTTAAACAGCCTTGAATTTTTAAAATAAACCCAAATGGTTGAGATGTACTATCATTTCTTTCCATCACTGGATTCAGTGTATCAGTATTTTGTTTAGCATTTTTCAAATCATGTTCATGAGAGATTAATTTATAATATTCTTTTCTTTTTCTAATTTATAATCTTTCTTTTTATGGAATGTTCTTGTCAGGTTCTGGTGTTAAGGTTATACTGGTTTTATAAAACAACTTGAGGTGTGTTTCCAACTTTTCTATTTTAAGACAGCAATTCGTTTAAAATTGGCATTATTCCTTCCTTAAATGTTTGGAAGAAGTCACTGGTGAAGCAATCTGGCCTGGCATTCTCTTTATGAGGCGGTTTTAAATTATGGATTCAATTTCTTTGATATATTCGGATATTTCTATTCCTGGGTCAGTTTTGGTAAACTGTACTTGTTCAAGAGATTTCCTCATTTTACCCCCAAATTTAAATTTATTGACATAGCATTGTGCTTATCATCTTTTCAATGTCTTATCCTTTCAAAGTCTATAAAATCTGTCGTTAACACCACTTTCTCAATCCTGATAATAGTCAGGTCTTTTCTCTTTTTTCATTATAAGTCTTGCCTCAGCTTTTCAAAGAACCAGCTTTGATTTCATGGTTTTTCTCTATTGTACCTTTATTTCCTATTTAATTATTTCCTTCCCTGTTCTTAATGATTCCCTTATTTTCTTGGGATTTATTTTGCTATTTTGTTTTTTTCCTCAAAAGTGAATGCTTAGATCAGATCTTAATTTTTAGCCTTTCTTATTTTTCTAATATATACTTTCTAATATATACATATGCATTTTAAATTCCCTATAGGGCACAATTTTAATCGCGTCCCACAAGCCTTCGTATATGGAATTTATTATTATTTAGTTCAAACTATTTCAAAGCGTCCATTGCAATTTATCCTTTTATCTATGGATTATTTAGAAATCTGTTAAAATTTCAAGGTTTCAAAGTTTTTTACTCCTTTCTACATGATTGTGATTCCACTGGGATAATTTCCTTTTACTTTTCCATTTACCATCTATACAATTTTGATTTTTTTTTAGCATGGGTTATCTGGCGACAAATTCTCCTCCTTCACTTTTTTTGAGATATAATTGACATATGACATTATATTAGTTTCAGGTACACAATATAATGGTTCAATATATGTATATACTGTGAAATTATTACCACAATATGTCTAGTTAACATCCATCAACATACAGAATTACGAATTTTTTCTTAGGATGACAAATTTTAAGATCTACTCTATTAGTGACTACCAAAGGTATATATAATATGGTATTATTAACTATAATCACCATGCTGTACATTACATCCCCATGACTTATTTATTTTATAACTAGAAGTTTTTACTTTCTGTATCCTTTCACTCATTTCACCCACCCCATCCCCCACCTCTGGCAACCACCAGCCTGTCCTCTGTATCTATGAGTTTTGTTTTTTTTTTAATTTCTACATATCAGTGAGACCATACTGTATTGATTTTTTTTTCTGACTTATTTCACTTAGCGTAATGCCCTCAAGGTCCATCTTTGTTGTGGTTGAACAATGCTCCATTGTATATATGCCACAATTTCTTTATCCACTCATCCATTAATGAATACTTAGGTTGTTTCCATGTTTTGGCTGTTGTAAATAATGCTGTAATGAATGTGAGGATGCAGAAATGTTTGCAAATTACTGTTTTCATTTCCCTTAAATAATTACCAAAAGGTTGAATTGCTGGATAATATAGTGGTTCTATTTAAAATTTTGAGGAACCTTCATACTATTTTACATAGTGGCTACACCAATTTACATCTTCACTACCAGTGCACAAGGGTTCCCTTTTCTCCATGTCCTCACCGACACTTATTATCTCTTGTCTTTTTTAAAAAAAATTGTTAATGTTTATTTATTTTTGAGAGAGACAGAGAGAGAGACAGAGTGTAAGTGGGGGAGGGGCAGAGAGAGAGGGAGACACAATCCGAAGCAGGCTCCAGGCTCTGAGCTGTCATCACAGAGCCAGACACAGGGCTCAAACTCACGGACCTTGAGATCAATGACCTGAGCAGAAGTCAGATGCTCAACCAACTGAGCCGCCCAAGTGCCCTCTCTTGTCTTTTTGATAACAGTCATCCCAGCAGATGTGAGGTGATACATCACTGTAGTTTTGATTTGCATTTCCCTGATGCTTACTGAAGTTAGAGCACTTTTCCATGTACCTGTCGTCTATCTATATTTTTTATTTGGGAAAATGCTGATTTGGGTCTTAGGCCCATTTTTTAAATGGATTTGTTGTTATTGAGTTGTGTGAGTTCTTTATATATTTTGGATACTAATCCTTTACCAGATATATGGTTTGCAAATATCTTCTCCCAATCAGTAGGTTGCTTTGTCATTTTGATGGTTTTCCTTGCTATGAAGCTTTTTAGTTTGATGCACTCTCCCTCCATTTATTTTTATTCTTGTTGCTTTTACTGTCAGATTGAAAAAATCATCACCAAGACCCAGGTCAAGTTTTGGTGCTTTGCCACCTGTGTTTTCTTCTAGTTTTAAGGTTTCAGGTTTTACATTTGAGTCTTTAATCCATTTTGAATAAATTTTTGTGTATGGTGAAAGACAGTGGTCCAGTTTCATTCTTTTGTATGTACTTGTCCAGTTTCCCAAACACCATTTACTGAAGAGACTGTCCTTTCCCCGTTGTATATTCTTGGCTTTTTTGTTGTGGTTTAATTAACCATATATATGTGAGTTTATTTCTGGGTTCTTTATTCTATTCAATTGATCTATGTGTCTGTTTTTATGTCAATATCATACTATTTTGACTATTGTAGATTTATAATATTGTTTGAAATCAAGGATCACGATGCCTTCAGCTTTGTTCTTATTTCTTAAGATTTCTTTGGCTTTTCAGGGTCTTTTGTGGTTCCATACAAATTTTAGGATTGTTTGTTCTATTTCTGTGAAAAATGCCATTGGAATTTTGATAAGGATTACACTGATCTGTAGATTCCTTTGGGGAGTATGGACATTTTAACAATATTAATTCTTCTAATCTGTGAACATGGAACATTTTCCCAGTTTTTTTGTGTCATCTTCAATTTCTTTCATTAATGTAGCTTGCAGAGTATAGTTCTTTTACCTCCTTAATTTAGTTTATTCCTAGATATTTTTTTTCTTTTTGAGCCCATTGTAAACAGGATTGTTTTTCTTAATTTCTCTGATAGTTTATTGTTAGTGTATATAAACAACAGATTTTTGTGTACTTATTTTGTATCTTGCTATTTTATTGAATTCTTTCATTAAAATAATTTTTTAGGGTTTTCTATATATAGTATCATGTCATCTGCAAATAGTGACAGTTTTATTTCTTCCTTTCCAGTTTGGATGACTTTTCTTTTTCTTGCCTCATCGGTCTTGCTAGGACTTCCAGTACTATGTCGAATAAAAGTGGCACAAATGGACATTCTTGTCTTATTCCTGAGCGTGGAGGAAAAGCTTTTAGCTTTTCACCGTTGGGTATAATGTTAGGTGTGAGCTTATCATTTATTATGTCGAGGTACATTCTACACTATACCCACTTTGCTCAGAGTTTTTACCATAAATGAATGTTTCTTTACATTTAAAATTAGAAATGGTCTATATTTCACCTCTCCTTTTGAAAGACTTTGATTTTTTTCTTATATAATTTCCAGCTATTTTTATTTCATCACTCCTTAAGATGCATTTCATTGTCTTCTGGCTTCATAATTTCTGTCGGTAAGTGAATATTTCTTTTTTTTTCTTCCTGGAAATTAATACATATTTTTTTGTTTTTAAAATTTACCTTTATCCTTGGTTTTCAGCAATGTTATTATAGTGTGTCTAGTTGTGGTTTTACTAATTTTTATAAGGTCTTGTGTTCATAGAGAGTCTTGAATCTGTGGCTAATATCTTTCATCAGTTTTAGAAAATTATCAGTTATTCGTCCCTTCAGATATATTTCTATTCTGTTCTCTCTTTTCTCTCCTTCTGAGACACATATAGCATTCACTCCACCACTTAGTTTCTATTTTTGTATTTTTGTAGGTTTGAGAGAGAAAAGAGAGAATAAGCAGGGTAGGGGCAGAGAGAGGGGGAGAGAGAGTATCCCAGGTAGGCTCTGAACTGTCAGTGTGAAGCCTGATGTGGGGCTTGAACTCACGAACTGTGAGATCGTGCTCTGAGCTGAAACCAAGAGTCCAATGCTTAACTGACTGAGCTACCCAGGTGCCCCTATTTTTGTATTTTCCATCCTCTTTCTTCTTTTTGTGGTTTGTCTGAATTGTTTCAAATGACTTGATGTCCCCATTCACTATTTTTTCTGCTGTGAATTTTCTCTTAAATTTATTTTGTTCTTAAAGTCAGTAATAGGAATTTTAACATCTAGAATTTCCATTTGACTTTAAGTAGATTCCAGTATTATGGCAAAATTCTCTATCATTTCATCTATCTTCCAGATTATCTATTTCTGTTGCTTGTTTTATCTTTTGATAATAAGTTATTTTTCTTGTCTCATGCCATGCCTGGTATTTTTTTATTTAAAACATTTTTTAACATTTTTATTTATTATTGACAGAGAGAGACAGAGCATGAGCATGGGAGGGGCAGAGAGAGAGGGAGACACAGAATCAGAAGCAGGTTCCAGGCTCTGAGTTGTCAGCACAGAGCCCGACGCAGGGCTCAAACTCACAAACTGCGAGATCATGACTTGAGCCCAACTCAGATGCTTTACCGACTGAGCCACCCAGGCACCCCTGGTATTTTTTATTGAATGCTGGACACTTTGTATGAAATATATCAGCTGTGGGTGATTTTATCTCTCTGAGAGATTATTTAATTTCCCTTTAGGAAATAGTTAAACTAGTGGCAAAAAATTTGATCAAATCAGGGTTTGACGTGATTCAAGTCGGACTTCAGGCTTTCTAAGATCTTGTTGTTCCACTTTGTCCTTTCCTCTAGGCCTTGGCACTTTAGGGATCTCAGCTGAAAATCTGAAATATTTACAAAGGTCCTTCCTCCTTCTCTTATCCTGATCTGCAATTTTACTTCCCCCAGGTCTGGTAGAGTGTGTAAACTCTGTTTCATCATGTAGCCATTTAGTAACTATTTTCTGCTTGACTTCTTGGCCTCTTGACCCAGAATAGTTTATGATACAGCAAACTCTTTGAGGATAAATGCAGTATAGAATGATGCAGAATGTTGGACTCACTTTTCTGTGGTTTCCTTTACTTTAGGATCTTAGTACTTCAAGTCTGGCACCCTACATTCAGTAGAAAAATCCCAAGTAGAAAAATCTCTAGGCAGCTATATTCTGCTTAGCCTCAATCTTTTGCACTAAAAGCAAGCAATTCCTTCAGAGGAAAGGGGACAAAGATGGTCCAGCTCATCTAATATAATGTCCTTTATTCTGTGCTCTTACCTCTTTATATTATTTATTGATTTTAACAAACTATCATAAACTTAGAGACTCAAAACAACACAAATTATTATTTCACAGTTATTAGGGTCAGGATTCCAGACACAGCTTAGCTGAGTCTTCTTCTTCCAGTTCTCTTATGAGGCTGCCACTACGGTGTCAGCTAGAACTAAGATTTCATTTTAAGGTTAGACCAGGAAACAATCTACTTCCAAGCTCACTCAGTGGTTGTTAGCAGGTTTCAGTTCCTTCAGTTCCAGGCTGTTAGACTGAGGGTTTCATTTCCTGACTAGCTTTTGGCCATAGGCTGTCCTCAGTTCCTTACCATACAGGCTATTCCAACATGCATGCTTTCTTCATCAAAGTATACTAGCTGAGAGCTCAGTAGAGTCAGTTAGCAAGATGGAGGTTGTGGGGGATAAGCTCAGGAATCCCCCGGGTTTACACCAATGGTTAACAAGGCATAAAGAAATACAAAGCCATAAAATGCTCACATCCGAGTTTGGGTAAACCAGATTGGCACTCCAAGAATAGGGGGGTGCAAAGGCACCCCGAGAATAGGGAGGCACAAAGGTGCCAGAAATAGGGCGGTGCAAAGGCATCCCAAAAGAGAGAGGGGGTGCAGAGACCCCAGAATAGTGAGGGAGAGGCAAAGGCCTAATGTAGGAATGGCGCAAAGGTACCCAATACATAGGTATATGAAATAAACAAGATTAGATGTTCAGGGTAGAAGCACCCCCAATTTAGTATTATAGCAGCTTTCACAGAGGATAGGGCCAGGTTAAGTAAATGTGTGAATGGGACTATGGACCGCTGCACTGCAGGCAAAGCAGCCCAAAGTGGAGATGGTTAACAAAAGAAAAGGTGCCATGTCAATCCTGAGGTTACTCCCCCTATCTGTCTCATCCCCTAGGCTGGCAAAGATAAACAGGCACAGCGCCTCCTGTCTGCTGTTAACAACCATCTACCCATCTGCCTGGTGCCCGGATTTTGTTTTATATTGACCCAGACCCCAAACACTGTATATCTTCAATATCCCCCTTTTCCCTCATGTCCGCAAGTTAATGTTCACAGTTTCTTTGTCTCTTTGTGCATGCCCATCATGTTTGTAAGCCTTCTGATCTTAATAAATATGGGGCAAGGACCCTTATTCGGGACTCTTGTCTTCTCCCAGACATTAGCCATCTCTCGCTTCTCATCCTACATCCTGCTGTCTGGCTAGACAAGAGACAACTTTAGATCCAGAGTCTACGACAGGAGGTTACAGTTCTATGTATTGGAATCCAGAAGTGACAGCCCATTGCCTTTGCAATATACTTGTTAGAGGCAAATCACAAGTCACACCTACACCCAGGAGAAGAGGATTACTCAGACTCATGAATACCATGAGACAAGGATCATTGGGGTCCATCTGAAAGTCTGAGTATCATAACCTCCCTCATGTTCTGTCTGCCTTGGCCAGTTTTTGACAACTAGATTCAAAAGCTTTCTCCCCACACCCCCTAAATTTTATATTGTTTTTATAGTTTTTCTCAGTGGAAAGTTTGGTCTTTTTCCCCCCTCCTCAGCAACATTTTGTTTATTGTACTTTCATCCCCAGTATCATTTCACATGTTCATTTCCCAGTGCTAATTTAAAAGAAAATTTACCCACATTAGGAATTAATTTAATAATTAATTAGGGTTGGTGTTCACAGCAGCCTTTAAATATATTTATTAGAATAGAAATTTACCTGTTCCACCAAAAAACTGCTAGAACTGATACATGAATTCAGCAAAGTCATAGGTACAGAAATCAGATGCATTTCTATACACCAATAATGAAGCAGCAGAAGGAGATACCAAGGAATCAATCCCATTTACAATTGCACTAAAAACCATAAAATACCTAGGAGTAAACTAACCAAAGAGGCAAAAGATCTGTACACTGAAAGCTATAGAAAGCTTATGAAAGAAATTGAAGAAGACACAAAGAAACAGAAAAACATTCCATGCTCATGGATCAGGAGAACAAATATTGTTAAAATGTTGATACTACCCAAAGCAATTTACACATTCAATGCAACCCCTATCAAAATAACACCAGCATTCTTCATAGACCTAGAACAAACAATTCTGAAATTTGTATGGAAACAGAAAAGACCCCGAGTAGCCAAAGCAACCCTGAAAAAGAAAACCAAAGCTGGAGGCATCATAATTCTGGACTTTAAGCTGTAATACAAAGATGAAATCATCAAGACAGTATAGTACTGGGTGCAAAAACAGACACATAGATCAATGGAACAGAATAGAGAACCCAGAAATGGACACAAAAATGTATGGCGAACTAATCTTCGACAAATCAGGAAAGAATATCCAATGGAAAAAAGATAGTATCCAGCACATGGTGTTGGTAAAACAGGACAAACTGAGGGTTGGTGGAGGTGGGAGGTTGGGGAGAGGGTTAAATGGGTGATGGGCATTAAGGAGGGCACTTGGGAGGAGCACTGGGTATTATACATAAACAATGAATCACTGGGTTCTACTCCTGAAGCAAACACTATATTGCATGTTAGCTAACTTGAGAATAATAAAAAAAGAACTTATCAAACTCAACACCCAAAAAACAAATAATCCAGTGAAGAAATGGGCAAAAGACATGAATAGACACTTTTCCAAAGAAGACGTCTAGATGACTGACACATGAAAGGATGCTCAACACCACTCATCATCAAGAAAATACAAATCAAAACCACAATGAGATACCACCTCACACCTGTCAGAATAGCTAAAATTAACAACACAGGAAACAACAGGTATTGGCGAGAATGAGGAGTAAGGGGGACACTGTTGTACTGCTGGTGGGAATGCAAACTGGTGCAGCCACTCTGGAAAACAGTATGGAGGTTCCTCAAAAAATTAAAAATAGAGCTACCCTACAACCCAGCAATTGCACTACTAGGTATTTATCCAAAGGATACAAAAATACTGATTCGAAGGGGCACATGCATGCCAATGATAGCAGCACTATCAACAAGAGCCAAATTATGGAAAGAGCTCAAATGTCCATCGACTGACAAATGGATAAAGAAGAAGTGGTATATGTAGGCAATGGAACACCATTTGGCAATGAAAAAGAATGGCATCTTGCCATTTGCAACAATGTGGATGGAACTGGAAGGTATTATGCTAAATGAAATGAGTCAGAGAAAGATAAATATCATATGATTTCACTCATATGTGGAATTTAAGAAACAAAACAGATGAACATAGTGGGAGGGAAGGAAAAATAAGATGAAAACAGAGAGGGAGGCGAATAATAAGAGACTTAAATACAGAGAACAAACTGAGGGTTGCTGGAGGGGTTTTGGGTGGGGAGATGGGCTAAATGGGTGATGGGGATTAAGGAGAGCACTTGTTGAGATGAGCACTGGATGTTATATGTATGTAAGATGACTCACTAAATTCTACTTCTGAAGCCGTTATGACACTATATTTACTAACTTAGATTTAAATAAAATTTTCAGAAAAGGAAAGTTTGGTCTAATGTAAGTTATCCCATCAATGCTACAAGTGGAAAAACAATATGCAGGTACTTTTTTTTTATTATGGGAAGATACAGACAACACAAGATTTACCATTTTAACCATGTTATGTTATATGCAATCCAGTAGCAGCAGTCAGTGCATTCAGGTGGTTGTGCAACCATCGTTGCTACCTAATTCTAGAACATTTTCATCACCCTATATCCAGAATATATACCAGAATATATACCAGAATATATAACAGAAACCCGATATCCATTAATCAGTCACTCTGATTCCCTCTCCTCTAGGCCTTGGAAATGGCAAATCTTTCTGTGTCTATGAATTTGCCTATTCTGAACATTTCATATGAATTGAATTAGATGATATGTGGCTTTTTGTGTCTGGCTTATTTCACTTTGCATAATTGAAAACAAGGCTCATCCATGTTGTAGCATCGGTCAGTACTGCTTTTCTGTTTACGGATGAATGGTAGTCAATTTATGAGTGTGCTGTAGTAACTTTTAATTTACACACCCGTATCATGCTGTAGATATCATTATGCTTCTCACTCTGTTTTGACTCAGTTCCTTTCTTAAAAGTTATTTTCCTTGAGGTTTAATGTGCCTCAAGTCACCTTGAGGCACAAAATCTTCCAATAGTGAGTGTAAAACTGGAAGAACTTTGACAAATATATGCATTTGTGAACCTACAATCACCATTTTATAAAACATTTTCATCTCTTAAACCGTTCCCTCATATTCCCCTGTTGTCAATCCCGTCCACCGGTCAGAGGCCCCGGGTGGTCAGTGATCTCCTTTTTTGTCATCATAGTTTTGCTTTTTCTAGAATTTCATATAAATGAAATCATTACGTACAGCATCCAATGAATGGGGTTTCCATAGATAATAGAGAAATTGGAGAGCAGAAATTGTCCAAGAAATATTTTTCTCCAATCTTCTAATTAAAAGATTCTATTCTATGTCTAGCACAATCTCTGTCTCTCAAAAATAAATAAACATAAAAAGTTAAAAAAAATTCTTCAAGACCTTACCATCACCTAGGACAAAATCTAACTTCTATTTACAATCCACCAAATTCTTCATAAATCTGAACCTTAGTTCTCAAATCAGCAACAAAGCAAAACATAAAAACCTCCCACACTTACACACAACAAAGTGAGATTTAAGAGAACTAAGGATAAAAGGACAATCTAAAAGATCCATGAAGGAAACCATAGGACTCTTACATGAAAGGGAGAATAAGAGACAGAGCATCAAGCAATTCTAAATGTCTGAATCAGATAGATCAACGTCTTCAATGTGCTGAGAGAAAGTGATTTAGAACTTGGGGTGGTATATAAGCCACACTATCAGTCAAGTGTGATGAGCCAGTAAATACATTATTAAATATGCCAAGATGCAGAAATTTTATTTCTCATGCACTATGCACTACCTTTTAGGAAATTATTCATGTTCCAGCCAAATGAGTAAACAAAGGAAGGGGTCCAGAAAACAATGGTTCCTACTCTGTTGAACGGTAAACGTCCCAGAGTGACAGAATGCAGCAGGCCTAGAGAACAATCAGTCCAGATGGCAGCGGGAAGGTGGACAGCCCAGGAGGGAGATCTTGTGGAGAAAAAGACAATACATAGACCACAGTACCATAGAGATGCTGGATGAACTTAAGAATATAATGGGAGGAAATTCTGGGAAGGCAATTAGTGTTTCAGAAAGTAAAAGCTGTAAAGGCAAGAACCATCATCAAAACACACAAGTTCTGCAGTGAACACTATTTAACGGGCATGATAATGTCAGTATGTCATCGATATTTAAAACTTGAAAAATCCACCTACAGAAAAAGAACAGAAAATTGTTACAGAACAGCATGTACAAACTGTGAAAGTAAAAGCACAGTTGACAAAATTTAGGAAGGGGTGTGGAGTGGGAAGAAGAGGTGAAGGAAAGGGTAGGAAAGCTATTATCCTTATATTACAATCTGAAGGGCGGAAAGGCAATATATAGAATTGATGCTATAAGAAATAGAAGTTTAACTATATTATTTGAAGTTTAAAAAGGTAGAGAGATACATAGGTGATATAAATGTATTAGGAGGTAGGGAATGTGGGTAACGGGATCCCTAAAGCTGCTAAGGAAAAAATGATAGTAAAAGTGTATTTTCTTTCTTTTTAAAAAATTTTTTAAATGTTTATTTCTTTTTGATAGAGAGAGACAGAGAGTGAGCCGGGGAGGGGCAGAGAGAGACAGAGACACAGAATCTAAAGCAGGCTACAGGCTCTCAGCCGTCAGCACAGAGCCCGACGCGGGGCTTGAACTCAGGGACTGTGAGATCATGACCTAAGCCAAAGTCAGATGCTTAACTGACTGAGTTACCCAGGTGCCCCATAAAGTCTATTTTCCAAACATACACTGATGAACACCAGAAGAATTAGAAACAAGTGCTGAAAAGTGCTTCCCCTGGGGATCTGGACTGGGGGAGGACAGGATCGGGGAAGGAACATTTGCTTTTAGTTATAGACCTTCGGTACTACTTTTTAAAACTATATATATGTGTTATTTTGATCAAATGTGAAGGAACAAACAACTCAAAAGCAGTGCAATTAAGAAGATGGTGCTGATTTGAGAACTTGGGTTCATTTTTATGAAGAATTTGATGGATTGTAAATAGAAGTTAGATTTTGTTCTAGGTGATGGTAAGATCTTGAAGAATTTTTTTTTAAGCTTTCTTAAATGTTATTTTTGAGAGACAGAGACAGAGCATGAGCAGGGGAGGAACAGAGAAAGAGGGAGACACAGAATCCGAAGCAGGCTCCAGACTGAGCTGTCTGCACAGAGCCCGACGCGGGACTTGAACTCAGGAACTGTGAGATCATGACCTTAGCCGAGGTCAGATGCTTAACCAACCGAGCCACCCATGTGCCCTTGAAGAATTTTTATCAGGGGAAAAGTTTACAACAATTTGCCTACTAGAGAAAGATTTTGTGGGGTTGATTATGTGGTATATAAGAAGAGAGACAGGTAATAGTAAGGGTACCACTGCACTAGATCAAGTAAGAGGTGATGAGGGCCTGAGCCAGAGGGGTGGGAATGGGACGTGAGGAAGAAGGTTGGCTTGGGAATGGGTATGTGGTGGAGCCATTCCCAGAGGTGAAGGAGAAAGGAAGCCACGCTGATTTAGGGAGGAGGAAGGTAAGAGTTTAGATTTGGTCATATTGCATCGGAAGTACCTAAAGTGGTCTCTGGAAGGCCACTGAACCAGTTAGGAACATGGGTGGGCAGCTCTCCACGGATGTTTGGGGCAAAAACACAAACCTACCTACTATCCATAGAAGCCATGATTGTGGGCTAAAGCACTCCCAGATTACAGAAGGAGGAGCCACGGGCCAGGAAAGCATTGCAAAAAACATGAAAGTTAACGCGGTAGGCAGAGGAACAGGAGCGTCCCGGGGACGGGGTGCCTCAGAGGACATCTGGCCCATCCTGATTAGGACACATCTCAGCCTAAGCACCACTGTCAAGGTTCAGATTTACTCTTTATTTCAGAACTCCTGGGGGTAGTCACTGCTTGAAACGCACTTGATTTTCACATTCTCTATCACAATTGTCTTGTTACATGGCAAAAACCCGGCAGTCATTTAGTGACAAACATAATATCCAGGCTGTAGAAAATAACCAGAAAGCCGAATGAACTTTTCATCTTTTCACTTGTTATGTAGCATACAATTTTAGTTGCATAAGAGCAGTTGGCTTTCAGTCAGCACATTTACTGGTACTTATTTTTCATGTAGTGTTGGGCTATACTCTCTTGGTTGTCTATTTCAGTACAGGCAAGTTACCTCCTTTCCTTTTCTAACATTGAAAGCAACCGCGGGGGGTGGGGGCGGTTGCTGGTGCCTGGGTGGCTCAGTCGGTGAAGCGTCAGACTTTGGCCCAGGTTGTGATCTTACGATTTGTGGGTTCGAGCCCCATGTTGGGCCCGGTGCTGACGGCTCGGAGCCTGGAGCCTGATTTGATTCTGTGTCTCCCTCTCTCTCTGCTCCTCCCCCACTTGCACTCAGTCTTTGTCTCTCTCCCTCAAAAATCAACATTAAAAAACAGCAACTAGGTATTTGGAAAAAGTAATATCAGTCTGGCATGAAATCCACCTGGGAAAAGATAATCTGAACAATTTATTGATACATTTAAACATGAAAACAAGTAGAATTAATGTATACAGCTGTACTACAACATGCCAAGAGTATAATGTCTCCATGGAAACCAATTATGCTTCCCTTTCTCATGGCCACCAAGATTGGGAGAACTGGGAACATAAAAACCAAGTAAACTCTTGAGTTGACAGATGGGTCATAAATATCAAGTGTGTTCTCTCAGTGGAGGCATGACGTCTCCTGCAAGATGATCTATACCACAAACACTTGGGCACACGGCTTCCATATGTCGCATATGTTATAAGATGGCTCTATTTCTCTTAACCCAGACTCAGCATCCAGCCTCATTACTACAGACTAACAGTGTGATGAATGATGTTTCTTTTATTATTTCATAGCATTTGACTTATATGTTTTCGTCTTAAATGGGTCCACAGAGATAGTAGTTTAAATCATTTTGTTGACCTGAGGTTGAATGATAGGTCATTCAGTCAACACACATACATATGCACACACACACACAAGGGGGGAGAGAGGAAGGGAGGGAGGGAGAGAAACTTGTAAGAAGAATGGCGATATGAGAATCCATAGCCAGCATGACCATCAACAAAGAAAGTACACTAGTAGATGTTCATTGGCATTTAACTAAGCCAAATTTTCTGAGAATGAACTATTTCTTTCCAAATCAACATATACAGAAAGAAAGAAATATCCCGACTCTGCAGTTTTAAGTGGCAAAACCAGATGTGGAAGTCCATGGAAGAGACAGTGGAAGGTACAATCTTGTTATAGAACTTGACCTTCTTTAGAGCTCATTTAGGAGTCTCCCTTGGGCTGAACAGGTTAGCCAATGAATTCTGAAGAATGTAAACTAGACAGTAGGAGGGTTCTCTAAGACTGAATTTTAAACACTTCATAACTGCAAGTATGAGGACAACTGATCTGTGTCATTTTCTGGAACAGAAAGTGACAACTTTGTTTAGATAGTAGAACCACTCAAAATCAAAGAATTCATTTTAGAGGTCCACAAATATTGAGTTTATTGCCTCATGAAGCTAGGAACCATTTCAGATATGTGAAATGGTGTATTTGGGGGAAAAAAAACCTGTGAAAGATTTAGCAAGATAACCAGATTCTGAATTTTCTGTAAACACCTGTTTGATATTGACCCACTAAATTTGGTCATCGGCTGCTCTTTGTTAACAGATAAGCAACAATAGCTTCACATGCATGAACACTATGGCAGAGAAATCTTAAGATCAAGAATAGTTTAGTTCATGTATTTCTCCCCCCCCCCACCCCCAGGTAATTGGGAAAATACTATTGTTAAAATTTCAGCACTAGAATACATTAGCCCATCTCATTGGGAAACTATTCTGTAGGAGTACCTTTTTGAGATTCACTGTTTTAGCCAAACAGAAAGCAATTCCAAGGCATCAGAAGAGTGTAACGCACATTTCCCCTTCATTACGGAAGTAAATATTTGCTTAGCTCATTTAAAAAAAAAAAAGGAACTGAGTCCTCGATTTGTCATGTTGATTCAAAAGCCAGCAAATCCTTCTGTCTGTATTAAATGGTGAATTAATAAAACAATACTTCACCTTACTCTAGAAATTCAAGGCCTTTAAACTATTGCTGCAATTTAAAGTAAATAAGTAAAAATTGCTGTCGTTCTCTTCAGGCTGGTTTGCAGTATCTAAAATTCAGCTAAGAAAAGAATTATTGCAAATGTCAATAGTCAGGATAATGCTGTGGACTTCAGGCAAAATCCCAAAGAAAGCCTGCAAAGTGAAAAGCAAAAGGAGAAAAGGATGGGAAGAATACTAAGAGAGCAGAAGAGAACAAAAGTAAACAAGAGACACTGAGTTTTGGACAGAGATAATGATAATTAGAAAAAAACATTTTTTTTTTTTTAATAAGAATGGCCTTTTTGGTCTCCCCTCCAAATTTGTCAGGGCAAGGAAAGGTAGGTACATGGTTTTGAATCTAAAAATTGTTAAGAGTCACTACATTGAGAATCAAATCCACAGGAAGTGTGGATTGAGGGAAGCTTATAAATTCATGTTAAGGGAGAGATGCAAATTAAAAACATCCTCCTGACTGCATCACCATCATAAAGCTGATACCCAGGCCTTTTTCTTGTACTTCCAGTGTTGGCTTTGCAGTGGAAGTTGAGGGGCTCCAACATTCCTACTACTCAGGGCTAGCCACGATCTATACCCATACCTGTTCATTCAAGGGAGAAACTTTTAGCTCCATTCAGGGATACAGATTGGCATGGAAATAGGTCCTGTATTCTTGTTCTGATGGAAAAAGGTCTCTAAATCTGAACTTACTCCCACTGGCAAACCTTTCCTGAAGGCTTAGCTGTCTCTTTGGCTCACCTTGCTGAATACATTTCAACTCTGGAGCTGGAGAGGAATACTCAGACCTGTTGTGAATTGGGGGCACTCACACTAATTTTATTCCTCTATTCTATCCCCTCTTCCTTCAATATAGCTGTTCTGAGTCTCCAATATATGCCAGACCACTGTTCTTGGCACTGAAGATGGTGTTGTCAACTTTTAAAGAGTATACATCTAAGAGAAGGGAAAAAGAAAATGAAGACAAAATTTATGTTTCAGATATTTATATTACCTGTGAAGGAAATAAGATGATGTGGTAGAGAATAACTTATAGGGAAGTTCAGGAAAGACCTTTATGGTGAAGTGACAAGAATAAAAGTGGCCCCACTCTTCCCGTGAGAATGGGAAACTTCTTTGTCTTCTTGACTTAGCCTGCTATGGTTTCATGGGTACTGACAGAAGACACAAGATGCCGGGTCAGGGACAAAGCACTTTATTTCTCATGACACAGAAAGCCACAGGAATGTTCACTCAGTTCCTCCTGCCCCCAAATCCAATGGGGATGATATACAGATTGCAGATGAAGGACTCTGAGCTTTGGGAACCTCCATCTTTTTAATAGGTTCCAAGCAAACGTGCTTATCTATAGCCTCAGAAACACATTATCATATGGAACAGTAAACAAAACATGATTCACAATGAGGCACAACTTTTATCCTTTATGGCTTTTTGCTATACAGACACCCTTGTAAAGGTGGTCTGGAACAAAAGCTTTCAATACCTCTACTTGTAGGATAAGCAAAAACAGGAGAGACCTGTGGAGAAATGCCTTCTAAAAATGGGATTCTGATTAGTGATGTTCATCAGTGGGGCTAAATTTCAGAGCTCTCTTATGGTTGGGTGGGCCATGTGACTACTTCCAGCCAATGAGTTGTGAGCCACCACTGCTGATATAGAACATTCCAGAACCCTTGTTTCACTCACTCTGGCATAGTGGCTGTCTTGTTTGAGAGAGATGTTGGTTGTTCAACCAGACTGAGTCTGGAGTCACTAAAATGAGCAGAACCCTCAGCAGATCCATGATTAAGAGGAACATAAGCAAGAATTAAACCTTTGTTGTTTAAGTCAGGGATTGGCGAACTATAGCCCATAGGCCAAACCTTGCCTATTGTCTTTGTGTTACCCATGAACTAAGAATGATTTTTAACATTCTTAAGTGTTGTTTAAAAAAAAGTCCCAAATAAGCAGAAAAGAACATGGGGCAGAATCCTATGTGGCCTTCAAAGCCTATAATTTTTACTATTTGGAAACTAGAAAATATTTCCCAATCCATGGTGTATGTAGCCAGTTTGGCTGATATGAAGGAAAACCAAGAAAATATACTATAAGGGAAACTAAGACAGGAAAAGTGTTTGAAAAAGTAGCCAAATTAAAGCTACCAAATTAAGTGAACAAGGTAAGTTTCTGATAATAAGCCACTGGATTTGAAAATGTAGAAGTTCCTGGGGACTTGACTAGTTCAGTTTCATTTGGAGAGTCGGGGACAAAAGCGAACCAGCGTGGGTGAGCATGTCAAGTGACAAAATGAACACAACCTGTTCCAGAAGGTTTGCTGTGGATGAGAACAGAGCAACGAGGGGACGCCTGAGTGGCTCAGTGGGTGAAGTGTCTGACTCTTGATTTTGGCTCTGGTTGTGATCTCACGGTTCGTGAGTTCGAGCCCTGTGTTGGGCTCTGAGCTGACAGTGTGGAGCCTGCTTAGGATTCTCTCTCTGCCCCTCCCTGCCTTGTGCACTCTCTCTCAAAATAAATAAACTTAAAAAAAAAAAAAAAAGGAACAGAGCAATGAGAGGACAGAGGGAATGGCTGTCAAAAAATAGTCTCCTTATAAAGACAGGAAATGCGAGAGCACATGAATATACTATGGGACCAACTAAGTAGAAAGGGAGCATTGTAACAGGAGCACAGGAAAAGAGAAGGAAGGTGGAAGGAATGAACTGGCATAGCAGAGAGAGAAAACGACCCGAGTACAGTGAAAGTATCTGCCATTGTTAGAAGGCCTTTCTCCCCCTGCAATAGGAAGAAAAGGTGTCTGCAAATGCAGGAGGGCTTGTGGATTCCATTGTGGGAAGATGAGGCTTTTATCTGATGACTTCTACTTTCCAGTTAAATATGAGGCAAGGTAGGGAGGAAGAGGCCTGTTGAGAAGAATGTGGGAGATTTTCAGGGATAAAGTTGGAGCGCCTCAGAATGTTGGGAACATGAGGTTATGATGAGGGAAACAGTAGAATCAGCAGATGGTTCAGTGTCCCTTTGAGACTAATGATCATGAGTTTAAATTCTGTAAGACAGTCTGGCTTTGTGACCTCTCTAGCAACCTCTACTGTTTGGATGGCAAGTGAAGAAAGTGGGTTCAAACAGGTTTGGGGGATAGTGTAATGAAAAACAGAGTAGTTATGCTCTTATGTTTTTTTATATATTTTTTAAGGGCTGTCTTGAGGGATTCCCTCCAAAGACACTCTAAGCTTGACCACCAAGTACGTTACTTTAGTTAGCAGAGTGGTTAAGAGTTAAGAGTTCTGGAGACAGAATGTCCTGGTTGAAATCTAAGCTCTGCCTCTTCTAGACCCCAAGCAAGTTTTTTAACCTCATTTAGAACAAGGCTAATAGTTGGGACTTTTCTCACCTGGTTGTGGTGAGAACTGAATGGCTACTCTAGCCATCTTTAAAACAGTATCTTGTACACAGAAAGTGTCCCTAACTGACCTTGGCATCTAGATATAGGCCCGAATCTTCAGGTATCTGACGAGCCAGATTCATATCCCATTTGCCAAGCTCTGCCTTGGCAACATGTGCCACCCTACCTTCATTTCTCCCAGTCTTTCTTCCTCTGGGGAATAAAAATATTTAGAAACATGTTTAGAAACATAAGCCCTATGAGCCCTAAGGCTCATTTCTGATGTTCACTTCTTAAACTGTTTGCAGAATGAAAATGTTCACAATGAGTGCGGTTAAGATTGGCATTAGAAAACGAGCATTTCCTGGCATTTTTTTGGGAAAGTGAACTCTGACAAAGGAGAATGAGCTAGGGGAAGCCTGTAGTAGGAAGCTGTCCCACCAGAGGCATTCTGATGGTAGGTAGGTCGGGGGCGGGGGAGATGCCCACTGAAAGGTGCCACATGTTGCTGGCCCATTGAGTACAGCAGAAAAGATCATAAGCATGCAATTGTCTAATGAGATGAACACACTGGCACCGGGAAGAGAAGCCCCTTCCTTCTGCAGTGTCCCTCCACAGTAATTGACTGACAAAGCTTAACATCATGCTTGCTACAAAGGAGAAATATTCCGATGGTTCCGCTCCAATATGGCAGAGCAGGTAACAGAGGATAGACAGGAGCTTAAAGGTAATCAACTGATAACTGGCACTGTATCCAAAGACTTTTGGACACCAGAAACACTGATTGCACCAGTCCAGTTAAGGCCTACAAATGACTCACTAAGAACTGTCTGGCTGCTTTTTCAGTTGCATCTGTCTTACAAGATGAGAAACAGAAAAGCAGGCCTTAGCAGCCTACTCTACCGTTGAACCATCCAGATCAAGGTTAGGGGGCTATTTATAGAGCAATGAACGAGTAAGTAACAAAAAACACCTGACAGGTGATCAGTGCTGAAGATTAATTAACTTTAAGGCTTCAGACTCAATTTCATGTACTGCCCTTAGTGTTACCTACAAGAAACAAAGATATGGGAAGGTTCTGAATTGCTCTTCCCTTTTCCTAAGATTAATATTTTAGCTGCCAGGATTCCCCCTTCTGGAGACCTCCTCACTATGAATTCTTATCTACTTTGACTCCTCCAACTATATCTTAGCCAGATATAGTTTCAGACAAAACGTAAACTAGATATGCCTCTTTCTAGGGTTACCCCAGGGTGCATGAGGTATGGAAAAATTTTTCATAAGTTGCCTGTCGATATAAGCAGTTTAATTCAAATTAGAAATTACAACATTCATGGACCCATGTGAGTCATATTTATTGACGGAGACTTAAAATTATAGGTAGAGAAGAGGTACTTGTTTATCTTCCAATCAGTGCATGCGAAGAGTCTTCGTCTTTTGTCCTATGTGAAGGAGAGTCACCACAAATTCAGTGTCTCAGCACTATTCTGGTGGCCCAATCCCATGTGATCCTGTAAAAGAATCACTTGGTGGCCAGTGGTAGTAACCTGTTGCTCTTCACACTGCCCTTCTGGGACTTGGTGCCTCTATGAGGCCCCAGGCTGGCCCTAAGCAGGAGTTCCAGAGCTCCATAGGGCTTCTGGTTTACCCAACATGTGAGGTAGAGGGCCGGGAAGTGCTCCTGGGAAAAGAAAAGAGGGCTGGGACCAATATAAAGTCATAATCTGCGCACCGAGTGCAGATGGCATGGCTAGCCCCAAGCGTCAGGCTTCAGAGGGGGGATCTTCTTCAAGGAAGTCACTCCAGAGCACTGTGTCCTGAGGCATGGGACCAGTGGTATGGCTCTGCTTCCCTAATCTAAGAGCCATACTGCCTCTTTCCACGTTTATCTCATTATATGTTTGACTGTAGAGATCTCTCATTTGCTCTTTTCATTTTAACTGAAGATACGCAAAATGGTTGAACCACAGCTCGTGGCAAGCAAGTTGGGGGTGAGGCCTGGACCAGAACCCTTGGCCCCAAGCCACTGACCATGCCTTCATGCCACGTGGCTTCTGCATGTTTTTTTCTTGCTCCTTCCCTTCAACATTAGATATTTCATTCTTCTCCTTGATATCATGGACTGAATGTTTGTGCCCGCCCCAATATTCATACGTTGAAGCTCTAACACCCAGCATGGCTGTTTTTGGAGATGGGGCCTCTAACGAAGCAGTTAAGGTTAAATGAGGTCATAAAGGTGGGGCCCTGATCCAAGAGGATTAGTGTCCTTATAAGAAGAGACACCAGAGAGCCTGCTCTCTGTCTCCCCCAAAGCACAGACACCAAGGAAAGACCATGTGAGGACACAGTGACAGGGTGGCCATCTACAAGCCAGGAAGAGAGGTCTCACTAGAAACTGAATTTCCTGGTACCTTGATCATGGACTTCCAACCTCCTCAACTGGAAGCAAATAAATCTCTGTCATTTAAGCCACCCAGTCTGTGGTATTTTGTTATGGCAGCCAGTGTAGGCAAGTACACTTGGCTCCCCAGGGAAGCCCTTACCAAACTACCTTCCACACTTCTCTTCGCAAACCTCTTTCAAATGCTACCTCTTTTGTCACCTCAATCCTTCAGAGGCTTACTTTCAGCTAGCAGCACCCTGGCACACAAACCTACAATGACGATTATTAATGTTACACCTTCTGGCTAACGTGTATCCCAGGACCACTCTGGGATAATTCTCTAACTCCAAAGAATAATTTTAACAATGGGCTTTTTTTTTAAAACATGCAGGCTAAGGAATCGAACTTTGCTTACGCAGATGTTTAGGAACCCTTAAATCTCTCCAAGAGAGC
Organism: Lynx rufus; assembly: GCF_022079265.1. NCBI lineage: Eukaryota > Metazoa > Chordata > Mammalia > Carnivora > Felidae > Lynx > Lynx rufus. Next base: position 10,481,995 of record NW_025814823.1, read on the forward strand.
GGTTGCCTTTCACTTGTGAATGCTATCAACTTCAAACCTTAGACTGAAGCAGTCCTCTACCTTTCAATATCCAGGCAAGGAATATTTATTTTCCCACTGGAATAGAGAAAATCATTATATTTACAAATATCAGTTGGTCATCATCATCTCATTTATTTGAAATGGGATGGTTATGTATCATGTGTTCATTTTTAAATATTTACTGATCTAGTTCTGTATTTACTTTGAAAGACAGTATAATTCTTCAAGTAGGAGTCATGTTGTGAACTCCTTGTAATACTTTATGAAACAAAAGCATAACAGAACCATAGCATATACAACAAGTATTCAACAAATCTATGTTAGTTTATTGAATAACTGAAGTGGAACGAAAATATCTGTCAGCCATGCATCGAGTTACAAGTAACAACAACAAAAAAAACCTCGCAGAATCTTAATAGGGGTTTGTTTTTCTCACATATAAGTCACTTTTGAAGTAGGTAGTTTCTGGCTTTGGTTTAGCTGCTCAAAAATGCCATCAGAGACTTATTTTCTTTACATATTTTTTTGGCCTCTCATCCGTAGTATGTTGCCTTTGTTCTCATGCCTGTGCCCCATGATCAAGACGGACTGCCACACACAGAGAATCAAAACTGTGTCCAGGGGCAACTATGAGTTTCTGAGAAGGCTTGGAAGATGGGTATTGTCTATGGCAGGGTTGACTAGCTATGACAGAATGTTTGGCTTGCAAAACCTAAAATATTTATTAGCTGGTTCTTTACAGAAAAAGTTTGCTGACAACTGGTCTGCACTATATCTAAGCAATTGCTTTCCTAAGTTCCACAGAATGAAATGTTTGAGAGAGTTCATATATGTTTTATTATAGTAGCTCCAAACTGTTAAAAACAATTCTCACCAAGAAGAGAATGGAGACATTGTAATATATGCATACAGTGGAATACTTCACAGCACTTCAAAGGAGTAAATTATTGGTAGATATAACATGAATGATTCTCACAGGTATCTTGAGCAAAAGACACCAGACACAAAAGAGAACATAACTGTGTGGTTCCATTTATGTGAAATTCAAGAACCGGTAAAAATCGCTGAAAGAAGTTGGAATAGTGGAAACTTTCAGTGGTGGTGTAGAAACTGGGAAGTCACCTAGGGACAACTTCGATGGTGCTAGAAATGTTCACTGTGTTGTCCAGTGTATACACACAAGAAATCAAGTGGTAGACTTTACGTACCTTATTACGATGTCCCTCAACTAAAATATTCACGTTTATTATAGAATACCTGGAAAGTATGGCAAAAATTTGACAAAACCTTAAAAAAAACCAGGAATAATCTTGGTATTCAGAGGGCAACTACTCTTACCATTTTGCTTTTCTTCCAGCCTTTTGTTTTTAATAAGGTTTCACATGTACCAAAAACTTGCAAGAACAAAACAAAGAACTTCCTCCTCCCTTAAGCCCAGATTTCCTCTTACCACTAAATATTCTGGGACACACTTCTCCCAAACAAGAATATTCCCCTACGTTGCCACTCTGCAAACCTCTGAAAATCAGGAAATCAACACTGGCACATTACCATCTCATCCATAAACCCCATTCAAATTTTAGCAACTGTCCCACCAAATGTCTTATTTCCCAGCATCCTACCTAGGAGCGTGTGTCGTATTTAGTCACATTAACTCCCTTCAGTCTGGAACGGTTCCTCAGTCTCTTCTTGCCCTCAAGTCTTCACAAAGCTTCAAGAATACAGGTGGCCTGTAGAATGGCCACCACTTGGGAGTTGGTCTTATGTTTCCTACTGACCAGATGTGAGCCACATATTCTTGGCAGAAATAGCACAGAAATGATGCTCGACTCCTCACAGTGTATCGTGTCAGTGGCCACATGGTATCTTTTGGTGCCACTAAGATGTTGGTAGCCATCACCCGAGCAAGCTGGTGTCTGCCAGGCTTCCTCAGGTTAAGCTGCCATCTCCTCCTTTGTATTTGACCCCCAATCTTTTGTGAAGAGATGTTCTGAAATTACCCTATTCCTCAAACCTCCATCCACCAACCCTCCCAACCATTGACAACTCCTGGTGACATCGGTTGCTGCTGTGATGATTTGAATGTCAAGTGGGGATTCTTTCATTTTCGCCATTCCTTCTGCACATGTCGGGTGGCATTCTGTTTCAAGGAAGAGCTTTCTCTTCTCCCCTTTGCATTTATTAACTTGTTGAGATTAACATGGACTCCCCGGTTATGAAATCCATTTGAATTACTTCAACTGGCACAATCCTTTTCTCCATTTATCAGTGAAAGAGGCCAGAAAACAACTTCAAGAACAGCACAGGGCAGACAAAGTTCCTTGACAGCCACAGTCCCATCTACGGTGCCTCGAAGTTCCATCCGTTTTCGTACGTCACAATAAGTTTCGTAAAATACTGGGCCCCCTCACGGAGAGAAAAGGCAATTTTCAAAAAAAGGAATAGGTGTTATTAAGTGACACATTTACTCCATTATTTCCTAATGGCACCACATGGGGATCATGGTTTCCAAATGAGGTCTGGGAAGTGGAATAAGCAATGCATCCATACTCCTCTGCTCAAGGGCTGTCCGCCGGTTAATGAAAAACAAGACCAAAGAACACCTGCTCCATACATCCCCTCAAAGGAAAAAGAAAAAACCGAAAAACAAAAGAGTTCACTAAGATGTACCAAATTCCTCTCCAGAATGTAACCAGGAAGCAGTTTCAATAGTCTGAGCCAAGAATTTATCACAGAGTTATTACAAGCATGCCTTCCTTTTCAACGGACACAATTGTTTGAAATAAACAAAGGCCAAAAAATGGTACTGGTCAGTCTTCTTACAACGCATAGCATTTTACGTTACCTAGTATTTAAATTGAGTCAGACCATACCTACGGGCCTTGTCTCGCAAGAGTACGTATGGGCGGATGTAGGATATTTCTCATTATTGCAAAAGCATATTTTAATTTTTAATCTTTAGTGCAATTTACACATTGCTTTTGGTAGCATGTGGACGCCACTGGTGCAGAAAGGGCTCCAGAGGGAGGCTTGCTGCCGCTCACACCTACGGTTTTTCTCTCCCGGAAGCTGTAGGGCAACTAATAAATAGCGTTTTGTCAAATGCACTCTTTTGGCCTTTCCATCTGAGGGCAAAACGCTCCACACACTTGGAGCCTCCAGGGTCATCGGCTTTTGTTTGTTCCCGGCAAGTGTCTCAGTAGACGGACCATTTGAAGTTAATGCCGGTCCCGACGACGAGAAAGAAAGGAGACATTGGACAGTGGTGTCTCAAGTACCCACTTTTCTTTCATATTTTCTTCTGTTTTAAAGAATGTTTTAAATGTTTGTTTATTTTGGAGAGAGAGGGAGAGACAGAGTGCGAGCAGGGGAGGGACCGAGAGAGAGGGAGACGCAGAATCGGAAGCAGGCTCCAGGCTCTGAGCCTGATGCGGGGCTCGAACTCCCAAAGCGGGAGATCACGCCCTGAGCCAAAGTCAGACACTTAACTGACTGAGCCACCCGGGTGCCCCTCTTCCATAGTTTCAAATGAGGACAGAGAGAGCACTGAACAACAGGCTAGGGATGCATCTGTTGCGGACTGGTGACAGATCATACTTTGTCATCATCGTCTTGCACCATAGTATCAAAAAGGTCGAGAGCGTATGGCTCTCTCTCTCCACCCTAACTGCCTGCACAACTGTCAGCCATGGCTGCTATATATTCGGCTGGGAATCTGCTTGTTGGATAGGCTGTCAGGTGACCTGTACTTACCAAAACCTCTTTCACTGACAATACAACTATCTATGTTGCCAAAGTGTTTGGGCACCTACGTCACATATTTCAAATTGAATGTTGGCCTCAAATTCTCTATCAGGCACTGGCAGAACCATGCGGGGCCTCCACAGTTGCTATGGACAGTCCATCACGTATTTAAAGGCTAAAATTTTTCTGGATTCGGTCCGTGGGGGCCCCTTCAAACTGGCTCTTCCTCTTGTTCTGGAAGATCTTTCGAATAGGTTTGTATATTCTGGAAAGAAATAACAAAGGGGGTGCGTTCTTTCTAAACCAGATAGGGAATCAGCTGTTTCACCGAGGAGCTCTGGTTCCTTGTAGTGAAAAGTGACATTTAGCAACTAAGTTTGATTTGAGCACTCAATTTGCTCATTTCTACTGGGCTGTCATTGCCCCCCGGCCACTTCAGCACACGAAGCTGAACCTGTATGCATGTATACACGTATACGTACATATATATTAATATACACACACATACAACCTCTATAGTTATTCCCATGTCTGTGTGTGTATGTATTAAAAGTTCCCACATTAGTACCAATGCATCTAATTCTTTTTTTTTTTTTAACATTTATTTATTTTTGAGACAGAGAGAGACAGAGCATGAACGGGGGAGGGTCAGAGAAAGAGGGAGACACAGAATCTGAAACAGGCTCCAGGCTCTGAGCTGTCAGCACAGAGCCTGACATGGGGCTTGAACCCATGGGCCCATGAACCCATGGGCCGAGATCAATGACCTGAACCGAAGGCGGACGCTTAACTGACTGAGCCACGCAGGCGCCCCCAATGCATCTAATTCTAATTCAGTACTAGAATTATTTCGAGCCTTTCCCTTTGCCATGCTGGCGAATTCCTCCTCAGACCTAATCAGAAGGTTTTTCTCAACTGGGATTTAAGCTGGAGGAAGAAAAGTCAAGATTGCAAACCTGGATATCATAGCTGCAGTAAATACCACATGGCAATAAATCGTTATTGGCTTTCTGTAACTTATTTATGTCCGGATCACCGTCTCTTAGTACTTGGGTGAGATCACAGTGACTCAAGAGTCGCACTGTTGTGCAGAATAAAGCGGGGTATGCTAGAATGTTGACATAAGACAGAGATTGGCAACAGCACGCCAGGATCCAAAGTATAATGAGAGGCAGAGGTACCCCCGAGGAAGAGATTCTTTATGCCCAATCTCTCGCTTAACCTTGGAATGTTCTAGCCTGCATGCACCTAGAAGGCATCCTCTTTCTGGCATTTTGGACATCGTCAGCGTACCAGCACCTGCCTTTGTTTCAAAGGCAGGTTTGTCAAAACTGCTTCTTCTGAATGCATTTCCCCCCTGCCCCCATTCCCTTCTTCCTTAGAATGCTGGTGATTCAAGAGTGCCAGAGACTGAGCTCCTCAGATCTCGATGAGCGGTATAAGGGTGAGGAGGTTATGAGTCCCTAGAGTTGCCCTGCAGAATCCCGAGACAGAAAATGGTTAGCTTGTTGGCTGAATCTGGTCCACGGATATTTTGTTTGACCATTTTATTTTCAATTCTGACTTTTCAAGTAAAAATCCAGATTTCTGACTTTTCTTGAAAAATGTGAAGATCGGGCAACAAGGGGTCCCTATTCCGAAACACTGACACTCAGCTAGGAGTTTAGGAGGGGCAAGTATTCTCCAGGGGACCCACCGTTCCCTGCCTGCCCTACTCATTGACATTTACTATGTGATAGCCTTCCCTGGAACTGTCAGCATAGTGCAAGGGATTTTCTGTTGCTCTGTATTTGCTTTGATCCTATAATCACTTCTCTTATTTCAGGGACAGCGTAGGGCCACCGGTCTCCTTGGAAGTAGGCAGTCCAGCACTGTAGGTAGAGGCCAACTCTGGGCCAGTCAGGCGACATGAGGCAGGAGAGGATGGCAACCTATACCAGGATTGGACGTCAAGGTCATTTTTTAAGTAAAAGTGGAAAAGAAACAAGGGTCTCTAAGCATCCAAACCTCTTCATCCTACCATGTAGCTAGTAAGCAGAGGAAGAACAGAATGGTAGCAGAGGAGCTCAGAGAGAGAGGCTAAAGGTGTGCTCTTGCTTTTCTTGCTGGGACCACATCTCTACCCCATTTCCCATAATGCCCCTCTCGTCAGAACGGGGTCGTGTGAACATGTGCTAGCTGAACACACGTGGCTGTATGTGATGTATATCACTCCTAGCCTATTCATTACTTATGTCTTCCTCCCCCATCTTTCACTCAGAAGCCCTTTCCTGGTCTAAAGAGTCAGGGATTGGGTAGAGGACTCTGAGGTCTTAAAAGATGGACCGCCCCCATGCTAGGAGCCTAGGTCCCTGAATGACTACGTAGAGCACGGTGCTCTTCCCGCACAAACTTCACTGGACCGTGACGACAGCAAGACATCCACTTCGTCCTGTTAACCATACTCTTCTTCCTAAAACTCTTTCTTCTTCCACCTTGTGGGCAGGGGTGGGGGGGGGGTAACTTCCCCATCTCTACATATGGGCTCTAGGGATAAACTGTTTCTTATTCTACTCTACCACCACTTACTAGCTGTGTGACTTCGGGCAATTCCTTAACTTCGGTGAGCTCACTCAGGGGCTCTTGTGAGGAGTCGGTAACATTATGTCAAGGTCACTGAATGATTGCCGTGCATACATACAGAAGCTCACTGAATGTTAGCCACTGTTACTGCTATTGCTAATTCAGTGTCTTGATTTTCTTCTTTCTCCTCTGGCTTCTCTATAGTATATTTTTGGCTCTTCTTTCTCTGCTGCTCATTGTTGGTTTTTCCAAAGGTTATTGTCTGGGGACTGTTCACATCTCATTCTTCCTCCGTGACTTGGCAAACCTGTCAAGTTCGGAACATTCTATCAGGCTTTGCACCCTCTATACCTCTTCCCTCCCATATCATCAAAGCAATCATATATACGTAAGGCTAGACCGACTGAGCTCTTTCCTGTGGGGTTTTGTGGTAGACCCAGTCACACGGCATCAAAAAGGAAGCATTCCTCAAGGACGTGAATTACGTCAGGTGTTGTGCTTACCAGAACCAAGTGACTAAGCCACGGCACATCTCAGTGACTCAGAGATTTCTTGAAGGGATCACACTCACTCCTGAGGTCTTATAAAGGCCTTTAAAGTTCAAGAAGTAAGATCCTTCACTCATGGTCCTTCTAGTGTTTTAAAGTTTTTTACTGTTAGAGAGAGAGCAAGAGAGAGAGAGTGTGCGTGTGGATGGGGGGAGGGGCAGAGAGAGAGGGAGAGAGAGAGAATCCCAAGCAGGCTTCATGTTCAGCATGGAGCCCGACACAAGGCTCGATCCCATGAACCATGAGATCGTGACCTGAGCTGAAATCAAGAGTCAGATGCTCAACCAACTGAACTACCCAGGCGTCCCTTAGTCTTCTGTCCTAAATACAGCCCAATCTAGGATTATTCAGTTGGTTTATTTTTCTTTAAAGTGGTCTTCCAGGATGTGATCCACAGAAAATTTGACCTTTAACATATTCAGAAGGAGACTTTCAGAGTTAAGTAATTTTTAAAAACCCTGTTAGAAATTCTCAGAGCATGTTAGTATATTAAAAATCATAGGAAGCCCTGCTCTAAAGAAAGACGAAACTTAAGTCAGGCTAGCATCTTGGACGTTTATTTACCCAGAGCCCTACTGACATTGCTCTTTGGGTTCAGTCTAGTTTGTGGGGGTCCTTCAGCTGTGCAAGTGGGCTCAGCAGGGACACAGAAAGTTCTAAGAGCCCCAATTGCCTAATGGCTACTTTCTAAAGGGTAACTGAGAGCAAATAGGCCAGAAAGGGAGGAGCCAGCACTGTGAGAAGCAAGGAGATATGCACTGTGTTCCAGAAGTCAAGGCGTCAGAGAGATTAAAAAAAGATGGTGTGGTCAACTACATAAAATAACAAAATGTCAAAGAATTTGTTCACTCCTACATTGAGTCATTCTAAAATAAATTTTTGGATCACTAGCGCCTACCTAGGGGTTTGTGTTGGATGCCTGACCAAGGTTAGGTTAGTAGCAGGGAACAAGACTGACGTGTTCCAGCTCTTGTGATGATGACGACTGGTGCGGCAGCTAAGATTGAGGTGAGCCACTGAACTGAGTTGAGTAGTCCTCAGAGCTCCAGAAATGCAGCATCATGGAACAGAAGCTAGCATGAAATTAGGTTGTTCTGGGCCTTTAATGATAGTTTCCAAAGCAGAAAAAGGATGTCGGAGAAATAGGTGACGACCAAAGAACCAGGCACATTGGGTAGACTTCAGAGCAATCTTGCCTTTTGATTCAATTGGTTCAAGGGAGTGACTGGGAAACAGTTATGCAATGTACTGTTTATTTCCTCTCACTCAGACTCCACAGGAAAAAATAAGGCTGGCACTTCTAAAGAAGTCCTTTCAAAATGTTTTGAAAGAAATTCCAGAGAGGAAAAAAGAGATCTCTGTGCCCACTGCAGCTCAGCAGAGGGAGCAGGACTTGTACATCGGAGCCCGTGAGAGGAATCTCAGTTTCTTAAAAGGACACTCCCTCCCTCTGTGGCTGTGGACGCCCAAGATGTGGGAGAGACCAGCAGACGTGCTTTGTTAAACTACACAATGTTATGAAAAAATGAATTAGTTGCAAGCATTTCAACATGGGGAGACTGAGCATAAAATATGGATTTCTAGCGTCTCTTGAAAAAAGTGAAAATTTGAGTAAACTGGTTGGATCTGAGAAGCTGATTCCTCACTTCTATGGAGCAGACGCTGCATTTCTACACCACAGTAGACTCATTCACCTACGTCACCTGTCTGGTCCTTGAAGAGATCTGACTTGGTGACCTTTGCTCTAAAGCATTGTTGGAATTGACGGTAAGATATTAAGTTTAATTGTGTTTTTGGGCAACATGATGAAATCTGGGTTTCTTAAATCCCAAGGACCCATAACACAAATGAATAGGCTAATCTCACTCCTTCAAGTTCTCCCCAGATATATTTGGGATACCGTTGGGGATGTGTCTCACGTTTGTATGACTTACTGCATTCACTGTTCCCCTCATTTTTGTTCTGACTGATAGGGCCCAGTGCTATAGCGGCTACTAATACGCAATGAAACGAGTATTATGAGTATTATGAAATGGCCGAAAAGCCCCATTTGAAGAGGAGATTAATATGTACTTCACAGAGTCATTAGAACAGTTAAAGGAATATTTGTAAAGGGTTTCTAACAGGACCCAGTAAAATGTAAGTATCGCAGCTGTACTTCCTACATTAAAAAAAAAAAAATTGAATGCGGTCAAGATTTAGCTGGGTTGCCAATTCATATATGCTTTTTCCTACTGTTCTCTCTGAAGCCTGGGTGCATGCAGAAAAAATGACATTCCTCGGGTTACTATGTCTTTCTTGGTCCGAATGAGAAAAGGAGGGGTCTTCCACCCTTGTCTATTTCATTCTCTCTGTTCATAAGCTGCATAAGAGACACCCCTGAGTCCTCAAAGCCTGTAAGGTTTTTAGCGAAAGCGATCTTTTAGTCTTACCCTCTCCTTCTGCCCTACCTACCCCACATGTGACGACATGGTGCTTGGACAGAAATAAACTCAATCACAGAAGTTGGGTAACATTCAAATTTATCTCTCTCCTCCCAATGTAGAAGCTTCATGCCCCACCTTTCTCTTCCTGCAGGAAGGGTTTTATGGCTTTGCTACTAGAACCTGAAGCTAGCCCAGGGTGCTTCTGAAAGCCTGGCTCTGCAGAATCCAGTGATGAGCACAATTTAGGGCCCTACGATAGCTTTGGCCACCGCACTTGGGGTTCAAATGAGGAGTCATCTTCCAGCGGTTTCTGGGCCCTAGTCATCCGCACAGCCCAAGCTTCACCCATTTCTGACTGTCAGGGCAGTAATTCTTTTCGGGGGGTAGTGGCCATTTCTACATTGGAGTGCCAGTTACTAAAGTGGGAAGAATCTTTAAGCAAGGAAATTTAGTATAATCTCTATTTTCTGTCAGCCCCCTCCTTGCCATCCCTACCCCCAAAATCACAATCAACAATGACCAAATACAAAAAAAAAAATTCATCAGTACTCATCAAATACTGAAGAAGTAAAGAGGCTACTGAATAGGCTATATAAAATATTAACCACTCACATGGTATCTCTACTTTCAGGCACTAAAAAGTTTCATAGTTTCTTTTTGTTTTGTTTTCTTTTTCTTTTTCTTTCTTTCTTTCTTTCTTTCTTTCTTTCTTTCTTTCTTTCTTTCTTTCTTTCCTGAGAAAATAGGTTCTGTTTCTCTTTTTTACATTCTTGGTAGAATTTCTTGGGAGATTATTTATTCATTGCTTTCCTTAAAGTATCATATTCGATGACTACTTTAGACATCACTGCAATGAAAGGATATATATGTACTATGTAATAAACATTATTTATGTATAACTGATTTCATATAACACAGTGTGTCTACGTAATGCTCTTAAAGAAATCTACCTGTCACCTTGTGCACATGCACAGGTGGTCCTGTGTCAAATCCAGTCATCATCAACACAGCTGTGATGAAATGAGTGCCCACGAGGTAGGTAGGTATTTTATGTATTTGGGATACTCTGCCTATGAAACACATAACAAAATTTCCCTTTTACAGGTGAAGAAGCTTCTTCGGCAAACTTAGTGACTTGCTCAAGGTCACACTATTGTATTAGTTAAGGACAGAGTGCAAATCCAGCCTCTGGTCTGTCAGGTCCCAAGTTCTTACACTTCCAACTCTTATGTTCTCAACCCCGAAGAGATCAAAGGCTCTGAGACAGAAGATGGTCTTTACCAAGCACAGTTTAGGCTGAGTCTTTACAAAACCCAGAGGTTTTATGGGCTGAGTCTCTGCTTTATCCCCGGACAATTACGGGGGAAACTACATTGTCAGATGATAGGAAGGATCAGTTGACAGTGATGCGATAAAGCAGTTGATATCAGAGGCAGAAAATATATACTTGCTAGTTCTTTTGGGATTAGAGATAGGGATTTTTATAGAATTTGACAAAATGAAAGCATTTTCAAGAGAACCTGGGCCCATGATATTCTTTAAAAAAGTCAGTTGACTTTTAACGTTTTGAGTGGTTTATGCGGAAGCTCTCTGGGTGAGGTCAAGAACGCAGTTACAGACTCTGGGGCAGGATGGGCCAAGGGTCCCAGCCATTGATAAGACAATTATGCAGGTCTTGGCTAGGGAAGAAACTTTGCCACATTTAAGGCATTACAAAGATTGTTATGAGTAGCTATTATTGTGGGAAAGGAAATCAGGGTCTCCAAGATGTCCTAATGATGTTAGAACACCACACTGTTTCAACTTAAATATCAGGAGACAGCTCAGAAATCCTCTGGAATAGGTTTCTGAACAGAAATGGCCCACGCACTGCTTGCCTATGTCAGTTTATGGCAACTTTGGGACACTGCAATTTTGATTTTCTACATAGATCTTATATAGGAGACAGCAAACTAAATAATGCCCTTGATATTAGTGATGTATACATTCAATAACAAATATAACAGTGGTATTCATACTGTGTTTCTTCTAATGACTGATAATAAAATGTTATATTAAATGAATTCATAATGAAGACAGTTTCGGGAGGGAGCTAATCTAAGATGGTCCAAACACATAAATTTCTGAAGGCCTCACTGGATTACTTTTCATCACTTTCATCACATTACTTTATCTCCTTTAAACTAAAATAATTCTAACTTAGCCCTCTCCTATAAGGCAGAAAACTTAATGCTCATAATTATTGGGGTTCCCTGCAGGATCGTGCAAGGGTTCTCTTACCCCCTTACACAAAACAGAATGTTCAGGGTAGCCATTGTGTCTTTTTATCCACACTGATCCCTTGCCATAGCCAGAGCCTCTGTTGCTTTCTGTGATGGTTTTGCCATGTGCCCACTTGGCTAAGCTGAACTGCATTTCCCAGAATTCCCTTTCCTCTGTGTTTCCTGTTAGCATGGGCTACCGGAGAGATTCTCTTGACAGTTGGAGGATGTAAGGAAGGCAGCGGCCATTTTGCGGTACACGCCATTGTTGATCTTTTGATTCATTTTACTGGCATGAAGCAGCAACTTGGCCAGCCATTGTCTCTTCCCCGACTGGATCTTCTTTCAGTTTTTCTGACTCCTACTCAGGTGTATGTGTGGCTAGGTCCTCAACAAAGGATCTTGGCCTCTACAAGATACTCTTGTTACGAAGGTCAGAGGCAACAAGAACTGATGAGCATTAGCCTAGCCTCTTGGCATTGCAGCTCATGCTTCTGGGGTTCCGGCCTGTTCGCGACCTTTCTTCCTAATTGCCAGCCTGTGGGTTCTGGGTTCCAGCATTAGATGTGGAGACAACTTTGCCGGGACTGCTTAGTAAACTCCCATGAGTGCTTAAGCCAATTCCCTTTTTTTTTTTTTTTTTTTTTTTTTTTTAAATTTTTTTTTCAACGTTTATTTATTTTTGGGACAGAGAGAGACAGAGCATGAACGGGGGAGGGGCAGAGAGAGAGGGAGACACAGAATCGGAAACAGGCTCCAGGCTCCGAGCCATCAGCCCAGAGCCCGACGCGGGGCTCGAACCCACGGACCGCGAGATCGTGACCTGGCTGAAGTCGGACGCTTAACCGACTGCGCCACCCAGGCGCCCAAGCCAATTCCCTTTAATAAGTCCATATATTTTAATCTCCTACTGTTTCTGCTTCTCTGTGTGAACACTGACTAGTACACTTCCACGCTGCTCACTGAGGATGCAAACCTTTGTCAATGCTGGAATCCCACGGTCTAGGTTAGGTGCTGCCTACATATATGCCTACAGCCTCTCCTTACTGAGACCCTGTCACTCTCCCTCCCAGAGATGTCCTGTGCGGTTCAGCATAGTTCTCTACCACGGTAGGATCATTTTTAGTCTGTATGACTTTGCTTCATCATCTTCCTCTGGAGTAGCTAATGACATTTCTTCAGTGGATTTAGGCTTTCACAAAAGATAGGGTTTGACTTCAGGCCATTTCTGCTTTCAACCCCAGTAAAAACTTAGCGGGGCAAACCAGTACAACACTTTACCTTTTTGGAGTTGGAGAGCTTAGCATGGGAGAAAAACTAACGGAAAACAAACATAGCACTTTAATAATGATCCCACCATAGGAGGGCATAGCTAAAGATGTAGATAGAGATATACTTCTGGTTCTAAAAGCCAGCTGTTCCCAAACTCTCTGCCTACCAAATCAGAAACTTCTAGGGTGGGGTACAGGGAATTTGTATTTTTAATTAAAATTCTCTCAAGTGGTTCTTATGTATAGCCAAATTAAGAGTTGTTGTCTTATGCTAGCTTCTTTACATTGAATGTCAGTTTTCCGAGTGGAGCATTTGATGGTGGTGGGTAGCAAATAGTAATAATCCTCCTATATAAGGATCTGGTGTGTAGGCTACTCCATATGGCTAAACATGCATTTGTGTTTTTAAGCTAGAAGAGGCAGAGATAGGGTTGACATTCTATTATAAAAGTTAAGAAATTTTCTTATTTACCATTCTTATGCAATTGGTAGAAACCCCATCTGCGAGAGAACATGAACAGGGTGATTATAGTCAAATAAAAACACATGTTTTGGGACCGGGACTGAACAGTCAGTGCGGCTGCAGCTCACGGACTGGAGGATGAGCAGGTCTGAGATGGGTGCACTCCACATTTGTCTGAGCGCCCCCTGAGGCACACGGGTTGAGGTGTCCTTCCAGCTGTGGGTCAGGCTGCCCTGAGCTTCCCTGGCTAGATTCTAGAGGCTTGAGGAGTTTCAGTTCACTGAGGAAAGAAACACAGGCAAAAGCGTAATGATGATGGAGATTGTCCAGTAAGAAAGCAAAGCCTGACTGGGGCAATACTCTTTGCTGGCTCCCAGTGACAGTGATCTTGATGGTCAGGAGAATGTGAGGGCCTTTCTCGTCTGGCATGAGAGAACTTTGTGAAGCAATGGGTCAGGCAACTGGAGAGTTGCCATGGGAGGTTGCTGGATACTGAAGACACAGTAACTGATGAAGATGAAAAAGTTGAAGCCGGCAGAAATATTAATACCCCCAGTCTTATCCTAAAACAGATCTGAAGAGGGAATATGACCAAGTCTCTACAAAGAAAGTAATTGAGTCTGTGAGCTGTTCTTCCAAGGTCGCTTGTATTCTGGCAACTTTTCCCCAAACTTCTGGTAAGCCAAAGCCATCACCTAGTGATAAGAAAAAATTCCACAGGAGAGACTACAGCGAACCCATGGCTGCTGGAACCTCAGCAAGGAAGGATGCCTTCACAGTGGTTTGGAGAGAACTGCTTGCACAGAAGAGATGGAACTCAAGAGACTAGTTTCCAAAGTAATGGTGTCAGATTTTAGAAGGTTTCTGTGGCCATGAACCTACTAGCTCGATAGAGGAACTCGTTTATTAAATGGGGATAATACTACCTTTGCCTGTGATTTGGGTGGGAATCTCATTTTGGGTAGCCAATTTACTGAATTCAATTTCTTGCCAAGAAAGTTTGTCTCAGAAGCAAATCCATTTTTTAGGGGCCTTACTTTGCAGTAGCAACTGTAGAAGCTGTAGGTAAGGACAACTTCAATTACTTGTCAACTACTTGTCACACTGTCTAAGCCACTACGATTCATTCAGAATGTTCTCTTTGTGATGAAAGAGACGCCTTGAGAAAGAAGGCTTGTCCTAAGGGTCTCCTTGAATCACAGCTTAGTTCACAGTCAGGGGCTCTGTTTACAGCCATGCCTATCAATACAGTTGGTGAGGAGGTGAGAAGAAATCAAGCGCTTAATTCTCCTGATAAGAAATACAATGGAGGCCCCAGAGCTTTTATATCAATTGTCAATTAATACAGCTCTGTTGATTAAATAGCCGGTAGAATCATGGCTCACCTCTCTGCCTCTGAAAATGTGGTACAAAGACAAAGTCTCCTCTCCTTCCACCGCAATGTTTACTCTATGTTGGTGTCGTCCCTTGGTTTTCCTTGACTAATTGACAAGCCCAGCTATTCAAGTTAATGTTGAGCGGTCAGTACCAACACCGGGAGGCACATCAGGTACAGATTAACTATGGGAGAGCAGCCCAGTTAATTCTCGAGGAAGCGCTGACTCAGCCAAATGCAGCATTAACTACTTACAGAGTTAACAAATTACACCCCTATTAGCAAGTTGACTTTTTATTGAGGGTTCATTTAAAAAATGATGAATGATTCTTAACTGGGAATGCATTGGCAAGTGGCACGGAGACTAAGATTGAGACCGACAGTCCATTTGCCTGGTGCTTAAAATATTGTGCAGTAATTCTAAACATTAGTGGAAAGTAGTTTCCTGCCAGCAAGGACTCATCATGGACTTCTACACCAGACTCTAAGGTGTCTTCTGGGGATACACAGGGGTGAAGTTTTTCATTTCTCAGGAAGAGCTCTTCCATGTGGAAAGAACTGTAGCCGAAGTGAAATGACAATTCCTTTGCTGTTACAGGATCCCATTACAACTCTGAGAGTGCACACAACAGAAGACCATCCCCATTTTTTTGGTTCTATGTCTTCCCCTTCATGAGAGTCGAATATTTGTGCAGAAAAAAAAAAAAAAGGTTTATGCCAAGTAGAGACGAATTTTTAGAAAGCATCTCCTAGGCCTTTTTGAAACCCAAGCTGAAATCACTTTCCCTGTGGCAGATGATGTAGGTGAGGTACAAGCCTGTTTGGCTGGTTTTGTGGCTTGCCCAATGCCCCTGCTCTCTGTTTCTATCTGCAGCCAGGAAAACTTCTAGTGCTTAATATTTGAATATAATACTTGATGTCTGCACAGTAAAACTATTCTAACTTTAAGCCAATGCTGAAATGAGGTATACGCCAGCGAATGGTTTCTTAATCTCAGCCCTGGAGATGAATACAAACTGTGCTTTTCTGAAGCGTGTTTGAAAAACCCCTGCCTCAACATCATGGCTAATGGGATCAACTTTAAAAATTGTTTCCCAGCTAAAAATCTATTCTAGTATAAGACAAAGAGAGAGAGAGCAAGAGAGAGAGAGAGCGAGCACAAGAGTTAGGGGAGAAGGTATGAGGGTGGCTTTCTAAAACATGACTAAAATTGTGTTCTAGAATATGATGTAAGATACCATTCCTATAGAATCTACAGGAATGACTGGGCAGGCCTTTGAACAAATGTCTGTATGATGAAAAGGAGGCAAGAAGGGCCCAAAATAAGGCCTTCCAATTGTTGGTAAACAGAGGGGAGAATTAAGACTCTACTAAGATCCAAACAGAACTTGTTGGAGAAGTCCTTATCTGACATATTTTCTGCATTAAAAACAAAAAAGATATTGAATGTTCCTTTTTGAACTCTATCTTCTTGCATATATTTTTACAAAGATTGTTTCCTTCATCCTTGTGATGTTTTACTATTTCTGTTTCGTTTGGTACCACAGATTAGATGTTAGTTTACTATGTTAATGTGTAAAAAGAAAAAAATTGTCTGAAGTAGGTGACCTTTAATGAACAAATGTATACTTTATTTAAGTTCTTTAGTAGAATTTGGTTTGGTGTTTTTGGCGGCTGTTCACATGAAGGAAATTAATCCAGTTCTCATAAATATTAAAGAAAAACTGCTACTTATTGTTATTGTACAGAAGTCAACTTTAGAAAAATACCTAGAGTGGGGGGCCAGAGCCAGAAGAAGAATATTTACTAGCAAGGCACATTTATTAATTCTTTGTTGTTGTTTTTGGGTTTAAATAGTGACAAGAATTGTGCAGCACTAGGTGAGTTTGGGGATACGATGTCAGTTTTACTTTAAAATGAGAATGTGATGCTTGGTAGGTTATCTTTTTTGATGAGACTTAAGTAATTCCTGGGGCTGGCGGGGGGGATCTAGTTTCAGTGCCCATGACCTTTACCAATTGTTCCAGGCACACGTAAGGGAAAGGTGAGGTCACGGTCCAAATTTAGGTGAAGGCTGGCATAGTGTAGACTCAAGACACAGACGTGTGGATCCAATTGTGATACCAGCCAGAGAAACTGAATCTTCAAGTGACCCAGGATTTGTTATTTTTTAGAGTATTATCATTGATTATTGAGGACTACACAGATTTATACTCAATGGATTTTAATCAATCCCAGTCATTCTTTCTGATGCTCAAAGTATCAAATAAGGCCCCTCTGACAAGTGGGACCCATTAGATTGGTTATTTATTTATTTTTTCGGACATGACCCATTAGTATCTGGGTGCTTCTGTGCCTTCCAGAACAAGGCTCACCTTCTTTGTTCCCCATCCCAGACTTGGAATCAGTCAAGTTTTGTTTAGTAGCATGTTAAGGATGGTATTTTGAAACCAAATCTTGACACTGATGGGATGTGAAATGGCATGTGAAGGGATATGGCACCAGCAATGGCGTGCTCATCAAAACGTTAAACTCGGTTCACTGGAAATGTAGGGAGTAGAGGAACAAATTAAAAGACAGAGTGATGAAACCAGCAGACAAGTCCAGAGTGTGAGGCATCCTATCAGACACCTGGCTTTTGTCCTATTAACAAGTCAATGTCATGAAAAATGTGAGGAGGATGGTTCCAGATTTGAAGAGACTTAAAAGACATAGCAAAAGCCATATGGGGTCATTACTTTAATCCTGTTTTGAAAAAAATAATCTATAAAATAATGCCAGAAATTATTAGGGAAATTTTCATGTAGATTCATTATGAGATGGTGATATTAGGTAATTAATTTTTTGAGGTGTGACAATGGTACTGTCATCATTCAGCTAAATATTTTTTGGTGATATAGGCAAAAGTGTTTAGGGGTAAATGTAATGATGTCTGTAGTTTATTTAAAATGATTTGACAGTAATAAAAATCAAAATAGATTGGTATAGAACTATACAAATATATATAACGTGCATATGAAGCAGATGTGGCAAACTCAATTTGTGAAGAATTATTGTATCTAGGTGATGGGTCTTTATTGTACTTCTTTTCCATATATTTTAAGTTTATTATTATTATAAAAGGAAGTTTTATAAAAGGGGAAGGGGAACTCCCTGACTTTGGGACACAGGAAACTTCGTGCTCCTGAGATCTTTACGCTGATGTTCCTCTCTACATTTCCTGCCCAACAGATGATACGCCGTCCGTCCAGCTCCCAAGTCAAAAGTCTTAAAGCCCTCCTCGTCCCCTCTTCCTCCTTCAGCCTTTTCATTCAACAAGCACGTTTTTCCAATGGTATCTTCTACATAGGTCATGAATCTGCCCCTACCTCTGTCCACTATCTCAGAGACCCCGGCAGCAGCCTCTCACTGACCTCCCTCCTCCACAGTCATATTCCTTGCATCCGTTCGGCCTCCAGAGTGATCTTTCTGCAGCGCGAGTCCCATCGCCCTTCTTCTCTGTGACTCCCCATTGCTTAGAGGATAAAGTCCAAGCCCCTAGCATGGTGTGCAATGTGGCACCACCTGCACTGCCATTCTTGCCCCAGCGACACGGAACCCTACTCGTGTTGTCTTCTATGTGGTGCTCTCTGCCTCCTCGTCCCGGGGCTGACTCCTCAAGGGCATCCTGGAATCCCCAAATGCAGGAGTCCTTCTGCCCCAGACCAGCTCCTCAGCCACCCTGCCCCGTTACTGCGCTGCAGGTCCCCCATAAATACCACGTGCACACCGCGGTTACTGCATTAGCTCATACTCGCGTGAGGCGACAGATTGTAGAGACTGGAGCCAAAGTGCCTGAGTTTGAATACCAGCTCTGCTCCCCACTCACTCCTTGTGCCACGTTGGGCCAGTTGCTTAATCGTTTCATGCTTGTGGTTCTCAAATATGGAGTCAGGATACTAAGTACTACTAACAGGACCCCCAACTCACAGTGCTGAGGATGCCGCGAGTGTTTAGAACAGTGCCAGGCACATTATAAGCACTCAATAAGTGTTTACTATTGATACTGTCTGAACCGTGTTCCTATTTTCTCCCTAGATGGTGAGATCCTCGAAATGAGGGCTGGTATTTATAGATATTGCCACGTGTCAGACACTGTGTGAAGTGCTTGCGTTCCATTTAATCCTCACAAATGAGGTCAGTGCCAATTCTTCCTCCCTCCCTCCCTCCCTTCCTCCGTCTTCCCACTCTCCCCTCTCCCCCACCTCCCCTCTTCCTTTCCTCCCTTTGCCCTTCCCTCCTTCCGCACGTGTTCTACTGCCAAGCCTATGCCATCACCCCTATTTTTACAGATGAGGAAATGGAGGCACAGCACGGGCAAGCGGTTTGTCCACATGCACACGGTCAGTTCACTGGAAGTCCCTAGGTTGGCTGGTGTTCCCACTGCCTAACTCTGAAGTTGGTGGGGGCCACACCGTACTGTGCACTCTTCTTTGCATCAAGAGCATGTAGCAACTTGACTGCCATTCTAGTGCTCACGAAGTGTTTGTGAAACGAATGGGCCAATGAATGGATGTGAGTAAATGAAGTTAAAAGGAGAGAAAGAGGGACATATGGGTGCGGGTACGATGAACTCAGGTTTCGATGCGGGCATGACTTGCTCCGAACATCCAGGCGATAGCATCCAGCAGGGTCTATTTGGGAAATGCAGCGCGACGTCAAAGCCATGGCCATGCTGAGTGAACAGAGGGAGCCCTTGAGGATGTGTGCACCAGTTTTTTCAAAGCCACTCTTGCATTGTGCTGAGAATTCACATTAAGCTGAACGATCTGGGCCCAAAGCCTCATTTTATTTCCTTCTGTGAATAATCAGCACTTTTTTGGCTCCCCTCTTACTCTCCATAATTCCTCAAAGATTACTCAGTTTCCAGGATTATGTGTACAATTTTCCTCATGTTTTTAGCCCTTCTGAGCAGGGATTTAAAATAATTAGCTGCTAGGAGTTGTCTTACTACTTCTATAGTGAGACGTCTTTTTTCTGCTTTCTTGGAGATATTTTCAGTTTGAAAGTCACTCTCTGTGATAGTACTGCCTGGGGAAAGGCCAATTTCCATTCTGGTAGTGGGCAGAAGGCCAGTGTCACTTCCTCAGAGACGCTTTCCTTGACCATCCTATATGAATTGGTCCTCCAATTCCCATCACTGCCATGTTATCTTAGGTTATGGCCTTAATAGCATTTATTATCTTTGACAGCCATGTATTTCCAGTCTCTCTACTGGAATGTAAGCTCTCTGAGGGTAGAACCTGGCATATTTCATTCACTACTGGTGTGTGTGTTACAGGTGTCCAAAGAATTCTTGTTGAATGAATGAAATACAGATACAGGTAGGATGGAAAAAAAGGAAAACACAGAAAAGGGGAAATGTGGGCAAGAGCCCTGAGGTGCCTCCAGCATGCTGTCCTTCTTGCCAAACACTTTCCTTCGGTGTTTTATTTTCTATTCTAATTATCTGTTCTATTATCCATTGTTTTCTGTGCTATTCTGTCTCCGCTGCTGGCCCATGGGCTCTGGGAGCTTGGTAATGCTCACCAACTTCGCCATTCACTTCATTCCTTCCTTCCTTGCACGCACTCGTATCAGATTTGAGTAAGGCTACAGGCTAGGCAGTGTTCTGGGAGCTGGAGGTCTCTACGTGGTGGAAAACAGGGAGAGAGACCAGCTGTTGCCTCTTTTGACATCCTAATTTTGCCCGTGGCTAAGCCAGCAGCATCTAAGAAATATTTCCTTTCTCTTGCTGCCCAGGGAGGCTTTATTTAGAAGCTGTTAGCTACAGGGGAACATCTGCCCCCTGTAACCTGACCTCAGTTCCCGAGGAAACCTTAATCAACCTGCGTACAGGTTGAGAGGATTAAGAATTTTTAATTTACTTAACCACTTTCAAAAAATATTGCACTGATCAGGCTACCGATTTTGAATGAGGCTGCTAGTTGATATTTCTTTGCATTGTAAGTGGAGTAATTGATTCAGAGTTACGTATTCAAACTGAATATAGATTATAGTCTACATTCAATTGTGACACCATACTTTCCATTTCTTATGTTTGCTGGTGATATATGTTTTATTTAAAAGTTGTTTTTGTTTAAAATATTAGTGGGTTTTGTTTTGTTTTTTTTTGGGGGGGGGTTTTTTTGGGTTAAAAA
Organism: Lynx rufus; assembly: GCF_022079265.1. NCBI lineage: Eukaryota > Metazoa > Chordata > Mammalia > Carnivora > Felidae > Lynx > Lynx rufus. Next base: position 10,502,845 of record NW_025814823.1, read on the forward strand.
GACCTGTCATGCTCAGGATACGTGAAGTAGGAGGGAGAAAACATCGCTTCTCCTAAAAGAACAATTTTTAGTACAAAACAGCACTCTCACCTATTAATCAGACTCAAGAATAAGAAGTGGTTACTTCAAAGATGACATTCATGCCTGTTATTTAGGATATTATGCCTGAAGTGTCTCTCAAGAATAAGCATCTAGTTTGTGAAGTTCTTTTTCAAACGATTATATATTCGCCATCACCTCCACCTTCTCCATATGCACCTCAATAGTCCTCACTTCCACCATGGCCTCCACTCCGCTACCCTCAGAAGCTCTCCTCCTGCCACACCCTTCCCTCGTCTTTGCAAATCCCATCCTTTCCCTTCACTCTCCTCCACCTCTCCCCCGCTCCTGAACCACCTCCTTTCCTTCTCACCATGTCCCCCAGCGGTACCACCACTATCCAGCATGCGGGCATTTCCTCAGGTGGCGAGTCAGTGCCACTCAGTGCCTTCCTCCCCTGTCAGGCGTGCTTCTTAACTCTTTGTTAATGGCATGTGAAATCTTCTGGCTAGTGCCATCACAGGTTCTAGTGATCGTCCCCGGGAGCACACAAGCGGAATTGTTGTCCTAGTTGGCTAACCTCGGGCTGCTAAAGTCTTTCCACGCCTTCGCTGTAGTCCAAAGGACCGTACTGTCACATCTAATAGTTTCATGAATATCCGTAAAGGGTGTTCATTTTCATCAAACAAAAGAGAATCATTGGTTTCTTCCATTTGTTTCACCTCTTTCAGATTTAGATAAAAACTTCTTTTGCAATTGGTTTGCCCAATGGCATTCCTGGACTTTCGCGAGAGAACTCTTTACTGTCGATTCCACATGGTTTAGCGGGAGAGGAATGTCAGAACTGAGTGGTCTGGATTTGCCCAAGGTTATCACTGAAGGCTGAAATGCTTTGTTGTGCTTCATTTATTTTCATCTTATTGGATACTTTCTTGTTCCACACCACCTTCAAGGGTTAAGGCTTCAGTGCTTAAAAACGATAGACGTTTGAAGTATCACTTTTAAAGAAACGGTCTTTAACATCTTCTGCCAGGAGGTGGGAATATGGACGTATTTCTTTTTCACAAACCACTTGAGCTTGAGCTTGGGGCTTTCTGTATCATCTCCTCCAGTTGAAGTGGTTCTTCCACCTCACAGAACAGGTTTATTTGGGAGACCAACCAAATGTGTGTTTTAACATTCAGGGACATTCCCCCCTCTGATGCTCTGACAAGGGCTGCTGCTTTGACAGTAGCTCCTTACATGCTGGTACCTGTACCTAGCATGTCCTACAAGACCCTGTGCATCATAGGTTCAGCACTGATCTCTACCATGTTGTGGGGAGAAGTGTTTCCTGATGAAGGATATGGCATGGGCAGCTGAGGAAAGCAGTCCCATTACTAAATAAGGGTTCGCTCAAGCCACCGTAAACATCCTCACAACCCTCTACCAAATGCACAAAGCTGGGGTTCAAGGTGGATTGAGATTTCTGGTATTCTTTTCCTGGGTACTGCCCCTACGGCAGCGTAAGACGGATTTGTTCCAATCCATCCGAGGCCCGAGTCAGCGTCAAAAACTGGAAAATTTCAAAGTAAGAAATCAGTGACCATTAGATTTCCGTAATGAGGATTTGCAGAAGGCTTATCAAGGGATGCATATAAATATTTCGAGGGGCGCCTGGGTGGCGCAGTCGGTTAAGCGTCCGACTTCAGCCAGGTCACGATCTCGCGGTCCGTGAGTTCGAGCCCCGCGTCGGGCTCTGGGCTGCTGGCTTAGAGCCTGGAGCCTGCTTCCGATTCTGTGTCTCCCTCTCTCTCTGCCCCTCCCCCGTTCATGCTCTGTCTCTCTCTGTCCCAAAAATAAATAAACATTGAAAAAAAAAATTAAAAAAAATTTTCGAGATGAAGGACAGTGAGCACCAGTGACTAGCAAAAATAAACCAGAACACACGCCATTTCCAACTAGGAGAATGAAAACCAGCTACTTCATTTTCAAGTCTAAGCATCCAAAATCTAATCTCTTCCACACGTGCAGGTACATTTCTTTTTGGAAAAAAATGATGTCCATGTCGCGACATTCCAGAGAGATGATTTGACGGTCCTCTCCACAGCATGCACTTCCCTGCCCATGCCCGTTGATTAAAGTACGTCAGGGCCTTCCAAAGATCTTCTAGAAGATAGCCTCATCCTGTTATTCCACTGATAAATCTCTTTCACCGTTCCTCATTGCCTACTGGATAAAGTCCAAGATTCTTCTGACAGGCCCAGGCTTTCACCATGTGCCCCTGACCTCTGCTCTAACCCCGGGTTATCACACAGCCTAAAACCTGGGTTCTTCTCTTGGATCATGCAGACTTCCTCAACCTGGTGTCTATTCCTCTTGGAATGCCATTCCCTGCTTTCTCTTCCCCGTTGACCTTACAATTCTTCACTATTCAACATAGATACCTTCAAGAGAAAACTTCTCGACTTTGACTGCCAGGTTATGCACCTTTTCCACCACAACCTAGCATTTATCATGGCATTGTCATATCAATTCTCTTGTCTGTATACCTGGGGAGGCTGCAAGTCCCATGAGGGCAAAGACTGAGTTTTAATTCATTATAGTCCAGGATCTGGCACAAAAACGTTTGTTGAATGGATAAACCATTAGATGATATATAGGAGAGGCGTGCTGGGCTCAATACCTCTTGAGAGTCCCTTGAGAATAAAAAGGAGGTGGCTATGAGTAGGTGAGGCTATGGGACAAGGGGAGTGCAAATTTGGTTGGCACAAATTCCCATCCTAGTGTATAGCTAATTATAGCACAGCAGGAAAATAAGATGTAGACAGGTCACCGTGCTGGGACTAAAGTAAGACTTAGTGGACCAATTGGGTATCCCAGAATGCACTGGACACACATCAAATGTCATGTTTAGGGAGCTGAAGTGATCAGGAGTGGTATGGAGCTGAACTCACAGCTTGGGGGTCTCCTGTCTACATCTGAGTAGGACTGGAGGAGACCAGCAGGGAGGATGGAAACCTTGGAGACCTTTCCAAATACCTATCTCAGAGGAGAAATGCATGGGGGGGGGGGGGAGTTTCATTAATCCATTTTATTTCCATTTGTGAGCAAAAAACCCCAAAGTGATTGGGCATACTTCAAGTGACCCATGCAGTAGGATAAAAAGGGGACAGGGATTTATACAATTCTAGAAACCAGAGTAAGATTATCACTGAGTGCTATCCAACTCCTATGGAGAGGAATGGCCATGGAGAAGGTTTGGAAACAATCCAAAGTGTGGATCTATCCTGTCTGGGGTCCACTATAAGAAAAGGGTACACTGTAGCCCTGGAATAATTCTCAGGCTACTTAGACAATTTTGTATGTTGGCCATAGTCCTGTAAAATGTTTAAGTGACTCTTGGGAGATTACAGCACCTAGAGTTCAAAGGAGATGCTGAAAAAGTGAAAGTCTCACAGGAACAGCAGGGCTGGGGTCTGCCCAGAAGGCTGGAGTTGCCCCCCACATAGTTCTTGCCATTCTACAGTCACTGTCAGGTTTATTTATCTGTTTGTATCAAAATCAGGGAAACGGTAGGAGAAAAACAAAAACAAAATCCCAACTTGGCTGGCGGTTCAGTAAGGCAGTCTACAACAACCCTGAGCTCATCTAGAATCAAGCAACCTTAGAAGAGAGAGGAAATGCAGAAACCTTGGAACTCAGAGACTTTTGACTCTAAAGCTGCCAGTTTACCAGACTCCTCTGGGAATCTGACCCAACTGGCCACTCCTCCGTTCATTTCCCTGAACCTATTCTCTCTCGGCTCACTTCCCAGCCCTCTGACTGCTCATGGCCAGAGCTCACTAGGGGCTCCTCTTACTGTGACCAACACCCATCCTCCCTATCCTCTGCCTCTGGGCCCTTTTTCTCTTTTCACTCTCTGCCTGGCCTCTGGGCAATCTCACACATAGCGTGACTTCAGCTACCATCTGTATGTTGGAGACTCCCAAATACTTATTCCTTTCTAGATCTCTGTGGACACTTCCCGACTAGCAGACCTAGCCCAGTGAATGTTTCACAGGTGCTTCAAGTTCAATACCTTCCTTATTTCTCCTCACCACCAAAACTGCTATCCTCTCAGCCCCTGCCTTCCCTGGTAAAACTAGCAAATGCTACTCTCAGGCACATTAATTGTCCAAAGGAGCTGGCTACAAGCGACCCTGGATCCTGTACCCTCCTTCACCCTCTCCTCAGCCAAGCATCAAACACCAAGTTCTCTTACTTTTTACCTCCAAAATCTCCTTGAAATCCATCCCTTCTTCTCAACTTTGCCCTTCTACCTCCTGGACTGGTAAATGTCAAGCTACCCTTCTGGCTTCCTACCCCTAACGTCACACTTCTGCTCTTCCTGCATCGCTGCCTTTGTGAATTTTCTAAAGTGAAATGAATCCCAATAGGTGGCTTTCTAGCTTAAGAGCAATGTTTCTCTGCCATAACCCCTCTCGCAGTACATGCCGGGCCATGCCGGGCCATGACTAGAACTTCTTGCTGCTTTCCCACTTTGTTCTTCTAGGATACTCTTGTAATACTACTTTTCTTGTACTCTCCTGGGACACGTAATGCAAGTCTACACCGGGCCACTGTGAACTTGAATGCGAGCAAATGTGACAATTCTTTCAAAAGCGGAATTCAACTTTGGTCTTGAGAACAGCTAACTCATTCTTTCCCATTTTGGCATTCGGTTGAATCCAGGCATTTTTTTTTTTTCAAATATACTCAAATGCTGCTTTCTCAACCACCGTCAAGTTCAGAGCTTTCCGTGGTGAGGTAAATGTTCTGTTTCCCAGGGTTTCTTTTCTCTCCACTTTCCCCCGCCTTTCTTTTTGGAGGTGACATTAAGTGACTGAGGGGAAGGGGAATAATGTACTCTCTGGCATTAGGAAAGGGGTATCTTATCCCCAGCGAGCATGGCTGGCTGCCCCTGCAGTTTCTGTTGGACATGCCAGTGGCCTGGGTGTCAGACGTCCTATCCTGGGACCCGTCAGGTTATGGCTCTCTTGACACCTGCTGACAACCTTACCATTGTCCTCTGTAACTTCCTCTCTAGACCCAGGCCCCTTTTGGTCACTCTCCTCTCTCGGAATTTCAACATCTCCTTGAACATCTGGGAACGTTAGTTGACTTTCTCCTCACCCCACGGGGAAGCAGAGGGCCTAAGAGGTTCCTCAACTTGGCGGTGGTTGTGTCTACTCACTGTCTCACCACCGTATGGGCAGTGCCACCCCGAACGTGGGATAAGCCCTCAGGATAATCGACCCTCAACCGATTGTACTTATATTCTATAGGTTTACAGATACTTCATCTGAAGAGACGCCATCAGCGGTGATAACACAGACTCAATGATGTACACACGATTTTGTATTCTTTTAGGATGCATCACTATCTAAATGTCCTCAGAAACATATCTCTGAAGCTGTCAAACTGGTGGGGAAGTGGGAAAAATAATCGTGGCCCAATTAGGGGTCCTCACACTTTGGGCTCGGGGTCCTAATTCCAGGGCTTTACAAAAGGGTCACTTGTCTACACATTGCCCACTGTGATGTCCATTGTTGCACTAGGCCCACAGTTGTTGGACCACACAGGATACTGCAGGAATGTTCCCATCTTCTGAGTGATATACCATGTCTCCAACACAAAGGGACCAGCTTCAGGTTTTCAGCTAGGCTAACTGCACTGAAGTTTCTAGAGGCCATCTAAGGCCTCATCTTCCTAGATACCCCTCCCTTATTCATCCATTTTTAGGAGTCTGGCCATTTTTTTCTAGGGATTTTCCTGGAAACTATGGCACAGACCTCCCAGGACTCCACCTGGAGAGCAGGATCTCTTCCAGAGACCTGCAAATATCAGCCTTTGCATCGTCCCTCTCTCTTCCACCCCAGTGGGAGGAGTCTTCCATCAGTGGGCTGTGGAGGAGGAGGAGGAGTCTTGCTGTCACCCACCCAACGGCCTCCCAAATCTTTTAAAGCCAAAGGCCTTTTTATTCCCATAAAGGTCTAGGCTTTTGAAACTCAAAAGGCAGGAAGACAATCTTTTCCCCTCAGCTCTCTGAGGTCACTTGTCTTTGTGAAGTGCTTTGGGTCACACCCAGTCTCACTGCTGAGGCAATGGCCTGACTCCTGAGGTGAGGGAGGGTCCCAGCGCTGAAAACCAGAAGCCTGAGTGGGCCAGTGTTGTCCTGCACCCCAGTCCTTTCCTGCTGCTGATGGTTTACACTAACATCTTGAATGAGGAGTGTGCTTGAAAAGCATATGTGCAATCACATCTGGGGAGGAATGTATTTTCCTTTACCCATCACTGCTTAGTTACACTGTTGAACCAGAACAAGGTCGCCTCTGTCCAGCATCTAAGGAAAACAGTTCAGGAGCCAATCGAAAAGCTGAGTTTCTTCTCTCTCCCCCTCCTTCCCCCTCTCTCTCTCCGGGTTAGCACTGAAAAAGCCCGCGAGGTACGGATCCGGACGAAAGGGGACATAACGGAAAATGAGATCACGTGGCATCCAGAGGCCAGGTTTTTCCCCTTGCGGTGTGAACTTGGCTGTCTGTCCCCCTGGAAATCTTGAGTATGGAAATCACGTGCTTCCCCGAAGAGGCGAAAGGAGAGGTAGGAAGAGAATATCATGTGGCCCACGGGAGCCGACGGGGGTTCTTCTCAACAAGTGCCTGCAACTGTTCAAGGATTTAAGAGCGTGGCCGATAAGGCTACAAACCACCGATGGGCCAATGGAGGATCGACGTCGGAGGGGAACCTCTCGCCAAAGTAGCTGGCTTCCTTGAGCACCAGGCTGAGATCTCTGGAAAGGATGGCTGCTTTTCCCCGACAGTCCTCCTCCTCCTTCTGCTGCTCCCGGGCCTCCTGCCATTGCTGTCAGCTTACGTTTACTGAGTGCTCGCTCCCTGCCACTTCCTAAGAGCCTCGCGCAAGTTAACCCGTTGAATCTTCACAACAACTCTGAGAGGTAGGTCCTCTCCCTGCCGTCGTCGTTTCCTCCGAGGAGGAAAAGGAGGCGCTGAGATGTGATTTGCCAGAGAGGGCACGGGAGGCGGCGGAGGCCGCGGTTCCTAGCCTGAGCTCCGTGACAACACTATACCCACAACTCTCAGTCGTGTGCCGCCCTGGAGCCCACAGAGAGCTTGTCCCGATCATTCACTCCTGGGAGCCAGCCTCTGGGAATCGGCTCTGCAAGCCAACAAAAGTTGCTAAGGGCAGAGGAGAATGAATTTATAGTATCCCACCTCCCCTGGTAGCGATCACACCTGCCCAGATCTTACGCTAGGCCAGCCCAAAGCCGCCCCAAGGCATTGATTCCGTCGGTTTCTGAAATGTTGCAGTTTCGTCGGAAAGTTCAGGCAATTTTGTCCTTGCTACTCGCTATACTCATGTTTATATCTGTATTCCCCGCCCCCACCCCCCGCCATATTGACAAATGGCAATAATAGGTCCAGGTGGATAGACCGGGCGTAGGCCTACCAAACAAGATCTGCTTCTCTAAAGGATAAATTAGTCTGGGCAAACAGGGTAGACAGCAGAGAGAAGAGCTACACCCCCCAGTGACAGATGGGAGGTCTGAGCGTCCAGGTCCCAGGTTGGCCCGCGGAAGCAGATACACAGCCCTTTGAACACTGTTCCCCTCAGGCCGGGCCTTGTAGACTGGGAGCCTGTCCTTCCGCAAGGTGCACACCACTGCTCTCCTGCCACACCAGGGACAATATGAGGGGCCAGCGCAGCACATTTGGGCATGAACACTCTCCTGACATATCACCCTCAGCCTCTTCAGGCCAACACAGCCTGAACCTTTCCTGATCTTAGAGCTGTGAACTTGAACAAGGCTCAGATACACAGGGGTCTCTTAGAATCAGGCTATGGGGACGATCCTGCAACTTTAATCATATTTAATTGAATACTTCAGGCACGTAACACGCATTTTATTGAGCGGCTTGTGTATCCCTCAACTTTCTGCCATTTATACCCAGACCTATGCACCCCTCTTTTTTTGGGAAGCGTGGTGATGGCATTATAGTACCAGGGTTATGAGCATAGGGGTTTGGGGGAACCAGATGGGACACTGTGGAGTAACAATTTCCAGGACCCACAGAGACCAGGACCCATGGCCTTGGCTCAAACACAGAGTCAGTGACACTCACCCATGTCCCCAAAGTCCTGGACCTCAACCCCACGCCCAGGTATACTGCCCCGGTCTGTGGAGTGGGGGCCAGCAGTTGAAGAAATGGTTCAACACTCCTTGGTCCCCGTGTGCTCAGTCATTTTTCCAGGGAGCATGGGTCTGTGTTCCACCAGCTGTGTGGTTCTCCGGCGTCACCAGAACCCAGTGACTGTCCAAATTACTGCTCCTTAGGGGCAGAAGGACTACTGTACAGGGTCCTGAGGGGTTGACTGGTCTATCACGCACAGCCAGAGATCAAACCAGGAGCTACAGAGAAAGTCAAACATGTACTCGTATTTTGATATGCCATTTAACAAAAGTAAAACTCCTTGGAAGTATTTAAGCCCTTCCAGCCATTTTCCGTGTACACCCCAGCAGAAACATGTTGAATCGAAACACACTCTTAAAAGCAACGAAAATAATCACATTACGCGTATCTCGCCAGCACATTCTTTAAAGTAGGCTGTCAAATACCGCGTCTTCAAATTACGATCTCATAAAATAACCTGACTCTACATTTATCTCCAGGAATAGCATGACCGCACGGTGTCGTTCGAGTAGCCGTGCCAGCACCAAGCTGGATATAGTCCTGTGACCCGGCAGGACAGTGAGCTCTAGGTAGACCGGTAAGAGGACCTTGTGTCTAAACCCGGCCCTGCCTCTCAAGGCGGGTATAATTTTGGGCAGACTCCTTCCTTGCTAAGGTAGCTTCATCTGTAGAATGGGCACAATAGTATCTAACCTATGGGACTGCTGCATAATGCAGGTTTAGTACAAGGATACAACGAGCATTCAATAGTTTTTATTCTTAAATTTTTTTTTTTTTCAACGTTTATTTATTTTTAGGACAGAGAGATACAGAGCATGAACGGGGGAGGGGCAGAGAGAGAGGGAGACACAGCATTGGAAACAGGCTCCAGGCTCTGAGCCATCAGCCCAGAGCCCGACGCGGGGCTCGAACTCACGGACCGTGAGATCGTGACCTGGCTGAAGTCGGACGCTTAACCGACTGCACCACCCAGGCGCCCCAATAGTTTTTATTCTTATTTTTACTGCCCAAAGTCCTACAGTTACTAAGATGCCAGGAAGAGGCTTGCTTTTGTGTCCTTGTACCCTGTTCTTGAACATTTTTAATGTTGTAAAATAAAACCTGCAGAAAAGTGCCTAAATAACATGCAGTTTAACGAGTATTTATAAAACCGATACTCGTAGAAGCACTGCTGAGGTCGAGGGAAGGCTGTTAGGGATGCCCCAGTATCCCGTAGGGTACATCCTTCATCCTTCCTTCCCGGCCCTCCCCTTCCTCCCAGAGGTCAGCCTCTCTGTCACATGGCTCCCATGTAGAGCTGGTGTGGCTCAATGAGCGGGATACCCCCTCCGGTAGCTCACAGCTCTCCCTGCACCACAGCATACCGGGCTTGGGCTTGGAGGGGTCTGAGGGATCCAACGCACAGCCTCTCCACTCCCATCCCCACCCCCCATATGGAAGACAGGTGAGTTACAAGCAACTGCTCCTTTCTAGTACAGAGGGACGGCTGGCCTCACTGATGGTAATGAGCACACCTAAGAAGTCACGCTCCAACTGTTTTTTATTTTCGCGTCTTCCACCCATCTTTCCTCATCAGAAGCCAAGTGCTGCCCATTCTTTTTCTCCCAATGTCCCCAGACTCTTTTTGCAGGGCCCCAGCACCATACCTGCGCTGCTGACTTGTTTTGGGGCGGATTGCCCACGTTTTTGATACTATGTCTGGGAGGGATCTTATTTTCTACCAAATCTTCGCGCTCTCATTTGCTCTGGTCCCTTAAATGTATAAATTGTTGAGTTTGGTCTCATCTCATTTTCGACTTTGCTCTCAAGCAATAAAAAGGACCAGTTTGGTGAGGATAAACTCGTCCGTTTTGAAAAACTTCCTGCTTCATTCTCGGATTCAGCGTCGAGTGCTGCTACAAAGGCAGGGTAGGAGGCACAGGCCCAGTCCCTGCCCTTTGGATGTAAGATTTTCCAGGGTACAGGGCCGTGGGTGACCTCTCAAGACCACCCCACCCCAACCTCAGCCCTGATCCCGTGCACAGCTCCAGCAACGACTCCTAAGAAGTCTTGCAGAACTCACCACAAGAACGCTTGGGTTGCTGGAAATGGGAATCATGGGTAAACCATGACTGGAGAGACGAACCTTGGCTATAAAAACCTTGATTTAGGGAACTCTTTTAAGAACTTACTATCACAAGTCCCTCATTTTCCAGACCTATCCTAGTGGTATTCTATAACACCACTGTATGACACAGGACCCCACCTATCTGGGCACAACCATGCAGCTTCTGAGGGGCAAGCAGCAGGAAAGGGTGCCAGCATCATACAAAGCATCAGGAGGTTTCATTTGGGAAAGCCCACCCCTGAGAGAGCCTCATCACTCAGAGTCCTAGAGTCAATGTCAGTGTTTAGACATTTACTCCTTCACATCCTGGACACAATCACTCATGCAGGCCGATTTAAATAAGGGCTCTTTCAAGAAGGAAAGCCTTGAAATATAGTAAATGCTTAGTAAAAGCTTCCTGGATTAAAGTTATAGAAAGTTTAGGGTTTCCTGGCATTAAAACAATTGAGGACTTCAGACCATTAGCCAGATATTTGGGCAGTAACCAACAACCAGCAAAAATTGTGAATTCTTACCATGTATGATCCTGAATTTCAATAGTCGAAAGTAAAAGTTTAGAGGTAGAGAGAGAGAATGTTTCCAAATGCATTATTTTCCTGTGCAACTACAGAAAGTACTATGATACTTTTTCTAAGGCTCTCTAGGAACTGTAAAATTTAGTAAAAAATGGGCAGGTAAACTGTATTTCATCATTCTCCTAGATTATCTATTGTACTGTTAATTTAGCAAATGGGAAAATTAAATACCTCTTATGTGAATTAAATGTCTTATTAATGTTACTGTATACTCCTTTACAAAGTCAAGACCAGGCCAAATCAAACACAGACAGCCAGAGTGATTACATCTAATCTCATCAGGGCACAATTGCAGACCTCAAGAGAGATGGCCAGAGCACTCTACATATTGGAGTTGCTTTTAATTTGAAACAGAACTTACTTCATAATATGTCAAACATTGAAACCGACTTGGTGGGGGGGGGGTAATCAAGACAAAAATGTGACAGCATTGAAAATTGTAAGTTACATGTTAATTCTGTAAAATCACTACAGAATTTGTAGTGTGGAACAGTTAACGATTAAATCTTACTCTTCACAATATCATTGCGTTCATTCTTACATGTATTTGTGCAAACGTGTGCGTTGAGGAGTCAAGTCTAAAGTGAAGAAGTGTGGAGGGCAGGAGCAGACGTAAGCAGGAAAAAAATGCAGAATCCATGGAGACCAAAAGACCACACAGAATTAAGGGGCTTTTCAGTATCGCTGGGAAGCAGAGATGTGTGCTGATGGTGGGGGATATGGATGGAAAGAGAGGGAGTTGGGATAAACCAGGTCCGACTCAACAGGGTCTTGTAAGCCAAGATAAGGAATTTGGACTTCATCCTAAGAGCAATGGAGGACCTTTGAGGGATTTAACATAGGAAAGTGACATGATCATGTTTGCATTTTAGAGATACTTTGGCTTGTGCGTGGAAAACAGGTTAGAAGTCTAAAGGCATGGAGTTATTTGAGAGGGCTGTGAGTCCAGTTTTATAGGTCAACATACAATGCCCGCTATCCCCTTCAATGTCCACATTTTTAGAAATCACATGCTCAGATGATGAAAAATCAGATAGAAATAATAGATTTGGAAGTCCTCTTGATGATCTAAATTTCACCCAGTGGAACTTGACCGCACGATTAAAAACCCTCTATCAGGGGCTATATCTGCAATGCTGTCCAGTGTCTGCCCAGAACAGAGGAGATTTAGGACTTGAGTAACATGTGCGTGACTACCTCTCAAAGTGTTTTTGAATCAGAATGGTTTTAATCATGCTAAGGATAATGAAAACTGATGTCTTTTGGGTTTTTTTCTGGGAAATAATAGCCCAAGAGCCAAGAATCTTCACAATCTCCCAATATTGATGGTTGAATCCATGTCTTGTTTTTGGTTTGGAAAAATTTGCATTTCTCAGCAGGATGAACTTATCGTATCTAGGACAGTTTTTTTTTCTTTTTGTCCTATCTTGAAAGATTGAAGAATGCCAAGAGAGAATAGGAGCAAAGGTCATCCCAGTGTTAACGATTCTGCAGAATTTTGTAGTTTGGGATTAAAGGTTTTCTTCAGTCAAGAAAGTGCAGCATTCATTTCAAGTCTATTTCTTTCCAATTTAAGGGAATACACTGTGTGTTTATGTTCTGGTGTAAGCTACTAGAAATATCTAGTAAATATCTAGAATATTCTGGAAATAGTTGGTAGGAAGATCTAAAATGCTATGAATAGCCTCCTTAATACTTTATTTTTTTTTTTAATTTTTTTTTCAACGTTCATTTATTTTTGGGACAGAGAGAGACAGAGCATGAACGGGGGAGGGGCAGAGAGAGAGAGGGGGACACAGAATCGGAAACAGGCTCCAGGCTCTGAGCCATCAGCCCAGAGCCCGACGCAGGGCTCGAACTCACGGACCGCGAGATCGTGACCTGGCTGAAGTCGGACGCTTAACCGACTGCGCCACCCAGGCGCCCCTAGCCTCCTTAATACTTTAAAAGTCATTCTGCTTTCAGTTCTTCAATTACCGTAATAAATCTTTCTCATCTCCTTTTCCTGAGGGAAATTACTGGAGAGAGAACTCAGTTGGATTTCTTTTGAGGAGGTAGATAAACCAAGACTCCTAAGACATAATTTGTAGCTTAAAAGACATCCGGGGCGGGGGGGAACTTTATTGAAATAGTTCTATACTTTTGTCAATTTTCTCAAAAACTCCATTTTAAACTCTACCTGTTTAAAATACAAGTAAGTAGATAGATTCTAACTCTTGACCTCATCCTCTGTAGGCATAGCCTCCGGGCACTCATTGTTTTTTCCTTTCCTGACATTTTAGTCTAACCTCAACGTGACAGGTTCAGGCATCCCGAGAGCAATGGTGGGAAGATTTCTGCTCTCCTTGGCTTATGCCTGGAAACCTGGCTTCCCTCTATGAGCTGGACACACAACAGTATTATCAATGTCGATCAACTGACTTGAACATGAAAGGCAGTAAGGACACGCAAGAATAGAAAATTGCTCGACCGAGAGACAGAAGTGGCAGGTTTAGAAAGAAAACTTAAGGTTGGCACGTCTTCAAAGGGGGTGGTTGGTATGCTTTCTTTTCCTGTATTTTAGTTCAACATTGAACAGCTGCATGTGTGTTCTAGGTCAGGCCACATCAGGAGTCTAAAAGAAAGGCAGGAACCATCTCTGTTGCCCTAAAACTTCTAACAGTGGGGAAGATGGCATGCATATACGAGTTAAATAATTTAAGACTGTAGGAACACATGAGAACAAATTAAGTAGACTCCGGGGGTGTGGTGCAGGGAAGACAGGGGGCTTTCAAGGAGGAAAGAAGTGGGGGTAGCAAGGTAATGTTGAAGAGAATATGGTAGAGGCATGCTTTAGAGGCAGGGGAGAGAGAGAAGGAACGGCAACATGAGGGAAAATGCGGAGGCCTGGCACTATTTAGCATCGTCTAGGCTTTCTGAAGGAACCAGAGCAATTAGGGTGGGAGAAAGTGACAGGAGATTACATTGGAAAGGAAAGGTTGGGCAAGACTGTAGAGAATTGTGGATTTCATTCCAAGGAGTTTGACTGGACTTGTTGACAATGAGGCATCATGTAAGGTTTTAAGTAGGACAGTGCCATTCGCCTCACAAAAGGTACATTTGTAAATTTAAAATCAATTTTTAAACTGAACATAAAAATGTTCAAAAGGGAGAGAAAGAGAACAAAATGAGGCTGCTGTCATGTCAGACCTTACTGCCTTTTTTACAGCTGGGGAGTTCTCTACTTGAGGCTGTTCAACAAGCTAGGAGATATAAAGGATATAGAAGAAACATATGGGTATAGTAGGTATCTCAGGATTGTTGTAGGGGTCCTGAGAGTCTTAGAAGCAAGCTGTTTAATGAGCTACCGAAGTCAGGAGACACAGGAAAACATGTGCATCAAGAGGGTTCCCAGGCCACATAGCTGGGGCAGGTCTTACAGAACAACACAGAGCTAATGCCCTCGGCCTGATCTCAGCACCTCCTGCTGGTCTCAGTCTGGATCTCCAGATCCACAATGTTCCCGGTTAACTACCCTCCCCAGCTTTTCCCCATCCTCCCTGAAGTCTGGATAAAGATTTCAGTAACTTGCCCTAATTCACCCAACCAACCTGGCAGAATAAGAACCCGAAGCTATGTGCTTCTCTTAACATCACGGGACCTTTTGCCAAAGGTGTCAACTTCCACCCCAGGGGACTTAGTGCTTCAGAAACCTCGATTTCCAAACTCTGGACATGTCAATATGGATGTAGGGCATCCAATTTTCCCTTAACTTCAACTGACTTCTGGAGTTCAACATCTTGACTGCACCTTCCAGACCCTTCTTCCTGTGAAGGCGGCCAGACCCCTGCTACCTGGATCCTACTGGCCCCCTGAAGGAGATAACAGGGAGGGGCAGAAAGAGTCTACACCAGCTAGGTAACCTGGTTACCTAGAGGTTAGGTATCAGGGTACCGGGCGGCAAGTTAAGAAACAAAGAAGCAAAATGACCAGAGGTGGGCAGCAAAGTCTGAGGACCTGCTCAATGGAGGCTTACATTACAGGCACAAAACTAGCAAAATAGACTTTGCCATCAGCTACTATGGCAAGAGGATGGGGGTGGGAGGCTAGAGAAAGAAGTTTATTGCCTCCTGCGTAAGCGATGGGTCGGTGTCATGGTTTAGACTAGTGGGGAATACTTTTCACCTCTGATTTCAAGCAGGAGCTGGCCTTTTATGTTAAAATTATAGCCCATCCCAATTCTTGTTTTTCTAACGGGGATCCTTTTGAGGTGCTATTTAGCTGTGGAGCTGGGTTTAAAACACCTCACGGATTACCATAGCATGTAAAAAGAAGCTGGGTCCCAAAGAGAGAAGAATGCAGTTGCCAAAGAGAACACAGAAACAGGCACAGCAGGCTTGGGCTAGGGAGGGCAGCCCCTGTGGCCACAGCAAGTCTTACAGAGCATAGTGTGGGGCAGTGGAGCCTGCCATGAAATAAATGGGAAGGACCACGTAACTGGAGGCTGTTCTAGGAGCAACTTCCGAAGCAAAAAGTCCAGGTCTCAGAAATAAGGGCACCAAACCAAGAAGGGGATACCCAGTGAAGATATGTTCTATGAGCATGGATGGGGACATGAGGAAGAGGACCCAGACTGGCCCAGAATGGTTCCCTAATCCACTCTGGTTGAAGGGTTATCATTGATCCCTTGAGTGCGGAAGAATTCCAGATCCATATCATCGGCCCCACCCCCCACCCCGCATATGCCTTGAGTTTGCAGCCAGTTTTATCTGCCCCCGGGGACATTAACATTCCCCATTTGTGGTTCCCCTGCCACTCTCCCTGCTCTGGACTCCCACTTCTCTTCTCAGAAAAATTCCCATTTCCCCCCCCTTCACGATCCCTCTTCAAAACATTCCTCAGGATTTCTAAGTGTGTCTTCATTGGTTATCTGAATGGCCCTCCTTCTAGGAAGGTAAGTTCACTTTCTTTCCTGAAGCGCCTAGGAGGCATGATGACTGATATTCCTAAAAACAAAGCACAAATGGCTTTGCAATCTCTCTGGCCTCCTCTCCATACTCTGGTCTCCTCCCACATAGGCTGCTTCCTCAACAGCTGCCCCTCTCCTCTGGATCACCACTCCAATGGTATTAGAGCACAGGTGACATGGTTTGTTCCTTTGGACCAGAGGGCGCCCCCCACTCCCCCATTTCTGGAGCACACTTCTCCCCTGGGGAAGGGGAGGAGGCTGGGGTAGCTGGGCAGGAAAGCTGGCTCAGGGATACACAGGACGTCCCTGGTGTCTGGGTGATATGCTTCACCTTGCCCTGTCAGAGCCAATTGGCTAAACTTCTTTATTCACAGGTATCTTGTCCCAGGACTCTACTTCTTCCTTTCTGTCTGCTTTCCTTTGGGGACACTCGGTCCAGCAGAAGTATCTAAATATCCGTTGGTTTCAAAGGTCCCTACAGGGTTCCTGCTCTGTCAGGTGCAACAAGAGATATGTCTGGATATTGCCGTCAGCGACAGTTAAGAACTTTCCCAATGTTCTATGACAGTTAAGAAGCAGTCTGCCTGGAGCATCAACAGCTGACTTCTGGGTCAGAGGTCATGAGCTCTGAGGTTCCTCAGGTGTTTCCTGGATAAAAATGCCCTTTTACCTGCCTATAAAAAAACTGTACGGTTTTCATTTTGAAATATGTGTTCAGTCATATTCAGTACACTGTTTTGCTCTTTTCACAAAAAATCCTGACTTAAAGAATTCTAGGTATTTCTCTATGTCCATACATTGATTGGATAGACCTGAAGACGAGGTTCCCGGAGTTTAGGAGCCCATTGGGCAGCACTCTTGCCCTAAGGAGGCTGAATTCTGCAGGGGTAGAGTATTGACATTGGGCTGGATGGGAACAGATTGGGAAGCTGACGCAACCTAGGCAAAAACTGGGGTCATGAAAGGATCAAAGTTCTGTCCTGACCTGCTAACAGATATGGGGAAGAAAAGGACATAATTTTTTTAACCTTATTTATTTTGAGAGAGAGAGAGAGAGAGAGAGAGAGAGAGAGAGAGAGAGAGAATGCACAAGCAGGGGAGGGGCGCAGAAAGAGGGAGAGAGAGGATCTTAAGCAGGCTCTGTGCTGTCAATGAGGAGCCCGATGCAGGACTCAATCCCACCAATTGTGAGATCATGACCTGAGCTGAAATTAATAGTCAGGCACTTAACCAGTTGAGCCACTCAGGGACCCTGAAAAGGACGTAATTTTTAAAACCCCTAAAAGTGAACCATTTTCTTCATCGTAGACCTATTTATTTTTACTTTGTTTGAGATATAAAGCAGAAGGATACATAAAACTATCATTTAAATAATAATCATCAAGCAAACACCTCTTGATATGTGTCTTCTATAAAGGCAGAATCTAGTGCTTGAAGTTGACTGATGGGAGAGGGTACGGGGCAAACAGGGGAAAGGGACAGGTAAAAGCATAGTGGTGAGAGTTTGAGGTGAGTACTTAAGTCCTTTGACAACTAAAATAGTATTCGATTGAAATTCTACTGCTGATTCTTATCTTTTCCTTATGTAATGCACTGTTTAATAGTGTATGAGGTGAGTTTTAGAATCTGATGATAGGTCTTACCTGTTTCGGGGAATTGGGTTGGGTTTTGGGAAATACTCGATCTCTCAAAATATCTGATGAGGATTCGTGGAGGAGTAACTGTGGTGACAATTTGCGAGAATCAGAACAGCTGGCAAGAGAGGAGTCTGGCTTTGAACTAGTCAACCCACTACAAACACACCTCCCACCTGCCCTAGAAAATGCTCTGCTTACTCTTTGGCATTGCAGTTTTTGTTTGTTTGTTTTTTAAACACAGTCTCGAGATAGTTGTTCATTGGTTTTGCTACTGAAGAGCTGTTTGTTCTTATTCCACAGGGGTATTGGATTTCATGGTCTCTGCCTTCAAGTAAGGAAGGATGATGCCCGCTCACCACTTTGGCAGCCATTTTGTCCAAGTTAAGAGGCCCCTTAGTTACATTCTCAGGATTACAATCAAATACAGTGTATCTATATAAGAAAAAGAAGACACTGCAACCCCAGTTTTTTGTTTTGACATTCTAGGAATAAGCTAGCAACACATCTACAGTTTTAGTATGGCTTTCTGGGCCACGATTTAGTTGGGAATAGGCACACCTGAGATTTGAGTGCAGTGCCTAAGACCCTGGGCTTGGGCATCAGGGAAACCAGGAGGAAAATGTTGGCAAATATCCTTCCAATTACTTGGGTGCAAACCCACAGAGGCAAAATGACTTTATTTTTTCTTTTTATAAAAGTAGGACAATATAATTTGTGTAGTAATTTATATTTTTAACTTAATAGAAATGAATATATCACTTAATAGCAATCTGTAGCTTATAATGTCTACATCGTATTTTACTGTGTATATTTAACCAGCCTCCTACTGTTTATTTAGGTTGCTTTAAATTCTTTTTTTTTTCTTTAATTGGAGTATAGTTGACACACAATGTTATATTTCAGGTGTACAACATAGTGATTCCACAAGTTTATATTATGCTACGCTCACCACAAGTGTAACTACCATCTGTGACCATACAACACTGTTATAATACCACCGACTATCATCCTTACACTGTACCTTTCATTTCTGTGAGTTATTCATTCCATAACTGCAAGCTCGTATCTCCCAGTCCCCTTCATTCATTCCCCCCCCGCCCCCAGCCTCCCTTCAGGAAACCACCAGTTTGTTCTCTGTATGTATGGGTCTGTCTGCTTTTTTGGTTTGTTTGTTTATTTTGTTTTCTAGATTCTACATATAAGTGAAATCATATGGTATTTGTTTGTATCTGTGTGACTTATTTCGGTTAGCATAATACCTCCCAGATCCACCCATTCTGTCCCATAGTTAATTGTTTGCTTTTATGAATACTGCTGCAATTACTAATCTCACTTCTGATTATTTCATTAGTATTAAAGGCAGGAATCTGGAATTTTCCAAACTGTTTGCATATTTTAAAACGTTTTTCACAATAACTTCCAGAAGTTATCAACGAGGAAGAGAGAGCAATATTTTTGCACTGATGGTAATGACTTAGGAGAAAGAAAAACTGATACTTGGCAGAGAGGGCAGAATAGCGAGAGTAGTGTCGTTAAGGAGGTGAGAGCGTATGGGATCTTAGTGCCCAGATGGGTGTTGGGGGGGAGGCGATTTTAAATAGAAGCAAGGAGAACTTACCTCTGGTAGAGATCAGGAAGATAGAATATGTGGGAGAAGATGCTGGAAGGTTGACAGTGGGGGTAGGAAAGAGAAGTTCCGATTGCTTCGAGAAGTGAAAAACAAGGTCATGAGTTAGAGTGAGGGGAGAGGAGATGATGAAGGTTTGAGAGAAGAAGATGGTAAAATAGAGTTGATTCTCATTATTTGTGGATTTAACATTTACAAATTCACCCATTTGTTAAAATTAACTTGTCACCCTCAAACATACAGTCTTAGTGTTTTCATTTGCAGATATGTGCACACTCAGAGCTATGAAAAATTGTGGTCACCCAACATGTATGCTCCCAGCTGAGACTGACCAAGTTACACTGTGCTTTATTGTTTTAGCCCTCGTGCTATAAGAAAGTGACCTTTTCGTTGCCTATGTAGAGCCATACTTTTAGCACAAAATGGTGCTTTTGCTGTCTAAAATGCCCACCTCCAAGCATAGTGCTGAAATGCTGTCTAGTGTTCCTAAGAGCAAGGAGGCTGTGGTGTGCCTTATGGAGAAAATATGACTATTGGACAATTCAGGCATGAGTTATAATGCTATTGTCTCTGAGTTAAATGTTAATGAATCAATAATATAGATTCAGTAAGATGTCTTTAAATGAAAACACACAAAGAACAAGATTATATGTGATCAGTTGATGAAAATGTGGCCAGAAGCTCATAGCAACCTAACTCTGTATTTTTCCTAGGAGCACTGGTTCAGTATGCATTAGTTCACTGTTGCTGGTGACATCAAAGAACGTCACTGTAGCAAATAACAAGAATTGACTGTATTGGAGCACCTGGGTGGCTCAGTTGGTTAAGCGTCCAACTTCGGCTCAGGTCACGATATTGCAGTCTGTGTGCTCGAGCCCCATGTCGGGCTCTGTGCTGACAGCTCAGAGCCTGGAGCCCGCTTCGGATTCTGTGTCTCCCTCTCTCTCTGCCCCTCCCCTACTCATGCTCTGTCTCTCTCTCTCTCTCAAAAATAAATACACTTTAAAAAAATTTAAAAAAAGAATTGACCGCATTTGTCTCAAAGAATAGGAGAGTGAATGAAATAGGGAAGTTGGGCGTCATAAAACAAGGGTTCATTTGACTTAAAATTAGAAATTTGAAGTAGGATCAATCAGCGTGATTGTGTGTTTTCCTCCAGCCATATTAGCTGTACAAAGACAGGTATGAAATAGGCAAACAGCTGGTATTAACTAGGGTTGTGATTTTGCCAAAGGAATATGGTGAGTCCAGGCAGTAGTTGAGGGGTTGAGAATATATGCAAGAGAGTAGTTATGATAGTGCTCCTTGTGGCTTAACGTGTGTGTGTGTGTGTGTGTGTGTGTGTGTGTGTGTGTGTGTGTGTGTATTTATTTTTCAGTATAGAGGGAGTCAGGCATTGTGTAGATTTACGTCTTTTTCAGTGTGGAATTCAGGATTTTAAGTTTTCTGAGGGCAGGTTGTCAGGATTCAGATCCATGTTCCACCAAGTACTAGCAAGATAAGCTTGTAAGTCTGGTGACTGTGTTGTGATTTGTTCAACCTCAGTGAAACAACTACTGGTAGAGTCGTATGGTATTTGCCACACTCAGCAAAACTTTCTCCAGTGGATCACACCACTATATTCGCCTATTGGAGCTCTGAAAAACAAAACCTTCCCCAGTCAAGAATTAGTAAATGGGAAGACTGGAACAATTTATGTTATCTAAAACCACCACGTTTTAGAGACTTGACCATGATATTTAATACGCCCGTATAAAAAAACTATTAGTGGTAATGGTACACGCGTGTTGATTAAAACTTGTTTTCCTCCAAACTCCAGAATTCCATGATCTGTAAGAACAGAAATGTCACATAGCACAAACTTTTCTAGAGAATAGAGAAGTGCGTATTTCCCAACCCATCTTTGAGGCCAGCACAACGGTGACACCGAAATCAGACAAGGACTGTGTAACAAAAAAAAAATTATAAGACAACATCACTCATTTATCTGCATAAAAAATGCTAGGTATGATAAAAAGCATACTAAATTCAGCAATATAAAGAACAGAAACTACATTCTGACCAAGTTGGGCTTATCCTAGAGATGGAAAAGTGGTTACCATTAGAGAATCTCTAAATGTAGTTGATCATATAAATATGGAAGAAAAACCTACAAATACCTCAACAGGGGCACAGAGAGAATTCGGTAAAATTCTATACTCTTTCATGATTTAAAAAAAAAAGCTCTTGGTAAAGACATGGTAAGAAACAGAAGAGAACTTCCTTAATATGACTACAGTTAACCACCCAAAACCTACAACAGACATTAGAATCATCTCATTAGAAAATCAAGAACTCACTACTACCATGCCCTTTCTACATTATTCTGGTGGTCCTCGATAGAGTCATAAATCAAGAAAAAGAAATAAAGAATGCAAGGATTAGGAAGGAAATAAAATCGTCATTATTCACATCAGATTGTCTACATAGAAAACCCAAAACAATCTTTGCCTCAGCTATAAAATGTTTGTTTAAATGGACAGAAAAAACTACTTACATTTCTTGAAAAAAAATTTTTTTTAAGGTTTATTTATTTTTGAGAGAAAGAGAGACAGACTGTGAGCAGGGGAGTGGCAGAGAGAGAGGGAGACACAGAATCTGAAGCAGGCTCCGGGCTCTGAGCTGTCAGCACAGAGCCCGATGCGGGGCTCGAACTCATGAGGTGTGAGATCATGACCTGAGGTGAAGTCGATGCTTAGGGAAAAAATCAAAACAATAAAAATAAACTCAGTAAGAAAACAAAATTGAAGAGCATAGTATTGTTGCAAACTTTCAATAGCACAAATGGAATCATATTTATGTATCAAAGTTACAACTCAGAGTTGATTTTCAACTGACCGAATGTTGACATTTCATGGGGTACTCCTCTAATATATATTGGGAATAATCTGTTTCTTGGAAGTTTGGCAGAACTTGCCCATAAAACCATGTAAGTTACATACATACACACAATGAGTTTGTGTAAAAACTGATGAAATTGAATAATGTCCGTAATCTAGTTGATAGTAATCTGCCAATGTCAATTTACCGATTTTGATATTGTCCTACAGCTATAAAAGGTGTCACCCTTGGGGAAAGATGGGTAAATGAGCATGGGATTCTATTCCATTCTCTTTTGCAACTTTTTGTAAATCTAAAATTATTTTAAAATAGAAAGTTAAAAAGAAAATACATGGGCCTCTTATGAATGACATTTATTTTTTTTTTATTTACTCGTTTATGTCAAACAGATAGAAATCATGTAGCACTCGTCTCTTAATCCAACTCATTGTTGCTCACATTAACTAGAAATGGAGTCCCTTAAAAAAACCTGTGTCAAAAAAGCAAAGTGTTCCACATTTGTGTTTCTCAAAGCTGGTGCTATGGAATTTGATCTCTGCAGTAGTAAGCTCATGAGTATTAATGGTTGTTGGCTAAAAATAACCCCCAGGGAGGTTACCTGGAGTTCTCTGTCATCCACGGGTGTAGAGGCATTTCTGCAACTGACTAGAAGAAATCTTTTTGTCATCTCTCTGGTCACAGTTGCACTAAGTGCACTCAGCCCACCATGTGGCCCTTCGCTTGTCATTTCAATGGATCATTGGGCAGCTGTTATAGAGGGAGTCTATCCAAAAACACCAGGATCAGAGACCACATTCAAGAGAAGCTCAAAGAGGAATGAATAATGTGAGGCTTTTAGTTATCATTGAATGTTATCCTTTATAAAGTTGAGAGTCAAAAAGGCTTTGAAAAAAGTCACCTTGTGAAATGACACAGTTCTATCCACTCTTTTTTTTTTTTTTTTGAGGAATAAAGGGCTCAGTTTCATTAGGCAGTTTATTAAAAAAAAAAAAAAAACCTAATAGCTAGATATTTAAAGCCCCTGGGTTACCTTCAATTTTAAAAGTATATTTCTAATGTTCTAAAGTTAAAAATGGCAGAAATATTTTTACACAGCTTTGTAATTTCTTTTTCTGCCATAGGTGTTCATGGGTGTCTCAGGCTGGTCCACCAGATAGATGTGCCTGAAATCTTTGCTCTGAAGAGATGTGCCACGGTGGTGGGAAAAGAAATCCAAGAAAGCACCAGTGGAGTATTCCAGGCTGTCAGAGGTCACTGAGGTAGAAAGAATGAACATGATGCCCTGTGCCTCTCTACAGTAGGAAACTAATAGGACCAAGAGTTAACATGCTCTGAGGACATCGCCGTATTCTGAGGTAATCACCGACCTTCTGGTCGAGAGGCTCTTCTGTATATGGCCAGGGCTGGCCCAATCTTTCTTTCTTCAGTCTTCCACTGAGATATCTTCTATTTTTTCTTCTCTTCATACAGAGACCTTCTCCTTAGATTCCTAGGAAGCGGGCCACTTGATGGAAGAAAATTGAGTAACTTCCTCCTTCATAGAGCATTTCAAATAATAATAATAATAATAATAATAATAATAGTAATTATTATTATTTTTAGTGTTGTCATGTACTTCATTAATATTAGGAAATGAATTCTAATGATTTTCAGATATTCCCTATCTTTATCCTGTAAATATATTATCTTATTTCCAATGATTCATCCTTGAGAAACAGGTGACATTTCATAGATAGATAAAGCAATGCTCACAGAAGACCAGGATCCTTATGTTCCATTGCCAAAGCACTAGGTTCTCAGGTTCCGTTTCCACCCTTGATTTGACTTGCATCATCTCCAGTTTCCACTTTGAGCTTAAAGGGATCTCTAATGATCCTGGATTCTTGCATCACTTATTTGAGAGGCCAGCCACTTGAAGCTGAGGAACTAGAAGGAGTAGAATCCCAGCAGACTCTGAAGAGTGACCAGCAGAAATCAATGCTGCTGGCTCTATCTTTACTGGACTTCAATTTAATAAAGTGAAGATGTCTTTCTTACCATTTGAGGATCCTCTAACAGTGGTGTTTGAGTCCCTCACCATTATTGTACTCTGATGGCTGGACACGTAGTACTGAGCAAGGAGGTGGGACACAGGGACGGGAATAAGTGTGGCCCTATGTCCATGGCTCCCTTAGTCCCCTGTGAATGCGGCTACATATGATTATGCCAGGAGACAGCCTTAGCACGGCCCCAGACATTGTTCCAAGGGAGACACAACTGCCCAGAGTTGACCCTCCCGATGAAACCCACTGGCCATCCCTGAGCTAACAAAGGGATGAGTTACAGACTCATAGTGGCTGAGGGAGTAAAAGGACTTCAGAAATAATAGAAAATGACATTTTTAATGAGATAAAGTTAGAGAAAATCTACTGACAGCTTGCAGAATGTCTGAGAGACAAGTTAGTAAATGCGCCAGGGAAGTACATTTAGGAAGGGGAATCGTAGACAAAAACCCTCTCTGTCTCGCCCTAGCATATTAGATATTCACAGACCAAATAGAAACGATTTGCTAGTACTTGTTTGATCTCTGTTTTGTGAGTTTGGCTAACTGAGAACTGACCATGTGACAAGTCAGCTAATCGATATTTCTGTGTGCCTACTGTGTGTTAGAAACTTTGGTAGGTAGTAACAGTAACTAAGAAGACGTATTATTTAATGCTGGATAATGAAAACCGTCGCTTCAACACAACGGCTATCATTTTTTTTTTCCTGTTAAAAGTGTATATTTAACCCCAAATATAAGGCAGTAATGCACAGTGGTTAAGAACACAGACTGTAGCCAGACTGCTCTCTGGCTCCAGTCCCGACTCTGCCACGTTATGGCTTTGTAACATTGGGTAGGCTTTTCAAACTTTAAAGATGAGGAGAATAACACCTACATTATACGATTAGTATTAAAATGGAATGAATTCGTATTTGAATACCGCTTAGAACAATGGTTGACAAAGAGTACTATGCCAGTTTATTAAATAAATTTTAAAAAATCTCTTCTTTGTGTTAACAGGGAACAACTGTATGAATTATCAAATCTAGCTGAATTGCAACAGACATGATTATCTGTCTTTCAGTCAAAGAAACTAAGACCCAGAGAAAGAAAACATCTTGGCCGAGAACCCAGTCATTGGCGAAACTGATGCTCATATCCATTTACGTAGAATACTGCCCCAGAGAAACAGGCAGCAGCCATCAGCATTGAGACAAAGCCGTCCATAAGCAAAAAGATTACAACTCGTTGGAAGCTCAGATGATTAGTATTTTTTAGCAGTATTTTAAAATTAAGGTAGGTACATTTTTTAGACACAATGCTACTGTATACTTAATAGACTATAGCAGTGTAAACGTCATTTTTACATGCACTAGGAAGACAGAAAGATCTTCGGACTTGTCATGGTCACTTTACTGCGGTGGTCTGGAACCAAACTCACAATATCTCTGAGGTATGCTGTACAAAGAGCATAAGTGACACGATGGTGAAGCTAGAGGGGAGAACCACTGGTTCCTTTGTCCTGGATAATGACACCCAACAGTGCCGATCTTTGGAGTACTTTTCCCTGTTGTTTCATTCCACTGACTGAATTTGATTGTTTTGCCTCTAAGTCATTTTGTCTGCGTGACCACAATTATCACAATAAAAATAGCAAACATTCATCACCGATAAAAGTTTCTACATATCCCATGCTTCAGGTAATCACCGATCTGCCTTCTTTAACAAAAGTAAATAGTTTATGGCTTGTTTACATTTTGTAGAATTTTACATAAATGGAATCATATAGTATGCACTATTTTTTAAAATCTGGCTTCTTTCATTCATAAATGTTTTCAGAATCATGTTCTCCCTTTTAATTGCAGAATAGTAACCCATTGCATAGTGTTATGGGTAGAATGTGTCTCCCCCCACCCCTCCCCATGAAAGATATGTTGAAGTCCTGACCTCTAGTATTTTAGAATGCGACTTCCTTTGGAAATAGGATCAGTACGGAGACAATCAAGTTAAAATGAGGTTATTAGGGTGGTCCCTCATCCAATGTGACTGGTTTCCTTATAAAATAAGAAACTTTGGACACAGAGAAATGCACAGAGGAAAAAATGATGTAAGCACACAGGGAGAACATCAACTACAAGTCGAGAAATTCCTGAGGCTGCCAGAGGCTAGGAGAGAGGGCTGGAACTGATCTCTTTCAGAGCACGTAGAAGGACACCTTGGTTTTGGATTTCTAGCCTCTAGAACTGTGAAATAATAAATACCCGTTGTTCAGGACACTTGTTGTGGCAGCCCTAAGAAACTAATACATCTGGATATACACTAATACATGTGGATCTAGACTAACACACACGGATATACAAAATGTGTCTGTTTGTCTCTACTAATAGACATTTGGGGTTGTTTCCAGTTTGGGGCTATTAACAAAAGCCCAAATGGCAGCTTTGTGTGGACATGTGTTTTCATTTCTCTTGGGTAAGTATCTGAGAGAGGAAGGATGGATCCCATAGTAATTACATGCTTAACTTTTCCAAGTAACTACCAAACTCATTTCCAAAGCGACTGTACCATTTAAAAATCTGACCTATGAAAGGCAGCCCATGAGAGTTCTATTTCCTCCACATCCTTGCCAATATTTGGTTTGACCGGTCTGTTCAATTTTAGCCATGCTATTAGGTGACTAGTGGTATTTCACTGTGCTTTTAGTCTGCATTTTCCTAATAACTGATAATATTGAGCATCTTGTCATATGCTCATTTACTATCTGTATATCTTCTTTGGTGGAGCATCTATTCGTTGTTTTTGCTTATTTCGCTGGGTTGTACATTTTCTTATTACTGAGTTTTGAGTATTTTTATACGTTCTGGATATAAATTTCTTTATTAATTTATAAATATTTTCAAACTTAAAAAAATTTTGACTTTATGTTTTGCACAATGTAATAAAGTATATTATAGTTCTGATGTAAAACCTACAGTTATAAAACTTCTAGAGGAAAACAAGGAGTGGACATTCGTGACCTTGGGTTAGGCAAGATTTCTTCAATATGACACCAAAAGCATGAACCATGAATGAACAAATTGATAAAATAGACCTTATGAAAATTAAAGATGTCTGCTCTTTAAAAGACTCTGTTTAAACTGATGGTTACTGAAGGAGAGATGGATGGGGAGATGGGTTAAATAGGTGACAGAGATTAAGGAGGGCACTTGTGATAAGCACTGGATGTTGTATGTAAGTGATGAATCATGAAATTCTACAAATCATGAAATTCTATGAATCATGAAATTCTACACCTTTAACTAATATTAAACTGTATGTTAACCAAATGGAAATTTCATTTTTCAAAAATGTTTATTTATTTATTTTGAGAGAGACAGAGAGAGAGAGAGGTAGAGAGCAAGAAGGGGAGGGACAGAGAGAGAGGGAGAGAGAGAATCCCAAGCAGGCCCTACACTGTCGATGTAGGGCTCGAACCCACAAACCATGAGATCATGACCTGAGCCGAAGCCAAGAATCAGATGCTTAACCAACACAGATACCCAAGCTAAACAGAATTTAAATAAAAATTCAGAGACAAAAAAAGAGACTGTTTAAGGAATAAGAAGACAAACAACAAAATGAAATAAAATATTTCCAAAATGCACATCTTGTACAAGACTTTTATCTATAATATTCTTGAAACTCAATAAGGAAATAATGAACTCAATA
The DNA here is from genome assembly GCF_022079265.1 of Lynx rufus. Classification (NCBI taxonomy): domain Eukaryota; kingdom Metazoa; phylum Chordata; class Mammalia; order Carnivora; family Felidae; genus Lynx; species Lynx rufus. The sequence goes on from NW_025814823.1 coordinate 10,530,620, forward strand.
TTAAAAATGGACAAAGTATTTTTTCTTAGTCTGTAGCTTATCTTTTTCATTTTCATGTTTTCTTCCAGAAGTTTAATAGTTTTAGATTTTACACTTAAATCTATGATTTATTTTGAGTTGATTTTTATAAATGGTATGATGTATAGATTGAAGTTCTCTCTCTCTCTCTCTCTCTCGCATAGGATATCCAATTTACCACTCACCTGCCTTTGTACCTTGGTCAAAAATCAGTTGTCTATACTTGTTGATATGCTCATATATATTTAGAATCTTCTTTTCTATCGATTTATCTTCATGCCAATTCCAAACTGTCTTGATTACTTCTGTTTTATAATATCCTCGAAATAAGGAAGAGTTTGGGGCACCTAGGTGGCTCAGTCAATTAAGTGGTTAGGTGTCTGACTCTTGATTTTGGTTTGGATAGTTACTATTGCTGTCTTCAGGTTCATTAATCTTTATTTCTAATAATATCTAATCTGCTGTTAATACCATCCAATGTAGTTTTCATCTTAGACATTGTAGTTTTCATCTCTAGAAATTTGATTTGGATTTAAAAAATATCTTATGTCTCTACTTAAATTTCTGAACATGTATGATATGGTTATAATAACTTTTAATGTCTCTGCTAACTCTAACATCTATATCAATTCTGGATTGATTTTTACTCTCATTATTGGTTATATTTTTCTGCTTCTTTGCATGGCTGGTGACTTTTAAACTGGATTCCAGGTATTGTGAATTTTACCTTGTTAGGTGCCGGACATTTTTGTTTTCCTATAAATATTCTTAATCGTTTTTCCTGGGATGCAATTAAGAAACAGGTTGGCCTTTTTGTGTCTTGCTTTTAAGATTTGTTTGGGTAGAATAAGAGCAGCATTTAACCTAAGGCTAATTATTGCTCACTACTGAAATAAGATACTTCTGAGTATTTTACTAGATGTTTCATGGGATATGAGGTTTCCCATTCTGGCTGGTGAAAAGAGGTCATATTTCTGGTCCTGTGTGAACTCCAAAGACTGTTTCCTCTGATCCTTCTGGGGCGGTTATTTGCTAACATCAAGCATTTTCGTCACACATATGCACTGAGCAGTACTCTTGAGAATACTCAAAGGGGGTCCCCTGCAGATCTCTCCCATCTCCGTTATTTGTACTGCAAACGCTAGCCAATTTGGTCTCCATGGATGCTCAGCTTAATCTACTCAACTCAGGGAAACTCAGGGTGCTTTGGTTTCCACCCCCTGCATCATGGTCTAAGAACTCTCTTACAGAATTAAAAGGGGCAATTTTAGAGCTCCCCTCATTTGTTTCGTGTCCCTTACAGATTGCTGTCCTCAATGGCCTGATATCCAGTGTCTTGAAAACCCCTGTTGCATATATTTTGCCCTTTTAGTGGTGGGTTTGTTTCCAAGAGATGGTGAAACTAGTTTCTGACTTCAACTTGGCTAGAACTGGAAGTCTTACATCCCAGATGTAAAAGGACTTCAAAAGGACTCAGAGTTTTATAAGATTATATTCAAAATGTCTAGGATACAATTTAAACACATTTGATATGCAAAAAAGAGAAAATCTCAATAACTCATAAGGAAAAAAACACTCAACAGCTGCCCACCCCGTAGTGATGTGAATCCTGGTGATCTAAATCCTCTAACAAACTTCAAAGCAACTATAATAACTATGTTTCATGAAATAAGGTTGAACAATCTTGAAACAAATGGAAAGATAATAGTTCTCAGCAGGGAAAGAGAAGCTGTAAAAAATAAAATGGACATTTTAGAACTAAAAAAAGTAAAGTAATTATGACACAGAAAAGAATGTGTAAACTTGAATAGAGCAATAGAAAACATCCAATTTGAATACCAGAGAAAAATTTATTGGAAAAAAAGCTAACAGAGTCTCAGGGACCTGTGAAATAGTATAAAAAAATACAAAATTCATGCCAGTTGAAACCTATGAAAGGAGAAGATGATGCAGAATAAATATTTGAAGAAATAATGGCTGAAAACTTCCAAAATTTTGGAAATTTTGGAATTTCCAAAACTGTGGATTTTTCATGAGAAACAATAAAGGACAGAATAAAGGGACACAACACTTTAAAAGTAGTAGAAGAAATGAACTGTCAACCCAGGATTCTCTATCCAATAAGAGTACCTTTGAAGAATGAAGGAATAATAACAACAGTCTGAGTTGAAAGAAAACGAAGAGAATTTTAGTCAAAAGCATTTCTTCTCTAAAACAAATGTTAAAGGAAGAACTTCAGGAAAAAAGGAAATTGTACCATAGGGAAACTTGGAACTTTAGGCATGAAGGAAGAGCAACATAACTGGTAAACGACTAGGTACATATGACAGATTATTTTCTCCTCTACATATGGAATACGTATGTACATGTGTTCTCTGGAATACATATGATGATACAAAGCCAAAATTATACTATTGCCTGGGTAGGTTTTACTGTATGTAGATGTAATACATATGACAACTACAAATACAACATAAAAGGGGGAGGATACATTTTCTACATTTAACCCAAAGAGGTAAAATATTAATTTTAATCAACTATAAAAAGGGGGACATATGTATGTAGCAATGACTAGACCGACCACACAAGGGATAAAGACAAAAAGAGAATAGATAAATTAAGATGGAATATAAAGTTAAATATTTCAAACATTTTCACAAAAGGGGAAAAGAGGAATACAAAATAGAGGGGGAAAAACAAAATAATGGCAGACTAAAACACCAACTTATCAATAATTACATTAAATATAAATGGTCTAAGCACACAAAAGACAGCAATCATTAAGTTGGACAAAAAACTAAGACTCAAATATGTGTTGTTGAGAAATCAACCCACTGAAAACATCTTGATATAGATAGGTTAAAAGTGAAAAGAAAAATATGTAATGTGCAAACACTTAAAAGAAAGCTGGATTGTCTCTATTAATGTTAAACAAAGTAGACTTTAGAACAAGGAAAATTACCAAGAGGCATCGTTATGTAATAAGAGGGTCAATTCACTAAGAAGACATACAATCTTTTATATGGATGCACACACAGAAAACCAAAACAAAACCCAAAAAATGGTATTAAAATACAATTGGAAGAACTGCAAGGAGAAATAAACAAACCCACAATATAGTTGGAGGCTTTCAGTTTTGTCTTTCGGTAACAGGACAAGTAGACAAAAACATTACCAAGACCATAGAAGACCTGAACAACACCATCCCACCAAAGAATAGCAGAATATACATTTTTTTTCAAGTGCACAGGAAATGCTTATCAAGACAGAACATATACTGGGTCATAAAAACAACATAAATCCGTAAAATTGAAAACAGAAAAGAAATAAATACCAGAAATTGACTTTTTCAAATGTTCAATAAGAATGGTAAAACTTTGTACAGATTAACCAGAGAAGGAGAGAGAGAGAGAGAGGGAAAGAGAGAGGGAGAGAGAGGGAGAGAGAAAAAATTATAAATATCAGGAGGGGAAAAGATGGTATCATTACAGACCCAACATATGTTAAAAGTGTACTAAGGGAATATTATAAAGAACTCTACCATAAGAGACTCTTAAATATAGAGAAAAAACTGAGGGTTTGATGGGGGGGGGTGGGAGAGAGGGGAAAGTAGGTGATGGGCATTGAGGAGGGCACTTGCTGGGATGAGCACTGGGTATTGTATGGAAACCTATTTGACAATAATATTAAAAAAAAAAGAACTCTATGCACATACATTTAACAACTTCAATGAAATAGAAATTCCTCTGAATACACAAACTACCAAACTCACTGAAGAAGAAATAATGTGAATAGTTCTATGTTTTTTTTTAATTTTTTTTAATGTTTATTTATTTTTGAGACAGAGAGAGACAGAGCATGAACGGGGGGAGGGTCAGAGAGAGAGGGAGACACAGAATCTGAAACAGGCTCCAGGCTCTGAGCTGTCAGCACAGAGCCCGACGCGGGGCTCGAACTCACGGACCGTGAGACCATGACCTGAGCCGAAGTCGGACGCTTAACCGACTGAGCCACCCAGGCGCCCCAGTTCTATGCTTTTTAAGGAAATTGAATTCATAGTTAGGTAGCACAGATCAGTATGGACAAGAGAAAAATAATCAAGACTAACTGATGTAGGCTCCTTAACTTCCCTCTGCTGAGGAATGAATATACTGGTCTCTCAAATCTAAGATTTTGGTTGTTAACTTATTTGATGAAGGGTGTTGAGTAGTGAGTTGAGAACGACAGGTTTTGAGCAAATGTCTTGAAATAGGAGAGTGATATGATAAACGGTTCCTAAGGTCTTAATCTCCTTAAAGTAAGGAGTTTTTGGCAAATTGTTTTTGAATTGGTATCTACTTAGAATAGATAGCCTCTAAAAACAGGGATAATGACCAGAGGGACGTGACAGAAATGTGGTGGTAAAGATTTGATCTAGGCAGGCAGTTTTCAACAATGAATGTAAGGGATAAATCTAAGAACTGGTATAGTTTATATACAACCACATGTTTGTTTTAATTTTTCTCTAAGTAAGGTATTTTTCTATATAAGATAACACATAGCTATGCTTTTTGGGTAAAAGGCAATACATATTAACTAAGCACTTCTAAAGCATCTGGAAAAAGCTGCCTAATTCAATACCCTTTCCCTCATCTGTTCTAGACAGTTAAACATGTTTTGGACTAGCCGAATTTCCACAATACTTTTTTTTTTTTGACATTAAAATGGCTGAATTCTCCAGGCAGAAAATGAAAACCCTAAAATAGAGACAGAATAACAAGTATTACTTCTGTTAAAACAAATACAGAATTTAAATACACAATTGAGCTACTTCTGTTTATGTGTTTTAACATTTAAATCTTCTTATCCTATACAATAATTGAAACTGCCCAAAGAAAAATAACCAATTTGAGGCTGAATAAAACGAGGCTGGTGGTCTCAGGAACAAGCATATTAGTCAAGTAGTGTTGGCAAAATCCATTTTTGTGTGTAATTTTGAGAATAAGCCTTTAGGTCAGCGTTGAGTTTGTGCGTGTGCCGAGAGCTAAAACAATGTGGCCAATGAGAACGGCTCTTGTGTGATGTTTTCAGTTTCTAACTTTATCCCCATCTGTTTGAACATTCCTGCAGTGGTGCCCAGAACAGCTTGTTGGTAACAATGAGGCAGTTTCAAGGGGCACATTTTTCTAGAGACCAAATGATCTTCAAAACACTCAAGAGAAAATCAAGGTGGTCTTCTAAGCTCTTGGTATTCTAAGTTTTGTTCATGGATCAGAAGTACTGACATATCCAGAAGCTATGCTGGAAATACAGTATCTCAGCCCCAACACCCCGCCCCCCCCCCCCCCCCCCCGCCACCACTATGATCTATTGAATCAGAATGTCCTGTCATTTCATCAAGACTCCCAGGTGATATTACAACTCGAGACAATGTGTTTTAAGCTCTTGGAACAGGTTTTGCTGGGAGATGAAAGGTTTACATATTTTAAGAGACAAGTGCTGATTCTTTAGGTGAGGGTTTTGGCACGGCAGCTATGTGACTGAACAGCATGCAGGGACAATACAGAAAAGGAAAAGGCCTCTCCTGGCAATGACGCTCAGAAAACTAACCTCCTATGGCACAGCAGAGTTCCTGGAGGTCCTCAGAACGCTTATCAAGTTCTAACGCAAGAGTTTCGGTATCAGGCAAGTGGTATTAATGCTTTCCTCATGTTTAGACAAATCCACCTGTTTTTATAAGTATGAATTTATGAATTAATAAGCATGTACAAGAGGTCAATCTTCCAGCACTTTCTCAGACCAAGAGAAAATAATAATCTGTAAACAGTCTGATTTTGTAATCACACAAAAAACATCTCCTTCCTGCAGCAGGGACACAGGGTGAGAAGGTCCAGTTTGTAATTCACAACCTGGAGAGGGGCTGAGTGCTATACTAGGGTCCAAATTCGGTCTTTCTCCAATTTCCAAAGCACAATCCTGGCCCGAACCTCTGGACACACAGAGAACTCCGCCAGTAACAGTCTGTGCAGGATGAGGAAATCCTTCCTTTGTCAGTCTCTGGCAGTCAGGACCCCTCTGCTTCATTTCAAGATTAATTTTCTGGCTAAATCTTTGTACTCCTCGTTCTCAGAGATCTTTATGAGGAGAACAGGCAGATCTGGATGGTCTAGATGAGCTTGACCAAGTGATTTCACACATGGATGGAGCACAGAGCTAGGCTTGGGTGGGGTGGAACTTTCTCCTTTGTTTCTCCCTTTGGATGTCTGTGTCCCCTCCTTCAACAGCTCCTTTTACGACCTTTCGTTGGCTCATTAATGGGATTCCATTTAGAAATGAAAATATAAGCGATATCTCAATGTCCAATAATAAGGGTGTTTTAACCATCTGCTTTTATTGATTTGATCGTTCACCCTGTCATTTTGGGACTCTCTTATGGTGCTGTGCTTGGATATTTAAAATGTTCTTCACTGAATCATTCTCAAAGCTTCTGGAAAGTCCAACAATGAGTTACCGCATGGAACCTTCACAGAATCCCCAGAATGCAATGTCCTGATACTAGGAACAGTAAAGAACAGGGAGAGGGATACTGTCTCGGAAGCCAGACACGTGGGTGTTGGCACCTTAGCTCTGTCACACCTAGCTGTGCCACCTTGGGTAAGTTTCTTAAGCCTCAGTGTAATAGGGGAAAAATACTACCTATTGCGGAGATTCTGTGAGGATTCAGAGAGAGAAGTGTAGATCTCTTAGCGAGAAACACGGGCACTTAGTAAAGAATCAAGAGGATTATGCTCCCTTTTCCTTTGTATTGTGAATATTTTAGTGTGGTTTCCCTAGAGTATGGAGCCTGAGTCAAAACTTAAGTGCCAAAGTTTTGCTGAGGGGGTGCGATACAGGGAAGCAAGAGTGAAGGAACCAGGTAAGTGAGGTAGGGGATGGGAGAAAGCAAGGGCAAAGGAGTGCATTCCAAGCTGTCCAGATTACCTGGAAACTTAGCTGGTTGCTCAGACAACTCCAGAGAGGGGAAAATGGAACCACTAGATCCCGGAACAGTCTCTTAGGGAGGAGAGAGGAAGAAGAATCTGTTGGCTGCTTTCTATCTCCTCTTGCTCACTGAACAAAGTCTCCCCCTCTCTCTACCACTGGGGTGGAACTCTCTAACATTTCTGGGTTATTTTTTCCACAAGAGCAGTGGCATTTAGCTAGTGAAAGGGCACGAGCCAGCAACATTTTATGCCTGCCTTTCTGCACACTGCCTTCTGAAAGACCCATCCTGGAAAGCCGGTGGGATGGGGTGGGGGGAGCTTAGGAAGCTTCTGGCATCTGTACTTCAGCAGTGACGGCAAAGCACAAGGGCAGGAAAAGAGAGCCCCGTAGTGTCAGGTCAGAGGTATGAGATGAGGCAGGTTTGGTCCTGTTTCTAGCAACATGGGAAACCCAAAGCAGCTGCTTGCTGAAGCAGGGCCAAGTGCTGGGGAGTCTGGTGCAATGAGAAGTCAGCCTCCATCAGGAGGGCAAGGACAGAGGTCGGGCAGCTTCTCTTCAGTAGATTCACATCACCTCTCCGCCCTGACAAGAGTGCCATTGGCGCCAAGCGATCTTCCTGGAGGGTCATCTGTTTCCCCAAGCAGGAGACATAGCCAAGCAAATCTGAGAGGTGCATAAATCGGGTCTGGTATTACGAGAACAGGATACGGCCTTTCAACAGCGTATGGACGCAAAGGGAATGCAACAGTGGCTCACTGCACAGATCTGACCCGGCTTAAGTTTATTTTTAGGGCCCCTCTGGTTAAAGCTCAGGAGCAGGGTTGGGTTTAGAGGCCTTGATTTGCAGAGTTATCTTGTCACCTGACTTCAGAGTCCACGCTCAATCACGTAACTGTGCCTACTGCCCCGGCACAGCTGTGCACCAACACTGGGGCACTATCATCGGCCAGCATGCGCAGAGATGAGGCCTCATGTCTCAGTGCACCTGCAGTGACAGAACCAGAGGCCGCAGAAGACACTGAAAACCCAAGAAAAAAGAAAAGGCTTTAGCAACAGAGAACCAAGAGAGAAATCAAGAAATTGAGGAACGTACTTGTGATGAGCCGTGGGTGATGTATAGAATTGTCGAGTCACTGTATGGTTCACCTGCGGCTAATGTAACACTGTATGTTAACTATACTGGAATTAAAATAAAATTAAAAATTAAATACATTAAAAAAATTGTTACATAAAAAAATGAAGGAAAACGAAAGTTGCAGGTTGAAGGGAGTGACCATCAGTTTCAGGGGATGCCAAGAAACCAGCCCAGTAGAACAGGAATAAGAAACAACATAATGGAGACCAGAGCAATTTCTGTGGCATGATGGGGGCTGGGAATATTGCTAAGGACTGAGCACCGTGCAACGGAAGTGAGGAAACAGCTGGTATTTTTTTTTTTCCGAAAGTATTTTTTACTTAACGATTGTCAGAGAAGCAAACGAAGGAAAGTTATGGTAGCTCGAGGAGAAGCAGGGTTGACGCGAGGTATGTATATATTTTAAATACCATTTATTTATTCATTTATTTCATCCGTCCTGATATCATTGGGTTGTTCCCAGTTGTTGACAATTAGGAATAGTGCTGCTATAAATATTCTTGTAAATGTCTTTGGGAACATGCGCGTGCCTGTTTCGGCTGAACGTATCTGTAGGCATAGTGATAACGCATTTCTACATTCATTGGTAGCACAGTTTATTGATATTTCAGTCAGATCATGTTAATCAAACCATCTGAAATCTCACTGTGTATGTGTGTCTGCTTGCTCTAAAAATTACTGGTAGTGGTATGTCAAAACCCACAGTACATTATTGATACGTGTTTCCTCTTTTGCTAATTTTTGTTGTCTACATTTAGAAGAATATGCAAACTTAGAATAGTCTCTTTAAGCATATACAGATTTAGACTACTTTATATCTTCTTGGTAAATTGAACTTTTTCTCTCTATAAAACTTCCTTTTCTTATTTCTTGTAATACTTCTCATCTCAAAGTTTTCTTTGATATATTTTGCTTAGGGTTTGGAAGGAATCTATTTTTTCTATCTTTTTATTAATAATATCTTACAAGATTTTTTTTGTTTATTTATTTTTGAAAGAGAGAGCGATAGAGTGACAGAGTGTAAGTCGGGGAGAGGGGCAGAGAGAGAGGGAGACACAGAATCTGAAGCAGGCTCCGAGCTGTCAACACAAAGCCTGATGCAGGACTTGAACTCGCAAACCGTGAGATCATCACCTGAGCTGAAGTCAGACGCTTAACCAACCGAGCCACCCAGGCGCCCCTATGTTACAGTATCTTTATATTCTTATATGTAAGATGTGTTTATTATAATCAGAATATAGTTGTTTTTTTTTTTTTTGATCCCAACTCCTTGGATCAAATTTTCCCATTTGTAAAGTATTTGCATCTGTTTATGCTTATTACAATGATCTAGATGCAAGGTATTTTTTAAGGTGGTGGCAGCATTTGTTCTACTTGCAGGCAGAGGGGAAATAAAAAACTAAAAAGGTTGAAAATATAAGAGAGGGAGAAGAAAATGATGACTGATGGGTTGTGTTCTAGAGTGGATGGATGGCAATGATATTTGGAGTCGAGAACATAAGACAAGGGGTGGTCTTATAGAGGAAGCCGGGGAGGATTGGTACAGATCTATGTTTGGGGGTGGTATAAAAAGATGTTTAGGAAGATTGTCTTTGTTGGCCTCTATTTTTCTCCCAAGGTGGGAACAAGGTCTGCTAAAATATCTGCAAACAGAGCTAAGAGGTTTGGGGACATGGAAAGGTTCTGCCAGTGCCACTATGGTCTATGGAAACGAGAGGGTGACAGTGAGAGAGAGAGGTGTTTGGGAAGTGAGGAACAGTCCTCTGGGCAACCATAAAATCCCGCCCCAACTAGCTGTCTACTTGATTTTCCAGGGAGTCCCCAAGTCCTACGTCCTTCTAGGTCCACATTGTCGCAGCTCTGAGGGATCGCTTTCCCAGATAGTGCTAATGCTGTCGTTCCAGTTGGAATAAAACCCTGGAAGGAGTTTATGTGGAATGGCAGAAAGAAGGACTTTTTCATTCATCCCCCTGATTTCTGTCTTATGTGTAATTCGATTTGATCTGCCTTTTTTTTTCACACAAGCTGGTACCTCTGTATGCCCTATAGTATAATCTTCCTTCTATGTAGACTGTGGCTCACTTAATAGGTCACATGCATGTGTACACAGCATGGTGAGATGGCCAGGGAGCCAATGATGCTGGAAAGCTTGTGATTCACTCATACTGACCTCTTCTTGGCTTTACGTTTTGCTGGCTTTTGCTTTCTCGACTCCTGAATCCTTAGCATAAAATTCTCGCTGCTTGGTGAGACAGCAGGACCCGGTGGTTAAGTCCAGAGGCTCTGAAATTACATTCCCTAGTTTCAAAATATGACTCCATCCTTTACAAACTGTGTTATCCTGAGCAAGTTCTTGACCCTCTTGAACTTGTTTCTTTATCTGTAAAATGAGGATAAAAGGGTATCATCCTCACAGATTTTTCATGAGGACAAAAATGGTATACGTGTTGTGATGATAGGTTTAAGCTGTCACCTTGGTTACGCCATAATTGAATACACAGCTATTCAATTAAATACTACATCTAAGGGTTGCTGTGAAGGTATTTCATAGATGTGGTCAACATCTGCAATCCAATGACATCAAGTAAAGGAGATTATCCTCTACAACTTGAATTGGTGGCATCCAATCAGTTGAAAAGCCTTAAGAGAAACACTGAGATTTCTTGAGAAGAAAGAAATTCTGCTTCAAGATGGCTGCATCAGCTCCTGCCTGAGAGTCTCTGGCCTGCTGGCCTGCCACAGAGACTTTGAATTTGCCAGCCTCACCACTGTGTAAGGCAATTCCTTAAAGTAGATCTCAATTGTATACATATCCCACTGTTTCCGTCGCTCTGGACAACCTAATGCATTTGTGCAAAGCAGTGAGCACGGTGCCTTGTTCATCACAGTCCCCACAAAGCATAGACCTATCATTATGATTTTCTGCATATATGTTTAATATAGGGAATGCTTTCTAGAAACATGGGCTGCTGGGGGTCATCCCTATGAAAAGGCGATCCTGACAGTTATTCATTCTTGTCATACTTCCTGAAGTTGTGACATGTCTCTGTTCCATTTTTCCAGCGCAACGACGTGATGAGCTCCATAACGTCTTAGGTCTTGCATGGCCCTCTACGTGGCAGCTGATTTTCACTCTTGCTTCTCTGACATTCTCCTGGGAAGGCCACTAGCCACTCAGCCTGCACTTCACATCACCCTGAAGCTGTTCCATGAGGCTTTGCAGCAGCCGAGGCACTGTCACCTGCGTACCCTGTTTAGTTTTGTCAGAGTTGAACCACAAGAATATACAATAATGGGAGAGAGACCAAAGAGTTAAACCTTATTCAGACTGAGCAAAGCGCCTTCTGGGAAGCTGGTTCACTGGCTAAGAATACTCTATGTCCTATACATGATACTCTATGTACTGTACTCATTGTACATAAGGAAACAGGTTTTTTGTAGGTCAAAAAGGTTGAATGTTGGCAATTGCATATGTTTCACCGTATAATTATACTCTGACTTGCTATAATGGATTTATAGAGTCTCTATTTTTAATAAAAATATTTCTGTGCTATATAGGGCAGTGTTCAACAACATATGTGTATAATTCATGTTGCTATTCTTAGACTTTTAGTTGTAGCAAAAGATCCAGATCTTGGCCTTAATACTTTCCTGGGGTTGGTGTTGGTTTCTTGGAGAAATGGGGAGATGGGCTAAGCATGGAGGCTGGGTGTGCTCTCTCATTATTGACATCAGAACAGGCAGTTTGCAGCTTAAGTCTCCAGCCCAGAGTGTCCTCACTGAGCCATTTGTTTGCTCTAGCTGACCCAGATATTACAGTGGGGATAGATGAGTATTAGGTGTCATATTATGAGCTCTTCTCCGCCAGTAAGCTATTTTCACTATATTGGGGGTTTTCAGTACAGACAGCACCAAAGATGGGGGCAAAATGCTAAGTAATGCTATGTATACACACACGGGGTTTTGGAAAGGAGAAAGATGCTGAATGTTACTTAATTAAAAGATGAAAAAAATCCTGTCTCATACTTCACATCATCTACATAAATAAGCAAAGCGCCATGTACTTCATGAATGACCAATAAAAATATGAACTGAAGTGTGTCATAGAGTAGTATGAAGGCCTTGACTTTAGAGCTGGATTAACTGGGTTTGAATCCTAGGTCTGTCACTAAATAGTTGTATGGCCGTGGGCAAGTTAACCTCCCTGTGATTCAGTTTTTTCTTCTGAAAAATGGTGATGGAAACAATCCTCTATCTTAAAAGGTTGTGGCGGGGTATTTGTAAGCTATAATGTCTATTCTATAAAAAGCATGGTATATGCTGACTATTATTATTATTAAGTGAATTACTTTTAGTACATAGGAGAAGTTTTAAAGTTCAAATTGTGAGAAAAGGTCCAGAGTGGGGTGCCTGGCTGGCTCAGTCAGTGGAACATGCAACCCTTGATCTCCGGGTCATGAGTCTGAGGCCCATGTTGGGTACAGAGATTGCTTAAATATTTTTTAAAAAATTAAAATTCAAACTGTGTTACAAAGCAGCATTAAAATCCTCAAAACCCAACAATTCACAAACTGCCCAAACTCCAGAAACTCCGGTTTTTTCTTCCTGTATTAGAATGGTATGCTATTAATTACTGTGTGCTATTATGTAGGTCATAGGCCAGACTGGATCTCTTGTCTCTTGATTTAGGAAGACTTTTGTTGTATTTATTTCTTCTCTATCCCATTTCTTCCTCCTGGTATTTGATACACCCTTGCCAAATGGCTTATGCAATCATTTCTCTCCCTAATAACTGAGGACCATGGCATTGGTATTGATCACTAAGAACAGCCAATAAGATAACCTGACCTATACATCCACATCTACTTCCTGAGTTTCAAATTGAAGACTGGGTGTATTTTGTCCACTATGAGTTAAAAACGAATGTATTTTGCTCTTATATTGCTATGTGGCATTTTAGAATTCAACTGTTTGTAATCAAAGGAAAGCACTGTTCCAAACTACCAGCTTCTCTGAATGCTATACCTCATGGGAATTCAGAGAAACCCTAAGCATCTTTATCAGTTATTTTCAAAAGATTTATCGGAGGAAGCTTGGCATCTTAACACTGCATGATTTTCTCGCTGCTCTGAAAACTTCATTCAGATTCACCCCAAAGCCACTGAACTTGCATCAAAAAATTCAGCCTTAGAGCAGAGAAGTGGCCTTTTCAATAAAAGTGATAAAAATAACCTAAAATTTCCAGGGTGCCTTTCTTCTCAAAAACTCATAAAGCCTTTACACAATTCGGTAGAAGGATTTTTATCCCAGAAGGGTTTCTTTCCTTGCGTGGCATTTGATTGGTAAAGTTTCTCAAAGTTTACATATATTTCTGAATCTCCTTCTCATCTTCTGTGGTGGTGTTGTCAGATTCAACACATTTCAATATTCAACACATTTCAATTTAACTTATTATGGATGCCTATTCCTTTTTTTAAAGAAAAAAAGCAACGTTAAGAGCAGTCATTTTTCTCAGTCCCTTTATCGTTCAGTGTCTCTGGATAGCATTTTGTTCCTAAATCTTTCCTTCTTGTGCAGCCATTTCTACCTTCATCCTTCCATTTCATTTGGGGTATTCCCACTAGGGCTTATGAGCTGACATAGTGCTAATACTCCAGGACCTTGGGCACCAATTAACAGCCTGACTTTTTAATAAGAGTCTCATATTCTATTAACTGCTGTTCAGACCTTTGAGGCTTGGCTCTCCCAGAAAGTTAAATCTGTTTCCTTCCATTGTGTGACGGTTAATCCTATTATCTGTACTTCTGTCCCTCCGTCCACCCTGCGAGTACATTTGTTGTTGGTGTTAAAGAAATCAGCTTATATTCCTACGTCCTTCCGTTCTTAATTTCTTAATTTTTTTTCAGTATTTCTTTAATTTCATCCGCAGTATTCAAATTTTCCAACTTTGCTTTAGTCGTATGCTATAAAAGCAAGTATTTCTGTATCTCAGAATCTTTTTTTTCTATTATAAGGGCAACATACGTTCATTACAAAAAGAGTCAAACATTCCATATATAATTTCACCTCAATGAGATTAACAGTGCCCATATTTCCCCCCAGTTTTGTTTATAACTTAAAAAAATCCAAATTGAGATCATACCTAATTGGAATGAAGTTTAAGAAAAATCAGAACCAAAAAGGAACTAGGGCACTAAGCATAATGCACCAAGTATTTATAGATTTTCTACATTATAGATTTATAATAGATACATTTCTATAGATTTAAAACATTTTATAAGATTTTTTGAGCCCTTTCCCAAGTCTTACTACTTTTTAAAAAAAGATCCCCCCCCCCCCCACCAAACTGCATGAGCTTATTGTCTGAAAGCACCTGAGGGTTTAGGTACTTGTACTCCTAAGTGTGTGTGTGTGTGTGTGTCTGTGTGTGTGTGTGTGTGTGTGTATCATATATATGCATGATTTATTTCAAGAAATTGGCTCATGTGATTGGGGGTAAGGCTGGCAAGTCTGAAATCTGTAGGGCAGGCCACCGGCAGGCTGCAAACTCAGGCAGGGTTTGTAAGTTACAAGACTATCTTGAGATAGTCTTGAGGTAAGAGGAATGGAATTTTGTGCCCAAGTAAGCCACTTAGCCATCTCTTAAATAATTGTCTCCATTTATGGTCAGGAACCAGGCAATCCCATAACAAAGGCCCAGAAGATGCTCTCGATGAGCAGTAAGTAGTTGAAGAACAATCTAGAACTCAAAGAAGTGCTTAGAGTCACTTATTCCTTCCTGGTTCTATTACTGAATCTGTGTCCATTTAAATAACTTCCATTTCTTAATGATTCATACTTTCAAAGGTGAAAACTCCACATGACAATCAATCAACAATCATCATTATCAAACTTTTAAGGGGCAGGTGAATTCCTGTCCTGTTAAAACTCTTCAACAGAACAAAAAAGATAAAACTCATCCCAATTTAATACTGTGCAGCCACGTTATCAGGCATTAAGAAGGCTGGGGCCAGGTCCCTGTCTTCACTGGTGTCAGGGTCTCTGGAATTAACTGTTGCTTTAAACGATATATTGTAGAAAGAAAACTACAAAATACTCTATCCTATAAAATACATGAAAAAACCTCCTATGTGAACATTAATAAGTTGAGTCCAGGGCTTACTTGCCCAGGTGCTGGCACAGAGAAAGCAGATCTGATACCATCCAGGGATGAGATTTGTTTGGGAAGGTCAGAAAAAAAGGAAGATGGAGAAGAGAGTTTAGAGTTAGAGTTTAGAGTGGGATGGAGACGCTATACCATCAAATTTACAATGCGGAGGGAGGGAAGTGAAAAGAGGTGGGGCTCCTGGAGGCAGCGGGGAAGACCACATTTATGAGCCAGAGGCCGCACTGATAGTTCCAAGAGTGAGTCAAGGGTGATACGCCCAGGTAGCACACACTTCACAGGGCAGGGTCTTTACTGGAAGGTAGAGAAGTAGGGAGTAGGGAGTAGGGAGAAGCATGACCTCATTTCTTGATCTGAGGAATAACAACATGATAATTGTAATGACGGAATACTAAGAACTACCATTTCTGGAGCCCTTACGCAGTACCAAGCTGTGATCTATCCTACCTCACTGAACAAGGGTGTGAGAAAATGAGCAGCTTCCTGGCACTGCAGGAGAATTGGTGCCACCAGGAGAGAGCTTGTCACAGTTAAGGTGTGGAAAGGAGGAGGAGGTTCCCAGAGCTGTCTGAGGACACAGGGGAATTTGTAGGTAAAGGGGAGTGCAAGAGGGCAGAATATAAGGACTTCAGAGGAAGGGGGCTGAGTGGGAGTGGGGAAAGGATGAATAACCAGTGGGACGTGTCCCATGCCTTATGTAATAACGGGGGGGAGGAAGCAGACTTGGGGTACAGGGCATTTAGACTTGATCATTGCTAGGGGTTGATGGGCTCTCTCTAGAGGAAAAACAAAGGACAGTGAAAGATGAATCATGGCCCAGAGAAGAAGTCCAGGTGTGGGGAGTGGAAAGAGGGCAGAGGGCAGAGCAGGGGCAGCTTAGAGAGTCTCTACCTGGTCCTCTTTCAGGGGTGGTTGGAGGCAGAATGGAGAGGAAGGGCTGGAGCCTGCCAACGACACTCAGGCCATGAGTAGAGGCATTTTTTTCCCCCTATTTCTTCAGAGAGTTGGCATCCCTGAATATATATATTTATTTTCAGGTTTTCATGAGGAATAAGGCTTCTGGAGGTTCTTGAGCTACTTGGTATCTACAAATATGTCTTGAGTTCTTACTCGTGCTGTTCGGTGCCCCTGGGAGACAAAGACGTGAACAACAGGGCCCTTGCGCTCGAGAGACTGAGAGTCTAGTTGAGAAGAAAGGTCATGACAAATCAAATAATGTGAAATGTCGATAAGACAAAACAAAGTCATAATTAAGTATATGGCGTTTGGGAAATAAAGTCTGTGGATACATAGGTATCTGAATTCAGAGAAAGGAAGTAGAGCCAAGTGGTATGGGAAGGTTTGAGAGGGGACGAGAACAGTTGGCACAGGAAGTGAAACAGCATTTGGGCACGTCAAGGAAAACTGCACTTCAAGCACTGAGCGAGTTATCAGCAAAATTAAGAGAGCAGGGAGCAGAAGGCTCGTGTTGGAGCAGTTGTGGAAAAGGACTAGAGAGGCAGCAAGGCCTGAGTGAGGATGGCCTTGAATGCTGGGATGAAGAGCTAAAGAGGCAGGATATATCCTGTGGGCAGTGAGAAGCCAGGAGGGTATGAGTCTTCACTCTGCTCTCTGTAAGCTTTCTCCTTAGAATATTGTTCTGTAAAACAATTCCATGTGATTAGCTCCAGGATGCCCACCAACAACCAAAAAAAAAAAAAAAAAAAAAAAACTTTGATTTGGGACCAGGCACTATGCTTTTCAAGGCCAGAGTGTGGTAGTTCTTGGCAACTGCTGTCTTTCGTGGGTGGGGATACAGGAAGAAAAAAAGCACATTCAGAGGCATGCCTAACCTAGATGTGTTTGTTTTCAAATGTTAACCAACTGGTTTCGGAATAGACTGAGAAGGAAAAAAATGCAGTGTGCAAAGCGTGGAGTTTAGGGATCCACAAGAAGAAACAGAACAGGGAATGTGCCGACGGCCGAATGATTTCAACACGCGTGGGTGGACTGGGTATGTTTCAACAGATCTGGTCTTTGTGAGTCCGTGTGGCTTGAGGACAGGCAAGCCTACTGTGTCTGGCCTCAAGCTCATCATGAGACCACAGCAATATGTTAACCCAAACTGAGAATGATGAACTCCTTCCTTCTTGTGCGTCCGGGTACATTTATGAGCACGTGGCTTTAGAGATAAGGAATTGTCGCGCGCATTTGTGTGTTGAAACACACACTCGATAACCGGCTAATGCCTGGCCTTACATTGGACCACACGAATAAAGTTAAACCATTCGAGGAGCAAAGGAATGTTTGGTGAAAATAAAATAAAATTCCCATTTGAGGTGTGGACAGTTTAATCCGTAAAGTTCATTATAGGAAAAAAGAATAAACAGAGAGTTCTTATATATGCTTCTTAAATTCCATACAGTCATTATGTTGTCACCATCTCTCCTTATTCCTGTTGTGGTCATGTCCTTCCTGGTATTCTGACTTCTAAACAACAGTGACAATTATGCATCTGGAACAAAAGTCTTAGAATCCCACCCCACTTCTACATACTATCAGAATGTTTGCAATCTCTCTTTGTTTTTCTATTACTTGAAGCACCAAAGTCAGCATATCTTTTAATTAATCCTGAAGTCTTCAGCTAATAATCAGATCAATTAAATGAGAGAACAAAATACATGTAAAATTGGAAAAAGATAGTTCATTGAGATGGGAAAGCTCAGGTGGAGTGGGGGGGAGGACACTGACTGAAGTTGTTTATTTAGTAAAGCCTTTTCTGCACCACACATGACATAAAAGTACATGTCAGTTCTGTGGCTGTCCAAAAATGTCTGATTGTTAAGTCAATGAAGATTTTTTGAAAATTATTTGAACTTTAAACATTAAGATTTCCTGGCTATTATGGACAAGACATTCTATGGAAATGAACACACAATTAGAAGGGCCATGTCCCATCCTTGCTCTGGGGACACTGTATATATTCCCAACATGGGAAAAGCCATTTCTAAATGTCTCACTGAAAGAAGTAGCAAATTCTTACAGTACCCAAAATATTGTCACTTGAAAACGGCCAGGGAATTAACAGCAAATGACCAACGAATGAATACATCTCTGGGCACCGCATCTCAGATCACTCCTGAGCTACTTCTCAAAAGAGTTTATGAACTGAGGTTTAGATTTCTATCAGTATGTTAGATTTGAACCATAAAAAGCATCTTTCAGAGCGCCTGGGTGGCTCAGTCGGTGAAGTGTCCGGCTCTTGATTTCGGCTCAGGTCATGATCTCACGGTTGTGAGATCGAGCCCTGCATTAGGCTCTGTGCTGAGTGTGGAACCTGCTTAAGATTCTCTCTCTCCCTCTGCCCCTCCCCCGCTCACACTCATGCTTTCTCTCAAAAATAAAAGCATATCTCATGCACTTAATAGAGTACCGGGCTGGGCCTTGGAGATGTTCCTCAGCTCTGTTTCCAGCCACACAATGACAGTGATCCCTGCTATATGGAAAACCACAGTATACAGACCACACCACCTGAGACAGGCAGCACCATGGGCATGGAAATGGGCATAAGCTACTTTTAACGATCACAGTTTAATGTAAGTAATGAACAAAATGCCTGATGGGGTCGAGGATGGGAGGCCTGGAGGCTTTGGGGCGAGTAGGAGGTGAACCCTGAGACACAGCCTTGGATGATATATTTAGTTAAGAGGTGAAATTATTACTCCTCTTCTAGGAAATGAGTCAAGGTCTGGAGGAAGAGGTGGAAGTTGTATAACTTGTTGGAGCGACGGGGAAAAGTTTCATAACTGTGGCGGGAGGCATGAAGACATTTTCCAGGCAAACATTAATGAAGTGAATCTCTCAGGACTAAGGAGCTCCATCCAGCACAAGCTCACCCAGTAGAAATATTATCTTTAAATATTGCTCAATACTAGATGTGTTAGAACATATTGTACCCTTTGTATAAGAAAGCCAGTTCATGTGTGTCCCCTTTCCTGAATTTCAGGAAGCCTCATGGTTGACACTTCCCCCTTTGCAGGACCCTAGTTTTCCATTCCTCAGCTACACTGGGCCAGTCCATAAATCTAGATGTACTTCCAGTGTTTTCTCTGCACATGCTCTAGAGGGTGCTATTTTACCTCTTGAAACAAAACACCTTTCTCTTTGATCCTTTTGAATGCTCATTAAATGCCAACTACTTTTAAAATATCCTCCGATCATTCCACTTTGATTTGAATCGCTTCCTGCTCCGGACAGGACACCTATGCAGACACCTATAGCATTTTCTACCTATGATGAATTCAACCCATTTCATCCTATATTAGGGTTATCTTCCCTAAACAATCCTCAGTTGCAATATATGATCAAAATTTATGAGTATATAGATTTTTGTTTTTTCTTTGGACCCTTGCCTATACCTACCTAGCACAACTCTTACACACAGAATGTGCTTACCAAATATTTCTTGAATGAAACGAAAGCAATACTTTCTGAATGACATTGAGTTGATGCTATAACAATGGTTCCTTTTCTGGAGAACTCCTGTACTGAGAAGTAGGACCAGAGTTTCATACAGCCTGGGATTCTTGGGGCTGGATTTGAAGTGGGGTTAGTATGGACTTGGTTCTCAGATTGCAGAATATGGTGCTAAGGGGGTTCACAAGATAGTGTCATAGGGTGAAGCCAGATTTGAGAATGAAATGGTTCAAAAGGAGTATCAACCAAAGACGCAGCGACCAAGAGTCCACCAGCATGGACTACACCGGTTGGGCAGAGAAATGACTAGCAAGTACAATTAAAAGAATCTTCTCGAGGCCACTGGAGTAAGAATATTGGAATCTGGTTAAAGAATTAAGTGGAATAAACTCTTTGTGACACTTCACCCCTTTATTGTTTCATCCAGGGAGATTTCAAATCGTATTTCTTAAGTGATTTATTTATTTTAATAGAGAGAATATGAACATGAGTGGGGGAGAGGCAGAGAGAGAGAGGGAGACAGAGAATCCTAAGCAGGCTCTGCACTGTCAGAGCAGAGCCTGTGAGAGGGACCCATATATCATGAACCACGAGATCATGATCTGATCCGAAATCACGGGTCAGACTGAGCCACTCAACTGAGTGAGTCCCACCAACTGAGCCACTCAAACACCACCATCCAGTGAGATTTCAAACCCGCGTTTGCCCTTGTCTCAGTTCAGATGTCATCAATGTGGCTTGATACAAGTTGTCACCAGCTATTCCGTGGTGGGTCATCTTAATCATCTAGTCAGAATCTGTTTTTCTTAAATTTTCCTTTAATTTCCTTCCTGTAACGTAAGCCTTCAAAAGTGTTCTCCCCGATGCGCTATTATTATCTATAACATTCGAAAACCCTGAAAACAGGGGGAGGTTAGCAGCTTTCTCTAACTAGGGTCAGACTGAGTAAGGTGAACATAACATAGATGACTTTTCCTGTCAGTGACAGTCTGAACTTACCCTACCTCCTAGAATCTGATTATCAGGTTATGTCTCTTGTGACCTTGATTTTTCTGGGGCCTCTGGTTCTAGTGATTATCATGAGGTGTGGCAAAAAGAGTTTTGAAAATAAACATTCAGGCCAAGTCATACCTTTTTTTCACTGAAAAACTTTATGGTAGAATGTGAGTCTCTCTGAATTTCAGACACCTTGCTTATACAATGGGATAATAATGTCAATGAGCCCAATTTGCAAAATCTTGAAGGTAGTGAACGCTACACAATAAGTTTTTCAGTTTTTTTCCCCTTCAATTAGTTAACATTTCTTGTTTGTGAGAAACCTAGGACTGAAGAAGATAGGGGTAATTTCCTCTAAGTGCCTACACTCTCTGCTTCGGGCTGCTTCTCCCATCAGACAAATTTGTCTTGAGAGATAAGTGTTTTTCACAGTTCTAGCAAGACTTTAGAATCTAGAAAAATGTTATAGTGAAATCATAGGTGTCTGTGTCATTCCTTTTTAAGTGTTTCTGTAAAATGAAAATGATGAAAAGCACTAGTTGATGAGGCTGTGCCAAGGACGAAATGGAATACTCTCTGGAAGGGATTGGTACACTGGAAATGGAAATGGTAATTCTCATCCAGACCCAGGAGTGCCTCTTCTGGTCCTGGTCCCAATGAGACCAAGAGAGAAACGGATGGGATAATGTTCCTTGTAGCTCTGATTAACTTTTCAGGCATGTCTGCCCTCTAGTGGCCATGATCCACAGTCGTTTTTATGGAAGGTGTGACCAGAGAGAAACAAGGAGGCTGGTTGGGGTGGATAAAGAACTGTTCAACAGGGAAATCAGCCTTGCCCTCAACCTCCTCCTCCGTAGGAAATATTGTTCCCATCCCTTTTACCTGTCTTCAGTACTGGTACAGTGGAAGGCTCAGGGCTTTGGGAGTGAAGAGACCTGATCCTATCATTTATCACCGACCTGGGCCAGTATATACTTGAACTCCCTGGGTGTCAGTCTCCCCATTTACATGATAGGGAGAATATACCTAATTTGAGAGTTTATGCGGAGGTTAAGTGAACTAATTTATGTAAAACAGCGTGCACCATATCTAGCACAATTTAAGCACTTTAAAAAAGTGCCTTCAAACTTTATTCCTATTTCTGGGTTCATATTGGCAGGTTACTTGGGTCTGGGGATATATATTTAATCCCTACTCAAATCATCTTAGAGCCTTCTCCAAGAAGCAAGTGCTCTCTTTCTAACCCTTAATAAGGGAAAAGAGTTGCCCTAGAATTTTAAATCTTATAGAGGGTTAGATAAATCTGCCCCTCTAAACTTGTTCTCATTTTTGGTTTCAGCTTTGTGGGTCTATTTGCGGCTTTGACTGGGGACTGATTCTTGCCCACCAGGGCTTTTGAATGAAACACTTTATGAGGCTCTGGCATAAAGGACTGTCTTGTTATCTAGGTATGTTCCCAGAATGAGCAGATCTTCAAAAGCAGAGCACAGGTGAAGTTCACTGGGTAACCATTCTCTCCCCTTTCCCTCTGGTCCAACTTTCACATCCTAAACCAAAGGCCAATCAAGCCACCTTCTCTGTGCTTTGTTGAGAAGAGGTCTATATGAGCAATGAGACCTAATTTGGTATTCTCAAGGTGGATCTTTTAGTGCTATCACAATCTTTCAAGCGTTTGAAGGGATAGATCCCTAAGTCTCACAGAGGTAACAAACTGAACGACCAAACGCAAGTTAGATTTCCAGTGGTGCACTGTAGTCTGCCAATACCAGTTCACAAGAGCCAATTGTGCCTCTTTTCCCAACTTTGAATTTGGGCGAAGATCTGAAAGGAGGTAAGGGGATGAGCCATTCAGCTATCTGAGAAGAAACTGTTCCACGCAGAAAAACAAATATCTGGCATGTCTGAGAAATATCAAGGAAGCTGGTAGGACTCAAGAATAGTGAGCAAGGGGAGGATCTGAGGTCTGAGAGGTAATCATGATTCTGGCTTTTTCTTTGAGATGAAAAGCAGGGTTTGAGTGGAGGATAATCCAACATGGACTCACTCACTCATAGATGAGTCTATGCATTTTGGCCCGAACAACTAGAAGGATCAAGTTGCCATGACTAAGGGGGAAGACTATGTGAAGAGCGGGTTTTGAAAGGATAGTTAGGAAGTGGATTTTGGACACTGTAAGTCTGAGATGCCAACTAGATATCCAAGAGGAGACGTCAGTTTGATATTTGATAACATGACCTAGAAATAAAGGAAAAAATTCAAGCTTGAAGTAAACATATAAAATTCTTCAGCATAAAGCCAAGACATTAGATGAGACCAAGGAGATGAGTATAGATAGTGAAGAGATCCAAAGACTAAGCTCTGAGGCACTCCAATGCTTAGAGATCATGGAAGAGAGGAAGAATCATCAAAGGAGATTAAAGAGGACTAGGACTAGGTAGTAAAATCAAACGAGGGAGTCAAGGGAATAAAGTGAATAGGGAGTGATCAACTGTCTCAGATGTTATTGACAGGTCAAATAATATGAGGACATAGAATTGACTGTTTAGCTTGGCAACATGGAGGTCATTATTGACGTTGACAAAGCAATTTTGGTAGAGTGTCCTATATCTAGATTATAAAATCAATATTGCAGCTTATTAATTTACTTATATTTCCTTCTATACCAGTGATATAGCAAGCATATCACTCCTGCTTAGGTGGTCTCACTTATTTTTGTGTCCTGATATATAGTAGGTACTCAATGAATGTTTGTGGAATATGTAAATATATGAAAAGGAATATTTCAGGCTTTGACCTAGGATATCACCCCAGAACTTCTGGACCAGAAAAAGATCTGTCACTAGACAAGATTATACTTGAATCACCCAGGGACATAAATGGCCACTTATCCCATTTTTAATAGCCTTCTCATTCCATAAGGCTCACTTTTGCATATCACCATCATCATCATCATCATCATCATCATCATCATCATCCAATAACCATTCTGTCAATTCTTCCTCCACAGTTCATTTTAGAGTGAGTGTTCTACCTTTACTTACCAACTTCTCACATACCTCATTATTAAAACTACCATATGCTAATTGCTACAATATTAACTGTCTTCATGCTGAGACTTCCAAAGACCTTTGTGGCCTCTTCCTGCTCTATATTACACTTATATTTTTTTTGAAGTATCCTACAATTTAATCATTCAACTGGAGATATTATTGAGTATGGTTGCATGCCAGCCAGCGATTACCCTTTGGAGATACAATGGTGAGCAAGTTAGACGTGACCAGGGTCCTCAGGGAGTTGACAGTCTAAAGGGGTTATGTGGCAGAGACATTATACACAAGCAATTACAACACAGAGTTACAAATGCCATGAGAAGGAAGGTACAGAGGCCTCTTCATAAACACGTCTTCTATCCTAGGTCTTCCTTTCTTTACTTTATATGTGCTCCCAGGTGATCTCATTTACTCTCTTGGATTCAATTAATGACTCATGAATATAGATGTCCAGCTCAAATCTTTCTAAACATATCCAACAAATATCTATTGGATCTCTCCTAAGACTCTCACAATCATCTTCAAACTCCACATGTCTAAAACTGAACTAATCACCTCTCTCATCCCCTACATGCATATATACCCACAACTCATTTCTTTCCCTGTGTCCTGGAGCACAGGACATCTGCAGGACCATTGAATCAACTGTCCACCTAGACACCAGAGCATTAGCCTTGGCTTCCTGGTCTACCTCACTCACTTTAGCAACCTACCATTAGTTCTATGCATTATTTCTTTTAAATATCTCTTGATACTGCTCAGTTGTCTCCATTGCTACTGAAATTGTCATTAAATAACAACTGTTAACGTTTATTGGACCTTTGTTAGGTACCAGGTTCTGCAGTAAGTACTTTAACTATATTACTGCATTTATTCCTCAGAATGATACAACTGGGTTAGCTCCAGGGAGCTCTAGTGTTATTCTCATTTCTAGAGATAAGGAAAATGAGGAATAAAGAGGTTAAGCATTTCACGGAAGGTCACATAGATGGTAGGTGAAGGAGCCTTGTAGCATGAACCATGTCATTAACCACTGAACCCTAAATTGAGGCAGCTATATCATCTCTCCTCTGGATTTCTATGTATGTCAGCCTCCAACCATACCCTTTTCCAAGCTTCACTTCGCACCAGAGTGAAATATTTCCACTTAAAATTCTTTAGTTTAGCTCTGTCTTACCCATGGGATAAATTCTGAAAAGTCCAGCTTTCCAGTCAAACCACTATTCTCCATACTCTGGCCTCTGGTTATTTTTAGGGCCTTCTAATCCCCTCTGTCTCCACCCACCACACAGCCCTAAAGCACCATCTTTGGTTTCACAGGGTACTTCTTTTCACCTCTGGATCTTCTCACATGTCTCCTGTTTGGGAAATCTCATTCTCTCTATGACTGATCCCCTTCTTCACACATCTCACCATTTTTTTTTCTTCCTAGAAATACAGTATTTTGTAATTTATTTTTTTTTCAACGTTTATTTATTTTTGGGACAGAGAGAGACAGAGCATGAACGGGGGGGGGGGCAGAGAGAGAGGGAGACACAGAATCGGAAACAGGCTCCAGGTTCTGAGCCATCAGCCCAGAGCCTGACGCGGGGCTCGAACTCGCGGACCGCGACATCGTGACCTGGCTGAAGTCGGACGCTTAGCCGACTGCGCCACCCAGGCGCCCCAGTATTTTGTAATTTAAGTTTTAGTTCAGATAGCAACTCTTCTAGGAAGGCCCCCTCACCCTAATTCCCCAAGTCTGGGTGAAATGATATGGTAGGCAGGATAATGACTCCCCGAAGATGCCCATGTCTTAATGCCAAAACCTGTGACTATGTTACCTGCATAGCAAAAGGGACTTTGCAAGATGTGATTAACTTAAGGACGCTGGGGTGAGGAGATGATCTTGGATTACTCAGATGAGCCCAATGTAATCATAAGGGTCTTTGTAAGAGAGAATCAGGAGAGTGAGAATCAGAAAAGAAGATGTGACAATGGAAGCCAAAGTCAGAGTGATGTAGTCACGAGCCAGGAAACACAGGGAGCTCCTAGAAACTGGAAAAGGCAAGGAGGCAGGTTCTTTGCCAAGGAACACAGCTCTGTAGACACCATGGTTTAGCCCCATAAGACTCATTTTGAATGTCTGAACTCCAGAATGTAAGGTAATAAATTTGTGTTGTTTTCAACCACTAAGGTCGTGGTAATCTGTTAAAGCAGCAATAGAAAACTAATACAGATGGCTCTTTACGTACTTCCATACCTTTCTTTCCTTTCTATGTCTTAACACTCTTAAGACGCCATTTTAATAGCCTGATTACTTGTTCATCTCCCCAGTAGCCCATGAGATCTCTAGGAAAATATACTGGATCACTATTATTCAACGTATATCCTTAAGGGCCAACATGGTTCTTGGAACATAGCTGATGGTAAATTACTATTTGTTGGATAAATGCTTGTCAAATGTGTAGAAGTTCCACAATTAATTTTCTGTGTTTCTCAATAAATTGTAACAAGATGTTAAGAGTAATGCTTTTTGGTAGGTTTGCCTCAATCGTGTGTGTGTGTGTGTAAATTATATATTATACATATATATATGTTATAGATTATATATAAATTATATATTATGTGTATAATATATAATATATGTATAACATATAATATGTATATTATATCATATACAATATACAATTATATAATATATGTGTAATATATAATTATATGTGTAATATATAATTTAAATACATAATTTAAATGTATGTATGTATATGGAAGGAGCGATGGTTAGTGCTCTTTCTCTATGAGATCATTCTCAGTTTGATTTAGGTTTGCTTGACTTTGCACACCTGGAAATCCACTCTTTAGTAAAGTACTTTGCACCCCTGCAGGCATAAGATCTCTTTTTATGAAAAGCTTAAAATAAAGACCTTTCTCACCTACCAGCCTCTCTTCTCTGAACCTTCAGGTTAGTGACCTCAAACTAATGGCTAGCAGGTGGTATGAGAATCATTTTGGGGAGCTCTTAAAACTAGATCTTTCCTGATCTTGGCTTCGACCTGCAGTGTCAGGATCTTCGCGAGGAGGGTCTGGTTATCCAGGCGATTCTGATGCAGGTCCCAGTTGGGAACTTCGGAGACTCAATCTTAAAAGATGAGGTGCAACTACCATTCTCACCACTAGATGTCAGGCTTTTACCCTGCACTCTATGGTTAAGCCACAGAAAACTTATTAGCCACACCCCTCCCCCCTCTACTTCCCACTTCAAGGTGTCTGGGGCCAAGGGCTAGGATAGACATTTTCTTATCAGTCATCCCATTGAGCCTCACACTGCACAACCACACTGCAAGTTAGGCATTATCCCCAACTGACAGATGAAGGAACTGAGGCACAGTGGGCTAACACAATAATTGGTTGAATTGGGAGAACCCCAAAGCCCATGTCCTTTTCATTTAGCCATGCTGTCTTAATCCGGTTGGTTTAGACAATTAACTGCCTCGAATGTAGAAGGAGTAAATGTTTAACACATTAGGAGACAAAGAAAAAAAACAACTGAAGTCTAAGAGCAGATCCAGGTAAAATTTCTAGGGTCTTTTCGAAACAACTTTATTACAGTAATTTGTTTCTATTTTCATAAAAGGGCATAAAAAGAGAAATGGAAAATGAGTTGAATATGGTGCCTTTTAAATTTTCTGGGTAGTGTTTGGAGATGAACAAGCAAAAATCAAATGCTGGACACATCAAAAAAAATAATCATATTCAGGGTAACCAATATGGCCACCTATAAAGTGTGGTACTGTGAGGCTAGAAGGAGTGAGGCCCACCAAAAACTGTGGTTTTCACTCTGGGGACACTCTGCCCAGATTTTAGACTTTTAGAAAGGAGATGCCATAGAGAGTGGGATCAGCACATTAAGCTTGTATGATTGCAGCCATGTTTCACTTTTTGAGCTGCTCAGGATCAAAAAGAAGAAAAAAAGGTTAGAAAAAACTAATGTCAAGTATAATATAAGACTGGAAACACAGCATAGTTGAAACAAATTGGAACCACATTTCCATCATCAGAGTTCAATAACCGAAGGAAGCAACCTTTCTCCTCTTGGGGAACGATATTACTCTCAAGTAAGGGGAACACTCAGGCCATTTGGTCTCCATGCAAGGTTATGACTAGATCTCACCAAGTCTCTGACAGCCTTTCTGTCACTCATCGCCCTTGGACTACAGCCCATCTCATCCCTTCATAGGGCACCATGTCTCTTAGGGGCAGAAGTTGGTGTGGCAGCATTTCCCGGGGATTCTGCAAAGACACCACGTCTCCCCTGGTAAGTTTGCAGCAAACTTCTCAGTCCATGGGGCAAAAGGGGGCAGGGTCAAGGATGTTATATTTTTAGAATGGAGGCCATTTACAAAACTTCACCAAATAGTTCTGTCTAGAATATTCTTATTTCTCAGCTTCCTTATGTTCTCTTAGCGTTTATATTCCAAGTGCAAATACTTGCATATTATTGCATATTTGACTCTTCTTTTAAAAAGTTTTTCATCTCTTCAGACAGAAATGAAGACACAGCTTCTGAGCTGTAGCACCTCAGAGGGAAGGTAGCTGACATGTAATATTAAATGGCCTTCCGGGCCTTCTCTGAGTGCCCTTCTGATACTTGAAGTCACTCAGTCTTTCAGAACATCTTTTTTTTTTTTTTTTATATCACTTAACTGTTGGGATAATAAGATGCTATTCTCTCCCTCTTTCTCTCCCTATTAGAATATACATTCCATGAAGGCAGGGACCTAGAACAGTACCCGGCATATAACAGTTGCTCAATAAATATTTGTGAAAAAGTGGGGAAGGGCTTGCTCAGAGTGAGGAGCTTAGAGAGGGCTAATGGGAAGGTCAGAGGCAGGACAAGTGCAGGAGTCCCAACACCAGAACCTTAACATCAGAATGCTTCTGGAACATTTGATAACTGGGTCACCTCTTCCTCTAGTTCCCATTAAGTGCGCAATCCAGGTCAATGAGTGGTAGATTAGTCAGCACTCCTCTTTCTCAGAGTGTCAGATGCTGTTTAGAGTATCTGAAAACCCTCAATTTGTTGTCATTTCTGGCTGCAGAAGCTTGATGAAACTGTTATCAAAATTTTACTTACGGCTCTAAATCCTTTTTCTTCTTCTTCCCTTTCCTAAGGCTGTTGTGAAAGGGGGAAGAATTAAGTGCAGGTAGATGGGATGAAGAGGAGAGGCAAAGATTTGGAAAATGGGGTGGATTTTTTAAGTGTGAAAAAAATGAAGGACAGATTTCCAGTTTAAAAGCACTAAAATGTAAGGAAAACTAAGCAAATAAAAGTGTCATTTTTTGAACTCAGAAAGTGATAGTTCATTGACTTGATGGGTTTTTAACTCAACCACATGGCCTTTTGAAAAACAACTGAAGTAGCTTTCTCATGACAAGTGTTGTTTTCCCCCACCTCAGTTTTTTCGTAAGCCCTAAAGTTTCTCTACATTTAGGCAGAGGTCTGTATATGGATTTTGGCTTGGATGTAAATCGTTCTTTAATTTATTTCTACATCCAAACTGCTCTTTAGCACTTCTCCATAAGCATGCTTTGAGCTGGACCACTGATTTTTTTATTTGTAATAAATAAATCAACTTCACTGACTCTTCGAAACTTCCTTTGTCATAATGGGAGTACTGAAGGTCACCAAAGGGCAGAGCGTACAGAATGTTTTAGAAGCAACTTGTGCCTGGTCACAATTTTGGCTACAGCTGGCTCTGACTGGAATTACATGTCAATTACAGGGAGGTTGCTACCCAAGTAGGTGTGTTTCAGTGAGGGTGCTCTGTGCAAAGTTCAGAAGGTCTTTGGTACAAAGTTTTGCACAGGCTGCCAGTGTATTCTTCCCAGGAGGTGACCAGCTCCCAGGGGCCACCAGGGAACACTGAAGGAAATTTCAGAAAGGTGAGGTGGAGTCCTTGAGTTCTGGTTGACCAGGTCAGCGTGCTGGCGTCACGGCTCCTAAAATAGGAAAAAGAATAGCCTGCACACTGCTATGCGTTGTTTTGGGTTTGAAGAAAATTCTATGGTAGACATCTTGAATGCACTTGTATGCAAAAGAAGTCATTTTTTCACAGCATTCTGTTTACATATTTATAGCACTGTTGGAAATTTCATAATCATAGCCACGGGGAGACTGAAGAAGGTGTTTAAATTCTGTAGCTTGCCAATCTGAATGTTCAGGAAGGAAAAGAGATTAATTCTGAATACATGTGTTTCTAAATTCCATATTTCACATCTGGATTGTTAACCATATTGTGGTTAAGCAAACGGGATCTGATTCTTATTAATGCTTTATGTTTATTTTAGGGGCTTTCCCCTTGAGGAAGTACAATTATTGTATTTGAAATATTCATGCATCCTCATTATGTTGTGAACAAGCAAGATCCATCCAGCTCCCCTCCTAGCACCCACTTCACTTCCCTGTCCCCAAAGGAGGAAGCAGAACTTTCTGGACACATTACGATCAATAAGAAAAGGAAGTTGGGGCAGGGTGGGGAATTTCTTTTTGTAGTGGGACAAGCCCTGGGCTGGAACTAGGAGAAAATAACACAACACCATTATTGCCTCCAGCCCGCAAAGAAGAGAAGGCCAGAAGGCCAGAGAAGGCCACCTCATCTGGTGTAGGGTGTCTTCAAGCTCAAATTTGAGGATTAGTGTTGAGAGGGCAGCAGAGAGCCGGAGTGTGGGAATCTCTTCTTTTCCTTCTCAGAGAGACAATGTGTCCCGCACATACTTTGTAATTTGTAATAAAGAACGTTCAATAGGCAGACATTTTGTCTGCACTGTGAATATGGCTTCCCAAAGGAAAGAGAGAGAGAAAGACAGAAGGGAGACTGAAACAAGAGAGTTTGTGATTAAAAAAAAAAAAAAGGGAAATTTATGCTAAGTTGAAAAACTATGTTTGTCAAACAACCGCTCACGGTGTATAGACAGGAGGTGAGGAGGTGAAAAAGGAGAAGTGACTTTTAAAAAGGAGACATTGTTGACATATAATCCAACTCAATCTACACAGTATTTTATTTAAAGTGTTCCACAATCCAGAGTGCTTAGGGAATTAAGAATTTCTGGACGGCTGAGTGTGTTCAGACACCTTTAAACCTTTTAAGCCTTATAATTCATTTTTAATGGAAAATTTTCTAAAATGTGCAATTCCTTGTTTTATGAGACAGAGATTAAGTGGATATACAATTTCAATATAATTAATCCTCGGGCATATATGTAGCCTTCATTACTCAATTTGTTTCAATTTGTTCCCTGCCACCGTTATGTCCTGGACCACAGGCGCCTCGTCAGCACCGGCCTCCCCTTCTGTCTTAACGTTACTTATCTTGCCTCTTTATTGTTAGTTCTGCCGGGGTGTTTTGCTTTGGGGCGCAAAACAGCACTAACAGTCACGCCCCCTAGTCCTCTGGCCAAGTCAATCAACTGATGGTCCTGGATTAGTAACATTTACAGGTATTTCACCCCAAAACGGAAAACGTTGACAGCTGTTGCCTTTTTGCCCAAGAGAAAATTAAAATAAAAACATGGCAATCTATCAGCCATTACTACAGTTATCCAAATATATTGGATTTTTTGCGGTCACACATCCCTCAACCTCCCCCCAACACAGCAAGTTTTTCCCATATCCAATGAGCTCCTGGCCAACTGTCGGGCCAGACGCCCGAGATTCGCGGGTGGACATCAGGACAGTAGTGACATACTACTCCTCAGGGTGGGACCTGGCATGCAGGGGAGGTGTTTGTTAAACAAAAAATAGCAAACCTGAAGCCATATAACTGATAAGAAGTAGATATGGTGTTATTTTGTTAACATTCGAGACATCTATTTGCCTCAAAATAAACTAGATCTTAAAGCCAATCGAATCATTATAATAAAAAGTTCAAGGTAATCTCTAGTAGGATTCATGTTTTCCCTTGTTTCCTATTATTTACTCAGAGTCAGGGAACTATTTGGTTTTGTTGCATGCATATATGTGACATTGGGAATTCTTTCAAATTCATTATGGAATTTAAAGCTTTCAATCAGTTATTATTATTATTTATGTGTACTTTGGCTCTGTATCTATGAATTATTTTCGATTAGTTTATTGTGTCTTGCCACCTTTTTGAATTCTGTGTGATGTATTCACTTTGTCCAGAGTCCTATATGAAAATTCATTCACATATATTTTATATTATGGCTGGCTTTTCAGGCGCCAGCCTTCTTTGGAAGGCAAAATTGCTATTTGCACTTACAGTATGACAGGAAAGGTATAGAACTTTATTCATCAGCAAATTTATTGCATTTTATATTTAGTGATGTCAATATACTTATTTTTAGTCATATGGTTGTATACCTTTTGCCCAGAATTGTTGGAATATTGCTGCATGCACAGATTATGATTTGGGGGTTGGTTCTAATAAATGATGTATGATATCTTTTTAAAATTCTTTTAATGTTTATTTATTTTTAAGAGCCAGAGAGACAGAGTGCAAGCGGGGATGGGGCAGAGAGAGAGAGGGAGGCACAGAATCCGAAGCAGGATCCAGGCTCCGAGCTGTCAGCACAGAGCCCGACGTGGGGCTCGAACTCACAGGCTGTGAGATCATGACCTGAGCCGAAGTCGGACGCTTAACCGACTGAGCCACCCAGGCGCCCCGAAATGATGCATGATATTTTTATGAATAAAATAACGTTTCTCCTACAAAACCAAAATAAAATCACTTTCAATACCTAAGTAAGGCACGCTAAGTAGTACTTAATCTCCACTGAAAGTTTCCATAAAATCCAGAGGTTTCTAGTCATTAGCCATGTCTCCTAAGTGTCTGCTCAGTTTGTACAGAGATGAATGCTTCTTCCTTTACCATCATCTGTTGCACATTCACTTAGTATCTGGTGGGGATCTCCCAGGAGAGACACCTCCCTTTCAAAAGCAGCGAGGTCCAGATCTCATCTGGCACATGTTGAGAACTGACACTTGTAACACACATACATGTGGGGTTTTCCAAACCCGCGCAGGGCCACTCTTCGTATTTTATCATTAGAGCTCCCACCACTGTTTTCTCGTAGCCAGATATCTCATTACAGGAATGATCACCACTGTAACTGTAACATGTTAAGTAAACCCACATGTGGAACATTATTCAACACAGTGGAGATGATCATTTACCCAGGAATTTTTGTCACAGTGTGACTGGAACTCTCAAGCAGCTGCAATGTGTGATGATGGCTTTCCTTTAGCGATAAAAAAAAAAAAAAAAAATCCTGGCTTAAATGTGCTTTTATTTTGCACATTTCTGTGTCTCTCCAAAACCATTTTGACTTCTGGTTCAAATTCAGGCACATTCCAAAGGGGGGAAAAGGTGGTTTGTGTTTATGATGTTAGTATAACACGAGTGCAGAAATGTCTTTTATTTATAGCTTCAAATTTATACCACCGTCTAATGCCAGAAGAGATTTGAGGTGGTACACGGAGATGTTGACTTTACTCTTATCTGGGCACCTTAAAATGTAATTTATGCTGCCTGTTTTGGCCCGTATATTTGCCGCTTCTTGGCATTTGGTGATTAATGTGTGTGCGTGGAACAAAACTGATACTGAAGGTATAAAACATCCTCTCATCTGTGAGGTCTTGGCAAGCACTGGGAAAGCTGCAAGAGGGTGTAATTTGAAATTGCACACTAGGTGCAAATGAGCTGAATGGCTGTTTTAATTTTAAAGAGGAACTCAGATTGAAAGACGAAATCGTTTTCACAAAAGCATTTCTGCCAGAAAACCGTTACCGCCTCCTCCTTGACACTCTCTGCAGGTGCAACAACCCACCCCTGGCATCACTTTGAGAAAAGGAAGTGTGAGGCATGCCCAGAAGGCGGGACTGTGCTGCTGGATCACTCCTGGTGGCCTCCGGGGACTAGAGGACACCCTGACATATTTGCATTTGCATGATGCCACCTTTTAAAACTCTTGGGGAAAAACAGTCAGATAAGGTGGACATCGTGTACACAATGCAACTCTTGAATTAATTTCTCTCTCCAACGTCGTATTTCACGCTACACTTAGGGAAGTGAAATAAGGAAGAAGAGCGGGAACAGGGCGATGGAGAAGGAGGAAGGCGAGGCTGGGAGGCAGAAAGGCTTCAGTAGACACTCGTGTCGTGTTTCATTGGGCGAGTGACTGACCATACATTTAATGGGTTGGCAGGTGGCTGATGGCTGCTTCCCCAGAGTTGACTGGGTGCTTTGGCTTGGCAATTTCTTTGGGTGGAAGGGCGAAGCCCTCGTAGCCGTCCCCACTGCTTTTCCAATTCTTTTTCTGTGCCACTCTCCTTCACGCCCTTAGGTTTCCTCCTTCCTCCGGGTACTTTTTCTGGGAGAACAGCCCACCGGGGGAAGGGTCTTGGCCATGCAGAGGCATGAGATCAAAGATTGAGAGCTCCTCCCTGCACGGCTGGGGAGCCTCAGCCTGCTTCACCTGGGTAGGAGACCAACAGGTCCTGGCCCTCAGTTTCTTATTTGCAACATCAGGAGGTGTGCATATTGAGGGGCTCCAAATTAAAATCATTTGCGTTTATTAAAAAGCCACTTTCCTGGGCTCTACTGTGGACCAAGTAAATATTCTCTGTGGGTAGGGCCCCCAAGTCTGAGTTTTTAATCGTCTCCTAAAATGATGCGAATCCTTCTTAAATCTGATACCCACTGGGCTCTCGGCCAGATTGACTCGTTAAAAATGTTAATGTTTGTTTTCGAGGGAGACAGAGCATGAGTGGGGGAGGGGCAGAGAGAGGGAGACGCTGAATCCAAAGCAGGCTCCAGTCTCTGAGCTGTCAGCACAGAGCCCGACGCGGGGCTCGAACTCACGGACCGCGAGATCGTGACCTGAGCCAGATTCGGACACTTAACCAGCTGAGCCACCCAGGCGCCCCACCGTCTCGATTAACTCTTACTTACAAGTTCAGAACTAACATTCTATGGTTCTAAGGCCATTTGAGTTTGTCTCACTTTATTCCCCCTAAGGAGAAGCCTTGGGTCACAGATGTCCAGCAAGGGCTCTCTGAGAGTCTCATCCTCATCAGCCCTAAAATCTGCAAACATCTTCCTCAGCATATTATGTCTTGGCAGGCACGGGACGCAGGTGCAATGGATGTGTCAACCACTGTGGAGCTGGGGGCTGGGTTGATCCCAGTGTAACCTAGCCCCTGCTCCCTGCTCATGGTCACGAGGGGGCATCAAAAGACACTCACGAGGAGCAGAATGATGCAATCAGCTGCTGCATCAGTAGGCAAATTCCATGGCAAAGAGATCGATATTTGACAGAAGCAATGAGATGAAGAGCCGGGTCGGGCTGGAGGCAGAACATTCTGGATGACGTTAGGATTATCAGCAAGCTGAGGAAGAAGCACACGGGGTCAGACGATGCAAAGAGTCCAAAAAGATCAGAGACAGACTCAGCCTATTCCTGAGAGAGAGCAGATACTTTCAGAATGACCTGTAGTGCTGGGCTTCTGGGGCGTTCTCAAGGGCTGCAGGAAGAGTCTGCCACTCTGAGAGACCCTATTGACGTAAAGTCCTAGAAATATTGCCAGCTGTCTGAGAAGAGCCAGACTCCTCTTCAAGGATCTTTTCTTCCCAGGGCTCACTAAAACAAAATAATAACTCGTTCTCTCTGGGCCTCAGTTTTCTCATCTGTAAGATGCGGATGTTGAACTAGATGATCCCTACAGTGTCTTCCGGTTCTGTGTTTCCAGGGAAACAAAAGAAAATGCATGATGGAGACGGGAAAAAATGAAAAGGAATTGTTACACCAGATAGGAAGGCGGGGCGGCAGAGTTTTCTGGAGGTGAGAATTGCTGAAGGGCAGAAGGAAAGCTTGACCAGAGGAGATGAGTGGGCAGACCAGATGTGGGCGGGGACAGGAGACATGCCTCCAGAGACCAGCACGCACACCTTGGGTCTATCGTGGCCTTGTAGGGGAGCCAGAAAGAGGTGATGCTCAGTCTGAGACTCTACAAAGTCAAGGAGCAGGCAACACTCCTCGATGTAACCACCACTAAGAGTACGCTCCAAATCAAATGCCTCTTTCATCTGCTTTCAAGGTGTCACCGCTACTTTTGTAGCATTGTGTAAAATACGTCCACGCATTAAGGGCCCCAGGGAATATTAGTTCTACTCAAATCCTCAATAATGGCGACCATCAACCTTCCAGACGGCAAGTAGACCGTCCACGGTATTTTTAAAAGCCTGAATAAACCGAAAGAAAACTCAACACACATGTTGTGTTCTGTGGCCTCAGGTCCCCAGTGTACTTCTAGTTTCCATGCTTCCAGCAGAAGGTTCCTTTTGAGGGTAGTTACTGTCCCAGGTGAGGCGTGCCACCCTCAGCTGCAAGCCTTCCCAGTCAGAAAGTAGTAGCTTCTTGAGCAGGGACTACAGCTCTAGAATACAGTGCCTGGTGAGGTACCTTTTTGGGGGGTGCATCTTATCCCCCACGCACCTAGAAACTCAACCAGGGATGGGACTTCCTCAGAGTCACATATACAACCCTTCTTGTGGAGCTTAAGTTTGCCCTGGACTGCACAGAACATATCAGCCCCAGTTCTCTCTTCAGACAAGGTAACCGACACCTCCTTGAATCCCCAAACTCTTTCCTCTGCAACTCCCGGCAACAGAGATAGACGTTCTTTCACTGAAGAATGTGTCCCTTTGCATGTTGGGCTGATGGGGCTTCCAGGCTGGGTCCCTCACACTCTGGGATCTGTTAGAACAGGGAGGCGTGGTCACTGAATCATTCAGGGATCTTCTACTCCTATCTTTGGTCACCAAAATGTACTTGAGAAGAGTGAAAGGGGCAAGTCACTTCTCATTGCTTTAGGATTGCAGCAAAGGGGGCTACATGCACTCACAGTGACTGAATAGCCTTAATATACAAAAACGGGATGCATTTACTCTTGGAAAGCTCTCATCAGGGATGGTTGCTAAACTAAGACTGGAAGGGCTGAAGTAGACTAAAAGCCACTTATCATAGATGTTAGGCTGCCTCTAGGAAGTAAAGGTCAAGACCTAATAGGTATTTTCTTTGTGATGTGAATTGAAAAACGGATTGTGTTCTATCGACTGTTGTCCAAATAAACTAGTCTCTCTTCAACTCTGTCCTTTCTGGCATTTACCCCATTTAATTTTCATTTTGATATTACATTTTTCATGTCCGAGTTGGTTGTTTTTCTTTACTATTGTACCTGTTTCATTTTTCCTTGTTTTTGTTTTATGGAGTTTATTTCCTTTTCTTGTTAAAAGAAGGAATGCCTCAATTTCTTCCTGAACACATTTAGCATACTTATTTAAACGTTTTGTCAAAAATAGTCTATAAAATTGGGGCACCTGGGTGGCTCCATAGGTTGGGTGTCCGACTTCAGCTCAGGTCATGATCTCGCGGTTCGTGACTTCGAGCCCTGCATCGGGCTCGGTGCTGACATCTCGGAGCGCGGAGCCTGCTTCAGATCCTGTGCCTCCCTCTCTCTCTCTGGCCTTCCCCTGCTCACACTCTGTCACTGTCTCTCTCAAAAATAAATAAATGTTAAAAAATTTTTTTTAAATAGTCTATAAAATTGAGTCTATAAAATATTCTGTAAGAATGTGTATATGGTCGATTTTGTCGGCTTTTTAAATATTAGATTCCGGAGTATTTTGGTCTCTCTCTCTCAGGCTAACGGATTTTCAAGTGCCTTATCCTGGCCCTCTGAGCCTCTAAATTAAGAGGAGTAAGAGTAGTTTGGATGCCTGTTCTGCTGTGATATTGGGGATAGGAGATCCCCTTGAACAGGCAGCAGGCAACTTGGCTTGCTGTCTCAAATTTCCATGAACCAACATGGTGCTTTCTCAGATCCTCAGCTCTCTGAAGACCAGAGCTCCAGGAGGAAGGACATTTGCCACATTAGCTTGCTTTCATTGTTTAGTCTCTTTTTTCTGATTAAGGAGAGCCCCACCTCAGGCCCTGCCTTCATGCTGCGAGCCTGGCCCCTGCCCTGTATGTGATGGAGAACTTCCAGTTCCCTCTACCCCGCAGATCTTTGCCTCCTGGTAGCCACTGCCCGTGTCCAGACCCAGAGCCTGGTGGGCTTCTGGGTTCAGCCAGCTCACAATTTTGCATTTCTATTTCACTTCTGGTCCACGGTGATATTTATCTTGTTTTTATTTCTGGCTAAGGTCTTTCATGTCTCTTTTTAAATATGTTCCCCGTCATTGCTATACTTCACTTATTTCTATATGTGTAGCCTTACAGAGTGAACACTTGGCTATCGCTCTAAAATTGTGGTTACATGCCTTCACTCACCTAGGCAAGTCCTGCTATGCCTTTACACACTTCACAAACATTTGTTAGTACTTAATGTGTGCGGATCACTCTTCTAATCTCTATGCGAGTGTGTGTACACAAGTGGTGGGTGGTTATAAAACTCTTTAACTTCCAGGTCCTTTTAATTCGTCTAGGGTTAACTCTTACACTCAAGTAACTATCATGTGGACAGTGCACAGCATCTTCTGAACCAAAACTCAGGGCTGTCTAATTCTAAGGAAGCAATTTAATCTTCCTAATCTGTTTCCCCATCAACAAAATTGTAACAAAAACAGCACCTACTACTTAGAGTCATTTTGGGGATTAAATAATATAACCCAAGTAAAGCACTTGGCTCAGTGTCTATCTTAAGGAAAGCACTCAGTGATATTAGCTACCATTATCTTGATAGGCAATGTGCCACCTTCAATCACCATGATTTAAAAATATATATTAGTGGGGTCTCCTAGACAAAATGTTTTCTCCTCCCTAAATTCTCATTATTCCTCTGTGGTAAAAGGAACTTTTCACCACCTCTATTCCTGCGCATCCGCACCTCTGCCAAGGAGGGATTTTTCTAGCAGAATAATACATCTGTGTTATGCATGAGATAGGTTGGTTTTGAAAGGGCTCTGCTAGGAAGATAGTGAGAATGCGCCATTCCACCTTTGAAAGTAGGGATGGATTTCCCAGAGCTCATACACAGGGTCAGTGACAAAGGAGGTATTGAGGGTGGACAGAGGGTAGGAAGGGAAGGAAGAAAGGATATCAAGAAAGAAGGGACTTCTGGAGGCCCATATGAGAAAGCTTCTGCTTCATCTGGGAACAGTGAAGAGATCTTTTAAACCATTCTATCCACTCCAAGAATATCTGTGATTGGCTGTGAGTACAATGGGGTTCTTTCTTTCTTTTTTTTTTTAATTTTTAATGCTTATGTATTTTTGAGAGAGAGAGAGAGAGAGAGAGAGAGAGAGAGAGAGAGCATGAGCAGGGGAGAAGGCAGAGAGAGGGAGACACAGAATCGGAAGCAGGCTCTAGGCTCTGAGCTGTCAGCACAGAGTCCGACGCAGGGCTCAAACTCAAGAATGGTGAGATCATGACCTGAGCCGAAGTTGGATGCTCAACTGACTAAGCCACCCAGGCACCCCTCTATAGGATTCTATCTGCTAACAGACAATCCTTTGACCCACTGCAGAAATGGCTGGGCTAATTCAGCTTTTACCAAGATAAAAGCTTGGTTCCCTGGGATACCAAACCTAGACCACCATGGGAAAAGATCATCATGAAGACTGCCGTTAAGTAGTGCCTGACCGCACACTGCCATAACTCCTGTGCAGATATTTGGGTCCAGGAAGAGTTCTGGGGTGGCCCTTCACATTCAGCGTCTTAAAACAACAGAAGAACACAATATTTAAAACTGAGACTCTTCTGGAAAATCTAAGATGAGTGGACACCAGAGCAGGGTAGATGCCAAACAAATCACTGGGCAGGAGAAAGGCTTGAGGGCTATTCCTTCCTAATAAAGGGCCAACAGGTGCCATGCTCAGAAAGTCCATCTGAGTGAACTCAGCAATATAAAATTGGAATCACGATGAGAGGTATGTTTTATTTATTTTTCCCTGTTTTACAGCCACAAAGACAGCTGAAAAGGGAAACTGAACGTTGGCCTGTTTGGGTGATTAAAATGAGAAGGCCATAGGGGAGGTAAAACAAGAAAAAAACTCCACACATGGCTCAGTGCCCCCTGGTCAAGTTCATTTGGGCGAACCCAGAAAAAAAAGTAAGCCTTTGAACATAGTCCAAGACTTAGGATGGATTTAAAGAAAACAGTCAACCAGCCACTCTAATTTTTCATAACCTCGCTATCATAGCAATAATATTTTTGACATACTGAAACTTCTGTAAGTTAAAATAACTTGAATAGCCACCTTATTTCAGCAGCATCAGGCAGTGTTGAGATCCGTTTTTAAATGTTCTCTTAGATCTGGTGGAGGGTAGAGGAAAGGTAATAAGCTTCGAGTTTTGCTGAATCTCATTCTGGGAGTGTTTACTGAGCCTGCTCAACCCCCCCCCCCCCCCCAGGTACTGGGCTATGTACCAGGACTTCCCAGATGTGGAGTAATTTCCTTGGCCTCCAAATGCCAGAGGCTGAAGTTGGGATTTCATTAATATATTCACGTCAGGAGCTGGAAAACATTTTTATTTCCTCCAAAATTCATCTTCTCCACACTGAAAATTAGAAAATCTAGAGGGAGTTTACTGCTTTCTGGGGCTTTGAAGGAGAAACGCCTGGAACATGTATCAGTTGCCAAGCTGGGCACAGGCCTATAAGACCCATCAGGGGTCTGGGTGGCCCTGTACATATGACTTCGATGTTTGGGTTCAGTTTTACGTCTCTCTCCAGGACATTTAAAAACGAGTTAAGACCTACTCAAAATAAAAGAGGGCCATTTCAGTCAGTCTAAAATGAAGAGGGAAATTGGAACGGCATGAACATTAGGGTTCAGAGAGGCAGATCTGAGGTCACAAAATACCTAGCTCTGCCAAATCCAAACCCCAAAGCAGAGCAACGTCAAGGTGCTTTTGGCTAAACCCAGCCGAGAACACCCACCTGGGATGGCTCAGAATTTATCTCAAATTTGACCGCTTTATTCTACATTACCTCAAATACTGATACAATGCCAAAATAGAACCAAGTTCCTAAGTTGGATGACCAAGGCTTCCTGTTGGAAAGCAGGTAATTTTCCACTTGATCATTTGAGCTGAATGGTTTTACCGAGCATCTGGTTCAAGTCACAAAGTTAACAGAATCAGAATTTAAAAACAGCTTTCTTTTTGAAACGACTGTTCCTTATCTAAGTGTTACAATCTACTAAAAACTGCATTTTGTTAATTGTCTTAATTTCTTCAATTTTCCTTTTCACAGCTCCAATTTACATCTACTGTTGTCACTCCTGGTTTTTTTTCCCCAATAATGCTTACTTTCTTACTGCTTAATTTCTTACTGCTTGCCACTTTTTGAATATTCCTACATTTTGATGATCTTGTTCTCACTGATTTATGTATTTCTTTGTTCTTGTATCTTATCCTTACAATAAATGCTCCATGTTCTTCTTTCATAATATGTCTGCTTGGAAAATTAGGCTTTAATATTTTCCAACATTTTTTTTTCTTTAACATTGTTTGCTACCTCCATGTTTTTAGGATGATACTTTTACCAGTTCTCAAATATTGCCAGAAGGAATCAATTAACATTTTCTCTAGACTTTTTCTTGGAAATAAAAGGATAATAAATAATTTTCCACACACTAAAAAATGGAACAAAAAATTGTCCTCATGTTCATCATGGTCAGTTCAGATTTTAGATTTGAAAATAATGTCCAAGTGCAAAGGAAATTTGAGGGCCAAAGAAGGCTATTAAAAAAAAACCCTCAAAAAAAATTTTAATTAGTTAACTAATAAAGGAAAACCATCACGTGGTTGCCAGATTATTAGAAAAATATTTTTTACTGGGTTAGACTATATAAAAACTATGACATTTAAAATAATACTATCTTGTCTGAATGGGTGAAACAGAATGTTCTTGGATGCATTAAAACACGCACTTTTTAGCAGAAAAAGAAATTAAGGAAACAATCCCATTTACAATCACATCAAAAAGAATAAAATACCCTGAAATAAATTTAACCAAGAAGGTGAAAGACCCAAACTCTGCAAAGTATAAAGACACTGATGAAAGAAACGGAAGACAACACACATAAATCGAAAGATACGCTATTCTCATGAATTGGAAGAATTGAAATTGTCAAAATGTCTACACTGCCCAAAGCAACCTACAGATTCAGTGCAATCCCTGTCAAAATGCCAAAAGCATTTTTCACAGAACCAGAACAAATAATCCTAAAATTTGTATGGAACCACAAAAGACCCCACCCAAATAGTCAAGGCAATCTTGAGAAAGAACACAGCTGGAGGTATTACAATCCCAGATTTAAAGATATTCTATAAAGCTATAGTAAACAAAACAGCATGGCATTGGCAGTTAAAAAGACACATAGACTGGGGCGCCTGGGTGGCTCAGTCGGTTAAGCGTCCGACTTCAGCTCAGGTCACGATCTCGCGGTCCGTGAGTTCGAGCCCCGCGTTGGGCTCTGGGCTGATGGCTCAGAGCCTGGAGCCTGCTTCCGATTCTGTGTCTCCCTCTCTCTCTGCCCCTCCCCCGTTCATGCTCTGTCTCTCTGTCTCAAAGATAAATAAACATTAAAAAAAATTAAAAAAAAAAGACACATAGACCAACAGAACAGTCAGCGTAGAAGTAAACCCATGTGTATACGGTCCATTAATGTACAATAAAAGAGGAAAGAATATACAATGGAAAAAGGACAGTCTTTTCAATAAAAAAGTGTTAGGAAAACTGGACAGCTACATGCAAAAGAAT
The DNA here is from genome assembly GCF_022079265.1 of Lynx rufus. NCBI lineage: Eukaryota > Metazoa > Chordata > Mammalia > Carnivora > Felidae > Lynx > Lynx rufus. The sequence goes on from NW_025814823.1 coordinate 10,573,171, forward strand.
GAAACTGGACCACTTCCTTATACATACACAAAAGTAAATTAAAAATGGATTAAATACATAAAGGTAAGACTTGTAACAAAAAAACTCTTAAAAAAACATAGGTAGTAATCTCTTAGACATTGGCCTTAGTGACATATTTCTGAATATGTTTCCTTAGGCAAGAAAAACAAAAGCAAAATTAACTATTGGGATTATATCAAACTAAAGGCTTTTCCACAGTGAAGGAAACCATTAACAAAACAAAAAGGCAACCTCCTGAATGAGAGAAGATATTTGCAAATAATATATCTGAGAAGGGATTCATATCCAAGATATATAAAAAACTCATACAGCTCAACACCATATAAGCCAAATAATCCAATTAAAATGGGCAGAGGACCTGAACAGACATTTTCACAAAGAAGACATCCAAATGGCCAACAGACATGAAAAGATGCTCAACATCACTAATCATCAGGGAAACGCAAATCAAAACGACAATGAGCTATCTCCTCATACGAAACAGAATGGCTAGAATCAAACAGACAAGAAATAACAAGTCTTGGTGAGGATTTACAGAAAAGGGAACTACCGTGCGCTGTTGGTGGGAACGTATATTTTATACAGCCACTGTGGAAAACAGTACGGAGGTTCCTCAAAAAAAAATAAAAACAAAACTACCATACAATCCAGTAATTCCACGGCTAAGTATTTCCCCAAAGAAAATGAAGACACTAATGAACCCCTATATTTACTGCAGCATTACTTACAATAGCCAAGATACGGAAGCAACCTAAAGTGTTCATCGAGAAATGAATGGGTAAAGAAGATGCGGTATATATGTATAATGGAATACTACTCGGCCGCAAAAAAGAATGAAATCTTGCTATTTGCAGCAGCATGGATGGCCCCAGAAAATATCATGCTGAGTGAAGGAGGTCTCAGTGGAAAATGACAAATACCACGTGATTTCACTTATATATGGAATCGAAACAACAGAGTAAACAAAAACCAACAGATTCATAAACACAGAGAATTGATGGCTGCCAGAGGGTAGGGGCAAAACACGTGAAGGGAATTAAGAAGTACAAAATCCCAGTTACGAAATAAATGAGTCATAAGGATGAAAAACACAGCACAGGGAACTTAATAATATTGTAATAACATTGTCTGATAACAGAGAGTAACCACGCTTATCATGGTGAGCGCTAGAAATGTATAGAGTTGTCAAACATTGCACACCTGAAACTAATACGACATATGTCAACTTAATTTTAATTACAAAAATAAAATACTGAAAGAAAAAAACACACAATGCACTTTTTCTGCTGATATTTAAATGCCCCATGTTTGCTTGCAAATGTCAGCGAAAGTAATCATTAAAATAGATGTTGAGAGGGGCACCTGGGTGGCTCCGTCAGTTAAGTGTCTGACTCTTGATTTCAGCTCAGGTCATGATCCCCGGGTCGTGGGATGGAGCCCCCTGTCCCCATGGTGGGCTCCGCACTGGCAGTGGAGTCTGCTTAAGATTCTCTCTGTCTCTCCCTCTGCCCCTCTCCCCAGCTCATGCTCTCTCTCTCTCTCTCTCTCAAACATAATAAATAAAAAAAAAATAAAATATATGTTGAGAGAATGAGATCGTGTTACATAGAATTTCCACACCTTCCTCCGTGGTAACATATGCTTGGTTTAGTATCCTTAGGAAATGCTTTGCAACTAACTCCAGTCTTAGAATAAATGCTAAATAACAAACTACTGCTAAGTAACAACATTCATGAAACATGGTCCATTTATTTTTACCACTGAAGTACCATCATTTTAATACTAGAAGTTTCAAATCAATTTCTTTTTCCAATATGCATGTCTAGAAGCTATAAAATCAGGTATGAACCATGTGAAGATTTACTTTAAAAGTTCTATGTCGAATTATCCATTCCAAGAATACCTGATATGGTCAGATACTATATCGAAGTTCTTGGACAGTTATCTTGGAGGCTTTTTACTTGTTTTGTATAAAATCAACACTATTTCATCTACCTAAATATGTTACAGCCTGGTAAAAACAGCTTAAAAAGATTTCCATCATTAGGGCCACCTGGGTGGCTCCGTTGGTTAAGCATCCAGCTCTCGGTTTCGGCTCAGTTCACGATCTTGCAGTTTCGTGGGTTCGAGTCCCGCATCGGTCTCTGTACTGACTGTGGAGCCTGCTTGAGATTCTCTCTCTCTCTCTCTCTCTCTCTCTCTCTCTCTCTCTCTCTCTCTGCCCCTCCCCTACTCACACTGTCTCTGTCTCTCTCAGAATAAATAAACTCAAAAAATTTAAAAAAATATTTCTATCATTAAAAATACCCATACCTACTTAAAAATCTTTCATGCCTATGACATCTCTTACTCCAGCCTTCTCTTTATAATTAATTTAAAAAATACGAAGTCATCTTTCAAAATGTATTTTTAAACAAATATAGGAATATATTCTCTGTGAAATATGCAGGCATTATGAATTAAGCTAGTGTTCCTCAACCCTCCACTTCCAATCCCGATTCCCTTCCTAGAATTGACCGTTGCCAGTTCATTGTATATAATCCCAGACCTTTTATTTCCTCTGTGTACTTTCATCTATATTTATATCTATAACCATATGGTCATTTGATCCATTGGGCACTATAAGCATAATAACTAATGCCTACCCACTTTTCAGGGGCCTTTAAAATATTTAAGTCCTACAATTTTTTACTGCCTCTGAAATATGAAAACTACACATTGGAAAAATAATGAAAACTCTACCAAATTTAATATTGCCAAGTTTAGGATTCATTAACAAGTCCTTGCATTTGAAAACAACAGGGAGATTCGGTTTTTGTCATTTCACGAATATTCCCAAGTATGAATGATCACTAGCTGAAAATCATAGCTAATTGCGAATTAAATAAATCACTTGTTAGAAAATCTTTCCAAAAGCAAAATTAGAAAAATCCTTGCTAACTTTTGCAACAAAGTTTTGTATTTAATTTGAGAAGTCTGTCCCAAATTAGGTGGAGCAGTGCATTCAAGATTTAAGACTGTTTGGGGCCTATAAATTTCTTAATATAGCCCTGTGGAAGTGCACTGTATTACTTAGTGAAGTATGCTTTAAAACGTGCTTCATTCACCAAAATGGCTTACAGGTTTTGAACAAGAGTAGATATATACCCCCCCCTTCTCGTTTTAGAAGTGAGGACTAATATTTCACAGCACTCCTCGAGAAGTAGAGGGTCTGGTGAAGTATAGTTATGAAGGGAAGTCAGCGAACAAAATCAGTACTTACAGACTATCCATCAAACATCAGCAAAATTAAAAACTATACGCGATTATAAATAAAAGCCCCGGAAAAGAAGCAAATACTAAAGCAGGCAAGAGGTAGACTAAGGGAGGGAAGGGGCGGGGGTAGATAACGGCAAAAGATATTAACTCACTCCGTCATTTACTTCTCTGTCAGTAGATGTTGAGACCCTGGCATGTGTTCTCCACCGTGCTGGGCAGGGTGCTACAATGAAGTAGATCCCACCCATCTGATGGTTCTCAGAGTCTAGCAGGGAGGACAGACATGTCACCATAATGTATAAAGCACTGCTACTAGAGGGAAAGTGAAGGGTGCTCTAACCCACTCTGGGGGTTCAGCAGGGTCCTGTGAGGAAGTGAAATTTAAACTGGATGAAATTTAAACTGCCGGGGGTGGGGTGGGGCGCCTGGTTGGTGAAGCGTCCGACTTCGGCTCAGGTCATGATCTCACAGTTCGTGGGTTCGAGCCCCGCGTTGGGCTCTGTGCTGACAGCTCAGAGCCTGGAGCCTGCTTTGGATTCTGTGTCTCCCTCTCTCCCTGACCCTCCTCTGCTTGTGCTATGTCTCTCTCTGTCTCTCAGAAATGAATAAATGGTAAAAAATAAAATAAAGTAAAATAAAAAATAAAATAAAATAAAATAAAGTGGATGAATCAGATTTTGCTCAGTTACATGTTGTTGTCACCAGGATTGGGGAAAAAAAATAGCATCACAGGCTGAGAGAAAAATAGCACATGGGAAGGCCTAAAAGCAAAAGGGGATATGGTGGCATGTTTAAGATGATAAACAGGAAAGGAGGCAGGGGAGCTAGAGGGGTTTGAAAGCCAGGTAGGGAGCTTAGTCTTAACATCTAAAGGCAATGGAAGGTCCCTGAAGGGTTTTGAGCAGGGCTATGGCCTGGTCAAATGCGTGCATTAGGAGGAAAGCTAGAATAGTTGTGTGATAGAAAGAGTGGAGCAGAAGCAGCCTAGAGCAGGGAGACCAGTGTGGAGGTCAGGGAAATAATCCAGATAAGGAAAGGCTATTCAGACTGGGCTGAGGCAGAGTCTACTGACTGAAGAGAAAGGAGAGGCAGAATTGATGGCACTGGGTTATGGGAGTAAGCGATGATGCCTAGGTTTGTAACTTCAGAGACGAAGACTAGAGCAGACTAGAATGATCTTTTAGCCCTACTAGATAAGGTTACTACCCATTCGTCAGTGGGAGTAAACTAGAGAATGATACCAGAATCCAGTTCTCTGTATATAAATATGGAAAGTGAATGGTATACTCTAATTCCGGAGCGAAGTTGATCATTTTCAATGACAGGAGTTTTTGTTGTTGTTGTTGTTGTTATTTCTATCATCTTAAAGAATGCCCTGCTCTATATAGCTAGATTTGAGTCTTCCAACTTACAATTAATCATTAAGATCTTGGAGTGAGCAAAACCAAGTAAATACTGATAGGGAATTCTCACTTAAGAAGGTCTGTTTCTACGTGGATAAATTCTGCATTCTGATTTCGCGTGTGTAAATTGCTGTGATTCTCATTACAGTCCTCTGCACTTAGAAGGGCAGATATCATCTAATTGTTTTACAGAAGGGAAACCAAGTCCAGGAAAGGTGAAGTGAGTTGCATAAGGTAATGTCAAACTAGGATATTTGACTCAAGTTTTGAGAATTGTTTTTAGTGTAACGCTCTCGTATCTCCAGCCAACCCCAAAACTGGAAACGGGCCAGCTGGGAAACAAATGACTGCTGTCGGTGGCTAGAGAAGAGACGCTTGGTAGAATAGCAGAAAGCACGTGGTCAGCAGAAACTCAGTCACTGAGACTCGAGTCCCAGCTTGGCTGTTTCATGAAAAGAATCTGTTCTCTGGGCTTGGGCTGAGACCCTCTGTTTTGCTTGTCAAATAACGCCCAGGGGGCTCAGAGAAAACATCAACATTTTCGAAATGATTATATTTTGCACTTTGAGGAGCCGTGTACCTGGAGTACCTAATCTTGAAAATGGATGTCTCTGGAGCAACATGGAAGCAGGACAGGGTGAGAGATGAGCGTTGGCGTCCACACAGTGCCTTGGCACACCACAGGAGCTCAAAAAGGCTGTCGAGCGAGGGATGGCAGCACGCTGTGCTAGCTGGCCGAACATGACCACGGTCGGTAGATTCTTTCCAAGTTCCCTTTAATGGGATGCTATTTCTGACAGCCAGCGTTCTCCATTTCACGCTGGGCTGATCAACAAACTTGGAGTTGACTGAATGCCCTTTTAGGCCCATCCACACACAAGGCAGTTTGGTGCAGTTCTGTTTTTAACGAAACAATGCTATTTACCTAGCTCAGGATGTCGTGTGTGCGTTTGTGCGTTAGCTGCCTGAGTGGTTTTGTTTGTTTGTCTTTATCTAAAAAAATATATGAGTTCCCATGCAAGTAGGAGATTTGACTTTCTGTAGTTGAAAACCGTTTGGGCTTATGAAGGCACGGCATGCCGTGTAAGCTGTATAACAGGTAGTGTACCGTATGTTCGAAACTATACCATGCTTCTGAAAAAGCCCCTCCTTGCGCACGTGCTCCTCTGTATGATACACAAAAGATCTCAATCAAATTACACACCCCTCTTGGAAGAATTTGCGTAAATACGTAGCCAAAGCAGCATCTGTAAGCTTAAGAAAGTGGCTTCCCCCAGCCTAGTCCTCCCCCTTCCTACTTTTCTGGGAAGATGTTTCAGATAGGCTTGGTGGTAATTTTGCTTCGAGAGCATTTCATGGTCAATTTAGAGTGCGTAAGTCTCGTTGCTTTCCTATTTCAAAAATGTCAAGCCAATTACTGGCTTGTCAAGGTGCAGAGCCTGCCAGCAGTTTACATCTGCGCTATCTTTTCTTGGCCGTTGTAGGTCCTGGATTGGAGTAAAGGGCTCTCTGTTCCTCTGATTCTCATGGTAGCACATTTGGAGCACGATGCTGTCCACATACCACTGGCGTTCCCAACAAGGAAGATGGGGAGTACTGGGTTCCATGACCCCTACAGAGCTTCTAGATGCATTTCTTTGATTCTAGACTGGAAGTCTAAGGACTGATGGCTAATGGGCTGCTCGTAGAAAGATCTGTTTTGTCCACACAGTGTTTTTCTTGAAAAATGAATGGATTGGCAATATTTTAACCTGGAGATATTTTACATTCAAATCTCAACCTTAGTCTCTCTGTAAAAATCATTGGGTTTCCATTATGACATGGTAAGAATCAGCCAGGTTAGTTGAGACTTAGGTTCTTTGCCACATTTTTAATCATTATTAATATCATTTTCTAATCATTGTGCTCATACCGTAGTATTATATTTCTCACACCCAGCCTGGCTGTGTTCATTTGTGTTCCCTGTTTGCATCGATAGGCATTTAAATGTGTGACTCATATTCTAGTAGATTTTTAATGTTTTTACATATTTATTTATTTTTGAGAGAGAGACAGAGACAGAGACAGAGCATGAGCAGGGGAGGGACAAAGAGAGAGAGGGAGACACAGAATCCGAAGTAGGCTCCAGGCTCTGAGCTGTCAGCACAGAGCCCAACACGGGGCCTGAACCCATGAACTGTGAGATCATGACCTGAGCCAAAGTTGGACGCTTAACTGACTGAGCCACCTAGGTGCTCCTCTAGTAGATTTTTATTTAAAAGTCTTGATTAAGCTTTAAATGACTGCTTTAAGCTAACAAGAACTAAAACTTGTCTTGTAGCCTATGCATTTAAGTTTGGAAAAAAAGGCATAAACGTTCATTCATTCATTCAACATATTTTACCGTCCTTTCTGCGTTCAAGACATTGTTCTAAACATTGCGATACAATGATACAAAACAATCCCCATCCTTGCCCTCAAGATTTTATAATCCAATTATAATATCATTATTATAATAATTGGTAACTACAGTTCAATTCAATGATAAAAATGGTGGATATGTGCTCTGAGAAAGGAAATGGTTGCTATGGGAAAGTGGAAGAGGAACCTTAATCCACACAAAACAACTGTGGAAACTTTCCAAAACACAACAGATTCTGTTTGCTCGTGGAGTGAGAACGTAATATGATGCTCTGAAGAATACCTATTCTGAAGGACTGGGAGATGACACACAGAATTACCTGGAATGCTTGTTTTCTGAGACTCAGATTTAACGGTGAGGCTGTAATGAACACAAGTCAACCATCTTTTGATGACTATGAGTTAATCTCATGATATCACTGAGTCTCCAGACTCTCTTCAGAAGTATCAGTCATCACTGTACCATTTTATGTAACTGAAAAAATCCTTCAATCTTTCTGGCTCTCACCATCCCCTTCTGTAAACAACCTCTAGAGTCCTTTACAGCAATAAAGTCCTATGATGTATGAATGAAAGAGCTAAAAATACATAACAAAGGATTTAGGGTATTGTATTTTCTGCCTTTGTGGGTACCAAAGTATCTTTGAAGTATGGTATATGTTTGCTAAGGTGAACTTTTAAACTCCAGGTCTTGAATAAATTTGAAGATTTAGTTCATTTAAAAAATTTTTTAATGTTTATTTATTTTTGAAAGAGCGGGAGATAGAACATAAGTGGGAGAGGGGTACAGAGAGAGGGAGACACAGAATCTGAAGCAGGTTCCAGACTCTGAGCTGTTGGCACCGATGTGGGGCTCGAACTCATGAATCGTGAGATCATGAACTGAGCCGAAGTCGGACGTGTAACCGACTGAGCCACCCAGGCGCCTCAAGGATTTAATTTAATGGAGAGAATATTCTAGGGTGGATATGCACCACAAAGACAAAGGTACGAAATAATATTGGAATAGGCAAACCACAGGGTACAAGCTAGTGAGAGAGTTGACACCAGGAAAGAGCAGGAGAGGAGCTCAGAGAGATCTAGTGAGGTCTGTAAGTTGAATGGATTGGATCCTAGGGTATGGAATCTAGTCTTGATCCAATAAGAAGCATTGAAATAGTGTTTTTAGATGATTCTTTGAACAATTATGCAGACCAGGCTACTTTCCCATCACCCTCAACACCACTGATTGACAATTTGCAAATTACCCACCTAGCATCTGGACAGTCTCCTAAATTCTTGTGCAATAAAAGCTCAGTAGCTTTAAGGTCTTGAAGGAATTAGTCATGGCCTAACATCAATTGAGCTGTGATAAATCAAACTGTGACTGAAATGAACTCACAAATGCAAGCGGCCTTACAGATAGATCTATTTTTCTAAAAGCCAATGGCTGAAAAATTTTCAGCAGTCTACAGTCTGAGTCAATACTAGATAAATTGCCATAGCCAGACATTCTTCCTCCCGTCCTTGGCTAAGAAAGTACAAAAGATCTGTTAACAACAGATAAAAATATGAAAGGAATAGAGTTAATTGATTTTCAGGCTCTCTGACTTACAATACGATCTACCTGGTTATTTATAAATGGCAGGTAGGGCATCATTTTCCTGGATTCTTTGGTTGAAGAAGTTTGAGACTGAGTTTTAAGAAGTCTTTCACCTTTTTTTTTAAAGTAAAAAATGAAAAAGAGGATAGTAATGTGCTATACTGATACAGGAGAATTGGGGTCATAAATGCCAAGAGATGATTTCTAAATTAAGATGATGTAAAACACAAGGATAAAACAACCGCCTGACCACAATCTCTGGCTATACCAGAACATTAACTTGAACAATCGCGGCTTCCTTCAGTCCTTTACAGTACCCTCAGAAGCAGTTTTCTTTAATTATTTTATTTTTTTCTAGATTTGAAAATCATTCATTCAGCAGGACGCTAGCCAACAGAGGCAGACTCTAAGCTCAACTTTGAAATTCCTCAGAAAAATACGTAGAGCCTACCCCTATGTGTTGCTGTCCTCATTGTGAGAAATCTCCTTGTAAGTTTTCTTTTGTTTATCTCCAAGGATGAACTGAATTCTACACCAGCTTTGCCGATAGTTCAAGGGCCATATCTCAAAGCAAAGGAAAAGACAAGTTACCTTAAGGTTTCAAAAACCTTAATATTTTTGGTCGGGAAATGGAAGATAAATAAGTGGGAAGTTATACGTCTCAACTATTCGGAGTCAGTGTGTTGATACTTTGAAAATATTTATGGTGTGGATGGTACAAGATAAATCACAGTTTACCAGGCTTAAAGTTGGGACCCTTGCTCTAAGCAGAACTGCTTTGTGCCACCGAAAAATAGAAGCTCGTGGCACTAAAACTTTTGTGCTTTATTGGATGTCACCTGACACACCTGAGGTGTGGCCCACTTGCTACAGGGGCTGGGTTGGGCATTTGCTCTATGCGCACAGGACTCTTGTAAATAAAATTACATTTTAAACGTGATTAAGGAAGCTTTGATTTGAAGCATGCTATCTTTCAATCCACCCTCTTTATCATCTCTGAAATGATCTTTTTAAAACATCAGAAAGCAGAACACACCATTCTTGTTGTTAAAAATGCTCAGTGATTTCCCGTCGCTTCTACCTAAGCTATCTGTCTCCAGAAACTTCAGTTTCTCCACTCCGATTATAACCACAACAACCACCTTTTCCTCCTGTGACACAAAGTGAGGATTATTCCTAATATCCCGTGAGCCCGTTGGTTATTATATCGAAGTGGTCTTCTTGATTGGAACACCATGAACACAGCGGAAACCATGGCGACACATGGATTTTTTTTTTTTTTAAATACTTGCTTACTTTTCTATTGTGTCATCCTTTAGGAGAGCTATCCTTTTGTGGTCTGGTGAACCCATTCATTTCCACTTGAATCAACACTTTCTGTTTATAAACGTGCCCAACATCTGTAACAGTTAACTGTCCTGATCACTGTATTCCTATGGTATTTGAACTTCTATTATAACAATTGAATGTGACTATCATTATGTCAGAACACGCTGGTCTCCTCTCGTACATTCTGAGATCCGGGAGGCGGTGGATCCTGTGTTACACCACCTTGTGTCTACAGTGCCTGAAATATAGACTGCTCTTAAATAAATTAATAAAACAATGGTGAATCTTTTTATAAAACAAAAGGCTCTTTTTGTAATGCAAATCACCATCCCCTAATCCATTTGGTTTATGAGTTTAGATGTTTGTCTGCTAGGTTTTTATTTATTTATTTATTTATTTATTTATTTAATTTATTTTTGAGAGAGAGACAGAGAGAGAGAGAGAGAGAGAGGGAGCGAGCAAGCATGGGAGGGACAGAGAGAGGGAGACACAGAATCTGAAGACAGGCTCCAGACACTGAGCTAGCTGTCAGCACAGAGCCCGACGTGGGGCTCGAACCCACGAAGCACGAGATCATGACCTGAGCCGAGGTCAGATGCTTAACCGACTGAGCCACCCAGAAGCCCCTGCTAGGTTTTTGTTAATTTTGTTAACACAAGATGGTCATGTAGCTTCAGAGAGAATAATAGGAAATTTTTCTCAGATATTTTTATACCTGATACAGTGATTTATCTACTGGAATGTCAAAAGGAAGTGACTAAGGAATGACTGGAATGACTTAGGAAAGTGGTGGAAAGGAAAATGAAAATCCTAGGCTTTAATCAATTTTGTTATTAATTTTTCAACCTCTGTTCTCTTAACAGACTGGAAAAGGTGTAATAAAATTGTCTGGTTTGAGCTTCCTTTCTTCATTCCTAGAAGAGGTATCATTATCTAGGGCAATGTCCAGAAGGCTGGAAATACTTTGGGGAAGGAAGTCCTTGCTTAGCTATTCTAGCACACCAGTTGCCAATATCTTTTCCTGTCCCCTTCATCAATTCGGCTTTAGCTGACATTTCCTGAAAAACACACCTCAAAATTCCTTCCCTCCAGGAGGCCTCCTTTGATCAACCCCTCAGTGCATAGGTTTCCAGTTTGAACAAAATGCGTTTCCTTTGTTGTTATTTTGCTTTGTAAACATTCTTAAGCAATTCATGTCTGTTCAGGATTCCTAATTATAATGAAATAATCTTTCTCAGGGAAACATGTACGTGTTCCATTTCTTTGATATCTTTTTTCTATACCCAAAAGCAACCAGCAGAAGATTCACCTAATGTTGACAAATAAATATATCTGTAGGAAATATTTACCGTATCTTCAAACTTTCTCATTTCCAACCATCCCTCATTAAGTGATATATGGCATATTTAATTCTGATGATTTCTTTCTTTTATTAATTTTGAAAATATCATGCATCTCTTAATATTAATTGGAAGTCCTAAATTGCAAAAAATAAAGTCCTGTGATGCTGTATCTCAAAACCAGAATAGCACAAATATTGTGGCAAATCCAAAAGCCTGGGCTTTAGGCCTGGTTTTATCCTGATAGGGATTACTTTGCATTATTAATTACTATGCATCATTATTTCAGTTTCCAAATATGTAAAACAGAAATGATAATAATAATAATAACACTCTACCACTGTCATACAATAGGTGGATAGATTATTTAGATAGAGTGGAAACGCTTCAAGAAGAATAAGCCACTACCTTTGAAGCATCCTCATTTCCTTCCGGTGTTGTACATGACATTGGTGCTCAGTCGTGTGCTGATACATTGGCTTTCTGGGAAGAAAAAAAAAAGGACCCACTTTATAGCACTTACTGTTCTCTGTGGTGTAAATACCACCCCTATGGCTGCTTTCAAGTTATGGACAGTTTAACAACCAGCTTGCGAAATTCTTGACTATTTGACAGTTGGTTCCTGATTTAGGCTGACTTTAACCCTCTACTTTAACATATTAAATTAGATAATTATAATATAACACAATACTCAATCCCCCAAATCAGTCCTTTTCAATATGAGAAAGTGAAGATTACTCCTAACTCTCACATAAGTCCTTCTATTGTTATAGCTATGTGGTATTCTAGGGTTGGACCACCATGAATGCAGGGGATACACAGTGAGAAAAAAAATCAGCCCATTGGAGAGGTTCCAAGATGGCCAAGATGTCAGTGCAAGAAGACTCTGAATGCAAGTTCTCCTCTGGACACTCTGTATCGATGAATCTACACCTATATAGAGAGTAATTCCTCCTGAAGAGCTGAGGACTGGTTGAACAGCTTCTGCACAACAAACAATAAACATCAGTACACATACAGAAGAGTAGGAGAGAAGGAGGTCACCCCAACACGGTAACCTGTGCATAGACTTGCCCGCCCTGGAGCACGGCAAAAAAAGAACAGTTTAAAGAGCAATTAGACTATAAGTGAAAGAAATCCATTTACAAATCCTAGAGTGTTCACCAAAAGGTCAGGGAATTGCTGGAACTTGTTCTGGGGTCAAAGACACTAGTGGTGGCCATTTTTTAGTTCCTTTCTAACTTGATAGTGGGATAGGTGCAGAGTCCCTCTAGCCAGTCTACTAGAACTACCTCAGCACACCCTGGGTCCCTGGTCCATACCAGCTCCAGCTGACCACCCCCTCCCCCTGCCATTGTAGCCCTGGTGCAGTGTGCCCTGGGCCCCCCTGTCCACACCACGCCCAAGCTCCAGGCGTCTTGTCAAGATGGCCCCGGTGCAGCATGCCCTCTCTCTCTCAAAAGAAAAAAAGAATTCTGTAATTAAACTAAAAACTACTGAACTGTATAATTTAAACACATAAATGTTATAGTATGTAAACTGTAAAAAACAAAAGCCTTAAAAGGCAGCAAGAGAAAAATAGAGTCACATGCAAAGAAAACCCCAGAAAGCTATCAGCTTATTTTTCAAAAAAAAAAAAAAAAAATTCACAGGCCAGAAAAGAGTGGCAGGATACATTTGAAGAGATGAAAAGAAAAAAAAAATTAAAACTAAGAATACTCTAATCAGCAAGATTATCAGTCAGAGTTAAAGGAGAGGTAAAGATTTTCCTACACAAATAAAACGAAAAGAGTACATTAGTACCAAATCAGACTTACAAGAGATGTTAAAGGTCTTCTTTAAGTGGAAAAAAGGTCATAACTAAAAATAAAATATATGAAAAAAATCTTACTGGTAAAAGCATTTACATAGTAAAGGCAGTGGATGGCCATTTAAAAAGCTGGCATAAAGATTAAAAAGCAAAAGTAGTCAAATCAGCTGTAAACACAATAAGTACGTAAGGGATACACAAAATAAAAAGATGCAAAATATCATGTCAAAAATACAAAACTGGAGGGGAGGTAAAAATGTGTTGCTTTTGGAATGCATATAAAACATAAGTGATTATCAAGTCAAATAGACCACTATCTATCTACCTACATATATATATATATCTATATATCTATACATATACATGTATCTACACACATATACAAGTAAATATACAAGCATATATTAAAAATATATTATATATTAATTAATATATACAAGTATATAAATATGTAAATACATATAGGTATATAAATATATAACAAGACTCATCTCTATGCTGCCTACAGGAGACTCACTTCAGATTTAAGACAGACATAATGAAAGAGAAGGGATGGAAAAAGATATTCCAGGCAAATGGAAATGAAAAGAAAGCTGAGATAGCTATACTTATATCAGACATTTCAAAACAAAGACTGTAACAAAGACAAAAAAGGGCACTACAAAATGACAAACAGATTAAGCCAAGAAGAAGACATAACATTTGTAAATATTTATTTACCCAACATAGAAGTACCTAAATATATAAAACAAATATTAACAGACCTAAAGGGAGGAATTAACAATGATACAATAATAGTAAATGACTTAACACCTTAACACATAACATCAATGGATACATCATCCAGAAAGAAAATCAATATGGAAACATTGGCCTTAAATGACACTTAGACCAGAAGGACTTAATAGTTATATATAGAACATTTCATTTCCAAACTGCAGAATATATATTCTTTTCAAGTGCAAATGGAACATTCTCCAGAACAGATTGTCTTAATAAATTCAAGAAGACTGAAGTTATATCAAACATCTTCTCTGACAATACTATGAAACTAGAAATCAAGAGAAGAAAACTGAAAAAACACAAACATGTGGATACTAAACATACCAATAAACAACCAATGTGTCAATGAAGAAATCAAAGAGGAAATCAAAAAATACCTTGAGACAAGTAAAAATGAAAACACAATTTTCCAAAATCTATGGGACACTGCAAAAGCAGTTCTAAGAGGAAAGATGATAGCAATACAGACCTACCTCAAGAAACAAAAAAAAATCTCAAATAAACAATATAATTGTATACCTAAATGAGCTAGCAAAAGAAGAACAAAGCCCAAAATCAGTAGAAGAAAGGAGGGGCGCCTGGGTGGCTGAGGCAGTTAAGTGTCCAACTCTGACTCTTGATTTCAGCTCAGGTCATGATCTCACGGTTCATGAGATTGAGCCCTGTGTTGGGCTCTGCACTGACAGTGCAGAGTCTGCTTGGGATTCTCTCTCTTCCTCTCTCTCTGCCCCTCCCCTGCTCTCTCTCTCTCTCTCTAAATAAATAAATAAACACTACAAAAACCCAAGTGAGTAGAATAAAGGAAATAATAAAGACCAAAGTGAAAATAACTGAAATACTCAAAAACAGTAGAAAAGATCAATAAAACTAAAAGCTGGTTCATTGAAAAGATAAACAAAATCATTGAACCTCTAGTTAGACTCATCAAGAGAGAGAGACCAATAAATAAAATCAGAAATGAAAGAGAAGTTACAACTGACACCAGAAAAACACAAAGGATCATAAAAAACTATCATGAACAATTACATGCAAACAAATTGGACAACCTGGAAGAAATGGTTAAATTCCTACAAACACACAACCTTTGAAGACTGGATCATGAAGAAGTAGAAAATCTAAACAGACCAGCTACAAGTAATGAAATGGAATTACTAATTAAAAAATTCTCCAGAACAAAAATCTAGGACTAAAACTCTCCAAACAAAAATCTAGGATGAGCCAGCTTCATAGGTGAGTTCTACCAAATAATCAAATATTTAAAGAAGAGTTAGTTCCTATTTTTCTCACATCATTCCAAAAAAATTGAAGAGGATGGAATACTTTCAAATGCATTTTTTGAGTTTTATATCAAAACTGGACAAAGACACCACACACACACACACACACACACACACACACACACACACACACACTACAGACCAAGACCCCTCATGAATATAGATGCAAATACCCTCAACAAAATATTAGAAAACTGATCTCAAAAATACTTCAATAGGATCACACACCATGATCCAATGGGGTTTATTCCAGGGATGCACGGATGCTTCATCATTCACAAATCAATCAATGTGATATACCACATTAATAAATCAAAGGATGAAATAATATTATCTCAATAGATGCAGAAAAATTATTTGAAAAAATTCAACATCCATATATGATAAACACTCTCAGAAAGTGGGTATGGATACAAGGGACCTCAACATAATAAAGGCCATACATGACAAGTCCACAGCTAACATCATACCCAATGTTGAAAAGCTAAACGCTTTCTCTCTAATATCAGGAACAAAACAAGGATATTCACTCTCACCACTTTTATTCTATATAGTACTGGAAGTCCTAGCCACAGCAATCAGACAACAAAAAGAAAAAAAAGAGGCAATCAAATTGGAAAGGAAAAAATAAAATCATTATTTGCAAATGACATGGTACTATATCTGTAAATCCTTTAAGACTCCACCCAAAACTATCACAAGTAATAAATGAACTCAGTAAAGTTGTAGGATACAAAATTAACATCTAGAAATCAGTTGCATTTCTGTACATTACTAATGATTTATCAGAAACAAGAACTAAGAAAATCATTCCATTTATAATTGCACCAAAGAGAATAAAATACTCAGGAATGAAACGTAACCAAGGTGAAAGACTCATACTCTGAAAACTATAAGACACTGATAAAAGAAACAAGATAACACAAATAAATTGAAAGATATGTTATGCTCATGGATTGAAAAGACTAATGTTAAACTTTCCATACCAGCCAAAGCCATCTATAGATTTAATGCAATCCCTAGCAAAATATCAAAGGCATTTTTTTTTCCACAGAACTAGAACAAAGAATCCTAAATTTTTTTATGGAACTGCAAAAGGCCCCAAGTACTCAAAGCAATCTTGATAAAGAACAAAGCTGGAATTCTCACACTCCCTGATTTCAAACTATGCTGTAAAGCTACAGTAATCAAAACAGTGTGGTACTGACATGAAAACAGACACATATATCAATGCATAAGAATAGAGAGCCCCCAAATAAGCCCACACATATATGACTAGTTAATCTATGATAAGAAAGGTAAGACTATACAATGGGGAAAGACAGTCTCTTCAATAAATGGTTTTGGGAAAACTGGACATGTAAAAGAATGAAACTGGGCTACTATCTTACATCATATACAAAAACAAATTCAAAATGGATTAAAGACTTGAATGTAAGACCTGAAACCATAAAACTCCTGAAAGAAAACAGAGACAGTAAACTCTCTGACATCAGTCTCAGCAATATTTTTTTGAACCAATCTCTTTGGGCAAGGATAAGAAAAGCTAAAATAAATAAATGGGATTATATACACCCCCAAAACCTCTGCACAGTGGAGAAAAACATTAACAAAATGAAAAAGCCACCTACTGAATGAAGGAAAATATTTACCAATTATACATCTGATAAGGGGTCAATATCTAAATATATAAACAGCTTCCATCCCTTAATGTCAAAAAAAAAAAAGAAAAAAAAGAAACAACCTGTTTAAAAAGAAATGGACAGAAGATTCAATAGACATTTTTTTTCCCCAAAGAAGACACACAGATTGCCAACAGACACATGAAAAGATGCTCAACATCACTAATCATCAGAGAAGTACAAATCAAAACCACAATGAGATTTCACCTCACAGCTGTCATAGTGGCTACATGTGTAAAACAGATAGGAAATAACGTGTTGGTGAGGATGTGAAGAAAAGGGAACCTTCATATATTCTGATTGGGAATGTGAACTGGTGCAGCATCTGTGGAAAACGGGACGGAGGTTCTTCAAAAAATTAAAAATAGAACTACCATATGATCCAGCATGTGGGTGGGAATATCCACTTTTGGGAATGTCTCCAGTGAAAATGAAAATACCAGTTTGAAATAGATGTACCCCTGCATTCACTGCAGAATGATTTACAATAGCTAAGATATGGAAACAACTTAAGCATCCAAAGAGGGATGAATGGATGAATAAAGAAGTTGTGGTATATGTGTACCCCCCGCACCCCCCCCCCCCCACACACACATGCTGGAATATTACTCAGCCATTTGTGAAATACAGGTGGACCTCAAGGGTATTATGCTAAGTGAAACAGGTCAGACAAAGAAAGAAAAATACCATATGTTTTTACTTATATGTGGAATCTAAAACAAAACAAACAAAACAGAAACAAACTCATGGTCACAGGAAACAAAATGTTGATTACTAGACAACAGCAGATAAAATAGGTGACAAGGATTAAGAGATACAAACTTCCAGTTATAAAACAAAGAAGCCATGGGGACGTAACATACAGCGTAAGAAATATAGATGAATAATATCATAATAGGTTTGTATGGTGACAGATGGCAACAGACTTATGAGGATCATATCATAATGTATCTAAGTATTGCATCACTAGGATATACACCTGAAAGTCATAGGATATTGTGTGTCAATTACACATAAGAAAATCAACCCATTGATTTAAAAAAAAAATACTTGCTTCTCTTTCTATTTCTACTCTATCTCTTTCTACTACAGTTAGTAACTGTATCTATTCGCTTAATGGCTCAAATATTCATTTCATCATCTAATCTTAATTTAGACTTTTATTTCCATAAGGTAATTGCAGATTCCCTGCACCTGATATGGAGCAGCGTATTTTCTCTAAAACCATTGAAATAAACGGTATAATACAACTCTATTGCATAAAGTGAGCTCCTCCTGCTTTATTACTATCTATGCAATGCATCGATCTCCGGCCCTAGACGAAGTTTTCTTACTTGGACTTTGATGTTTTACATCATTTTGAACTTCCTACAAATAGAACTTCCTATTTTTTTTCTCCAGCTACAAGACAAAGAGAAGAATAAAGTGAACATGAAGTGCTCAGGTGACTGGGGAGGAGAGTCCATGGTGGGGATTTGGGGGAGAGGTTTGGTTTTTTAGTGAATCATGGCTTACAGATACAAAGGAGGATGTATCGCATACATACATACAAAGGAGTAGAGATACAAAGGAGAGTGTATTGAAGATAATTTTTACAGGAGAGCCTAAGTTATGAAAAGGCAAGCTACACTTCAGTTCTGCCAACAAAACGTCTGAGGAAAACTGCATAAACAGACCTCATAGAGATACATTTCATTTTATTCACTGCTACGGGGGAGGGATTCTGCTGTGCAGACTGTTTATTGTCATGGTATCTCATGCCCTTCTTGGAATTTCGCGATATAAACATGGAAGAAATTGGGAAAGGTGGGACACGAGGAAGCCCGAGGTAAGATCCAATCCACCATGTTCCTCGTGGAAGAATTCCCCAGATGTCTTTCTTAATGCATACCATCGAAAATGTCTTCCTGGCTGTGCACTTCCTGGATGTATACGGAGAGCACGTTGCATCGATCCTTTCTTCAAGTAGCCATTGTCCAAAAAGCTGGATTTGCCCTGTGACCTATCAGAACCTGCACTGCAGCAAGCCAAACACGCAGGGGGCTGTTCGGTGGGTATTTTAAAAACTGCCTCTTCTAGATAATTTCTACTTCCTCTTTCCTCTCTGTCAACAATCTCATTCTATAGTTATAAAATTCCTTCACTTATTTTTAGAAGTAAATGATTGTGTAAATAATCCACAAATACCCCATCCAAATCTTAGACCTTCAGACTTCCCGCTCTTGATCTAGGCTCTGGGTTTCGGAAACACTTGATTAGGTGTACGTGTTAAATGAACAAAGAAAGTGACAAAGAGTGCAAAGTATGGTTAAAAGTGAATGCTCTAGTTTGCATCTTTCCGGTCAGAGACAAAGAAATTTAAGTAGTAATTTAGCTAGAATCAAAGTTATACGTTATGAAACGACATAAAGATGGATCTTCAAAACATTTCCAGTTATAGAAGAGGTTTTCATACTATGAACGCTAAATTACATTGGCCACTTGTTTTCATTTTTTATGTTATTTAGCTTTTCCAATTTTTGATGTTTCTTAAGGTAATATATTCACAATGTTAAACTAAAATAATAAATGAGGCTTAGCACATAGTTGGTACTCAATAAGGTTCTGTTGAATGAATCCATGTATTAAAGAATTAGAAGCCCTTCCTTAGCCCTAGTCCTAATTTTAGTTGTCAAAGACATGCACTTTTTAAAAAAAAAATCTATTTTTTATGACGTAATTTCAGTGGAGAAGTTTTAGGTTCACAGCAAAATTGAGAAGGCACCGAGATTTCCCACAATACCCCCATGCATAGCCTTACCACCAGAATGATACATTTATTACAATTAATGAAAATACACTGACATACCATAAACACCCAAAGCTCATAAGTTATATTACAGTTCACTTTCTGTGTTGCACATTCTGTGGGTTTGGATAAAGTAGAATGACATATGTCCATCGTTATGATATTATATAGTATATTTTCACTGCCTTAAAAATCCTCTGTGCACCACTATTTTCTCCTTCCCCTTTCCACTCCTCACTCCACATCCCTAGTGGCCACTGATTTTTATTTTATTTTATTATTTTATTTTATTTTATTTTATTTCAATTTTATTTATTTAATTTATTTTTACTGTCTTGATTCATGTAGTTGGAATCAGAAAGTACGTGACCTCTTCAGATTGGTTTCTTTCATTTAGTAACATACATTTCAGATTCCTTCATGTCTTTTCATGGTTTGCGATCTCATTTTCTTTTAGCGCTAATATTTCATCGTCTGGATGTCCCACAGTTTGTCTGTTCACTTACTGAAGAATATGATGGTTGCTTCCAAGTTTTCACAATAATGAGTAAAGTTGCTATAAACATCAATGTGCAGATTTTTATGTGGATATGTTTTCAACTCCTTTAGGTAATTTCAAGGACTGCAATTGGTGGATTTTATGGCAAGAGCATGAGTTCTGTGAGAAACCACCAACCGTCTTCCAAAGTGGCTGTCGCATTTATGTATTCCCACTGGCAACTGGTGAGAGTTCGTGTTGTTCCACATCCTCACCAAGATCTGGCATTGTCAGTCTTCTGGATTTGGCCATTTAAGAGGTGTGTATTTGTATCTCTTTGTTGCTTTAATTTGCATTTCTCTGATGACATATGATGTGAAGCCTTTTTCCTATGCCGACTGGCCACCTGTATGTCTACTTTGGTGAGGTGTCTGTTAAGGTCTTTGGCTCATTTTAAAATGGGGTTGTTTATTTTGTTACTGTCGAGTTTTAAGAGTGCGTTGTATATTTTGGAAAACAGTGCTCTAGTCGATGTGTCTTTTGCAATATTTTCTGCCAGGTGGTGGCTTCTATTCTTGTTCTCTTGACATTGTCTTTCACAGAACAGAGGTTTTAAATTTTAATGGGACCCAGCTCATCAGTTATTACTTTCATGGATTATACCTTTGGGGTTGTGTCAAAAACATCACTGCTGTACTCAAAATCGTCTAGGTTTTCTCCTATGTTATTTTCTATGAGTCTAATACTTTTGTGTTTTGCATTTAGATTTATGATCCAGTTTGAGCTAATTTTTGTGAAGGATGTAAGGTATGTGTCTAGATTTATTTTTTATCGCAAATGGATGGTCAGTTGGTCCAGCCATTTGTTTAAAAGATGTTTGCTTCATTGTATTGTCTTTGCTCCTTTTGTCAAAGATCAATTGAATATATTAACGTGGGTTTATTTCTGGGCTCTCTATTGTGTTTCATTGATCTGTGTGTCTCTTTCGCAAATACCATACTGTCTTGATTATTGTCACTTTATAGTAAATCTTGATGTTGTCTAGGGTCAGTCCTGCAACTTTGTTCTGCTTCAATATTGTGTTGCCTATCCTGAGTCTCTTGCCTCTCCGTATAAACCTTAGACAAAGTTTTTCAATATCCCCTAAATAACTTTCTGGGATTTTAATTGGGATTGCATAATCAAGAGAAACACTTTTAACATTTTAAGGGGGTTATCTTCCTATATTCCAAATAATAAATCACTATTGCATGATTTTACATTCAACACATAACTCCTCATTGTGAAAGATGAGGATTTGCCTCCGTTACTCATCCAAGTTTCTATCTCCTTGTTGCAATTTTTGATACTTAGTATTTCAGTCCTGTTGCTTTTCTCTGTAACTTTACATGTCATGTTTAAACTTACATTTCTTGTTCCACCAACTTTAAATATAGTATCTCAGCTTCCCACAATGTTAGATGAGGATAGTAGTATCTACTTCCTTTCTCCTTTCCTCTTTTCTTTTTGTATAGTCAAGGTTAATGAAGTTTATACTGTTTCATAACTACGTCAAACACTTGCAGTTTTTTTCAATGAATTCTCTCTTAAGGTTGAAAAAATAATACTATTTGCAAAATTATAACTATATGCAAAATAGAGGGCTAGCATTATATATTATATATATCAGTGGGTACAATGTCCTGACTGCGATGTCACTTGAAGGAAACAATTCAAAGCAGCCAAGCTAAGTGGAATTTCTTTCCTTCACTTCTGTTGTTCAAAATCGTGCCATAGCTTACTTTGAAATGTATTTTGACACGTCTTCCTTACATATTTAAAAAAAATTTTTTTTTAACATTTATTTATTTTTGAGACAGAGAGAGAGAGAGCATGAACAGGGGAGGGTCAGAGAAAGAGGGAGACACAGAATCCGAAACAGGCTCCAGGCTCCGAGCTGTTGGCCCAGAGCCGGACGCGGGGCTCGAACCCACGGACAGTGAGATCATGACCTGAGCGAAGTCGGACGCTTAACCGACTGAGCCACCCAGGCGCCCCTTCCTTACATATTTTATAGCTTTCTTAGCTGTTTTAATTATTTTACTCACCTCTTGAGAGTAGAAACATTTCTGTGTTTATTTTCATCATTTCTTAATAAGAATTATTTTCTTCTTTCAGTCCAGTGGCTTCCCTCTTTACTTTGAATCCTTTGCTTATTAGACATTCTGTATAACTGTCATGCTGGGGAACATGTTCATTGAGCTCTTCAATCATGTTGATGATTTCTCGTATCCCATGACTTTCTCACTCTTTACCTTCCTTCCTTTCAGAAAGGTTGTATGGGAGATAATGTCCTGAGCCGCTTGATAGCTAAAAAGGCTTTTGTTTGTCCTCTCGTTGGAAACTTGGGGAGATCTAGTAGTCCAGGTTTCAAATAATTTTCTCCCAGAATTTATATGCCATTATTTCATTGATGGCAGTTAGTGTTGATGAGACAACCAATGCCCATCTGTTTCTCATTTTCTGTGTTTCGCACTGTGGAAATTTTAATACCCTTTCCTTAATGTTTTGAAATGTCATGGTAATTTGTCTAGGGAGAGTGGTTTGTTTTTTCATTCCTTCTTCTTGGGTCTCCGTAGACTCTTAAAATGTGAAGGACTCATGCCTCTTTTCAGCCCTGGAAAAACTTTCATGCTTCTTTATTTTACAATTTTCCCTATGTTTTTCGTTCTGTATCTAGAACACCTGTTGGTCAGAAGTTGTAATTCCTAGATTAGGTTCTTCACCTTTCATATCTCAGGCTTTCAGTTCCGTATTCTAGGAGATTACCTGGACTTCAATTTCAAACATCTATTACATTAAAAAAGTTATTTTCAAAATCATGTTTACTTTCTAAGAGTTCTTTTTTATTGTTTCTACCTCATAGTGCCCTGTTCTTATTTAATGAATGGCATATGTTCTTTCTCTAAACATCTTTATCAAGGCAAAATGCACATACTGTAAAATCTGTACAATTTAAGTGTACAACTCAATGATTTTTAGCAAATTTATCGGGTTGTATAATCACCGCAATCCAGTTTTAGAACATTACCATCACCTCAGAAAGATCTCTTGTGCCCATTTTTAGTCAACCTCTGCTCTCATCCTCATTCCCGATTAATCTACTTTCTGTCCTTAAAGATTTGCATTTTCTAGGCATTTCACATAACGGAATCATCTAATATGTAGTCTTTTGCATTAAGTTTCTTTCACCAGCGTGTTTTTGAGGTTAATTCATGTTTTAGCTAGTAGTTGATTCCTTTTTATTCCTTAATGGTATTCCATTAAGTGAATGGATATACACTGCATTTTGTTTTTTCATTCATCAGTTGATAGACATTTGGATTGTCTTCAGTTCATGGCTCTTATGAATACTAATGCCGTATGAACACTTGCATTTGAGTCTTTGACACAGGTTTTCTTTTGTCTTAGGTAGGTATTTAGGAGTGAAATTCCTGGATCATATGAAAAGTTTATGTTTAACATTTTAAGTAACTGTTAAACTGCTTACCAAGTGGCTTCCTGTTTCTTGTTTATGGGCAGGGACGTTGAGAGTGGTGAACTAAAGGTTTTCCTTAGGGGACCATTGGGTCAAGTATCTGAAGTATCAGTTATTGGTAGGTCTATTTTCTTGGTCAGTTTGCCCTGAAAGTAGATCTTGAATTTCTTGCCCGAGAGTGGGCTTGAGGTGAGGGAACTGAGGGCTTTTCTGGTTAGTATGTAAACTTTGCTTTTCTTCTTACTGCCACATAGTACTTCTGCACTTAATGGGTCTAATGTCCCCAAGGTTAGTGTACCTCTGGTTCAGTCTCTTCAGAGAATAATCTCCAGTCTTCTGTCAGACTAGAAAAGGGTAGTTACCTAGCTGTGGGAGAGAAAGAAGGAAATATGAGGAGTTAACTGCTCCTGATACAGATTTATCATCATCTCCACTCTTAGCTCCCTCTGGACACCCATTCTCAGAGATGATTGGTGTTTCTATTTCCTCTGCATCTGGGATTCTATGAAATGCTCAACACCTCTGCCCTTCCCCTAAACAATGCAACACTCTTGACTGTTTTAGCTTAGATATTTTCTCACATGACTGATGCTCTGATTTAATTCCATCTTGTTTGTAATGCCTGTTCATCAATATTATGATTATTTTTAGAATATTTATTTAAAATTACCCATAAGTCGACCATGTTTACCATCATTCTGTTTTCATTTCTTTCTTCTCATATTTCCTTCTTTTAATTTTTTTTTAATTTTTTTTTATGAAGTTTATTGACAAATTGGTTTCCATACAACACCCAGTGCTCATCCCAAAAGGTGCCCTCCTCAATACCCATCACCCACCCGCCCCTCCCTCCCACCCCCCATCAACCCTCAGTTTGTTCTCAGTTTTTAACAGTCTCTTATGCTTTGGCTCTCTCCCACTCTAACCTCTTTTTTTTTTTTTCTTCCCCTCCCCCACGGGTTCCTGTTAAGTTTCTCAGGATCCACATAAGAGTGAAACCATATGGTATCTGTCTTTCTCTGTATGGCTTATTTCACTTAGCATCACACTCTCCAGTTCCATCCACGTTGCTACAAAAGGCCATATTTCATTTTTTCTCATTGCCACGTAGTATTCCATTGTGTATATAAACCACAATTTCTTTATCCATTCATCAGTTGATGGACATTTAGGCTCTTTCCATAATTTGGCTATTGTTGAGAGTGCTGCTATGAACATTGGGGTACAAGTGCCCCTATGCATCAGTACTCCTGTATCCCTTGGGTAGATTCCTAGCAGTGCTATTGCTGGGTCATAGGGTAGGTCTATTTGTAATTTTCTGAGGAACCTCCACACTGCTTTCCAGAGCGGCTGCACCAATTTGCATTCCCACCAACAGTGCAAGAGGGTTCCCGTTTCTCCACATCCTCTCCAGCATCTATAGTCTCCTGATTTGTTCATTTTGGCCACTCTGACTGGCGTGAGGTGATACCTGAGTGTGGTTTTGATTTGTATTTCCCTGATAAGGAGCGACGCTGAACATCTTTTCATGTGCCTGTTGGCCATCTGGATGTCTTCTTTAGAGAAGTGTCTATTCATGTTTTCTGCCCATTTCTTCACTGGGTTATTTGTTTTTCGGGTGTGGAGTTTGGTGAGCTCTTTATAGATTTTAGATACTAGCCCTTTGTCCGATATGTCATTTGCAAATATCTTTTCCCATTCCGTTGGTTGCCTTTTCGTTTTGTTGGTTGTTTCCTTTGCTGTGCAGAAGCTTTTTATCTTCATAAGGTCCCAGTAATTCACTTTTGCTTTTAATTCCCTTGCCTTTGGGGATGTGTCGAGTAAGAGATTGCTACGGCTGAGGTCAGAGAGGTCTTTTCCTGCTTTCTCCTCTAAGGTTCTGATGGTTTCCTGTCTCACATTCAGGTCCTTTATCCATTTTGAGTTTATTTTTGTAAATGGTGTGAGAAAGTGGTCTAGTTTCAACCTTCTGCATGTTGCTGTCCAGTTCTCCCAGCACCATTTGTTAAAGAGGCTGTCTTTTTTCCATTGGATGTTCTTTCCTGCTTTGTCAAAGATGAGTTGGCCATATGTTTGTGGGTCTAGTTCTGGGGTTTCTATTCTATTCCATTGGTCTGTGTGTCTGTTTTTGTGCCAATACCATGCTGTCTTGATGATGACAGCTTTGTAGTAGAGGCTGAAGTCTGGGATTGTGATGCCTCCTGCTTTGGTCTTCTTCTTCAAAATTCCTTTGGCTATTCGGGGCCTTTTGTGGTTCCATATGAATTTTAGGATTGCTTGTTCTAGTTTCGAGAAGAATGCTGGTGCAATTTTGATTGGGATTGCATTGAATGTGTAGATAGCTTTGGGTAGTATTGACATTTTGACAATATTTATTTTTCCAATCCATGAGCAGGGAATGTCTTTCCATTTCTTTAAATCTTCTTCAATTACCTTCATAAGCTTTCTATAGTTTTCAGCATACAGATCCTTTACATCTTTGGTTAGATTTATTCCTAGGTATTTTATGCTTCTTGGTGCAATTGTGAATGGGATCAGTTTCTTTATTTGTCTTTCTGTTGCTTCATTGTTAGTGTATAAGAATGCAACTGATTTCTGTACATTGATTTTGTATCCTGCAACTTTGCTGAATTCATGTATCAGTTCTAGCAGACTTTTGGTGGAGTCTATCGGATTTTCCATGTATAATATCATGTCATCTGCAAAAAGCGAAAGCTTGACTTCATCTTTGCCAATTTTGATGCCTTTGATTTCCTTTTGTTGTCTGATTGCTGATGCAAGAACTTCCAGCACTATGTTAAACAACAACGGTGAGAGTGGGCATCCCTGTCGTGTTCCTGATCTCAGGGAAAAAGCTCTCAGTTTTTCCCCGTTGAGGATGATGTTAGCTGTGGGCTTTTCATAAATGGCTTTTATGATCTTTAAGTATGTTCCTTCTATCCCGACTTTCTCAAGGGTTTTTATTAAGAAAGGGTGCTGGATTTTGTCAAAGGCCTTTTCTGCATCGATTGACAGGATCATATGGTTCTTCTCTTTTTTTTTGTTAATATGATGTATCACGTTGATTGATTTGCGAATGTTGAACCAGCCCTGCATCCCAGGAATGAATCCCACTTGATCATGGTGAATAATTCTTTTTATATGCTGTTGAATTCGATTTGCTAGTATCTTATTGAGAATTTTGGCATCCATATTCATCAGGGATATTGGCCTGTAGTTCTCTTTTTTTACTGGGTCTCTGTCTGGTTTAGGAATCAAAGTAATACTGGCTTCATAGAATGAGTCTGGAAGTTTTCCTTCCCTTTCTATTTTTTGGAATACCTTGAGAAGGATAGGTATTATCTCTGCTTTAAACGTCTGGTAGAACTCCCCTGGGAAGCCATCTGGTCCTGGACTCTTATTTGTTGGGAGATTTTTGATAACCGATTCAATTTCTTCGCTGGTTATGGGTCTGTTCAAGCTTTCTATTTCCTCCTGATTGAGTTTTGGAAGAGTGTGGGTGTTCAGGAATTTGTCCATTTCTTCCAGGTTGTCCAATTTGTTGGCATATAATTTTTCATAGTATTCCCTGATAATTGTTTGTATCTCTGAGGGGTTGGTTGTAATAATTCCATTTTCATTCATGATTTTATCTATTTGGGTCATCTCCCTTTTCTTTTTGAGAAGCCTGGCTAGAGGTTTGTCAATTTTGTTTATTTTTTCAAAAAACCAACTCTTGGTTTCGTTGATCTGCTCTACAGTTTTTTTAGATTCTATATTGTTTATTTCTGCTCTGATCTTTATTATTTCTCTTCTTCTGCTGGGTTTAGGCTGCCTTTGCTGTTCTGCTTCTATTTCCTTTAGGTGTGCTGTTAGATTTTGTATTTGGGATTTTTCTTGTTTCTTGAGATAGGCCTGGATTGCAATGTATTTTCCTCTCAGGACTGCCTTCGCTGCGTCCCAAAGCATTTGGATTGTTGTATTTTCATTTTCGTTTGTTTCCATATATTTTTTGATTTCTTCTCTAATTGCCTGGTTGACCCACTCATTCGTTAGTAGGGTGTTCTTTAACCTCCATGCTTTTGGAGGTTTTCCAGACTTTTTCCTGTGGTTGATTTCAAGCTTCATAGCATTGTGGTCTGAAAGTATGCATGGTATAATTTCAATTCTTGTAAACTTATGAAGGGCTGTTTTGTGACCCAGTATATGATCTATCTTGGAGAATGTTCCATGTGCACTCGAGAAGAAAGTATATTCTGTTGCTTTGGGATGCAGAGTTCTAAATATATCTGTCAAGTCCATCTGATCCAGTGTCTCATTCAGGGCCCTTGTTTCTTTATTGACCGTGTGTCTAGATGATCTATCCATTTCTGTAAGTGGGGTGTTAAAGTCCCCAGCAATTACCACATTCTTATCAATAAGGTTGCTTCTGTTTATGAGTAATTGTTTTATATATTTGGGGGCTCTGGTATTCGGCGCATAGACATTTATAATTGTTAGCTCTTCCTGATGGATAGACCCTGTAACTATTATATAATGTCCTTCTTCATCTCTTGTTACAGCCTTTAATTTAAAGTCTAGTTTGTCTGATATAAGTATGGCTACTCCAGCTTTCTTTTGGCTTCCAGTAGCATGATAAATAGTTCTCCATCCCCTCACTCTGAATCTAAAGGTGTCCTCAGGTCTAAAATGAGTCTCTTGTAGACAGCAAATAGATGGGTCTTGTTTTTTTATCCATTCTGATACCCTATGTCTTTTGGTTGGCGCATTTAATCCATTTACATTCAGTGTTATTATAGAAAGATACGGGTTTAGAGTCATTGTGATGTCTGTATGTTTTATGCTTGTAGTGATGTCTCTGGTACTTTGTCTCACAGGGTCCCCCTTAGGATCTCTTGTAGGGCTGGTTTAGTGGTGACAAATTCCTTCAGTTTTTGTTTGTTTGGGAAGACCTTTATCTCTCCTTCTATTCTAAATGACAGACTTGCTGGATAAAGGATTCTCGGCTGCACATTTTTGCTGTCTAGCACCCTGAAAATCTCGTGCCAATTCTTTCTGGCCTGCCAAGTTTCAAAAGAGAGATCAGTCACGAGTCTTATAGGTCTCCCTTTATATGTGAGGGCACGTTTACCCCTTGCTGCTTTCAGAATTTTCTCTTTATCCTTGTATTTTGCCAGTTTCACTATGATATGTCGTGCAGAAGATCGATTCAAGTTACGTCTGAAGGGAGTTCTCTGTGCCTCTTGGATTTCAATGCCTTTTTCCTTCCCCAGTTCAGGGAAGTTCTCAGCTATAATTTCTTCAAGTACCCCTTCAGCACCTTTCCCTCTCTCTTCCTCCTCTGGGATACCAATTATGCGTATATTATTTCTTTTTAGTGTATCACTTAGTTCTCTAATTTTCCCCTCATACTCCTGGATTTTTTTATCTCTCTTTTTCTCAGCTTCCTCTTTTTCCATAACTTTATCTTCTAGTTCACCTATTCTCTCCTCTGCCTCTTCCATCCGAGCCGTGGTGGTTTGCATTTTGTTTTGCATTTCATTTAAAGCGTTTTTCAGCTCCTCGTGACTGTTCCTTAGTCCCCTGATGTCTGTAGCAAGAGATTCTCTGCTGTCCTGTATGCTGTTTTCCAGCCCAGCGATTAATTTTATGACTATTATTCTAAATTCACTTTCTGTTATATTATTTAAATCCTTTTTGATCAGCTCATTAGCTGTTGTTATTTCCTGGAGATTCTTCTGAGGGGAATTCTTCCGCTTGGTCATTTTGGATAGTCCCTGGTGTGGTGAGGGCCTGCAGGGCACTTCCCCTGTGCTGTGGTGTATAACTGGAGTTGGTGGGCGGGGCAGCAGTCCGACCTGATGTCTGCCCCCAGCCCACCGCTGGGGCCACAGTCAGACTGGTGTGTGCCTTCTCTTCCCCTCTCCTAGGGGCGGGATTCACTGTGGGGTGGCGTGGCCCATCTGGGCTACTTGCACACTGCCAGGCTTGTGATGCTGGGGATCTGGCGTATTAGCTGGGGTGGGAAGGCAAGGTGCACGGCGGCAGGGGGGGCAGGCTTAGCTCGCTTCTCCTTAGGTGATCCACTTCAGGAGGGGCCCTGTGGCAGCCGGAGGGAGTCAGATCGCTGCCGGAGGTTTGGCTCCGCAGAAGCACAGAGTTGGGTGTTCGCGCGGAGCGAGCAATTTCCCTGGCCGGAGCCGGTTCCCTTTGGGATTTTGGCTGGGGGATGGGCGGGGGAGATGGCGCTGGCTAGCGCCTTTGTTCCCCGCCAAACTGAGCTCTGTCGTCCGGGGGCTCCGCAGCTCACCCTCCCTTTGTCCTCCAGCCTTCCCGCTTTCCGAGCAGAGCTGTTAACTTATGACCTCCCAGACGCTAAGTCGCGCTTGCTGTCGGAACACAGTCCGTCAGGCCCCTCCGCTTTTGCAAGCCGGACTCGGGGGCTCTGCTTGGCCGGCGAGCCGCCCCTCCGCCCCGGTTCCCTCCCGCCAGTCCGTGGAGCGCGCACCGCCTCGCCGCCCTTCCTACCCTCTTCCGTGGGCCTCTCGTCTGCACTTGGGTCCGGTGACTCTGTTCTGCTAATCCTCGGCGGTTTTCTGGGTTATTTAGGCAGGTGTAGGTGGAATCTAAGTGATCAGCAGGACGCGCGGTGAGCCCAGCATCCTCCTACGCCGCCATCTTCCCAGAATCCTCCCTCCTTCTTTTTATTTTCCTATTTCTATTTAAAATTTCCCTTTTTTAGGGGCGCCTGGGTGGCGCAGTCGGTTAAGCGTCTGACTTCAGCCAGGTCACGATCTCGCGGTCCGTGAGTTCGAGCCCCGCGTCAGGCTCTGGGCTGATGGCTCAGAGCCTGGAGCCTGTGTCCGATTCTGTGTCCCTCTCTCTCTGCCCCTCCCTCGTTCATGCTCTGTCTCTCTCTGTCCCAAAAATAAATAAACGTTGAAAAAAAAATTAAAAAAAAAAATTTCCCTTTTTTAAAAAAAGTCCTTAAACTGATGGCATACTTGAACTTACATTGCAACTATTTTTAAAATCACTTTTGGAAACTTTTTTCTACTTCAGAAACATTTCAGATACAATAAAACAATAAATTTCACATTTTATTTCCATATTGTATTACTGTGTTGGATTTTCTCCTCCGTCACCAAAGATGAATGCACAACTCTCATACTTCATTTGGTAGTTGCTAAAAGAAAAAAAAAAAAGTAAAATAAAAAAATAAGTGTAGAGCATCCTGGTGGCTCAGTTGGCTGAGCATCCAACTCTTGATTTCAGCTCACACCATGATCCCAGGGTCATGGGATCGAGCCCTGCAACAAGCTCCATGCTGTCCGTATAGTCTGCTTAAGACTCTGTCTCTCTCCCTCTGCCCCTCTCCCCACCTCATGCTCTCTCTTTAAAATAAAAAAAAATTTTTTTAATTGAAAAACATAAGTGTCAATTTTAGAAAGGTGAAAATGGGGAGAGAGGAGAAGGAGAAAAGGAAAGATGGGAGGGAGGAAGAAAGGGAAGGATGGAAGGAAGAAGGAAGGGGAAAATAGCTTTAGTGTTTTAGGCTGTAATTACATTTCTTTATAAATCTTATTCTGGTACTGTTTTGAAGATATCCAAGGAAAATTTTCATAAGGTGAAGAGAGGGAAACAGGAGATGTTCTTCTGAAGGACAGAAAGCAAAGGGATATATCTAGAGTCCCACTCCTCTAGTAATTTCATAAATTTCATAAATTTCATAAATAGCAATTTAAGTCTCTTGTCCTCTCTTTTGTTTCACTCCAGTTTTTCTTGAATAATGGAAAAATAGGTACATAGAATAACTTTTTAATATCTTCTCAGATCTAACACAAAAGAAGTTTTTATTAATGCATTCAACTGAATTCTAACTGAATAATTCAAACTCCATTTATCTCAGCAAACATTTACTAACTGGTGATACGGTTGCCTCGCAGGCAGAAACACCTAGACCAAAAAATTAGGTTCTGCAGTTTTTAAAAATAGGAGATTTGTACTCTAAGAATTGTGTGTCTGTGTGTGCTATAGTCAAAAGAGATGTGCCCTTGAATGGACTGTATGTGTGCTTCAATACAGTAGGCATAAAGAAAAAAAACTCACAAAACCCCCCAAATTTGGGGAAGACTGTAGATCCAAGAGTCATGGCCAAGCTGCTGGCAGCCAAAAGTGAATTAAGTAAATATAACAGATGAACTTCTTCTTTAGAGGCTATTTTCAGCAGCACCCTGTTTTATCTTAAATGAATCAGGCATGGAAAAAATGCAGAATAAATATTTCAACCCCAGAGGGTGAATGTGTTCTAGCTTCACAGCTTTTAGGGTGAGCAACACTGGACAGGATACATGCATTTCTGAGCCCCAGTTTCTGTGTTTGTTTAAAAAACAAAGCATGACTTCTTTATGAACATGAGTTTTGAAGTCAGACATATTCAGTCTGGTTCTGCCATACACTAATGCTTTAAATATGGATACGTTACTTAACCTAAGCATTTTTATTTTTTAAATATTTATTTATTTATTTATTAATAATTTATTGTCAAAGTAGCTAGCATACAGTCTATATACAGTGTGCTCTTGGCTTCGGGAGTAGATTTCCATGATTCATCACTTACATACAACACCCAGTGTTCATCCAAACAAGTGCCCTTCTCAATGCCCATCACCCATCTTCCCTGCTGCCCAATGCCCCACCCCCATCAACCCTCAGTTTGTTCTCTGTATTTAAGAGTCTCTTATGATTTGCCTTCCTCTATGTTTGTAACTTCTTTTTCCTTCCCTTCCCCCATGGTCTTCTGTTAAGTTTCTCAAATTCCACATATGAGTGAAAACATACGACATCTGTCTTTCTGTGACTGACTTATTTCACTTTGCATAATACTCTCCAGTTCCATCCATGTTGTTGCAAACGGCAGGATTTCATTCTTTTTCATCACCAAGTAGTATTCTATTGTATGTATTGTCTTGTATATATACATACACCACCTCTTTATCCATTCATCAGTTGATGGACATTTGGGCTCTTCCCGTAATTTGGCTATTGTTGATAGTTCTGCTATAAACATTGGGGTACATGTGCCCCTATGAATCAGCACTCCTGTATCCTTTGGGTAAATTCCTAGTAGTGCTACTGCTGGGTTGTAGAGGAAACAACAGATGTTGGTGAGGATGTGGAGAAATGGGAACCCTCTTGCACTGTTGGTGGGAATGCAAACTGGTGCAGCCGCTCTGGAAAACGGTGTGGAGGTTCCTCAGAAAATTAAAAATATTTGTGTATTCCTTAACCCAAGCATTTGTAAATGTTTGGTTACGTTTTTGTTCCCAGCTGTGAAAAGAGAATTCCAAAAACACATACCTCATAGAGTTGTGAGACTGGAATACTTCAGTCCATTTAAAGCACTTAGCTTTAATGCCTGGACAAAGTGCCCCTAAGTGTTATTGTTATTATTACTTCAATTAAGCTTTTAGTGTATTGCCATAATGTCTAAAGATTGACTGTTGATGATGATGATGATGGTAATCACTCATCAAAGGTAACTGATGAAAAGAACCTGGGTAATTATTATCGAGGCTATTTTCCCCTACTCATTTATAAACTGTTGAAATCAAAGTGTCTTAACCAAGTATTCTCAAGGCTGTATATGCTGATGCACTTAAAGAAAAGAGGCAATTTATAGTGGGCCTCACTAGTGCTAGTTCTAGAAAACCTTGTTTTTATTTCTTTTCTTTTTTTTTAATTTTTTAATGTGCTAGTTCTAGAAAACCTTGTTTTTATTTCTTTTCTTTTTTTAAAAATTTTTTTAATGTTTATTTATTTTTGAGACAGGGAGAGACAGAGCATGAACGGGAGAGGGGCAAAGAGAGAGGGAGACACAGAATCTGAAACAGGATCCAGGCTCTGAGCTGTCAGCACAGAGCATGACGCGGGGCTCGAACTCACGGACCACGAGATCATGACCTGAGCTGAAGTCAGATGCTTAACTGACTGAGCCACCTGGGTGCCCCTTGTTTTTATTTCTTGAACACACAGAAGACTTAATCTCTAGCTACCTTGCTGTCGGGGGGGGGGGGGGGGTCATGTGACTTGTTCTATCCAATGACAAGTAAGTAGAAATGGGAAGTCACTACGGTTAGAGGTAGTGAAAAGCTCCTAGAGGTTTTCTGAGTCTCTCTTCCTCACGTTGAAAGGGTAGAACCAGAGGGTTGCATGACTGAATCACTAGCGGTACAATAGCTGATCCAGGGGGTCAGCCAAATCCACGGTGGATTTTGTAGGAGAGAAAAATGTGTTTTGTGAAAGGCACTGAGATAACGGGATTGTTTGTTACAACTGCACAGCCTAAGCGATCCTCCTTATACACTGTTATAAAGCCTGAAGTTCGTCTTCATGCTGCAGACCTTAAATTCAGAATTAAGTAGTTATATAAGATGGAGATCACTCGATTAGTGGCACAGCTTGGACTAAAATCCTGTTTCCAGATTTCCTCCTAGGATATTGTTCTACTGATATTCTAAACTCTACACCTAATTTGCAGGACTACTGTAAAGAATAGATACAAGGTAAGGAAACTGCCTAGCACATGCCCTATCCCATATTGGGTAATTAAAACAATAACTAATGTTTAGATTCTTTATTTTTTTGAAACCAATTACTGTTGCTGTATACATCTGCTTGTGCCAAACTTGCTGATTAATGGCCTTTAATTCTGAATCGCTATTAAACTAGGAATTGATAATGTATCTCAATTTGGGCGCAATTACATTTTTACAGCTTAAACTGCTGGCACAGAATCTACACTTCACTCTATTTTCATCCATTTAATAAAAATGCCTATCCATTTTTCAAACAACGACAGGAAAGTCATTCACATTTTCTGCATCTGGAAACTTTGAGAATTTATAAAAGCTGAAGCCAAACTCCTGGGAATTATTTTGTCATCATCCTTTCTTGGTGCCAATTCCTCTATCCTGGCATCATCTCTAATCTTCCTTATCCTTACCTGTGTCCTCTATGTTGTTCCTCTTGTCTTTTGAAAGAAGTATTATCATAACATTGCAAAATTCTTTTCGGCATACCTAAGATAACATTTGGCTCCAGTATAATTCAAGGACACCAGGAGGCATTTAAACTAGTAATACAAATACAGTGCCTTCAGTTTTCAGGGCCTTAGAACTCATCCAATTCAGAGAGTACTAGATTATCATCCAAACAAATGCCTTAAAATTGCCTGAGGTGCTTCTTGGGGCACCAGGGTGGCTCAGTTGGTTAAGTGTCCGACTTCAGCTCAGTTCATGATCTCACAGTTGGTGAGTCTGAGCCCCATGTCGGGCTCTGTGCTGACAGCACGGAGCCTGGAGCCTGCTTCAAGTTCTGTGCCTCCCTCTCTCTGCACGCCCCCCCTTTCTCTCTCTCTTAAAAATAAACAAACGTTACAAAAATTTAAAAAATGGCCTGAGGTGCTTCTTAAACATGTTGATTCTTAACTGCGTCCTTAACCTACTGAATTGTAATTTCCAGTGGGGAAATTACAGGGGGTATAGTAAATTGTAATTTTTTTAAAGCATTATTTTCCTTACATCCTTCTATCTCTCCCACGTTATTTATCCAACCAGGTTATTCCAACCCCTGCAGTCCAATTGGGGAACTACTGATAAAGTTTCAGTTCCTATATGGCTCTGCAATCACCTTTACAAACCCCTCTGGCAGAATTTGCCCCTACTATTATACATATTGTCCCCAATTTGATACTATTACCCACTATATTAGCTATCTTCTTCTCTAGCCACAGCTTCATATTATCTCTAGAGATAATAAATGCGTGCTTTGTTTTTTGTTCCTAAAACGTTGAACTGGGAAGGGACACAATCTCTGACAGGATTGAGAATGAATGAATGAAAACACACACACACACACACACACACACACACACACACACACACACCATAGAGATCTCTTCAGGTTGTCATTATTTTTTTCTTTTTCAACGTTTTTATTTATTTTTGGGACAGAGAGAGACAGAGCATGAACGGGGGAGGGGCAGAGAGAGAGGGAGACACAGAATCGGAAACAGGCTCCAGGCTCCGAGCCATCAGCCCAGAGCCTGACGCGGGGCTCGAACTCACAGACCGCGAGATCGTGACCTGGCTGAAGTCGGACGCTTAACCGACTGCGCCACCCAGGCGCCCCAGGTTGTCATTATTAATGCTTACTGAGTAAATAATACTTTTTCTATAAACATATTTTTCATTTTTAATGGGCACTAAGTACTATTTTTGAAATTGACGGTAGTAGTGTTTTAAAATCAATGGTCAATGCTAAGGCATTTTGAATATTTTTATTCCATTTTTAAGACTGGAAGATCCCCCCAGAGCTGAATTATAGGCAGCTATTCCTTAGAAATTCAGCAGAAGCAAGGAGGCTAATGTGAAAATATGTCTTGGAGCCTTATTCATGCCTGCCCCAAACTGGAAACACACCAAATGTCATCAACAGAAGAATGAATACATAAATCGTGGTATATTCAAATACTGGAATATTACCAAGCCACGAAAAGGAACAAACTAATGATACGTGCAATGACATGAATGATTCTCAAATGAATTATGTTGAGGGACAGAGCCTGATTCCATTTTTATAACTTTAAGAAGAAGCAGAATAATTTCTGGTGATAGAAGTCAATGGTTTTTTAGCAGGAGAAAAGACTGATTACGTGGAAGGATGGAAAAGTTCTGTGTGTTCATTGTGGGTGATACCTCCATGAGTATAAATATTTCTTAACACTCACTGAAATGAACATGAAAGATCTATGCACTGCATGCAAACTATACTTCAACAACAGCAACAACTACCGTGGAACATGCAAATTTGGAAAAACGTGCCTCAGAGATAGAAATGAAAAATAACATCATGGACATATGGAACTTTTGTCCCAATATACAATTTGAGTGAGACAATATATAGGTTATAAAGACCTCACGTACCATCCTCTTGTCCTAGAAAGAAAGTGCAGGGTGGAGTGGAGGTACTGGTAGGCCTCCACTGATACTTGGCTACCACTAGAAATATTGGTAAGAACAGACTATGGAGCCTTCATAAATTTAACATTTACTTTGCTAAGTTAAGCAGCCCTAAGTGTACCAGAGTTCAATTCATGTATGGATACCATATTGAGAAGGCATTCAGGAAACTGAGTCATGGGGAGGCAAAGTTGATGGAAGACAAAATATCTCAACTATAGCTATCTATACCTCCTTACCCACAGAAACTGGTTAGGCCTCAAGTCTCTTCTTGAGACTTGCATGGGTCTCAATTAATCCCTTACTGACTTTAGCTCAACATCTACATAAATATGAGGCAATATTTAGTATACTGATTATGCTGATAGTCTCAAATAATAATCTTCCTATATGTACACTCTTGTCCTGTAACTCTGTAGTCCTTTTCCACTCTGATATTGAGTTTAGCCATCTGATTCACTTTCACTAACGAGTAGAAAACTTGATGCAAGCTGAGATTTGATAAGGTGTTTTCTTGTTTCTTCTTCCCTCTTGGACCCCTTATACTGCCATGAGACAAACTCAGGTGAAATTGTTGGAAAATGAGAGGTCATTTGAGGATAGCTGAGGTATCCTAGATAATAGTCAGTCAACTTCCAGGATCAGAGCCACCAAGCTGACCTGAAGTTGCCTGTAGATGCATAAGGGAGATGAATACAAACCAGAGGAAGGAAGGAAGGAAGGAAGGAAGGAAGGAAGGAAAGAAAGAAAGAAAGAAAGAAAGAAAGAAAGAAAGAAAGAAAACCATCCAGTAGGGTCCAACCTAAATTGTTATTCCATAGAATGATAAACTAAATATGATTACTGTTATAATTCAATATGTTTGAAGTCTCTTGTTATACAGTAATCACTAGCTGATACACAATACCAAAAAAAGCATTCACCTCTCTAAGGAAAAGAAGAGAAAAATCATGGTGTCACTAAAGAGATGCTGTGGTTCAAAGGAATTGCAAGGTATACCTCATTTTGAGATATAATTAACAAAAGGAAGGCAAAAATCTTAGAAAACATTTGAGTTATATTTTTCAACATGATTTGAGAGAATTTTTCATCAATGAAGTTAAAACAATCATCCATAATTAAAGGATAATCCACAATTTAATAGGATATGGGAAATACAATTAACAAATGGAAAACTGATTTAGAACATGAATAATAGATTTGATACTGAAACGATTAAGCTTTTGAAAGAGAAATATCCTCCCAGAAACAAAATAAAGAAATATAAAAAAAGGCCTATTTTAAGATATCCAAACTACAGGATATAAGCATTCTAGAAGATGAAATGCAAGACAGAAATAATCATCAAATAAATAGAGGCAAGCTTTACAGATCTAAATAAATAAAATCTTCATCTAAAAATTGAGATTATACTTCCTGTTATGAGAAAAGCAATGATAAAAAGACATTTTGGTGGAATGTTCAAGGATTAAAGATCCTAAAAGCAATTAGGAAAACATGTTAAGATTACTTACAAAAAAAAAGCAAGTCAAGTTGGCCTCAGAGTGCTCCTCAAAAACAATAAATTCTGGAAACAATAGGGCAACACCCAGTTTCCAACAGAAGAAGATTGTATCCAAAGTCTACCAGTGAGGACCACAGAACACTGTCCTTGAATGTTCTGTGGCAGAAATTACAAGTTTAAAGAACCATTTAAAGAGCATGAAAATGAAAAAACAAAAGTGGCTGGAAAGGATTAGTGGGAAAATTTGAACTCGGTTGAAGATGTATAAGTAGGTGTAGCACTGGTTTTATTTTTTGTATACCCTTCCAGTTTTGTTTAGATAGAATTGACATATATCATTTTGTAAGTTTCTGACATACAAAGTAATAATTCAATATACACATATATATCACAAAATGATGACCACAATAGGTTAGTGGAAACATCTGTCACCTCATACAGTTACCTTTTCTTTTTGTGCATGGTGAGAACTTTTAAGACTTATTCTCAGCAACTTTCAAGTAGGTCTGTACAGTTAACTTTATTTACCATGCTGTACATTACATCCCCAGAACTCATTCATCTTACAACTGGACATTTATCACCCTTGACTACTTTTCCCCATTTCTCCTGTCTCTACCCACCTCCCCACCAATTTACTATTTCTATGAATTCAGTCTCTTTAGGACCACATTTAAGTGAAATCGTGAAGTATTTGTCTCTCCCTGTCTGGCTTATTTCACTTAGCATAGCGCTCTCAAAGTTCATTCGTGTTGTAGTAAATGGCAGGATTTTCTTGTTCTTCATGACTGGATGTTCAGTCATGAACGTTATGCAGTATATAATATATATTTCACATTGTCTTCATCCATTCAACTGTCAGTCTTAGGTGTTTTTCACATCTTGGCTAATATAAATATGCTGTCATAAACATAGGGGTGAAGATAAATATCTAGAAGTGGAATTGCTGGATCATACAGTAGTTCGATTTTTAATTTATTGAGGAAACTCCGTATCGTTTTCCAGAGCAGCTGCACCAATTTACATTTCTACTGACAGTGATTAAGGGTTCCCTTTTCTCCACGTTGTCACCAACGTTTGCTATTTGATAATAGCCATTCTAACAGGTGTGAAGGGATATTTCACTGTGATTTTGATTTGCATTTATCTGATGATCAGTCGTGTTGAACACCTTTTCATGTACCTGTTGGCCATCTGTATGAAAATGTCTATTCAGTTCCTCTTCCCATTTTTAACTGGATTATTTGCCTTTTTTTTTTTTTTTTTTTTTGGCTATTGAGTTGTAGGCGTTATTTGTATATTTCGGGTATTTATCAGATATGTGGTTTGTGAATATTTTCTCCCATTTTATAGGCTGCTCTTTCAGCTTATTGTTTCCTTTTCTGTGAAAAAGCTCTTTAGCTTGACATAGTACCACTTGTTTATTTTACCTTTTGTTAACTGAGCTCTTGGTGTTTTATCCAGGAAATCATTGTCGAGACTAATGTGAAGGATCTTTTTATTTTTTCTGTTTTCTTCTAGTTTTATAGTGTCAGGTCTGCATTTAAGTCTTTAAACCATTTTGAGTTAATTTTTGTGAGTGGTGTAAGATAGGGGTCCAGTTTCATTCTTTTACATACGGATATCCAGGTTACCAACACCATTTACTGAAAAGCCTATCCTTTCTTGATTCCGTAGCACGTTTGTCAAAAATGAGTTGACTCTATATGTTGGGGTTTATGTGTGGGCTTTCTATTCTGTTCCATTGGTCTATGTGCCTGTTTTGTGTCAGTATTATACCGTTTTATTACCATAGCTTTATAATATAGTTTGAATAAGGAGTGTGATACCTTCAGCTTTGTTTCTCTTTCTCAAGACTGCTTTGGCTATTCAGGGTCTTTTGCAGTTCTATACAGATTTTAGGATACTTTTTTTTCTATTTATGTGAGAAATGTCACTGGAACTTTGATAGTGATTGCACTGAATCTGTAGGTCCATTTGGGTAGTATAAACATTTTTACAATATTAATTCTTCCAATCCGAGACCACAAGATATCTTTCTATTTACTTGTGTCTTTCATGAAGGTCTCAGTTTTCAGTATATAAGTCTTTCACTACCTTGTTTCAATCTCTTTCTAAATATTTTATTGTTTGGAAACAACCATAAATGGGATTACTTTCCTAATTTCTCTTTCAAATAGTTCATTGTTAGTGTATAGAAAGACATTAGCAATTGATTCACATGATTATGGAAGCTGAGCAGTGTCAAGACTTGCAATTAGCAAACTAGAGACTCAGGACAGTTGATGATATAATTCCAGCCCAGGCCTGAGAACCAAGAGAGCCAACAGGGTAAGTTCCAGCCAGAGTCTAAAGGCAAGGGGACCTGTGTGCCAGTATGAAGACAGTAAGGCAGAATGAGCAACTTCTCTCTTACCCAGCCTGTTGGTTCTTTTTTTTTTTTTTAAGTTTATTTATTTATTTTGAGAGGCGGGGGGAGGGAGGAAGGGAGAGAGAAACAGAGAAAGAATCCCAAGCAGGCTCCATGCTGTCAGTGCAGAGCCTGACCTGGAGCTCGATCACACAAACCAAGAGATTATGACCTGAGCTGAGACCAAGAGCCAGATGCTTAACCAACTGAGCCACCCAGGTGCCCGTTGGTCTGTTGGTTCTATCCAACCCTTTAAGAGATTGGATGAGGCCCACCTACACTGGGTAAAGCAATCTGCTTTGCTCTATCAATTCAATGTTAATCTCATCCAGAAACACCCATACAGATACATCCAGAATAACAGTAAACCAAAAACTGGGTGCCTCTTAGCCCAATAAAATTGACATGAAAAATGAACCATCACATGATTTTTCTCTTTAAGCTTGAAATCTAGTTCAGTATATGAATAACTGTCTTGATAACATTTACACTTAATGATAAGAAACTTAAAAGCAAGATGCCCATGTTCCAAATGCATGTCAAAAATAATCTTAAGCAAAACATTCTACATAGCAAATCTGGAAAAGAAAAGAAGTATCAAATCAAGGAAAAAGAATCATAGCTAATAAGGGTATAGTTGTATATGTTCATATAAGTAACCTCAAATCAATAGCTATTCAACTAGCAACTAATTAAGAGCTACATTGAAAAAGAGGTCATTTTCACAAAACAACCCCCGAACACTAAATTTCTAATACTAACTTAACAAGAACTCAATGGGCCTTAATGTTACTGAAAGATACTTAAGAAGACATACCATATTCTTGAGTGAGGAATTCTAATCACAAACCTAATAAAATCTGACATCTTAATTCCACAGTCCAAGAGGAAGGATAAACAAAGAAAAGTTATGAAATTTTGAAAGAGTAAAAGGACATTTATCCTAAAAGATATCAAACTTAGTATAAAGCTACATGCAACATATGCTATATGTTGGCTTACTCATTGCTAATTCAATTGTTTTGTCATGTCTACTTTTACTTATAGAGGCTATAAAAGCAAACCAAGTGAACAAAAACTAAAACAAATCATAAAACTTTCTAGACTTTCTTGCAGCTAAAGATGACCCCAAAGCATAATTATTTCCTCATTCTTTTTTTCCTTCTTCATGCAACTGAGTAGGGGCTAGAGTTGTAGTAGGTAGCCATTGTTAAGCTTGTTGAAACAAGAAGAGAGAACAATTCAGAGTTCCTAATGGTATCATAAGCAGCCAAATCATTCATGGGCTACCAATCCTTTGAGTTCTTATTGAATGAGAAAAAGAATTCTTAAGCAGTGATTTTCATTACCATTGAATACTGTCAAAACTGATATGCTACAATAATTAAAATCATCTACTAATGACATAAGAAAAGACATAGAGATCTGTTGGGCAGAATTAAAATCTAGAAACATACCTTTTTATATATAATTAGGTTTTATAACCTAATATAATAATAAGTGAAATATCAAATCGCTCAGAGGGGGATGATGTACAAGAATAATTTCCTTTCAGTAAAAATAAATCTTTGTAT
Source organism: Lynx rufus (assembly GCF_022079265.1). Classification (NCBI taxonomy): domain Eukaryota; kingdom Metazoa; phylum Chordata; class Mammalia; order Carnivora; family Felidae; genus Lynx; species Lynx rufus. The sequence goes on from NW_025814823.1 coordinate 10,615,328, forward strand.
AATATACATCATGTTACAGCTAGATCAAAGAAATCCACATAAACTAAAAAACTATTACAAAAATACATTTTTAAAACAAATACATTTTAAAAACAAAATATATTAAAATTTTTATCTGATCTTAGAGAAAGAACTTCCCAAATATAAAATTGGTGAAAGAATCCTAGCAAAAAAATGGATTTATTGTACATTTTGTATGCACACACATATGTAAGTTTAAAAGTCAAACAAGATATTAAGAAAACATATGCCTTGAATGTGATAAGCAAATGCTACTTTCCTTAATATATAAGGTTTACACATATAAAAAATACAAAATGTTTACACAGTAAGAAAAAATGAACAGAGGGCATTCCAGGACAATTCACAGAAGTAGAAATGCAAATGACCAATAAGCCTAAAGCTTGTTCAGTTTCACTAATCATCGAAGACATTCGAGATAAAACAAAATAATAAAGTACTCTGGGTTTAGATGATCAAAAAAATGCACCTAAAATAATCAGAAATCAGAATAAAAAATTACGAACAGATATGTTCATCTGATTGCCACCTCAGTTGGGTGATCTTTATTGGAGTGGTAGAAGTGGTATCTTGAACATAAATTTGAATTGCAAATTACTGCTTTTAATGCCTTAAAATTATTCTAGGTACATACTTCAAAACCAAAAGTTTTTTTTGTATGCAGAAGATTGCCTGTCATGCGCTTGGCTGGTCACACACCAGGCAGTGGCATTAAAGACTACAGACATTGATCTTGGTCTTAAAATTTTCAAAGCTAAGAGTGGTGGCATCACTAATTCAAGCGTGGTGAAGAGCTTTTACTCAGGCCTGAATATCTACATGTCAAAAGCTCTGGCTGAAAACCAAGAGGAACTCTGTATTCCAGCTAAAGAAAGGAAAACCAGGACTACCTTTACAAAACCAAACAGGAAATATAGAAAGGTCCTGATATTTTTCAACATATCTCAAAGTTATATTTTCAGTTCTATAAGGGATAAAGAAGAAATGGTCACAGGCATGGATTGTGTATGAGAAGCAGCGTGTCACTATACTGCCCAGTGATAGCTATTGATGGCTCAAAGCAACTTATAACCATACTTAGACTAAAAGGCTTGGAAGAACGCATCATGTATTACTTAAAAAAACAATCTAGTTCAAATCTTGTGCACTTTTAAATGTGTACATTATTGTTCTCCCAGGAAAAATCTTATTAAACCAGTAACTTGTCTTAAAGGTGTCCAAGACCAAGGAGATAGGATACACGCATTCAGAGATGGGTTCTTAGGAGGACATACAATAACATGTTAAATATAATTCTCTGAATTATGGAATAATGTCTACCTTATGCTTCCTTTTTCCCACTTTCTTCTCCTTCCCAATGTTTCATAATGTAAATTTTTCTTCTTATAAAACCAGGGTAAAGAAAAATATTTTTAAAGTAATTAAAGTCATCCTCAAACCATTTAACTTAGTCTAAGTACAGGAAAACTCCCAACTGACCTTTAATGCAGTTAGTACTTTGCTTTTATTTATTTTTCAACAATGAGTCTTTATCTCTGGTTTCTGTTTGTTGCTTTATAAATAGTAACTTCCCAACTCAAATCAAGTGCTTTACCTCTTTGCAATTTCTATAAATATTCCTTCACTGTAATCTCTTTATGTTGCCATTGATCATTTCTACTTTAGTCAAACTACCTTTTATCTTCTTTAAATCATAACCCCAAGCTACCAGTTTTTTTCATCAGTGTTTCCCTCGTTAGTAACATCCCTTCTTTAATTTACTTCTCCCTTCTTCATTTACACCAATGGGGATGATAGAGATAGTGATAGATACATGATAAGTTATGTATATGCATACAATGTCACCATGTATCACAATGTGGGGACTCAATTCTCATTACCTAACTTGGTGGGTCTGAGTTTAATTTAATTGGTATGGAATGGAACCTGGGCATCAGTGAAGGATTTTAGGTGATTCTGTTGTATCTAGAGATGAGAACCACTGAACTGATTAATCTCTATAAGAGTAACCTCCCTATCTTACAGCTATCCTCATCACCTTTCAGTCTATGTAGAAATCACTGGAGATGTCAAAATGCAGATTCTGACTCGACAAGCTGGGGTCAGGCCTGAGATTCTGCATGTCTAACAATATTCCCGGTGATGCTGATGATGCTGGTACACAGACGTTTTGCAAGGATATAGAACATTCTATGGAAATGTAAAAAAAATGATATGAGAACAAGTGTGAACGGCCTGTAAAAGTTTTGGACAATGTAGAAATTATTCTACAACATGGAACTATTATTTATTCGTGGCAACTATTGTTGGATAATAGCTTATTTAGTCATTGGTTGGGTCAATCAAAAATATTGATTGAGAATCTACCTTGTGGTAGACACTGCCATCTCACATCTAATGTAATTATTTGGAAGATCTAAGCATTTAAAGTTTAAAGCATATCGATAATGCGCTCTAAAATTCAATTATGAATTATGACATGCATTGATTTGCCTATTATCTGTCTTTACTTATGTTTACCAAAGGCTTCTCTCATTGGCTCTTAATGGAGTTTAACGTGAGAGTGATTAGGAGTATTTCATGTTAATCCATTATCAGAAGTTAGTAGGCTTATCCATCCCAGAGTTGTCATCAATGTGCCTCAGCTCGATGCTTAAGCTTTCTAATTAGAAATTTACCTCTTTGGGGTGCCTGGGTGGCTCAGTCGGTTAAGTGTTGGACTTCAGCTCAGGTCATGATCTCATGGTTCGTGGGGGTAGAGCCGTGTGTCAGGCTCTGTGCTGGCAGCTTAGAGCCTGGAGCCTGCTTAGGATTCTGTGTCTCCCTCTCTCTCTCTCTCTGCCACTCCCTGGCTCACACTCTGTCTCTGTCTTTCAAAAATAAATAAAAATGTTAACAAAAAAATTTTTTTTAAAGAAATTTACCTCCTTGTGTCTTAGTTCAGTTCTCTCAGAGGAGAATGTGGCTGATCCCACTATTTTTATTTTTATTTTTCTTTGAGCCAGGCTGCACCTGTTGTAGATGCTGGCCAGCCCATGGACATACCCTTGGGTCAGATTTCTAGCTCTTCCAAAAGTCAATCAGCTATGGTCATGGAGAGTGGGTCCAACCTGCTTACTCAGTGGGCCCATGGGTGGAGTACAAAAGGGTGGTAAGATTGCCAAAATAGTTGTAAAGTTTAAAAATTGTGTAGTTTCACAAAGATGTGCTGCTTCAACTACTTTCAGCTAGATACAAAGGGGACAAAACCAGAATCACCAAGGTTTTACTTACAAAACCTTGCACCAAAAAGTTTTGTATTAAAAAAGTGGTGATTCAAAAGCATTCCTTTTCTTTCTTTCTTAAGAGATTTTTCAAAAACTTCAGAACTAAGTAAGCGATTGCCCAAAGCCTTCAGGAATTCCAAAGTTTCTACTATTAGTCACATTTTATTTAATTATTTTAATTGATTCCAAAGTTTTGAGTAAAAATTAAATACAATAGTATAAATATACCCAATCAGAAAGTCTCCAACATATGAACCTGCTTAAATATAAACAAGACTAAGAGAAGGCATATTCTTAATTGAGAAATGCTCCTGAACTCAGTTTTATGACACAATTGAGAAAAGACCAACTTAAATATTTTCTTCTTAATAAGAAGATTTTATAAAGACTCATGCTGTAAACATTTGGAAAAGGAATTAAAGCAATTTTAAATTCAGTTTGGAAGCCCTTCTAACTCGGGAAGATCTACTTCTTAGACCAAAGTACCGAGCAACAGATCTTAAGGAACTTGGAAAAAGTCAGGAACAAGGAAATTAAAGGGAGATATATGGAAATGTAAAAAGATGTGTCCTTAGAATCATGGGATAATAGAATCTCAGTTTTGGGGAGAGATCTACTGTCTGTTTTTCCTTTACAACATCTTTGCCTGCCTCTCTCCCTCCCTTCCTAGGTTTCTTTTTCTTTTCTTCTTTCCTTCCTTCTCTTCTTTCTTTTTAAAACTATTGAGGATCACTTATTGTACTCTATAGAATCATAAAGTTGCATTGTACATGTATAACAAGCATAAGATTCTGGGTTTTCCTCCCAAAATGGTTCTAAGAAATCAAAACTCAAACATGAAATAGGTTTTCACCTTGGCCATATATTTATCCATTGTGCCCTTTGTTTTGATTATTTTTAAAAAAAAATTTTTTTTTAACGTTTATTTTTGAGACAGAGAGAGACAGAGCATGAACGGGGGAGGGTCAGAGAGAGAGGGAGACACAGAATCTGAACAGGCTCCAGGCTCTGAGCAGTCAGCACAGTGCCCAACATGGGGCTTGGACTCACGGACCGCGAGATCGTGACCTGGGCTGAAGTCGGACGCTTAACCGACTGAGCGAGCCACCCAGGCGCCCCTTGATTGTTTACTTTAAAATGCAGTATGTAGGGGTGCCAGGGTGGCTCAGTCAGGTAAGCGTCCACTTCGGCTCAGGTCATGATCTCGCGGTTTTTGAGTTTGAGCCCGGCGTTGGACTCAGTGCTGACAGCTCAGAGCCTGGAACCTACTTCAGATTCTGGGTTTCCCTCTCTCTGCCCCTTCCCTGATCACACACTGTTTCTCTTTCTCAAAAATAAATGGACATTAAAGAAATTTAAAATTATAAAATAAAGTAAAATGCAGAAAGAGTTGAATCACTAAATTCTACACCTGAAACTAATATTATTCTGTATAACAAACTAGAATTTAAATAAAAACTTGAAAAAAATGCAGTATGATTAGACATGAACAAGCTATATTTTGAAAAATATTTGGAATGAGCATTTCCTTCCCTTTCAAAGTAGAAAGTACAATTGCAATGACTAAAAAATAAACATTCTTGTGTGGATTATTTATTGTTTGATTATCAATATGTGAGACCCACAGATTAGGTAGTGATTGCCATTCATGCCCTCCAAACTGCATATAGCTATTTTATTTGGCTTCTGAAGAAAATGAGGGGTTTTTTTTGGTATAAATTATAGTCACAAAGTTAATAACAAAGTTATCTTCTAGAACTTCCTCAGATAGTGATCTTTACAAAACCCACTCCCACAGTATGCGAAACCTGTAAACTAAGAATCAGAAGTCACGTGTTGGAACACATTTATCTTAACTCCAGCTCTTTGGCGTCTACCATAATCTAACTCTCAACACCAAAGTCTCAGGTACAAAGGAGGGATTTCTTAGAAATGGTAACTCTTCCAATTGTTGGAACTGTGAAGCTCCCACACATGTAAGTTTCTGTTTACTCTGCCTGATAATTGGTGGGTGCAGCGAGGTGGTATATTTCATACAGTCTTTGGTTTCCACATTGTATTGAGTCTGGTAGGAGAGATGATGGTATGTATAGCTGATATGAGGCCACCCTAACTCTGTTGAATCTAAAGGCAGTGCTTTCTCTCCCCTCTCTCTCTGAAGAGAACTACTTAGGATGGAAATTATTAAAGAAAATTCGACAGAGCTTTTTCTTAAGGACCTCAGGAATACAGGAAAACCACTTTGGCAGTAGAGGATGAATTGCGTTGGAATGTGGAAAGGACAGAGGTGGTTAGGAGTTGAAGGAATTCACTGTAGCAGGCAGGCATCAAGCTAGGGTGGGAGCTGGGCAATGAGATGAAAGAAAGGAAAGAGAAGTACATATGGCAGACAAGAAAAAGTGAAAAATAACTGAGTTTGGCAACTGCCTGCAGCTAGAGTTTCCAGAGAAGGGCTGATTCTGAATTTACCACGTGAATGATTGGGAGACAAAAATAGCTTTATCTTGGCTGTTTCTGGTTGGAGGAATAACAGGTTATTTTCACAATATGCTGGGTCTGAGCTGGTGAGGCATCCAAGTGATAATGCCTACTGGTTGTTTTTCTATTTTCAATTCCAAGACCATTGGTTTTCTTCTGCACTCATAAGTATGACTCATGAAGTCCTTATTTTTAGAAAGGGAGAAAGTTTAAGTGGTCATTTATAGGATTTAACAATCTAACATTATATGCTCAGAAATGACAGAAAAATAACCAAAAATATCTTTGAAAGGAAGAAAAATAAATCAGAGTCAATAACTTCACTTAAACATCCTTTATTTCTCGAGTCAAGGGTTTAATCAGAATTGATTTGATGTGCTTCAGTGGCTCAAAGCAACTATCTACCTACTATTAGCAAATACACAGAGGCACAAATTTTATTGATGGTGAGTTAACAGGTGTCATCTCCACAGGTAAAAAAGCAAATACGAATATGGGTAAATATGGTTTTGTTGTGGCTAAAGAGCCTGCAAAAATAAATTATTTACATAAAATTAAGTTAAAGCTTTAAAAAAATAACCTTTAAAATTTAAGCTGAGAATTCTTAATTCTTAGAGGTATAACTGAATAACTTTTATTTCAAAATGAATTGCAGTTTACAAGGCAAATTTAGTATCTGTTTTCTGATGCAAACTGCATCTCAAGTCTGTGAAGGAGGATTATCATATCCTCATGAAGGTTTCAGAACTAGTTGACAAGTCTAAAGTTGACCAAAAAACGGGATCTTCTATTTAGAGTTTCTGATTTCTAAATTCAATGTTCTTTTCATTAAAACTTACTGTATGGCAATAGTTTTAAACATATATTTGTGGGAGATGATATATCTTTCCTAACTTCTTAAAAAAATTTTTTTTAATGTTTGTTTATTTTTGAGAGAGAGAGAGACAGACAGACAGACAGAGACAGAGTGTGAGAGGGGCAGGGGCAGGGAGAGAGGGAGACGCAAAATCCAAAGCAGGCTCCAGGCTCTGAGCTGTCAGCACAGAGAGGGACGCTGGCCTCACAAACTGTGAGATCATGACCTGAGCCAAAGTTGGACACTTAACTGTCTGAGTCACCCAAGCGCCTTTCCTAACTTCTTTTAAACATTAAGAAAAAGTCTGTCTGTTGAATGACTTAAACTTTTTGATTCACAATTTTAATGCTTTACCTATTAAAGTCCGCTGAGGAAAACAGAAACTGTATATGTTATTTTAACAAAGATAATTTAATATAGGGGAGTTGAGAGCAAAAAGTAATATAGAAATAACTGTGGGAAGCAACTACTATCCTGGGGCTAGGGGAATAAAGGGAAGTTGGAAGTTGGGGGGGCATGCATGGAAATGGTAAATGGCTACTGAAGACTGAATTGTGTCGCCCCTCCCAACCCCTCCTAATTCATATGTTGAAGGCCTAATCCCCAATGCGATGGTTTGGAGGCCTTTGGAAATAATTAGAGTTGGATGGTTATGAGGGTGGAGTCCTTATGATGAGATTAGCATCCTTATAATAAAGGCACCAGATAGCTCTCTCTCTTTTTTTCTTGAAGTATAACTGACGTACAGTGTCCTGTCAGTTTCAGATGTACAATAGTTTCAACGATTCTATACATTACTCAGTGCTCATTATAGTAAGTGTACTCCTAATTCCTTTTGTATATTTCATTCATCCCGCCACCCACAGAAAACTCTCTTTTTCTCTGCCTTGTGGGGATATGGCAAGAAGGTGGCTGTCTGCAAGCCAGGAAGAGAGCTCTGTCCAGAACCAGGAATGCTGGCACCCTGATCGTGGGCTTCCAGCCTCCGGAGCTGTGAGAATAAATTTCTGTTTTTTAAGCAACCCAATCTATGCTACTCTGGTATGGCAATCGGAATTCTAAGACAATGAGTAAGGGGACAGTGACATGATATTGGCAATGTCGACTGAAGGTATTTGCAGAGAATAATTCTTTAGATTAGTTTGTTTTATCCGATGCCACAAAAAGTCAACTTCATCTTTTGAGGGGTTTGAGATATTCTGAAAAACCGTTGTGCAGAATCCAGTGATATTAAGATAAGTCAGTGGTATACAAAGGGTGGGCTACTGGGATAGTAGCTCCCTGGCATAGGCAGTAAAGAGATAATTGATCCTAGATAACTAAAAACCAACAATAAAACTGATTAAAAGTCTGTCTGCTTTTATTATCACAACGCACTGGCAATTCTAAACAATGTCCGTGGTAAAATATTCTTCCTTCATGAGCCAGCCACTTTCTCTCCCCCACCCCATTCTCTGTTTGTGCCGCTAGAATAAACTGTTATACGTTCTAGGAAAATATATTTAGAGGACAAATTGTTTTAAAAGTCACTTTTCCCCACTGCTTTGGATTCTGCAAATGAATGAATGAATGGCTGCACCTAAATATATTAAATCACTTACCCAGGTAGCCCTTATATCAAATGTAGCCATACTGAAGAAAACTATTATGGTTACATGCCCGTGATCTTTCACCATGAGCAGAGAGTCAGAGCTGAACGAACAAGAGAACAGTTTCTACAACTTCTGAGATAATAACCAGCTCTTGTGCCGGGTGAAGCCCCTACCTACTCTATTGTCGGAGAGAAATGGATACGCAAATGCCAGTTAATTATAATTAATCAGTTGTAATTATCCACTAATGCCCTTCAAAATCCTTGTTATTGGGGTGACTGTACCACATGGTCATTCAGAGACCCAGGTTATTATTCAGGGCTTCCATTTTATTGCTTCACAACCTCCAAGGGTATTGAATTTATCAGTCTGGGAGAATTAGGGCACCGCCTTGTTTCTGTCTTAGCCCCTGGGATGTGGAAGGCAAGTGATGTGTGTTTTGAAAGCAAGTAACATGGATGAAGCATATACCACGTTCCTTCATATTCCACAACTTAAAACGTTCTCTAGGGGAACTGACCATAGTATAGTATCACAACACTAGTTTAAAAGAGCCTACACACCTATTCTGGGATCTAGCAAGTAAAAGACACAAATGTCATTTCCATTAAGCCCTGTCTACTCTTTATATCCTAATTGCCAAGGTTGAAAAAACTACCTGCTTAAACAATTTATCACTGAGAAACCAGCCCTACAGAACTTATTCACTTGCTACATCTAGCAGCAAGGGAAGCTGGGAAATGGAGTCTATACACAGATGATCACAGGCCCAGTTTAAATTAATTGAATTGCTATGGGAAAAAATTCTGGGGAACTGTTAGCAGCGTGCCATAAACAATATGCATTATCTCTCAGCTAAAAAGTTAAAAACAACTCAGTTCATAGTCCAGATTGCAGGTTTTAGTCCCAGCTTCCAGAGATGAAATTGACAGATTAGTAAACATGCATTCTCGCAGACATAATGATGTCAAAATGTTCTGATGAAATCAGTATCCATAGTTGCATTTTATTTCAGAACAACCTTTTTTTTGCTAGATAGGGAAAAGCTTATTTATGCTTCTCCGTGTAAGAACAAGGCCAACAATTAAAATATAGCAACTTGCTTAACACTTAGAAAACCTTTATCTAAACAATATAAACTTAATTCATTTCAACCCTTACATTTTTTTGGAGGCATTTAACCCAAGGTCTACACAGATTAAAAAAAAAATTTGTTTTTTAGATGGAACAACACTGTATAAAAAACCAGGGACAAATGTTACTTAGTCCAATGTACAATGATCCACAGAATTACTGGGAAGCCACCATCTATCGTGATAGCCAGTATTTCCTTCATTAAGGTCAAATCAGTAATCAGTAACTCAACCTCAGCTTGCCTACTTTATCTTATAACTAGGAACACAGTAGTTCACTACTAGCCATGATACTGAATATATTGTAAGATTCAAGTTGTCAAAATTTTCTGCGGGGTAATTCTTAGTATTTTGGCATCACTCTGTTTTTCACTATATTACTGCCCAGCAGTGAAGCTGGTATTACAATTGTCTGCATAGGCTAGTTCATGGAAGAATAAAGAACTCATTTTTTCTTGGTAAGAGATGATTTAAACAATAGGATTACAACATTTACTTCTCCTTGAAAATGTTGATACAACATTTGCATAAAATGTAACAAAAACACACACTTTGAGTCTTATTACAAGATCTCTTACTACTATGCAGGGGTCCAGTTGACTGCTGTATAAAGAGTGATCAGTATGTTAAAGCATGGGTAGAAGAAATGCAGTCTGTGTATTATGTAACATTTGGAAGTAAAATAATTTATTTTGCATAAATGTCAAAACCTGATTTTTCTCATTAAAATACAGCTGCTTCCAGGATAAAAATTCATGTGTACATCTTGGACTTACAGAATCATAACGGTTAGAGGAAATCTTAGAGGGCATCCAGTTAAACATTTCCCTAAGGCATATGGTACTTCTTTATCATTCCTGACTAATTATCCTTCATTTATTTCTATTTGAATGCTTCTGGTGAGGCATATCCAGTTCCATCTCATCATTCCACTGATGGGCCGCTCTAAACTGTCTTTTAAAATATCTTTCTTATTCTCAACGGCCTTCTCTGAAACAGCAGAGCATAAATCTCTTCCCACTTCTATGTGATTATATGTTAAATATTTAGGTGTTATTATGCTTGTACTGAGGCTTTTCTAGGCTAAATATTATCAAATGTTTCAGTAATCCTTGATTGAAATGGTTTCCTGTCCCATTACTATGCTGATGAACTTCCTCTGGACACACTTCTGCTTTTCAATGTCCTTCAGAAAATGGATACAAATGTGTTATGACTATTCCAGAGAACATAGTCCAGTAAATAACCTTGAATGAACTGGATATTATGCATTTGCTGATGAAAGGAATAGGACATTAGCTGTGTCACATGAAATTATCTTGTTTAATGGCCTAAGGAAGGCTTCTCAAACCCAAACATGGCTTTTCAAAGGGTCTATATTTCAATCACTAAAGACTTTATTTATTCTTTTGACCAAGAAAGATTTTTATTTATGTTAAAATGTTTAATCTTTTTCCTTCAAGACATTTATAGAGTCCTCTAGTAAAATATAAGTCAATTGGTATGGGTAATATCTTAAAATTTTTCAGCTGACACTTATTCAGAATTAATTTACAACTGGATTGAGACAAAGAGAGAAGAAAAGGGAGTAAGATAGCTCATAAAAATAAGAGATATCAATAATACCATTCCCATGAAGACACTAAGAAGGAACTGGGAAGATACCAAAGAATAAATTTGCCCACCACACAACGTTCATGGCTTTTAATGCATTGTTTTGTATTTTCTGACCCTTAGGTAATGTATGCACTTGTAAGTTACTTTATATCTCAAACTCAGAAGAAAACTACAAAGGGTCTAAAAAAGATAGCTGGAAAGAGCAAGATATAGTGAAAGCTACATAATCTGTGGCATCACATCTGAAATATAGACCTGCCTCTGCTACCATACATTTCCCCCTTTTTATTTTTTAAAGTGCCACACTTAGAGACGAGATGGCAGCCCAAGATAGTGGCATGGGAAGATCCTGAACTCATCTATGTCCACAGAAAAACTGAATCTACAGCTACATATGGAACGATTCCCTCTAGAGCAGACCTGAAAACTAGCTTAAACACTAATGCTAACAGGGCCAGATCAAGATGGATAGGAGAGGCAAAGACAAGTTCTTGCCCAAAAACCGCTGGCATGACAACTACAATTGGGAGAGCTGACACAAATCTGGAACTCCTCCATAAACAGCAAGGGGTTTGTGCTTCACATCAGGCACCATAACCCTGTGACCTACACTGGAGAGATACACTGAAATGTCTGGCTTTAAAAACCAATGGGACTTATGTCCAAGAGATACACGAGGCTGTGGGGAACACAGATACTGCTCTTTTTTTTTTTTTAATTTTTTTTTCAACGTTTATTTATTTTTGGGACAGAGAGAGACACAGCATGAACGGGGGAGGGGCAGAGAGAGAGGGAGACACAGAATCGGAAACAGGCTCCAGGCTCTGAGCCATTAGCCCAGAGCCTGACGCGGGGCTCGAACTCACGGACCGCGAGATTGTGACCTGGCTGAAGTCGGACGCTTAACCGACTGCACCACCCAGGCGCCCCCACAGATACTGCTCTTAAATGGCTCATGTACAGATTCGCTCACCCTGGGGGCCAGCACAAAAGCATCAGTGACAAATGCCTAGACTCTACGTGAAGTGGATTCATGTTTTAATCTGAAAGCATCTGCTGGAGAGATAGGGGACTGTTGGGACGCTCTTTGGGGATGAAGGTACAGGTGGGTGTCACTTTTGTGTCACTGCTGATACTGAGAGGTCTGTACAGTCCGCTCTCCTGCCACCTCACGAGAGCCAGTGGGTATGCCCTGGCCCAGTGCTCTTTCTCTCTCCCTTGCTAACACTGGCAGGTACACCCCGGTCTGACACTCCCCCACTGCTCCACTAAACCCAGCAGGCATGTCTTGGCCCTGTTCTCTCTCTCTGCCCTACTAAAACTGGCAGGTATGTCTTAGCCCTGCACTCTCTCGTGTCTTGCTGAAGCCAGGGGGTGTGCCCTAGCACTGTGATCTCTGGGTGTCTTGCTAAAGCCAGCAGGTACATGAAGTCCACACAGGGATGCTCCTTGATTGTTTGGCTCTGGTGATCAAGGGGCATGCATTCCTGGGTCTCCTGGGACTGTAAGAACCAGAGAGAAAGCTCTCGCCAGGCTACCATCCCTGGGGCACTGCACAGACAGCAGACTCCCAGTCTTTCCACAAAAAAGGCCTATTTACCTGTCCTGAAGCTTCAACAGGCTTTAGGGGTACCATACATCTAGAGGCTATGGAGGTATCCTCAAAAAACACAGGCCAGGGGTGACATGTTCGTGCTCAACCTCAGACTTACTACAGCGCAGCAGTACCTCCCAGAAAGGAGCTTATAAACTTGACTGAAGTCCCAGTTTTTACAAGTGTTGCCCAAGGTTCATCTCCAGACCACCTATTTGGAGATGTGCAGCATTTACAATTACAGTCCCATACAAATATAGTTATTTGCAAACTTTAGGGCCTGCTGCCTGAGGGACTAGCTTCCAATAAATGTGAAACAAGGGGCTGAATAAGATGCCTCCATTTGGAACACTGGCAGGTCTTGGCACACCCTCAACAACTAGAATCTATAAAGAAGAAATCAGGCTTCATAGACAATTACAAAGATTTTGGAGACAACAAAGAGTAAGGACAAGCTTAAATGATAAATTTTATCTCCTGTACATGGCTATTCCCTCAAGAACAGGAGGGGTAACTATTTTACCTACTACATAGAAGAAAACACAGAGAGTCAAGAAAAATAAGGAAACAGAGGAATATGTTTCAAAAATATGAAGATAAAACATCAGAAAAAAAATCTTAATGAAATAGAGTAAATAATTTACCTGACAGAGATAAAATTAATGGTCATAAAGATGCTCCCTGAACTTTGGAGAAGAATGGATGAACATAGTGAGAATTCAACAAAGAAAATATTAGAAAGTACCAAACAGAAATCACAGAGATGAAGAATATTATAACTTAACTGAAAAATATACTAGAAGGGTTCATCAGCAGACTAGATGAAGCAAAACAAATGATCACCAAGCTAGACACAGGGCAATAGAACTTACTCGCCGAGTGGAGCAGCAAAAAGAAAAAAGAATTTTTAAAAAATGAAGATAGCTTAAAGCACCTATGGGAAAACATCAATGAATTAACATTTGCAAGATCTGTCATTAGGGTCCCAGAAAGAGAATAGAGAAAAAAACGGGACAGAAAACTTATTTAAAGAAATAATAGCTAAAACATTCCCTAAGTTGGGGAAGGAAACAGACATCCAGATCCAAGAAGCCCAGAGAATTCAAAGTAAGATAAACTCCAAGTGATCTACACAAAGAGACATAATTAAAAAGTTATGGGGTGCCTGGGTAGCTCAGTCGGTTGAGTGTCTGACTTCGGCTCAGGTCATGATCTCATGGTTCGTGGGTTCAAGCCCTACATCAGTCTCTGTGCTGACTGCTCAGAGCCTGGTGCCTGCTTTGGATTCTGTCTCTCTCTCTCTGCCCCTCCCCTGCTCATGCTCTGTCTCTCAAAAATAAATAAACGTTAAAATTTTTTTCAAAAGTTAAGGGGTACCTGGGTGGTACAGTTGGTTAAGTGTCCAACTCTTGATCTCAGCTCAGGTCATGACATCACAGTTCATGAGTTTGACCCCTCATTGGGTTCTGCACTGATGGAGTGGAGTCAGCTTGGGATTTTCTCTCTCCCTCTTTCTCTGCCTCTCCCCTGCTTGTGGTCTCTCTCTCTGTCTCTCTGTGTCTCTCTCAAAATAAATAAGTAAACTTAAAAAAATTTAAGTTAAAAGTTAAATATGAAAAGCTTAAAAGCAGTAAGAGAAAAACAACTTGTTACATACAAGGAAACCTCCATAAGACTATCAGGTGATTTTTCAGTAGAAACTTATCAGGCCATATGGGAGTAGCATGATACACAGTGTTTAAAGGAAAAGCTCCCAACCAAGAATAGTCTACTCAGCAAGGTTATCATTCATAAATGAAGGAGAGTTAAAGAGTTTTCTGAAGAAGCAAAAGCTAAAGGAATTTATCACCACTAAACCCAGTCTTATAGGAAATGTTAAAGAGACTTCTTTATGCTCTAAAAAATGGGCACTAATTAGTAATAAGAAAACATATGAAAGTATAATTCTCACTGGTAAAGGTAAATATGTAGTAAAGGCAGTGGACTAACCATTTATAAAACTAGGATGACAGTTAAAAGGCAGAAGTATTAAAATAACTATACAATAATTAGTTAAGGGACATATAAAATAAAAAGATGTAAAATAGGGCACAAAATATAAAACATGGTGGGAAGAGTAAAAATGTAGTATTTTAGAATGTGCTCAAATTAAGTTGCTATCAACTTAAAATACACTATTATATATATACATGTTCTTATATGTGACCCTCATAGTAACTACAGTGCAACAACCAATAGTAGACAAAGAAAAGATAATGAAAAAGAAATCTAAGCATAATACGAACGAGTGTCATCAAACCACAAGAGAAGAGAGCAAGAGAAGAAGGAACAGAAAGGAACTACAAAACAGCCAGAACACAATAGACAAAATAGCAGAAGTACTAACCTATGTAGAATTACTTTATTTTATTTTATTTATTTTTATATATATATTTTTTTCAACGTTTATTTATTTTTGGGACAGAGAGAGACAGAGCATGAACGGGCGAGGGGCAGAGAGAGAGGGAGACACAGAATCAGAAACAGGCTCCAGGCTCTGAGCCATCAGCCCAGAGCCCGACGCGGGGCTCGAACTCACGGACCGCGAGATCGTGACCTGGCTGAAGTCGGACGCTTAACCGACTGCGCCACCCAGGCGCCCCAGAATTACTTTAAATGTAAATGAAATAATTCTTTAATCAAAAGACATAAAGCGGCTGAATGGATTTTAACAAGACCTATCAATATGCTGCCTACAAGAGACTCACTTCAGATGTAAAGATACACATGAACTGAAGACGAAGGGATGGAAAAAGCTGTTTCGTGCAAATGGAAACCAAAAGAAAGCTGGGACAGCTCTACTTACGTCAGTGGAAATAAACTTTAAAACTAAGACTATAGTAAGAGACAAATATAGGTGTTACATACTGATAAAAGGGTCAATCCAACAAGAGGATAAAACATTTGTAAATATGCACCCAACATAGAAGCGCCTAACTATAGAAAGCAAATATTAATAGAACTAAAAGAAGAAATTTATAGTAATACAATAACAGTAGGGGACTCTAATGACACACTTACATCAATAGATAGATAATCTAGTCAGAAAATCAATAAGGAAACACTGGCCTTAAAGGACACATTAGACCAGGTGGACTTAGGATAGATCACGTTAGGTCAAAAACAAGTCACAATAAACTCAAGTAGAATGAAATTGTATCAAGCATCTTTTGTGACCACAATGATATGAAACTGGAAATTAATTATAAGAAGAATATTGGAAAAAACACAAACATACAGAGACTAAATAATATGCCACTAAATAATCAATAGGTCAACAAAGAAATAAAAAAGGAAATAAAAATAATATTTTGAGACAAATGAAAATAGAAACACAACTTTCCAAAATCTATAAGAGGTAGCAAAAGCAGTTATAAGATGTAAATTCATAGTGATACAGGCCTACCATAAGAAATAAGAAAAATCTCAAATAAACAATCTAATGTCACATCTATAGGAAATAGGAAAAGAAGAACAAACTAAGTCAAGTCAGTAGAAGAGAGAAAATAGTAAAGATCAAGCAGAAATAAATGAAAATGATTAATAAAACAACAGAAAAGATCAATAAAACCAGGAGCTGGTTTTTTGAAAAGATAAACAAAATTGGTAAACTTTTAGCTACACTTACATGGAAAAAAGAGAGGAGTCAAATAAATAACATCAGAAATGAAAGAGGAGTAGTAGCAATCAACACCACAGAAATACAAAGAATTATGATACTGCAAAAAACTATATGCCAACAAACTGGACAACCTAGGAGAAATAAATTCTTAGAAACATAAAATCTTCTGAAATTGAGTCAAGAAGAAGTAGACAATCTGAACAAGTCAATTACTAGTAATGAAATTGAATCAAAGACTTAATATCTATTCTTCTCAAACTCTTCCAAAAAATATAAGAGAAATGAAAACTTGCAAATTAATTCTATGTGTCCAGCATTATTCTGATACAAAACCAGGCAAAGACACTACAGAAAAAAACATTTTTAAAGGAAAAGAAAAAAAAATAAAACCATAGGCCAACATTCCTGATGAACATAAATGTAAAAATCCTCAACAAAATATTAGCAAACTGAATTCAACAATAAAAATAAAAAGATGATTCACTATAATCAAATGGGTTTTATCCCAGGGATGCAAGGGTGGTCCAATATCCATAAATCAATGAATGCCATACATCACATTGACAAAATGAAGGTTAAAAACCATATGATCATCTCAATAAATGCAGAGAAAACATTTGACAAGTTCATCTGTTGATGATTAAAACTCTCAACAAAGAGGGTTTAAAGGGAGAAAAGCTCAACGTAATAAAGGTCATATATGGCAAAACCCACAACTAATATCATGCTCCATGGTGAAAAACTGAAAACTTTTTTTCTAATATCAAGAATAAGACAAGAAACATAATAGTAGAAGTCTAGCTGTATCAATCAGACAAGAAAAAGAAGTAGTAGTCATCCAAATCAAAAGAAAAAATAAAAATGTCACTATTAGCAGATGACATAATATTATATATAGAAAACCTTGAAGACTCCACCAAAAAACTAATAGAACTAATAAATGATTTCAGTCAATATAGTAAAGTAATACATAGAAATGTGTTATATTTCTATATAGTAATAATGAAGTAGCAGAAACATTAGGAAAACAATACCGTTTACTATTAGATCAAAAAGAATAAAATACCTAGGAATATATTTAATCTAGGAGATGAGAGACCTATACTCTGAAAACTATAAGACATTGATGAAAGAAATTGGAGATGACACAAACAAATGGAAATATCTATCATGCTTTTGGACTAATATTGTTACAATGTCAATACAACTCAAAGCAATCTACAGATTCAATGCAATGCCTATAAAAATCAACAATAGTATTTTTAACACGATTAGAACAAATAATCCTATAATTGGTATGGAACCACAAAAGACGCCAAATAGCCCAAGTGGCCTTAAGAAAGTAGAAAAAAGCTGGAAGTATCACAATCCCACATTTCAGATATACTACAAAGCCATAGTAATAAAAAGTGTATGGTACAAGCACAACCGTGGACATATAGATCAACAGAACAGAGATCCCAGTCATAGATCCATATGTATATGGTCAACTAATCTACAACAAAAGAGGCAAGATTATACAATGGGGAAAAGACAGTGTCTTTAATTTTCTTGGAAATACTGGGCAGCTACAATCAAAATAATGAAACTGGACTACTATCTTATACCATATACAAAAATAAATTTCAAATGAATTAAAGACTTCAGTGTAAAACTTAAAACTACAAAATCTAGAAGAAAACACAGGTAGGTAGGTTCTCTGTTGATATTAGCATTATTTAAGGTGAACAGTCTCTTCAGGCAATGACAACAAAAGCTAAAATAAACAAATGGGATTACATTAAAGTAGAAAACTTTGTCGTAGTGAAAGAAACAATCAACAAAACAAAAAGGCAACCTATGCAATGGAAGAAAATACCTGCAAATTACATATCCGATAGTGGATTAATATATAAAATATATGAAGAATAAATACAACTCAAAAGAAGAAAAACAAACAATCTGATTTAAAAATGGGTAGGATATCTGAATAGACATTTTTCCAACAAAGACACTCAAGATGGTCAATAAGTACATGAAAAGGTGCCCATAATCACTAATCATCAGGGAAATAAAAACCAAGATTAAAGTGAGATAATACCTCACACCTGTTAGAATGGCTATTATCAGAAAGACAAAAAAAGAAATAACGAGTCTTGTGGAGCATAGGGAATGCTTGTGCATGGTAGGTGGGATGTAAATTCAGGCAGCCACTATGGAAAACAGTATGGAGGGTCCTCAAAAAATTAAAAATAGAAATACCATATAATATAGTAATTCCACTTCTGGGTATTTATCTGAAAAAAAGCAAAAACACTAAGTGGACAAAATAGATGCATTTCTATATTCACTGCAGGATTATTTACAATATTCAAGATATGGGAGCTGGAAACAAGTGTCCATTGATGGACAAATGATTAGAAGGTGTGGGATGTACACACACACACACACACACACACACACAAAATGGAATAGTACTCAGTTTTTAAAAAAACCAAAATGCTGCCATTTTTGATAACATGGATTTTAAAAGTATGCTAAGTTAAATAAGTCAAAGACAAATGTCATATGATTACACTTATATGTGAAATCTAAAAAACAAAACAAAGAACAAACAAAATGAAAAAAAGCAATACTCAGATATATTGTACAGAATAGTATTTTCCAGAGTGGAGAAGGGTTGGGAAGGTGGGTAAAATGGGTGGAGCCAAGAGGTATAAACTTTCCATTATAAAATAATAATTCATGAGGAGAGGAGATGGCGGCAGTGGAGTAGGAGGACCCTAGGCTTACCTTGTCCCACAAATACAAATAGATAATTATCATATCATCCTAAAACCCCCAGAAATCGACCTGAAGACTGGCAACACAAACTCTACAACTAAAGGTTGAGAAGAGGCCACATTGAAGAAGGTAGGAAATGTGGAGGCAAGGTTTGGGAGAGAAACAGATTGTGGCCATTGAGGTGGGGAGGTAACCATGGGTGAGGAAAAGGGCAAGAAACAGACTACCATATAGGGGAGCACACAGGGAAGAGGAATCCCCACAGAAACTGGCTTGGAAAGCAAGAGGGCCCATATTTCATTAGTTCTTGCAACCGGTGGGACTTAAAGCCTGGCATTTTAAAGGTCAGCATGCTTAGCTCTAAGACAGCTCGGAGGACATTGGGACTGCTCTTGGAGAAAAGGGAGGGCAAACAGCCTACAGACATACAGCATAGAAACAGCAATCTGAAGAGTACCTGGGGCACAGAGTGGGGAGGTTAGTTGCTCATTTCAGAGTACATCCCAGAGAGGCAGTGTTCACAGAGAGACCGCTCCAGGAATAAAGAACTGGCAGATGTCATTTCCCTCCCCTGCCCCTCAGCATAAGCACAGGGCCTCCTGCAAGAAGTAGCACAGCGTCAACACTCACTACTTAACTTTTTTACATCAAGCCCCAACCTTGCACACTGGAAGCACCACCTTCCCAGTCATGCTTGCTTCAGTTCCTGTGAGTCAGGCCTTCTCTCCCAGAAAATCAGCCCAAATCCCTGCCAGTACTGAATCTCTTGACCAGGGAGTTTTGAGAAGCCTTGGTTCTGGGGGCAGCAGTGACAGGTCTCATTTCATAAGCAGACCATAGCACAATTAGTTAAAACTTGCCACATTCAAGACAGGGGCCCCACAATTCCCACAACTGGCAAAGAGAGCCTCTGCAGATGGCTGGCCTGAAGGATAAAATGGCCAGGACACAATAACAGAGTGCAAGAGCACACACTGGACACTCCTGGAAGCACCAGGCCCTGGGGAGCATGGGACACTACACCGAGGGCACTACAGGACATCTTCTTCATAAAGCCATAGCCATCAAGAACAGAAGATGTAGCTGGCTTTCCTAGCATACAGGAACATGCACAGAGACTTAGACAAAATGAGAAGACAGAGGAGTTTGTCCAAATGACAGAACAGGACAAGGCCATAGCCAGTGGTCTAAG
The DNA here is from genome assembly GCF_022079265.1 of Lynx rufus. Taxonomy (NCBI): domain Eukaryota; kingdom Metazoa; phylum Chordata; class Mammalia; order Carnivora; family Felidae; genus Lynx; species Lynx rufus. Next base: position 10,635,501 of record NW_025814823.1, read on the forward strand.
AAAAACAGGTATAAGTAACATACCTGAAGGAGAATTTAAAGAAGTGATCATAAGGATACTCATTGGACTTGAGAAAAGAATAGGGGACATCAGTAAGATCATTAACACAGAGATAAGGAATAACATAGCAGAGATAAAGGGCTCAATAAACAAAATGAGAAACGCCTTTGATGGAATGAACAGTAGGCTGGAAGAAGCAGAGGAATGAATTAATGACCTAGAAGACAGCAATGAAAAGTAGTCAGGGTGAACAAAAGATGGAAAAAAATAATTATGCAAAACAAGAATAGACTTAGGAAACTCAGTGGCTCCAAATGTAATAACATTCATATTATAGCAGTCCCAGAAGAAAAAGAAGAGAGAAATGGGGGCAGATAATTTATTTGAAGAAATAATAGCTGAAAATTTTCTTAATATGTGATAGGAAACATATCCAGATCCAGGAGTCACAGAGAATCCCCAAGAAAATCAACAGAAGCAGTTCCACACCAAGACATATTGTAACTAAAATGGCAAGATATAGTGGCAGAGAAAAAATATTAAAAGCAGCAAGAGAAAAAGAAGACAGTTATATACAAAAGAAATTCCGTAAAGCTATCAGTGAATTTTCAGCAGAAACTTTCCAACCCAGAAGCAGTGGCAGGATATATTCAAAGTGCTAAATGGGAAAAATCTGCAGCCAAAAATACTCTATCCAGTGAGGTTATCCTTCAGAATAGAAGATAAGAGTTTCCCAGACAAACAAAAACTAAAGCACTTCATGACCACTAAACAAGTCCTGCAAGAAATCTTATAGGGGAATTTGAATGCCAAGAAAAGACCAAAAATGACAGTATGAAGGTAGGAAACGTAAAAGCAGTAAAAATTAATATTTCAGTAAAAAATCAGTCAAGGAACTCCCAACATACAAGGCTGTAAAATTTGACACCATATACCTAAAATGTGGGGAGGATAAGGGTAAAGAATGGGTTGCAATTTAAGTGAACATCAACTTAATAGAGACTGCTATATGCAGAAGATGTTCTATACAAACCTAATGTTAACCACAAATCAAAAAACACTAATATATATGCAAAGAATGAAGAGAAAGAAATCCAACTATATCACTAAAGAAAACCAGGAAACCATGAAAGAGCAAAACAAGAAAGGATCAGAGACAATCTTTAGAAACAATCACAAAACTAATAATAAAATGTGAATAAATGCATGCCTGTCAATAATTACTTTCATTGTAAATGGACTGAAACACCAACCAAAAGACATAGGGTGACAGAATGGATCAAAAACAAGACTCATCTATTTGCTGCTTACAAGAGACACTTTTTAGACCTAGACAACCTGCAGATTGAAAGGGAGGGTACAGAGAAACATTTATCACGCAAATGGATGTCAAAGGAAAATCAAAGTAGCAATACTTATATCAGACAAAATAGACTTTAAGACAAAGACTGTAACAAGAGACAAAGAAGGGCATTAAATAATAATAAAGGGGACAATCCAAAAAGAACATAAAACAATTATAAGCATTTATGCACCCAACATGAAAGCACCAAGACACATAAAACAGTTAATAACAAACATAAGGGAACTAACTGATAGCAATACAATAAAATTACAACAAAAAAACAATACAATAATAATACAATAAAAAGTGGGATTTTAACACCCCACTTATATCAAAAGACAGATCATCTAAACAGAATATCAATAAGGAAACAGTGGCTTTGAATGACACACTTGACTAGGTGGATTTAACAGATATATTCAGAACATTCCATCCTAAAACAGCAGAGTACACATTCTTTTCAAGTATACATGGAACATTCTACAGAAGAGATCATGTGTTATCCCTCAAAACAATCTTTAACAAATTAAAGAAGACTGAAATATTACACACCTTTTCTGACCACGGTGCAGTGAAACTAGAAGCCATACACAAGAAAAAATCTGGAAAGACTACAAATAAATGGGAGTTAAATGCCATGCTACTAAACAATGAATGGGTCAAAAGGATAAATAAAAAACTACATGGAAACAAATGAAAATGAAATCACAACAACCCAAAACATATGGGATGAAGCAAAAGTGGTTCTAAGAGGGAAGTTCATAGCAATACAGGTCTACTTCAAGAAGCAAGAAAAATCTCTAACAACCTAACTTATGCCTAAAGAAGCTAGAAAAAGAACAAACAAAACTTAAAACCAACAGAAGGAAGGAAATAATAAAGTTTAGAGAAGTAAATGATACAGAAACTAAAAAAAATAATAGATCAATGAAACCAGGAACTGCTTCTTTGAAAAAAATCAATAAAATTGACAGCATCTAGCCAGACTTCTCAAGAAAAAAGGAAAATGGACCCAAATAAATAAAATCACAAATGAGAAAGGAGAAATAACAACAAATACCACATGAATACAAACAATTATCAAAGAATATTATGAAAAACTGCATGCCAACAAATTGGGAAGTTTGGAAGAAATGGATAAATTCCTGTAAACATACAACATACAACCTACCAAAACTGAAACAGGAAGAAATAGAAAGTTTGAACAGAAAAATTACCAGCAAAGAAACAGAATCAGTAATCAAAAAACTCCTAACAAACACAAGTTTAGGAACAGATGACCGCATAGATGAATTATACCAAACATTTAAAGAAGAGTTAAGGGGCGCCTGGGTGGCACAGTCGGTTGAGCGTCCGACTTCAGCCAGGTCACGATCTCGCGGTCCGTGAGTTCGAGCCCCGCGTCGGGCTCTGGGCTGATGGCTCGGAGCCTGGAGCCTGTTTCCGATTCTGTGTCTCCCTCTCTCTCTGCCCCTCGCCCATTCATGCTCTGTCTCTCTCTGTCCCAAAAATAAATAAACGTTGAAAAAAAAAATTTAAAGAAGAGTTAAAACCTCTTCTTCTCAAACTATCCAAAAAAATAGAAAAGGAAGGAAAACTTATAATTCATTCTATGAGGCCAGCACTACCCTGATACCAAAACCAGATAAAGATACCAGACCAAAAAAAAAGAGAACTACAGACCAATATCTCTGATGAACTCAGATGCAAAAATCCTTAACAAAATACTAGCAAAACGAAGCTAACAATATATTTAAAAAAATCATTCACCACGACCAAGTGGGATTTATTCCTGAGCTGCAAGTATGGCTGTGGCTCAATATCCACAAATCCATCAACATGATACATCACATAAATAAGAGAAAGGAGAAGAAACATATGATCATTTCAAGAGACACAGAAAAGCATTTGACAAGTTAAAACATCCATTCATGACAAAAGCCTTCAAAAAGTAGATTTACAGGGGATATGCCTCAATACAATAAAGACCATATATGAAAAACCCACAGCTACCATCATCCTTAATAAGGAAAAACTGAGAGCCTTTCCCCTAAGGGCAGGAACAATACAAAGATACCCACTCTCACCACTTTTATTCAACATAATACTGGAAGCCCTAACCATGACACTCAAATAACAAGAAATAAAAGACATCCAAATCAGTAAGGAAGAAGTAAAAGTTTTGCTACTTGCAGATGACATGATAATATATATAGAAAATCTGAAAGATTCCACCCAAAAAACTGTTAGATCTGTTAGATGAATTCAGTAAAGTTGCAGGGTACAAAGTCAATCTACCAAAATATGTTACATTTCTATGCATCAATAATGAAACGGCAGAAAGAGAAATGAAGAAAACCCCAATACAATTGTAAATAATAAGATACCTGGAAATAAACCTAACCAAAGAGGTTAATGACCTGTACTCTGGAAACTATAAAATACTGATGAAAGAAATTGAAGATGACACAAATAGAAAGATTCCACTGTCATGGATTGGAAGAACAAATATTATTAAAATTTCTATACTACCCAAAGAAATCTACATATTTAATGCAATCCTTACCAAAATACCAATATCATTTTTCACAGAACTAGAGCAAACAGTTTGTTTGGAACTGGAAAACAAAATTGTTTGGAAAAAAATTTGTTTGGAAACACAAAAGACTCTGAATAGCCAAAGCAATCTTGAAAAAGAAAAGCAAAGCTGAAAACATCACCATCCTAGACTTCAAGTTATATTACAAAGCTGTAGTAATCAAAACAGTATGGTATGGCAAAAAAAAGAGACACATAAACCAATGGAACAGAATAGAAAACTCAGAAATAAACCCACAATTAAATGGTTTATTAATCTTCAACAAAGCAGGAAAGAAGATCCAATGGCAAAAGACAGTCTCTTCAAAAACGGTGCTGGGAAAGTCCTAGTCTCAGCAATCAGACAACGAAAAGAAATCCAAATCAGCAAGGAGGAAGTCAAACTTTTACTCTTTGCAGATGACACGTACTCTATGTGAAAAACCTGAAAGACTCCATCAAAAAACTGCTAGAACTGATACATGAATTCAGCAAAGTCACAGGATATAAAATCAATTTACAGTGACATTTCTATACACAAATAATAAAGCAACAGAAAGAGAAATCAAGGAATTGATCCCATTTATCCTTGTACCAAAAACCATAAAATACCTAAGAATAAACCTTACCAAAGATGTAAAAGATCCGTGTGCTGAAAACAATAGAAAGCTTATAAAGAAACTGAAGAAGACAGAAAGAAATGGAAAAACATTCCATGCTCATGGATTGGAAGAATATTGTTAAAATTTCCATACTACTCAAAGCAATCTACACATCTAATGCAATCCCCTTCAAAATAATACCAACATTCTTCACAGAATGAGAACAAACAATTCTAAAATTTGTATGGAAAGACCCCCAATAGCCAAAGCAATCCTGAAAAAGAATACCAAAACTGGAGGCATCACAAGTCCAGATTTAAGCTGTATTACAAAGCTGTAATCATCAAGACAGTATAGTACGGGCACAAAAACAGACACATAGATCAATGAAACAGAATAGAGAACCCAGAAATGGTCCCACAAATGTATGGCCAACTAATCCTTGACAAATCAGAGAAGATTATCCAATGGAAAAAAAGACAGTCTGTTCAGCAAATGGTGTTACAAAAACTGGACAGAGATATGCAGAAGAAAGAAGCTGGACCATTCTCTTATACCATACACAAAAATAAACTCAAGATGGATGAAAGACTTAAATGTAAGACAGGAAACCATCAAAATCCTAGAGGAGAAAACAGGCAGCAACCCCTTTGACCTCAGCTGCAGGAACTTCTTACCAGACATGTCTCTGGAGGCAAGGGAAGCAAAAGCAAAAATGAACTATTGGAACCTCACCAAGATAAAAAGCTTCTGGGGCACCTGGGTGGCTCAGTTGGTTAAGCATCCGACTTCAGCTCAGGTCATGATCTCACAGCTTGTGAGTTTCAGCACTGCGTCAGGCTCTGTGCCGATAGCTCAGAGCCTGGAGCCTGGTTTGGATCTGTGTTTCCCTCTCTCTCTGCCCCTCCCCTGCTCACACTCTGCCTCTCTCCCTCAAAAATAAACATTTTTTTAAATTAAGAAAAAAAGATAAAAAGCACAGTGAAGGAAACAATAATCAAAGCTAAAAGGCAGCCTACCAAATGGAAGAAGATATCTGCAAATGACATGTCAGATAAAAGGTTAGTATCCAAAATCTGTAAAGAAATCATCAAACTCAACACCCAAAAAACAAATTATCCAGTAAATAAATGGGCAGAGGACATGAACAGACAGTTTTCCAAAGGCATCCAGATGGCCAATCAGAGAAAGTCAGATGATTTCACTCATATGTGGAATTTAGGAAACGAAACAGATGGGGGTGCTGGGTGGCTCAGTCGGTCAAGCATCCCACTTCAGCTCAGGTCATGATCTCAAAGCTCCTGGGTTTGAAACCTATGTTTGGCTCTGCTGACAGCTCAGAGTTCAGAGCCTGGAGACTGCTTCTGATTCTGTGTCTGCCTCTCTCTCTGCCCCTCCCCTGCTCACACTCTGTCTTTCTCTCTCAAAAATGAATAAGCTTAAAAAAATAAAAGAAGAAACAAAACAGATGAACATAGGGGAAGGGAAGGAAAAATAAAATAAAAACAGCGAAGCAGGCAAACCATAAGAAACTCTTAGATACAGAGAACAGACTAAGGTGGGTAGGGGGATGGGCTAAATGAGTGATGGGTACTAAGGAGGTCACTTGTTCGGATGAGCACTGGGTGTTCTGTATAAGTGATGGATCACTAAATTCTACTCCCAAAACTAGTATTATATTATATGGTAACTAACTTTGATTTAAATAAAATTTAAAAAAAAGAACTGATCCAACTCAACAGCCAAAAATCAAATAATCCAGTTAAAAAACGGGCAGAAGACATGAACAGACATGTCTCCAAAGAGGACACACAGATGACCAACAGATACATGAAAAGATGCTCATTATCACTTATCATTAGGGAAATGCAAATTAAATTACAATGAGATATCACCTCACACCTGTCAGAATGGCTAAAATCAACAACACAAGAAACAACGGGTGTTGGTGAGGCTGTGGAGAAAAAGGAAACCTCTTGCACTATTGGTGGGAAGGCAAACTACTGCAGCCACTGTTGAAAACATTATGGAGGTTCCTCAAAAAGTTTAAAATACAACCACCTTGGGGTGCCTGGGTGGCTCAGTCAGTTGAGCAACCAACTCTTGATTTCAACTCAGGTCATGAGCCCAGGGTTATGGCATCAAGCCCCACATCAGACTCTGTGCTGAGTGTGGAGCCTGCTTTGAATTCTCCCTCTCCCTCTGCCCTGCTTGTGTGCATGTGCTCATCGGCATGCTGTCTTTCTCTCATATAAATAAAAAAAATCTGAAAACAAAAACAGAACTACCTTATGATTCAGCAATTGCACTACTGGGTATTTACCCAAAAAGTACAGAAACACTAATTCAAAGGGATGCGTGTGCTCCTAAATTTACAGCAGCTATTTATAATAGCCAAGATAAGGAAGCACCCCAAGTGTCCACTGACTGATGAATGGATAAAGAAGATACAGTGTGTATACACAATGGAGTTTTATTTAGCCATAAAAATAATGGAATCTTGTCATTTACAATGACATGGATGGTGTCAGAGAGTATAATGCTAAGTGAGATAAGTCAGTCAGAGAAAGACAAATACCATATGATTTCACTCATATATGTAATTTAAGAAACAAAACAAATGAGTAAAGGAAAAGAAAGAGAGACAAACTAAGAAACGGATTCTTAATACAGAGAACAAACTGATGGTTACCAGAAGGGAAGTAGGTGGGGGGATTGGTGAAATAGGTGATGAGGGTTAAGGAGTACCCTGTTTGTGGGGAACACTGGCTGATTAAAATAAAAACTTAAAAAAAAAATTCCTGGGATGCAATGTATTGACTATAGTCAATAATACTATAGTGCATATTTGAAAGTTGCCAAGAGATTAAATCTTAAATAGTCTTCTCATCAGAAAAAAATTTATAACTTTGCAAGGTGACGGATGGTAATAGACTTACTGTGATCATTTCACAGTGTATACTAATACCAAATCATTATGCCATACACCCTAACCTAATACTATATGCCAATTATACCTCAATAAAAATTGTAAATAAGTAAAACAAGAAATAAACCAATTAGATAAGTTAAAATGAAAACACACATACCAAAACTTAAGGGACAAGTGAAAGTGGGACTAGTGGGAAAATGTATTTATAACCACCTACATTAAAAAACAAGAACGTTTCAAATAACCTAATTTTACAACTTAAGGAACTAGGGGGGAAAAACAACCCAAAGCTAGCAGAAGGAAGGAAATAATAAAGATCAGAACAGATGGAAATAAATAATAAATAAAAAGAGTAGAAAAAAATTAAAATTGGTTTAAGTACATCAACAAAATTGACTAGCCTTTACTTAGACTAATAAAAATGGACAAAAATTTCAAGTTACTAAAATTAGAAATGAAAGTTTAGACATTACTATTGATACTGTAGAAATAAATTGGATTATAAAAGATCACTGGGAATAATTACATGCCAATAAGTCAGATCACCAAGAAGAAATGGAGAAATTCCTGGAAACACAAAACCTACTAAGACTGCACAAGGAAATAGAAAATGTGAATAGATCTACAACCAGGAAGCAAATTGAATCAATAATTAAAAATCTCCCAAGGAGGGGCGCCTGGGTGGCGCAGTCGGTTAAGCGTCCGACTTCAGCCAGGTCACGATCTCGCGGTCTGTGAGTTCGAGCCCCGCGTCGGGCTCTGGGCTGATGGCTCGGAGCCTGGAGCCTGTTTCCGATTCTGTGTCTCCCTCTCTCTCTGCCCCTCCCCCATTCATGCTCTGTCTCTCTCTGTCCCAAAAAAATAAATAAAAACTTAAAAAAAAAAAAAAATCTCCCAAGGAAAGCTGTACGTCTGATGACTTCACTGATGAATTCTACCAAACATTTAAAGAAGAATTAATATCAATTCTACTCAAACTTTTCCCCCAAAATTGAAGAGGGCACACTTCTTAATTCAATCAATGAGACTTGCATTACACTGATACCAAAGCCAGATGAAGACACTACAAAAAACAAACAAAACTACACACCAATATCCCTTATGGATATTTACAGAAAAATAGCTATACAACTAACTAACAAGCTGAATTCAGCAGCATATTGAGATGATTATACACCATGACCAAGTTGGGTTTATTCCTGGAATGCAAGTATGGTTCAATAAAAGTCAATCGATGTAAAATGCCACATTAACAGAATAAAGGAAAAAAAAAACCCAATATGATCATCTTAATTGATGCTGGAAAAGCATTTGACAAAATTCAACACTTTTTCATAATAAAAACACAAAAAATGAGGCATAGAAAAAAACTATCTTAACATAATAAAAGATATATATGAAAAACTCACAGTGAGCAATATAATCAATGGTGAATGACTGAAATCTTTTCCTCTAAGATCAGGAACAAGACAAGTATGCCTTCTTTAACCATATTATTCCACATAGTACTGGAATCTCTACTCAGAGAAAGGAGGCAAGAGTAATTTTCTAATTTCCAAATTGGAAAGGAAGAATTAAATTTATATCTGTCCACAGATATGACCTTATATGTAGAAAACTCTAAAGATTCCACAAAAAAACTGTTAGCATTAGTAAATGAATTTAATGAAGTAGCAGGATATAAAGCCAAAAGACAAAAATAGTTGCATTTCTATACACTAACAATGAACAATTTGAGATGGAAATTACAAAAACAGTCCCAGTCACCATAATATCACAAGGAATAAAATACTTTGGAATTAACTAAGGAGGTGAAAGACTTGTACAATGAAAACTTGCAAACATTCCTGGAAGAAATTAAAGAAGACATAAATACATGGAAACACTCCATGTTAATGGATTAGAAAACTTAAAGTTGTTAAAATGTTAATATTACTCAAGTGATCTACATATTCAATGTAATCCCTATCAAAATCCCAATGACTTTTTCGTATTTTTTTTCAGAAATGGAAAAATGCAGCCTATAAGCCATATGAAATCTTGGAGATTTTGAGTAAAATAATCTTAAAAATGAACAAAACTGGAAGATGCATACTTATTGATTTCAAAGCTGAGTACAAATGATAGCAATCAAACCAAAATGGTAGTGGCATAGAGACAACTATAGACCAATGGAATAGAATAGACAGCCCAGAACTAAACCCTCATCCTATAGTCAAATGATTTTTGATGAGGGTGCCAAGACTGTTCAATGGGGAAAGAATAGTCCTTTCAACAAATGGTTCTGGGAAAACTAGATATCCTTATACAAAAGAATGAAGTTGGACCCTTACCTGATACTGTGTAGAAAACTTAACTCAAAGTAGATAAAAGACCTAAATGTAAGACCCAAAACAATAAACTCCTAGAAGAAGAGGAACTCTTGGACAAAGACTTTACCACATTGGATGTGGCAAATATTTCTTGGATATGACACCATAGTCACAGGTAACAAAACATAAAAATTGGACTTTATAAAATTTTTAAAAAATTGTGCATCAAAGACACTGTAACAGAGTATAATTCACAGAACAGGAAAAATATTTACAAGCCTTATATCTGGTAACAAGGATTAATATCTAGAATATGTAGAGAACTCCTAAGACTCAACAACAAAAACCAGACAATCCAATTAAAAATTGGATAAGTACTGGAGTAAATACTTTTCTAAAAAAGATATACAGATAGCCAATAAACACATGAAAAGATGCTCATTATCACTAATCATTTGGGAAATCCAAATCGAAACCACAGTTAGATACTTCTCAGATCCATTAAAATGGCTACTATCAAAAGAACAAAACAATAAGTGTTGACTAAGATATAGAGAAATTGGAACCCTTTTATTCTACTGATAAGAATGTAAGATGGTATTGTTGCTATGGAAAACAGTATGGTAGTTGTCCCCAAAATTAAAAACAGAATTACTAAGTAAATGATCCAACAGTTCCACTTCTGGATTGCCAAACAATTAAAGGCAGGGTCTCAAGTAGATATTTGTACACCCATGTTCACAGCAGCATTATTTACAATAGCTAAAATGTAGAAGCAACCCAAGAGTCTATCAATTGATAAATGGATAAGCCAACTGCAATATATATATATACAATGGAATATTATTCAGCCTTAAAAAGGAAGACAATTCTGCAATATGATGTGATATGGGTGAATCTTGAGGACATCACGCTAAGTGAAAGAAGCCAGTCACAAAAAGACAAATACTATATGATGCCACTTATAGGAAGTACTTAAAGTAGTCAATATTATAGAGGCAGAAAGTAGAACAGTGTTTGTCTGGAGATGGGGGAATGGGAAGTTATTGTTTAATAATACAACATTTGTTTTTACAAGATTAAATGATTTATGGAGATGGATGCTACTGATGGTTGTATTACACCATGAATGCATTTAATAACATTTTACTGCACACTTATAAATGGTTAAGATGGTCAGTTTTATGCATTTTACCACAATAAAAAACTTGAAGAAAGCTATGACTTTAAGCTGCCATATTTGCAATAATTTTTACACAGTAACAGAAAACAAATAAAATGGCTAACTTCATTTTATTAGATGAATGAATTCTTGCTTACAGAGTTTAAATAACTTGTTCAAGTTTATATGGCTGTAACAGAGATGGCATTTAGACCCAGGCAGTCGGAGGAAGAGTCCAAGATTTTAACCACCAATATATGCTGTCTGTCTTTCAAAATCTGCTTTCAGTAGGAGAAAGAGACTAATTTTCAAAGTTTAAAAGGTCATTACATTCAATAACACATCACCAGTAGGACGTGATACTGAATAGATTTTGTTCCACCTTTAAGGTTTTGTATGCTTTTATTATAAAGGATAGGCTATTCAAATTTTGTAATATGAAGGGTTTTTTGTTTATTTTGTTGTGGTAGGACATTATTCATAATAAGATCCAAGACTAAAAAAGTGCATTTGTTACTTAAAAATACTAGCAAGATGATGAAGCAAAAGCTGGTCTCAGTTGTAAGTGCCTGATGTCATAGAATGAAGTACCATCAATCACATATGGAATAATGCTCCTGTGGTGTTTACACATTAAGGAAGCATTTCCTGAAGGCCTACAATGGATCGCTGTTGCACATAGAATAAAATACAATTCCCTAGTCAGCTGCAACATGCATTTTCAGCTTTAACTATTTGTCTTCATAAGCCTTTTAACTACAAAATGGCTCCAAAATGCCTGGTGCTTTTCTGTGTCTGAACCTACCTTCACCCTACATCTAAATGAAATGATCTTCCTCTCCATCTTTGCCTCTAAAATTTTAACACATTCTTTAAAGTGGAGCTCAAATTCTACCTTGTTGGTACATTTCACTAAAAAACCCCTGCTGGAAGCCATTTTTCTCTCCTTTATCTCTGTTGGTATTTACTGTTTGCATGAATTCACCATATATTTTAATGAATTATTAGTATTCAATTCAACTTCTTAAATATTTGTGGGATTTCTAGGTGCTTTGCCAGACTCCAGAGAGAAAAGTCAATAAGACACAGCCCCTGCCTTCAAAAGTTCCTTCTCAGTTGATTAATAGCTATTTAAATGACAAATACCTAAGATTCCAAAGTAAATTTTAAAAAGCAAAGTTGGGCTTTCCTATAAAAAAAAACCTTCATAACTTAATGGGAAAAATAAACATTTATTTTAAAAACAAATGCCAATGTAGCTGGCAACCCAGAAACACCAGTAAGTGCAGAAAAGAAAAGCCCTGTCTAACCAAGCCAAACAACAACATAAAAAACAAAAAAAACAAAAACAAAAACAAAAAACAGGAAAAGGGAAAGCCTAGTAAGACTAAAAACTATTAGATATTAATTTCTCTACTCTAGCCAACTCCCACAGAAAATATGGCAGAGACCCACTCATCCTTGCCCACAAAGGCAGAGTGAGAAACTCAGACCTCCATCCTCGCCATGCTGTAATAAAGTACCCCCAAGACACTCACCATGGTGTGTTATGAAAGAAAGCTAAGTATAAAGATGGGATTTTCATCCCCAGGATATTATGAAGGCCCACTCAGCCCCATGGTGTCACTGGGGAGACTGGAATTCTATTTTCTCAGAGAAGTAATGAAGTTCCTCTTCGCCCACACACAGGGATAATGTTGGAGGAGGCCTAGTAGAGAATGAGAGTGATCCCCAAAACTCATATTCCCTGTGATATAATTAGAGGCCATGGGGGGGAGCAGAAATGAGACACTCTTAACCTTCTCAGCCAGAGTGTTACCTGAGGATACTGTTCAGAGAGTAGAAGCTCCCACCCCTTGACTCCAGTAACTAGAAGACTCTCATCCCCTTGTTTGTCAATAGAAGCCCAGTGGGAAACCTACACTTCTACTCCAGCAGGCAATAATGCAGCAGGATCACCTTTCCCCTCTTCTCTTGCTAATGTAGTATAGAGGGAGCCGGCTAAAATAGAAGGTTTTAATCCTTCTATTAATAGATATTTAATCCTAAAATATCCAAAATATCATAATACAATATTAAAATATCCTGATTTCAATGAAAACATCATGAGCTTGTCATACAAAGAATCAGGAAATTTAAACTTGAATTAAGAAAACCAAAACCAAAAACACTCAACCAATACATGCAAACAAGATGACAGGAATGTCAGAATTATCTTCCAAAGATTTCTAAAGCTGTTATTACAATAATGCTTCAATGAGCAATTATGAGCATTCTTGAAAAAAAATGGAAAAATATAGAAAGTCTTACCAAAGAAATAGAAGATACTAAATATAACCAAATAAAAATTTAAAACTAAGAAAATATAAGTAAAGTAAAACACATAGTGGATGGGCTCCAAGGCCGAATAAACAGAATGAAAGAATCAGTGAATATAAAAATACAACAATATTAGAAATATCAGAAACTACCCAATGTTAATGACACAAATAAAATACACTTAAAAAAAAAGATGAACAGAGCTTCAGACCTGTGGGATTATAGTGCAAGATCAAATATTTTTTGCCATAGGAGTCTCAGATGGAGCGAGGAAGACGGTGAAATTCAAAAAGTACTCAAAGAAACACTGGATGAAAACTTCCCGAATTGGCAAAAGATATAAAACTACAGATGCACTAAGCTAAGCAAATCCCCAGTAGGATATACCCAAAGAATCAGACCAGACCAAAACACATCACAGTCAATCTTGGGACAAAAATGACTTCTACCTCTATGGAAAAACTATTTGAATGGCTCCAAGTTCTCACTAAACATCATGGGGAACAGAAGGCAGTGACACACTTCCCAGGTGCTGTAAGAAGAAATTCTCTTCTTCCAGAAAGGAAATGAGAATAGAAGAGATTAAGTTTTGGGGTGATGGGTGTTCTTAGGGTCCAGGGCCATTGGCCAAGAAAGAATTCTTAAAGATGTCTTTGGGGCAAAAATGGTGATTTTATTAAAGCACAGGACAGGATCCAAGGGCAGGAAGAGCTGCAGTGGGGTTGTAAATAGTGACTGGTTACATACAATGGAATGGAAGGAGGTAAAGACAAAAGGGAAGCCTCCAGAGGGACTTTGATATGCTAAAGAGGACTCCTAAGATACCCGAGGCCTTGCTATTATCAAGCTAAGGTTGTTTTTCCTCTAGTAAGGCATTAACATTAACATTAGGAGATTCCTGGAGAAATGTTATTATACTCTTTATTTGCCTCAAGTAGTTGCCAATGAGCTGTGGGTTATAAAGAAATTTAATTTTACCTGCCATTTCCTACTTGCCTTTGTTCCCCATATCCCTATGGAGGGGTGATGGTGGGGCTCCAGGAAACTGAGTCTACAGGTTTCTGTAGATTAGGCTATTAATAAGATTGGCTTTTTCTTATAATTTACCAAAACATTTGTAAACTGATGGAGACTCATGCCCTGCATGACTGTGATCTCTATCAGTTAATCATTTGTTGTCTTTTCTTTCTTTGTCCTTGGGCATCCAGGAGTCCCTGAGGAATATCACACATATCTCACACTGGGGGGGGGGGGGTGGGGGGGGGTTGTTAGCTTGTGTTTTACCCTCAGCTTCCCCTTGATCCCTCATCAGAAGCACTCTTGCCATATCAGGAAGGATGAAAAAATAGTAGAAAGACTAAATATATGGGTAATTTTCCTACTGAGTTTTCAAAATGATATCTGATGGTTAAATCCAAAATTACAGTAATGTCTGGGTAGTTTTAAATGTATGTAGAGGAAATAGTTGAGACACATTATATAAATGGGAGTGGTTAAGACATGTAAAAAGAGAGAGGGATTCTAACTGGTAAATGTCAATACTAGCAGACCGTTGTTTTAATACTACCCAGCATTTGTTTTAATCAGACATGGCAAGACACGTAGACACAAACATGACTGTCATGAAAGAGTGAGTTTTTATACTTACAGACTCCTAGAAACAGGGTGCTTGGCACATCATGCAGGGCCACATGGGGAAGCACCATGGTTGGTCAGGAGGCAGGGAAAATGTGGGCAAGAGTCTTTACTGTAGTTTCTGTGGGAAAAACAAAGGAAAGCAGTATAAAAAGGCAGGTATTGGCTACTTTGAATAATTTCAGGGAGCTCTAGGGTGCAGGGGCTGTCTTGAGCTCTCTGGTATCTTATCTTAGGTTGGTTAGGAGGATAGAGGTATAAGAGCTAGATACAGGAGGTGATGGGCGGGGGCGGTTGGCACTGGATTAATTGGCTTGCATATGAAAGGCACATTTACAGGTAAATCGTTTACTTTCTCTAGGAATTATCAGCCCTGGAGGGGGCAGTTCTCCAGGATCTGCAAGACCCTAAGATGCCAAAGGATAAAGCACAGAAACTAGAAAACTAAAAAATATAGGTACTACAACCTCGGTTGAACATGTGTGTGTGTATATGTATGAATATATAACACATATAATGTGCATTACACTTGTTATGTATATATTGACGAGGGAGCATAAGGCAAGCTGACAGGCCACAAACATCCCCCTTCCAACCAGGTGGGATATATGTGATAGTTCTCGGACACTCTTGGCTGCCCAAGAACAAAGGAAAGGGGTAAAGAAATGGGTAACTGATAGAGATCATAGTCCTGCAGGACCTAAGTCTCCATCACCCCTCCATAGTGATGTGGGAAACAAAGGCTGGAGGAAGTGGCAGATAGAACTAAATTTCCTTATAACCTGCAGTCCATTGACAAATACTTGAGGCTGGCAGAGTAAAATGTTTCTATAGGAACTCTACTGTCTTAATGTTAATGTTTTGCTAGAGGGAAAAACAACCTTAGCTTGACAATAGCTAGGCCTCCAGTATCCTGAGTCTTCTTTAGCATATGAAAATCTCACTGGAAACTTCCCTTGGACTTTACCTCCCCCAACTCAGTAGTATATAACCAGTTTCTCCTCATGGCCCCAGGGCAGCTCTTCCTGCCCATGGGTCCTGTCCCCATGCTTCAATAAAATCACCTTTCTGCACCAATGACGTCTTCAAGAATTCTTTCTTGGTTGTCGGCTCTGGACTCCATGAACCTCACTATCACTCTCCCCTACCCCCCCCCCGAAAAAACCCCTCATCATATATAATTGAATAATTACAGCAAGAACTATAAAAAAGACTGGTACAGAAAGATTTTCTCAAAATCACTATAAGATATAAAAATGTAATTTTAAAGTATTTTCAAGTTACCAAATGGAAGACAGGGAAAAAAAAACAAAACAGAGAAATAAAAAATGGAGAGAACAAAAAGGAAAACAATACAAATGGGAAGGAACTTCCCTTTTCAGCTTCCATATGCAGAGTGCTTGGAAGTCATCATTTCTAGGCTTACAAACAACCAAAAACAGTCAGCAAACCAAATATCAAAGAACTGAGGTCACAGGGAAAACTGACACCTTAAAATCTGGAGAGATAGGCCAATCCAGAGTCACAGATAGGATTAGCTCAATAGGAGGTAGGTCCTTACGGTAGCAGAGACAGTATACTTGATAGACATAGACTTTAAGGCAACTGTTTAAAATGTACTCAGAGAGCTAAAGGAAGCCACAAAGAGCTAGTGGAATCCAGGGGAGATATGTACAAGTAAATAGAACATATCAATAAAGAGACAAATTATAAATAGGAACCAAACAAAAATTCTTGAACTGAAAAGTACAATTACTGATACGAAAAACTCACCAGCGGGTTTCAATAGCAGCTTTGAGCAGGCAGAAAAAATGCATCACCAAACTTGAAGATAAGTGCTTTTTAGATCTCCCAGCCTAGGAGAGTTCTGGCCCAAGATGGCAACTCAGAGAGATCCTGAACTCACCTCCTCCACAGATACAGCAATTTACAGAGAAATTCCTCCTGAAGAACTGAGGGCTGACTGAACAGCTTCTGCACAGCCAAAAAAAACCCAAAAAACAACAAAACAAAACAAAACAAAAAACCAAACAACAACAACAACAACAACAACAACAAAAAACAAAGAGGAAGGCAAGAAAAATGGACACAGAAATAAAGGAAACCCTCACCCCAGATGCCGTGAACTACAGTGGAAGGGACAGTACTGAGGAGCCACAAGCACATTTTTTTTTTTATTTATTTTTTTATATGAAGTTTATTGACAAATTGGTTTCCATACAACACCCAGTGCTCATCCCAAAAGGTGCCCTCCTCAATACCCATCACCCACCCGCCCCTCCCTCCCACCCCCCATCAACCCTCAGTTTGTTCTCAGTTTTTAACAGTCTCTTATGCTTTGGCCACAAGCACATTTGTCTGCCCTGGACCCCAGTGGGGAAAGATAAAAAGCCTCAGTTAAAGAGAGCAACTAGAATATAGAGGAACTAGATCTAAACAGTGGAGGAGCTGCTAGAACTCTCTCCTGGTCGGAAGGGCTGGTGAACGCCATGATTTTTGTTCCTCCTCCACCTTGATGGCTTGGACTTCAACAGAATCTTATCACGCTACCTGGCTTACTGCCTCAGTGAGTCCCAGGTCTCTAGATTACACCAGTCCCAGCCATCCTACCGAGGCGGTCCCAGGGTGGTGCACACTGAGAAACCCATGGTCAGCACTCACTACAGCTCCAGCTGCCATACCAAATTGACACAATCCCAAAGCACCCTGGAACACTCCAGGCCTGCACTACTTTGGCTCCGGATGGCTTGCTACGGCACCCCTGGTGAAGGGCGCTCCAGGACCTCCCAGCTGATGCCTGCTTCTGCGGCAGCCACCCCACCATGGTGTCCCCTGTACAGAGCACCATGGGAAATTCAGGCCCATGCCTTCCTTGGCTCCAGACCCCCACCAGGGGACCTCCTGTGCTGAGCATGGTGGGACATTCAACTTGCACCCACTTCAGCTTCAGCTGTCCTGTCCTTCTCCCCTGTGTGGAAAGCCTCAGAACATTCCAACTTGCATCCACTTCAGCTTTAGCTGTCCTTCCAGAGCAGCCTCCGTGGAAAAAGCCCTGGGATTGCCCAAGCTAATGCCCCCTTCAGCTACAGCTGTCCTGCCAGGGTGTCCCCGGCTCAGAGCATCCCAGGACTCCCCAGTCTGTGCCCTACCTTGGCTCCAGCTACCCTGCAAGGACACCCTCTGGGCAAAGAGTCCCAGATAACCCAGCTTACACCTTCTTCAGCTTCAGAAGCAGCAGTCCTACCAGGGTACTGTCTCCATGTAGAGCCCTGAAACCTGCTCTGCCCGTGTGCACCCACTTTGGCTGTCCTGTCAAGACACCCTCTGAATGGAGAGCCACAGGACTGCCCTGGCCAATGCACACTTCAGCTCCAGCTATCCCACCAAAATAGCTCCAGCACAGAGTGCCCCACAACCCATGCCAGCCACAGGTTCAGCCAGCCAGAGAAAGTCACCAGACACACACAGCCCACACAAGGGATGACCATACACAAGACCACTCCTTCAAGTTTAGGAAAAATAATTGTTCCACCTAATTTATCGAAATGAACACAGAAAGTCAAGTAAAAATGGGGAAAAGAGGAATATGCTCCAAATGAAAGAACAAAACAAAACTTCAGGAAAAAGAAAGTAAAACATAAGTGAATGGAGATACGCAATAGGCCCGATAAAGAGTTTAAGCAATTATTGTTAAGATGCTCACCAGAATGAAGAGAAGGGTGAAAGAACATACTGAGAACTTCAACAAAGAGATAGAAAATATAAACAAGAACCAGTCAGAGTAGAAGAATACGATAACTGAAACAAAAGATACATTAGAGGGAATCAACAGATTAATGGATGCAGAAGGACGGATCAGTGATCTGGAAGACAGGGTAATGGAAACACTCAAGCTGAAAAGCAAGAAGAAAAAGGAATTTAAAAAATTAGGATAGGTTAAAGGACCACTTGGACAACATCAAGCAAACAAACATTTGCATTATAGGGGTCCCAGAAGGATAAAAGAGAAAGAGGCAGACATTTATTTGGAGAAATAATAGCAGAAAGTTTCCTTCACCTAGGGAAGGAAGTAGACATCCAGATTCAGAATATAGAGAGAGTTCCAAACAAGATAAACCCAGTGAGGTCCACATCACAACACACGGTGATTAAAATGTCAAAGATTAGAGGTGAAGAGAGAATTTTAAAAGTAGCAAGACAGAAGCAAGAATTTACATACAAGGAAAATCCCACCAGCTACCAACTAATTGTTCAGCAGAAATTTGGAGGCCAGAAGGGAGTGGCATGATATATTCCAAGTGCTGAAGGGAAAAAAAAAAAAAAAAATCTATAAGCCATGATTACTTTACCAGGCAAGGTTATCATTCAGGACTAAAGGAGAGATAAAAAGTTTACCAAACAAACAAAAGTTAAAGGAGTTTATCACTACTAAGCCAGTCTTACAAGAAATGTTGAATGGACGTCTTTAAGTGGAAAGGAAAAAGTCATAATTAGACATACAAAATTATGAATGAAAAGAAGTAAACTACAACAACGATACATAAAATGTGGAAGGGAAGGTAAAACAGAGAATGTCTTCAAACTAAAATGACCATCAACTTAATATAGACTGCTATAGTCAGGATGTTATATATGATCCTCATGATAACCCCAAATGTAAGACCTGTAACAGATACACACACACACACACACACACACACACACACACACACACCCCAAAATAAAAAATAAGACAAAATAAAGAAAAAGCCAAACAATAATATAGAAACTCACCAATCACAGTGAAAGAGCAAGAGAAGAATAAAGGAACAGAGATGAACTACAAAAACAATCAGAAACAATTAACAAGATGGCGATAAATAATACCTATCTATAAATGATGCCTATAAATAAATAATACCTACCAAAAATTACTTTAAATATAAATTGTCTAAATGCCCCAATCTAAAGACATAGGATGACAGAATAGATTAAAAAAAAAAAAAAAGACCCATCAGTATGCTGCCTACAAGAGTCTCACTTCAGACCTAAAGACACATACAGACTGAAAATGAAAGGATGGAAAAAGATAGTCCATGAAAATGGAAGTGAAAAAAATCCAGCATAGCAATACTTATATCAGAAAAAAAAGACTTTAAAACAAAGACTGTAACAAGAGACAAAGAAGGGTATTACATAATTATAATGGGACCAATCCAACAAAAGGATTATAAATATCTATGCATCCAACATCAGAGCAATTAAATACAAAAACAAATATTAACAAATATAAAGGAAGAAAATGACCATAATATAATACATCCCACTTACAGCAATAGATAATCTAGGCAGAAAATCAATGAGGAGTGTTTGAATGATACATTTCACAGATGGAGATAACAGATATATACAGAACATTTCATACAAAAAGGACAGAATACAAACCCTTTTCAAGGGCACATAAAACATTCCCATGGGTAGAGCACATGTTAGAACACAAACAAATCTCAATACATTTAAGAAAACTGAATTATCAAGTATCTTTTCCAATGACAACGGTGTGAAACTAGAAATGAATCATAAGATAAAAACCCACAAGTATGTGAAGTTTGAATAACATGTTACTAAATAACCAATGAGTCAGCAAAGATCTCAAAAAAGAAATTTAAAAAATACATTGAAACAAATGAAAATGAAAATAACTCTAAAATATTTGGGATGCAGCAAAAGCAGGTCTAAAAGAGAAATTCAGAGCAATACTGGCCTACCTCAAGAAACAAGAAAACTGAAATTAACAATCTAAACTTACACCTAAATGAACCATAAAAAGAAGAAAAAACAAAGCCCAACATGAGTGCAAGGAAGGAATAATAAAGAAATAAATGAAATGAATGAAATAGAGACTAAAAACAATGGAAAAGATCAATGAAACTAAGAGCTTGTTCTTTGAAAAAATAAGGAAAATTAATAAATCCTTAGCCAGATTCATTAAGAAAAAAGAGAACCCAAATAAACAAAATCAGAAACAAAAAAGAATAATTGAAATTACAGAAATACAAAAGACTATAAAAGAATAGTATGAAATATTATATACCAACAAATTGGAAAGCCGAGGAAATGGATAAATTCCTACAAACATATAATCGTCCAAAACTGAATCCAGAAGAAATAGAAAATCTGAACAGATCAATCACTAGTAACAAAATTGAAATGGTAATCAAAAAACTTCCAACACACAAAAGTCCAGAACCAGATCTATTCACAGGTGAATTCTACCAAACATTTAAGAAAGAGTTAATACCTATTCTTCTCAGAGAAGATTTAATATCTATTATAAAAAAATAGAAGAAGAAGAAAAGCTTGTAAATACATTCTGTGAGACCAGCATTACCTTGAAACCAAAACCAGACAAAGATATTACCAGAAAAGAAAACTACAGACAGATATCCCTTATGAATATAGACGCAAAAACCCTCAACAAAATATTAGGAACCCACATTCAGCAAAACATTAAAAGGATCATTCATCATCATCAAGCAGGATTTATTCTGGGGAAGCAAGGATGGTTCAATATTTGCAAATAATATGACACATCACATTAACGAAACAAATAATAAAAATCATATGATCATCCCAATAGGTGCAGAAAAGTCATTCCACAATATTCAATTAATGTTTATAATAAAATCTCTCAACAAAGTGAGTTTAGAGGGAACACACTTCAACCTAATGAAGATCCATATCTGAAAAACTAACAGCTAACGTCATATTTGTAAAAAACAGAGAGCTTCTCCTCTAAGATCAGGAACAAGACAAGTATGTCAATTCTTGCCACTTTTATTCAATATAGTACTGGAAGTTCTAGCCACAGCACTCAGACAAGAAAAAAAAAATAAAAACCATCCAGACTGGTAAGGAAGAAGTTAAACTGTCACTATTTGCAGATGACATGATACTATCCACAAAAAATCCTAAAGACTCCATCAAAAGACCAGCAGAAATAATAAGTTAATTCAGCAGAGCTTCAGGATGCAAAATTAATACACAGAAATCAGTTATGTTTCTATATACTAACAACAAAGTAACAGAAGGAGAAATTAAAATACCATTACAATTATACCAAAAAGAATAAAATACCTAGGAATAAACTTAACCAAGGAGGTGAAAGATCTGCATTATTTTTTTTTAAGTTGATTTATTTTTATTTGGGGGGGGGGCAGAGAGACAGAGAGAGAGAGGGAGAATCCCAAGCAGACTCCATGTTGATAACGTGTTATCAACATGGAGCCTGATGAGGGAGGGGCCCACTTCCATGAACCATGACATCATGACCTGAGCTGAAATCAAGAGTTGGATGCTTAACTGACTGAATCACCCAGTGCCCCCAAAGATCTGCATTCTGAAAACTATAAAACACTGATGCAAGAAATTGAAGAAGACACAAACAAATGGAAAGGTATTCCTTGCTCAGGGATTGGAAGAATTAATATTGTTAAAATGTCCATACTACCCAAAGTAATCTATAGATTCAATGTAAACCATATCAAAATACCAAAAACATTTTTCACAGAAATATAAACAACAATATTAAAATTTGTATGAAACCACAAAAGACCCTGAACACTCACAGCAATCTTGAGAAAGAAGAAAAGAACTAGAAGTATTACAATTCCAGATTGCAAGATACACTACAGTGTGGTACTGGTACAAAATAAACACATAGATCAATGGGAAAAAAAATAGAGTGCTTAGAAATAAACCCATGCATATATGGGCAGTTAATCTATGACAAAAGAGGCAAGGATATAAAATGGGGAAAAGACAGTTTCTTCAATAAACGGTGTTGGGAAAGCTGGACAACTACATTCAGAAAATGAAACTGGACCACTTTCTCAGACTATATACAAAAATAAACTCAAAATGGATTAAAGACCTAAATGTGAGACCTGAAACTGTAAGAATTCTAGAAGAAAACATAGGCAGTATTTTTTTTTATTATCGACTGTAGAAATATTTTTCTAGATGTCTCCTCAGGCAAGGGAAACAGAAAAAAATATTGGGACTGTACCAAAATAAAAACTTTTGCACAGTGATGGAAAATATCAACAAAATGAACAAACAATCTATAGAATAGAAGAACATATTTGCAAATGTTGTATTTGATAAGGGGTTAATGCCCAAAATATAAGACCTTACAGAGCTCAACATTACAAACAAACAAAAAAATCCCCAAACAATCCAATGAAAAAATGAGCAGAGTACCTAAATAAACATCTTCCCAAAGAAGACTTACAGATGGCCAACAGATACATGAAAAGATGCTCAACATCACTAATCATCAGGGAAATGCAAATAAAAACCACAACGAGATATCACTTTACACCTAGCAGAATGGCTAAAATAAAAAAGACAAGAAATAACAAGTGTTGGCAAGCACGTGGAGAAAAGGAACCCTTGTGCACTATTGGTGGGAACATAAATTGATGCAGCCATTGTGGAAACAGTATGGCGTTGCCTCAAAAGACTTAAAAACACTATATTATCCAGTAATTCCACTGCTGGAATTTACCCAAAGAAAACAAAAAGACTAATTTGGAAAGATATATGCACCCCAATGTTTCTCGTGGCATTATTTACAATATCTAAGACATGGAAGCAACCTAAGTGTCCATCGAGATAGACGAAGGTCAAGAAGAGGTAGTATGTATACACAGTGGAATACTACTTGGCCATAAAAAACAATGAGAGCTTGCCATTTGTAACGGTGTAGATGGATCTAGAGGGTATTAAGTGAAATAAGTCAGTCAAAGACAACTATTATATTTAAAAAAATATTAAATAATGTTAATTATAAATTAAATTATAATTAATTTATATTAAATGATATATATCATAGTTTATATATTAAATTATATTAAATATAAATTAATATAAATTAAATAAATATTAAATAATATTAAATAAGTATTATATTTAAATAAATACTACATGTGAAGTCTAAAAAGCGAAACAAATTAATAAACAAAAACCAAACTTACTTATTTTAAGTTTTCATAACAAGACTTTTAGGCACCTGGAAAATCTAATTACATTGAACATATGGTAGAGAAATAAGATACTATACAAATTATATTTTCTGTGGCATGAAAGGATGGTTTCCATAAAACAGTACAAGGAACTGACAAATTTACCTGAATTTCTTCACCCACAAATGAGTATGTTGCTGAAAGCTTAAAAGAAAGTCCCAGTGTGAGGAGCAGAAAAAGAAAAAGAATGCAGAAAAATGAACAAAACCCAACAGACCTTTGAGACACCATCAATTATACCAACATAGACAAAATAGAAGCTTGGGAGAGAGAAAAGACAGGAAAGGGGCAGAAAGAACATTTGAAGAAACATGGATTAAAATCTTCACAAATGTGATAAAAATATATGAATCTACGTATTCAAGAACCTGGACAAATTACAGAAGGATGAATGCAAAGACCACCACACTTAGACACACTATAATCAAATTGTTGAAAGACAAAGACAGAAAGACACTAATCCCAAACCATAGGACAGACTTCTCATAGGCAGAGTCTGTAGTCCTACAAACGTGTCATCAGAAACCATGGAGGCCAGAAGAGAATAACACGACATTGTTGAAGGGCCGAAGAAAAAAAACCCAAAAAACAAACAACAACAATAACAACAAAAAACAACAAAACTAAGAATCCTCTGTCAGAACCGTCTTTTAAAAAAGAAGGAGAAAATGAAGACATTCTTGGATAAACGAAAGTGGAGCGAATTCACTGCTCTTGGACGGGCCCGGCAAGAAATGCTAAAGGAAATCTTTCAGTAAAAATGAAAAGAACCAGATATAACTTGGAGCCTTGCAAAGAAATAAAGGAATCGAGTAAAGGTAACTACATAATTAAATATAAAGGCTAGCCATCTTGAATTTTCATTTTGTAACTACTTTTCTTAGTTAACCATATGATTTTTTTTTTTTAATTTTGAGAGAGAGGGTGCCAGCGGGGGAGAGGGGCAGAGAGAGAGAGAGACAGAGACAGAGAGAGACAGAGAGAGAGAGAGAGAGAATCTTAAACAATCTCCACACTCAAGCATGGAGCCTGTTGTGGGACTTGATCTCACGACCCTGAGATCATGATCTGAGCTACAAACCAAGAGTCAGTTGCTTAATTGTCTGTCAGTCACTTAATTGACTGAGCCACCCAGGCACCCTTCCATATGATTTTATTTTTTTTTAATTTTTTTTCAACGTTTTTTAATTTATTTTTGGGACAGAGAGAGACAGAGCATGAACGGGGGAGGGGCAGAGAGAGAGGGAGACACAGAATCGGAAACAGGCTCCAGGCTCCGAGCCATCAGCCCAGAGCCTGACGCGGGGCTCGAACTCACGGACTGCGAGATCGTGACCTGGCTGAAGTCGGACGCTTAACCGACTGCGCCACCCAGGCGCCCCCATAGGATTTTAAAAATAGATGTAAAACCAATCATTATGAAAGTGGGGCCTGAGCATCTGCCTTTCTATCAAGTTCCCAGGGGATGCTGAGGCTGCTGGTCCAGGGACCACACTTTGCGAACAGCTACTCTATGGGATGCTTCTTTGGCAGAATGGAAGTGGGTTCTGGTTCAGATCAGTGATTTGCCTTCCGACTCCAGAACTTGGTGTCCGTGTAATTATAATCATCCCAGACACCCACCCTAGATGCAAACCTGGCAAAAACAACAACAACAACAACAACCACCAAAAATCAAACAAAAAAACATCACATTTCACCTTCAGTTTAGGATTGGCCACCATATATCTCTTATTTTCTGTTCTCAAATATTATTGCTAATTAATAACGTATGACTTATTAATACTCATTAACTGCAGTGCAGTTTGCATTGCAGTGCAGCATTTTTGTTTTCACTGCAAACAGTTCTTTTGACCCCCTTTAAATCCTTGTAATGCTACTCCCACCCAATATCTTTACCAACGCACCCCTAAAGTACAAGGACTCCTGCAGCATCTGCTGCAAAGAAAGGAAAGCTTTCCTGCTCTTGCGAAACTATCCCTTTCCTGTAAAGCCTGTGGCTTCTGTCCTCCTCAGTGGCATTGAGGCCTCACAAATAGCACAACTGGGGCCGCTGTGTTACTTTGTAATAATTTATTGCAGCTTTTCTGGTCACTACACTTTTGCTAACTCCCCCACTCACTCTTGACACTTCCTTCCACCCACTCTCGTTAGTTTTTCCTCTCTTTCCTGAGAAATGGTAAGTCATCTCAAGAAGATTTATTGGCCTGAACTCTGCATGTTGCAAGACCTGCCTCTGGAAATCGCAGAGCTGTAGCTTGCCGAGTGTTTTACTCAAGGAGAATATTCCTTTTGTTTGGTGAATACTTGGCTTGTATTAGGAGCAGATTGACTACAAAGTGACTTCAGGGCTATCCATCTACACTTGTGCGTGGCCAATTTCTGCCTTTAAATCTATTGATGTCTGCTACATATTGCATGGTCTAGCAAACAGGTAATATATACCACATATTGGCTATGTGCAAGCATCTGTGCTGAGTGCCTTACAAAGCCTACATACTTAATCCTAATAATTACCCTACCAGGTGGGTACTAATATCGTGTCTATTTTACGTATGAAGAAATTAAGGTGTAGAAAGATGAAGTAACCAAGGTCACACAACTAAACAGTAGAGAGAGGTTTAAAACCCCATGACAACTTAAATACATTTTCCTGCAGAATACTCAATTGCTTCCCATTTATTTGCTGGCCTGTTTGTCACCAAATTCACACAGTCACTAACCACACACCGACTCCAAAGCCCAGAGTATGTTCAAGCTGTCTTCTCTTTCCGTTTTTATTTCTATGCCTATGTTTAGGGAAAGGACTTTTACATCCACCCAGTTGTGGATGGGGAACACGATTCGACACATTTTGGCTCTCCTGGGACCATTAAAATTCTATCCCCCTCCTTTCCCCTGATTCTCTCTGGAGGTTTCATTTGGCCATGACAACAGAATTGCCAGTTTCAATTTTTCTGCCTTCAAAATTTCTTCCAGTCTCCATGGGCCAATGGCCTTTGATTTTCTACTCTTGGAAGTTTCTGTCAGACAAGGCTGTTTGCTGTTGCCTTTCTATAGGGGGAGGAGAGGAAATCCATCCTGATTGTTCAGAAGGGACTTTAATGAGTTTCAAATCCAAGTTGAAGTTATTCGTTTTTCCTTGGCAAAATTCCATGTTAGTGGGAGGCAGGTATAGGAGGAAGCAACCCAGGCCTCCCATTTTTCTTGTTTGTTCTGTTTCCCAGAGATCCAGTTTCATGTTTTGAAAACTTTAGCAGTAAAATCAAATTTACCAGGAAAGACAACACCCTGAAAACAAAAGAGGTGGGGTAAGCAGATAGCTTTCTTTGTGATGGGGTTTTACCAACTTTTCTTGATTATGTTTGATTTCAACTTTTAAAAGCCCCCATGCATTGCTGTGTTTATTTTCCAAGTTTCCATTTCTAACATATGACCCTCATTTGGGGGAAAAATAAGAATCATTTCTTGCTCCTTGGAGCAAACTCCTTTCTACTACGACAGAAGTGAGGAAAAAAAGGCCTATGGTCATGATCAAAACTGAGAACACGCATAAAATAATGCTATCTGGTATTAGATTGTATTCCCCAAATTTTTAAAATTCTTTATTGTAGTATAATACACATAGAAAAAGGTACAAAATATGAACTCGTGTCTTAATGAAACATCGGTGTGCTCACCAAGAAAGAGAACAGCCAATCATCCTTAGGTCCCTCCCACTTGCCATCCTTCCCCTTGTTCCCAAAGGTAATCACTGTCCTGACTCTGCTGATATAATTCAGTTTTGTTTTCGAACTATATATACACTGAATCTTACAATATGCGTTTTTTTGCTGTCTGATTTCTTTCACTCAATGGCATGTTTGTGAGATATATCCATGTTGTATGTTGCAGTAATTCCTTCATTTTCAGTCCCGCATACAATTTTGTTGATGATGATGCATACTTTACTTATCCAACCTAACGTTGAACGATATTAGGGTTGTTTCCTGTTCAGGGCTCATACTACAATATTCTTATACATGTTCTTGGTGCATACATATGTGCATTACTGCAGGATATATACCACAAGTGGACTGGCTAGGTTAGAGAGAATCTGTGCATACAACTTTATTAAATAATACACAACTTTTCCAAAATGGCCAGACCAATTTATACTCCCACCGGTAGCAAAGGTTCCTGTTATTCTACCGATTTGCCAACACTTAGTATTTTTGTTCCCAGATGTTTGAAGGGATCCTTCCCTTTAATGCCAAACTAACATTTATTGAGGCTCCATTTTGTATAACTATAGGAAAACCAGTGTTTTTATCAGTTCTCCCCAATAATTTCAGAAACTCTCCAGAGAATGCTTACATGTCTTATAGATCTCTTATGGTTGTCAACTTGACCAGCATATATCTTCTTTTAGACCATTCCTTCACTCCCTGCAGGTCACTTCTTGCCATCATACGTCCTCAAGGCCCTTTTGAGGAAATATGGTGAAAGACACTATTCCAGTGGGGAACTTGGTGAGGACCTTACAAGAAAGAGGTTTATGGCATAAGAAATGAGTGATGGATTCTAAAAGCTGTGATACTCATCCATATTAAAAAGTAACTGGAGTACAGGTGAGTGGAACCAATTTTAGGTTAACACTAGAGGTGTAAGAATCTTCCAGTTGATTTACCTGGGACCTCTGCCTTACACCACGATGCTTAGTTCCTTTGACTCACCTAGGCTTTCCTAGTTCTCCTGGTTGATGGGCAATTCCTTTTGTCAATGTTGCCATTAAATTTGGTTAAGAGGGACCCCAGTCTTGGGCCTGGTACTCCTGTTCTTGACTTCTTCAGGCTGTACTTCATCCCATAAGGCAAGGAGTACTCAGAGTCAAGGAAACACAGACTCCTTCTGCAACACGCTTCAGGTACATAGCACCTCAGAATCTCCCGTCCAAACAGCCCAAAGCCCACTTTAAAAAAATGGGTGTGCTTCATAACTGGGCCTGTCTCTCTGAGGCAGACATTACCTGGATGTAAAACCATAAGTCCAGACAGCTGAGGAATGGGTGACTACAAGGTGGGTGGATGATGTGAGGATACGAGAGCTGGGTTGACCCCAGGCACGTGTACAAGTCTCTTCATCCTTCTGAATTGAGCTGGGGGTAAGGAGAGAGAGGGAACTATTGGGAAGCAAGAGCTGGACCAGCTCTCTCTCTGTGCCACCGTATGGTAGTGTAGAACTCTGAGGAGTCTGAGAATTTTGAATTCAAATCTAGCCTTCCAAGTTGTTAGGAAGGCACATTTGTCAAGGTAGGAGAATAAAACATCTTTCATTTAATAGTTTGTTCAAGGATTTATTACAACCTTTAAGTATTTAGACACATGTGAGGGCCTACATTTGTACCCTGGTTCTGGGCCCTACAAATGTTAGTGAGGTCTTGCTTCGTATTTCAACCTCTATACCTCAGTTGCCTGCTCCAGCTTGATTCTGGCTTCCAGCTCCGGAATCCTGCACTTAATGCCTAGTTGATATTAATTAATTCTTGGTAATGTCCTCAAGCCCCTCTACCACTGATTTTGCTTCTTAACTCTTTCTTACATGTGTGGCGGCTGAAATTGTCACCGGGCGCCTCAAGTTCTATGTGTTCTGCCATATATCTTGATTAATACTGAAGAATATCATTTCTTTTTCCCCCCCTCCACCTAATCACCAAGAAAGTTTTTATGGGCTTTCTAATTAGTCAAAGAAACATCTACAAGATGAAGCATTGTAAGATCAAGAGCTATCCATCTCTTTAATGACCTGGATGGGCCAAGAGAAAACAAACCCCGTTATCAAGAGTCTTTCCCAGATAACACATCACAACAAATACTTTAAAGTTAAGTTTTCATTACTTGGTGCATCTGAAAGTTGGAGAAAATCCCTGGGTTGATTTGCAGGGAGACTGAAGCTTAAGGGAAAATGCTGAACATTACATAAAAGAAATTTGGGCTCAACAATCTAATCTCACCGCAAATAAGTAATTGCCCACTAGCTCTGGGCACCTGAAATAATAGAAAATACTGAAGAAAGAATCAGAAAAATGATTTAACATATGTATTAATTTTCTCCTTTAAAAGTTTGAAGGATTGTTAAGATTAAGCTATTTTCGTGCTAATGGCAGGATTCATGTTCATGAGAGAACAGTGTTAAACATCTTGATGACTTTCTCCACTGAGGAAGAAGAAAGTGGTCTGAATAGGTTAGGGAAAAAAGTGGAAAGGTGGGTGTGGGATTTTTGAAGTTCCAGAAGCAGTCTGGGAAGGAAGAAATGGAAGCCAAGCTGGGGGGCAGATCAAGGACTGAGGATGAGTAGCAGTCAGCAAGAAATCCCCTGAGGTGGGAAGGGAGAGAATATCAGCAGTGCTGAGAGGGATCGGAGACTAAGATTTAACTGCAAATTTTCTCCCATGCTTTGCAATATTATTCTCCTGTTCGTCCCTCTAGAAACTTTTGAATAAAATATTTCTACAGGAAACTGTTTGGTATAAGTAATCTTTGTGGGAATCAAGAGTGAGAAACCATGCATCTTTATAATATAAGGCGAGAAGCAAATATCAATCATAAGAGAGAAACACGGGGCACCTGGGTGGCTCAGTCATTTAAGCCCTTGATTTCAGCTCAGGTCACGATCTCAGAGTTGGTGGGATTGAGCCCCGAGTCTGTCTCTGTGCTGGCAGGGTGGAGCCTGCTTGGGATTCTCTCTTTCTCTCTCTCTGTCCCTCTCCTGCTTGTGCATTCTCTCTTTCTCAAAATAAATAAATAAACCAAGAGAGAGGGGAGGGGGGACCACAAATGAAATGGAAAATTCTACAGAGGCAAGAAATAAGGTCTGACTTAGAGAAACATAATCTCCTTGAGAATCCCTGGAAACACTGGTGGCAATGCTCTGTTTCCCATCATTTGTGGGACAAGTGCCAAGCTATCTAAGTATACCTGCTGCAGGGAAGATGATTCTGCAAGGCTGGAGGATTTGGGGACATCACATGATGGTACCTAGGCCATTCTTACAAGTTCAAGCTGTCTATAATCTGCAGATTTTTATGGAGACAGTACATATAGAATTAATTAGAAATTATTAATTATTGAGTAACGGATATGATGTATTTATATGGGCATTAGTCAAAAGGTGTGGTACATTTTCTCTCTTCTCAGCATCACACCTGTGCCGTGAGAAACACAAGAGACATGCCAGAGACTGTTCCTGCTGCACAGGAGGTAAAAAAAATCATTAAGTCACAGGAAGCATTAAGAGGACTGGGCGCTCAGTCATGGGCTGTAAAGGTCATGGGAATTCAAAGAAAGAAAAGATCAGCTGAGATGCAAACGTCCAGAGAGGATGAGCTGTAGCCGAGGGAGGGCTAGGCCCAAACAGGGGTATGGGGGAGGGGTGTGACCTTCTGGGTTGAGGAAAGAGTGTACGTACACACACACACACACACACACACACACACACACACACACACGAGCACAGATGCAGGAATTCAGAATGGCAAGAGTACCATATGCACTACAAAGCAAATGAGTTGACCTGAGTAGATGGTTCTTCCCCACGGGGGCAGTTCTGAGATGCTGTTGCTTGTGGGGAAAGAGAAGATACCAGAGAACTTTGAAAGACCAGGCTGGGGACAATGTATATTATTGAGCCACGTGAAGGAAATTTAATAGGTGGTATTTTATTTTGAGTGAACGCTATGCCCAACATGGGCTTGAACTTAAGACCCCGAGATCAAGAGTCACAGGCTCTTCAAACTGAGCCAGCCAGGTGCCCCAATAAATGGCATTTTAGAAATATTTGCCTAACAGCAGGCTGTAGAACGGCCATATAAATGAGAAACCAGAGGCAGGAAGGAAACGGTGGCCCCAGTTAGACACGAGCAACGTGTGACCAGACCGGATTGTGGGATCACAGTGTAGTCAAAGAGTTTTGAGATCTTGAGTTTTTTTTCCCATTTTCAACCTAACTCTATTTTAAAGCCCTCCCCACATAAAAACACACCATTTAATAGATCCAGCGCTAGTTTAAGCTGCTTTCAGTCTGACAGAAGTCTCCATCCAACTTTGTAATAGAAACCCCTTTAAAGAAATCCACTTCCCATTTTTGATAACTTTCAGGCTTTCTCATAAGCCTTAACAAGACAACCTATTTCCTACAGGACTCATGTATTATATACATTTTATAGGAAAAGCGAAGACTAAAATTCATTATTATTTTATCTTTGTGGCTTCTACAGTCAGAGTATATGAGATGATGACAAGGTATGATGTCAGGTGTCCTGATGAAAACAGACTCGTGATGGTGGCCGGGCTGGTGACAGCTGTGGTGGGTTTGTGTGTTATCAAAGATTTGATGAATGAAGACAAAATGTATAACTAGTATTGTTTAAGTGATTGTGACATAATTTATACTCCAACTGCAAAACTCAAATAAACCAATAAATCCAGGCCAATGGCAAGGAAATCCCAGATGTTGGACCATTCTGCAAACCAAGTACATGGGCGTCAATGAATTTATGATCTCTCTCTCTCTCTCTCTGACTCCTTTCTGCCATTTCGGAGATTAGTTCCTCTCTTTAATTCTATCCCACAAAATGTGTAAGCTAAAACTGCCTTACAAACCTTCTTCATCATCAATCCTCAGATTAATTTCAGCATTTGAAAATGCTAAGATGCCAGAACTTAAAAAAAATACGACTTCGCTGTCTGTTTTATTAATCACTAGTATCTTTGTCTCCACAGATAAGTGCAACATTAATCAGAGATTCAGGGAAGCCTTTTCCATGTTGATTTAAGTGGGTTTCTGGGGTCACTTACAAAAAAGCATAAACCATTCGCTCATTGTTCTGTATACACGGAGTTGCTAAAAGGTTATTTCTCATTTTCTGATCTTATCATTCAAGCTATAGTTTTAGTCCTTAATTAAAGAGGGATTAGGAAACATAGCAGCTTCTCATTTATAGGAAAAATAGGCTTTACTTATATTTACATGAAATTGTTTTAAAAATGCAAATAGTACAAGGCAAAGGAAAATTTGAAAATGTATCAAGTGTACCCAAGTCTCACAGAATATCTAACAAATAAATGAAGAAAAATTTCATGGAGATATTAGCTACAGACTTCTGTTTTAGGTTTAACAAAGCTAAGTCTCAGGATGCTAGCTTCTTCTCTTTGGCTGTCAAATCTGTAACTTGGGTGTCGCTGATGAATTACCTAAAGCAGCCGGGTCTCCAGCAGACACAGTTGCTGGAGTAAAGATAATTTAATAAGTACAACTCCATGAAAATTGTTAAGTATAAGCATTCATCACCAACTACCAGTAGAATTTCTATCTCATTTCTAATGAAGAGTACAGAGGGAGGATTGTTTATCTCTAGGAATACGTTTAATTAAAAGTTAATGGAAATAGTTTTCGGTTCTGCCTAGAAAAACTTTGATGACTTTTCATTTTGTCCAACTTCAGTTCCGGCACTATCTTTCTCATGAGCCTCACTGAGTCCTCCCTGGGAGGGTGTTCTATCCTGTCTTATGGTCTATAAACCCAAGCAGCTCAGAGAGTTGCCCGGAATCAGAGATGAGTGCCTTCCCCATGGTTTTGTGCAAGACCCTGAGACATGGCTTCTGCAGACTTTAAATCATTGTTCAGATCAATTAGGATTTCACAGTGTCGCTATCAGAGATGGTTCCCACACGTTTGTGTTCCTGGAAATACCTATCACAACACCTGTAGTTGGTCCTGAACAAATGCTTAGGGGGCAGAGTGGTCAATGCAGGCTTTTATGTGTATGTGGCTTCTGGTCTTTGGGGTTTTTTTGTTTGTTTTTGTTTAGTTTTGCTTTTTGATTTTCTCTACACATAGGAGAAAGGGATTGCAATAAGTGATTAGAATAATTTGATACACAATGACACATAAAATTACCTACTGGGTAAGCCTTCAACACCAACGTTATCTTTGGTTATAGGGCAGAATCGTCAGGGATTTTGAAGGACTTTTAATCTTTGCCAAAGGCCCAAGTGATTCACAATTAGATTCTTGCTCTCTCCGTGTGATTTTAATCTTGACTTATTTGCCTACTTATGGGAAAAGAAAAACAAGCCCGGAAGCCCGGAAGACTGATAATACTTCAATTCTATCTTGATTAGATATGGCTCTGCTGCACGACGCTGGGTAAATTACTTGACTTCCCCATGGCCTGAGTTTCTCATTTGAAAATGGGGATGATAATATTACTTAAAGCAGAGGATACTGTGAGGATTGAAGTAGGTATGACAATACCTAGACAGTGTAGGGTACATAATAAATTGTATATAAGTATCAGCCATTTGGTATCAAGCTTTTGTAAATGTTTGTTTATTTCTGAGAGAGAGAGCAGGAGAGAGGCAGAGAGAGAAGGAGAGAGAATCCCAAGCAAGCTACGTGATGTCAGCATAGGGCCCGATGCAGGGCTCCATCTCATGAGCCATGAGATCATGACCTGAGCTGAAATCAAGAGTCAGATGCTCAATCAACTGAGCCACCCTGAAGACTCTATTGGGCTTTACAGTACGATGGATGCCGGGGAGAATAATTCACTTACCAAGTTATCCAGGAGAGGTAAATTCCAATAACACTTGTAAAAGAAAAAATTTTTTTTACAAATCTATAATTATTGAACTATTCTAAAATTTAGGGGGATTGGTGGTATATTGAACTGGAGAAAAAAAATTCCAGGTAGAGTCGCTGTCGACAATGCCTTAGAACAGTGATTTTCAACCTTGGTTCATGTGAGAATCCCTTGGGGGAGCCTGTTAGCTGCATAACGGGGGCCCAGGCTTCTGCGTTTTTGAGAAAATCCCTGCTTGAGTCTGATGTAAAATGAAGACAGAAAGACACAGAATGAAAGGGGAGCCAAGACCTGGGTGTGGGGTGAAAATGGGAGTCAGATAAACTGCTCAGGCATTTGGAATCAGTGAATTTCACTCAGCATTACCAAGCCACAAACTAGAATAATCCATTCAACTCAGATGAATCCATCAACTTGTACTGTATGTTTCTGTTTGGAGTTCACATTTAAAAGGTGTTTATTTTCAAATCTACTATAATCTTTTGCCACAGGGTGAGGGGTTTCTATAAAGGAAAGCCCTAGGCAGGAACTCTTTCCTCACAACGAGTGTTACTTTCAAGACTACTAACACATCCCATTTTCTTATGGTTAGATGCCATAGAGAAATACACACACACACACACACACACACACACACACACACACGCATACATTCTGAGCCTTTTGGCAGTAGATGTTTCAAAATACTGGGGAAAAAAATCAAAATAAGCCTGAGATTTAGTCTATCCCCCGACCCCACCCTTCTCTTTTGTTCAACCACTTTGGTAGGATGAGGCAGAGACAAAACAAGAAAAATATTTAACTTGGTGAGTGAGTAAATTCAAACCTTCACAAAGTTTGAAAGCCTGAACCAGATTTCTGAACTTTTACAAGTGAAACTGTGAGATTAAAATAACTTGTCTCCTTTCTTGGGATCAGGCCCCAGCCCAAAGGCAAAGTGAGTTTTCCTGAAAACATGATCAAAATCAGTTACTTCATAAGGCCAGCCTTTGAAAATTGTGGAGAAAACCTGACACCAGGCATATTCACTTTCTATTTATTTGAAAGAGCGGGTCAGAATACGGGAAGACTTGAAAGTGGGGATCTTGTTATCTTTTGAAATTTGGTCTTATCAAACTCCCAGAATGGAGCTACTTCCTAAGACTCTATGTTCTCTATTTTAGCTCAACTTATTCACGTCTCTAACCAAGTAAGCCAAGACAGCAGTCCCCCCTTATCCACAGGGGATGCATTTCAAGAACCCCCCACCCCAGCCCATAGATGCCTGAAACCATGGATAGGACCAAACCCTACAGATATTATGTTTTTTCCTATATATATATATATATATATATATATACACACCTACGATAAAATTTAATTTATATATTAGGCACAGTAAGAGATGAACAATAATAACTAATAATAAAATGGAACAATTATACTGTCACAACAGTATGTGAATATGGTCTCTCTCTCTCAAAGTATCGAACTGCACTGTCTCACCCTTGTTCTTGGGATGATATGGGATGATAAAATGCCTACATGATGACAGGAAGTGAGATGCATGACAGAGGCACTGTGACTTAGTGTTAGGCTGCTACTGACCTTCTGAGGACATGTCAGGAATAGGATGATGCTTCTAGACTGTAAGTGACCACAGATGGGTAACTGAAACTACAGAAAGCAAAACCACAGATAAGGGAGGACTACTGTACCATATTTTTAACATGCTTTTGTTTCCTCTCCAATTTGTGATAGGATTTTGAATTCTTATATCTATTAAGTTGCACTGGAAATTTAATTATTATTTTAAATTCATATGTGTTGGACTATTCCTGGACTACTTATTTTGTGACATTGATTTATATCCTTATTTTTGCATTAGTATCAAGCCTGGTAATTGTATTTCTAAGGTGTATTTTAGTATGTGACAAGATGACTTCCTAACCTCCCTCTTCCTTTTCAGAATATACTTGGCTA
Source organism: Lynx rufus (assembly GCF_022079265.1). Classification (NCBI taxonomy): domain Eukaryota; kingdom Metazoa; phylum Chordata; class Mammalia; order Carnivora; family Felidae; genus Lynx; species Lynx rufus. Next base: position 10,672,034 of record NW_025814823.1, read on the forward strand.
TTTTACCTATTTCCTAACCTAGTATTACTTAAAATGATCAACAGTGTTTAAAAACTTGTTCAGATGCCTCCCACAAGAGACTTATAAATTATTTTAAGAACAATGAACGTTTTCATTATTACACCTGCCAATCAGAAAACAGGGTGCACTTCTGCAGTTTTTAGTTGCTTATACCTTCAGTAAGGTTTAGTTTTCTTATTGTTTACATTTCTGGCTGCTTGGTGATTTTTGGTGCCATGGTAAAAGGCCTTTTCTAATTAGTTATTGTTGGCATAAATGCATTTCCTCTTTATGCAACTATATATTGTTTTAATGTTTATTTTTGAGAGAAAGAGAGAGTGAGAGCAGGGGAAGGGCAGCAGAGAGAGAGGGAGACACTGAATCGGAAGCAGGCTTCAGGCTCTGAGCTGTCAGCACAGAGCCCAATGTGGGGCTTGAACCCAGAAACTGGGAGATTGTGGCCTCAGCTGAAGTCAGATGCTTAATCCACTGAGCCATCCACGTGTCCCCAACCACATGGTTTGAGAATAACTGAAAAGTTTCTCTTTCAATAAATGTATCTCTTATTTCTGTTCTGCCTCTTGCATCACCTAAAACCTCTGGAACATGTTGGATAATAAGACTCTAGCATGCGTCTTGGTTTTATTCTGAGTTTCACTGGAACAACTTCTAGCATTTCAACTCTGATGTTGCCTATGGTTTTAAAGTAGATATTATTTATATTTTCTTGCATAAAACTATCTTGGACAGTCAGCCTCCAAGATTTCCCAAATGATTCTTGCCTACTGGTATTCACACCTCTGTGTAGTCTCCTCCCATTGTGAAGAAGACTGACACACATAACGAACAGGGATATGATGGAAATGGTGTTTTGGGACTTTGGGGTTCGTAAAAGGCACGGGACTTCTGCCTGGTTACTGGGGCTTCTTCCCTGAGGACTCACTCTGAGGGAAGCCAGCTGCCGTGCTGTGAGGATACCTATAGTGGTGAGAAGCTGAGGCCTCCTGTGAACAGGCAGCACTAACCTGCGAGGCATGTGAGTAAGCCACCATAGAAGCAGATACTCTGGCCCCAATCTAGCCTTCAGATGACGGCAGCCCTGGCTGATACCTGGAATGCAGCCTCATGAAAGACCCAGAGCCAGAATCCTCCAACTAAGTCACTCCTGAATTCCTGACCTGCAAAAACTTTGTGAGATAATAAGTGCTTATTGTTTTAAACTGCTAGTTTGGGGGTAACTTGTTATGTAGCAATAGATGGCTAACACACTTCCAAAATTAACTTTAGAAGAAGTGATGCCAGTAATGATAATAATTCTATTAAATGCCTTTTCAGTATCAACTGAGATGATTCATTTTTGTTTGATCTATCAAAGCGATGTTTTATTTCATTAGCTTGCCTAATATTAATCCATTCTTCTCTTTCTAGATAAGATCTTCTTAATTGTGGCAGATTATTATGTTAGTATACTCTCTAATTGCTTTTCTTTTTTTTAATGTTTATTTATTTTTGAGAGAGAGACAAAGCCTGAGCAGGGGAGGGGCAGAGAGAGGGGGGAGACACAGAATCTGAAGCAGGCTCTAGGCTCTGACCTGTGAGCACAGAGCCTGACGTGGGGCTCGAACCCACAAACAGTGAGATCATGGCCTGAGCCGAAGTCGGTCGCTTAACCTACTCAGCCACCCCGGCGCCCCTCTAATTTTATTTTCCAGTGGTTTATTTAGAATTTTCTGAATGCATTTTCTTAAATGAGATTGGCCTATACCTTTCTTTCTACTAAAATAGAGGTTATCTTACTTTTTATGAAATCATTTGGTATTTTTTTTTCTATACCAAGTTATAATTTAAAGGGAATCATCTGTATTTTGAAAGGAAAACCTCACAGTCCAGGACCCTTGGTTGTGCTTTCTTTGATAACTTGTTCAAACCCCTTCTTAGTTATGGGTCTGTCAAGCTTTTCTACTTGAATCGACCTTTAAAGTTCAGGTGTTACAGAAAATATTAACTAACCCACTCTGGTTATTAGCCTATATATTTGCTGTTGGCATTAATTTCTTATGGTTTAAAAAAAATCTGCCTGAAATACAAAAAAAAATGTAAAGAAACTGAACCCACGAGCAGAATTAAACACCCAATGGGAGGGTATGTCCTCTATAGTAGAAACTTCTTACAGTGTGTCCTCCATAGTAGAAACTAGCCTGGAGAATGATTTAACTCTTTTACCCAAGTGGAAATGTATCCAACATACAGGTGAAAGGTGCAGACGGAAGTGGATCAACGGAATCCAGGGAAAGCTGGGAAGCTCAATTAAGGAGAAAGCATGCTTGTAAGTCCCGCATGCCACTCCCCAAAGGAACAAGGTTTTGCTACTGAGAGTCGAAGTAACTTACAAGACACATTAGGCCACTGAGAGAAGTGCCTGAATAGGTAGCTAGCATACCTACCGCTATGAGGTACCAAATTAGAAGTGGAAAATATTCTGGTTACATCCCCTTTCAGGAATAGCGATATTTACCCCATTCCTGTCCTGTCAGCATTCTGCTCACTGCTCAATCCTGGCTACAGCTTACATCATGTTCATTATTCTCCCCATCTTCGTTGAACGGAAATAAAGGTTTCACCCTCGCCTGTGAGTTTAGAGCTATTCCCTTTCTGAGTGGCTTGAATCGACTGAACTTTGCCACTTGCTCAGCACTTGGAGCTCTGTTGAGAAAGGTTTTTTGACAGCTAGCACAATTATCCTCTCTTTTATAACATCCTGACAATTCTATCAAAGGAAAAGCTCACTTCAAACATAAGTTCCCTGCCACATACACACACACACACACACACACACACAGGCTTGTTCAACAGGCACTTGGTGAAGACTTATGCTCCTTTGCTTTGTTTCATGTCATGTCAAATGAATTTACACACGGAATACACACTCCAGAAATATTCCAATCCTGTAGTTCCACTTATGTTGGCTTCTGCAACAACTCCTTCCCCACCAAAAAAAAAAAAAAAAAAAGACATCACCTTCCCCTGTGGCTTCAGTGGACTGGCTGGCCGTGACCACTGGTGATGGAAGCTTCTCTAGTCCTCAGCCGTGACAGCATTTGGACTCTTTTTGGTCTCGTCTTTGAAAGCTTTCTTGTTTCACTAGCTTGTCAGTGATACATCCTCCTATGCTTTGCTCACAGCTGCAGTGGAAATGTAACACTACTCTTCCCCTTGGCTAAGTGTTTTCCTAAGGGCACGGGCAATAAGGCTCTCCTTTGCTCCTAAGGCTCAATACCATCAAGAAGTCACTGTTTTACCTTTCAAGACCAAGGGATGGTTACAAAAATTAGAAATTTAGGGGTCTTGTGATAACCACAATAAATGCCTATTAGTTTCTTAAGCCTCCCACCATCCCCTAAGAACTTGAAATGCTGACACTCAGCGCTAGATCTTTGCTATGGCTCTTTAAGAATTTCCTTAAAGATTCTGGGTCTGTTTCCTCACCATCTCTTATCACTCAGCTTGGTTGGAATTCTTTTTGAGGAACTACCCGTTTTAAACCGCCTGCTGCTGCAAACCCATATTAAATCGTCTCTCTGTAGAAATAACTTTTCTCCTCTTCCAGGTACAAATAATGTGCCTGAGTTTTGGCTATTATCATTCTTTAATGAAAACGTCCTTGTGATTGAGATTTTTAAAGTATTCTCCATGTAACAATGAAGCAAGTCCAGGAGGAATGTGGTATATCTGAAAGAACAAAGAACATGGACTTTGACCTCCTGACCAGGCAAGTGTCCTGGGGGAGTTTATATCCTCTCTTGAATCCTGCATTTCCAGGACTGTAAAATGGGATGATGATAATACCTACCTCATTAAAAAAAATACAAAATGGTTCACTCAAAAGTGTTTTATAAAATGTAAAACATCAGAGCTTGTTAATAACTTTTATGTAGCTTCTGTTCTTGCAGAGGAATATGGAAACATAACGTGTTTTGTTTGTTTGTTTTTTGCCACGTTCAGGGATTCTGCTCCTTGGAGAGAGACTAGGAAGGCTTATGTCAGGCTACCAGTCCACTGGTATAACAGATCAGCTTGTGTTATTACTTTTTCTTTAGCGTGAACCTATAGTCTTGCCCAGGGCATAGATAATTCAGCCACGGAATGTCTGCTTATTAATGCTTCATCATCTCTTCGTTCGTTATGTTCTCAAACTCATCTCTAACTCTGTTTGCTTTGTAACTGGGTTCTGCTATTTTTTTTATTAAGGTTGCTAGAAATTTAATTTAAAAGTATTAAAAAATAATCAACTTTAGAGTCCATGTATTTTATTATTTTCAGTTTTCTAGTTTTTCAGCTTTAAATTTTAATTTATTTTCCTGGTTTTGTTTTGTTTGGTTTGGTTTGAATTTACATCCAAGTTAGTTAACATGTTGTGTAATAATGATTTCAGGAATAGAATTTAGTGTTTTATCACCTACATACAACACCCAGTGCTCATCCCAACAAGTGTCTTCCTTAATGCCCCTTGCCTATTTAGCCTGTCCCCCACCCAAACACCCTCCAGCAACTCTGTTTTCTGTATTTAAGAGTCTCTTAGGGTTTGTCTCCCTCCCTGTTTTTATATTATTTTTGCTTCCCTTCATTTATGTTGATATTTTGTATCTTAAATTCCACCTATGAGTGAAGTCATATGATATTTGTCTTTCTCTGACTGATTTCACTTAGCGTAATACGCTCCAGTTCCAGCCACGTTGTTGCACATGGCAAGATTTCGTTCTTTTTCATCTCTGAGTAGTATTTCATTGTATATATGAACAACAACTTTATCCATTCATCAGTTGATGGACATTTCAGCTCCTTCCATATTTTGGCTATTGTTGATAGTCTTGCTATAAACATTGGGGTGCATGTGCCCCTTCAAAACAGCACTCTGGTATCCTTTGGATAAATACCTAGTAGTGCAATTGCTGGGTCGTAGGGTAGTTCTATTTTTAATTTTTTGAGGAAACTCCATACTGTTTACCAGAGTGGTTGCAACAGTTTGCATTCCAAACAGCAGTGCAAAAGGGTTCTTTTTTCTCCACATCCTTGCCAACATCTGCTGTTGCCTGAGTTGTTTATTTTAGCCATTCTGATGCGTGTGTGAGGTGGTATCTCATTGTGGTTTTAATTTGTATTTCCCTGATGATGAGTGATGGTGAGCATGTTTTCATGTGTCTGTTAGCCATCTGGATGTCTTTTTTGGAGAAGTGTCTATTCATGTCTTTTGCCCATTTCTTCACTGGATTATTTGTTTTTTTGGGTGTTGAGTTTGCTAAGTTCTTTATAGATTTTGGATACTAACCTTTTATCTGATAGGTCATTTGCAAATATATTCTCCCATTCTGTTGAGTGCCTTTTAGTTTTGCTGATCGTTTCATTTGCCGTGCAGATTTTTATCTTGATGAGGTTCCAATAGCTTTTGTTTCCCTTACCTCTGGACGCATGTCAGTTAAGAGTTGCTGTGGCCAAGGTCAAAGAGGTTGTTGCCTGTTTTCTCCTCTAGGATTTTGATGGCCTCCTGTCTTATGTTTAGGTCTTTCAACCATTTTGAGTTTACTTTTGTGTATGGTATAAGAAAGTGGTCCAAGTTCACTCTTCTGCATGTCACTGTCCAGGTTTCCCAACAGCATCTGCTGAACACATTGTCTTTTTTTCCATCGGATATTCTTTCCTGCTTTGTCAAAAATTAGTTGGCCATACGTTTGTGGATCCATTTCTAGGTTCTCTATTCTGTTCCACTGATCTGTGTGTCTGTTTTTGTGCCAGTACCATCCTGTCTTAATGATTACAGCTTTGTAACACAGATTGAAGTCTGGAATTGTGATGCCTCCAGCTTTGGTTTTCTTTTTCAGGATTGTTTTGGCTATTCAGGGTCTTTTCTGGTGCCATACAAATTTTAGAATTGTTTGTTCTAGCTTTGTGAGGAATGCTGGTATTATTTTGATAGGAATTGCACTGACTATGTAGATTGCTTTGGGTAGTATCGACATTTTAAGAATATTTATTCTTCTAAACCATGAGCATGGAATGTTTTTCCATTTTTTTGTGTCTTCTTCCATTTCTTTCATAAGCTTTCTATAGTTTTTAGTGTATAGATTTTTCACCTCATTGGTTAGGTTTATTCCTAGGTACTTTGTGGTTTTTGGTGCAATTATAAATGGGAACAATTCCTTGATTTCTCTTTCTATTGCTTCATTACTGGGGTATAGAAATGCAACCAATTTCTGTACATTGATTTTATGTAACTTTAATTAATTCATGGATCAATTCTAGCAGTTTGTGTGTGTGTGTGTGTGTGTGTGTGTGTGTGTGTGTGTGTGTAATCTTTTGGGTTTTCCACATAGACTATCGTGTCATCTGCAGAGTGAAAGTTTGACTTCCTCCTTGTCGATTTGGATGCCTTTTATTTTTGTGTTGTCTAATTTCTGAGGCTAGCACTTCCAACACAATGTGGAAAATAGTGGTGAAAGTGGATATTCTTGTGTTCCTGACCTTAGGGAAAGCTCTCAGTTTTTCCCCACTGAGGATGATATTAGTGGTGGGTCTTTCATATATGACTTTTATGATCTTGAGGTGTGATCATTCTATCCCTACTTTCTTGAGGGTTTTTATCAAGAAAGAATCCTATATTTTGTCAAATGCTTTCTCTGTATCCATTAATCATGTGATTCTTATCCTTTCTTTTATTAATGTGATGTATCACACTGATTGATTTATGGATAGTAAACCAGCCCTGCATCCCAAGAATAAATCCCACTTGATTGTGGTGAATAATTCTTTAATGTATTGTTGGAGCTTGTTTGCTAGTATCTTGTTGAGAATTTTTGCGTCCATATTCATCAGGGAACTTTGTAGTTATCCTTCTTAGTGGGGTCTTTGGCTTTGGAATCAAGGTAATGCTGGCCTCATAGAATGAGTTTGGAAGTTTTCCTTCCATTTTTATTTTTTATATCAGTTTCAAAATAACAGGTGTTAACTCTTCTTTAAATGTTTGGTAGAATTCCCCTGGAAAGCCATCCGGCCCCAAACTCTTATTTGTTGGGAGATTTTTGATTACCGATTCAATTTCTTTATGGTAATGGGGTCTCTTCAAATTTTCTATTTCTTCCCGTTTCAGTTTTGGTAGTTTGTATGTTTCTAGGAATTTGTCATTTCTTCCAGATTGCCCAATTTATTGGCATTTAATTGCTCATAATTGCTCATAATATTCTCTTATTATTGCTTGTATTTCTGCAGTGTTGGTTGTGATCTCTCCTCTTTTATTCTTGATTCTATTTATTTGGGTCTTTTCTTTTTTCTTTTTGATCTGGTTAAGGGTTTGTCAATTTTGTTAATTCTTTCAAAGAACCAGCTCCTGGTTTCATTGATCTGTTCTACTGGTTTTTGTTGTTGTTGTTTGTTTGTTCTCATTTGGTACATTTAATACCCGCTCTAATCTTTATTATTTCCCATCTTCTGCTGTTTTGGGGCTTTCTTTGCTGTTCTTTTTCCAGCTCTTTAAGGTGTAAGATTAGGTTGTGTATTTGACACCTTTCTTCCTTCTTTAGGAAGGCCTAGATTGCTATATACTTCCCTCTTATGACCACCTTTGCTGCATCCCAGAGGTTTTGGGCTGTTGTGTTTTCATTTTCATTGGCTTCCATGTACTTTTTAATTTTCTCTTTAATTTCTGGTTAACCCATTCATTCTTTAGTGGGATGTTCTTTAATCTCGAAGTATTCATGGTCTTTCCAAATTTTTTCTTGTGGTTGATTTCGAGTTTCACAGCCTTGTGGTCTGAAAATATGAAAGGTCTGATCTTGATCTTTTTGTACTGGTTAAGGGCTGATTTGTGTCCCAGTATGTGATCTATACTGGAGAATGTTCCATGTGCACTTGAGAAGAATGTGTATTCTGCTGCTTTAGGATAAAATGTTCTGAATATATCTGTTAAATCCATCTGGTCTAGTATGTCATTCAAAGTCATTGTTTCTTTGCTGATTTTCTGCTTAGATGATCTGTACGTTGCTGTACATGGGGTGTTGAAGTCCCATACTTTTATGGTATTATTATCAATCAGTTTCTTTATGTTTGTGATCAATTTATATATTAATTATTAATTAATTTATTATATATGCTTCACATTGGGGGCATAAATATTTACAACTGTTAGATCTTCCTGGTGGATAGACCCCTTAATTATGACATAATTCCCTTCTTCATTTCTTGTTACAGTCTTTGTTTTAAAATCTAGCGTGTCTGATAAAGTAGGGCTACACCAGCTTTCTTCATTAGCATGACAGATGGTTCTCCATCCCCTTACTTTCTTTTTTTTTTTTTTTTTTTAAATTTTTTTTTCAACGTTTATTTATTTTTGGGACAGCGAGAGACAGAGCATGAACGGGGGAGGGGCAGAGAGAGAGGGAGACACAGAATCGGAAACAGGCTCCAGGCTCTGAGCCATCAGCCCAGAGCCTGACGCGGGGCTCGAACTCACGGACCGCGAGATCGTGACCTGGCTGAAGTCGGACGCTTAACCGACTGCGCCACCCAGGCGCCCCTCCATCCCCTTACTTTCAATCTGTAGGTGTCTTTAGATCTAAAATGGGTCTCTTGTCAGCAGCATATAGATGGGTCTTGTTTTCTTATCCATTCTGATACCCTATGTCTTTTGATTGGAGAATTTAGTCCATTGACATTTAGAGTGAGTACTGAAAGATATGAATTTTGTGCCATTGTGTTACCTGTAGAGTTGGAATTTCTGGGGATGTTCTCTGGTCCTTTCTCATCTTTGTTGCTTTTGGTCTTTTTTTGTTTTGTTTCAGCTTTTCTCCACTTAAAGAGTCCTCCTTAAAATTTCTTGCAGGGCTGGTTTAGTGGTCAAAACTCCTTCAGTTTTTGTTTGTCTGGGAACTATCTCTCCTATTTTGAATGACAGCATTGCTGGATAAAGAATTCTTGGCTGTACATTTTTCTGATTCAGGGCATTGAATATATCCTACCACTCCTTTCTGGCCTGCCAAGTGTCTGTGGATAGGTCTGCTGCATACCTGATCTGTATTCTCTCATAAGTTAAAACCTTTCTGCCCTTGCTGCTTTCACAATTCTCTCCCTGTCTGTGTATTTTGTGAATTTGACTATAATATGCCATGGTGATGTTCGGTTTTTATTACATCTATTAACAACAAAGTTGTTCTCTGTGCTTCTTGGATTTGGGGATTTTGATATCTGTGTCCTTCCCCAGATTAGGAAAGTTTTCCACTAGAATTTTCTCACATAAACCTTTTTCTCTCTCTTCACCTTCTAAGACTCCTATGATTTGGATGTTATTCCTTTTTAATAAGTCAATGAGTTCTCTAAGTCTTCTGTCATGCTCTTTTGCCTTAGTTTCCCTCTCTTTTTCTGCATCATTTTTCTCCATAATTTTGTCTTCTATATCATCGATTTACTACGCTGCTTTGTCCATCCTTGCTGCCACAACATCCATTTGAGATTGCATCTCAGTTATAGCATTTTTAATTTCATCCTGACTAGATTTTACTTCTTTTATCTCCACAGAAATGGATTCTATGCTTTTTTTCAACCCCAGCTACTATTCTTATTATTGTGATTCTAAATTCTAGTTCAGACATCTTGCTTATATCTGTGTTAAGACCCTGGCTCTCATTTCTTCCTGTTCTTTCTTTTGGGGTGAATTCCTTCATTTTGTCATTTTGGAGGATGAAAAAATTAATAAACTAAAAATTAAAGTTAAAAAAATAAAAACACAAAAAAATCAAACAAAGGTAGTTGGACCCTAGGTGTGTTTGGCCTGCTTGTTGAAAGAAGCTTTATAGAATAGAGAAAAAAGGGAAAGAAAAGAGAGAAAAGAAAAAAAGAACTAAAAAATTAAAAAATTAAGAAATATGTATAGAATAGAATAAAATAAAGTGAAATAGAATAAAAATTTACAAAAAAATTTAAAAACAGTAAAAAGTTAAAAAAAATAAAAATAAAAATTTCTCTTTCTGTACGCAATACAAAGAAAAGAAAGGATGGGAAAAAAAGAAAAAACAATTTAAACAAAGACAGAAGCAAAAAAAAAAAAGAATAAGTAAACCAGCACACAGAATGAAACCTGAATGAAGTTACATCCAGTTTCCCCTAGAATTCAAACTATGAAGCATTCAATAGTCCATACACTAAGTAGGCAGAGAGACTTGTACTGGTCTTCTAGGGGATGTGGTTGCAGGCGCAGTTGGGTGGGGCTTGGTGTAATGCCTCCATTCTCCACTAGGTGGCACTAGGTGGCACTGCTTACTGGGGTGGATTGGTGTGGCACACGTGTGTGTGTCCATGTATGCATACTGCAGGAAAGGTGGAAAAGGCTTCATCCAGCTTCCTAATCTCTGGCACAGGAACTCTGTGCTCTCACTGACCCACAATCAAGCACCCCTCCTTTGTCTCAGGCTTCTGTCCAGTCCCGGCCTCTACCCTGTCCGTGTCCAAGCTGTCAACCAGCCAGGCGGCACCTCCCTCTGGAGTTTTATCTCAGATGGGGCTGTGTTTCAAAACCCCTCACTTCAGAGAACCCTGTGGCTTGGGCCCATGCCAACTCCCTGGGGAAGGGTCTCACTGAGAAGTGGCTGGGTGCCGGCTTGCCCCAGAAAATGTTCATGCGATCATGCAGTGGCAGAGGTTCAGAAATTACAGCAAATCACAACACAGAGCCGGTGCCAGGTTTCACTGCACGCTGGCATCTTTGTCCCAATACCAGCAAATGTGGCTGCTCTCGGGGGTCTGCTTGCACCTTTGCCTGTGGGGAGGCCATATGACCTCTACCAAATGCTCTCCAAGCAGGGAATTGCTTCTCCCCATGTGGCACACGGACCCCTCATACCCCGCTGCCTGCTCCTGGGGATTCACCCTTTTTCCTCACCAGAGCACCGCCACGCACTGAGCTCCAGCATTTCTGACTCTGTGCTCTACCGTTTATAGAATCCTGGAGGTATTGAAACCCTCTCCTTTCTTCCCATCAACGGATTTGGGAAACAGATTTCTTGTTCAGTTCCCTGTGAGTGTTTTCACTCTTTTTCTTTCTCTCCAGCTCCTTTCAGGGAGTGTTTTTCCTGCACTCTCCCAGTGCACCGTACCCCTTCTCCCTTTCTCTGTCCTCTCTCTGCAAAAACAGCTCCCTACCCTCCATGGCTTTTCTCTCTGCCGGTTCATCTCTCTGCACCATGTACCTGCTGAGTTCTGTGGCTCAAGTTATGCAGATTGTTGTGTTAATCCTCAGATCGATTTCCTGGCTGGGTGTGCAAAAATAGTTCGGGGCCGATCTAGCTGCATTTCAGGGACGAGACCAGCTGAGAACTTCGGTGCTGCTCTGCCATCTTGCCTAACCTCCTTTTGTTTTCGTCTTTTCCTTGAGCTGAATGTTTAATTCATTTTCCTGGAAACTCATATAGTCTTTCCCAAACTAATAATCTTAAATTCGCAATATACATAGGACATTTATATTTGCTAATAATTGTTATTTCCTGATAGAGACATAAGACATTACACAACAAGTAACACCTCTATTGTCTTATGAGAAATTTACATCTACAATGATCTCCAGCAAGGTCATTCCCTGTGCCGTGCTTTTCTTAGTTTTTCTAGGAGAAAGGGAAAATAGAATATCTTGATAAACCACACCTCTCATCACTTTCCTTCTTTCTGTGTTAAGTTCATTTTTCACTGTTGAATTTCATTTGCTAGCTCATCAATGCCACTTAAAATGGCAAAGCAAGTTCAAATACACATTGCCATTAAAAAAGGAAAAAGGTGGTAATTCTCATTGCTTCTTAGAGGGAAAATGTGATGGCAGCCTGCTGTTAGTAAATTTGGGTTAAATTTACAATGACTTTTTTTATCTCCAGATGAAAATGTTAATTTACTTGGGTGAATTTGTACCAATACCTCTTAACTAAAAAGACGTGAAATATGCTTCCTTCTATCAACTATACCATCATAAAAAAGCTCTTCCCCTCCATTAATTCAAAAAGATGTATGCACCCTTATATGTATTGTAGCATTTTTTACAAGAACCAAGATATGGAAGCAGTCCAAGTGTTCATCGATAGCTGAAGAGATAAAGAAGTAGTGTGTATATATATATATATATATATATATATACACACAATCGAATATTACTTAGTCATTAAAAGAATGAAATCTTGCCATTCACAACAACATAGATGTACCTAGAGGGCATTATGCTTAAGTGAAATAAGTCAGACAAAGATAAATACTTATGATTTCACTTATATGTGAAATCTAAAAACAACAAACCAAATGAACAAAAAACCCATAAAAAAGACTTACAAACACAGAGGACAAAACTGGGGGTTGCCAGAGAAGAAGGGGGTAAGGATGGGGGGAATAGGCAAAATAGGTGAAGGGGATTAAGAGGTACTAACTTCTAGTTATAAAATAAATGAGTAATGAGGATGAAAAATATAGTCAATTAAAAAGGATTAAAAAAATACCTCTGCTCCTCAAGGCAACAGGAATTTGAATTTCTGGCTGTGTTGCTTTGCCATTAGCATGTCATTTAATGACATCACAACATGCCTTTAGTTGCAACACAAACAGAACTTGCCCCATGTCTTATACCCTTGATCCCTTTTGCTAAGACAGCTTCTAGATGTTAAGTTACACACAGAAACACAAAAGAAATGAGACAGCATTCTGCCCTAGTTTACCCAACATCCCACCACATGAGACACTCTGGGATAATTTTATGGCTAGTGCATTTTCTAATATTTTTAAAGTTGCCTCCCCTATCAGCTACTCTAGATTCTGAACCCACAAAGTATTGAGATGCAGAATTCAAAGATGCCTGGTTTGTAAAGGAGGGAAACCGCAAAGCAGAGGACCTCTCAATAAGTTCTTTCCATACTTACTGCTGACCTGCTGAGACACTGTTTGCATGCTCAAATAGCTGTTATTTTTAGAACTTGGACTACTATAAACATTTTTGCCCTCTGGGCAGCATTCTGCATTTGCATGACGAGTGGTTGGTTCCTCTCCTCCAAGGAGAACTTTCTACAGCTTATTCCCCAGGAGCACTACTTCTGGGGTGACTTTTGAGGGCCCTAAACAGGCCCTCCAAACCTAAAATGTGTCTCCCACTGACCCGAAAATATGCCTGTGGGCTTGAACTGAACGAGGGACTTTTGGTAGCTGAAAACAGTAACAAATTAGTTAGCTAGAATTAGCTAGCTGGAATCGATTTATCACTCCTTGCTCCCTGGCAGAGGAAATGAGACCCAGAATAGAAATATTTCCAGGGCAGAAGATTGGAGCTGTCTGGAGCTGGGAGCAACTTGAGGTCAGGCCTGAAAGCTGATTAACTATTGAGTTACTAAGCAAGTGCTGCCCATCCATTGAGTGCCAGGCACTGGGCTGGGTGATGGTGTTACAAGGTGAAGGGCCATCAGGGGCCACCACGGTAGATTTGGGTGATGGAGGCAGATGACAGGGTCGGCCAGCCACTCTGAAAAGTGTGTGGATTGAGGAGGGTATCCTGTGTTTGTGTCTGTGGGTACACGGCCAGGCAGGCCTTGAACAATCACCTCTTCCAATCAGCACATGGTTTCTGGCTATTGAACCACCAGCATTCTCCCCAGCGGTCCCTCTCTGTACTTGGCTAGCTCACTCCCCCTTAACCAGAAATATCTACTGTGGCATATCTGAAATGTGGCATTTCTTCCATAGTTCTGGGTTATTGACAGGAATGTCAGCTTGAAACCAATCTCTCAGATACGCTTTCTAGACAGCTCACCAGAGAACAGTACTCATTCTCCCCTAACCTTCAGAAAACAAAGCATTATGATTTCACCTCGTTTACAAGTAAATTCTAATGAAGCACCTGATGTAAATGCAAAGTACCTAAAATGTACTCCATGCTTTGAAATTAATTCCAAAGCAAACTGGCATTTATCTTTGATTTAGAAAGGGGGGAAGTCACTTTCCCTTTTGTTCTTTAAAATTTATGTAATGATTACAGAGGGAAAATGAGAGGACACGAAGTACAGAAAACGAATTACCATCCAGTGCAGCACAGTTCCTTTTCCAGAAAGTCAAATGTCATTTGCCTTTGAGCTGATGAGCCTCCTTTGGGATCCTTATAAAGACTTGTTTCCCCTTTCTTCCTCTTGTATTGTCCAAATTAAATTTTCATCATTTAAGGAAATCTAGTTGTTTTCCTTTTATTCAGGCTATGCTGTAATAGTAATCAGAGTCTCTGAGAAATAAGTAGGTCACATGAATTTATTTCAAAGTAGGATTTGGTGCTCAGAGAGAATCATTATGGAAATTATCAGGGAAACACAATTCAGGCATTGATAATGGTGGTAAAAACCAGACACTGCCTAAAGCAGAACATGAGCCATTGGGTTTAGAAATTCGCAGGCCATTGATGACTTAGTCCTAATTGTAACACAAGTATTTATTTCTGAGCTTTCAGTAAACTTTACACCAATTTTAATTACCTTCTGATCGCAACTGGTATTTTAAAAAAATGGGTACAGAAAGGGCTTGGCTCATCGTATGCTAGGGCTGTGAGGGATAAGACTCACTGAAGTTCAGTGTCTGTCCTCATCTCATTTAAAATTCACTTTCTAGGGGCGCCTGGGTGGCGCAGTCGGTTAAGCGTCCGACTTCAGCCAGGTCACGATCTCGCGTTCCGTGAGTTCGAGCCCCACGTCGGGCTCTGGGCTGATGGCTCGGAGCCTGGAGCCTGTTTCCGATTCTGCGTCTCCCTCTCTCTCTGCCCCTCCCCCGTTCATGTTCTGTCTCTCGCTGTCCCAAAAATAAATAAACGTTGAAAAAAAAAATTTAAAAAAATAAAATTCACTTTCTAGCCTGGCCTACAATATGCGATAATGGATAATATATGTCTCCCAAGACAGAGTTTTTATTTACCAGTGGCTAAGGTGTATCGTAGAGAAACAGGTCTGGACACTAGTTAAAGCTGGTAAAGACGGATTTTATTCAGTATTATTACCGTAAGGGAGAGAGGCTACCATAAAACTGAGCTCAACTCCAAATGCGGCAAAAACATCTGGGAATTTATAGCCAACTAGCAGAGTGAGAGGGGGCAGTAGGTAGAAAATTACTATGAGAGCCATCAAGAGTAAAGGGATTCCTGCTAAATGGATCTAACAGAATTCTTGCTAAAGGCAGGCCAAGGATTTAGACATCATGAGTGGGGATGAGGAATTTGATCAGATACCAAAAATGGAGGGACTCTCCCTAAACCAACCTTGCAAGATTCTTGCTAAAACCAGGCTTGGTAGGCCAAGAACAGAGCACAAGGATGAGGCCTAGTTGAAAAAAGGGCTCAGAGGAGCTTGTCTAAAGTTTGATCAAGGTGAGTCTTTGTTAGGTGGCAAATACATAGCATCCCATTAGCCCAATCTAACCAATCGATAGTGGTTGGCCCCACCTCTTTGGAAGCATGTTGACTTTTTCTCTGGGTTTGGAGTCAATTAGAGGTTCCCAGCCCTAGTGCAGCAGGGAGGATGCATCTCAAACACATCATGTGGCTGTGTTTCTGCTTCAGAAGAACACGAATCCCTTCATTCTGCTCAAAGGCTGGTTCTTCTAGTCCAGTGGCTCTCAAACTTGAGTGAATATCAGAATCACAGCCATCCATCTTTCTCAAAATACAACCACCCCAACACAGTAACTTCCAGATGACAGAAAGCAGATGTGTATGGGCACAGGCATTGTGAGGATGGGGTAAGTAACCGGTAAGAGCAGACTCTGCCAAGAAACCACCCATCCCCTTCACTGTACGGAAATCAATGAGTGAAGCAGGAAATCTCTATGGAGCTGAGTTGAGAACATGCACCACTTCTTCAAGTATCTTGGAGAAGCGAGGTAGACCTTTTAAAATTAGAAAATAAATAATAAAATACGTGCCAGATCAAAGCAGATGTTTTTGTCACATGTTTCTTGCACGGAGTCAGTTGGCTCTACTGGCCTGTCCTCCAGAACATCAGTTCTGGCCTGTCCTCCAGAACATCAGTTCTCTTAAAAAGGAGAGGGGTTTAGGGCCAGAGCTCTGTGACTGCTCAAATGGGAATGTTCCTGACCTTTTCCCTTACATGCACCCTTCAAGACTAGTGACTTGAAATGCCAATTGTCAGTGACTAGTCACAGAAATAACATGAGGACAGATTCAAGCTGTCTCAGTCAATCCCTCTGCCACGTTTGAGGATTTAATTTTACCTGGTTTTTGATTTTTTTCTAAAGTTTATTAACTTATTTCGGGAGAGAGTGTGAGTGAGAGGGGGGTAGAAAGAGAGGGAGAGAGAAAATCCCAAGCAGGCTCTGTGCTGTCAGCACAGAGCCCAGTGAGGGGCTCAGTCCCATGAACGTGAGATCGTGACCGGAGCTGAAACCAAGAGTCAGATGCTCAGCTGACTGAGGCACCCAGGTGTCCCCATTTGTGAGATTTTACAGCTAATTTTGTTAAAACTTGTTGTATTTTCTAACTTAGGGTAGATATTGAACTTACTGGTCTTAGGTAAAAATGCTTGCATTCTTACCATTACATTTGATTATTAGGTATTCAAATTCTCATCCTAGAGCAATTTCTACTTTATTTAGTAACTAGATGTGAAGACTAGATTTCACTTCATAACCTAAATGTTCATTGATTCATCCAACAAATCGTTTTATGAACTCTCTATGTTCCTGGTGCAGGGGTTTAGTCTCAGGAAAGAAAAAGTCCCTGTGTTCATGGAAGATAGAATGACAGGAAGTGATAAATGTTGTAAAGAAGGAAGTGAGGTAAAGGCTGAAGAACAACAGAAGAGGTGATGTTTGAACAGATACCCGAACGATGTGAGAGAAAGATTCATGTGAAGAGTCCAGGCAGACACAAGCCACTTCCTTTGCTCCCTTTCCTTGCTTGAAGGTAAATTTTATCCAGTCTACATTCGATTCAGTCCCAAGCATTCAACGGTACCAGCCTAGAGTTTCTGACCCCACATCCCACTTCTCAATGCCTCACCTCTGTCTTCTGTCTTCCACAGAGGTGGCACATGGGAATTTCTTGGTAATGGGGTACAGCCCCCTCTTGGATGGCCAGGCTCCACTCAATTTACCATTCTAGTCTTTTTCTCACTTTGCATTTTAACAGATGCTTCCCTATTTTATCCAGAATTTCTAGATAATTTGTATAGTGAGTTCTTTAAACAGTCCATGATATGGCTAGAAAAGGGATTCTGTCTTATTTAATCTTAACAACAGCCCTGTGGAACATATATGTTCTCCCTATTTTACAGATGAAGTAACTGAAGCTTGGAATTGAAGTAAGAGCTTGCTCAAGGTCGTACAGCTAGTAAGGGCTACAGTGAAACTACACCCAAATCAGAGAGACTCAGAAGACTGCCTTCATCCTCATCAAACTATATTACCTTTCTACATAACTACTAAATTTGGTCTCTTCACAAAGACAATTTCATGGGATTCTATGGGGATTTTACTTGCTTTGCACCACACTGTGATCCAGGAGTAGAGAAGGAGATTGTCTCGGCAGAATGAAAAGCAAAATCCTGGGAGTTACCCCTCTTTGATTTCCTCATCTTCTAAATGAAAAACACTCTTCACTGCATACTCGGAGTAAGAAAATCAACTAACCTAATTGTATATATTAAAACTTCACTCTAGAGCTCCATTAAGCCCAACACAGGCATTCATTACATTTGCCTAAGGACTTGAATTTATAAAAAGTTTTTAGTTTTCAGTACACGAAGCCAGAAATAAGTCTAGTAAAACTGGCATTCTCTAAGGAGTTAGAGCCTACCTGCTTTCTCTCGTCTGGCTCCTGGAACCTTGACTGCAATAGTTGAGATGACTCTACCTAGCCCAGGTATCGATCCACAAATACTTGCACGTTGTGGGGATTGGCTGAGGGGGTGCATGGGGAGAGTAATACCTTCATGGGATTTCCTGAAGACAACCAAAGGATTGATACTGAATGTGTCATACTATGGCATGAGAACTGTACAGTTTGTTCTCTAGTTAACCTGCACGTAGTTGTACTCTACAAAGCACACAGGGTATAAGGTGGAGACCAGGAGCTGCACGATGAGGTGAAATGAACAGGGATTGGAGTTTATGGCCTTGATTTGGATTTGACCTTCACTTCTTACTAGCTCTGTGATCTTGAGCAAATCTCTGAAGTCCTCATAGCCTCAATTCGTGTCTAAAATGAAGACAGTCTGGATTTCTTAAGAGAGAATTATGGCAAACCTTGCTTTTGTCTGCCATCTTCCTCCCTATAAAAGTTGTATGTATCAGGCTCTTTCTTCCTGACCAACTGTAATGTTTTCTGTAAGAAGGCTAAGCTCCGATGCATAATATATTTAGATAGTAACAGGATTAATGAGCAGTTGCAACTTGGGATCACACGTGAGTTTTTTTCCCAGCGATCTTTACCAACTGTGTTCTGTTGAAAATCCTCTCCCACTGATACACTGCCTCAAGGGCATCTCTTCCAGATTTGATGACTTTTCAGCACTACTTCTTTGTTCAAACAGTCTCATTCTGGATTCCATTGTGAGTTAGCTCTTTTCAAATTTTATTCTCACATGCTCTCAGGGTCAGCTTCACAGGCATGTGACCCCTGCACTCATACAGGGCCCTTCTCCTGTCGCCATCTTGAAATTCCTCATACTTTTGAACAAGGGGCCCAGTATTTTCATTTTGCATTGGGCCCAGAAATTATATCACCGGTCCTGCATGTTCTCTTCAAGCTCTATTCAAGCTATTCGAGTTCTATTCAAGTTCTATTCAAGCTCTTCTCTACTGAAGTTCTATTCAAGCTCTTCTCTACTGAAGTTCTATTCAAGCTCTTCTCCTCCCCCTAGTGCTGGGTAGACTTGGGCCTCTGGGGGTCTTAAGATGGGGGACTCTGTGTGTCCTCTCTCACCATTCTCTCTCTCCCTTCTCTGCCCTTACTCCTCTGGTGTTGAACCACGGAGGAGAGTGAGGAGCACAACAATCTCCTCATATGATTGTCTGTATCGAGGTTATGGTCCCCTCTCTTGTGAGAATCAACTTGAACTGCCCCTGTCTTCTTGATGTGGCTGAGGGGGGGCGGGTGGAGGTGGCCCCTCTGGACAGTGTTGAGGAGACTGGCTCAGTCCCATCTGTTCCCGAGGCCCACTGCCCTTCTGGCTCCCTTGGCCCTTGCCTGGCTCTCCTACGCAGCACTCTGATGCTCACACTTTGGGTGATGTGTGCAGTCTAATTCCTAGTATCTAGCTCCTCTGAATTGTACCCTATAGGGTTTAATGCCTTCCTTCCTAGTGCATCGGGATCTCAGCTAAAATTCTTGCACTAGCTCATAGCTTACTGCCAAACGAGTGACCACTGGGCTAGCAGAGACCACAGACCAAGTCGCTAAGTGTTCACGTGCTTTCTTTTCCTGCTCTCTGCTTCCCGCTGCCTGATGTCAGGCTTGATGGATGAGCAGACCCAGATCCCCTCTGAGGCAGCAGGGGCAGCCAGCCCAGCCTCACTCACTGGCCTTAACTCCACACTCAAGGGCTAAATTGTGCTGTGGGTCCAAATGAGTTTAATTGCCTGATAACCTTGGTAGCTTTATGTTTTATTTATTTTTGAAAGACAAAGAAAGGCTGAAATGGGGGGGGGCGGCAGAGAGAAAGGGAGACACAGAATCTGAAGCAGGCTCCAGGCTCTGAGCTGTCAGCACAGAGCCCAATGCGGGGCTCGAACTCACGAGCCCAGAGATCATGATCTGAGCCACAGTCGATGCCCAACAGACTAAGCCACCCAGGTGCCCCTAACCTTGGTAGCTTTAAATAAAAGTGAAAGCAACCCAGAATTCAAACCATCTTAGAGCACTCTGACCCTTGTACTGACATTACTTAGACAAAGTAAACTTGAGTCTGTGAAACCATTATGTACATTAGGTTATAGGTATTTATACCAAGTATTTATCAGGTATTTCATACCAAGCCCCTCTGTTTAAATTGCTGGGGAAACATTACAGCCAGAGTAACTGTAAGAAAAGCCTTGTTCTGGTCCAGAAGTTTGGTTTAAACTTCTCTGCTGCTTGGTTTCCCAGCCCTACTGACATTCCTGGTGCAACCTGCTCTTTCTGTCCTCTGGAGGCTGAGGCTTATACTGAGATCCTTACCATTATCTGAAGAAAGGCTCATGCCTTTTCTAAGCACTTAAGCCAAAACTCACTGAAGGCACGGAGTCTGTCTCTCTCTCTCTCTCTTTCTTTTAAATATATGCAATTTTCCATTCATGCTTGCATGAAATAGACTTTCAAGGATACTATATGTTGTCATGGAAGGGGCCAGTTTCTAGCCTCAAATAAAATGTGGCACTTGGTCATTAGTACAGTAAGGGAACTGGGCTGGTTCCGCATCTATTCTTTCTCGTGAGCCCTTCTCCAGAGAACCAAGCACCACAGTAAATTTGGTGCACATTCTTCTAGTACATGTGCGTGTTCAAGTATGGTATTGTTTTGTGTCCTTTCAAAACATGTATCAATATTATAAGACTTTACATATGAGTCTATCATTTCCTGTTTTCATTTATCATTTGGTTTCCAGGTTTACCTGTGTTGACTCATGTATTAAGTAAGGACTACATTATGATTTTGTGAACTCTATATGCCATGATTTTGATTTGCCTCCCTTCATTCTGTCTTTTGTTAGAGTATTTCATCTTTATTCTCTTTTTATTCGTCACTGACTTGGAAATAATACATTTTATTTCTACTATATTAGTGATTACTCTTTACGTTTAGCACACATATTTTGCAAATGTCTGACGATGACCAACACCTCAACCCACATCCTGAACTGTAGAATATTTTAACTCCAATCCTCCCCATCTTCCAGGTTTTGTTTTTCACATGTATCTGGTCTTAACCTTCAAAATCATAGTAATTATTAGTATTGGGGTGCCTGAGTGGCTCAGTCGGTTAAGCATCTGACTCTTGATTTCGGCTCAGGTCATGATATTGTGATTCGTGAGTTCGAGCCCCATGTCCGGCTCTTTGCTGTTAGCACAGAGCCTGCTAGGGATTCTCTTTCCCTCTCTCTGCCCCTCCCTGGCTTGCTCTCTCTCTCAAAATAAACAAACAAAACTTTAAAAAGTTATTAGTATTATTAGTCAAAATTTACTTTGAATTATCAATAAATTTATCTTTTTTTGCAATACATTTTTTCTTCACGTCCTTGCTAATTCAGTATTCTTCTACATATAGGTCAAGCATTTTTAGTAAGCATCTGTGAGTAGTGAACTCTCTTAATCTTTTTATCTTCCAAAATACCTTTGTCTTTATTGTTGAATGATATTTAGTTGCTTATAGAATTTTGGACAGTCATTTTTCACCAGCGTTGTGAAATATTATTTTACTTTTCTGATAACCATGTGCTACTTTTAACAAATTACTATTTGAAACATCAATTGATGCTTCTTGAAGTTGTTTTCTCTCTTGATAATTGCATTGGTGATTCTGTCTTTGTCTTTCATGTTTTATAGTTATTGACCTGACCAATGTGCTTTTACAAAAGGCCTCTTTTTTTTTTTTTTTTCAGTTCAGGAAAAATTTCGTCCATTATTCTTCAAATATAACTTTACCCCGTTCTCTGCATTCTACCCTCCCAAAAATCTTCCAAAATATATGCTAGAGCTTTTCATTTTTAGCACCATGTGTTCTTAATTCACTTTCTTTATATCCTCTATGCTGCCTTTTAGTTGCTATATTTATGCTGCACAAATTTACTATTTTTCACTCTCTACATCGATTTTTCTGTTCTTTGGGCTTTTGAGTTGCAACGGCTATATTAATTTCCAGATTATCTTTTTCGTTCTGCCAAAGGTTTGCTATTTTTTCACTGTCAATATCTTATATGTCATGCTTTCTTAAAACATTTCAGACATGCTTATTTCAAATTCTCTTCGGTATGGTTCTATCCTCTTCAGTTCTTGGGAAGGCACATCTCCCAGCAACGTCTACTCTCCCGATTCTTTGTTTTATCGTGTAACTTTGAACATTTTTATTAGTATTATTTCTTACCGTGAGCACTTTTCATTGGATTGTTTTTCCTTGGAGCCTCCTGTTTCCTGGTTGCCGCCTCCTTACAGAGTGGTTGGTGTTCCCCCATGCTGGGAGCCAAGGGGTTCCTCCTGTGCCGGGTCTCTTTCATGTTAAGTTCTTACTTGGTGTCTCTCCACCGTGGAGGATCATGAACTTAGACTTCACATGTATGCATGGTGCAGGAGCAGGGTTCAGATGTCTCACGAACGGCTCTTTCTCTCCCATCCACCAGAGGGGCAGGCCAACTTCCTTTGGCTTTCTCACTGGAGGTGCCTTTCACGGATCCCGTCTTCAGGCACACACACCGGCGGCAAAACTAGGTCCCCACGTCTGGTCCCACACCCAGAACTAGTTCCTGGTAGCAATCTGGCCTCAGCTTTCCCTCACATTCCTGACCTGGACTTTTCTGCTCGTTTCTTGGTTTTGAGCCGAAGTATGTATTAAACACTTAGAAGAATTATATTCAGCATTTCTACATGCCAGAGGTTAAGGAGGTTCTTCTCTCTTCTGCAGAAACTTAGTCCACTTTACTGACCTCAAAGACAAGAAGTTCGTCATCAACATCATCCCTAATGAGGTTTGCTTCACTTAATTAGTATAAGGTGGAAAACTCCTGCCAGTGGCTATAAGTAAGCGACACATGACTTTTCCTTCCATTTGATCGTCTCTGCTGCTTTCTCGCTTTTGCATTCTGCCCACATCACCTCAACGGAGGGCCTTTTCTTTCGGTGGGGAGAATGATTTTCATTTTCAACGTGGGCTGGAAAGGATTCCCCACGGGGTCAAATACATTATCTTCCCTATTTAATATGCACATCTTTTCTGGGGGCAGCAGTGCAGAGTATTTAACCTTGAGTTCTTTCACATCTAGTATTGGGTAGATGACACTTTCACCTACATTATCTCATTTGACCCTCTTAAAATCCAGTATAGCTATTACTATCTTAATCATATATCTGGGAACACTGGGATCCAGGGGATAATTAACTTATCTAAGGTTAGTAACCAGTGAAGCTTCCCTTCCTCCATCGTGAAGGAACCCTACCAGGCAACATGGGCCGCTTGGAGGCCCTTCCCTCTCCTACTATGGTATCTTTAGGGCTGCTCTCCATCCAAGAACCTATACTTACAAACCCACTCAAAGAATCCCCTGTCTGATCTTGCCTTCGGTTTTGTGTTTCAGAAGCAACGCCAGAATTCTTTGGAGATAATTATGATAATGGATACAAAAATGATTCTGAGAAATGCATTCATTGCTCTCTGAAAATATGTGTGCTGCAGTCCTAAGCTTCTTAAATTTATTATCTGAAATTTCGAATTGTGGCAGTCTGCTATAAAATTCTAGAAACTGGCTTCGTAGATTCAATATATTTACATGAAGATGTATCAGTTTGATAATTATGTATCATGAAATGTTACATATCTTAATCCCCAAACATTCAGTTGGTATACTGATGTAAAAGTCATAAAATTCTGAAACTTGCTTTGGCTCTAATCTTTATAATGAAAATTAAAAAAAAAAAAAAGCACTAATGTTCTGCACCTCAAGGCCCTCAGTTTACCCTGTCATCTTTGTTCCTCCTACCCCTGCAGTAAATGATCCCCTCAAATCACCCAATGATATGTGCTTTCTCCCTATCTTATTTACCTTGTGGAGTTAATGACAAAGGAGATTTGGGCAGTTTGGAGGGGTCAACTCTCCATTTCCTTTTGGTGCCTTCAAGGTGCCTGGTGAGACTACGCCTCTGTTTTCTCCTGCCTTACCTTCTACACAGAAACGCACATCACCCTCCCTGCATTTGTCCTGTGGCTTCAATATATGAAAACTGATCAAAAGTAGAAATCGCAGCTTTTCATAACATGTAGCAGCAGGGGTTTTATACTTAAAGGAGACAGAAGAAAAGAGAACAGAAACACACAAACTGACAGCTAAACCCACAGGGTCTAGAAAACTTCAAGGTTTCATCTCTAGAATCTTTTAAAAAGAGAAAGCCCACGCCCTGAAGGTTTTCACCTCTGGGTATTAACGTACAAAGATATTCCTGACACCGCAGACGGGTCTGATGTTTCACAGTTATGGGCAGGTTTCCTCAAGTCGTGTTTTGCCTAATACTTTGTTCGATATCATCCTTTACATCAGTGATTTCAGCCAGTGCTGCACTTTAACATCTTCCAGATCTTGAAATAACTCATTGCTATAACTGAATGCTTGTGTCCAAATTCACTTACGAATTTCTCCCATGTGATAGCATTTGGAGGTGGGGACCTTTGAGACATGATTGCGGTATGATGGTGAAGATCTCATGGATGGGATTAGTGCCCTTAAAAAAAGAAGCCCTGTAGAACTCCCTTGCCCCTTCCGAGAAAACACGGTGTCCATGAACCAGGAAGTAGGTTTTCACCAGTTCCTCAGTAGACACCAAAACTGCTGGCACCTTGATCAGGCCTTTCCCAGCCTCCAAAACTGGGAGAGAGAAATTTCTATCATTTATAAGCCACCCGGTCTATGGTATTTTTGTTATGGCAGCACGAATGGACTAAGACACTCATCCTGCTACTCTGGGGAATTCTAATCCTACCGCAGCTAAAACTTCACCTCACCTAAAACCACTGACTAGGTGGAGAAAGGAAATAGATGATGATCCTTAATTATTGCCTTGATACAGATGCTCAGTAACATCTACCCACTCAGTGTCCTGTAAAATGTTTTTAGGGTGGAAGGATATTTGAGAGCTATGTTTATTCTGGTTCATAAGGGTAAGTGTGTGTGTGTGTGTGTGTGTGTGTGTGTGTGTGTGTATTTTGCTGTACTTCCTAACACCTTCTGAAAACTCCTTTCATTTTGTCAGTTTCAGAATCTCTGCTCTCAAGAAAGGAAATTTGAGACACCTGATTTTTGTTCTGCACATATTGTCTTCCTGTTAATCTCTGGTGCCTCTTGCTCTAAGTACTTACTAAAAACATCATGTAACGTGTTTGGAAGAAGAATGTCAAAATCCGTACAGTATTGCTGAGAGAATAAAAAAAAAAATTCTCCAGAGAAAACATCTGACATACACAAAAAATATCTTAAACCCCCATTCACAACAAGAAAAATAATCCCTTGAAAGAAAGCTAGGAAACCACTGAAAAATAAACAGTATTTTGGACGCTGCCCAAGACAAAGTGAATCATAGTGATTTATTGTAAAGGCATTTTATAGTTCTACATTCAAATGGAAGAAAGGACCAGGTGGGGAGTGTTTCTGATTTTTACAAATTAGCCAGGACATTCAGGAAGCAGTGGCTTATTCTGTTTTCTAGTTGCCTTTTTAAGTGTTTTTTAATGGATTCTCAATACTTTGCATGACTTCTGGCACTCCCATCCAGAGAGGATACACAGCATATAGGGGAGAATTCAAGCACCATATGGATAAATATCTGGCTTCAGGTCAGTGAGTCAGTGGCAGGGCCAGATCCTAAGTCTACAAACTTTAAATTATCATGGTTTGATTGATTTCCAACCAGAGAGTTGAGCTTTGCGATTTCCAGAGACAGACTATCGATGCGCTAACCAATACCTCAATAATTAATCATGAAATAATTATTAAGGGAGCACTTTTATTTTGCACTGTTTGGGAGCAAGTGGGAGTAACCTTGATCTGTCTTTGTATAGCTAGTGCTAATCTGATTGGGAAGATGCACTGTTGAGTATGTATTAGACACTAAGCAATAAGCAAGCTGTGAAAGTCAGTGTTATCAGCATAATTAATGTTTTACAGGTGTAACTTTCTTTCAGGTTCTCAGACGTGGAAGATCTGGGAAAACAAACTAGTTAGGAAGGCTTCCAGCACAAATGAGATTAAATGAGCCAGCGGGAAGTGCAGATGCCTTATTGGCAAAGAACAAGTAAGAGATGCTGTGGCAAGATTTATGGCATGTGGCAGCAAAACACAGGGAAGAAAGGCCTACTTAGGGGAAGCAAGACGGGTGGAGACGTGTACGGCCATCCTACACCTCCATCTTCACAGACCGCACAAATGTCCACACATCCTAAACTTCAGCCACTTTTGACCACATGCCATTAACTGTATCCATGTATTTATTTATCTTTTCATTGAGTCGCCCAAGGAATGTTTATGGAATGCTCACCTTATGCTAATATTGTACCAGTGACTTGAGGGTCCAAGGGTGAGTAGGGGATCATTATAACACGTTGGTTACAAATATGGTTTTGTAGTCAAATAGACTTGGTTAAGGTCTGGCTCTGCTAACGATAACCTGAACAACTTATTTACCCTCTCAAAGAATTTGTTGTGTTGTCACCAAATAAGAATACCTCATGGGGTTGTTATAGTCAGTATGCTTCTGCCTAGCCTTCATTCTTTCTTATCAATTTCCTTTATAGACTCTGGACCAAGAAGCTGACATAGAAGCTTCTGAATTTCCCTCTTCCCCCAAATCTACTGAAATGTGCACCTAAGATGGAACAGTTCCCTCTGAGAGAAATCCAGAAAACAGTTGAGGGGTCCTTACACATCAGGCAAATGAAAAAATACCATATGAAATTAGTATGGCTGAGACACATCCTTGCCGTCAACTGTATCCGTGGCACAGCGCTACACAGTCGGAAGAGAAGTCTAAACCTCAGCTTCTCTCTGAGGCACAAAGGGTTTGTACTGCACATCAATTGCCCCAACTTTTAAGGCTCTCATCCAAGAGATGGACCCCCTGGACACCTAGCTCCAAAAGCCAATGGGGCTTGTGTTTAGGAGTCCCACAGGACTATAGCAAACAAGGAAGCAGTTCTTAATGAGTGCATGAGCACTCACTGTAGCTATCCTCCCAGAGCTTAGTACAGAGGAAAGAGGCAGAAAAGCCCATCTCCCCAGTCTTTTCCTAGAGGAGTTTTCACCCATTACAAGATACCACCCAAGGTTGATTTTCTAATTAGCACTCACGTGTCTGCTGGCTAACGTCCTCCCTGGATCCCAACATTGCTGGTGGGTACTTCCCCCACCGTCTCCCTCTGGCTCACTCCAATAATATAACCATATCACCAGCCACTCTCTAGAATGAGCTTGTCTACACATCTGATATGCCAGCTTTTGCAGATGCCACTGAGGGACAGGCCCCTGGAATGCCTAGCTCTCTGATAGCCAAATGGGGCATGCATTCATGAGTTCCCTAGGACTAGAGCAAACAAAGAAACAGTTATTAATGAGTGCACATGCGAGCACTTGCCATAGCTATTTTCCCAGGACTCAGAGCAGAAAAAGTGGGCAAAAACACTTGCCTCCCTATTCCTTGCGGGAAGGAGTTTAATGGCATACCTTCCCAGCTGCTGCTTGAAGGTCTGGCTTCTAATCAGCCTGCATCTTGGTGCTGACTGTGATCCTCCATTTTGGGGTACTGGTAGGTCTTGGTACACCCTAGGAACTGGGAGCTGGTAATACAGCAGCTTGGACAATCACAAAGACTTGAGAGGCAACAAAACTCAGGCTGGGCTGGTTGACAAGATTCATCTCCTATGCGAGACCTCTCTGTCAAGACTGAGAGGTGGCTGTTGTATTTAATGTATAAAAACCAATACAGAGATAAAGGAAAATAAAGAACGTACCAAGCAAAAGAAAAAAGGAAGCCTCCAGAAATTGATCTTAACGAAAGGGAGGTAAGTGATTTACTCGATAGAGACTGTTCAAGAGAACAGTCATAAAGACGCTGATTGAGGTCAGAAGGACAACGCATGAACAAAGCAAGAAATTCAACAAAGAGATAAAAACATAAAAAAGTACAAAATAGAAACCATAGAGCAGAAGAATATAATGACTGAACTGAAAAATCCACTCAAGTGGTTCAAACACTGATTATCAGATCAAATGAAAGAAAGAATGCATCCAATTAGAGAAAAAAAAAAAAGAATGAAAACAGGAAGACAGCTTAAGGGACTTATGGGACCATCAAGGAGACCAAAATACATATTATAGGGGTCCCAGAAGTAGAAGAGAGATATTATTATTCAAAATATTTTTAAAAAAAGTAATGTGTGAAAAATTCTCTAACCTGATGGAAAAAAAAATCCAGTCCCAGAAAGTATGAAACAAGAGGAACCAAAAACACATACAGACACACATTATAATTAAATTGTCAAAAGTTAAAGATTAAGAGATAATCTTAAAAGAAGCAAGACGAAAGCAATGTGGTATGTATAAAAGAACCTTATACTATCAGCAGATTTTTCAGAAGAAACTTTTTAGGCTGGAAGGAGTATCATGATATATTCAAAGTACTAAAAGAAAAAACTGCCAACCAGGATCCTCTATCTGGAAAACGTGCCCTTCAGAATTGAAGGAGACATAGAATTTCTCAAACAAAAACTCAAGGATTTCATCACCACCAGATTGGTCTTATAAGAAATGTGAAAGAGAGTTCTTCAAGCTAAAAGAAAAGATGCTAATTAGTAACATGAGAACATATGAAAGTATTTAACTCACTGGTAAAGATAAATATATAGTTAAAATCAAAATATTCTAACATTTTTATGGTGGTAGGAAAATCACTTATAACTCTAGTATAAAGGTTAAGAGACAAAAGTATTATAAATAAGTATAACTACAATAATCTGCTAATAGATACACAATATAAAAATATGTAAATTATGGGGCCCCTGGGTGGCTCAGTTGGTTAAGCATCTGACTCTTGATTTTGGCTCAGGTCATGATCTTGCAGTTTGTGAGATCAAGCCCCCATCAGGCTCTGCTCCAACAGTGCAGAGCCTGTTTGGGATTCCTGCTTTTTCTCTCTCTCGACCCCTTCCCTGCTCACACACACTCTCCTCCCACCATCTCTCTCAATATAAATTTTTAAAATGTGTAAACTGTAACATCAAAAAACAAAACATACAATGTGGAAGGTAATGTAAACATGAAGAACTTTGTATGTATTCAGAGTTGTCATTAGCTTAAAATAGATGGTTATAACTAGAAGGTGTTTTATGTAAACCTACTAGGAATCAAAAGTAAAAACTTACCGTAGACACACAAGAGATAAAAAGAAAGGAATCTATGCATACCAATACAGAAAACCACCAATGTTCTGTATTGAGAAGAGAATGAGAGAGGAAGAAAGGGACAAATGAATTACATAACAGTCAAAAAACATTTAACAAAGTAGGAATAGTAACTCCATATCTATAAATAATTACTCTAAATGTAAATATATTAAATTCTCCAAAGACAGTCATTATATAATGAAAAAGTTCATATATGTGTATGTATATATTTACAAATGTCATCTCTTGATATATATATCTTGACATATATCTTGATATATCTTGATAGATATATATATATATATATATATATATATATATAAAAGAAGATGACATTTGTAAATAGTTACACATCCAAGAGTGAGGCACCTAAAAATATAAAACAAATACTGGCAGACCTGAAGGGAGAAATAGACAGCAATACAATAAAAGTAGGGAAATTTAATACCCCACTTTCATCATTGGATAGATCATCCAGATAGAAAGTCAGTAAGAAAACATTGGACTTAAACCACGTGTTAGACCATATGGACCTGACAGATATATATAGAAATATTCTACGTGGGGGAAGCTTTAAAGCTTGCCTCCAATGAGTCAACGGTTACTTAATGAGCATCTACTATATTCCAGGTGTTGTACAGTTAGATAGTGGCATATGTCATCCTCCTTCTCCGCCCCCTCACCTACCAACACTTAGTGAATAGATTCTGTGCATGACACACTTTTAAAATATTCCATTTTGGAGGATGATGGGACTGTTCTATATATTGATTGTGTTGGCCGTTATGGTTGACCAGACTGGGGTGGATAGAGAGAGGCTAGCCATGTAAGGCCTGTGCTGACCAGTGCCTCCAGTTTCCCTTGAATAAATGGAGGCATCCAGGAGCACACTCCAGTCATTTGCGTCCTTGATGACTTGGCCTTTGGAGCTTCTTCAGTGACTTACTTGAGTTGTTTGGAAATCATGACAGTCTCCTCTCATCTTCATGAAGACTCAAATTTGGAAACAACAGATAACTTAAAAATGTGTCCAAAAGAAGAAGAAGAAGAAGAAGAAGAAGAAGAAGATGATGATGATTCTGTGTAATAGCAACAGAATACACATTCTGTTCAAAGGTACATAGAACATTCTCTGGGAAAGATCATAATTTACATTATAAAACAAGTGTTAATAAATTAAAGAACACTACAATCATTTCAATAACCTTTTCTGCCCACAGTGGTATGAAAGTGGAAATAAGTAACAGGTGGAAAACTAGAAAATTCACAAGTATGTGGAGGTGAAACCACATGATTTTGAATTGAAGAGTCAAAAAGAAATTAAAATTTGAAATAAAAAATATCTTGAGCAAAGGAAAATGGAAACAGAGAATAATAAAATGTATAGAATGCAGCAAAAGCAATTCTAAGAGGAAAGTTTATAGCAATAAACACTTAGGGAAAAAAAAGAAATATCTCAAGTAAACAACCTAATATTATACCTCAAGTGATTAGAAAAAGAGGAACAAACTGTTACCAAGTTAGTAGAAATGAAAATGGTCACAGTGGAAATAAATGAACTGGAGACTAAAAAGGCAATAGAAAAGATAAACAAAACTAAAAGCTGGTTTTCCTAAAGATAAAAAGAAAGCTGACAAATTTTTAGCTAGACTAACAAAAAAGAGAAGACTCAAATATATAAAATCAGAAATAAAAGTAAGACATTATAACTGATAGCACAGAAATGCTAAGAATCATAAGAAACTATTAGGAACAACTCATATCAACAAATTAGATAGCCTAGAAGAAATGGATAAATTCCTAGAAACATATAACCTACCAATCATGAGGAAACAGGAGATCCAAACAGATTCATTACTAGTAAGGAGATTGAATCAGTAATCAAATATTTTCCAATAACTACAAAAAAGCCCAGTACCAGACGGCTTACTGGTATATCAAACATTTAAGGAATATTTAATACCAATTCTTCTCAAACTCTTCTAAAAATTAGAAGAGGAGAGAATACTTACAGACTCATTTTATGAGGCCAGCATTACCCTGACACCAAAGCCAGACTAGGACACTACAAGAAAACAAAATTATAGGCCAGTATCTCTGATAAACATAGATGCAAAATCTTCAACAAATATTAGCAAAGTGAACTCAACAATAAATTTAAGGAAAGAATCATACACCATGATCAAGTGGGATTTATTCCAGGGATATAAGGACGGCTCAGCATCCATAAATATGTCAATGTGTCAAACTACATTACCAAAATAAAGCATAAAAATGATATGGTCACCTCAATAGATACAGTAAAAGCATTGGACAAAATTTAACATCTTTCTATGATCAAAACTCTCAACAAGTTATTTACAGAAGAAATGTACTTCAACATTATAAAACGTATCTATGACAAGCCCAGAGCCAATATCGTACCTAACAGTGAAAAGCTGAAAGTTTTCGTTTTAATCAGAAACAGGACAAACCCTAAAGATTTCACCAAAAAAAAAAAAAAAAAAAAAACCGTTGGAAAAAATAAGTGAATTTCTAAAGTTGCAGGATACAAAACCGACATTTTCTATACATTAACAATGAACTATTAGAAAGAAAAATGAAGAAAACAATTCTATTTACAACAGCATCAAGAACAAAATGTTTAGGAATCAATTTCACCAAAGAAGTGAAAGATCTAGACCCTGAAAACTATGGAATGGAACAGTGGTAAAAGAACCTGAAGACGACAGAAGTAAACAGAGGTATTTGATGTTCATGGATTTGGAGAATTAGTATTGCTAAGATGTCCATTCTCCTCAACGTAACCTTCAGATTCAACACAATCCCTGTCAAAATTCCAACTGAATATTTCACAGAAACAGAGAAGACAATCCTAATATTTGTATGGTGCTACAAATAACCTTGAATAGTCAAAGCAAACTTACGAAAGAAGAACAAACCTGGAGGCATCACACTGGTTTCAAACATTACAAAACTCTAGTAATCAAAGACAGTACGGTCTTGGCATTAAAACAGACACATGAGGCGCCTGGGTGGCGCAGTCGCTTAAGCGTCCGACTTCAGCCAGGTCACGATCTCGCGGTCCGTGAGTTCGAGCCCCGCGTCGGGCTCTGGGCTGATGGCTCGGAGCCTGGAGCCTGTTTCCGATTCTGTGTCTCCCTCTCTCTCTGCCCCTCCCCCGTTCATGCTCTGTCTCTGTCTCAAAAATAAATAAAAAACGTTGAAAAAAAATTAAAAAAAAATAAAAAATAAAACAGACACACACGTCCATGGAACAGAACAGAAATGGTCAATTCATATTGGACAAAGGAAACAACAATGTATAATGAGGAAGTGATAGGGTCTTTAATAAGTGGTGATGGAAAACTGGATATCCACATGGAGAATAAAGACCCCTATTTTACACCACACACAAAAGCCACCTCAATGTGGATTAAAAACTTGAACACAAGACATGAAACCATACAACTCCTTGAAGACAACATTAGGGTAAGTTCTTTGACATTGGTCTTGGCAATAATTCTTTGATTTCATACCTAGCAAAGGCAACAGAAGCAAAAATAAACAAGTGGGACTATATCAAACAAAAAAACTTCTGCAAAGCAAAGGCAACTAACAAAATAAAAATGCAGACTATGAAGTGGGAGAAAATATTTTCCAATTTAATAAGGTGTTAATACCCAAACTACAGAAGGAAAAAAATACACTCAATGGCAAAAAAATCAAATAATTCAATTAACAGTTTTCCAAAGGCATACAAAAGGCAAACAGGTACATGAAAATGTACTCAATATCACTCGTCATCAGAGAAATGCAAATCAAAGCCACAAGAGATATCACCTCACACCTGTCACAATGTCTATTATCAAAAATGTCAGAAAGGATATGGAGCAAAGGGAACCTAGGTATACTATTTTATGTAAACAATGTAAATTGGTACAACCACTATGATAAATTTTTTAGTCACTAACTTGGGAAATTAAAAATAGAACTACCATATGGTCCAGCAATCCCACTTCTGGGTACATACTTTTAAAAAGGAAGTCACTGTCTTGAAGAGATATATGCACTCCCATGTTCATTGCAGCAATATTTACAATAGCCAAGACACGGAAACCCTAAAGTGCCTGTCAATGGCTCAACGCAAAAAGAAAATGTTATCTATCTATCCATCCATCCATCCACACATACACACACACGGAGTTGGATATTATTCAGCCTTTAAAAAGAAGGAAACAATGCCATTTGCAAGAAACTGGATGGTCCTAGAGGGCATTATGCTAAGTGAAATAAGCAGAAAGAGAAAGACAAATACTGCATCGTACCACTTATATGTAGAATCTAAGAACAAACACAGAGCTCCTAGTAATGGAGCATAGAAAGGTGGTTGCCAGAGTCTGGGGGGGGGGCAGGGGAAATAGAAAGAGGTCAGTAAAGGGGCGCCTGGGTGGCTCAGTCGGTTAAGCGTCCGACTTCAGCCAGGTCACGATCTCGCGGTCCGGGAGTTTGAGCCCCGCGTCAGGCTCTGGGCTGATGGCTCAGAGCCTGGAGCCTGTTTCCGATTCTGTGTCTCCCTCTCTCTCTGCCCCTTCCCCGTTCATGCTCTGTCTCTCTCTGTCTCAAAAATAAATAAACGTTAAAAAAAATTTAAAAAAAAGAAAGAGGTCAGTAAACATTACAAACTGTCAGTTATAAGATGGATAAGGTCTGAGTATCTAATGTGTAACATGGTGACTATGGTTAATAATACTGGGTTGTATCATTAAAATGTGCGAAGAGAGTAGCACCTAAGTGTTTTTTTACCAGAAACAGAAAATATAAGAGTAGAAGGTAAATATGAGGTGATTGACATGTTAATCCACTCAATGGTGGGAGCCCTTTCACAATGTATATGTATATCAAATCATTGTGTGGTACACTTTAAGTAATTACAATTTTTTTGTCAATTAAGCCTCAATAAAGCTGAAAAGAATTTTCTTTACAGAAATATTCCTCCCTCTTGTATGAGTGTTAGGACGTTTTCACGTAGTAATTGATGCGAATCTTCTACAGGGCAGCACCTGGTACATACTATCCTAAATTCCCAGGACTTCCCTGATTCCCAACCACAACTTTGTTGTTGAACTTTTTTCTTGGATTCTGTGAATTACTCCATGCCCTCTCCCACCCCTATCCCCCATTTGCTTTTGGTATTTAACTCAGCCAGCATCAGATTCTGTGGTTAATGCATGTTGATGAGGTCTATGAAGATTAAATGAGATATGCCACCCAAGGCATTTAGCACAATGAGTAGCATGCGAGTGTTTAGTAACGTTCACTACACTTATAATTGTATTAAAATAGTCGCATCCTCTGCTCCTACTGTTCTGTCTGTTCAGTGAGTGATACAGGATGGTAAATGGAGACATGGAGTGATCAAGTGCTAATCAAGTAGGGGATGCTCTGGGCGCACAGAGGGAAAGGGACTTAACACAGGAGAAGGACTCAGGGAACACATCATGGAGAAGAGACACCTAAGAGACACCTATATTTCAACCTAAGTTGAAATATAGAGGATGAACCAGAGAGGGAGCCAGGCAGGAAGGAGTACTGGGGTAGCCAGGGGTCAGTAAGAGTTATTTGAAGCAAGGGAACAATGTATACAAAGATCCCGAGGGAAACAAAGTGAAGTATTTTTATGGAACTGAAACACATTGGTCTGGATAATGCTGGAGAAGTAACAAGAGAACACCCAGAGCTTCATAAACCAGGTTAAGTTTCCACTCTGTCCTAAGAGCAAGGAAGAATTGTTGAAGTATTTAAAGCATGAAAATGACACGATCATGGTCATAAGCTTTAGAAACATCTTCCTTTTCTTTTTTTAAATTCTTTAATGTTTATTTATATTTTAGAGAGAGAAAGAGAGCGCACTCGAGAGGGGAGGGGAAGAGAGACCTAGACAGAACCTGAAGTAGGCTCCAGGCTCCAAGCTGCAAGCTGATGGCACAGAGCCCAATGCAGGGCTTGAACTCATGCGCAGTGAGATCATGACCTGAGCTGAAGTAGGGCACCTAACTGACTGAGGCACCCGGTGCTTAGAAACATCTTCCTTTTTTTTTTTTTTTTTTAATTTTTTTAATGTTTACTTATTTTTTAAAAAAATTTTTTTTCAACGTTTATTTATTTTTGGGACAGAGAGAGACAGAGCATGAAAGGGGGAGGGGCAGAGAGAGAGGGAGACACAGAATCGGAAACAGGCTCCAGGCTCCGAGCCATCAGCCCAGAGCCCGACGCGGGGCTCGAACTCACGGACCGCGAGATCGTGACCTGGCTGAAGTCGGACGCTTAACCGACTGCGCCACCCAGGCGCCCCTAATGTTTACTTATTTTTGAGAAACAGAGAGACAGCATAAGAGGGGGACAGGCAGAGAGAGAAAGAGAGAGAGGGAGACACAGAATCCAAAGCAGGCTCCAGGCTCTGAGCTGTCAGCACAGAGCCCGACACGGGGCTCGAACTCACGGAGTGTGAGATCATGACCTGAGCTGAAGTCGGCCGCCTAAGCGACTGAGCCACCCAGGAGCCCCTGGAAACATCTTTCTGACGTGGAAGAAATGAAGCTCGGATTAGAGCTGCCAAAATCAGCCATAACACTGGCTGCACAGATCTCTGATACACACACTGACATCCATATATAGAAAGAGACAGACTAGGTATTCAAACAACGAATTCAAATTCAAAAAGAATTTGCTCAGCATTAATAGGCTGAAATTAACCACAGGAAAAATCAGGTTTTTTTTTTATAACTTGAGTGGAAAAATATAATCTTCTATAACAAATGTTAGAAAAGAAATGGCTAGACTCTTTAATATATAGGTTCCTGTTCCACAAAGGTAATAGCCAGGGGAAGATGCTATATTATCTGTAATCTTTAGAATTTGGCCCCCCTTGGCTGGCCTCCGGCAGCACTTCCGACTCGTGCTCTCCTGGTGGCAGGAACGTGAACATCCCTTAACTTCTCTCTTCATTGCTCCAAGAAGAGCAATGTCAACACGGCATTATCAACTCTTCATATACTTATGCCCACAACATTACTTCCCCCTTTGAGGCCTCATGTCTTAGACAGTTGTAACTTACTGCTTCAAGACCAGGGTGAGTCAAAGTGTAAGGAAGGCCCTCTTCGATTCCACGTTTGCTACTGTACAGAGAATCAACGGAAGGCAGGCAAAACTGAGGGACGGGGACCCCAGTTTCGAGATGATGGTAATCTGAACTTGAAGAGCAGGAATAGGAATGGATTTGAGAAACACTAGGAATGGAGTCAGTGGAACATGGTGGTTTATCGGGAAAGGGTACGAGGAAAAACTGAGGAAGAGTGAAACCAGGGACAACACCCAGGTGTCTGTCTCGGGTGACTGTGGGCGATGCTGACATTTTATGAAAGAAACACAGGTAGACGAACAGACATAGTGGAGGATGGAATCCTGTCTGAACGTGCTGCACATGAATGCCCGTTACCATGTGCCAAATGCTCCCATTTCTCTCTCTGTAGAGCCCTCCCCTGCTTCATGATGCAGGAGTGGCCACATGGACCTTACAGGCATAAAGTTCAAGACTCAGACGTCTTCCCAGCAAGTCTGGATCCCAGAAAGAAAATGATACAGAACCACAGCTTACGCAAGATGAATGCGTAGTGTGGGTAAAAAATAGCTTTTGTTTAAAAAAAAAATTGAAAGCCATTGAGGTCATTTGTTTCCTTATGATAACCTAGTCTGTACTTATTGTTACACCGTCTCAGTGGCCTTTGCGTATAGAGCACCCACTCTGAGAAAGGACATCAGGGTAGAAGATGCAGATCTAGGAAACTTCAGTAGTTACAGAGTGATCACATTCACTAGAGACACTGAGCTTTGCTAGAGAGATTACATTTAGAGCAGTAAGAGCCTATAAGTGAAAAGATAAGACCAAGGAATTTGGTGCATACGTAACTGAAGAGCCCAAAGGCGAAACCACAGGACAAGGAGACCATCCAGAAACTAGCAAGAGCAGAAAGCCACTACCACTTTTTGGCTTAGAAAGACCAAGAGAGTTCATTGCCAGTGTCCCTGGCAGAAGCTGGAACCATGGTGGGCAAGAACTGAAGGCGACAGAGCTGCTATGGGAGATGCCACCACCACAGAGACACCAGGGAGGAGAATGAAGACCTGGTTCTCCCTTCTTCAAACCCTCCAGACTCCCCCAAGTGCTTCCCAGACTGTCTGTAGAAGCCAGCCTCCCTCTGATACAAAAACCACCTGGATTTCAGACTAAGTCTTCCCTCTGCCGTTGTGCAGCAGCAACCTGATTCCCCTTGAAAAATGAGATTTACCAGAGCCAGTAAAGCAACCTCCCCACTGTCTACTGGTTCAAGAGCATGAGGAGCCCAAGTAGACAAGTAACAGTCCTAATTCCAATTTACTGGTAGCGCTGTTGCTTTTCCTTGGAGAAACATTCCTCACTTGGTTGCAGGAATAGAAAGCAAAAATTCAGACTGTGCTATGAGGTATAATAGTAAGAGTGGCCATGACCAGTTCCACTGCTTAGATCCAGGACCTATACGTTGTGACTGTGGGAGAAACAGCATCATACACTGGTTTCTGGCTCAAGGCATAGACTGGGGCCACAGGTGAGCTTTCACTGGCTCTGGGTTGATATAACCCTTAGGGACATAAAATATCACTGTCATGTTTAGTGTGTAGGCACAGAAAGATCTAGGTTTAGGTACCAATTCTGCCACGTACTGAGATCTCACACACCTTACGCAACTCTTCTGAGATGTATTTTACTCATGTGTTAACTGAGAATTTATAAATGCCAACAGGATATTGCTTGGATAAATACACGGAAGGTGAAAATATCCAGGAACATGACAAGTCATGAGGTAGAGAGAATGACTTCAAGCCAGGTGCTCAGTGAACAAATGACAGGATGGCAGTAGAAGAGGTGGAGGAAAGTATAGGAAAAGGGCATGAGACTCGGAGAATCAGGGACATTACTTCTGTGTCTTTCCTAATGTTTTCAGTTGGAATGCCTTAGCCTGCAGCCTCCTTCATATATAGAAACCCTGTTCCTCTTTCAAAGATCAGCTATGAAGTTCTGCTCAATGAAGTTCTCCATGAAGTTCTGCTCAATGGGAAACACCACGAACAACTCAAACCGTATTTATTGAGGACTTGCCGTGAGCAGACTCCTGTGCTAAAAAATATAATGAGGCCAAGCTATCAAGTGACAAGAAGACACAGAGGAAACTTAAGTGCCCAGTGCTTGCTAAGTGACAGAAGTCAGCCTGAAAAGGCTACGTACTGTACAATTCCAACTACGTGACTTTCTGGAAAAGGCAAAACCGTGGCAACAGCGAAAATGTGGTTTCCAGGGATTAGGAAGGGAAGAAGGGGTGACAAGGTGGAACACAGAGAATTTTTAAGCCATGAAACTATTCTGTATAATAATACAAAGGTGGATACATGCCCTTATACATTTATCAAGATCTATAGAACTGCGCAAAGGGTAAACCTTAATATAAATGATTGGTCTTCATTAATAACAATGTCCCTGTGTTGGCTCATCAGTTGTAACAAGAGGCTGACACCAATGCAAGGTGTTAACAATAGGAGAAAGTGGTGATGGGGGAAGGGTACATTGCAGTTCTCTGAACTTTCTGCTAAATTTTCCTATCAGCCTGAACCTGCTCTAAAAAACCAAGTCCATTAATTCAAAAAGTATAAAATGGGGTCTGCACCCTACTGCTCTAAAATTGAAAACTGAGGAGAGATGCTGTCCACAAAATAATTTGCATGAGAGTGCGCACTATATTAACGCACAGACAATAATTATAAAAATTCAGGTGGGAAAGTACTCTAAGGACTGAGGCATTGCCTTGATGGAAGGGGGGAGCTTGGACAAGAAAGGAATTTGGGGGCATATTGAACTATGTGGAATTAGAAGTGCCAAAAATGATATGTTTGAAGCCTCTTGATGACTGTAGTTTGCTTTCGTTTACATGTAATTAGAGTTTTTAATTACCTAGCCTTGGGAAAGGGGAGAAAAATGAATGTCAAATTTGGTTTTGAACTGCAGGTAATAACCTTGTACTTGTTATCACTAAGCTATTTGCAAGGATAATTTACTTCTTAGAGCTACCTGACTTTGTCTCCCTGAGAAGCTGAAATAGTCAGGTGGGCCCCTAAATCTATTGTAATATCCTCAGGGAAATGACCCTGCTTTTGCTGTCAGGGGTGGTGGGTGCATGGAGGGTGGGTAGCAACATTGAAAACACGGAGTCCTGTCCAAGAGTGGGACTACAAGGCGTATGTCCTTGGTTGTTCAAACAATGTTTGACACTGGTTCTCCCTGGAACAACTATTTGCTCAAGGCCCAGAATCAGCTAAAACCAGGTCTCAGAAGGTTCATTTATATTTTATTCATCACTGTAATGATTTGTTAAAGCTGCCATAACAAAGGACAACAGAGGAGGCAGCTTAAACAACGGAAATTTATTTTTTCATAGTTATGGAGGCTGGAAGCCCAAGATCAAGGTGCTGGCAGAGTTGTTTTTGTCTAAGCTGCTCTCCTTGGCTTGGAGATGGATGGCCATCTCTTTCCAGTGTCTTTAAATGATCTTCCCTTTGTGTGTCTGTGTACTAATTTATAAGGACACCTGTCATGCTGGATAAAGACTCACCCTAAATGCCCATTTTATTTTCATTATTTTTTAAAATATTTATTTTGGGGGGCGCCTGGGTGGCGCAGTCAGTTAAGTGTCCGACTTCAGCCAGGTCACGATCTCGCGGTCTGTGAGTTCAAGCCCCGCGTCGGGCTCTGGGCTGATGGCTCAGAGCCTGGAGCCTGTTTCCGATTCTGTGTCTCCCTCTCTCTCTGCCCCTCCCCCGTTCATGCTCTGTCTGTCTCTGTCTCAAAAATAAATAAACGTTAAAATATTTATTTTGGGAGAGCACAGTGGGGGAGGGGCAGGGGATCTGAGGCGGGCTGTGTGCTGACAGGCTGACACCAGTGAGCCTAATGTGGGGCTCAAACTCACAAACTGTGAGATCATGACCTGAGCAGAAGTCAGAGGCTCAACCAAACGAGCCACCCAGATGCCCATTTTAACTGAATTATTTCTTCAAAGAGCCTATGTCCAAACACAGTCACATTCTGAAGTATTGATGATGAGAACTTTCACATACATATTTCAGCCCATAATAATCACCAACCATGTGTATTCTGAGACAAATGCTGCCCTCAAGAACCTTATGTTCTGGGACTAAGGGTAGAAAATTATGAGATGATCAGTTATTGCTGTTACTTAACAACAATCAAAATAATAATAGTTAATTATTGAACACTTAGTGTTGGCTAGGCACTAGGCTAAGTGCTTTAAGTAGACTGGTGATGTCTGACTTGAGAGCCCCTTACAACCTTCTTTTTTTTTTACTTCACCAATAAATCAACATTCCTCCTTTTTCGAGGATTAGGTACTTCACGGGGAGATATCTATCCATGGGTCTCTTGTGTTTGTGCAGATCTTGTGAGCAGGGGCATCGACTGACTTTGTTCTGAACTATCTTTTCAAGTATGTTCATAGAGATAAGTGCCTTGAAAGACAGTGATAGTATCTTCCTCAGGAGTAAGAGCTGGCATAATTATTTCCCCATTATAAAAGTTTTGTGTTCCTTAAACTTCGGGATCCTCTCTTGTAACGCAACCTACTTTGACTACTGATGTAACCTGGCCTCTGTGTGTTGCCTGTAGGACTTGGAGTTCTAGAACTGTTACTTATACTAAGTATAAGTAATCAAGTCCTTTGTCTCTGACCTAGGAGTCTTGTGTCTTCTACCAGCATCTTGGAAATGGTAGCAAGCTAACATGTGAGGTTACAGGTAGGGAAAAGTCTCCTAACCTTCACAGTTCTTGATTCTCATTTAGTCTGGCCATGTGAGTAGATTGGGGATAGTGGGGATAAGTCATTTCCACTGAATAGTTAACATTTACTAGGTCAGTTTCAATGGAACAGAAGTTTCATGTCCACATGTGAAGGAAATCAGGCTGGAACAAGGGTGGTCATGAGTCAGGCTGTAGGAATCAGATTCCCTGCAGAATAGTTGGATGTCTCTGGCAATTAAGAGGGAGTCATGGGAAGATTCAGAGCGGGTGAGGGTGAATGGGACGATGAGGGAGAAAGACAAACAGGTGAACTATTTTAGACTGATTGCATGGTGAAAAGCTTAAAGTACAGGAGGAATGGCTAAGAGAGGTTTTTCTATGCACAAAGTGATAAGAAATTAGACTACAAAGAGGAAAAGAAATTTTAAACACAAAGAGAAAAGGGCTGACGGCAAAAGAATGAACGTTTATTGAGCCTCTGTGTTCCTAAGTTGACAAGGAGTATAAGATAGTGACTTACTGACTGACTAGAAGTGGGAGGTTCCCAGTCATAGGCAAGGTAGCCGGGACGGAGGCAGTGGGCGTTGAGGCACGAGCAGAAATGGGCTTCGCACAGGCAGCATATAAGCTGCTGCCTCATTAAGTCTCTCAATGTGAAGTCATGGCGAGAAGCAAATCTTAAGTGACCAATATGGCAGACTGAGGCAAACCAGAGTGAATGATGGAAAAGTCACCGGTAGAGTAGGTACCAGATGTGCTACGAGGTAAATAAGGAATGCAATCTAGTAGGTCTTACTTTCCTTGTGGGATCTTATACCATATTTTACTCCACTTTTTATTTAGTTCCGTCCAGCTTTTTATTGTGGGCAGCTCAAGTCTCTTCCAGGCAATTTTGTTTGTGTTCATGGGACAGTTCTTCTCTGGCCTTCGTCAGGCCTCCCTAGACTAGCTTAGATGCTACATATTCATTGCCCTTTGTATTTGGGGTCAGATTCAAGCTGGAGTCCTCTTGGTTCAAAGAACACTGATTCCATACTTTCCTTGGTAACATCTTGATTATAATTTCCAGAAAATTACAGAGAAGAGGAAGCTGAAAGAAAGATAGGGGGAAAAAGTTTGAGGATGACATCAAAGTCTTATATTTAACTGATGAGATTGTTAGTGGCAGAATATGGACTTAGAATAGGGGCCGGTTTGCGGGGAGGAAGAGGTGGAATTTAGGGCCGCACATCTTCCATTCTACATTTTCCTCTTTCATACTTTCATACCTGCCCATATTATTACCACTACCAAAACCTCTTATTCTCTTGCTGTGTTTGTTAAGTGGCCAGGAGTAGTGTCAAAGAATGAACAATGTTCTGAGTTGTGCTTTAGATTTTCAAACCATCAGAAGCACCTTCAGTTTACTTGATCATAATCAACAGCAGCAGGAAGAAAACAGATAAGCTATTCCAAACCTCAGAATTTAGACTGACTTTTTTATAGTGGATAGGGAATAGAAGGCCTGAATTATAGACTAAAAATGCTTTATTTTTTTTAAAATGTTTTAATGTTTATTCTTTGAGAGAGAGAGCATGAGCAGGGGAGGGGCAGAGAGAGAGAGGGAGACACAGAATCCAAAGCAGGCTCCAGGCTCTGAGCCATCAGCACAGAGCCTGATGTGGGGCTCGAACTCACAAACTGCGAGATCACGATCTGAGCCGAAGTCGGACGCTTAACCGACTGAGCCACCCAGGCGCCCCAAGACTGAAAATACTTTAAAAAAC
This sequence comes from Lynx rufus, assembly GCF_022079265.1. Taxonomy (NCBI): domain Eukaryota; kingdom Metazoa; phylum Chordata; class Mammalia; order Carnivora; family Felidae; genus Lynx; species Lynx rufus. The sequence goes on from NW_025814823.1 coordinate 10,714,860, forward strand.
ATAGCAAGTTTATTCTAAATCAGATACGTTTGGTGTGGTTAGCAATAAATACAATTAATGCACTCTCTCTATCTCCTACATGCTTTTCACCTTTTGCAAAGACCTAACCTTTTTCTCCCAAAAAAGCTGTCCACACAAACATAAAGTTTTACACTTTCAGACAACGTCTTGTCATACAGCTATGTGACATGATGAGTCTTTATCTGTTTTCCCTGAATGGAAAGAAAGCAGACACTTAGGACAGACTAGCACAAATGTTTTGAAGACTGTTTCTTCAGCTGATTCATTATCTCACGAGAGCTCTTTGTTGATTTACTAGACCCTAAATTCAGCTGTCTAATCAGTACACAGAAGGATTTATAACACAGCACCCCAAAAATAGAGTACTTTCAAATTTAAAGAGACTGCTCCTTATTTGTTCCTACTAAAATATGATTCTCTTCTTAAAGTGATACTCATGTCCCTCATTTTATAGTTTCCTTTTTTTAAGAGGAGGCTTACATTTTTTGTTTCCACATTATTTTGAGAGTTACACCTTCTATAATCTGTATGTCACAGATTCAAAGCTTTAAGCCAATAGTGTTTATGTTACCAAAGATGCCAATTACAGAGAGTTATGACTAAAAGAGACCCATGGCCACCATACAATTATCTGAAGCATATATTATGTATATTATGGTAAGTACAACTAAGATAAGAAAGTACAAATAACAGATGAAGCCATAAAGGTTATGTTAAAAAAAAAAAACCTTAAAGAATCTAAATTGAGTTTCATGGCTTAAAATTAAGGAGGCCAGGGGCAAAGGAGAGACCTGGAGAAAATCTAGAATCTCATCCTTCTGCCAACAAGTTGGTAAAGCATATAGAGGAGTGCCTGTAGGTTTTTTTTAATCAACAGACTTTATTTTAAGAGAAGTTTTAGGTTTACAAAAGAATTGAGTAGAAAGTACAGAGTTCCCATATTCCTGTCACAACTGATGAGCCACTATTAACATATTAAGGCTCACAGCATACATTGGGATGTACTCTTTGTGATGCACATTCTAGGAGTTTGGACACATGCACAGCGATGTACATCTACCATTAGAAAGTCACACATAATAGTTTCACTGTCCTAAAAACCCTTTGGGTTCCACTTGTTCATCCCTTTCTCCCTGCACCTCCCTCCCAAACCCATGGCAACCACTGACCTTTTACAGTTTTATATTTTCAATAATGTCATACAGCTGGAATCATAGAGGATGTAGCCTTTACAACTGGCTTCTTTTACTTAGCAATATACATTTAAGATTCTTCCATATCTTTTCATGTCTTGATAACTCATTTCTTTTCAGTGCCAAATAATATTCCATTGCCTGGAGGAACCACACTTTATTCACTTATACACTACAAACATCTTGATTGCGCCCATGTTTGGGCAATTATGAACAGAGCTTCTATAAATATCTGTGTGTGGGGTTTTGTGTGGACGTAAGTTTTCCTCTCCTTTGGGTAAATTCCAAGGAGTATGATTTCTGAGTGATATGTTAAGAGGACACAGTGTATTTGGTTTTGTAAGGAACTGCCCAACTCTCTTCCAAAGTGACTATACCCTTGTGAATTCTTACTAGCAATGGATGAGAATTCCCGTTGCTTTACAACATTGTAAATATTTGAGGTTGGCTATTCTAGGTCTCCTGCTTTTCTCCATATAACCTTTAGAATCAGTTCGTTGATATCCACAAAATAACTTGCTGGAAGTTTGATTGGGATTGCACTGGATCTATAAATCAAATTGGGAAGGACTGACATCATAACAATAGTAAGTCTTCTGTGGAATGTCACTCCCTTTATTTAGTTCAACTGTTGATGCTTAAAGTGTCTATTCATCCCTCTGTAGACTTAACCCTATGCAAAATTAAAAAGAAATGGGAAGTTTTATGTACACTCTGGAGAGGCAACCATGACAAGCTTCGCAGTGAGTGGGGTTATCAGGACAAAGGGGTATAAAGTGCAGAAGAAGAGGCAAACGAAAGACACAAGAGCATTTCCTTAGATGGTAGAAAAATGGATCTGTAAAAATCCATCTGTCCTGCATTCTTTAACTGGTAAACACGGAGCACTTACAATGTCCTATAAACTTTCAGAAGGGGCTCAGGGACAGGGTGGGGGCTGCCTTATAGAAGTACATTCAACAGTCAATAAAGCATGGGGACTCAGAAAAAAAGTGATTATTCATAGAGTCAGAGTTATATCTTTGTATTTGCTACATATTTCTATTCACTGTCATTTTCTTTTTTTTAAGTTTTTTTTTGAAAGAGAGAGACACAGAGAGACAGAGAGAGTGTGAGCAGGAGAGGGGCAGAGAGAGATATATATATATAGAATCCCAAGCAGGCTCTGTACTGTCAGCGTGGGGCCCAAGGTGGAGCTTGATCTCACGAAGCATGAAATTGTGACCTGAGCTGAAATCAAGAGTTGGACGCTTACCTGTTTAACCAAAGAAGCCACCCAGGCACCCTCATTGTCATTGTTTTGCTTTTGTTTGTCTTTGTATTCCATTCTTTTTCTGCCTTCTCTCATTTTAATTGCAAATTTTATATGCTTCTATTTTCTCTCTTCTCCTAGATCAATTTAGAACAATAAAACTAAAAGGTTTTATTTTACCTTCATATATACCTTCCCTAATGCTATTCCTTTCTTTATGTATATCTAAGTTTCTGACATATACAATTTTACTTCTTTCTGAAGAACTTCTTTTAACATTTCTAGCAAGGTTTACTGGCATCTGAAGTTTTGTTTGACTGAGAATGTCTTTATTTCTCCTTCACTTTTGAAGGATAATTTCACAGGATTCAAAATTCTAGGTTGATGGATTTTTTTTTCTTTCAACACTTGCAATATTTCACTCCATCCTCTTCTTGCTTGCATGCATTCTGAAGATCAGTCTAATGTCATTCTTATCATTGCTCTACAGGTAAGGTGTTTTTTCCTATAACTTTTGTCAAGATTTTCTCTTTGTGTCTGGTCTTCTGTTGCTTGAATATAGCATGCCTATGTATGGTCCTGTACAATGTTCTCTGAGATTCCCAAGTCTGTGATTTCATGGCTGTCATTAATTTTGAAAAATTATCAGCCACTATTACTTCACACATTTCCTTTGCTCCTTTCTCTTTCCTTCTGGTATTTCTTATGTGTGTATGTGTGTGTGTGTGTGTGTGTGTGTGTGTGTGTGTTAAACCTTTTGTGATTGTCCCACAGTTTTTGAACATTCTGGTTTGTCCCTTTCTCTCCTTTGTCCTCTTTGCATTTCAGTTAGGAAGTTTCTGCTGACATTTCTTCAAGCTTACTGACTCTTTCCCTGGCCATGTCTATTCTACTGATGGGACCATCAAAGGCATTCTTCATTTTCATTACAGTGTTTTTGATTTCTAGCAGTTGCTTTTGTTTGGTTCTTAGAGATTTACATCTCCCTGCTCACATCACCCATTTGTGCTTGCATTTTGTCTAATTTTTCCATTAGAGTCCTTAGTATATTTCTCATAGTTGTTTCAAATTCTTGATTTGATACTTCTAACATCTCTGGTATATCTGAGCGTAGCTCTGGTACTTGCTATCCCTCTTCCAAGTTGTTGGGTTTTTTGTTTTTGTCTTTTAGGATGCCTTGAAATTTTTTTACTGACAAGCTGAACATGACATACTGCGTAGAAAGAACTGAGGTAAACCAGCCTTTACCACAGTAGGAGTTGAGCTGTGTTTACTGTCATTACATAGGCGCACTATAGGCCAAATTTCCCTCTGGTGCCCTTGTTTTCATCTTTCCTGTTGCCTTTTGGTTTCCGTAGAGATTTCTTAAATTTTTTTTTTCAACGTTTATTTATTTTTGACAGAGAGAGACAGAGCACGAACGGGGGAGGGGCAGAGAGAGAGGGAGACACAGAATCGGAAACAGGCTCCAGGCTCTGAGCCATCAGCCCAGAGCCCGACGCGGGGCTCGAACTCACGGACCGCGAGATCGTGACCTGGCTGAAGTCGGACGCTTAACTGACTGCGCCACCCAGGCGCCCCCAGAGATTTCTTCTTGAATATGATGAGGCATGCAGTCCTTTCCACTGTAATCTTCTGTTATACAGGAGCCCTACTGATGTAATAGTATTAACGTGTATGTGTGTGTGTGAGTGGGGGTTGGTTCTATACTCTTACACTTAGGTTTCAGTTTTTTAGTAAGGCTGTGCCCTGGGCTGAGGCCTTTACAAGTGCTTCTCACTAACCACACTCCCTTGGGTGAGATAAGAGCATTAGAGGATATAAGAGTTGGATATTTCCCTTCTCCTACAGACAATTGGATATTTACCTTTCCGTAGACTGGTTATGCTCTGATAAAACAGTGTCCTTTGAGGACAGGCCCTTTCAAGAAACGGATTCTCAGGGCACCTGGGTAACTCAGTTGGTTAAGCATCCGACTCTTCATCTTGGCTCAGGTCATGATCTCACGGCTCGTGAATCTGAGTTCCTCATGGGGCTCTGTGCTGGCAGCGTGGAGCCTGCTTGGGATTCCCTGTCTCCCTCTCTTTCTATGCCCCTCCCCATCTCGCTAAATAAATAAGTAAATAAACTTCTTTTAAAGAAAAATAGAAAAAAATTATCTGTGTGTATTTCCAAGTAGTTACCCTACCAGAAGCATGGGGAGATTTTTCTATAATCTTTACTGTGAGAATATGGTAGGCCTCCCGGAGGTAAAATTCACAAATGTATGGACCTTCCTAAGTCTAGGCCCCTGGAGTTTTTAACTCTCAATCCTTTCCACTCTGAGCCTCCGGCAACTCATCAGTTAAAGGTTAAATTTTCCCACCCTAATATTGGCTCCAGTGGTGGTTTCTGCTCCTGGGCTTGTATATAAGTTGTGATTCTACACATCAGTCTCTCTGTTCCTCCAATTTTGAGAGTAATGGTTTGCCCTGTAACCTCAATTCTCTAGTGGATCTAAGAAAACTTCTTGATTTTCGGTTTCTTTAGGGGTGTGTGTGTGTGTGTGTGTGTGTGTTTGTGCGCACACGCACGCGAGCATGCATGTATGTGATGAGACTCAACTGACAGTTTCTGAGTTCTTGACTACTAGAAACCAGAAGTGCATCCATCCACTTGTTTTTGAAGTATTACTTCTGAAAAGATCACCTAAAGGAAGTCACTGAATGAAGACACATCAACGTTGCAAATAACCTGTCATTCATTTTAAATTCAACATTTGTGTTTTTCGCAGGTGGCAACTATGAGGAATATTTAACTTTTTTCTTCTTTGTAGTGTTTTTCTTTGAGCAACAGTGAAACCAACTCACATTTGGCTAGTTATGTCGGGAGATCTGAATTACCACACCAATACCAAATTTCTAAATACTCCAAGAATGCTTTAATGCCCCTTATATGCTGCAAATATGGGATTATGTCACTATTTTGTTTCTCACTGCACTTAAACTTCAAATTCCTTACCATGCTTATGAGGCCCTATATTATGTGGCTCTTTCCTATTCTTCACCGTCCCCTCCCATACACAGTACCACTATCATCTTTGTTCCTTCTGCTCCAAACAAGCCAAACTCATTCTTACCTCAAGACTTTTGCGCTTATCATCTCTGCCTGGAATACTCACACTCCGGACTTGGCATGACTGGTGTGTAACATCTCGTAACTCCTGTGTTGAGTCGATCGCCTCCCAGGGAATGCTTCCCTGTCTGTCCTATCTGAAATACTCAGTTTCAGCATTGTTTCCCACTTCCCTTCCAGGTAGGCTCTACCTGTTAGTCTGCTTTATTTTCATCATAGCTCATAAGACTATTGAGTATTTATTTATTAATACCCTTGTCAGTTTTGTTTGTTTGTTTGTTTGTTTTTTGCTTCACCAATACACTGCAAAGACCATACGCAGCCTGAGCTGTCTTCCTTCTAATCTAACTCTGAACTTCCACCATGTCCCCCTCCTCCATTGGCAGGCTTTGTATCCAGATACAGAGATAGAGAATACCAAAGTTATCTAATCCTCCTTTCCTCCAAAATACTTCCCATTGCCCAGTGCGGCCAAATCAGGAGCAAATACATTGAACACTGAGTTAGAGAATGTTCCTCCTCTTTGCTCAAGGGGGATAGAATAGCTGAACACTGTGGCAGCAGTTGCCTTCTCAATATCCATCCTCTATTCTTCCCTTCCAAGATAACTCTGCTTTGTTCAGGGAGATTATGTGTCCATCACTGGATGATGGATAACGATTGCTCTAAGGCCAGTGTGACAATTCTATTTTCCACTTCTCCAGTCTCCTTTGTAGCCCAAGGTTATTATGACAGAGTTCTATCCAAGGAAGTCTATACAGAAGTCTGCTGGTGTTTCTGGGATGGCATTTGCATTGTGTACAGTGAAAAGAGTCAGCAGCATTGTTTTTTGTTTTTTGGTTGGTTTTTGTTTTGTTTTTTTTTCCTATATTCCCTCTTCTGCCTTGCTGGAGCTGTAGCAGGTATTTAAATATCACCAAGGTAACAAGCCCGAGGTCAGAAGCTCCCACACCTAGGGGGATGAATATACAGGTGGAAAGAGCCTGAGGCTCTGCTGTTGTCACTCAACAGCTGAACACAAGCCAACACCACTTACCCGCAGACCCGTCATGTTATTATACACGTAAGGTATTCTTTTGCTTTTGGCTCCACATATTCATATCCATACCGGAGCTAATAGTATACGATTCTTGGAAGCAAGTTACTGCAAGTTGGCTACGAGCCATAAAACATGACAAATGACTGAATAGAGGAGATAGAGAAGTGGTGGGTGAGAATCCAAGCATTCGATGTTACAAAGCAGTGATCCTCACCGTGCAGCGGCAAAACATCTGGCCGAATTGTCACCTGCTGAATCTTGGTGCATAGCTCTTTGCAATCTAGATTCAAAGTGTTAGGGCAAGCGATAGGAAAATGGAAGGTGGTATATAGCACTTTCTCTAATTTCTAAAATCACCTAGCCCATTTATTCTAATTCAATTCATCAGGCATAAGATTATATAAATTATAAATTACAAAATTAATTATTGCTGGATCAGAAGCATTATTTTCCATGTAAATTCTAAAGTTTAACTTAGAAATCAGCTTATAAAGTAAGAAACTGCCTCCAGGAATGGCTTAGATTAGCAAGTTCGTGTTTTTAGTTATTAAGTAAGCAGGTAATTACTTATCTGATTATTGACATCCAATAAGCATATTGATACTAAATTGCTACCAAAGATAGGACAAGCAAAGATATTAACTTGAGTGGTTTACCAGTATTTTAGAAATAGGCGTCTTGGGAAAGAGTAATTTATCTTTTTGGTACTCTGAGACCCATGAATGTGTCAAAAGATCCAAAGTGTTTCACTTGCTTGCTCTTTGTTAATAGCCACTTCTCAAAAATATAGTTCTCAGGAGAGGGAGAGAAGACAGTTTCAATCTATAACAATTTCCTTTACCTCTGATATGTGGAGTACAGGCTAGGGGACTCCCAGCAACATGAGGCAGTTGGGTTCCTTCAGTGACCCACAGCATAAGGACTGGAGAAATAGTGTACAGAGCACAACACAGGGGAACTGGGAGCTTTTCCCCAGAAGACCTACATAGGCATGTCCACAGATAAATAAAACCAAGTGCCCTGAGGCTCACCAGTCTAAGAGGAACCTGAACACACAACCTGAACTCCAAAAGTCAACACATCAGAAGAAACTCTCCAAATTTGCTGTTTCTACTTGGTTGCTCTTAAGTAAGACAATTCAGTCTGTCCACGTTGTCCTTGTATTTGAACAAGGCTCTAACACACTGGGCACTTATTACAATGGATAGGGTTAAAAGGCTACTGTGCTCTTTGTTCTCCTCTTTTATTTTTTAATGGAGCAGGGATTTGAATCATGGGATAGGAGAAAGGTCAGAGACAGCCCTCAGGTAAGTCAAGGAAAGAAGTAATTCTGAACCAAAGCTGCTCACGATTGCATACTTTTTATTTCAGTACATTTTCCAGAACATTGCATCAGTTACTGCCAAAGGATATTTTTCTTTTGACCCTTCTAACAACTTTATCTGTCCCTTATCCATCTTAGCCATTAGCTAAGCCGAAACTCTCAGAATGAAACAGAAGTCCTTGACCATGGGATGGGCCTTTTCTGGCCAGGAAGTAACTTGTATGTACTTCAGACCAGGCTGGCTGTAGAAACAGAATTAAGACCGACGGATGGTGCCAAGCAGGTGATATAGGCTGAGAGTTCCACTTCACACAGATTCTAGTGGTCAATGGCACTAACGTTCATCAATGTGAATCCTGTTATATCACTGATCCCCTCAGAGTCAAGAAAGCACTTAAGATGAGCAAGGAATACTGAATAAGACTCATGGAATCATTTTTAAAAGGAGGTGATTATGAGCACACTGTAGTACCTATTCAAGAAAAAGAATATCTGAGTGGCCTGTGAACTGGAATTTTAAGTGGAGTCTGAGTTTTCCATAAAGTCAAGAGTTAGAAAATAGAAAAACAATGTGAATGAGAGTTATATTAAGACATTACCATGTGGGGTTATTTCCTTTATTTTTCCTTTGTCCTCTCAATTTCTAAAGAGTTGACTCTGAGCTTATGGTTTCATTCAGGTGGTGGGGTCGGTTGGAGAATTAGGATTGCCTGACACACAGGTCCTCTCTTGGTTGTACTTCCAAAAGCCTATACCCAAAAGGAGAGGATTCATGCGTATAGGGGAAGAAACATTTTAGAGAAGTAGAAGTGACTGTGGGGATCCCAACCCCAAACCTGACAGATTCTCCACAAACTGAGGAAAAGAGAGATAGACGTCTGAGTGTCCACAGAACAGAGGTGCTCTGGACTCTGCTTCTCAGTAACTTCTCTAGAAAGATGCCTCCACTCTGGAGGGAATGCTGCATGGCATGCCTAGGAAAATGGACCAGATAGCCAAGGAAGTGCAGAAGTAGTGGAAGGACACTGCCATCAGAAGCAAGAGAATCTGAGAGCCAATGACCAATGACCGGGGTGTCCCTTGCCCCCAGGGCTTTGGAGCTGCATTAGAACCTTCTGCAATGGCAGGACCTCAGAGGAGAGAAGGAAACATTGGAAATGCCTTTAATTAAGGGATGAAAAGTTGAGTTGCATGAAAGGAAAATTTTGAAGTTATATTTCTCTCATTTCTAAGTTTTTCACTGAGTTTTATACCCACCGGACTATTCCTTCCCAGTCAATCTCTGCAATCCCTGACCCCCACCGTAAGGTAACCACTATTTTGGTTGCTCTTCCAGACTTTCATACTAAATGGCATCACACACTTGTTCTCTTTAATGTCTGGCATCTTCTTCAGCATAATGTTTTCAAGTCTCAATTATGTTGTTATATGTTTAGAACATAGTGGTTTTTATTGCTAAGTAAAATTCCATTGGACTAATAAATAATTTGTCCATTCTGCTGATGACTGTTTGGGTTGTTTCCTGTTTTTGGTTTTAAAATGACTACAAAGATTTGTGTACATGTCTTTAGTTTAAAAAAAATACAATTCTAAATACGTCATGTATCAAAAAGAAACCACAAAGAATGATGATGAAAAAAAAACTTAAAATTGAATTACATCGAAAGCATTACATAAAACTTGAGGGAATGCAATAAAAACAGTGCTTTGAAGAAAACTGATAGCCTTATATGCTATAATTTGTCATTTTTAGCCATAAAGAAGTCCATAGCCTAAAAACTTAATGATTAATGATTTATTCCCAACCATGAAGGAGTAACAAGGAACTTATCTTTCTGCTGTAAACAACCATAAACCTGTACAAAATATATGGAGTAACTATTTTCAGGCTACGGACAACAGGCAGCACCAAGTTATAAACTTTCAGAAGAAGAAACACACAACGCTCAACCTTCATCCTGACTTTCCATCTGGGACACTTTTCAAACTGCAGCATAGAGAAGTGGTGCCCAAGCAGAATGTAGGGGATGGCAGAAAACGCAGAGATGGGAATTCAGTGCTGTGGAGGTACTGGGTGCAAGGCCAGGGAAGGTGGGGACTGCACTAATAAAGAACTTCAGAAAACTGCACCGAACCCCACCTTGAGATCTAGAGCAATACTAAGCAGAGTAAAGGCTCAGTGAGGCTCTGAGAGGCATGGTGGAGAATGGAGAATGGGTGCCGAGTGGAGGGTGGAGGTTCTGCGGTGAAACAATGCTGGGAGATGTCTGAATGCTGAGTTGGTCCTTTTATACAGACAGTATTTGTCAGGATTCTCCTACATATTTACCAATTTATTGTCTACCATTCTGTCTTGCATCCCCAACTGTCCTTCCAGAATCATTTTCATTCTTTTTGAAGCCAATAATTAAAAGTTCTTTTGAAAGAAGTCTCTTGGGAGTAGACACTCCCGTTTTCTAAATTTATAAATATTTCATTTTACTTTGATCCCTGAATAACAGTTTTGTGGAGTGCTCAACTCCAGGTTGAATTATTTCCTCTCCATATTTTGTAATTACTATTCCATTGGATTTTAAGTTCCATTTCTGCTGTGGAGAAGCCTGACCCCATTTACCATAGTCTGACTTCCTTTGTAGCCATTTGTAAGATCTTCCTTTACCTTTAGTATGTAGTTCCTCTGCATGTTTCTAGGCATAACCTTCTTTTCAGCGTCCTGTTTGAGATAAACTGTACTTCCTGGGTCCTCCAGGAAGTAGAAAAATTTTCTGTTATTATCATTTAAAACATTTCCCCTCCTCAATTTCTCTCTTTTATCTTCCTGAGACACCAATCATTCATATGTTAGGTCTTTTCATTCAACCCGCCTTGTCTCTCAACCTCTCTTTCATTCTTTCTTAATACCTCTCTTAGATAAATATTGGGTAAGTTCTTTAGATATAACTTCTCTTTAGCTGTATATGATCTATTGGACTCATCCATTGTTTTTTTTTTTTAATTTTTGTTAACATTTATTTATTTTTAAGAGACAGAGAGAGACAGAGCATTAGCGGGGTTGGGGCAGAGAGAGAGGGAGACACAGAATCTGAAGCAGGCTCCAGGCTCTGAGCTGTCAGCACAGAGCTCGATGTGGGGCTGGAACTCACGAACTGTGAGATCATGACCTGAGCTGAAGTAGGATACCCAACAAACTGAGCCACCCAGGGGCCCCTCATCCATTGTTTTTTTAACATTAACAATAATATTTTCCATGTCCAGAAATTCTGCTTCATTTGTTTTAAGGTTCTCTATGAATTCCTGATATGTCATTATTATAATTGTGTCCTTAAAATGTTTATATAACTATTCTGCATTCTGTATCTGATTGCTCTAGTATCTACGGATTTAAGACCCTAAATTGGCTCTGTCATTCCACTCATAGTTTGTCTTTTCAATAATGTGGCAATTACTGTTTTTATAAGATCATGCTTACTTACAGTTCTTTATGTCTATGTGGAGAAACTTTATCCATACAGGAGGCTATTTCTTCTTCTGAAAATAGTTCCTTGCCCTCTGGCTCCCCACTGTACCATTTCTCCAATTGGGAGAAGACACAGTAATTCTTCTTCCAGCCGACCCACTGAGATTCATTCAACAAATTTTTATGAGCACCTCATTACATGCCTGCCACAATTCTAGGTGCTTGGGATATTACATAAGAAAAATATGGTGGGTCAAATTTTAAGAAGTGCTTTGGGGAAAATTAAAGCAGTTTTAGAGAATTGGAAACATTTATGCTGCTTGGGAAGACGTTTTGCAATTCTGAATAGGGTGGCGGGAGAAGCCTTCACTGAGAAATGACATTTGCGCAAAAGTGTCCATGAGATGCGGGAGGCAAGACATATGGATCACTGAGGGACGAGCATTCTGGGTGGGAGCAGCAGCAGATGCTAAGATGTATGCCTGTTATGTTGGAAGAACTACAAAGAGATCAACACGGCTGAAAAGGAGAGAGCGAGGGGGAGAGCAGTGGGCGATGAGGTCGAAGAGGAAGGAATATCAAATCCGTAGGGCCTGGAAGGCCACTGTAAAAATTCAGCCTTTTATTTGCATAAGATGGGAAGGCCTTGGTGGTTCTGAGCGGGACAGTGACATGATCTGTCTTAGGATCTATCAGGGTCATTCTGGGCTCTGTGTTAAGAATAAATCATAGGAAGGGAAAAGAGGTGGTGCAGGCAGATCAGTTACAAGGTCACTGTGATCATCCAGGTGAGAGGACAGAGGGGTTGACCAGTGTGTCAGCAGGGAAGTTCACCAGAAGCAATCAGATTCCCAATATAGTCCAAAGGCTGAGCCAACGAGATTTGCTGATGGATTAGACATGAAATGGGAAAGGAAGAGAGGGTCTGAAGGCAGCTCTGAGAGCCCAAACGACTGAAAGGATGGGGTTAACATTTCTTGAGAAGGCAAAGGCTGCCAGAGGAGCAGCTATTGTAGGGGAGAAGGAGGAAAGATACATTTTGGACATGGTAAGTTGAGATATTTATTAGACACCCAAATGGAGACGTCAAGTAATTAGTCAGCTATATGAATTCGAAGTTCAAGGAGAAGTCTGAGCTGGAGATATGAACTGGGAATCTTCAGCATATAATAATGCTTAAACCCATGGGGCTAGATGGGTCATCCTGAGACTGAATGCAGTTGGGGGGCAGGGGGGAAGGAGATGTAAGGACTAAACTTGTTCATACCCCAATATTAAAAAGTTGAGGGAAAGAGCAGGTAAAGAAGACTGAGACTCAGCAGCCATAACGGTAAAAGGAAAGCCAGGGGAAGCACAGGAAGTGGTTCAAACAGGAAAAGAGTAATCAGCTTCTTCAAATGCGGCTGCGTGGTCAAAGGTGATGAAGTCTGAGATTTAACCTCACTGAAGCGGGTTCAAGAGGGAATGGGAAAAGAAGAACTGGACAGCAAGTTGGGGTGATTTTAAAAACTTCCTATGCTGGAAAAGGGAGCTGGAAAAATGAAGTGGTCGGGTAGGAAAGGTGGGGCCAAGAGAGAGTTTTTACTTTTTAACAATTGCATTTTGTGCACTGATGAGAATGGTCCAGTAAAGAAGGAGAGGCAAGAGAGAGAAGGGGAATTTCTGAAGTGATGTCGTTGGGTAGGAGAGAAGAGATTGGCTCTTGTGCAGAGGGAAGAGCCACAGCTAGGAATGTAATAAGAGGGAGAGTAGGGCATATAGGTGCAGGTATTGGTATATGCAGGCATGAAAACCTGTGGAAGTCTTCCTCTGATTTATCAGTAAAGCAGCCTCAGGAAGATAAACCACTTCCTTTTCCCGAATCTTTGTGAAAGCAGTAAGGGAAGGGGCTGAAGAGTTGTGAGCTGCCTGCTGGAGTGTTGAAGAGCTGCCCCGACACCCACAAAGAGCTTCTCAGCAAAGGCCGATAGAAGTATTGAATTAAAGCATTTGAGTCATTCTCCATCCAATTTTTAGCTGATCACCAAGCTACCTGAACAGAGACTTCAGTGGTCGCACATGACTAGTTTAAAGAATTAGTCCAGAAAGGTCATAAACAAATTGCAACAACAACAAAAGCAGCCCCTGTAAGGGAGGAAATCTCATTTCCCAAATTGTCACATTAGATTACTGACAATGCCCAGTTTTCAACAAAAAATTATCAGACACGCAAAGAAACGTAGGGAAGTAATGCACGTACAGAGAACAACAACAACAAAAAGCTGCCAATAAAAGCTGCCCCCGGGGAAGCCAGTATTAGAATTACCAGAAAAAACAAAAAAGTTAAATCAGCTATTTTAAGCATGTTCAAAGGATTAAAGAAAACCATGTTCAAAGAATGTAAGTGATGTTTGCCAAATAGTGAATATTAATAAAAAAAATAGAAATTTTAAAACAGAACCAAAGAGAAGTTTTGGAGTTTGAAGTAAAAAATTCACTAGAGGGGCTCAATAGCCAACTGAAATAGAAGAAAATAATCATAGAGCTTGAAGATAAATCAACTTAAATTATCCAGTCAGGGGAATAGAATGAAGAAAAGAATGAAGAAAAATAAACAGAGCCTCAGAGACCTGTGGGACATTATAAACCATACGCGCATATGCATAATGGGAGTTCCAGAAGAGAGGAAAAAGAGAAAGGGACAGAAAGTATATTTGGAGAAATAATGGCTGAATGCTAGATTACCCCAAGGTCTATCTTATTTTTTACTTTATCTTCTTGGAAATTTATATTCTTACCTTAAAGGACCATTACAATTTGCAGAGACCTTATCTGATTCCTACCTTTTGGCTGCCAGCCTCACCAGTCAAAAATAAAACAGAACAAAACAAAAGGGAAAAGAAAGCAGGCTTTGGAGTATGTTCTAATTTGAATTCCAGCTCTATCATTTATTTAGGTGACCTAGGGCATTACTTGTCTTCTTCAGGCCTCGGTTTCTTCAATTACTAAAATGCAGATAATAGTACCTTCTTCACAGGATTGTTGTAAGCTTAGAAATTATATAAAGTATCTGGCCCTTAGTAAATATTAATAACTTTTTCCCCCTGCCCGTTTTTTGTGGTTAGCTTATCAACCTAAGAGAGTGGTTTCAAAAAAGTGGCAAATCTCTTCAGAGTGAATTAAACTTTTTCAATTGGACTTAATATCTAAAAATCTATCCTTATCTGGTGGAGTTACAGGGAGAAACCCCAAAGCACTACCATCTGTAGATCCCAGAGCCAGAGGTAGATGCAGAGCTGAGAGCTAAGTAGAGCTAAGTAGAGGCTGAGACTAATAATTAAGAGAGCAGCTAGAATGATCCACTAAAATTGAAAGAGCTCAGAGCAGAAACGCCACCATGATGATAAAAGCAATAACTGTGGTTTGAGAGTGAAAGGGAAGTGATCCAGGGCAAAGACTTACAAGAGGTGATGTTGACTTTTTCCTTTTTTTAAGTGCTAGGGACAGACACGAATTTACTGACCTGACAAAAGCAAGCTCTGCATTTTTTTTTTCAATTAGGACTTAACTCTAAGATTTCCAGAATCCTCCATAGAATAGGTATTACCTGTTCTCCAAGGCTTACACCATCACTCTTCATTCTGGCTTTGTATTCTACCTACATCCATAAGGCCAGCGCTTCACCCTCATTACAAAGGTCTGATGCCAAGGTTAAAGTCTTAGTCACTGAGAACACACCTCATGTTATGTCACAGCCAGGCTGTAGGAGGCCTGAAGCCAAAGACCCCATTCCCTATTTCCCATCTTCTCCTGGCCTTGCCTAGTAACTCGCCTATGTAGCCAACTCTAAGGTCAATCCCAAGTGATTCAGTATGGCTCTTCCTTGACTTGTGATGGGGTCACATCCCAATAAGCCCATTATAAATTGAAAATAGTCTAAGTCAAAAACACATTTAATCCTCCTAACCTGGCTTAACCTAGCCTACCTTAAACAGGCTCAGAACACTTACATTAGTCTACAGCAGGCAAAATCATCTAACACAAAATCTATTTTATAATGAAGTATTGAATAGCTCACGTCATTTACTGAATATTGTACTGAAGGTGAAAATCACAGTGGCTGTCTGGGTACCAAGTGGCTGTCAGTGTTTGGTTGTGGACCTTCATGATGATGGTCTGACTGTTTGCTAAGGCTGTCCCTGCCTAGCATCATGAGTGCCGTACCACATATCAGTAGCCTGGGAAAAGACCAGAATTAAGAATGCAAGGTATGGTTTTTACTGAATGTGTATCACTTCTGCACCACTGTAAAGTTGAAAAACCGTAGGTCAAATCATTGTTAAGTCAGAGACTCTATGTGCCAGAAACCTCGATCTCATGCCCAAGAACAAATCTTGTTGCCTACAGATCTGGTGTTCTGCTGTATCAGAGATGAAATTGGGGTGTCTTTGAAGTTGACAATCAGAGTGTGTCATTAATCCCCACTCATCCAGACCGTATACCTGGGCCTCTGATTCTTTGCTCTACAACTCATATTAGTTCCATATAGGCTCTTCTCCACAGGTCATCTCTCCTTTCCTGATATTCTCCCCATTTTCTAGTGACATTTCTGTTGAGAATAAACACACCGTGCATAGGTTGCTTGTCTGCCTATTGGCAATGCCTAAATTGTGAACTGCCCCACAGCCAAATGCCCATCTAATCTAAGCCAGGGTTTGCCATAATGTGGTAACACTGAATATGGCCTCCACAGTGTCCCTTTCTGTTTTATATCTGGGTTTCCACCTCTTGCCCATGCAGCCCATGTGCTCTAGGAGAAGCTGACTCAGCTGCCCCCGTTCTAGGGCTCAGATCACTAAGGCAACATTTCTCAACCCTCACTGCACATTAGAGTCACCTTCGAAGACTTTTAAAAACTACCTATTGCCTGGAATCCTTGAAAAGAGTGTCTAACTTAATTGGTCTGGAGTGGGACTCAGGTGAGGTATTAGCATTTTTAAAGTTTCTCAGATGATTTTCGTAGGCATCTGTTATGAATTGAATTGTGTCTGCTTAAAGTTTATTTGTTGGAGTCCTAACTCCTAGTACCTCATAATGTTACCCTATTTGGAAATAGGGTCATTGCAGATGTAATTAATTAAGATGATATTCATACCAGAATATGGTGGCCCCTTATCCAATATGACTGGCTTCCTTACATAAAGGGGAAATTTGGACTATGACACATATATAGAAATAATGCCACGTGAATATGAAATCAGAGATCAGGGGGATTAGGCAGAAGCCAAGGAACATCAATGATGACCAGAAACCACCAGAAGCTAGGGGAGACACCTGGAACATATTTCTCCAGAAAGAACCTACCTCATTGTTGATACCTTGACCTTGGACATCTAGCCTACAGAACTGTGAGACAATAAGTTATTGTTGTGAGTGCCACCTAGTTTGCCATACTTTGTCACTGCAGCCCTCACAAATTAATACAGCAATCAAGACTGAAAACCACGGGTAGAACAGAGGATTCAGGCACCCAGGTCTAAACCAAACAACACATGATACTCCCCAGGCCACAGGGGCCACTCCAAAGTTACACCAATGAGATGTCAGGATAGATATGTCAAAGACTTCTGTACAAGATGTTCTATTTATAGTCTACTATATATTATTCCAGGACTTGTCATCTATATAACTTATACTATCTTTATCTAATTCATTCTCTTTCTCTCCTTTTTCTCTTATGGAGTCATATATATATATATATATATATATATATATATACACACACACACACACACATATATATAGATCTGTGTGTATATATATATATATATATATATGTATGTATGTGTGTGTATATATATATATATATAAAACCTCAGTTTCACCAGTGTTTTTCAGTCTTGATTGCTGTATTAGTTTGTGAGGGCTGCAGTGACAAATACACACACACACCTGTATATATATTACATGTATTTGTAAATAAATATGTACAAAATACATATGTATAAAAAACATATATTTCTTTATAGTTCTAAATAGTTCAGCTTTGTTCACTTAATAGCATTTTGAATGCCTGTCCACACAGATATCCTTAATTTTTAATTGTTTCATAATTTTTCAAATTATAAATTAATAATTAGCTTTACTAGCCTCAATTGATGGTCATTAAGCTTATTGCTATATTTTTGCTGCCATGATTCCTTTGCACATATTGTGGCATACTGTTGAGAATAAATATCAAGGATTGATTCCTAGTGGTGGTGTGACTGCCATAGCTGAATGTCAACCCAAAGCCCATTCTCCCTTTCTTCTTTGCTAACCAAACCCAAATTTTGTGCTAGGTGACAAAGCGCCCTGCTTCCAACGCTCAGCTTCCTGAACTCCTTTGCACTTGGGTGGCAAGTGAAAAGTGACCAAGGAGACAAAGTCAATGATATATAAGTGGATGTGGCAGATTTTCCTTTCTGTCAAAGCTTACTGTAGGGTGCAGGCCCAGCTGGACATCTTCCTTTTGTCCTTTGACCTTTAAACCTTACTCTGGAATGTGTCTGATATAGAGACACGTATATCGGAATCATGAGAATGCAAGTCACATGCCAAGAACAGATTAATGCCTTATTCCACACTCTTCCTTAGGACAAAAATAAGCTCTATTTAGTTAAGTCACTAATCGGATTTGGTTGCATGCAGCTAAATAAATCCTGATGGATACAAATGGAAATTCTAGGTCAAATGGTACATCCATTTTAGAGATGTGGCCAAAATGTCTTCCAAAGTGTTACCATGCTCCCTAGCATTACACATAGGACTTCAAGGCTTAACACACAAAGGCCAGCTTTTACAGCTGAGTAAATTTTACCAGCCCCTGCCATTAGTGGGTCTAACTTTCTTCCCCAGGACCAATGTCTTGTGGGGCTATTGATCCAGGAAACACTATGCCTGTGCTTGCTAAAGTTATAACATGAAGCAATTGTCACAGCAGAATCTGTCAATTAATAAATGCTTAAATTATGTTTCCATCTACATTCTTGATCTCATTGGCAAAAATGGTGGCTTTGCAGTTTTGGTATAAAGTGCACAGTGTTTAAAAATAAAATGTACTTATGGAAGTACAAAAATGTTTTCATTCACTAATGACTAGAATCAAGGCGAGGGGTTTTTTTTTTTTAAATTTTTTTTTTTTTTTCTTTTTTTTTTCAACGTTTATTTTTATTTTTGGGACAGAGAGAGAGACAGAGCATGAACGGGGGAGGGCCAGAGAGAGAGGGAGACACAGAATGGGAAACAGGCTCCAGGCTCTGAGCCATCAGCCCAGAGCCCGACGCGGGGCTCGAACTCACGGACCGCGAGATCGTGACCTGGCTGAAGTCGGACGCTTAACCGACTGCGCCACCCAGGTGCCCCAAGGCGAGGGGTTTTACATAAATCTGTATGATGAGGTTGGATAAACATAATTCTTTCTTTTTCTTAATGATCTTTCCAGTTCTGTTAATGACAACATCAGGGGAAAGCTCTGGGACCAGTCTGCTGAGCTACAATGGCCGGGACCATTGTGTCAAAAGAGGACTGGAAGATCAAGATGTGAGACTGAGTAGGGCTTCTCAAGTGTCTAGTAAATACAAATCCCTTGAAGAAATTGTTAAAATGCAGGTTCTGATTCAGTAGAAATGGTTTGGGGTCTGAAATTCTGCATTTCTAACAGGTTCCCAAGGGGTACTTGAACCACAGCTAGGATCTTGAAATAAAAGGCAAGGATGTGATGCTCCCCCATCAGAGGTATAAGGTGGGCATAATTATCATAATAAGCAGCAAGTTCAGAACAGCAGCCAGGGAGCTGGTATAACATGGCATCCCTAGGAACAAAGCAGATGGGTAGCCAACAACATATTGCTCCATCTATACCACCAAAAGAAATCAAGGATGGATAATCGGAAGGCTGAGGGCAGTTGTCCCAAATAAAACTTTGCAACTTTCTAGACCTAAGCCATTTTTCAGACCTGGGACTCACTGACCTAGAAGTGAGGCCTGAGAGGAAGGAACCAGCACCACTATGAGTGATAACTCCCCCAGTCCTTTCCCAAAGGGCTGCAGCCATTTCCCTGGGTTATCATGTAGTGTAGAAGGGGCAGTGACACTAGATACTGAAGAACTAGGTATTTGAGTACTGTTGGACCCAAGATTTGAGTTGCTATTGATACCCAGGAACCAATATCATGAGTAAGCCTGGGTAGAAGCCTCTGGAAATGCCCCTCCTCCAGCCATGAAAGTAAGTCACAGGAGAAATGGCTGGAATCAGTGCAACCCTTAAAGACCTAAAGAATGCAGACCTGGTGGTTTCCTTCATTTCTCATTTCATTTCCGTCATGTCTCTAAGTCACAAGACTGGCCCCAACAAAAGTCTGACAGATCCTGGAGAGTGACATGGACTACTGCCAACCCAAGGAAGTTTGTAGGTTTAACTGCAGCTGCTGCACTAGATATACCTGGGGCTACTGCTCTGAACCATTAAACAAGTGGCCACATGGCTGCCATCTCTGAGTGTGGCTCAGAAGAGAAAGTAACTCTGCAGCAGATCCAGGATGCTGTGGAAGTAGTTTGTCACTTGGGCCATACATTCAGGCAAACACTAGAATAACAGACGAATCTGTGGAGGCAAAAGATATCACATGGGACTTAGGGCAAGCCCTGTGGGAGAATCACACTGTTGACCTGACATTTCTGAAGATATTTGTTGCAGAATATTTACACCAATTGAAACATAGATCTTGACATGCTTCTGGGCCTTGAAAAAGACACAGTACTTGGTGCCCATCATCAACTGACTACACAGCTAGAGCTGCCGATCATGAGCTGGGTTCTGTCAGACCCACCAAATCAGAAGGTCCAGTGGGTCCAGGAACAATACACTATAAAATAGCAGTGAGATGTCCAGGATCAGGCATGAGCAGAGCCAGAGGACAAAAGTAGACTAGAAGAGCAGGTGACCCAAACTTGTGTGTCATCCACCACTGTTATACTGGTACCTCTGACTCAGCCGATACCTCTGACTGCATGGGCTGGGGGCAGAGTATCCCTGTAACCCACTAACAAAGGATCAAGAAAACCCAGCTTGGTTAATGGGTAGGTTGGTGCAGTACATGGGTACAAGATACAAATGGGCTTCTGTTGTACTAGCATCCCTCTCAGGAGTGGCCTAAATGATAGCATGAGAAGAAATTCTTCCAATAGGCTTTCAGGGATACAAACAGTGCATCTGGTCATTTACTGTGTGTAGAAAGAAATGTAGCCTAAAGAAAGAGTAAGTACAGGATCATGAACAGTAGCAAATGGCCCGGTTGGTTGGTCAGGGGCTTAAAAGGAAAAGCATCAGAAGATCTGGGATAAGAAGATCTTGGGAAAAGCAAGTGGATGGACCTATGCGAATGGACACCAAGTGTAAAGATCTTTGCATTTCGGGTTAATGCCCTTCAGACAGTATCTAGTCAGAAAAGGCATGTGACACCAAAGCAAGCAGAATGACTCAGCTACTTGACATGAGTCGTCTGTGTCATTTTTTACTCCAGTGTTGTAGGATGGAGTGGTTCCAGTGGGGGAGAAGGATGCTATTTTTTAAAAGTAATCTCTATGCCCAATGTGGGGCTTGAATGTATGACCTTGAGATCAAATGTCACATGCACGCTCTACCAACTGAGCCAACCAGGCACCCCAGGAGATGGATGCTATGCATAAGTCCAAAAACATAGCCTTCCACAATGTAAGACTGACATAGCTCCTGTCACCACTGTATATCCAACCCACCTACAACAGGGACCAACAATGAGCCTGAAATAAGACATTATCCATCCAAAAGTCTAACCAGCCACTTAGTGGTAAGTTGGCTACCCTGGATCCCTATTACCTTTGAAGGAGTAGTGTTATGGGTTAAGTTGAGTCCCTTGAAAGATATGTTGATGTCCTAATGACTGGTACCTGTGCAACCTTCTTTGGAAATAGGGTTTTGAAATGTAACCAAGTTAAGGTGAGGTTGTTAGAGTGGGCTGTAATCCAGGTATCCTTATAAGAAGAGAAAAAACAAAGACATAGATACACAGGACAAACACCACATGAAGATTGAGGTATAGACTGCAGTTATGCAGCTGTAAGACAGGGAACATCGAGGACTGATGGAAACCACCAGAAGGCAGCAAGAAGCACGGCATTCTCCCCAGAGTCTGAGTGGAAGCATGGCCCTGCTGACACCGTGATTTTGGACTTCTAGCCACCGTGAGAGAATACATTTCTATTATTTTAAGCTATCCAGTTTGTGATACTTTTTACAGAGGCCCTAGGAAACCAATACAGGTAGTACTTCATAGTGACTGACAGTGACACATATTCCAAGTCTGGATTTGCCTTCCTGGGTCACCAGCCTCAGCCAACATCATTATTTAGGGGCTTAGAGTATTTTATACACTGACATAAATATCACACATGACATCACATGGACACCACAAGGGATACAGTTCCTGGCAAATGAGTTCTAGCAGTGGGCATGTGACCAGAGAATTCACACATCCTTTCACATACCATACTGTCTGGAGGATGCCAGCCTGAAAGGGTGATAGAAACTTCCTGAAGGTGCAGCTGAAGAGCCAGCCTTAAAGAATACCTTGTGTGGGCGGTGTGCTGTCTTTCAGGAGGCATGAACATGCTAAATCATGCTGTGACAATATATGGTACTGTTTCTGCAATAGATAAATACATGGGCCTGGGAACCAAAATATAGAAGTCGAAACTGTCCTATTATCATCATTCAATGTCCCACCTGGGAATTTGTTCTCCCTATCCCCACAACTTTAGGCTTTACAGATCTAGAAGTTCTGGTTCCTAGAAGGGGAATGCTTCCACAAGGGGACAAAGAAAACATCCAACTTAGCATTGAGTAGGGCTGCTGCTGAGTCACTTAGGCTTTTTATACCAAAAGACCAGCAAGCAAAGGAGGAGGAGTAATCATAAAGGCAAGAGTAATTAATGTGGTCATTAGAGGGAGAGAGAGGTCTCATTACACACTGGTTGCAAAGAAAATATCTTTGACACTTAGGTGACCACTGCAGTAGCTCTTTGTATTCTTCTGTTCAGTTTTGACAGTAAATGAACGAGGACAATAACCATTAGAAGTACAAGGTGACCAAGAGCTTAGACACCTCTGCATGAGGTTCTGGGCCACCTTACCGTGTAAGTTACCTACAACAGCAGAGATCCTAGTCAATGGAAAGAGGAATCTGGAATAAGTAGAGAAGGGTGATGATTAGCACCAATTGTGGTCCTGAGGTCAGTTTTAGCAAAGGGGGCTATACTTCATCCCAATAAACATCCTCTTGAAAATTTTCCCAATAAAACAGACTACCTGAACCCTGAGGGAGCTATTCCTAAATGCACTGAACTTATCACATGAAGCAAATAGATCCAAGCAGTGCAAGGACTAGACTCTAATAGTCCTTCCTCTGGTGCATCACCAAGATCCAGATACATTACTCTCTTGGAACTCCTCCTGGTTGAATGTAGCTGCTTCATAAAATGTCATTGTCTGTTCCTAGAGGTAGCCAATATCCAGTTGTTGAGGATGCCCAATGTCCAGCCTCCCTTGATTTGATTTTGGAATGGCTAAAGCTGCTACTACAGTTGTATTTCAGTGCAAATTCTGCTGCTCAATCCTCCTTCTCTTGTTCCTTCCTCAGTGTTTTTCCATAGAATACCCTCTAATAAATCCCTGAAGTCAGATCTCAGAGCCCCAGGTAGGCTTCCAAGAGAAACACCCCCTCCCTATGATAGCAGTGGTCTTAGGTCATAGATACACAATCAGCTGACAGAACAAAGAATAATCTGAGACTCTTAGACCATGGACCATGGCTAGCAATGCAGACATAGCATTGAAAGGTAGGTAGACTTCTGGGATAGATAGTTTAAATTAGACCTAAGGGATAGCATCTAAATATCAGATTCCATACCTAAACTCAGCTTGGGAGCAGTCTCTCCAATATTCTCTTATGGGAAAGAAGAAGAGTGGCAGAAATAATACCCATTTGGGAGTTTCCAAAGATGACACAACATTTGATCTGACAGAACATCTGCCCAAGAGAGTGAGGCAAACCTAGTAATACAGGAGTCTGAACAGTATATGAAATGCAGCTCTTTGAATTGGGATGCTGAGAACAAGGACACTAGATAACTCTTTGTCAAATCCTGAAGTACTAGGCTTTTGCAATGTGAGATAGAATTTTCCTCTAAAGCTAGAAGGTGCTTATAAAATATGTGCTTCAACTTCAGAGGTCATGGAGCATTGCAAGGTGAGGCGGGCTGTTCAATTGCACAAATGTGGCTGTCATCTTTGACTCCAGTTGTAGCCATTAAACATAAAAGGAGAATCTGGAATCGCACCTAGGGAGCTGTTAGATATGAGTGAATACACACAGACCCCTGGGGCTTGGCCATAGATCTCAGGGCAGAGCTTGCTTGACCTTAACTTAGTTTTAAGAAGCCTTTTTTTTTTCTTTTTGTAGGAAAGATAATGGTAAACTTGTAGCCTTTGCTCCTCAGATTAAGAGAGATTTCTTTAAATGTCTATGCAATTGGTTGCTGAAAAGGGCTGAGCCTTCCTGAGGCAGAGGAAGGCATGTTAAACATGGCAAAAAAAAAAAAAAAATGAGCTCAGGAACATAGGCTGCAACAGCTTTCCCAAAACCAAGAAAGAAACATGAGAGAGAAAACTATTGGTTTAGTCTCTGTATCCATTAAGGTCCAGTCAGAAAAATAGATAAATAGATATTACATAAAAGGGTTTGGTTTTATAAATATCATGGGACTGGAAAAGCAAAAATTATGCCGTGCTCCCTTGGATATTAATAACTACAGGAGTCCATGCCAATGTCAGTTGAGGAAACTTAAATGGAGAACAGGGGTTACCAGAACCTAGGAGTCCAAGATGGGGCTGCTTAGGACTGGTGTTCAGACCTGTTGTGGTAAGGTTCACACAACCGGTACCCAGCCTGAGGAAGGATGCTCTGTAACTGATGCCCAAAGAACCTAGGGTTCTCAAAGATACAGAGAACACATTGGTGGTTGCCTGAGGTTGGGGTGGAAAGTGGGCAAAATGGGTGAAAAGGATAAAAAAGATACAAATTTCCAGTTACAAAATAAACAAGTCATGGGGACACAATGTATTGAATGGCGACTATAGTTGCTAATACTGTATTGCATATTTGAAAGTAGCTAGGAGAGTGGATCTTAAAAATTCTCATCACAAGAAAAAAAAATCTGTGATTATATATGGTGAAGGATGTTAAACTGGACTTACTGTTGTAATCATTTGGCAATAGATACAAGTATTGCATCATTACACGTACACCTGAAACTAATGATATCAATTATAGCTCAATTTAAACACAGAAAAAGAAGGTGAGTTTAAGAACCAAGTGTCTGTTTCAACTGGAACGAAGCTGACAGAAACTAGAAAATGTAGAAATGAAACTCCCTCTCTTTTTGCCTCTGAGTCTTCCTGGAGTGGCCCTCAATGGCAGAATCTAATAGGAACTAGCAAACAAGGCCATTTGGGAAGTATAATTCAGTGTTCCAATCCCAACAATCACAGAGAGGGTGTGGAGCTCAGAGGGAGTGGGTATATAAACAGCCCTGTCTTGTAAGTAGAACTCTGGCAAGGCTGTAGAGACAGTCCAAGTGAGGCTTCAGATGACTGCAGCCCTAATCAAGACTGACTGTAACCACATCTCAGCTAGTGAGAGCTGTTGAGTCCAGTTACCTGACAGAAATAGGAGAGGAATGGATGCAAAAATCCTCAGTCAGATACTAGCCAACCAGATTCAACGATACATTAAAAGAATTATTCACCATGCCAAAGTGGGATTTATACCTGGGATGCAGGGCTGGTTCAATATCCACAAATCAATCAGTGTGATACATCACATCAATAAAAGAAAGGACAAGAACCACTTGATCCTCTCAATACATGCAGAGAAAGCATTTGACAAAATACAGCATCCTTTCTTGATAAGACCCTCAAGAAAGTAGGGATAGAAGGATCATACCTCAAGATCATAAAAGCCATATATGAATGCCCCAATGCTAATATCATCCTCAATGGGGAAAAACTGAGAGCTTTTCCCCTAAGGTCAGGAAGAAGACAGGAATGTCCACTCTCACCACTGTTACTCAACATAGTACTGGAAGTCCTAGCCTCAGCAATCAGACATTCAAAGAAATACAAGGCATCCAAAATGGCAAGAAGGAAGTCAAACATTCACTCTTCGCAGAAGACATGATACTCTATGTGGAAAACCCTAAAGATTCCACCAAAAAACTGCTAGAACTGATCCATGGATTCGGCCACGTCACAGGATATAAAATCAATGCACAGAAATCGGTTGCATTTCTATACACCAATAATGAAGCAATAGAGAAATCAAGGAATTGAACACATTTACAATTGCATCAAAACCCATAAAATACCTAGAAATAAACCTAATAAAGAGGGGGAAAACATCTATATACTGAAAACTATAGAAAGCTTATGAAAGAAATTGAAGAAGACACACAAAAAAGGAAAAATATTCCATGCTTATGGATTGGAAGAACAAATATTGTTAAAATGTTGACACTACTTAAAGCAATCTACATATTCAATGCAATCACTATCAAAAAAACACCATCATTCTTCATAGAGCTGGAACAAACAACCCTAAAATTTGTATGGCACCAGAAAAAAACCCGAATAGCCAAAGTAATCCTGAAAAAGAACATCAAAGCTGGAGGCATCACAATCCCAGACTTCAAGATGTATTACAAAGCTATAACCATCAAGACAGTTTGGTACTGGCACAAAAACAGACACTTAGATCAATGGAACCCAATAAAGAACCCAGAAATGGACCCACAAATGTACGGCAAACTAATCTTTGACAAAGCAGGCAAGAATATCCAATGGAATAAAGACAGTCTCTTGAGCAAATGGTGTTGGGAAAACTGGACAGCGACATGCAGAAGAATGAACCTGGACTTCTTTCTTACACCATACACAAAAATAAACTCAAAATAGATGTAAGACTTAAACATAAGACAGGAAGCCATCAAAATCCTAAAGGAGAGAATCAGGCGAAACCCTCTTTGACCTTGGCCACAGCAACTTCTTACTCAACACATCTCCTGAGGCAAGCAAAAATGAATTCCTGGAACCTCATCAAGATAAAAAACTTTTGCACAGTGAATGAAACAATCAGCAAAACTGAAAGGCAAGCGACAGAACAGGAGAATATATTTGTAAATGACCTATCAGATAAAGGGTTAGTATCTAAACTCTATAAAGAACTTATACCCAAACTCAACACCCCAAAAACAAATAATCCAGCGAAGAAATGGGCAAAAGACATGAATAGACACTTCTCCAAAGAAGACATCCAGATGGCTAAAAGACACATGAAAACATGCTCACCATCACTCATCACCGGGAAATAGAAATTAAAACCACAATGATATACCACCTCACACCAGCCAGAATGGCTAAAATGAACAACTCAGGAAACAACAGATGTTGGTGAGGATGCAGAGAAAGAGGCTCTCTTTTACACTACTGGTGGGAATGCAAAGTGGTGCAGCCACTCTGGAAAACAGTATGGAGGTTCCTCAAAAAGTTAAAAATAGAACTACCCTACAACCCAACAATTGCACTATTAGGTATTTATCCAAGGGATACAGGTGTGCTGTTTCTAAGGAGCACATGTACCCCAATATTTATAGCAGCTCTATCAACAACAGCCAAAGTATAGAAAGAGCCCAAATGTCCACCGACAGATGAATGGATAAAGAAGATGTAGTATATACAATGGAGTATTACTCAGCAATCAAAAAGAATGAAATCTTGTCATTTGCCACAATGTGGATGAACTAGAGGGTGTTATGCTAAGCAAAATTAGTCAGAGAAAGACAAATATATTACTTCACTCATATGTGGAATTTAAGACACAAAACAGATGAACATAAGGGAAGGGAAGCAAAAATAAGATAAAAATAGAGTGTGGTACAAAACATAAGAGACTCTTAAATAGAGAACAAACTGAGGGTTGCTGGAGAGGTTGTGGGTGGGAGGATGAGCTAAATGGGTAAGGGGTACTTAGGAAGACACTTGTTGGGATGAGTACTGGGTGTTATACACAGGGGATGAATCACTGGAATCTACTCGTGAAATCATTATTGCACTATATGCTAACTTGGATGTAAATTTTAAAAAATAATTAACTAATTTTAAAAAAATGACAGAAAATAATAAATTGTTGCCTTAAGCCATTAGGGTCTGGGATTATTTGTCACTTATAAATGGATAACTGATAGACCCAAGAATGAAGGCAAATCCTTCCCAGGGAACAGCACTAGACCCTAATCAAGAAGGACCTCCCATTTTCCTGCTTTTGAATGGGAGTGTCTATTGCATGTCTATTTTATACTGAGGCAGGTATGTTGTCTCTTTAGCTTTCAGGTCTTCAAAGCAAAAGGGAATATATTCGAGGAACTTTACCTGAAAACTCTCATCTGCGTCTAGACCTGACTCAGAAAATGAGATCCTGGACTCTAAGCCAATGCCATAATGCAACAAGATTCCAATACAGTTGGAATCTACTGTATTTGTGGCCAGGGGGCAGGTTGTGTGGCGCATTAATGATGGCTGCACATTCTTAACTCTCTTCCTGTAGAAAAATGAGATTTGTTTCCCCACTCTTAGAATTAGGGCTGGTCTGTGACTACTTTTACCAATGGGAGTACGGCAGAGTGATGACCATTCTGGGCCTGACCTCAAAGAGGATCAGCTGTTTCTGCCTGGCCTCCCAGAGCCCTGCCCTAGACCTGACCTGTAAGAAGTACATCACCCATGTGGAGAGGTCATGAGACCACAAGAGGAGGGAAACAGCCCAGCTGAGTTCAGCCCTCCAGGTGGCCATCAAGGCCACCAGGCATTTTAAGAGTTCAGGTGAATCCTTCAGACCAGACCAGCCACCAGTTAACTACCATAGAGTTACCCTTGTAGATGTAACATGGAGCAGAAGATTGTCCCAGCCCAGCTTCGCCCAAGAGATCCATCAAATAGTAAGATATAAAATAGTTGTTTTAAGCCACAAATTTGGAGAGAAGTTTTTGCTGTAACAATAGATACCCCAAATGATTTACATTTGTTCTATTTTTGCTAGCTTCCACTTTATGGCCCTCCCACACCCCCAGAGGGTGAAATTCTGCTTACTCTGGACTTCTTAAATCTCTCCTCAGATGATTTAATACTTTCAACGGTAACCTCTCTTTTTTACTGCACACAAACAGCATTAAGAAGACCCTAGGTGGATCCCTACTCAATATTCTCTCCCGACTTCTACAATCCTGGCCATACTGGTTTTTCCCAAAGGTTAAAGAATTTAACTTGGCTGCCTGATTGAAAATACATTATGGTAAACTAGCATTTTTCATTTAAAAGGCAAGAACACACACTGTAAACAAAGAATTATTTCACTCCAAAGAATGCTCTTCTAAGTTGGCCATGTGGCCAAAGACTTTTTTCTTCCTGTGGAATCACTGTGGCTTGGTGTGACACGGAATGATTATATTTAGAAAGCACTTACTTTAGACAAGTTTGTCAAATTTGTTCAGTTGTGTACCATATGCTTTTCATTTTGCAATAATCTATCATGAGATTTCTATGTTCCCTGATTTTCTAGGTAGTCTTTCCTGAATGACAGCATGTTAAAAATTGCAGGAACTATCTTTACTGACTTATAAAGGTTTTTGACTTGTTTTAAATATTGGCCTCCTGGTGTTTCTTTCTTTCTTTTTTTACATTTTTTAATGTTTATTTTTGAAGGAGAGACAGAGTGTGAGCAAGGAGGAGCAGAGAGAAAGGGAGACATAGAATCCAAAGCAGGCTCCAGGCTCTGAGCTGTCAGCACAGAACCTGATGTGGGGCTCAAACTCACAAACTGTGAGATCATGACCTGAGCCGAAGTCAGACGCTTAACCGATTGAGCCACCTAGCTGCCCTGGCCTCCTGGTATTTCTTAGTCTTTCCCTGGGACACCTGGTGGCTCAGTCGGTTAAGCGTCTGACTCTTGATTTCAGCTCAGGTCATGATCTTGAGGTTCCTGGGACCAAGCACAGAGCCTGCTTGGAATTCTCTTTCTCTCCCTCTCTCTTTGCCCCTTCCCCATTTGTTCCCTCTCCCACCTCTTTCTCTCAGAATAAATAAACTTAATTAAAAAAAACTTTTCCTGTATATATTATTACCAATATGTATATTGGCTTTTCCTTCAGAATTGTGTCCTTATATTTTTAGGCTCCACCTATTATTAAAAGCATTAAATACATATTTGTGAGTAAATTCCCAGGCTTCTCCCATCTATACTGAATCCTCAGCTTTTTTAATAGGATTTACTGGTGACTCAGATGCAGCCGGGCCAGGACAAACTTGGAAGAGAAGGAACGGCCTTATTCCTACTTTTATATTTCTACTAGGGGTTTGACATAAGAGTTCTGGTTTGGGGAGAGAAGGTTTAGGAGTAAGGACAGGCTAAACAGAGAGCCCTCCGGCCAGCCAACCAGACAGCAGGATCTGATTTATAAAATTAGTGCTACTAATAAGGATCTGAAAATGCCCTTAATAATGTAATACTTCTCAACACAATGTGCACAGTGGAATCACCAGGGAAAGTTTTAAAGGTGTCAATACCTAGGGTATACCCAAGACCCACTAAATCAGAATCCCCAAGTAGGATATCAGTATTTTTTAAGTGTCCTCAGGAAATTTTAATAAGCAGTCAAAATTGAGAACTACCTGAATGTCAATCTTAAGGAACTAAAACATCTGCCCTCAATTTTGGGAATTGGCAGCAAAAATGACTTGGCACTCAAGAGTGCATAGTATGGGGGCGCCTGGGTGGCGCAGTCGGTTAAGCGTCCGACTTCAGCCAGGTCACGATCTCGCGGTCCGGGAGTTCGAGCCCCGCGTCAGGCTCTGGGCTGATGGCTCGGAGCCTGGAGCCTGTTTCCGATTCTGTGTCTCCCTCTCTCTCTGCCCCTCCCCCGTTCATGCTCTGTCTCTCTCTGTCCCAAAAATAAAAATAAAAAAAAAAAACAACGTTGAAAAAAAAATTTTTAAGAGTGCATAGTATGAACTGACTTCTGAAGAACACAGATATTAATATGAACAATGACCAAAAGGACAAAGTGGCTAGTGTGCTTGGGGGGGGGGGGCGACATCTCAGATGGCCCTGTGGCTCCAGGAATTATCACAGAATTTAATGACTTGAAGGGATCCGTAGGCTTTAATGCTGTAACTGGCTGTTTTTACAGATAAGAAAAACAAACGAAGTAAGTGGTTCAGGCAGGATGAGGACCTGGGTCTCTTTATTCTTAGGCCAGTGACTTTTCCACTGGCCTCAGTTCATAGCAGCTCAGTGCTCACTTTGGGAGCTTATGGAGGTCACATGTTCCTTAAACCCAGAATGACTAGATTTAATTTGCCTAACTCACTCCCAGAGAAAAAATTTGATACAGAGATAATATGTGTCAGTATTTCATTCACATCTCTAGGTTTTTTTTTTTCCAGGTAGAAAGTACTTACTTCTTTGCTAATGATGAATACTCCCTCTGTCCTTAGTTTGTATCCATTCCAGAGTATCAAGAACTAGATTATATCTCATTTGGCCATTGAAATCATCCATTACAATTTAGGAGTGATTTCCCTTTTTCCTCATCTTTTATAAAATATACATCTCTCGGGGTGCCTGGGTGGCTCAGTAGGTTAAGTGTCTGACTCTTGATTTCAGCCCAGGTTATGATCTCGTGGTTCATGGAACTGAGCACAGAGGCTGCTTGGGATTCTCTCTCCCCCTCTCTCTGTCCCTCCTGTGCTTGAGCATGTGCACTCTCTCTCCTTATCTCAAAACAGATAAACTTAAAAATATATATATACACCTTTCACTTTTTTGAACTTCATCATTTGCTTCCCCACAATACCTATTTGCCCACATGTATACATACTTTTTCTTCCAATAAATTATTAGTATCTCAAAATCTCACATCAAGTTGTTACTCAATGTAGGCTTCCATATTTGTTGGATTCTAACGTTCAATCCATTTTATACTTCCACTGTCATATTTTGTTGCAATGCGAGGGAAGAGAAAGATTTTACATTTATATAACAAACAAAACTTGATCTCTAACTTAATGGATTTTTCACTGCCTTCTGAACCAACCGGGGTGTTTCAGCTTCTTTTAAAAAGTATAGGTTTCAAGAGGGCTCTCATATTAAGCTGCTGTCCGTGATGAGATGGCTCTGTCATCCTAATCGTTCACTGGCCACCCAAAATCTTTCTACCTGACATCTTTCCTCCTTGAAAAACCACCTGGATATCACTATCATGTCAACTATAGTGAAGCATTGTCTCAGCAATTTGTTTCTACTGTATAGCTTTGTGTACTGTTCTGGGGGGCTATGGATAAAGTGACCATATTTCCCCAGTGAAAAGTCAGCCCAGGTTAACGGAAGACTAGCATGTTGGTACTTAGGGCTGCCATAGGAAATCACATAGGGGTGATTTCCCTTTTTCCTCATCTCTTATAAAATATAAATTTCTCAGGGTGCCTGTGTGGCTCAGTAGGTTAAGTGTCTGACTCTTGATTTCAGCCCAGGTCATGAAATCATGGGATTTCTTTCCCACACCCCCAGTCCCTCAAGAGGATTAAAAATAACATGATATCTCATAAACACACTTACCATCGTAATCCCTGAGACCCATATACCAGTTGAAAGACCAAACCCTATGGCTCAAAATACCTCTTTTGAAATGTGTTTTTCTTGTCAAAATTTATCTTGAAAAGGAATACTTCCTTAATTTCAGTTTCTTAAATTATCCTAGT
The DNA here is from genome assembly GCF_022079265.1 of Lynx rufus. NCBI lineage: Eukaryota > Metazoa > Chordata > Mammalia > Carnivora > Felidae > Lynx > Lynx rufus. The sequence goes on from NW_025814823.1 coordinate 10,747,183, forward strand.
TGCTTTAGAGTCTATTAATAATCTTCAATTTCATAACTCCAAATTTTAGACTGAGCGGAAGTGAATTCTTTTAAAACAAATATTAATCATAATATCAATATTATATATGTTATATATTTTTATGTATATACTAAGTTGTGAAAAATAAAAATGAGCCACCATGTTCATTAACCTTCAGGCAGTGTTGTGCTATTAAAGCTTTAATGACTGGCTTGCCAAATAAAAGTCCTGATTTGTAGAATCTGCCAGTTTCTCTGGTGCAAATACTCCTGTTTGATTTCAAATAACCATTGACGTCACTAAACACAGAGTTGGGAAAAGATGTGTAGAATTGATAATTGTGTGCCAGCTGAGGTAAATCACTGCACGTCCACATCTAATTTTTTCCTACATCTTCCTATTAGAGAGATTTTTCTTCATTATGTGGTTATCAAATCAGTAGCAAATAATTTTAGAGACCAGTGTGGCTATTTGGAGTCGTTTGTGGTTCCATATGAATTTTGGAATTGATGTTTCAATTTCTGTAAAACAAAATGTCATTGGGATTTTAATGAGGATCATGATAAATCTAGATTGTTTTGGGTAATATGGACATTTTAACGATATTGTCTTTCAATCCATGAACGTGGGGATATCTTCCCATTCGTTTGTATTTTCTTTAATTTCCCTCATCAGTGTTTTATACTTTTCAGTGTATAAACCTTTACCTCCTTAGTTAAGTATATTCCTAAGTATTTTATTCTTTTTGATGCCACTGTAAATGAGAGTGTTTTCCTAATTTCCTTTTCAGGCAGGTTGTTGTTAGCAGACAGAAACATAACAATTTCTGTAGGTTGATTTTTTATCCTGCAATTTTACTGAGTTTGTTTACTTTAAGTTGTTTTGTGGAATCTTTAGAGTTTTTTACATATGAGATTATGTCATCTGTAAACAGGGACAAGTTTTCTCACCTAATTGCTCTGGCTAGGATTTCTAGTTCTGTGCTAAATAAAAGTGTGTGGCATCATTCCTTCAGTCATGATATTAGAGGAAAAGCTTTCATATGGAACAACCAAACAGTCTTGAGAAAAAGAAAAAAGCTGGAAGCATCGCACCTCCTGATTTCAAACTATGTTACAAGGCTACAGCAATACAAACAGTATGGCATAAAGACAGACAGACCAGTGGAACAGAATACAAAGCCAGAAATAAATCTACATGTATCCGGTCAACTGATCTTCAACAAGGGTGCCAAGACTACACAATGAGGAAAGGATAGTTACTTCAACAAATTGTACTGGGAAAACTGGATACCCACATGCAGAAGAATAAAACCAGACCCTTATCTTATATCATATACAAAAACCAACTGAAAATGGAGTAAATACTTAAACATAAGACCTGAACACATAAAACTCCTAGAAGAAAACTAGGGTAAAAGCTTCAGTCTTGGCAATGATTTCATGGATATGACACCAAAAGCACAGGTAACAAAAATACAAATAGACAAGTAGGACTACAGCAAATGAAACAATAGCATGAAAAGGCAATCTATATTCCATAGAAAGGAAGAAAACATTTGCCAACTATGTATCTGATGAAGGATTAATCTCTACACTATATCATGAACTCCTATAACCCAATAGCAAAATAACCAATGACCCAATTAAAAAAAGGGCTAAGGACTTGACTGACACTTGTCCAAAGATCTATAAATGGCCAAAAAAGTATTCTGGCCAAGTATTCTTGGCCAAAAGTAAATGGCCAAGATGTGGAAACAACTTAAATGTCCATCAATGGATGAATCGATTAAAAAATGTGACATACACACACATAAGGGCTGAATGAAATATTATTCAGCCCTTAAAAGGAAGGAAATCCTTCAATATGTGACAACATGAATGAAATTTGAGGTCATTATGCTAAGTGAAATAAGATACTCACAGAAGGAACATGGCATGATTCCACCTATATGATGTATCTAATATAGTCAAACTCATAGGAACAGAGAGTAAAATGGTGAATGCTAAGGGCTGGGGAAAGGCAGGGAGGGGGATTGCTAATCAATGTGTATAAAACGTTAGTTATGTAAGATGAATAAATTCCAGGGAACTTCCATATAACACTGTGCCTACATTTAATGGCATCATAAACTTAAAAATCTGTTAAGGTGGTAGATCTCATGTTAAAAATTCTTAACACAACTATAATAATTAAAAAGAGAAAGAAAATAGATTTAGGTCATATAGTTTTGTTCTGGCTCCATACTTACAAATCGTGAAACTTGAGCTAATTTCTTAGTTTCTTAAAGACTCCCTTTCCCTAAGAGGATGCTATGAAGATTAAATAAAATTAGATTATCTTTTAATAGTACTTAAGCAATACGTAAAAAATAATAAGAAACTCGGGAATGAACTGGTAGAAAAAGAATCCAAATATGGTTAAAACCAAAATTATTCTTTGAAACAAATAGGTCTTTTTTTGCTTTAAAATAAGTTTTTGGAATTGCTCTCTATATAGAATTTCTTTTTCCATCCTATGGGTTTAGTTTTTCTCATTCAGTTTTTCTGTATCCATAAAGTTAAAGAACCTCACAAGTAGTGTTGTATAGGTGGGTATTTGGACTGGGGGACCCACCTAATTGTTTTTCTGGTGTCAAGAATAGAAATGCCTGGTGACAAGAGTGGGCCCCTTAGGGGAATCAATCATCACAAAACTTATTTCTGTTGGAGTGTGCAACATGTTAACCCTCACCCTTCTATTTTTGACCCTACAAGTATTCTCTTCTTACTTTCCCTTGTCCAGTCATAGATTTAAACATCTACTTTTATAATTTTTGTTTAAAAAATAAAATATGTACATAAGGTATGATATGGGCTTGGATATGATTTGGTGCTCAAGAAAAGAGAAATATTTTTCCTCTTTTCCTCTACAGAAAATTTCAGTATCTCAGATTCAAATATTTGCTCTTGCACGTAGAACTTTCCCAGTTACAAGGGTCAGAAACTCAATCCGAAATGGCTTAAATCCAAAATGGCACCGTTGGCTCACATCACTAGGAAATCTGTTCTGTGACTTAAGGAACAGCTTGATGGACGTGTTCAAAAGATGCCGTTGAGACATGGCCTCCCTGCCTCGCTGCCTCCCCCCACCACACATACTTTCCCCTCTCTCTCTCTCTCTCTCTCTCTCTGTCTCCATTTCTCAGCTCTATTTGCCTCTGCTTGTCTTCACCCAAGTGGAAGCCAGGCTTCTTGACTATGTAAAAAAAAAAAAAAAAGTCATGGCAGCTCAATAGTCTTTGCAGGTAATAATCTCAGAAAACAAGAGAGATCTCCCATCCAAGCACCTTAATCAATCCCAGAATTAGCCCTATTGGATCAGACATCCAGCCACCCCTACGGGGGAAATCACTATGTCCATGGAGATAGAGTATTCTATTGACCAGTCTGAGTCACGTGTGTACGCTGACCTGGGCATAGGAAGGTAGGACCCCTTTACAGAGCCCTCTAGAGTCACCTGGAATAAAGAAACGGCAGCTCTCCCTATGCAACAAGAGCAAGGATAACAAAAAGAAAGGCATGATATGCACCGGAGTCACCTAGCCTAGGTACTCTGCAACCTGGTGGTCATCTAGTCCATGCTCAAACATATCCAGAGTTAAAGAACTCTGTTATATGCTACTGATACTACTACTTATACAAATATTAATGGCAATCATTTACTAAATCTTTAGAAGCTGGCCGGCGTTGGGTGGACATAGTCCTACAGCAGGAACTCCACATGGCATCCTCAAGCTATTGTGCCCAAAGCCAGCAGCTCCCACTACCACATGCCTCAGAAGAATGGGGGTTCTGGACAGAGCCTGTTTCTCACCTGGCTCACTTCCAGAAGAATCCCTGCACAAGGAACCTGATTGTTAGACCCAGTTCCAATGTTCACATCCTAGTGGCAAGACAGCCTGGGCTTCTGAGTTTGGATGTGTGCACTAGACAACAAAACAAAAACGATGGGAACCAGGAATGACAAGCATCCACTTGTCCTTCTAAGATCTGTATACATTCTTCTTACATGCTTAAACTTTCAAACGTCAACAGTCAGTCCTCCTTAACATCATGAAAGTGAACAAATCAAAATTCGCTCATCCTGTTTCCAAAAGGAAATGATCCAAGAGTCTCTCACTGCATCCAGCTCCAAATTTAGGAATTCTGGGCCAAATCCATTTCTCACCCAGTTTTCTCACAACTCCATACTGGTACTCTGAAGCCTGTGAACTGAGTTTGTAAAGTTCACCACCATAACACATCCTATATATATCAGCAAAATGGAAGAGGCAAAAATAAAGACATTATCATTATATGATACAAGAAGGGAATATGGCCTATGTCATCATCCTCATTTCAGCAACTGGTTGCTAACAAGTAGTTTTATCACTTTACCAGCTCTTTCTACCGTGGCCAGGCCCCAACCTGTCTGTTGGGAGTTCTTTGCCTAGTGGATGGCTCCAAACCTTATTCCTGAAGCATCTAGATCCTTGGCAGTCTCCCTTCTGTATGAGATGCCACATTTTCTTTGCAAAAATTGGGGTATTTCTCTATCTCTGTTAACTAACTAGATAAATCCGTAATCTATAAACCTATAAACAAAAAATAACAAAGTGGAACAGGACAATAATTACTCTACACCCAGCCTACATCAGATGAAATCAGAAGATCTGACTGAGGGCAAAAGTTCAAGTCACAGAAGGAAGATACTCTACGGTTACCTGGGCCTGTTTTTGGTTTCTCATTCATCTGGTTTCTTGGAAGTCCTCCAGCCATCTCTTCATCTTAGTCAATTATTAACACATAAACTATTTACATGTTTATATCTCTTTGAGACAAATCAATTTTGGGGGGTAAATTTCTTTTTGGAAGTAAATTTGTACAAACCCCTGAATACCACAAAACAAAATAAAAGTTTTTGGGTCATCTTTCTACCTTTATTATGTGCTTAAACTACGTTTTCCAAAAATCTGCTAAGGGAGAAATTACTATCTGGGAACTTCTTGAAGGCTGCGTCTATTCCACCTTTACCTGCGTCCACAGACCCAATCAGGAACAATTTGGTCACAAAAGTATACTTCTTATCAATAGAGGATGAAGGTATCAATTATATATCATCAAATATATACTCACATGTATACTATCATACAACAAAAATATTAAATATATATGTGCTATGAGAAACCTCAGAATAAAAAAGAAATGGACATGCATGTGATAATCTAACCAGACTCATTTCGTAACCATTGAAACCATTTTACTATTTTGACCGGGTGCAGTGAATTTCAACAGAACCAAAAATATAGGAATGTGGTGCTAGTTAATTCCAACTTAAAGGTTGACTCTATTTTATAACTCTGCTATCTAGGAAATCTGTATGCTTCAACAATTATTTTCAGAAAAAGGAAATGTGAGTGCGGTATTATAACTGAAAATTGAAAGTAATGTAGATTCGCAATCCCTCTTCTGATGCCCTTGGAGTCATAGGCGCTTCAGTATTCAGAATTCTGCCGCATGGCTCTAAGGCAGCATCAGTAATTAAATACGCTAACATTTCTGTATAGCAGTGTATGAATATTTACATAAAGCATCATGAATGAAGACTTACTGTAGCCTCATGTCAAGTAAGGTCAAGTGTTGCGGCCACGTGAGTTCAGGTCAGATAAGGTTTTGCAGTCAAATGAATTACACAAAAGATTTTCAATTTTCAGAGCCTATTTTACATTCTGGAAATGTAGGCAAGAGACCGAGAACCTATACTGAAAGGAGGAACTTTGTTTTTAAAGAGTTTTACATTGCTGTTGAGTGATTTTCTTTAGGGCTTTATACCGTATCTAAAATGATTGTAAAATGCTGTAATTAACTTTCATTACCAAAACAAAAACCCAAACCCCTCAATCTTTATATCATCCATCCCATACAAATAATAATGTATTGAAAATTAGAGGGAACTATAGATGCTGTCCATTTTCATCATGTCAAAATCAGTAAAACACCAATGTCGTTCTTCTGAGATTTTGAGTGTTTACAATACGAAAGGAGATCTGACTACATAAAAGTATGAAACTATGTATGATTGGATGTGTTCTGGTGATAGCCAAGAGGGGGACAGCTGTAAAGTAAATCTTTCCCTCTCTAATTCTTTCCCATAGATTAAGAAATTGTTTTCCAGTGGCAGAAAATTAAAAGATTCTAACAATTCATTGCTAATATTTGTAATTTCATTTAATTAGTTCCTTTGCACCCCCATTCCAGATAATTACATACTTACTACCTCATTCATACCCCTTTTCATTCTGAAATAACTAGAAAAAGGCTCCTGCCTTTCCCCCCACTTTGAAGCAATAAGCTTGACTGTCAGAAAGGTCCCATGCAGGAAGTTAAACACATCAATCAATTTCATCGCTAACGACTAAAAGATCTAGATAAATCTCCCAATGATATTTTCCTTTCAGTGTAACTCAGCTCTTACACTGGGGAACTTTATAAAATACATATAAAGCAAAAAGTACACTGCTCCACAGTGAAACTTTGGCAACTGTTTCTAAACTACTGCCGAAGTGATGTGGGGCCACTTCGGGCATTTTTCCGAACCTCCAATATTTTGCCAATACATCAGCATGACACTGAGTTAGAAAGTGAGGTCTAGAGTAGTTGTCTGATATTTCCTTTGAGAGAAAAATGTTTAAACCCCAAACTGAAAACTTGGAACGTGATTTTTGGAAAGCAAATGTGTCAGTGCAGGAGACTTTAAAATATTTAAACCTCTCAGCTGGAAATGAGAAATGGGGAAAAAATTGACAAAGATGGGGAGACAAATATAGCGAGATGTTCAGCATTATTTACAGTAGCAAATAAGAGTAAAAAGTCTAAACATATAACATAAGGAGAAGGCTTCTAAGATCATTGTATTCATCCCATGGAATATAACCATCAAAGCCACCTACAAAAAATAATATGAAAAAAAATGCTCATAATGTTAAGAAGAAAAAAAAAGGATTCAAAATCTATAATCAAGTATCATCTTGGTCATCAAAAATACTTTTTGCAGAAAGCTATAAACTCAGTAAATAAAGTTTTTCAATAAACCCGGTAAGTGAAAATTTTCAAGTGACCTAGAAATAATTTTACTGGGGAAAAAAAGGGGCTATATTTCAGCTTTAAATAACTGTCAAAACAAATATGATTGACTATTTTATAATTTTTCCATTGATTCCATATTGATTTGGTAATATTCCTCATGAGCACAGGTGCAAAAATTCTAAACAAAATGTTGGAAAAACAAATTCAACAATGTGTTATAAGAATAACATGTCATGACCAAGCAATGTTTATCCTAAGAATAGAGGGTCATATTTGAGAGCAACAATAGGAACGACTGAATTGTAAGGTTTACATGGGATAATAGACTTACAGCATTTAACCTAGTATTTGAGCCTAATAAACTCTCAATAAATATCAGGTATGACAACTCCCAAGGCCTAACTTTCTTTTCATGTTTGGAAGCACCAGAAATTAGATCATTTTCTGAGAATGAGGAGGCCAATACTTGAGAGAGATGATAATGTTTTAGATTAGCCATGGAGGGGCATGAGCTAAAGCAATAACTGTGATGCAACAGAAGGATAGATGATGAAAGCCAGGGGCCTGCCTGACATGGGAATCCAAGGACTGTCACAGCACCAATGTTCACGGTTTTGCCATAACTTTTGGGAATGCTGGGTTATTTGAATGTGAAATGGTGAAAGGTAGATTTTAAATCCAGGGTTAGATCTTGGCCGCTGAGTGTATCAAAGGATAGCGATGAAGGGAATTGAGAATGCTCATGAGGAAGTAAATTGGACAGATGGTGCCCTGAAAACCTGAGCTGGTAAGATAAAGAAGGGAAGACATGAGGGCTGATGGACTAGAGGAATGTGGAGGGATCAAGGAATTGTAACCTCTGTGACAGTGGAAGAGTAGTTACAAAAGAAATAATAAAACAAGAAGAAAGGTTGAGGCTGTGGCCATAAAAAGATTGTGGCAGAAATTGCCTTGTAACACCTCATCTCCCCCTTCAGTAAGGGCTCTCTTTTAGGCCTGACGCATTGTCACTCATATAAAGTCTACATTTCCCAGACTCCAGCTTAGGCTAAGTTCTAGCCAGTGAGGTACAAGCAGAAAGATTGGAACTTCTGGAAAGTCCCCTGGAAAGCAGTGAGGTGAACTCTTTCTCTCTTCTACCTTTTACCTCCTTCCTTCCCCTTGGAATGCAGACATCGTTACTTCGGTACAAGAGGCCATCATGGCCCTGAGGCCATGTTTTATTTTGTATTTTATGTGAGGGAGATATAAAACCTTACGTGGTTTAAGTTTTTACTTTGAGATTTCTTGTTATTCATAGCTGAACCTAAATGTAATGCATGCAATGGAATGCCAAGCTTAAAGATTTCTCAAGTAAATCACCATCAGGATGTCCAGGCTGTAGCCATGAAAATTATAAGAAGTGTAAGCATATCTGACTATTGACAAGTTTTAAATAATATTACACCAAAATCCACGCTTCTGTAAGCTTTCATCAGTTGTCTTAGTGTTTCCCTAACATAACATACCAAATAAAATGGATTTATTGTTTTCCCCTCATGACACTTGAAGGAGGAGGTTGTGGTCCCAAGCGATCTTCTTTATAGGCTGCACATCTCCAGGTTTGTCAAGCTCTCTTTGTGTGCCAAAGCTTTGTCCTTCTGTACCCTCCCAGATACTTTCCTCTGAACATGGTCCAGTATGTCTATTTCTTTCTTTCTTTTTTTAAATTTTTTAATGTTCATGTATTTTTGAGAGAGAGAGAGATAGAGACAGAGAGAGGCAGAGTGTGAACGGAGGAGGAGCAGAAAGAGAGGGAGACACAGAATCCAAAGCAGGCTCCAGGCTCTGAGCTGTCAGCACAGAGTCCCACATGGGGCTCTAACTCACAAACTGTGAGACCATGACCTGAGCTGAGGTCAGGTGCTTAACCTACTGAGCCACCCACGTGACCCTGTCCATTTCTTTCTTTCTTTTTTTTTTAAGTGCAAAGTCAACCTGAACAAGGGGCACAGGTGTGGGTCTGAGCAGGCTATTACCCACCTCATTCCAGATGACACATTTCTGTTACCACATTGCCTTTTTCAGCAGAGACATCACATTTCCCATTCATATGAAACTGCTTTAACTAGAATGCATGCCTTATAAAAGGCAATAGCAACCCAAGTTGCTATTACAACCACATCTTGCCCAATCTCTACTTGTGTAGTTGATATTTCTCAAATGCAGGTGCACAGCCTTACATAGCCAGCTCTGTTAAATTTCATCTTGTAAGATGTGATTCACTGCTTCAGCCCATGGAGACTTCTAGGAATCCAATTCTGCCACCCACTGAATTCCCCATCATTAAGCCTTGTGTTATACACCATTTTGAGAAGCCTACTCTCTGATCTAAACATAAATCTAAATCTTTGATCAAAATGTTGAACAAGTCCATTTGTTCTTGGGCAAGGACCTTCCTCCAAGATGCCATTCATCAATCTATTCATCAGAGTTTGGAAAGTATAATTTGCAACAAGTGATTGTTCTCATGATTGCATTCAGGATTTCTTAGCCCAAGGAAAGGAAAACTTAAGAAAAATTCCTAAAATAATTCATTTGGCCACTCAAGGCTTTCTGGAGTTGGTGGGCATTACGGACTGTTTAAGTCTCTCCAAAAGTCATAGGTTGAAGCCCTAACCCGAAATGTGACAGTATGAGAAGGAAGGGCTTCTTAGAAAGTAATAGACTTAGATTAGTCATGAGGGTGGAGCCCTAGGACAGGGTTGGTGCCCTTATAAAAAGAGGAGGAGCCCAGCTTCCTCTCTTTGCCATGTGAGGATATAGCAAAAGGGAAGCTGTTTGGAAGTCAGAAAGAAGGCTCCCACCCAGAATCAAATCTCCTGGCTCCTTGACCTTGGACTTCCCAGCCTCCAGAACTGTGAGAAATAAATATCTGTTGTTTAAGACACTCAGTATCTAGTATTTGTAATAGCAGCCTTAGTTGCTACTGGCAGCTGTTATATGACCATGGATTTCCAACCAGTGTCTTTCTCAAGGTGCCTATAGTTTACTATTATCCAAGCTACGGCGTGTCAAGCTTAAGCTGGATCACTTTTCCTTATGGCAATGACATACGTGTTAAATCAGAGATAAAATTGCATGCCCAAATCCTGCAAGAGGCCACTGGAATATGTGCCTGTATGAGGAGGTAGTCACAAATGCTTAGTCTATTTTAAGGCCTTACTGGGAACTGCGCTGGTGATCACATGAATGTGCCCAAAATTTTTGCCTCTCCATTTATAAGCCACATGGATTTGGATTCTTGTTCCTACTCTGTGTTTCTGCCAAGCCAGAGAACCTCACTGAACCATATTGTAAAAGGTATGGAATTTCAATTTCATTAGGGTCTGTGGGGGAAAAGTGTTTGAAATTTCCCCAAATCACCATAAGCTTTTAGAATGCCTTTTTCCCTTTTTGTTGGAGAGACCAGATGTCAATTTTTGTTCCCCAAATATTCATGATATATTCATAAAGAACAGTCGCTTTTTCAAAGGCACCTATTCTACTAAAGAAATCTTTTCCTTTAAAATATTAAAACTGTTAGACTCTCTCATTTTCCACATCGGTACAGCAGGAAACAATTTTATTTCCATACGCTGAGGGCATGAACTCAGGGTAATTCCAAATTGTGTATGTGATACCAATAGCAGGGTGGTGATCTTACCTACTTCATTGACTCTTAGGGGCATCCCGACAAAAGGAGAGGCATGGGTGGACTGAAATCTTAGAGTGTGAGGAGAACCCATATTGGTCTGTGCTCTTGCAAAACAGTTGAGATTCTCAGGCATCCAGAAACTCATCCTCTGATGGTATTCCTACACTGGGGCCCTTTGGTGAGGTGGCAAAGTGATTCCGAAGAAGAGGAAATCTTCCAATCCAGGATTCCCTGTGGAGACTCAACGTGGTCCCAGTTATGATCCAGGGCCAAAGCTAGGCTAGGAGGCCAGACTAGTAGTCTGTGGCTTCCTTTCTTGTAACTCTCTGCTATAATTTCATGTGGAGATCTTCTCATCTCTTGTGTCTCATGTGGTCTCCCAAGGAAGACCAGGTATGGCTGTTCTTTGGGTGGTACTTCCCAGTCATGTTTGCATTTTTAATTCTTGTTAAACTGTCGTTATGTATCAGGCACACAGAATTAGAAACATAATCATATTTAACAAAAGCCCTCTGAGATAGCTATGATATATTATTATTCACATGACACGGATGCAGGATATTAAGGTCATATTGGTTAATCAATCTTCTTAAGATCACACAACTAGAAGCACATGAACCAGGATCTGGACCCAGGTCTCCCTGACCCCAAACTGTGGTTTATTTCACTATACATGTTGCTTCCACTTGCACGGAGCAGCAGGATTCTTCCACTTCAGTTTTGTTCATGGAATCTGAGGGGTCAGAGCAACCTTGAGAAGGAGACAGACAACCTAAAATATCTGGCCCTGCCTAGCACTTCTTTCCGACTCATGTATGCTTGCTTCTGAATCCACTCATGTAATTCAACTACTTCAAGGCCTATAATTTCTGAGCTTTGATCCTGACCTGACCCGGGGTCGGGGGCGGGGGTGGGGGGGTGATCCTGCTCACGGGAAGACTATGTGCTCCACTTCAAGGTAAACAACATCAATTTTTTTCTGGTATATATACCACTCGTAGTTATGTGTGGCCTCTGGCTTGGTCACCAATGTGCTGGTCACAGGTAAGTGGCCCCACTCCCTTAGAGAATGCCAAAACCAAGGGTAATCAGGATCAATGTGCAACGTGGGTAGAATGTTGAAATAGAGGCATTATATTAATTCACATATTTTTCATGGCATATCTGTATCTTGTTCTGAAGAACAAGGAGTTCTTTCTGACATAACCAGACAGACAGGCATTAATTATTGCAGTTGGACTCCAGCAATAAAAACAGCAAAACCAAATGATGAAAAAGATAGCAGTTCCAAGAGGCTCAGCTAAGCCAAAGGGTTCTACCCACCAACGAGACAAGTTTAAAAGCAGCCTGCCTGCCTTATAGTGGTTTTGCTGTTTCTGTCAAATTTTCTTTGGCCTAGAATCACATTTTTCTGTCATTGCCAAAATCCATTTTAAATACTAACCTAAGTAATTAGGGATTCTCAAAAAGTTCCCTAATAGATGAATACCAGAAGTTTCATGGAAGAAGATGTTGTTATTGGTTGCATTCAAATGCTTTCCAAATTCAAAGTGGGGAATGTAAAAAGAAAACCTATGATGAGTTTTAAATTTGAATCCTACAGAGCAGCTCTAACACAATAATTAGCCTATTTCCATATCCTGATTGAAAATCTAAATAAATTCAAATTTAGGAGGAGCATGAGTTTGCTAGGGCTGCTGTCACAAAGTACTACAAATTTAGTAACTTGAACAGAAATTTGCTGTCTCACAGATCTGGAGGCTAGAAATCTGAAATCAAGGTGTCAGGAGGGTTCCTTCTGAGGGCTGTGAAGGAGGGATCTGTTACAGGGCTCCCTCTTTGGCTTGTAGGTGGTCTTCTCTTCCTTAAGTCTTCATGTAACCTTCCCTCTTTGCATATCTTTGTGCCCCCAAATCCCCCTTTTTAGGGCACTAATCATATTGGACTAGAGTTCATCCTAATGACTTCACTTTGATTACCTCTGTAAAGACTCTATCTCCAAATAATGTCACATTCTGAGGTTAACTGGAGGTAAAAACTTCAACATATGAATTTGGTGGAGGGGGGGTGGGATACACAATTTAATCCATAACAACCTTGTAATTTCTACCTCTACATTTGAGTTATAATTCCTGTGTGCTTTTGTTAATGTGATTTATCTTCCTTTTACATAATTAGATTCATGAGAGATTCATCTTTTTTTCCTAAGAAATCTTGGATTAATCAAGTCTACTGTTTTCACAGTTATTTCTACATTCATTTTATTATTGATTTTTTTTCATGATCTTCTTACTAATTTGTTTTCATCATGATTATAATAAAAACTTGCAAGGCTGTGAATTTACTTCTGATTACAGTTCAGGCAATAACTACATGATTAAAACATGAGCTTAGGAATCAGATAACCTGGGTTTGAATTTTAACTCTGCCACTCATCTCATAGGTGAGATTAAATAAGACGTTTGAGGAGTTTCTGGTACATGATTAGTATGAAATAATTAATTTACCTGGAGTAGGAAGGTGACAGTGGTAATAGAATTAGCTGTATAATCTTCAGCATATTATTTAGCCTCCCTGCAGCTGAAAGTTTTCTCACACGTAAAATATAGATATTAAAATTTATCAGAAGCTTTTGTGAAGACTAAACGATACATTTCATGTAGATTCATCCAACATGCATTGACTGAGTACCTACTATATGCCAAGCACTACTCCAGGTATGTGAGATAGGTTAGAAAACAAAACAGAAAAGATTGGTGCTCATGCTAAGCTTACATTTTTAACATTAAAGTGAACATTAAAAATGATGAATGAAGAAATCATATAGCATGTGAAAAGGTGATACAGGCTATGTAAAAAAAAAAAAAACAAAAACAAAAACAGAATAAGGTAAGAGGAATCAGGAGTGATTGGTGGGAGAGGGGATTGTGATTTTAAATAGGGTAGTCGGAGAAGGTTTCCCCGAAAGAGGACACAAGGTCAAGGTGGGCAAAGCGGAGGCTGTGAAAACTGGAAGTGTGCAAGAACAAAATGTTTGGTTGACAACCCTCCTCTACCCTTCATGCTTGCCTTCTGCACACCCCCTTGGCAGCTCTAACAAACAGGAAGTATTTGGTTAAACTGCAGGGTCTGGCAAAACCACAGCGGTTTTTGTATGGCCCACAAGCTGTGAACAGTTTTCACAGATGAACTTTTCCAATCTATCTGATGAGAGGGAACACTAACTTTGTACCCCAACTGGGTGAATTAATATTCCAAAACGGGAAGAATTTACTCCCCACAATAGGCCTGTATTAGACTCGTACTCAATTTTTTATTATTCTACTTTGAATGTCATCAGTTTTTTAAAAATGGGGGCAATGTGTTTTCCCTCCTGTTCTAGGAGTACCGATACGATATTTTTGATTTGGCCTCTTGGCTCAAAGGGCCAAAAATATTTACTATCTGGTCCTTCACAGAGAAAAAGCTGATCTACTCCTGAGTTAAAGCAGTCAGCTGTCCCAACTTCTCACCTCATAATACTCTTTATCCCTGTAGGAACCCTAAGAACCATTCCTTCCTTGCAGTGATAAGAAGTGATAAGAAGTGCAAAGAATCTGCCAGCAGGGGTCTATTTACACTCACCAGCAAATAGGCCCCTGGGAAAACAAGGAGCTGCTATACCCCTGAGATTCCCCAGATCAGACTTAACTTACCATTATTACATTTTTTTTTAATTTTTTTTTTCAACGTTTATTTATTTTTGGGACAGAGAGAGACAGAGCATGAACGGGGGAGGGGCAGAGAGAGAGGGAGACACAGAATCGGAAACAGGCTCCAGGCTCTGAGCCATCAGCCCAGAGCCTGATGCGGGGCTCGAACTCCCGGACCGCGAGATCGTGACCTGGCTGAAGTCGGACGCTTAACCGACTGCGCCACCCAGGCGCCCCCCATTATTACATTTTGACTCCACCTAGAGTCCCGTCCATCACTCCCCTCTGGGCAGTCTCCACTGGTCCATTCAGCAGCATGGCTGGCTTCCAAGCCTTCAGGAGGCTGATTCATCCTCCTACGTGTATTACTGCATCATGATAATTCAGACAGTAGCTTGGTGTCCCAAGTTACTTTGCCTGGCAGCTGGGCAGTCTTTCCTTAATAGGTCTAACGCCAGTTAGTTTACATTGATGCTGTATTAATTAATTTCCTAAGATCCAAATTACGTTAAGAGTCACATTATTGAGCTTCCTTTAGATCTTGCATATTAAGTTGATTAAACTGACCTCATGCTTTTTCACTATCTACTATTAAGTTATATTCACATATAACTTAATTTCCTCCCCAGTGATCTATTTTCCAACACATCTATGCTCATCATAGCATCTTGCATTCAAGTCCCAGTAAGTAGAATTGTAATACGTGAAGATTGGAGAGATACAAGTCTTCCAGGCAGAGTGTCACGTGCACAAATGAACAGAGCTATGAGAGTATGTGTTGTGTTGCCTGGAATACAGTATAAGTTTTGATTGGTGACTGAAGCATCAGCTACCAGTTGAAGAATGGTCTATAAGATGTGGCTGAGATGATGAATAATGTTATCCTAAGGAGTCTGGATTTTCTTTTGATTGCTACGGGAAAACACTGAAAATTTTAATCAGGTTTATCTCTTAAAATATTTAACAACCAAATGGAGAATGGATTACAGAAGGGTACAAATACTAGAGCAAAGGTGAAGACATAAGTTGGAGTCCAGAATGTGTTGAAGTAATCCTGACTAAAAATAGTGAGGGTGTGACTTAAGGCAACAGTGGGGAGGGGACGGATTAAAGATAAAACCTTATTATCAAGACAGTAAAAAGGCAACCTATAGAGTGAAAGAAAATATTTGCCAGCTTTATGTCTGATAAGGTTAGAGTGCCCAGGATATATAAGGCACTTCTATTACCCAAACACCAAAAGATAAACAACCCAATTAAAAAGTAGGCAAAAACTCTGAACGAACATTTCTCCAGAGAAGATACACAAAGGACCAACAAGCACATTAAAAGACACTCAATATCATTAATCACTAAGGAAATGAAAATCAAATCCACAATGTGATACCCACTGCACATGTACTAAAATGTCTACAATTAAAGAACAACAACAACAAATATTGGCAAGGATATCGAAAAACTGGGACCCTTATACATTGCTAGTAGAAATCTACGATGGTGCAGCCACTGTAGGAAACAGTTTGGTGTGTTTTCAAACACTTAAACGTGGAATTACCATATGACCCAGGAACTCAACTCCTAAGTATATACCCCAAAGGATGGAAAATAGGGATTTAAATAGCTATTCGTGCATCAGTGTTAATTACAGCATTAGTCATCCTCAGCTGGGAACATCAGCATCAGGTGATTCAAATTTTTGCCACCCTGAACATGTCCACCTATGGCCACAAGCATTGATTCCGGGGTTACAAATAAGTTTGAATGAGTAGGCAAATTCGCAAAAAGAAAATTTGCGAATAATGAGGATCAACTGTACATACAGTGGAGTATTATCAAGCCATAAAAGGAATACATTTCTGATACACTCTATAATAAAAATGAACCTTGAAAACATGATGCCAAGTGAAAGGAACCAGGCACAAAAGGATAAATAGCGTATAATTCCATTTATGTGGAAAATCTCTAATAGGAACATTTATAAAGACAAGAAGTAGATTTGAGGTACCAGGGCGTGGGGAGACGGGGGTAGTTGTTGCTTAATGGGTACAGAATTTCTATTTGGGCTAATGAAAAAGTTTTGTAAGTAGTTAGTGATGATGATAGCACCACACTGTAAATGTAATTAAATGCCATTGAATTGTATGCTTAAAAACAGTTACAATAGCCAAGTTTGGGTTATATGTGTTTTACCAAAATTTAAGCAAAATTTAAAAGATTCATTAGGGAAGGCAGTAGTCAGTTGCCTTTGAGGGGCCAAAGGAGGACAAGGGGTTCATACGGACAAGCCTTTAGCTCTCAGCGGAAATAAGTAGTGATATTCAAATAACGTTAATTCCTATGTTTTGGCTCCCTCCCTCTCCAAAAAAACTAACAACAAACTGAGGGTTTATGGGGGGTGGGAGGGAGGGGTGGGTGGGTGGGTGGGTGGCGGGTATTGAGGAGGGCACCTGTTGGGATGAGCACTGGGCATTGTATGGAAACCAATTTGACAATAAATTTCATATTAAAAAAATACAAGATTAAAAAATTGTTCCCAACAAAAAATAACATTAATTCATCACTATCATTATAATTATTACCTTCTTACCTGACTTCAGAGCTCATTACTCTTAACACTATGATGCCATAACATACAACAGGCACTTGCTAATATCACTGTGAAGGGCCTTAACTGTGTCTGAATCATGGAGAGGATGCAACAAATGACAGTGAATTCTTTACACAAAGGAGCCAGGACACAGATTAAGGTGGAAAAATCTGAGATTTTACAGCCTGCCGAGTGAGGTATTAATAAAGCTGAGTAAGCAACTTGCCTCTATCAACTAATGCTGCCAGTTTCTTGCCTTTCCACACATGATTCCCTCCATGAAATTCTCCTCACTTTTATATTGATTCAGTCCCCTGCATGGTTTTTAACTCCTTTCTGTTGCTTTCTCAAGGGGGTGGGGGGGAGAAAATCAATTCAGAGTGGCTGGAAGACATTCAGCTTTATCTAAAAGTGATCGATGGCCATAAATTTCATTTTTGTTATTCTCTTGTTCCAAGAGGCTGAGTTTCAAGAAAGCTTTGCAGAAAACAAACAGATGGTGAAGAGAAACATAAGGTAATAGTTCCCTCAGGGGGAGGACACGCTCAGGAGAACTCTGTAGATCAGTCAAGGGCACGTTCACGATGCAACTGGGGGAAGTAAACTCTGCATGAGCAAGGAAAAAGATTAACAAGGAAGCTGAGGAAAGTAGACTTTTGACCACCGTTCATGTAATATGCATATTTAAAAGCTGAGAATCAGTTATGAGTGTTCAGTGAAAACAATCATGTGTGTTAAATGTTGGATGGCCTGGTAACTGCCTTGCAATCTTACGAGATGGGTACTCCGATTCTTATTATTTTTAAATGTTTATTTATTTTGGGAAAGAGTGCATGCTCAAGTGGAAGTGGGCTAGGGGCCGAGAGAGGGAGAAAGAGAGAATTCCAAGCAGGCTCCATGCTGTCAGCTCAGAGCCCAATGCAGGACTCGATCTCACGAACTGTGAGATCATGACCTGAGCTGAAATCAAGAGTCAGAGGCTTAGCTGACTGAACCACCCAGGTGCCCCATCTGATTATCATTTTTATATTACCAAAGAGAGACAATAGGATATCTTGGAGGAGAAGATCAGAAACATGATACATCTTGAGTTTCTTATAGATTTTCCCTTCTTTCACACATCCCAAGAAATGTATACTTTGCCATTAGCTGCTGAATCCTTTGAATTTTATGTCATGTGATGAAAAAAGTGATACATTTAGGTATTGAAATAAAATTCTTCAGTTTTCAATCCAAAGGGGAGAAAATAACAATCTTAGGCAAGTTAGAATGAGAACTTCTCACTGGAAAATTGGGTGTCATATATGTCACATGATACCCGTTTGATTTAAACCCTTCGCTGGTGGCAGGGCTGGCCCTGTCCACCGCTGCTCACGAGCTGTACATCAGAGAGTGTTCATTTCTGCCATGTGACATCTCAGAACCCTGTTGTACATCCAGAAATGCAGATTTCTTCTTGTACTTGTTACAAAGTCAGACCTTGGGAAGTGCATCAACGGAAATTATTGGGGTGGAGTGTAATTCACCCTTAGATGGATGGGCTTCACTACTTCAGGGTCCCGTGAACAGGCACGGATGCACATGAACAAGGTCTGGTTTGCTCTTTGGTGGCTTTGAAGGGTGAGGAACTTTCCTGAGGGAGAGATAGATTATCTATTGAGCCTCTGGGTGCTCTGTGTGTGAGCATTAGTGTGTGTGGCCAAAATCCTTCCCAATTGCTGTCTGTAAAATATTCCTAAAGCATATAAGCATCATAGCTCACATTTATTGAGCACTGATGAGTACCAGGCACTGTTTTAGGTGCTTTTACACTGTTTCAGGCACCATTTCATCCTCACAGTAAAACTATGAGGTTACTATTACTAGCCTCTTTTTTACAAAGGAGGAAACTGGGGCCTGGACCAGGAACTGGGCATAGAAAAGAATAACGTTGGGCATCATCTTTGAGCACACAGGGAGTTTACATTTAAAGTATTCTTGCAACATACAGAAATTAATGTCTTCTCAAGCATTCAATCACTCCAAGAGAATCAAATGTGCAAGGAAACATGGAAACCAATTAGCATGACCATAAAAGTCATTTTCATTAGGGTAAAGGGGCCACATGCAAACATGTTTGGAAATAGTGCAGCTCATTCCATAGCCATATTCTTTCCTGCTTTCCTTTTCCCAGTCTAACTTCACTTTTGTAT
Source organism: Lynx rufus (assembly GCF_022079265.1). Lineage (NCBI taxonomy): Eukaryota > Metazoa > Chordata > Mammalia > Carnivora > Felidae > Lynx > Lynx rufus. The sequence goes on from NW_025814823.1 coordinate 10,766,436, forward strand.
TTTTGATTACATACTATTTGTGCCATGGGACTCTCAGGCCATAAAATGAAATAATATCAGTTTTCCATCAAGAGAATAAAAAAATGTTACTAATTTCTCAATAGTCACATTTACTTCTTACAAAATTATTCAATAATAAATTTAAGCCAAATACATTGAAGAAAAAAAAAGAGGTAGAGAGTTTCACTTGAATGATATTTTAGTAGTGGTATAAATATCTTTGAGGCAGTATAAGCCCACTATCCCTCCCCCATCCACTACATGCTCCCATATGAGGAAAGGGATAGGCAAATGTCACCAGAACAAATTCTGGGGACAAGACTGGAGTGGTAGACCAGCCATGGCTTGGGTAGGTACTATAAGTGGCAATTTCAATCCATCTTCTTCTCTCCATCCCATGGTAGAACATTACTTTGTGACCTCCAGTGAACCATGCCTCCTGGTATTCACAGCCTATGTAGTCCTCTATGGGCTTAGCTATATAACTAGTTTGGGCCACCAGGACAGTAGGAAGTGTGAGATTTGATAAGCGCTTGCACATTAAGGCTTGAACTTTTGGTACATTCCTTTCTGAAACTCAACCACCAGGCTGAGGAAGCCCAAGAAGTCATATGGAGACAATCATGTGGAGGAAAACTTAGACCTCTGGTTGAAAACTCCAACTGGTTGAAAACCCCCAGCCTGTGGCCTGAACCAATTGCCACCCATAGGAGTGAGGTCATCTGGACCTTCCAGCCATTGCCAGGCTACAGTCAACACTGCATCCTACAGAAGAACCAGTCAACCACAGAACCACAAGAAATAACAAGTCATTAGTTTTTTTTACACCAGTGATTTTGCTAGTGTAAACCATCATTGATTCCCTTCTGGATTACTGTTATAACATTGGAAAGAGACTCCTTATACCCAGCCCTCTCCAATGTGTACTCCAAACTCTAACCAGAAGGATCCTTCTAAAAACCATCAATGGCTCCCCAGGGTCTTTAAAATGGTCTAGTCTATAACATGGAACAATGGAACAATGAAGACAATTATAATATGATCCTTACTTATATATCTAATTTAGTCTATCACTCCACTCCAACTCTCACACGTTATACCCAAAGTGAACTGTGGGCCCTATAGCATGAATCAGACTCCCTGGTACAATCCTCCCCATGTCCACCTGATCATGCTAACTCTGCTTTGCACTTCAGGATCTCCCCAGGATTCTTTAGCACTTTGCTTACCTCCATCATAGCACTTACCTACTACACTGCAACAGTCTCCTTTCTTACATCTCTCTTTTTTAGACTATAGACTATTTGAGGACATGGAATAACTATTTGCTATGGTCCGAATGTTTGTGTCATCCCAATATTCTTACGCTGAAATATTAATGCCCAACGTGATGTTATTAGGAGGTGGGGCCTTTGGACTCTGCCCTCATGAATCAGATTAGTGTTCTTACAAAAGAGACACCAAAAAGCTCCCCAGCCCCCCTTCCACCATGTGAAGACCCAGCTAGAAGGCATTGGCTGTCAACAAGGAAGAAGGCCTGCAACAGAATGTGACCATCATGATGCCCTGATCTCAGGCTTCTGGCTTCCAAAACTGTTAGAAATAAATTTCTGTTGTTTATAAGCTACCCAGTCTCTGGTGTTTTGTTATAGCAGCCCAAACAGTCTACGACAATATTTCACTTCTGTATCCAGCGCTGGCTACAGAGGTTGTTACATTTTAGGTGCTCAGGATATATTTGCTCAATGAATACTATTTACTCTACTCTGCCATCATTCCAAGGTGACACTTGTTTATTTCTCCCAGGCTAATCTTCATTCCCACATCAGGAAAAGATGGGGAACATATTTCTTCCAGAAGACTGATTTAATCAAGGTGAAACCTTATATTCTGGAATTATGTCAAACAGTTTCCAGAAGTTCAGTCCAAGGCAAATTTCAAAGAGGAAAGCCAAGACCCAAATGTGGGACTTTGTTCGAGACAAAAGTTTACACCTTGACTCACTTCTGCAAACTCTACTGCAGAGGACTCATTTCATATTTGACTTCCTCTGAGGCCCCATCTCTTGATCACATAGGTTAGATGTTGTATGTAAGCGATGACCCATAGGAATCTACCCCAAAACCAAGAGCACACTTTACACACTGTATGTTCACCAATTTGACAATAAATTATATTTAAAAACAAAAATAAATAAATAAATAAATAAATAAATAAATAAATAAATAAATAAAATTGGGGGGGGGAAGGCTTTTCTCCATGTTGTAGTACTCTGTTTGCTTAGCATTGTATAGTAATTTTCTATCTGCCTTTATTCCTTCTTAGACTTGGGCTCCTTGAATGAAAGAGATATATTACTCATATCTCAGGTTTCTAGCACAATACTGGCACATAATGGATTTTCAAGAAGTATTTGTTATATGAATGAATGAGTGACCCAGAGAATGAGACCCAGTGAAAGCAGGTTGAGATCAAATGGGGTTGGGGAGGGAGCAGAGTTACCCTGAACATAGGCTGATATATCTGCAGCTGCCATTCAGGGTTCCTTGCAGATCAGCCCCACTCAAGGGTCAGGGGTGAGATGAGCAACTCATTCCTGGTTTGGGAACCCCTGGTTCTCCCAGTGGAATTTCCTGATGTGATCTTGTGATTTCCAAATCCATTTCAGCTTTAGAAGTTTTATAGTAAAACTCCATATGTAAAGTGGGTGAAAGCAGAGCTCTTCTGGTTGAAGCAGTTGGTGAGACCCAGACTCCCACACCCTGGCCCCCTTTCCCCTTCTAGCTCACTTATTTCTCCCCCTACCACCTCAGCAGCCCATAAAGGTGCTTCACAGAAACCTAGTTTGAGGACCACATTCTAAAGCCTTCTTAAGATGTGAGTCAAGCTGCCATGACTACTCTTCTGGTCCTTTTTTCTCTTCCTAATGGTGGCAAACACCGGAAATGATGGTAGGCATGCAGCCCATAGCAGGTAATCTAATGCCTTCGCTGTGCACCTTATATAAAGTTATCCACCTCATCCTCATCCTTGCCTCATTTTATGTTCTCTAGCCTACCTTTCTCTCAAGCCATTACTGTGGCCACTAGCTTCATGCAAGGGTAGCCAGTCAGCCTCTTCCCAGGTCTGCTGCATAGCTCTTGCTTTCTGCCCCAAGACTTCTCTCCTAGCTCTGCCTGTTGGAGCCCACTCAGCCACACTGGCACATGCTCAAACCTGAAACCAAATGAGACAGTCCTAAACCTATGGGGAATAGGAGCTATGGATAAATACTGCCATCTTCTGTGATGTGGGTGGACAACTGCAAGGCACATTCAATGCATCTCCTCAGAAGATCCCTAAGGGGGCCGAGTCTCAGTTGACTGCAGCAGCCATGCACTCTAAGATGGGTTTTTCTTCCTTTACTGCTTCGTTCTTCCCCGTTGCCTCAGTGTGGTACCTTGGGATCTACCCAAGATAAACTATTTACACTGAAACCATAGTCCTGGGAGTCAACCGAGTTAAGACACCTCCTTACCTACTTTATTTTTCTTCTTGGCATTACCATCCCTGATGCATTTTATATTTATTTATTTGTCTCCCTCCTCTAAAATATAAACTGCACATGTGCCGAGACTCTTTCTTTCAATGGTATATTACCAATGGTTTGAATAATGCCTTAGTACCTAGTAGGCACTCAGTAAATATTTTTTTAATTAATCTGTTGAGTCTGTGGCTATATATTTTTGACTCCCTCGTTGCCAGGATGGATTTGAATTGTACACGTTCATCAGTAGACACATGTACCTTTTTAGGGGGACTGGAGTTCAGTGTGGATAGGATACAAGGTTTCCACTCTACCATAAGAATATATGACCTTTTGTAGACTGAGAGGCCCTTCTCACAGCAGGCAGCAGGAGACAAAGTAACCATGCACATCAGAGTTCAGATACAACTGCCCTGCGTTATATTATGCCCAATTCAACTGGTGCCACAAGAGAGTAGATGGGGTCATCTGTACTAAATTATATTTGAGCCCTGGGAAGGAATGCCTTTTAGCAGTGAGAAGGCATGGCGCATGCCAAGTTGGGCTTCCAGCCTCTTTTGTTGAAAGAGAAACAGGGCAGAGCTCACCATGGCCATATTGGAATTGGTTTCTATAGGCATGAGGTGAAACAAGGAATTCTCTCCTGATAATGGCTGATACCACAGGGCCAGATTAGTTTAGAATAATAATAGGGACTTTAGATCTTGACTGCCAAGAAGACTAGGGATGAGCTCCAAATCAGGAAGGCCAAAGAGGTAAGAACTAAGAAGCTGCCACCACGTGAAAACACATCAGAATCAAACAGGTGGCGGGAAACCACCAGCAAAACAATAAGACAACCTACTGAGTGAGAGAAGATATTTGCAAGTAATATATCTGATAAAGGGTTAATATCTAAAATATATAAATGACTTATATAACCAAACAAACCCCAAACCAACACCAAAATATAACCAACACACCCAAAATTAATAATCCAATTTAAAAAACGACAGCAGACAAGAATAGACATTTTTCCAAAGAAGACACACAGATGGCCAACAGACACATGAAAAGATGCTTAACATCACTAATCCTCAGGAAATGCAAATCAAAACTACAGTGAGATATAACCTTACACCTGTCAGAATGACTAGTATCAAAAAGACAAGGAATCACAAGTGTTGGCGAGGATGTGAAGCGTGGCTTCAGTACAGGTGTGGGTCAGCTGCCATCAGAGATCTGGCTTAAATACAGAATGAAGAACACAATCGGGCTCATGGTCTCAGAAGTATAAGATTTTGGAACCAACAGGGCGAATTATTTGGAAGTGGAGAATGTGTAGTTCTATAATTGTAATAGTTCACTCTTGGTAAAATATTTCATTAAATGCTCTGAAGGCTTATCTCTGTTAATGGCATGGTAAAGCCCCTGTTTAGAGAGACCTTGAAGCTAGTAACCATACTGACACTTCATGATTAGGGGCTATTAGAATCCCTTAAAGAGGTGTGTCCCAAAATTGTCTGGAAAACTTATTGGAAATGCAAATCCCAGGATCTTATCCAAAGAGTTTGGGAGTAAATAGGGAATCTGCACTTTAATCCAATACCCCAGGCAATGTTGACATAGGCCATTCAAGATCATACTTGAGAAACATAAACTTAATAATAGGATTTTCTGGCACAATAGTTTTTTTTTAATTCCTTGGCATTTTTGAAGGCATACACTTATACATAATTCTATACCCCTCTATCCCCAAACTCAACCACCTTTATCATGATGCTGGAGTAGCATGGTTTTACATTATACGCCTTTCTTGCTGAAAATCTCACTTTTATTCTGGAATACAGCATGGAAGAGGGAATTAATTTCATTTCTGTTTTTACCAACTGAGAAAGAAACACATGACACTGTAGCTATCTCAAATCTTTCTAGGAAAGGTATGGAGAACACACACACACACACACACACACACACACACACACACACAGATTAAAAATATTCTAAAGGATCTTTTCAGAAGGTTTTTATACTTTTAATCCAGGTAATTCCATAAAGACAAGGAGGACTTTTGTGAGTCAAACTCACGTCATCATGGGCAGCTAGATGTAAAGAGGTCAACAGAGAAGGCAAAATTAAGAAGCTCAATGCAGAAAACTGTACCAAAAGAAAAAAGTGCAAAAGAAAAAGGAGGCTAGAGGTTAAAGGAGGTAGAGAGGGCTACATCACTGTCACAAAGAGAAAAACCTGAGGCCCATGTGCCACTTGCAGCCAGCATTTCAAGGTGAAAGATACAGGCTGGTTGCTTGGCAACTGCATGTTCTTCCTTCCACATACCCTTCAAGTGGCACGTGTTCTTTTGTGAGCTCCTTTCCCATTCTTTCTCCCACCTACCAGACCAACCATTTAGAAATCTGTGCTCCACAGAAACTCTAATAATATTAGGGCAAAAATCACAACTTTTAGTCCTGGGAAATAAGAGTAGAATTCTTTGTTCACTTATGTAAGGACATCTACAATAGAATCCATTCTGAAAAGGAGTATTCAGTTCTGGCCACCACAGTTTGTTTAAGAGGAACAGTGACAAATAAAAGAGGAAGGTGAGGAGTTCTTAAAAATATTTTAAATGTAAGAAACGTCTGAGAAAGCAAATATGACAAAGGTCAGAAAATATGTATATATGTACATATGCACATTTAATCTGTTTAAAATTTTTATTAAGACATGCAATATTTTAAGCATTCTATTAGGCATATCTTTTCACATTTTAAAATAGTTGATATAATTTAAACAACAGCAACTCGTATTCAAAGGTAGGATAGCATCAATATCATTGAAGCCTTTATGTGCCTCTTCTGAGTCACATTTCACTCTCTAATATCCTGGGGTAGCTATTACCTTTATTTTTATATTTATCATTCTATTTTTTACTATCATTTATGCTTTTGAGATTTTGTAAGTCTCAATATAATAAGAAGTTCCTTCAACTTATTATTTGAGAGAGTCTTGGCTCTTCTTAGACTTTGCTTTTTCACACATAATTAAGAATCAACTTATCCAAATTCTCAAAAAAAAAAATTGGTGGGATTTTTATTGGAACCTTTTTTGAATCTATAGGTCTATTTGAATGAAAAGTGTTATCATTGTGGTATGAAATATTCCTATGCATGAACATAATATATTTATTAATTTATTTAGATCTTTTTATTATCTGTTAATAAAGTTCTATAAGTGGTCTTACACATTTTTATAAGGTTTATTTGAGAATGACTATTATGGACTGTAATAAATTATGTACTTTTAAAATGCTATTTTCTGTCTCTACTGTATAGAAATGTAATTTTTGGCATATTGACATATATCTAGAAACCTTGCTAAAACCTCCTTTTAAATCTAATAATTTATTTGAAAATCATTATGGATTTTCTATGTAGACAATCATAACTTCTACAAATAATGACATTTCCATTTCTTCTTTCCAACCCTTATTACCTCAATTTCTTCTCATCTTGAATTCATTGGTTGGGACCATAATTCAATATTGAAAAGAAAATAATAAATATCCTTGAATTTTCATAATTATAAATGAAATTGTTTCTAAAATGTCAGCAGTAACAATAATGCTAGTGATTATTTTGGAGGATATTCTACAGATGTAACAAGTTCTTTTCTATTGCTAGTTTGCTAAGACTTGGGCTGAATTTTACTGAACGTTTTTACGCCTCTATGGGAATGACTATATGGTTCTTGTGTATGAATATATTAATAAACTGAATTACATGAGATGTTCTACTTACAAATCAACATTGCAATTCCTAAAATAAACCTAAAATAATGTATTTTTATATATGTGTGTGTATACACACACACACACACACACACACACACATATACATATATATGGCTAGATTTGATTTGATTTACCAATACATTTCAAGTTTTTTTTTTAATCACCATTTATGAGTGAGATTTGTCTTCCATATTCCTAGTGTGGAATTTATAAAAACTTTTTACTAGCTTTATAAAATGTATTAGGAAGAATTGTGTGCAACTGGAAGGATCTCGTCCTTGAATGTGTGGTATAACTTCCTTGTAAAGGCAGATGACTTTGTGTCAGACCGTGTATTCTCTGCTTTAGGCAATCTATCTCATCTGATCCTCACAGCATGAAGAAATAGAGACCCAAAGAAGTTAAGCAACTGGCCACCATCCCCCAGCTATTAAGTATCTGAGGGGAATGTGGTCTTAGACCACCTGACTCCAAAGACAACGTCCCTAACCATTAGATACACAAGTGTTTTAAAATGACCACAGATGAACATATGGGAAGTGGGGGGAGAGAAGAGGGGGAAGCAAACCATGAGAGTCTTGATGATAGACAACAAACTGAGGGTTGATTGAGGGAGATGGGTGGGAGACCAGCTTGATGGGTGATGGGCATTAAGGAGGGCACTTGTCATGATGAGCCCTGGGTGTTATATATAAGGGATGAATCACTGACTTCTACTCCTGAAACCAATATTTCACTGTATATTAACTAAAATTTAAATTAAAAGAAATAAAATAAATAAAATACCCACAGGACTGGCAATGTGCAGACTGATTTAGAGGCCACCAAGAATGACTGCTGATTGGAAGGTTCTCTTACGAATGACTCACATGAAATATGGAATGAGAAACAGACTTTTTAATTAGTGAAACCTGGACCCTGGCTACTCAACTGAAACCTTTCAAATGTAATTTGTCTTGTGTCAAAATACCCTCTGATTTATATTGACATATGTATAGCAGGACTTTACATTTCAGAGCCAACAGCTTCAAGAGCCCTTAAAGGCATGGCAGGCATAACTTCCTTGTGGTTTTGGGGTTGTTGTGTGAGGCTGAGGGGCATGTTTTATGCTGATAGGCCTCTACAACATGGGACTTCCCATTATAAAGGTTTCCCTTTAGAGTTAGTTAATGGTGCTTTAGATTTCAAAGTAGGGCTGAGGGGGTTTCACCGAAGACTTTTTTTCCAATATAAACAGCACAACTTCCCAGACTTCTTGGCGCGGTTCAGCTGTGATTGTTGTTGTTTTGACTAGGCATATAAATATACCATTTAAGGGAAACTAGATCAAAACATCCAGCAGATCACTTGGGAGACCCTGACAGACCGAGGTTTGTCTCTGCTCAAGGTAAGGACAGACACTCAGAGCACAATCAGATGGTTATGCCCAGAGGTTGCTCATGTGGGGTCTTTACAGGATGGGAGGGAGGCTAAGTCTTTGGCTTGAATTATCTGTGTAGCTCAAGTCCCTTACGTTGCTTTTGGAGCATTATTGAAGAGCACAGCGCCTGAGGAGAGGAGGACCCTAGGATCATTCTGCCTATTCTCCTTCTGTAGATGTGCAAAAGCAAAGGGCAAGGGGTAAAGTCATTCCCATTGCTATGGAAGCTCTTTTTGCCCTTTCACATATTAAATCTATCCAACTCAAATCATGTATAATTTCATACAAAATAAGCAGAAATCTAGGATTAAAACTGAAATAAAGTATCCAGTGGCTAATAACCGGCAACAATTTAATTCTTTGTATCCATCTGAATTAGCCATCATCTCTCATCATTGCCAGAAGATAATAAAGAAAGCCTCTCTCTCAGACACTTGAATAAGAACATATAAGGAAAAGACAAGTAGTGAAAGTGAAAGGGTTCTATTCAAAGCCCCCTCCTCAGCCAAGCTTACAGATAAAACTCACAGGTACCTGTGCTTGGCCCTAATTCTTTGTTTTTCTAGGTCATGGTGCCCCTCATTCTCAGACAATAGTCCACAACTACAAAACATATTCTTCTCTAGCCTGACCACAACCCTCATCCTGGACAAGTCCTGGACAGAGCCCCTTAGAAACCTGTCACCTCCTGCTCTACCTGGCCAAGAGTCAGCCCCCTGCCCACACCCACCATTGGCACAGCTACAACACTTTCATATCCTTACCAAACCAGACCAATCCAAACCCACCAAACAAACAAACAAACAAACAAAAAAAACCCCAAAAAACGTAAAAGGCACAGCCCAAAAGAAGCTCAGGGCCAACATCTCTCTTGATGTCTGACCCCTCTTCTCCCTCGGACACTGAATAAACTCTGTCTTGCTTGTTGCTCTACTCTTTGTGCAATTCTATGCCCTCTGTATCACTGGCCACCCAAGCATTTTTGGTGGCCTGTATGGGGACTGGGCATTGCCCATTGACTTGACTCCATCTCAACCAGATCTCCTTGTCAACTAATCTCAAGTCAAATTTTCATTTTTGGGAGGGCTTTTTGAGATCTTGAGCACTGGATACAATCACCACGTTGGCTGATTCCCCACCCCAAGGTTCAAGCCACAGTAGGGGGCTCAGTCAATAATCAACATATTCACCATTAGAGGGATGCCTCTTCTGGGTCTTTCCAAAGTTTGGGATGCTCAATTCCTTCCCTCATACTGACCCTTAAGACTGGGGGATGCCCCTTTCTCTCAGGCTCGGCAATGGTCAAGGTTTCATATTCTTTTCAGGACTCTGGGTCAAGATGTCTCCCTTCATGGTTTTTCCCTTTGTTCCCAGTCCTCAAAATCTCCCTTCTCCTTTTCCTAGATTTCCAGATGGACAATACCTTGTCCACTCCTCCCAAGGACTGCCCTCTGGGATGCCTCTTTAAAAATCTCAAAAACTGGGGCACCTGGGTGGCACAGTCGGTTAAGCGTCCGACTTCAGCCAGGTCACGATCTCGCGGTCTGTGAGTTCGAGCCCTGCGTCGGGCTCTGGGCTGATGGCTCAGAGCCTGGAGCCTGTTTCCGATTCTGTGTCTCCCTCTCTCTGACCCTCCCCCGTTCATGCTCTGTCTCTGTCTGTCCCAAAAATAAAAAATAAAATGAAAAAAAAAATCTCAAAAACTTCCAACTGGAACAAGATATTCAGCCCAAAGATCTTATTTTCTACTGTAATACAGCCTGGCCCCAATATAAATTAGATGGTCAGGAGGTCTGGCCAGAAACTCAAAACAGTGAGTTTGTATTGTCATCACCTGGGTAAATGGTCCAGGGTTCCTTATGTGAAAGCTTTTTTTGAACTTATTCATCATCCTGACCTTTGTGCTGTTTGCCATATTCTCCTTCTATCTCACCAAAGTACCCCTCTCCCTCTCTCCAATTCTCACAACTCAGACTTCAACACTCCCAACCAATCTCCATGTCTGCCTTTCCACTCACCCACAGTCAATCCTCTCTTGGCACCTCTATGCTCCTCCGCAGACTCATTGGCACACCTTTCCCCCTTCAACACTTGCCTCCATGTCCCAATGCTTCTCCAGCCCACACTCATTCTGGCCACTCTTATCAACTTGCTGATGCTCCCACCACCTCTTCAGGAGGTGTCTGGAACAGACAGCATTAATCGGGTCCATGTTCCCTTCTCCATGCCAGATATTTCTCCTATAGAATCTAAGCTTGGCTGTTTCTCAACAGATCTCTCCAGATTCACTAAAGAATTTGAATACCTCACCCTTTCCTGTGACTTATCATGGAAGGACCTGTATGTTATTCTCTCCACCTATACCACCCCAAAGGACAAAAACCGAATTTGGTCCAAGGCTACTGAACATGCTGATGATTTGAGCCACAGAAAGCCTGCACAATATGCTCCTGGCATTGCAGTGGTTCCCTTAGTTGAGCCCAACTGAAATTACCAACCCTCCTCTGGAGACAAGGTGAAACATGACCACATGGTCACCTGCCTTATAGAAGGCATGAAACAGGCAGCTTCTAAACAGATCAATTATGAAAGGTTAAGGGAAATCACTCAGAGATCAGATCAAAACCCTGCCCTTTTCCTCACTCAGGCTTCTTCAAAAATTCACCACCTTGATCCTAACTCTCACAAAATAAAATTGATCCTGGCTATACATTTCATCTCCCAGTAAGTGCCAGATATTAGAAAGAAACTTCAAAAAGTAGATAAAGGCCTTCAAACCCCTCAATCTGAACTACTGACCTGGCCTTCAAGGCCTTTAGTAACAGAGAGGAGGAAATCAAAGAGGAAAGGAGACAAAAATAAAAAAACAATCTCAGGCTTATCAGCTCCTGGCTAATGGGAGCTATTGTGGAGAAGTCTTAACCTGCTGGCATGACCCAAACATTCCACAAGCCCCCTCCTGGAGCTTGTTACACCTGTGGTAAGCCTGGCCACTGGTCTAAACAATGTCCCAATAAAAAACTGCCACCCAAAACCCCTTGCCCCACCTATAAACAAGGTTGGCCACTGAAAAAGTAACTACCCCATCCTCAAATTAGGTGGCGGAGACCCCACCTCCCAAAACCTGTCTTTGGGGGCCCAAGTAGGGGATATAAGCCATAACTCTGGTGGTAGATCTCTTGGGACTTCTTTAGGACATGGGCTGACACATCTCAGGATCAGCAACGGCTCCTGAACATGTCTTCCTCACAGCTGAGCCCAGGATGACTCTCTTTGTTGAAGGTAAGAACATATCATTTCTTACAGACATGGGAGCAACTCCCCACTGCTCTCCCCAGATTTTTAGCGACACTCTTTTCCCTCCCCCGTCTCTGTCATTGGGTCAATGGCTTTCTTTCTCATCCTTCAGCTACCTCATTCTTGTCTTGTGCTCTGGGAGATAAATTATTTAGCCATTCCTTTTTTGTTCTGCCATGCTGTCCTGTCCCCCTTCTAGGACAAGACATCATGATGAAAATAGCGACTCGCCTTCAATGGCACCCCATACACCCACAATCCCAATTCTTGGGACTCCTTACTAAATACCCTGCTCTCACTTTACTCTCTCCAGTTATGACTTTGGTTCCCTCATCTGTATAGGGAACCTCTAAACCAGTTAAGGCTACTCACCTTACCTCCATTACCATAACCTCAAGGATCCTACTTTTTTCCTCTCAAAACCCCAATATCCTCTCAAATCTGAGGACTTGTAAGGCTTACAACCCTCATTTCCAAATTTCTTTCCTCAAATATATTAAAACCTACTAACTCTCCTTACAGTACTTCAATCCTTACAGTCAAAAAGCCAGATGATTCTTACAGAATAAATAGTTCAGGATCTCAGAATTATCAATGAGGCAGTTGACTGCATCCACCCCGTCATCCCCAATCCATATACCCTTCTCTCCACCATTACATCTTCCATTATGTACTTCACTGTCTTAGATCTTAGAGATGCAGGTTTCAGTATTCCCATCTCCCCAGAATCCCTGGACCTTTCTGCCTTAACCTGGACTGACCCTGACACCTGACATTCCAAATAGTTACCATGGTGGACAATTCTCCCCCAGGGTTTTAGGGATAGCCCCCACTTCTTTGGACAAACTCTGGCATCAGATTTCTCTAACCTCTCCCTCCCAAAGAGTACTCTTATCCAATATGTGGACGATCTTCTTCTCTGCAACTCTTCTTTGACCACTTCTATTTCTGACAACATCACTCCCCTTACTTTCCTGAACAACAAAGGTTAAAGTTTCCTTCTCCAAAGCCCAACTTAATCAACTATCTGTCACATACCTAGGATTTTTGCTTAGAACAGGACACAAGGCCATTATCTCCCAATGAAAACAACTCACTTCTAATTTATAGCCCCCATCATTCAAACAAAAACAAAAACAAAAACAAAAAAACAAAACCCAACTTCGTGCCTTCTTAGGTCTCACAGTATGCTTTAGGATTTGGATTCCCAACTATGGTCTTATAGCCAAACCTCTCTCTATAGTTTGGTCCTGAACATGAACTTCTAGAATCACATTCCCTTTCCTCACAGCCTTTCACACTTCAAAACAGGTCTTCCAGGGCGCCTGGGTGGCACAGTCGGTTGAGCGTCCGACTTCAGCCAGGTCACGATCTCGCGGTCCGTGAGTTCGAGCCCCGCGTTGGGCTCTGGGCTGATGGCTCAGAGCCTGGAGCCTGTTTCCAATTCTGTCTCCCTCTCTCTCTGCCCCTCCCCCGTTCATGCTCTGTCTCTCTCTGTCCCAAAAATAAATAAACGTTGAAAAAAAAATTAAAAAAAAAAAAAAAAACAGGTCTTCCTTCAAGCCCCAGCCCTGGCCTTTATTAACCTTCAAAAGAATTTTCTCCTGTACACAACAGAGAGGGGAGGAATAGCTCTAGGACTATTGGGACAGAAATATGAACCAGACTTGGGACGCCTGGGTGGCTCAGTTGGTTTAACGTTCAACTTCAGCTCAGGTCACCATCTCAAAGTTCGTGAGTTTGAGCCCCACGTTCGATTCTCTGCTGTCAGTGCAGGGCCTGCTTTGGATCCTCTGCCTCCCTCTCTCTCTGCCTCTCCCCCACTCACACTCTCACTCTCTCTCCAAAGTAAATAAACATTAAAAAAATATATATGGGCTAGGGTGGCCTGGGTGGCTCAGTCAGTTAAGCATCCTACTTTTGGTTTAGGCTCAGGTCATGATCTTGTGGCTTCGTGGGTTCAAGCCCCACATCAGGCTCTGCACTGACAGTATGGAGCCTGCTTGGGATTCTCTCTCTCTCTCTCTCTCTCTCTCTCTCTCTCCCCCTCTCTACCCCTCCCCCACTTGCACTGTATCTCTCTCAAAATAAATAAATAAACTTAAAAATATATATGGACAAGACTTGAAAGCAGTAGCTTTTTTCTCAAAAGAATTAGACAACACAGCCAATGGATGGCCTCCATGCCTCTGAGACTTAGAAGCCATGGCCCTATTAACTCAGGAGGTTAACAAACTCACATATGGACAACACACAGACATCTTTTCCCCTCACCAGGTTGTAGACATCCTAAACAACAATGCCTATTACTTTCTCACAAGTTGCTGAATCACACAATACCAAACACTTCTGGGGGACTCTGACATCACCATTCAAAAATCTACTACCTTAAATCCTGCCACTTTCCTCCCCACAACACAGCCAGGAGAACATTCATGCTCAGAGATCTTAGAATACTCCCAAGCAATCCAAACAGATCTGACAGACCTTCCCCCTTCAGACCCAGAATATTTATGGTTTATAGATGGAAGTTTAATATCAAATAGAAAAATAAAGGCAAGATATGCAATTACCACAACCACACAAGTCATAGACAGTTCACCCCCTACTACTAGGGACATTGGCACAAAAAGGAGAGCTCATCACTCTCATCAGAGCTCGTACCTTAGGCAAAGATAAAAGCCTCAAAATTTACACTGACTCAAAGTACACTTTCCCCATCCTGCAATTACCCCCAGATACTCAGACAACGAAAGCACAACATCCATAAAAAAGGGGGCCAGCATGAAAGGACCCTGGATAATATTTCAGGGAAGACTCATGCTTCCTATAAAACAAAAGGAGGTAATCCTCAATAACATTCATAACTCTTTACATGTAGGACCAAGGCCCCTTTACACACTCTTAAGATGTCTCCTCTGGTGCAAAGACTTACAAACCAGGCTTACCAATATCACCAGGAATTGCCCCATATGACAGTCAGTAGACCTAAAAGGACGCCTTAGACCACTGCCCTCCATCCTGACCCACCAATTTCGTTGACACTTACTCAGACAAGATTGGCAGTTAGGCTTCACTTACATGCCCAAGCACAAGGAATACAAATACCTACTAAAACTCACTCTTTCTCAAGCTGGCTTGAAGCCTTCCCCACCATTACAGAAAAAGCCTCAGAAGTAACTCGGGTCCTTCTTTAGGAGATCATTCCCATTTTGGGTTCCCCACCTCCTTACAAAGTGATAGGTATCTTAGTCCCTAGGAATCGTTTACAAACTCCACTCAGCTTATCACCCTCAACACTCTGGAAAAACTAGACAAAGTTCATTCAACTCTTAAACAACAACTCACTAAGTTATCCATAGAGCTTAAAATGGGCTGGCCACTCCTCCTTCCTTATGCACTTCTAAAGATATGAGCTACTCCTAAAGTGCCCCTCTTTCTGAGCCCTTTCAAGCTCATGTATGGCATGAGCTACACCCTGCTACACCCCGACTTAAAAACAGAGCCCCCTCCCTTGGAAGACTATCTCCCCACAGTAGAAATCACTTGAAAAATACTCAGGGATATATGCAGATCAACACCTCCCAAATCCCTCACCAACCTTCAAACCAAGCAAACATTAGAACCAAGCAACTGGTCCTTTTAAAGGAACTCCCAGGTCAAATAAAACCACTTCAACCACAATGGAAGATAACCCTTTCAAATAATCTTTCAAATAATGGGTTATCCCCATTGCAGTCAAACTCCTCAGATTCCTTCCTGGATTTACCTCTCAAGACTCAAGCTAACAACCCCACCACCAAAAGAATACTGCCCACCTGCTGAGCCCCTGCAATACACCTCTCAGCCTACCAGTGACCTCAAACTGCTCTTCAAAAAGGTAAAAGCCCCTCCATGCCCACACAGGCAAGAAACCTCTTTGACTCCATCCTAGCTGACCTCCAACATTATCCACCTGATCCCTGTAAGGACTTCACCTCTGGAAAGGTATAATCCTTTATTTGTACTCTGGTCTGGAACAAGCTCCTACAGGGAGATTTCATGGAATACTCCTTTGATGAAATCTGTCAATACCTTCAATAAGTCCTAATAACCCTGATTCACCCTCTGCTCTGGGAAGTCCTCATTCTTGGGATATTGATTATAATCCTTGATCAATGAATAATTGTCTACTCCCACCAGGATGGAATCACTTTCTCTGCAGATCACTTTTTCTGGGGCTCCCCCCATACTCTCTATGGCTACTATGAGGGTCCCAAACACTCTGGGGGCACTCACCCTCAATTCCACTCTCCACTCTTCTCAAGCACTTCACCATCCTTACTTCCAGTCCACCAAGGCAGCCATCTAAACTCTTAACAACAAAAATACAACAGACAAAAACCGTTTGATACGTGCCCCCACCTCCTCAACCAAGGGACTGATTCCCATCACCAGCAACTTAACTGACTGGTACCTGCTCAATACTACCTTCCACGTCCAACACATTTCAAAGGATGAACACCTTGACTTCCATATTAATGCCCAAATTATCACTCAATTCGATAAATTCCTTCTTATATCCAGACCAATTCTATCAGGGATAAAGCCAACACAAACATCACCTATCTGTGTTAATGCTTCACAGTCTGACCTACAGATGGTCTTCCAAAATGTCTTTAACGATTCCCTAATCTTTCCACTAACCCCTCCACACGACAAGCAAGGACTCCCTCAAACAGATAGGTGGGGCACTGATTTTTACCTTCACAAACCCAACAACATAACCATACCCACAAGACCCAACACCAAAGCTACCTGGACACTCTCTTCCACTAGTGATACAACAGACTGCCCAGGCCTGAATAATTCTTGCCCCTACAACAACTCCAACTTCTTCTTCCAACCCAAAAATACACAAAACTGTCAATCCTATAAAATCCCTGATGGCACTGACTAGAGATGGGACCACACCTAGGGGCATATTAATTTTCCTACCAAATCATATTCAACACCCATAAAGCTGGTCTACATCACTCCACTGACAGTGACCATGGTAGGGGAGATTTATCCCATATATGCCCCCCAAAATAAAAGAGTTGGACAACTCACCATATAGCCCTGCATGGAGCCTGAGCCTCGCACCTGTTTTCTCTGCAGCACCTGGGTCTTTCTCTGGAAGGGATACTGCACCCCCATATAGCTAATTCCTGGCCTACACTTTCTCAACTCACCAGTCCTCAGACCCTGGCACAGACTGTAACAGACACTCAAGTGAAAACCCAGTCCCTTCTATCCTGTCCTTGAAGAGCTGAGCTGGTGTCTATCCTCTTCCTCCTTGCGATCTTTACGGGAGCTGAGATGGGCACAGGAGGAATAGCTCATTCTATCCATACATGGGAACTCTCTCTTTCCTTGACTCAGCAAGTAAGCCACTTGGCTTCCACACTCCAAGCTGTGCAGAGACAGACTGATTCATTCCCTGGCAGGAGTGGTTCTTCAAAAATCCTCAGGCTTTAGACCTATTGACTGCTAATCAGGGCTGGTGGGGAGGATGGAGAGGGGCCTTACCACAGGAAGAATGTTGCTTCTATGTAAATGAGTCAGGTCAGGTTTTAGCCTTGATAAAATTATCAACTCAGCTAAAGACAATCAGGAACAATATAAAAACTTGGGGGCTGACTGGTTCTCCTAGAAACTAGATATCTGGTTTGGCTCACTCCTTTCCTGGGAACTTTCTTAGTTATTGGAATAGTCCCTACTTTGGGGCCATGTATTTCAAAATATCTAATCTCCTTCATCCAGGACTGAATATCAACCCTTGGTAGCTCTCTAAGGTCTCAACAAGCTCACACTTAAGCCCTTGCTTTCAGAACAATCCACCACTAATATCTCCCTCACTCTTGTCTCTCAGGCAGCTGGGTAAGGAGGGCTCTTCGCCCCACCTCAGCAGGAAGCAGTTACATAAGAATGACCTTCTCCCATATTCCCCAATCAACGATAATTTCAAATAAAGAGAGGAGAGAGAAACCAATATTGTGCTGTAGGCTAACTACTGAAATCTAAATTTAAAAAAAGAGAGAAAGAGGAGGGAATGAAAGGGTTGTATTCAAAGCCCCCTCACCAGCCAAGCTTACAGACAAAACTCACAGGTGTCTGTGCTTGGCCCTAACTCTTTGATTTTCTAAGTCATGGTGTCCCTCATTCTCAGAAAATAGTCCACAACTCAAAACATACTCTTCTCTAGCCTGACCACAACCCACGTCCCAGATGAGCCCTGGACAGAGCCCCTCAAGAAACCTGCCACCTTCTGTTCTATCTGGCCAAGAGTCAGCCCCTCCCCACACCTCCAATGAGAAGTACAGCTACAGCCCTCTCACATCCTTACTAAAAACAAAAACAAAAACAAAAAACCCAGAACAAAACAAACCTTAAAATGGCCAGCCCAACAGAAGCTCAGGGCCAAAATCTCTCTTTTTTTTTAATTTTTTTTATAATGTTTGTTTACTTTTGAGAGAGAGATAGAAAGAGAGCATGAGTGGAAGAGGGGCAGAGAGAGAGGGGGACACAGAATCCGAAGCAGGCTCCAGGCTCTGAGCTGTCAGCACAGAGCCAGACGTGGGCCTCGAACTCACAAACCATGAGATCACAACCTGAGCTGAAATACGACACCTAATCAAATGAGCCACCCCCACGCCCCCCAAAATCTCTCTTAATGTCTGGCCCCTCTCCTTTGGACAGTGAATAAACTCTATCCTGCTTGTTGCTCTACTCTGCAGTTCTTTGCTGCCTGTGTCACTGGCCACCCTAACCTTTAATCCTCTGCTCTAGTTTAGAAGAATAGTTGAAAACATGTTCTATTAACGCAAGTCATGTGGGAAAGATACAGCTAATTGAATAGAAACTATGCATTTAATTTAAATATATCTGGGAGTTTTTCTTGTAGATCAAATTACATACATGTGGTCTGTTTTTTCTTTTTTCATTGAACACTTAATATTTGACAAAGTTCTTCTATTCACTTTCCTACTTAGCTAGAACTCATCAGGTTCAGATTCTTCATTTAACTATGGTTCATGTACTTGTGTCATCCTCTAACAAGTAAAGGGCACATTATTGTTGTGGTATTTTGGATACAGTATTTGTGTTTATCTAAATTGATTGATTAAATAAAGGAGCAGTTGCCAAGGATCTCAATGATGCTGAGTTGCATCATTGGGACCTGAGAATCTTAAGAATTGATTCAGTTTTGAAAATCAGGGTGAACTAAGTTCAGAGACTGCTGTTCAGATCAATGGTTCCCTGGTTTGGGCTTCAGAGCTACATAATTAAAACAAATATAGGGGGAGAGACTTCTAGGATAAACATGGCTGGATCACTATCTTTTCTCCTCCTGGAAGTCACATGAAGACCCACAAGGAGAAAGGGAGGGAAACACAAACTTTGTTTTGAGGAAAACTAGGATACAGTTATTATCCATACCTCAAAATATATGGAGGGATGCCAAAATGAGCTCAGACTAGGCAAAACCACTAGAAGTTCAGAGAAAACCATAAAGATGGCTAGATGTCTCAGTTCCAAGAAAAATATACTTCCTTAAGATAAGAAGTCTCACTGTAATGTGCAAACCAGTATAGATTGTTTTTATTAGTGGGAGTAAGAACTGGGGTTAGCAGGAATGCTTGAACAAGTCTCTCTGGACACAGTTTGGCTCAGAGAAGGAAAGAATGAAAGACCAAAAAATAACATGGAGGAACCGTTTTAGCATAAAGCAATTTGTGTGGTAGAGAAGGAGAAAGCATTTAGGATGTGAAGCCTGGAAGCCTTGTGTCTGAGAAAAATATATTTGGGTGAGTTACAAGAAAAAGTCACTGGAAAAGCATTGAATCAAAGTGTATATAAAATAAAAAATATGGGGAAAAAGAGAATATAAGACAAACAAAAATACACACTAAAAGGGCTCCTAAGTGGCTCAGTTAAGCGTCCGATTCTCGGTTTTGGCTCAGGTCATGATCTTGTGGTTCATGGGATCAAGCCCTACATTGAGGCTCTGCACTGACAGCTTGGGATTCTCTCTCTCCCACTCTCTCTGTTCTTCCCCGCCCTCACACTCTCTCTCTCAAAATAAATAAACTTAAAAAAATATATTCATTAAAAAATGTGGACACTCAGCAAATAAAAAACTCACTCAAATATTTCGCTATTAATTTAAAAGAATGTACAGTAGTGTGTCAGTGAAGAAAAACCACAATGAAGAAATATAGAAATTAAAAGAAAGGAGACTAAGACAACAGGGCATAAAATTAAAGTACCAGAACTCAAGAAATAAATAGGAAAAAAATGAAAAGTGGCACAGAAATAAAAATGGAATTAGAATTACTAGAAGAGAGAAGTGATATTGAAAAAGGCACTAGTGACACAAAGAATATGTGAAAAGTCAACAATGTAATATGGAAATAGATAAGAAAGATTATACATACAGACACCATAATAGGGAAAGAAGACAGACAAAGGTGATCCAATTTGCTCATAATTAGAGTGCCTAAGGAAGAACAAATATTTAAAGGTATATATCAAGAAAAATAAATCGTGAAATAAAAGGAAACTTGAAATATGTATTATGGTTATATTTCAATATATATAATATATATATAACTCAATATATATATATATAAATACATATATATATAAAGGGCACACTGTGTGTTGGAAAAATTGCCTTTCAACATTCTACATTGAGACACAAAATAAAGCAAACAGACCTTACAGAGTAAAAGACTCTAAACTCTAAAAAAAGAAAATATAATATTAAATACACTGGCAACTAAGATAAAATCATACTCTAATAGCAACAAATAAAAAGAAGCACAATTGTACGCAAGATACGGGTCTGCAAGGTTGGAAATAAAACAGATGAATAAAGGAGAACTGGACAAATATAAGTGCAAGGTCAATCAAAAAACCAGGTTTACAACCTCAGGAGCAAACAAGGTAAAATTCACGTTTAAAAGAAAGAATTAAACATGACAAAGAAGAGAACTCTGTAATGCTAATGAAGACACATAATTACAAATACACACATATCAAATAATAAAGGTATGATATTCATAATCAGAAAATCGAGAAGAGTGAGACCAGCAACCCAACAGAAAAATGGGCAAGTATACAAAGCATGGTTACAGAAAAAACTACAAACGACTCTTCAGCATATGAGAATATGTATACCCTCGTTCATAATAATATCAATGCAACTTAAAACTGTACAGGTAAACCACTTTTTTTTTTCCTAGTAGGTTGGTTATAATCCATAAGACTGGATTGTGGCGCTGTTTGTGAGGCTGTGGGAAAATAGGTACTTTCATACATTGCTGGTGAAAGTGGAAATGGGTATAACCCTCCCAATTCATTGCCCTGTGGAGGGCAAAGTGACAGCATCATTAAAACTACCTTGTATTCATCCTCAGATCTACAAATTCAGCTTCAGGGAAACTGCCCTGTAGATATACTTGCATGGGTGTGAAATGATAAATATGTCCAGTTATTCACTGTGGCATTGTTTATAGTAGAAGATTGGAAATGGTCTTATATCCATTAACAGAAGAGTGGTTAAATAAATAATAGCTTATTCCTCCTTTGAATTCAATGCTACTATTAAGAAAGAATGTTGCTTCAGAGTCTTTGTCTCCCTCTCTCTCTCTCTGCCCCTCCCCCACTCACAGTCTGTATTTCTCTCTCTGTCCTTCTCAAAATAAACAAATACTAAAAAATTAAAAATAAAAAGGGGGGGCATATGTGGCTCTTTTGGTTAAGCATCTGACTTCAGCTCAGCTCATGATCTCGCAGTTCATGGGTTCGAGCCCCGCTTCTGTCTCTGTGCTGACAGCTCAGAGCCTGGAGCCTGCTTCAGATTCTGTGTCTCCCCTTCTCTCTGCCCCTCCCCCACTCACATTCTGTCTCTGTCTCTCTGTCCTTCTCAAGAATAAATAAACATCTATTTAAAAAAAAAATGAAAAATACTTCTACATGCCAAAAAAAAAAAAAAAGCTTCTTTGTGCTGATACCAAAAAATAATTGTAGGATAATATGTGTAAATGAATAGAACAAGGGTAGAACAGTAAAATATCATCTTTTGCATAAAGATGTTGGGAGAGAGGTAAAAAAATATATATATACATGCATAAAAAAACTACAAAAATACTAATATGCTAGTGACAGAGGTAGGTGGGGTGCCAGGGAGACCATTCACTTTTTCCTGTAGTTTTTTATTATTTAACCATGTGAATTTTATTATCTATATAAAAATTAATTTGCAGTATGATAAAAACAAGGAAGAGATTGTAATAGCTCTGCCATGTTTATATGTTTCCAAGTAAGGACATTAAAAAAAAAACAAAACAGGTGCACCTGGGTGGCTCAGTTGGTTGGGCAGCCGACTACAGCTCAGGTCATGATCTCATGGTCTGTGAGCTCCAGCCCTGCATCGGGCTCTGTGCTGACAGCTCAGAGCCTGGAGCCTGCTTTGGATTCTGTGTCTCCCTCTCTCTCTGCCCCTTCCCTGCTTGCTCTCTCTCTCTCTCTCTCTCTCTCTCTCAAAAATAATAAACATTAAAAAACAAAACAAAGCAAAACCTGCCATCTACTGTAACTGTTACATCATGAAACAAAGGGCATCTTGAAACAAACAGAAAGCAATGAACAATTATCATTTTCAAAGAAAGTCTAGTAGCTCTGGAAGAAAATGGCGGCGTAGGAGTCTGGGCTCACCACGTCCTGCTGATCGCTTAGATTCCACCCACATCTGCCTAAATAACCCAGAAAACCGCCGGAAGACTAGCAGAACAGTCTCTCTGGAGCCAAGCATAGACAAGAGGACCACGGAAGAAGGTAGGAAGGGCGAAGAGGCGGTGCGCGCTACACGGACTGGCGGGAAGCAGCCGGGCGGTGGAGGGGCAGCCAGCCCACCCGACAAGGCAGAGCCCCCGATTCTGGCTGGCAAAAGTGGAGGGGCCAGACTCTGTGAGTTCTGACAGCCAGCAGGACTTAACATCTGGAATGTTAAAAGTCGACAGCTCTGCTCTGGAGGGGAGTGGGAGGGCTAGAGGACACTGGGGCAGGAGAGGTGTTGAGCCCCGGAAGACAGACCTCAGCTCAGAGGGATACAAAGGCACTGGCCAGCGCCATCTTCCTCGCCCATCCCCCAAGCGAAACCCCAAAGGGAACCAGTTCACCGAAATCGCTGGCACTGCGCAAACACCCAGTACTGTCCTTCTGTGGATCCATCCCTCCGACGGGTCGGCCTCCCTCCCGGTGCCACAGGGCCCCTCCCGCAGGGGACCACCTATGGCAAAGTGAGCTGAGCCTGCCCCTCCTGCCCCTCTGCACCTTGCGGATCCACCCAGGCTAATACGCCAGATCCCATCAAAGCGGCACCACAAGCCTGGCAGGGTGCAAGTAGCCCAGACAGGGGCCACACCACTCCACAGTGATTCCTGCCCCTGGGAGAGGGGAAGATAAGGTACACACCAGTCTGACTGTCGCCCCAGTGGTGGGCTGGGGACAGACATCAGCTCTGACTGTGGCCCCGGCCAACAACACAAGTTACTTCAGACAGCACAGGGGAAGTGCCCCCCCCAATTGGCGCCACCCCAGGGACTATCCAAAATGACGAAACAGAAGAATTCTCCTCAAAAGAAACTCCAGGAAGTAGCGACAGCTAACGAATTGATCAAAAATGATTTAAGCAATATAACAGAACATGAATTTAGAATAATAGTCATAAAATTAATGGCTGGGCTTGAAAAAAGTATACAGGACAGCAGAGAATCTATTGCTACAGAGATCAAGGGACTAAGAAATAGTCATGAGGAGCTAAAACATGCTATAAATGAGGCGCAAAATAAAATGGAGGCAACAACAGCCCGGATTGAAGAGGCAGAGGAGAGAATAGGTGAATTAGAAGATAAAATTATGGAAAAAGAGTAAGCTGAGAAAAAGAGAGATAAAAAAATTCAGGAGTAAGAGGGGAGAATTAGAGAACTAAGTGATGCGATGAAACACAATAATATCCGTATAATAGGGATTCCAGAGGAGGAAGAGAGAGAGAAAGGGGCTGAAGGTGTACCTGAAGAAATCATAGCTGAGAACTTCCCTGATCTAGGGAAGGAAAAAGGCATTGAAATCCAAGAGGCACAGAGAACTCCCTTCAGGTAACTTGAATCGATCTTCTGCACAACATATAGTGAAACTGGCAAAATAAAAGGATAAAGAGAAAATTCTGAAAGTAGCTAAGGATAAACATGCTCTAACATATAAAGGGAGACCGATAAGACTAGTGACAGATCTATCTACTGAAACTTGGCAGGACAGAAAGGAATGGCAGGAAATCTTCAATGTGATGAACAGAAAAAATATGCAGCCGAGAATCCTTTATCCAGCAAGTCTGTCATTTAGAATAGAAGGAGAGATAAAGGTCTTCCCAAACAAACAAAAACTGAAGGAATTCATTACCGCTAAACCAGCCCTACAATAGATCCTAAGGGGGATCCTGTGAGGCAAAATACCAGAGACATCACTACAAGCATGAAACCTACAGACGTCACAATGACTCTAAACCCATAACTTTCTATAATAACACTGAATGTAAATGGACTAAATGCGCCAACCAAAAGACACAGGGTATCAGAATGAATAAAAAAACAAGACCCATCTATTTGCTGTCTACAAGAGACTCATTTTAGACCTGAGGACACTTTCAGATTGAAAGTGAGGGGATGGAGAACTATTTAGCATGCTACTGGAAGTCAAAAGAAAGCTGGAGTAGCCATACTTATAGCAGACAAACTAGACTTTAAATTAAAGGTTGTAACAAGAGATGAAAAAGGGCATTATATAATAATTACAGGGTCTATCCATCAGGAAGAGCTAACAATTATAAATGTCTATGTGCCGAATA
This sequence comes from Lynx rufus, assembly GCF_022079265.1. NCBI lineage: Eukaryota > Metazoa > Chordata > Mammalia > Carnivora > Felidae > Lynx > Lynx rufus. Next base: position 10,791,379 of record NW_025814823.1, read on the forward strand.
CAGGAGCCCCCAAATATATAAAAAGATTAATCACAAACATAAGCAACCTTATTGATAAGAATGTGGTAATTGCAGGGGACTTTAATACTCCACTTACAGTAATGGATAGATCATCTAGACACACGGTCAATAAAGAAACAAGGGCCCTGAATGATACATTGGATCAGATGGACTTGACTGATATACTTAGAACTCTGCATCCCAAAGCAATAGAATATACTTTCTTCTCGAGTGCACATGGAACATTCTCCAAGATAAATCACATACTGGGTCACAAAACAGCCCTTCATAAGTATAAAAGAATTGAGATCATACTATGCACACTTTCAGACCACAATGCTATTAAGCTTGAAATCAACCACAGGAAAAAGTCTGGAAAACCTCCAAAAGCATGGAGGTCAAAGAACACACTCCTAAAGAATGAATGGGTCAACCAGGCAATTAGAGAAGAAATTAAAAAATATACGGAAACAAATGAAAATGAAAATACAACAATCCAAACGCTTTGGGATACAGTGAAGGCAGTCCTGAGAGGAAAATACATTGCAATCCAGGCCTATCTCAAGAAACAAGAAAAATCCCAAATACAAAATCTAACAGCACACCTAAAGGAAGTAGAAGCAGAACAGCAAAGACACCCCAAACCCAGCAGAAGAGGAGAAATAATAAAGATCAGAGAAGAAATAAACAATATAGAATCTAAAAAAAAAAAAAAAAACAACTGTAGAGCAGATCAATGAAACCAAGAGTTGGTTTTTTGAAAAAATAAACAAAATTGATAAACCTCTAGCCAGGCTTCTCAAAAAGAAAAGGGAGATGATAGATAAAATAGATAAAATAGATACATTTTATAAATAGATAAAATCAGGAATGAAAATGGAAGTATTACAACCAATCCCTCAGAAATACAAGCAATTATCAGGGAATACTATGAAAAATTATATGCCAACAAACTGGACAACCTGGAAGAAATGGACAAATTCCTAACCACCCACACACTTCCAAAACTCAAACAGGAAGAAATAGAAAACTTGAACAGACCCATAACCAGTGAAGAAATTGAATCGGTTATCAAAAATCTCCCAACAGATAAGAGTCCAGGACCAGATGGCTTCCCTGGGGAATTCTACCAGACATTTAAAGCAGAGATAATACCTATCCTTCTCAAGCTGTTCCAAAAAATAGAAAGGGAAGGAAAACTTCCAGACTCATTCTGTGAAGCCAGCATTCCTTTGATTCCTAAACCAGACAGAGACCCAGCAAAGAAAGAACTACAGGCCAATATCCCTGATGAATATGGATGCAAAAATTCTCAATAAGATACTAGCAAATCAAATTCAACAGCATATAAAAAGAATTATTCACCATGATCAAGTGGAATTAATTCCTGGGCTGCAGGGCTGGTTCCAACATTCGCAAATCAATCAATGTGATACATCACATTAATAAAAAAAAAGATAAGAACCATATGATCCTGTCAGTTGATGCAGAAAAAGCATTTGATAAAATTCAACATCCTTTCTTAAGAAAAACCCTCAAGAAAGTTGGGATAGAAGGAACATACTTAAACATCATCAAAGCCATTTATGAAAAGCCCACAGCTAATATCATCCTCAATGGGGAGAAACAGAGCTTTCCCCCTGGGATCAGGAACACGACAGGAATGTCCACTCTCACTGCTGTTGTTTACCATAGTGTTGGAAGTGCCAGCATCAGCAATCAGACAACAAAAGGCAATCAAAGGAATCCAAGTTGGCAAAGATGAAGTCAAGCTTTCACTTTTTGCAGATGACATGATATGATACATGGAAAACCCAATAGACTCCACCAAAAGTCTTCTAGAACTGATACATGAATTCAGCAAAGTCGCAGGATACAAAATCCATGTACAGAAATCAGTTGCATTCTTATACACTAACAATGAAGCAACAGAAAGACAAATAAAGAAACTGATCCCATTCACGATTGCACCAAGAATCATAAAATACCTAGGAATAAACCTAACCAAAGATGTAGAAGATCTGTATGCTGAAAACTATAGAAAACTTATGAAGGAAATTGAAGAAGATATAAAGAAATGGAAAAACATTCCGTGCTCATGGATTGGAAGAACAAATATTGTTAAAATGTCAATACTACCCAAAGCTATCTACACATTCAATGCAATCCCAATTAAAATTGCACCAGTATTCTTCTCAAGGCTAGAACAAGCAATCCTAAAATTTATAAGGAACCACAAAAGACCCCGAATAGCCAAAGTAATTTTGAAGAAGACCAAAGCGGGAGGCATCACAATCCCAGACTTTAGCCTCTACTACAAAGCTGTAATCATCAAGACAGCATGGTATTGGCACAAAAACAGACACACAGACCAATGGAATGGAATAGAAATCCCAGAATTAGACCCACAAAAGTATGTCCAACTCATCTTTGACAAAGCAGGAAAGAATATCCAATGGAAAAAAGACAGTCTCTTTAACAAATGATGCTGAGAGAACTGTACAGCAACATGCAGAAGGTTGAAACTAGACCACTTTCTCACACCATTCACAAAAATAAACTCAAAATGGATGAAGGACCTGAATATGAGACAGGAAACCATCAAAACCCTAGAGGAGAAAGCAGGCAAAAACCTCTTTGACCTCAGCTGCAGCAAATTCTTCCTTGACACATCTCCAAAGGCAAGGGAATTAAAAGTAAAAATGAATTATTGGGACCTCATCAAGATAAAAAGCTTCTGCACTGCAAAGGAAACAATCAACAAAACTAAAAGGCAACCGATGGATTGGGAAAAGATATTTGCAAATGACATATCGGACAAAGGGCTAGTATCCAAAATCTATAAAGAGCTCTCCAAACTCCACACCCGTAAAACAATCCAGTGAAGAAATGGGAAGAAAACATGAATAGACACTTCTCTAAAGAAGACATCCAGATGGCCAACAGGCACATGAAAAGATGCTCAACGTCGCTCCTCATCAGGGAAATACAAGTCAAAACCATACTCAGATATCATCTCACGCCAGTCAGAGTGGCCAAAATGAACAAATCAGGAGACTATAGATGCTGGAGAAATGGGAACCCTCTTGCACTGTTGGTGGGAATGCAAATTGGTGCAGCCACTCTGGAAAGCAGTGTGGAGGTTCCTCAGAAAATTAAAAATAGACCTACCCTATGACCCAGCAATAGCACTGCTAGGAATTTACCCAAGGGATACAGGAGTACTGATGCATAGGGGCACTTGTACCCCAATGTTCATAGCAGCACTCTCAACAATAGCCAAATTATGGAAAGAGCCTAAATGTCCATCAACTGATGAATGGATAAAGAAACTGTGGTTTATATACACAATGGACTACTACGTGGCAATGAGAAAGAATGAAATATGGCCTTTTTGTAGCAACGTGGATGGAACTGGAGAGTGTTATGCTAAGTGAAATAAGTCACACAGAGAAAGACAGATACCTTATGTTTTCACTCTTATGTGGATCCTGAAAAACTTAACAGAAGGCCACGAGGGAGGGGAAGGAAAAAAAACAGGTTAGAGAGGGAGGGAGCCAAAACATAAGAGACCCTTAAAAACTGAGAACAAACTGAGGGTTGATGGGGGGTGGGAGGGAGGGGAGGGTGGATGATGGGTACCTGTTGGGATGAGCACTGGGTGTTGTATGGAAACCAATTTGACAATAAATTTCATATTTTACAAATAAAAATAAATACATAAACAAATAAATAAATAATAAAATTTTAAAAATTAAAATTAAAATTAAAAAAAAAGAAAGTCTTGTAAATTGATACAAAGTTTTGCTCCTTTGCTCACCTTGCTACAGACCAGTAAACACCACATCACTCCCTGGCACTGACAGTGAAGAAGCTGTGGAAACCGTTAGTTTATTACCTTCAAAGGGACCGATAGTCATAGTGTTAGGGGCGCTGTGGGGAAAGGAGACATGCCACAGCATAAAGGCAGTGAAAGGAAAAAAAAAATAATCCATTTCACAGTTATGTCCCTAAGAAGTTGAGATTTCTCAACTTGTTAAAAAAAGAAACATACATGATACAATAATTAAGAATATGGTATAACAGGATGTTGTCATCAGCTCCCAAAGTTGTCCAATCTTTTTCCCATTCTTTTGTCCTTCTTTCCTAAGAAGTGCTACCACCAAGCCTTTCTACTCAAAAATGAAGATAACAATACTTTTGTTGCAGGGCTATTTTAAGTGTTCAATAGAATAATGTAAATGTTCAATAACGGAAGGTGTTATACTATCTTCCCGTTGGAAACACGTTTTTCTATATCGCTTTACTGTTTTCTTACATGCTACCATTTCAGGAAAATGTGTGCACAATTTAAATAGGGGAAATTAAAATCATAGTCTTTAGCGCTCTGGAATAGTGGTTTTCAAAATTATTTTAGCCCTGGAACAAATTGTACAAAAGAAGTCTTACATCCCATAATAAAACAGGTGAAAAGAAAATCCGCTCTGAAAATGGAGGCAGTTATCTTCAATATTCTAATTAGAGTTGAAGGTGAATGTATCTGCTCTCAGAAAGGGGAGCAGGGGCGCCTGGGTGGCGCAGTCGGTTAAGCGTCCGACTTCAGCCAGGTCACGATCTCGCGGTCCGTGAGTTCGAGCGCCGCATCGGGCTCTGGGCTGATGGCTCAGAGCCTGGAGCCTGTTTCCGATTCTGTGTCTCCCTCTCTCTCTGCCCCTCCCCCGTTCATGCTCTGTCTCTCTCTGTCCCAAAAATAAATAAAAAAAACGTTGAAAAAAAAATTAAAAGAAAAAAAAATTAAAAAAAAAAATTAAAAAAAAAAAAAAAGAAAGGGGAGCAGAACAGAAGTTTGGTGGAAAGGAAATCTACTACGGATGATCAAAGAATAGTCTAGCAAAAATCCCACTGTGTCTTCCTTTGTCTCGTAGTTTTTTTCTGTAAGTTCCTTTGAAAATAATACAGTACCTCAAATACACTCAAACAATACCTCAAATTTACATTTACAAAATCTTTAAAAATTCTGCAGAGCACATGTACTATTTTATCTTGCCATCAAAACTGCCCCATGTACCAAACAGAAAAGCTATTTTCTCCTCCTCCTCCTCTTCCTCCTTCTTCTTCCTCTTCTTTTTCTCTTCCCTCTCTTCCTCATTATATTATCATCATCATCATTATTCCCATATTAAAGATTAGGTAATATAGCCACAATTCAATTGGGGTATTTTTAGAAATACTTGCACAAATAATTATCCAAATAGTAAACTGCATTCATACTTGATTTCATAAAACTGTTTTATGGAATTATTTAATTCACAATAAATTAGTGAATTTATTCAAGTTTAAATCAACTGAATAAAAGAGGGGAAATTAGGATATTAGATTACATAAGATTTTTAAAACTATTTCTTTCACCCAACCCAGAACTGATTGTTTTGCAAAATCGTTTGCTTTGCATACAGAATTTATCCTATGAAACTTGCCTAATATACCCTCAGGAGCTATTTAGTTCTCTTCTCTGACATGTACTGTATGGTGTTTTATTTTACTTTAGACTCAGATAAAACCAAAATCACCCCCGGGGCTGTGTTTCCTCTTCCTCTGTGCTCCACAGGAAGCCTAGCTAGAGGGAAGTAAGTGTTGATTAAGAAGTGTTGATTGCAACTAAGGAGCTAATTATTTCTATGCAAACTCCTTAAATAAAAGGATTTCAGTTCATGCTAGGAGGATGAGGAGAAGCTGAGCCTCCTAGAATCCAGAGAATTTAGAAAATGCATTTTGTACAAGTAACAGGAAAATGGGCAGGAGAAAGTTGTCTTTTAAAAGCAGTGGCTTGTGGGCACCTAGGTGGCTCAGTGCATTAAATATCTGGCTTTTGATCTCAGCTCAGGTCTTGATCTCAGGGTCATGACGCTGGGATCTGCAAGGGGAGTGCAGCCTACTTAAAACAAACAAACAAACAAAGTTGTGACTTGGGGCACCTGACTGGCTTAGTCAACGGAGCATGCAACTCTTGATCTCAGGGTTGTCAATTCAGGCCCCGCGTTGGGGGTAGAGTTTACTTAATTAAAGTAGTGACTTTAAAATAGTTTGTCTGGGGATCTAATCCATTCTGCATATTCCAAATGAGGCAATTTCTAGAGTGGCCACATGATGAGTTCTGAGGACCCAATTCCCTAGCAAAACATCCATAACTGGTAAAATCTGCATAAAAATAATGATTTATAGTCTCTGAAAATTGTCCTAAGGTCATGCAGTAGATAAGGAAAGATTCATTCAAGAAAATCTATCACATCTTGGCAAGAAGGTAAGAAGTCTGTGGCATGTGAGTTGTGCCTGCTCCTTCCCTCTTCCCCCACAGCTCAGTGTGATGGAAACTCTGAGTAGGTGTGGCCAAGAAGAAAGGACTCCCTCCCCACCAACCACCAGTTAGGAGGCAGCTATATCTCCAGGAGAAGCAGACCCCTAGCACTTCTCATCATTCCCCAGTTTCATGTTGCTGGGGCCAAACTCCAAGTGATCAGGAGCTCCCTTCATCCACCCAGTCCCCGCATGTAGGACGGAGACTCCACCCCAGGTGTGTTAGGTTGAAAATACTGGGACCCCAGATGTCCGGCCCCATCCTCCTCAGAGAGTGGAGGTTCTGTGCTGGCAAGGAAAGCTCAGGAGACCAGAGCCTGTGACCCCTGTTTAGTGTGATTCTCATAAAGCAGGGGTGTCGTTCCAAGGGAAACAGGATGCTGCCTTTGAGCCCAGCTCTGGAGCAGTGGGTCAGAGATTCTGCCTGGGGGAGAGACAAATCGTAAGAATAGGAAACTCCAAAGCTCTCCACAAGGAACTTCTTTATTTGGAAGAAGTGTAAGGAAGTGCAAGCCTAAGGGTGTTTTCAGAAACAGTGGAGATTTTGATGGACAAGCACTTAAAAGGAAGCTTGTAGGTCCCCAAGAATGAGGAGTTAAACCCTAGAGGCTTGCTTGTTTACCAGACAGAACCACAGAAAGAGGTAGTTAAGGAAATCTCTCCTGGGGTCAGAATAAACCTCAAAGGCTAGACTCAAAAACTCTGCAAAGAGGCTCAAATTCAATTGGATGAGATGTTGGAACACCTTATGTTGTAGGGCACTATTAGAAACAAGAGGGCAATCATCTGGCAGTCAGTGGAGCCTGACATCTGTCGTGATACTAGTAGATTCAGGCAGCCTCTGGAAAAGCCTCAAAGAAAAATGCAATAAAAAGGCCCTGCTAAAATCATTGCCAACCTAGGGTGACAGGGCACGTGCCTACAGCTGTGCCTTCTGAGGAATGACATCAGAGCCTTCATAACTATTAAGGAAATCAAGAAAATAGCGCAGCCCAGTCATCAAACAAATTAACAAGCAAACTATAAACCTTTAGTAGGGACAGAAGTATCTAGCATTGCTACATTACTACTGCCACTTATTTGGGTACAGTTGGCACACAATGTTATAGTTATATTAGTTTCAGGCATACAACATAGGGATAATTATATAATTTCAAATGCTAATTTTCAACAGAAAAGATGAAATATGCAAAGAAAGAAGTATAACCAATGCACAGGATAAAAAGCACAGGCAACAGCTCTCTGTCAGAAGGCATGGATGTCAAATTTAATAAAGACTTCAAAGTAACTATTATAAATATGTTAAAAGAACTAAAATAAACCATGCTTAAAGATGAAAGGAAAGGTATGGGTCACCAAAACTGTGAGGAAGGTCATTTCTGACCTTTCCCTCCTCATAAACACAACTAACAATTATTCACAGACATCACTGAGAGAACCCTAGAGACAAGAGAGTCCACATTGGGAGCATAAGGGATCAGCCACATGGTGCCAGCACTGCCTCTCCCCACCCCAGGCTGGCATAGAACCAAGAAGTCTCCCCTGAGACTATAGTTCCTCCAGCGAGAAAAGAGAACCTGGGAGCCAGCTCCCCCAGGGTTGTGGCTCACTTTTTGGGAGCTCCCACTCCAGTGTTGCCCCATGGGGATTGCAGGGGAATCTGTGGGGTTTGACCACCAAGCATCTGATGAGAGAGAGAAGGATGAGAGGTTTGCAACAACCAGCACTTGGATCTTGGCAGACCAAATTCCTACCTATAGCCCTCAGCTGGTAGTCCCACTTGGTGGATTTGCTCACCTGCAGAGCCAAGATAGTCACACAGTCTGACCAGGCAACTCAGCAAGGCACAGGTCTATCTGAAACAAGCTGTCAAATGAAAAGCCTTACCAGCCCTGAAGGCTGGCCTGCCCCTGCCCAGGCAGGAGATCTGAGAGCATAGCACATTGCTGAATGTAGCTCCCAGGCTGGCCTGACCAGAAAGGCCGGCCGGAACACCTAGAAGCTGTGTAGCCTTGCAATGTTTGAAAAGAGAATGTGGCAGGTAATGCTTATTGTCTTCAGAGCAAAGCCAGTGGCACCATTTGAAGAGGAAACTTGAGATACCCGTAGGCTTATGTCAAGACCATAAACAAAGAACCTTTCTAGGCTTAGAGTCTGTTCTCCCACGCTGCTCAGACAAGGGAGCAGTAGCCTTGCACACTACTGAGTGCAACTCCTGGTCCTGCCTGACTAGAAACGCCTGGAAGCTGTATGGTCCAGCTACACTCAAGCAGAGAATCTGGCAAGCACAGTTGATTACTGCGGAGCAAAGCCAGTGGCACTGTTCAGCCAGGGAACCTGAGGAGCTGGTTGCCTTGAGTCAAGACCACAAAAAGCCTTGCTGGTCTTGGGGTTCTGCTTTGCCAAGGCTGGGAAACTAATCCATAGCCCCGCTCAGAGTGCATACAGCCTTCAGCGTGCCTGGCCACAACACCAAACCAAAGCACACAGGAAGCTGTGTAGCCCATCCAATAACCTGTAGACAGTGGCACTTTAACAGAGAGAGCAGAGCTTGTGGCTCTCCCCATATGGAGGGGAAAATTGGTGGCCCTGTCTGGCCAGAGGGAATTCAGTGCATAGTCTTGCCTGATTTGGTTTCCCAAAATCAGCTGTGCAGGCCCTGGGCCCCATTCTGCTGCGTCATCAGGGCATGAAAATGAACTCATAGTTCCTCCTACTACGAGTATAATACTCAGTCCCAACCATCTTGTAAGCCTGAATTAAGAACCCAGGCAAGTGCAAAGCCCATCCTATAGCTTTGCTTGGGCAAGAAACCCAAGTAGCTATACTTGTATCACTGATTGGACTTTAAAAATGGCAAAAAAAAAAAAAGGACAAAGAAGGTCATCATATAATGATAAAGGGGTCAATCCATCAAGAAGACACAACAATTGTAAAAATCCACCCCACATGAAAACACCAAAATATATAAAGTAAAAGCTAATAGAGATAAAAGAAGAAATAAAGAACAATATGACAACAATTAAGGACTTTAGTACCCTATTTTGAACAATGAATAGATCATCCAGAATCAATGGTAAATAGTGGATTTAAACAACACTATAGACCAAAAGGGCCTAATAGACATATATAGAATATTTTATTCAACAACAGAATATACATTCTTCTCAAGTGCACATGAGATACTTTCTAGGATAGACCATACATTATGACACAAAACAAGTCTTAGCAAATTCAAGATTGAAAGGATTTCAAGTCTCTTCTCTGATCACAATGGTGTGAAAGTAGAAATGAATAAAAGAAATAAAGCTGGGAAATTCATGAATACATGGAAATTAAGCAGTCTACTGATCAACCAGTGGATCAAAGAAGAAATCAAAGGGGAAATAAAAAAGTATTTTGGGGACAAACAACAGCAAAAAGACAACAAACCAAAACTTAAGGCAATGTAGCAAAAGCAGTTCTAAGAGGGAAGTTGATAGAAATAAATGCCCCCATTAATAAACAAGAAAGATCTCAAATAAGCAACCTAAGACTACCCCTCAAGGAACTAGAAAAAGAAGAAAAAAACTGAGGCCAAAGTTAGCAGAAATAAGGAAATAAATATTAGAACAGAAAATGAATGAATAAATGAGATGAAGAGCAGAAAAACAATAGGAAAGGTTAACAAAACTGAGTTGGTTCTTTGAAACGATAAACAAAACTGACAAACCTTTGGCTAGACTAACCAAGAGGGGGGAAAAATGAAAAGATTCAAACCAACAAAATTATAAAGGAAAAAAAGGACATTACAAACAACAACACAGAAATACAAAGGATTATAATAGGCTATTTTGAACAACTATACACCAACAAACTGGACAACCTAGAAGATGTGGAACAATTTTCAGAAACACATAACCTACCAGGACTTAATCAGGAAGAAATAGAAAATATGAACAGACCAATTGTTAGTAAAGGGACTAGATCAGTAATTTAAAACCTTCTAATGAAGAAAAGCCTAAGACTAGATGGCTTCACTGATAAATGTTAGCAAACATTTAAAGAAGACAATATCAATCCTTCTCAAGCTCTTCCAAAAAAAGTTGGAAAGGATGGAATACTCTAAAACTCATTCTACAGCCTTACCCAAATACTAAAGTCAGAAAAGGACATTGTAAGAAAACAAAACTATACAGGCCAATATTCATGAAGATTATAAATGCAAAAATATGCAAATAAATATTAGCAAATCAACTCCAGCAGCACATTAAAAACATCATTCACTATGATCAAGTGAGATTTATCTCTGGAATGCAAGGTTATTTCAACATATGGCAATCAATAAATGCAATATATTACTTTAATAGGATGCAAAAAATCATATCTCAATAGACACATAAAAAGCATTTGCCAAAATTCAACAACGATTTATGATAAAACTCTTTAAAAAGTATTGAAAGAATGTACATCAACAGAGTGAAGGACATGTAAGATAAGCCCACAACTAACATCACACTCAATGGTGAAAGGTTGAAAGCTTTACCTTTAAGATCAGGAACAAGACAAGAGTGCTCACTCTCACCACTCTTATTCAACATAGTGCTGGAACCTCTCTCCAGAGCAATCAGATATGAAAAAGAAATAAAAGGCATCCAAATCACAAAGGAAGAAGTAAAATAGTCTCTATTTGAAGCTGACAAGATTGTATAGTAGGGAAAATTTTTACCAGTCCACCAAAAAACTATTATATCCACTCCATAAATTCAGCAAAGCTGCAGGACACAAAATTAACATGTAAAAATCAGTGGCATTTCTACAAACTAACAACAAATCATCTGAAAAAGGAATAGATAAAAACCATCCCACTTACAATAGCAGCAAAGCTAAAGTATAAAATAGTTAAAGAGTACAGGGCACCTGGGTGGCTCAGTTGGTTAAGCGTCAGACTTCAGCTTAGGTCATGATCTTATCATTCGTGAGTTCAGGCCCCACACTGGGCTATGTGCTGACAGCTCAGAGGCTGGAGTCTGCTTCGGATTCTGTGTCTCCCTCTCTCTCTGCCCCTCCCCCACTCGTGCTCTGTCTCTGTCTCTCTCAAAAATAAAAAAAAAAAACATTAAATTCTTTTAAATACTTAAGAATAAACCTAACTAAGGAAGTGAAAAATCTCTATACCAAAAATTACAAGACATTCATGAAAGAAATAGAAAACACAAAGAAATCAATGATATCCTATGTTTACAGATTGAAAGAATATTGTTAAAATGCTCATGCAACCCCAAACCATGTATAGATTCAATGCACTCCTGTTAAGATTCCAATGGCATTTTTTTAAGAATGAATGGAGAGAATTATAAAAAAACAATCCTAAGATTTATACAAAACCATAAAAGACCCTGAATAGCTAAAAAATCCCGAGAAAGATGAGCAAAGCAAAAGGCATCAAACCTCCTGACTTCAAACTATATTATAAAACTGTAGTAATCAAAATAGCATAGTACTGGCATTAAACCAGATACATAAACCAATGAAACAGAATTGAGATCCCAGAAATAAACCCACGCACAGTCAACTAATGTTTGACAAGAGTCAAGGATACTCAATGGAAAAAAGACAGTTTCTTCAATAAATGGTGCTGAGAAAATATTCACATGTAAAAGAATGAAACCACACTCTTGTCTTCCACCACTCACAAAAATTAACTCAAAATGTATGAAAGCTTTCAATGGAAGACCAGAAAACATAAATCTAGTAGAAGAAAACATAGGAGAAAAGCTCCTTGACATGCGTCTTACCAATGGTTTTTGGATATGAAATCAAAAGCACAAGCAACAAAATAAAAAATAAATAAGCAGGGCTCCCTCAAACTAAAAAGCTACTGTCCATCAATATACATAATCGGCAAAATTAAAAGACAACCTATGGAATGGGAAAAATATTTGCAACCCATATATCTGGTAAGAGGTTAATGTCCAAAATATACACAGAACTCATACAACTCAATAGGAAAAAAGAAAAGAGAAAAAGAGGAAAAAAAAGATAAAATGGGCAAAGGAGCTGAATAGACATTTTCTTCCAAGAAGAAAAATGGCCACAGGTACATTACAAGATGCTCGATATGTTTCATCATAAGAGGAATGTAAATCAAAATCACAATAAGCTAGAACTTCACACCTGTTAGAATGGCCATCACCAAAAAGTCAACAGATAACACCTGCTGGCAGGGGATATGGAAAACAGGAAACCTGTGTGCACCATCAGGGGAACTGAAAATTGCTGCAGCCACTGTGGAAAACAGTATGGATTTCCCTCAAAATATTAAAAATAGAACTACCATATGATTCAGCAATTCTACTTCTGGAATGTATCTGAAGCAAACAAAAACACTATGTTGAAGAGATACATGCACCCCCATGTTCACTGTGGTATTATTTACAATAGCCAAGACATGAATAGGTGAATGAACGGTTAAAGAAGTTGTGGTATATATACAATGGAATATTATTCAGCTATTTTTTTCAAAAAAAGGAAATCCTGCCATTTACAACAACATGGATGATCCTTGGGTGGATTAAACTGGACAGAGAAAGGCAAACATGTATGATCTCGTATGTAGAATCTAAAACAAACAAACAAAAAGAAATTCATAGGAAGAGATCACATCTGTGTTAGCAGAGGTGGGGGCATAGAGGGAGAGAAAATTAAAGGAAGGCACAAGTTCCAGTCATAAGATAAATAAGTACTGGGATGTAGTGTACGTGATGACTATAACTTATGCCGCTGGCTAGTGTATTTGAAAGTTAGGACAGTTGGGGCGCCTGGGTGGCGCAGTCGGTTAAGCGTCCGATTTCAGCCAGGTCACGATCTCGCGGTCCGTGAGTTCGAGCCCCGCGTCAGGCTCTGGGCTGATGGCTCAGAGCCTGGAGCCTGTTTCCGATTCTGTGTCTCCCTCTCTCTCTGCCCCTCCCCCGTTCATGCTCTGTCTCTCTCTGTCCCAAAAATAAATAAACGTTGAAAAAAAAATTTAAAAAAAAAAGAAAGTTAGGACAGTAAATTCCAGAGTCCTCATCACAAGGGGAAGAAAAACATGTTTCTCCCTTTGTCTTTTTTTTTATATCTATGTGAGATGATGGATGTTAACTAAGCTTATTGTGGTAATCATTTTGCAACACATGTATGTCAAGTCATTTTGCTGTATGCCTTCAACTCATACAGTGCTCTATGTCTTCCTAAAACTGGAAAAATATTTTACAAAACGGAAAGAAAAGTAAAAGTAAAATGCTTCATCAAATACAGACTATCAAAAAGAGATAGAAATTCATTTCAAAATGGAAATTCAAGAACTGAAGTGTACAATACTGAAAACTTTTACTAAAGAGACTCAGCAGAAGATTGGAACTTACAGAAGAAAGAATCAGCAAGCTTGGAGATAGACTGATATATTATGCAAGCCAGAGAACAGAAAGAATAAAGAATGAAGAAAAATGAGTAGCTTAGAAGAAATGTGCAGCGCAATTATGGAAGCCAACATATATGGAATGAGAGTACCGGGAAAAGAAATAGAAGAACTAGAAAAAATTTGAAGATCTAATAGCTAAAAACCCCCAAATTAATTAAAATATACTTATTACATATCAGTGTGTTATAATAATATAATATATAATACATATAATAATATAATTGTATGTTACATAGAAATATATATAATGTGTACAGTATATATATTAATCTACACATCTGAGAAGCTCACAAAGGAAAGACAAAGAAGAGAAAATTGTAAAAGCAGGAAGAGAAAAACAGCATATCATGTGCCAGTGAACCCCAACAGATTAATAGCTGATTTCTCATCAGATATAATAGTGGCCAGAAGGCAGTGCAATGACATACTATTCAAAGTGCTGGGATGGAAAAAAAAAATCCTTGGCAACCAAAAATATTATTTCCAGAAAGAGAATTCTCAAAAATTAAAGTAAAATAAAGGCAATCCTACCTAAACAAACACAGAGAATGTGTTGCTGTCATATCCTCTTTGAAAGATATATTAAAGGAAGGTTATCAGGCTGAATGTCATCCCAGACAGTAATTTGAATCTAGACACAAAAAAGTGATGAGCACCAGTAAGTATGTAAGCCAGTTTAAATGCACATTTCTTCCCCTTTCTTCTTTTAACTGATTTTAAAAATATCATATAGAGTAATATGTACATATTTGTATTGTTAGGACTATACATATATAAATGTAATATTTTTGACAATAATTGCACGAAAGGATTGGCTGGAAACAAAGATGTGTCGAAATTAGAAAATGACATCACGTGGCAACTTGACTCCACAGGAACAAATGAAGAGAACCAGAAACGGTTAATAAGACAGTTAATATAACCACTCCATAAATATACACTTGTTCTCCTTGCTTCTTTCAGCTTCTTTAAGAGACATCAACTATATAAAGTTTACATTTACGATTACAACAATGTGTAGCTGGGCTTGTAACATACAGACGTAGTATGTATAAAAATAACACAAAAGGAGAAAGAGGAAGTTCGTGTAAGAGTAGCATTCCTATATTACACCGGAATAAAGTCAGCATATATCTGAAATAGATTCTGATAATAGGCATATTAAAAAAATAATGACGTAGATGATCTCGGCTGACATCCCTTGCAAAGATCAACAATTAGATAGCTATCCATGAACAAAAACACAACTGGGAGAGCTCTATAGTCCACTTATGAAATTTCAACAAAACAGTGGGACAAAAAAATCTAAGAATAACTGCACTAGAAGAGAAGAAAGGCAGCTTCATTTTGCCTGCATCATCCCATGCCCTAAGCCAGCACTGTTCAGCATCGAGAGGAAAGTTCCCAGCTAGAAAAAGTTCCCCTCAGCAGCAAAGGAAGAACGGGACGACAGACCAGCTTACCCAGCCGTTGGGCACCACACCAAGGTCCTACTTCAGTTTTGTCCCACCCCGACTGGCAAAGCGGAGATGTCTAGAGATGGTTAGGAACAAGGGAGAAAAGCAGGGGCTGCCAAGAACAGGCAGGAGTGGGAGTGATCATGGTTCACCTGCTCTGCAACAAACCCAGCAGATTTCGCCACTGAAGAAACCGAAAACCAGCATAGCTGCCGAAACCCCCCTGCAGATGTCACCAGCTTTGGTCCCACAAATATTTATGTTCCCTGATGTTAGCACCTGAGTCCCTCCCTGTTCCCTCCCACTCTTGACCCTACTAAAGCCTGGAAACTGCACCAGCAGCCAGCCTAGGCCTCTGTGGCTCTGAGTGCAAGATACAGCCTAGACCCCTGGCTGACCCCCTCCATCCTCTATGTGCGTTAGGCCTAACCCTGAAGCTGTGCAGTTGCACGCCGCTGGCCTGATGCCTAGCGCCAACCTCCACCACAGTCTGTAGGCCCAAGGGGAGACTGTGCAGCCTCAAGAGAGCAAGCCAACACCCAAGGCACCCGCAGTTCCTCGGGGGCTCAGACTAGGCCCTGTTTTCTGTTACTGACCCACGTCACCACAAGTACCTGCAGATAGCCTCTAGCTATGCACCTGCATGTCCCTGGCCTGACCGCTGTCACTGGACTCCACTGCAGTGTGCACACCTAGAGAGAGACTCTGCAGCCAAGGGAAATCATGCTGACAGCTAGGGCCTTGCAGCCGCTAGTGAGTCCGAGTTGACCTGGCCATTGTTGCTTGTCCTGGCCCCTACCACTACGTGTATATATGCATTTGGCCCTTGCCACTACACGGGGGCAGCCAGCCCCTGTAGCCCTGTGGGTGCCCTACACCACTGACTGCTGCCTGCCCTGTTCCCTACCCACTGACCTGGAGGCACTGCTGAGGATCCCAACAATCCTTGCAACAACGGAGGACCCTCTAAAGTCCCCACTAAGGACCACATAGTTGTCAATTCTGTGCAACCCAGCAGCCTGAGCTGAATAGACATCACACTCACCCCCTCCGGACCTGGTGTCACCACAAACCCCAGCACTCGATGCCCTGGACCACCAGACCTGAGGTCACAACACTCCTAGTCTGCCCCCACCCACAGGTGAAAGTCTTCACTTACTGAAGTCAGTCCATAAAGTCAGAAAGAGATGCCTGCGTCTTCAAATGTGCAGACGTCCGTGCAAGGCTACAGGGATCACGAAGAATCAGGGACACATGATCCCACCAAAGGAATACAGCAAACCTCCAGTGACTTGCCCCAGAGAAGTGAAGATCCTGGAATTGCCTGACAGATATAATAATCATTGTAAAAATGCTCAGAGAGCTATAAAAGAACACAGATGAACATCTTAATAATACAAGGAAAACAATGTAAGAACAAAATACGAACTTCAACAAAGATTAAGAAACATAGAAAAGAACAAAACAGACATTTTGGAGATGAAGAATACAGGGATAGAACTGAAGAATTCAATAGTGAGTTTCAACAGCAGACTGAGTGAAGCAGAGGAAAGAAACAGCTAGAGGATAGATGGCCTGAAATTATCCAATCAGAGGAGCAAAACAAAACAAAAGAATGAAAAGGAATATAGAAAGCCTACAGAATTTATGGGACATCAGTGACATAAATAATGAATAGGTCATTGGAGTCTCAGAAGGAGAAGAGAGAGAGAAAGGGGTAGAAAGGTTATTAAAGAAGTAGGGGCTGAGAAATTCCCAAACCGGTGGAGAGATATGTTCACCCAAGTTCATGAAGCTAATAAGCTAAAATTTCAACCCCAAATGATCTTCTCCAAAACACTAATAAATCCAACATCAAAGTAAAATAATTTTAAAAGCAGTAAGAGAGGGGTGCCTGGGTGGCTCAGTTGGTCTTCAGCTCAGGTCATGATCTCACAGCTTGTGAGTTGGAGCCCTGCATGTGGCTCTGTGCTGGCAGCTCAGAGCCTGGAGCCTGCTTCAGGTTCTGTGTCTCCCTCTCTCTCTGCCTCCCCTGCTCACAGTCTGTTTCTCTATCTCTCTCAAAAATAAAAATAAAATAAAAACAAGAAGGAAGGAAGGAAGGAAGGAAGGAAGGAAGGAAGGAAGGAAGGAAGGAAGGAAAGAAGGAAGGAAGGAAGGAAGGAAGGAAGGAAGGAAGGAAGGAGCAAGAGAAAGAAAATTTCTCTCATAAAAGTGAGCCCCTGGGGCGCCTGGGTGGCGCAGTCGGTTAAGCGTCCGACTTCAGCCAGGTCACGATCTCGCGGTCCGTGAGTTCGAGCCCCGCGTCGGGCTCTGGGCTGATGGCTCAGAGCCTGGAGCCTGTTTCCGATTCTGTGTCTCCCTCTCTCTCTGCCCCTCCCCTGTTCATGCTCTGTCTCTCTCTGTCCCAAAAAAATAAATAAACGTTGAAAAAAAAAAAAAAAAGTGAGCCCCTAGATGGCTATCATCAGACTACTCAGCAGAGACTTTCCAGGGTAGGAGAGAATGGGATGATATACTCCAAGGACTGAAAGAAAGTGCCAACCAAGAATATTTTACGCAGCAAAGTTGTCCTTCAGAAATAAGGTGATATGAAAACCTTCCCTAACAGAGAAAAGCTAAGGGAGTTCAGCACCACTAGACCTGCCTTATGAGAAATGCAAAGAGGAGCTCTTCCAGTTGAAGTGAAAGAATGATAATTAGTAACATGGAAACATACAAAAATATACAGCGGACTGGTAAAGGCAAATATATAGGATTCAGAATATTCTAATACTGCAATATGGTGATGTGTTACCACTTAACCCTAACATAAATGTTAAGGGACAGAAGTATTAAAAATTCCTACAGCTACAATAATTTGTTAATAAATACATAATATAAAAATACATAGGGGTGCCTGGGTGGCTCAGTCAGTTAAGCATCCGACTTCAGTTCAGGTCATGATCTCACAGTTCATGGGTTCGAGCCCCTTGTCAGACTCTGTGCTGACAGTTCAGAGCCTGGAGCCTGCTTCAGATTCTATGTCTCCCTCTCTCTCTGCCCCTCCCCTGCTCACACTCTGTCTCTCAAAAATAAACATTAAAAATTTTTTTAAACGTAAATTAAAACATAAAAGTGAAGTTAAATTGTTACAAGTAAAACACACTTATATAGAGAGAGACATATATACATATATAAGTGTGTGTATATATATATATATATATATATACACACACACATATACACATGCACATATATATGTGTGTAGTATGTATACACGTGTGTATACATATATACAGTTTTATGTAAGTCTCATGCTAACCACAGAGCAAAACCTACAGTAGATTCATAAAAGATAAAGAGCATGGAATCAAAGCACACCACTATGTAAAATCATCAATTCACAAAGTAAGGCAGCAAGAGAAGAAGAATAGGGAACCATAACATAGCCAGAAAACACTAAAGCAGTATTAGTAAGTTCTTACCTATTAATATTTACTCTAAATGTAAATAGATTGAATTTTCCAATCAATAAATACAATGGAGTTAGATGGATGAGAAGAGAAGAGAAGAGAAGAGAAGAGAAGAGAAGAGAAGAGAAGAGAAGAGGCACTTGGATAGCTCAGTCAGTTGAGTGTCCAACTCTTGATTTCAGCTCAGGTCATGGTCCAATGGTAGTGGAATCAAGCCCCCCATGGGGCTGCACACTGAGCACGGAGTCTGCTTAAGACTCTCTCTCTCTCCCTCTGCCCTCTCTCTCTTCTCTCAACTTGTGCTCTCTCTTTCTCAGGAGGAGGAGGAG
Organism: Lynx rufus; assembly: GCF_022079265.1. Taxonomy (NCBI): domain Eukaryota; kingdom Metazoa; phylum Chordata; class Mammalia; order Carnivora; family Felidae; genus Lynx; species Lynx rufus. Next base: position 10,810,415 of record NW_025814823.1, read on the forward strand.
GAGGAGGAGGAGGAGGAGGAATTGAGACCTACCTGTAGGCTTCCTAGGAGAGACTCACTTCAGGTTTAAGGACACACATAGGCTCAAAGTAAAGAGATGGAAGATGATATTCTATGCAAGTGCAAACCAAAAGAGAAAAGGGTTATCTATACTTGCATCAGACAAAATAGATTCTAAGCCAATGGTAACAAGAGACGGAGAAGATCATTATGTAATGATAAAGTGGGACTACCAGAAAACTTAAAAGCTTCTGTAGAGAAAAGGAAACTATCAACAAAATGAAAAGGCAACCTATGGCATGAAAGAACATGTGCATATATAAGGGTTAATATCCAAAATACATAAGGAACTCATACAATTCAATACCAAGCAATCCAGTTTAAAAGTGGCCAAAGGACCAAAGAAGACATTTTCCCAAAGAATACATACAAATGGCCAACAAGTACATAGAAAGGTGCTCAACATCACTAATAATCAGGAAAATGCATATCAAAACTACAATGGGATATCACCTCACACCTATTAGAATGATTATCATCAAAAAGACAAGAGATAACAAGCATTGGTGAGGAAGTGAAGAAAAGGGAACTTTAGTGCACCGTAGGTAGGAATGTAGATTGGTGTAGCTACTATGGAAAACAGTACAGAGGTTCCTTAAAAAATTAAAAATAGAAATACCATCTGTTCCAACAATCTCACTTCTGGGTATGAATCCAAAAGAAATGAAATTACTATCTTGAAGATATATCTGCACTCCTATGTTCATTGCAGCATTAGTCATAAGCATGAAGAAACGGAAACAATCTGAGTGTCGGTGGATGGATACAGAAGATGTGGGTGGGGCGCCTGGGTGGCTCAGTCGGTTCAGCCGCCCACTTCGGCTCAGGTCATGATCTCGCGGTCCGTGAGTTCGAGCCCCGCGTCGGGCTCTGTGCTGACAGCTCAGAGCCTGGAGCCCATTTCACATTCTGTGTCTCCCTCTCTCTCTCTGCCCCTCCCCTGTTCATGCTCTGTCTCTCCCTGTCTCAAAAATAAATAAAACGTTAAAAAAAATTAAAAAAAAAAAAGAATATGTGGCATATGAGAAAGAAGGAAAGCCTTCCATTTGCTTTCCTTCCAATGAACTTTGACAGCATTATGTTAAGTGACTTAAGTTGGACAGAGAAAGACAAATACTGTGTCATCTCACTTATATATAGAATATCAAAAATCAAACTTATAGAAACAGATGAGTGATTTGTGGTGAGGAAAGGAATGGAGGGTGGGGGAATTCAGTGAAGATAGTTCAAAGGGTACAAATACCCAGTTTTAAGATGAAAAATTTCTGGGAATGTAGGTGACTAGTTACCAATACTGTATTGTATATTTGAAAGTTGCTAAGAAAGTAAATTTTAAAAGTTCTTACCACACACACACACAAAATGTGTAACTATGTGAGGTGATGGGTGCGTTAGCTAACATTATGGTAATTACTTTGCAATATATACACATGTAAAATCCCTACTTATATAACATACACTTACACAATGTTATATGTCAATTATATGTCGATAAAGTAGGGGAAAAAAAGGAGGGGTCACTTCCCAACTTATTCTATGAGCCAGTGTTATCCTGATACTATAACTAGAGCAAGACATTCATATGAAAACTACAGGCCAGTATATGTTATGAATATAGATGAAGAAAAATCCTTTAAGTACTAGAAAGCTGAATTCAGTAATATATAAAAGGACTGCACACCATGATCAAATGGGATTTATCCCAAGAGTGCGAGGTTTGGTTAGCATACGAAAATCAATTATTGTAATAGCTCACATCAATAGAATAAAGGACACAAACCACATAATCAACTCAATAGATGCAGAAATCCACTTGTCAAAATTCAACATTCTTTCATGATAAAAACACTCAACTAGAAGGAATAGAAGGGATCTTCTTAAACTTGATGAAAGGCACCTATAAAAATCCCCACTGCTAACATCATGCTTAATGGTGAGACTGAACAGTTTTCCTTTAAGATCAGGAACAAGACAAGGATGTCCCATGTTGCCACCGTCTTCAGTATTGTTCCAAAAATTCTAGCCAATGCAGTTAGTGAAGAAAATGAAATAAAAGGCATCCATACTTGAAAGGAAGATATACATCTATATTTATTTATAAATGACAACATGTTATAGATGGAAATTCATAAAGAATTCGCTAAAAATTAGGTAAGCAAGTTCAGCAACATTAAATGATACAAACATCAACATATAGATTAAAAAATCCATTTCATTTCCATACACTCACAAAGGATAATCAAAAAATGAAATTAAGAAGGCAAATCCCTTTATAATAGCATCAAAAGAATAAAATACTTAATAAATATAATAAAAATAGTACGAAACATAAACTCTGATGGGCTGCGGACCTAAATGAGCATGAGTGAGATAGTTGTTGCACAGAGTTAACACAATTCAAGAATGTCCATGTTAAACCACAAGGGAACCCTCTGTTCCTTATGAAAAAAGAGGTCCCATCTCAACACTATTTCTGGCTCCTTAACCTACTAGCTGTTTGATTTTAGAAAAGTTTTATTACCTTCTGTGCTGTCACTTCCTTATCTGCAAAACTGCTATAATAAGAGTGAACACATCAAAGACCGTTGTGTAAAAAAGAGTGCGCTTTGCTTGTATTAAGGGCTTTCTCTGTGTTCATTGTTATTATGCCTCAAGTCGAGAGAGTAGCCTTCCCCAATGTACCACTTCACAAGTTAGTTTTTTTATACCATTGATATCCAAATATAATTTCTAGGTTGCTTCTACCTCTGATTCTGTATAGTCTATTCTCAGTACAGGAGCCAGAGTTAACCTTTTAAAAACATAGATCAGAGCATCTTAGTTCTCTGCTCAACCCCGCAGCAGCTTCCCACTATGCTCAGAGTAAATACCAGAGTCTTCAAAGGCTTACAAACACCCACAGAAACAGTCCATCATCTCCTCCCTGACCTCACCCTCCAGCCTTCTGCTCCTCACTCACCCTGCTCCACCACACTTACCTCCTTACCGTGCTTTGCCTACAGCAGCATGGGTACAATTAAGAGCCTTGCACCAGCTGCCCTCTCTGCCCTGGACATCCTCCTGGCCAACTCTTCTCACCTTCACTATCTGCTCAAATCCCGCCCCCCTCCATTTCACAGAAGTCTCATCCTGACCAACGGCAGCCCACACCCTCCCCAGCACTCCTGGTCCTTTTTACCCCACTTCACCTTTTCCTTTCTCATAGTATGGATCACCATCTAACAAACCGTATGTAGTAGACAAGGAGCAGCACAGCCCAGGTCCCTCCACCAGGACTGAAACGTTTTTTCTCCCAGCTGCTGGGAGTGTGGCCTGCTGAGAGCCTCTCCAGAAATTGCATTTGCTGATGAGAGCTGCCTGGACCAGAGTGATGCACCTTGCATTCAGTAATCGGTCAGAGTGTCCATACAACAGTCTGAGTCCCCTTGCCCAACGCGGGACACTCTGAAGGGTAACTGGAGCTTCAGAGCTCTCCACAGGGTAGGCTGAGGCTTTGCTGTATCTACTTCACAGTCTGAATTATCCGTGGGCCCATTCCTGTTGCCTCGCTTCCCCACGGGCTTGATCCTGAGAGCACACATCTCCAGTGCACTGATCTCTGTTTCAATCTTCAACGCCCTGTTTTACTTCCTAGTTACGCTTAGTACCATATCCCAAGCACCTTAACGGTGCCTGGCACACACTGAACACTCAAATATTTCTCAAATGAATGCTGCAATAGATATTTTCATCTGGTCAAGAAAATTCTGAAATCTTGAAAAATAGATAAAAATCCCCTTTAGTTTTATAGAAATAAAATTTTATTCACTGAAATAAGTTGTCTGATATTAACCGAAACAGAGGTAGGAATATATATATAGACTTCTAGACCTTATTTTAAGTTCAGTTTATGGAAAGAAAAATATATCTTTTTTTTGTTAATATGCTGATACCAACAGCTTTCTTCTTTCAAAGTGATCCCACACATCTATTTTCCCACATATATAAAAAAAATTCTGTTAAAACTCTATTACATATGTCTTTTACTTGGAGCATAATGTTAACAGTTTTATTCTTTATAATCTTTAAAATTATCCGCATGATCTCTAAGTGTCTTCACATGCTTTGAAAATATTTCCTATTTGGACTGATTTCCCAGCTATACAATGTCTTTGAATTTTTTCTCTCTTTTCTTTTTACCAGTCCTCTTAAAATACGGGCATGAAATTTGACACGATACTGCAATCAGAGGTAAGCAACACTGAAAATATGTTCCTGGAATTCTAAAATATCTACAAAAGGTTAATATAATTCCTAATTGAAGACACATGTTAGGAGTTAAATTTTGATTTTCACTAACATTACACTCATGAAGGATGACTTTGTATTAGACCACCTTCTGAGAAGAGCTAGAAAAGATCTTAGCCTTTTGAATTTTTAAACACATAAATATATATATATATATATATATACATGTAAATTACTATATATTGATATGTTATATATTTGTGATTAATGTATATTAGTCATCAGTATATGTATTCTTTTATACACTATATATATTCTGCATTGTATACAAATTCTATTTATATATGTATACAAATTATTATATAATAATGTTATATGATGAATATATATTAGTCATTGTATATATATTCTATTATGCTACTATATATAGCCTACATTGTATATATATTCTAAAATCTATTTTTTTTTCAGGAGGCTAAGATCCCAGAAAGAACGGAGCCCCCAGAGAAAACGGAAACACCTACAGAAGAACCTCATACTCAACCATTTTTCTCACAACGCTCTTGCAAATCACAACTTGCATGAAACTGAGAGACTGAGCTCAGCAGAAGGCAACAGTTTGGCAGCTGGGGGACAGAACAGAACTTTCAGCAATCATATGGTGCTGATTTTAAAATCTGTATTTAGGGCGACCACAGCTGCCAAGTTTGAGGGGGCCAAGATTCCAAAGAGAATGAAGAATGTTAAGGTGCGTTTGATCTCCTGAAGCAAATTTCCTATAAATTCATGGGGTCCAGAGGTTGAAAAACCAGAAAAAGACAGTGGAAAGCTGAACAGGGCGTTGGCAGTCTGGCAGCACTGGGAAATTGAAAAATTAGATATTGGAACCCACCAAGAAGGAGGAGCCCTGGTAATGCACCTCAGACTTCCGAGACTGCAGAAGGGCTATTTCCCAGAGAAAGGGCAAATGTGAAAAGAAAAACTCCTCTCGACACTTAACTGTAGCTTTACATCAACTCATCAGGGTAGTCTGCCGTAACTAAATGCCTGTCAGAAACAAAAGTAAACTCTGAAGAATATAACACCATGCAAAGCCTCAAATTACTTTGATGATGCTTTAGATTCAATCAACATTCTTTACATTCAATAAATTACCATGCATGCTGGAAGGCAGAAATAAAGGAGCAAAATCTAAAGGAAAAAAAAATATGGACAACAGAATAGACCCAAAGGTAATCAGGATACTGAAGCACTGTAATGTGGACTTGAAAATAACTGTGAATATGTTCAAGAAAATTGATAACAAGATGGAAAATTTCTTCAGAGAATAGAAATATTTAATAAAAATCGATGGTAAATTCTAGACTTGAAACAGTCAACAAACTAATTTGAAAGCAGATTTGACAGAGCAGAAGAGAGGCTTAGTTCACTGGAACATATCCAAACCCAAGCATGGTGAGATGAGAATAGAACCTAAGAAGTAAATGGGACATGGTAGAAAAATGTAACATGAATCAAATTCCCAAAAATAGAGGATAAAGAGAATAGGGAAAGAGGCAATGTTCAAAGGCATTATGATTTAGAATTTTACAAAAGTGATAAAGGTATAAAGTGACTTATTGAAGAACAGCACTGAATTGTGAGCAGAAAAAACAAATCAAATAAATGCGTATCTATCTGTCAAAAATTTTAAATGTACCTTCTCTTTCATTCAGCAATTTCACTTCTCAGAAGTATCCTAAAGATATAATTGCAGTTTAGAGACAGAATACGTGAAGGAAGATACCCATTGCCACATTGTTAATTTTTAAGTGTTTATTTATTTATTTTGAGAGAGAGAGAGAGAGAGAGAGGGAGGGAGAGAGGGAGGGAGCAAAGGAGGTGCAGAGAGAAGGATAGAGAGAGAATCCCAATGAGGCTGCACACTAGCAGCACATGTTGAAGAACAGTATATCTCTTGGCAAAAAAAAAAAAAAAAAAAAAATTCTTGTATGATTGAAATATCTTTTGAAGGATACACAAATCACAATTATTTCCTCCAAGGTAGGTAATTGGGTGATAGGGTCATTCTTCTTACACATCATTACAAGCCTTTAAGTTTTGTAGCTATATTTGTATTATTCATTCATTAAAATTCTACAAAAAAGAACAATTATCATGTAAAGAGATTTCAAATAAGTAAATAAGCAAGCCAGCAGTCAGCCAAAGTATTTTTATGTTTATACCCCAAGAATTTGAGATCCTCTACCTAACAACTGATAAATAAGTGTGAAAGTGGTGAGCAAGACCCCATGATGTTAGGTCTTAAAAATCGTGTTGAGGTTGCCGAAATTGACTCTGTGTACATTGAATGACTTTACATTGAGAAGAGAATTTTCACTTTGGTAAAGAATGAATTAGATCAGAAAAATGTGGAAGGGAATCAATTAGAGGTTGTTGCAATAACCCAGGTTTGCATTAGGCTCTGACAATAGAAGATGGGACAGATAAACTGATGAGTTTAACTTTTATGTTTTATGTAATTCTGTGACCCAGTGTGTGAGTGTCAAAAATAGCAAATTATCTGGATCATATATCATACTTTTTGGCAAAACCACATCTCTATGTTCCTAACAATCATTTTATCTCATGACAGACAAGCCAGTCATATTTCAGAAAGCATTTTTTTCCCTTTCAGCTTATTATAATCTGTGTTGCTGATTATTATGATAATTAGTTTCCCAGAATCACCTTACATTTACAATATAATTTGAAAGACTAAATGCTCTCATATTTGTCCAAGAAATATGTAAGTAATATGATTCTATGGATGCTGCTTCTCTCCTAGGAAACCACCATAGTCAAGGGAAATATTGACTGAGATAAATGCTATCTTAGAAGGTTAAAATACTCTAGTCAGAGACACTGAAATGAGATAAAACAATATTTTCATAAATCAATACTCTTCGTACTCAGAGCTTCTCAAGGATATAGTGCCTGTTAGGCCTTGCGTGGCTTTAAAAGTAAATATCTTGATTTTCATTTTCCCCATTCTTTGGGCTCTACCTGTGTAGTCTCTTGGTTCTCAAAAAAAAGAAAAGCTTTATTGAAGAATTAAAAGTTCTTAAAAGAAAACCTTTGAAAACCACATTTGCCTTCATTTAAAAAAAAGGCAAAGGCTAACATATATTGAAGACAAATATCCCCTAGTGATGTGACCATGTGACAGAGGAATATGTTGAAGTATCTCCTCACAGTATTTTTTAAATGTTCTAGGAAGAAATATACTTGCTTTTCAAGTGGTATTACCAAGATTAGGATAAGAAATATCTCCACATTTACATGAAGCTGAACAGGAAGTTCTATCTCTATCAAATCGCAGACAATGCCTTAATCAGAACCACAGCAAAGAGAAGTGACAGAAAACTAAGAAACAGAATATGTTGACTTATTTCTATCAGATTAACCTAACTTGGTAGGGGTTTTTTTTTGGTAAATGTTTTGTGTGTGGTTTTCTTCTGAAAGATAAAAATGACATTTCCTTTATTTTTTGTTTTTTAGAATTTATATTAGTTTACATTAGCTACTATCACAAATAAGTCTTAAAGTATCTTTTGGCCTAGTATGGAAGAAATTCACTTATGAGAATTTCCAAAATGAAATGTTATTCTTCTCCAAGCATTGATTTAGGGACCTGGGATCCTTTTATCTACTTCTGTGCTCATATTTAACACACAGATTCCAGGATTGCTGTGCTTACCTGCATCAAAGAGGTTGACAGGAAAAGAACATAGAGGAATATGAATACACACACACACACACACACACACTCAATTAATGTAGTGTATCACGTTTATTGATTTGAATATGTTGAAATATCCTTGTTTCCAAGGGATAAATTTCACTTGATCTTGGTGAATGATCCTTTTAATGTGTTGCTGCTGAAGTGTGTTTGTATGTTGTTGGGAAGTTTTATATCTATATTTATCTGAAACATTTGGCTGTAGTTTTTTTTTTTTTTTTTTTTAGTGTCCTTATCTAACTTTGGTATCAGGGTAATCTGCCTCACAAAATATGCTTGAGAGTAGTCCCTTCTCTTAAATATCTTGGAAGGGTTTGAGAAGGATTGGCCTTAATTCTTCTTTAAATGTTTATTAGAATTCACCAGTGAAACCATGTGGTTCTGGGCTTTTCTTTGGTAGGAGGTTTAGTCATAAGCAGTCTGTTTGGAATTTCTACTTCATGAATTAGTCTTGCTAAGGTGTATATTTATAGCAATTTATCCATTTCTTCTAGGTTATTCAACTTATTGGCATATATAGGCCCATAATAATCTCTGATGATACTATGTATTTCTGTGAAGTCTGTTATAACATCTCATCTTTCATTTACAATTTTGGGTTCTTTTTCTTTTGTTTTTGGTTAGTCTAGCTATTAATTTATCTTTTCAAAAACCAACTGTTTGTTTGTTTTTTCTATTGTCTTTCTAGTCTCTATTTCTTCTGTAATTTTTATTATTTCCCTTCTCTTGCTAACTTGGGCTTAGTCTTTTTCCAGTTCCATGGGATGTAAAGTTATGTTATTTATTTGAGATCTTTTTTTCCTAATGTAGGTGTTTATCACTAAAACTTCTCTCTTAGAACTACTTTTGTCATATCCTATTAATTTTTTGTCTGTTATTTTCATTTTTGTCTCAAAATATTTTTTTATTTCTTTTGTGTTTCACCCATTGGTATGTCCAGGAGTATGTTTAATTTCCACAGATTTGTCATTTTTTCCATTTTCCTCCTGCTAGTAATAGCTGGTTTCATATCATTGTGGCCAGAAGAGATACTAGATATGATTTCAATCTTCTTAAATTTGCTTAGGCTTGCATTGTGTCCCTACATATGACACATCCTAGAGAATGATCAATGTGTGCTTGAGAAGAATGCATATTCTGATACTGTTAAATGGAATGTTCTGTATATGTCTATTAGGTTCATTTGGTCTATAGTGTTATTCAGCTCCATTATTTCCTTATTAATTTTCTCTCTGGTTGATCTATCCAATGTTGAAAGTGGAATACTGAAGTACCCTATTATTATATTGCTGCCTATTTCTCCTTTCAGTTCTATTTATATTTGTTTTAAATATGTGTTTTAATATTGGGTGCATATATATTTACAATCATTATAGCTTCTTTTTTTTTTTTTTTTTTTTTTTTTTTTCAACGGTTTTTATTTATTTTTTTGGGACAGAGAGAGACAGAGCATGAACGGGGGAGGGGCAGAGAGAGAAGGAGACACAGAATCGGAAACAGGCTCCAGGCTCCGAGCCATCAGCCCAGAGCCCGACGCGGGGCTCGAACTCACGGACCGCGAGATCGTGACCTGGCTGAAGTCGGACGCTTAACCGACTGCGCCACCCAGGCGCCCCAAATCATTATAGCTTCTTAATGAATCGACCCCTTTATCACTGTATAGTGTCTGTCTCTTGTGACAGATAATGACTTAAAGTCTACTTTAATGTAAGTATGGCTTATCTTTTGGTTACCATTAACATGGAATATCTTTTTCATCCCTATACTTTCAATCCATGTGTGTCTTTAAGGCTAAATTGAGTCCTGTGTTCAGTACATCACCAGATCTTGTTTTACTATCCATTCAATCATTTTGTGACTTTGATTAGAAAACTTAGTCCACTTGCATTTAAAACAATTATTGATTGGTAAGGACTCAGTACTGCCATTTAGTTCATTGTTTTCTGCTTTTTTGTTTCATTTTATTTTATTTTTAGTTCTTTTGCTTCTTTCTCTCCTCTATTTTCCTTTGAGGTCTATTTTTAAAGCAATGTGCTTTAATTGCTTTCTCCTCATCTTTTGTGTAACTGTCATAGTTTTTTTCTTTGTGGTTACCATGTGTTTCCATAAAATATCTTGTAGATATAAGTCTCTTTTAAGCTGATAACAGCTTACCTTCAATCACATATAAAAACTTGACATTTTTACTTCTCTCTACACATTTTATGCTATTATGTCATACTTTACATCATTTTATTGTGCATCCTTTACAAATTATTTTAGCTATAGTTATTTTATTTTATTTGTTTAACTTTTATACTAGAGATAAAAGTGACTTACATACCACCATTATGGTATTAGGGTATTCTGAATTTGGCTATATATTTTTATTTACCAATGAGATTTATACTTTTGCATGTTTTCATGTTGCTTCCTAGTGTTCCTTTATTTCAACTTGAAGAACAACCCTTAGCAATTTTTTTTTTTTTTTTTTTTTGGTAAGGCAGGTATTGTGGTGATGAATTCCTTTAGCTTTTGTTTATCTGGGAATATCTTTATTTGTCCCTTTTTTTCTGAAGGACAGTTTTGCTGGGCATAGAAATTTTGGTGGCAGTTTTTTGTCCTTTAGCAGGATGAATATCTCATCCCATTCCCTACTGTCCTGCAAGTTTTCAGCAAAGTGATCTGTTAGCCTTGGGGGTGGGGGACTTCCTTTGTATATGGTGACTAATTTTTCTCTTGCTGCTTTTAAAAATCTCTCCTTGTTTTTGACTTTTAATTTTTTTTTAATTATAAAATGCCTCAGAGTAATCTTCTTTGGGTTGATCTAAAGTCCTTTGAGTTTCCTAGATATTAATATCCTGGATGTCCTTATCTCTACCAAGATATGGGAAGTTTTCAGCTATTATATCTTTAAATAATCTTTCTTTTCCTTTCTCTCTCTCTATTCTCCTTATGGTATCTCATTATGGGAAAGTTTATTCACTTGATAACTCATAATTCACACAAGCTTTCTTCATTTTTTTTCATTCTCTTTTCTTTTTGTCCTCTAACTGGAAAATTTCAAATGCTGTTTTGAGTTCACTGATTCTTTCTCTTCATGATCAAGTCTGTTATTGAAGCTCGCTACTGAATTTTTCAGTTCTATCATTGTATTCACCAGCTCTAGGATTTCTGTTTGATTCATTTTTATGGTTTCTATTTCTTTATTAAATTCATTTTGATCATGAATTGATTTTCTTATTTTGTTTAGTTGTCTACCTCTATTCTCTTGTGTTTCATTTAGTTTCTTTAAGATGATTATTTTGAATTCTTTGTCAGGCAAATAGTAAATCTCCATTTCTTTGAAGTTGGTTACACATGCTTTCTTAATTTCCTTTGGTGGTGTCATATTTGTCTGATTCTTCATGATTCATATAGCCTTATGCTGGTGTCTGTGCATTTGAGAGAAAATTCCTCTTCCAATCTTTACAGACTGGTTTCAGTAGATAAAGACTTTTTTCCTGTTTGTTCCCAGGGTTATGGGATTACCTCTGGCATTGCAGTTATGTTGGGTTGGATCTGGTTATGAGGCTGTTACTGGGTCTTCAGTAGAGTCTGTAGTTAGCAGCTTTGTTACTAGGGGCTTAGGTGGTCATGGACCCTGTCTGGTCTCTGGGTGGACAGACTGACTCCAGCAGCTTGCTTAATGGGGTGGTACTGGGACAAGGGTCCATCTCAGGATCCACAGTTGAATCTTCAGACAGCCTACTATCAGGTACATGGCAGGTATGGCTCCTGCCAGATCACTGGAAGGGCAGTTGCCTAGTAACCAAGTTGCCTAGCAGCCAGATGGATCCTTGGGTGGGCAAGACTGATCCTGGACCACGGCTGAGAGAGGCCAGAATCAAGCTCCAAATCAGTTTCAGGTTCCCAGTCAATCTTCAAGATTGAGGTCCACAAACCTGTCTGTGGACACACATCTGGGCCTGCCTTGCACCTTGTCCCCAGGTGGGATAGACTGGTCCCTGACCATTACTGGAGGGTCTAGAGCTAAGTAAAGAGCCCTTTTAAGATCTCCTGAGGCACAGGTGTGAGTGTCTCCTGTGTGGTTCCTGTGCCAGAAAATCTTCTTCTGGACTGTAGCTGGGAAAGCCTGGAACCAACTATAGTCCCTTTCAGGACCTCCAATTATGCAGATAGGGTGTCTCCCACTCATAACCTGGGCCATCAGGGAACCGTGGCCTGTGTTTGAGAGGGGCTGGAACCAAATACAAGGCACTTTCAGGATCTCCAGGAACACAGGAATGTTTCCTACTAGGTCCCAGGGCTGGCAAGTCAGTTGGTAGATTACAGCTGTAGTATGGTTGAAGCCAAGTACAGGACCCTTCAGGATATTCATGGGTGCAGCCAGGAGTACCTCCTGCTGGCTCCCTGTGGTTGAGAGGCACTGGAGTCCAATACAGGGCCCTTTCAAAAATCTCTGGGGTTGCAGATGAGAATGTTTCCGCTGAGACCCTGGATCCTCAGGACTGCTAGAAGACTGTGGCTGTGAGGGAGTTGGAGCTGCATATAGGGCCCTCTCAGGATCTCTAGAGATATAGATGGGAGTGTGTCCTTCAGGGTCCCTGTTCCAGCAAGACTATGGAGTGTGGCTTGGTTGGGCTGGAGCCAAGTTACAGGCTCTTTTAGAATCTACAGTCTGACTGAATTTGGTCTTGACTAGGTCCAAAAGGGGCTAATGCTGATTCATGGCTACATATAGGTTCATAGTCAAGACTAAGGTCTATATGTCTTTTCCTCAACACACAGCTAGGTATGACTCTTCCCTAGTTCCTTGGCATATGGCACTGGTCTCAGACCCAAAGCCAAATAGAGCTATAGCAAAAACCACAAAGGACCAAAGAACATCACCACAAACATGAAATCTACAGAATGGCACTAAATTCATATCTTTCAATAATCACTTTGAATGTAAATGGACTAAATGCCCCAATCAAAAGACGTAAGGTATCAGAATATATATTAAAAAAAACATGATCCATCTATATGCTGCCTATAAGAGACTCATTTTAGACCTGAGGACAGCTGTAGATTGAAAGTGAAGGGGATGGAGAACTGTCCATCATGCTAATGGATGTCAAAAGAAAGCCTAAGTAGCCATACTTATATCAGACAAACTAGATTTTAAACCAAAGACTGTAACAAGAGACAAAGGGTATTATATCATAATTAAGGAGTCTATCCATCAAGAACTAATAATTATAAACATTTATGCCTCCAAAGTGGAAACACCCAAATATATAACTCAATCACAAACATAAGCAAACTTACTGATAATAATACTGTAATTGTAGGAGACTTTAATTCTCTGCTTACAGGAATGGACAGATCATCTAGGCAGAAAATCAACAAGGAAACAATGGCTCTGAATGACACACTGGACCAGGTGGACTTAACAGCTAAGTTCAGAACATTTTATCCTAAAGCAGTGGATACACACTCTTCTCAAATGCACGTGGGACAGTCTCCAAAATAAATCACATACTGGGTCACAAAACATCCCTCAACATGTACAAAAATATTGAGATCATACCATGCATGTTTTCAGATCACATTATGAAACTTGAAATCAACCACAAGAAAAAATTTGGAAAGCCCTCAAATAATGGAGGCTAAAGAATATCTTATTAACGAATAAATGGGTTAACCAGGAAAATGAAGCAATTAAAAAATATATGGGAGCAAATAAAAATGAAAACACAACAGTCCAAACCCTTTGAGATGCAGCATAGGCAGTCCTAAGAGGAAAATACATTGCAATTCAGGCCTATCTCAAACAGCAGGAAAGGTCCTAAATATAAAACCTAACCTTATACCTAAAAGAGATATAAAAGGAGCAGCAAATAAAGCACAAACTCAGCAGAAGAAAGGAAGTAATAACTAGAGCAGAAACAAACAATATTGAATACAAGAAAAATAAAAATAATAGAACAGATCAATGAAACTGAGAGCTGGTTTTTTGAAAGATTAAACAAAGTTTTTAACCCCCTAGCCAGACTTCTCAAAAACAAAAGACAGAGGACCCAAATAGATAAAATCACAAATGAAAGGTGAGACATCACAACCAACACCACAGAAATACAAACAATTATAAGAGAATACTATGAAAAATTATATGCCAACAAACCAGGAAATCTGGAAGAAATGGACCAATTCCTAGAAACTCAAACACTAACATAATTGAAACAGGAAGAAATAGAAAATTTGAACAGGCCCATAACCAGCAAAGAAATTGAATCAGTTATGAAAAACCTCCCAACAAACAAGAGTCCTAGGCCAGATGACTTCCCAGGGGAATTCTACCAAGCATTTAAAGAAGACTTGATAGCTATTCTTCTCAAACTATTCCAAACAGTACAAATGGAAGGAAAGCTTGCAAACTCATTCTCTGAAGCCACATTACCTTGATTCGAAAACCAGACAAAGACCGGGCTATAAAAGAGAATTATAGGTCAATATCCCCAATGAAACTGAATGCAAAAATTCTCAACAAACTAGCCAACCAGATTCAATGATACATTAAACGAATTATTAACCACAATCAAGTGGGATTTATTCCTGGACTGCAGGGGTGCTTCAATATAGACAAATCAATCAGCATGATACATCACATTAATAAAAGAAAGGATAAGAACCACATGATCCTCTCAATAGATGCAGAAAAGGCATTTGACAAAATCCACCATCCTTTATTGATAAAAACCCTCAAGAATGTAGGGATAGAAAGAACATAAAAGCCAAATAAGGAAGACCCACAGATAATATTATCCTCAATGGGGAAAAGCTGAGAGCTTTCCCCCTAAGGTCAGGAACATGATAAGGATGTCCATTCTCACCACTATTGTTTAACATAGTGTTAGAAGTCCTAGCTTCTGCAATCAGACAACAAAAAGAAATAAAAGATATCTAAATTGGCAAAGAAGAAGTCAAACTTTAATTCTTCACAGACAACATGATACTCTACATGGAAAGCCTGAAAGACTCTACCAAAAAACTGCTAGAGCTGAACCATGAATTCAGCAAAGTTGGAGGATATAAAATCAATGTACAGTAATTGGTTGCATTTCTATACATCAATAATGAAGCAACAGAAAGAGATATCAAGGAATCAATCCTATTTACAAGTGCACCCAAAACCATAAAATACCTAGGAATAAACATAGCAAAGAGGCAAAAGATCTGTATGCTGAAAACTATAGAAAGCTTATGAAAGAAACTGAAGGCGACACAAAGAAATGGAAAAACATTCTGTGCTCATGGATTGAAAGAATAAATATTGTTAAAATGTTAATACTACCCAAATCAATCTACACATTCAGTGCAATCCCTACCAAAATAACACCAGCATTCTTCATAGAGCTAGTAAAAACAATCCTAAACTTTGTATGGAATCACAAAAGACCCTGAATAGCCAAAGTCATGTTGAAAAAGAAAGCCAAAGTTGGAGGTATCACAATCCTAGACTTCAATCTGTATTACAAAGCCATAATCATCAAGACAGTATGGTATCGGCACAAAAACAAACATGTAGATCAATGGAATACAGAACCCAGAAATGGACCCACAAATATATGACCAACTAATCTTCAACAAAGCAGGAAAGAATATCCAATGGGAAAAAAGACAGTCTCTTTAGCACATAGCACTGGGAGAACAGTACAGCAATATGCAGAAGAATGAAACTGGACCACTTTCTTCCACTATACACTAAAATAAATTCAAAATGGATGAAAGACCTCAATGTGATGCAGGAAACCATCAAAATCCTAGAAGAGAAAACAGGCAGCAACCTCTTTGACATAGGTCGCAGAAACTTCGTATTTGACATGTCTCTAGAGGCAAGGGAAATAAAAGTAAAAATGAACTCATGAGACCTCATCAAGATAAAAAGCTTCTGCACAGCAAAGGGAACAATCAACAAAACTAAAAGGCAACTGATGGAATGAGAGAAGATATTTACATATGACATATTAGATATAGGGTTAGTATGAAAAATCTATAAAGAACTTACCAAACTCAACACCCCAAAAACAAATAATTCAGTGAAGAAAGGGGCAGAAGACATGAACAAACACTTTTCCAAAGAAGACATCCAGATGGCCAACTGACACATGGAAAGATGCTCACCATCACTCATCATCAGGGAAATACAAATCAAAACCATAATGAGATACCACCTCACACCTGTCAGAATGGCTAAAATTAACAACTCCGGGAACAACAGATGTTGGTGAGGATGCAGAGAAAGAGGAACGCTTTTGCTCTTTGGTGGGAATGAAAACTGGTGTAGCCACTCTGGAAAACAGTATGGAGGTTCCTCAAAAAATTAAAAATAGAACTACCATATGACCCAGAATTTTCACTACTAGGCATTTATTCAAAGGATACAGGAATGCTGATTCAAAGGGGCACATGCACCCCAATGTTTATAGCAGGACTATCAATAAGAGGCAAATAATGGAAAGAATTCAAATGTCCACTGACTGATAAATGGATAAAGAAGATGTGGTATATATACGATGGAATACCAGTCAGCAATGAAAAAGAATGAAATCTTGCCATTTGCAACATTGTGGATGGAAATGGAAAGTATTATGCTAAGAGAAACAAGTCAGAGAAAGACAGGTATCATGTGATTTCACTCACATGTGGAATTTGAGAAACTCAACAGATGAACATAGGGGAAGGGAAAGAAAAATAAGATAAAAACAGAGAGGGACTCAAACCATAAAAGACTCTTAAATAGAGAGAACAAACTGAAGGTTGCTGGTGGGGGATTGTGGGAAATGGTTAAATGGGTGACAGGCATTAAGGAGGGTACTTTTTGGGATGAGTAATGGGTGTCTTATGTGAATCACTGGATTCTACTCCCGAAGTCAAGACTACATTGTATGTTAACTAACTTGAATATAAATAAAAAGAAAAAAATAAAAAGCCAGTGAGAGGTGAAACATAATCAAGAATAGAAAAGCAAGTATGTCATGAAATACAGTATTATGTACTTCAACAAATCAAGTTTGATGAGTAATTGTCATAATTGGTAACTTTATGCCAGTATATGTTAAGAATATCAGATCATAATGCTAATGTTGAGTGTGTTTTCTCAGTAAAGAATGTTGAATGGGCCAAAAGACCAAATAATTTTTATTTACACAGTGTAACAGTTAATGTTACAATGTAAATGGAACGTTAACGGCAAGGAGTTTTATAATCAAATTCTGTAAAACAAGAAACTGTTAAGGAGAGTTAAATCAGGGTGCTATAATTAAAGAAAGAAGTATAGAATTCAGATATGTGTAATTTATTTCAAATGAACAATAACTTTCCAGTATTAGTTGTCCCGAGTAATATTTTTCTTTGTCTCAATATACATATACATAGGCAATGAAAAATAACACAAGTTTAACTGAACATCCTATATTTTTATTTGTTAAATTTAGCAATCCTACCTAACAACAAGTATTTACTCCCACAATTTATCTTTATCTCTCTATGGATTCACCAGTGTTTATGTTGTCAAACCTCCAACAGCTATGATGGTATACTAAAAGCAAGTGCTGGGAACCAAACTATTTGGGCTCAAATCCTGATTCTTCAGATGTCTCAACTTTCTCATTACTTAACCTCCCACATTCTCCATCCCTAAAGTACAGATGAAAATAGTACCCACCTCAAGAGGATTGACGGATAAGTTAACACTTGGAACGTTGTTGTTCACAGTATGGACCACACAAAGCTTATTACTTACTATTTTCAGTCTAGAGTCAAGGTTGTAAGTCCTGCAAATACAGAGATTCGCTTATCTGTCTTTTGCATCTTCCTCAATACTATGCATATGGTAGTAGGTAATCAAGAATATTCTCTGAAGGAATCAATGAAAAAAGATAGCACAATTACGTGTGGCCCTAGTATTCTCTTCTTGATGAATTCATAAAACAGCCTAGATGGAATTCATGGAAGAGCCTTGCAAGGAGTATTGTCAGTGTCAGGAAACCTCCAGTTAAAAGAAAAAAGTATATGATGTATGGGTCCTTAGAAGAGTACTATGTAAATAAGGGTACCTGAAGTTAATTTGCATCCAGGAATCACTAAGTGCTATTTTAAGTGAATACAAGAAACAATCAGGAATGAGGGAAACCACTTGAAAGAGCTTCCAGAGTTTTTCAAGGTTCAGCCAAATGCAAAAAGTTTAACCAGTTAGTTAAATAGTTAAAGTTTAACTATTAAACAAAGGTTAACTCCCCAGGCTCATCGCTCTAGTTTACAAAGAAGTCCTTGTTTTCAGTCCTTAGAATCCAAATTGACTGAAAGGGGACAGAGAGGCAGGGAAATTTCTTGATTCACTGGAAGAATAGCCTGGTGCAGAGGTTCTCAAACTTTTCACGCTTTAGAATCACCTTAAAGGTTTGTTAAAACACCGATTTCTTAGGTCTCACTCCCAGCTTTTGGTTCACTGCGTCTGGGATAGGGCTTGAGAATTTGCCTTTCTAACAAGTTCCCAGGTGATGCCCGTGCTGCTGGCCAAAGAACCACACTCCTGGAGGAAGAAGAATGGGAGGTACAGAATCCCTGAAACAGTTTGCCTTTCCTCTTAGCTATCCATTCCCAATTTAGAGTCCTAAGGAAAAGCTGCCCATTAATGACTATTCTACTATTTGAGGAAAGCTGTTCAAGCTTTTAAATGAGATCTCCCCACAAGTAAAGTAGGGGACTTCACACGGGTGGAAAAATTCTATGGGAAGCAGAATTTTAAGTTAAAATCACCTGTAAATGGAGAGATGCAATTTAAACTTAAGGCACCCTATGTAGTAAATTGAGAACTGAAACATGACCTGTCTGGCTTTGCCAAGCCAAAATGACTCCTGGTTTTCCCTCCCTAACCATGAAGTAGTGAGCACAACAGCTGGAACCATTCATTCTCTGTCAAGAAGCTGCTCTGACAACCCAGATGGGGAGGCTTCAGCCAGGCCCAACCCTATACCTCAACCTCCTAAAAGTGTGCCCCTTCCATGCCCTCTGCCCCCCCCCCTTTGCCTCCAAATCCAACCCATCTTTCAGTGCTTCAACTCAGTCCTTGCCCTTTCTTTTTTATTGAAAGCCAAGAGCAATGAGAATCTAGACTAAGTATGTCAGCATTTAAAGTGCATGCTTTTTTGAAAGTATTCTCTGTTGTATATTTTTGTAATCCATATTACACCAAACACAATGTTCTTTTAGCACGTAACATCTCCATCTTTTTAATTCTTAGTAAATTCAAAACCTACTGCTCTTACACAAGCATACTGTTGTGTTTTTCTAAAAATCATCCAGGTGCCTATGTCTGACTGACAGATAGATAGATAGATAGATAGATAGATAGATAGATATTCTGCTGAGAAATGAAACTTCTTGTACCTACATAGCTTAACCAACAGAACTGAGAACTGCAAGACTTGTGTTAGGTTAACCTGTGCTGGTTACATCCTTTTAGCTCTTTGTTCCAGGAAATTCTTTCCCAGGAAGATAAAGCTATAAAATAATAATTAACATGATTCTTCCATTCAACAAACCCCTGAAAACCAATTTGTCCTTGGCAAATTTCACTTGTCAAATAAAATTTAAGGCCCCTCCCATTGCCATTTACACCAATCTCTAACTATTTATTAGGTCTTCAACTCTGCCCAATCCCAGTCATTGTCCCACTATGAACGACTCACCCTAAACCACGGAGCTCAGACCCCCAATCTAATCTTCCCCTCACTTCTCCCTTCTGATAGGGATATCAGGTTAGTCTTCTTTCTTACTGCAATTGGTCTAATAAATGCACCTTAGTGAGAGCAACAGATCTCTCAGGAGTCAAACACGGATACTATCCATATACCATATATACTATCCAGAAGACTCATGTTATTTACAAACTAAGAGATCACTATTTTCCTCAACACATAATCTGTCTTCTCTCCTTATATGAAAACAGAATTTTAGATGACCGAGTTAATAGCCCCACAATGAGCGTCATCCAGTGGTCTTCAAAAAGTTTACAAGAGTTTTAAAAATTTTTTTTTCAACGTTTATTTATTTTTGGGACAGAGAGAGACAGAGCATGAATGGGGGAGGGGCAGAGAGAGAGGGAGACACAGAATCGGAAGCAGGCTCCAGGCTCCGAGCCATCAGCCCAGAGCCTGACGCGGGGCTCGAATTCACGGACCACGAGATCGTGACCTGGCTGAAGTCGGACGTTTAACCGACCGAGCCACCCAGGCGCCCCGAGAATTTTATAAAACTACGTATACTTTCACAAAATTTTAAATTGATATCTGGAATTTTCACAAGTTGCAAAGAATATAATTTCTGGCATCTTTTAAATGTTTATGTTTTAAAATTAAACTATCACATCACTGAAAAGTCCTCTCTTACATGTATCCTATGGAAGAAAACACTATATAGCCATTTGATATCATTTTCCATTAAAAAATACATATACAATCTTTACAGAAACGTTGTATTGTTCTTTTTACTCTTGAACTAGTATTTCCTTCCATTTTCCTCACATACTTTTATCTTAATGTAATTTATTTTGTAACTGAAAAATTTTTTACTAGTTACCCTAATAAAACTTCTCTGCAATGAAAACAGTATAAATACATCATTTTTTAAGTTTATTTACTTATTTTTGAGAGAGAGAGGGAGAGAGAGAATCCCAAGCAGGCTCCATGCTATCAGCACAGAGCCCAACATGAGGCTCAGTCTCATGAACCATGAGATCCTGACCTGAGCTGAAATCAAGAGTCGGATGCTTAAGTGACTGGGCATCCCAGGCGCCCCTAAATACAATATTTTTAAAAGTTAAATTTCTTATGATCAAAAGGATATATACATGTTTATGAGGTTACTGTAACAATTAAGAATAAATGGTTCATTAAAACAACATAATGGGGGAAGGGAAGGAGAAAAACAGTTTCAAACAGAGAGGGAGGCAAACCCATAGGAGAATTGTAAATACAGAGAACAAACTGAGGATTGATGAGGGTGGGAGAGGGGAAAATGGGTGATGGGCATTGAGGAGGACACTTGTTAGGATGAGCATTGGGTGTTGTATATAAAGGATGAATCACGGAAATCTACCCCCAAAACCAAGAGCACACTGTATACACTGTATGTTAGCTAACTTGACAATAAATTATATTTAAAAATAAATAAATACAATAAAATGACAAAAAAATGATGCCGGGAAAATTGTATATCCAAATTAAAAAAACAAAAAAACCTTGGATCTGTATCTTGCACCATATAGAGAAATTGACACAAAATGGGTCATAGACCTAAATGTGAAATCTAAAACTGAAAATTTCTGGAAAATGCATAGGAGAAAATCTTTGCAACTTGAGGTTAGGCAAAGATTTCCTAGAACAATAAAAGCACAATCCATTAAATTTAATTGGACATTCTGCAAGTTAAAAACTTGTGTTCCTCAAAAGATACATTACAAATGAAAAGATGTGCAACCATAACTAGATAAATTGTTGAAGAGCACAGATTTGATAATGTACATAAGTACTGATATCCAGAACAAAGAACTCTCAAAAATTAGCAGTAAGAAAACCCAGAAAAAATGGGAAAATGATCCAACCATTTCACCCAAGATATACAAATGGCAAGTGAACACATGAAAAGATGCTCAACACCATCATCCATTAGGTAAATGCAAATTAAAGCTGCAATGAGATAACATTACACATCTATTAGAATGGCCAAAGCTAAAAAGATTAGACACACCAACTAAGATGTTCAAGAGACTGGAGCTCTCATCAACATCAGATAAAAAACAGGTTGCCAATTTCCTTGAAATGTAAATGCATATCTACTATATGACATAGGCATTCCAGTCCTAGGCTTTTACTCAAGAGTAATAAAAATATCCGTCCATTCAACAACTTGTACTTGAATGTTTATGGCTTCATATGTAATAGGCACTGGAAAAAGTTCAAGTGTCTTTCAACAGGTGAATAGACAAACTGTGATATATCCACACAGTGGAATACTGCTCTGCCATATGAATAAATTAATGCTTGATCTACATTGCAACATGGATGAATCTAAACAAAGAAGCCGGAACAAAAAAAAGAGTACATACTTTATTATTGCATTTACATAAAGTTCTAAAAGATGTAAAGGAACCCTTAGTTTAGTAAGTAGGTTATTGGTGGCCTGAAGATGGGGAAAAAGGATGGGAGGATTTGAAAAGTTTATAAGAAAACTTTTAGGGGTAATGGATATGTTCGTTATCTTAATCAGGTCATGTTTTCATGTGTGTATTCATGTCAAAACTTATCAAATTATATGTTTGTGTCATTTATTGTGTGCCAATTATACTTCAATAAAACTTTTTATAAAATTTTAAAAAATCAAATATATTATTTATTTTGACAATGATTAACTGAAATGTAAACTTTTATTGTAAATTAATCTTTAGATAGTTGGGCCCTCTGTTTTTAATTAATTTGTGCATCCATACACTATTATAATCCTGGAATGATACTGAGTTTAATATCAATTATATTTCTATTTTTCATGTTCTATAGATGTAAGCTCCAAGAAACCCTGTTACTTACTTACTTGCACACATACATAGGAGTAGAAGGTGGTTTTGTTTTTCAGTAGCCATAACAATTCTTTGAATTCCCTCAAAAAATATGCCAAAATTCATACAGTGACAAAGCATCAAATACTACTTTTTTAAGAGTGGCAGAATGTTGATAATTTTTTTTGAATGTTGATAAATTTTGAAACTGTATGATATGTGTGTGAGAATTCATTATAAAGGTCTCACAACCTTTGTGTATGACTGAAAATCACCATAAAATTATGTTTTAAAAATTACTTTTATAATCTATCAGTTGATAACTTCATTAGGTTTCCCTTAAATTTTGCTGAAAATGAAGGATTAGAAACCTATGACTTGCAAAGTGATTCATTACTTAGTCATTAGATCATTTATTTTCCCAAGACAAAAATCAATATTTTCAATTATCATATCATTTGGCATTCTTACAATTTTTTACACATCAGGGCAATGTATCATGTTAAGATTTGGGCAGATGAAAGTTATGTGTTTCTTTTGTAAATCTAGAGAAGGTCAATTGTGAAAGGAATATAGAAAAGAGCTTCCCCTCACCACAGGGTTGTTCCAGGCAGAATTTTAGGGAACAACATGAAGAAAATTGAAGGTCTTGTCAATTTTCCTTAAAGCTCTCCCTTCCAGAAACGACTTTAAGTAGCCCTGAGGTTTTGTATAATAACTTGAAAGCTGGTGGTCTAAGCCACTTTTCTCTCCCCATCACTTCCTACCACCTATACATATTTGTTTGTATCTGCCTAGCAGTTTTGCTTTTGTAACTAGAGGGGGACTGGTAGGTGTTATTTGAGTGGAAGGCCTGGTATCTATCCCAAACCAGCAACCTCAACTAGGTGTGAGCCCTTTTGGTGGAAGAGATAAGGGATAGAAACTTTTCATTCTACTTGGTGAAATTCCAGTTAATCGGTGAGCAAAGAAGTGTAGAAGCTAATGGGCTATAGTTCATTAAGGCTTTGTGAGACCCTGGGTACCAACAGAGCTTGTAGCTGCTGATAGGAAAATAGATCAGAGAAAAAGAGTTGGAACCCATGTCTAGAGTGGGTAGCTTTGGGAGCAACTAGACATGACATCATTAGCAGGAACACTGTAAGTTTTAACCTGAGTAATAAGAGAGGGCATAGAGAGTAACACCATTAAAATTTTATCATTTGGCTAATTTTACTTCACTTTGTAACCACAGGTCATTGATGCCTGGAATTAGAATTATTCTAAGAAAATGAGTTTTATCAAAAGTGGTAATATGTTGCAGTGTTCTATAAAAACTTAAGATTCCCCAGAAGGCTCAGCACCATCACAGGAAGGCATCTACCCCTCCCTCAATAAGGGCAATTCCAATTTTATTAGTTTTCTATATTGGGACTTTACATAAAATTTTATTTGAAAGAAAGCTTAGTTCTAGTTCTACCTCTATTTAGTTTATAGGAAAGTCCATGAATTTTGGAGTTAAGATTTGCATGTCTAACCTTGGAGAATTTACCTAAACTTTTTTGAGTTATCTATACAACTCTTGGTTATCTATACAATGGGAAAATTATATATTCCATGTAGTGTTATTATCCATAACTATTTTGTAAAATTTAATAAATCTTAAGAGCAGCATATTTAAAATGTTCCCCATTAGGTATGGGTTAGAAGTTGTGCAACCATACGTATTTGGGTTACACAATTAAGTAAATGCACTGTCGGTAAAAAGAATTCTGTTTCTCACTATCAGAAAAAAGTTACAAAGCCTGTAGAGGTATCAGTATCAACACACAGTTTAATAGATTATTGATAAGGAGATGGATGGATGGGTGGATGGATGGATGGAAGGAAAGTTAGACAGATAGACTGTATCTAATCCTAACATTAGTTAGTATTCATGCATTTATTCCACTGCTTTATCTGCCGAGACAGTCAAGAAGCAGTGATACCCCAGGAGCACTGAGCACATCTTGGGCCCAGGCCTTGATTCCTAAATATAATTCTTCAATAAAAAGAACTGGGGTGCCTTGGGTAGGTGGTTAATTCCAGGGATGGGGCAGGGAAAATACATGAGGAGCTTGGAGAATTTTGTGGTGCCAGACAGTAAGAAATTACTAAGAGAAGAAGATTTATGTAGGATGGTGGGGCGTGTCAAAAGAATATAGAGGCCAACATGAAAGAGCCTCCTCAATGGCCAAAGCTGGAAAATTTTGAGGAATAAAATAAATAATGATGGTACTGGATTAAAGCCCAAAGAATAAAATAAATATCCATGAATCCAAATAAGCAGACATAAATAATTGAATAAATAAAGGGGGGAGAAAAGACAACTATTCCTTAGAGGCATTCCAATTACTAAATGTAGAAGGAATGATGAAATGAGAAAATCATCATTAGAACACCATAGAAATAATTACTGTAGGTAAGACCCACTAACAGATGTTGAATGTTTCAGAAGAACATTCAAGACGGTAAATGTTTCAGGAGAAACAGGCTATTTGTGTAGTCTCAGAGAATCTCCTCTCTGAGTACATGGAAATACATGGAAGCCAATGAAAATGATAAAATGACAGCCCAAAACCTCTGGAATGAAGCAAAAGTGGTCATAAGAGAGAAGTATATAGCAATCCAGGCCTTCCTAAAGAAGGAAGAAAGGTCTCAGATACACAGTGTAACCTTACACCTTAAAGAGCTAGAAAAAGAACAGGAAATAAAACCCCAAACCAGCAACCAGGAAACCTGCAAACTGGGAAATAATAAAGATTAGAGCAGAAATCAATGCTATCAAAAAACAAAACACAAACAAACAAACAATAAACAGTGTAACAAATAAATGAAACCAGGAGCTGGTTCTTTGAAAGAATTAACAAAATCAACAAACCCCTAGCCAGTTTGATCAAAAAGAAAAAGGACCCAAATAAATAAAATCAAGAATCAAAGAGGAGAGATTACAAGCAACACTACAAAAATACAAACAATAATAAGAGAATATTATGAGCAATTATATGCCAATAAATTGGGCAATCTGGAAGATACGGACAAATTCTAGACACATCTAGACTACCAAAACTGAAACAGGAAGAAGTAGAAAATTTGAACAGACACATAACCAGTAAAGAAATTGAATTAGCGATCAAAAATCTCCCAAAAAACAAGAGTCCAGGGCTGGATGGCTTTCCAGAGGAATTCTACCAAACATTTAAAGAAGAGTTAACACCTATCCTCTTAAAGCTGTTCCAAAAAATGGAAGAGAGAACTTCCACACTCATTTTATAAGGCCAGCATGACCTTGATTCCAAAACCAGACAAAGACCCCACTAAAAAGGAGAACTACAGGACAATTTCCCTGATGAACATGGATGAGAAAGTCTCAACAAGATACTAGCCAACCAGATCCAGCAATACATTAAAAGAATTACTCACCATGGTCAAGTGGGATTTCTTTCTGGGATGCAGGGCTGGTTCACTATCTGCAAATCAATCAATGTGACACACCACATTAATAGAAGAAGAACCACATGGTCCTCTCAAGACATGCAGAGCCATTTGGCAAAACATAGTATCCTTCTTGATAAAAACCCTCAAAAAAGTAGGGATAGAAGGCACATACCTCAGGATCATAAAGGCCAAATATGAAAGACCCACAGATAATATCCGCAATGGGAAAAAACAGAGCTTTCCCCCTAAGGTCAGGAACGCGACAGGGGTGTTCACTCTCGCCACTGTTATTCAACATAGCATTGGAAGTCCTAGCTTCAGCAATCAAACAACACAAAGAAATAAAAGGCATCCATATTGGCAAGGAAAACTCAAACTTTCACTCTTCGCAGATGATGTGATACTCCAAGTGGAAAACCTGAAAGATTCCACCAAAAAACTGCTAGAACTGATCCATGGATTCAGCAAAGTCGCAGGATATAAAATCAATGCACAAAAATTGGTTGCACTTCTATACACCAATAATGAAGCAACAGCAATAGAAATCGAGGAATCGATCCCATTTACAATTGCACCAAAAACCATAAAATACCTAGGAATAAACCTAACAAAGAAGTGAAAAATCTATATACTGAAAACTATAGAAAGCATATGAAAGAAATTGAAGGAGACACACAAAAAAGGAAAAATATTCCATGCTCCTGGAAGAACAAATATTGTTAAAATGTTGATACTACCCAAAGCAATCCACATAGTTGATGCGATCCCTATCAAAATTATACCATCATTCTTCACAGAACTAGAACAATCCTAAAATTTGTATGGAGCCAGAAAAGACCCCGAATAGCCAAAGCAACCCTGGAAAAGAAAACCATAGGTAGAGGCGTCATAATTCTGGATTTTAAGGTGTATTACAAAGCTGTAATCATCAAGGCAGTATGGTACTGGCACAAAAACAGACACTTAGATCAATGGAACCTAATAAAGAATCCAGAAATGGACCCACAAATGTATGACCAACCAATTTTGACAATGCAGGAAAGAATATCCAATGGAAAAAAGACAGTCTCTTCAGCAAATGGTGTTGGGAAACCTGGACAGTGACATGCAGAAGAATGAACCTGGACAACTTTCTTGCACCATATACAAAAATAAACTCAAAATTGATGAAAGACCTAAACATAAGATAGGAAGCCATCAAAATCCTAGAGAGAAAGCAGGCAAAAACCTCTTTGGCCATGGCTGCAGCAACTTCTTACTCAACACGTCTCCAGAGGCAAGGGAAACAAAAGCAAAAATGAATTATTGGGAGCTCATCAAGATGAAAAGATTCTGCACAGCTAAGGAAACAATCAACAAAACTAAAAGGTAACTGATTGAATGGGAGAAGATATTTGCAAACTCAACACTCAAAAAGCAAATAATCCAGTGAAGAAATGGGCAAAAGATATGAATGCTTTTTCAAATAAAATATCCAGATGGCTAACAGACACATGAAAAGATGCTCAACATCACTCATCATCAGGGAAATACAAATCAAAACCACAATGAGATACCACCTCACACCTGTCAGAATGGCTAAAATTAACAACTCAGGAAACAACACATGTTGGAGAGCATGTAGAGAAAGAGGATCCCTTTTGCACTATTGGTGGGAATGCAAATAGAACTACCCTATGACCCAGCATTTGCACTATTAGGTATTTATCCAAAGGATACAGGAGTGCTGATTCAAAGGGGCACATGCACCCAAATGTTTATAGCAGCACTATCAACAATAGCCAAATTATGGAAAGAGCCCAAATGTCCATCAACAGATGAATGGATAAAGATGTGGTGCATATATATAGTGAGGATATATAATGATGAGGATTACTCAGCGATCAAAAAGAATGAAATCTTGCCATGTGGAACAATGTGGATGAAATTAGAGAGTATTATGATAAACGAAATAAGTCAGAAAAAGACAAATACCATACGACTTTACTCATATGAGGAACTTAAGATACAAAAGAGATGAACATAAAGGAAGGGAAGCAAAAGTAACATAAAAACAGGGAGGGGGACAAAAACATAACAGACTCTTAAACACAGAGGACAAACTAAGGGTTCCTAGAGGGGTTGTGGGTACGGGGATGGGCTACACGGGCAAAGGGCATTAAGAAAAACACTTGTTGGGATGAGAACTGGGTGTTTAATGTAAAGGATGAATCAGTGGATTCTATTCCTGAAATCCTTTTTCCACTATATGCTAACTTGGATATAAATTTAAAAAATACATAAATAAAAATAAATAAATACATAAATAAATAAATAAATGCAGATTCCATAATAATAATAAAAAAGAAATTACCTGTCTTGGGGAGCTTGGGTGGCTTAGTTGGTTAAGCGTCCAACTTTGGCTCGGGTCATGATCTCATGTTTTGTGAGTTCGAGCCCCACATCAGGCTCTGTGATGACAGCTGGGAGCCAGGAGCCTGCTTCAGATTCTGTGTCTCCTTCTGTCTCTGCCCCTCCCCCACTCACACTATAGCGTGCTCTCTCTCTCTCTCCCTCAAAAATAAATAAGGCTTAAAAAGTGTTTTTTCAAGTAATTTAATCTACAAATGGTCCTCGGACAATTGGGTATCTACGTGCAAAATAAAGAATTTGGGCCTCAGGGTGCCTGGGTAGCTCAGTTGGTTAAGCATCTGACTTTGGCTTGGGTCATGATCTCATGTCTCATGGGTTTGAGCCCAGTGTTGGACTCTGTGCTGACAGCTCAGAGCCTGGAGCCTGCTTTGGATTGCCCTTCCCCCACTCATACTCTGTCTCCCTCTCTCTCAAAAATAAATAAACATTTAAAAATTTAAAAAAGAAGAATTGGGGCCTCTACCTCATACTACATACATAAATTAACTCAAAATAGGTCAACACCTAAGTAAAACAACGAAAACCATAAAAATCTTAGAAGGAATCATATGGTAAGTCTTCATGACCTTGAATGTGGCAATGGGTTTTTAGACATGAATTTAGTGTCTAAGTCATCCGCTAGAAGTTTTAAGCCTTCAATAGACTCTAGAATTGCAAAATAGTTACATAAATCAGATGATACCGGTGCAATTGTTGTCTAGGTGGGGAGATGTATTCCTAGTGCTTTCTACTCTACCCTCTTCCCAGAATCCTTATTCAGGGTGACTATACTTTAAAAAAAAAAAACAGAAAATAATAAGTGTTGGGAAGATGTTGAAAAACTGGAACCCTCACACATTGCTGGTGAGAATATAAAATCGTGCAACCACTATGGAAAACTGAGGGTTCCTCAAAATGCTGAATATAGCATCATCATATGTCACGGCAATTCCTCCCCTAGGTAAGTACTTAAGAGAATTGAAAACAGGTACTTGGGCAAATACACAAATGTTAACAGTAGCACTATTCACAATAGTCAAAGGTGGAAACAACCCAAATATCTACTAACGGATGGATGATAAGCAAACTGTAGTATATACATATGATGGGATCTTATTCAGCCATAAAAGGAAGTAAACTAATGATGGATGCTACAATGTGAATTAACACTGAAAAAAAAAATACACCAGGTTAAAGAAGACAGAAAGAAAAGGTCACATATTGTCGAATTCCACTTTTATGAAATACTTAAAATATGTAAGTCTATGGAGACAGGAAGCACATAGGTGGTTTCTAGGGAGGAGAGGAGGGGAAATGGGCAATGATTGCCTTGCAGGTATGAGGTTTTAGTATAGGGTGATAAAAATATTTTGAAACTTGATAGATGTGGTAGTTGCACAATGTTGCAAGTGTACATGTCACTGAATTATTCACTTTAAAGTGGTTAATTTTGTGTTATGTAAATGTCACCTCAATTTTATTTATTTTTTTTTTAATTTTTTTTTTAAACGTTTATTTATTTTTGGGACAGAGAGAGACAGAGCATGAACGGGGGAGGGGCAGAGAGAGAGGGAGACACAGAATCGGAAACAGGCTCCAGGCTCTGAGCCATCAGCCCAGAGCCTGACGCGGGGCTCGAACTCACGGGCCGCGAGATCGTGACCTGGCTGAAGTCGGATGCTTAACCGACTGCGCCACCCAGGCGCCCCTGTCACCTCAATTTTAAAAAGTGGGCAGTCTGATCCGCTGTAGAACCATTGTCCTAGCAGTCAAACACCCTGATTAATAACTGAACATATTGTTGGTTTTCCTAATTTGAGAGAAAGACTTTCTTGTAGATTATCTGAAGGATATTCGGTTAAGCACTTTATTTATCATGGCCAACAACGTATCTCAGAATACTTTAAATGAAAAGGACTTAAAGTGAGAGTCCTGCAGAGCAGAGTTCTCAGGCTGCAGGGGAAGCTCCTTTCCCTTTTCTTCTTGCTTCCATTAAGTGTCTACTCAGCACCGGGGCTGCACCCCAAAGTGCATTGATGCAATGGGTGTCCACAGCCCAGCAAACAGCAAACCGAGACTCAGCTCCGTTTGTTACCATTCCTGGTTCATTTTACTGTCTCCGTGACAAACCTAATCACCAAACAGGTAACAGAAAGAATAATCGGTATTTGGCTAACCAGAAGTGAAGTCTGGAAGTAAAGTGAGAACTCCTGGCCTACGTTCTTGTGCTAATTAACGCACAAGGAAAATGCCCTCACGTAAGAACTAATAAACTCTGTTAACTGATCGTTTTTGCCAGAACTGGCACAGATCATGGCCCTTAGACATTATCATGTCTCCTCAATCTGGGTTGTGCGGAGCGTCAAAATAGGCTGCAGCACTTGGCTTCCCCACACTGATCAGACAAGACCTTCGACTGAACTCCTCATGCTCTGATGCCAGACAGGGCATTAAACAGAGGCTCTAAAATACATCATTGACATCAGTCCTGGAAAAATCATTCCTCATATCTCACCATGTGTCTCACTATAAACCTGGTCTACAATCCCTCCAAGTGCAGAGCAGAGTAACTGATGAGAAGAATGAGTCTCTGGAACACATGGTACTGAGGATTATGAACCAACAGGTGGGCTGACCGTTGTGGACGTGCCCACATGTTCAGAAGAACAAAGCCAATGAGTCATCATCTTTGATGGTCCCATACGCCAAATGTCTGATAGGGCACGCGTCATCCAGCCAGCACATGGTGCGGAGCTGAAATGATTCAAACTAACAGTAAAAACTACTCCCATTATTTTCTAAATATATCATAAGCCTGGAAACATTGTTCTTTTATATCTCTTCTCTTGGGCATCAGCTTTCCTTGACACCTAAAAGAAGTGGACATATCCCACCCCAACTTTCAGCTGCTTATTTCAGATCAGAATAGAAAGGGAATGTGTCTTCTCATCATCCCCACTCTCAAAGCACATGCTCCAGAAAGAGGGCTTCTGTGCCCCCCTCTTCGACACAGACAGGACAGAGAGCCTTGATGAGAGAATTAGCATACAAACGAAATGATCTGCAGATGCCGTGATGAAGTGGCTCAGAGCAAAGAGGGAAATTGCTTAGGGTTTTAGAGACCTGCTTAGCCTCCAAGCTCTCTCCGTCTGAATGGGAGACCTTCCCCTTTGCACCAATTCCTTGCTGTCCGCAAACCTGAGCTTCACTAAGCTGCATGACTAGATGAGAGCTAAGAGGGCAGACTGGGTCGAAGGTCTCTGAATTGACAATAACTGTGAGTATCTCAGATTTGTACTGAACTCACCAACCTGTAAAGCATCACTGTTATGTTTAAATTTGATACGGAAATACAACTCCAGTGAAAAGCCTTTACCTCCCTGGAGGCTCTGACCTGAGTCTTGCTTCAGACTCTGATCTGGAGAATGGGAGCATCTCCCCCAGAGAAACCTTTTTCCCGGCCCCAGGGAAGATGAACACTTCTTTCCATTCTCCAAAGGTCCTTGCTTCACTACAAGTTTCCAGGAGTCCATTAACCATTTATTTTTATCAATACATCAAGCAAAATGATTTCTGAGCAGTGACGGAGACTATATAACCACACTGCAGTAAGAGATATTTCGATCAGAAAGAATGAAATTAAACACCATTAAAATTTCATGTTTTTTAATGTGCAAAATGCACCTAAAAGGGAAATAATATGATTCCAAGCACATTAGGCAAGTATCATAAAAATAATCCTAAATACTACTGAAAATAGCCAGGTTGGGATAAAATGAATAGAGAAGGGGTTCCCAAGAAAGCCAAAGGGCATTCGCTGATCTGCAATGGAAATTTTAAGATTGGTGAATCTTTTTATAAGAAAACAGATTTAGAAAGATGAAGTGACTGCCTGATATCAGCTATATCTCATAGGTGCATAATCTCATCCTACATAATAATCTAGAAAGCTGATGCATTTTCACATTTGCCTTCTTGCATATTCCCCAAGAGAACCTACTGTATGAATGACAAGCATTTTATAGGTTTTATGTTCTTGCCTAGTCCAAACCTGTTAAGTAGCTACTGGTATTCCTATTTCATAAATGATCTTGAGCAAAGTTATCTGCTTTCTTAGCTATTAGTGGGGAAGCTAATAGTCTGACCCAGCTCTACTCCCTGAACCCCATGTTCTTTCTAACCAGCAAGTTGCAATTAACTCCTTCGTGTCCAGAGACTGACGTCCAAGTTGACTAGGAATCTTGGGTTTGCAATCACATGTGACCGACCCATTTCACCTTCAGACGATGGAATGAAAATTGTGGCCAAATGCACCCTAAGTGTCCTCTAACTTTCTCCCTGGTTAAATAAATAGGGCACTCCAGAAGCAGAATTTGCTAAGAACCACAGACACATAGCTATCAATCCAGCCTCCCTGAATTTAAAGAGTATATGGTCTAGTCAATCATTCTACAACTATTTATGGTGGGGAACTGGTGACACAAAGAGTTCCCTGAGGGAGCCAGAGAGGGAGTCAGCCTTCAGACCCTACAGCTGGAAGAGATTTGAGGGATGATTCGGCCGTTCGAGTTGTTCTCTGATGACGCCATGAGGGATTCTGGCCCGTTCATTCCACCACATTCCACTTTCACTCTCAGAGATGTTTTTAATATTTATTCCTAAAGTTAACACACAGTCCCAAAAGTCATCGTCTTTTGTAAAATGCACACTCTTCAGAGAATGTTCATTTCCTGGTATCTAAGAGAAATATTTATGTTCCCAAGGAGGTACAAATATAACTTCTGGAAACATTTTCAGAAGAATTTAAACACTGGAAACAATACAAATATCTGCCAATAAAACTGTTACATGAATTATTAAATGGCCAAGTTATGGAATATTATTTATTAGCTTAAAAGAATGAGGTGGATCTGTATAGCTATTCAGAAAGATTTCCAAAGTACATAAACAAAATGTGAGTTATAATATGTATACACACACACACCATACGATCCCCTATACACAAACCAACACAAAAATGGAGCCTATATATCTGTGTGTGTGTACATCTAGTATGTCAACATTGAAAGTGATCTAAAGTGATGCACACCAGACTGTTACGACTAATTATTTATAAAGAAGGTAGTGGGAATGATGGGGTGGGGGTGGGGGGGGGGAGATAATTTCACTCTTTAACTTCTGATTATCTATTTATTAGACTTTCTAAAAGATGTTTATTTATTTAGTTTTGAGAGAGAGAGACAGAGAATCCCAAGCAGGCTCTGCCCCATCAGCACAGAGCTTGATGTAAGGCTTGAACTCATGAACCATGAGATCATGGCCTGGGCTGAAATCAAGAATCAGATGTTTAACTGAGCCACCCAGGTGCCCCTTATATGACTTTTTAAAATAATATGAATATATTAATATATTTACTGTATGCACTTGTTCAGAACAGTCTGTTTTTGTTTCTGTTTTTTTTTTTTACCCAAGTGTTACCTTTTTAAAATGCAAGGAATTATTGAAGGAAAAAAGACATAGTAGATCTAGATGCCAGATGAGTGTTCCAATTACCACTATGTAACTCTAGGTGAGTGATACACACACACACACACACACACACACGGAAGTGAGTCTCTTAAAGGTTATTAAATGTGTTCATGAGCAACAGAACGAGATCAAATTAAATGCACTCTTCACTGTAAGTAAAGGTATAGAAGTATCAAAGGAGAAGAAAGGGAAAGTAATATATAACATAAAAATCTAGTGGCTTTGTGGATTTTCCTCCATGTTATTTTAGCCTTGTTGCATGAAGTGGAACATACACTTAGAAGCAGCTGCGTCCTCAGTATGAGTCTGGTGCTAGCCCAAACCCAGAAGCAGACCTTGAATTCAAGTCAGTATCCCCTGGGCTCCAAATTGCTATGGCAGCAATAGCTCTTGGCCTTTTTACTTAAGAATATCGTGTAAATGATGGGGCACCCGGGTGGCGCAGTCAGTTGAGCGGCGACTTCAGCTCAGGTCATGATCTCACAGTCTGTGAGTCCGAGCCCCGTGCCGGGCTCTGTGCTGACAGCTCAGAGCCTGGAGCCTGCTTCAGATTTTGTGTCTGCCCCTCCCCTGTCCCTGCTCATGCTCTGTCTCTCTCTGTCTCAAAAATAAATAAAAACATTTAAAAAATTAAAAAAAAAGAATATCATGTCAATGAAACAATGCACTGAAGGCACAAAAATGCCTTGAGTTAAATTAATTTTGGAAACCATACAGTAATGATAACATCAAGACCTACCTCTTGTTGAGAGCCATCCATGTGCTGGGTCTGAACTGATGTGTTTGACATAAGTCAACTAATTTCGTCCTCATGACACCCCTGTGAAGGCAATTGCCCCTATTTTATTGAATCAGCAATCCAAGAGGCTAGAACTTGAAGGGATCTGAGATATGGAAGTTAAATTGCTTCTTTTAAAAAGAATCTAGTACATATAGGAAAACAAGCCCTAGAGAGATTGAGTGATTTGTCCTAAGCTAGATGGAAACAGAACGCAGGCCATTGGAGCCTTAACTCTTTCATTCCATGGTAGCACCTCATGGAATAGTGGACACTCTGTCCTCTACTCCTCTCTCACAGAGTTGAGTCAGGCACCATGATAAAATCTATTTTTCTTTGAAAAGGTCAGCTAGAACAGGAATACAGATATTGCAGATAAAACGAAGCCAAACCTTCATCAGTAAACACAACTCCTCCATCATCATTTAGTTGATCACGATTCTGTAGCTGCCCCAGAGCACACAACTCATCCGCTTTTCCACCAACTACTTCTTTCACGAAATGAAATTAATTTCGTGCACCCTGAAACGTCTTTGATGTTCCCAAGTCATGCTGATGATTTATTCTTATGAAGACATATACTACCTTACCAAAATATTAACTTGCTTCAAAGAAATATGGATGTGTTGCATCAGATTGTATATCTATTAATTAGAAGGTTTCCACCTAAGCAATCAGCGATGAGTCTTTCTCATTACTGTCATCACCACTGCATGTGCCAGCTGAGCATGTATCCTGAATCCACCCAGCACTGTGCCAGCACTGATGTCTGCGTTAGTCATTAGGGCAGTGTGGTAAATATGAGTTTGGGTCATGACTGTTAGGGGTTAGTTTATGATGAGGTGAAAAAAGATGGGAATGGAGAAGTGAGAAACACGGTGTGCTAACAAGATAGCTGTGTCAGGCAGGGTAAAAACTACATTTTGGCAGAACAGGAATTAGAGTCACTGGGAAAAAAGTTGTGAAAAACACATCATGTAAAATGGGTATAAGAAAGGAATGTTAAACTACACCCAGACAACAGCTAAAAGCCTCCTACAAAGTGCATCTGGTGAAGACTCTCCTGTCACAGTCACCAAACACTGGCTGCCAAAGTTTGTCCCCTCCCTGCTACATTTCATCTTATACCCTGGATGGGGCCACTATACTTCTCGCACTGCCCTGCTGCCCACACGTGCCCCAGAAAGGACTCCATATAGCTCCTCTTTATTGGAACCCAAGCTCCCAATTTTCAGTCTAGAAAGTTGCTTCTGATTAGTAGTGTCTGGATCATATGTCCTCTCCCTAGCAGCAAGAGTCGGGGACATCAAGGACCCGACACTTTAGCTTCTATAGTGGGAAGCAGGCTTTTCTTCTGGGCACTGGAGAATTCTGGACATTTCCCAAATGTGGGAAGGGAGTATAGATGCTGGATATCAAAAAAGGTGGATGCTACACATCCATGTAGCAGTCTCTTTGGATGCTCAACGTAAGAGAGAGATTTATTTTGAAGGAAAATAAGGAAGCAGGAAATGCTTCTGTTCCAATCATGTAACTATATTCCCTACCACTAAAAATGAGCTTATCCTCATCTCCAAAGTAGGACAACCTAAAGTATAGTTAACAAATTTAGCTCCAAAACCTGGAACTCTGGATGATGGCCATTTTCCTACTAACTTTGTCACGCTACTATCTCAATATCTTATAACCTATGGGTTAAACCACAGAGTTAAAATCATCAGCACATCCTTTTATAAAATAGTAGAACAGGAATAGAAATAAGGTATGTGATTCAAACACATGAAAACATACGTGTTTCAACAAGAAAAAAATTATGTAGATGCTATAATCCTCATTTCCGCACTACTCACAGGTCATATTTTTTTTAATGACTCCTCTATTTTACCAATTCTATTTCTTCCATTGTGCTTAACCAACATGTCAACTACTTGGGATTCTTTATTATGTATGATGACCTCATTATGGAAGGAATCAGAGCCATGGGTAACCTCGATTGGGTTATCAAAAATTCATTAATTTTTCCTACTTGACTTGGTCAAGTAGGAGGTAACATAGTAGATCACCTGAGGTTCCATTCAAACTCCTCTCTATATCATTAAGAGTATCAACCTATTTCCTCTTGGAAATCATAATCAGTCACCTCAACCAACACCAAAATCCTCATCTCTTTTTTGTTGTCCATTTGTTAATCAGCAAGAAAAACCTGAAATGATCAGATGACAGCCTCAATTTCCATTTCAATGGAACTATTGTGTTCCCTCGTGGAAATATCCTTAAAACCAAAGAGAATAAGGCTGTTGAACCCAAGTAAAGCCCTTATCTCTGTAATAATGTCCTCTTTGTTCAGGAACCCATTGAGAAAGTACTGGAAAGAGTAGAGAATATAGTTAATTGACATTCACAAAGCCAGACATTTTGCCTATTCGATTATGAGCATCCTCCAAATTCTTACACTTTGACCCTTTTCAAAAACTCCATAATTCTTCTCCAAGAATTAGGAGTTCAATCATCTTCCATGTTCCTAACTCCTAAGAGGACCATTAGGAATAATCAATGATTGATTGTAGATTGTTAACTACTCTTTCCTTCCAGGCAAAATACTTTAATGATTATACGCTGGGAGAATTTTCACTTTTTATTTTGCTTAGGTGTCACCCCAACTGAGTCTGTAATTCTACGGAAGCCAGTTTCTGGAGTTCATATATCATGCAGGTTCTTCTACAATTAAGACTAAATTTCTTTTCTCTTCAGTTAACTGGTTAAAGAGAATTCTCAATGAGGCTAAAAGAGTGAATTGAAGCAGAAGTACAGGTTCCTTTTTGGGATTCTGTGAGGAGAGTCATTGTACCTGTTTGTAATGTCATTATGGGGTTCTCAATAATATTTGGTCTTCTCTTTGCTCAAGATACTCAGGGCTTTTGAAATGACATAGGTATGTGTGGGAATCCAGTGAAATGCTGGGACTATCACAGTGGTTTAAGCCAGGTCTCTGGGCACCAGATCAGGTGGTGTTTGAAGTGTACAAATCCTTTTTTTCAGTCCTATTCTCATTGGTTCCAGAGCTCCAGATCCCTGAAGGGCCACTATAACAAACTGTTTGAGCTACCACATTAAATCAAATCTAAAATAACATTCTGTTCTCTTAAGTCTATCTCTAAATACATTTACAACATATTCCTCACACTTTAGCCTGTGTATAGGTATAGAAGTCTTCTCCTCCTGGAGGGCACTTTGTGATGAGCACTGGGTGTTGTACATAAGTGATGAATCACTATATTCTAAACCTGAAACTAATATTTCACTATATGTTAACTAACTGGAATTTAAACAAAACCCTGGGAAAAAATGTCTTCTCCTGGGTTAGATTTTGTAATAGACTCTCTATGCTATGCTGACATATACCTCTAGTTTATTGGTATGGAAGTAAGAGCATGATACACAGTGACTTTGCATTTCAGGGTATCATTACTCTTCAAAAAGGTAGATACAGCTTTAATAGATGGGGGAAAGGATGGATTCTTGGCTGATAAAGAAGGATCAGCAGATGTTGAGTCAATGCAAGTCTCATGACCCCTCCATTACTTTTTGTTCCAGGGCTTGTCCTCACTCTGAATCAACGCTTTGACTCTTACGTAAGTGACCTGGTAAGGCTGAAAACTTAACAGCTTTGTAATACTGTATCTGGATCCAAGTCTATAGATTTTATTTATTGATTTCAGCCCAATGGCAATAAGACTTGAGAGGGTTTTTGTTGTTGCTGTTTTTGTTTTGTTTTTAGCACAGTGATAGGCAGGCTCTGGTTTTAAATTAAAGGTAGATGAGCATTGAGAAAACGTCTACCATTCTCTTTCCTAACCTCTTGGGAGGTGAAATAGAACCCTGACCCACAGTTTGCAGAAACCAATCCAGGAAATCAAACCACAACTTCTGTAGTGATCAGCCCAAAGCAGCCTGGACTTGATTAATAACCGATACCTTCCCTAATACTTGCCCATCACCCTCAATTGGTACTTTATTCCATATAAATACTGGTGATGTTTTTGTTTGGGTGGGGGGGCCATTTCTGGACTTTTCTTTATTACGTTTTACTATTTTAATTCCAATACTATTGATAGTTTAGTTAGTTTCTTGGTCATTGAGTGTGTAATCATCAAATTCCCATCTCCAAATATTGACTGGATTTTCACTGCCTTCAGCCCCAATCTTGGATTGCCTGATTATCTTTAAAGTCTATTTGCCTGCAACCCTTGCTGTGCTTGTCAAGTTTCTGTCTCCAGCTGATTCTAGAAGAAAAGAAAATGAGAAGAGAGAAGAGAAAAAAAATAAAAAATGAAAATAAAAAAAGAGAAGAGAGAAGAGAAATTGCAAAGAAGATAGTGAATAGTTTTGAACCAGCCAGAAAAGCAGGCTTGGAAAATGAGCAGAAATGGGAAAGATTAAGAGCAAACAACATCACACTCCCTATTCCTCCCATCTTCTCCCAAGAAAACATTGCTCAGTGAGGACACCGTTCCCGCCACTACTGTCACTATCAGCAACGGACATAAGATGCCATAGTTATCATTGCCTCCAGCGATTGTTGAAACCCAATTTTGTTGTGACTGCTGCTGTTACCTATTCCCCAGTAGGACTCTCTGTAGCCCCCCACCTCTTCATCTGCCTACCTCTTGATTTAAGCTCTATAGCTGATGTTTCTGATTGGTGAATCAGTACTCTTCACATGCTCATGCTCCAAGAGAAAAGAAAACCCATAGCTGGAATTTTCAACTTCCACAGGGTTAGAGTATATTTGTTTTCCACATAGACTTACAAGGTAGGAAATTTTCAAACATAAGAGTTCAAACGCCAGATAGACGAAAAATGATGGTAAACGTCTATTATGGGGGGAGGGCAGGGGTGCAGTCACTTGATTTCTTGTGTTGGGGAAACCAAGGACCACATGAACCAGACTGAGAACCAAGTCCCATCAATATCCAGTAACATGAGACTCTATACACCAGCTAATGTGACCCTCAGGAAAAGAAAGAAATCGATGTACAATTATTATTTTTAAAACAGTATTTTTACTGTATCATGGTTATGATTTAAATGACATTATTCAGAGTTTTCCCACATTGTTCATCATTTGATGACAAAAATGGAAAATTCTGATCCTTTTGCTTTTTTTTTTAATTTTTCAGTCTGGAAGAGGGCTACACATTTGATTTCAACTGATTGATCTGGTATTTCTCTTCCCGTGTCTTTTTGCTCGTTTCCTCTATGTTATTTCTGCAAGTAGGGCCTATTTTTAAAATTCATTGTTTCCACATTTTTTAAAAAACGTCATACTATTTCTGTTTTAAGACTGATAAAAGTCAATTTTCTCCTAAGGTGTACAATTACCATTGCATCTGAGTCAGAGGACCTGCCTTCCATTTGTCTCACTGACAATGCTCCTCATGAAAAAATCTTCCTCAGACATTTCTAATTCAGAACAAAGGACATTTAGGGAACGACTTACTCAAAGTATATTCCTCATTCAGAGAAAAAAATACATCAATTTCCTAGTTTCACATCTCTGATATTACCAGGTTTTCCTTCAGTGCCATAAGGCTTGCTCTTACAACTCTCTGTATGTACATCCTGTTTCTTCATTATAGTATCTTGCATTTATATAATGTTCCACGTCATCGCAACAGCACATATAAAGAAGCAGGCATGCAATGAGATTAAACACCTTGCCCTAAACCTTACAAACAGCATATGGCAGAGTCCAGATTCAAGTACATATGGCAGAATCAAGATTCAAGATTCCACATCTCTGTGCTTCCTAGTCTACACAAGCTTGACATATGCACCTGCTCACTAGATGTTGTTGGATGCAAGAGGAACTTGATAAGTAGAATCAAAATGCATCAAATTATTTTGTGTTCTCTATATAGCCTCTGGTTATTTGAGTCTGGGGAATTGAAATCCACTGATTCACATTTTGCTATTGATGCTGACGAAATGCTAAACATCCAGATTTCCTGAAAATTCAAATTCACTGACAGCCCAGGTAATTTTTATCACCCAGAGAAGTTTCAGAAGCACTGTCTTTAGCCAACCAACTACCAGGAAAACATGAAGGTTTGGTCTAATGAGACCAACGAGTCTAATGAGAATAGGGTTGGATGTCATGAGAGACCCAGTGCATATTTTGAGCCATATCATCTGGGTCCTGATGCAAAGCGAAAATGTCAGTCAACTAGTGGGAAGATCTTTCCCTTTTATAGCAATGGCTTCTATCTTTGCTGATTTGTAAAACTCCAAAAAAGAAACTGGATGATTTTTCCTCCATTTCATCCGTATTTGTTGGTCTTCTAGAGACATGGCCTAAGTCATATCAAACTTGATTGCATCTGCAAAAATCTCTGTATCTACATAAGATGACAATTGGAGATCCTGGGTGGACATGAACTTGGGAAGCCTAGTACAGAAGTTAAGTAATACTTGTTCAGAGAAGGCATAAAATGTTCAGATCTCATGCTGTGGACTGTGCTGAGAAGCACATGCAGGAAATTTCTTTGTAGGATGATCCCTCCCTCAGTGTTTGAGTTACAAACTGGTATCGTTCACTCCAGAGAAAGTAAGCGACTCTTCACACACAATTCTTTTGTGTTCCTCCTTCCTGATTACCACTTTTCCTGATCAAGTATTTCTACAGTCTAGTTAACTAGATGCACACTTACAGTTTTAACAATTTTCCCTACCCCAACCTTCGTATTTCTTTATCCTCTTGGAAGCAGTGCATTTTGTCAGATAGACTAGCATTCCGGAAATCCAGTAAGACTTCTCATTTGTCAAGGATTGGTAATGAATACAATTCCTGGGGAGCCCCTCCCCGGGACTTTTGCTAAACGAATTCAACTTGAAAGATAAATCCCCCCCTATCGCTTCTTTCCCAAAGATACTATTCATATGATAGCTGGTTTAAATGAGTGCACAGGCGTAGTCAGAGGAAGAAAAAGACAAAGTTGTCTGAAGAGGGGCATATTGCTTTGTTTCGTTGGCGATCAGAAAGTGTGGGGTGTGTGTGTGTGTGTGTGTGTGTGTGCGCGCGTGTGTGCATGCACATGTGCTTGAGGCCAGGTCACGTTCACTCCCAAGATTCAGGCATGTCTGAGCTTCTCTCACAGGACAGGGGAAGGTGGCTTCTGAAAATGCTTCTGTCAGAATGACTGAGGATTCTCCTGAGAAAACAGGCCAAGCCCAGTCAGATGAGCCTTCAGTATTGGGGACAAAAGGGGATTCAGAGGGTAAGATCTGCCCCGCCACTGGTCTGGGCTCTTCTCTGAATCATGTGATGGAGGCAAAGAGTAGTGAGAAGGTTATGTATAAAAATAAAAATAAAAAATAAAAAAACGTTTCCCTAAAGCCCCCTTATCTTAATCAGTTTGAGCTACTATAACAGTATACCAGAGACTGGTGTTATACAGAACACAATTTTTTTTCTCACAGTTCCAGGGACCGGAAGTCCTAGACCAGAGTGCCAGGATGGTCAGGTTCCAGCGAGCACTCCCTCCTCTGCGTTGCAGACTGCTATTCTCTATACATTTCACATCCTCACCGGGCTGAGGGGAAGAGGGCGCGACAGCTCTCTGGGGTCTTATAAGGGCACTAATCCCATGCATGAGGGCTTTACCCTCACGACCTAATCACCTCACTTTCAGATGCCATCATATCGGGATGAGGCTTCAACCAATGAACGGGAGGACACAAAGATTCAGTCCATAGCACCTTGTAAGGTACGAGATCGTACA
Organism: Lynx rufus; assembly: GCF_022079265.1. Lineage (NCBI taxonomy): Eukaryota > Metazoa > Chordata > Mammalia > Carnivora > Felidae > Lynx > Lynx rufus. Next base: position 10,852,998 of record NW_025814823.1, read on the forward strand.
CACAGCGCTGGTTTGGAGGCGCCTTAGTAAAGCAGAAAGCAGTAAAGGAAAAGAGGCCTTTGTCTCCACTTCTCAGGCTCAGGGACCTCAGCACCTGCGAGAAACTACTGGGCCTGGTGGGCTCCAGAGGGGTCGGGAAGACGCAGTGGGATCCAGCAGACCCCAAAGCAGCAGTGACACCCAGAAGAGGTAGCAACAGCATACGACAACGACGTTGCAGTGGCTGGTAGAAATCTAGCCGAGTGGCACAAAAGAAAAGAACTAGCAGGCATCTTGCGGCATGTTATCAGACAGGCCGCTATACTTGGACTGCCAGCTTATGTGAGATTATTTCTAGAGATCTACCAAAATACGTGTGTATGTATTTGTCTCACTTATTCGTGTGTTTAATTACTCGTCTCCCGTGGATCAGTTAGAAAAGCATTCGGTAGCAAGAAAACCTAATTGCCCAAATGTCTGGCACATGGTTTCTATAACAAGCCATCCTTAAATGAGTGCTAGCTAACAAGTGCTACTCCGAATCTGATTTGTGGACAAGCGCCTGCTGTTACAAGTCCACGATAAAATAATCACACGAATCGAGAGCGTGTAGATGCTTTGATGGCATGCGGACAGTATGGTAACGTTAAAGCACAAGATCGATGGACTTGTCTCACCGAACGGGGTGAAGACCAAAATTATTCAACCTCAAAGGATTAGGAAAAAATTGGCCAAAAAATTGGTCATTGTCCCGACCACAGGACATTAATTGGAGGAATGTGATTCAAGGTTCATTTTGTGGCTCAGAGCTCTTTCCAGCCTTCTCCTCTGCTATCCACTGATTTTGACTGTGTCCTGCTTATCCCGAGAGTCACAAAATGACTTCTGTAGCTCCAAGTATCACATCCTCACACCAAAATCCCCACAAAGGAAAGAAGGGCTGGACATAGAGGGCCTATGTCCTAAGGCCCTCTTTTTTCATTTAGGAAGAAAATCCTCCCGGAATACTTCTGGAAAACATCTTGTATTGCTTAGCTACAGAGTACACTGGGATACTGAGCTTCTAGCAAAGAGAAGTGGGATTACAATGATTGTGTTAGGCTAATTATAACATAGCCCCTGAATCTGACCAAGGGTCTGCCCTTCCCTGAGATCAAAAGACTTCCTCCTACTACCTGAACTAATTATGGTGCTATGTGAGAGCATATTCAATGGTTGTTGAATGGCAACAAACAATTTCTGGGAACCTCCATTAAGATATGGGCTCCATGAGGGGTGCCTGGGTGGCTCAGTCTGTTAAGTGACTGACTCCAGCCCAAGGCATGATCTTGTGGTCTGTGAGTTCAAGCCCTGCATCAGGCTGTGTGCTGAGAGCTCGGAGTCTGGAGCCTGCTTCACATTCTGTGTCTCCCTTTCTCTCTGCCTGCCTCTCTCTCTCTCTCTCTCTCTCTCTCTCTCTCTCTCTCTTTCTCTCTCTCTCAAAAATGAATAAACATAAAAACAAATTTAGGAAGAAGATACAGGCTCCATGAAAATAAGCACTGCTAATCCCCAGTGCTCAGCATATGCCTGGTATATACCAGGTTTTCATGACAACTAAATATAATGGTGGACTAGTATTTAGCCTATCTGAATGATCAGTCTTTATAATATCAAGCATCCAAGTATTTGGGAGCATCTTATCCCTCCATCTCACTTCATCTCCCTTTCTTCCCATCTCCTTGTCCTAGATCTTAATATAGGTACCATATTCTCTCTGTTCCAGTCAAGATTCTTGGATGCAGTGACCATAGGCTCTGAGTCATAGCCCAGAAAGTGCTTCTACTTCTCGCTAAAACCACATCTCTCCGTATTCTTAAACTCTGAAAATGAATTTGTTCCATTTTAACACTCACCAAAAATCAAAATGTCCAGTTGTATTCAGCTCTGACATGTAAAAAGTTTGCAAGTTATCACTCTTGTCCTTACAACAAGAAAAGGCCGGACAAGTAAAAACCAGTGTCTTTTCTTAGACCTACCAGGGAACTGAGGCCACAGGGCAATCTGCCACTCTAAAATCTAGAAAGTCAGGTGAATCCAGCAGTCAAAACCAAGAACTGCTTATGTGGAGAAGCTACTAGAGTCATACTAGTGGGAACACTTTAAGTGGACATTTTGATGAATTGCTGGAGACTGAGGGTGCAGTAACATGAGAATTTCCTTGATACTGTGGTCTTGGGAGGGAGCACACTTTGGGCTTTATCTCCATCAGTCCTACCAAGTTGTCCATGAGTTAAAGAGCTGATAAAAGATTCCCTCTCAGGGGCACCTGGGTGGCTCCGTTAGTTGAGCATCTGACTTGATCTCAGCTCAGAGCATAATCTCAGGGTTTGTGGGTTCGAGCTCCCTGTCAGGCTCTGTGCTGACAGTGTGGAGCCATTTGGGATTCTCTCTCTCTCTCTCTCTCTCTCTCTCTCTCTGTCCCTCCCCTGATCATGCTCTATCTCAAAATAAATAAATAAGGTTTAAAAAAATTTTAAAGATTCCTTCCCAGCTCTGGCATGAAAGATGAGGAATAATGCTTATGAAACAGGCCCAGCCTTCTGCCTAACAAAGGCCTTCTCTCCAGGGGGAAAGACTTTACCAGAGACTTGTCCTACATGTGTGGGAGATGGTCCTCTGAATCTTATCCTCTTCTAGCCTCTTTGTCTTACCTACGGGGCCTGGGGAAGGAAACTATAAGAAACTCTTGTGGTCATAGGCTATAGACACAGGCCCAATAAAAATACTGAGATTTAACTGGAAGATTCTAGAATGCTCCTTCTCTCACATCCCTGTTCCACCACATGAACAGGGCTCTAGTATAATAAGAGTGAATTAGAGTGAAAAAGTTGCAGAACACACACTCTTTCAGGGAAGTATTTACAGAATCCCAAAGTCAAGAATGGAGACAGAAAAATAAGGACATTAAAAGAACTCGAAACTTCTGGAACCCACAACTACAGCAAACATTAAACACAGCCCAGCTCCTAGCCAGTTTAACATAAACCTCACGCTAAAGGCTGTTTACCTCATTTCCTATTACCTGATACATAATATGTAGATTGCAACAAAAAATTACAAGCCAGGCCAAAAGGTGTGAAAAAACATTTTGAAGAGACAAAGCAAGTATCAGAACCAAACTCAGAAATGTCACAGATGTTAGAATTATAAAATCATTTCAAGTAAGTCTAACTAATATGTTAAGGTCTGGGATGGCAAAATTAGATAATATGCAAAAGGAGATGGATGATGTAAGCAGAAAGAAACTCTAAGAAAGAAGTGAGAATAAGTCCTAGCAATCAAAAACACTAACGGAAAGGAAGGTTGCCTTGGATGAGCTCCATAGTAAACTGCACACACCTGAGGAAAGAATCAATGAGTTTGTATAGGGGTCAATATAAATTTCCTAAAATGAAAATCTAAAAGAAAATAATAGTAAGAAGAACAATAACAAAAAGTGTATACGATGGGAATCCCAGATGGAGACTAAGGAAGAAAGGGAACAATCCCTATCAGAATACCAAGACCATTTTTTCACAGAACTAAAACAAATAATCCTAAAATTTGTATGGCACCACGGTAGACGTCTAATAGCCAAAGAAATCTTGAAAAAGAAGAACAAAGCTGGAGGTTGTCACTGTCCTAGATTGCAAGATATACTACACAGCTGTAACAGTATGGTACTGGCACAAAAACAGACACACAGATCGATGGAACTAAATGGAAAGCCCAGAAATAAATTCACACTTATGTGGTCAATTAATCTACAATGAAGGAGGCAAGAATATACAATGGGGAGGGGCGCCTGGGTGGCTCAGTCAGCTGAGTGCCCGACTCTTGATATCAGCTCAGGTCATGATCTCACAGGTTGGTGGGATCAAACCCTGAGTTGGGTTCTGTGCTGACAGTGGGGAGACTACTTGGAATTCTCTCTCTACCTCTCTTTCTGCTCCTCCTCTGTTCACACACTTGCACTCTCTTTTTCTCTCTCTAAATAAACATCTTAAAAAATGAACAGGGAAAAGATGGTCTCTTCAATAAATGGTGTTAGGAAAACTGGATAGTTACATGCAAAAGAATGAAATGGGACCACTTGCTTACGCCATATACAAAAATAAACTCGAAATGGACTAAAAACCTAAAGATAAGACCTGAAACCATGAAACTTCTCAAAGAAAATATGGTAGTAAAGTCTTGGACATCAGCCTTAGCAATATTTTTCTGGATCATCTCCTTAGGCAAGAAAAATGAAAGCAAAAAAGGAACTATTGGGAGTACACCAAGGTAAAAAAGAGTTTGCAGTGAAGGAAACTATCAACAAAATACAAGGCAATCTATTGAATGGGAAAGATATTTTCAAATGATATATTCAATAAAGATTTAATATCCGAAACAAATGGAGAACTAATACAACTCCATACCAAAAAAAAAAAAATCTGATTTTTAAAAATGGTCAGGGGACCTAAATAGACAATTTTTCAAAGACACAGAGATGACCAACAAACATATGAAATGATGCTTAACATCATTAATCCGCAGGGAAATGCAAATCACAGCCACAATGAGATATCACCTCACATCTGTCAGAATAGCTTGTATAAAACACACACACATGCGCGCACACACACGCGCGCACACACACACACACAAGGAATATGGTGTTAGCAAGCATGTGGAAAGAAGGGAACCTTCACGCACTGTTGGTAGAAATGTAAATTGGTGCAGCCACTATGGACGACAGTATGGAGGTTCCTCAAAAAGTTAAAAATAGAAATATCCTACGAGCCAGTAGATCCACTTCTGGGTATTTACCGAAAGAAAACGACAATACTAATTGGAGAAGATATGTGCATTATCCCTATGTTTATTGCAGCATTATTCACAACAGCCAAGATACAGAAGCAACCCAAGTGTCTGTCAATAGATGAATGGATAAAGAAGAAGTGGTACACACACACACACAGGAATATTACTTAGCCATAAAAAAGAATGAGATCATGCCATTACACCAACATGGATGGACTTAGAGGGTGTTACGATAAATCAAGGAAGTCAGGCAGAAAAAGACAAATACCACGGGATTTCAGTTATATATGGGCTATAAAACAAATGATCAAAACAGAAAAAAAACACAGAATATACTGGTGGTTGCCAAAGGGGAGGGGACAGGGTCATGAGTGAAATAGGTGAAGAGAGTTAAAAGGCACAAAATTCCAATTATAAAATAAATAAGTCGCACAGATGAAAAGCAGAGCATCAGGAATATAGTTCATAATACTGTAATAATTTTGTATGGTGACAGAGGATACACTTACCATGGTAAGCACTTCATAATATATATATATAACTCAATCAGTATGTGGTACCCCTGAAGCTAATATAATATTGTACGGTCAACCGTGCTTCAACTGACAAAAAGAGAACAAAAACATATTTAAAGAAATGAGTTGAGAACCACTCAAAATTTATGACAAGCAGTAAACCACAGATTCAGGACGCTCAGAGTAATCACACACACACACACACACACACACACACACACACACACCCCCCAAAAAGCCCTACACTTAGATATATCATATTCAGACTGCAGAAAACCAAAGTCGAAGAGACAACTTTGCAAGGGTCCACAAGCTGGTGGGGTCGGGATCAGCACCCCTTACCTGCAGAGAAGCAGTGACAGGAGGTACAGCGGCTTTCTGCTGGAAACCCGGCAAGCATTTCTCTCTCTTTCCCCCCCGGGAAGATGACTGCCTTCTGGAAGAGGCCAGCCTGGTCTGGGTGGGTGGAGCGCAGGGTTTCCCAGGAAGGCAAACCCCGCACAGCTGGAGCCGGCAGGTTGCCAGGTTGCGCTCTGGGGCTTCCGGTGTGGGGGGGCGGGGGGAGTAAATTTGGAAGGGCAGGGAGAGAATGGATAGCTCAGAGGACCGGAGGATCAGGCCCAAGGTGCCGCAGCTGCAGCCACTCTTCCGGGAGGAAGCCTGATCTCCCAGGTCCTTGAGGTCCTACGGGGCTGCAGGCGAGACCGGGGATGACATGCATCTGGGTGCCTTGAGTGTTGGAGGTCCCCGGCCTCACACTCTTGCACAAGGACTTTGGCCTAGGCCACCTAGCAAGCAAACCCCAGTCCTTGCCAAAGGCTCATCTGTCGCCGCCCACAGGGCGCCTCACCCCTCAGGCCTGGCCAGGTGCAGAGGAACCCACTCTAGCTCAGGTGGTGCCCGAGTTCCCAAGGCTGGTCCGAGGATGCAAACTGAGCATGCTCAGGCAACAAATCCGTCGCCTTCTTGGAGGCCTGAGGCCCCAGGGCAGCCACACGGTCCTCCAGTGGGGAACCCCGGGGCCTCAATGTGACCTGCCAAGGTCCAAGCTGTACCAATCCAAACCTACTGTCCCATTGCACAGCCTCGGCTGCAAGGTGTCCCAGGAGACTTATAATGTGACATCCTGGATGGGATCCGGCAACAGAAATGACATTAGGAAAAAAAAAAAAAAAACCCAGTTGTTTTTTTTTCCTGAACTCTGTTCAGGAATGTAATTAATAACAGTGTATTAATACTGATTCATTAACTGTGACAGATATACCACACGAATGTAAGATGTTCATAATAAAGGAAACTGGGTCTGGGATATATGGGAACTCTCTGTATATATATATATATATATTTTTTTTTAAAGGGCATTTATTTATTTATTTTTGAGAGAGAGAGAGAGAGAGAGAGAGAGAAAACACGAATGAGTGAGCAATGGGCAGAGAGAGGAGAGAGAGAGAGAGAGAGAGCGTGCGCAAAGTGGGGCTCAAACTCAGGAATCGTGAGATCGTGACCTGAGCAGAAGTTGGATGCTTAACCAACTGAGTCACCCAGGTGCCCCTCTCTGAATAATTTTTGCAGTAATTCTGTAAATCTAAAACTGTTTGAAAATATAAAATTAATCTAAAAATCTCTCATTGATATTTAAATGAGCTGCAAACGTAATGGATAACCAAAAATCACATTAGTAACAGATTTTTCTTATACAGATATCAAACTTTGTCTAAGCTTTTTTTAATGATTGATTTTTAGTGTGGATTTCACATGCGCTTTAACACATGGCTTAAACATGTGGGTTTTCAGGGCTGTGTCATTCGTAGGTGTCCCATACCTGTGTCAGCAGGAAACTTCTCTGTGACAGCCACCATTAGCATGCCTGTTCTCCCCTTACAGAGGGTTCTGGAGGCTTGAATATTGATCAATTACAATATTGATCAAGTAATATTGAATATTAATCACAATTACTTTGTGATTCTTTAACTCCTAATTCCTTATGAAACTTCTAGATTCTCCTTACTGTATGATAAATGGCTTGGCTCTTGGATATTACATGTTTTTCTCTTGTTTTCCTTTTTAAAAATATTAAGTCAATAAAGAACTATCTTTCATTTCTTACCTGCTATTGGAAAAATGACAATTCAACCAACTTTTGGTTACAGTATCTTACTGCTATAAATTCCTTCATTTCTTCCCTCTGTCACCCATTTTCAGATATTTGAGACAACGATGCCTGCTTAGAGAATGACAATAGATTGGAATCACCTGAAAAGCAACACACGTTAAACTCTATTAAATCACCATTTCAAATCCCCCTGATGAAAATTAAAATATTTGGATAATCTTCAAAATATCTAATTTGAGCAATGTCAGGCATCAAAAATGTTTAGGCACAATTTACCCAGCACCAGTGCAAAGTGATAAGGATTTCTGGGTTATGTAAATCAACACAGGGATAATAGTTACTAATTCTCAACATAGAGATAGCCACAGATGCGGTTTCATGTCATAGAACTTGCATCTTCTTGTCAAATGGTACCAACAAGTGGTCTATGTTGTTTGATCACTGAAAATTTCCAAGTCTCCATTTAGATTCCCCAGTGGTGCCTGCTGTTGCAATCTTTCTCATTAACTTCCCTGATCAAAACCATACACCCAATAGCCCTTCCAGAGATCATTTGACAAACTGATCTATTCTGTTTTGCCATGACTCATTGCAGAGACATTTTCATTTTAATGACAACTTTTGGAAATATTCCAGAGGAATGAGTCTAAGGGCAGGAAATCCAGGAAGATTGTCTGGGGAGATGTTCTGGAGCAGGGTGACCTTTTAGAACATTTCAACACTTCTATCCTGCCCTGTCTTGACTTGGGGTTGACAGATTTGTGATATATATACATCTTATCTTCCTTTCTTATGATGATTTCATTGTCTTTATATGTCTTTCATATGTCTTCATTGCCTTTAACTGAAGGAAGATGAAAATGTGAATTCTTGTGATAACAGAGCCAGGGACAAATGGTCTCGATCAACACTATCCAATCTAAATATAAGCTTTAAATGAAATTTAAAACTTTCTAGGAGTCACATTAAGAAATTTAAAACAAAAGAGGTGAAATTAATTTTAATAATATGCCTTACTCAACCCAATATATCCAAAATATTATTATTTCAACATGTAATAAATATTTAAAAATTATTGTTATTTTAGTTTTCCTATTGTCTTTGAAATCTATGTGTGTGTTATGCATACAGCACATCCTGATTTGGACTAGCCGTATTTCAAATGCTAAATAACCATGTATGCCTGGTGACTACCACCTTGGACATTGCGATATAGATAAGTGGTAATTAAGAGGAGGGAGCTTAGGGGCACCTGGGAGGCTCAGTCGGTTGAGGGTCTGACTTCAGGTTATGACTTCAGGCTCAGGTTATGATCCCACAGTTCATGGGTTCGAGTCCCACTTCGGGCTCTGTGCTGACAGCTTGCTCAGAGCCTGGAGCCTGCTTTGTATTCTGTGTCTCCTTCTCTCTCTGCCCCTCCCCTGCTCATGCTCTGTCTCTCAAAAATAAATAAATGTAAAAAAATTAAAAAAAAAAAAAAGAGGAGGCAGCTTGGCTTCAGATGGTTTGAGAGTTGGAGCCAGCATAATACAATGAGAAAAACTCCAGTATCCCTGATTAAGTAAGAATCCTTAGAAAAATTGCCTTAACTGTCTCTAAGTCTCTTTGCATGTTTGTCAAGTAGAGACAATATTATTCCGTGGGGTTAGAGATCAGATTTTTTTAATGTTTATTTTTGAGAGAGTGCAAGCAGGGGAAGGGCAGAGAAAGGGGGACAGATGATCCAAAGCGGGTTCTGTGCAAACAGTGGCCAGCCCCACGCAGGGCTCAAACTCACAAACTGTGAGATCACGACCTGAGCCCAAGTCAGACGCTGAACCAACTGAGCCACCCAGCTGCCCCCTGGGATTATAGATGAGGTTAATTAAGATGAGGTGGGTAAATCTTTGGCCACAGTGTAGGTATTCATCAGATCTCACCTTGAATCCTTTAGAGGGAATATATCCTGTGAATTTATTATTTCAACAATATATATTTATTAATTGGCTGCTGTTACACATCAGTGAATAAAACAATCACACCTAGAAAGTGGAGGAAAACTGACAATAAAGAAATAAAGCATGTTGTCGTATGTTGGAAATGCCAAGTGCTATAGGAAAAATAAAACCAAGCAAAGTAAGAGAAACCAGGTATAGAGAGGATCCGGCATACTTTTAAATAAAGTGGTCAGACTAATTGAGGAGAACACATTTGGGCAAAGACTTAAAGGGTGTGGCAGAGGTGACCATTAGATTTCTGAAGGACTAGCATGCAGGCAGGGTGTCAAGCTGGGACAAACACCCTGAGGTAGGTTATGTCTCGTGTGTTTGAGGAACAACAGAGAGAACAGTATGGCTGGAGAGCTGGGAGTGAGGGTAGAGTGATGGGAGATAAAGTCAGAAAGGCCCCGATGGGGTGGGTCCTCGTAAGCCATTGGTAGAATTCAGGTGTTCACTTGGACTTGAGACAGAAGTTGCTGCAAGATTTCAAGCAGGGACGAACATGTTCTTACCTCTGCTTTAAAAGCATCATGCTGACATCTGGGTTGAGAGTAGGCTGTAGGTGGTGAGGTTGAGGGCAAGAGACACTAGGAGTAAGAGAAAAAACAGAGAAAGGTCGGAGCTACTGCGATAATGGTGGAGAGATGGTGCTGGCTTGGACCAGGAGGTAGAGTGAAAGTGTTGAGAAGTGATGAATCTCTAGATCTGTACCGAAGGCAGAAACAACACTACTTCCCAATCAGATGAGTGTGGAAGAGGGAGAAGGATCAAGGACGAAACCAGCACTTGTAAAATAAGAAGCTATGTGTCTATCATTAACTTAAATGAGAGGACTGAAGATGGAACAGATTGGGGGAACAGCAGGAGTTGCATTTTTGACATAGTGAGTCTGAGATGTGCCCCTATTCCCGTGTGGCTCCCAGAACAAAAGCCACAGGTAAGAATTTGTAAGGTATCGCTCTGGGGGAACCACTATGCCACTGAAAGGAAAGCACCGGGGGGTCCAGTAGGGCGAGTCTCCCATCAAAATGTCCACTCACTTCACTGAGAAGCTCCCCAATACAAAGGCATCTGTCAGTTTTGAAGCACTTTTTCTTTCCATTTTAACAACTTTGAAATTTAGATGCATCTTAGAAGAGTACGCATTGTACAATCACTATTGGCCATGGGACAGTCATGAGGTGGACGTCACTTCCCGTGCATGTGCAAAGCAAATTTTTTTGCCCTGATAATAGGACTAACTCCATATCTGCAACACCTCATTGCATATTGATGTAACTAAAGATTATGACCTACTTATAATGTGAGAGCTGAATCCTTGTGCTTTGTTAAAGGTGAAAGTCGGTAACAATATCCAATACCAAAAACCATCAAAAATCAGTAGAAACTATTTTCATCATAAACCATGTGGAATCATATATTTTTCTATAGAGTTTCTATAAATAAAAATAGGTTAAAAAAATAGGATGTGATATCACACGGTAACATGCTAATGCTCTGAGTCTTTCCAGAGACCTGTTCTTCCAAAAACCATCTTCCACACCACCACTAGAAGAATTTCCTGAATTCCTTACATTTTGAGTATTTCCAGAGATCTGCTTTGAAAATTTTGTCGCGAAGTTTTCACATCTTTTGAGAAACGCAGCAAAGCCAGTATGCAAAGCACGGGGCTGTCATGGGAACTAGAGCCTCAAAGAAAAAGAGAAACTCCGAGAATCCAGGACACCCAACAGGAAGTGAACAAATATGCCGCTAGATTCCCTCTGGGAAGCAGGTGGGCCAGACAGTACTATAATTATTCCTGACATGAAGAAAGATGCCATTAGGTGTACCAGCTGAGGGGTTCTTGCCAACTTCCGATGGCTGTTGGTAGCCCTGTGTGCACACAGCCCGTGTGGATTCCTCTGGGTCTAAGTAGAGTTGACCATCCATCTGCAAGTAACCAGACTCGTTGTTCGTTGTTCACAGCTCAGATGGAGCTGTGTCCAGGGCAGGGATTCATATGGTTTTTTTTTGTTTTGTTTTTGTTTTTTTTTAATACCCAGAATAAGACAAGGTGGGGAAGATAGGTTTCTAGTCCTATTGTTCTATAGATCGGAAAACTGTGCTAGTTCACAATGAGACATACTCTTTTCAAAAGGAGAAATTGGACGCTAACGTAGCCCAAGAAGTCGATCCCATGTTAAATCAAGGGAAGGACGTGCATTTAAAGTAAAAGCATAATCTAAGTTCAGTGATGAAAATAAAAAGTTCAAGCTGCTGATGTCATTAAAGAGGAAAATGTGTACATAAAGAGGCAAATTAAAAAAGAGAGACAAATGTGTTTTTGTTTCATCAATTATCCCAAAAGGCAAGATGATCTGGAAAGCAAACCTTAAAAGATGTCATCAGTTATGTGTCCCTCAGGAAAGAATGCACAGGGATGACTGTTTCCAACTCCGTAATATCTTTTCCATAAGAATAACAACGCAACCACAAATCTTTAGCATATGCATAAATGAATAAATAAAGGAATGGGTAAATACAGAACTACTCAATAAAGCAGGAGAAGTTAGAAAAATGAGAAAATATGAGGAAAAACTCAAGGGCATACTGTGTTGATACAGTAGCGGGGAAAAAACAAAAACAAAAACAAAAACAAACTAAATCCCCTGGTCTCAGAAGACTATATCTTACAGGATCAGGGGAAAAACAAACCCCAAAGCAGCAAACCAAAAGCCCAGAGCTTCTAGACCATGTTAATAGCAAAGATGATTTGACATTTTTGTTTTGTTTTGTTTGTTCTCTTTTTGACAGAAATGGGATGCATATTATTACTGCCGGTGTCCCTCCGGTTGAGGAAACTTCATAAACGAACATTCTTTCTTATAGAACCAATTAATTTGGGGGTAGCTGTAGTGTAAGAATTTACCGCCAAATGTCATCCTTTAAATAGCAAACCATTCTGGAGTCTTTTTTTTTTTTAACCTAGCTATCCCCCCAAGTGGGAAATAATCGAATTGGGGGAAATGGCTGAAAAACAAGAGGCTTCTCTACCACTTTGGAGGGGGTGAAAAATGTAAGGCTGAGTTCATTTTTCAGCCTGTGAAAAGAGCTGACTGCAATGACCACGTTCCAGAGTGTCACCTAGTGGCCTTGGGGGACGGGCTCCAGAACTGAGGCAAACACTGGAAAGATGTTCAGTTGGCTTCGGAAGCCTGCCATTCTGGAAAGCAGCCGTCCCTTCCGGCTGGGGGAGGGGTGGAACAGGATTAATAGCTAACCTCAGAGCTCTGTGGTGAGGCCCAAACTCTCAAACTGCTCCTACACCATGTGTTTCCCAGGAGTGACCTCCCTTATTTTTGTAAGTCTAAAACCAAAGCTTTGCAATCGGGTTTCCACGTATCTGATGTGAAACTCCTCAGTCTGGTATCTTTGAGATTTCTGAGAACCAGACAGAGAAGATATCAGACAAATAAATATGTGGTTTTACGCAGGCATCATTTCCAAGTTGTACGGAAAAGACGTACACGAATAGCCTCATTCTCACGTCACACTCTCACTGTGTCTCCTATATTGGTCTGCCATTTGATTGCAAGGTCACGGGCCTCACGGACACGAAAATGCCATTTACTTCAGAAACACCGTCCTTTGTTTCCAGGATCATTGCAACTGACTTACCGGCCTGCAGCCTAGACCCCTCAGAATTTAACCCCTCACTGCCACTTGACCATCTCCTAAAGCATAAAAAAGTGATTGTGTTGTTCCCTTCCTTAAATCCTTTATGGAATTCTCTTTGCCCTCCACACAAAGTTCAAATTCCTTAAGCGACACGCAGGGGCCCTCAAGACTCAACCCTGCTCAGCTCCCAGGTAGAATCAACCATTCTTACTTGCCTTCCAAGTTCTGCCAGACAGATCACTACCGGGCACGCCTGGGCCCCGACTCAGGTTTCTTCCGCTGCTGTAACACAATTCTCCACCCCCTCTTTACCTGTGCTGTTCCTGATCATCCTTTGTCCTTCTCCAACCTCAAGCTTAGGTTAGGGGCCTCTCCCCTCACTCCCCTGGAGTGTTCTGTATGATCCACGTTGTAATAGTTATACCCTGTTTGACCATTACTCCTCCAGTAAATTATTAAGCTGGAGTGCCTTATATCTCTATATCCCAGTGCCTGGAAAAGTGCCAGAGACATAGTTAATCTTGGGAAAATTTAAATGAAAGAAGCCATGAATAATTAAATCAATGGTCTGTTTTCTGTCTCCTAGCACATCCAGACAATCAACTTAGTTCTAAATATACATGTGACATAGTGCTTAGTGGGACTTACCTGTGGCTGTTAAACCATAGAACCAGACAAAGATGAAGGTCACATTAAAGACAGCCCATAGCAACAGAAGCCAGAAATTCCCACTGCAGGTCTTATGACAACTACCTACGCCCAGCACCACCCCTTAAGTCTCCTCTGAGAAGAGGTCTCCTGGGAGAGGGGAGGGAAGTGGACATCATGAGCCTTATGGAGACTGTGATGTTCATGTGGGATTTATTCCCCATTCCCTCCAAAATCAAGTGAAGGAGGAGAGTCCAAGAGACCTATGTGCATCTACGAAAAGTGCCAGCAAGAAAGGAAACTTGACTCTCATTCAGCTGGGTACTGGCTGAGTGGGGTGAAGGAAACCTTGGGAAAGCCTGGAGTGTCCTCTGGGGTAGGAATGTAAAAAACATGGAAACTTGTGCTTGCTACTCAGATGGCTATTCTTAAAACACAGGCTTGGTGGTGAAGCCCATATTAGTAGGCAAAAAAGGGCTACAGCATAATGTGCCTGGAAAGAAAAGGACAGGAAAGGACACCCTCACTCCAGTTTGTCACATCCTTTGGCCCCGTGAAAGAGCCTGGAATAGGGGACAAGCTGCAGGAAGCCTGGAGTGGCCAGGATGACCACCAGGCCAGGAGAAAAATGCCCTGCTGGGCAGGATAATTGAATATCTCTGTCTAAAGGGATCCTCAGTAACAGAGAGAGCAGAGAGATACTCACATTATGTGCTCTGTCTATAGAGACCACCGTATCAGCAGAGGATAAGCAACAGTAGACAGAACCTGGGTCAGGCGAGCAACACTCCCCACCACATGTATACAACCAGTGACATGCGATGTTCCTTGCCTTCTCCATGTTTCCCTCCTGCCTCCCTCCAAGTTAGAAGGAGCTAGGCCTGAGAGAAACCATTTGCACAGGTAGACCAAGCTTCCCCACTAGCTCTTTCAATTCTAAGCAGACAGGTTCATGGTTCAAGCCTGTCCTGGGATGTCGGAGCCAGAAGAGGCTCAGTTTCCCTCACTCTTTTGGAAAAGCCCCATGTCTCAAAGGCCTGACATGACAGGTTACTTCTCACTCATGCTATATTTCCAAAGCGCAGAGGCAGAGGGCTGAGCTGAGGGATGCTTCACCTGGACATGGGCTTCCTCCGCCAGCATAGGAAGGAAGGGCATGCAGAAAATGATACACCTCTGCCAAGATGTGGTAGATGTCATATTTGCTTGAATTTTGTTCGCCAAACACAAGTCATATGGCCACCATAACTTGAAAGGCTGTGGGGAGTGCTTGCCTGCCATTTTCTCATTTAAAGGACTAGAAGATTCTTAAAGGGTCCTAATAATTTACCACATTGGGAATGGAGGAAAAGACCATCAAGATGAAACTCAAATTCAATTTAAGCTCGAAATATTGAACTAGAGTAGGTTATAATGACTGAAAGTGATCGGAATGATCTAGAATCTGCCAGAGGTACAGTCAAGGGATCCCAACAGATGACTCAGAAGAGCATACCTGGAAGTCATGTTTGGAGAAGAAAAGTGTTTCACACTTAGACCCTCTCGGCAGAGGCGCTTCTTTAAATGGGCTACATATATATTCTCACCTTCTGTCCAGAAGAATGTTCTAGAACAAAACTCTACAGAAATGCTGAATAAATTCCACCTCAAATGCTTTGTTTGACAGTTTCTTCCTCTGCCTAATGTTTATCCTGCTTATACCTGACCAGGTCTGTTGGGGTTAAGGAATATGTGACAGCAGTATAGAAAAAAGTTGAGAGGAGACATTTAATTCCGAAATTTCTTCTGAAGAAAAGGATCTTCCGGTAAAAAGATTATATTGACATGTGGAAAAATTATTTAAAAATCAGCCTTGAAGTCCTAAATCAGGACATCAAAATTCTCAAATATTTAAGGAAATTATCTCACTTTAGAAAATTCCTACTTGGAATTATTTTCACTACATTGAGAACACAAAATTCATTTCAATTCCTTTGAGTTTCAGTTGAAGAAAGTCATGTATTGTGATACATTAATTCAAATATGGACTCCTTCCAAATAATGAAGAAATTCGTAGCTTAGATGTTATTTCACTTTTCCCAGTGAAAAACACCACCTGATTCTTGGAGAGGCTCCCAACGCCAACCTTGATAGATATTGGTGATTTCTGTTTGCTGAAATTGTTTGCTTTTTCTTTATTTCCTATAAAATACTGGCAAGGAAAGAATTTTTAGTGTCATGGATGATTTAAGGAAATAATAATTTGATACATTTAGTGTTGAATTAATGAGTAATTTTTATTTTCACTTGTTCAGAGTAAAGAAGGGAGATTAAAAAAAGTTGTCTAATAAAATGTGATATACAGTTTTATTTTAGATCTTACAGCAAATGTTTGGAGGCCGTAAATTTTTACCTTGCGTGTCTAGTATTTTTGTTGAACTACTAATAGCTCTATTAGCAGATGGAAACTTTCAGTTTGTCAAACCTGTGAATCTACAGAGAATTTTTCATATTTATATGAAACAGAAACACAGCGGGCTTTGTGACTATCTTGAGTGGACTCTATAAATATATTCATGGAAGATAAACTCTGGTTCATACCGGATGGTACGTCTGCCATTAATGTCTGAATTTTCCTACTTGTAGCCTTCTAAAGATATTTTATTGTGTCTGAAGAAAACCTCATATTTCGTACAACTCCCAAGATAACTAACTTCGGGAAAGATCCAGAGGGTGGGGTGAAAATATGCTTTCCATTATATCTGTTGCAATATGGAGAATAAATTACACACATGTATACCTCGTTTTATTGTGTTTTGCTGTATCGTACCTTTAAAAAAAAACAGAGCAGATATTCTTGCTGTTGTTGTTGTTGTCTTCTTGGCAAATTGAAGGTTTGTCGCAACCGTGCACTGAGCAAGTCTATCCGCGCCATTTTCTAACACATATGCTCGCTTCTTGTCTGTGTGTTGTTTTGTTGCTTGTCACAATATTTCAACCTTTTTCATTATTACTGGATTTGTGATGATCTGTGATCAGTGATCTTTGATGTTACCATCGCGATTGTTTTGGGTGCCCCAAACCGCACCCCTGTAAGATGGTAAACTTGACTGATCAACGTTGTGTGTGTTCAGACTGCTATATCCGCCAGCCATTCCCCGTCCCTCTGCCTCTCCTCGGGCCTCCCTGTTCCCAAAGACACGGTAATATTGAAATTAGGCCAATTAGTCAGTGGCCTACAGTGGCCTCTAAGTGTTAAAGCGAAAGGAAGAGTCACATATGTTTCACTTTAAATGAAAAACTGGAAATGAGCAAGCCTAGCGAAGAAAGCGTGTCAAAAGTGAAGGCAGGCCGAAAGCTAGGCCTCTCGTGCCAAGGAGCCAAGTTGTGAATGCGAAAGACAAGTTCTTCAGGGCAATTAAAAGCACTACTCCGGGGAACACATCAATGATGAGAAAGTGAAACAGCCTTACAGGCGATTCACAGAAAGCTTGAGAGGCCTGGACAGAAGATCAAACCAGCCACGACATTCCCTTAAGCCAAAGCCTAATCCAGAGCGAGGCCTTAACGCTCCCCAATTCTGTGAAGGCTGGGAGAGGTAAGGAAGCTGCAGAAGAAAGTTTGAAGCTGGCACAGGTAGGTTCATGAGGTTTAAGGAAAGAAGCCGTCTCCATAACATACAGGTACAAGGTGAAGCAGCAGGTGTTAAGCAGGAGCTGCAGCAAGTTCTCTAGAAGGTCTCACTGACATAATTCATGAACAGATTTTCAGTGTAAATGAAATAGGCTTCTATTGGAAGAAGATGCCACTAAGGACTTCCATAGCTAGGGAGGAGTGAGTACAGGTAAAACACTTAGAACGATGCCTGGCGAATAAGAACCGGTCATTTTTATCGTTGTCACTGTTTTTCTCCCTTTTCTCTCACTAGTTTCCTCTTACTCTTTCCCTGTGCCTCCTGCTTGGTACAGTACTTGATACACAGATGATAAATAATGTCTCGTTACATGAAAATGCGGTAGTATTTCAGAAGAGAAAAAAGCCGTGAGACTGGGGGAAGGTCCAGGAAGTTTTATGGAGGAGGTGGGGCTTGTTTTGGGTTTATAGGCGGATAAAACCTAAATATGTAATAGAAAACACATTACTATTTTTATAGGTGAAAAAAGAGAGATTATGTATTATACATATACTCCTGGGTTATACATTATAGATTTATTCTTAGATTTAACAAATCCTACATTACTATAATTTCTTCCATTTCTAGATAATTAGTGGCAAAAACCTGTTCAAAATACATTACAAAATGTAGCTTTATCTCGCACTTGTATCTCTTATGTTTGCCGTAAATTCCAGTTTACATAATCCAAAATCAAACTGAATTCGTGTTCATTACGAGACATGGAGAAAAATCAAACCGAATGGCCTTAGGGATACTGTTCAGCTGTGTTATAAGAAATGACCCACAATAATGTCACAGAGAACTTTTATTTATCTAAATTTTATTTTTGCTAAGTGAGTCCAATTACAACTCTGTTTCTCTTTGTAGCTTGGGACTTTCTTCTTTATGGGCTCCAGGCAAAACCTCTGTTTGATCTGCCGGGAGTGAAACTCCTTCCCCAGCTGTCAAAGATACACTTGACTTATTAGTATATTTTTCACTTATCTTCACTACCAGCCCTAGAGTATCTTGATTTCTTTGTTCTCCAAATGTCTGCCATTGCCAGTGGGGCTACTTTAAGCATATTGTAGCATAATTAACATTGAATGTTCTTCAGAAAGTAAAGAGAGTATTTGTTTCTTTTTTTAACTCTGCAGTTGTAGCCCTTCCCACAGTATGTTACAACATCCAAAGGAAAGTCAAAAAGTACAGGCGCTGGCTGAACATTTGATACCCTTATGATGCTGGTGTCCAGACCCTCCAGTCGTTTCAACACATCACCTGAAATTCGCACCATCACACGTGACCCCTTGCTTTTCTTTGTTATTGTCCTCTGAGGAACCCACCCCACTCCCCCTATTTCAGGAAGGGATGGCTTTATCAACTAAGCTTTCTTTACTTCCCCACCACTACTCCTGTCCTCATTCTTAACAACTTCAGCATCCATGTAGACAACTGATTCAGCACCCTGATCCCTCAAATCCTTGGGCTCTCTGCTTCCAAAGATCTGTTACTTCCTCCAACTCAGCAGCTATCCTGGAATCTTTAAAACGCGCTCTCCCTGAGAACTACACCTCTTCCTTCCAGCTCACCTACCCCTAGTGCTACTCCAGAAATCCCGACCTACCGAAGCGTCCACCTGACCATTTCCTACTGCCACTCTTCCCGTTGTGCTTGTGTCCCTTCTTGCTCAGCATAAATTCCACAGCCCACGATTCTAAACTTAACCCCCTCATCCCTCCCTTTCTCATCTAATTGGCCTTGGAAAGCTGAAACTCTATGCCAGCCCTGTTACCCACCCACAAGCCCCACTAACCACCTGCTCCCTGCCTGCACTCAAGAAGCTCCACGATGCCACAGCGAATACACAATCAAGCCGACGCACTTCTCCTCAAGATCAAAGTGACAATCTCAAATGAGCACATTTTTAATGTGTGCTTGTCCACTCTCCAAAAACGTAATTTGCTATCTGCTTTCTGTTCAACTCTGCCCAACACACACACACACACACACACACACACACACACCAGTCTCTCTTCTGATCTCTCTTCTGAAAGCAAAGCAGTCTTTCACCAGGGATCTGGTTTCATATGTTACTAAAAGAAACAGACACAATCAGATAGGTACAGAATTTGATTCACTTTACCTGGACTAACCTAGGTTAAGAACTTTGCTGTTGGGTATAACGACGGATCAAGACAGATATGTGTTGTTGTTGTTTTTTTTAAGGATAATTACATTTTTGTTCAGTTGAGTTCGTGGATTGAGAACATTATATCTTCAATAAAAGCAGGTCACTTCACTTGTTGTGATGAGCACTGGGTGTGAATCACTAAAACTTGTTGTGATGAGCACTGATGAATCACTAAATTCTACACCTGAAGCTAATATTACACCGTATGTTAACCAACTGGAATTTATTATGGTTTTTCTTCATAGATATTCGTCTTTACTTTTTTGTTATACCTTTTCAAAACAGAGCCATTCAACAGTAGTTAGAATGGCCATCTCCCAACATTTAAAAAAAAAAAAAAACAAACCCTGCACCTCCCAATGGGTGAACAAAGTAGAGTAGTAACCTCGAGTTGAGCTGAGTAAGCCGCCGTGGAGCCTTAAGTGGTGAGGTTTTCCAATTTCAGAGTGATGTGTCTTCAACTTGTATCATCATGTCAGTGGAAAAAACGTAATTTAATTTTGGTGAAATGAGATTCATCTTCCGACAGGATTAACGGCATTCACTGAATGCCATATTCTTCTTTTGGGAACCGTGAAGGAAATGAATGGTAGCTAGAAGATCAACGGTATTCCAACTCCAGCTGCAGATAGAATGAAGATATTCCGGGACAAAAACATCTACATTTTGATTTAAAAAGCTAACAGCAGTTTGAAGTCGGCCACTTAATCACAGACCAACCACACCACAAGCTTTTCAAACGGCAAACATGCAAAAAACTTCAGTGTTAACAAACATATTTAACTGAAATTTAAATTAAAATTTGGAGGAAACAAAAGCAGGCCCCTTAAGAGAATCTTTTAAATCTTCATCAAAACATATTTTTGAGGGGCGTCTGGGTGACTCAGTCATTTAGGCATCCGACTCTTGATTTCGGTCGTCTCAGATCACGATCTCACGGTTTCTGAGTTTGAGCCCCACCCTGGCTCCATGCTGACCATGCAGAACCTGCTTGGGATTCTCTCTCCCTCTCTCTGTCTCTCCCCTGCTTGTGCACTCACTCTCTCTCTCTTTCTCTCTCTCTCAAAATAAATAAACTTTAAAAAATGTATAAATACATTTTTAATAAGACATATGTTAATTACAGAAAACTGATAGTAAACAGGAAAACAGTAGCAAAGAGGAAAATAAAAGATGCCCCCCAAAAGTGCTGTTGACATTACGGACTGTTTACCTATTACCATCTTTGTGCTGAAATCGATGACACACTTAAATCTTCAATATTTCTCAATAGTATTGAAGACTCTTGGTACCCGTAAATTTCAGTGGCTACACAATATTTCTTTCATGAATGTACTATAATTTGTTTAACTCTGCCCGTGTTGTTGAATGTTTTGATTGCTTCCAATCTTTGTTATTATGAATTATGTCATGCCGAGTACGTGCTAAAGCTTTTCCTGCATTTCTGCATTTTTCCATGCGAAATATTCTTAGAAATTGACTAAGAAAAGATAGGATCTTAAAGACTCCCAATACATAGTACCAAATTGTTTTCTGAAAATATTAGACCAATACTCCCATCTGCAGTTGATTAAAGTTCATTTTTCATAGCACCCTAACCAGAATTACATATCTCTTATAATTCTTTCTGCTTATTTAATTAATTTTTCGGGTCTTGTTTTTGTATCTTAACTTCTTTATTAGTTCAGTTGAACATTTTTTAAATATGTTTACTGGCCATTTATAATTCTTCTCTTACGAGCTAAGTTAGAATCCACCAGCGTCACAGTGCAGAACTGAATGTTAGTAAAATAATAAGAAGATGCACACAGTTCACTCATTTATCAGTTTGAGCTGTTGCAATAACTCTTATATAAGATTATTTGTCAAATTCAGGTTTTAAAAAACAAAACCAAAACCGAAACATATAAGGAAGAGCTATACTTACTCAACATTAATTGATAAGCCTTTATGTGCCATTACTGGGCTATAAATGATATACAAAGATAAATTACACCTATATTTTGCCCTCAAGATGCTTATAAGGTCAGTCACGAGTGGTATGAAACAGAGTGTTATCTGCTAGAGAGCTGGAAACTCAAAGTTTACTGTGCACTCATAGGAAAGGATCCGACTTCTTCCCGTGAAGCAGAGAAGTCTAAGAAGGGCAAGAGATTTTTGAGAGGCATCCTAAGGATGGGAAGGACCCCAGCAGGCAGAAAAGGGACAGGCGTGCCAGATAAAGAGGTCTCGTTCAGCAAGATTCCAGTTATTAACAGACCTGTCTTACTATGACAAGGTGAGATTCTCGGTGGGATTGGAGAGATAAGGCGTATTAGGAAATTGTGAGAGGGGCGCCTGGGTGGCTCAGGCGGTTAAGCGTCCAGCTTCAGCTCAGGTCATGATCTCACAGTTCCTGAGTTCAAGCCCCGCATCGGGCTCTCTGCTGTCGGCGCAGAGCCTGCTTTCGATCCTCTGACTCCCTCTCTGCCCCTCACCCATTCGCACGTTCTCTCTCTCCCTCTCTCAAAAATGAATAAATGTTAAAAAAAAATTGTGAGAGCCAGGAGTGGTTAGTCTGAGGCCAAACTATGAAGAAATTTATATGCATTAAAGAAGAATTTGAACTCCTTCTATTTTTGGTGTGAAGTCAGCATTTTTTTAAAGCGGTACTACTAACCTCATTTTCAGATGCAGAATTGGAGGTGGAGAGATGTGTGGTGATTTGCCACATGATGCTGTTAGGAAGTGACAGATTTTTGAGCCCATTTTCGTGTGACAGGGCTTTTCCACACAAGGCTGTTCTGCTTCCCAAGACTCTGCTCATCCTCACCATGTCCACACAGAGCATGCCCTGCGAACCGTGTTGAGTAATAAAGACTGCAGGGGAGGAGCCAGTTCTGCTCTGCCTGCCTCTATCACACACCCGTGCCTAATACACATACACCCCCACCTCGCCCCACCCCCATACACCCCTTTCATCCCATGCCCCCCAAGAGAAAAAAAGGTACCGGTCTACCTGGCAAAGGAGAGCGCTGTGGAGGGCGATGGAGTGGGCACTGGCATCTCAACATACTTTGTTTTAGGCTTAGAACCAAGGAGTATATCTAGTGCCAATAAAAATGTCAACCACGCCGCTCTTCACCTTCCCACAGGCTAGTGTGGCCTCAGAAAGCAAGGGTTACCAAAGTATTTTTTTTCTTCACGCTCACCTTGGTAAAAGCACATTCCTGATCAGATAATTAGGCTCTGTAAAAGTGAATGCGAGAAAGAAAAATGCTTTTTTTTCCTTGGTCTTCGGGGGAACCATTCTGTCCCTCATTAAAGATCCACTGTTAAAAAAAAAAAAAAAAAGACCCAGGATCTAGAAAGCCAAATCCCGTCTTCTGACACCATCCACGTAAACCAGTTTTCACTTCTGTCTTACTGATCTCTTCTTCCCTTTTAATGTCCCTGGTCTCCAAAATTAAAGAAAACCTAAAAATACCAGCTTGTTCTTAAGACCTATTGTTCTCTTCCCTGCACTTCGAAGTCACTGGAGACATTTTGCAGATTCGTTCAGTTTCTATGAATCGTTACCATATGAATCAGTAGAAGCAAAGAGCTGAAGAGCTTGATGTGGAAGAAGTTTGCTGTATTTTGGCAGATGCTCTGCTGGCTAGCAGCTAATAAAGTGCAAAGCCAGCTGGTGAGCCCTCCGCCCAGATGCTTCCCGATGGGTGGGAGGTGACCTCTCCAGAATACACTGGAATTCGTTAACCACCATTTGGAGATGGTGTTAAGAATCCTCCCATGATCTGGTGCACATGAAACCTTCTGATTTTTCTGCAGCCTACTTATCCCTCCATGGATGCACATTTAACCCTTTGACAGAAATCCAACGCCGGTCGTAGAGATCAATGGCATAGAATGTCTTCACTTTCACCACGCTCTTGACCTGACAAACCCCTTTATTTTGAATTGATTTATTTTATATTTATAAAATACATTTAAATACTTGTATTTATTTTATTTTTATTTGTTTTGACTCCCCATTTACTCTTTATAACCTGTCTTTGTATGTCATTCTTGAGTCATGGTTTTCTACAGACAGGATTTCCCCCTTTCCTCAAATAGTCGCTACTGCATGCATAAGGAGGAGACGTGAGAAATGCTGGCAGATGTCTGGATATTTATTATTAATTTGTATTAGCTACGTGGCTGCTCGGGTTTTTTTAAGGAAATACAAAGTATACAACTTTGAATGCATCTACTGAAAATCTACCCCTTTTCATCTGAAATATATTAACCAGCAAGATAAAGTAACTTCCTCAAAGACACAGGTAAGGATTTGAGTTTGGTCGAATATGTTTCTAGAACCAGATGATTCTCAGATTACTCAGAATAAGAGTCAAAACTAATGAACACCTGTCTAATATTTTAAGCAGATGTTTGTTTTATCTAGAATTCAGAAGTTGACTATCTATGGTATTTTTTATGGGTGAAGATAAGATATTGATTACCAAGATAAACCAGAGATAAATAAACACAGTTATGCAAAATTTCTTCTGATATAAATAAAATGAGATTTGAGTTTCTGCTTTGTAGCCCGAAGCCATATATGTAATAACCTTTTGAAAGATTTATCGATCCTTCTGGGAAAAAGTAATTTTCCCCAGAAACTAAGAAATAGTATCTTTTGTTTATTGTGGAGAGAGCATCTGTTAATTACGGTTTTTCTCTTAATTCAGAAATCTTTAGATGAACAAAAAGAGGGCATTTACCAATAAGAGAAACATTAAGGCAGTAGATAAATGAGCAAAGAACCTGACCAGAAAACACGTAAAGGAGAAAATATGGCCAGAGAAATGGGAAGGAAAAAATAATGGTTGAAAGTTATTGACATAATTATTCAAGGAGAAAACTGCAATTTTTTTAGCAAAACACTGATGGGCCACTTTGGGTTGTGAAAGACAGTTGTAGGCCAATGCCAAGTGGAATCGAGAGGGGGCTAGAGGCAACAAAGGGACATAGGACTGAGAGCACAGGGCTGGAAGGAGAGAAGGGGGGTTGATGAGGTGTGGTCTGGAAGAGGTTGCCTGGAAGACGCAGGAAGCTGGGATCTGGAAGGAAAGGCATCGGTGAGCTTCCAGAAACAGGAACAGCTGTGTCCTTTTACAAATAGAGATGTCCACTATTCAATTGTCAGGGTTTTGCCATGCTAAGAAGTTTTGTTTACTTGCAAACTCCACCCCTCCTTTGCTGTCCCCGGTATGAGGAGCCTTTGAGGGAAATGAAGAAGGGACGGTGTGATCATGGAAGGTAAGAAATGGGGGGCGGGGGAGACTGATAATTCTGTCCATTCAGGAAATTGACACAAGAAGTGCCTGGAAGAAAAATAAGACCCTCAGATCTCCAGACCTGTCCCAGCAGACAGTGGGTTTCTACCACCCAAGGAAATTGAAACTATTTTATTTTAAAAATAATGAGAACAAGGTGAAACTAGCAAACAGGAGAACTTGCTAACACTCCTGCAGCTAATGTGACCCCTTCTTTCTCAAAAGAATAAAAGACACACAAATTAAAATAAGCAGCAGGTACCGTTTTAGCTACCAAATTAGGGAGGAAGAATGGTAATGATGAGCTCGTCTTGCCATTTTGTACCTTCATTTATCATTGATAGCACTGTAAATTGGATCGACCCTTTGGAAAGGCAAGTTAGCAATTATACGTCGAGAGACTTCAATACGTCGATATGCGTGGGCCAGTAATCACACTGCGGGACCAGATTTTAAGATTATCCAAATACAAAAATGGCATCATTGTTTTAAACAAGTTAATCATCGGAAATGATATATTTTAAGGTAACTGTTGGGTCCACCTGACCTGCCTGCTTCTCTGCCAAGCCCCACTAAAATTGCCAAAGGGGCGTTTTATTTCCTCAAAGAGAAAACCCTGTGTCAGTTCTGAAAACTAGGAACATTATTATAAGGCGGGAAATAATGCTGAATAATTTCCAGACCGTAGAGTGGTAGCCAGAATGGACTGCTCGCATTTGGACATAAGCAAAGGAGGAAACCCACCTAGGAAATGAGTGGACAAGGGTCCCTCAGAGAACCTCAAAGGCCAAGGAAGCCCAGGCCATCAGTTACCCGGTGAAGTGCGGAGGTGACAGAAGGATACAGTGAAGACCAGCCCAACTGCACCAGTTTCCTGCCTCCGAGTCCTGGTACCACCTCTGCCCCGTTCTTCGCGGATACAGTCAGCAGCATCCTCCTGACGGTGGCAGTCGCTTAACGAGAGGAAATGAGGGTCCTACCCAACTCACGTGGGGTCTGCTCTACCCCGTGGGGGCGTGGTGTCAACCCGCCCCTGTGCCCCGCAGGGACGTTCTGCCCCAGGGCAGCTTCCATACCCCCTCCCCTCTGCTCCTCCTCCCACTCCACGCACACCTTCTGCAGGCCAGCAGGTCAAGTCAGACCCCATTCCTGGACCTGACAGCCCCCCAGGCCGGGAGCGGCCCTTTCACAGCTGTGCCTGCCAAGGACCTATCCGTCCAGGACACTTCAGCCGGTCAATGGTTTCCTGTAGCTCATTTTACAGTAAGGTGTAAAAAAGAGGGGAATGGCGAGGAGGAACCCAAAGTGCAGGTGTAATCAGGAGTGTGGGGTGAATCGGCCAGTAGACAAAAAATGGGCCCATTGCACAGAGGAGCAGGGGAGAGGGGAGCACGTGCACAGGGGAGCACGTGCACAGGGGAGCAGGACTTAACTTGGGGAGCACGTGCACAGGGGAGCAGGACCCTCTAGGACTTAACTTCTATCTCTCCGGAGTTGTGAAATTGCCGAGCCAATCAAGTGCACAGGTCCCCGCAAAGTTCAACAACCTGTGAGTCTTCTAGGCCGGGAATCTGAGAAGGTGTTTTGCAAAATATTTCTGCAGATATTTTGAGGGTCAGAAGGTCTCTGTCTCAACAACTCAGCTCCTCCCAGGTGTGCGACGACCGGGGCAGCTCCCCCAGGGCTCCCTGCTCAGAAGGACCCTGTGCTTGGGATTTAATGCTCTGAGCTCCCAGTCTCGACATTTTTCATGATTTTATCTTTGAGTTTGTGTTTCATAAATGAAGTCCCAGGGGACATTGGAGCACGTGCTGAGGACGTGGGACTTGCTCATGCGAAATATCACCTCTTGCAGGCTCCCAGCCTCCTCCTGTTCCTTTCAGGCCAAATAAGGAAAATGGCATATGATTCCAAGCTGGAAATTGACCGTAAGTGTTTCTAGCCATTTCCTCCCCCTCCACTCCATTTGCTTCTACTTATTTTCCTTTCCTGGCAGCAGACTATAATTCTCATCTTAATCCCATCCGACCTATGTTCTATCTGCTGTAATTTTTTTCAAGTTTGGTTTTCAACTTTGATTTGTGTGTGCTGAGTGTATATACACGAGCGTTTGTAACAACATCGACGTAAATTTTTAGAGGATTACTTTCATAGATGTTTTCCTTGTGTCTTATGTCATCACTTTTAACTAAGAAGATCATCCCAGGCTTTCTAGTCTGTTCTACATGCAATCCCCCTCTTCTCTCACCAGCAGCAAATGGGTTTCGAGCCCATGGGACACGGGTGAAGAGAGGCTCCAAGTAATCGGGCCAACCTGGCTTCACAGTGGATTAGCTGTCGGGTCTTCAACGAGTTAGTATTTAACCCCTTGAATTCTGTCACCTTTGTAAAATATGGATAATAATCGTGCCTATTTCATAGCATTATTGTGAAGATGAGATACACAATGTACAGAAAGTGGTTGGCATAATGCTGAACGCATCCTAAGTGCTCAACAAGGGTTGGAGCATCATCATCATCATTAGCCTTCTTTAAAATGGATTTCGAGGGGCGTCTGGGTGGCTCAGTTGGTTAAGCGTCTGGCTTTAGCTCAGGTCATGATCTCACGGTCCGTGAGTTCAAGCCCCGCGTCAGGCTCTGTGCTGACAGCTCAGAGCCTGGAGCCTGCTTTGGATTCTGTGTCTCCCTCTCTCTCTGCCCCTCTCCCGTTCATGCTCTGTCTCTCTCTGTCTCAAAAATAAATAAACATTAAAAAAAAACTTTAAAATGGATTTCGAAACTTGGTAGTTCACTTCATAATTCATCTTTTGCAAGTAACTTTTGCTACTTAGTTTTTCAATAATTCACAATCCATTTGTAAATTTCCAAACATTTATTGGGATTTTTTTTTTATCGTAAATGTGTTTGCCCTCTGAAATAATAGGATCATCATCCTTAAATAAATCAGTATTTCTATCTGAGGACACTACAGGTCTCTCTGTTTATTCAATTTCTTCCATCTGTTGGGAAAGTTTTGTCATTTTCTTTATATTGGGTCCTAGACTGTATGCAGGATGGACATTTATCAAGGAGAAGCCCATTGTCCATGTGAGGGGCAAGATTTAGCATCATGCCAGGTTCAGAGGAAAGACGTCACCATGAGGACCCATTTAGAGGGTCCAGGGTATGCAAACTCTGAGAAATGTTCATAACTACAGACTAAATGTTTGTGTGCCTCTGACATGTGATAATACAAGGAGAAGATGGCCATCTGAAAACCAGGTGGCAGGCTCTCATCAGACACCTTGATCTTGAACTTCCCAGCTTCCTGAACTGTGAGGAACAAATGCTGTTGTTTAAGCCACCCAGTCTGTGGTGTTCTGTTATGGCAGCCCAAGCAGGCTAAGACACTTGTCTTGCTTCTTTTTGAAGTTTCCCTGTTCTCCCAGCCTTCTGTGCCTTCCCGTCAGATGTTAGCTGGGTCCGCAATTGTGCCTGAGCCCGTGTGGGGGCAGCACAGCCCCGCCCAGCCTGGAGAAGCCTCCTGAGGAGGCTGTGGAAGACTGTTGCCAGGCAGGCCCAGACATAGGTCATCGATTGGGTGCCTATCAGGATGGATTTCTGGAAATGTAAATACAGAAGCCTTCACCCTCCTACCCTGCCTCTCAATTCAGTTGCAGATGTCATAGACAGGAGTAGAGACCCCTGACAGACACCAGAGACATTTTAAGTTAAAGGCAACACTTTTGGCCATGGGTTCTGTCCTTCTCTTTGCTTCTCTCCCTTTATGAATGGCCCGAGGCATGGAAGGTGTCCCACTGGTTTCATTCAGGAGATCTGAGGGTTGGGTAGTACCCCACAAGAGAGAAAAATTGAAACTGGCTATTTGCTTGCTCTGAGCCCAAGGGGGAGCAGAAGGAATGAGGCAGAGAATCTGCTTCCATTCTGTATTGTAGAGGCTCTCTGGAGAGAAAAATGAGGGTCCCCAGTGCAGGCACTCAACTGACTTTTTGACAAATTGAGACGAAGCAATCTTGTCATGGTTTAGAAATGGCTCACTCCTGCGTGCTTCAGGATGAGAAGAACACTGGTGCTGGGGCCAGGACCAAGGTGTAAGTTGATGAAGCTTCTTCCCCTTCTCTGACTTCCTGACTACACCTTTGAGATCTGGAGGTCTCAGATTTTATCCAATTCTCAACAGGACTCATGGAGACACTTTTAAGGCTAAGCCAGGTCTACGCCACTCGTTCACCTCAGATTTACGGTCGAGGTTGTGGTTCACATATTTGAGTCAAGAGCTCTCCCCCTGGGGATGTTGCCACACACATCCCATTGTGAATTTTGTACACATCCACTCACTGCTCTGCTCTCCTGCCTTCACAGTGGGAACTGCTGCCTTGGCAAGGAGAAGTCCCAGGTAGCTCCCTGTCCAAGCCCAGCTTGCCGTTCCCCACCATGTGTCTCCTCAGGGGCAAGCAATGTGCTGAAGGGCAGAATCTACAGCTCACTTGCTGCAGTGGGTACTAGGTCAGTGACCAAGGCTGCAAAGTGCCCTCCCCAGCCATCCAATAGGTCAGCAAGGGGGGATTCCCAATCTGATATCTGCTGGTTCTTTCCTCTATATCCTCCCAAGTGTGGGCCTGTGCATAAACTTAGGATCTGTAGCTGAACGTAGAAGCATCAAGGAATATCAAGCACCAAAGAGTGGAAGATGTAATCCAGGGTAGGGAGAAGGCGTCCCCTTGTCTAACAAACTGAAGCCCGATTTCTAGGGCTTTCTTATCATGAAATGACTACATGAATATATCCTTCCAAAACAAATATCCACATTAATACAGAACCTGGGAAAAGGATCTTCTTCCACATTCTTTAGGGCCCCCTGGTACTATTGCAGGCCTTGTGGCCCTGCTCTGAATGGCTAACTTGACTTCACACTGCTAATTAATGTAGTCAATGCAGAGCCTGCCGCAATTCTTGGGGAATGTGAACTGCAAGGTCTGACATAGATTGTTGGCCAGGCCAATGCCCTAGAGTCTAGTTGATGTCCAAGGACGTGAAAAGGGCATGTCTCCCTTAACCACTCTTCTGGCCAAGGGAAACCCCTTTTGGTGTTTGGGTGAACACCCTTTTGGGTGTCTCCCAGATAGCAGAGCTCCCCTTGGCAAAAGTGAAATCACTCTTGTGAAGGGGGACAGAGCAGAGTAAGTGCTCACTGAACCAGGCCCCACACATATACCACAAATGTTGACGCTGCAAAGGGGAAGGGTGGCTGTTTCAAAAAATGGTACCAAGTCAAATGAACATTATACAGGCAAATAAATGAATTTTAACCTTTGCCTCCTACCACACTCAAAAATCCATTCCAAATTGATTGCATATCTCAGTGTAAAAGATTTTAAGAAAACACGGGAGTATGTCTTCATGACCGTGGAGTAGGCATAGATTTCATAAATAGTATGCAGAAATTGCTAACCATAAAAGAAAGAAAAATAAACTACACTGAAGTTAAGAACTCCAATGTGTCTAAGAATATCATTGTGGGAGCAGGGAGGTCAGGCCACAGACTGCTAGAGGATGTATAAAGTGCTTAGTCTAGAAAGGAGACTATTCGGAGAATATTAAAAGTACCTGCAGATAGCAAGAAGTCTATCCGTTTCTTACTATCACTGTGACAAATTGCTATACTTAGCGGCTTAACACAAATGTATATATTATCTTATAATTCTGGAGGTTAGAAGTCCTAAGTCAGTTTTTCTGGGTTAAACTCAAGGTGTTAGCAGGCCTGTGTTCCTTTGGAGGATCTAGAGGAGAATTCGTTTCCTTACTTTTTCCAGCTTCCAAAGGCCACCTGCATTCCTTGGCTCGTGGGCCCATTCCTCCATCTGCAAAGCCAGCAGGGTAGCCTCTAACCTCTGCTTCTACTGTTAGATCTTCTTTTTCTAACTTTGATCCTCCTCCCTTGCTCTTATCAGCACTCGTGTGATTATATTGGGCCCAACTGGATAACCCAGGATAATCTTCCCATCTCAAGAACTTTAACTTAATCACATCTGCAAAGTCTCTTTCCCAATGAAAGGTAGCATACTCACAGCTTCTGGGGATTAAGGCATGGGCATCTCTAGGAGCCATTAGTCAGTTTACCATAAGAGAATATACGCCAGAGGAGAGGTCAACAGGAGAGCTGGGTGGGTTACAGGAGAGGATATCCAAATGGCTATTAAGCAAAGGAAGAAGTTATCAAGGAGGTACAGATTGAAGAGTTCACCAGGCACCAAGACTGCCCCACAACCATAACAGCTAAAATCAAACAGAGAGATGACATTAGGTATTGGTGAGAATGTAGAGCAGCTAGAGCAGTGGCACTGTTGGGAGTCAAAGGATCGGAACCATCAATAAGGAGAACCCTTTGTCACCATCTACTGGATTCAGACATGCACATAACCTGTGGCTCAGTAATTCCACTCCTAAGTATATACACAACTAACTGTATACATATGTTTGCTAAAAGACACATCCACTGGTATTCATGGAACCACTATTTGCAATGGCCACAGAGATGTCCATCTGTGATGGGTGATGGATGGCTTTTGACAGTGTCTTATGGTGAAAAACAATGAAGAATAAAGTTTACTTGCATTCCTCAGCACGGATAAATTTTAGAGATGTGATGTTGAGTGAGGAAAGCTGTTCCCAAGGAAATATGTCCATCATTCCATGTGTATGGAAGAAAAGAAGAGGCAAAACTAATGTATGGTTTTGGAAGTCAGGGTGGTGGTTGCCCTAAGTGGCGAACCATGATAGGAGGGAGACGCAGGACAGGGAGGTCTCTGGTGCAGTGTTCTGTTTCATAATCCCTGCACAGATCACATGAGTGTATCCACTATAAGAAAATATATTCAGCTGTGCGATTATAATTTGCATACTTTTTTACATGTTATACTTTAATAATAATATTTACAAAAATAAAATAAAATAAAACCAACTTTGGGAGAGTTTTTCTTTCCTGCTTCTCCACTGCAACATGCATAGTTACGAGCCCTTGCCCTCTGACTACAAAGGTCTGGAGGAGTTGAACAGCTGTCTTCTGTCTTCCCAACTTCCAATCAAAGATTCCCAAGCACTCAGGGCTTCCAAATTATTGTATCTGGCTTTTACTTAATCAATAAATTAGTGGGAGGGGAAGCCAAAGCTCTAAATGGTGCATTAGACCTGAGATAATGACTGGTCCAATCCAGGAAAATCTGCAGCTGCTTCTCTGTTTTCAGGCTCCCCCATTTGTAAACAGATTCAATTCTGTTCCTAAGGAGTGATATTGTGACCTATCATATACCTCAGGCAATCCAAATTACATGCCTGGGTTTCATCATTAGCCTGGACTTCCATAGTTCCAAGTCATCCAGATGTTTTCCCATATTTTGGATTAAAAAATGTAATATTGTCTACATACATAATCATAATGGATTCCATTTCCAGCAAAAAATTATGGACCAGCCCCTGCAAGGTGGTTAGAGCTTTGCTTATCCAGAAAGGCAAATGTCTTAAAGTCATAAAATCCCTCTGGATCAACCAAATCATCTTGGCCCTGTTTTCTGGACTTACTTCTACTTTCCAGAATCCTTTCTTCAAATCTATACCTTTGATCACCTTACTGGACCCTGATGGTCCTTCCAGATAATAAGTTCTAAATATGGAGAAGCCATATGGTTTATTAACAGCATATGTTCCCTGTTGTCGTCACTTACACATTGGCTGCTTTGAGCACCCAAGCCACTAGCAAAGTGCCCAAACTCTCCAACTAGAGATGTCATTCTCAAATACCAGCATGCCAACTTTTTCTCTTAATATTCTACAGAGTTCTTCATTTGCTCATGACATCACTTAGTCCCTCCACAAGTAATTTCTTGAGAGTCTACTGCAGCCCAGCATGTTGTAGGCCCTGGGGACAGGTAATGAGGTAAATAGTCACAGACTTGGCCTTGTGACAGAGAGAGGAGACAGACAACGAAAAGATAAATACATGATATGATTGCAGGTGGAGGCAAGGCTAGGAAGAGGTAAAGCAGAGTGAGGGGAGATGGCAGGGTGGAGTTTGATATTTTGGGCAACCTAGTCAGAAGGGCCTCTCTGAGCATGGACCTGAGTGAGGAGCTTCAGTATCCAGTATCTGGGGAAGGAGCATTCAGGTAGAGGAAGAGGTGGAAAGTCTGAGGAAGGAGGAAGTTTGACATACTCAGATTTGCCTCCCGGTATCTGGCCTATTAGTCACCAGTGGGTTCCAAGTTTTACCCTCTAAAACAACATATAGCCACATTCCCTTTATCCTCTTCTTGGCAATTTGCTCTCCAAAGTGGGTTTTTTCTTTTAACCTGAAGTTACCGTTTCCAGAACCAGGTCATCTGAGGAGTGTGGCCGGAAATGCCAGCAAAGATCCCTTCATCGGTGCCTACCGAGCCTTCCTTTGATGGCAGGATTTAACCCTCAGCACAGGGGGTTGTATAAATCCATTCTTTGGAGAGCCACTAATAATAACAAGCTCTTTCTGGATTGCGGCTTTGGGCGCCTAATGCCCATGCCTCAAAAGCCAGGAACATGTAACAGGATGGAACAGAGACCCCAGCCTGAAATTGGATTCTGGTCTACCTATGTCAAACAACTTGACCTCTTTTTGCCTCCGTTTCTTTATCTAGAAAAAGGGAATAGTGATAGAAACCCCCTCTTAGGATTGTTGTAAGTAATGCAAATGCTTAAAATTATGCCTGGCACAAAAGAAGAGCTTCATAAGTGTTAGTTTTTGTTGTAACTATCACTCCCTGTCCTAACCATATTCTGCAGTGCTTCTAGACACATCTTTTCAAAATAAGCTGTATGATTATCAAGCTCATTATAAAAAGTGGGAAAATACAGAAACGTGTAATAGAAGAAAATTAAAATAGTCGATAATTTCATCACCCATTGGGATTATAATTTCAGTTCTTTCCAGTTTTTTTCTTCCTTGTACATATCCATGCTGTCATTTTATTTTAAAAAATTTAGATCATACTGCCTAAATGTATTTACCTTTCTTGTTCCACTTACCACGAACCATGAGTATTTTCCAGACCCTTAAGTATTCTTTTTTGACACAATTTTTAATAGTTGCATAACATCCCTTCCTACATATTCATAATAGTATTTACTTCATGGGGTTGTTGTGAGGACTAATGATACATACAAACAAGAGTAGTAAAATGTGGTTAGAACAGCACCATTTTTATATAAAAAGAGCTAAAATAAATATTAGCTAAAAATAATAATGGTAATGATGCTGAAACCACATTTGGGGGTGAATTAACGTATTTCTGGTTATAACCAGACATTTTCTGCTTGAGCAGGACAGACAACACCCCTCGTCACTTGGTGTCTATTTGTACACAGCATTTTGGTTGTGTGAGTGGACAACACGGAGACGCTTAGTTTGAGCAGGAACTTGAGGGGAGGAAGGCGTAAGGGGAGGAAGGGTGGCAAGGTGTCTATTGCTATAGAGCCTCATGAACTGAGTTTGAGCCTCTGAAATTAGAAGAAAGAGCTGCATAACCATTTCCATGAGAGACGGCATGAGGGTCCCAGCAGTGTGAAGCCACCAGCTGATTGTATGTTTTCCACTGTAAGAGGCTCTGAGGACAGACACAGTTACTTGGAAAATAGGTGTCCACGTGTGGCATATGGTTCTGGGGAGTTGTCTTCTCCTGACCTCCCTGTGGAGCCCAGCTCTGCTCAGAGTCCCTGATGTTCATGACATCTGGAGCCTCCTCAGAGGGCAGCCTCCCTAGCAAACCATTGGTGTCCTCACATTGGCTTCTTAGCTGCGGCTACCTTGAGAATTCCAAATGACTTCTCAGGTAATTGAAGTTAAAAGCAGGGGAGCCAGAGGAAAAGGAAGCAAGGATATATTACTTCTGGAACAAATGTAGGGCACTCAGGAGAGGAAGACCATCTAGAACCATTTTAAATATTGCCTAAGAGGACAGCCAGGAAGAATGAGCCATCCAATTCTCAGCAGCCAGTGGAGAAACCCCAAGTGGCCAGTCAGAGGAGACTGCACAGTTATTATGGCCAAGTGTTGCTGATGGGGACCTCTGAAAGTCACCAAAGAGTCACCTTTGCTCACTTGCCACCCACCACACCCAGAGAATCAGTTTTAAAATCGACCAAAGAGAGAGCCAAATCTTAACTGAATGAATACAAATCAAGTAAGAGCTTTCCTACTTCTCACCTTTCTTCCATGGGCTCCACTTAGACCCTGGATGGAGTAGAGAGAACACCAAGGACCAGGCAACTGTGCAAAGAGACAGAGACATTCTAGATAATGGAAAAGAGAAGAGGTTGATGATGTCCGTGGTGTTGAATACAAAAGTGGCATGGCATTCTCTCTTTGCAACTGTTATGGGCTGAATTGTTTCTCCCGTTCCAAAAACATTCACATATTGAAGTCCTAGCCCCGTAGTGCCTCATAATGCGGCAGTTCTTGGAGACAGGGTCTACAAAGAGATAATTAAGATTAAATGAAATCATTAGAATGGGCTCTAATCCAATATGACCGGTATTCTTTTAAGAAGAGGAAATTTGGACATAGATATGTACAGAGGGAAGATCATGTGAGGCCACAGGGAAAAGATGGCCATCTATAAGCCAAGAAAGAAGGTCTCAGAAGAAACCAACCCTGTTGCCACCTTGATCTCGGACTTCCACATTCCAGAATTGTGAGAAAATAAATCTCTGGATTTTAAGCCACCCAGTCTGTGGTGTTTTTTATGGCAGCCTTAGCAAACTGATTCAGCTGCCCGGGATCACTTAGATTTGGGAAAATGATTTATGCCTTTGAGGAACTACTTTGTAAACCTATCTTAATATCCTACAATGTTCTGGAACTTAATTTGTAAATAAGTCTTCTAATGTTGGCTGCATTTCCCCCCCGAAGTCAATCGAAAAATCTTCAATCAAAGGGTTTTAACAAATGAAGTGCCAAAAATACCAGCTTTTGGAGATTCTAGTGAATTGCATTTATTGAAAACAAAGTTTCTGGATTTTCCTTTATCAAAGCCAAGGAAAAGTGAACATATTAAAGAAGAGCCTCGATCATGCACAAGATTTAATTTTGAAAGTTTATAACCCAGTTTTGGAACATCTTGACTTATGGGCAGAATCTTTTAATGGAGCTCTTTTATATTTTAATTGGATGACATTTATGTACTACATCAGGATTAAATGAAATTGAGGAGGAGTACAATTTTTCTGCCCTAAAAACAATTAGCAAAACATTAAGAATCCTAGAGACAATTTGCTTAATAAGCTTTGTCTTGTAAAAATATATGATAAAGAAATATAGCTCAATGGAGACCAAAGAATAATACCTATGAGAACATTTGGGCTGAACTGTACATTGCAACATTAAAAATAATAAGTCTGAATCGAATATACCCTTCATTTGGCAAAATTTTCTCTGAGCTTGCCGCTTAGCGTGTTTCCTTTGTCCTTCCTTCCCCTACTCCTACCCTTAGGTTGTTACCAACAAATTCACCAATTTTAAAGCCTGAAACCAAGTTTGGGATCCTGCTTCTAAACGAGCTATTTGGTTTCCCAGAAAGGTGTATAAGGGTAACTGTGAAAAACACACAGCGTTTTCCTTCACTCTCAAACTCACAATACTCCTGATACCAGATGTGTTTTTCTCCCCATATCTACCAATTCTCCCACACCAACTGGGTATCATACAATTCGATTTAAAAAAATCATTTCTGACTCTAACTGGAGTTAACCTAGATCCCACAAGTTAAGGGCTTAATCCCACCAGACTGATCCCTACCTCAGATGCCAATCACCAGTACTAGGTCCCTAGGTTACTCACAGTTTCTGTTCAACTTGGCTACAGATGAGAGCATCCCATGACCCTCTCCTCAGGTTCAATAATTTGCTAAAGCAGCTCATAGAACGCAGGAAAACAGTTCACTTGTTATTGCCAACTTACTACAAAGGCTATTTTAGCAGATAAAATTGAACAGTAAGATGGAAGGGATACGTAGGGTGAGGTCTGGAACGGTTCCAAACACAGGAGCTTCTGTTCTGGTAGAATTGGAGTATGCCACGCTCCCAGCATGTGAATGTATTCACCAACAGGGAAGTCTCTCTGAACCCTACACTTTAGGGACTTTTACAAAACTGTCATCATGTAGGAATGATCAAGAATTAACTCAATTTCCAGCCCCTCTTCCTTCCCCAGAGAACAGAAGGACAGACCAAAAAGTCCAAGCTTCTAATCATAGCTTGGTCTGTTTAGTGACCAACCCCCCTCCAGGACCCACTGAAAACCACTTTATTAGAACAAAAGACACTCCTACCAACTGGGGAAATTACAAGTTTGGGGAGCTCTGTGTCAAGAACCAGAGGCAGAGACCAACATATATTTATTTCTTGTTATTTCACAAAAGGTTTGTCCCAATCTCATTTTCACTAGTGCCTGCCTGTTATAAGCTGCATATGTCTCCAAAATTCATATGGTAAAGTCCTAACCCTCAGTACCTCAGGATATTATAGTATTTGAAGGTAGGGTCTTGAAAGAGGTAGTGAAGTTAAAATGAGGACATTCTAGTAGGCCTTAATACAATATGATTGGTGTCCTTAAAAAGAGGCTATGAGAACATAGACACACAGAGGGAAGACCAGGTGAAGACACAGGGAGAAGACATCCATGTACAAGCTAAGGAGAGAAGCCTCAGAAGTAACCAATGCTGCCCACACCTTGATGTCATATTTCTAAACTCCAGAACTGTGAGAAAATAAATGTCTGTGGTTTAAGTCGCCCTGTCTGTGGCACTTTGTTATGGCCGCCCTGACGAACTAACACACTACCATTGTGTCTCAAATAGTTTTGTTACCTGCCGCTGGCTTTAAACCCAAAGTCTGTGACTCTACAGGCATTTAGTTGGTAGGATATTTTATTATATTGTGCTGGGGACCAAGTCGAGCAGGTACAAAGAACTTCCCTGAAAGCTACATGTGGTGTCCTTCCTCTAACAAGAGATGTCTGCCTTCTGCTCACACCCAGATCAGTTGATTGCTCTCGAGCCGATGTCCTTACTAAGAACATCGCACCAAGCTCCTAGGTGTTGTTGGTGTTTTTATATAACTTGTTTAGTTACCTGGCAGATGAAACCAAAGACCCTCTCTCTTTCCTCACAAGCACATAACACTTCGCTTGGAAGTGTCTTAATTGTTGCCTCTTTAAATTTTTCTTGCTCCCTGTATGTGTCCTGTGGGGGTAAAAATCCTGTTTGTTTATTTGTTTGTTTATTTTTAAATTTTTTTTTTCAACGTTTATTTATTTTTGGGACAGAGAGAGACAGAGCATGAACGGGGGAGGGGCAGAGAGAGAGGGAGACACAGCATCGGAAACAGGCTCCAGGCTCTGAGCCATCAGCCCAGAGCCTGACGCGGGGCTCGAACTCACGGAGCGCGAGATCGTGACCTGGCTGAAGTCGGACGCTTAACCGACTGCGCCACCCAGGCGCCCCTGTTTGTTTATTTTTATGGTGAGCTATGATTTAAAGAAGGATCCTCTACTTCTGCTTCCCCTGTCTGTCTGGAAACTCCCAAAGGTTTTCTCCTGGCTATTCTCCTAGCTGCCCTGTCCTCAAATGTCACACTGGGCCAGACTGGGCCCCATTCCTCCTTTCAGGACCAGCACACCCCCTTGGCCCTCACACTGGTCTGGGCCTGGTTCTGCCCCTTGTCCTGGGCTCTGGATTTCGCCTGTGTCCCACAGTGTTTCCTCTGTTCCCCACGCTGGAGCTGTTGCTTCTGCAAGGTTTCCTGAGAAGCCCATTGCTCTGTGCCCCACCAGTGAATCTCAGACAAGGGGATCACTGGCAAGTGAGGGAGAGAGTCTTCTCTTGACTTTGCTTCTCTAGTTATTAGGAGGTCTACTGGCACCCCCGGCTTGCTAATGCTTCTCTGATCTTCATTTGGGCACTGCTGATCTCCACATGTTCACTGAGTATGTGAGCAGGTGGTTTTTTGCCTCTCTGCCCATCAGATGTTGAGAACAGGAAGGCTCCCTTACCTCCACACACCTCTGCCTCTTAAACCAGTCTCCAGGCCATTTTTTCCTTATCACAGACCCCAGGGATTTGTTCCAATTGCTTCCCTCTTTCCAGACATCCTGATTTTCACTCTTTACCCCTCCTCAGGACCAACCTATAAGGTAGAATTCATATTTTGTGATTCTTCCTTCTCACGTTGTTCCTTTATATACTTTTCCCATTCACCCTCCCATTTCAAAGAACTCTTGTTTCACACTTATTTTACAACTAATCACACAGGAAAATGAAGACTTTGGGGAAGAATGCAATTAATTACAAGAAATGCCACAATATACATAAGATTTCTTGCCCTTATGTGTCCCTCCCCAAGAACCCCATGTCGAGTGGTATTAGGGAAGATCTATATGGCCTCTGCCCCAGTGAGCCTATCAGCAATCTTCGGTACATTCCTGCTGTAGAATGAAGATGGGGGTAATCACATCTGTTCCACATGACACTGAGGGATGCTAGATGAATCAAAGGAGAATATGTATTTGAAATTGATTTGTAAACTATAACCATAAAAAGTTCTATTCGGATATTTTGGATATTTGGTTTCCAAAACAGGGCTTACCCACGGGGAGAAAAATGTGTTGACATTCCTTGTCCACATGATTTTGGCAGTCATTTTCCTCATTAAGAATGATGAAGTTGGCTTTCTGCCTCAACTTGAATTGCAGTGGGTTTGGGAAGCGTTCTGTTTCCCAGGGCATGTGTGGTCTAGGTCGTTTCAACCACAGAAGTGTTAGGTTTCATTTTGGCCAAGCTGGCAGACCAAACAGAAGTCAGTCCTTTCCCACTGCAACAGGGAAATAATCATAAAACGTGTATCTTTAAAATGGGTCAAGTGCATTGGACAAGGAACTGAGAATGGGCAGTGGTGAAATGACCTTGAACAAGCCATCTGAACTCTATCAGCCCTAATTTCTCGCCCATAAAAAACTCAGTGAATCATACCAACCCTGCCTATTTCAGAGTTGTAATAAAGATTAAACGAAGGCTGCAAAAACACTTTGCAAACTATGAAGTGACCTGTGGAAGTGAAGTGTTATCAGTTATTAAATTTATGATGATAAAACTGAATTACTGATTAGGATATAATCAAATTCAAACCTAGTTGAAAAGGCAGGTTTAAAGGCACTCTCTCATTTACTACTCATAATAACAAGTTCCCAAGATCAGGGAAAGGTCTCCAACTTTTATTCTTCAAACTTGAAATCAGCTATGATCTTTAATATTACAATGAGCACATAATTACAGAGGAATAACTAGTCAAGTCACTAAATTCACTGTAAACATTGAAGTCTCTGCCATTGGTAGCTTAGAATTTAGGAGAAGAATGCAAACATATAGGCAAAGGAACAGATAACATCACAAAATTATATAGACAGCAATGAGTTATATATTACAGACAAAAATTACCATAAGAGGAGGGAGAAATCTATGTGAGCTGGGAAATCTGGAAAAGGTTCAATGAGAAGGTAGCAGGATGTTTACTAGATCTTCCAGGACACATCACATGTATGTGGACAAACATAGATTCTTGGGCAGCCACTGCAGGCAAGGAGAAGGGTATGTGAGCAACAGCCTATAGGTGAAAGATCATGGGTATATTTGAAATACATTAAGGTAGACTGACTGGCAGGAGTGAAGGAAGCATGAAGTGGCCAGTGGTAAATAGGGTTGGAGAGAAAGATTTTAAAAGCCAGAATAAAGGTATCAGATTTAATTATGACAGCAATGGGGAATGATGGAAAGTTTTGACCCAGTGTGTCAAATGCTATGTCAGGGTGGATAATGTAAGAGTGAGAGAGACTGCATTAGAGAGGAGTGATGGAGCTTAGTTAGGAACCCTTTCTAGTATGTAGATGTGACAGTATATGAGCTTGAATGAAAGGAAGATGTTGGAAAAGGAAACAAGTAAATGATGGCAAGATCATCAGTCAAAGACAAAGCTGGCACTCAAACTGAGTCAAGGCTGGAAATCCAGATTTGGAAGGGATGATGGTTGAATCTATGAAAATAAGTAAGATTTACTAGACAAAAGCCTAGAGATGGGAAGACTGAGGGTAAAGGTAAACCTACAGGAGCTGGAAAAAGAACAGCAAATAAAGCCCCAAACCAGCAGAAGAAGGGAAATAATAAAGATTAGAGCAGAAATCAATGATATTTAAATTAAAAAAAATAAAATAAAAAAACAGAACAGATTAACGAAGCCAAGAGCTGGTTCTTTGAAAGAATTAACAAATTGATAAACCCCTAGCCAGTTTGATCAAAAAGAAAAGGAAAGAACCCAAATAAATAATGTCACGAATGAAAGAGGAGAGATCACAACCAACACCGCAGGAAAAAAAAAAAACAATAATAAGAATATTATGAGCAATTATATGTCAACAAATTGGCCAATCTGGAAGAAATGGACAAATTCCTAGAAACATATAAATTACAAAAACGGAAACAGGAAAAAATACAAAACTTGAAAAGACTCATAACCAATAAAGAAACTGAATCAGTAATAAAAAATCTCCCAACAAACAGGAGTTCAGGGCTGATGACTTCCCAGGTGAATTCTACCAAATATTTAAAGAAGAGTTAATACCGATTCTTTTGAAGCTGTTCCAAAAAATAGAAATGGAAGGAGAATTCCAAAACCCATTCTATGAGGACAGCATTACCATCAATTCCTAGATGAATTGTTTCCAAAACCAGATAAAGACCCCACTAAAAAGGAGAACTATAGACCAATTTCCCTGACGAACATGGATGCAAAAATTCTCAACAAGTTGCTAGCAAACCGAATCCAATAATGCATTAAAAGAATTATTGACCATGATGAAGTGGGATTTATTCCTGGGCTGTAGGGGTGGTTCGATATCTGCAAATCAATCAGTGTGATACATCACATTAATAAAAGAAAGGATAAGAACCACATGATCCTCTCAATAGGTGCAGAAAAGGCATTTGACAAAATACAGCATCCTTTCTTGATAAAAACCCTCAAGAAAGTAGGGATAAAGGATCATACTTCAAGATCATAAAGGCCAAATACAAAAAACCCACAGCTAGTATCATCCTCAATGGGGAAAAACTGAGAGCTTTCCCCCTAAGGCCAGAAACAGAACAGGGATGCCCACTCTTACAACTGTTGTTCAACATAGTGTTGGAAGTCTTAGCCTCAGCAATCAGATAACACAAAGAAATAAAAGGCATCCAAATCAACAAGGAAGAAGTAAAATTTTCACTTGTTACAGATGACATGATACTCTGTGGAAAACCCAAAAGACTCTACCAAAAAACTGCTAGAACTGATACATGAATTCAGCAAAATTGCAGGATATAAAATCAACGTTCAGAAATTGGTGGCATTTCTATACACCAGTAATGAAGCAGCAGAGAGAGAAACCAAGGAATCAATCCCATTTACAATTGCACTGAAAACCATAAAATACCTAGGAATAAACCTGACTACAGAGGTAAAAGATGTGTATACTGAAAACTATAGAAAGCTTATGAAAGAAATTGAAGAAGTCACAAAGAAATGGAAAAACATCCCATGCTCGTGAATTGAAGAACAGATCTTGTTCAAATGTCGATACTACCCAAAGTAATCTACACATTCAATGCAATTCCTATCAAAACAACACCAGCATTCTTCACAGAGCTAGAATAAACAATTCTAAAATTTGTACGGAACCAGAAAAAAAAACAAAAAACCCTGAATAGACAAAGCCATGTTGAAAAAGAAAACCAAAGTGGGAGGCATCACAATTCTGGACTTCAAGCTGTATTACAAAGATGTAATCATCAAGACAGTATGGTACTGGCACAAAAACAGATGCATAGATCAATGGAACAGAATAGAGAACCAAGAAATGGACCCACAAATATATGGCCAATTAATCTTCGACCATGCAGGAAAGAATATCCAATGGTAAAAAGTCTCTTTAGCAAATGGTGTTGGGAAAACTGGACAGCAACAAGCAGAAGAATGAATCTGGACTATGCTCTTACCCCATACATAGAAATAAACTCAAAATAAATGAAAGACTTAAATGTAAGACAGGAAACCATTAAAATACTAGAGAAGAAAATAGGCAACAACCTCTTTGACCTCGATCATGGCAACTTCTTATTAGACATGTCGCTGGAGGCAAGAAAAACAAAAGCAAAAATGAACTTCTGGGACCTCATCAAGGTAAAAAGCTTATTCTCAGTAAAGGAAATAATCAACAAAACTGAAAGGCAACTGACTGAATGGGAGAAGGTATTTGTAAATGACATTGGATAAAATGTTAATATCCAAAATTATAAAGAACTTACCAAACTCAATAAACAAAAAAACCCAAATAATTCAGTGAAGAAATGAGCAAAAGACATGAATAGACACTTTTCCAAAAAGACATCAAAATGACTAACAGACACAAAAAAATATGCTCAACATAACTCATCA
Source organism: Lynx rufus (assembly GCF_022079265.1). Lineage (NCBI taxonomy): Eukaryota > Metazoa > Chordata > Mammalia > Carnivora > Felidae > Lynx > Lynx rufus. The sequence continues at coordinate 10,896,387 of NW_025814823.1, forward strand.
TCAGGGAAGTACAAATCAAAACCACAATGAGATCCTACCTCACACCCGTCAGAATGGCTGAAATTAACAGCTCAGGAAACAACAGATGTTGGCGAGGGGGCAGAGAAAAGGGAACACTTTTGCACTGTTTGTGGGAATGCAAACTGGTGCAGCCACTCTGGAAAACAGTATGGAGGTTCCTCAAAAAGTTAAAAATAGGGGCACCTGAGTGGCTCAGTGGGTTAAGCGTCCGACTTGGGCTCGGGTCATGATCTCGCAGTTAATGGGTTTGAGCCCCGCGTCAGGCTCTGTGCTGACAGCTCAGAGCCTGAAGTCTGCTTTGGATTCTGTGTCTCCCTCTCTTTCTGTTCCTCCCCTGCTTGCACTCTGTGTCTCAAAAATAAATAAAAGATTAAAAAATTTAGGGAAAAAACTTAAAAATAGAGCCACCCTATGACCTAGCAATTACACTATAGGTATATATGCAAAGGATTCAAAAATGCTGAATCAAAGGGGCATATGCACCCCAATATTTATAGTAGCACTATCAACAATAGCTAAATTACAGAAAGAGCCCTAATGTCCATCAACTGATGATTGGATAAAGAAGATATGGTATATGGGGTGCCTGGGTGGCTCCGTTGGTTAAGCATCTGACTCTTGACTTTGGCTCAGGTCATGATCTCATGGTTTGTGTGTTTGAGCCCCGCATTGGGTTCTATGCTGACAGCGTGGAATCTGCTTGGGATTCTCTCTCTCTCTACCCGCCCCCCCGCCGCTCCCCCACTGGCTTGCTCGCTCTCTCTCTCCCTCTCTCAAAATGGATAAATAAATAAATAAATAAAAATTTTTAAAAGAATTGGTATATACATACAATGGAATATTACTCAGTGATCAAAAAGAATGAAATCTGGCCATTTGCAACAATGTGGATGGAACTAGAGAGTATTATCCTAAGTAAAATAAGTCAGTCAGAGAAAGTCAAATATCATATGATTTCACTCATATATGGAATTTAAGAAACAAAACAGATGGACACAGGGGAAGGGAAGGAAAAATTAGATAAAAACAGGGAGGGAGGCACACCATAAGAGACCCTTACATATAGAGAACAAAGTGAGGGTTCCTGGAGGGGAGGTGGGTGGAGGATGGGCTAAATGGGTGATGGGCATTAAGAAGGGCACTTGTTGGGATGAGCACTGAGTGTTACATGTAAGTGATGAATCACTAAATTCTCCTCCTGAAACCATTATTACACTAGATGTTAACTAACTTGGATTTAAATAAAATTTTTAAAAAGAGAAAACTGTTCATTAATTACGTAATATTAGGCGTTCAGCAGCGTACCGAGCAGTGTGGGGTACAAGATGATCAGATATGAATGGTCCTTTAGGAGGTTTCCTGTCTGGATGCTGAAGCGATCTAATTCCCCACAACAAACCAAGGTTGTAATCACACAAAACAGTTTCTGAGTGAGGGCAAGGTTACCTGTGACGATCTTCATTGCCAGCAGAATTCGTGGATTAAGTCTGTCAATTTCAGCCACCTGAAATTCAGCTCCTAGTCTTTCCTCTGCTAGTGAAACACATCCCTTTAAGACAAAACTATATTCAGATCCTGTTAGTAAGCCTTTGCTGCATCTTCCACCATTCCCCACATCCTTCAGTGTAGTTGTGAACTTGTTGTCACAGATACTCAACCCTGACACCATCCTCCCCTGTTATATTAACATTATTCATAGGGACAAACGGAAGCTGTGTGCCTCTACACGTGATACCCCAAGAACACATCCCCTTTGCCGTATTCCAGTCTATAAAGCATAACCCAAATCTAAACATAAGTAAACATTAGACAAACCCATAATGAGAACCGTTGTATTTTTTTTAAACTGAAGTGCAGGGAATGTATACTTCAAAAATATCAGTGTCATAAAAGATTACAAAAGGCTGTAGAAATATTCCAGATTGAAAGAGAATAAAGAAACACAACAACCAAATGCAATACCTAACCCTAACCTAGACCTTGTACTCGAGGGATAAAATGCCAAAAAGAACATCATCTGATCAATTAACATAATTGGAATATGGATGATAGGTTAAGGTGTTGCATCAATGTTAAATTTACTCATGTGGAAAGTATATTATGGTTACCTAAGAGAATATTCCTCTTCTTAGGAAATATACATTGAAGTATTTAAAGGGCCATCAAGTATGCAACTGGACTTCTAAGGATCCAGAATAAAATTCATATGAGATTAGATAGATAGATAGATAGATAGACAGAACAAGTGACAAAGGAAATAGGGTAAAACATTAACAAAAGTTGAATTTGGTTAGAGAGTATACAGATATTATTTGTGCTAATAGTATGTTTGCTACTTTTATATAGGTTTGCAATTACTACCAAAAGTTAAAGATTTTTTAACCTGAAAGCATTCTCTAAATAGGGCATTAGAAACACAACAAAAGAACTAATTGAAAATGACTTAGTTACACGATAGAATTCACTCTGCCGCAGTGACTGAGTTATGGATAAGCAAACCACCAATGCATTGCCTATCCTTATGTTAACATCTAATCCTTCCTTGCTCAGAAACTGACTAAAGAAAATGCCTCTATTCTGTTCTCACCAGATTCTTTTCTTCTTCTATATCCTGGCTTTTACAACATTATTCTGTTGAATATTCTGTTCAATTCCATTGAAACTGAGCTAGAATGGCTATTTCTCCCTTTCCATGTCTGTAAAGAATCAGTGATCTGATTTTAAGTATATTTACCTTATTTGTCTGCTATATTTCTCTGGCCCTAGTGCTTTCCTTCTTTTTTTTTTTTTTTTAAGCTTATTTATTTTGAGAGAAAGCAAGCCAGCAGGGAGAGAGGGAGAGAGAGAATCCCAAGCAGTCTCCACACTGTCAGCACAGGGCCTGATGTGGGGCTCAATCCCACAAACTGTGAGATCATGACCTGAGCTGAAATCAGAGTCAGATGCTTAATTGGCTGAGTTACCCAGGCACTCCCAGCTCAAGTTGTTTCTATTCCAAATTTGCTCCTGCACAACCCCACGTAACTATTGAAAAGCAACACTCTCCTCCAATTCAGGTTTTGCCCAGTGCAGGCTCCCATTTCTTCAGGAACATCTTTCCTGTGTTTATAGCCAATTTCTCCAAGAGGAAGTGGAACCCAGGATTGTTGCAACTACTCTGACATTTGGTAAGAGAACAGCTTCCAAGGCCTGGAAAGTTCTTCTCAGCTCTTCAGAAGTCCTGGGTTCTTGGATTCCTTGTGTGATCTGATGCAGACCTCACCGCACAAGCTCTGGATGTTTCACTTCCAGATTTTGATATTTAACTATTTTATGGTCACTTCTTTGTAGGCTACACAGGGATTTGGTGACTCAGAAATGGACTCTGCAGGCCTTTCCAGATCTGCTTTTTCCTCTATCAATAATTAGCTTCAGGGATCCCTCCATCCCCCACTTCGACCCTGGCTGAATCACCAGTCTTACCTCGTTTGCAACGACACCCCAAGGGAACACCAATGCATGCACCACCTCAAGTTAGGAAAGAACCTCAAAGGAGGAAAATTCGAAGAGAATACTTTCATTAGAGCACTTTTCCTCATCATAATTACGTATCCTTTAGTTAGGACGTATCTGGTCTTGATCTATATAATATGGTTATGCTTAGAATCAGGATTCTATTTTTCTTAAAGTATTGTTCTCTTCAAAAGTTAAAAAACATGACTAACTACCCTGGGTATTTAAAATAAACCTCTAATGGGGTGCTTGGGTGACTCAGTTGGTCACAATCTCACAGTCGTGGGTTCAATCTCCCAGTCAGGCTCTGCGCTGACAGTGCAGGGCCTGCTTGGGATTCTCTCTCCCCCTCTCTCTCTGCCTCTCCCGGGCTTGTTCTCTTTCTCTCTAAGTAAGTGAGTAAGTAAGTAAATAAATAAAGGTAAAATAAATTTTAAATTAAAACAAAACCTTAAGTCATGTAATATTGTGTAACACAACACTTAGCAAGAGTTTTGCCTACTTCAATGCTGGTACCTTAAAAATCATTTCAGTATTTTTATAATAATGGTATTTGGTTCGTCAAGTAATCATGAAGAATAAAACAAAAATTTTTCCATCAGGAACTTGTAATATTAAGCAGGGAAATCAATCAAAGTTTAAAAACAATCTTCTCTTTTTTCTTTTCCGTGAGCTATAACACAGTAAATTTACTAATTCCACTCATGGATTACATGAATCCTAAAATTCTTTTCAGTAGAGAAGTTTTAATTCTTTTATTGAACTAAAATCATTTCTTTTCCTTTTTTTTTAATTTTTAAAAAAATTTACATCCAAATTAGTTAGCATATAGTGCAACAATGATTTCAGGAGTAGATTCCTTAATGCACCTTACTCATTTAGCCCATTCCCCCTCCCACAACCCCTCCAGTAACCCTCTGTTCATTCCCCATATTTAAGAGTCTCTTATGTGTTGTCCCCCCACCCTGTTTTTATATTATTTTTGCTTCCCTTCCCTTATGTTCATCTGTTCTGTGTCTTAAAGTCCTCATATGAGTGAAGTTATATGATACTTGTTCTTCTCTGACTGACCGATTTCGCTTAGCATAATACCCTCTGGTTCCATCCACATAATTGCAAATGGCAAGATTTCATTCTTTTTGATTGCCGAGTAATATTCCATTGTATATATGTACCACATCTTATTTATCCATTCATCCATCGATGGGCATTTGGGCTCTTTCCATACTTTGGCTGTTGTTGATAGTGCTGCTATAAAAATGGGGGTGCATGTGTCCCTTCGAATCAGCCTACCTATATCCCTTGGATAAATACCTAGTAGTGCAGTCACTGGGTCATAGGGTATGAACTAAAATCATTTTAATCAAAATATATTTGAGTACCACATCGTGTTCATTAAAATGAGGGAAATGGCAAGAGAGAAAGAAAATGAAACAGAAAGGTAACAGGAGATTGAGAGAAACACAAAGCAATGAGAAAGATTGGTGAAGGAAACATCACCCTTTTACCCCATTTGCAGATATTTCCTGAGGGTCTCCTGTGTGCCTGGAACAGTGCTAAAAGGTGGAAGGGGAGGAAGAAGGGAGGAGTAAAAGCAAGGGAGAAGCCCTGTAGTTTCCAAACAAGAGGAAGTCCAGAGTTAACTGCTGTCTTCCCACACTGTGCCATTGGAGGGGTAGTCACCTGAGGCCCACCCTGCTGCCCATTGACATTTTGAAGTGCAGTTCACGTAGGGAATATTTGCCAAGATTCAGGTGAGTTAGAGTCGGGGGCCAAATTTGGCCCATGGGCAGGAGGTTTGCCAAATACAAAGAAATCCAATATGTTTTCTGCAGTAGGTGGTCCTGTCCTGAGTTCAGAGTTTCATGTAGTGAAAAATTGATTGTCATCAACAGTTGCTTTTTAATTGAATGCCAATCTATTTATACTCCTAAAAGAGACATTAAATGAGAAGCATTCAAGTGTAGATAAAATATGTCATTTGTATCTGTTATAAATTTCAAGAAAGACAGTTTTCAAACCATAAAACTAGTTCACCATATGCCAGCTAAAGACATACTAGGCCCTGTGTTTGGCCCCAGCTATTTGGGCTCATTGACTTGATCATGAAGTTATCCGTTAAATCACACCTCATGAAAAGAAAACTCCACAACATTTTCAGAGTTTAGTGGTTACTCCTATTCATTTGCCAGACTTGTGAGCCTTCACTATCCATTCCGAAATCCAATAGCATTATGTTGAATAGGATCTAGATAATTGTCTACATATGTGCTTGGATATGCACAGGTGCACATAATCACTTACGTAACCTCATCACCTATGCTATTATAGTAATTTTTCTTTTCTTAGCTCTTTTCCTTTGGTTTACCAAAATGGAGCTCATATATGCTAGTCCTAGAATGAATGCTCAGTAGATACTAATCTGAAATTAGCTACATGTAGTGCCGGTTCCTTGAGTGCCTTGGAATTTTAATGACTTTTAAATAAAGCTTCTAATGACTATCTTCTTATATATAGCAACTGAATGAGTTAAAAGTTTCGATTCTAGCATTTTAATCCCTTTATTGTAAAGTATTTTCGGTAACTATTTTCACAAGTAAGACTCCTTGCTTCCCACACCATACCTCTTTCCTGAATCCTAACTTCTATTTCCACCTGTTAACTAGGCATTGCTATCTAGATGTCCCTCGGTCCCCTCAAATTCAGCACATGGAAATATTCACTCAGTGTTGTGTCTGACCAGACACTCCTCCTAGCTCTAATACCAAATGGCTTAGTCTGAAGATTAGAGAGTCACCTGAGGCTTCCCTCTATTCCTTTGTCTCATTGGTCATCATATCCCCTCAATTCTACTTCTTAAATGTATCTTGCATTTGTTCCCTCTTCTCCATTTCCTCCACCACAGCCTTGGCTCATGCCTCCCTGTGGGCTATTGTGGTAGAGCCGATGGGTCCTCCAGCCTTCAGGAACCATCCTCCCCACTTCACCTTCCACAGTAGCCACACCAACTTCTCTCCCCTTCTATTTGATTAAAGCTTCTCAACACTTTCCCCCTTCTAGCCACAAGAAGTCTACCTTTCTTCCCACAGTTTGAAAAACACTTCAGAGGCTCATTCCAATTCCACACAAGCTCTTGGCTTCCCCCCAGAGCCCCCTTCACTCTGGGCCTCCATACAGGACATACTCCCTCACTCTTCAGCTTAAACCACATTTAAATTCAGTAACTGTTTGTTGAATGAACATGTCAACAAATGAAATAAAAACACACATCATGAGCTGTCACAGGGTTGCCCAAAGACGAGCAGTTAACTCTGCTGTCCAAGATGATCCAATCTATTGGTTGTGTGGGGCCTTGCTTTTGCTCAGTCTCCCATCTGAAGCCAACAGATTGGGTGCCTTTCTGAATATTTCATCAAGCTGTCAAAATGTGAAGTAATACTCTGAAGAAACACTGATCAGTGTTCATACTCAAGCAAAGGGCAAAGCGTGAGAAGAAGATGAGAGTAATGGCCGTTGTGAGCATTCCAGCTGCTTTGAGGGCTTAAGGGGGCTCTGCCAGGCTTCTGGTTGTGTAATTCTATAAAATGAAGGGCTGACTAAATGACTTCAAAAAGAATCTAGATAAAAATGATGTGTTACTTTTCACTTTAAATCAAAGATAATTACCCAGCAATATACATGATTGTACTTTATAAATAAAAGTACCTTCATTCAGGGTAAACTCAATACACAGACTTGAAAATGAAAGCAGTCATCAAATAGTGGTCTAATTTATTTTATGTTACCTCAAGCTTTAAAAGGTAGGCACTTAGAGCTCATAATACATAGGCACTAGAAAATAGCATCTATTTCCTAAGTACATACTGAAGTTCAATCATATTACAGAGAATTTCAGAAAAATCGAAGACTATAGTTCATGTTTAGGAATCATTTTGCATATAATGCAGGAATGCCTTCTCTGGAAGTAATCCTTGCATAATTTACTCTGAGAAACTTAGGAATACTATATAATAAAGAGGGTATTCCAAAAGAAGAGAATTTCTGCAAAGAAAAATGGGATTCGTGCATAAACTTACTCATCCTACATAGCACGTAACTCTAGGCCAATGCCTTCAGTTTTTGTCCTGAATAACGAACTGCAGGACTCATGACTTCCATATCTATCTGTTTAAGTTTTGCTGTGGAAATCAAAACGGCAACAATAAAGTCAAATTTTTAGTGGCTCGTAACCATAAACATCTATGCGTTGCTCATAGGTCTGCGGTCATCTATGGCTCTTCTGGGCTTAGCTCAGCTCAGGTTCAAGCGTGCGGCGTGCCACTCTCATTCGGGCTAAGAAGTCACACCATACAAGGTCAAGCCACACCACAACGAGGACTTCTAAGCCTCTGCTGGAACCTGGCACATGATATATCTGGCCACATTGAACTGGTCAAAACCAGTCTCATGGCCAAGGGAAAATAGACCAGAGCCACCTATAAGAAGTATTGCCAGGGGCGCCTGGGTGGCGCAGTCGGTTAAGCGTCCGACTTCAGCCAGGTCACGATCTCGCGGTCCGTGAGTTCGAGCCCCGCGTCGGGCTCTGGGCTGATGGCTCAGAGCCTGGAGCCTGTTTCCGATTCTGTGTCTCCCTCTCTCTCTGCCCCTCCCCCGTTCATGCTCTGTCTCTCTCTGTCCCAAAAATAAATAAACGTTGAAAAAAAAAAAAAAAAGAAGTATTGCCAATCACATGGCAAAAAAAAAAACAAAAAAAAAAAAACAAAAAAAGTGGGTGTGTATAGTCCTTTCACAGGGAGGGGAAGAATTAGGAGCAATGCTGTATCATAATACCTCTGATACACTCTAAATATCTTTCCTGTTGTTGTCCTGGCCATGTATGTGTGGGCAGGATTCTCTCAGTTTTACACAAATACAAGAATCTGCTTAGCGTTCTTCTCCCTTCAGCCTTACTTGAGCGCATCCTATTACCGCTGTGAGAAGAGTTGATGTTACTTCCTAATATCGCAATCCATTATTCAAGATAGGCAGGGTTCAAGTTTTACCTAATTGTCTCTGCAACTCAAGCAGAATGTTCCCTTCCCTGAAATGCCATTGAACTTCTTATCCGCATTTTCATTTTGGTTCCTATTTAACTCTCTAGCATATCTTGTGCTTGACTTTATTTTATACTCCCTTTAAAAGATAGCTTTCCTCGGTGCACAATTTTTAGTTGCCAGCTCTTTTCTCTCAGAACTTTGAGTGCTGTGTTATTTATTCTGGCCTCCATCTCTGTTGTTAAGAAGTCTAGGAGCACCTGGGTGGCTCAGTCGGTTAAGAGTCCGACCTCGGCTCAGGTCACATCTCACGGTTCGTGGATTCCAGCCCCGCGTCCGGCTCTGTGCTGACAGCTCAGAGCCTGGAGCCTGCTTCAGATTCTGTGTCTCCCTCTGCCCCTCCCCTCTCATGCCCTCTCTCTCTCTCAAAAAATAAACATTAAAAAATTAAAAAAAAAAAGTCTAGCATTCAAGTATTCCCTTTGTTGGTGATCTGTCTTTCCCCTCTGGTTTCTTTTAAAGCCTTCTCTGTACATCCAATATTATGCAATTTCAATGCTGAAAGTCTAGAAGTGGATTTGTTACTTGTACTGCCTGATAGATATTGTTATTCCCATATTTGTAAATTTTATATGTTATCATTTCTAGAAAATTCTCAGTCATTATCTCCTCAGATATTATGTCTTCTTCATTCTCACCATTCTCTTGTTCTGGGACTCTAATTGTCTGTATGTGGAAACTTTTCACGCTTTCCTTCAAATCTCTTAACTTCCTTAATTTTTTCCATTTCCTATACTACCTTCTGGATAATTTCTTCACCTCCTTATTCCAATGTACAACTTTTTTCTTCAACTTACGTCCTAACAACTATTTTACCCACCCATTGAGTTCTTAAGTTCTACAAGACTTGTTCTTTTCTAAAAATTCTCTTCGTTTTTTTTTGAATGGTTTCTTATTTCTTAGTCATGTTTGTGATTTCATATATCTCTTTCTTTAAACATTTTATATTCCATAACTGATCATTTTAATATTTGAAAAGGCTAGGGTTTTAAATCTGCTTTTATTTCTGCCAACTCTCACCCAAGTGTGCTCGCTTGATCTCGGATAATGAGCCAATGTGTGGTTGATGTTAGTCTGGGTAAACCCTAAGAATCTAAATTGAGGATATTTCCTACAAGGTTCATATTTGTTTTGATTGGTGCTAAAAGGCACTGCCTTTAACAGTGTTCAGCCGAATCCTCTAAGGAGGCTAACATCAAGCCTCAGAACTTGCCACGACCCAAGGCTTGGTCTAAAATTTGCAGTGCTGTGGGGCACCTGGGTGACTCAGTTAAGCCTCCAACTTCACCTCAGGTCCTGATCTTGCGGCTCATGAGTTTGAGCCCCACTGTGGACCCTGCGCTGACAGTGCGGAGTCTGCTTGAGATTCTCTCTCCCTCTCTCTCTGCCCCTGCCCCACTTGTGCACACCCTCTCTCTCCCCCTCAAAATAAATAAACTTAAATAGAAGGTGCAGCACTGATACCCACATTCGTTTGCAGGAGCATCTTGCCTTTTCTATTTGGTCACCGCTATTCATCGCCATTTCAGCATTTTGGTTTGGTTTGTCTTGTGTTTTCCTCTTACACTTAATTCCCCTCATTTCAGAGACTTCAGAAATGCAGTAAAACTTGTTTTATGCAGGAGCTATTATTTTCAAGCAAGAAGGCCTTTCGGAGCTTCTAATCTACCACACTGCCAGGAGTGGCTGCCTTGGTGATATTTTTTACTCTGGGTTTATAGCTCTGCTCCTAAAAGCGGAGCTTGCCAAGAGTTGAGATTCCCAGATAAATGGAGCATGGCTTAAATTATTTTAAACGTTGAACATCAGAGTTAGAAAGCTTAACTTAGACTTTCTTGCTCAAAATGGGCCCTATTTCAGGACTGGTTTGCTTAACTGACTGACAGCTTATGCTAATGACATCACATGATTCAGTTCCGTTTGCTCACTGCCAACAGGGTGCATATAAACCTGTTGCCCCTACTGAAAAGGTTACTCAAAATATCATTCATTGAAGGATGAATTAGTGACATAATCTCGTGAAGAAAGGTTAACAATAACTATCATCACAAATACTTAGCTAACATAGCGGAATTACCAAGGTTTTACTATAACTTTATTTATGGTATAGTGACTACTCAAGCGAATGTTGCCATTGTTGGGCCGCCATCATGAGCTTGGAATTCTGATATTTTTTTTATTGTATAACTTATCTTTTTGAGGCAAATATTATCTATTAACATAACTCATTCATTGAATATCACTATATCCTTTTCCCTCCAAACAGAAAATGATAGCAAACAGCCAATGGATCAGGTTTGGGGAATAAAAACCAAGATAATGTGTAGAAGGGAGCGGTATTTACAAGCCTATATTGGCATTAAGTGCAGTGAATGGTTAGTAAATATCCTGATTGAAAACATTAGTTTGGCGAGATAATGAATTATAGCCTACATAAAAAATGATCACAGCATTCTCAATATGTGTCAAAATCAGGGTTTTCTGGCTATATTTAAATAAATTACGTTCCGGATTTCAGAGCTTTCCGTGTAACAATCGTGTCTAAGACATGAGTAAGAGTTACAGTGGAAACTAAGAGAATGCCCCTACCCACCCACCCCCACAGAACTAGGTAATCAGTACTTACAGTAAATAAACTCCTTCGAATTATCCAGAATTACGTTGAATCATGCTATACAGTGAATGCTATATTTACATGAGCTTTTACTACTATTGCTGAGAGCATGGGTACTAACACAGGAGACTGGAATGGAGGAATAAGTTGATTTAGGTAAGGATCAATGAAGTACATTTGTGCAAATTTGACGTTAGTATCTGGGGATGAATCGGCTTGCATAGTGTCTTCTCAGCTCTGCATGAAGCGCTGTCTGGAACTTCCTCCCCAGCGGTGTCTCCAAGGAAAGAGGAAATTCATTCACCCTCATTTAAACACATACATCATACCTTGTGCACATATCAGCCATTTCAGTTTCTGTTCAAAATCAAAGTTAAAACATATTAACTGAAACACATTTTAATACTTGCACTTTCTGCCTTTAGAAATCAATAATGAGTCAAAGATATTCTTAACTATTATTTATAGTTACTGGGTTCTGAATTGTGTATGTTGAACGCTAATATTTCAAAGATTAACTCTGAAAAGCCTAACACAAAGGGATGATGATTCAACTCTTTAGCAATTAAACTCTATTTCTTTCATGAGTAAGTCTGGTAATTTCTTTGAAATCTTGACAATTCTTGCTCTAAAAATTGTATTTTCATGGATTATATATTTAAATTTCCAATAGATTTGTGATGGGCAATCCATGGCATTTACTTGCACTTAAAAATTCATGCCCAAAGTTTCAATACCAGAAACTATCAACCATCCTCTTGATGGCAGAACACAAAATAGAAGAAAAAGTGATCCCCCTGATTTTTTTAAGTGAAGTAAGGCAATTTTTATTTAAAAAGTCCTCGAGGTTAGTGAAGAAAAAAAGGTGCCTGAAACGTAAGGAAAGATTTTGAAATTTTTCTTCTCATCTAATGCTTGATTCTCTTTGTTGCTTTCTTGGTTTGAAAAATAAGAGGAGAACAAACACATCTAAACGTATCTGGAGAATTTAGCTCACTTCTTAAAAGAGAAAGAACTAACACGTCATGTGATTGATAAAATATTTTCCCTTTCAAATCCCTTTTGAATCCTTATTCTATCAAAGCCTGGAAAGAAAGAAAGAAAGAAAGAAAGAAAGAAAGAAAGAAAGAAAGAAAGAACAATGAAAACTCTGTCTCTTATGATGAGTGACCACAATGGCCAGCCATCACTGGACAGTTTTTCAAACAGCGTTGTTAACGACACGATTAATAACGACATGTAAGAGAATCCCTATCATTCACTTACAAAATCCTCCATCCAAATTAGGACTACAAGCTGTTTTATATATGTCTACATAGGCATTTCCTAGTCAGTGAAACACTGACAACAAAATTCTACACTGAAGTTTTGTAGAAATCTTTCTGATTATGCGAGGATCAACCAAAAGTCCCTTCCTATACTTGCATTTGCACTAACTGTGCTGTCTTAGAAGCCACTTTCAGGATGTAAGAACTAAACTGTAATTAATGTTTTCTGATAGGCATGCAACACAGCATTGAAAGCAAAATTATCCACTTTAAAATTATCCACTTTAAAAAAGGAATATGGTTACAGAGTAAGTAAATGCTTAAAACATTGTGTAAATGTTTTACAATAACTATTAAACCCAAGGCCATATATTTTCATTATTACTATCTTTCTGTATGTTATTTGAAAACATTGAAAAGCGTTTGAATAGGTGTTCTTCATGTATTTGTCAGTAAGTAGCTTTTTGTCACTTGCTTCTTGCATTGAAAATATGCTTGTAAAGAGTTTCATCACCTTTTCACTGTAAATCTATATCCCTTCATATGCAAGAACTGTGTATGTTTAGATTTTAAGTAAGAGCAAATTGCACTACATGCTTTGAAGGGAAACAAATTTTAAGTGATTTAAAACAATGTTTCTTATCTAATAATGCCCAAGTCTTATTTATGTCTCTCTGTCCATACTATAAGGAAATAACGACCAAGAATACAACCGCAGATTTAAAATAATATGAAACAAAAAAGAAAGAGCAAAAAAGATAGGCTGCAGAGTGACAAGACCTTCTCCCCTCAATGCCAGTAAGGTTCTAGCTCTGAGCATGCTCAGACACATGGGAGGCACCGAAGTTACTATGTCAGAACTCCTTCAGAGGTATAAGGAGGATACATCTAATACTTCAATTGCTGAAAACCTATTGTTACTTTTCTGGTATTAAACATCTCTTCAGCCTCAGACTGATTGCAATGTTCCTTCTACTTCATTTCATCATCCTGATAGATGTCAAAGGTAAGTCTGCTACTTTCTCGCTTAAATGAGTGCAATTCCAAAAGAATAGAAAATAGACTATTTCTATTTAGTTCTAGCATATTTATAATAGACTCATTGCAGCGTTTGAGAAACAGACATCCAGTTTACGTTGTCATTGTCATCACCACTAATTGCTTGTAGTCCCATCCTAGCAATTTCTAGCAGCAACAAATTTTTCATGGGAATTTGCTTTTGTATGTTATTAAAATTGTAGGTAAGACATTTTTTTAAAACCAATGTGGAATATATCAATTATAATGGCGAAAATAGTTCTTAGTATTTGTAAAAAAAAAAAAAAAAAAAACAAGCATGACAAATTAAAAAATTAAAATTTTGCCTTATGAAATTTCAACCTGTTGAAATATCTTCATAAAATGTATGTAATTGTTAGTTGCTATGTTTTGTTGTTAACATAGCTGAACTGGGAACTGCCCCCCCAAAAAAAAGAAAAAAGAAAAAAAAAAAACAAAGAAAGAAAGAAGGAAAAGAAAAAGCCACAAATCTAAAAGTCAGAATCTCTCCCTTAGAGCAAACCTATGTAAAATAAAATCATTAAAAATGTACAAAAGGACTCTCCTTACTGGTTTTGATTTTTAAACATTTTTATTTCATCCATATTTATAACTTGGCATTTTTCTTAGGAAAAAAATTAATATTCACCTGGTTTTAAAGAAAAATATACCCTTGCTTTATTGTGAGCTTGTACACTTGTATCTATTTATTATATCCAAAGCATGTTGGGTTTATTATTATTCAAAATGTGTCTAAGTTCCTAGTCTTTCTTAAAGAATTTTGATAAACTTCTGAGAATAAGAGTTAGAATTTGAAATTATTTTTGTTTTCTGAGAAATTGGTTTTAGGTTTCTAAAATACTCAGTTTTCATTAAATGAACTCAATTGAGTATTTTTAATCTTGAAATAAAATGCAGTTATTTATGAACAATTATTTACAAACTTCTAACAAATAGAAGATTTTTAAAGTATTTCAGTTTTAGTTTGAATTTGAAATACTAAAATTTTCTTCAGACTATTTTAAAGTATTATCCTAATACAGTTAGCATGATTTTTATTTTGCATTTTAATCTCCTTTACATAAAAATTTAAGTTATCATTTAAGTGTTGCCTTATGTGTTTCTTAAAGACAAGGAATATATGAACTCACTTGACATGAAATACGTTTGTGGAGAGCAGTCTATTTCTTTGATTTAGGGTCTTCCTTCAATTTATATCCTATGCATATCTGTAATATTAAATTTTACATGATTTTTAAGAATAAAAGTTAAAAAGAAGGTTCTTGGATCCAATACACTTTGTAGAGGTAATCTGTACCCTTAATTCCTTACTGTACAGGAATTGCAATATAGTTAACCAGTTTTAATAAAATATATGGTATAAAATATATATGGTATAAAGGATATGTATAAAATATAAAGTATAGTATTGCTTGTGGTAATACATTTAATTGACTTTGTGAACAAAATTTTTATGAGATGAAAAACATCTATTACTGAAATAGTGTTTTAAGATTTACCATAACGTAATGGTGTTCTTTAAACTAAAAAAGAAAGGAAAGAAATTTTAAACAGATGATTTTGGTTTATTTCTAAGCAAATGCCATGTTTCAGATCCACAGTCCAACCTGATAAATATTTTCATTGTAATTCCTTGGAAATTTTTATTTTCCAATTGACCTTTCACTTCAATTGCTAATTTAACCCTTTCTTTTTAACATTATTTTCAAAGCTAGACATGTTAATCCTTTGATATCTTATTCTTATTTATAAAGATAATAATCATTTGCTATATAATTAGTGGAAGTTTTTCACAATAAAATTATAGACAGTTAAAGTAGTTCGGCTAGAATAAAGAAAAGTCATCCGGAATTATGTAAGAGCACAGATTGCTTCTTACATTTACATAAATATTTGTCATAATTTTTTAGGTCAGACCTAAACAAAAGGAAAAGGCAGACATTATGTTTTACCTTTTCTCTTCTGGCCATCATCACCCTTGAGTGTCTAAGGGATTAGTGATATTGGCTAACAAGCTACAGACATTAACTGATGAGTAAAGATAACATATCTTATTATAACTTTGTACATGTATTTTATCATCAATTTATTCACTGGGTATCCTTGTTAATCAGACTCAAGCCACCTCCTCCCCAACAAGTTTTTTGTGGATTAATTACGGATAATATTACAAACCGAAAACATGGGCTTATCTGGGAAATTAAAAGCATAAAGTGCCCACAATGCTACTGGGTAACTCTAGGTTGCTAGCTACTCAAAAAATTTGCTAACCTTCAAAAAATGAAGTCATTGAAAACAGGGGCCTAACATTTTGAAGTGAGCAGTATTTGACTGCCCCCTAATGGACAAGTTCAAAGCTCGCGTTGGATGCTCCTTTTTCTAAGAAATGTCGCTTCTAATTGGTTGCTGTCACTTGAGAAAAGGTTTTCCAACTAAATTTTAATTTCACACAATTACATCATGCTGCTGGTAGCTGTGAAAATCTATTATATTGCAGGCCAGTCATACAGAGAGGCTACATGGGCACCACTAATGAAAAAGAAACTTCCCTGAATGGAGCCCTCTGTGAGGAAGACAGAAAATATCAGAAAACCAGAAGCGAAAGCTATTTGAGATGTGTTCTCTCTAAAGGCACTAACCAAATACATCTTGCAACAGATGTTTATTCATTTGTTTATCTTATTGTAAATAAATATGACCAGGTATATCAAGAGTTTTAAGGACTCTTACTTGAACTAACAAAATTGGCTGTCGCCTGAATTTTAGAGACAAAATTGGTTTGCCTTCAAATCAGTTAGTTTTGAAAAATGCCACACTTTTGTCCTAGGAAATTGTAGCCTGAAAAAATTCAACTAATTAGAATAGTTTTTGTGTCCATAATTATATAATGATAAACGCACAGCATTTTTAGGAACGTATGTATATCTTAAATGCATACGTTTAAGAACCTATTACTTGTTTGGTAAACATATAACTTAATGTTTATCAGAAAAAATTAATGTGCTTGTTTTACATGAGAAATAGTAGGGAATTATCTGAAAACAAAAAATACACCTGTCTTCTCTGCTTTATTCACGCACATCAATTTCTCACCCCACACTTCCAATCATTGAGTACATCTGGATAAAAACTAAGTTTTCTGGGTGCCTGGGTTGCTCAGTCACTTAAGCATCTGTCTTGGGCTCAGGTCATGATCTCATGGTTCGTGAGTTCAGGCCCCAAGCTGACAGCTGAACTTGCTTCGGATCCTCTGTTCCCCTCTCTCTCTCTGCCCCTCCCTGTCTTGTGTGCTCTCTCTCTCCCTCTCTCAAAAATAAATAAACATGAAAAAATCCTTTTAAAATTAAGCTTGCAGTAATTTCAACTGTGTTAAATACCTCGGAACGTGCTCCCAAATCAAAATGAAATGGTTGCTTTAATGCTCGCGTGGTTCGATAAACTTTTGAATGTTGTAAGATTAGAAAGGAATTGCAGTAGAAGAATTAACTTTATTACCAAGTAAAAAGCCTTTAAATAAATTCAGTGAGATTGATAACATGGTAGACCACTTGTCTTAGGTTACTCTTCCTTTGCACTCTTCTGTCTTCCATCCTCACCTCTTTTCCTCTTTAGGCCTCTCTCTTCCCCCTGAGTCCCCCGCCCACCCACCCCCACCGGCGCTCCTTTCTTAGATTCATCTCCTGACACACTTAACTCCTTCTTCTCCTCCCCTTTGCACACATCTGTCTCAGACGCCCTCCTGGCCTCTCTGGCTGCTGTTTCTCCCTCTTACCTCCTCACTGTGGTCTTTTCCAGGTTTCCTGGCCTCTGAGACCTCTTCTGTCTTGTCTTCCTGCCTCCACTTTTCAACTCTCTTACTCTTTGAGTGCTTACCTTCTCCAGCTCAAGCTTCATGCTTTTCCCATTTCATGCTCCCTAATTCCCATATCTGCTCCACTTTGACCGTTAGCATCTGCCTTGTCATTTCCCCTTGGAATCCAACCGCCCCTCGGTTTCCTCCTTTCCCAGGTATTCCTCACCTTTGATGGCCTCTTGTCATTCTTGAGCTTCCTCTCCAGGTCTTCTTGTATCTGTCTTGTTCCTCTTGAGACCCTGGTCCCCTTTCTGTTATTTGTGTCTAGCCCCAGCATCTCCCGGCCTGGCCAGCAGTCATCATTTCTGTTGCTCAGATTGCTAGAACATGTGTTCAAACACAAGCAAACATGTACTATATCTTGTTATAACTTCAACCCCACCTTGCACTCGTTTTGGAGGTCCATGGTGATTTCTCCACAATTCTGAAATGCAGAGAGCTCCAAAAACTGAGAGTTTGAACTCTTTTGCCAAAAAAAATGTGGTTAGAATTTACCAGAAACTATTTAAGGTCTTCACTTATAAATTTACTGCAAAATGTCATACGTTGTGATATATACATAGATATTAATGTGTTTGCTCATGTGATTTTGCCCTAGACCCAGCAGAGAATGTTATGTCATTGATAGCCTAAGTATCATTTAACTTTCTAAACCACAACAAATGATAAATTCTGGAATACATTTCTCCAAACGGTTTCTGTTAAGGCGTTATAGATCTATACTAGCCATCACCCTATTCAGATTACCAGCTGTCTGTCCAACATTTTTCTCACCAGTGGTATCTGACTATTTTCTTTGCTCAGGGAAGTTCTGTATTACCAAAATAAGTGTTCTATGAGAGAGAAAGAGAGATTATTTTAACGAATTCTCCCTTTCTGTGGTTCTGGTTCATTTTTTATTCAATTCGTTCAGATATTTTTTAAATGTTGGTGACTATATTTTCCATTCCAATAATTCCGGCTGTATTTAAATCTGTCTGTTCTGGTTTTATAAACTTCCCTTCTTACTTCACGAAATTATTCCTCCCATTATTTCTTTGGAAAATAAATACAGATTTAAACCGCTTTTTAAAGCACTATCATCTAATTCCCCAGGTATGAATTCTCCCTTTTTTTTGGAGCCCTGCACACTTTCATAAAGTCAGAGGGATTTTTTTCCCCTGCACACCTCTGCCTTTGAGGGATCTCAGAATTGTGGCAATATAGCCCATGGAAGTGTTCAGGTCTGAGCTGGAGTTTATGTTCAGGTTTCAGCGATTTTTACCTCGTGGGTGACCCAGTTCCAAATCTCATGTCTGGTTTGCAAGGCATCACTGCCGCTGTCACTGCTGACATGGGCAGGGTGATATTCGGTCCACAACCTTGGGGGGTCAGACGGAGCCCTTTACACTCATCGTCCGGGGCTCAGTCCCAGCACACGAGTCTGCAGGTTCACACAGCTGCTGGCTGGGCTTTCACAGATGGGCTTGGTGCCCAATCCTCATGCTCAACCAGTCCCAGCTCCCTGCCCACCTTGGGGGGCTAGCTCCTCTCACTCCAGTGACTTTTTCTCTCTTCACGCACTGTGGAGAGTTCTCTCTGCTATGAGCTTGACGTTTTCATGAAGAAACATGATACCCACCTTTTTTGTGTCTATGGAGAAGAGTGTGTTGTGGGGAGCATATTCGGAACTTGCTCACAACCTTGATGCAGAAGCTCAGAAAAGAAGGTAGTTTCATTCTTTAGATTTCGCTTTATCAGACGTTGGACCCTAGTGGCCACACACCGATTTGGAGTCGCGAAGGGAAGTGCCATACAGGTGTAAGGGATTCGGGGAGGGGAGGCAGCACAGTGTGGCAAGGATGCTAGATTTAGGATCAGCGGAACTGTGTTCAAGTCACTGCCTTATCCTCACTGGCCTTTGACCCTCAACATACCAAATAACCCCTTAGCCTCAGCCATATTGGTGTGATTGTTGGTGTCTAAGACCCATTTGTGATGACGTTAAAGAACTAGATTCTATGGTGCCACCCCCAGTAGATTCAACAGATCTAGGCTGGGCCACAGGGCTCTGCGCAGTATAGAAGCAACCCAGGTGTTCTGATAAACCTGCCCTATGGATCGCATCTCTGGGAACACTGATATTACATTAGCACATCAAAATATAAGTAGGCTTTTCTCCTATAAGATATGCTCATTCCTTGCTAATTCTTTGTTCATATCAGGATGTTCATTGGGCTTACCTGCATTATTTTACATATTAATTCAACTTGAATTTTTTTTTCATTTTGAGGATGATAAGAACCAATTAAATATTTGGCAAGGGAATAGCTGAACATATGTTATCTAATTATCAATACACAGCCTCTTAATGGATAGTATGATTCAAGAAAGTATAATTAATATGCAAGTTTAGCTGTAAAGTAGTCAATGTTACCACTCCTTTTTTTTTTTTTTTTTTGAAAGAAACCCTAAACCTATGATACAAGTGGCTAGGGAGACGTCTCTTCTGATTTAGAGTAAGATCCTCTTTTTCATTCGTCACCTGGCTTTCATTATCCACGTCCAGCCAGTGGACACTGGGCTAGTCATTTGCCTGTAGGAGGACAAGAGTGCTATTTTAGGGACCTCTCCTCACTCCCTCCCTCCCCTCGTTTCACCCACCTCTCCGGGTTTTTTGTGTTTATTTATTTTTGAAAGAGAGAGAGAGCGCGCACAAGCAGGAGCAGGGCAGGGAAAGGGAGACGGAAGATCTGAAGCGGGTTCCACGCTGACAGCAGCGAGCCCGATGTGGGGCTCGAACTCCTGAACTGTAAGATCATGACCTGAGCTGAAGATGCACGCTCAACTGACTGAGCCACCCAGGCACACTTCTGTCTTAGTCACACGTTTGCCTGAGACTTTCTTTCTCAACCAGATAGGCTAAAAATAGTATATTTATTATTGTAGATATTTGTACTCTTAATTTTCTTTCATGTAAATTCATGAAATATAAGAAATTCAAAAGATATGGATTCACTTCCATTCTTCTTTTGAGGGCCACTGCAAAGATATTCCCTCAAAAGTCTTAACTTCTGTGTGGGAGTGAGATGAGAGAGTCTTTAGGTAAACTCACTTACAGTTAAGAAAAGGATAATCCATGCTGAGTGTTAGTGAAAAACTCTGTTTCCTCATTCAGAAACCATTCCTTTATGGCTGTTTCCCATTCCCCACTTACAAATGCCGCTCTTACTCTAATTAATGCTAAAATGATCTACTTGGAAAAGTAAGTTGCCCTCGCTAAGAGCACAGGGTTTTGCAAATGCAGTGTGATTTTTGTCCATTGTCTGAGTGAATTGCAAGAGTTTTGTAAAGAACAAAGCATGAGGAAATTACTCGTACTATAACCTGATTCCCAGACGTAGAGCATATGCTGTAATAAGCCAATGTGGACCACCTTACCCCAACATACATAGAATCTACCTGGAAATTAGGAGACACCGGACCATGTCTCCTCTTCCATGGTAGGTAACTTTAAGCAAAAATGCCAACATGAAAAACCCCCTGAAGTACTGATATTAGATAAATGAGAAAAGAGAAATGAACATAAATCTTCTACATGCGCCTAACCCACATGGATGGCATATGAACACGCACACTCAAGTTTGGCCTACACTTCTGACATGAAGTAGCTATGTGCCCCCCACCCCACATACAGGAATTTAGGGATATGTAGTCCAGTTATGGAAACAACATGGCCGCCCCTGAAAATGATAATTCAGTTTGCAAAGCAATTTTGAGGCATATAGTATGTGCTAAAAACTGAAAACTTTGTTAGGCAGTGAGAGAATCAAAACTGGTAAAGTTCCTCTCCATAAGAGGGGCACAACATACTACGGGATAAAGGAAGATATCTAGAATAAAGTGTGTATACATATGTATATATATACACTTTATTAGAGATATATAATATAGATATAAAAATATGTGTTATATTTTATAATCCTAAAATGTCATAAATACTACAATAGGGATATGCGTAAGATGCTTTGGGAAGGCTCATACTTCGGAACAACTTTGGAGGGGATCCTGAAAGTTCTCACAGAAATGACTTTTGTAACGGGTGTGAAGAGTGAGGAAGTGAACCAGGAGAGAAATGGCATTTCAGAGGCAGAGAACAGCACAGGCTGAAGGAAGAGGCCTCCGTGTCTTATTACCTCAGAAGTCAGGGCCGCCAGGAGCGTGTTCCTGACAGAGTAGACAGCCATTCTAAAAAGTAAAGGAGAAGCGTTCTCTGCCTGTGCTTGATCTGAAACCGCTTTGAATGATTTAGTTCGCTCATTTGCAGAACTCTATTGTATGCCGCCGATAAATACGCCATACTTTTTATCTATCTTATTTGTCAAGGATGGTTGGGTGGTTTCCAGTTTGGGGCTGTTACGAAGAATGCTTCCGTGAATATTCTTGTCTGAGTCTCTTGGTGCACATGTGCGTGCATTTCTGTGGGCACAAGCCTACAAGTAAAACTGCAGACTCATCAGGTTTTTAAGGCTTCGACTTTACCAGACAATGCCAAATGGCTTCCCAAAGCAGTCGCTCCAAGGAGCACCCTACTAGTGTGTGAGAGTTTGCACAGCCTCACATCCTCACCAAATAGTTTATGATGGTGTTTTTTATTTTTTAGGTTTATTTATTTATTTGGGGGAGGGAGGATCAGAGAGAGAGAGAGAGAGAGAGAAAGAGAGAATCCCAAGCAGGCTCCATGCGTAGTGCAGAGCCCCATACGGGGCTTGATCTCACAACCTCAAGATCATGAACTGAGCCAAAAACAAGAGTCCCATGCTTATCCAACTGAGCCACCCAGGTGCCCCAGTAGTTTTTTTTTTTTTTAATTGTAGCCATACTGGTAACCTGTAGTAATATTACTTGTAGTTTTAATTTGCATTTCCCTGCTAACTAATTAGATTGAATATCTTTTCAAATGTGTTTTTGGCCATTGGTATATCTGCTTTTGCTATGTGTCTGTTCAGTCTCTTGTTCATTTTCTATTTATTGTTCATATTGTCCTCATTATTTTGTAGGACCTCTCTCCCCCCGCTCCCCTCCACACACACACACACACACACACACACTCTCACGCACACATGCATGCACTCACACACATATTCTAATTATAAACTTTCTGAAACATCTTCTACTCTGGAGCTTGCCTTTAAACTTTCTTTTTTCTTAATTAAAAAATGTCTTTTAAGGTTTATTTAAATCCAAGCTAGTTAACATATAGTGCAGTAATTGTTTCAGGAGTGGAATTTAGTGATTAATCACTTATATATAACACTCAGTGCTCATCCCAACGAGTGTACTCCTTAATCTCCATCACCCATTTAGCCCATACCCACCCAACACCCTGCCAGCAACCCCTCAGTTTGTTCTCTACATTTAAAAGTCTCTTATGGTATGTTCTCTACATTTAAAAGTCTCCCTGTTTTTATCTCATTTTTCCTTCCCTTTCCCTATGTTCATTTGTTTTGCTTCTTAAATTCCACATAGGAATGAAATCATATGAAATTTATCTTTCTCTGATGACTTATTTCCCTTAGAATAATACGTTGTTTCCAATGGCAAGATTTCATTCTATTTGATTGCTGAGTAATATTCCATTGTGTGTGTGTATATATACCATATCCTTCTTTATCCATGGACATTTGGGCTCTTTCCATAATTTGACTATCGTTGATGGTGCTGCTATAAACATTGGCGTGCATGTGCCTCTTTGAATCAGCATTTTTGTATCCTTTGGATAAATACCTAGTAGTGCAATTGCTGGGTCATAGGGTGGCTGCACCAGTTTGCATTCCCACCAGCAGTGCAAAAGTGTTCCCTTGTCTCCACATCTTTGCCAACTTCTGTTGTTTCTGAGACATCTTCTACTCTGTAGCTTGCCTTTACACTTTCTTAATGGTTTCTTTTTTCTTTTTTTTTCAATAGAACTTATTAATTTTAATATAACCTAATTTAGCTCTTTCCTATATGATTAATGTTTTTGTTCTCTATTTTTTGTATTGTCTTTAAAATCTCTACCCCAAAGTCATAAAGACTTTTTTCTATATTATCATCCAGAAACTCTATTGTTTTACCTTGGGTATTTAAATATAATTCACCTAGAAGTACCCATCCCCAACCACTGTTCTGTAGTGCTACTTGTTCGTAAATTAATGTTCACATCTGTCTGTCTTTTTCTGAAGTTTCTATTCCATTCGGCTGGTCTATTGTTCACCCTTTGCCCCAATATTCACTCTTTGCCCAAATTATTGTACCATCATAATAGGTCTTAGTTTATAGATAAGTTCTCTTGCTTTGTTCTCCTTCTTCCAAACTGACCTGACTCTTCTTGTCCTCCTAGAAATATATTACTCATTTTAGAAACAACTTATTCATTTCTACACACTGTACATGCACATTCCTGGATTTCTATTGTAATTGCTTTGAAACTGTAGATCAATTGGGCGAAAGAATTAACATCTTTAAAATATTGTCTCCATTTATTTAAGTTTTTAATGTCACTCAGTAATTTTATATACTTTGCATAAATGTCTTGCAGATTGTTGTTAAATTTATTCCCAAATATGTGACACTGTTGATGCTATAGTAAAAGGCATTTTTTAAATTTTATTGTCTAATCATTTGTTGCTGACATACAGAAATGACTTTGATTTTCAGAAAGCTTGCTAGATTTACTAGTCCTAACAATTAATTATCTTGGATTTTTACGTTCACATTCATATTATTCATAAACGATGACAGTTTTATTTCTTCTCCTTCAATATTTAAACCATTGATTTACTTGCCTTGTCTCACTACATTTGCTAAGTCTCCCAGTACAATGTTGAATAGATGTGGTATAGTGGACATTGCTATCCTGTTCCCAATCTCAAAGGGAAAGCCTTCAAAAATCCACCATCAAGCATATTCTATACTGTTGGCTTTTATAGATATCCTTTATTAAATCAAGCAAGTTACCTTCTATTTTTAGTTTGCATAGTCATTTTAAAGTCAGAACCTGATAGATCCATCTCTGGAGTCCCTGTCATAAGCAAAGTTAATGACGAATGGCAGACCAGGAGAAAATATTTGTGAGTTATAGACCAGAGGGCTAAGCTCTCTAAAGAATTCCGGTAACATTGCCAGATTTGATTTTCTCACACACAGTTCCAAACACTGTGTTCCGGGCCACTGCTGTCAGGAATGAAAGTTTCACCAGTCCAGGAGCATAAATAAGTATTTTTCATAAAGCTAAGTATATTCCTTTTAAAGGACTTTCTTTTTTCCTGTGATATGTTTTCTGTAGTTTTTAATGGTAAAATAGTATTTTTCTAATAAATCAATATTATAATACATAGTAATTTAGGGTTTTTAAATTTTTTCTTATTTGACAAACTAAAATATCAGTAACTTGTTGTAGGTTCGTCTACATTCTTTAATTGATTTGATGGTCCAAGGAATCTCTGACCAAATGTTTATCAGTAATCTTTAGGGTGTTGACAAAAAGCAAAAAGGAGCCAGTGCATTGGGAGGGGGGTGGGGGAGGACCTTTAGAGAATATGGAAGGGGAAGTAAACCAGAGCAGTGAGACATCACAAAGCCATGGGAAAAATGGTTTCAACTTGGTGGCTGTGGTTAAGCTGTGTCAAATGCTACAAAAAGATTAAGTAAGATGAAGACTATAAAATACCTACTGCATTTAGTAACAAAGAAGACATTAATGGTGCTGATGGGAGACTTTCAGCAGAGCAGCAAGGCCAAAACCAAACGCTGTGGATTGAAGGAAGGCTGGTGGAGACATTGCCTTATTTGATTTTTCTTGGGAATTTAATTTTGAAGAGAGAAGTGGATTTCAGTTCCACTGTGGATAGAGTAGGATTTGGGTTGATGGGTTTGTTGGTTGCTTGCTTGCTTGATTGGTTTGTTTCTTTGTTTGTTTTGAACATGAGAGATGACTGAATAAAATTAACATCAATTTAAAAACCAGTGGAGGGGCACCTGGGTGACTCAGTTGATTAAGCATTGGACTCTTGATTTTGGCTCAGGTCATGAACCCCAGGTCGTGAGAGCGAGCCCACATCAGGCTCTGTGCTGAGCATGGAACCTGCTTAAGATTTTCTCTCTCTCTCTCTCGCTCCTTCTGCCTTTCCCCCCTGTTTATACACACTCTCTCTCCAAAATAAAACAAATGGACAAATGAACATTAGAAATATTGTTAAAAAAATAAAATAAAAACCAGTGGAGAGACAGTATATTAAAATATAGGAGACAGAGATAATAATTAACCGGGAGAGATTCTGAGAAGATGAGATTAAATGGAATATAGAACACAGATGGACAGTTTCACTATGGACAGGAAAAGAGACTTTTATCCTTCGTGCATCATGAAAAAGCACCCAGGGCCTCAGTCTAGGATGGTGTGGCTTTTATGTGGCTCAACACCAACAGTCTGCTGAATGGTGTCCCATGGTCGTGTGAAACACATCCCAGCTACGCACATGCAGCGGTCTTGTCTGTAGGTAAATCTATAAGTTGATGGAACTAGAATTTGGGAGAATTGCCACCAAGAGGAAGAACAGCCGGTGAAAGTCCCTTGACACAGAGTAGTCAGCAAATTGGGGACGAATTAGAAGAGAGAGGGGACAAGGGAAAATGGAGAGTTTTCTCTCCTCTCTACGTTTCCTGTGCCAAGTTCCCAACAGGTGTCACCTTCACAAGCACCTTTTCCATGTTCCTCTTCCCTTTACCCACCACGGTGGTCATTCTGTGAGTTCGTTGTGCCTAGGCAGGTTTCTTTAGGAAGAAGATAGCCTCTCAAACTCATACAGAACAAGGTGGCTGTTTAAATAGTAAAAGACAATATTTTAACCTAAAGGAATTCCTCTCTAAAGGTGAAATTTAGGCAGTTTATTGGTGGGTAGCACGGTTGTTTTGGGGGTAGAAGTGTTCCTTGTGCCCTTATATCCCTTATAACCCATCAAGGGCCACAGCATTCAGTTTTTGATCCACCTAAATGCACCCAGCAAAGGGAAACGTGGGGCTGAAATCCATGCCTGTTGATGATGATATCGACAATTTGAAGTTCTTGTTTTCTAATTTAAATCAACATGTATTGAGTCTATACTTGTTCCAGCTAGTTTGGCATTGTTTCCTCAAATCTGTTTGTTCAAACATCGGACACTCATCTGAAGAGGGAGATAGGGTGATGGTTTCTGCAGAAAATTTGTGAGAGGGATCCTGAGGGACATTCGTCTCAGGCCTGAGGGCCTTAGATGGTTGGTTTGTCCCAGAAGAACATGAGAGAGAATAGGGCCCTACAGAAATTCAGCTGAGGCAGCAATCTTTGAAATGACAAGGAGGTGGGTAAATGCATGAATGAAATTGGATCTGAATCCTACACACACTGATTGATACGGCCACACAATCCTGTTGGGGCAGGGGGAGACCAAACAGAAGCACAACAGCATAAGATTTCTAAGTTTAAAAAACACCACACAAGAGGCCAATTCCTCTCCACTCACCTTAACATAAAAGTTTTTTAGAAAGACTTTACTAGTTACTTGCAAACAAACAATAAATCATCCCACAAAGGTGAGCTGTTAGTGATGCTCATACTCTTCCCAGAAATAGAGCTTCTAAAAGGTGGATTCAGTGAATGGGCTGGATTCACCTTTGCTCTGCCTTGTAAATGTCGCGGCTGCTCCTCTTAGACATCCTGGCACCCGAGCTCCAGGTAGCAGTGGGCATTGTCTAACCTGTTGCCCTAGCATATAGCAGGCAACCAGTTAACATTTTTTTTTTTAATTTTTTTTTCAACCTTTATTTATTATTTTTGGGACAGAGAGAGACAGAGCATGAACGGGGGAGGGCCAGAGAGAGAGGGAGACACAGAATCGGAAACAGGCTCCAGGCTCTGAGCCATCAGCCCAGAGCCCGACGCGGGGCTCGAACTCACGGACCGCGAGATCGTGACCTGGCTGAAGTCGGACGCTTAACCGACTGCGCCACCCAGGCGCCCCTACATTTTTTGCACATTAAATAAATGTTTCTTCTGGTGCTGCTCTTTACGCTAAAGACTAGTTGGCTCTTTAGTCAATGGCAGAGGCTTCATCTGCATCTGAACTGAGATCCACTAGGAGTGGTGCATTCTGGGAAATGGTCCCATTGGCCAGGATCCTCTGTGTCCCCGCCCCAACCCCCCCCCCCCCCGGGGGATCGTAGAGCTGTCATCTCTGGCATTAGTGTGGAGAGAATCTCAGCCAGAACACTAGGCTGAGGGGATAAGGGCTTTCTTTAGCTTCATGCAGGACTACTGTTGGCAAAAAATCAGAAAAAGCAAAGAGGGGCTTGCACACCTCCATGGATTCTTAAACTGAGGACCTACAAAAGCATGTTCACCTGTCGTTTCCCAATAACACAACGATGGTGTTGGCAGGCAGCAAAAAAATGTCCTTGGACAGCAGTCCAGTTGGCTTCGAAAGGCTATCAAGGAGTCATTTAAAAAGCTCTTTGCACAGACATGTCCAGAATATCGACCAGAAGAGAAAAGAAGAAGCACTCACTGAGCAATTTTCTCTCACATGTTCGAACCTCCCCTCAGCTGTGTGTTTGGCAGGAGTCCCACAGAAATTGCTGCAGAAGCTATCAACATAGCTTTTATGTAGGCATCCTCCATTTTAGTAATCCCTAAGTTTCAGTAAAAACGATCTCTTTCCACTTCCACAGATGGCAGGAAGACTAGACGGCAGAATACACTTTCTCCAGACGGCTATTGATTCTTTTTCAGTATGTGCCAAATATAGCGGGGATTCTTAATTATTTTTTAAATTATATATGGCAGAAAAAATAATAGATGGAGTGCTTGGAAGATTGAACGCTATTTTTGTTATTAAAATAAAAACATAAGCTTGCAACTTTGAGAAGTTTAAATCTTGAAAGGGGCTCTTCTTACAATTCTTTTTATTCCCAAGTGACCTATTAATTCATTTCTTCATTAAAAAAATTATTGAGCATGAAGTAAGTGCCAGGCACTTGGATAACAGGGATTTAGGATACCGAGGGCAAGGGGTAGGGAGTAGATTTCATTTATTTCTTTTCCTTCCACATAAAATTTATACCCCGAGGATATCTTCAGGAAGCTGCCATTCTTGAATGCAAACCGGGGAATTATGAGAAATGCAACTGATAAGTTCTCTTTACACATGGTCAGTCTTTCCATTCCCCTTCCCTCACTCTAACTTGCTAGATGTATTCCACTTTTCTTCCAGATGCAAGGAAATAATCTTGGTCTGTCTTGTCTGTGACAATTGATTACTTGTCTTGCTTTGAATCGGCTTCTCTGAGATGGGCATTTAGTTGGGTCCAGTCCTCAAGGAACTCAAGGTTATCTTCATGGTAAACTCCACAAAGGAACACAATGTATTGCCTTCAAAATATCTTATGCAGGCTCAGCTTTCTATTTCAAAATTGTCTTTAATCAAATGTTTAATCACCTCTTCTAAATCATTAATAAAATATTATTATTAGATGGTGAGGACATTTTCATTGCTTATTTATCATTTACAACATCCCCCCCCCCTTAGCTTTCAAAGCGATTTGAGGCTGCTTAAAATAGAAACCCTAAATGTCATATGGTGTTTCAAATAGAAAAACATGAATAGGTAGGGGAATTTTTATTATAGTCTCTGTTATTCCTTTCTTAGAAGTCACGTAAAAAATTCTGCACCGCTAAGGCACAGCAAGCTTTCATTCTACATTCGAGTTTCCTTCTTAAAGTCCTATTTTCTTACCTTGTGTTGAAATTACCTGCACACCAACATTAACTGAGGGCTTAACGTGGGCCAGGAAGTCTCCGGTATTTCATAACATTAGCTTGTGCAGCTCCTGAAACACATCCATATTACATGAACTTTATTTTAAATGTGAGAAAACTAAATTTGTAGATTAAGTAGCTTTCTTGAAATCTAGTGAGTGGCAGAAAGAATGTCAACCCAGGCAGGTCTGATGGCATCCAGAGTACTTCATCACTAGTGAATACTTATGAATAATGAATGGGTCATATGCCGTTAGTGGATCGTGAGATCAATTTAGTGGATTGTGATCCCGTTCCGAGGGAATAAGATAGAATAGCAATGATCAGAGCACATCCCACACAGTAAAAGGCAAGTTATAATTCAAGAAATTTTGTTTTCAGTGTGTGCCTGTTTGTATGCTGAATTGTGATACAAGATATATGTCTGTGAGTTACTATCATAAAAAATTTCAAGGCTGCTACACTAGGATATACTGACTCTCACTCATTCATATTCCAAACACAGGGGGACAACTAGTTTTTTATAAACCTGCCCTCTACAGAAATCTTTACAAGAAAGAAGAGATTTAAAAATCCATGACTCAGTATGCCTCTCCCTGTGTGAATAGGCTTAACAAGCCAACTCCCAGAGCCATGCAGCAGAGTTTTCCTAAAATCGCCAGCCTTCACTGGTCTTACGCCAAGTTGCTAATAGTAAATCATTCATCTACCACTGCAACAATAGCAAAGAAAAATATTTTTTGCTTTGCTAAGAGCAAACATCCAATGGATAGAAAAGCATCCAAAGGCCACCCTCCCCATCTACAGAAGGTGTAGCAGATGCAACAGCAGCAGCTTCTGGGGTCGAGTGTGTGTTGCCATGTCCAGTTGTCTCCAAGACAGGGCCAGGCTCTTAACCTTTTTTTTTTTTTTTTTTAGTAGTGTTGTATTTATTAAAGGGAAGGGAAAATTAGACAAAGTGAATATAGACAATACAAAATATAATGTGTTTTCGATATAATAGGTGTTAAACTATTTTTCTATGAACTTCCTACCTGTAAAAGATGTTTTATTGCTCATATCCTCCCTCCCCTATACACGTATTTGAATCATCCCCTGACCCCAGAGGACCACTGTTAACTACTGTGTTATGAAGATACCAGTTGAATCGGGAACCTGAATTTCAAGGGGGGCATAAGTCCTCTGTGAGGACGGATGCAAAACATAAGAGAAGGAAACATAAGGGAAGACAACAGCTGAATTGTGGCTAGGTTGAATGAGAAAATGAAGAAAGGAATATAATTAACTTTGACAAAATTACTCTGTGGGTAAAATGATCAAAAACATTCTAGGAATTTAGATGTAAGAGACATCTGTCAATTTTGAAAGAGTACTTTCCAGAAAACAAGAGATGTTCTTCATAAATACTCTAGCACAATTGTAGAAGTCATGTATTGTTTTAAAGGAGTGCCAGTCAAAACTTCACAGAAATTGACTGGGGGAGACTATACATTCAGGCATGACCACAGTTCATTATCACTAATTGAAGGGAGTGAGCGGTGTTGGAAAGGTGCTCCTAACCATCCACTGATGTTTGGCATCATGGCCAGGACTTTCCTTGGGTTGGAGGTATGATGTATTTTAATATAGCAGAGGGATAGAGAACAAACCTTCTGTGACTTTCCAGATGGATGTCTGCATTTAACTTCCTTATCTCTGAAACATAAAGGAAAATATCACCCATACATAGATTGGTTGAATGAATACCTGAGATAAACCACTTGTGCAAATGGCCTGGGACACAGTAAGCTCAATGAGGGCTAGATATTATTACTTACTATTTATCCCTCCTAATTCAAATGTGGTTCCCAATTTCTAATTCACACTTAAAACTGTCCTTTTGCATATATATATTATGTCACTTCAAATCCTTCTCAGAAAGGATTAATAAGTAAATAAATCCATCTGTTTAATTCTGTTAGCTCGTGGCTTTACCTTTCTGTTTCCAAGAGTGGACAACTCTTTGCTTCCATACAAAAGTAGGATGATTGCTTTGGTTTTTCTTACTATTGCCTTCCTGAAATTAGTTCAAAAATGAACCTTGATTCTTGGTATAGCTGATGTTCGATATGACAATGATTGTTTAGAATGTTATAATTAAGAATATTATTCAAAGATATTGTACACTATGGATAGAATTAGACAAACTCAATTCAAAGGGTCCTTTTGAAAATTAAAGGGAATGCCATGAAAAGAATTTTGGCCATATTAACACTTTCATTCTATTACATGAGGCTACTTTCCCCTCTTTCACATAGATTTTGCACTGACCAAGGGCAGTACAATCACTTCTCTGTGCCCAAAAGGATACTTTCCCTGTGGAAATCTTACCAAGTGCTTACCCCGTGCTTTTCACTGTGATGGTGTGGACGACTGCGGGAACCAGGCTGACGAGGATAGCTGTGGTGAGTCCTCCGCTCAGCTCCAGACATACACTTCCTCTTGTGAATGCCCCCAAACTGTGCGTGGACCAAATGATAACTGTCACGAAAGGGAAGAGATGATTTGATATTCTATAGGAAATCCTACTGTAACACAAATAATTTTTCCCCGATTTGTTTGCGATGTTGACCAGAATTTTTCACAGGTAGAGGTTGCTTAAATCAGAAATACAAATGTGATAAAAACTGGAATCATATTTTGAAAGCTACTTGAATGCTCATATTCTAATTTTAAATGTCTTCCTATAGACTACCTCTTCTTTTGGCTTGGTAATTTGGTGCAGTTACACGAATACCGATAAAGCGTGAATGTTTCCTGCCTAGAGAATTAATTCACTGAGTTAAACCTACAGTGAGTACCCACTATGTGCCAGGTGCTGTCTCACTCACCCAGACACAGCAGGCTCAAGAGAGATAAGGTCTTGCCCTCATGGAGTTCACGTGGACCTTGTGAACAAGGAGGACAATAACCCTGTATGGAACGAAGTTAAATATTAAATGTATTCAAATATTAATATTTATTTAAACGTTAAATATTTTAGAGCATGATAAGTGCCATAAAATATTGAAAAAAAAAAAAAGATGATGGGGTAGAAAGTGACCTGAAGTGAAGCCTATTTTAAAAAGGCAACCAGAGAAAACCTCCCTGAGATTATAATGTTTGAACTGAAAACTAAACCATGAAAAATTGTGGACGAACCGAGTTGCAGGCAAAGGAAACAGCAACTGGAAAAGATCCTGAGGCTCCACGAAGTAAGACAGTGTGTTTGTGAGGCCAAAAGGCCAGTGTGGTTTGAGCAGAGTGAACAAAGATACAGAGGGTGAGGAGGTAAGCAGATACCAGATCACCAAAAGTCTTACAGGCCGTTTGAGGTCTGTATGCAGGGACCATGTATATTGTCTAATATAACCTGTTTGTTTTTACTCGAATAAACGGATGCCAAATTGACATGTCTAGTTAGTGAGAGAGTAGACAACTAGAACCCAGATCTCTTGAATCTGAAAGAATCTTGTGTGTTTCCTATCGCACAGAACAGCCATTCTTTGATAGCACCTAACTAGCAATCCCAGTGAGACCACAAAGTCCAGGAATGCCAGGCATCTGTCTCTAGAATCTGCTTTCCTGCCCTTGAGTATTCACGTATGCTCCCCTCTCACGGAACCTTACGCCCTCACCTCCGGTGGATCGTTCATACTTACCATTTAGGATGAGTTCAGGGGCCCTTCTCACCTCAGAAGCTTGGCTTCCCTGGCCTCACTCCCCACCCTGAAGCTCTGCCAGCAGTCTAGGATAAGCACCTTTTCTCCCTGTTGCCATAGCATCCTGGCTGTACCCATATGGTTGTACTAAGGGCTGCCTTGTCTTTTCACTGCTCTTCTCATTATAGACATGAACTTCTTGAGAAGAGTTCTTATTTGTGTCTTATTTCTTTTGTTGTCATCAGAGCCTATAATAGTAGGGTACATAGTAGGTGCCCAATCACTTCTCAGTGATGGGGGCAGCTGTCTGGATGCCAATGGGCAAGTCAATCGAATCCTCAGTGTTCCCTCTTCACTGCTTGGGAATCAGAGACCTGGCATATTTATCTACCTCGTGAGGATGTTCTGAACACAAGTTAAATAATTCATGTAAAGGCATCAAATAGAATCATTTAAAAAACCATTGTGGGTATTAATAAGAAATAGGAATCAGTTATAGGTTGTAGGCATCAGAAGGAAACTGTGGGCAACTATTTAAATTTACTTTTCTATTTGTATGAGCTTCAGTGTACTACGTGATAATACGTATCTTACCATTTTAATGGCACGTGCTAAAGTGATGATACTTCAAAATCAGGTTTCCTTTTAAAAAAGAAGATAATTTTCTTGCAGGAAAGGAGAAGGAAACTTGGCAAATAAGCAGAAACTTGGCAATTTCTGACAAATTGAGAAAATATTTTTCCACTCAATAGGACTAGGTATCCTTGATGAAAAGGAACTTTGTTTTTGCTTCATTAAAAAGGTCAGGTGACACATATTTTATTATTAGTCATTACATCTATCAAGCATGTATCTACATATACATATGCAGCAGTATGCGTATGCCAAAACAATTCAGATTGTATTTTCTTCCGAGGGCCTTAAAATTAAGATCAAACATTTCAGCTGTCAGCACTAGAAACAAGTAGTATTTTTCAAGATGGATATAGGTAGGTAAAATAATTCTCTATTTCCATTATATATTTTATGAAACATACATTTGAAATATTTGTAATTTTCCAAAAGGGAAAGGCTCCAGATGTTTGCCTAGCTTTTTGTCCCTTACCATTGATGTTATCATTCAACTACTGAAACAAATTTTTAATTGATTTAATTATCAAATTTTTATACTTTTGTTTTGTAATTTGATATTTGATTTATAGAATAACTGACACATATTCATCACCATTTCACAGGAGACACTAGTGGATGGGCGACCATATTTGGCACAGTCCATGGAAATGCTAATTATGTGGCATTAACACAGGAGTGCTGTAAGTGGTATTGATTCAAAGACTCAGTCTCAGCTTTGCGAGCAACATGATTTGTGGTGCATGGATTTATATGGGTAGTGTGGTCAATTCCCTTTAGAATTTCAGTTTCAGGTCAATGTCTTTCAGTGGTCAACTGCTCCGTTGTCTGCCATGGGATTGAAGACATGGAAGGAAACAACATATTCCATTCATGCTCATTTTATGTAGTAGCCTACGATTGTGAGAATATATAGATATTAAATAATTATGATAAATAATAAAGATATTTTTCCCTTTAACTACTTTCTTCAGTAGAGATATTGAACACCAACTACTTCTCAGCCCCTATGTTAAGGACTGAGAGTACAAGGATAAGTAAGATGTGGCCCCAAGTCACAAATACTTCACATTGTAGCAGGAAAGGCAAAACCTCATGGAGACAGAGATGATACAATATAGTGAAGTATATTGTATATACAATATACAATATATACAATAAACTAGAAGGACGATGTTTGCACAAAGGAATGTGGAAGCCCACTGGAAGAAATGGTGGTTGTGCCAAGGGTGGAAAAAGATCCACAGAGACAATGACACTGACACGGACCTAGAAGGACGGCACCAGCCCATGGAGGATTCTGGGTGCACACTTTGGACTTTGGCCTCTACCCTGTAGATAGAATCGTGTCTTTATATACACCTGTATTACGTACATGTGTATAATGTATACCTAGACATAATTATGCAGGTACATATACAATTATATACAATTATATACATATATTAGTATGTATATACAATAGTAATATACATATATATTAAACACTATATTAACCTTATATTATGCACTTTATAATATCAGTTTATAATTACCACTTATTATATACTTTACTGTGCACAGGTACATCATATATAAAAATTAGAACTTAAAAAGATTAAAAATAAACACAACTGTAAGTTCTCGTATTTTCTTCCTGAGCCATAATGGGTCATCTTGTACACATCCCATTGTGGAGATCACTGCTGTGCATGGTCGGCAACTACTGACACTGTGGGCTTATTTTCTTTTAATGAGGAGGAAGAAGCACATGAAAAGAAGGGTTTGTAAGAATGATTCTTCCATCAGAATCATAGAGAATGGATCAGAACGGTGGTTCTCAACCCCGGACAACTTTTGTCCCCAGAGAACACTTGTCAATGTCAAAAGACATTTGGGTTGTCCCAACTGGGGGATGGCTCCCGGCATCTAGTATGCAGAGGACAAGGATGCTGTTTAGCATCCTACAATGCACAGGACAGCACCCCCCCCCCAAAACAGAGAATGAGCCAACCCAAGTGTCAACCTTCCCAAGGTTGAGAACAAAGAACAGTGAGATACTGATCATTATGTTTCCTGCAATACTCCGGAGTAATACTAAGAATCTGATCCCAGAAAATGCCAGTGGGAAGAGTGAGAGACACAGAGATGCAGAAGCATTTCTGAAGAAGAATCCAGAGTGTGTGGGTATGACTGATGTGCAGGTGAGGGAGCTATGCTCACGTCGCTGGTTTAGGCAGTAGGCCCAGCTTGGACTACATGGAATTCTTTTATTGGTAAATATGAGTTTCCATCCCCAGGCTTTCAATCTAATAACGTAAACACCATTTTTGCCGTCAATAAACGTTGAAGTGAACATTCTGAGCTTTAAGGAGTTGAGCTAATTAGCATAAACCTATAACATAGAATATTTTCAAAAACTCTATAAAAAACTTTGTAAACAACATAGAATATTTTCAAAAATTTTATACACTAGATACTTCCAAAACTTTATGCATCTTTTGAATTAAGCAGGTACTCAATAAAAGTTTGCTGAATTTACTAAAATTCCATAAAATTGATTTTAGAAAGTTTGGTTAAAGGAATTTAAAAGAAACAGAGCAATTAGAAAGGATGTGTAAAGATCTAACTAAATAATACAAAAATTGGAAAAGAATCCTCATTTTCTTAGCTCCATCAAAACAAATACCCACAGGATCAGAGGCAAAATCAAGTGCTCCATAAATATCACACCCCTTAGTCTCATACACACACACACACACACACACACACACACACACACACAGAGTGATTGTCTCATGGGACAAGTTGGCCTGTTTTCTCCATAGATTTATCACCCCTTTATATGCCATTATCTTAATAATTATGTAAGTTTCTTCACAGTAAATCCCGAATTTTTTTTCTTCTGAATGTTTCAGATAGATGGATCTTTGGTTTTCTCAGCTTTATAGCTTCTCTACCATTTTTATCTTCCACTATAACTTTAAAGTAACGAAAAACAAAGAACCAAAATAAGATGGTATTCAACTTGCCTTATTTCAATAAGGCACAGTGGAGGCTACTGCATCTGTCTCTTCTCACAGCCCTAGGAGAAGTTTGAAGGGGGAAAAAATTGAATTGAATTTTAACCAACAAGGATTTACTGAGCAACCTCTTTGTGCCATTCAACTAAATTAAATCGACTCAATTACACCCATTGCAGATTTACTCTGTTGTATTAATATTTTTCGTTGAGGAGAACTTAATCCTGTTTCGCTATACACTTTTGTGCTACTTAGATCTTTCTGTGGTTTCTTTCTAATCACTTATTAAGTGCCTCTGAAATGACCACTGGAAGCTAGAACCGAAATGAAATGCCACATTAGTCTATGATGGACTAGGAGACAATTCTTTGCTTTTAGTATGGACCCAAATTAGGCTACTAAAGATGTAAATGTTATACATTCAATGAAGAGAGAACCCTGTCAGTTATTAGAGATGAGGTCATAATTAAAGAAAAGTATTTTTTTCCCAGTGAAATACTACTCTTTTGCCCCCTAGCTCTAAACCAGTATCCACAACCCTGTGACTGCAAAGGAACTGAATTGGAATGTGTAAATATGGGCTTAAAGTCTGTGCCAGTGATTTCCAGCAATGCGACATTACTGTGAGTAGAATTCATGTCTTGATGATATTTGCCCCTGAAACCGTATGAAAACCATGTAGTCTAATCTAACCTCCCCTTGTTGTGTTTTGTGTTACTTATATATGAGCAAAATCATAGACGTTCCCCTTAGAACTACCAGAAATCAGAGAATCCCACATGTTTCTTCTCCAGGGAAGGCAAGTTTTTAAATGCTGTGTGTTAGATTAGCCTGGTTATCGTGGAGCTCACAAACGTCTCTGGTCTGCAGTGCTGATTTTCAGTTACTTTCTGATTCATTGTTTTTACTAAAATGCGAGTACCATACAACTAAAAATGAAAATAAAAAAGGAGAGCACTAGCTTATTCTACCTCACTGTAAATGGTGGCAATTGTCCAAGACTGCAAAGATATAACAAAGATATAAAAAATCCATGAAGCTGGCTATGTCGTCACTGTAAGTTTGCCTGTACTTTGTAAAAATGTTTTGAGAGCCTCCAGAATTTGCAGTCATATTATGATTTGAGCATGTGTGAGTTGGTTAGGAATTTTTGGTTTTCTTTTGTTTGTTGGTCGTGTTTTATTAAATCACCCGGAGAGTAAAGATGTTAAATATTCATAGACATTCTAATCTATGATACTAAATGGCCAAACTTATCAGATACTTGCAAACCGCTTTCATTTTGCCTTATGCACTTCTCATTCTCACACGAGAAAGTTTTCAGTTACTAGGGTCATTTTCAAATGTGCGGGAAGTAGCAAGGAGTATCCATAAATATCCTGTTTTCAGTCATGCACTTTCTAGGGAAAAGTTTTCTTGGTCATAAAACCCCTAATGAAGTCTGCTTTACCTGTTATTTTAGGTCTCTTAAGGAAAACAAAATTCACAGTCTTCCAGATAAAGTTTTCATCAAATACACAGCACTTAAACAGATGTAAGTAGCTATTAATGGTGTTTTTATGAAGAAATCCTTGTGATGTTTTAAGATGCCTTTTATCTTTAAGTAAAATGGAACATAAACTTAATAATCTTTATCATTAAATTTATTTTTCAAATGTAAGATTAGGAAATAAAACTTTGAAAACTAGTATATTATCTTTCCATTTCATAATTGAAAGTAGCTGAATTAATTTTACTTAAATTATTTTTAGAGGATTAAATTGAAGTTGAGATCAGGCATCTCATAAGAAAACACATAGTTCCATTCCATGCTGTTTTCCAAGATCATTTGGAAAATGACACGGTAGATTCAGAGGCACTAGATAGATATACTTCTTAACTTTAAAGGGGAATGTTAGTATAGATAAGAAAGATCAGATCTTTTTTTTTTAATTTTTTCCAATGTTTTTATTTACTTTTGAAGGAGAGAGAGACAGAGCATGAGCGGGGGAGGAGCAGAGAGAGAGGGAGACATAGAATCTGAAGCAGACTCCAGGCTCTAAGCCATCAGCACAGAGCCTGATGTGGGGCTCAAACCCACGAACTGTGAGATCATGACCTGAGCGGAAGTCGGACGCTCAACCGACCGAGCCACCCAGGCGCCCCAAGAAAGATCAGATCATTTAAAACACATAATGGTAGGATACAGACTGTCTCCCGGGATAATAGAAACAAACGCTGCAATCTTAGTGACATCAGCGATATTAGCATATCTGAGGAAAGAAAATGTTAATAAATAGGGCACAGTCCGCAGTGAAGAAATGGTAGTCAGAGAGAAACAAAGTATCAAGATGCTTCCAGCACCTTCCAAGAAAGAAAACCAGGATCTGGGCGATGTAATCCCTAGACGAGTCTCATTACTTGCATGAACTATCTATCTTTTGATAGAAATTCCCTTTAATTTGATTCCCTGCTCACCAAACAACCTTATGATGACTGCATTAACTTCCCAAATTACTCATATCAAAGTATTTGGACAGTTACCTCGGATAGGGTATTAGAATGTTCCTTTTGGTGGAATTGGATACCTCCCATTTAAATAAAGACATTGAGAATATTCAACCTCTTGTCAGTTGTTACTCTATGGCAGCCCCTCCGAGCCCAGTCATTCTGGGATAACGAAGAGATCAAGTTTCTACAACTGCCAAGATGGTCATTAGACCAGATTTAAAAATTAACAAGGTAACGTTGTAAGGCTCCTTAGCAGCACAATTATACCGTTTTATCCTTCACAGTCAGCATAGAAAGTTTCTAGACATGCAAAGTATGTTAATATCTAGAAATGTAAAATATGTTAAAAAGAATAAAAATAATCTGATCCTCTGCTGATACCGGACAAACAGATTTGGCGTAAAATGCCATCAAAATTCAATGCTGTGCATGAACTTAGGTACAGATTTTCTCGCACAAGAAAAGAAGTCGCTGAAGGAAGTCCATTAGTGAGGTAGAATCTTATGTGAACAGAGATAATCATGCCTGGGTTTGATCACAGCCTCCGTCAATGCCATCCGCAGTCACGACCTTCTGCTCCATTGTGGGGCGTGTTGTCATGTTCACATTGCCGCAGTGGAGTAGCTATGCACAGACTCTGGGTCTCCAGACGAATCTAGAGAGCAAACCCTAACTATACTGCTGTTATTCTTCCTGGAAATTCTTGGAATCACCACATGTTCATCCTGTGAGTCAATACGGTTCTTGCACGGCCTGAATAATGCTCAAGGGAGGGGGGAAAACATGGCAGTAACAGAAAGGAAGGAAAAAGATTCATGCTGTAGAGTACCTGTTTCAGTTCCGTTATCTAGAGTCATAGAAGTTTTATGAATTTCTAATTAAGTGCTCTTATTGTTCACGAGGTAACTAAAGTCTGCAATGGTTAAATGATTTAACTAAGATCTACGACTAGTAAGCAGAAGAGTCAGAGTGAAAGCCCACGTATTCTGATGCTCAGTGCAGTGTTTATTTTACAATAGCCAGGAACCAGAGATGGATGTTGTTCTAGCATCAGACTGAATGTTCTACCAACACATACTGTCCTGCCCCACGCAGAACTCCCTTTTCTACATGTGCCCTCTAATTTGGGACAAACTGACTTCTGGGAAGGCAGAGAGACCACCAGAGGATCAAGCAAAGGAGGGGTACATTTCAGCTTCTCCTACCAAGTCCTTTTGTGGACCACTGATTTATGTCAATACTTATCTCTGATAGTATCGGCTAGCCCACGTAGGGGAAGGATATGGAATCACTAATTTTGATAATCCAGGCCCCAATTTCTCCTAGTGAAATAAAATAGGGATTGACCTTAATTGCCCAGGTCAGCTGGAAAGTTCTCCAAGTAAATGTTTACTTCTACTTTGAGAAAACTTAGATGCCATATCATCACCCAGCTGAAGCTCTCCTGATGCAAGGTGCTATTTGATGCTATTTGAATCAACGAGGCAAGCTGACTCTCCCAGAGGCTCAGAGAAAAAAGATTAGGGGACCCTCATCAGGAAACACTCACTAAGTGTTTATCCTAGGCAGAGCACAGCACAGTTCCTTATATTTATATATCACCTTTTAAAGTTCACAAAGAATCCCAACATTTGGAATTCTCACTCGGACTTTGAGCCCCATAATCTGCGAAGTGGGGGTGGGCATTACAAGGTTCTTTCAGGAATGAGGATACCTATTCTAGAGAAGAGGGATTATTTGTTCAAAGGCAGTCAGCTGACAAGTATTAGATCTTGGCCTCAAAGCCAAACCTCTGACTGTGATCTTTTGGAAGCTTCACTGCTTGGTCCAGTCTCAGAATATTGTTCCTATTGATGAAAACGTCCATTAACCAAGCTTTGATTTGAACATAACACAGCGTCTTTACAACCATTACTTAAGTATCATAAAGCAGCTCATGAGCTCAGCCATCCGTCCTTAAACCTCCTACCCCCACCCCCTTTTCTCCACTCCTCAGTCGCCCCTGCCACTCCTTCTCAGCCCAGCCTCAGTCATGCCCTTCTCTCTCCTGTCCTTCCATTCTTACCTTCTCCTTCCCTATTCTGCATTACAATATCCCAAATAGCCAATGTGGCAAAACCAAAACCATCCCCAGGAAAAGGTGTCTGGGGAAGAAAGAAATGAACGACTCCCAGGATCCTTGGAAACATCCCGCAGGAGGGTAAAAGCTGACAAAACCACATATTCATTCCTTCTTTCAACAAACATTTGTTGATACCTGCCGGGCTCCAAGTACTGAGGATACAGCAGTGAACAACACATGTGAAAAGCCCTCTCTTCATGGAGTTAAAGGTGCAGCGGAGGAGGATAGGCAATAAAATAGAAAATACATAGTTTGTTAGATACCGATGAGAGCCATGGAGTAAAATAAGCCAGGAAGGTCATGAGGGTGCGCTGAGCAGAAGAAACTTCAAAGAATACACCAATAAATTTTGGCCTGTCATGTAAATCTACTACTGCCAAGGGTGTCTTTAAAGCTCCCCATCTTTCTTAGACTTACGCCATGAAACTGTTCAAAACACACCCAATCAGTCCTCTACTTAACCGTAATAGTTAAAGCTGGCTCTTATCACCCTGCATATTCCACGAGTCTCTTCCAGCAGACTTCTCCCCCAAAGGATGTGGTTTGAAATCTCCCCCCAAAGGATGTGGTCACATTAATCTGTATATGTTCACCTACACTTGCCTTCCACGTAGTATCTAGGATAAATGTAATATTGTCACTGTGACACGGGCGGGGACGGACAGACGAAAGCTAGCAAGACTTCTTTTCTAAACTCTATATGCTCCAAGCTTACATTTGATATTTTGGTGGCTATTTCATACTTGTAACTCTTAGCGGTTATGCTTCTAAAATTCCCCATCCCGTGCCATAGGTGTTTCTGCAAAGTGATGGCGTCTCCATCCCGCATCTGTGCACTTGGCATTTGAGAGCTAGTTGTAGGTCCATAAATGTAACCCTGTTCAGTTTCAACCTGTTAGATTCAGCTTTTCTTATCAGACTGTAATGGACTTTTTGGAAAATTCAACATATTCACTATGACTATGCTGAATATTCATATAAATATGAATATGACTGCTGAGAGGTCCGCATTCTGTCACCTGAAAATTGGATGAACCATCTTTACCCAAATCGTGGAGTAAAATATTGAAGAGGACAGTGCCAAATACTCTTTCCAGAGCCCTTCATCATGTCCTTCAAACAATGTGTATTATTCTTTATTTTGGCCACAAATGCATCATAAAGCCACTTGATCAATGCATGCTAGACATAGAAGCAGTGTCAGCCACCGTTGGTGTTGGACTGATCAGTTTTTCAAAAAAAGAAAATAAAGTTAGTCTGACATGACTTGTTTCTCATGAAGTGCCCTGTTCATTTTCTTCTTGAGGTATTCACAGGCGGTTTCCTAAATAGCTTGTTTTGTGATTTTGCCCAGAACCCACATCAAGCACATCTTACTATACAAATTGGAATATATCCTAAGAGATCATTGACTCTAACGTTGAGTGACTCTGTGGTCTAGAATGTTCTAAATAGTCAGTGGGTTGAGGTCATTTAGGCAACCAGAAGAATAAGTTCATAAATCAAAATGAAATTTTAATTGCCAAATGAATAAATGTTGTTGAACTTACCTGAATGTTTTTACTATTGGTCAGATTATTCATTTTAATAATCTTTTAAAAATATCAAGCCTTTCTAATGTTGGGGGGGAGGGAAGAGATTTAAGATGACCTTTCAAAGAAATAAAATAGACTTTAACAGTGACTATATTACTCTATCACCACTACCATGGAAACCAGCAGCAGCCTTCCTCCTCATTGTGCCATAAACCTTCCATAAATTAGGAATTTCTTCTTCAACATGGTTCTAGTTCAAAACATTCACTGGCGACAAAATATAATTCAAGGAGTCTGCCTGGCTCATGAATACAAAATGTTGCATTAAAAAATAGCCTATAAACATGCATGTCATTAAAGCATTTATTTGCTTTAGTTTCAGGTACATAAATTCCTGGCGTTTCTGCTTGAAAAGTCCTGACAGCTGAAACAGCAGGAATTCATGAACCAGTAAGTTATTCTTAGAAAAGCCATTCAGTGGAAAGTATATTAAATGGGCTCACATCTCGGCTCTGAATAAAAAGAGGACACCACTTGCCAAACTGTTACGGTTCCCAATTTCCCCTCGTAGTCACCAAGCTACTATTCTACAAAGAAGCAAGGGGACGCTACAGGATGAAGTTAAAATTCAGTAGCCTAAGTCTGAGACAGGGGACTTGGAGCTCCAGTTCTCTGGGAGATGCCAGCAAGGTGAAGCCCAGCAGGTGACTAGAGGCTCTTCCTTATTTAAAGTGTTGGGGTCTTGGGGCACCCGCGTGGCTCCATCGGTTGAGCGACCGACTTCAGCTCAGGTCGTGATCTCGCCGTCCGTGAGTTTGAGCCCCGCGTCGGGCTCTGTGCTGATGGCTCGGAGCCTGGAGCCTGTTTCCGATTCTGTGTCTCCCTCTCTCTGCCCCTCCCCCGTTCACGCTCTGTCTCTCTCTGTCTCAAAAATAAATAAACGTTA
Organism: Lynx rufus; assembly: GCF_022079265.1. Lineage (NCBI taxonomy): Eukaryota > Metazoa > Chordata > Mammalia > Carnivora > Felidae > Lynx > Lynx rufus. The sequence goes on from NW_025814823.1 coordinate 10,940,004, forward strand.
AAAAAATAAGTAAATAAAGTGTTGGGGTCTCAATTCATGTCAGGGAAGGCAGACAGGCTGCACACATCCAGTGAGTCATGCAGGTGGAAAGCACGGAGCCAAATGCACAATTTATAGACTGAGCCCATCTCTTCAAGATTGACAACATGTAGGTAAAATGCGCATGGCAATTTTGAATTCATTATATTTTTTAACGTTTATGTATTTATTTTGGGAGAGAGAGAGAGAGAGAGAGAAAGCACGTGCACAGGTGCACACGAGTGGGGGAGGGGCAGAAAGCCAGGGAGACAGAATCCCTAGCGGCCCCGCCCTGTCAGCCCAGAGCCCCACACAAGGCTCCATCTCCCGGATGGTGAGATCATGACCTGAGCTGAAGTCAAGAGTCAGACACTCAACCTACTGAGCCACCCAGGTGCCCCTTGCATTCATTATCTGGAATAAAATATAACTAACACTAGTTAGGTAGTAAATTTTATGTTTAAGAGGAACTTCAACCTACGTATATTATAGCATTGTATTATTTTTCTATTTTCACTTACTATTGTAACATAATTCATTACGTTCATTTTCATTACATCACTCCAAGGGCTTTGAAATGCCAAAACAGATATTAATCCGTACGGATTCATTCTATTCATAGCAGAACTTTAAAACCAAATGACAACGTATGCTGTAATGGGAAGCGTCTCCTCATAGACGTGGGGCGGGGCGGGGGGAGAGAAGGGGTGGAATGACACGAGGTCTCAATGGGTTTCCAGTTTACTTGGTGAGATTGAAATTGACGCTCTGTGTATCTTATGGATGTAATGCGTGTGCTGTAGTACCAACCTCTGCCACTTGGTGGAACACAGAGAAAATGACAATATCCGTTCAACACTTGGGTTTGAACTTGGGATGGATGGGTTTGCTGATAACTGGGAGCTGATATCGGCTTTACCTCGCTACCTTGAGGGCTGAGGGCTTCAATATCCTGGCACTCCTATAATGGCTTCATAATTCAAAGGCTGGGAAGCTTTGCTAGAGAATAGTTATAGTATAACAAAATTCAAAGTACAGCCAGCTGCCAAAGGAGCACGTGTTCTACTAATGGTTTTGCACTGAAGTCTCCTAACAATTAAGGAAGTGTTGTGTGAGATTTTAGGAACTGAACCAGATCAAAATAAGAGCTAGGGAAGCCATTCAAAACACTATGTAGTCATTAGTCACTATTATTAGTGTGGATATTTCCTGCTCCTAAATACCTTGAGAAAATACGGATTCAAGGCTAAACTCCCATTGTATCAGAAGCACAGGGAATGGAAATTATTTTACTTAGATACTCCCAACAGTGCTATTATTGAATCAATGCTATATTGGTAAATTGCTTCAGGGGGTAAGTAAATCGTGACCCTGTGAGCTGAAGTCGAGATACTAACCTCAGCTCCACTACGGATGCAGCTGTGACCTTGAGTACCTCACTAACTCCCTTTGTGCTTCCCGCTCAGCATCTCGCGATAGAAACAAATGAGACTTGCCCTCTCCTTTTTTCATGGGAATAGAATGAAGAGAAATGGGGAATCAAAGGTGGAACTCTGTGCTGAAAGAATAAAAAGCTCAGCAGTGAGACACGGGCCCGGGCCCATCTCACATGGGGAGCATCATCTGCAAGTCAGAATAAGAAAACCGCAACACAAGCCCACGTCCCTCCTCAAACTCGTCACCCGGGAGCTCAGCGGGGCAGACCAGAGACGCCCAAATCTCACTGCATGGTTGCCAGTGGGAGACAAGCGTTGGTTAGTTTCACAGCCATCTCGTGGGCGACACCACCACCACCCGACATAAGAGTAGGACTTGGGACTTCATAAGCCAGTTTCGCCAATTGTCTTTAGATGAATCAAGTGGAGACCATGTGCCACAACTCGATAAAGTACCTACACCCTAATCACATGGCTCTTCTGTCTCGTTCCCACCAGATTTCTTCAGCATAATTGTATTACGCACATATCACGGAGAGCATTTTTTGGATTACATAATCTGCAAATATTGTGAGTAACTTCTTTACAACTATGAGTACAATTTTAAGCAAAGATTAAAAGAGTAGAAATGGCACTTTTTAAAGGCTGGACTTGGCTATAGCAAAATGGGAGAAATAGGTTACCAGAAAGTACTTAGATGAGTTATTAACCTAACGGAATTATTACAAGATTCCTAGTTTTACCAGAAGACAGAAACAAAGGCTCTCCTGAACCTTGTCTTCTGAAGTTTGGGTCATTTCCACACTATTTTAGCATTTTTTTTCTAACCCTTGCTAACTTACCTATCTGTTTTCTTAAAATGCTAGTCTACTAAGGATGTGACCAAAAGTGACAGAAGCAAAAATCACCTACTCTTATACTCTTAACAGAATATAATATCCCAACACGTTATTTGTGGCCAGTTTGCTGGTCCTGGCCCCAGTGTCATACACACCAGGCTCGTGGTTATCTGTATCTTCTTATCCAGCTGAATGCTTTCAGAAACAGATGTCCCTACTCCATAATCATCATCAGCGGCTCATATTCTGATTATATGTGACTAAAATGAAGTATTGAGTTTGCCTAATTGACTCGCTCATGCTATTTATAGGTATCTCAGCCACAACTGTATTACAACTCTCAGACCCGGAGTATTCAAAGACTTACATCAGCTAACTTGGCTGTAAGTATCCTAGCTTTTCCTTCAGAAGATCGGATAGATCAGATAGACTATATATGCTTATAGTCTCCATCTATTTATGTATCTTGTTTATTACACTCATTTTTCTGATTGTCACATCATCTGGGGCACATTACCCAAGCAATTCAGATAATGGCATGCCAAATGGTAGTTGTGTGCAAAGGAACCTGTGCCGTGCTTTTTCCACGTGGCTTTCTGAGCCATGTGTCCATCCAGTGTTGATCTATTCCAGCATTTCTCAACCTCAGCTCTATTGGCATTTCATCTAGAGAAATCTTTGATGAAGGGGGTGTTCTCTCATACTTGGGGATGTTTAGCATTATCTGCGGTCTCTATCTCACTAGATGCCAGTGGTACTGGTTCCCAGAGGTGTGACAACCAAAGATGTCTCCAGACATTCATTTCAACGGACCTCTGTTGAAACCCACTGACCTAGAAAGTAAGCAAGTTAGGGACCTTTTAGAGTTCCAGAGCATTCATAGAAAAGTCCGAAGATATGGTAGCTTGTGGTGTTTCATCACTTTCCTGGCTGAGCCACCAGCTCCCTTCTGAGGAGTCTCACATCAGATATTTGTATTTTCGCCAGGAAAATGAACACTGGCCCGTTAGAAGGCTCGATGTTTCAGTCTGGCACTTCTGTAGGTCAGATTGGTCTGGTGGAAAAAGCCAGAACTTCAACTTTATCCAGATCCTGCATATGCTGTGGGCCTCTGTTAATGTTCCAGGCAACTTTCTTAATCTTCCTGGGCTGCTTTATTTCTCATCTGTAAACTAGAAGCACAGCTCCTTTTTAAGAGTGATGGCGTGAGGATTAAATCACAAGGCAGATATAAACTGCCACATGCAGAGCACCTGGCACATCGCAGGTGTCTAATGTCACTTCCTTCTCCAAATCCTACTCTCAGGAACCGCTGAGAGTAAGAGGAAATGGTACCTGGCTTCAAAGGCAACAGGAGGAAAGAAGGCATATTTCCCCCTTCGTCTATTTCTTTCTAGGAAAATACCGTATATGGTTAGAAATGGTTATTTGAATATATGAGTATTTTCACGCTCTCATCCTCAAAGCTCCTAATGAGCTGGTTGGAACAGACCTTATAAATGCATCATTTAAACACCACGAGACCAAAGACCCATTTGTGATTTCCTATGAATTTTTTTTCATCCACTCTTCATTCAGTCAATCAGTAGGTCAAAGCATTTGTGGAGCCTGTATTCAGCCAGTTAATAATTCAGCTTAAGCTGGATTCAGGTATCCAGAGGTGAAGGGTCTGTCTCTGGTCTTTAAGTCCAATGGGAGGCGGATGCAGCCAGAGAAAACAATCAGGACGAACCCCTCGTAAGGGCTGGGACAGGGGGTGGTGGAAATTTGGAGGAAAGAGCTAGGAAGGACTCTTAGGGAAGAGGACGGGGAGCCAAGTGTGGACGGGCAGGAAAGAGGAGAGCAGGTGTTGGGAGGCAGGATTGTCACGGGCTTTGTATTGTTTCCTGGTTTCATTTCACAGATGTCTCTAATGGTGGAAATATTTTTGATATGGTTTTTTTTTGGTTTTCAGAATTCTAGATGACAATCCAATAACCAGAATTTCCCAGCGGTTGTTTACTGGACTAAAGTCCTTGTTTTTCCTGTAAGTGTTCATCTACCCTTCAATACATCTGTCTATAAATTGCAGCGACATCTAACACTAGCTTGCAAAATGAGTTTTAAAAACCTCAAGCCCGTTAACATTTTTATTAGTCAAAACCTTTCCTGTACCTCCAGCCACAGCTACTGTTGTGACTTCCTAGCCTTGGCTCGTGGTATATTTTAAACCTACTGGTTGATTAATTTTCGATCTCCTTTACTTTCCTTTAATCTTAAGGCACGTTTTACTTGCAGTGGTTGACCAAAGATAGTATTCACTTTTATCTCCTAACTACATTTAAATCTATCAGAATCTCCTGGGAGTTCAGCTCCGACTACATTTTTAACAGAGGGAAATGTGCCTTTGCCCAGCAAGAGTCTCTAAACATTCCAAAACCTTTGTCCCACTGACAGAGCTGTTCTCATAATTACATTCTCACTGTTTATTAATACACTGAAATGATTTATCAGCAGGGGATTATTATGTTCCTTTATAGTTCATCGCATGGCATCATTATTTTTCCATTTGTCAAAAGGGACCACAATATCATAAATTAATCGTGCAACTTAACATGCTGATGGGTTGTTTTCTTTCCCCCAGTGCCCCCTGCGATCGCTTCTTAGATTTAATGCAGTTTCCAGTGTGGCCCCTTAATACTGTAAATGATTTGTGTTTCCCTTAAGAAAAAACTTTGGATGTAGGATGTGGAAATGATTACAAGTTTGAAGTTTACAAGGAAAATTACCATGAACTTCAAAATTATTACTCAATACATACTTTTGTTTGATCTCGTAAAATTAAAGCGCATAATATTTATTCCCAGGTTATATATCATACTTTTGCGCTCAGCCTCTTTGACATGTGCTTTCTTATCTGTGCTATACATATATCTAGAGACCATTTTGAAGAAGTAGTTATGTTTTTATTTTTTATCCTGCTATACTGATTGTAGCATGCAAGTTTCCAAATTGTGGAAACAGTAAAAGTGCTGTGCTTAAAGGGGCATATCCTTTTGTTTCTAACTAACATCTTCTTTGTGCAAAGGTCTATGGTTAATAACTACTTAGAGGCCCTTCCCAAACAGATGTGTGCCCAAATGCCTCAACTCAACTGGATGTGAGTATGCATTTAGGAGCTAATTTGTTCTTAAGGAAACCAGCCCTGAAGTTAATTCATGATTACATAAAAAGCCCATAAAAAAGCCCATCTTTCCAAAACTGAAATCTGATTATGTTATTTCCTGGTTTAAAAATCTTTTGAGGGGTGCCTGGGTGGCTCAGGTGATTAAACGTCCGACTTTGGCTCAGGTCATGATCTCACGGTTTGTGGGTTCGAGCCTCATGTCGGGCTCTGTGCTGACAGCCCAGAGCCTGGAGCCTGCTTCGGATTCTGTGTCTCCCTCTCTCTCTGCCCTTCCCCCGTTCATGTTTGTTCTCTCTCTCTCTCTCTCTTGCTCTCGCTCTCAAGAATAAATAAACGTTAAAAAAATTAATTAAATTAATTTAAAAAGAAAAATCTTTTGAGAATTCCCATGGGTGTGCAAGTTAACTTCAGACTTGCCCCTTGAGCACCCGAGACCCCCCATTTGTATCCCTTCCTCCATCTAGACTACTACCCGGCTCCTCCTATGTGCCTTCCTTCCAGATGCACCAAACTGCTATAATCAGTTCCCTGAGCACATATTGTTCCTTCAATTAGAAAAGTCTTTCTCCTTTATTCTTTCGGTCAACTCCAAAATTTCGGTTAACTCCAAAAGTCAGCGTAAACATCCACTCTAGGAAGCTCTCACACCAACCAATTACAGTGACTGCCTCTGTGACTCCTTTGTACCATGGACCGGCTTCCACCACGGCACCCATTCCCTACACACCTATCTCGGTTCTACTGTCACCATCTTGCCTGTCCCCCCCCCCCATTCTGTAAATTCTGTGAGGGCAGAGACCCACCTTGTGATGTATACCCCAGCGTTTGTACACCAACCAGCACATAATAACTGCTCAACAAACCTTTGTTAGGCCAAAGTGCTAAACCATGTCCACTCCTTGTTAGCTTTCAACCAATACTTGTTTAAAACGTCTACTTAAGTTAATTCATGGCTTCACCACCACTACTCACCCCTCCCTGTCACCTTCATCTTCAAGGTCTCCTGAGACAGGCAGTTTGGGCACCCACAGTGATTTCTTGCCCTGTAAAATGCTGGTTGTACTGTCCCGCAGAACTCTTCTCACTGTCAAACCAGGAGACTCGATACTCCTAGGATGATAAAATTATAGCACCTCAGCCTCTGGTCCTTTCTGAGCTAGCCTCACAATTACTTTCTACAACTCTTAGGGGTCCTTATGTTTATATGGACTTTTATTTATTTACATACCTGTTATCAAAGACTTCTAAAGCCATAGAGGTCTCATGTAAGTGTGCCATTCCTGAAGTGGAAATAATGATCTGAAAAACATGAGAATCATACTTGTTAAGAATAGGTGGGGGAAAAAAAAACACTTAGAAAAGACAAGAGCATAGCTGCACCATGGAAGCAAACAGGAAAGAGTGAAGGTAGCAGAAAAAGATCAGGGCCCGAGCCTGCCTCTCCTCCAATGAGCATCAGCAACCGGGAGGAGAGCAGGAACCAGCATCAGAGCCCCGGGTTCTGGTATAGTCGTGATGTGAGGCTCCCTCAAACACGAGGGGAAAAATAGACACCCAGTGAAAATATCATTAGTCAGATTGTCCCATCACACATGAGAAAGGGCCTTGAAACCAAGAGGACAGAACTGAGAGGTCAGACCCAAAAAAACCCTTACAGGAAGGAAAACCCATACCCTGGCCAGGCTCCCACTCCCTCACTTGCCATCGGCAGGGCGATCGCTCGCAAGTCCTTGCTGCTATACTTGTGAAGTGTGAAAAACACTTGTTCCCATCCCACCGAGCAATATTTGGGCTTTTAAGAGAGTACAGTGTTTACTACTTTAGCCACAGTATTTTCAGAGGGAAAAAAACTATCAAGTTCCTACCAGACCATCTGGATGGGTATAAAACAAGATTTAAAAGGAAATGACACACGACTGGCGATTTTAGTGTTAACGTGAGAAATGTTCACAGGCGGCAAAACAGCTATTGTCATATATGGGGAAGATTGTAAGAAGCGGACTATAAAAAGGGGTTAGGAGACTTGGCAGGAAAGTCTCCTCTTCCTCATTCCTCGGCACCGGGGGGAAGCCGTAATGTCAGAGGGCTCCTGGGAGGGTCCCTGATCACGTAGGATGCCGCTGTCACAAAGGATCGCCGGCAGAATGTCACAGCTCCCGCGCTCCTCAAACAACACGAGGCCTTGTTAGGACCTCAGTCCTTTTGTTTTGTTTTGTTTTCCTTTTTTTGCAACGACGTGGATGGAGCTAGAGGGTATGATGCTGAGTGAAATAAGTCAGAGAAAGACACATACGATACGATCTCACTCATATGTGGGATTTAAGACACAAAACAAATGAGCAAAGAAAAAAAAAAACAAGAGAGAGCGACAAGAAACAGACTCTTACCTACAGGGACCAAACTGATGGTTACCAGAAAGGCGGGTGGGGGGAGGGGTTAAATAGGCCAAGAGGACCAATTGGGGGGGGGGAACTTTGTGATGAGCACCAGGTGTTGTACGGGAGCCCTGAAGCACCTGAAATGTTGCACACCTGAAACTAATATAACACTGTATGTTAACTATACTCGGATGAAAAGGCCTCAGCCCTAGAGTAGCAACGGGACGGAGTCCAAGAGTCTGCATTTCTCAGCAGTTCCCAGGTGACGCTGAGGGCTGTCCCAGCCACCTTGGAGCAGCGCTAACACTCAGCATCGGGGTCTCAGAGGCAGAGCAGAAAGAGCGGTTGCGGTCATCGGGCAGAGGGATACAGATGCCGGACTCTGGGATTTAGTATCTGGAAGATGATTGTGCCTGAGTGTCTCCTTAATCCAAAATAGAGACAAAAGTATCTACCTGCGGCCAGGGGAAAGTGAGAGTGGAAGGATCTATGACGCATGGTTTAGTGTCCAGACTTTAGACAGAGAGACATCTGAGTGAGAAGGTCAATTCTACTGCTTACCAGCTGCGCGGCCAGAAATTAAGTGAATTCCCAACGGCCTCACTTTCCTTATATGTCGGGGGGAGGGATAATACCAATTTAGCAAGAGCGCGATTATGCACTCAGAACAATATCTGACACCATAAAAGTCTAGTAAATGTAGTTGCCGCTATTATGGTGGCAATATTATAATTAATAGCATGGTATCCGGCACAGAGAGAAACACTCACTAAATGTTGAGCTGCCCTTTTCCTCAATTTTATTAAGCTCTAACATTAATTGGAAGGGGAAAAGAAGCACAATATTAATTATATTAACCTTGTAATAATTGGGAAGAAAGCATAAACACTGAAATGAAGTAAAGAATAAAGTTCAGGGACGCCTGGGTGGCTCAGTCGGTTAAGTGTCTGACGTCAGCTCAGGTCACGATCTCGTAGTTCATGGGTTCGGGCCCCACGTCGGGCTCCATGCTGATAGCTCAGAGCCTGGAGCCTGCTTCGGATGCTGTGTCTTCCTCTCTCTCTCTGCCCCTCCTCCACTCATGCTCTGTCGCTCTCCGTCTCTCAAAAATGAATAACCGTTAAAAAAAATTTCTGTAAATAAAGTTCAGAACTGTTATGGCCACGAAAAGCGCCTCCAGACATGTGATTCGTGCAAAAACATTAAACATATCTTTCCCCCGTGCATTTTAGGGATTTGGAAGGCAATGGAATAAAATGTCTTACGAATTCCACCTTTCTGTCATGCAATTCACTCACAGTGCTGTAAGTATACAATGAAAATTAGTGAACAAGGGGAAACTTGATAGATTTGCAAGTCAAAAGAAAACACTGACAAGGAATTTTAAAATAGTCTTTTATTTACAGCCTCGGTCTGGAACTACACTCCTAGAAAACATACCCACGGGTTGATGGATTTTGACGGTGGGCCTAGCCTTCAGTTGAGCTGCCCAGCAGCTAGGTCTCCAGCTGTCCCCCTTCTTGCTGAGGGCAATTGTTATTTCACTGCATCCTCTCAGCTGAGCCGAGCTGGTGTCTAACCCCGTGATAACCAAGGAAATGAGATCATGTGTGAGAAAATGCTTAGCTCTACAATAATGAGTGCTTACTGCCAGGGGCACTTATCCCTTGATGTCTGTCGCTCTCTCTAAAGAAAAAAAAAATGATAATTTTACTCTTTAAGGAAGAATATCTAGTGTATTCTGATCTGCCAAAGATTCTGATTGGTGATTGGGATTGCTGATTGTGTTTTTTTTTTTTTATTGGGCGGGGGCGTTGCCCATGGGTTGGTTACGCCACATTTGCACTGGTGAAAAAAACACAAGAATTTTGCTTTCGTTTTAACCAATAGTTTTCCACGTGTAGTAAGCAGTTAGTAATGTCTGGTGGTGGCACAGGTGGTTGGAAAAGAAAAATTGGAGTATATTCATTTGTAGTAGTCTAACCACTGTTTTTTTTTTTTTCACCAAACTAAGAGACGAGGTTATTGCCAGGCTACATATTTATCAGTCAGATTACAGACCAGCATATTGAATGAGAAAAGAGGGGCTATCCCACTCAGAAGATGCAAATAGTTGACTTTTTTTCTCGTGGGTAATGAGAGAAAACACTGGTAAACTCAACAAATTACCTTGACACTTTCTATTTTACAGCCCCGTGTAGCTTTTGAATCACTGTCATACTCACGAGCTCTCCTCTGTAGGGCAGGTAGCTGCCAACCCCCTCTTTTTACCGTAGGTCTTGAAGAATTCCATTTCTAGACAAAGGAAATGTAAAACCAGTGCCCTCACCACCACCACATTTAAAATCCATCTGTGGCCCCATGGGTTCAAACTCTGTTCTTTCTGGCCTTCTCCTAAGGAATATGCCTTACACAAGGCAAACCCCGCTCTAAGTATTAACGGGGTCGAAATCTGACATTACATGTGTGTTGGGAAGTAAACACTTTCTGAAGCCATCAGAATGGAAACCAAATGCAGCCTTAGAGACCACACTCAGCCCCTCACATTACCTATGGCTAGCGTTTCCTGGAGAGAACACGTAGATATCCTCGGCGAGAAACTCCTGCCTTGTGCTCCACACCAGATCACGCCTCACTTTGAGACTTCACAGGAGGCCTTGAGAAATCACACGCGGATCACTGGCATCTCCCAATGAGGACTGATTCTTACCGCAGACACAAACCAACAGTGCTGACTCTCACCATGTCTTACAGGTTTCTGCCTAGAAATCAAATTGATTTTGTTCCAGAGAAGACATTTTCTTCATTAAAAAATTTAGGAGAACTGTAAGTAGCATTGTCTACTAGGAAAATAGGATTGCTTCTTCCAAGATTATAAATTTAAATGACTAGTGAGGCTTCTTTTTCACTAGTGGCAATCAAATCCTGCAGACTCCCGGATATTCCAAATCAATTAAGAAAACCAACATTATCCTAAAGCCAAAAGCAAATTAAAATTAAACAGTGGGCTTAATACGGATTTAGCCTACGCTAATTTCTCTGGGTGATTTCGTGTGTGTGTGTGTGTGTGTGTGTGTGTGTGTGTGTGTTTTGGAGCAAATGGGCTTTCTGTAACTCCTTAAACTCAAGGATCATTATCTCTAATGGCTGGCATATAGTTAACTCTCAGTAAATGCTTGCTGAATGAATGACTGCAATAATATTAATCATGACTGAACAAAGGAACAAAGATGCTTATTATCCCTTGAGAAATTATGACTTCTAGAGCAGATGAAACAAATACTAATGTCTAGAATGATCAGGCTTATTGAAAAATGTGCAGAGAGATCATGGAGCTTTTTCTGTTCAAATATATGTTTTGTAGAGCTAAAACTTTTAAAAGCATCTGCCTTGCGATTAATTCACTGCTACCCACATAATTGTGTGTCATTGGAAGTTAAAACTCAGTCTGTTACATTATAATTAGTGGTGATTAGGATACAGAACTCCTCCTCCTGATCTGAAGCCTAAAAAATGGAAATGAATTTCTTAATCTCTCCCCCCTTCTTTATACCTTGCTTTGAAATACAGAAAGGCCTGGGGAAAATAACTCAGTAAGAGTCACTTGAAAACGAATTCATGAATAATTAAGATAATTCAATCTCATGTATAAGTATCACAAACCAAACGCGTATATATTTACTAAGTGCCTAGTATGTGAAAGACACGGATTAGAACTACAAATATTGTCATTCTATGGCACAAAGTGAAAGGCAGCTCCCTTAGAATTGCTCATTCTTCCTCATGAGGCTTTAGGGGTTTGCTAGGGATTTGGGTTACAGGGTGGGGCAGGTGAACAGCCCAGGACGAACAGGAGTGATGTTTTCGGTACAAACTTAAGGAGATGGTGGTACGGAGTTCGTATTTTGAAAACTATTCAAATCCTCCTTTTATCCTACACTTTGGCAGAGCTCCACACACCCCGGCCCCTCAAAAGAGCCATTAGCTTGCTTTGTGAAAGACCACCAATAATTCATTCCAATCCACTAGTCCCCAGTAAGTGGAAAGAAATTCAGAAGTTTACAGAATTAACTTGAACAAGGTATTTTTAACTCCTCAGTTTACAACAGCGTTAGATAATTTTCCTGAGCCATTGTGACCACAAACGCTGCCTGGAGAGGAATCAAACAGACTTAGGGGAGGCCACTAAAGCCCTTTCCCCTACGAGACTGTACTTTGTTTTTCAACGTGACCCTTAGCAGGATGTTTTCTAGCTGTACAAGACATCATCGTCTCGCTGTGTGGTCACGCTCTCGCTGACCCATGTGTGCCTGTGGCTGTCCTTCTGCGCTACAACCCTGGGGTTCTCTGCTCACTTACAGCTCCTCAGATCAGAATTTTCCAGCTGGCGGGATGTCTACACTTGGGTATCAGGACAGCTCCTCAAAAGCATCCTTTTACTCCTTGACTTTCCATGCTTCTGACAGAACTGTCTTCCCATAATGCAGAGCATAGTTTGCCCCTGTCCTTCTCCATATTCTCACTCCTTGTTGCTAGCTCTCAATGTTAATGTTCAGAAGAATCACAAGGGATACTGGCTTTAAATGCACGTTACCAAGCTCCCCCCACTCAGAGATTATGAAGTGTTAGTCCTGCTGGAGTGGGCACCAAGATAGTTCTTTGAGTGGGCACCCAGGATTTATAAGCATCTTCCTTGGTTCTGATGCCTGGGCTATGCTCTGGGAAGTACCACCTTGGAATCTGTTCAGGGCCCTTCCATTTTGTCTCCGTGCTTATTTCCAGGCTCACTTCTCCTACATCTCCCCATACTTTCCATCCTTCACCCACGCTGGGCTATTTACCAACTAGAGAGGATGTCATCGAATTCCAAGTTTCTGTTTCTCTGAGCCTGGTTAACCCTCACCTGAAAAGCTGTTCTTCTATTCCGCCTATGAAAATCATAAAGCTTTGTTTACACATTTCCTAATTTCCAACTCGTTCCTCTGTTTTCTTTTGTCAGTAGGTCTGTAATAGCACCTGCTTCATTCCGTCCTTGTTTTATAATCTAGTTGCTTATTCTAATTGTAAGCTTCTTTAGAAAGATATCTAAGTCTTAAGTTATTTGTAGCTCCCACCTATCCAACCATCAACAGCTCCAAAGCATCAAAAATAGATAAAATCTTTTGTTTGACTCTTAAGCAATTGAATGTCTGTTTCACTTCTCAATACCTTCCCTGGTTCAGAAGCATATTTTGGACTCTTAAAGATTCCTGATTCCTTCTGATCCTAGATAATCCTTTTCTACATTCTCTAGAAACACTTTGCCATGATTCTTCATGGATTGGACGGTACTGTGATACTTTGTTCTAAAATTTTAATTCCCTTAAAAAATAGTACTATAACAAAATAGATTTAAAATGCATGAACTTACCCATTCAAGACTATCTGGGAAGATAATATGTGGCCAATACCGTCTTAGTTGGAATGCAAAGTAAGTAAAGGCAAAGGTCTTGGCCTCAGAAAGCTTCTGATAGAGTTGGATGAATAAGATATCACATACTTGAACCCAGGAGGAATCACAAAAACAAATGAATGATCGAAGTGTACAAAGAGTACCTGAAACAGAGGAAATTAATCAAAGTAGATATTGAAGCCAGGTTGGGAATGTGTTGGAGAGCGACTGAGAGGAAATTCCAGACAGGAACTGGATGAGCAAAATGTCACACGTCTGAAATGATGGAAAACATATCCATTTGGCTGACTCACACAGCCCTGTTCTGTAACAAGTTATCAGGATGGTTAAATTGGATCCTATTTTCTGTTACGTCAAATGGGATGGTGATAATTGTGAAGAGTAATATCCATGTCATTTATTTCCAATGTAATTGCTTTGGGTTTTCGCTGTCATCAACAGGGACCTGTCTAGCAATATGATAATGGAGCTACCAGCCCACCTTTTTCAAGACCTGAAGCTTCTACAGAAACTGTAAGTTCTTCTTCCCACCCACCATCATCAGATTTAAATGGCAACATCTTGAGCTTCCAAAATAATAACATCCTGATGCTTCTTTCCTTCCTCTTTCTAATGGTACAAAAGGAATCTGTCGTCCAATCCTCTTTTGTATCTCCACAAGAACCAGTTTGAAAGTCTTAAACAGCTTCAGTCTCTGTAAGTGAAATATAACGGTATATTGATTATCATTTGAGTGGATATAATTTACTTAGAACCACGTTTATTTTTAAATGGGTACTTTATGCAGAGAGCTCTTAATCTGAGCCCATGCCATCAGACAATTGTGAATATCATTGTTACCATCACGTATGTGCTGAAATGACAACAAAGCCACCTGTTTTACCATTTAATCTGTTGCAAAGACCATTTCTGTGTCCGAAGCTACATGTACCGGGTTTGTATGGAAAAATCTCATCCTACAATTTTCCCGAAGAATTACATTTTCAGTAGGCTGGTTACTGAACTGTTGGTAAAAAGCAAATTATATAAGACTTGCCTGCTTTTTCCTTTCCCATTTGCTACGACAGTCTACTTGACATTGGTCTACAGTGCATGCTTTTTCTATTTCTACCAGTAAAGAAAAAAATATCCTAGCAACATGAACATTCAGACACTTAATGTTGCTTTGTATTTTAAAATTTCAAACATATTAGTGTCAAGAACTCTGCCAGTTCTCCTTTGAACTTCCTCATCCCTTTTCTATGAACAGCCATTGTTGGTTCAAATTTGTTTTTACACAGAGAACATATGCATTACCTGATCTCAGCCTAAAGCCTTTGCACATTTAATTCTAAAGTCTAATTCTTAATATCACTTTTTCTTCTTGCTAAATAATTTTCTTTTGGCAATTAATGCCAGATTTAGGTTCTCTTTCAACATGCTCTCTCTCATTAGTAAGCATCCACCGATGAAAAAAGACTTTCCTCATTTTGTTTGAAGATTCATTGACATGTTGATTCCACAAACATTTGCCAGCCATCAGCTTACCTGTAGCGCTGTCTTAGGCATCCAAGATATAATGACCTCTGCCCTTTTGGAAACTATCGGCTATGAACCAAATGATCAAATAATCCATGTAGAGCTAAAACTGCGGTAAGTCCAGGAGAAAGCCAGAGAGAAAAGAAAGAAGAGGGAAACAAACCCTCTAAAAAGGACTCGAGTTTCCTGCAGCACGGGGCCCTGTGATGATTCTGGAGTATAATTGTTCCGCTAGGTTTCATTTCTGACTGCCAAAGAAAAGGCAGTGCTATGAAGGAGTCAACGGACAAGGAAACCTCAGAACCATGTCAAGAAATCCCTCCTCAGATCAAGCAAAAAGAAACTGAGTGAGAATCAGACAGCTTTCGAAAATAACCATGAAAAGTAAGAGGCTTCTGTCTTTTTAGATTTTCCTCTCTCCATCTGTTTCCTGAGAACATGGCAGGTTCCCTTAATTCATGCCACCCTAAAGAGTCTTCAAAGAATCCGTATTTGAAGAAGCTTCTGGATAAGTGAGGAGTATAGGAGTTCCCACTGCAGCCCTCTGAGGACATCTCATGGGGTCTGGGAAGGAAAGGCATTATACTTCCCACTACTATCTTAGGAACGCTTGTTCAGAGTTGGAGCCCTGCTTACCGCTTCCCTGGTTTTCCACCCAAAAGACCCATAGGCCTGGAAGAAACAACTGCATTTGAATCCAGGCCCCCACAAAAGTCACTTCAGTGATTGGAACTACCAGCTCCTGTCAAACCCTCCACAACTCGCATGTCGTGGTCCATAAAACCAAACTGTGCAGCCAATTTCATGATCACACTAATCACCACTGCCATTTTTAAATCAAAGAAACGCATGAAAATGTCTTATTAGAATTAATTCTGCACTTCAAGTGACAAAATCAGCTCCAACTTACAGAAGGCATAAATAGAAATAGCAATCTTCTAAGAGAGTTTACTCTAAAATTTCCATCCTGATTTGAACTGGTAACAAGACTTTGAAGCATGGCATTTAGGATAGGACGAAATGCGATTATTAAAAAGTTAAGCCCTAAAAACATGAAACCTATTGTGCATGTTTTCCAGAGACCTGGAAAGGATAGAGATTCCAAATATAAATACGCGGATGTTTCAACCCATGACGAATCTTTCTCACATGTATGTATGTATGAAAGAGTGGAGAAGTAAGCATGGTGAAATCTTGCCAATGTTCTAGTGTAAACTGTCTAATGTATCACTGCAATGTGTTTGTATGCAAGAAAAGTCTTTTTATTGAGAACTTTTTAATTTTGTCACCTTTGGTCCCTGTCAAATAGAGTTCAATATTATGATGTGCCGACATGAATGACACTTCTCCCTGGAAACACGCTGTTTATCCAATTGAGGTCCAATAAGAGATCAGGGTACCAGAATGCCACACATTACACAAGATGAAGCCACTGGCTAAATGGTACTCAGGAGACCTGGAAACATTAATGCACCTCACATGAATGAGCAGTCGGCTGCTCTAAGATTTGAGCCCTTAGGAAGAAAGGTGCTATATAAATTCCAGGTGTTGTTACTGTTACTAAGTGCACTACAAAATGGAGGTAATTAATCTTTATAGTAGTTTTTGATAAGTCACTTTAATATATTTGGCTAAAGTGCACTGTGTAAGTTGTGTTAATATATGTGTTTATGACATGATCATTTCTTTACCAGCTGTATAATCTCTGTGTTCATGATTTCAAAAATTAACCCTTGTTATCCACAACAGTAGGGAGGATTCGATGTAAGATTACAAGTTGGGTGCAGCAAATGGATGGAATGGTTGGTGTGAAAGTGCTCTTTTGGGAGAACAACATGTTTATGTCTCTGCAGTAGGTGTGACTACTAAAAGACAAATATTTGATGTGTATCCACATGGCTTTCCTAATTTCCCTTTCTGTGGCACCAGTAGATACACATTTAACGAGGCGATTATTTTCTTGTCGCAGGCAGAATGTGAGGTCCTTTTAGAACAGAGAAATTCACCCTTAATAGAACATGATGGAGAAGGTGCTGCTTAAGCTATGAACTTCGGGTTGAGGTCAAGAAGGGCCCAACAATGAACAGAAAATGTATTAAGTTAGTTGCTTCTCTACTGAGTGATCTATTCTTCTTTCACCTTCCTCGTCCACCATTTATTGAAACACGTCCACCTCATAGCCCCCAACACTTTCTGCCAGCCAGTGCCTTGGTCACAGCAGGAGGAGAGATTGAATGACCAAGACCCTAGCTGGCTCTATCTGAAGGCAGCAGACATGATGGAATCTCCTTTAAGAATCTCCTTTAAGACTAAGAGGTCAAGCCAGGTGTGTGCCAGGGACTCCAGGCAGGGAGAAGATAAAAAGAGAATTTATACATCAAGCTCCTTGAATCGGATAGATGATGTCAGGAAGCTAGGCTGTGAGCTACTTGGGGGCAGTGATTGTCCCCTATTTCTCTACCTGACAAGCCCAGCACTGAATTATCCATCATTCACTTGCTCATCTAGGAAGTGGCTAGAGGAGGGCTTCCCATGTGTCAGGCCCTGTTCTAGATCTGAGAACACAGGGATGAACAGCAGAGAGAAGTGTCTGCCTCACGGAGCTTCCGTTTAGCTTTGGGACCCAGAAAGCGAACAAATAGTTAACACAAACTGTGAAGAAAAGCAGAGCAAGATGGAGGGTCAGAGGGAGGATGTAGATGGTTCACGTAGAAGTCAGAGAGCTGGGACATCTGAGCAGACCAGAATGAAGGGAGGGAGCAGGCCTGGCGATATCTGGGGGAAGAATCTTCCAGGCAGGGGGAACAGCAAAAGCACTGCAGTGATAAGGGGGTGAGCCTGGCTTGTTTGAGTTTGGGAAGAAAGACAGGGTGCCCGGGTGGAACTAGCAATGAAGGGAAGGAGGTGAGTGGATCCGGGCATCCAGTCTTGAGGGGCCTTGAGGCCGCGGCAAAGGAAAGCTTCCTTTAACTCTGTAGTCTCAAAACTGAATGGAGAGATGGTTAAAAAAAAAAAAAAAAAAAAAGGCTCAGACAAAGAGAAATGAACTAAAAGAAGTTGTAAGGGGGGAAAAAAGTCTAAATACACAGGTTTAGGGAGCAGCAGTAAGCCAAGTGACCTCCCAATTCAATCACGTGAAGCTTCCACACACCTAGGTCACAAATACCTTGATCACAAACAAGCCTGTATTTTTCTCTAGAAACTGCTTAAGCCCTTTCAGGCTCTGGTGAGAAATCTGCTTCCTCTCCTAGCTCCCGTGAGTCTGAGGTTTCCGAGTCTCAGAGACTCTCCCTTCCTGCCAGTGTCAGGGGAAAGGAGGCTGGGTAAGTGAGTGTACTTAAACTGAGTACCAGGCAGGAATGCATTCGGCGAGGTCCTTTACATCCCCGACCCAAGCCCCTGAATGTTTGCTACAGATCAATGTAACAATGACAATTTGCTTTTTACCATACCCTAGAGAATAATCCAGGAAATTAGGAAGAAATAGAGTCCTGGAGACTTCACATTCTCATGTCCTCACCCGACACATCTCGGTCAAGCCACAGAATTTCTATGCCCTTTAGGCTCTTTGTCTTTCCAAGAAGAACACTGCCCAGAGTAACGTAATATGTAATGAGGAAACACTCTAATTGCATAATCATTACTAAACAAAGATAAACACACCTAGTGAAGTTGCCTCCCTGAGAGAGCAGCAGCTCTGCTAGGATGGCAACTGTAGTTTCTCTGTCATTGCTGTAAAGTGACTCTTTTTTTCCCTTTGAATTTAGTTATTTCAAAAACTTTCGATACTGCTCCTATGCTCCCCATGTCCGCATATGTATGCCCTTGACTGACGGCATTTCTTCATTTGAGGACCTCTTGGCTAACAATATCCTCAGAATATTTGTCTGGGTTATAGCTTTCATAACCTGCTTTGGAAATCTTTTTGTCATTGGCATGAGATCTTTCATTAAAGCTGAAAATACGACCCACGCTACGTCCATCAAAATCCTTTGTTGTAAGTATGTTTCCTACCTAAATGGATTTAGGATGTCTTCTGTGACCTGAGCACTAGATACATACTGGCCTTCAACAAAGGCACTTAGTACGGATTGGATGAGCTAGGCATTTTTTTTCTCTAAGTATGAACTACTGTTCTCTTTGGCTTTCTGTTTTAGATTGCATGAGTTTGCAGTGATCCAGCATTCACCGCTGGGGGTTATATCTTGGAAATGGGGTAACAGGGAGCTAATGAATCAACAGGAAGATTATGGAGGGCAGGTTGTGGGTTACAAACTAAGCTCAGTTTGCCTTCAATTACAACAGCACCCATGCTCCTCGAGCCCAGAAAATTATTCTCTCTGTTAACTAGGCGAGTAATACTTATCTACTGTTTGAAAACTAGCTTCCCCCACAAAACTTAGCCCCTCACACACACCACCATTTTTAAAAATTATAAAACAAAGACCCAGTAGAGTATTTTAGAATTGGACATTTTTTGTGAAGTCCATTGGCTTTTAGAGACTGCTGTAGTGTAGGTGTTTTTATTAGTTCATTTAATACAGGATGAAGGAAGTAGACCCAGTTAGGAAACCGAAACTGAAATGTTGGGAACTATCAACATACAATGTATTGATTCCTTAACAGGTGCAGATTGCCTGATGGGTGTTTATTTGTTCTTCATTGGCTTTTTTGATATAAAATACCGTGGGCAGTATCAGAAGTATGCGTTACTGTGGATGGAGAGTTTACAGTGCCGCCTCATGGGGTTCCTGGCCATGCTGTCCACCGAAGTCTCCGTCCTGCTGCTGACGTACTTGACTTTGGAGAAGTTTCTGGTCATTGTCTTTCCCTTCAGTAATATTCGTCCTGGAAAATGGCAGACCTCGGTCATCCTCATTTGCATCTGGATTATGGGATTTTTAATAGCTGTGATTCCGTTTTGGAATGAGGATTATTTTGGAAACTTTTATGGAAAAAATGGCGTGTGTTTCCCACTTTATTATGACCAAACAGAAGATATCGGAAGCAAAGGTTATTCTCTTGGAATTTTCCTAGGTAAATTATATTTTTCACTTTCTGGGCCAACATAATTTTGATAGAAATATCATATATTTCATCAACAGTGTTTTTGTCCTTTTCAGAAAGTAAATGAATATACTCAAGACTGTGTCCTTTTTTAAAGAAAAATTCTTACTGAGTATAGTTTTTATTAAACTTTTTATACAGAGATTTAGTATGGGAAACAAAAACATACTGTCAGGATCTCTGGATGATTTTTTATTATCTGTAAGACCCTTTGATTTTCACATTGTGACTATGAGCTGGAGGAAGTCTAGGTTAGTACCTTGACCTGTGACCCCATCAAGTTATCTGAACTCATTTTTTTTTTTACAATCTAGATATGAGTTAAGTAAATAATAATAATAAAATTCTGGAAACTCACTGACAGGAGATTATTGGAATGGAAATACCAAGAAGGTTTATTGCCTTTGGTAAATGCAGCTCTAAAATCAAAACTGGAAGAGTGCTTAATAAAACTGCTTTCAGTTTTTCTTAATTCCCTCTAATTTTTAAGAAAAGAAGATCTTACCTTCTCTGGAACAAAAGTTAATGAGAAGTGGAGCTCTTTAAGGTTAAAAAAAAAAAACATTTGTTTTTGTCTAATAGGTATCCCTGCTGTTTAAAATTAAGACGATTTCCATATCATTTCTTTAGAGCAGTGTTCTCATCTTAATTCCCCCTTCTCATCTTTTCCCCTAAGTGGTCGATAAGCTCTATCATCCTTTCTTTCTCATCAAATGTTTTTTTCATCAAAATATACCACTGCTTTCTATTTCTTCCAGTCTCTACCTACCATCACCTTCATGTGAAACCTCACTACCTCAACCCTGAAGGGCTTATACATAAGGGCTTATTACATACATTAGCCCTTACTAGTCTTTGGCCTCAGGGGCTTTCTCTCTTCTATTAACCTGTTCACTCCCTGAGTATCAAAAAGGCCTCAGCTCTGAGACCTTCAATGACTCCCTGCTACTGCCAAGGTCAAGTGTACATTAGTCACTTAAGATACTTCACAAAATCACTCTAACCACCGGTCCAGCTCTTCTTCATGGATTCCTTTTCTTCTTCTGAGAAATATACCTTCTTAGCACCATTTTAATAATACTCTTCGCATACGACCCCGTTCTACAGCTATTTTTTCATGGACGTTGTAAGCTGTTCCTAGCATAGATACACTTCATAGAGACCCCTCCTAACACACACACGCATTCCGCTCCATTCCATTCACTGATTCATCAATGATTTATTAAGCACCTGCTATAGGCCAGGCACTCTTTTGGACACTGGAGACACAACAGATCAGCCCTCACAGACCTACCACCAGAAAGGAGGATGAAGACAAGTAAACACATTCTTATGTCACAAACTGACAAATGCCACGAAGGAGGAGAACTGGATGTTCTAGGAGGCCCCAAATCTGAGCACCGGGGAAAGCTTTCCAGTAGGAATGAATCCAAATCCTTAGGCCCAAAGGATAAGGAAGGATTAACCAAGTGAAGTCTATTCCAGGAAAAAACATAGTGGAGGTAGAACTCCAAAGCCAGGGAACAGGCCCAGATGAAAGGCCAAGAAGTTAGGTGTAGCTGGATCTTATAGTTAAGGAGAGTGGGGTAAGATAGCACCTGTGATGTATTCCAGGTAGATCAAGAGACGCACACGCATACACACACACACACACACACACACACACTCATCATCATCAT
Source organism: Lynx rufus (assembly GCF_022079265.1). Classification (NCBI taxonomy): domain Eukaryota; kingdom Metazoa; phylum Chordata; class Mammalia; order Carnivora; family Felidae; genus Lynx; species Lynx rufus. The sequence goes on from NW_025814823.1 coordinate 10,961,557, forward strand.
CACCTATATACACTTGGCTTACCTGTGAGAAGAGTGCTAGAGCCTTTTTTTCTCTTTAAAGAATATACAAATACACAGTTTTGAAATCAATTCTTTATTTTAGAATGGAATAAGATTTAGAGAGACGTTGCAAGGACAGTAGCTTCCATTTACCCCTCACCTGGTCTCCCCTATTGCTAACATCTCACATCCCTATGGTGCTTTCAGAACACACGATTTTAATCCTTCCTGTAAGTCTGTTTTCACAATTTGTATTATAGGATCATCGTTAAAAGTCATTACCTGTTATTCTTAACTAAAGTTTCTGACAAGAGGCCTAAGATAAACCAATTTTATAAAATTCTATTGAATGGCTTTGTTATGAGATTCTATGGAATGTGAAATGTTTTGGATGAAAACAACAGAACACTGGGAATTTATACAATTCTCCCCTAGACTTCACCCATCTTACACATAGTCTAGATTCAGATGAACATTTTTTAAACAACTTCGAAATCGTATGCATGTTTTATGCTCACAGTGAGGAATGTGATAATTACTCTTAGTATTTTTATTCCAACAAGAATATAACAAAGTGACTAAGAAGTCAGCATTATAAGATAGTGATGTTAAGTGAGAAGTTGACCCTATAGTGAGAATATATTTGACCCTAAAAAATCATTCGTACAGTTGATTTTTTTTTATTTTTTCTTCTCTTTTTTCTTCTAAAACAAGCCTAAAGGGTTCTGAATTTTAGTTTAAATTACTGTAAGCTCTCTGGAAAAAAAAAAAACCCAAAAATGCATTCTTGTTCTATGTAATATTTTTACTTAAGACCAAAAACCATGGGAGATAATGTTTTTGAGGCTATTATCTCCTTGATACTCCAAGTCATCTTGTTCCTATTTATAAGATAAAGAAATGGGGTCATGTTTATTTTTTGAGATAATCAGATGATTACAATAATCCCTTCAGATCTGAATGTGCGGGGACTGAAAAATGAGAATAGCTTTATTCTGGCTTTCAAAAAGCTAAAATTCACCTCATGCTACACCTAGATCTGAATTTCAGAGGCCTGAAACTCTTTATAAAGGGTTTGTGTGTTTCCAGTATCTTTTTGATCTGACAAACCCCATTCTTTTAGCTTGTTGCAGCTGAGAGCCTTGGATTCGGGGTTTTTAGCTGATCGCCACTGGACCTATACAAAAATATCCTTGGAAGTACAGCCTAAGGAGGCGCCATAATGAACATCTATGTAACACAACACTTTTACTGTTGATTTATACACCTGAGATGTTAAGAGCTGTGCTTTTCCCAACAGGTGTGAACTTGCTGGCTTTTCTCATCATTGTGTTTTCCTATATTATTATGTTCTGTTCCATTAAAAAAACTGCCTTGCAGACTTCGGAAGTGAGGAATCATGTTGGAAGAGAGGTGGCTGTTGCAAATCGTTTCTTTTTTATAGTGTTCTCTGATGCCATCTGCTGGATTCCTGTATTTGTAATTAAAATTCTCTCCCTCTTCCGGGTGGAAATACCAGGTCAGTCCCTTCTATTATTCCCAAGTACATTGTGCTTTCTTTAGCCCCTTGGCAAGACCAGAATACAGTGCCTTACATATAGCAAATTCTCTGTAAACACCTACAAACAACTATTATTTTCCTTAATATTTTATAGTCTGTATTCTAAGACAGTAACTGGGTAGTGGTGCAATCCAGACAAGGATGATAAGGAAACGGGACTGAGAAAAAAAACGAACAGCGTCTCGTTTCTATCTGAGCTGGACAGTGGCTCTTAACCAAGAGTACACATACCAAATCAAAATATACACAAAAAGGCCAGGTTCCACTCTGGGCTTCTGGATTTCATCTACAGGGACAAAGAGCTACACGCAGGTATTTTGGAAAAGTTCTCCATGTGCCCACGTGATTCTGAGGCACACACCCCTCCTTAAGAACCACCAGTTTATTTCACGGTCCTTGCCGTATGGTTGTCACTCTAGGCTCCGCTCTAGGGTGTTAGATGTTTGGTGGAATGGGGTCTCCCACCCACACCCTAGTTCAACCAGAGGGAAAAAAAAACCTTTCATTAGTTAGGTTTTTATGCGAACCCCTTTCCGGGACTTAGAAATCACAGTCATCGAGGGGCCACCTGAGCTTTGGCCTGACTCCCAGGGACACGGGGTTTCTACTTGGGGGGGGGGGTGCTCATCCGGGGCAGAATTGTATCTGTTCCTCTTGGCACCCCAGGGTCAAGCATGGGGTGGACGCTTCGGAAGCGCTTAAAAAGAGTGAGGAATGTCCAGGAAACAAGAAGCTGTAATGATTTCTGTCCCTCTGGCGTGTGCATGGCAGTCACGGGAGGTCTTGTCAAGTGCCTCACTGCGAAACGGCACACAACACCCACAGCTTCCGCTTAACCTGTCAGTTTAGACTGATCACAAGGCAGACGCTAGGTGTGAAAGTGCAGATCGAGAGAGACATCACGGCTGACTACTTGGGAACTTTCACTGAGTGGCGAGAGCAGATGCTTTAAGAATGCATGTGCCATTGCTTGGCGAGACTCAGCTGCATGTGAGTGAGGAGCAGAATTACTTAAATATTAATGGTCACCGCTGAGGAACTTGATGAACCATCCAGTATGCGACAGCGTCCTGGACAGTTCTATTTTTACATCCTTGCATTCCGAATTCAACAGGACTAAAGTGTCCGTGGGCCTCCGTTGCTCATGGAATAAAATCCAAGTGCTGGGATCGGCATTAAAAATCACCTCCTACCCCGTCCTCGTGTAATTCTGTCATCCAGGCTCCACTCTAGAGTGTTAGATGTTTGTTGGAATGGGGTCTCCCACCCACACCCCTAGTTCAACCAGAGAAAAAACACTTTCATTAGGTAGGATTTTATGTGAACTCCTTCCTGGGACTTAATAATCCATTCGAATTATTGGGATTTTTTCCCTTCTGTACCTTTTTGATGTCTTGACATTGCTGAAGATGTTTCCTCCACCTGGATTATATTCTCAACCTGTAGGACTCTAGCTTCCTAAATACCTCTGCTCATCCTTCAAGATTCAATCCAAATACTCCCTCTCCCATGGTACCATTCTAGGTCTCTCTCCAACCCACACCCATCTAACCCAACTGCTTAAATGTCTGTGACATTTTGTTTGCACTTCACTTATTAACCTCATCCGAGCTGCCTCCCACCGGTGTTATTTTTTTTTTTTATGTGTTCATTGCTCCCTTCAGATTATAAGCTTCAGGACGATAGGGACCATATGTTGTTTATCTTTCCACAAGTGTTTTTTTTTTTTGCATAATGTTATTTAATAAATGTTTCTTTAATTAAAGATGCTGAGCTGGTCCGAGAGTGGTGGAACAGGGTGGGAGGGGACTGTCTCATCAACCTCCCAAACTTCTCTTTCCACGCCTTTTGATGCCCTCGCCCACCCCAGGCACTTGCTTGTTTTTGATGTGGGAGGAGGCAGCCTTGTGTGGTGATAGAAGGACCAAGTGGGGCAGGAGTCCTGGGTTTCTGTCCTGATCCCGCCGCTGACCAGTTGAGGAACTGGCGGCAGATCACCTCACCTCACCGAGATTGTTTTCATATGGCCTCTCAAATTCTTTCCAGTTTTCATATTCTGTGAGCCTGTCAACTCCTTGAGGCTTTTCCTCTGTATTACTCTGCTTGGACTGCCATAACAGAGTAACACAAACTGGGTGGCTTAAGCAATAGAAATTTATTTTTTCACAGTTCTGGAGAGCTGGAAGTCCAGAATAAAGTGTCAGCAGATTTCCGCTGCAGCCTCCCTCCTTGGCCCTCCTGCCTTCTCACCCTATCCTCATGTGGTCTTTCCTCTGTGCATGCACCCATAGTATCTCTATGTGTATGAAAGTTTCCCTCTTCTAGGAACATCTGTTAGATTGGAATGAGGACCAATCTAAATTATTTTAACTTAATGGCAACTTTAGAAGGCCGTCTCCAAATGCAGTCACATTCTGAGGTCCAATACATGAATTTTGGAGCACACAATTCAGCCCATAACACTGTCTGATTTAGAGTCAGGGGAGGTCTGGTGATCAAGATGCTTTGGTATCTGAGAGCTACAGGAGTAGCCATCATCCTTGGAGAGCCTACAACATTCCAGATCATGATAGGAAACTAGAATGGGAAAAAAAAATGTTTTGTGACAAACTTATTTGCCCACACATCAGTCTTTCTCTACATTTATAGCTCAATCCTTTGAGGTCTGTCTTGAACACCTGGTTGGACCTAACAGAGTAGTCTTGACCGCATTTGACTAAGCCCCTTCTTGCTTGTGTGACTCCCCAAGTGTTGTAGGAAATGCTGGACTCATTGACTTAAACCCATCCTGTCCTCTTCCTCCAAGAACTCTGGGGTGTGCCCCACCATGGCATGTCACTGACAGTACATGCGGTCAGCCCAAAAGATAAGCCAGTTTTAGCCCTCCTTTCTCAGAAGTCACCTGCTGACCTTACATTAGTGAGTCACCCTGAGACTGAATGGGAAGTCTCATTCCTGGTCACAATTTCCTCTGGGAACACAACAGACAAAAAGCCACTTGTTTTGTTTTTTTTTTTTTGGTTTTGTTTTGATTTCAATCATGCACTGTCCATACTATCTAATTTTAAAAAATTCAAGACACGTAATGTAGTATTATGAAACCTTAATAAATCCGAGTTATGCTAAATATAGCTATTTTTCTTCCATATTCTTTCCAGTTCAAAAAAATAAATAAGGACAAGAAAGAGAAGATGGGATAGGAAAAGAGGAAGGCAAATACAGAAAAAAAAAGAGAAGGGAGGAGATAACAGGAAAGCAGGAAAAACAGGAGGGGAGGTCAGATAAGCAGTCAGAAGAAATGGAAAAGAAAGAGAAGAAGGACAGAAAGGATGGAAGGGACAAAGCAGGGCAAAGAAGAACAAAGAACAATGTCTAAAGGATAAGAAAATTGTGAGATGGGGAGGGAAGAGAAGGAGACAAGGGAGAGTGACAGGGAATGTATCCTTGGCCTTACCCTCGGCTCTTCACCCGAGCTGGGAGTTCTTTACACTTTTGAAGGTGTACGAGGAGGCAGCCTAGTGTGGTGGGGTCGCAGAATTGCAGGTGTTAGTGCTGAAGAGGGTCGTCAGCAGAGCTGCCGACCATGGCCCACCCAGCCCCCGACTTCGATCAAGTAAGTTATCATCAGCCCCTTTCACAGGTAGGGTAGTTGAGGTCCAGGGAGCTTAGGTGATTTGCCCACGGTCCCGTAGCTCAATGACCCTGAGAGCAGGCTGTGTGCAAGGGGGAAAACACACTTCATCCTCACCAAGTGCGTGATGTATTCGGAAAGGGCACAATCATCACAAACGTCTACTCACAAGGAAGTTTTGTGGCGTCTTTCCCTCCGTATTCTAATGAGCGTCTGTAAGGCTTCACACAGAAGGACTGATTGAGTTGGAAGATGTATTCTCCTTTGCTCGTCACATCTTCAGCCTCCACTCTGAAAAGGATGGTTGGAATACGAGGGCGGGACAGTTAGGCCTTGAGGAGCGAAGTTAAGACCGAGGTCCCATCTGAGACCGGACCAGATATTTCCTGAACACTGATCTATTGATTAAGAAGTATTTTGTCATTTTCTTACATATCTATAAAGAAAAGCAATAACGACAAGAAAAATACATCATATATATATATATATACACACACACACATATATACACTTACATCTATGAAGTGTTTTTTTTTTTAATATATTTCCTCTCAGTTGGCCTCCCAACAACCTACCAAGTAGTTACTGAAATTCAAAAATTTCTGAATGGTAGGACCTTGAATTCATAGGTCCTCTGCTCCTCCAGCAGAGAGGATCTCAATACGGTGAAAGAAAACTGTCATAGGAAGCCCTCCCCAAAGGAACATTGACTACAAACCGTTATGTGCTATTTGCGTCTGTTTAAAATTTCCGCTTCATGACATTTCCCACATTTCCTTTCCCTCTCCAGGCACAATCACCTCCTGGATAGTCATTTTCTTCCTTCCAGTAAACAGTGCCTTGAACCCCATCCTCTACACTCTCACAACCAGCTTTTTCAAAGACAAGCTGAAACAGCTGCTGCACAAACATCGGAGGAAATCCATTTTCAAAACGAAGAAAGAAAGTCTCTCGACATCCATTGTGTGGACGGATGACTCCTCCGCACTTAAACTTGGCGTTTTGAACAAGATAACCCTCGGGGATGGTATAGTGAAGCCAATTTCCTAGCAATGGTTTTGGACCCCCGGACTTCCAGGGGACTACCTGTAAGAAAAGGACAGCGTTCGGAACATGCCACCTGCAGTGCTTTTCATCTCTCCCAACAGCAAACCTTTCTGCACAGAGAGCACAGCAGAGTGACTTCTGGCACTGCGTTCCGATGGCAGTTGTTCTACTTAGCCGTGCGAAGAACTGTACCTGTGGGTTCTGCTCGCTCTCGGCATTTCGGAAATGCACTAGCGAAACCACACATAGTAGGCTGATGGGCCGTTGATCCGCAGCTGGTCGACACTACCCCCCTGCAAGGGAACGCCCCGCACGCTGGCACTGCATGTCTGCTTCTGAGTTGAATTGCACCGTCCATAAAATGAAAACATTCATGACACCTCATTCCAGGGTGGCCATCGTCACGTAAACCTCACATCTCTCTCTTTGCTTTTTCCACGTCAAAGGAAATCATCGGCGTCCTGCTGAACTGAGGGCAAGGGATTTCTGAGATGTTCGCCCGCCTCCAGCCTCGCCCTCTACGCCGGTGGCCTAGAAACTTAGAAAGCACATCTTTACACGAGGTTGTTGCAGCCAACAAAACGGCGGAGAGACAGAGACTAAGCCTAGTACCATTCACCCTCTTGGCTGCTATTTAGTGTCAGCAGAGTTGAGATCGCAAACAAGATTATTTTTCTCGAGATTGCCCAGGCCACGAAGAAAAATTGGACACCCCAGCGGCCAAAACTACATTTTAATCTCTTTCATGGGTAATTTCTTTAAAGTAGCATCCCTACGGCTAGGAAGTTCTGTCTTCATAAAACACACAGATGAGACGTGTTAAAGGGGTTTAAGAATAGTGGTTTGATTGGGTCCGTTTGCTTACTCAGAGATTTCACTCAAAAAGGCCAGTAAGTTTGGACTTGAGTTTTGAAAATGTAAAGTACTTACTTGTGAAGGCCTGGATGTGTCGTTACCATGAAAGCTCATATGTGAAAAACAATCAGGTAAATAAAGTTATATTTTGCATTTGTCCATAGTTTATTTTATGTTTGAAAGAGACTACAGAGCCTGTTTATTGACTATTACCATGTTTCTCCTGAGAGAGAGTATAGCCAGGAAACACAGCACCTCAGTCAACAAGCACATCTTACGTTTTTCTCTTACCCCTTTTTCCAAAGCATGAGGCAATAACTGAATGTCTTTACTGCTCTCTTCATTCTGAGTTCCTTTAATGAGCAGAATCTAAGCAGCTGACCAAGAACTCCAGATTACCTCCTATCATCTAATAGCATCCAGGAAAGAATCCCAGAGTTCATGTGTCACGGAAGTTCTGGTAATTTACTTGTTATTGCTTAATAGTGACTAAAACCATCGTTTCAACCAAGTGAAATATCTTTTGCATCAGTGAAATCTTTCTGAGGATTCTGCAGATAATGTTCCTCCCCATTAAGTAGGCTGCCCTTTTCCTTATGGTTTCAAACTTTTCTCCATCTTGTCTCCTCAGTATGATGAGTTACTTCCTGACATGTTTCCTGAATTTGCTGACATTTTATTAAACGCCCTCTGCCAGTCCTTGATCATCAGATGATTTATTTCCTAATACATTTCCCAACATCAGGAACATAGATAAGGACTAGACCCTGAGCCCAGGGTATTGCAATCTTAGCACAAATATGTGTCTCCCTCTCTTGAAAAGCATGAGGGGTGGGCCATGAACCAAGCATCTGGGAACTGTGTTTGTGAATGAGCTCTTACTGTTAAGTAGTACACATGAGAAACACAAGGTCAGGTGCATCAGGGAAGTTTTCACAGAAAAAATGGAAGCTATATATTGGTTAGCAGCATGCTAATGGATAGTATAGAATTGAATTCTAATAGCTTAGTGATTTACGGCCTTATTCTGCACTGCTACATAAATAGAAACCTGTAAGAAATGTTTAATTTTAGCAAATAACAGTCTTTTATCTGGATTGAGTGAGGTCTTTGGCGTTGTTAGACTTGTTTTCTAAACCCGATGCTTCTGTGTGGATATGGAAATACTACTTCTGTTCTTTAACCGCTTCCCATGACAACATAAACAGCAAATAAACATGACTTGAGAACATAAGAGGCCATAGACTGTGCCATCTTTGAGTAAGAGAGAATGAGGGCAAATTACCCAATCCCCATCTCCATCGTGCCTGTGTATTACTGACATCTGGTATTGAAACTTAAAAAAAATATATTCTAAGAAATGAATATGGAACCTCAGATGAGCGTACCAAAAGGGGGTACGTGGTTTATCTGCGTTAGACATAGCTAAGCTTACTTACATCACTTTGTTTCATTCTTAAGGTTTATTTGTAATCAAAATTAAAATAGTTTATGCCCACTGCGGTTGCTGAAATAGACCCTGGTGACCAGGAGCTCTAAGTGGGGTTACACATAGCTGAGCTTTAGCTCACAGGTAGTAGTTTCACACCTCACCATGTGCCTCAAATCCTCAGCTCCATCCGGCCTGGTCTGTACAGCATCAGAGAGCCACAAAAGCAGAGCCATCACCCCAATGTTTTTCTCTTAAGGGTGACCTCAGTGCCAGATCAAATGAGTATTTGGTAACTTGCTATGCAGATACTCATGCTACATCTTCAAGAATTTATCTCACCCAATATGATTCTTCACTCTGCTTTACCATTCTCGAGTTGGCAAGCAATGCAAAGATCCAGAGAATGTACATGACAGAAATGAAAACTGGTGAAGTGTCACCAATCATATGCTCCCTATAATTTTACATATGCCCCCAAGGGAGGTCTGAAGTAAATGGATCTTCCAAAAGTAACAAGGGATACACGTAAGACATATTTCTTTTTAGTTTTTTCAATGTAGCATAAATGGGCGTATGGTTCTATTTAATAAATAGCCTTAGGTAACTTTACTCAAGAAACAAAGCATGGAAGATAAATATTTGTATTTTCTTATTTCCTGAAAAAGAAAAAGAAAGAGTGATTGTAAAGATTTCTCCTTATATTAATCTGTTTATATGTCGCATTTCTAATAAAGATAATGTTTATTTCTGAACCAGAAACATAAAATGTAATCAGAATATTCTTTGTTGTTGTTGTTGCTATTGTTGTTGTTGTTGTTGTTGTTTTGAGTATTCTTTTAAATGGTTTTTCAGTAGGAGACCTTAAAGTCCTTGAGGTACACTTCCTAAAGCCCTATAAGCTGATTGAAACCTATACGAAATGTATTTCATTTAGAATAGTCTTCAGGATACTCTCCACGTGACACATATGGAAGAAATCAATTACAAATAAATAAAAAACAATAAGGCCACCTGACAAAATTGCGGATCCAGGGATGGGTATCTCATGCCATCTCAACGGTCTGGCCCCAGTCCATGGTGACACTGCTTATCGCTAGGACCTGAAAAAAGCATAACTGTTTTGAGTCATAAACTCACAACTAGTTTGGATACAAAAAGAAATTATTTCTGGACTGCCTGGGACCCCATAAAACTTTCACCTGTTTCCTGATTTTCTGAATTCATGACGTTAGAGTATTTGATTCAGTAACGATTTGCAATGGAAGCTATTATATACTTTCCTGCTACAGACAGTATATATTTAGGACAAAGAAATACAGAGTCAAAACCAGAAAGCTGGTGCCATAGTTCCAATTCAGTCATCAACTACTTATAAGTTCTCAGACAAATGCCTTTAAATCTCTTCCATTCTCTATAACTGGGCTTCCTTAGGACCATCACACAAACTGATGGCCTATCCCATTTTGGGGAAGATCTATAATGTGGATTAAACCTCTTCCTGAAGGTCCATGTGGATTAAAAATCCAAAAGTTTACATAAAACTCAAGGATTATCCAATTCTCAGTTTCCCTGGGATATTACAAGGTCTCAGAAAGAATCAATGCGTGGGTCAGTGCGATGTTCAGAAATCCTCTTCTGGCGAAAGCTTACAGGGCCCCCATTCTCTTATGGAAAGAACACTGAGGCAAAGCCTCAGACAGTGACTCTTTCCTAAGACGTGGAAGAGTACAACAGTGTAGCAGTGAGTACAACTTAAAAATTAGGTGACCTAATGCTAGAAAAATCTAGGAATGCAGACAGTGATGTAATTAACAAGTAACCATTTTAATTGACTACAAGTCATAAGCTGGTCTCTTCATGTAAGTGTATAAATGGGTCTACTATCCCCTACATTATTCTGGAAAACACATAAATGCACAGGTATGTCAAGCACTTATGACTGGGATTTTACCCCATATACTGGGGGTAAAGTGTTGTTAGGGTAAAGACATAACAACATACCCAATTTCCCCACAGAACCAAAATACAACACGTGGTTCTTGACCCAGGATTGATCTCTGCCTCAAACCGTGCACCATCAGCCTTGAACTCCCTCCCTTTATCATCAACCTCTCTTCTCCACTGGCCCTTTCTGTTCAGCTCACAATGCTCCAATTTCTCATATCTAAGACCGACACTAGCATCTGTCTGTTTTTGCCTTCTCTTTATGACTAAACATTTAGAAAGGATGGTAAACTCTTTGTCACCGGTGCTTTGACTTCTCAACAACAGAATGCCTCTACCCTCACCACACCGTGAAGGCACTGCTCCTTGAGGTCTTAATGATAACAGCCCAATGGACAGTTTCCTTTCTTTAACTATTTCATCTCTCTGAAGAATTTGTCACTGACAACCACTTCCTCCTCCAAATTCCTTTCTTAGAAGGAAGGACATCATTCTTTCCTATTCTACACTACTCCGCTGGCTCTCCCTTCTCACATCTTTTTTTTTTTTTTTTTTTTTTTTTTTTTTTTTTTTATATTTTTTAAAAATTTTTATTTATTTTTGGGACAGAGAGAGACAGAGCATGAACGGGGGAGGGGCAGAGAGAGAGGGAGACACAGAATCGGAAACAGGCTCCAGGCTCTGAGCCATCAGCCCAGAGCCCGACGCGGGGCTCGAACTCACGGACCGCGAGATCGTGACCTGGCTGAAGTCGGACGCTTAACCAACTGCGCCACCCAGGCGCCCCCCTTCTCACATCTTTATGAGTTTCCTCTTCCTCCACCTGCCCCCATAAACTTATAAATAAGTTTCTGGGGGTTTATTCTTGGCTTCCTGTTCTTTGTCCTCCTTAAATCCCTCCCAGGCTTCAATCTCTCCATGGCTGTCATAGATAAATAAATTAATTTTTAAAGCTCACGTAAAAATAAACATAAAGAGGGGTGCCTGGGTGGTTCAGCAGGTTGACCATCCAAGTTTGGCTCAGGTCATCATCTCACGGTTCGTGAGTTTGAGCCCCGCATCGGGCTCTGTGCTGTCAGAGCCCACTTCAGATCCTCTGCCCCCACCCCCTACGCTTCCCCTGCTCGCGCTCTCTCTAAAAAAATAAAATATAAAAACAAATCTAAATACATAAATAACTAAATATAGAAGGGGCTTATTTTGATAGTTCTTATCATATCTTGACACTTTTTAATCTTCTCCACCATACAACTTTTGTTGAAATTTCTAACCTCCCTAATGAGAATCAGCTATTCTCTCAGGCTCATCCAAAAGTGATGCATTTTTACACGTTTAGCAAATGGGTTTGAAACCCACCAAAATCATTTGTTTGGAAGATTTTTAAGAGAAAATCCCATAAACTTAAACTCCATAAGTGGCCCAGGCTAGAGAGGGGAGAGGACGATTCTAGTGGCTCCCTATATAAATTTCTGCTCAATTCCTCTATTTTCAGTCCAGGACCTATGCTTACATAAACTTCTTTCTTTTTCTTTATTTTTATTGGACAGGATCAGAATGTGCAGACATGTCCACTGAAAGTATGGAATCGAGAAAGGGATCTTAAGGAAAAGTTTTATGCACATCACTGAAGAGGCATTGGATGGGGTAGGGTGGAAACCTCAGATCACAGGATAACCATCATAGAGACTGAACCAGTGATATTAATTGATTTACCTTTCCTGTTTTTATGTAGCTGGCAGTAGCCTTAGAGATCAAGGGTTGTATCCTTTTGCTGCTTTGTAAACAGCAAATCCTTTTTGTCTTAGTTTTCCACTCTTCAGTGGTTTATATTTTCCCTTAAAAATGCTTGGTTCCTGGGGCACCTAGATGGCTCAGTTGGTAGAGTGTGTAACTCTTGATCTTGGGGTTGTAGGTTTGAGCCCCACATTGGGTGTAGAGATTACTTAAAAATGAAATTTTAAAAAAATGCTTCATTCCTCCCTTGATTTGAATTTTTCATTTCCACCTCTTTTTATATTATTGTTTAAAATAAAGAAAAGCCTCAAACTTTTGTCCTGCATAGGGACTAAGTCTAAACCCACCATGCACGGAGTTTGATTTAGATTCACAACCATGTCTCTCCAGCCATTAGCCCTGCCCTTTGCTCGTTCACTGTGGATCATGGCCATCTTTGGAGTCCTGCCATGCTCTTTGTCAGCTAATAAGAAAACAGTTGGACATAATGTATGCTTCTAAAATAATAGTTTTTTTAAGGAAGTGAATCACTTTAGGAAATATACATCTAAATTTCTATTGCCATTCATTTATTCAGTCAGCAAATAGGCCTTGTGCAGCTACCTGAAGCTGCCACAATGCTGTCTGACAAGGTCATCTTCAAGAACAGGTAATTCACATTCCAATAAAATATGCTTGGCCAGACAACCGGGGGACTGCTTTAGAGTTGTCAGAGATTAAGTCCCATGGATGCATCGGTCTTATCACTTTTATCCACAGGACACTCCTTTTTACCACAATATCTTTTTCTTTCTACTTCTCTTCCTTTTTTCCTCTGTCAAACTTTTTGCTGACATTCATTGTTCTTTTTCTCTTGCTCTCTCACTCACTACACCCACACACACACATCCCTCCTTACCTCTCTCAAAATCTGCTTCTTTGCCTCCTCATTTCCATCCTTACTCTTAATATTCCTGGCTTTATGTCTGTCTGTCTTTCTCTCTCTCTCTCCTGGGGTAGGCAGTATTTGGAGAGGGGATATAAGGCCAGAGTGAGGCCCAAAGTGAGATGGGCTCTTCTGTTGAGCACATCAGGAAGCAGACTAAGTTCACTTTTATGCTCTCAGCCAGCTGTAAGTACCCTAAGTCAATGGTAGGAGGTCTAATCATCTGGCCACGATCCTACAGCAACAAATCATACTAGAAACATAACTGAACAGTTCTTTTCAGACTGCCAAATGCTTTCAGATAGGCTTTGTTAGAGGTCAAGCATTATTTATTCATAAGTGCATGCTTTTGCAGACATGTACATACACATAAACACCTTGTTATGTTGGAATTAATTCATTTGACAACCTCACCTCCTTGGAACAACTAAGTTAAAAGAATAAACCCATTAATTTTTAAAGGCCTTTAAGAAACCCAAGATAAAACAGTTGCTACAGATTCATAAATTAAAGCACAAAAGTAGAATGGGGCATAGGCAAAAGCACCCAGCATCTCATTTGAGTTGTTCATTCATTCACAAATATAAATTGGGTGCCATTATGCCAGGCAATTCTAGGTAACAGAAGTCAGCAGTGAACACATGGACCAGAAAGTTGTGCCCGTCTTAATGGAGCTTACATTCTTGGGGGTTGGCAGGAGAAACACTAATAGAGGAAAATGAGCAGAATCTATAGTGTGCTAGAGGGTGAGAAATTCTGCAGGAAAAATGAATAAATAAGGGAAGTGGATAACTTATTGCCAGAGGAGAGAAAATGGCAATGAAAGTCCTCATAAAAGGTGACATTTGAGTAAAATAGCCTGCCACTATTTCTCCTCAGTTTACTTATCTTTAAAATAGGAAAAATAATGACTATCTCACAAAATTACTGAAAGCTTTAAATGAACAGATACATATTCTAGCACATAGCCTGAAATGTGTTAATTACTCAACAAGCAGTAGATTCATCTTACTCTCAAAATTTCACTCATCTCGGAGAGCTTTATATGTTCAGAATACATTTTCCTATAATTCACATATAATTTTAGCAGGATATATTTTCTTATTTCTAAACTCAGAGAAGATTGTATGTATGTATATACGTGTATGTATATATGGGTGTGTATGAGTGTGTGTATGTGCGTGTCTTGGATATTCATGTGGATTTCCATTACAAATTTAGACTTCCTAAGATCTATGAACCCCAAAGCCAATAAATTTAGCCAAAAATTAATTCTAAGAGGATAATAAATAACCCTGAGATAACAGGAAGTGCCAAAAATAAACTTCTCTAAAACACCTATCCTAACTCAGTCCTCACAAACATCTCCAAAATGGCAGATTCTCATACAAGCCTTTATAGAAGTTCTACAGGTAACGTCTCATAAATGGTGAGCTCATAATCCCAAATTAATAAACCACAAGGAAACAATACACCAGAAATGGGGAACCAACGAAGCCACAAAACTAAACAACAACAAAATTTCAGGTAATAGAATTATATGACAAAATCTATAAAGCACATTTTTAAAAATTATTCAAGAAGTAAAGAAATTGACACTATAAAATGTGTAAGACCCTATGAAAAGTATCTTTTTTAATTTTAAATTTTTTTAGAGAGAGAAAGAGTGCTAGCAGGGGAGATGGACAGAGGGAGAGAAAGAAGGGGAGAGAGACAGAGAGAGAGAGAGAGAGAGAGAGAGAGAGAGAACCTTAAGCAGGCTCCATGCTCAAGGTGGAGCCTGATGTAGGGCTTGATCCCACAACCCTTGGATCATGACCTGAGTAGAAATCAAGTGCTGGACACTCAATTGACTGAGTCACCCAGGCACCCCTGAAAGGTACCTTTAAAAACAGAACTTTTTGAATTAAAATGTATGCATTAAAATTAGAAACTCCATGGAGAGTTTATTTTTTTTTCTTTTATCTATCTGCTTTATTTATTTATTTATTTTTAAAATATGAAATTTATTGTCAAATTGGTTTCCAGACAACACCCAGTGCTCATCCCAACAGGTGCCCTCCTCAATACCCATCACCCCCCCTCCCCCCCCACCTCCCACCAACCCTCAGTTTGTTCTCAGTTTTTAAGACTCTCTTATGGTTTGCCTCCCTCCCTCTCTCTTTTTTTCCCCCTTCCCCTCCCCCATGGTCTTCTGTCAAGTTTCTCAGGATCCACCTAAGAGTGAAACCATATGGTATCTGTCTTTCTCCGTATGACTTATTTCACTTAGCATAACACTCTCCAGTTCCATCCACGTTGCCTCAAAAGGCCATATTTCATTCTTTCTCATTGCCACGTAGTATTCCATTGTGTATATAAACCACAATTTCTTTATCCATTCGTCAGGTGATGGAAAACAGTGTGGAGGTTCCTCAAAAACTAAAAATAGATCTACCCTATGACCCAGCAGTAGCACTGCTAGGAATTTACCCAAGGGATACAGGAGTGCTGATGCATAGGGGCATTTGTACCCCAATGTTTATAAGCAGCACTTTCAACAATAGCCAAATTATGGAAAGAGCCTAAATGTCCATGGATAGTTTCAAGATCAGATTCTGTACAGCTGAAGAGAAAACTATTGAACTAGAAGTTAGGACTGAGGAAAGTGCAGAAATTGGAGAGAGATTTTAAAAATGTGTAAATTATGATCAAGATTTAGGAGTTACAGAGGATAGTATAAGAAGGTCAAATGCACATTTAAAAGGAGTCCCAGAGGGGTGCCTGGGTGGCTCAGTTGGCTAAGCATCCAACTTTTGATTTCAGCTCAGGTCATGATCGCAGGGTGATGGGATCAAGCCTTGCATCAGGCTCCATGCTGAGCATAGGGTCTGCTTAAGATTGTCTCTCTCTCTCCCTCTGCCCCTCTCTCCAGTTCATGTGCTCTCATTCTCTCTCAAAAAAAAAAAAAAAGTTAAAAAGGAGTCCCAGGTTCTGGGGATCTAATGTACAGCATGGTCATTCTACTTAATACTGTACTCTATAACATGAAATTTGTTAAGAGACTAGATCTTAAGTGTTTTCACCACCCAAATAACTGTAAAAAAGTAACTAAGTGAGGTGATGGATGTGTTCATTAATTTGATTGCAGTGATCATTTTACAATGTAAGCAATAGAAAATCACCACATCATATATTTTTTAAAACATACTATTTTATTTGTAAATTATACCTCAATAAACCTGGAGGAAAAATTTTTAAATAAAATAAAGGAGTCCCAGCTAGAAAGAACAGGAAGGATGGAAAAGAAGCACTGTTCCAACAGATGATGGCTCAGATAGCAAACAACATATGCAAAGATGCTCCGCATCATATATCATCAGGGAAATGAAATTAAAGCAACAATGAAATATCAATACACGCCTGTTAGGATGGCCCAAATCTGGACTACTGACAACATCAAATGCAGGCAACGATGTGAGCAACAGGAACCCCCATTCATTACTGATGGGAATGCAGAATGGTACAGCCACTTTGGAAGATGGTTCAGTGATTTCTTACAAAACCAAACATACTCTTTCCACATGATCCAGCCATTGTGCTCCTTGGTATTTACCCAAAGAAACTGAAAACATACACCCACACATCCACATGGATGTCTACAGCAGATTTATTCATAATTGCCAGAGCTTGGGAGCAACTAAAATGTCCTTTTGTAGGTGAAAGGATAAATAAACTGTAGTACATCCAGACAATGGAATATTGTTCAGCACTAAAGAGAAATGAGCTATAGAGCCGTGAAAAGACATGGAGGAAACTTAAATGCATATCGCTAGGTGAAAGAAGCCAATGTGAAAAAGTTACACACAGTAGGATTTCAACTATTTGACATTCTGGAAAAGACAAAACCATGAAGGTAGTGAAAAGATCAGGGGTACAGGGGCAGGGAGCAAGAGAGATGAATAGGTGGAGTCCAGAGGATTTTTACAGCAGTAAAAATACTCTGTATAATATTGCATTGATAAATATATGTCATTATTCATTTGTCTAAACTCATAGAATATACAGCACCAAGAGTGAGCCATAATGTATTCTGTGAACATTGGGTGATCATGATATGTCACTGTAGGTTCATCAACTATAATAAATGTACTACTCTGGGGGGATGTTACTGGGGGGACAATTCATATGTGGGATCAGGAAGTATATGAGAAACCTGTGTAATTTCCATTCAACTTTCCTATGGACCCTAAACTGTTCTAAAAATAAATAAAGACTTAATCTAAAAAGATAATAATTTTTTAATGTTTATTTATTTTTGACAGAGACAGAGACAGAGAGAGAGAGAGAGAGAGAGACAGAGCATGAGCGGGGGAGGGGCAGAGAGAGAAGGAGACACAGAATCAGAAGCAGGCTCCAGGCTCTGAGCTGTCAGCACAGAGACCAACCCGGGGCTCGAACTCACAGACCGCGAGATCATGACCTGACCTGAACTCAGACGCTCAACTGACTGAGCCACCCAGGCACCCCTAAAAAGATAATAATAAAAAAATGAGTTTATAGACCTGGAGAACGTCTTTGTAAATCATGTAAATTATAAATATATATTATTTGGAAATTAATAGGAATAAGATAAACAGACCAAAAAAATTTTTAATGGACCAAGGATTTGAATCAACAATTCACAGAAGAAGAAAACCAAGTGGTCAACAAATATGAAAAACAAACAAACAAATATAAACTTACATTATTAATCAGCTAAATGCAACTTAACACAAAAGTGAAATACTGGTTTACGCGGTGAAATTAATAAAAGTAAACTGAGTTTTCAAAGATGTAGTGAAAACAAAATCTTTTGCATTGCTGGCTGGGAGTGTAAATTATCACAATCATTTTTGAAAATGATTTGACATGACACTTTAGTACAGTTAAATGTGCGCGTAATAGTAAAAGGCATACCCTGTTGGATATACATCTCATATGCCTCCCCAAATTCTCCTGCATCATCTGTGCCAACTCAGTTACCATCACTGCAACCAGCTCGAGAAAGGTCTATGAAGCTCTCCTACCTGGCGCTGGCCAGCCAGACATCAAAGTCCCTGGCCCTTCCCATCACTTACTACTCAGGAAGAAGCATTGGGCTACAGAGGGGTGAGAAGTGGGGAGGGGGAACTGGAATCCAACTTGTCTGGTAGCTATTAAAGACGCCATGTAATGTAATCTGAAAGTGCAGTGTGCTTTACTTCCCTTGAAATGAACTTCGTTCAGAGGAGAGAGAAGGGAAATCGGAGCCAACAAATCAGTCTCCTCTTTTCCTCCTCCCGTGGGCTGTTCCTAGCAATAGTATTCCCTATAGCCTATCTAGAGCAGTCCATGTGGCCAAGTGGGGCCCAGCTGCCCAGCCACCAGCTGTATCTTTTCTTGACTTGCATTTGCTTCTCGTCCTTCCCTGTCTTGCTTCCTGCTTCCCTCAGCCTCACTGCTCTAGGCCTGGCTTCCTAATAAGGCATTAGCACCTAAGCGCGCTGCCTTAGGCCCTGATTATTTAAGGATTCCAGGCTAAGATATCCTATAACCCAACAATCCAACCACTAGAAAGATGTTCACCCCAGAGAAACCCTTGCATATGTGCACAGAGAGATAAATACAAATATGCCTTACCGTTTGTAACAGGGCAAAGGGGAAACATCCTAAGTTTCATACAATAGAAGAATGGATAAATAAACTATGTTTTATTCAGTCAATTATCAAACAACAGTGAACATGATCTCATGCATCGAAATAGAGAAATGTCAAAAACATAACGTTGGCTAAAAAAGACAAGTTTGAAAGGTTGTGTCTACTGTATCATTTATGCAAAATTTTGAAATGCGCAAAATAATATATCCCATATATATCCTGAAGCAAATATCACTGATGTGATTACCAGTTTAATTTTGCCAGTATGTCCATGTTATCTGTTATAAGAATTCATGAACGTTTCTGTGGTGCAAATACCTTTTCGAATTAAAATGTACATGGGGCGCCTGGGTGGCGCAGTCGGTTAAGCGTCCGACTTCAGCCAGGTCACGATCTCGCGGTCCGTGAGTTCGAGCCCCGCGTGGGGCTCTGGGCTGATGGCTCAGAGCCTGGAGCCTGTTTCCGATTCTGTGTCTCCCTCTCTCTCTGCCCCTCCCCCGTTCATGCTCTGTCTCTCTCTGTCCCAAAAATAAATAAACGTTGAAAAAAAAATTTATAAAAAAAAAAAAAAAATGTACATGGCTCAAGCCCTCACTCTACCTATCATAGCACAGAGTGTGTAGAAGTCTCTTCCAGGTTTCTTCAAATTTTCATGGAATTTATAATTGGCTAAGTCAGTTCCTGTTCTGTGAGTATTTTTCCCTTCTCCCCTGATCCCCAGCTCTGAGCCTCCTCTGACTTTGAACGCCTGGACCACAGGCTTCATTCTCCCCTCAGTGTAGTTCTGCCACCAACATACCAGCACATTAGAGGGATGCTGTAGAGGGGCTGCATTATCCTACCACTTTCTCTATCATTTCCAACGCAATATAAACACACGACTATGGTGCATAGACTTGTACTGATAGTGAAGAATAAATGAATATGGATCACAGTTCAGCAAAATACTTAAAATATGTTCTAAAAGCTCTTTCAAACATTTTTACCTCTGCATTTTGGCATACTTTGTTTCCATCTTCTGGGCTTTTCTGTTACACACACACACACACACACACACACGTACGCGTACATTTTCCCTACTGTATCAGTCTCCTACATCCAAAATCCTGTTAATACCTTCTGCATAATAGTTTTGTTCTTCATGTCTGCCCCCAAAATAAGGTTTTCAAGCCTACCTTTGCTTACCCAGAATATTAATCTACATTGTTAAAAAAAAGAACGCCCTATTCAGGGTCTTGGTCCTTTAGCTGAACCAAACAAAAGGAAAACCTGTGAAATGATAGGTTTTCCTTCAACATGACCAAGTTTTATGAAAGATAGCTTTACCTTCCAAGACTTTCTGAAAACAGAAGGAAAACAGTATGAAAATTCACTTTCCTTTTGTCCAGAATAAATCTGCAAGAGTGGTGAACCTCCCCAGGCTCACTATCCACAGTTTACCCTGCCTCCTTCACATACATACAAACACTAGAAGCCCTGAGATCTGAGGCCATTTAGTAAAGGGGCACATTATTCCATATGCCTTAGTTGATCCCAAAGAAATGTTTGTATTAGAATGAACTTCCATAATAATGATGTTCCTTTACAAGGAATTTTTACACACACACAAAAACAATTTGTTAACCAATACTTGAAATGACGCAAATTATTTTCAGCAGAGCTGAAACTAAAATCTCGTTCCCTTGGCTCCTAACACGATGGCTTTTCATGCTGTATCAAACCCAGACGCCAAGAAAGGATTAGGTTAATATCAGGGTCCTATAGAAAGGATAAAGTGCAAAGAGATATAAAAAGTTTCAGAAAGAGTTCGTTTTGAAGTGTGGCTTTGATGGATAAATGGTTGTCCAGAACAATGCCTGATACATAGTAAGTGCCTGATAATTGTAGAATAAATAAATGAAAAATGTATATCCATAGCTTCCTGAAATCACACTCTAGTTGAACCACCCAAATGTTTTACATGGCCAAAATGGTGTTATGTAGGACAGAAGGAGACGTGATATACACACACAAACACACACACACATGTGTGTGTGTCTACAGGAATTCCCCATCTCCATCATTCTCTTCCTTGACTTGTAATTGTACACGTAAAAAAGTGAAGATTTTTTTTGAGAGAAAGGTAGAGGGGGCAGAGAGAGAGAGAGAGAGAGAGAGAGAGAATCTCAAGCAGTGTCTACACTCAGCATGGAACCTGACACAGGGCTCAATCCCACAACCCTGGGATCATGACCTGAGCCAAAATCAAGAGTTGGATTCTCAACCCACTGAGCCACCCAGGTGCCCCAAGAAAGTGTAGATTATTAATAGATAAGAAAACATACCCATGACTATAAAAACCCTACCTAGAGGAAGATACTGAGATCCATATAAGGTCTTTTCACGACTTTATTATCTCAATAGAGCATCATATATATATATATATATATATATATATATATATATATGTAACCAGACCGTCTTAAAAGAGAGAGTATGTCTGACATCCTTCTTCCTGGTGCTGAGAGTGAATGAGGCAAGGCGAAACACACAGATAATAGGAGGTAAAGTAAAGCCTTTGGCTTTGATTCATGAGATAGAGAGAATTTGCTCAGAGAACAGGACACATCAGAGAACAGACCTTGGTTCCAGGCTCAGGAGAGACTTCTCGGTGGCTGAGCAAACAGCAGAGTTTTGTTTGGCAGAATTTGCTTCAGAGAGTAAGAGGAGAGAGGGGATTCCAAGATACAGAGTTGGGTGTATCAAGCTCTAAACTCCTAATACAACTGCTGTAGTTAGACGGAAGTCCACTGGATAGTTTAGAACACTAACAAAAATATAAGGAATCCTTACATCAAGAAAGGCCAGAATTTTATTAAGTCACCTGCAAAGCACATGTAGGAGAGAAAAGGGACCTCTGAATAGGTTCTTGGTCTATTCTCATGAGAAGCTTATAGAATGCTGCCAGAGAGTGAATTCATATGATCTCAGTTTAAAACTTGCTAAAGGATTCAAACATCTTGTGATAAGATAACATGAATACGAAAAGAAACAAAACTCCATTAACTCAATGAGATTTCGAGTCAGTGGATTTTGAAGATCAATTTAAGAATTAACAATTTCAGAAGAGCCTCTAGCAGAGGAGATAACATCTTTATTGGGGATGATGAAGGAAGTAACGTACAGCTTTCCTGGACTTCTAGAATGGCTCACTGCTTTCACCTGCCAGCCCTACTCTCCAGTTCTGGAAATCCCAATTCATTGCAGAGGGCAAAGAGGCTGGCTCTCTGGCCAACTGCGGTGCTAGGAAAGCCACAAACTAGTGGTTTGTTTTCTTTTATTTTTAACAATGTAGTTAGTATTACACAAATTAAATGATGGCAATATTGAAATTAAATTAAATTAAAAAAATTAAAGTCACTCATAATCTCACCATTTTAATATAATGACTCTCTTCAGTTATGTATTTCTTTACTGTAACTTATTATATAAATAAATATGTTTCTGTTACTGTAAACCCAGCCCACAATACATACAATTGTATTATGCTCTTTTCTTTGTGCTGTATTGCAAAATTTTTTGTGACACAATTTTCATAATTGTTATTTTTCTATACAGAGAAGCATGATTTTTCACTGATGTATTAATCCTAATTGACTTAACTACTTCCCTGCCGTGCACATTTGGGCCTTTCCAACTCTGTTCATTCATTCATAAAGCATGAAGCACTTTTTATCTGCCAAGCATTATACTAATTTTAGGGACAAGGAAGGAAGAAAGAAAGAAAGAAAGAAAGAAAGAAAGAAAGAAAGAAAGAAAGTTGTGAAGGAAGGAAGGAAGGATGGAAGAAAGAAACAATCCCTGCTCTTGAGAAGGGCAGGGTGAAAGAGATATGCTCACTAAAAAGGGATCCAAACCCAATTCAATGAATGCAATAAAAAGGTCAGAAGACAAAAGAAGTTTGTAGGAGTCTTGATGAGTATTTCTGAAATGTTTAGGAAGGGACATAAATACATATTATGGAAAAAATGGGTTGCAAAGTCAAGTAGGCTTCAAGAGAGATAGAATGAAACAAAGCTAAACATAGGGTTTAAAAAGTGTGTGCCCCTAAAGAACCAGCGGACATCATGAACTTCCAGGAAGGGATGTGGCCTACTACAGCATTTCCCATGTATACCCATCTCAAGATCTTTTACAAAACAACCTTTAGATAGAGGATGTACGAGGTGGAAACTAGAAAAGCTGCTCTGGTACATACTATAAACAGGTGTCCAAACAGACTGAACTAATAAACACATCACCCCAGACTCGGAGTTTGCCAGTTTCGTCCACAGCAATATCCTTGACAATTTTATAAGATAAATAGGTGTCAGATGTACCTCAGTACTGAATTGGTATGCTGCTAATGTTTCTTAAATGTTTTATTTACTTGCTGGATCCCTCCCAGCCACAAATACATATTGTGATGGTTAATTTTATGTGTCACCTTGACTGGTCATGGGATAGTCAGATTAAATATTATTTCTGGATCTTTCTGTGAGGGTGTTTCCAGATGAGATTAACATTTGAATCGGTAGGCTCAGTAAAGTAGATTGCTCTCCTTATTGTGTGTGGGCATCATCCAATCCATTGAAGGTCTCAATAAAACAAAAAGTGGAGGAAAGAGGAATTCACCCCATTTTTCCCTGCCTCTCTGCTTGAGATGAGACATCTCATTTTATCTTCCATCCCGAAACTGAGAATTCCCCCGACTCCTCTGCTTCTCTGTCCTTTGGACTCAGACTGAATTACGCCAATGGCTCTCCTGAGTCTCCAGCTTTCAGTCAGCATCAGGAGACATCCCAGCCTCCATAATCTCATGAGCTGATATAGATATAGATATAGATATAGATACATAGATATATAGATACATCCTATTGGTTCTGTTCCTTTGAAGAATCCTAATACAGATACTATTAAGAGTTGAATTGTGTCCTTCCAAAAGATACGTTGAAGTCCTAACTCCCAGAACCTATGAACGTTTTATTTGAAAATAGTGTTTGCAGATGTAATCAATTTAGATCTAGGTCATTAGGGTGAATCCTTAATCCAATGATCGATGTGCATATAAAGAGAGAAAAACTTGGACACAGACACAGAAGGATAGCAACCACGAGAAGGAGAGGCTGAGATTGGAATAACCCTACCAAAGCTAAAGAATACCTGAGACTACCGGAAGTTAGAAGAGATAAGGATCCTGCCCAGGGGCTTTTAGAGGGAGGATGGCCCAGCGACATCCTGGTTTAAGACTTTCTGGTCTCTACAACAGAAAATAAATTTCTATTGTTTTAAGCCCACCCAGTTTGTGGTAATTTTATAAAGCAGCCACGGGAAACTAATACAGTCACCACACCACCAATGCTGGGAAATACTGGACAAAAGGGAGGCTACCTTTGGTTCTGTTAGCCTCTTTAGCCTTTTCACACCATCCCTCGTAACGCTGCAGCTGCCTCCTCTCAAAGCCCCACAGGAGCCCACTGTCTCTTCCCCTTCTGCCCTATGAAGGCCATCTGTCTGGAAACTATCTGGAATATATTCCTGCTGGATTATAAATTATGCCTCCCACAGCTGAAATCATCACTATGGCAAAGACCGTTAGTACCCTAACCAGGTTCTACAGGCGACACCACTGTGTGAATCTTAAAAAAAATAACAATGCCAGTTATTTTACCAGCCAAAAAAAAAGTAGGGAGAGGGGCTTATTCAGGAGTAACAGAGAAATGTGATTTGACACAAACAAGCCACAGCAAACCACAGGCAAGTCTGGAGAACAAAGGAGAGGAACCCTCAACCTGAGAAAGTTGGGAGTTGGGAGGGGCTGTTATAAATAAAAAACTGTTTGGAGTCAACTGGGAGGTTGAAGTCTAGTGGATTTTCACTGGCTGGGTTGTAACAGTTTCTCATTGGGTGGACTATTGCGGGGGAAGGAGCAAAGCCTTGTTTTCTCCAGCTGGGGTGGTAAAGAAGTGTCCACCTGTAAGGTCTCTCTTTTCCTCTTGGGTCTGCAATTGACAAGGAGTGGTAGCGCATGAGAGCCCACGTGCTGGCCTCCCAACTCCAATTCTAAATGAAGTCTCCTTTTATTAGTGTTTACAGTTGCAGACTGAAAATTAGTAGGGCCTAGAACCAAACTGCCTGGATTGAAATCCTGGCTCCACCAAGTTTAGAGCTCTTTGAGCTCTGCCAATCCCTTGAACTTTATTGTGCCTGTTTCCTCTGCCCTTCAGGCTTAATGACTTGAAGTTAAAGGAATTAGTATATTTCCACCCAAGAATAGTAGCTGGAATATAGAAAGTGCTCAAAAATTAGTTGTTATTGTATTCACAAATAAAGGCTGCCTAGGGTTCATTTCCTAGACATAGTGTTTTGGTCTGGTTTCGTTTGGTTTAAGTGGTATGGCCACAATGAGAAAATGCCAGTACAAGAAGAATGAATACCTGATTTTCTTTCTGACTCTGACACAAATATGCTATTAAAAAAATCAACTTTTCCATCTTCCAATGGGGATGGCAAATATCCGCCACAAGAATTCTGCAGGAATATTATAGAGGTATAACATTGCGAAAGGAAGGCTGTTTGTGAGCCAGGAGACCAAAGTTTTAGTTCTTGCTTTCCTTTTAAATAACGATGTGGACATTGTACCTATTCTGAAAATCAGGATGTTGGATGATATGATATTCCAGGTTCCCTACAGTACAGTTCTCCCTGTCTATGTTGTAAGATCGTTACGATAACAGAGGTGTATTGAACACTAGAAAAGAAAGATATTATGTTAACTTATTGCCAAATACACATTTTGGAAAGGACCCAAATCTTTGGGTAGGGTAGAACTTATACCTTAGGAATATTAAAGAGTAACAACACAGAGGTCAGTGGTCAATTGTCTTTGGAGACAGTTATTCTCTCTGAAAGATTCACCTTATTATAAACCTAAAATAAAGAAAGCAAGCCTCCATAATTTTGAAAACAGTGCCTAAGTCACAGCAAATAAATGGCAGTACAGGTTCTTTGTCATAACCCCATTCGGTCTCACCACACATGAGTCATTCCAAAAGGAAAAATCCCTGACAGATAGTAATTAGCAAACATGGCAGATGCTAATTGGTGCCATGCAATCAAATCATTCTCCATCAGCTTATATGAAATAGACTTTCCTTTGCCCTTGAGGACAGGCTTGAAATTTCCATGTGGGACTTTGCCATTTAGTGTGGTTAGAGGACCAACAGCATTAGCAGCAGCTGAGACTCTAATAAAAATGCAGGATCAAGACCCCACCTCAGACCTACTGAAGCACAGCCTTCATTTTCCAAGTTCCTTGGGGGGCTGACAAGTGCCCTAGGTCTATGAAGCGTTGGTCAGGGTACACTAACGATGGGATCAGGGCTTGTGCTCTTAACGATGGACTCGTGTTGAGCATAAAGCCTTCTCTTCTGACTCTTCAGTAATACCTATGTAAGGCTTAGCCCTTTTCTTTTGGAGTGTAGACAAGCAAAGTTGAGACTAAGATGATGAGATTTGCTGAACGTGGACTAGAGTTTTTTGTTAACATACAGCCATTAGTAGCAAACATTCTTCTAAGGTTTATATATTATTGACTTATTTATTTATTTCAGAGAGAGCACGAGTGGGAGAGAGGGGCAGAGGGAGAAAGAATGAGAGATTCTCTAGAGAAAGAGACTCTTAAGCAGGCTCCTCACTCAGCGCCGAGCCCAATGCTGGGCTCGATCCACAACCCTGGGATCATGACCTGAGCCAAAATCAAGAGCCAGATTCTCAATCGACTGAGCCATCCAGGTGGCCCTTTTTATTATTTATTATTTTTATTGTTTTTTTTTTTTTTTAGAGCTTTGAAGCTTCTTTTTTTTTTTTTAATTTTTTTTTTCAACGTTTATTTATTTTTGGGACAGAGAGAGACAGAGCATGAACAGGGGAGGGGCAGAGAGAGAGGGAGACACAGAATCGGAAACAGACTCCAGGCTCCGAGCCATCAGCCCAGAGCCCGACGCGGGGCTCGAACTCACGGACCGCGAGATTGTGACCTGGCTGAAGTCGGACGCTTAACCGACTGCGCCACCCAGGCGCCCCGAGCTTTGAAGCTTCTAATTGAAGTTAAGTTCACTACAGATTTTTCGTTTTTTGAAGCTAAGCTGAGTGAGTCAAAACCACACTTCCCATTTGTTGTCTGTGGTGGCTGCAGGCAAATGTTCCACTCGTCCACCCACATGGCCCTTTAAGGAAGGACTTACTGCAGATGCGGTATAGATATACAATGGAGTATTACTCGGCAATGAAAAAGAACGAAATCTTGCCATTTGCAACTTCGTGGATGGAACTAGACGGTATTATGCTAAGCAAAATTAGCCAGTCAGAGAAAGACAAATATCATATGGCTTCATTCATTTGAGGACTTTAAGACACAGAACAGATGAACATAAGGGAAGGGAAGCAAAAATACTATAAAAACAGGGAGGGGGGACAAAACAGAAGAGACACTTAAATATGAAGAAAAAAACACAGGGTTGCTGGAGGGGTTGTGGGAGGGGGGATGGGCTAAATGGGTAAGGGGCATTAAGGAATGCTCCTGAAATCATTGTTGCACTATATACTAACTTGGATGTAGATTTAAAAAATAAATACAATTTTTTTTTTTTTAAAAAAAGGGAAGGACTTGTTGCCCCAGCTGGTATGAGTGCAGTCAGCAGGCTTCAGCTGCCTTCAACGACCACGTCATCTGCAGAGCCACCAGCCCAAAGGCATGCTCTCCCATGGGTGGCGAGCATTCAATGACCAATTCAGGTTGGGGGCCTGGCCATTTCAGCCCAGTAGTTTCCATGCATGACAGCTCTGTGAGCCATCTCAGATCCAGGGCTCCCTATGCATCAGCCAAAGCTGCTGGTCCTGCAACCAGCTCACTTCTCCCTCCGCCTAATCTGCCTCCTCGTTATCTCCTCAGTAGGTATTGATCTCAAGGGCACTCCCTAATAAAGAACCCTGAACACTAAACTGTTTTAGAGCGTACTTTTTGGAAATCCTAACCTGTGACATACCGTGAAGGAAATACAAGGTTGCCAGAATGTTGGATGGAAATATGACATAAATCTCACATGGGGCATCAAAACATCTGGCTCAATTTCTACATGGGCCACAGAGAATCAGTGTCATCTTGAGTAAGACTCTTACTGCCTTTGAACCTCAAATGTTTACGAGATAAGAATAATTCCTCCCCATCTATCTCACAGAGTTTTTTCATGAAAACTTAATGAGAAAATAATGTATGTCCAGGGAAAGCACTCTACAGAGTGCAAGACATTAAATAATTGATTATTATTCAATAGTTTCTGGAATTGTTTCTTTTTTTTCTTTGCCTGTTCCGTAAGTCCATGCCTGTCAACATTAAACCATTCAGATAGCTCTAGAGTAATACTCTGCTGGACTATTTTTACATCTGGCTGGAACTAACTCTTTAAGGCTCATAAGATATGTCAAAAATAAAAAACCCTGAGTGAGTGTCAAAGTACTCCACAACACTTATAATAAACATTTCTAGCAACATAAATTAATCACTATACACGCAGGCCCCAGGCTACATGAACGCCTATAATCTTGGGTATAAAGTAAGGATATAAGAAAGTTGAAGATAGACACTTCGGGTTGGATATAAAGGAGAAACGTGAGCCCCAAGTCCTGTTAATGTATAGGAAGTTATAGTAGAATGGTTTTTTGGGGTGGGGGATATATTGCTAATGTTTCAGCCTATCTTGGCCAGAGAACTTTGTAAGTAATCCTTGGTTCATTTTTTTCTTTTTGTGAAGTTCCTTCATGATAATTAAGAAGCTCACTTGAAAGATAGCAAATCGCTCAAATGGAAATCAAAAGAGTGATAGACATTTCAATTGGTGATGGAAGGAGAGACTGATAAGGCAGAGTCTGGACATAGTGGGGATGACAGCGCCTCAGTGAAAAGTGTCAGTGGGAGCCTGTCCCACTGAGAAGTTATACCTACTGCTTCCAGTATAACTTCCGATAGTTATACCACTATCCTTGGTTGGTATGACAAAGGCATCCAGTGAACAACATCCAACACTGCAGATTGTCTCACTGCAAACATTTCATTTCTCTCTCTACCTCTAACTCTCTCTTTTTCTGAGAAATATATAGCCTCAGATTAATGAAACAATTCACTTACCGGTAAGTTGCTACAAAAGAAAAATTAGGGAATATAATGAAGGTCTTTGTCTCTCTACACATTCAGCAACCTTCAGAGATCTTTGAGATCCTTATTTTGATTCACTGAAAAACACATTATTAATTAAAATTTAAAACAGTTTCTCTTGGCTAAGGCAGAGATCTTTCTTTTAGCCCTTTTCCAGCACGGGTAAGAGCAAAGAGTATCCTCTTCAAAACCCAGCTGTTGGTAATGGAGCTGCTCCATCAAAGCCAGTGAACAAAACTCAGCAAATTATTTTGATTTTTCCCAGAAATGTTAATAAATGATTAATAGAGATGGTGAGGGTCAGTTTGATAATAAATAGAATAAGGCTTGGCTAAACTGAAAGCAAAGTGAAAAAAGCAAAGTTGGTCTGAGTATCCCTTCTCTTCTCTCTGTTTATTTCTGTTTTCTCCCTCCCTTAGGATCTACCAAGCTCTGGGAAGGTTTCCGCCCCCTACGGTCCCTTAGCCTCCCAAACACCTCATCTGAACTTGGTCATCCTTGACTCACCATCTTTTTGTTGTCTCCATCCCCAACCCAAGACATGTACCCTTTCCCCACTCATAACTCCAATAGTTGGTGGGTTTTCATGGCCTCAGATTTTAAGGGCTAACTAGTGAATCCAGTGGCTACTTGAGTGTTACAGAAGGAGTACGTGTGGGGAGGGTGTGCTTCCAAGAACATGTGACATATGCATGTTAATAACCCCCAAGAGACAATTGGTCCGTGGGAACCATTTTGTTACCACGATTCTAATGGTGGATATCTCTCACTTGACAGCTAAGGAGAGACAGACTCCGGCTGGCTGGGGGAGCAGAGATAACTGACGTCAGAATGACCACCTTCACCCCAATCCCAGGAGCTCCTCCCAGCCCTAATCTTTTGATGTAGAGGCCCTCTACCTGCTAGCTCCTTCCTTTAAAGTTCTGGGAATGTCGATAATATCTTGCCAAAAGCCTTTTGGACGCCTTTCATTCCCATTAGTCTGGCAATATATTTGGCTTTAGAACAGAGAGGATTTCAGTGTCTGTCTGTGATGAGGTCCTCTGATCTGGCAGTTCTGAAGCATTAGACGTGCCAAAATGAGAAAATTAAAGGAGCAGTGCCCTACACATGAGAACAATTATGTGTTAAAGTACGGAGTACCACCCAGAAGATAAGTGGCAAGTGCCAGTACACAGATGCACTCACAATATTTTAACTCTTACATTTAAAACAAAATCATGAAGATTTTAAACACCCTCCCTTTATGCAGCAGAATCATCGTGCATTTCCTGAAGTAGAAGCCATGTGCAAAGAGTACGTTGCCAAGGGTATTTGGGAAGCTGCTCAGCAGTGACATTGAGCAGCAGTGTCCTGTGAGAAGCACAACGCATACTTGGAAGAGGTGGGAAAGAGCCAAAGCTGAGCAAAGGGAGCTCAGGAGGTGACAGTCTGGCAAGTGAAGAGGGACATATGGGGAAACCATAACCATAAGCGGGAAAGCACCAATGAGGAGTTCAACAAGTACCACTACAAACAACATACACCCACCACTCATTTCTCATGTCATGTAGCATATGCAAAGCGGGATCTCTGGCTCTCAGGACACCAAAAGCAGAAAGGCCAGAGGGGGCAAGCCCTTCGTTTTCGTCTTATGAAATGGCAAATATAAGGCCCATATCACTGATGTTCCCCAAAAGTCCTAACCATCCACAAGGATTAAAAGGAACAGTCATTCATTCAGTGAAATGAGTGAAGTGGAAAATGGGAGGATAGGGACGGGGAAGACAGGTTTCACCAACTTCCACATATTCCAGAATGGTCTTTAGGTCTGCTGCCTACTTGGATGTAACACATAAACACGGTTGAAAGAGAGATATTTTTCTCTCGCCAACACATACATGTAGCTGTGCTTCTTACTATTACTATACAGGTATATGTTTTAAATCTGGCCAATTTTTGTTTGGGTTTTTTTTTTTGGTGGTGGTGGTGTTATTTTTCTTTAACTTTGTATTCTTTCTTCTTTTTCTTTCTTTTTTTTTTAACGTTTATTCATTTTTGAGAGACAGAGACAGAGCTCAAGCAAGGGTAGGGCAGAGAAAGAGGGAGATCCAGAATCCAAAGCAGGCTCCGGGCTCTGAGCTGTCAGCACAGAGCCTGACGTGGGGCTTGAACTCATGAACCATGAGATTATGACCTGAGCTGAAGTCAGATGATTAACCGACTGAGCCAACCAGGCACCCCATTTAACTTTGTGTTCTTTTATTGACTTCTCCCTATTTTCCCCACCTCTCATCCCCTGGCAACCACTTTTCTACTCTCTGTTTCTCTGAGTTTGATGTCTCCTCCTCCTCCTTCTTCTTCTTCAGCTTCTCTATATAAGTGATATTATACAACATTTGTCTTTCTCTGGCTTCTTTCACTTAGCATTATGCCTTCAAGTTCTATCCATGTTGTTGCAAATGCAGGATTTCCTTCTTCTTCATGACTGAATAATATTCCATTGTATACATACACTTATGTCTTGACTATTATGGATAATGCTGTAGTGAACATAAAAGTGAAGATACCTCTTTGATATGCTGTCTTCCTTTCCTTTGGATACATACCTAGAAGTGGAATTGCTGGATCATATGGTAGTTTTATTTTTAATTTTTTGAGGAACCTACAAAGTGTTTTCCATAGAGACTGCACTAATTTACATTCCCACCAACAGCATCCAAGAGTTCTCTTTTCTCCAAATCCTTGCCAACGCTTACCATCTCTGGTTTTCTTATGACAGTCATTCTAACAGATGTGAGAAGTAATATCTCCTTCTGGTTCTGATTTGCATTTCCCTGATAATTAGTGACGTTGAGCCCCTTTTCATGTATCTATTGGCCAATCATATGTCTTCTTTGGGAAAACATCTTTTCAGTTCTTCTGCCCAATTTTTAATTGGATTGTTTGTGGGGTGCCTGGGTGGCTCAGTCAGTTAAGCATCCGACTTCAGCTCAGGTCATGATCTCACAGTCCGTGAGTTTGAACCCACGTCAGGCTCTGTGCTGACAGCTCAGAGCCTGGAGCCTGCTTCGGATTCTGTGTCTCCCTCTCTCTCTGCCCCTCCCCTGCTCATGCTCTGTCTCTCTCTGTCTCAAAAATAAATCAAAACATTAAAAAAAAACCTATTTAATTGGATGGTTTGGTTTTTTTTTTTTACTATTGAGTTGTATGAGTTCTTTATATATTGTAACTATTAGTCCCTTATCAGATATATGATTTTCAAATATTTTCTTCCTTTCCATATGTTGCCCTTTTATTTGCTGATGATTTCTTTTGCTGTATAGAGCTTCTTTGTTTGATGTAGTCCTACTTGTTTGTTTTAACTTTTGTTCCTTTTGGTTCTGGTATCGAATTAAAAAAGATTCATTGCCAAAACCAATATCAAGGAGCTTACTCCCCACATTTTCTTCTAGGTTAATTTTGCCAAATTTGGTCAATTTTATTATAGTGGACTTCATTGTTGAAGGACTTGTTCATTGAATTGTCACTCCATAAAGAAAACGACATTAAGAAATAAGTCAGAGAAAGACAAATACCATATGATCTCAAATTTAAAACAAAACAAACTAGAAAGGGAAAAAGAGAGAGAGAGAGAGAGAGAGAGAGAGAGAGAAAGGCAAACCAAAAACCAGACTCTTAAGAGAACAAATGGATGGTTACCAGAGAGGAGGCTGGAGTGGGGGTGGGATGTGAGAAATAGGGGGTGGGGATTAAGAAGTGCACTTGTGATGAGCACCGGGTGTTTTATGGAACTGTTGAATCACTATATTGTACACCTGAAACTAATATAACACTGTATGTTAGCTAACTGGAATTAAAAAGAAAAAAAAAAAGGAGGAAAACCAAAACAATATTAAAATACAAGACATAAAAATAAAAGCAACAAATTTTTGCAAGATCAGAGTGCTCTTCACTTCTGCTTAATAGTAGGTTCTAAAATTTAATAATTATTTTTTAATTTTTTTAATGTTTTTATTTATTTTTGAGACAGAGAGAGACAGAGCAGGAGCAGGGGAGGGGCAGAGAGAGAGGGAGACACAGAATCGGAAACAGGCTCCGGGCTCTGAGCTGTCAGCACAGAGCCCGACGCGGGGCTCGAACTCATGGACTGTGAGATCATGACCTGAGCCGAAGTCAGATGCTTAACCAACTGAGCTACCCAGGTGCCCCTAAAAATTAATAATTATTGACTACAAGAAATAATTCAATTTTTCAGTCTTGACTGAAGATTCAATTTATATAAATGATATAATTTTTAATAATCTTTTCCCTCAGGATCTGAGTATTTATTTTCCAATCAAGAAACAGCATTTTCAAGAAACATTCAATTGCGTCAAGACACCCAATGGGTATTATAAAATAAAGCCAAATTACTGATTTGTTCTCTCTTTCCTAATAACTGACACAGAGAAGCAAAGTTTTATTTCTTAGATTATAAAGTAGGAATATTTCCACATATTTGTCTATTAATCAAATAATTTAAATCTAAGTGTATAATGTGATACATATCTGACATTAAATTGTTTTTAAAACGAAGTGCAGGGGCGCCTGGGTGGCGCAGTCGGTTAAGCGTCCGACTTCAGCTAGGTCACGATCTTGCGGTCCGTGAGTTCGAGCCCCGCGTCAGGCTCTGGGCTGATGGCTCAGAGCCTGGAGCCTGTTTCCGATTCTGTGTCTCCCTCTCTCTCTGCCCCTCCCCCGTTCATGCTCTGTCTCTCTCTGTCCCAAAAATAAATAAACGTTGAAAAAAAAAAAATAAATAAAACGAAGTGCATTATTTCTCTGATCCACCAGTTATTACTGAATACTACAGATATCTCTGTTATCGTGTTTGTAAGCACAACTACAGTGTGTCTGAAATATAGTTTAAAAATCAATACCTTAAAGTACTTCAAATGCATACTTGAGCATTAGTCATCCTAGAGGCATGAACATCTCATTTTCTAGAAAACTCAAAGACATGCTCTGTCAAAATAAAAACTATATTTTCAATTCTGTCTGTATGATTGGATTGTGCAGGAATAATACTTAGATTTAATCAATTTAGAGGATTAACTAAATGCTGAAAGAATATTGACCGCGAGTAGTTTACTCACAGATTTTCTACATTTACACCTCTGTCTTAGTAACATGTAACTACCAGAAATATTGACTAACAAAGAAATGAATAAAGTAAAAATCCATGGTAAGTTTCTTTTATCTTAATATTTCTTAAAAAAATAGAAAAATTGTTATATGAGTCATGAGTTCAATATTTTTATTCCCTAATTATATAACACTTAGTTCATTTTCCTAAGGTTTATTTGGAGAAACAAGATGAACAATCTTGGATGATTAAATCAATGAAGAATAATCACTAAATAATAAAGCAACAAAATGTACAACAAATGTGATTTTTTGTTTGTTTTAAAGTTTTTAGGAATTTTCAGATATTGAAAGAGCAAACAGATATAAATATGTTTTGCCTTAGTGAGGTTTGCAATTTTGCTTTCCAAGCCTGTTTTGAGGGAAATTAAGGCCTTTTGGGGTGGGGGGTGCTCTATAATTATACATTACTCCAAGATTTAAAAATTCATGCTCTGATACATTAATATATTATAATAAAACAATTAATACATTAATCTAGTTCATATAAATCAGGCTCATTCATTACATTCATTACAAGTTCATTTTTAGTAAAATTTGAAATTTTTTTTTTCCTCAGCAAAGAGGTATTGAGAATTTCATTTTCATTTATAATAACTAATTAGTTAACATGTCCAAATTCATGAAAGCCATATTCTTTGGCACTTCAAAATCTATAATTTGTGTGTATTCACAACACATGCCTAAAAATTACACGTTTGTAACTTTAGTGGGTATTTAACTGCAACCTCAAATTGGAAAGTTTAACGATGAAATAGTCAGACCCTTCTTACTACAGAACTTGGTAGGTATTGCTTTAAAATGACAATTACAGAAATACACCTTCTAGAAATACAGTCTAGAGAAAATAGTTAAACACACACACACACACACACACACACACACACACACACCACATACACATCTCACAAGAAATACATAGAGTTTCCTATCTTTTGTGTGCAAGAAGGAAGCTGAGAACAATGCTACCAGATGATGCTAAAAACAACCCTGGACTCACATACCTATAGACTTTCAGCACCTAAATCCCAACGCACATGGGAACTCTCCCTTCCCTTGTTCATTCACATCCGTCAAGCTGCACTTTACCCATCTGTCTTTAAGGTGACTGTTGCGTTGAGTTTAACCTGATTCACTTCAATGGATAGAGAAGGGAAAAGCATGCTACTGTTAGATTTTTCACACTATGTACACATATAGAGACGACACTGCCCTGATTTTCCCCTCTCCAGGCCCTTGCTGGTTGGTCAATCTCACATGAGTGCCCTAGGCTGCCCAGTCAACAAGTATATATCTTATTTTATCAGCAGAGCTCCAGGGCTGGGTCTACCTATTTTTAACATTCCCGAGGATTAATTTCTGTCAGCTCTTGTAATTCAGCAAGTCCTAGTTCTGAATCACGCTGAGGGCTGTGGGTGCAGAGCACAAGGCCTCAGGAGCCTACCTACAGCTGAAAACACTGCAATTGCTTTTTTACAGTAGAACATCTGCATGGTTCTTCCAGCAGTCAGATGTCTTTTAACCTGATAAAAGCAGAACAGTGTTAGCTGGAAATGAGAACTGAATCTGTCAAACTAGTGAAGACGATTACAATCTGCCAGAAAATGCCTCACCCTGACTCCAAACCTGTCCTGGGACAACACGGCATTTATTGCATTTACCAGTAATGTTGGCGTTCCTCTGGTTTTATTTTATCACTAGAAATGGCACCTTTGAAATAAATTAAAAAAAAATTGTTATCATATTGAGTGTCCAAGATAACCTGGCAACAGTAATTCTTTAAAGGCAAAAATATGGCAGGGATTATAGTCTTTAGCTTGCCTACAAGATTTTCCAGTCCCTCATCCCCATCAGTTCCCATATTCTCTGTGGCTGACCCTGTATTTGCCAGCAAATACGCTCACAGTTGTTCCGTAAACTTAGATTCCCATAAAAATAAAACAAATCAGTAATAGAGAAAGGAGGCCAAGTTTATGTGTTTCAAATCACCCTTCTTGTCCATGTATCTTATAAAAAGAAGAAACATTTATTCATTCATATATTCACTTACTGAAAGAAGGAATACGATGTGCTCTTTTCAAAGATCTCATAATTTATGAAAATGGTTCTAAAGATTGGGGTCAGTGATCCCTTTAGACTTCAATGAGAACCCGACTTCCTAGAAACATGAACACATCTATATAAAATTTTGAATATAAATTTTTATGATGTTGACAACCACCTATAACCCCTCTATAGAACACATGTGATGGGGTGAATGTTTGTTTCCCTCGTCCCCAGATTCATATATTCCATCTTTACCTCCCAAAGTGAGGGCATTTGGAGATGAGGAGTTTGGGAAGTAATTAGAGTTACATTAGATCATGAGGGTGGGGCCCTCATAAGGGGATTTAGTGGCTTTATACGAAAAAGAAGAACCATCTCTCTTTCCCCCTCCACCCTCCACATGCACACATGTAGAAAGACTATAGGAGGACAGAGCAAGAAGGTTGTTATCGGCGAGCTAGGAAGAGAGCCCTTACCAGGAACCAAATTGGCCAGCACCTTGACCTTGGACTCCCCAACATCCAAAACTGTGAGCAATAAGTTTCTGTAGTTCAAGCCACACAATGTATTGCATTTTGTTATGGAAGCCCGAGTAAGCTGATCCAGCCCAGGTTAAGGATATCCACTAGGTTATTGCTTTTCCTTATCAATGCTATAGATTCAACCACAGAAGAACCTTAAGATTATAGGTAGATGATGGTCGCATCATCATCCTATATTTTGAAACTTCCTGAAATTTCTTATGAAAACAGATGGAGTAAATGGTTAGCAAAACTGAAAACCCACGGACAATATTTATTACAAAGCATCTGTGCAGCGAGAGGCAGAAGAGAGTCATGGGATAGCTGACAGAATCAAGAAAAGAAAATCCCAGTATTGTACTCATCAGAAAGTGTGGCGGGCCAATCTGAGACGATACACTGAAACCGGGAGGGGTTCTGCCCACTCCAACAGCTAGTAAGTGTAAGGGGTATATGGTAAAGAAGAGTAAAGGGACTGAACAGGCTCAAAACTGACCACTGACAGGCCAGAGCTCCCGAGGAGACACAGCTGAGAGGAGTATCAGATAAGCAGAGCGACAATAGATATAAAAAGAGAGTCAGTCCAGGGGCGCCTGGGTGGCGCAGTCGGTTAAGCGTCTGACTTCAGCCAGGTCACGATCTCGCCGTCCGTGAGTTCGAGCCCCGCGTCGGGCTCTGGGCTGATGGCTCAGAGCCTGGAGCCTGCTTCCGATTCTGTGTCTCCCTCTCTCTCTGCCCCTCCCCCGTTCATGCTCTGTCTCTCTCTGTCCCAAAAATAAATAAACGTAAAAAAAAAAATTAAAAAAAAAAAAGAGAGTCAGTCCAGAGAAGTGGGAGAGAGAAACAGTGCCAGAAAATATTATAAATAAAGTTGTTAATTTATGACACTTCAAGGAAAGAACGAAAGAGAGAATTTTATAAAGTTGGAAAGGCTTCCTGAACTCTATTTCCTTCTAACAATTCTAGAAAACTAATTTCACATAAAAATGAGCATCACAGAAGTATTGGGGTCAAGTTCAATGCAAGTTTGTTGTAAGAAAACAAACAAAAAAGAATAAGAAGCAAATAACATCTGTACAGACAATGAAAGCATGCCAGAAAGACATGCCTCCAGAACAAACCCAAATTGTAACCTAATATTTCAAGACAAGCTAAAATAGTAGGATAATAATGCAAGAACAGTAAAAATAAAAATTATAAAAATTCAGAAATAGAATGACAGAACTGAAGAAGGAATTAGAAATTTTAAAAAGGCAATTTCAGAAATAAAAACTAAACTAAAAGAAACTCAAGAACAAATAAACATAAAAGGTAATGTCTAAAATTTAAGTAACTTGAGGGTCACCAGGATGGCTCAGTCAGATGAACATCTGACTTCAGCTCGGGTCATGATCTCATGGTTTGTGGGTTCGAGCCTTGCATGGGGCTCACTGCTGTCAGCACAGAGCCCGCTTCAGATCCTCTGTTCCCCTCTTTCTCTGCCCCTACTCCACTTGCTTGCTTTCTCTCTCTCTCTCTCTCTCTAACAGAAACATTAAAAACAATAATAATAAAATAAAGTTTAAAGTAACTTGAACTCCAGAACAAAATGAAAGAGATATAAAGGAAAGTTGAGAGATCATGACAAACTTTGAAGATAGGCAAAGAAGACACAACATAGATAATAGGAGTCTCTGGGCATAGATAGGATGGGAGGAAGTATAGTGACGGGGACAAGCGAACAGAACAAACTCTAAAGACTATAATTTATGCAAACTTTCCAGAAATTAATTTTTAAAAACATATGAAACTATATATTGAAAGAGCACACTTGGTACCTGAAAGTATAGACCAAGAATGGCCAACACTAAGAGTCTTCTAGTGAAATTACTAGACTGAAAAGAGACAGAAAAAAAATGTCTTTGGGCATCTAGACAAAAAAGAACAGATGACTTATAAGAGAATAAAAATTAGATTGCCATTAAATTTCTCCACTGCTCTGTTTTATGCCAGAAAAAAAATGGAGCAATGTATTTAAAATACTCAAGGAAAAAGATGTAGCCAAGAATTTTATATCCAGCAAAACTGATTTTCAGGTGGAAACAACATAGAAAAAAATGTTACCAACATGTAAGAGAGCAGAGAACATTGTTCTGTGAGCTCTTCCTAAAGAATCTGAGAAAGAATGAGGTTAAGATAACCAAAATGACTAGAGAGATATTGTCGTATGATTGATTGTGAAAGTTAAATGTATAGTTTCTTATAGAACTAAGACTAAATGAGCACATGGGTGGTTCAGTTGGTTGAGCATTCAACTCTTGATTTTGGCTCAGGTCATAATCCCAGGGTCGTGGGATGGAGTCCACAGCAGACTTCCATGCTGAGTGTGGAGCCTGCTTAAGATTCTTTCTCTCTTTCTCTCTGCCCCTCTTCCCCACTCCCACATGCGTTTCGTCTCTAAAACAATGTATATATAGGAGTACCTGTAAACAATTTGGGGGAACACTGGGAAAAGCATATGGAAACACATTCTAACTGCTTTCATCCTGGGGTAATTCTACTGGTAGTACTATTCCTAGTATCAGTAGTTTATAAATAAAACAAATGAATAATTATCCTCTCTGTTGATCCTTGAGAACCAGAATTCTCGGTGTGTAAGAAAGATATATTTTTAATGTGGAAGAACTTGAGTAAAAGTCGTGTAGTACTTTTTTTTAATTGTAAATTTCAATATGATATTCATAAGAAATTGATCTTCATTTTGCGTATATTATTTCATATATAGAGAGAGAGAATACACATCATTCTAACTCTGTCCACTGAAAATCCCTAGAAATAATAACTAACTCAGTAACAGTGAAAATACCTAGCATACAGACTATGGTCTTCAAATATTTATTCCCAAAGAAACTAGATGTGCCTGGAGCATGTTGTGATAAAAAAATAATTTAAAATAATTTAAAAATTAAGGAACCTATTCAAGATCAATAAATCTTCTCATAAGGACCCAGGAAGCAACTTAAGGAGCTCACTTTGGTCAAAGATGACACAGTTCAGGCTTAAATAACAAAACTTGCTGGGGCGCCTGGGAGGCTCAGTCGGTTGGGCGTCCGACTTCGGCTCAGGGCATGATCTTGTGGTCCGTGAGTTCGAGCCCCGCGTCAGGCTCTGCGCTGACAGCTCAGAGCCTGGAGCCTGTTTCAGATTCTGTGTCTCCCTCTCTCTCTGCCCCTCCCCCGTTCATGCTCTGTCTCTCTCTGTCCCAAAAATAAATAAACGTAAAAAAAAAAATTAAAAAAAAAAAAGAGAGTCAGTCCAGAGAAGTGGGAGAGAGAAACAGTGCCAGAAAATATTATAAATAAAGTTGTTAATTTATGACACTTCAAGGAAAGAACGAAAGAGAGAATTTTATAAAGTTGGAAAGGCTTCCTGAACTCTATTTCCTTCTAACAATTCTAGAAAACTAATTTCACATAAAAATGAGCATCACAGAAGTATTGGGGTCAAGTTCAATGCAAGTTTGTTGTAAGAAAACAAACAAAAAAGAATAAGAAGCAAATAACATCTGTACAGACAATGAAAGCATGCCAGAAAGACATGCCTCCAGAACAAACCCAAATTGTAACCTAATATTTCAAGACAAGCTAAAATAGTAGGATAATAATGCAAGAACAGTAAAAATAAAAATTATAAAAATTCAGAAATAGAATGACAGAACTGAAGAAGGAATTAGAAATTTTAAAAAGGCAATTTCAGAAATAAAAACTAAACTAAAAGAAACTCAAGAACAAATAAACATAAAAGGTAATGTCTAAAATTTAAGTAACTTGAGGGTCACCAGGATGGCTCAGTCAGATGAACATCTGACTTCAGCTCGGGTCATGATCTCATGGTTTGTGGGTTCGAGCCTTGCATGGGGCTCACTGCTGTCAGCACAGAGCCCGCTTCAGATCCTCTGTTCCCCTCTTTCTCTGCCCCTACTCCACTTGCTTGCTTTCTCTCTCTCTCTCTCTCTCTAACAGAAACATTAAAAACAATAATAATAAAATAAAGTTTAAAGTAACTTGAACTCCAGAACAAAATGAAAGAGATATAAAGGAAAGTTGAGAGATCATGACAAACTTTGAAGATAGGCAAAGAAGACACAACATAGATAATAGGAGTCTCTGGGCATAGATAGGATGGGAGGAAGTATAGTGACGGGGACAAGCGAACAGAACAAACTCTAAAGACTATAATTTATGCAAACTTTCCAGAAATTAATTTTTAAAAACATATGAAACTATATATTGAAAGAGCACACTTGGTACCTGAAAGTATAGACCAAGAATGGCCAACACTAAGAGTCTTCTAGTGAAATTACTAGACTGAAAAGAGACAGAAAAAAAATGTCTTTGGGCATCTAGACAAAAAAGAACAGATGACTTATAAGAGAATAAAAATTAGATTGCCATTAAATTTCTCCACTGCTCTGTTTTATGCCAGAAAAAAAATGGAGCAATGTATTTAAAATACTCAAGGAAAAAGATGTAGCCAAGAATTTTATATCCAGCAAAACTGATTTTCAGGTGGAAACAACATAGAAAAAAATGTTACCAACATGTAAGAGAGCAGAGAACATTGTTCTGTGAGCTCTTCCTAAAGAATCTGAGAAAGAATGAGGTTAAGATAACCAAAATGACTAGAGAGATATTGTCGTATGATTGATTGTGAAAGTTAAATGTATAGTTTCTTATAGAACTAAGACTAAATGAGCACATGGGTGGTTCAGTTGGTTGAGCATTCAACTCTTGATTTTGGCTCAGGTCATAATCCCAGGGTCGTGGGATGGAGTCCACAGCAGACTTCCATGCTGAGTGTGGAGCCTGCTTAAGATTCTTTCTCTCTTTCTCTCTGCCCCTCTTCCCCACTCCCACATGCGTTTCGTCTCTAAAACAATGTATATATAGGAGTACCTGTAAACAATTTGGGGGAACACTGGGAAAAGCATATGGAAACACATTCTAACTGCTTTCATCCTGGGGTAATTCTACTGGTAGTACTATTCCTAGTATCAGTAGTTTATAAATAAAACAAATGAATAATTATCCTCTCTGTTGATCCTTGAGAACCAGAATTCTCGGTGTGTAAGAAAGATATATTTTTAATGTGGAAGAACTTGAGTAAAAGTCGTGTAGTACTTTTTTTTAATTGTAAATTTCAATATGATATTCATAAGAAATTGATCTTCATTTTGCGTATATTATTTCATATATAGAGAGAGAGAATACACATCATTCTAACTCTGTCCACTGAAAATCCCTAGAAATAATAACTAACTCAGTAACAGTGAAAATACCTAGCATACAGACTATGGTCTTCAAATATTTATTCCCAAAGAAACTAGATGTGCCTGGAGCATGTTGTGATAAAAAAATAATTTAAAATAATTTAAAAATTAAGGAACCTATTCAAGATCAATAAATCTTCTCATAAGGACCCAGGAAGCAACTTAAGGAGCTCACTTTGGTCAAAGATGACACAGTTCAGGCTTAAATAACAAAACTTGCTGGGGCGCCTGGGAGGCTCAGTCGGTTGGGCGTCCGACTTCGGCTCAGGGCATGATCTTGTGGTCCGTGAGTTCGAGCCCCGCGTCAGGCTCTGCGCTGACAGCTCAGAGCCTGGAGCCTGTTTCAGATTCTGTGTCTCCCTCTCTCTCTGACCCTCCCCCGTTCATGCTCTGTCTCTCTCTGTCTCAAAAATAAATGTTAAAAAAATTTTTTTTTTAAAAAATAACAAAACTTGCAATGGATTGAAATCTATTGTGTAATAAAAAGATTAACCTTACCCAAAAAGAGATCTGGTCTTTGTTCTCAGCTCCTTGAGGTGATGTATAATTCTCTTGAAATGCCTTGCCTGATAAATGTGTCTTTATTTATCTAGATGCCTTGAGCCACACAAGAGAGTCTAATAATGTGATTTATGGCTGGGGGCTTTGGGTCATGTAGTATCAGGTCTATTTCCGGAGGGTCTGGATGCTAAGGTCAGCTTTGCAGGTCTATGTGAACAAGCCCCAGGAATAAATCCAGAGACACCAAAGCTCTGTGGAGTCATGCTCAATGCATGTTATCACATACTGACTTGTTGGGAGAAGTTAGTGCTGTCCAGGACTCTAATGAGAGAGGACATACAGCAGATCTATTCATGGAATTCTTCTGAACTCTGACTCATCTGCTTTCTCCCTTAGCTGATTTTGATCTGGATCTTTTCACAGTAATATCCCGTAACTGTGGGTATAACACAGTGAGTTCAATCTGAGTCAGGTTATTCTTCCAGCTACAAATTCAAGTATTTGTCTTATACGCATTTCCTCTCTTTGTATAGAAGTACATCGTAAGAGACTAAGCAAATGTCTTATTGAAGCTCACATATTTTTTACTTAGGCTACAACCTAAGCTGCTGTAACATGGAGACTCCAAACTTCAATGGCTGAAACAAAATGAATTTATTTCTAATCTATAATATGCAGAAGGATAGGTGGCTTTTCTTTATGAAGTCATTGAGGGACTCAGAGACCCTCCATATTGTTGTTGCCCCATTCCCCGAGTGTTGTTCTTGCTACCTGGGTGAAATTTTCTCACCACTGCTTGTTTGCAGGAAAGGAAAGGAGGAAGTGAAGGAAGCCACTGGGACGTGGGACACATCAGTCCTCCTCACATCCCACTGACCAGAAAAAAGCTAGTCACCTGGCCATGTCCAGCCACAGTGGAGTCCTAAGTTGCCATGCTTCCATCTGTAACTCAGGGGGTACTTCTAATGAAAATAAGATGAGGGGAAATAGATATTAGGGGACAATTGCCATTAGTCTAATACATTTCTGACCTACCAGGGTAACCTGGGGAAATCCAGAGGGTTAATCTGACATGAATTGTTCTTCAATAATCTCTGCCGGATTCTGGTGGTCCTTACTTTCCATTAGGTGCTTATATCTAGACTTTTAATAACGTGATCTAGACCCTCACTAGAATCCTAATCAAGCTAATCAGTCTTACTTTGCAGAAACTACATACCTCCTTCTATTGAGGAAAATTAAATTTAAATTTGATCTTTTCCCATCTTCCTGCCACACTTTCACTCCTTGCGATTCTTCAAAGATTAACATCTTGGTAATTTTCTTCTAAGTCATTCCCACTGTCATGAACTAAAGACAGAAAAACAATAATACAGGAAAGAAATGGAACCATTTCAACTA
Organism: Lynx rufus; assembly: GCF_022079265.1. Lineage (NCBI taxonomy): Eukaryota > Metazoa > Chordata > Mammalia > Carnivora > Felidae > Lynx > Lynx rufus. The sequence goes on from NW_025814823.1 coordinate 11,005,518, forward strand.
GTCTAGTAACTAGGCAAAAATGGGTAAGAAATAAAAAGGGATTCTAAAAATTCATTTCTAAAGGAAGTTGAGCTACATTAAGAAAATGTATCAGGGCACCCGGGTGGCTCATTTTGGTTAAGCGGCTGACTTTGGCTCAGGTCATGATCTTACCTAAGTTGGAGCCCTGCATGAGCTCTCTGTCGTCAGCACAGAGCCCGCTTCAGATCCTCTGTCTCCTCTCCCTCTCTGCCCCTCCCTCTGCCTCTCTCCCTCTCTCTCAAAAATAAATAAGCATTTAATAAAAAGAAAATGTATCAAGTCATTTATTAAAAAGATAGAAATTATTGCAGTGTCAGTCTCCTATATACATGCATCCATTGGTTTTGTTTGATTTGTTTGATTTTATTATCATTTGAAGGTAACTAGAATTACAAACATCAGCTTCTCTGAATTATCACATGAAGTCTTCCAGAAGAAAAGCAAGGGCTATACTCCTAGTCTCAATTTTTGGATCTCTTCCCAGTTAAATGTCAAAACAGTAGCTTCCTTTGGGACAACGATTCTTCTTTATTCTACTGAAGAGCCTTTTGAGTGGTTTATTCTGAATAATTATCACGCTTGACTTTCCTTTCACATGATGTGAAATTTTTTATTTTCTTGTTCTCTATGGTAACAGCTAAGTTACTTCAAGCCAGTGTCTTTTTCTCTTAAATATGTATCTATTTTCCTGGAGGTGGAAGTAGAGAATCTGCAAATACACAAAGGCAGAGAAGCTGTGAGCAGTTTAGATAAACAGAAATTTGCACACTTCATCCACAGGTCACCTTTCGGTGACTTTTCTGAAGCCACATACCTATGCACACACTGGGACTTTCCAGGTGCTGCTCACTCCAAACTCCCCTCGTTCTGACTAGAGGTCCTCACACATCCTTCATTGTCAACTCAAAATCCACCTTCATCATAAACTTTCCCTAATCAGACAGAGCTAGGGAATAGTTTCCCACCATTAATTGTTTGGAGGATGCAATTGTAGCATTACATTTGACTTAAAAAAAAAAAAAGTTCCTAATTTTCACATTTACACTACCTACAAAATCGTTCTTTTTCATCAGGTTAAATACCTTTGTAATCATTATCTGCTGGTATCCTTCCTTTCCTCAAATTTTGCCACAGATTGATGTTCCTAGAACGGCAAGGAGGCCCAGGGCTAACTGATTGGAAACCCCAGGATCTGGCAGACAGCTAAGCAGGGAAGGATTCTGGCTCTTCCCCTTGTCCTATCTTTGGTTGGCTTTTCACCCATAAAACAGATCCCATAAATATCCCAAGGGGCAGTAGATTGCCATGTGACCTGGAAAGGAAGAAGGCTGTTTAAGAAGGCAGCAAAGGCTCTGGGGCAGGGTTGACTGCGGATGGCCAGGGAGGCTGAACCAACAACAGTTTCCACCTTCCCAAGGAGTGGCTCATGTGTAGCCCAGTTAGGTTGGCTATTTTGCTCAAATTGTTTCTTTTTCTGCATATATTTAGAAAACTGTCATGTTCATCTGCTTTTGCTTTTATTGGTAAAGAATACTTATTTAGGGATCTATCTGGCTGGTGCTGATGATGTTTGATAACATTCACAGTATTGCTTGTTTATTTTTATTATCTCATTTCTTCCAACCCATAATAACTCCTCCGGGAGGGACAACATCTGTTCCTGCAAAAGGAAGAGTTACAGGCTTCTTGGTTTTCTCCAGGCCTTAGACTCCAGGGAGATCAGCACCCATTCTCCCCCTGACCCCATTTTTTAGATTCCCTAGATTTTTAACACAGAAATTTATGGAAAATAGGATTGTAATGCTGAGGTGTTAATTAGATAACAGAATACTGTGAAAGATTAAAATGAGACTAAAAGGAGGAATTGAAAAAGGAAAAGAAAAAAGGGAAGATTGAGAAAAGATTTTGAAGACCTTTGAAACTACTAGCAAATTATCTCCTCAGCGATAAAAAAAATTCTATAATAAATATTAAAATTATTCTGCTCTCAAGTACTTAGCTTATTTACTGTTAAAATATTAATATTGTGTTCTATTAGATTGAAACTGACTTAAATTCAGGCTTCAGATTTAGAGTTCAATTCACAGCTTGTTAAAATGTGGAATGTATGAATTCTCTCATGTTCTTGCAACCGTGTCCCAAAGCTGTAGAATGTACATGCTATATAGACCAATTAATACCCCAAATTCATAATGTATATCAGCACTACAAACAATTAGTGTGGGGAAAAACGATTCCCTTTTTGCCAGTAAAACAACATTGAATATTGAGCAAACATTCATTGAGGGGCTACTGGGTCCCAAGCTCTGAGGCTGGGAGGGCGGGGAAGAGGGGAGGGTTAAGAGGGAGGAGGTTGTTAAGTGTGGGGAGGGGAAGCAAGGAAATTAACAAAGCCCAGTCTCTGCTTTCAAAAGGTATTCACAAACCAGGGAGGGATGGAAGGAAAGGTGGAGAAGGAAAGTGCTGTTGATGCTGACAATCGTATGCTGACAATACAGATAGGTAGCCTCCGGTTTTCCAACTGCAAGGCCACTCTTACAAATCCAGAATCCGGGATTTTCCTGAGGAGCTAAGGGGATCAGCTGGTTATGTTGTTTTCTCCCCTTAGGGCCTATAATATCCCTACTTCCCAATCCAAAAGTAGATCAACTCCGAGTGTAAAAACAGGTTTCACTTGCTGCTGCTCAAACAGCTTTTTTAGCTCAAGAGTTCTTTGCGCTTCTAAGGAAGCTTCACAACTCGCAAGGCTGACAATGTCAAGAATGTGGGACTCAGCCTGGAAATGGAGTCATCCTAGATCCATCACTTAGGATAGAAGCTGTAAAGCCTTGAGTGCATCCCCTCAACCTCTCCAGCTTCAGAGGAAAGAAAGGTACTATACCACTCTACTATAAAGGTAGAAACAAAGGTCAGTTGATGCAACTGTTGCTCTCTGTGAGGTAACCAAACTGGGTTTATACCGAGACCATTCACCAAAATCACACACTGTGGCAGGAATAGGAAAGACAAAGAGGAATTCAGTTTTCACTTTTTCATTAGGGTGTCGGTCTTGAACTGAGCTCTAATACACGGTGAGACTTTGTCCTGTAACAGTCTCGCTGCATTTTCTGCCACACCTCTCACACCCAGCACATCAGCCATTGGCAAACTCTGTCATGTACTCCAGCGTCTCCATGATGGTGCAAACGTCCCTCCCTTGGTTTTAAGTACCCTAAATCTGGCACTTTGATTACCTCCCTGGAATAACATTTACCATATTGTACTATAATGACCGCCCCCTCAGTAGACTGGGAACTCCCTGAAGGCAGAAATCATGCATTTTTAATCTTTGTACCCCTGTCAGAGTACCTGGTAAAGATGGGCATGGATTATCGGATGAATGAATGAATGCATGCATGCATATAAACCACAGTTTTTGCCCACTAAGAACAGAATTGTGACATACCCCAACCATGTGTTTGTGTGGGTTAACCCACAGCACTCTTACTCTTGACATATTTTGTAACAGCCTTATCCACACACAATTCACACACGTATCACAAAGTTGACTTGGTCAAACGGTACAAGTCAGTGGTATTTTAGTATACTCAGAGTTTGTGTCATCACTATCAAACTGCAGAACATTTTCCCTACACTAAAGACGATCCTACCCACTAACAGCCACTCCCCATCCCACCCCCCCCACCTCCTAGCAACCACCAGTCTATTTTCTGTCTCCACGGATTTTTCACTAATTTCTTGTGACACAATATCCATAGCATCAAATATTAGGACGCATCGCTTCACATGACTGAAAAGAAAGAAAACCCAGAGCAGCTGTGATTTAGTATACAGGTATAGAATCAATCTCCTTGCTCCGTGACCTTGGACAAGTTGTCGAACTGGATCTCGTTTCCTCGTCCCATGAAGTTTAGACGGTGTGAGAGAGCACCCTCAGGTTAAACAGGAAACCAGCAAAACCAAAAAACAAATGAGCCCTCTGACTCTAATCCAATACTCTACCCTAGGTAGCCTTTCCTGGGCTTCCTTCACCAACGTCTTTCCATCATTAAGATTTCCCACCAGACCCGCTGCAGCAGTGCGAAGGGCCCTACAGAAGACGTTTCCTCTTTTCCTTCTCGGCCGTCCAGTTTTTTTCCGGGCTGGGCGAGGACGGAGAAACTGCAGAGCCCGGAGCCCCGGAGCCGAGGCTCCGCGCGCGCCGTGCCCGCAGGAAGCCTCGCCCAGCCCGGGACCCCACCCTCCCGCGGCGCCCCTGGAGGGAGCCGGCCGCCGCGCGCGCCACCAGCGCGGGAGGGGCGCGGCGCGCGGGGGCGGAGCCAGCGACTTGCTCAGCCAATCCCGGCGGCGGCGCGTCCCGGGGGTCCGCGGCTCGCCGAGCGCGCAGGGGGCGGGGCTCCGCTTGACAGTGGCGGTCGCCGGGCAGCGGAGTCGGGAGCCGCGCGCGGAGCGCAGCGCGGGGAGCGCGAGCGGCTCGGGCGGCGGTGGCGGCGGTGGCCGGTCCCCGCCGGATCCGGCTGTGGGCGCCGCGAAGTAGCCCTCCGCAGCGGCGGCGGCGGCGTGCGGGCGATGCTGCTGGTCTCTCCGGGCGCCGGTGTCCTGGCCTCTTCCTAAAGGTACCCAGCCCCGCTCGCCCCCTCGCCCAGGGCACCGCAGCGCCCGGCAAGTGGCTTTGTGAAGCTCGAAGCTCCCCGGACCGAGGGGTGGGCTGGGAGCGGGGTGGGTGGGGCAGGGCGGGGCTGCGCGGTCCGGGCCGCTTTCCCCGCGAGGAAGAGGGTGGGGGCAGAGGGAAGCGGGGTTGGCGGGTGGGGTGGGGTGGGGACGAGGGCTGTCTCCCGGCAGCAGCTGGCTGCATCCCCATCGTCCATCCTCCTCCCGTCTCCATGTGCTTCGGAAGAGGTTTTGTGCCAGGAGAAAGTTGGAGGCTGAGACTTGAGGAGCCAGACTCTGCGGCCCCTGAGGCCCGCACCCTTCAAGAGCGTGGGAGCACCCTGTTGGGAAGGTCTGGGTTCTGAACAGGGCCATGCAGGAACCCATGCCCCTTTCCGACCCTAGCAGCATTCCTGACGCAGGCCCTTGCTTGAGGAAATTCCTCTGTGGGAATCCCCCGTGGGGAGGGGCTTTCGGGTACAGAGCATCCACAACTCACACATTATTATCGCTTGAAAACAGTACTCTCTCCCCTAGAACGTTCTCTCCGCTAGAACGGGCGCCACCAGCAGCTATGCTGTAAGAGAGAGCATCAGAAATTGAAGTCGGACCTCGAATTAAAGACCCCTAAACACCCATGTGTCCAAGATGCCAATGATTACCTCTGTCAAATCTTGACTAGTTTCTTACTGCCATATGCTTCCAATCAGCTTTCCCTGAGAGCTGGGCGGGTGCTGTGGAGCACAGGAAAGGGAGGAGAAGTTACAGCCCGGCTGTTAGGGTGGGAGGTGGCAGCAAAGAATACCGAACACGTGTACCCACTTGAAGATAGGAGAAAGTTTCAACCTTCAAAATAAAGTGGGTTAGGTGGGGATTATTTGCTTTACAAAACTTCCTCTCATGCAGAGAAACGATTAGAGTTAGAACTGAGTTTTACACAAGATTGTGGCAACAGGCCTATCATCAAGTGGCTCAGAGTCGATTGAGGGGGTGACCAGGCCGATACCACGTTGACTTGAAATTAGCAGATCTCAGCAAATCTAGGTAGATTCTGTTTAATTCTGATTAACCTTTCTGATCATATTGGTGGATTACCAGGTTTACTTTATTCGTTTCTAACCAAGACATATTCACACCAAAAGACAACTTCATAGTACCATTTTGTGCCCTAAAGACACCCTTAGCTAAGGATATGGACATCCTCTTCTGGTTCATATGATTTATCCCCTACACCGGTAACATAACTTCTCTAAGTACGTTTACATCATAAAGAGAAGGAAACTTCCTTAGTGGTGACACAACAGTATCCAAATAAATACTGAGCACACATACTAAGTGTTTTTACCTATACAGTTACTTTAAATCTCACAGGCACCCTGATGAGATATTATTACCCTGTTTCAGAGACTAAGGAGATTATGTAAAGTTGCCCAAGATTATGTGGGAAGTAAGTGATCGAGGTGGGATTTGAACCCGGATCTGTTTGATTCCTTACCCGTGCTCTTTACCACTACCCCGTGCTATCTCCCAGCCCCCTTGAAAGAGAATTGCCATTTTATAATATACTAGGAAATCAAAATATGGCAAATGCTGTCTCCACTGGCTTCCTGGATCAAACCCCTTCATAGATTGTTTTGTCCCTCTGGGAACCCAGCACTGCGTCCAACAAGTATTCCTTTCACCAAAGGGCAACATCAGGAACTCCCCGGACACGCTCTAAGCACCAGTCCCCAGCATGTAAATCAGATGGAAATCTCCAGACATCTAAACCCCTTGTCCCTTCAGAGAAGTTGGCTCTGGAAGACAGGTAATCAAGTGTTTCTCTCACTGCCACTTAAGGAGCAATCTCTACTCTCTCAGTCATCCAAGTCTGGTTTAGCTCTGCACATATAAGTACACACCACCAGTTGGCAGGAATACATCCCCTGCAGTGTTCACACTGGCACACTCATCTTCCTGTACCAACTGTCAGAGAATTCCTGACACAGGCCAGGCTACTTAAAAGGAAAAACTGAAACAGAGCCGTTGGGGATGGTGGTGTTAGTCTAGGGAATCCCTGAATTCTCTGAGGCTTACCAGAAAGGAAATTAACATAGGGCCACAGGGGCAGGAAGCAGGCCTTCCCCATAGTGTGAAATGCCTTGTATATGGTGTAGCCCATTGTCAACACTACTGAAGATATCTGTTCACCATATAGAAACTCGTTTACCTGTTATCTTGGTGATGGGTGCAGCTACACATCTATTTCTGTTTCAGTTACTCGCTTGTACTAACACAGTTGTCACTTGGCTAAATGGTAGCAAACACTGATGTCGCAGGTGTGACAGAGTTTTGAAGCTGTGCTTAAAACTTGTGTTTGTTATGATAATCGACATTCTTTTATCATTTTATTTCTCCTCCCTAGGTGAATGTGTGTGTGTGTGTGGTGTGTGTGTGTGTGTGTGTGTGTGTGTGTGTGTGTGTTCTCTCCCGTGGTATAGTTTTCAATTCTCTTCTCTCTGATTCCAAAATGATTTGAAGTTCCAAGCCTAAAGAGAAATAGATGCATTTTTGAGCTGAGGCCATATGCTGCCTGGAAACATATCCCTGTAGTTGGCATTTTACTCATGTTACTCTAGTGCTAAGAACCTCAAAGTCCCGAATGCATGCTTTGGGATTGCAAATGGACTCTCCTGTCTAATTATTTCACTCCATCCCCTGAAGCAGTTGGAAGGTTTGAGTTTAGAACACAGCCCCAGCACCTCCCCTCTAAATTCTCTAAACTGCCAAAAACTGGAGCAGCGCTAATTAAAGTTGGGAAACTAGAACATGAGGTTTGCTCATTGTCACGCTTTTGCACCAGAATGGGAAATATACCAAAAACTTTGTTGGGCATACGGAGTGACGTAGACTTGTTTAACATGACCAGTGATCTGCAAAACTATCTGACATTACGCAGTTTGCCTAAAGTTGGGTTCGTGCAAATACCTCATTAGGTTAAGACCGTCCAGTATCAACAAACTTCTACTCTGCATTCTATCATGTGTATAAAACTTCTCATTCACGGGCCATCCATTTTTATTTCCATATTTCATCAAATCTAAAATATCAACAGTTATATAGCATCATTTTTACGTTGTACGAGAAGAAAAAGAAAATACTGCCGATTATATTACAGCATGCAGGCCATCTTAATAGCCGTCTTCCATGACATCGTGTGGATTGGTCACACCACCCTCTTACTGCTTTCGAGTATCCATTTCTATCAAGGGTTTTGGTACATTTTTCTGCTCATACCGTCATTAATTAGCACTGCTTCCCTAAGCAATGTGTGATAGACAGTGGGTTTGCATATATCTCAGTAACAGACCGTAACAGACTCCTCTTCTGTGTCTTTCTTTTTTTCAATCTGGTGAAGCATTTGGATCTTGCTTTGCAAGGTAGTACAGAAATGTCAAACAAAGACAAATGTTTCCCTGAGTGATATAACATTTAAGCCCCACTGCTCCGTTTCGGTGCCGTAGCGCATACATAGTAACATCTTTTTTCGGTGCCAAATCATAGTGGGATCTTTTCAGAAAAACCATTTAAATGGCAATTAAACAGAACACCTGCAGTGCCAACAATGCCCATAATTTAGGAGAAGTGCTACCAAAATGAATAGCTGTGACCATGTTTATGCCTGTGCAGAGCAGTGACAGCGGTGTGACAACTACTGCCAAGTTGTCACCGTCAATATTGAGACACATCCCGATGTTGGAGATGTTAAAATGTGGAAAAAAAAAAATGAACCTTATCAATGAACTATGCTAATCTGTGCCTACTGAATTTCATGAACCCTGTTGATTCGTTCATTCACATGGTCCCTCGTTTTGTGAGACCAAGCTCCACGAGGGCAAGGACTTTTTCTGTCTTATTCTCAACTCTATGTGCCAGACATGTAGGAGAGTCCGCGGCACGGAGTTGATGTGGTCAGTAAATGTCCGTGGAATAAGTGAGTGGCTATCCTCCCATGGAAAGCATGGAGACACACACATCAGGTGGCTCACTACTCTCCTGCTGGTTGAAAGACATAGTCTTAAAAGTATGACATCGACAGAAATGCTAGACATAGGAAGAGGGTACAGGCCAGAATTAAGTCCTCGATTTTGTTTACAGACCCCTGTACAAAGCACTTCATGCCATTACAAAAACGACCCCAGGATAGAAGAAATTCCACTGTGGCTTCATTCATCTTTGACCAATGAAAGAATGTATGACGTCGTAACACCTTGATTCTCTCGCACGATCCCAAATCATAAGTTGCTTGAATTTTATGCCTGGTGCAATGTCATGCATTTGTCCTCTTGGACATTGGACAGAAACCGGAATTAATAGGTACGTGCTTTTCCTTCAGTAAGCTCCTCTGAGACAGAAATCCGGTGCTGGTGACCTTGTCTGGATGTGCATCTCTGAGAGAAAAAATTATTTAAATTTATTTATATTTGTGTTTGTATACACACACACACACACACTTTTAAGGCCTTTCCTTACAGTCCACTTTTTAATTACCACCCCCCACCCCACCCCACCCCCCGCCAAAAAAAGGCCATCCTGACACTTTGACAAAGAAACAGACAAAAAAGGAGAAAAGGAAACCTTGATAGGAATATAGACCTCTGTCTGTCATGCTCCTGCCTCCTCACTGCTCCCTAGGCAAGCAGAATGTACTTCTAGGCCAAACAGGAAGCTATGTGAGGATGCAGTGAAGGAAAGGCTGGGAAGCTTAGCTTAGCAAGCTCCAAAGCGATCCTGAGGACCCAAAGTTGACAGTTAGCGTTGCCCAAATAACCCCATGGTCTGTGAGTGAAACAGCCGGTCCTGCGAAGATACGTCCCAATTCTCGTTCAGTGAAATGTGAGACCTCCGAAACCCCTATGTAACCAGCTAAGGTCACTTGCAGGTTTCTAAGACACATTTAGTGTGCTTGCTTGGGGGAGAATGAATGGCGTGTGTTTCTCCCCACGTACAGGCAAAGCGGTGTGTGCCGTGACGGGACATGGCAGATAGGCCAGAGCTGTCTCTTTCACCTATTAGAAAATAATTATTAATTAAATTAAATCCTTTTGGCTTTCCACTAAAGGAACTTCTGTATAATTACGTCTATTAAGCGTTGTTAACATGAGCCAGACAAATGACAAAAATAACTTAAAACTTGCTTTTACTGAACACACAGGGTGGGATAAAAGAAAAACAGAATAATCTTAGATGCCAGTTCTATGATTGTGTGGGATGTTTCAATAAGGTGTGGTAAGACATGCAGACATGGAAATGACTGTCATGAAGGGAAGAGTTTGTTACGCTCACAGGTCCCTAAAAGCAGTAAGCACATGTGTCGTGCAGGGCTACGTGGAGGTGGAGGGAGTGACGATGAATGTGGGCAAGACAAGATACAGGAGGAGCAGGGCAAGCGGACTTAGGGCTGAATAATTTCAGAGAGCTTTGGGGCATAGAAGCTGTCCCTGGTTATCCGGTACCTGGCCCTGGGGTGATTAGGGCAGGTGGACAGCCACGCTTAGCGTGAGAAGGACGGGCTCTGGACTGCTGGTTTGCGTATGAAAGGCACATCGGAAGGCCAATTACTTATCCCTAGGAATTAGCTCACTCTGGGAGGGACAATCCCTGCAGGGTCATCAAGGCCCAAAGATGCCAAAGCCTCAGGATACGGAGAAGAAAAGACATGCTGAATAAATGGGGATTTTAAAAATAGTCCAGTAATGAATTAGGTCCGTGTACACACGGAGCATTCAGCCAAATGTGCAGAAATGCCCGGCTCAGGGTCTGACACATGGTACTCACCCAGCAAACATTAATTAAATCTGAGTTGTGGTGCCAGATGGTCCAGCCATGCTCACAGTCCGCCTCTGCTGCATATTGCGGTCAGGTGTGCGGTGCTCATCTTGAGAAAAAGAAGACAATGGGGACGCACGCTACACAAAGATGAAAAATGAGCCACCCAGGATGAGGAGGAGGCAAGAAAGTTGTTAAAAACATAAATGAGCTCTTAGGCAAATACATCCTTAACTCTAAGATCTTAAAATCTGTAAGGTAATTGTATGTTTGGGGTAACTCCTTAATCACTGTGGATTTGGAATGTCAATAAAAGTCAGGAAACAGGAAGGTTGCCGGCAACCTGTAGAAAGGTTGCTTCTGAGTAAAACCGGAGTTGCAAAGTGAATTGTGTATTGTAAATGTTGTGCTCAGGAGCACACTTCTAAATGTGAGCTACTCAAAATAGCATCAGACATACTCCTGGTGTGGTGACAGGTCTAGGCATAGGATGTGTAACATGCACCTGTACTTCCAGGATGTTGATGGAGGGTGGCGATGAGTGGGATGGATGCCGGGTGAGACTCAAGACATTCCTTAAAAAAAATTACTGTAGTATAGCTGACACAGAATGTTACATTAGTCTTAGGTGTACAGCATAGTGATTGGACAAGTCTATACATTATGCTGTGCTTACTACAAGTGTAGCTACTATCTGTCACAATGCAACACTTTTACAATACATTATATTCTGTATGCTGTACCTTTCATTCCGGTGACTTAGTCCCCAGCTGGAAGCCTGTACCTCCTGATCCCCTTCACCCATTTTGCCCATCTTCCTGCTCCCCTCTCCTCTGGCAACCATTAGTTTCTTCTCTGTATTTATGGGTCTGTTTCTGCTTTTTGTTTGTTTTTTGGATTTCACATGTAAGTGATATCACATGGTACTTGTCTTTCCCTGACTTATTTCACTAAGCATAATGCCCTCTAGGTCCATCCATGGTAGCAGATAACAAGATCTTATTCCTTTTTATGGCGGAATAATGTTTGTGTGTGTGTGTGTGTGTGTGTGTGTGTGTGTATCATGTCACATCTTCTGTATCCATTCATCTCGATGGACACTTGAGTTGCTTCCATATTGAAGACATGGCTTGCTCCTTATGGTGAATGTCAGGAGTACAGGAGGGTACAAGCATTAGGCTTACAGCTAAGTAAATTGGATGAGTTGTTGCAGTGGTCAACCTCATGACTTCTCTCTAAGTGGTCGATTAATGGTTACAATGTCTTTGAAGCCCAATGACTTTTCCCTCTAATCTTGATCAGGCATGTTAAGAAATAATAACGAAAACATATGCAGGACGTTCGTCTAATATTAGAAGGGTAGTTTCTTCAGTGAGAACTGAGATTGCCTTCTGCTTACAATTCTTTAAATTTGTGGCTGTGCACACATCTCCTTTGCATTGTGTAAGAGCTTATCTATGTTGATGGAAATTGTAGGGATGTTTTCACTGGAGTACAGCTGCTCCCCCATTGTGTTTCCAAACTGACATCATGACTCTTTAATTAAAGTTGCAATATTAGCCTAAACTGGACAATGAAGGATTTTCTGCCTGGTTTATGTTGCTGACCTAGATTTGTTGTTGGTCAGGACAATCCTTGGGTTTATTTACATCAGTGAAGAAATGTCTCTTAACCTAATATACATTTTGAAATCCAGGCTTTTATATCCTTTTGAATTCTGATTTTGTACACAATTTAGGCCCATGTGAAAATGGAGTATTCAGTCAAATGAGATGATAATGTGCAGAAACATATGAATTGTCAAAAAAAAGTGGGGGGGGGTACAATTTCATCTACGTGAGTGCTGCATCTTGCTTTCAACATCAGTGATACTAGTCCTTTGGTTCCTGGAGCCCTTTCTTTGTGTTGATAATTATAAGTGAGTCCCCATAATGGGAGGGTGAGATGGGAGGGGGTAGCCTTCCTGGAGCTGTTCTAGGTATTTTCATTCTATTTTAGCTTTAACCTTAATGAATTTGAATTGCACTCTTTTGGAGTGGAGTGGAAAGAGGCATATCCTTGCTTATCTTTTCAGCCCTAGAGCCTAGAAAAGTACCCATAAATAGTAGAAGCTTAATAATATTTGGTGATTTAAAATATATTGTTTAGTTGACACAGGAATTTCCACCCTTCTTTGGCTGAAAGATTCTTATTAATTATGAAATAAAAGTCTCACATAATACGTTATAATTTGACAGTTAAATCATCTACAGTGAAGAACCAAACACATCAAAACTGAAATTTTAACAAATAGAAGTCATTAAGGTAAATTTGATATAACAAAATTAAAAAATCTATTATAAATGACCATTATTAAAATTCTCCAGTATTGGACTGAAAACTAGACAGATAAAAAACAATCATAGAAATTCCAGATTTTGATTTAGATTGCCTAGGGAACATAATTTAAGACACACACATAAGCAACACAACTTTGAAGAAAAGGTCGATTACTTAGTGAAGTTTGCTAGAACAATAGAATGACAGTTTGAAGAAGAGAAAACAGTAAGGAAAAGAAAGACATATTCTGATGATAACCAAATACAGGTTTCCCCTGCTATGGAGAGTGTTCCTACGTAACTTTTGTAAGCCAAGGTAGCGTGAAGTGAAAAAGCAATTACCATTTTGTAAGAGTGAAAATCGTCTTCAAATTTCTTTTGGTTAGTGAAAATAAGTACTAATGTAGATCTATTGTAAAAGCTAAGTGTTTTGGATAACAGAGGAAACCTGTATTAGAATAAATTTCAGCTAAGCCACAGTGCTGAATGTTGGAGGAAAAAACCAGAAATACTGTAATGATGGATACTTGTCTGTCTGTGTGTATACATGTATATGTATGTATGTACATATATATATATATATATATATATATATATATATATATATATTTGTCCAGACTCACAGAACATACAACACCAAGAGTGAACCATCATGTAAACAGTGGACTTTGGGTGATAACAGGGTATCCATGTCGGTTCATCAGTTATAACAAATATACCACTCTGGTGGGGAATATTGATACTGGGGGAGCCTCTGCATGTGTGGGGCAGGGTCATATGGTAGATCTCTGCACTGATCCCTCAATTTTGCTGTGAATCTAAAATTGCTCTAAAAAAACGCAGTCTTAATATAAAAGAAAAACAAAAACAAAGGAAGTGAGGGAAGGAAGAAAAGGAGGGAGAGGGTAAGGAAGGGAGGGAGGGAAGACAAGCAAAGTAATGTATTTATCCCAGGCCTGAAGGCAGTGAAGACTTTTCGGGATGTTTATGCCATCTTACAAAAGACATACATTAGAATATAGAACACTGAAAAGGGTTTAAGAACGGAAATACAATAAAATAATTCTATAAGGAAAGATGACAGAATGAGAAAGAACATGGGTAATACAAACTTATCTAAAATATGTAAGGGGGCACCTGGCTGGCTCAGTCGGAAGATCATGTGACTCTTGATCTTGGAGTTGTGAGTTCCAGCTCCACTTTGGGTGTAGAGATTACTTAAATAAATAAATAAAAATAAACTTTATAAAATATGTAAGGAGTTATATGAACATAAGGATATATGGCATGAGCACTCAGATTCTAGTTCGTGGGGTTGAGGGAGATAAGCAGACATTTTGGATACTGAAACACAAATGTTCGATCATCACACGATATGTCCAGAGCATAAAACACATCCATTAATTGCCACCACTTAAAGGTGTAGTTTGTGCTGTGACAAAAATCAAAAGTGATTTGGAAAGTGGGAAATCTGTGTCGACTGACTTCTTTTTCATTTGTTGAATTAGTAAAACAAAAATAATAATAATAATCCTTGAACCACCACTGAAGAAGTTGGATCATAGTGACTTTATTCAGAAACCACTTGAGACAGAATTATATATCAGGACTGTCTTCTTTACTTAGATGTTTTTCCAGACAATAAAACAAATCCAACAAAAGACTTCAGTGTGGACACTCAATAGACTCCAACAGCATGTTAGACAGTGTCTTCACTTTAGTTGTATCTCTTAAAAGCACACTTACCGAAACAGCACTTAAGAGTTTGGAATTTGGTCTCACGTGTCCAAAACTGCACTTGAAGTTTTGAAATTTGGTCTCAGTCTTCACAAAATGTTCACGCTAGCATTGTTTTCTTGTTTCTGTAGAAACTACAGGGGGAAACTCTGTCTCTGTGAGCACTGTCTGGGAATGGAAAATAATTTTCTTGACTATGAAAATGATCAGAATGAAGGTTGGAGGTCTCTTGAGCAGTGGCTGCCTCATGTTGGGTATTTTTTGGAAGGGGAAGAGCTTTGATTCAGACTGACCTGGACTTGCTGTCCCTTCAGCCACAGAATGAGAAGTGAATCAACTCCTGTTGAAGGCTAAGTGTGTGGCTAGTACCAAGCTAATGGCATTACATTCTCTCCTCACCTCATTTAACCCCCGCAGCAGCCCCTGCATAATAGAGCCTGTTATCATCTCTATTTCACAGATTAGGAAACTGAAGAACCAGGAGGTTAGATATTTCGCCCAGTGCCACCCTGATAGCAAGTGGAGAGGTTGAGAGAAGAACTCAGAGTGTCTGACCCCAGAATCATGAATTTAAGCACCTGTGAAATACTCCCAGGTTGTGTGCTTAATTAACATCCGTAAGTCTTCGCTTCCTTGTCTGTAAAATGGGGCCATTGATTTCTACTGGGCAACTTTGTTGTGAGTTTGCAAGAGAATATATATAAAATATCTAGTGCCCTAATGGCCTGGTACAGAGTAGTTGCCTGTTGTTATTGCTGCTTTTGTTGCTTTTGTTAACGACTGTAATGTGATAGTCTAGTGAAAGTCCTAGCTATTTTTGTCTCTCAAATTTAGCCCAGTCATATCCATTACTATGGCAACCATTCTATCAAGCCATTCACCATCACAGCTATAGGAACTTCCTTGCTGGCACCCGTAAGTCCAGTCTAGAAACTCTTTCTACTGCAGAACTTATCTTTTCTGCCTTACATGGAGTGCCTAGATGAGTAGGAAGCAGCAGAAGTGGAAACAGAAAGACTTCAAGGGGGGCGGGCACAGATCAGCATTATTCTTTGCAGGAATTATCTGCACTCACTCAGCAAAAACAGTGGAACTAAATCTACCAAAAGTAGAATGGGAGGGAAGTTTCGACTCAACACTCTGATACCAAGAATTGGGGAACCTTCATTTGCTATTTTTTTGAGTCCTGAATATGTTATCTTCTCAAGTAAGAAAAAAACCGTTGGCAACCCTAAGTTTACTCGTGAAGCAATGACTAAATAGAGTGCATTTAATTACAGATTCCATGAGTTCTGAAGTAGCAGATCTTAAACATTCTTGTAAATATATTGTAGCAAGTGAAAACTACACATTGTATTCCTCCTGGCTTTTCCGAAGGAGATCCTGGGGCATCCACGTAGGAGTTTTTAGAAATCAATTATGAATTGCTCTTTTATTCTCACAGGTTTAGCACCTTAGCTGTGTGACATCTGATTAATACATTAAAAATATTTTAATGCATTTAAAATATGTTTCAGTATTAATGTTATTAAAATATTTTTATTATACAACTGATGTGTTCAGTGTTGAAAAATTTAAGGATTTAGTTAAGCAAATAGAAGAAAATAAAAGCCATCCATAATCCCACCTCTTCAGTGTGATCCCTGTTTGCATTTTTCATATTCCCTTCTGTATTTCTTTTTTTCACACATATTGTTTACAAAAAAAATGGAGTCATTTAATATACTGTTTTGTAAGTTACTTGTGTCAGCTAACACAATTTACCCCAAATATCTTTCCGTGGTAGTAAATCATTACATAGATTTTCAGACAAACTGAAAGTTGTCAGACCTTGGTCCTGTGTTTTGAGACACTCTAAGCCTCCACTTAGCCCCAAGGCTGAGGATTGTGTCCGTATCTGCACAAGACATACCCCTATCTAGAGGAGTTTTAGAGTAGCCCGAGTGGGATTTCACCTGCAAAATGAGAGCTCTACATCCGGACTCCTACCTCTGCCTGGTCTTGGTGTTCGTGTTATCATGAGCTTCCTATTATTTTCATCATCTAAGGAGGGGTCTCAGAGTCATCCTGGTGATTCTGACATGGAAGTGCAAATGAGCTTTTTCTGCTTCGCATCCTCTGACAGATGAATGTCAGGAGACACACAACCCTGCCAGCCGGCCTCTTAAAACCAAGCCCATCTGCCGATCAAAAGCTGCCATTCAGAATGCTGACACCCTCCCTCCCCATCTTATGATTTTAATTTCCACAGCTGACTCTCAATTACCGCTTCTCCCGGGAGCGGAGATGCCAACGATAATTGAAACCCACAGATAATAACCAAACTTTATGATAGTTTAAATCTCCTCCCCATCCATCTTGCAGGCAGAGCTGCTCACAAATGGACTGATTAGAGTTTCTCCTCCTTTTATTTTTCCTGATTAGCCCCTGATTCACAGCCTAATGAGCAATGAGGTAGCCAAAATTTGGTTTCCAGAGAGACCAGCAGAACCAGCCTGTCTTTATGTTCCTACAGTTTGAGTATATCAGTCTTTGAAACCTTCAGTGTCTTCACTGTGAAGAGCATTAAGCGAGGTGTTTGTACTATTAGAATCAGGCAGATACTGTCCCTTCTTGGTTCTTTATCCAAATATTTTGCCCAGGAGCATATAAGTTGCTTTTTTTCTATCTTGGTTCTCCAAAAAACCATCAAAGCTTTTCAAACAAGTTCCAACTAATTGATATTCCTTTATTTAAAAAAAAAAAAAAAAACTAACTGGGACGCCTGGATGGCTCAGACTGTTAAGCATCCAGCTTTGGCTTAGCTCGTGATCTTGCGGATCATGAGTTCAAGCCCCGTGTCAGGCTCCGCACTGACAGCTCGGGGCCTGGAGCCTGCTTTGGATTCTGTGTCTCCCTCTCTCTCTGCCCCTCCCCCCTTGCACTCTGTCTCTCTCCCTCTCTTAAAAATAAACAAACATAAAAAAATTTTAAAAAATACTAGCTTAAGCTCCTCTTTCATCAGTCTGCCATCTTACCTCCATTCTCTTGCAAAATACATACATACACGTATGTACATGTGTGCATACACATATATGGAATACACACGAACACACGTTTTTAAAAATGAATCAGAGCCACTATTCTGCAACCTCCTATATTTTTTGTCTTTTACCTTCTCCACCAAGGGGCACTGAGCCTTTAAATCACCAGCAGCCAAGTGTGGTGCCATGAATGCCAGCACCCTCTCCTTCCTGACCAGCACAGGGCACCTACTTCACCTCTTTAGCCCTCTCCCCTCCAACTTCAAGTCCTCTGTCAGCATCTCCATTTCTCTTCTGCCCCTTCTTTCCTTCTGGACAATGTCTTTTTCTATTCCCCTGACTTTTTAGTCCTCAACAAGGACATGTGAGGTATCTCACTTTAAGACCATGGTATTCTGTGACCATCACGGCTGTTAAAGTCTCCTGAAACAGCACGCTACCTATTTACAAGACTCTCTTCCTCAAAGGTCATTGGACATTTGGCTGTCCAGGCATTCTCGAAGCTAGTTGGGTTGTATAACTGGGAGAAAGGGTTACTGCCGTCTGGTTACATCATAGATGCTGAGAAGGGCCATTTTGATTTAGGCATTGCAGCACACTTACTTCTGAGCATATTTCCCCATCTTTGCTTCATAAGTAGTTTATTTCTTCACAGTAGTAGTGATTCAGGCCCTGTGGGACCACTCCAGCCTATTTGAATAAGCTATCAATAACATTAAAAGCCTTCCCAGACACTGATGTTGGCCAGCACTTACAGGCTAGTGCAAATTGGATGAGTGCCTTTTGGGTGTTTCCAGTTTCTCCTCGGTGTTTGTTAAACAGCTGGGCATTTATCAGAAATGTCCATTGGACACAGACACATTATAGTATATGCTTTTAATTGTATTTTGACTGAAACTTGATTCAGTAGAATCAAGTAGAACTTGATTTCTTGTTGGATCATGTCCTTAGCACCGGAAAGGAATCCTGGAAGCACTGAATAGAAATTGTATGTGAATTATCCCCGTTGACAGAGGACAGTCAGACTGGCACAGCCCCCAGACCGGGTGTGAGGACTGTTGATTAGGAGACAGAGAGGAGGAGCCCAGGGTCTGTGCCCTCCTGCTCTCATCTCCCGCCTGACACAGCACCCCAGGCCCACCGACCCAGCCAAGGGCCAACGCCAGCTGGACCCTGGAGTACACAGAAAGGAACAATTCAAAGCTAACCAGGGGCCTGGGGGAAATGGTGGCAGCACTCTTGACTTCATTTGTATCTTGGATGACATTCAGGACATCAGTGATTTCTCCCTTGAAATTTGTGTGAAAATTGCCTGGGCAACATGTATCTTTTCTTTCTTTTTCTTTACTTTTTTTTTTTTTTTCTCTTTTTTTGGAAGAGAGTCTATGGCTTTGACCAAGTTCTTACAGGAATCCATGACTAAAAAATAAGTGGTTGAGAACATCAGTTCTGTTTTTTCTCCCTAGTCTATAATAGCCTCTTCTTTGCTAATGGTGAGTTTTATTCGAGTTGTCCTGAAAGGAAAGAAGTTTGAGATGTTCTAAATCTCCCAAGTTCATCATCCACAGCCAGGGGAAGGGGTGCTTTTAATCCCAAACCCTTACCTTCCTGAGCACCCAGTGAATCCAAGAAATTACAGAATTGGAGGGGGGCCACTCTAGTAAGGTTGAACAGTATGGAGGGTGATACCGTGCACTTGCCAATGTGGTCTGACAGCTGCGGGAAGATGCTCACTGGCATAGCTGAGCGGGCAAACTGGGCTGCCATCCCAGTGAACAGGTTCTGTGAATGGACCTTTAATATTTGGGCTCAGGTGGGCATAAATTCCCACAACTTTGTCTTTAGCCCTAGACAGCTGAAGGTCCAAATACACCTTCCGATCCTAAATTCTAACATACAGCCTAACACAGTAGTTTAAAAACCGTATGAGGTTTTGAATCATAAGTGCAATGAAAATTGATGATACTCATTTTGTTTTCCACTCAGAGCGGAAGTTCCTCAAGAGTAATGATACTGGTCAGTGGGAAGAATGGGTGCCTGACATATATATAAACTAAACAGAATCCCCCTTTTGCAAAATGACTAATCTGAAATAATATAAAAGTGAAATCAAGTCATAACCAAGTCCTGGTTCAGATGCAGTTAGGTTTTTAAGAGCTTAAGGACTGTCTTTTATTGTGCCACACACTGTTTGTGATCAATTGACCAAACATGCATGCAGAACAAAGAATAAATATGTAATTTTTTTTTTATTTTTGGAAGTTCTCTATTAGTAACTTAATATCGGTATCATCATCATATCGCAGAGAATGCACAACCTTATTTTCAAGTGGGGATTCAGGGACACGTGGATGGCTCAGTTGGTTGAGTGTATGACTCTTGGTTTTGGCTCAGGTCATGATCCCAGAGTTGTGGGATTGAGCCCTGTGTCAGTTCCATGCTGAGTGTGGAACCTGCTTAAGATTCTCTCTCTTTCTCTCCTTGCCCCTTCCCCACTCATTCTCTCTCTCTCTCTCTCTCTCTCTCTCTCTCTCTCTCTCTTCCTCTCCCTCTCCCTCTCAAAAAACAAAAATTCTCTTCTGCTGAACTCTCAGGTCTGCTCATGTGTTTTATCTGTGAATTTGAGTGAAGTTTCTGGATTTTTGTGGATGGATTTACTTATTTGCCAAAGTTTGCAAGGTGGTCTCTATTTAACTGGAACATCCATTAGGTAAGAGGATGTGCTTTACTGAAAGGAGAAAGACCATCATTGAGGATTAACCAACCAAAGCAGAAGAAAGTGATGACAGACTGATGTTAATCTCATTATCATATAGTTGATTGTAAACCATTTCTGCTTAAGTGCCAAATAGATCCCTCTGTTTACAAATAGAGTGCTTCCTTTGGCATCAGCAGTAGCTTGGTGTGCCTTTTTTAAAGGGCTTATGTAGAGTCTGTCACTTACTACTTTACAGTTACAATAAATTTCATTTATTTACCATTACAGGGGAACATGTTCTAAATATGTTTTTCTAAATTGGTTTTTCAGACAATTTAAGCCCACTTTGTTGAGTGTTCCTAAAACCAAGATCCTCACACTGTCTCCTGATACAGAGAGTACTGACGTTAACTTTCCCTTTTCTGGATGGCTTGGGCCATCTGTGTTAACGGGGGAGGACCTTTTGGGGCTGTAAACCTGTGTATGTGGGACCATTTGTCCATTAAGCTAAATTACCCCAGATGTCTGTGCTTTCTGACTTTTTCACTCTGATTTTTATGGACCTTTTTCCTCCACAGATTGTCATGATTACTTTCCACAACTGTCAGAGTATTTAATATACAACCATTCCCTGCAGTTACCTGGACGGCTCCACTCCTTTCTTATATAGCAAAGAGCACTTTAAAAATGCTGTTCTTTTAGACATACTAAGAGAGTGAGGATTGATGACACTTAATTCAGGGCGATGATGTTTATTGGTTTTAATTATTCTCAAAATGGATTTTGGTTAAAGAATAGCTTCTAATTCACTATAATAATGGAGGTAAAATTCTAAAATATATATTTCAATTTTTAAATTTTGAATTTGTAAGGGCAAAGTTTCTTATTCGCCTTCATCTGAAGTCAGTCTACTAATTGCACCTTGACCACAAATTTTGGCTCAATATATTTTGTATATGGTGTATTGTAAATAACACAAATGATAAAATAATGCAAATAAAAGAGCCAAAAAGGGAGATAAAATGGGAGAACTGACATCATTATGCATAGAAATGTAACTTTTCAGTAAGTACAGAGAGATTCAAATATATTTAGAGTTGTATGTCTCCCAGTTTTAAGATACTGGCCACACACTAAATGGCTTGATGACTTGGTTTCTATATATATTCCTACAAAAATAATCTTTCCTAGTACATGCTTAATAATCAAAAACGTAATTTTTATTTATTTTCAATTCATTAATTCTTTTGTGGAATGGAGACAATGCCACCATTATTCATTACACCTCCCAACATTTATTTATTTCACAGTGCTTTCTTCAGCATTATAAATAGATACATTGTAGCCTGTAAACCAAATAAACCTCTACAGTTTGCTTGCTTAAAACTTCTACACAGTTCGGTGACAGTGGCTGTGAGTCGTATAATGAGATGCTATGTAATGAAATAAAAATATATTTCAGTCAAATAGAAGAGTCTGGTCACTACAGAGGCTTCTCCTTTTGTCCTGGAGCACCATTTAAGGTCGTTTTGTTTTGTTTTGTTTTCACTTCCACAGTAGAGTTGTTTGCAGGCTTTGTTTTCCACCAGTTGCCAGTCCCCTGGAGATATGGCAGGTGATCAACAAAGCTGATTATTCTGTGTGTGTAAAACCAGGTAATGGAGGTCCCCAAACCATTCTTCACCAGAACTATTTAGTTGCTTTTCTCTACAAATGAAGCTCATAGCATAGTTATAAATTGCTCGTTATATCTTCAATGTGTTTGTGGAACACCATTTTTGTTTTCCTGTTTTATTTATTGTATTTTACTTATTATTTCTCAGCCTATTTTATTCCAACAGGAAGAGGTACCGGTACTGCCTAAATTCACTTTCCCTGATGTTTACCAAAATAACACACCTACCCACCTCCCTCACTTCTCAGTGAATCTGCTCTCGGGTTGACTGTGTGAAAGCTCTGTCCAGTGGGGGAGAAGAGGCAGAGGCTCCAAACAGTGGTCACCAGCATGAGCGTTTGATTAGAGGGTTGACTCTGCAGGCAGTTGTGCAATATGGATAGATAGCACTATAGACAAATCTAGATTTCGCTCTTGATTGTCTACCTTTCTCTAGAGTTTGACCTTCGGATTTAGGAGGTGTGGTGAACAGCAACAAAGAGGTAGGAGATCGTGCTACTAACCTTCTTCTGGGCAATATAACCTTAGTCAGACAACAAGCCATTGCTCCTACGCGTGGTAACTAATCTCAACCCCAGCCCCTGGACCAGGACCCGGCACATAGTAGGTTCTTAGTTTTTTTCATCTGTAAAATGAGGATTCTAATGCCTACTTCACAGTTTGTTGGTGAGGGGAAAAGCAGGAGAATATTTTAAATGCCCAGAGCTGTGCCCAACATGTATTAGGCTCCTGTTATAAAAATAAAGTCAGAAGCCCATAACTAATTCAGCTCTGTTTTACCAGGCAGTTTGATCTCTCAGCCTGAGATGGCAATGGAAGATGGATAGGGAAGCCCTGACTCTAATATTTTTAAGTTGGCTCTGAACTATCATGAATGCTTTTATGTTCCCTGGGATCTGGGTACCAAGAAAACATTGAAAACAACAACATAGATTTCTACATTACAGATGGCCTGGAGGAAAAACTCCCATAGCCAGGAAAGTTCATTCAGACATCTGGTTGAAACCTCTAACATGTGAGAACCTGAATGACCTTGTGGACCCATTGTCAGGCAACAGCTTTTCCTGGGAGGGCAGCCTGTATTCTCTCTGGGGGTTCAGTGTAAAACCATGAGGCTTCAGGTTTGAAAATTAGAGCCTCATCCCAATGCTGTTTAGCTGGTCCAGGTGGGAGCCTAGATGATCTAGCTAAGCCATTTAGAAAAAGTGAAAACTCAAGAGGTCAGAGCAAGAACATGAGCTATATGACTCCTCCAGTGTGATTCATGTTGATCAGGGAAAGGCACTTAGGGGACCTTAAGTTCACTTTATCCGCCCTCTTGGTGGAGGATGATAATTTCATCGCATGTGACTTTTGATTATAATGTCTTAATGAGATGTGCATTGAGGGCAGATGAATCTCAGGGAATGACTTGGGTGCGTGTGTGCGTGCATGTGTGTGCGTGTGTGTGTGCGTGTGTGCGTTTAAGTGATATCTTAATGATTCTGAAAATTACCTAAGGAAGATGTTGTAATCAGCCAGATCATGCTGGCTTGTCAACATCGGGCCATGTTTCTGCATTTCTAATTCAATTACCTGGAAACTTGTATCATTAAAATAAAAGGCATTCATGTTTTATGTCTTGATAGGAAAAAGAAAAAGGAAGATTAATGATACTTTAGAAAATAATCTGGCTCTACCCAGGAAATGATCTCTTCTCACTCATTTTGCATTTCAGCCTAAAACAGCCCTGTCCATAGCTCTATAATTAGAAATATAATAGTCAAAGCCAGGCACTAGGAAAAATGTCAGATTCATTTTCTCCACCCCCACATGTACTATATTTGTTTGGTTTATTTTCTTCTTGCCCAATGAGGAAATTTTCTTTAAATATATAAGTGTCAGAAAATATAAAACTAAATCACCACGTTTATCATGTGGGGTATAATCTATTTTTATACTAGTTAATTGTGTTTGGAGACATATGCACAAGAAAGGCTTCCCTGTATTATTTATATAGTAACGTTTCAGCCCATAGGAGTGTGTTGCATTTTGAACTCATATGACAAGTAAATACTTCTACCCTAAATGTCTGAAAGGACACCCAGTGTGAACATCTGTACAAAAAAATGTGTCTCAAAAACTGACGTAAGCATTACCCATTGGTTTTCTGTTTAGACCTACATCAAATCCTAAGATATTTAGAAGTTAACTGGTGTAAAATAACATACCCTTTACTGAAAATAATTTAAAAAGCCCATAGCTTTATAATCTTTTTTCAAATAATTTTCATTAGGCACTTTCCCACAAGCATTCTGTGGCCTGGTACATGAACTTGACATTACAATAATGCAGACATTTGCTTTCTAAGACTTTACAGTGGATCAAAGACAGCTTTTATGCTGATACGTCATTCTAGAAGTGTAAGGTTCCCCGGACCTCACAGCCCACACTCTCAGAACCTGCTCCCATCCAAGATTCTACTCACCTCTCCACTGACACACACCAGATAAGCCCAGAAATCAGCTGGTCAGACCACAGGTATCAGGTGGGTACCATTGCCTAAGAGAGGCAGGAGGTGATACAAGAAAAATACAAGACAGAGCTCTGGCATTTGAATAACACAGGCCATTGAAGAGAAGAAATAAACATATGAGAAACCATTAATGAACAAACTGTATAAAATTAAGTACTCAATTGTGTGAGGTTCAAAGTTGTTTTCCTGTTATTACAGAACCAATCAAGAGGAAACGGACTTACATAAGGCTGACTTTGTTAGACATAAAGAAGGTCAAGCTTCCCTGTGGGTTAGATACATATTAATTTGATGGCAAGACTAGAAGAGCTTGGTGCCTGTTAGTACTAATTTGTGGGTTTAATAGCTGCAGTGCATGGCTATAAGGTAGACATCCCTGAACTACCCTAAATTATGTACTTGATCTTTTGTTAGTTTAGAAAAGGCTGCTTGGCATCAGCTAAGAAGCTGCACTTTATATGACGTGAGGCCAAGTAACCTCTTTACAAAGAAACAATTATATGATAAGCTAGAAGTTTGGCCTATAATCGTCCTACAAGGAGTGTGGGGAAGGGAGAGAAACTAGTCGATTTTCATGTCATCCTTCCTGGCAAAAAAATTGTGCTGATTGCAGCTTGCTTTAGTTATTTATTTGTGATGAGAGCACTTACACGAGATCTACCTTTATCGCAGAAATCTAAGTGTACTTAATTTTAAGTGTATTGTTGACTGTAGGTACAATGTTGTATGGAGGATGGCTAGAACTTATTTATCTTCCTTAACTGAAACTTTATGGTGATCGCTTCTCATTTCTTCCTCCCCCAGCCACTGGCAAATACCACCCCAGGCTTTGATGCTATGAATTTGACTATTTTAGATACCTCATATAAGTGGAATCGTGCGGTGTGTGTCCTTCTGTGATGGGCTGATTTCTTTTAACATAGTGTCCTCCAGGTTCACCCATGTTATCACACATTGCAGAGTGTCCTTTTTTTATAAGGCGAATAGTATTCCATTGTATGTATACATCATGTTTTCTTTATTCATTTCTCTGTCCATGGACACTTAAATTGTTCCCATATTTGGCTACTGCACCGAACATGGGAGCGCTAATATCCCTTCAAGATCCTCATTTCGGTTATTTAGGGAAATACCCCAAGATAAGATTACTGGGTGATTTGGTAGTTTTACTTTTACTTCTTAATAAAATTATATGCTGTTTTTTTGTAGCAGTCACATCATTTTGCATTCCCACCAACAGGATGCAAGGATTCCAGTTTCTCCACATCCCTGCCAACACTTGTTGTCTCCTGTTTTGTTTTGGTTTGTTTTGGTTTGGTTTTGGTTTTTTTGACAATAGGTATCCTGACAGATGGTGGTTCTGATTTGTATTTCCCTGATGATTAGTGGCATTGAACATTTTTTCATATACCTGTTAACTCTTTGTATGTCTTCTTTGGAGAAGTGCCTATTCAAGTCCTTAGTCCATTTTTGAAGAATTGTGGGAGTTCCTTAGTATTTCGGAGATTAATCCATAATCAGAAGTGTGGTTTGCAAATATTTTCTCCCATTTTGTAGGTTGCCTTTGTATTCTAATTGTTTCCTTTGCTGTGAAAAAGCTTTTTATTTTTATATAGTTTCACTTGTTTTTGTTCTTGTTGCCCATGCTTTTGGTGTCATATCCATAAAATTGTTGCCAAGATCAATGTCATGAAGTGTTTTCCAGTGTGTTCTTTTAGGAGTTTTATAGTTTCAGGTTTTTTTTTTTTTTTCCAATGTTTATTTATTTTTGAGAGACAGAGAATGACAGAGTGTGAGTAGGGAAGGGGCATAGAGAGAGGGAGACACAGAATCCGAAGCAGGCTCCAGGTTCTGAGCTGTCAGCACAGAGCCTGACGCGGGGCTGGAACCCATGAACCGTGAGATCATGACCTGGGCCGAAGTCAGATGCCCAACCGACTGAGCCACCCAGGCGCCCCAGTTTCAGGTCTTATAATTAAGTCTTTAATCAATTTTGAGTTGATATTTATGTATAGTGTAAGATAAGGGCACAATTCCTTTCTTTTACATGTGGATAACCAGTTTTCTCAACACTATTTATTGGTTGAAGTAACTATTTTTCCCCTTTGTGTATTCTTGACACACTTACTGAACATCAGTCAGCCATGTGCATGGATTTATTTCTGAGCTCTCTATTCTGTTCCTTTGGTCTATATATGTCTGTATGTCAGCGCCATTCTGTTTTGATTCCTATAGCTTTGTAATATATTTTGAAATCAAGAAGTATGATGCCCTCACTTTGTTCTTTCTCAAGATTGATTTGACTATTCTTATTCTTTTGTATCTTTATAGAATTGTAGAATCTTTGTTCTGTTTCTTCAAAAAATGCCACTGTGATTGCATTGAGTCTGTTGATCACTTTGGATATAGAATGGACATGTTAACACTAACACTATTTCAACCCATGAACATGGATGTCTATTTGTGTCTTCTTTAGTTTCTTTCATCAGTGTTTCATAGTTCTCAGGTTTATTATTAAGTATTTTATTCTTTTTGGTGCTATCTTAAATGGATTGTTGCCCTAATTTTCTTTTTAGATAGTTTACTGTAAGTATTCTGAAATGCAACTCATTTTTGTATCTCGCAGTTTTACTAAATTTGTTTATTATGTGTTCTAAAGGCTTTCTTATGTAGTCCTTATGGTTTTCTCTATATAAGATCATGTTATCTGCAAACAGGAACAATTTTACGTCTTTTCCGATTTGGATTCCTTTTCTTTCTTTTTCTTGTCTAATTGTTTGGACTAGGATATCCAGTAGCTTATTGACTAGAAGTTGCAAGGATGGGTATCCATATCTTGTTTCTGATCTTAGAGCAGAAGCTTTTAATTTTCACCTTTAAGTATGATGTTAGCTGTGGGCCTTTTATATATGGTTTTTATATGCTGAAATATTTTCCTTTGACTCCTGGTTTGTTGAGAATGTGTATCATGAAGAAATACTGAATTTTGTCTTTTTCTTTTTTTTGCATTTATTGAAATGATAATGTGATCTTTATCTTTTATTCTGTTATTGTGGTGTATCACATTGATTTTCGTATGTTGAACAATCCTTCCATCATAGAGATAAATCACTTGGTTGTGGTGTGATCCTTCTAATATGCTTTTAGCAAACACTAGTTTGCTAATGTTTTATTGAGTTTTGTTTTGTTTTTTTGTTTGTTTGTTTGTTTGTATTTTGCATTTATATTCACCAGAGATATTGATGTAGTTTTCTTTTCTTGTGGGGTTTGGCTTTAGTATCAGGGTAATGTTGGCCTTATAACATGAGTTTGGAAGTATTCTCTCCTATTCCATTTTTGGAAGAGTTTGAGAAAGAATGGCATTAATTCGTTTTTAAATGTTTGGTTTTATTAACCAGCGAAGCCATCTAATCCCGGGCTTTTATTTATTGGGAAATTTTGATTACTGATTCAATCACTATACTAATTATACGTCTGTTCAGACTTTTTAATTTCTTTATGATTTAGTCTTGGAAGGTTGTATATTTCTAGGAATTTGCCCATTTCTTCTAGGTTATCTAGTTGTTGGTATGTAATTATTCACAGTACTCTCATGATCTTCTTCACTTCTATGGCTCCAGTCGTAATGACTCCTTCTTCATTTCTGATTTTGAGTTTTTTTCAGTTAGTCTAACTAAGAGTTTATCAATTTTGTTTATCTTTTCAGAAAACTAACTGGAAAACTCACAAATATGTAAAAACTAAACAGCACACTTTTGAAGAACCATTGACAAAGAAAAAATCAAAAAGGATATTAGAAAATACCTTAAGACGAATGTAAAATACAGTAAAACAGAACTAAGGAGGAAGTTCATTGCCATAAATTCTTACCTTAAAAAAAAGAAGAAAAATCTCAAATAGAACAACCTAAATTTAAACCTCAAGGAGCTAGAAAAAGTAGAACAAACTAAGCCCAAAATTAGCAAAAGGAAGGAATAATTAAGATTAGGACAAAAATAAATTAAATAGAAAATAGAAAAACAATAGAAAAAAAATTTTCAAACTAAGAGTTGGTTTTTTGATTGTAGCTTTTATTAACTTCAAAATTAAGAAAATAAATGTGCGAGTGTGGTAGTCAATTAAATCGAAGCAGGTATCGGGGCGCCTGGGTGGCGCAGTCGGTTAAGCGTCCGACTTCAGCCAGGTCATGATCTCGCGTTCCGGGAGTTCGAGCCCCGCGTCAGGCTCTGGGCTGACGGCTCGGAGCCTGGAGCCTGTTTCCGATTCTGTGTCTCCCTCTCTCTCTGCCCCTCCCCCGTTCATGCTCTGTCTCTCTCTGTCCCAAAAATAAATACACGTTGAAAAAAAAAAAAAAATTTTAAATCGAAGCAGGTATCTATAGCCTCATGACTTGCAGCAGAAATATGTTTATGCAATGAGAAAATGTATATCAGTGTACTTGCAAGAATGCTTTATCCTAACTCTTTTTTTTTTTTTTTAATTTTTTTTTTCTTTCAACGTTTATTTATTTTTGGGACAGAGAGAGACAGAGCATGAACGGGGGAGGGGCAGAGAGAGAGGGAGACACAGAATCGGAAACAGGCTCCAGCCTCTGAGCCATCAGCCCAGAGCCCGACGCGGGGCTCGAACTCACGGACCGTGAGATCGTGACCTGGCTGAAGTCGGACGTTTAACCGACTGCGCCACCCAGGCGCCCCTGCTTTATCCTAACTCTTAATTTAGGAATATAGAAAATGTTCATCCTGAAACCTCTCTAAGAGAAATTTCAAGTTACCAGTGACTGCCAGTGCATGTCAATGCCAGGAGAAAGCAGCACAGACTAATAACTATATTAAACTTTCTGGTCCATCCGCTACAGAATTACTTTGTCAGTTTCTTCAGTAGGCTGCTAGATATCCTCTGTAGTCATTTTGTGTTCACTAATTCTTTGCCAGAGTGTACCCAGAATGATGCTAGGAATCTGATTTCTTGCTTTGATTCACCTTTTTTCCTTGTCTAAAGTATTTTTTCAGTGGAGACAATAACCTAACACATTGAGTTCAGTGTAAACAGGAAATCTGGCAGCAATAAACTGGACCAAGGGCTAACTTTGTGAAGCCAAGTTTTAATGAGTAATTTGCAAAGTAATTAATCAGGAGGCCACTATCCTGAGAAAATGGGATAAGTGTATCCCACAATGACTTGGTGCCTTTCTTGGCTGCCCAATGTGACAGTTTTCTGTGGGCCTCCTTATGGCCAGACTCCTCTCTAAGTAACCGGCCATTACCAGGATCTAACAGAGAAAGTTGTAAACTCCAGAGTCCACTTACTTAGTCTTGAAAAACTGCAGATCATGAATCATTAATGATGTATCAGGGGTTTGGAAAATCAATTTAGTGATTCAGAGCCAGCTATTTTCAAATATTAAATGGGATAGACTAGTAATATCAAAGGGCATCTTGTATTCCAAGGTTAAATATTTTGCAAAAGAAAACTTTCGTACACATGATAATAATATGAATTTCTAACTATGGGTCTTGGTCAAAGAAGCTCAAGAGTCATGACTTTATATAATATTTTTTGAAATATGGAAATATTTTTTCAATTACATTTTAAATATAGTGATACATGAGAATTTATTTCTTTATGCTTAGGAAAAATAACTTCTCTAGGGAAATAAATGAATTTAAGGTGGCTGTATTCAGACACAAGAAATGGATATGCTTATATGATCCTCTAATCCATGATATTAGGTGTAAACTGCTTAATATTTTACACTGTTAATTTAGGTATCTTGAAATATTTCAAAGCTATATTTATAACTATCTTTGTTGTAGATACCATTATGATATATGGATAGCAATGACGATAATGCAAATAATTTAAAAATTTAAGCATTTTAGATAGCATTTCAAAATTTAGAGTCCTGATGCTAAAAAAATAAAATAAGATCTAATAAAAGCATGAACAGAATAAATCTACATGTTCTTCGAAGCAGTAGAGAAAACAATGAGAGTATTTCAAGGCTATCACCAAATTTCTTTTTCATATGTTGTCACAGAAATTCTATAAAGCCCTGTTACTTTTAGTTTTGAGTATTTTTCTTCACCATCCACAGTGGCACATTGATTATTTCTACTTAAAATATACAGAGCAGATGGGGCGCCTGGGTGGCTCAGTTGGTTGAGCGTCCAACTTTGGCTCAGGTCATGATCTCGTGGTTCGTGAGTTCGAGCCCCACGTCGGGCTCTGTGCTGACAGCATAGAGCCTGGAGCCTGCTTCGGATTCTGTGTCTCCCTCTCTCTCTGCTCCTCCCCCACTCATGCTCTGTCTCTTGCTCTCCTTCAAAAATAAATTAAAAAACATTAAAAAATTCTGTTTAAATATACAGAACAGAGAAGCAACATAGGAACACACACTCTGGAGCCAGACTCCATGGGTTATGTGACCTAGAGATGGTTCTTTAACCTGTCGATTATCACTTTTCTCATCCATAAAATGGAGGAGATAGCAGAGTCTATGTTAAGGAAGAGGAGGGGTGCCTGGGTGGCTCAGCCGGTAAAGCATCCGACTTCGGCTCAGGTCATGATCTCACAGTTTGTGAGTTTGAGGCCAGCGTCCCTCTCTGTGCTGACAGCTCGGAGCCTGGAGCCTGCTTTGGATTCTGTCTCCTTCTCTCTCTGCCCCTCCCCACTTGTGCTCCCCCTGTCTCTGAAAAATAAATAAATGAAAAATTTTTAAAAATATATATTTTTAAGGAAGGTAAACGAGTTGCTCTCTGTGAATCTGACAAGTTGGGAAGTATTCTCTAAGTGCTTGCTGTTGCTGTGCCGCATACTCAACTTGCATTCATGCAACAAGCATTCGCTATGCACCTAGAAGATCAAATACTGAGCTAGGGATAAAAAAGGCAACCTCCAGTTTCTGAAGAGTATGGTTGGGCAGATCAGATTCCTAGAAAAGTAAATAAAAGTCAGCGATGCAGAAAAGCTAAGTGCCAATTTGGTGATGGGGGAGGGTGAGTGGGTGAGCAGTGAGGGTGGCACTAACTTTTCTTAAATAAGTGCTATTTGGCTACAGTTGCCATGAAGTCCAGATGTTGACACTGACTTTGGATTTTCTCCTCCACCAAGCAGCCTAATTCCTGGCCTTTTCCTTATTTACCGCCTCACGGTCTCACTTTTCTCCTCTCCGGGTGTTCAGCCTCAGCGAAGCTGGTTGAAGGGCTCTAGTCATCATGCAGATGTAACTGATCACACACGACTCTGGGTGGAGGGGCGGTTTTCTCACTGCTGAGCCATATATCTAAGGTTGATTGGCCTTCCTATCAGAGGTATAGAGGGGAATTACTGTTCTATTTCGTAGACTTCTTAACCACCCCTTCTCAAGCCAGCTACTACACTTGCAAAATGCTTCAGACATTCTCGAACCAAACTGGATATGTGGCACAAATTGTCTAAAGTACACTTCACCCCCAAACATGTAAGCCCCAGACAGTTCTGATTTCCCTAATAACTTGTCACCCTGTGTATTTACTAGTAACATCAATATTACAAAACGGATATTGTGCCGTGAGGCCCAGAGTTGAGAGTAAAGGAGCCTTTCAAGGAAGTAGAAGTCTTATTTGTTAATCACTTGGTAAACCCCAGCAATGAGGATCTAAATATAAATCAGACACTCGAGGAGCTCAGAGTCAGATAGTGAAACAGATATGGTTGCAAGTATTAGAACGCTAATACAATTGCATACAGTTCAGTGGTGGCTCAAAGAAGGGAGTTGTCAGTTATGCTGGGGTAGGGAGGTGCTATTAGAGACCCCCACATTATCATGTTACCACAGTGAACTGCAAAACATATTAGCCAAGGGCCTTCTGCATATGGGACGTAGCACCCAGGGGCTGGTTTACACATCAAGATGGCACAGTGGGAATGTAGACCAGGGAGCCGCCCACGTAGTCACATCTAACCCCGTCCTGTCCACACACGGCCCCGTCTGAACTGAGGTCCTGTCTCAGCCATCAGCATACCCACACTGACACAATTTCTGTTCCTATAAGGGTGGCTTAGAAGTTCTGTCCCTGTCTGCCGAGATTGAGAATGTGTTTATCGTACATAAAATAGGCGACAGGTGCTGAAGCAAGCAAGTGAAAGGTAAACTCCTACCTGATCCCAATATAACCCCACGTAACCCAATATAACCACAGAAAGTTAACAATGGAAGGGAATAGGGAGAGAAGCTTAGAGAATGAGTGTGACTTTGGGTCAAATAACAGATGACTCGTAAGTGAAGAATAAATGAAAACCTTGAAACTGAAAATGAGAAAGTCAATTTGATGCAAAAGGGGGAACGTTATGATAAAGGATTCCCGTGACTAAGTGAAATGGAAGCTGATTTATTAGAGATGAAGACCCAGCTGGCAGCTCAGCATGAGGGTTGAAGAAGGGGGAAGCTAGGTGACCGTTCTGTGCCCGGTAATAATAATAGCAAAGGGGAGGGGAAGGGAGTAACGAGAGATTAAACAATGACAACAACAACACCCCCTAGTCTGTGGAACCCTCAACGCAAGCATGGTTTAAAAATAAACTAAAAGACAACAAATTGTTCTTCCAAGCTGCACCGGGTATCTGTATACACCCAGACACCTTTTTCATGGATCAGGAGAAGGTATCAAATCTAAAAACGAAACAAAACAAAACAAAACAAACAAGAAACCTCCCCCCACCCGAAATCTAGGGATTCAAAGACAGATTCAAACCTAGAATGGAAAGAGAGAACAGAAGTGTCATACTTGAGATATAAAAAAGGAGATGGTGATCGGAATATGGACAGGTCTGGCCACAGAAGCCACATTGACTGGTGAGGCAAAAGCCCTGAATCCTGACCCCACTACTGCTCCGATGCAGGCCCTGTGGTCCTGGAGACAAGGTTGCCCAGTGTGTTTCTGTTTCCTTGCTGGTAAAACAAGAGGAATGGAATACATATGTTCTAAGATCCTTGCCACACTTAAAGGATGTAAAGAATAGACTACAAAGTGAATCCAGTTTTTATAACAAGTTCAAAGTGAATTCACCACTCAGGAAGTAAGAATCAGATTTCTATCAGTTTGTAATATACTTTTTTTTTTTAGATTGTCAACCCACTCTTGATCTAGTTCACACACACACACACACACACACACACACAAACCTGTCCCATTCCTTCCTAAAAACTTTCATGGGATGTCATATTGTCTCCTTAAGACTTATCTTCCAATTTCAACCAGGATACCCATATTTTGAGTCATTAAAGGCCATAATTTCCAAAGTTGGTATATATTCTGCCTCTTTTGCTTCTGCCTAGCAGCTGCTTGAGATGTGAGAGCCCTGGGTTTACCCAGCTCTGTGTGTGCTACCTTCTTTGGAATATATTAGCCAAGAGCTTTAAACAGTATCTGTTTAAAGTTGCATTGTGCCGGGTGGGGGAAATGGGCGAAGGTGGCCAAAAGGTACAGACTTCCAGTTATAAGATACATGAAGTCTTGGGGATGTAGAGTATAGCATAGTGACTATAGTTAACAATACTATGTTGTTATGTGTTTGAAAGTTGCAAAGAGAGTCGATCTTAAAAGGACTCATCACAAGGGGAAAAATGTGTAACTGTGTGGGGTGATAGATGTTAACTAACTTATTGTGGTAATCATTTCCCAATATATACATATGTCAAATCATTATGTTGTATGCCTTAAACTTATACAATGTTATATGCCAATTATATCTCAGTAAAACTGGGGAAAAATCAAGTTGCATTGTGCAGTAGAATATGGCTTAATGAGCTTCAGTTAACTTATAAATATCAAATGAAAATTGTGAGGCACAAATTGCCTTGATCCTACTGAGGGTCAAGGGCTTTCCCCTCCTGTTCAGTGCAATTAGACAGTAACACACATAATAAACCAAAGAATAGAAAAGTCATTTCAGCCTGCCAGTTGGACATGGCATTGCACTGACTGTACCGCTCGGGTGCTAACACAACCTTGAAGACTCAGAAAAGTAGGATCCCCTCTCTTTCGTCTAGCTTCAAAAAGAATGGCAAATTAATTAAGAATGTTGTTGAGTCTTCCATGAAAACACACCTTCAGTGAGACTGAACAGGAGGCTCTGTGGCCAGAGGGGCAAATCAATGAAAGTGAAGTTAGAAAAAGATGTCAGAAGATGAGAGTCGGATGACAAGACTGAGCGGCACCACAGCGAACGTCCTGCGAAGTTTTAGACAACAATCTTGGTCAAGTTACATTTGAATTGCTGATGAGCTGCCACTCAGAAGATGCCGCAGAGATAACAGACAGTTAAGATTCCACAGTATGGAGAGATGCGGTGGACAGTCGGATTCGGGACCTACGGATATAGACTGGGTGACAGAATTTGAGTACGGGTTATCAATAAAAGGGGTGGGCAGGAGAGTAACGGTGGAAGCTGTTTTTTAGAAATTAGCACACAGGAAAAAAACCAAAGTCTTTAGGGCTATGTCTACACTAAATTTGCAAGGGAACTTGAAAGGTCTGTTAGCGTTCACTGCCGTCCTACAACCTGGAGTTCCCCAAGAAGTTTTTGAAGCGGATGCTCTGTCTGCATTCCAGGTAGGATATTTTGTGGTGGGTCCCGTTAATTCGTACTTTGGTTCTCTCATAGGATATCCACCAGGGTGGATTCTGGCACTCCATTTGAGCTCTAGAACACTGAATTATTTGGGGGACCTGAAACGTGAGCTTTCTAATGAGTTTGACCTTATATGTGACCTGTCATGAAACTGCAGTTGGAAAGATTATCAGGAAATCCTGGGAAGGGCAGTGTCATTAAGAAAATTCTTAATGGAGGAGACAGAGTCAAGGATGAGGGAAGTCTCAGTTAGAAAAATCTACCCTGAGTTGGACGAGGATAAATGGAAAATAGAGAAAGTTAGCATTGTTCATAAGAAGCCAAATACTGACTTTAATTAAGACCAAAAAAAAAAAAAAGATAAAGAAAAAAATTTTATTTAAAAACTAAGTAAAGCACCAGGGAAAAAAATTAATGATTATCACATAGTGTGCCAGAGGTTTCTGTTAAAGGGGAATTTTGAAAAGAGAACATTAGGCAGGAGTAACCGTTTAGGTCATTAAAGAGGCTTTTATGAAAATTACCTGGAGAAAGTGACATTCATAATTGATGACCTGAAAGATAGTAAAACATTTCCCCGCACTTTCTTGTGTTTCTGTTTAATTACTCTGTATCCTCTGAGATATGTCAGGGCAGCCGTGATTTTGCAACGTTCATCATCTGTCCAGGTTGAAACCGTCACTGTAGGCGTATATGTGTGTGCAGTAGACAACAGAGCAAGAATGGGAATCTGTACCTTCTAGTTCACTTTTGAGACTTTCAGCCTGGGTTACTTCTCATTAACAGAATTTAAAGTATATTAAATGACAGCCAACTGATCATGGTTTAATCCTTGGGATTCGAATGAGAATGTTTTCTTTTTTCCTTTTACTCCACAAATAAATTGTTGTGTCAGTTTAAAAAATCTCTACTCTAATGGCATACTTGAAAAATCCAGGATGTTGGCAGAATCAAAGCCCCGTTGAAATTTTAACTCTGCAATAGACTCATTTTTCCTTTGCCAGTATAGGGAATCTACAGGGACCTTTTGTTGCCAGACAAATGGAAAATTCCTATTTTGGGAATCAACCCTGACTATTTTTAAATAGTTTTCAGTCATTACTTCATCTAAGGCATAGCTTTTGATCCACTGCTCAAAGGATTAAACAAAACTCTGGATTTCAAGTGAAAGGTCAACCAACGCTACACATGCCTATGTCGACAAGGCCAAGTCATGCAGTTAATTAATGCTGGTGTATCTGAGACACATTTGTGTCAGACCAGCCATTTGTTTTAAGTTTCTTGATAAGTGTTTTCTTAAACTCATTTTAACAGTTGTTTGATTTATTATGAGTATCCAAATTCTGTTTGATAATTTATTTGCACTGAGGTCTCTGTGCTAAATAAAGCATGGATATGGATGGCTAAAGACACAGTTTTCAAAGTATAATGTGTCACATCATGACCATGATTGATGCTTGGATGTATTTCCAAATATACCCACACCCTTAGCTTAAGTGTAGTTTAGCTGACTGCAGATTGAATAACAAATGGAACTGAGATGTGGTGGAAACTTGAAGCTAAGTCAGATAAAGAACACTATCATTACCCTCGAAGGTGGATCAGAATGGAAGAGGAATCTGGGATCCTGATGTGATGATAGCTACCACTGAAACGTGATGCTCCCAGCCCATGAAGAGACCTATTCATGTGTATTCACAATATTTAAATGTATCTTTTTAGAAAAGATTGTGATATATATGTGCCTATATATATATATACATATATATATATCATAGATAGTGTGTATACATACATATATATGTTAGCCCTTCCAAATATATGTATGTAATATATATATATATATATATATATATAGAGAGAGAGAGAGAGAGAGAGAGCAAGTGCATGTATGAGTGCATATGTGTGTATGTATTCTGTAGATGGATATATATATATATATATGGATATATATACATATATGTTTGTGCACTTATATTTAAAGATATATCAACAATGGCAAAAAATCATCTCAAATCATCTCAAATAGTTTCCCTGCTTTTCAAGTACATTTCTGATCAACATGGAAGTTGTAAATGTCCCCAGGCTCATATAGCTACATTTGATGAGAATCGGTTCTGGGTAGATAATGCCTGAGCTTTACTGATTAAAATATATTTTTAATTTTTCTTTCACAACTTTTCTTTTAGAAAAGACACACTTTTCTTTTAGAAAAGTAAAGGCAATGGGATGCTTTCCTGGTGATTTATTTATTTATTTATTTATTTATGTATTTTTTATTTTTTTTTTGTATGTTAAACTAATTGTTTGCCTCAGGTCTATGAGCCTTAGGGGGTAGAAATTATCACAGAACCCCACCCAGGACCAAGCTGCTGCTATCCTGAAATTAAGTCTAACTTTGGGATGTAATTTCTATAGGAGCCCATGGCTCAAGTTTGAGGTGTTCTAAACTAAATCTGGAATTTTCAAATTATCATGGAATTGAAATTTATTTGATGAGAATAACCCCTATGCCTAGTGGGAACATATCCTCTGAAGCTCCATTATTCATGTGCATCAGAGTTTATCTTTGATACTGTAATAGCTCTTTCTGAATCTGTACCTGTTCACCAGGAAAGCCTAGAGATTCGCTTCCAAGTTACAAGTATATATATGGTCTACTATCTAATTATAATATGGTAGGAGCGTAAAAGATACATAGTTTGGATGCAATGAGTTATTTCTAAATATCGTTTTATACATGACTAAATATTTTAGAAGGAAAAATATTAAGTGACTTAGATAATAAAATTAACCTTTGGGTTATTACTAATATTATTAATGCAGTCAAATCCCAATAACTCATGCACAGTTTGGAGTTGATTGTTTTAAGTGAAACCTTGGCATAAGTATTCAATTTCTGTATTTATAATAAAAGTAGAAATAAGTGATATGGACAAGATGGGCCTTGCAAAGAGCACCATCATAAGTGACTCTAAGTGCTAAGTGTCAGAAAAAAAACCTAACTTAACCTCTGAGATAGATACCTACATTTTGAAGCTTAAGGTTTAATTGACTGACCAAAGTTGTATATCCAAGGCAGTGGACTGATGATGTGAACTCAGGTCTTGTGCTTTTCTGAGTATGAAGCCTCTTTCTAAGTCCCTTCATTCATTCTTTCATTCAATAGGTATTTAGTGAGCAATGATGCGTGCTTAACAGTACGCTAAACATTATTCTTACAAGCAATATGCTTATTATCATGTTTGCCAATCCTGCT
The DNA here is from genome assembly GCF_022079265.1 of Lynx rufus. Taxonomy (NCBI): domain Eukaryota; kingdom Metazoa; phylum Chordata; class Mammalia; order Carnivora; family Felidae; genus Lynx; species Lynx rufus. The sequence goes on from NW_025814823.1 coordinate 11,043,836, forward strand.
TACCTGGGCCCTAGAGCAGTTCTCTAGGCCTTCAGGGTGCTAGCTCTCTCCTAGACTGGCAGAGACTCGGTGTATACGTTTGAAATATTCATTTCCTAGTAACTTACACTCTTTCGGACCCCGTGCATACTCCCTACTAGTCTAATTGGTGCTGTTTTGCTCTACCTAATTTTGTGTGTTCGTGAACTTACTACTTAAAGTCAGGATTCCCTATAGGACAGAATTAATAGAGGCCAGCCACTTCCTAATAGTATTGCCCTCAAAGGCTCCTACTGGCCTAAACTCTGAAAATGTTCTCAGATGTTGAACTGATGCTGGCAAAAATGAAAAACCAGATGGAATTTTCAGGTAGAAATCCTCAGACTCTTTTCTGACTCTCAGGTGAGAGGAAGCAGCTATGAATATATCTTATTTTAAAAACCAAGAGCAAAGGTTTTCCTGTGTTGATGCTCTCAGCCTCCTGTTTCAGAAAAGAGTTGGTTCTTCATATACAGAACTGTGATGCATCCTTCTCAGCTTCAAATTCAGTGGGCTTTTGGGTTCTTAGAGGTGTCTAAAGTATTTCTCTCTTTCCCATTTAGTGAGACATAAACATTATCCTCACTCAAGTGCACGGGAATGCTTAGCATAGTTCCTGCCATGTGCAAGGCAGCCTTGCTGTTTTCATCATGACTGTTGTGTTAGTTGTGATCCCTTTAAAGCCTTCCTTTAACCTATGGGGGACACTGAAAACTGACTGCCTCTGTGAAATGTCATGAATGAAATAAACAGGCGATTAAGCAGAGACAGAAGCTACACTGACATGATTACTTACACTTTAGCATCAATGTTTTAGAAAAAAAAAATAACTCAAGAAGAGGAAAAGTTGAAACATTTTCAGAAGTGTCTGGGGACTCATTAGTAATCTATGCCCTACCACACCATTTTTATTATGTATTTTTATCTTGGAAGAGTGGTGGAGTGTTAGGATTTCCAAGATTTCCCCAAGCCTGTGAAAAGCTAATGTGTTGTATTTTCTCTCTCACTTCTGGATGAGACTCCTGCTAACAGGCCTCATTGGCTCTGTCCCCTAACTTCATCTGTCCTCTTACCCATTTTCTAAAGCATGTCCTTTCGTGTCTCGTGACCCAAATAGAAACAGCTCCAATGAGAGCTTCACATGCAGTGTGGAATGAGGTACTGGTGTGCATGCTGGGAATCGACTATTTTGTCATGTGCTTGCTTGAAACTCAGACCTGCATTGAGTGTAGAAATCCGCTCTGGAAAACAGTATGGAGGTTCCTCAAAAACTTAAAAATAGAACTACCCTATGACCCGGCAATAGCACTGCTAGGAATTTACCCAAGGGATACAGGAGTGCTGATGCATAGGGGCACTTGTACCCCCAATGTTTATAGCAGCGCTTTCAACACTAGCCAAATTGTGGAAAGAGCCTAAATGCCCATCAACTGACAAATGGATAAAGAAGATGTGGTTTATATATACAATGGAATACTACTTGGCAATGAGAAAGAAAGAAATCTGGCCATTTGCAGCAACGTGGACAGAACTGGAGGGTATTATGCTACGTGAAATAAGTCAGTCAGAGAAAGACAGATACCTTATGTTTTCACTCATATGTGGATCTTGAGAAACTTAACAAAGACCGTGGGGGAGCGGAAGGGGGAAAAAAAGTTACAGAGAGGGAGGAAGGCAAACCATAAGAGACTCTTGGATACTGAGAGCAAACTGAGGGTTGATGGGAGGGTTGGGGGAGATGGGAAAGTGGGTGATGAGCATGGAGAAGGGTACTTGTCGGGATGAACACTGGGTTTTGTATGGAAACCAATTTGACAATGTATTATTTTTTTGACAATATGTTATTAAAAAAATCATTTATAGAAAGAAAAGAGAGAGAACAAAAAAGGAGACAAAAAAAAGATAAATTCTATAGTGCTCCACAGAAGTTGGACAGGAGTTTCTCTACTAGTTACCTTGGTAAAGAAGAGTGGTAGACCGTACGATTACCAGATGAATTACATCCATGTAAATATGCAGGCTGGAAAGTGCAGTCCAAAATACAGCTTTGCTTTAGAGTTGTGTTTTCCTTGTTCAATTGTACCTAAATGGATCCAAAACTTCCTTGGTCCTTCTCTTTTCTTTGAGTGCTAAGTGAATGTCATCTGGAAACATATGTTTCAACTTAGTATCTGTGCATTCTACCCATCTAAAATTAGAATCTCTTTTAATATTAATACATCTTATTTGCTAAGAAAAGAATAGTAATTTAAGTGGTTGTCTTTGTGGGGGAAAAAAAAATAGAATAATTCCCTTGGCCTTGGCTTAGAGTCCTTTGTTCCACGCCTGCTGGAAATTAATTTAAGTCACTCATTTATTTAATTGAGCAAGTTAGAAGATTTTAAAAAAGTAATTTATCCAATAAAATCATAGGCTAATGGCCCCTATGAAATGCTAAGAATGCTAGCAGTGTTTAAGCTTTTTGCAAATAGTTGTGGAAAGGGTTTATGGGAGTAGATTAGATTTCATTTTAAAGTGCATTAAACGACGGGGCGCCTAGGTGGCTCAGTCGGTTAAGTGTTCAATTCTTGATTTCCGCTCAGGTCATGATCTCTCAGTTAGTATGACTGAGCCCCGTGTCGGGCTCTGTGCTGACAGTGCGGAGCCTACTTGGGATTCTCTCTCTCCTGCCCCTCCCCTGCTCTCTCTCTCTCTCAAAAGTAAATAAACATTAAAAAAAAAAAATAAAGTGCATTAAGTGACAAACAAACATGAACAATTCACCTTGTAACTTTCTAAGTACCTTAGGTGAATGAAAATAGGAGTTAAATATTGAAGTAGTAATAAAGTCTCAGAGCTATGGTTAAGTATGTTATTTTAGTGCATCTACTGGAGAGGAATAAAATGTGTTTGAAAATAATATAAGGTCCAAGATTTCAGATTTTTTATGTGAGCTACAGTTCATATAAATCATCAGTTATTTCCCCCTTGGGATTGTTTTCTTGCTTAATCAATGGAATACACAGTTATGCATTATAAGAAAAAGTTAATATGACACAATTCAAGTGGTAATTCCCTATAGCGAGAAAAGTTCCCGGGATGTTCTAAATTGGAACGGGTCCTATCGCAGCACCATCCAATAGAAATCTAACGTAAGCGATATATGTCAATCTAAGTTTCCAATTTTCTTTAACCCAGCACCTCCAAAATGTTATCATTTCAACGTGTAATTAATATAAAAATCTCAATAGGATATTTTCCCATTTTTTTCTAATGTTGTTGAGGTCTGGTGTGTGTGTCATTCTTGGCAACACATCTCGGTTCAGACTAGCTCCATTTCTTGGCCTCGGGAGCCCAAGCGGTGAGTGGCTACGGTGTTGGACAGCACAGCTCTAGACCAAAGGCTTACATGGGGCCAAACAGGTAAGAAAAGGGAGACAGAGGCCAAATGGGGCCTGTGGCAAGCCGCAACTCTTCTAAGACGTTCGGAACTGCTCTCAGCTCAGCTGGTCCCTACCGTAGCCTTGGTTTTTAAGGAAACTGCCAGGTTTTCTGAGGTTTTTAGGGAAGCCAGAAATCCAGAGCCCTGCAGGCAATTTCTTGATTATTAAGTGTCGGCAACAAATTCAAGACTTTTAAAACAGTATATAGGCCAGGCCCTCAGGTTGCCAGTTTGTGGCCTCTGTTCCCAGCATTTCAAATTTTAAAGCCTGCGAGGTTCTCTGGCTCACACAACGTGCTGTGTTAGGTTTGGTTAAGGACAATAAAGGATTCCCCTTTTGCACAAATGCAGACGTGTTCAAACATGTTTCTAAATGCATGGACTGTGTCCCATGTAAGAGTCCACCCAGTGGTTGCTCTCCCCACCTGAGTTAGTGCCTTCGAGAAAGAAAATCTCACGTGTTCAGAGAGCCTAGAGTTGCAGAGGCTTCGTGATAAAGCATTTCATTGCTCTGGCTCCACTCCCTGGGTTTTTAAACATTCACCCCCCTCGTAACTATTTGCTCGGAGTCCCTCTCCCATGGCAGACTGCAGGCTACTGGAGAGCAGGCAGCATCTGGCTTGTCCCTTGCTGTCGCCCCCGCATCTGGTATATGGAGGGCCTCATGGCAACTGTTTACTGAAAGGCTGCCTAAGTAAATAAGTCACTTCAAACCCAAGGGGGAAGTATTGCGGAGGATATAGAAAAGTTAGAACCCTCACGCACTGCTGGTGACCATGTTGTCGCCACTACGGAAAACAGTCTGACAGTTCCTCAAAAAATTAAAAATAGAATTATCATATGATCCTGCACTTCCACTTCTGGGTATACACCCCCCATAATTGAAAGTAGGGACATGAAGAGACATTTGCATACGCCTATTCATAGCAGCCTTAATCACAGTAGGCAAAAGGCGGAAGCCATCTAACTGTCCATTGATGAATAGCCGAACAAAATGTGATACATACATACAATGGACTATGATTCAGACTTAAAGAGGAAGGAAATCCTGTCACATGCTACAAGGTGGATGAAACTTGAAGACATTATGCTAAGTGAAATAAGCCGGTCACAACAGGACAAATACCGTATGATTCCACTCATGTAAGGATGCCTGGAGCACTCAAGCTCATTGATCTCATTGAGATCGACCGGTGGTTACCAGGGGCTGGGGAGTAGGAGGGGGCGGGGAGTCAGCGTTTAAGGGGTACAGAGGTTCAGTTTTGCAACAGAAAAAGAGTTCTGCAGATGGCTGGTGGTGATGGTTGCACAAAAATGTGAAGGTACTTAATGCCACTGAACTAACTACATGCTTAAAAATAGTTAAAATGGTAAATTTTGTTGTGTATATTTTAACACAATTAAAAATGCATAATTTTTAAAAATTCAGGAAGGCCAAGAGACTTATCCAAGGTCATGATATTCTGCCCTGGATCTGTTTAAACTCTCCCAGACAACTAGTAGTATTTTTTGAGGTCGTGTTTTTTGAAGATCTTAAAGCTGGGAGCCAGCCGACCTCGATGTCAATAAGTCATCGGATACCTTAGTACCTCACTTCCCACGCATGTGTGGTCCTGTCTCCCTGAAAACGACTTACCAGTAGGTGAAGATGATGAGATGAAATATGTGTGAGAAAGGCTAGGCACTAGATTAATGGCTGAATTCATTATGCTCCGGGGACTTAACGTATGTGATACGTTAAGGAGTTAAGGACTTAACGTATTCTTGAGATAGAAACTTCCCAGTCATCTAGCAAATAGGTACGAACCTTGTTGAACTGATGCCCCAGCACGATCATTCTCCAGTTCAGTTAAAATGGTGGACTGAATATAAAAGTTTACCTCCGTCACTGAGCAGATTTTTTACCTCGTTGCCTTTGTGACAATGACGATGTTATTTCAGAGCAGCCTTCCTTGTGGGCTGAAATGCCCTTGGAGTCAGATTCTTCTTCTCTTCCTCTCACAGTAAAGTGAGGTGGGGAGACAAGCCCACGTGCAACAGGATGTCTAGTCTCAAGACGCAGCACCACACCCCAAAGCGCAGCTTCTGCAAGTGACCTTTCGTGGCTCACTTCAAGTGACAAGTGAGCTACGTGAATGTCTGTTGCACAGAGTAGCCTGATTTCAGCTCTTAGAGAAGAAGGCGTAAGCATTTTAATATTTTCCCTCTTTAGAGATTTGCTTTATTAGGAAAGGAAGCTCTCAGTTTCTGTCACACGCTGTATCACATCTCATTGTCCAAGAGGACACTCTCCTGAAGCTGAGAAAACACATAAGATTTCATGCTAGTTCTAACTCACCAGATGGCCCGGTTTACCCACCGTTGTGTTTGAAAATGAACACAGTTAAATGCCTTGCCTGTTTTGCTACTCACAGATAGGTTCTTCCTATAGTCCCAAGAGCTTGCAGTCACATCTTGCACTAAAATACGTTCAAGACTGATGAAAGGAGGTATGCCTGGGTGGCTCAAACAGTTAAGCGTCTGACTTTGGCTCAGGTCATGATATTACGGTTTGTGAGTTCTAGTCCCGTGTTGGCCTCTGTGTTGTCAGCTCAGAGCCTGGAACCTGCTTCAGATTCTGTCTCTCTCTCTCTCTCTCTCTTTGCCCCTCCCCTGTTCGCACTCTGTCTTTCTCTCTCTAAAAAATAAAGTAAAACATTTAAGAAAATTAAAAAGAAAAAGATTGATGAAAGGAGTTGAATGCAGAAACAAAACCATAAAAATAGAAAAGAAAACAGGTGAAAAGTAAATCTTAGTTTGGGGAAAAGTCTATCAAGATATTAAAGCAAAGAAAAATAATCGCAGGGGCGCCTAGGTGGCTCAGTCAGTTAAGTGTCGGACTTCTGCTCAGGTCGTGAACTCACAGCTCGTGGGTTCGAGCCTCGCGTCGGGCACCGTGCTGACAGCTCAGAGCCTGGAGCCTGCTTCGGATTCTGTGTCTCCCTCTCTCTCTCTCTGCCCCAACCCCACTGGCACTCACTCTCTCTCTCTCTCAAAAATAAATAAAACATTTAAAAAAATTAAAAAAAATAATTGCAAAAGAAAAGTTGGTACATTTAACTACAATTTCTGCATATCAAAAATATGATAAAATGGAAGGAACACATTAGGAAAATATATGTAACAAATGTGATAGGCAAAGGGTTAATCTGCAAATAAATGTCTCTAATCAACTTTTTAAAAACTTTACTATCCCAATACAATAATGGACAAGAGAAATTATTTTTCCCTTCAAAAGAAGAAATATAAATGGCTAGTGTGAAAAAAGTAGTCCTCTTTAGTGATTAAAGAAACGCATACTACACTGAGATGAAGACTGTTTCTACTTATTGGCAATTTTTTTTTTTTACAAGATAACCCTCAGTATTGGCATGCACATCCCGCTGAGAAGAATAGAGGCGGATGTGGTCTTTCTGGGAAGTTATTTAGCAGTGCCTCCTAAGAGCTTTAAATGTGATCATACACATTGACTCAGGACATAATTAGAAAAACCAAAAAAAAAAAAAAAAGATACATAAGGATGTTAAGTGCAGCATTGTTAGTAGTGGTGAAAAATTGAAGATAAATGAACAGCAGGGAATTATGTATATAAATTATGGTTCACCAATGATGGCAGTAATGCTGACATTAAAAACTGGGAGTCCAAAGAATATTGATTGAAATCTTCCGTGTGTATTGTGCACGATTATATAATGTGTAATTGTGTACATGTGTACAATTGATTCCTGTTGCAGATACCAATATGCACCGTGGCAAATCTGTACGTTTGCACTGAAAATCAGCAATATGTTAGAAACTGTTATCTCTGGATGTCCGGATCACAAATAATTTCAATTTCAATTTTCTTAAAACTCCTCTGCCTGTTGGAAGTTTTCTACAATAAAAAGATACCATTTCTTTAAACGGAAAGTAAATTTTTAAAATGAAACTGCTACCAAAACAGACTTACTATGAAGCAAATGCTTCATTTTTTCTCCATAGACTCTTGCCTTTGCAGTTAAAGACTCCAGCTTGTCTCCCGTGTCCATCGGCTCACCAAATCGTGTGTAGTCTTAATCTGCACACTTCCTAGACCTGGCCCTTGCTTTCCACTCTCCCAGTCGGCCCTCTAGTTTGGTGTAGGTCTTCATTAATTATTGCCCTTTGACCCTCTATTGCCCTGGGTTTTGAATACCGATCCCAGACCTGGCACCCACCATTTTCAGTGGCGTGCCTGTAACCTGGCTTTCTCACGTTCATCCTCAGACTCCCCTATGCATGTCAAACACTGTCCCCTCGTGCACCTGTGCTTTCACACCTCTATGATGTTCCTTCTACTAGCAACAGACTTTCCTCAAGCCTTCATTCAGTAGGCATTTGCTGAGCAATTTTCACGTGCCAGGCAATTGGGGGCCCAAAAAAGAATTCATCACAGACCTCTGCCTTAGAGAGGTTCTCAGTCAACCTGGAGAAACAGACAAATATACAACTAGTTATATTTTGTATAATAAGTACTAGTTATGTTAAATATATTACCCGGTGGTGGAAGTGGGATTCGAATCCAGGTCGACCTGCCTCCAAAGCCATTTTGCTTTAAGGTAAGGAGAGATCAAAGCAATTGCAGTGATCTGATATGGCTGGCACCAGGGTATGTGTTGGAGAGGGACAGGACATGGAGCTACAGAATGTCTGTGTATGGCACGCTGAGGGCCTAAAACCTAACTCTATTTATAACGAGAGTAACAATAAGTAAAAACTCATAACTTGGTTCCAAGCTCTGTTCTAAGTGTTTTGCACATACTAGCTCAGTTAATCCTCACGGCGACTTTATGATGGAAAACAACTGTATCTTTTTATAGATAAACTGAGGCACAGAAAGATTAAGTGATTCGCACAATGTCACATTGTGGGTTCAGAGTCTGAGATCTTTACTACTGTGCTTTAATGATTTATGTGCTCAGTCGTCTTGTCTCCGTAAGCAGATTACAAACTGTAAAAGGTCAGAGACTGTCGTAGGCACTTTGTATCCCTAGCAGAACTCTATGCATGGACACCAGGAAATTTGAATGGAATTGAATTAAACAAAGAACCTCCAAAGTCTCCTGTGAAGTACTCATACTTGCTTTGAGAATTATGCAGACCTATGCTGTCGGGCGAAAGTTGGAGAAAAAGCAAGTGACTGTTTACTCCACCATCCGAACTCAACATCGTGTGTCCTTCAGAAGCAGGTAACGAATCTCTGTTGGCTGCAATCGTGCTGTGTGGTCTCCACCTCTCAAAGTCAGGATCTCCTCAATTTGGAAGCTGTCGCCTTATTGAACCTCCCACTGGTTTCAAACTGTAACTTGACTGAAAGGCACTTAGAATATGATTCCAGAATGTGAGAGGCGCTAGCTTTTTAAATTCACTTGTTCTAAGCCTGTAGCTTTTTAGGGGGAGAGAGTGAGCCCTGCTGGTTCAGATTCCAGCATAATAGAGTCATATGTGTAAGCTTAAAGAGGATGCTATGCAAATGAACACTTGTTTCCTGTTTGAGCCAAAGACAGAGCGCTATGCCTGTAACGAGTCTTCTATTTTACGTTATGGGAATCGGTTGGCTCACCTGTGCAGCCGCGATAGGAATGTCACCGAAGACCGACATGCCTGTGCACACAAAGGGTGGAATATGTGAAGCCTCTTCTCTCCCCCCCCCCACCCCCTCACCCTCACATGAGGGAGCAGCGAGCTGCCACGAGGTCATGTAAGGACACGCAGCACTTCTCATTCCAACCATAGCTTCGCGTTTGCTTTAAAGGAATGAAGCAGGAGGGTGGAGGGAAGAGATGGGAAGAGCGACATCACACGCTCACCCTCCCATACCTCAGCCTTTTCATGGCTTTCCCTGTCACAGCCCTACCCCACCCCACAAATCAAAATCAGCCTTGGCCTTTCAGGCCAGGTTCAACAAAGCCTTCTTGTATAACAGCAATGGCAGCTAATATTAATTGAACACACTTGCCAGGTGCAAGATGCTGTTCTCTCGGGAGATCAGCGCATGTAACGTTCAAGCAGTGCATTCACCGTTCCTGTCGACGTTTACCGACTGCAGCCGCTAAGGTGCAGAGAAGTTTAGTGAGTCGCCTGGGATGGGAGAGCAGACTCAGATCCATGCCGTGTTACTCCAAAGCCCAGGCTTGTGGCCTTTGTGCTACATTTCCTTGGCCATGAAACTTCTGACCTTCAAATTCTCCTTGCCTCCACTTCCAGCTAGAAATCATGTATCCTTCTAACAAACGTTCACGGTGCTGTATCCGTGTTTCTTTTATGGGACTTAGCAGGGCTAACACCCTGTGATCATTATTTATATGAAGTCTTCACTTTTCCTATTAAATTGGGAGCACGGAGGCCAAGTCTGTTTCTTATTTGGCATATTTTCCACAGCCCCCGATGTAATGTGTGGCACCCACAGGCAAGAATGAGGAAGGTTGTTTCTGATCAGATTTGACCTTTCTGAGCACCTGCACCTTGACAGGACTTTGGGAATCTAGGAAACCACTTGCAGCAATACTTCAGCTCGGTTTTCCTTAAGAAAAGTAAAGATTTACCTGAAGAAGCTTGAATCGTGGTTTTACTCACAAAAATGAGAATGGGCTTAAGAATCCACTTCGATGGAAAACATTTCATTCTTTAAAAAAAAATTCTCTTCTTCCTGTTATTGGTAGTTCTGAACCTTAGCTATCGTTTTTTTTTTTTTTTTTTTTTCCAATGGGTTAAAGAGTACCTAAGTTGATGAGAAAAATAGGACACAGGACTTAGGTATTGGCAGTTTTTTCCATTTTCACTTCTGTGTGAATTTTTACTATAAATGTGGGGATGTAAAGCATTAATGCAAGTGAAAATGTTTCGGTGAACAAGTTTCAGCAATTCAGCTTTATAACAATTATAAATAAATCTGTTCAATTTTTCTGGACAGTGCCAGTATTTGGATTTGTTTTAACAAGTAAATTTCTCATTGATGGCAAAAAAACAAAAAAACAAAAAAACAAAACAACAGGCAAATCATACACCATCGTCTACCCTACAGTGCTTTTCCCTCAATAACCCCGGTTCCTTGCTGTCCTGGCATGGTTCAGAGGTCAGTAGCATCCCAGTACTCCTCAGAGCTTCTTCTCGTGTATGGTTCAGATGTGCTGATCCTTTCTGTGCCTCTCGTTTGTTTAGTGACAGAGTGGAAGCTTCCTTGAATCCTCTGTGGCAGGCTGCAGAGACACCCCCAACTCACGATGCTTCAAATTTAGACACTAAAGGATCTAGTTGTCATTAACTGTACTTTGAAGTTCTTCTATTGTTTAAACGTAGTCACGTGGTTTCAAACATTCTGGGAAGTACCTGCTGCAACTGTTTATTATGCCAGGAATGCATTCTCTCTCTCTCTCTCTCTCTCTCTCTCATCTTCTTCTTGGGCTGTGACAAATGAGAAGGGTCTTCAGTTCATACCCTCATCCAGTTCTGGGCAGAAGAGACCTGTTTTGAGGGTGACATCGACTCTGTCGTTCCTCCCATGTTCCACTCTTAAACATCTTTCTGGATGCATTATTAAAAGATTTTGGGGGTTTTCTCTTTAACCTTCCCAAAATCACCAGTTTCTAAGCTATACTGGCACAGCATTTTGTTCATAACTCCGCACCAGCACTGATCAATAAATGACCCAGTGGGGGGTGGGGGGGGCAGAGAAGAGAAGAGAGGAACTAGTGGGCCCAGGCTCGCTAGTACGAGCGACGCCGCCCCCTCTCCTCAGAGCACGGGCTGAACAGGATGTACAGTCACAGCACCCGCATCTTTGCTGATTTGAATAAATCACAAAGGTGCTTACGGCTGGCCCGAGGTGAGGTTTGATGTCTGTGCTGCCTGCCATGGAGGAAAATCCCCAGCTGGCCCAGATGTCGCTGCCGCCGCCCCCGACCCCCTCCGTCAGCATAGCAGGAATTCTAGCAAATCCTTAATGTGGCGCCCGCACCTGTGACAGCCACATACTATTCCCTCAAAAGGAAACAGATACGGCTCCATCTGTGCTCGAGTTGTTTCAAAAGCTGGAGACAAAGAAGTGACCAAAGCCAGACTGCTTGAGCCCCCGGAGTGACAAATTCTTGCTCCTGCTGCCATGGCCTGAGGGAACTGAATACCCTGCCCCTCCCTTGGAGCTGAGGTTCTGGCAGAGCTCCTCAACCCCGCGGGTCCTGCTGCTCCATTCGCTGCCTTGGCTGAAGACACACGTATGGCCTTGCCGTTAGCTGAGGTCCGAAGACACGGACAAGTGACAGTGTCCCTCCGGTGTTGCCACAAGCCCGGGCCCTGCTGGTTCACCCAAGCTGTGGGGGCTCCTCGGGGGGTAAGAACAGATGTCCCTTCCCTCAGAGCCGCACTCTGTCCCGAAAGCTCCAGTGGCACAGCTATCTCGTTTCACTCGCACAACCTGAGAGCGCCACCCGGATGGAGCCAACTGCCACCGTCTGCTTTGGATCAGATTCTAGAATAAGTCACTTCGTGGACAAAGACCAATATCCCGTCAGTGTCCAGTGCTCGGTGCAGAGGCAGTTCTACTGGCTCTGTCAGCTCCTAGCTTCCAGACGCTTCCTCTCTCACACACCTCCGTTCTTTTTTCCATCTAGTCTCAGTCAAGGCACTGTCACCAGACAAATGCCCTCTCCCTCTCCCTCTCTCTCTTTCTCTCTCTCATCTTGCTTCTTTGGCTGTGACAAATGAGAAGGGGCTTAAGAACTTTGAAGCTGAAAGGGAAGTGGCTAGGGTTCAGCTTCCTTTATGCCAAGAAGGCCTCAGCTTCCAGGTAAACTAGTGGGTACCGTGAGCTTACATGGAAGAAAAACCCCGCTGGAGTCCCACCTAGGGACATGAGGCTCCAGACGTTGGCAGGCAGAAGAGGGGTCGAGGTTCCTCCACCCACCTGCAGGGTCTGAGAGCCTAGGCCTTGGTTTTACCCAGATGTACAGTCACGTACACAATTATCTTCTCGCCTGTAAATAGAGGAGGGAATCTTCTAGTAACTGGTGCCACGGGTTTCTTCCCAGCAGGTTAACTTTTATTTCTGTCCATCTCTTTTAATTTGGAAGTGTAGTATTGATGTACATTCCATAAGCAAATACTTACAAAAAGCATTTTAAGTTGTTTGTATATATATAAGAGCTTTACAAAGCTTTTCTGGAGCATGAACCATGTCCTAATTGAATATAAATCTGTGTGTATGTGCATGTGTATACAGATCCCCCATTCACGTGCATCCTGTGTGTCCCGGGGCTCCGTGGGAAAGGCATGTCCCACCGTGGGCTGCAGCCAAGCGAAGGTTGAAAGTTGGCCCTCAGGAGATACCCCCCCCACCCCCACGGCCCCCTCTGAGCCACCACCTCCGTCGCATCACCTTGGCTCCTGTGCATCCTGCCACTTCCAAATGCTCTTTCCTTTTTGAGACAGGGAGAGAGACAGAGAGCGCACGTGTGCGCCCTCAAGCCGGGGAGGGGCAGAGAGAGAAGGGGGACAGAGGCTCTGTGCCGACAGCAGCGAGCCCAACGTGGGGCTCAAACTGACGAACCGTGAGATCAGAATCTGAGCTGAAGTCGGACACTTAACCGACCGGGCCACCCAGGTGCCCCTCCTGTTGCTGTTTTGAAGTGTTGTTCCTTTAATGCGGTATTTCTGCTACTCAAAATGCAGGCGTATACCAGTGCATAATGCGTGCCTGTGCTTTGGTACGTCAGCCTTGCCTGAGTAAGGTTGCGGGACCAAATCTTTTGCAGGTAGTCATCTGCCTACGTACTAAGTGAGGCAAGTCAACGTGGAAGAGAGAGCCCTTTCAAACGCTTAGGATGTTGCAGAGTGGCCATTTTAGCTACCGAATTCCTCGTGTGGGGGTTCAGTGGACACAGGAGTTCCGTGGCAGCAGTGAGCAAACCATGGAATGCTTGGAAAATGAGCAGACAGTTAAGCCCCCACTAAGCGCCAGGCGCTCAAGCATCTGACCCTGCTGCCAGCTGCTGCTGGCCGGCGTGCACGAACGAAAGGCTACCAGAGCCTCCTGTTAGACGCCAGCCCTCATTTCAGTGCCCAGAACATTTGGAAAACATCGCTATCAGATAGGGCAATTCATTTCCTTCAGACGGGACACGGAGTTGAAAGGAGGTTAAATGAAAAGAAGCACAACAGTGCGGGCTCCCAGGCCTTCCTTTTGTGCGTACATATTAATAGGCACTTCGCATAAAAGCTATATAGCTTTGTAATGTCTTGTGATAGGGGTAGGACTTCGGGCGGGGCGAGCGTTGTTCATTCTCCATTTGCTTGTGTTTGGTTGCTGAGCGTATTTCTGGTCCTGGGATGACAGTGCGAGCATCCGATGCGATTTAACAGGTAGGAGCAGGTGAAAATGTGTCTCCTTGCGATTTGGATTTCTTGTCAGGTCCCCTCCTGGGCTCTTGAAATATAAAAGGAAGACAGTACATTTTTACATAATTTTCTAAGTTTATTTATTTGAGAGAGCTAGAGTCGGGGCAGGGGGGCAGAGAGAGAGGGAGGGAGAGAGAGAATCCCAAGCAGCCTCTGCACTGTCAGCACAGAGCTGATATGGGGCTGGAACTCACAAACTGGAAGATCACGACCTGAGCTGAAACCAAGAGTCGGATGCTTAACCGACGGAGCCACCCAGGTGCCCTGGAAGATAGTACATTTTTAAAGACACTTTCCATACTTTTGCTCAAGGAATAAAACAGAACTCGATTTAGCTGGGGGTTGAGGAGGTGCAGGCTTTACGTTTCTAATGCGTGAAAAGCACTGCTTGTTTATCTAAGACTAAATGTTGAGAGTAAAAATTCCTGTAAGAGGGGCTTAGTTTATAGGAGAAGGTGAGGCAGGAGGATGGGTGCTGTGCTCAGTCGCTAAGCTCTGTGAGACACCATTTCTGCCCGTGTAACACGTCTTACTTACAAAGCAGCTGGAAGTATGCATGAGATACACACACGAAAATGTTCTGATCCCAGCCCTCACCGCTTTTTCATTGCCTTTCTATTGTCTTTTTATTGCCTAATTAACAATCCCATACAACGCGTGTAAATTGGCATAAAGCCATTCTGCCCGTAACATGCTTCTCTATGATTAGTAGCAGGGAACCGCACCATAACATCGCCTGGTATGCAGTCCAGCTCATTACTGGCTCCCTGGAGACTCCCTAGTGCCTGTCACATAGGAACGGCCTGTAAATTAGCTTTTCTAATCTTAGGCACCTATCAATTATTCACCAGCCTGGCTCCTCTTGTACATTATCTTATAGAATTCACCCTGGCAACCTTGCACCTCATTTCTAAATCTTGCTCTGAAACCGATACCTTAATATTAGGTTTCTGCAGCTTTACGTTCTTCTATATGTCAGCTGATTCTGAAAGTGTCCTTTTTTTCTTCTTCTTCTTCTTCTTCTTTTTCTTCTTCTTCTTCTTCTTCTTCCTTTACCTATAGAAAACTTTCTGTGAAGGTTAAGAAATCAAGGCTATCGCTTTCCACTTTTCAGTATCGATTATGAGATCATACTTCTGATAAATCAGTCATTGAGCTTTTGAGAGAAAACACACAGGCAAGAACTTTTGCTTTGTTTTTATATACTACCTTGCTTGCAGTGTTAAATGAGAGAGTATAAATTGTGTTCACTGCTCTTTTCAAATAAGTGCAATTCAAAATTACCTTCATTACATTATTCCTTTTCATTGCATAAGGAGAAAATTGCATATATCAGGTTTCTAATACTTGTATATGTAAAACATAATCTGTAATATTAAGTCCATGATTGCCAGAGAAGATAACATAGAGAAATTTGTTCTTTTTATAATTTTTATTTATTTATTTATTTATTTTTTACTATGAGCACAAGCAAAAGAAACACAACCATGTTGAGGCGGGAACCACATAATGTCATTGATCGGTCGTCCTAACGGGATAGCCAATTATCATCTTGAGTGCCTCACATACAAGAACTAACTGGTGGCTCCTGGAGAGAGTTTGCCAGCTCAGAAAAGAAACAGAGATTACAATTACAATATTAATAGTCTTAATAAGCATGTGTACGCTATCTTTGGGGTGGACTGGTGCCCCTTGGTCCGTGCTGAGCCATCAGTACCGACTGAATGACTTTCACTTTGTAGTCGTGAAAATTAGACGGGAGATGATTTCTCATGAGGAAAATAGCATTCTCAGAGAGATGTCAGAACAACACAACCAGACACGCTCCATATTTATTAACGTGTCTAAAGATGGGCCCGTGAGTGCTGCCCATCAGTGGTATTGCCGCGAAGTCACAAGTCAGACCCACAGGAACTGATACAGCCTGGGCCGGGGACAGGAAATGAGCTACAGTAAGGAGACTTCGCAGCCTGAGTGACCAGGTATTGCAAATGGTGATATTTTAAAGAACGATTTAGGGTTTAAGTAAATCAAGGATCCAGTGAAGGAAATTAATGATACCCCAGTTCAATACCATGGAACATTTTGCCCATAGTCCTGACATTACAGCAAATACAGTATATTCTAAAGCTTCTTCGGTGCCATATTGTGATATTACAGGACACTTTTACGTCGCCCTTGGAGAGATAAGATCATATTAAGCAAAATAGTTGGAAACATTTCCACTTCTGTTTTTATTGGGACTTTATTTTTTTAGAGCAGTTTTAGGTTCACAGCAAAATTGAGAAGGTACAGAGATTTCCCACCTACCCCCTGCCCTCATACATGCTTAGCCGCCCCCATTATCAAAATCCCCATTTCTACTAATTTTCATGAGTGTCCAAATCTTTCTAATTTTTGTTGAGTTTTTCACGTTAAGAAATACCCATATATTTAGTAAGTGTGTTTCTTTTAACACACTTGGTTGTAAGCCAAGAACTGTGCTAGGGCAAGGGCTATTGATCCCAGTATAGTACTCGTTACATAGAAGACTTAACATTTAGTGAATAGCTTCACAGAAGATGAATAATGCGTCCTTGAGAAACTTGACAAACTCACTAATAGCTGGGTCAGGGTGGAGGAGAAAAGCATATGAATTTTAAAATCATAGTGAAGTAAGGTGTACAGTTATAACATATCAGAAAGTACTAGGAAAGTGAGTGGCAAATGAAAACATCTCCAGAAAATATAAAAATCAAGAAGAGATACCACTTTTTATTGGCATTCGCATCCACAAAAATTCACTTCCAGGGGCACTCAAAGTTATAGCAAGTTACATTTGTAGGAAAAAAAATTAAAATGAAGCATGTTAAATGTGATCGTCCCAGAAACGACAATTAGAACAAAGGATTTTGCATTTTTAAGCAAGGTCTTAATACCCAATATTTTTCAAATAATGGGCACCGTATCTCATCAACCAGTTACCCCTGTAATGTATGTACCTTCTTACTCTACAGGTTAAGCTTCCTTATATATGAAATTATACTTACTATGATACTATTTTATGCTCAGTTCTCACCTTTATCATTATTGCTGTATTTATTACAGTTATTCAAAAGGTCAAATAATTCGTGGGGTGGTAGAACTGAGTTTAAGTAATGATGTGCATCTTTAAGCAGGGTTTTGGAAATATTTAGGATTTCTCGATGGCTAGTTTGAGAAACTCGTTTAGAGAGTACTGTATTTTATTTTTCCCACTCATTCTCATCTTTAACTGTTCTAGAGCAGGCATACAAATTAGGATCCCAGTATCAATCTCTCAGTATTTGGAGACAAATCCTCTCTATTGGTAGAGGTGGGGGGTGGGGGGGCATCTCATCTACAACAACTCTTTTACCTTGAACTCCAACAAAATGTGTAACCCAACAAATGCAACTTCTCATTCCAGTTTTATTATTTATGCTTTATTTGCAACAGCATCACTTCCTAGTGTTTTACTGGCTTAAAAAAAAGAAAACTTAAAAAAAAAGAAAACATAAAAGTTTTATTTATTCTTGAGAGAGAGAGAGAATGAGCGGGGGAGGAGCAGAGCAAGAGAGGGACACAGAATCCGAAGCGGGCTCCAGGCTCCGAGCTGTCAGCACAGAGCCTGACACGGGGCTCGAACTCACAGACCGTGAGATCATGACCTGAGCTGAAGTCCGATGCCCAACCGACTGAGCCACCCAGGCGCCCCTGTGTTTTGCTGGCTTTGTTACAAATATCTCATATCTTCATTGAAACAGGCCTGGGTTTGAGTCGGATCCCAGCTTACTGACTGTAACGTTTCACAGTTTATATCTCAAAACCCCAGTGCCCCCTTCTGTAAAATGCAAATAATAAGATTTTGTGGGTAATAAAGGAATGAACTGATCCTCACGATGCACAGCGTGGTGTCTTGCACGCGGCATACAGTTCGTAAATGTTGGCAATGGGCCTTGCACAGACAAGTGCCTGAAGCCACATAGTGCATGGCCTCCATGGCTCTCTGTGGCCGCCCTGGTTCCTTGTTGTTGCTATAGTTACATCTGTGGGGAAGAGTTTTCTGAGTTCAAAATACTAGGCTCACCTATAGACTTAGACTGTGACCTTGTTTTAAGTTGGGACTTTAACAGAAAACTAGAAAGACAAATGTGAGGGACGTTGAGGAGTGGGAGAGCCCTCTCTGAAATACTCTCTAAGATTGGGTTCTTAAAAGACGGGCTAGAGGAAGGGGTGTTCAAGTCAGGGAGAGTGGTTCACGCTCACTCAAGTAAAGGTTTAAATGGGGTTTCGTGCCAAGCTTGAAGGAAAAGTGCCTTTGTGTAATTTTGACTGGAGGAATATCAGAAGATAACCAGCCTCGTAGAATGACAAGTGACAGGCTTGTTGTGAGGGGAGCCTGGGACCTTCCCTTCAGAACCTGTCTTCATTCAGAAGAAGGCACACATCTGAAATGACTGTCAACTGGACAAGCCCCCCAACCGCCACCCCACCCCAGGCTCCTGGTCCTTGACCACAGCCCCCTGCAGACCCTAGATGCCCCACTGGTGGGACTCTGACTGTTGTGGTAAGAACAGTGCCCCAGGCACAGGCGGAAGCGGGGCTGTCTGGGTTTACTCAACAGCCCTGGGAGTAAGAACTTTTTTCCCATCCTCAAAACAGGACTCCACCCTCGGAATAAAGCAGACTTCGTAGCTGCCTAACTAAGTAGCCCCATGGGGTTTCTGGGAGCTAAAAACCACAGCAGAGCTTTTCTCCTGACTGGGCAAGTCTCTGAGACAAGAAAAAGCGATCAATTTAGACCACAAGCTCTGACCTTGTGAATAGAAGGAGAATGGTATAAATAAAGAAACATAAAGTGGAGGAAACTCATAACGAGCAGAAAAATTATAGGCTTTAACCCACTGACGCCTATGACCAGAAATTATTATTTTTTTTTTTAGTACCTTAAAAACAAATACTGGAGAGTTTAAATCTTTACCCTGGCTATCATTACTTTTATTTGTTTTATGTGTAATGCAGATGATTAGGAACTGGTAAACGACGTATGCTATTTTGACGTCTTGCCCATTTATGGCTTGCTTTGTACAGACAGTAGGGGAGGTCCTGCATCCCCTACTCGGAATGTATCGGTTTCCTAAGGCTGATGCAACAAACTGCCACAAATTTAGTGGCTTATGGCAACACAGCTCTATTGTCTTCCTGTGTCTGGAGATCAGAAGTCTAAAATGGGTCGGCATGGCTGCATTCCTCCTGGAGAATCTAGAAGAAAATCCTTTCTTTGCCTTTTCCGGCTGCCAGAGGCTGCATTTCTTGGCTCACGGCCCTGCACACTGTGACCTCTGCTTCCATGGTCACATCTCCCTCTCAGACTCCAATCTCCCTGTCTCCTTCTTCTAGGGACTCTTGTGATTGTACTTAGGGCCCACCCAGAAAGTTCAGGATATTCTCTCCATCTCAAGACCTTTGCCTTAATCCCATCTGCAGAGTCCCTTTTGCCACGCAACGTAACATAATCACACGGGTTCCTGGGGTCAGGATGCGGGCATCTCTGAGGGGCCATTATTCAGCTCACCACCCCGAGGCTTTGGAGCGTGTCGGACCAACAACCTAGATGGAAATCCGTCAGTGGAGAGAACGGCAAAACGTTGCAGGTGGAAGTGGTCACGTGAGGCCAGTTTGTTCCTGTGCAGAATTTTATGGTTCAGTACATTTCTATGTGAAAGATGACAGTGCAGTCAAGGAGTAGGTTCAGAAAGGCGCAATTTCTCCCTTAACATTCTGTCTCTATTTTAGCATGTGGTCCAGACCCTCTTTCCCATCATTCGGCAGCGTTTGCTCGGTTAGCGAGGCTAAGTGAGGGCCCCCTGCCCAGGGGGACCTCCAGGCACTCCAGGCAGACCACTTCCTAGTCAGCTCATTTCCTCTCCGCGCTGCCGCGTGTCTTCACCTTGTACTTAGCATATAAATTGGTTGTCAGCCCTGTCCCAGCACGGTGACCTGAACGCGCGTGGGTGAGAGCACATCCTTTTCTTCTTTTTTTTTTTTTTTTCAACGTTTATTTATTTTTGGGACAGAGAGAGACAGAGCATGAATGGGGGAGGGGCAGAGAGAGAGGGAGACACAGAATCGGAAACAGGCTCCAGGCTCTGAGCCATCAGCCCAGAGCCTGATGCGGGGCTCGTGACCTGGCTGAAGTCGGACGCTTAACCGACTGCGCCACCCAGGCGCCCCAAGCACATCCTTTTCAAGTACAGCGATGTTTCTCGGGCTTCCTGCTGTGGCTCGCAGTAGATGGTGTCCGGAGCGGGAGCCGCAGGGAGGAAGTTCACGGGAGACAGCTGCCCGCCCAGGAGTCTGGGGGCCGAGCCAGCAGTGGCGCCCTCGCTGCGGAGAAGGTCGTCAGGGAGTTGATGGGTGACAGTCCTGCTTACTGACAGTGCCTGCTGGAGCCGCCTGCAGAGAAGAGGCTGGAATCCGACTGCTGGGGCAGATTTCCCGCATTGAGGCAGACGGCAGGACTCACCGTCGAAGCTTTGCCCGCTGGGGTGTGCGGCCCAGGGCTTAACGAGTGGGGGCCCCTGCCGTCCTTGGAAACTGGAAGGTTGGGAATTGCTTAATGATACTCAGCACGGATGCCACCCACGGCTCCTTAGCGGCCGCTGGGGGCTCGCGTGATGGAAGTGCGTGATGCGGGGCCAGAACCCCAAGACTGACAGCTTCCACCCCTGCACAAGCACCTGAGCAGTGGAGAGAACTGAGCCGCCCAAGGCCTCCTCTCTCCGTGGATGGAGAGAAAACAACTCGCGTGCCATGCCACATGCTCCGCGAAGGGGATTTGTTGATGGCTAGTTAAAGTGCATGCTTAGTGTTTACTAATGCGCCAGACGCTGCTACTGGCCCTCTACGCGACTTGCATCACGTAATCCTTGGAATTAGTTTTTGAAAGCGCTCCTCTTACTGTATAGACAATGAGTCCAAAGTGATGAAGCCACTTGCCCAAGGCCATACGGCTAATGAGTGGTGAAGTTTCCACCAAACCCAGGCTCTGTCCCCCGCTGCTCCCCATGGAGATGGAATGTGGAATGCTCTGGTGGGAAGCTCTTTTTGTTTTTTAATGTTTATTTGTTTATTTTCAGAGAGAGAGAGAGTGTGAGCATGTGAGCGGTGGAGGGGCAGGGGTGGGGGGGAGAGACAGAGAGAGACAGAGAGGGAGGGAGGGAGAGGAATTCCCAACCAGGCTCTGCGCCGTCAGGGCACGGCCCGATGGGGGGCTAGATCCCATGAACTGTAAGATCATGACCTGAGCTGAGAACCAGGAGTCTGGGCACCTAACCAACCGAGCCACGCAGGCACCCCGTGAGATCTTTATGAAAACTTGAATGATAATGCAAACACTCACGAGGGTTCTCCGTACATGAATTCATTCAGTCCTCAGAAAAGCCCTAAATGAGGTCCTCTTGTTGTCAGTGAAGGAACGCAAGCCGGGGAGAGGCTCAGTATCTTGCCCAAACGCCTGCACATAGAAAGTAGCACAACTGGGAACAGAAGCGAGGTAGCCTGCTTCTGTTACTCTAAAACAGAAACTGTGTTGCCACTGAAACACAAAGATGACACCCAGTTTATAGATGTTGGAACCAAATGATGGAACTTATTAACACTGTGGAAGGCACCGTAATTGGTACAACACGGAAACGAGTCCAAGAAAGATAAAGTCTCTTTCCTTTCCCCGGGAGCTTGCAGCCCGAGATAGATGGCTTGGATGCAGCCAGTTATAAACTCAGATGACTCTGGGAACTCAGAAGGCAGTGTGACGAGAGAAAAAAAGGGGCTCTGGGTTCTGCCCTGCCTTTTTTTTTTTTTTTAACGTTTATTTATTTTTGAGACAGAGAGGGACAGAGCATGAATAGGGGATGGGCAGAGAGAGAGAGGAGACAGAATCTGAAACAGGCTCCAGGCTCTGAGCTGTCAGCACAGAGCCCGAAGCGGGGCTTGAACTCACAGACTGCGAGATCATGACCTGAGCTGAAGTCGGGCGCTTAACCGACGGAGCCACCCAGGCGCCCCAGCCCTGGCTTTTAAAGAGAGGATGATGCCACACAACACCTCACAGCCTCTCCTCTTCTCACTGCATTTGTTACCTGTGTCTGTAACAGCATCTCCGTGTTCAGAGATACTACTGGTTGGTTACACCACTTCCTGCAGGAAAGGAAAGCCTCAGGAAATGTTGACGGTCATGAGGGTGCGGGCTCAAACTGTCAATGAAGGAAATAATGAGGAATTGGGAAAATAACGCTAATCTCGGTTCCACTGGTGTTTTAAAATCTTAATATTCTGGTTTGGCAAATTAGTTGGCATCGGGAGGGAAGTGCCTTAGGCCCAGGAATCCATGAATAACAATGCAGAGAGGCAGACAGGACCGTGACAAGACTGATCAGAGGCACTGGACCGGAGGGCAGTGAAATGAAGGATGTGAAATAAATTTGGATGGACAGTAAGAGTAAGTTCCTTAGAGGCCTTTAACAAAGAGAGTAAGAAATCATTATTAAGTAAGAAAGTTAATTTGGGGCGCCTGGTTGGCTCAGCCAGTTGAGTGTCTGACTTTGGCTCAGGTCATGATCTCGCGGTCCGTGAGTTCGAGCCCCGCGTCAGGCTCTGTGCTGACAGCTCAGAGCCTGGAGCCTGTTTCGGATTCTGTGTCTCCCTCTCTCTTTCTCTCTGCTCTGTCTCTCTTTCTGTCTCTGTGTGTGTGTGTGTGTGTGTGTGTGTGTGTCTCAGAAATAAACATTAAAAAAATTAAAGAAAATTAATTTAATATGATAAAGATTCTCTGCAACCCTGACTCTGGGGTTTATGTTTTTGTTTAGGAGAGTCCCATACTTCGTGAAATCCCATAATGAACAGATTATGGTGAGGTTTGATTGTAGTCTTAACTTAAGATGACCAGACGCATGACTTGTCCTGAAAGGTATTCATCTCAGGGAAGAGAGATTTTTGTTTCCTACTGATGCTACAGCAAAGAAACCCACCAACTTCGTGGCCCCAAACAACACAAATTTATTTTCGTACAGTTCTCTAGATCAGAAGTCCAACGTGGATCTCGCTGAGCTAGGATCGAGGATATCATTCCTTTCTGGAAACTCTAGGGGAGAATCTGTTTCCCTGCCCCCTCCACCCCCTAGGTGCTGCTAGCTGTCCTTGGCTTATGGTTCCTTCCTCCCTCTTCAAAGCCAACCGGAGTCCTTCTTACGCTATCATGTCTCTTGTTCTCTCGTTCGCAGTCACATCTTCTCTTGCCTTTGTCTTTTGAGATCTGGATTCTGAGAGTCTTGAGATTATGCCGTTCGCTTCCAAGTTCATGTTACCAGTGGTGTGGCTGCACTTGTGCCAGAGAGCTGTGAGGATTTAGTGATACAGATCGAGGGGCAGAGTTGCCAGCCAGTAGCCAGGCGATGGAAGCCTAGGCACACGTGAGCGACATAGAAAGAAGAAGGAGAAACTGGTTGGAGCGCCGAAAGTATGCCCTGGTGAATCTGAATTTTCTGTGTTAGCAAAAAGCTGTGCTTGTCAAATAAATGAAGTGTAAATGCTTCAAGAAAACAGGCATTGTATCATCCAGAGGAAGAAATTCATAATGAAAATGACAAAGAGGTTGAATAGATATTAACTAGATAGTTTTGGTACAATAGTACTGCAAAAACTTTTCAGAAACATAGGAACTCCATTTGACTTACAGAAGTTATAATTCCCGAATTTATTTCCCATCTCTCTATTGCACGCCACAATTCTGTGAGAATATAAAAAACTGACCTGTGTCAAACAGAAACATGATTCTGGCAGCAAAACGGGTTTCCATAAAAATCAAGCAAAGTGCACCAAAAAAAAAAAAAAAAAAAAGAGGTAGGCATATTTTATTACATTTATTTTTGTTCATTTCCTCATTTTGTCCTGACTTATTTTAAAACCCTGGTCACATGGGGCCAGAATTTATATTTATTGTTAAATAAACATATACATTAGACTTGGATCCATATAAGGAAAATAATGCTAATCTTGTTTCCAGTAGCATTTTAAAATTTTAATATTCTGGATTGGTTTAGTGGCCTCAGGGTGTTTTTTTTTCAGGCTGCTGAAAATATATTGCCAGCTCTTCGCTTTTTTTCACTTTCTGTCTCCCATCAAGGTTGAAAGAGTGCCTTTCCTTGTAGGACATTATTCTTAACCCTCCTCTGTTGTTTAACTCCTTCCTTGCCTTTATGCCTCAACCAGATGTTACTCTCATACTTCCTCAAGTAAGAACTCCTTGAGGCTCAGCGGATGGAGAAATGAAGCAGAATTTCACCCTTGCGGTAAATTATTGGCCTAATTTTTATACCACGTCTCTTTTCAAACTCCATGACTGCCTTTGATATCTCAGCAAGCAGTCTCAAAGGCCCATGGTTCTATGCTTTTCGATACAAAGTATTGCCGACGCCTGTAGCCTTGCACATTTCCTTTATTTCCACCTCCGTCATCAAGTGCTGTGATGTTAAAAATCTGCAGAAAGATGACCGCGGTGTGGTTAGTAGTTGAAGAATGCACGTGTGCTGTGAACCTCCAAGACCTGAAACCAACTGTTTGAGCTGTAATTATTACCAACAGGTTTGAACTCATGTGCCAGTCTGCCGTGATTAAAGTCCCATGCTGAGAAATCAGAGTCTGTGATCAATTAATAATGTCCAGGTGGTACAGAATTTGGGACTAAAAATATATATGCCACATATTGCCCATCCTTGCTGAATCTAGATAAAGTCAATATAGTGTTTCTCCCTTCCTTCCTTCCTCCCTCCCTTCCTTCCTTCCCTCCTTCCTTCCTTCCTCCCTCCCTCCCTCCCTTCCTTCCCTCCTTCCTTCCTTTGGCAGAATGTCCTAGCAGAGTAAACTTGGGCTTTGGAATCAGATCTATCTGGATCCAAATCTCACTGTACCTTTATCTAGTTGTATGACCTTGGCAAATATAGTTAACACTTCTGCTGTCTTTGAAATAGGCATAGAAATGCCTGCATTACATGGTGGCTGGAATAATTTATCAGGATAATACGTGCGAGCACCTGAGTCCTAGTAGAGTCTTCATAAATGATAGTTCTCATGGCTATTTCATAGTTCCTGTTTTATCTTCATTTACCTACCTACTGTTCTTCCAGAACAAAGTTTTCATCAGGCCGTGTGCCTCTAGAGATGGAGGTTCCAAGCTAAGCCAGTCCCATTATATTCCTCCCAAGCCACAGTCATTGATTCAGGGATCAGTTCATGACTCAAATCAGCTGCAACCGAGTCCTTCCTTGGGGAATTTGTGAACTTCAGCGGGGTGGGGGGGAGACATCTCTCCTCTCTGTTGCCCTCTGCTCCCAGAGCTGCGGGGCCTTCTCCATGTGCCTGTCTGCCCTAGAGAGAATAAAGCCATCTTGCAGGATCTGAATGTCTGGTTCCTGTGACCAGGGTTACTGGAGCAGGCCTGGCTCCTCTCTTCCCAAAGCTTGGGTGTTTTGTCATTTTGTCCTGTGATTAACTCAGCTCTATCCCCCTCCCGCTCCATTCCTGACAGCTCTTTAACTTAAAACTAGGTCCAGACTCAAATCAGTTCTGATAATAATATGTACATACATAATAATAATACATAACAATAATACATAATAATATGTAATTATTATGCCTATTTTTAAGAAGTTTGATTTCTGTAGATCTATCACTTAATTCTATCACTGCTTCTCTCTTGACATGTTTCCTGTTTTCTCAGTACAAGGAAGCCTCAAAATCCAAATGAAGTGGTCTTCAAAGGCTTTTTGCTTTTAAGCATAAATATTTACTGATGATTACATATTGGCAAAATTTGTTTCTTGCAGGGACATAAGCAGGTAAAATTTATTTCCTAAAATAGGCATTACTGGGTGGCCTGTTAGAAGAAGTTGATACCATATGGTGCAAATAAAACCACAATAATTATTCTAGAACCACCCCACAGGCTGTGCTGTGACCATGCACCGGTCACACGCAGAGGGGATCTGGGAGCCATGGGGGACCTCAGCCAAATGCATCCTCCTGGAGGAAACTGGACACAAAAGGCACATCATTCTGAGCCCACAGTATTTGATCTGTCACCTCACCCCTCCCACTTTTGAGTCTAAGCATGGCTGATCTTCCAGAAATGTTTGCTCAATTGGCCTGAACCACCAATAAAGAGAAGATAGCCCCTTCAGTGAATGCATCTTTCCCCTGAATCTCACCCAACAATCATCCCTCCCTATCTTCAGGCTTTTGCTGTCCCGAATCACCTTCCTTTCCACACTCAAAAATGTTCCTCTCAGCTCTTTTAAGAAATTTCACTTAACCTTGGTTTTCATTCCAAATTAAGGAAAATGATTTTTCCGTAAGTTATGTAGAAAAATGAGATTCATTGCTTTCAACTTATTACTCTCTCTCACACACACACAAATGACCCTTGCCCTTAAGAAATTCCATTTATTATTTTAGAAACTCATGCCCATGAAATGGTTGGAAAGTCACACATGCACAGACTCTCATAATTAAGAGCACTGAAGAAGAGGTAGCCAAGAAGAGTCATTTTTATTTTTCACATTTCCTCCTCACAGCACGAAGCATGAATAGAACAAACATTTGCTCTCATTTGCACTTTAACTACATGCCTGTGTAATCCTTAAAGTCCGTTACTTAAAGTCCTTAAAGTCAGCTTTTTGCTGATTTTTAGTTGTGTCCTCTTGGCTGTTTTTCACGTCTTCTTCTTTATCAACGCTTCATGAACCAAATTTGCATTATGTGTTTCTAATTGTCTCTTGGCTCCTCGATGTACATTAAATACTTCGTTGATACTTGATCACTGAATAGGGAATAACAGAGAAAGTAATGTCTTTCAGACACTGATAGTCTAGTGGGAAACACAGGATAAACTCAAAGAGGTCTATAATTTTCCAAAGAGCATTCACGTGAATAATTTAACAAGCCTCCACTTTAAAGCAGAACTAGACTACATTAGGCGGTGTGACTGGAATTGCTGTGCCCCAGAGCATGTGGAGGAAGAGAATTGTGGTACTGGCCCAGTACTCACGTAGATTGTTCTGGTCAGTCATATGCTGTGGTTAATACAGGATCTCAGAATGTTAGAGCTGTAAGCTTCTTTAATCCAAGCCCTGCATTTTGCTGATGAGAAAACTGAGGTACAGAGACCTTCCCAGGATCACACAGTTAACTACCGGAGAGCCGTGCCTCACGTCCTCCAACTCCCGATTGCTAGTTTTTCGAACAAGCAGGGTAAAATGAAATAAATCCATCAGGAATCTTTTTACAGAGTTCATCTTCGTTTTTTTTTTTTTTTAATTAAATGTTAGTTGAGAAAGAGGGTACAAGGGGGGGGGGGGGCAGAGAGAGAGAGAGAGAGAGAGAGGGAGAGCGAGAATCCCAAGCAGGCTCCGTGCTGTTAGGGCAGAGCCCAAGCTCTGTCTCACAAAACGCAAGATCATGACCTGAGCTAAAATTAAGAGTTGGATGCCCAACCGACTGAGCCACCCAGGGGCCCCGGAAGTATTACTATTTTTGTCGTTGGGATCTTGTCTTCCTTCAAGGACTCTGTTAGAAATATCAGTTATGTGGAATTTCTAGTGTTAGAGAATACCATTAGAGGAAACGCAGGATACACCCGATTTTATTCCATACTTCCTTACCCACTGATGTGACTTGAAAGCATCATAGAAAGTTAAAGGCTGCTTTTAGAGTAAGCTTTCCAAAGAAGTGTGATTAAAAAAAAAAAAAAAAAAAAAGGCTCCCTATCCGCAGCCACGAAGAATAACTTCGGAAAATGTTCTAATTAATGTCTTCGCCAGGCGTCCCATTTTTAAAATTATTTCCTACAAGAAGAGCTCTATTAAATAACTTTTACTTTTCCATCTCCAACTGAATTTTCATCTCTTTCTAATGTTCCTGCTTAAATTTGGTGGCTCTGTGTGAATATCAATTATGGTAAAAGGAGATTTTGGTCCCATCTCTCACCGCTGAAAAAGGGGGTATAGATGTCATAGCTGCTGTTGGCAGAGGACTAGACTGGGCACCTGGGAATATAGCTGCAGGGTGGGGATTTCAGTGGTCACACAAACAGTAACAGCTCGGGACCGGACTCTCTCTCAGAGCCAAGTACCTTGGGAAGCCTGAATGTCTTCTTTTCTTTCATTCTGTGCCTAAATACTTTTCAAGTTTCAAGTTTACGTGACAGTTTCAAGTGTACATGATTCCATGTATGTACATGTAGTCATATGATCACTGTGATAAATTTAGTTAACATCCATCACTGCATACAGTTACCACGATTTTTTTTCTTGTAATGAGAACCTTTCAGGTTTGCTCTCTTAGCACCTTCCAAACACACAATCCAATTTTGCTCCCCAGGACTAATTTTATCACTAGAAGTGTGTACTTTTTGACCCCCTTCACCCATTTCATCCTGCATATCTCCTTGTGATCAGAGGACAGAAAGACAGCTACCAACAGCAACTCAATTTAGGGGCTCCACAAATGGAAATTTCCCGGGCCTCAAATGCGGAGACTGTCCAATACTTGAAGACAATCTCTAAGTAAAAATAGAAAAAGTAATAATTTTGGGCTGGGGGCGCCTGGGTGGCTCAGTCGGTTGAGCGTCCGACTTCAGCTCAGGTCATGATCTCGCAGTTTGTGGGTTCGGGCCCCCGCGTCGGGCTCTGGGCTGACAGCTCAGAGCCTGGAGCCTGCTTCCGATTCTGTGTCTCCCTCTCTCCCTACCCCTCCTCTGCTTGCACTCTCTCTATGTCTCTCAAAAACAAGTGAACATTAAAAAACTCATAAAAAAAGAATTTTGGGGTGGGACACACAGGACCCTTTTCCATCACTGCAATTCACTTACAAGTCTACACAAAGCTGACACTGTTTTTCTATAGTAAAATGGGGACAATGTATCATTTGAATCATTGAAACCCAGAAATAATCACCAAAGTTTATTTTAGCCAATGATTTCAAAGTTCTTTTCAGAAAAATGTTTTCTACCAAGGGCAGATGTTAATTGATTTTAATTCTACCTCTTGTTCTGCATTGAATACCCTTGGTTTCGCATAAAGTATGATAAGGTAGGGAGGAACGAGAAAGGCAATGGATATTGCTGAAGCCAGTTTTCAATGTATTCAACATGTGTTCATAAGGGTGGAAACATTTAGGGACCTGTTTAGGTCATTTAGTTACAGAAATAAGAAAAGATACGAGCCACAAATAGTGAAAAGATGCTTCATATAATTTGGAGAGATACTAAGTTTATAAAGTACTGTAGGATATTCACAGCGTTGGATTCAAACTTCAGTTGCTTTGTTTTGGTGCAGACACCCTTCTCCATTTGACCTAGTGATGTTGCCTAACACCCTGGTCACTATTCTCTCCACATCTTACTGAGACACCTGGTGGTAGCTAACTATGTTGACCTACTCCCTTTTTTTCGCTTGTTCTCTGGACACCATACTCTCCTGATTTTCTCATACTTCACTGGTTGCTGTTTTTCCATCTTCTTTCCTGGCTCTCCCTCCCTCACTCAACCACTAATGTAGACTTCCCCAAGACACTGGGTCTCAAGCACCCTGTTCTTTTCTATCTACGCTCTCTGAGGTCATCTCCAATCCCATGTACTGGTAATACCCAAACTATGTCTCTGGTCTTCACATCTCCCCGAAAGATTTAACTCCTATTCTCAGTGCCTTCATTAGGTAGTCTGGGAGGCACTGCAGACTTAATATGGCTAAGATAAAAATTGATTTTCTATCATATACTTGCTCCTCCCCCTCTTTTCCCTTCTCGGTAGAAAACACCACCGTCCAACATCAAGACAAATATTCTAGGGCTTGTCTGTGATCATTTTCTTACCTTCACCTTCCACATTCTGTCTGTACTGTCGCCCTTGCCTCTAAAGCAGACCCAAACCATCCATTCCTTCTCATTTTCATCAACACCCTATCCAAACCACCAGTGTCTCTGACCCTCACCTCTTGCGCCTACCTCCCAGCTGTCTCCCCACTCCCACTCGTGTCTCCCTTCAACAGCCACGGTGAACTTTTAAAATCATGAATAATAGGGGCGCCTGGGTGGCTCAGTCAGTTAAGTGTCTGACTTCGGCCCAGGTCATGGTCTCACTGCTTGTGAGTTTGAGCCCCGCGTCAGGCTCTATGCTGACAGCTCGGAGCCTGCAGCCTGCTTCGGATTCTGTCTCCATCTCTCTGCCCCTCTCCAGCTCGTGCTCTGTCTCTTTCTCTCTCGAATATAAATAAACATTAAAACAAATTTTTAATCATGAATAATATTTATGACACCTTCCTTCCCACAGTTGTAATCCCCAATGGCAACCCATCTGGCCTGCAATGAAAGCCAGGCTGTGCCCTGGTTTACCAAGCCCCCACCCCATCTGGGCTGTGCCTGTTCTCCAACATCATTTTATAGCTCTCTTCCTTCTTTTATATCCCAACTTTGCTGGCTTACTTTTTATTTCTCTAACACTGTAGATATGTGCCTACCATAGAGCCTTTGCAGATGCTGTTTCTGGGCGGAAAGCTCTTACCTCCGAGTGGCTGGGTCCTTCTTAACATTCATATCTCAGCCTAATTCACGTCCCATGATAGCAATCTAAAGTAGTCACTGTCACATTCCTCTCCTTCAGTTCTCTCCTATGTATTCGTTACTCTTTGACATCTTCTTTATTAAATTTTACTCTTTAATTTGTGTGTGGGCACACACACAACTGTACCATAAGGTCTGAGAGCAGGAGCCTTGGTGGTATTATTCACCACAGTAACTTCCGTGCTTGGAACAGTGCACATAATAGGTGCCCAAAAAACATATTCCAAACAAATGAATGAACGAATTTAACCTTTAGGACAATCTGCTATGTGGAGAATTGGTGGCATTTTCTGTTTTATTTCATAGTGCGAAGTTGGCTGCTCTAACTAAATTCCTAAGGACTAATCAAAAAAATAAAATAAAAACTTACCATCATTTGGCCAGTTCAGTTACCCGGAACCTCTTCCTTCTGCATTTGTGATTAAGGCTGCCACAAAGAAGAAACATATTGGCACCGTAAATCTGATAGATTTCTAGTTAGATGCTTGGAGGAAGGTAATGTGACTTGGAGATGAGATCTTTGTGACCTATGACCTCTGGATTCTCATTCATTTGAGGAGATGCTAGCCATAAACTTCAGGCAGTTTGACAGAAATGGAAAGCTCATAATACTGAGAACTCCTCTAGGGATGTTTCATTTATTCCCCCAGTTTTCCCTTCCTTTTTGCTGATACGAGATGAAATGAAAAGTACAGCAGGCATGATTCCGGAACAGTCTCAATCAGAATTTACCACATCACACGTTCTCACCTGCGTGGCTAGAGCTCCTGTCTGAACTTAAGTTTGTCTGACCCTCAGCTAAGCCACACCCTTTCTAAGGAGGTTTCTAAGGCAAAGCCCATTGACCCATTTAGAGATCCAAGGGTAAGGAACTTCATATTTATTTGTCATTTAGGCACTATTTATGGCATTCTAAGCACATGACCCCCTTAAGACTGTAATTACAGTTTTTGCATGAAAAGAATATAGAACACTTCTTGTTTGATTTATCCTTTTGGGACTTAGTATTCAAAGTATTGAAAATCCTTTTATTTCATATTGAAACTAGTTTCACACGGCCTGCAGCCAGTTCCCCATTCTCCCTTTCTCGTTTCACAATTGCAGAATGCTACTCGGGTAGTTTCCCTCTGTTTTGAGCCCCACCCTTCTGTTGCTAAGCAGCTGAACAAGATTGCATAAATTGTCAATTACTCAGCTATGACAGTGAAAAAGACTGGGGGGGCAGTAGCCAGAAATGAGGACAGCTACTTCTATCACTTGGGATTTAGGATTCGGTGAGGAAGAGAGTCAAAAGGCAGTAGGTGAAGTGAGCATAAGTAAAAGTTTGATTTATAGTTACCAACTGGGAGAATTGGGGAATAGGACAAAACACCCCTCCCTTGCCCTCATTTTCTTTGCATATATTTTCAGAAAGACTTGAGCAAGCACATTCTCCTTTACGAACTTTTATTCATTGAAATGAGTTTTTCCCCCATTATAAAAGTAATTTCCTATGATGACTGGAAGAAAAAAGGAAATTAGAGAAGGGAAAACTGACACGATTTCACTACTTTAATATAAACCGTGTAACCCTTTGTATGTATTTCCTTCAGAGATTTGTAGTCATTGTATTAGAGTAGATTGGTTTTGTTTGTGTATTTGTTTGCTTAGGCCTAGTTATAATTCACATACTCTTATGCTTAGCTGTAGAATATTTATTGAGTAGCAGTTATTAATTTATTTTAACACTTCTGGTTAGGTTGACTCCAAAATCTGAAATTAGTTCTAAATCTGTACGTCTTAAAAGAGCATATATGCCTTTCTGACCCACACACACAAAAAAAGTCTCAAGCATCTTTGGTGGTAAATCTTCACCCATCTCATTTATGCAACTTCTTTTTAATAAAGCAGGTTTCATATGGCAGGTATCCACCGGACATTCAGCTCTCCCTCAGATCACCTCACGTCTGTGGCTTCCTGTGGAAATGTTCCACAAAACGAGCATTGAATAGAATTGCAAAGATTTCCTTTTGGAGCCCTTGCAGACTCCACTTACCTGTGTGACTCTAACAAGTGCAATGACGCCTCTGGCTCCCCAAAGAGAAGTAAACCTTGTGTGTGGGCATAATTAGCACACAGTCAGGTTGTAAGATCCAGGTATTTGGTTTTCTTAGACGAGGCATTCCCCAGCAGACACATTAGTGGTTTCCCAAAGAGCTCCTTTGCAAATAGCTATCGAAACAGCAAATAATGAGCTCAAAAAGGCGTGCAGTGAATAGGACACCAGAGGGTGCTAGAGGGATGTTACAATATGCCTCGGCTTTCCCTTGGCTCTGCCGTTCAAAAATGAAATAAAGCTTTTTACATAATGCACTCCCTTGTCTTGAACACGTATATTGGAAGCTCTACAGCATAGCTCTGTGATGAGAGTCAGACATTTGTTGCTATGTATCCTTCTCATCAGTGTTTTTTCAAAAGCGGGTCTCTTCTTCCCATGCTGAATTTAAGAAAATAATTTTTAAGTCTCTGCTTAGCTGTGCTTTTTTAAGGAAGGCACATTCTTATTCTTCCAAGGTTGCATCTCTTTGACCTCTCCCAAGAGGCAGTCCCGTGTGTTAAAATGGTGAGTAGTTCTCATCTGCTAGATATTAAAGAAATGAATTATTTCCAAACCTGCTTTTAGAATCACAGAGCGTGGTGATTCGATCAGCGTGTGCCTCCTGTTGAATTTAAAATGAAACATGTGCATACGTGAGCATAAAGTAGCAGTGCTGAAGAAACGTAAGAATGGGTAGTGAGAAAATCATACTGGCATCTATTCGTAAACAGACCATTTAACCAGAAGGTTTTTATTTTGCAGTGTTAAGCTTTTGAAAATCTATTTTCAGGGGTGCCTGGGTGGCTCAGTTGGTTAAGCTTTGGACTCTTGGTTTCGTCTCAGGTCATGATCTCACAGTTTGTGAGTTCAAGCCCCGCATGGGTCTCTGTGCTGACAGTATGGAGCCTGCTTGGGATTCTCTCTCTCTCTCTCTCTCTCTCTCTCTCTCTCTCTCTCACCCCACCTCTTTCTCTGCCCTTCCCCTGCTCATTCCCTCTCTCTCTCAAAATAAACTTAAGAATTAAGAACAAATAAAAACCTATGTATTTTTGTTCAACATAATTTATCTTAAAAGTATGTTTCCAGTGCCTAACATTTGTGTGTCAGTGTGTCTAGAATTGTCCTTGAAGCCATCCCCACTCTCCATGACCTGGCAGTTTACTTGAAGAAACAAGAGATTTTCTCTTCAAGAAGTTGTCATGTGAGAAAAATAATCCACGGCCAATAATACGTACCAAACACACACCATTTTGCAAATGTGTGTCAGAGAAAATACCATGGGTTTAAAGGAGGTGATGCCACAGGACTGGAGGGTTGGGGGAACTGGCTGGGCTAGGAGGTTGCAGGATTGGGTGGCAGAGACCGGGCAGAGCAGAGTCACAGCCTGGCCAGAAGGGGGAGCAGGCAAGGACGCACGCCAGGCAACATGCGGACGTCTCTTCATCCTTCCCCAGGGAGGTCCCAGTCCAAAATTACGAATGTCCCTTATTTTTATGTTATTTCTTTGTTTTTAATGTTGTGGGTTGGAGGTTGTATTGTTGTGGTTTTTAGTTCGGGTTTTGTTTTAGAGCCTGTTCTGTTTATGGTCGTGGTGTGGTTCTTTTCTCAGAAGGAAAAAGGAAAAAAGGCCTCGCTGTCGTTAAAAAGGCGAATCACTCCATCCCCAATATTGCCGGTAGTTTTCCTGACCCTCCACGGCTGTCTTGCAGCCAGAACGGTGGGACGCTGTAGTGTCCTGCCCTGTAGCTGGGCTGCCTCAGGAGAATGAGGGGTTCGGGTCCCCGTGTTCTCCCAGCCCCTCATCCAGGTGGACTCCACACTGTGCCCTAGGGCACCTGGGACGTGTGTCTTCTCTTGCTGGGGTTGAATTCCTTACGGCAGAACCGGGGCCTGATTTCGTCTTTGTGGTCCTAATGCTCAAGGCACATTAGGAACTCAAAAAAACATTTCTTTTATAATTAAAAAATATCCTTTTATTAGCATAAGAGCAGTATAAATGCATTGTGGAGAATTCGATAATGTATAGAGCAAAAGTATTTTTTGAAAAACACTATGCCGTCCCACAGTTTGTTGTTACCACCTGAGTATCTATCCTTCCAAACTTTTTTCTGTACATATCTATATTAGTCTATCTGTCCTCCTGTTTCTCTATCTACCAATCCGTGTAGCTAGGTATTTTTATGAGATTATACTATAAGACACATTATTTTGTAATGCACACTAGTACACAGCTTATGTTTTTCCATTTAATAATCTCCACATTTTCACCTAAGTGTTGATCTCCATGTGAGGGTTCAATAAACTCACTGCGTAAAAAGCTTCCTTGGGAATGCTTATTAAAATTCAGATTCCAAGGCCCTAGCTTGGATCTGCAGATTCAGAATCTCCAGCGTTATGGCTCTGGAATTTATATCTTAGCAAATGTCTAAATGCTCATATACCAGTCATTGATCTACAGTATCATTATGAGGGGACAGAATAGCTTTCCAGTATAGATACACTGCAATTTATTTAACCAACCTCAAAGGTTCAATTTTTCATTATAATGAGCCAGGTGATAAACATCATGAACATCAGTAAGTGATAAGCAGACAAGTTGAGATGGTAAACATTCTAAATCTCTGTAAACGTCAACACAAATTTAGTTATTAAGTGCTAGTATAAAAAATTTTAAATCCATGCCCAATATTGATAGAGGGGGATCTTTGGTATGAATACCAAAGCCCTAGGACATATCACCATGAAATGGACTGAACTGAAACTACAGTAGCAGCTTTTCTTTTCTTTTCTTTTCTTTTCTTTTCTTTTCTTTTCTTTTCTTTTCTTTTTCTTTTTCTTTTCTTTTTTCTTTTCTTTTCCTTTCTTCTCCTTTCTTTTTTCTTTTTCTCTTCTCTTTTCTTTTCCCTTTCCTTTTCTTCCTCTTCTCTTTTCTTTTCCCTTTCCTTTCCCTTTCCTTCCCCCTCCCTTCCCTTTCCCCCTCCCTTTCTGTTCCTTTCCTTCCCTCCCTTTCCCTTCCCTTCCCCTCCCTCCTTTTCTTCCTCCCTTCCTTCTCTTATTCATGAGTCACAGAGCCAAAAATCTGTGTGGGGGTAGGTAGCCAGAAGACGCAGGTCCCCATATTTGGGGCTCTTGACTCTGTTATGTGGACACGTTGGCCAGCTTTGCCACTCTGAATCCTTTTGATGTCTGCTGACAGATTTTTTCTTGACACCACTTAACGCCGCTGATTAAGTTGTAATCAAACAACTCTGCCCAACCCTCATGATTTCATCCGAATATGTGTTGATATACAGTAGTTGGTCCAATTCTCCAAGTTCTTGGCTGCCTCGGGGGAAAAGTCTGCCCAGGATTTTTTTTTTTTATAATTATTTTTCTTCCTTTCAAATTTTTTTTTTTTGTAGTTTCCCTGGTTTCATGATGTAAGGTCAGAGGAATTAAACTTGAGCATGAAGTAATTAATTACATGAAGCTTGAATTATAATTACTAATTGATCCCCACCTACCTTGATGACACCTGGTGGCAGTGAGTTTCACAGTGCTACGAAGGACAGATGGTAAGGCTCCATTTGGCCTGTCATGTAGGAGATCCAGGTAGTTAGGTTAAAAAATGCTTTTCGTAGACCTCAGATGGGCCACATTTGTCCAAAAGGCCGTGTATGGATCTCTAGACACCATTAGGTTGATATATTTTAATCTCTTCAGCACGATGTTATTGATTCTGTTTCATCACAATAGATAGGGCCTATAAATGTGTTCATTTGTTTATTAAATATTTATTGAGCCCTCACTAAATGCAGACACCAAGCTAGGCACTGAGATTCAATAGTGAACGAACAAATACAGTTCCTACCTTCATGGAGTTTCCTACAAACACAGTAGGAGCAATTAACCTATACTTGGCATGTGGGGAAAGGCTTCTCCTATTATTGATGTCTGAGAAAATCTGAAACACAACTAAGAACTGAGGGTAGAGAGGGCAGAAGATATCTAAGGCAGAAGGAAGAGCATCTACAGAAGTCCATGAGACGTCATGCCATGTTCAAGGAACTGAAAGAAGTCCACCATGGCTGGACATGGGGCTTGCTTAGGGCTGAAGCTGAACAGGTAAGGCAGGGCCAGCTTCCCCAGGTCCTTGGCAGCCCTGGTAAGGAGTTTGGATGTATTAGAAGAACAAATGGGAAATCACTGAAGGTTTTTAAGAAGATATTTAACCTTTAAGCTTCGGAAAAGGAGACTTATAATAGGAAATCTGGATGTAATGGGCACTTAAAAATGACTGATGCCCTTTTTTTCTGTGAGCTCCACCTCACCAGCCTCACCAGAGGAAAAGCACGGGCTCAGAAGTCAAGAAGACGAGTCTGGTCTGAAGGTCAGTCAGGCAGATCTCAGAAGACACCCTCATTCTTGCATTTCCTTAAAAAGGCTGAAAGTGGAAAAAAAAAAAAAAAAGAATGAACCTGCTGCCTGTGGCTAAGCCATAGGGAAGCCATGAACTCAGACTGCCAGACAAATGACAACACCAAAGCTTTCTGGCAAAAATAAACATTGTTAATTAATTGGGGGGGGGGGGCGGGGGCGGCGAAGGTAGGAGGATCTCGTTCACAATAGTAAGAAAAGCTGAAATATACTTAGGAACAAATCTAAAAGACATCCAAGTCCTTATGGAGAAAATTACAAAACATTACCAAAGAATATTAAGACATAAATCAAAGGAGAAATACATCACATTCTTAGATGGTAAGATTCAATATCAAAGTCAGTTTTTACCAAATTGATTTTAAAACTTAGTAACGTTCCAATCAAACCCTCAGTAGGTTTTTTGTGGGTGTGTGGGAGTCTGGAATTTTACAAGCTGATCCTAAAATTCATATGGAAAGCACACCAAAAAAATGCCGAGGATATATTTGAAGAAGAGCTATCCGATAGCAACACTTATTTTAAAACTATGTTGATCTAAGTCAAAATAGTATTGGTGCAGGGATAGAAACCCAGACCAGAGTAGAGACCCCAGAAAGAAAGTCATGCGTATATAGAAAACTTAACATATGGCACTAGATATTGGCATTGCCGACTGAGTAGGGGAAATTATCGATACTTACCTGAGAATGCATACAAAAATAAATTCCAGATGGATTAAAGATCTGAATCTGAATAACAAAAATGCTTGCAAAATCTCACGTCATGGAAGGATTTCTCAGACAGGATATAGAAAACAATCACAATTGACAAGTCTGACTACATTAAAATTAAGTCTGTCTGTCCAACAGAAACTACAACATGATAAGAGACATAATGGGGGAAGATATTTATGTTGGATATAAGTGATATAAACTAGTATCCAGAGTATGTTTTAAAATTATAAATCAATAAGATATAAAAACATAGCCTAATATAAAATTGGGTAAAGAAAATGAACACTATATACCCGGAAAAAATGTAATTGGGTAAGAAAGGAAGCTCAGCTCCCTAGTTATGAGGATGTAATGTATACGCCTTACGGATACCCATGTAAATTGCTCAAACACCTTGTGACATTGTGGTACATCAGACTCACAATCTTTAGGCGTTCACAGGGTAATACTGTGATCTCAAGCTGGATGCCAAACTGGTGCCTAACTTTTTCAACTTTGCCAAAGCTTAGAAGGTCAACAGCCAGGGTAATGTGGAATTTAGGTCTTAAGCCAAACCACGAAGGGTTTTGGAGAAAGCACAATTCAGATGAAGACTTGTGAGACAGGAAAGCCAGGTCTACAGGACTGAACAACCCAGGGAGTGTCACAGCTGGTAGACAGCAAGTCACAAGAAGCCAGATCATGAGCTGAAATTCATGCCAGGTCAATCCTAATGCCCATTAACTTTTGGACAAGTGAAGGCCGGAGCTCAAGGCAAGCCGAGCCCCAGGGGAAGGGAGTGACTCAGAAAATGATCTAGTACAAACTTCTGGCCACCTGGCCACTTGGCCACCTCCATCCTTGTTACAGACCTTTCTTAGTCTTAATGAGTCAGTGGTGTCTCTTGAGCAAAACTGATCACCCAGAGTCAGAATTGGCAACCTCATCCTCCTGGTGTAGGGGTTTGTGGGTAATGCTGGCTGCTCATTCAACACATAATGATTGACTGCCTCATATGTACCAGCCACGATTCTTGGTGCTTGGGATACATCGACGAACAAAGTAAACAAAGATCCCTGTCCTCCTAGAATTTACATTCTTTTATCGGGGGAGGGGGAGGGGAAGGGACATTATAAATAATCAAAATTTTTTTAATGTTTTAAATGTTTATTTTTGAGAGAGAGAGAGAGAGAGACAGACAGAGCCTAAGCAGGAGAGGGGCAGAGAGAGGGAGACACAGACTCTGAAGCAGGCTTCAGCCTCCTGGCTGTCAGCACAGAGCCCAACTCAGGGCTTGAACTCACGAACTGTGAAATCATGACCTGAGCCAAAGTCGGATGTTTAACAGACTGAGTCACCCAGGCACCCCATAAATAATCAAAATGAACTAGCAAATTACTTATCTCAGGCCCTACCCCAGACCAGCTGAAAAAAAGAATCTGTATTTTAACCAGTTTCTCTAGCGACTTATATGCTAAAAATTTGACAAGCACACGAACCTAGGAATCATTGGCTTTTCCATTTGCGGTTCCACATTCCATTGATTACAGTTCAGTTGGCTTTCTGCCAAATCGACGCCTTGCTGTGTTCTTGGTAACAGACAGTTATGACATTTCTTGGTGGTAGTGATAGGAAGTAGTTCTTGCGAGCAGATATTATAGGCAACACTTAACCAAGTCATTCTCGGTTTGGGACTGCTTTCTTTGCTATAAATGTGCCTATTCCTTATACTGGGCGACTAGTGACTATAATTAAGGCAACTTTAATGGCAGCAAGTGGTTTTGTTGCTTTACACACCTTGCTATTCTAGACCAATTTATTTTAGTTCTGGTACGTTCAGTTACACCAAAAAATATTGACTCCTTTGCTAAATAAAGACAATCTCATGATTTTCTTCATTTTAACACAAAGAGGTAGACTATGCAGTGAGAGCAGAAGACAAGCAGTCAGAATTGGCCTGAAGTGCTTTCTGATTCCACACTTCAGCCTCCACCATTGCTTCTTCCAGAAGGTTCTCGTCATGTCTCCCTGTCAATGCAAAACACCCATGCTTTGATATCAGGTTCCAAGTTGGTCTTTCCCATTAATATTTTCCTGTTCATCCCAAAATAAAGTAATTGTCTTTTATTTTCAACTCACATAGCGTCCAATGTGATTGTCTCTGTGACTCATTTTGAAACTAATCATACACTGACTTACGACAGCTCTTCCACTCTTGCTTTGAATTGTCTTCCACATCTTATAAGCTGTCATTGAAGCCTTGGATTGTTTTTTTACATTCTCATACTTTTACATCCTATTTTCCAGGATAGATTTGAGATTCCTTAAGGACAAGAACTGTGTTCTTGTATGTATGTATTTTAATGCATTTAATGCATTGCCTCATACAAAATAGTCATTCAGTACATTATTATTGGTTTTAGTGTATACTCTGCCCTCTGCATAAAGATTTTTCTTTTAGGTCAAGAATTAGTATGTAAATTATAAAATTTGGTGCTGACATCACACAGACATTTCCATTCGCTACTGGAATACAACTTTAGGTAATATCTTAAGGGTTGGAGCTGAACCATATTTAGCTTGGAAGGACATTTCTCAGGCTGCTAAGTAGATGTCTTTGACGATATGCTGGTTTGTTCCCAGTGTATGAGAGGGCGGGAACTGGGTTACAGTTTGGAGAGCAAGATAAGTGGCCTCTACTGTCAGGAAAACAGCAGGAAAGAAATTTAGAATTTAAATTGAATGTCTTTAATTTTTAATATGGTGTTCCTTGTGTAATGTCATTACCAAACATTTGAAAGAAAGCTATAACCCAAGTCTAAACAGCATCGCCATAAAAGCAGAGAGAGAATATGAAAAGCATACAGAGAATTTTTTTTTCCTATAGCAGAATGGAAAAGCAGTCCCATACTGAATGTAACCACAGTTCCCAAAGAAATGGTATGAATCGCTACACTACCATGCTGAATCAGTTTATTCCTAACTGTTCAGTTTACCCATGAAGAGGAGATTTAGTAAGAACTCAGAAATTGAGAGATGAGGCTAGAGCTAAGATAAAGGATTACTATCCTCACACGTCCTTTTTTTCTTCAAAAGATACACATTCTTACCAAATCCTTTTTACTTTTCCAAAGACGTTCTCTTTATATTGATGAAGGAAAAAATGGAGTATCCATTCTTCAATTTATTTTTAACAGTTTAGCACATCAATCTGTGCTACACTGGGCCAATTGAAATCTTACTGGAAATTCAACAGCCAAATTTCTGAGGTGAGCCAAAGTTACCTATAGAACTGAATTTTGAAGACGGAAAAATGGAAACAAAAGCATTCCTAAGCACTAGAGAAAAGCTTATTTTGGGAAACACACAGACTCATCCTATTCCGTGATTTTTTGGGATTGTTAATTAACTGTAAAGTTTTATATTGTAAAAGTGTATCCCCTGTTCATCGAAACCAGAGTAAATAGCAACCAGTGTTCTTATGAATTTGAATGATAGAAAGGGAGCACCCATGCTCAAAATTTTAAGAAATCTGGTTGACTCTATTTCCCAAACTCA
This sequence comes from Lynx rufus, assembly GCF_022079265.1. Classification (NCBI taxonomy): domain Eukaryota; kingdom Metazoa; phylum Chordata; class Mammalia; order Carnivora; family Felidae; genus Lynx; species Lynx rufus. The sequence continues at coordinate 11,085,141 of NW_025814823.1, forward strand.
AGCCTACCTAAAGATAGAAAATAGATGCAGAGAAAATGGCAAACATCCTAGTAGGATCCTATCACACCTAAACCAATCTTTGTGATCATACATTTTCTTCTCAGAATGAATTTGTGTTTTTCATTTATCTATTGAGTTCTTCAAGCTGTGGATGTATTTATTCACATATGCATACCAGGTAATAGGTGAAATAGATGACTCTGGGTACCTTTTTGTATGATGCTTACTCTGACCTTTTCTATGAGTAGAAAAATTAATAACCATATTAAAGCTGGTTTAATACAGTTAGCATGAACTCTTTTTTTTATTTTAATGTTTATTTTCGAGAGAGAGAGAGAGAGAGAGAGAGCGCATGAGCAGGGGAGGAGCAGGCAGAGAGAGGGGACACAGAATCCAAAGCAGGCTCCAGGCTCTGAGCGGTCAGCACAGAACCCTATGTGGGGCTTGAACCCATGAACTGCGAGATCATGACCTGAGCTGAAGTCAGATACTTAACCAAGGAGCCACCCAGGTGCCCCTAGCATGAACTCTTATATGGACCAAATTTTTTTAAAAAATCTAAATCATGGGCTATTTGACTTGGGTAAGCATCAGCTATCTCTGAAATATCAAATCATGGCTCCATATTATTTGAAGGAGTTTTGCAAAAATTTGAACTGCATTTAAAGAAGGTTGTTTATATACTACAAGATATTTAAGATGCTTGTTTATGGCAGAGGTTTAAAAAAAACGGACACAGGTTTTACAGTCTACTTAGAAGAGAGAAGAAGAGTCATTGGAGGCAGGAAAAATGAATTTTAAATACGTACAGGGTTACTGTCTTTCTACACTAAATGGTTTTTAAATATTTATATTGCCCTTTCCTCTCCTGGAATTTAAATAATCAAACAATTTGACTTCCTTAACCATGCCAGCGAAAGCGAACTTGGGTGCTATGAGTCACAGCCATTCGGGGGGAGGGACATCTTTCCTCTGAATGAACATAAAGAAAGTAAGAAGATAGGATTGAAGAAAGCAATTACTATTAAAAAGACCACTTATTAGTAAGACCATTTCAAACAGCAAGAATCAATCTTCTTCCCACCAGTATCTATTATTGAATGCAGGGACCAAAGAAGGGAATTTTATCTCACCCAACAGGCATGCTTATATGCAGCTTCTGGTATTATTCCAAGCCAGTTCACATTATTGTCTTCATTCACTAAATACTTACTAGGTACCTTTTTAGACCAAGAGCTGTGCTGGCCCACAGTGGGTAAGAGAGACACAATCCCTGCCCTCATGCCGCTTTGCTTAGTGGAATGTTCTTTTGGAGGCCCTCTTAGTTCAAAGGGTAGGATCACCCCAATGCCCAGTGATTCTACACAGCATTTTACTTTTTTGACTCCTTGAAATTCCCCACTTTAAAAAGCTCTTCTCCCTTGATTTTCTAAGATATTTCTGTCTTTAGGGGTTCTCTCTATTTTAGTTGCTTTTTCACTTTCTTTTTCTTTTAAATGTTGCTACTGCAGGATTCACTCTAGCCTTGCAGACTATTCCAAATGCTCTGTTTTGGGGCAATCATCTATTTTCTTCGGATTGAGCTATCACTTGAGATGCCATAGACGGAAGACTCCTAACCATCCCCACCACTGACCCTCCTGAGCTCCAAACTCCACATCAGTAATTGCTGAAAATTCCCCATCCTGTCTCTCAGGTACTTCAGACTCAACATAGCCTAAGCCAGCCTCAGCCTGTGTTTTCCCAAATTGTCGGTGCCTCCTGCCTTAGGTATCTTAATAGTGCTACCATCTCTCAAACCAGAAATCTTGGGGTCATCCCTGACTCCTGCCTTTTCCCACGTGGCTTCCCCTCAAGTCCGCCATTTAGTTTTCTATATCCTACTGGTAAAACCTCTGTCTGCTCAGTTGTCTACATCCGTATTATCCTTGTCCCAATCTCAGCTGCGTCCGCTACACTATGCCTTGCAGCTGGTCTCCCTGCATCCAGCCTTCTTCTGAGGCCTCCCCCACTTCTCCGTGGCATGATGCAAAGGACTCAGATGTGGAAGTGGGGGAACTCTGAATTAGAATCCTACAACAGGACCGTTGTAAGAATTCCATACATGGCACAATGCCTAGCCCGTAAATCGTTTCTCCTCCTTCTACCACTTTTCTCCACGTGTTTATTAAAGTTCTCTTTCTAAATATGACATCATCATTTCATTCCATTTTTGGAAATTCTCCATTACCTTATGTCTTATACGTTAATATGTATTGCATGCATGTGCACACATGTTCACACATATCACTTATAATAAAGTAGGATCATATAAAATATAATATTTTATAAGCTGTGTTTTGTTATAACAGATATTTAATAGATATCTACTTTGAGCTAGGATCCCTGAAAGGTATCTGTAGCAACCCCTCTTTGTTCCCTGCCTCGAACCCTCAATGGCCAGCTTCTGCGGATAGTCTGTACATGCTATACCTTCATATCCTAAGCATGCACTAAAAAATATCTCCATGTGTCCTCCCTTGACTTTCTCTGATGCCCCAGAAGCTCACTTTGCTCACACATAAGCACATCCCAGAAGCAGTCCTTGTTCAGTGGTGATGTGAGCTGATGGACGAAGTGGATAAATACCCCAGCCCCCTGTTTTTCATTAGGACAATTGGCAGGCACCCCTCCACGGCTCCTCATTAGGTTCACAGCAGGATTGAGCAGTTGCCCAGACTTAACAGCTCAACAATCATCCTTTATTGGTTTTTCGTCCTTGCGTGTCTCACTGTTCCCCACTCACTCCTGTATCCTTGGACCATCTCCCAAATAAACTTCCTGCACCCAAGTCTTTGTCTCATGCCTTGCTTTCAGAGGAACCCAAACTGGGACGTCATCAAGCAGTTACAGATATAATTAAACTGTGATGAGTAAGAAGAATGAATACAGGATAATGTAAAGGTATATGGCCAGCAAGGCTTGGGGGAAAGTATATTCATGTTGGGAACTGATGAATAAAGGAAGTATCTTTATTAATTTCTTTATATTTATGTTGGGAACTAATAAATGACTGTGAGTTGGCCAAGGGAAAGGGGAAGTCTGTGAACATCTTTCCAGATCAATAAATGTATATCTTTATCATTATTAATGTCTGTGTAGTCTTCTGTTGTACGTGTGCCCATTTTTGGCACCCTTCCCAACAATGGAAGATATCATTCTTTTTATTTTTTGATAATTCAGTCAGTAAAAAAATTCATTGTTATTTTATTTGCATTTCTGTGATCATTATTAAGGTCGAACATTTTCTCCATGTATTTGTTGGCTATTATTCGTTCATTTCTGATGATTTACCTGTTCATGATGTTAGTTTACTTTTCCATAGGAGTTTATACATAACATTTAAAATACAGACATAGTCAAGTCTACTAACCTTTTTCTATAGTTTCTGTGCTCATACCATACTCTGAAAATCTTCCTGTACCCCAAGATTAACTTTCTTTACTAATCTGAGATTTCAGCTTTATCATATTCTGAATTTTTACTTATACTTGTATCTGCTTCTGGCCTTCTATTTTGTTTTATTATTCTTCCTGCTTACTTACGCTACCACATTTTTTAATTACTGTGTTTTGGAAACATGTTTTCTTGTCCAGGAGGATAAGCCACTCCTTATGTATACAATTCATATTATACATAATATATATGTATTCCACATATATAATATATATAGGTAGTTGTAACTTTTCATTTTGATATAATTACAAACTTAGAGAAGAGTTGACAGAATGTTACAAGCATTTCTCCTATACCCTTTGCCCAGAATTACCTATTATTTACCTTTTGTTCTATTTGCTTTTTCATTCATATTATCATTATCTCTTCCTCGCTAATTTCCTGTATACATAATGCACGCACATGCATGCGCACACACACACACACACACACACACACACACACACACCTTATTTTCAGGCTATTTGAGAATTAGCTGCAGATACAACTGCAGTGCAGATACCCTAGATATTTCAACGTGTATTTCCTAAGGTCAAGGGTATTTTTAATATATTTCTACGGTACATTAGTTAGAAAAAATTAGGAAATTTAACATTATCTCACCACAGTCCATACTCAAATTCTGTCAATTACCCTGATACTGTCCCTGTTAGGTGTTTATGCTACCACCTGCACCGTCGTCCTCCTTCTCCCACCTCACCACCACTCCTCTGCCCCCAGAAGTCCAGGATTCAGTTCGGGTTACACATTGCATTGAGTTGTCTCCTTACTGTCTTACTTTGGAGCAAGATATCCTCATTGTTTCTCTTTCTTGACCTTGATGTTTTGTTTTGTTTTTTTTTTTTTCAACGTTTTTATTTATTTTTGGGACAGAGAGAGACAGAGCATGAACGGGGGAGGGGCAGAGAGAGAGGGAGACACAGAATTGGAAACAGGCTCCAGGCTCCGAGCCATCCGCCCAGAGCCTGACACGGGGCTCGAACTCACGGACCGCGAGATCGTGACCTGGCTGAAGTCGGACGCTTAACCGACTTTAAAAACTACACGCCGATTGTGGAATGCTCCCATTTGAGGTTTGTCTGATGGTTCTCTATCATTAAATTCAAGTTAGGCACTTTTTAATGTTTATTTATTTTGAGAGAGAGAGAGAGAGAGAGAGAGAGAGAACAAGTGGGGCAGGGGCAAAGAGAGAGAGAGGCAGAATCTCAAGCAGGCTCCACGCTCAGCACAGAGCCTGGCGCAGGGCTCGATCTCACTACTGGGAGATCGTGACCTGAGCCACTTAACCACCTAAGCCACCCAGGTGCCCAAGGTAGGCATTCGTTTGACAGGGATATCACAGTAGCAATATTGTGCCCTTCTCATCATGTCACACCAAACATGACGTCAGTTTGTTGGGAGTACAGGGGACGTTGGCTCTGATCATTTGATTAAGCTAGTGTCATCCAGATTTAGCTGATTACTTCAGAATCATTTTGTTGTGTTCCCAGAAAAATCTTTTTCTTATAGTAAATCCACCTGATGTATATAGATTAATTGGGGAAAAAATCAATGTCTTCTTTATTTTTAGAGTCTGCTTTTCTGTCCCTCAGTAACATTTTGTAGTATTTTTTTCTTTTTATGGGTTCCACAAATTTCTTCTTCAGTCTTAGGTTTTTAATATTTCCGACTGTGGTTGGAAACCAAATTTCTTTGTTCTTTGTATTTTCTGGTTGTTTATTATTATTATTATTATTATTAATTTTGCCTAAGTAGGAAATCAATTCATCTTTATATATTTTTGTAACTACTTTGCCTATGTCTGATAGCTTTTATAGTTTTTCACGTCTCTCTTATATTTTATAGGTAAATAATCCTATTATCCTGCAAATAATGATGTTTGTCTCCTGGGATTGAATTTAGAGTCTATCAGTTTTTAGCTTGAGTTGTCACACTACTTAGCCTCACTCTCTTCATCTATAAAATGGGGATGGAAGTACCTTGTATCACTACTAAGAAGAGTAAATGCAATAATGCATATAAACCTATTATTTAGCAAGAGATCAAGCTCTCAATATATGTAAGTTAGTTGTAGAAATTATAGTAAGCTAATCTTAGAAGTCACGGCACAGATCCTGTACGTGTCTTGTGAAGTTTTTATTTTTGTTAATTTTTTTTATTATGAATTGGGTCTTTGTGGAAATTTTTTATTTCAACCCATTATTGCTAATACATAGGAAAGCAGTTTTTAATAGTATTATTGTAATTAGCTTTCTTCCTAAAATTATTAATTCTGATGATTTTTCAGTAATGGGTTTTACAGGTATAAGTTCATATAATCTGCAAAAAATGCCACTAGTTCTCCATTTTCTTGTTTTATTACATCAGTCAGAATTCCTAGGTAAAATTGTTAGATACTATCAGTTTCAGATTTTATGGAGAATATCCATAAGGGTTTCACCGTTTTCTGTAAGGTGTTGGTTAATTTTAGATTATGTATCTATCATATTACTCTTCTAATCTTACTAAACTATAATTTCTATGATCACAGCGTGAATTTTATTAAATGATCGAAATGAGCACGTGTTTTCCATTTTTTTTTTTGCGATCATGGATAGAAGTAATCAATTATTGATAAATTATCTAATCTTGAGCTATCTTTGCATTACTGAAATAAAGTCTATTTGGTTATAGCCTTCTTTACACTCACTTGATTTACTAGTATTTTATTAGGATTGCTACATCTATATATTCCCAAGTAATATCAAACTATTGACTGTTTCTTTGCTTGTTTGTTTTGGGTACTATATGTTTCTGCTCTTTGTAGTAAGGATATGTGAGTTTTATTAAATAAATTGTAAATCTGAAAATCTTAACATCTCTTTCTGTCCTCCAGAATGACTTGAGTAATATAAAAGTATATGTTCCTTCACATTTGCTTATAAAATAGTGTGGTACTAGCAGCTTTGGGGAAATTGAGTTTTATGTTTTATTCATCGCTATGCTTTCTTCCATAATGATCGGCACATTGGGATGTCCAGTCTTTTCTTAGGTCACTTTGGTAACGGCTTCCTATTGAGATTGTCTATTTCTTACAGATTTTAAAATTTGTTACCATAGAGTGTCTCCATCGTTCTTCATCGTGCAGTTCCCTTTTTATTCCTAAAGTAATGCATTTATACTTTCTCCCAAGTTTAAGCTTTACCTTTGGCAGAAGTTTGGATCTTTTATTGTTTTTTTAAAGAGCCAGTGCTTATATTCATCAGCTCTATGGTGTTTTAACTCATTGCTTTCTGGTTGTATAGGTCTTCTAAATCTTTCCATCCCAATTCTTTAGATTTATGTTATTTCTCTGTCATCTTAAGTCACACATTTAATCCATGGATTTTAATTTGCTCCAATTTAGTAATAGAGATCTTGGTTTAAAATGTTTACATTGTGGCCCAGAGAGTCACAGATGTTTTGTAGCTGGTGGGGATTGTCTAAAATGTATCATTGAAACTTTTTGTTTTCCATGTTGGGAAAGCAAACAGGTTAAAGGCTTGTTTCATAGCTAGCTAGTTGCTGAAGCAAAGTAAGTCGGAAGCAATTTTCCTGACCCTCTTTTTCCACTGCACCACTCCACCTGGCTTCTTAACCAAAAGGACATGAGATGAAGTAGTAAGGAGAGATCATTTCTAAGTGGGAATGTGACCTGTCTGCCATTACAGCTTGGGAAACCCCTCTCAAGTGTCCAGAACTTGAAGTAGCCAACTAAGTACTTTCAGAGTACTCTTTTTTTTTTTTTTTTTTTTTTTTATCTTTCTTTGGGACAGAGGTTAGTTTGTGTTGACACAAGCTCAATAAATAAACCTTCTGTTGATTGAGGCAGGGTGCAGGGCCTGTAGAGGGCGGCTTTGGATCTGGAGTTTCAGACATAAGGAGCCAGAGTCGCACCTGGCGGAAAGGAGCAACACATTCCTTAGACTACCAGGCTCTAAACCAGAGCTCCCAGGTTAGAGAACTTCATTCTTCCCTCTCACAGTCCCAGCCTGGCCCTCGCCCCGTGCGCCCTATGTGCCATCGGTCCAGCATGACCCCATTACATTTTTACCCCAAAGCCACTGAGGAGAAGGATTGCCATCTCCTTGAATTATATATAGTTCTCCCAGCAGAGACACTCAGCTTAGCAGTGGGATTGGGGAGAGGAAAAGGAGAAATGGAACAAAAGCAGCTCAGCGAATGAGCAAGGAAGCCTGCCTGTGACAGTGCCCTTTCTACCTTTCTCCTTTCTTGTCTCCCACTGTGTTAGTGAAAATTGGAATGAGAGGGGGCAGTGTAGACATGAATTCAAACCTGAGTTTTCCTTCCTTTTTACTTAGTTAATACTTGCATGTAACAGTATACGCTCTCTCTCAAAAACAAATAAATTTTTTTTAATTAAAAATAAAAAGAAAAATGGGGCGCCCGGGTGGCTCAGTTGGTTGAGCGTCTGATTTCAGCTCAGGTCATGATCTCGCAGTCCACGAATTTGAGCCCCGAGTCAGGCTCTGTGCTGACAGCTTGGAGCCTGGAGCCTGCTTCGGATTCTCTGTCTCCCACTGTCTCTGCCCCTCTCCTGCTCACCCTCTGTGTCTTTCTCTCTCAAAAATAAATTAACATTAAAAAACAACAAAAAAACCCACAACAGTATATATTGATGATCTCTTGAGATATAAAAAGATGGACTTGTGTATATGTACATATCTGTGGACAGATGCCTGCCTGCACACGTATTTTCCACACACAGCAGAAGAGTCTGAAACCCGGGGGATCTCGTGGGGAAGAATCTTTATGTAAAGTGACAAATGTTTTCGTCATAGAAATAATATCCCCCTTCCCTGAGTGTCTGTTTTGCCTGGGATTTTTACATTTTGTATGAAATAAAGCTCAGGGTGTGTTCTTATTTCCATTTCTTGCACTGCATGAAGATAAGGGGAGTTTTACTGTCGTCACCTGGAGTTACCTGTAAAATTCAGTGCAGCCTGTTCCGAGTCAACCCATGTTTATTACAAGCCAAACAAGAATGATCTTGTTTACTCCTCCACGGCCACTTCCTGTGCAGCTCATGCTATCGTTCTCGCTTTAAAGATGAAGACACAGAAACTCAGGGAGGTTAACTTACCCTAGGTCACAGAGCTAATAAATGCCAGAATCTAAAATCAGACCCAGGTTTTCTGATTTTCCAGTTTAAAATTCGTTCATCTTCCTGCCAGACCAAAGCAATTTCATACTATATGGTAAATTCCTTAAGGTCCAGGAAAATGCTTTGTTTACCTTGGTACAATTGGCTTTCAGCTGTTTCCCTGAAGACTATATGCTTTGTGGCTTATCATCTTCAATTGATTTGTGTTTTCAGCCAAGCATTACATATGCATTCTTTGAGCAGTCAGATAACGCTATTAAGACTTTTTAACGTTTATTTATTTTTGAGACAGAGAGAGACAGAGCATGAACGGGGGAGGGTCAGAGAGAGGGAGACACAGAATCTGAAACAGGCTCCGGGCTCTGAGCTGTCAGCACAGGGGCCCGATGCGGGGCTCGAACTCACGGACCGCGAGATCGTGACCTGAGCCGAAGTCGGCGCTCAACCGACTGAGCCACCCAGGCGCCCCAAGACTTTTAAAACTGAGCCACCCCCTGACTCACCCCACATAATATAATGAGTTTTTTGTTCCAGAAATACTCCATGCAGTTTGAGAGTTTGAAAGTGGAGAGACTAAGAAGTCACTTTTACTTATCAACTACTATGTCCCAGAAAGTGTGAGCTGCACTTTCCATAATAGGCTATCTTCTTTAATCCTCAGAACCACTCCTGGGACCCCAGCCTCTGTGATTTTTCCACCTCCCTGGGCTGCCTCCCAGTACTATGAGAAATGCATTTCTTATCAAGTGTCAAGAACATTGAGATGTTATCTATCCCTCGTGAAAGTTCAGCTGGTGTTTAAAAGTTCATCCTTTTAGTCATAAATTTCTTGGTTACTAGTAAGCCAAAAATGGAACTAAAGCAGGGGAATCTGGGTGGCTCGGTCGGTTGAGTGTTTGACTTCAGCTCAGGTCATGATATCACAGTTCATGGGTTCAAGCCCCACGTCAGGCTCTGTGCTGACAGCTCAGAGCCTGGAGACTGCGTCTCCTTCTCTCTCTGCCCCTTTCCTGCTTATGCTCTGTCTCTCTCTCTCAAAAAACAAAAAAAAAAAAAAACAACACATTAAAAAAAATAAAAAACTAAAGCAATCTGCAGCAACGATTTTTTTTAACCAAAACTAGGTATTCATTGCCACTTTCTTACTACTTTATTTTAATTATTGTAGTTTTTCAGAAGCTACACAAGTCAGACATAGTATATAATTTTAAGTAAATGTTCTTAGTTTGGCTTCTAGAATATTGCATTTTACCCTGCCTGCAGAATGGTGCAGATATAATCCTGTGAACTCATGAACAGATAGCACGGTCTGCTGCATTTGTAAAATTTAGTGCAAACGCTGGATCGTTGACACAAATTACGTTTACTAATATTTTTCTTATATTGAGTTTTCTATTTCACTTGTCCATTAAAGGTATCTGATGAAAATTTTATCTTTCCTTCCTTTTCTCTGCTTTTTCTTATTCAGAGGTATACCCTGACTCTTCTTTATAGGAGCCAGATGACTAATCCCGTCAGGTAGCCTTATTCTCCTTGGTTCATTAAATTGTAAATTCCTTGAGCTCAGGAACTCTGTCCAATTCTTTTAATCCCACCTCCCACCCCAGACTTAAATTTCTGATACACGAAGGAGCTTAATAAATGAGTGTTGCATTCACTGGGGTGGAAATGTAGCAGCTGTCTGCCCTTGGTGGGCATCCTGTTTGTGCCTCCACAAGTCCCTCCACAAGCGTTGAGTGCTTCCAGAAGGGGGCTTAGGTTCACAGGGAGGCACAGTCACTGTGACAGACAACAGAGCCAGAGCCCTGGGCTCCACGGTCCAACCTACCTGCCCCTTCCTCTTGCTACATAAAGCGCTGCCTTTCTTTGCCCCACCCCTTCCCTGGGAATCAGGTTGTTGTCATTGCCCAGATCTATTTGTATCACTTAGAATCTAGAAATGTGAAATGAACGGAATAGCACTGGAGTTCTCCCCCTTCTCCCCCTTTTATTGTATAACTGAAGAATAAAAAATGACTATCCTGCGATTACTTTTTGCCCTCACCTGTTTTGCAACCTAACCAAAGCAATTGTTAAGAGTCATGTTGGAACCATTTGTGAATCAAGAAAATCCACCCTATAAGGTTAGAGTAGGTGTTCAGGCCTTATCCTTCTATATCAGCCTTTTACCTAAATATTTCAATTTGTCTTGAACTCTTATTATTTTTTTTTTCTGACTTCCTTTCTTCTGCTAATGTCAACTAGTTAGGTATGTGTGTTTAAGTATATGAAAATATAACTCCTACGGCCCCAAACTGCTTTTAGAAGTTGCAAGAACTCAGAAGATATAGTTCTTCTGGCATCCATGTGCTCTCTGCTCAGAGCCCCAGGAGCCTGGCTCTCTGTAGACATGAGCATGTATGGGGCAAGGCATTGGTGGCCCCAGTGAGGCAGAAGGATGAGCCTCTAGCTCCACAGCCTAGAAAACTTTTACTGAGCACTTATTGTATGCCAGGCACTGTGCTGGGCACTGGGGATACAGAGATGAGTAAGAAATGCATTCTATTCCAGCAAAGGAGATTATACATAAGCAGATAATTATAAAACAGGGTAGGAAAGGCTGTGGTAGACAGTCGTACAGAATGAAGGAGGAGCACAAAAGGGGCCGCTAACTCAGCTGGCAAAAACCAAAAGTGGTTGCTTTTGCTTTTTCTTTTTTTTTCCGAGGGAGCTGGAGCTCTCCAGCAAGCACGCTCACATGCGGGGGAGGGGCACAGAGCGAGGGGGGAGAGAGAGAATCCTAAGCAGGATCCATGCCCAGCACAGAGCCTGACGTGGGGCTCGATCTCACCACGAGACGCTGACCTGAGCCGAAATCAAGAGTGGGACGCGTAACTGACTGAGCCACCCAGGCGCCCCTGGAAGTGGTTTCTTAAACGGAGCCTGGGAACTGGGATGGAGGATGGGGGTGGTGCAGGGCAGGGAATGAGGGAAGGGAATTAGGGGGGAGGAGAAGGTAAAGAAAAGGACTCTGGGAGGAGGTGGCACCCTGACCTCAGGCACCTGAGAGATGGCTGGATGCAGGGAGCGTTCAGGGCGCTAACTACGTGAGTTGAGCGCTGCTGAAGGGGCAAGCGCAAAGAAGGTAATTGGAGGACAGGAGTGTCCTTGAATTGGAGGACTCGAAAGAAGCAAGCTGGTTCGAGTCGTGGAGGACGCGCTTTACCTCGCGAAGGTATTGAAATGGATCTACCATTGCCTTTCTGCCTAGAGCTGTAAGGAGGCACTAGAAACAACGTAAGCAGAACGGCCTTGCCTTTTGCCTTCTAGATGGAGCCGTCGGAACAACGTTTAGGATATGTTTGGACAGCAGAGCACCAAAGTCAGAGAGAAAGCTATTGCAGGGTCCAGGCAAGGGTTAATGGGTACGTGCATCGGGGCAAGGGTGACAGGAATAGAAGAGGCAATGAATTCGAGGCGGTCAGAATTGGCAGCACTGGGTAAACAGTAAGCACGCGTAGTGGTGGTCAGAGGAGGGAATTTAGAACGATTCCCAAGTTAGAAACTTAAGTGGTCAAGAAAACGCAGGAGGGGTAGCAATTTAGAGATTATGCTGATTTCAGTTCCGGGCGTGTTGCGTTTTGAGCCATCCCCGGAGATCCAGACAGAAATACCCATCAGCAGTCAGGCACATACGCCCACATCTGAGGTGCGAGCAGAGATTTGAGAATACAACTATCGGAAGAGCCCACAGCCAATATTTGAGAACGAGCACACAGGGTTGATTCAATTTTATCCCTCAGTTAATAACACCTGTCTAAAAATCCCAGCTCGCTTCAACATCAAGATGTAGATACATGCACACGTACGTGTGCATATGTGTGCTTATACGCTGTTCCCCCACCCCACTACCGATTTAAAAAATAATAAATATCCGTGAAACATTGCATCAGAAGAGGCGTTCTCGAGGAATGTAGACAAAACAACATAAGCCAAAAACCACACACCTACTCCAAAAAAAGAGCAGTGCGTGTAGAAAATTACAGCTTTGAATCCATGTCAAGGAAGAGTGTTTGACAGCTACAGGATATGAGAAGATTCAAATAACTAACTTGTTTGGTTTGAGGGAAAAGAATGTTCACAGGAAGTCACAGGAGAACCCCTTATATCCTCAGTATCAGGTAAAGTCACCATTAGTGCATCCTCACCCCCATTCACCCTGATAATATGTGCTTAATGTGTTTACAGAGCCTTGCTTTTTCCCTCTAGGAAGGATGAAACTACAAAATACTGTACTGCTTGTTTTGAGATCTGAGCATTCACTACATTTTGCTGTTTCAAAAAGAAAGTTAAGTTCTATGCATTTTCTAGAGAAAAGAAGCTTTGTATCTGTGTAGTACGACCTATATTACCTTCCAGAATGACAAACAATACTGGGAACTCTCGTACTGAGTGATTTAAAGAATTCTATTTCTTATGGTTCCTCTCCTGGAATGGCAGAAAAATAAACGTTTAACTGTTGATAAATATTGTATGTTCAAATCTGAATCACACTGAGAAGCCCATGCTAGTTTTTCCAAAACTCTAAAATTCTCCGGAATGCTTAAATGTTTTATTATCGTAAGCTCCGTAAGAATTGTCTGTCAGTGTAGAAAAGGGAGATTAGAAAAAGCACGGTTATGATCTGTCCTTTCAGATCAATAGTGAGTTAAAATAGAGACCTGACCAAAAAAATAAATAAGTAAAGTCATATAAAAGCTCAGGCTGAGGTGGTGGTTTATCTTTTAGAATTTCAGAAGAATTATCGTGAGAAAATGAGAAACTGCAAAATAGCTTTCGTTCAATTACTAGTCAAACGTCTACATCTGTGTGAAGTCCAAACTGAAACCACAAGCAATCCTAAATGGAAAAAAACTGACCTCCCTGAAAGATAGCATTTCATAAAGGTGGTGTGATAGTTGATCCTTTGTGGAGAAACTTGTTCAACAACAAGAGAAATACAGGTTTGTGTATAACAGAGTAATTACCTATTTAGTGAAAACATTGTTGACTTTCAGTTATTTTCTGGCTACTTTGAGGACAGTCTGTAGAAAAATATAAGTTGTATTTTGACTTTGCCCCTCCTCAATAGTTGATGTGTGTCGGAAGAGAAAAAAAAAAGTCATTCCTTCAGTTGCCTGGATAAAATTATAATTATAAAAGTAATTTATTTGGCTTGTATTGGATTCCAGAGCCTAAGAAAAATTATTTGAATTTACTTCTCTCCAGTCCACCTTCTGTAGCCCAGGTAAAAGTAGCTGATTTTGCGTTGATCACAGAGCATTGACGCCTGTCATACATTCAGGAGAGGAGGCGCCTGGAAAGCAATGTGGAGGAATTTAAGGCACGTCATCAAGTTTGTTCCGGTCATTTCCTACCGTGGCCTGCCACAATGCCCCAAGTGGCCATTAACAAATGGCTTTGTGCTAAGGCAGTGGTTCCCAAACCTTGTTTTGTAGGACATCAGGGCTGAGGGATATCCTTCACATAGAAAAAAAAAAAAATACAGGCATTCTGTATTCAGGTAAGTTTGGAAAATGCCAGTTAAACAAAATTAAGTAGAATGGGTTCTTTGCATGGTGCATCTCTAAGAGAGGGTGACTGCAGAATTTCTTAGATTTTCTCATCTCAGCCCCCTGCATAAACTAGGATTTTCACAGATCTGCTTAAAATGATGGGTTAAGGCCAGGGCACCTGGGTGGCTCAGTCAGTTAAGTGTCCAACTTTGGCTCAGGTCATGATCTTACAGATCATGAGTTTGAGCCCTGTATCGGGCTCTGTGCTGACGGCTTAGCCTAGAGCCTGCTTCAGATTCGGTGTCTCCCTCTCTCTCTACCCCTCCCCCCACCTCAAAAATAAATAAAACATTAAAAAAAAACAAAATGATGGTTTAAGGCATTGACTAGAGCAGTTCTGTGAAAATGGCTGTGTGGATCAGGGAAGGAGATTAAATCAAAAGCCTTAATTGGTACACAATTTTGTTTTCTTTGTCCTTTACAGTGTTTTTAAAAACCTGAAGCCAACATTTACCAATCAGGTAAATTTAAAACTCAGGGGTTCAAAGTTCTCTTGAAAAATCAGAGAATGAGACAAATCTGGGCCTCCGGACCTCCCCAAGCACAATGCGCTGGGTCTTTAGCGGCCGCTGCCCTTTAAGAGAGGGTGCGGGCACCCAGTTTCTAACACTGGGACAGCCCCACTCATTTACCTCACTTGTGTAGCTCCAGAAATACCCCACTGGCCCCTCCCAACCACGTGGTACCAAACACTGGATGGATTCCTTAGGCTCACTGAGAACAGGCTCCGAGGTTGAATCTTGGTAAGTGGTAAATGGCAGGACAAAGCCTGGAATATGGAACCAAATGTGCCAAAATGTTGACAGTGGTTATCTACACAGCTGGGGTTATAAAATGTTTTCTTCTTACTTTTACTTTTTTTTTTTTGTTTGCACTTTCCACATATTCTGCCACAAACACGTATGTCCCTTCTAATGAAAAAGAAAATTAAAAAAAAAAAAAGCTAAAAAGAATAGGAAATAGGGATTTTTTTTCTTTTTTTGAGATTTGGCTACTATAGAAATATCTGTCTTCCTTTAAATCGTAATTAATAAAACCAGTAAGAAGTAGGAATTTGATGCAAGAAACCAAAAAATAGATCTGTTTCAAGAGTTGTCGTAAGATCCTGTCTCTTAGCTTTTTACCATAAATTAATAATAAATTCATAGTTAACATTTTATGGGGGGGGGCGGTAGAAAGATGTTGTTTTGACTTATATGAGTATGGTTTCTGGAACTTGGACACTTTTTAGCTTCTAGAATATGATATAAAATAAATCACCTTTTTTATGTAGAATTGATAAAAATAAATAGAAGAATAGTAGATCTTTCTGAGACGATACAGGAGCTTGGGAGAATTGAAGTGGAAAATTAAGGCCCACCTTACTGGCGAAGGTAGTTTCAAGTTTTGATGAAGTTTGCTTGAAGCTGGCCAGAACTCAATAGTGAGTGAAAAAACGTGCCGCATTCCAAACTTTTGTATAACACATAGGCGTTTGGAATGCTGAGTTGGAATCTAATTCCTAGGCAGAGGAAAGAAAATGGTGCTTCCTTCCAACAACTGAGAGTGGACGTACTGGAAGGACACTTTTGAATTCCTCATTGGATTCGATTGCTTTTTCCTGGTCATAGAAAATAGCCCAGAAATGGGGGTGGGGCAGGACATGCTTTGTGGGTAAGGGTAAGGAACAGGGAGCAGGGAAGCCAAGAATCAAAAGGAAGAGCTTGGAGGTAGCTGAGAAACAAAGAATTAAAAGGGAAATTTATATTTTATAGATTTGGGCAATAAAGGAAGGCAAGGCGTGGTTGTAATTAGTTACAGTTTCTTGGCCGCTCTTAATATGTTTTCTCCTCTATAAAATGGACATAATGGTAGTACCACACTTATAAGTGTAAATGAAATACTGCACGAGAAATGTGTAGTGCAGGACGTGATTAGGGCAATGCACAATGAATTACTATTATAAGCATTGGATTAAAAGCAAGTGGTTTTTGCTATTTTTTATATCCATTTCCAGTTTTATTGGGTAATGATAAAAGAATGTCTCATATAAGATGAAAACATGAAAAAAATTGGTATTCTGAGATTTGTTCGATGGCCTAGTACATGGTCCATTATTTTTTATATGCTCTGTGTGAATTTGAGAAGGCATTGGGGGTACAGAGCTTTCTGCCCATCAGATTAGGCTTCTTAACTGTGATAGTTAAAGCTGTATTCTTGCAATTTTTTTGCTTAATATCAGTTTTGAGAAACTTTGTTTTTACTCGTGCATATGACAAGCAGTAGGATATGAAGAAACTGCTAGTCATATAAAGCTAAGCTGCTATTTAAATGGCCATGAGTTATAAAGTTTTTCCATCGACTATACCTGAATTTGCATAGACTCAAGCTAGCTCAATGTATATAATGGCTCGGATGTTTCAAATGCTTTTCATTAAATGTGTGGTGTCACCTCAACAATCAGGGCAGTGTTAGATCTAGCTTCAAAACCATTGAAGGTATTCACGCTGCCATTTAATTCTGGAAGGTTCGGATAAGATAGTCTGAGGAACATTAGCAGCTTCCGAAGATGGGATCTTCAGACTAGCTAATTTTGTCCAGCCCTGTGGTGTCTAGGAAGGTTGTACCTAGGCCAGGTAAGATAACTGATGTTTATCCTGAACTTGACCTGTGCTTTGACCTAAAGGATTTCACAATTTTTCTTGGTAGCTTGTGAGGAAACTTCCTCTTAAGAAATGCCTTCTCTTTTCATTTATTTATTTACCCATTCATTTATTCTGTAACACTTGTTGCACACCTTTTCTGGACGGCTCAGTATAATACTGAATGTGTCACCTGGGAATGTCAATGTGGACATTCTTCCAGGCATTCTACTTTTATAGGGTATACAGTTAAAAGCTAAAGACATAATTCAGGACAAGAAAATTCTTAAGTGAAAAAAGTGTGTCTTTTGGATGTATGTGTATCTCTTTGTTTTTTATTTAAAAAAATTTTTTTAATGTTTATTTATTTTTGAGAAACAGAGACATGGCACGAGTGGGGGAGGGGCAGAGAGAGAGGGAGACACAGAACTCAAAGCAGGCTCCAGGCTCTGAGCTGTCAGCACAGAGCCCGATGCGGGGCTCGAACTCACGAGCTGTGAGGTCATGACCTGAGCTGAAGTCGGGCGCCCAGCCGACTGAGCCACCCAGGTGCCCCTGGA
This sequence comes from Lynx rufus, assembly GCF_022079265.1. Lineage (NCBI taxonomy): Eukaryota > Metazoa > Chordata > Mammalia > Carnivora > Felidae > Lynx > Lynx rufus. The sequence goes on from NW_025814823.1 coordinate 11,102,554, forward strand.
TGTATGTGTATCTTTCATTCAATCTTGATGCTGATGATGGAATCAGAAGAATTGTTTTCACTTTTATTAACTTTATTACCTAAGTCCAGAACATTTCTGAATCTTTGTCAAAGGCACTGATGGAAGGTATAATATTGCCTTTTGTAAAAAAAAAAAAAAAAAAAAAGTTGTATTGAGTTTCAATTAATGTATAATAAACTCATATTTAAAGTATACAATTTGATTAGTTTTGATGTATGCATATATCTATGAATCCACCCCCCCTTCAACATTTTATTGTGCCCCTTGGTAATCCCTCCCACCATCCCTCCACACTTACCACCGGGCAACCACTGGTCTGCTCTCTATCACTGAGATTAGTTTACATTTTCCAGAATTTCATACAAATGGAATCATACAGTAGGCAGACTTTTTGATCTGGCTTCTTTCAATTGGCATGATTATTTTGAGATTCATCCATGTTGCAACACACCCATACTTTTTTTTTATTGATGAACAGTATTCTATCGTATAGATACACCATGGTTTATCCATTCACTTGTTGATGGACATTTGTTTCCAGTATTAAGCTATGAATATCAGTGTACAAGTCCTTGTATGAACTTATGCTTTTATTTCTTGGGGGGAAGTACCTAGGAGTGGAATGGCTAGATCATATGAAATGTGTATGTTTAGATTTTTGGAAACTGCCAAATTTTTTCTAAAATGATTTTACCATTTTACATTCCCACCAAAAGTGCATGCAAATTCCAGTTTCTCCATAGTCTCCCCAATACTTAATATAGCCAGTCGTTCAAAATCTTAGCCCTTCTTGGGGTGCCTGGGTGGCTCAGTCAGTTAAGTATCCGACTTCAGCTCAGGTCATGATATCATGGTCCGTGAGTTCGAGCCCCATGTGGGGCTCTGTGCTGTCAGTTCAGAGCCTGGAGCCTGCTTTGGATTCTGTGTCTCCCTCTCTCTCTCTCTCTCTCTCTCTCTGCCCCTCCCCCACTCACGCTGTCTCTCTCTGTCTCTCAAAAAATGAATAAATGTTAAAAGAAATTTTTTTTTAAATCTTAGCCATTCCAATAGGTAGGCAATGGAATGTCACTGTGATTTTAATTTGCATTTCTTTAATGATCAATGATACAGAACACATTTTCATTTGCTTATTTGCCATCTGTATTTGGGGAAGTATCTTTTGATATATTTTGCCCATTTTTAATTGAGCTATTTGTTCCCTTATTAATTTTCCTCGCATATTCTAGATACAGGTTCTTTATCAGATAAATGTCTTCCCAATGTTTTCTCCTGTCCTGTGACTTACCTTTTCATTCTCTCAACAGTCTCTTTTAATTTTGATAATGCCCAATTTATTAATTTGTTTTTTTATGGATCAGAGGTTTCCTCCTACGTTTTCTTTTAGAAAACTTGTGGCTTTAGAGTTTATATTTAGGTCTGTGATCCACTCTTAGTTTTGCATGTAGTGTGAGATAGAGATCAAAGTTTATTTATTTTAGCATTTGGACATCCAATTGTTCTATCACTATTTGTTTAAAAAACCATCCTTTCTCCACTGAATTACCTTTGCATCTGTGTCAAAAACCAACTGTCCATTGCTATGTGGGCCCACATCTGGACTCCCTGTTCTGTTCCACTGATATTTCTATTTATCTTCATGCCAGTTCCATACTTTCTTGAGCATTATAACTTTATGTTGTTTTGAAATTGGTAGTATTAATCCTGTTTTTCTTTTTCAAAGTTGTTTTGACTGGTTTTGATCCTTTGCATTCTCATATGAATTTTACTATCAGTTTGTCAATTTCTACCAAAAAAAAAAAACAAAACCCTGCTAGGATTTTAATTGTGATTGTGCTGAATCTATACATTAATTTGATATCTTAACAATATTGTCTTCTGACCCATGAACATGGTATATCTCTCCACTTATATAGTATTTTTGAAATTTCTCTTAGTATGTTTAGTTTTAATGTATATGTCTGTCACATCTTTTGCCAGATTTCCCCCTAAAAATTTAATATTTTTATGGCATTGTCTTTTTATATTTTATTTTCCAATTTTCACTGCTAATATAGAAATACAATTGCTTTTTACACATTTATCTTGTATCCTGCAAGCTGCTGAACTTACTTCATTCTTGTAATTTGTAGATTCTGATTGGTTTTCTACATAGATGCTCGTTTATCTGCAAATAGAGTTTTACAGTTTCCTTTAGGTGTCTTTTATTCGTTTTCTATACCCAATTTCACTAGATAGGACCTCCGGAACAATGTCAAGTAGAAGTGGTGAGAGTGGACATTGAGTCTTCCATCATTAAGTATGCGTTATCTGTAAATCTTTCATAGATTCCTCTATTAGATTGAGGGAGCTTTCTGTTCTTACTTCGCTGAGTGTCTTCATCAGGAATACCACCTTCTAATCAGATACATTTTTTAAAAGTGGTATGACAATGATAATGGTACCATTTCATTTGCCAGAATAGTAGTAATAGCATGTATGTGAATACTTGTAATTTCTCAGCTTACTGTTATTCATTATCCATTCTGTATATAATATCTTTCACCTAAGGACATGAATCATTAGTTAGTTAATTCGCACAAGGCAATGGTGAATTGAGCAAAAAATTACTTTCTTTTTTCATTCTCTTTTCTTTCCCTTTCTTTCTTTCTTTCCTTCTTTCTTCTTTCTTTCTCTTTCTTTCTTTCTTTCTTCTTTCTCTTTCTTTCTTTCTTTCTTTCTTTCTTTCTTTCTTTCTTTCTTTCTTTCTTTCTTTCTTTCTTTCTTTCTTTCAAAACCAGAAAATCAAGACACCAGGACATTAGCTTAATCTTGGTAAACAATGATTTGTTTGTATGAAACCGAAATTTACTAATTTAAATTTTTAGGTCAAGGAATCTTTTTTGAACAAAAAAAATTAAAAGGAATTTCTGAATACTACCCTTTCTGCTCCCCCCCCCCAATCTGAAACAGAACCCCAAGCATGTGGGAGAAAGCAAAATCTGGATCTAAGAACCAAAACCAGCAAAAAGAAATCTCATAGAGGGAACATAATAGACCTCTGATGCATTTCAGGAAGTCAGTTGCCCAGGTCCAGGATTCATAGCAAGACATGTGTTCAAATTTGGAGATTTGGTTTGGTCAGACCATCAGACAGTAAGGAAATAAGGCTGCTCTAAAAGCTGAAGTGATCTTGTGTTGCTTTACAAGATGCATGGTGTTTGTATTGAGGTTAGAATTAGTCTTATGATGCCCAAGACTGGTCAGCACATCAGAGGTTTTCTGTCCAATTCTTAACAGCATTTTAAGGAGGGAAATGGGCTAACCAGAGGTAATTTGCTAAGATAGGAAGAGTCAAGAGGCCATATCAAAGGTGGAATGCTTGAGGAACTATGACTAGAAGTGGCCAGGCCTGTTGAGACTCTGAAGCAATAGCTCAGGAAAGAGATAATGAATCCTACCACTGGGCAGTGACAGCAGAAGAGGACACAGATGAAAAGATGTTTAAGAGATAAACATGACCTCATTTGGGCAGAGTAGTTCCAAGGTTTGTAGCTTGAGTCCCTGGATAAATGGTGATGCCATTTTAGTGAGATCAGGAATTCAGGAGCTACAGGTTTGGAGAGGCCAGTTTTGTACATGCTGAGTTCCCACCAAGAAATGTTTGGCATGTGTTGAATATACAGATTAGGACACTATGGGGAAGTTGGGGTTGGGCGTGAATTTAGACGTCATGGCGCAGAGATGGAAATTTCGATCATCGGTGAGAATGATGAGTGCCACTAATGTTCCTTCATCTCAGTTACAGTAGTCACTGGCCGACTTCATTCTAGCAACCACAGTTCTGAGACCACACTGCCTAGTATTTGGACCAAAATATTCAAAAGTTTTATTCTTTTACGAATGCAAATTCCAGGTTAATCCCTTAAAGAGAGGAGTAAGACTAAGGACCCTCAGTTCTTCCTCACACAGATCATGTGTGAGGATGTGTCAGAAAATAGTATAGAGAGGGAGATTTGTTCATGTTGTGCCGTCTCACCAAAGAGCTCCACAACAAGCCCAGAAAAATGTGCCCTTAAGCCCTACCTTAACTTGGGAAAAGGCCAGGCAGTTACACTGGCATTTTGCTGAGACTTGCAAAACTGAACAAGGAGGAATGCACGTGTAAATGAAGCTGGATTTCAAGCCAGTGAGAACTGGTTCTAGAGCTTATTTTAAAAGGTACAATCTGCATGATATTAAAAACTTGAGTAAGAGTCTGCTTCAGCAAATCCCTCTATCACAGATTCTGGAATACATAAAGATGATTCAGGAGTATGGTTACTTAGTGGAGCCAGATTTTTTTCAAATGTCTTTTTACACTTTGTTAGGAATTAGCGAATCATTTGAAAAGGTTGGAGCCAGCTTTTCAGTACAGATTTTTAGAAGCAGGTGTCTTCCATATGTCTAATTGGTGGTGGTGTTTTAAAAAATCTATAATAATGCTGACTTTTGGGTTTTCCTTATGTCTTCTGTTGTCTAGGATTGCCTGATCTTGTTTTTCTAATGTCTGTACTTTTGTATGATGTAATGCCCTAGTGTTGGGGAAGGGACTGCCATAATTGGGGTTTTGTGGGCATTTGTTGTTATGTCACATCTTAGTGCCTTTGCACAGGTTCCCCTCATCTGCTTCGTGAACTCATTTCTCCTCTGAAAACCCTTCCCTTCCCATCCCCCTCTCCACCAGGAAGGGTTGACTTAGTAGCTTTTTTGCATCACCTCTGCACATGGTGGTCACTCTGTGTTGAAATAACTAATTTGTTGGGGCGGCTGGGTGTCTCAGTTGGTTGAGTGTCTGACTCTTGGTTTCAGCTCAGGTCATGATCTCGCAGTTTATGAGTTCGAGCCCAGCTTCTGCACTATCAGTGCAGAGCCCTGCTTGCGATTCTCGGTCTCCCTCTAAACAAACAAACAAATATATACATACATGCAGAAGCAAGCAAGCAAGCTTAAAGAAAAAAAGAAAGAACCAGTTTGTTATAGTTTGGCTTCCTTCCTAGATTAAGAGGTTCTCAAGAACAAACATTGGACTAAGCATAGTGACAGACACAAAAAATTTTAAGAAGGAAAGTCTGGTCATTAGAGTTCATTGTTATCGAGAGCCAATGAGATAAGTACTGAAAGTCTTCATTGTATTTTTTAGGAACTGAGAAAAGATTTCTTCAGGCATAATCACACCTTAGATAGTACTGCAGGTGTTGTTAACAACCAAGCAAAGATGTGTTGGCCAAAGAGGTGGCCAGTGACCTCTTGGAGAGATACATCCACAGAACTGCTTGACTTGGTGATGTGCATCATTCTGATGTTCTACACAATTGCTTTTTCCTGGTGGCAAGCCCACTGGTTGTTGGGTCCTCTCAGTTTAAAAACTGAATAAAGAGATCAAAAATAAGAAATATTTGCAGAATATTCAGTACAACAGAGTCAGACCGAGATTTGGAAGCTGATTTGGTGAATCCTAACAGGTCTAAAATCTTCCCGATGGATCAATTTTTTGGAAGATGATAAAAGAGAAAGATCGTTCCAATTGTCAGATCACACAGTTCTAAACCTGCAGCTTCCTCACAAAGAGCCAAATAATTCAATAACGCTGTTTAAAACCTACCACTGTTCACAAGGAAATCATGGCTGCAAAGCGAGGAAATGCCTTTCAATGAAATATTTGAACATTCTGAAACTGAGAAGATAATGCCTTACCGGAAAGGATAAAAGGTTCCTGAGATGGTAGCATCATGCGATATAAAATACACAAGCTCTAGGAGCATAAGAAAAGAGAATAATTCAAAAGAGATTAATGTGAGAGTTTTTAGGAGAATGGAGACCTTTGAAACAATGGTTATTACAAAATATAGGACTAGAGGATGTCCATTATGTATTTTAAATTACTTAATTATGCTGTAAGTTTTGAGATTCCTCTGAGCCCAGAGCCCCAAATCATCATTCTTTTGGCTGCTGAAAAAAAAAAAAAATTCCACTTTTGACTGTTACGATAGGCGGGAGGAGGTATGGACTTAACGTTACAATCTCTGAATGTCCTCATTTAGACCAAACCCAGCTACATTTTCTGTGGTTGATTATCATTCATGGTGGCAGCCGATTTAAATATTTTGAAAGGCAGGTTTACTTTTTTCATGCTCACAGATTTAACACTACTTTTAAATAAATATTGTCCTTTGTTTTCATCGCCCTCGAATTTTAATAATAGCAGATTCAAGTTGTTCCCACTTTTCTCTTTAAGGAAATATATTAAAGGAGCTACACCCCTCTATCTGTTTATATTCCCTATGAGGGGAGAATGAGTTGGGCAGGAAAGGGATTAATTTGAACATATCAGGAAGCTTTGAGCCCCCTCTGACAGCATTTAATTGTTAGGGATCAGGAGATGAGGGTTACCTCTCCAGTAAGGTAGGGGTTTTTGTCCTAATTATAACATAAATCTTAGGAAAATACAATATTTAATTAAGTGCATTTATGGGGCACCCGGGTGGCTCTGTCGGTTAAGCATCCAACTTCAGTGCAGGGCCTGATCTCATGGTTCATGAGTTCGAGCCCTGCATCGGGCTTCAGATCCCCTCCCCCGCTCTCTCTCTCTCAAAAACTAAAAAAAAAAAAAAAAAAAAAAAAAAGGCAATTAAGTGCATTTAAATATGTAAAGCCTGCACATGGTTACTTTATTATTAAAACAAAAATCTAATTTCTCCTGCTTTTTCTCATTTTCATCTCATAAACCTTACAGACCTACTGACAGCTCAGTGATGAGGGGTGGGTCTAGGTAGATCAGCGGGCCCACCCCTCAATCATACAGTCAAGGCAAAAGGAGTTGCTTGAAACCAAGAATTATTTCAGGAAAATAGAGAAAGACCTTTCAATTGCTTTTAGATCCCAGATCCATTTAATAAAGCAGCATGATATTGTAATGTAAAGCATGGGCTTGAACATGAGCTCTGGAGTTCTATAAAACCTATGCTCAAATCTTCCCTCCCCCAGTTTCTGGATGTTTGACTCAGTGCCTCAGTTTGCTCATCTGCAGAACAGGGTGCTTAGGAAGAATCCATGAGATAAGGCCTGTCAAAGGCTTAGCAAAGAACCTGGCTGGTATTAAGCACGCAATAAATGACAGCTATTATTATCATGCATTTCAGATGTGTATGTTCTTAACGCTGTGCTTACAGCCAGCCCCTTAAGGACAAAGGCAAAATTACAGGTGCACACCATGCATCTACCTGGTGCACACTGTGTGATAATCACACCCTTTCTCAGCGACTCCCCTTCCATCTCACACACACTCTTAGTTAGGCTCACGGTGATGCCATGAATCAGGAAAGAAACAGTCACCGAATAGCTCGAACTTCTGCCTGTCTACTGCTGGATTTCTCCCTGTCGGCATACAAATATGTGTGTCCTACGACTCTACCCTGCTGTGTCTTTGAAAGGTGAACACTGGTCTTGAGATTTTGGAAGTTTTTTTTTTCTATTACATCATTATCTCAACGTTTAAAAACTACTTTTATTTCTTTAGAAAAAAATGTATTTTCATTAAGCTGAGGGAGATTCAAGCAGTCTCATGGGCTTTTAAAAATAGTTTTGTACAAACCACTCATTGTTTTGAAGTTAATGATACATTTCAACCTGATAAAATAGTTCTAAGTCCTGTGAGGGAAGTGGTGTAGGTGTTTCTCAGAATTCGTAAAATAACCTGATAATCTAATATGTAAATATAACTGCTGGGTTATCATTATACATATAATTGCTGGATTATAATGGCGCCCCTGATCGGGACATCGTTGTTAAAAAAAAAACTAGTTTTCTCTTCAGAAAATCTGTAGTGGTTTGAAGACGCGTTGCCGAAAGGGCATAGCCTGGAGGTGTATCCTTAACTAGGTAAAGACACCCAACTTCTGCATTTAGTAAAACCTTCTGCAATAGTAAAACCTACTTGGCATCCAGGAAACTAAAGTAAATAGTGATTTCTAAAGGACCTCGGAATCTTTTGTAATGTTATGTATCCACAGGTTCCAAGCACTGGGAAGAGAAAAGGCAGATCTTATCTTCTTTATCTTCTGACCCCCCCCCCTCACTGCAGCCAGACAGAAGAGGGTATGCAGGCTGGTGTATGTGTGTGTGTGTGTGTGTGTGTGTGTGTGTGAGTGAGGCGGGGGGGGGGGGAGGGTGAGAGATGATGGGAGAAAGAGGGCACAGAAGACACAGCCCTGGGGCATGGTTGGAGAGGATAAATCAGAGAGTTATGATTTCTGCCCAAAGAAAAGAGTGCAGAACATTTAAGGGGGAAGGGAACAAAGGACACCAAAACGCCAAATCCAGAGGAGATAGAAAGAAAATATGTAAGGGGTCAAGCGGAACGGAGCAAATGCTGATTTTTCTCCCATCACCAAACCCCTGACCACTTGGGTTAAAAGCAAGGCAGAGACCCGCAAGGATAACGTGTACTTTTCATCTGCCGAGTGGAGGCCATCGTCACTGCTACAGTCCCAGCTTGTTTGCTAGACCTCTGACTTTGCCGCCGGACAGCTGAACTTTTAGAGAAGCCATCTGCCAGGTAGAGGACAGGATGGAAGGGCGGGTCGGGGAGCTGTGCTGGGTTCCCGGCACTGCTGCTCCCTACACACCCACAGCGGGTTCCTTCCTGATCATCACCAGCCGTCTCTCATCTCCTCCTTGCAGCCAACTTCCAGTTGGCTGCCTGCCAAATAAGGAATTTCATAAAGACGGATGTTTGTTCTGTGTTCGCGGTTCAAAACAAAAGGGTACGAGGCACTGAAAAAAAAAGTTTCCCCCCAACTTTAAAAACCGTCCGAGTTTGAGAAGCGGCAAGAAAAATGAGGCTTGCAATTTGCATAGGTTATTTATTCTTAAGTAGCAGGTGGTGGTTCCTTTATGGCATCGCACCAACGGCAATTCCACACGGCAACCTTCACACCAGTTTTTAGTACCCTCTGCAGGAGCCCGCGCGCGCCCGTGTGCCCACATCTGCTCAAATCCTGCGCCCTCCTGCACCTAATGGTTTCTTGGATCTCTCCTCCCCTGTGCTATTAACTGTTGAGAGGAGGGGCTACTTAGTAATCCTACACCTGTTCAAGTCCACGCCTATCAACTTGCTAAGCTTCCCAAACAAGTGCCGGTAACGCATGAGAACATCCGAATCTGGGGCTGAGGCGGCCGCGCGGCTGCTGCCGGGTTGGGCTTTTCAGATTTTTGTGAAAGAGTCTCGAATGTATCTCGTACCATGGCAGTTGATGACAGCAATTTATATTCCAGAACGAAGAACAAACTGAATTCGTCTCAAAATGATTACAAATCATCAAGACGGAGTAGCCTGCCACCTGAACTACTGATAGGAAATGACATTCGAGGGAGACTTCAAAGAAACTTGAAAAATTTGGAGCCCATTCACCTGAGGCGCCCAAAAAAGAGACCGTCCATATTTCCAGGTAGGAATCGTTTACGTTTATACCGGCCAGTTGGAGGGAAAAAAAAAAAAAAAAAAAAAAGGACTGTATTTCATTTGTTACGATCAGATGCGTTACATTTAAAATGAACTTGGGACATGTGAGAGCTGACAGTGGACAAATAAATATTTCTAACTGTAAAAAATAAAATAATTCTTCGATGTGAAAGCACCCCCATCTTCTTCCTTTTACTTTCTTTGTTTCTTGTAACATCTTTAAGGATCTGTAAATAGGCAGCTATTGTATTACTTGTCACAAACAGCCAGATCATGGAACTGCTTTCCTTGCAATCTGGAAGAATTCCATGCTGCATTTCATTCTCTGGCGTATTCTCTTTATTTTGCAAGATTATTGGATTGTTGAGTGAAGCTGATGTTTGTGTGCACCAGAAATTAACACCATTAAATACTCGAAGGCATGCTTCGAATTCCTGTCTTGCATCAGAGCCTAAAACCATTTGTAGTAAAGGGCTCAATTAAACAATGTGGATGGTGAACTGGATTGTAGCACAGAAGACTCATGGGTTTCAATCTTGATAAAGGGACTCTGATGTCTGCTTCAGATTTCCATGCCTGGATATTACAGATGTGTAGATCATATAAAATGCCTGTGACAGTGAACCCTAACTGAGGCATCACTGGAGAGTGATTACTGGAGTGTATGAATTATGTAGTCTACTTGATTTCAATGCTGTTTGCGTTGGAATTTCCTGGAGAAAACTACAAGTAGCCTTTTTGTTGTGATTGATTTGTTGGAGTCAGTACGGGGGATTGATTAGACCCAACTGCCAAGGATTAACTCTGTGATGATAGAAAACACACAAAGAAACAAACAATTCAAGCAAGTTTTACCTGTAAAGATGGAATTGACTTCCCTAACCGCTGAGTCATTACCCTGCTTTCGGAAATACCTAGGAGATGATTTAGAAAGTTGAGGACTCAAGGCCACAAGCTGAAAATTACATTTCTTAAGGGAGCTGTGGTTTTCATTCATTTCTTCTTGGTTCAGTGATGTTGCCCTGATGTCAAACTCTGCTGCAGAAAAAAGCAGAGCCCAGGGGTGCCTGGGTGGCTCAGTCAGTTAAGTGTCCAACTTTAGCTCAAGTCATGATCTCACATCTCGTGAGTTCGAGCCCCGCGTCGGGCTCTGTGCTGACAGGCTCTGTGCTCACGTTAAAATGAAAGAAAGAAAGGAAGGAAGGAAGGAAGGAAGGAAGGGAGGGAGGGAGGGAGGAAGGAAGGAAGGAAGGAAGGAGCGAGCAGAGCCCAGACTGGACTGGGCCAGAGGTGTGAGTGGGTGAGTGTGCTGTGACGTGAAGGAAGGGGCAACATGAAAAATGCTACAAAGGAAGATCACTGACGTGTCCGATGTGTCTAGAAAAACAGCCACTTTCTGTTCATCCTCTTTGGTCTGAAAGCACCAAGGAGCCGAGGCCAGTCTGGTTGTCCAGAAGCGGTGTGCCAGGGAGCACTTTGTGTTCCGTTGGTTTGCTAGGACTTCTTCACAAATGTCCTCTCAGACGTTTTCTTCACCTTCTGCTTTTTCCTCCCTTCCTTTATTCTTTGGTGTAACATTGCCCGGATCCATTTATGTTATGATGCCTCCTGCCTTCCTCTACCGGCACAGCCCCATACTTCATGAAGCCTTCTCCTTCTTTCCAAACAGCCAGACCCCAGGGCACTTCGCCTCCTTCCACTGTCGTTCGTTCCCATTTGTCTTCCCTTTCTATAAAGTCATCTTGCTCTGGGCTGTCAGCTACAGCCGCAAAACTGTGGGAAGACCTCTTCGTTTGGACCTCACACAGGTTATCCTTTCTAAGATCTTGAATTGTCATGATTAATACAACAGAGTAGGGTTGTGAAAAGGGCTCTGTGCTTAGGGGAGCTAAGCTCTAGTCTAGACTGTGCCCCTCAATGGCTGTGTGTTTTCTGGTCCACTCCACTGACCCTGTGGCCTTCAAGTACATTATTTGTTTCTGCCCCACTTCCCCTGCTTGGGGGCAGTGACAACAGATAGGCTCTTTTCACCCTTCCAATGTTTCACTCGGGTCTTCAGTTGACAGGCTAGAGAGTTACCTGGCCAAAGTTTGGGCAATACCGACTACTTGATTTCTAAATTCCTCTTTAATTAAACCATGACTCCACTCTCATGCAAGTTGTACTAACTTCTTTTTGCAGTGGATAACTGCAAATCCCACCAAAGCTCCTAAGCGTCACCTGAAAATGTAAATGTACATGGACTGTGATAACTGTTCCCATTTTATACTGCTGTGTAGCTGCACACAATGAGCACATATGATGTATGTGGGACCTGAGAGTCAGAGAAACTAAGATGCATCTCGGAATTAATAACTGGCAAAACTAGGGCTCAGACCTGGGTATTTTGACTCCAGTGTTGAAGCTGTCTCCACTTTGTTACACTGCACTCCATTGTCAACTGTTGCTGTCTTTTTTCGGGTGAGATTCAAGACTCGAAGAGACATCAGCGCTGCCCGGTGCATTCACTCTGACATATATACCATCCATGTCAGGTCTCGTGTTCAGTCCCATGCTGGACGGTTGACCGATTGGTTGATCAACCAATCATTCATTCATTCATCCATTCATGCATTCATGAAATATTTGTTTCATCCTTGCACTGTGTTAGGAATAGACCTTCAAGATTCTAACTGCATATTACCCTTCTCTTCTGTTGCCCACGTCTCCTCTAAGGGCCATCTCATGCTCCAGAGAGCCATCCACCCAAGATGCAAGTCTGTTTGTTTCATTCCTTTGCTTAAAATTCTCCAGTGGTTACCACTGCTCTTAGGATAAAGTCCGAACTCCTTAATGTGAAGTATAAGAGACCTAATAATCTGATCACGGCTTCCCTCCCCAGCCTCTCTCAGCACACCTTCCCCTGGCATTCCAACCAACTCAGCCAACTTCCCACCTCCATGGCCCCTCATGTTTCCTATTCTAGGGAACCCTACCTGCATAATCTCACCTAATTCCCACCCTGGCTTTAGGTGTCAGCTTGACATCCCTTCTTCTAGGAAGTTTTCCTGACCCCCACATCTGGGTTGGGTATATTCTCTGTCCTTCTCCTCCTCATAACACCTGGACTTTTCCCTATCACAGCACTTATCACACCGTATTGTAATTGTCTGTTTACTTGTCGGTATCTCCTACTAGCCAGTGAGCCATGGCTCATATCAGTCTCTTCACCATTGTATCCCCAGTACCTATCTCAATGCCTGGCACATAGTATGTGCTCAATAAATATTTATTCAGTTGATTCAAAATGCACTGAACTGAATTAACTCTTGGCGTACCTTGTTTCCTCTGTCTTCTTCCAGACTCTCTGCTTGTGATTCTCCCTTATCTCCCAACACACGCGTGCACACACACACACACACACACACACACACACACACACACTCCTGAGTCCCTGTTATGCCCTTTGTTTCATTCCCCACCTGGGCTTTAAGGCCCGGTTAAAATCTTCTGTCTTCTTCAGCCACCCGCTCTTCTTCCTCTGACCTCTTTGAGTTCTCCTTTATGCTTACCACTTCCTTGGCCTCAGTACTACGTAAAGCTGTAAGAAAAAGAGTGCTTCCTGGCATTGTGTTCCATTGTCTTAGTCGTAAATGGGCTCAGTGGTCACTTTGTTACTTTGTGGCAACTGTTAAGTTTTTGTTTATATAGAAATTCTTTGAAAATAGGGACTGTATCTTATATGCCTTTGCATGGCCCAGTTGTCCAGGAGAGGGAATTGCGCATAGTAAGTGTTCAGCCAACATCTGGTGGTTCAGTAACTCATTTTCTGTGCAGCCGTGTCCGTTCTGTGGAGTCTGAGTCTAGCTCCAGCAAAGAACTAGTTGGCCTATAGAGACTGTAACAGGGGAAGGTCTTTTTACTGCCTTTCATCATTTTAAGAACTCCTGGGAGGGGAGGGGCGCCTGGGTGGCGCAGTCGGTTAAGCGTCCGACTTCAGCCAGGTCACGATCTCGCGGTCCGTGAGTTTGAGCCCCGCGTCGGGCTCTGGGCTGATGGCTCGGAGCCTGGAGCCTGTTTCCGATTCTGTGTCTCCCTCTCTCTCTGCCCCTCCCCCGTTCATGCTCTGTCTCTCTCTGTCCCAAAAAAATAAATAAACGTTGAAAAAAAAATTAAAAAAAAAAAGAACTCCTGGGAGGGGAAAAACACAGGTATCCCTTGTCTCAGTGTGTAATTCATTCACTGAAACCTGTGTTAGGATTCTGCTGTCTACCAAGAACTATCCTAGACTTTGGGGAGATCGCAGATAGTATGTTTCTGGTCCAAGCGAATAGGAAAGAACTTTCCTAGCTGGGTGCCTTGCGTATTATACAACTCAGTAAATGCCTCCCGAATAAAGGAACTGAGAGCACGGAATCTTTAAAAGGAAAACCAATGCATTTTAAGATCACATGTGCACATTAAATACTAACCAGTTTTCTTCCCTTAAAGAAGACTCAAGGGGCGCCTAGGTGGCTCGCTCGTCGGTTAAGCGTCCGACTCTCGATTGTGGCTCAGGTCATGGTCTCATAGTTCGTGAGTTCGAGCCCCGCATCAGCAGTGCAGAGCCCACGTGGGCTTCTCTCTCCCTCTCTCTCACTCCCCCTCTCCTGCTCCTGTGTGTGCACGTGCTCTTTCAAAACAAATACATAAACAAAACAAAACACAACGGAAAGAAGCCTCAACAACCGAAGCTCGAGCTGAAGTTCTGGCATCTCGCCGGGGCTCGCCAGGCGCAGTGTCGCGCGTGTGTCTCTAGCAAGCACCAGCCTGGCCTCCCCGTCCTCCTGAAAGAGCTCGGCAGCTCGCTAGCGGTAGGCTCGGCTCAGTGAAAGAAAGGGAGGAGAGAGAAGTTGTCCCCACCGACACCGGCCCGTCCTGCACCTGGAAGCCAGCGGGGCTCAGGTGCCCGGTTGAACAGGTTGTTCGCTTAGCGCTCGGAGGCAGACAGGGTGGTCTGTGTAACCAGCCAGTTCTGAAAATGCCTTCGCCACGTCGACAGTCAGCTGTTGGGAAAAGCAAAGCACTCCTCCGCTCGGAGGAAGCAGGCGGTTCCACAATGCTTCCTTGTCGCTTAGTCAGAGGGCAGCGCGACGGGACTGCTCGGGGCCGGGAGGAGGAGGGAACGCGGAGCAGCCCCCAGAAGGGAGCTGGACCAGCATTTGGCCCGTCCGGATTCTCATTTCTGGCTCACCTCCTTTCCAAAGGCATGTTTGTTTTCAAGTCCACAGTCTAAAAAAAAGTTATTTAAAATCATGTTATTTTTATAATCGAACGGACTTGGAACATTTCTAAAGTCAGACTGCTTTTTTTTTTCTTCTTTTGCTTGCTGTATGGAGGTTTCTGCTGGAAACTCAAGGGAGTCATTTGCACGAGGGCACCTAGATGTGCTCCGACTTCCCTTGAGGGTGGCCAGAAGGAGACTTTGAGGATGGGCAGTTTGCTTCAGGTGCCCTACTTATCACAGACACAGCAAAAGACACTGTAATTAAGCATGCCTCCTCAAGCACTGTGTTCTCTGCTAGAGTTCTACCCTTCCAGAACCTGCTGACTAGCACATCTGGTGACATTTCAGCAGGGCCTTCAAGAGAGGGAGAACTTCGGGCCTCCTTAAAGATGTGCTATTAAAAGATTGCATCCTGGGGTGCCTGGGTGGCTCCGTTGGGTAAGCGTCCGACTTCAGCTCAGGTCGTGGTCTCAAGGTTGGTGAGTTCAAGCCCCACATAGGGCTCCATGCGGAGAGCACGAAGCCTCCTTGGGATTCTCTCTCTCTCTCTCTCTCTCTCTCTCTCTGCCCCTCCCCTACCTGTTGTGCGATCTCTCTCTCTCTCTCTCTCTCTCTCCCTCAAAATAAATGAATAAACTTAAAATGAAAGACTGCATCCTGGGATCATGTTCTGTTGTCACAGGTTGCGAGTAGGCTCAGTGGCTCTACTAGGTAATGACGGGAACCGTACTTCACACACCCCGGTATTCCCCACAACACCCACTCGCAGGCTTTGCCTATGTGTGCAAGAGGTGGTGAAACAGTCCAGCAGGGTGGAAGATGTGCGAGAGTACACGTGTCCCGACCACTCTGTGGGCCGCACCCCTGCCCATCTGGTCCTGTGACTTCCTCCGGCTGCTTCCACAGCAGGCCATGTCCAGGGGCCAAGCAGAGGGAGCCTCAAAGGCAACGCTCTGAACTTCTGTTTTAGCCAAAGCATTTCACAGAGTAAATACCTGCCTCACAGCTGAGTTCAAGTGCTGATCCTCCCTCTCACTAAATGATTAAAGTCACTTCGTCTCTCAGAACTTATTTCCTTCTCTGGAAACACCAGTCTCACGGGTTGTGGTAAGCTCCAACGGGGTAACGCATGGCTATAAGATGATACACAACTGTGATCGCCACAGTGCTCTTTGGTGCCAGTAAAGGTTTGTTTTTCATGATTAGTGCTTTTCCTATTCATGGGTGGAGAGTGGGTATGATTGTAACACTTCACAAACTTCATGGTTGGGAAGTTCTCCAAAGTGATTTAGTTTTTTTTTGTCTTGTTATGTTTTTTTTTTTTAATATTTATTTGTTTTTGAGAGAGAGAGAGAGAGAGAGGAGGGGAGGGGCAGAGAGAGAGAGAGACAGAATCTGTAGCAGGCTCCCAGCTCTGAGCTGTCAGCGCAGAGCCCGACGCGGGGCTCGAACTCACAAACTGCGAGATCATGACCCGAGCCGAAGTTGGACGCTTAAACCGACTGAGCCACCCAGGCGTCCCTCCAAAATGTTTAATCAAGACCTTTGCTAATGTAAATCCGATATAAGATGACACTAGTAAAAGATCCATTAATTTTAATTTTCTCATAAAAAGAGGAGGACATAGAAACTCTTCTTTGTGATACATTACCCACATATTTTCTTACCATGAATCACTGAACTTGAGAGTATGGTCATGTAAAGCCTCTGAAAATTGTTTAATATTACAAACATCAATGTCTGTGTTTTATAAACTTGTAGCCTTGCCATGTGTAATATTTTTACCCAATTTTGCCCTATTTAAGGCCCTGCTTTTGGAAACTCAGTCCTTATGCTTTTTTTTTTTTTTAAGCTAAAACTCAGAATAGGAAGATAATTGGTTTGCACTTGTGATGTTAAAAAATCACTTCTATGGAGGATTGTAAATGAATTCACCACTTGAAATGGATCTTTTTAAATATTGGTATTTAGACTTCAAAATCTCTTGAAGGTCAGCACTTAACATTTTGACTTAGACTCTTTAACAATATTTATGGCATTTCTTATTAAACACTACTAGTGCGGCAGAAACAGGTAGCCCTTACTTAAATAATCAGATTAATTTATTGGACAAGTTTATTAAAGGGGATGAAGTTTCTGTTCCTGTTTTGCTTTGTTTTCTAAAAAGAAAATGGAAACAAACCTTTAATAAGATTATGAGTGGTAAACCAGTTACTATAAGGAGCACAAAAATGCTGATACTGTAATATTTATATGCATGATTTAAAAGCAAGGGGAAATGTTTTACTTTTATGCAAGGGACTGAGTGTACCCAGCATAAGCGGAAGGCATTAGATTTATAGCTCCACTTCAGGCATTGGTCCCTGTCATAAAAAAGAAAAAAAAAATTAAAAATACAGGTTTCTGAATTCAGGACTTACTGTATAAGTATGTTGAAACACTTAAACACTTCTGCCATAAAAGCAGTTCCTCTCTGTTGATTTACAGCAAATGTGCAACTTTACAGATTGAGTTTCCATACACTTTCCCCCTATTGTCAATAATGCTCTAAATACGTATTCACATCGAGACTAATGAAAATATTACCTATTTTTACATCCGTATAACTTGATGCTTACTCAGTATACTTCAGTGGTGATTTGTAAACAGTTTTATTACTTTTTAAAAGGGTTTTTGTGTTTTTAAAATTTTTTTTAATGTTTATTTGTTTTTGAGAGAGAGAGAGAGAGAGATGGAATGTGAGCACGGAAGGGGCAGAGAGAGGGAGACACAGAATCCGAAGCAGGCTCCAGGCTCTGAGCAAGCGGTCAGTACAGAGCCTGACCTGGGACTGGAACTCACCAGCCGAGAGATCATGACCTGAGCCGAAGTCAGACGCTTAACCGACTGAGCCACCCAGGTGCCCCGTTTTTGAGCATTTTTAACTGTTTGCATAAATAATGTATTTTCAACAACTGTTTAGGATGGGAATGGCCTACCAGGTACTCAGTTACATGAGAAACCACCATCCCGCCCACATTCTTTCCCTCCAAATATTTTGGGACTACCTATCTAAAGGATGTTTGCCCTCAAATTTCAATTAGGATACCTCTGGTCTTTCTTTACAATCTAGAAAAATACAGATTTGGGAGTAGGGGGTTACAAAATGAGATGAGGGGTGCCTGGGTGGCTCAGTCAATTAAGTGTCTGACTGCGGCTCAGGTCACGATCTCATGGTTCACGAGTTCGAGCCCCGCATCAGGCTCTGTGCTGACGGCTCAGAGCCTGGAGCCTGCTTTGGATTCTGTGTCTCCCTCTCTCTCTCTGCCCCTCCCCTGCTCACACTCTGTCTCTCTCTTTCTCAAAAAAATAAACAAACATTTAAAAATTAAAAAAACAAAAACGAGATGAAACAGGTAGTTAGTTTCAGGTGATGTGCATGTGCAAACTCTCATCAGAAGGCAGTTAGGGTATTTTTCAGTCACAATTTGAAAACCTTTCCCTCCCATGTGGGTCATGAGTTAACTTTTTTGTGCCGAGCAGCTGACTGTCAGATGTACTTCTGAATATCCTGGAAACATCAGAAGTACGTCCAGATGTACCTCTGAGCATCCCAACATCCAGAGCCCAAAGACAGAGGAGGCACAAGGAGGATGGTCATCAGATCAGATTCACCCATGGTGCTGCCTCTGCTCTCAAATACCATACGTCTCTCCCCCCACCCCCCTCCACCGACCCTGACACTTAGGAAAGACTAAAGTCAACTTAGTGGATAATCAATGCTAGATGGCATTGTAGAGTAATTAGGGGCAAGAAAGACACAATTGAAAGAAACATTCTTTGGTCGTAAGTATTGAAGTAGGTGCCCAATGGTAGCCGGAAGATACCCTCTAGAAAGACTACCACACCTATTCAACAAAAATCTAAACTCTCTTGCTAAATGAATGTCTCTTAGGTGCAAAACACTGCAAGGAGTGGATGGTGGTTAAGGAACGGATACACAGTAATTTGTTCGCATATCTAATTTTTTACTAGGAAAGCAGGGGGCATTAATTTGGGCACTCACGCTTCTCTGGCAACCGATATTTAAGCCTCTGTGTTGCACCAGCTAATGGCCATCGTGACACTGTCATCTGGCACAGAAGCCCTAATTGGCGATGAAGCATCGCCCTCCAGGAAAGTCCCAGGGGATCTTGCTTCTCCTCCTCTTTCTCCTCACCCTCCTCCTTCTCACCCTCCTCCTCACCCTCCTCCTCCTCCTCTTCTTCCTCCTCCCCCTCCCGCTCTGGGTTTCTCTGCCAGGGCTTTGTTCCTTTTTGTAATTTGTGCCTCTTTTCTGAGCCCTATAAAAAAAAAAAAAAAAACAGCTAGGTAGGAAAGAGTCATAAGTTGAAGGTCCCTCCCTGAGGCCCAACTCAGCAAGGGTTTTCCAGTCCTTTGAGATATTTGAACTCCTGCGTAACTAAGGGAATATTAACTTATCAATTTAGGGCAGAGTGCGGAGGCCCAGACTACCCATCCCCAGGTCCTAACCCCTGCTCGGAACCACAGGGTTAAACACTAGGACTCTCCCTGCCACCTCTTGATCATTTTTTTTAATGGTAACAATGTGTTATGGACTGAATGTCTGTGCCCTGCACCCCCAAATTCTTATGTCGAAGCCACAATCCCCAGTTGATGGTATTTGGAGATGAGACTCTGGGAGGCAGTGAGGCCATGAGAGTGGAGTCGTTATGAAAGCACTTAGTGCCCTTATAAGAAGAGACGGAAGAGAGATGATCTCTCTGTCTCTCTCTGCCATGTGAGGACACAGTGAGAAAGCAGCCATCGCAAACCAGGAAGAAGGCCCTCACCAGACATCAAATTAGTCAGCACCTTGACCTTAGGCTTCCAAGTCTCCAGAACTGTGAGAAACGAATATTTGTTGTATAAACTACCCCGTCTACAGTAATTTGTTACAGCAGCCTAAACTGACTAAGCCTCAGGGCTGGTTGCAGGCAGCCAACTGGATGAATGAGAAACCTTTAAGCCCTTAAAAACAAAAGCTTATAAACAATGCAAGTTATATTATAAAATATACAGAAACGTCCAATGAATAAAATTCAGTGAACGTTCTTCATGAGACTTAATGCTGCACAGAAATTGCATTAATCAAAAACAGGATAAAATGTAAGTACTGTACTTATTTTCTTTGGTTTTCGAATCATAGAAATATTGCCAAATGTAATTACTTGTGATAAAGATGTCACAAACTACTACATATTTAAATAGAAGGAAATGTGTTTTTTGGAAAGTGATAAACGTCCCGAAGTTATGGCCCTGCACTTTGTCTTAATTTCTGCTAAAATAGGGTTTTGTTGTTTCCGATACGCCCATGCTGCTCAGTCAGTCCTTCTTCAACAAAGAGTTGGTGACTAAAATCTGTATGCTTAACCGAGCTTGACTAATATTTGTAATGATAGAAGCCATTTTATTGGCAGTAAATCGGCTTCTGATTCCTACAGCAAACACTCCCACACACACAAACGTGGATGGGCAGGAAGAAAAAGGAAGTGATGCAGAATGATACTCTCCATAGACAACCTAAAATGAAAACACAAAATCGGCATCGAGGGGGCGATGATAGCAGGTGAGGGCGATGCGGAAGAAATGCATCAGGAAGTTGTCTAACATGCCCAGCAGAGAGCACTTAAAAAGAAAAAAAGTGAAAAGAAATTAATGTGACATCCCCATATACAGTCACCTCCCACAGCAAGGACTATGCGAGGTGGTTTTTATTTGGAGGATTTCACAGCTACGGACAGGGCAAGACCACTCGCAGGTACGAAACTGGCTTTGGTGTTGTGTTTGGGAAGTGGATGGAAGTTTTCTGTTTCATCCTTTCTCCTAAAGGACAACGAAGGATTATAACCCGACCAGTGCCTCTGAGGGATTTACAAGACAGTGGACCAGAGGGGAGAGGGGGTGGAGCAGGAAGAGAGAGAGAGAAGCCTGGAAGAGTTGATTGGATTCTCGTATTTTCACACTCCTCCCTGAAAGGCACCCTCGCTCAGTCTCTACATGATAACTTAAAAAAACAAACAAAAACAAAAACAAAACCCCACAATATCTGGATCTAGCTTACTTATATTTGGGCAGCAGGGGTAGAAATTACTGTATGAAATTTTGATGTTCAGACAGAAGTCTGGCCTTGCACGTTGTTTTCATTTCATTTGAAAATGCAGCGTGTACCTCAACAACAACAACAACAACAACAACAACAAAAGAAAATACAGTGTGTAGGAACGTATAGAAAAATCTACTCTAAAACCCACCACCTTCTTTTAGAAGCTAGAGTAGAGGGGTATAGTGTTTGTTTTGCTTCTTTAGATAAGTGTGGACGTTGAAGGCTATGAGACACTGTAAAATAGCTTACTATGTAAACGTTGTACACAAAGTACAGATTAATCAGCCCACGGGAATTCTGCCCATGCCCTAAAATGTCTGTAAGCCCCTAATTTCTTATACTCAACAGTTATGATCTTAAGGGACTGCATTGCTGTATGCTCTCGTTGCTGAATGAGGGGCTTACAACATCTTTTTAAGATTTTAAACTATTGCATTTTGTGGGAATTAAAATAAAAGTTTTAATTTGAAAGGCAATGCATCTCAAAGTGGCAACGCTTCTCCAAACAACTTTTAAGAATTATGATCAGGTGAGAAGAACATCTCGCTTTCAAAACTGTTCATTTCGTTACTGGGAAAATGAGAAGTGCACCCATCTTTAAGTCACATGAGTTCGTCAAGCCTGCATCTTGCCTACTCCAGACATCAATGAGCTGTCTCAGTTTGTCATCATTGTCGTTTTAACCAGTGATAGGGCATCTGAAACCTCTGTGGCATTTCCTCAAAAGTTTAACTCCCTCCTAGTTATCCTACAGCTGTGCCTTTAGTCCTGGAGATTTACTATTTTTTCAGAGCTCAGACTAAAAAGTGCTTGGCGGTTGTGCCGTTGAAGAATCTAGACAAGAAAATAGCTCACTTGGTAGTCAGCACAGTAAAGAATCAGAGAATCATCAAATTTTGGACCTGAAAAAAGACTTGGAATCTAATTCAATGCACTCATTTTACAGATGAAATAACAGACCTACACAGACAGTTTGCACTGGGGGCCTCCTGCTTCCCAGTCTAATCTTCGTGACATCACCACAGAAACCTACATTAAGAACCTCTGCAGTCATTTTTTACAGAGAGAGTGAGGAGAAAATGACACTCACAGCTTTCCTTTCCACAGGGTCCCAGAGGCAAGCAATCCACGCACCAACCTGCTTATTCAACCTCCACATGTCTGCCATGTTGTACACTGTGGTGGGGCGGGGGTGGCAGGTCAGGTTGGAAGTTTTAAAAAGTACATGTCTGGGGCGCCTGGGTGGCTCAGTCGGTTGAGTGTCCAACTTCGGCTCAGGTCATGATCCCACAGCTCGTGGGTTTGAGCCCCGCATCGGGCTCTGTGCTGATGGCTCAGAGCCTGGAGCCTGCTTCGGATTCTGTGTCTCCCTCTCTCTCTGCCCCTCCCCTGCTCATGCTCTGTCTCTCTGTCTCTCTCTCTCTCTCTCTCTCTCTCTCTCAAAAATAAACATTAAAAAAAATTAAAAAGAAAAAAAGTACATGTCAGTCACAGTTGGTGAGACCCAACTGGGGTGGGGGTTGAGTCTTGTCTAATGCATGGCATCAAGATCTCAGTAGGTTTTATTTTTTAATAAATATTTTTTAATAAAATTTTTAAATAAATTTTTAAATAAATAATATCTTTCAGATATTAAAACATTTTCTTTCTTGGACAAACACAATCAAGTGAGAGAGAGGAAAAAATTTAAGTTTAAGGTAACTTTAGTTCAAGGAAACATGATTCTCCTCAGGAGGAAACCTGGATCCTATATAAATATTTCCTTTTCGGGGAGAGGGTCAAGGAATATATGTTCCTTTTGAAAGGGAAAGGTCTATTGAAGTTTCATTGCCTTCACGGACTGAGATTTGTCACTATTTCCTTATTACAGTGAGGAAGCTGAGGTATATGGAATTTAGTTACTCATTCAGCACAAATGACTTTGACTTAATTTTAGACGCCCCTGTTCTTTAAAAGCCCTTTCAGCCATCCTGTCACATGAGATGTTTTTCAAACAGTATTCTTCAACCTGTAGTCCTCTTGCTGGCTCCTTTCTCCTTCTCTTCTCCCCTCTGTCCTTTCAAATTCCCTTCCACAATGTCCCCGGAATCTCGTCCTCTTCTCTGTCTGTTGTATAGAGCAGTTCTGATCTTTCCAGCTCCTAAACTTTCCAGGTTCTAAACTCTTCTTCAGGCCTGTTATTGCATATCCAAAACCAATCAAGGTGCTCATCCAAATCAAAGGACCTTCTGAGACTACTTCCTTTAAGCCTGTGGTCCGCACAAGAGTACATGAGAACCATCTGCAAATCGTTTAAAATTAAATTCAGATGCTGGTTCAACAGTTTGGGATTGGCCTAGAAACACTTATATTGAGTCGTGATTTGATTCTGATAGATCTCCAGCTCATTCTTTGGGAAACCCTGTGGCACAATGAGATTTCTCCTCTACCGGAGGCAGTTGGAGTCCAGATAGCAGGGCTTTTTCTCCTTTACGTATAGAGAGGGTATCTTATTCTCAAAAAACGCCTGCAGAGACCCCCACTATGACTGGAGTTAAACATCTCCCCATTGTTTGATTGCTCAGCCCACCCTATGGTATAAGCCAGAGATCACTCTCATTAGAAGCTCTGTCAAACTCGGGTAGACTCATTAGCAGGGGATAAGACTTGTGTTTCCTGTCTTAAGAGGATTTCTCTTGTCTGAAATGTTTGTGTTCACTTGAACAGGCTCAGTGACCCATGTAGCTAAGTCACATAGAGGACAAAGCTTGCTCTCGGACAGCCCAGAGGACTTTGCTTACCATCCATCTTCCAATGGTGTTTGACAGAAGACAGTCAGTCTTAAAGGATCAGGAAGGAGGACCATTTGGGGTTAGGACAGTTCCACATTCTATAATTTTAACACCCAGAGTAGTCTGTGATTTAGGTGGCATTATTGAAGAAGGGTAGCTTTGTTTCAACTCCATTTACAATATAGCTGTGTCTCTTTCAAAAGATCACTTAAATACAAGAATCAGAAACCGATCAGAGGGTCATTATAAAGTATTTAAATTATCCATGCTATGAATTAATAAATTACATGAGGCATTTTAAGTAGTGTGTTTTACAAAAATGTGCACACTCCTCAGAAAGATATCAACCCTATTGTGTTAAGAAATACATATATCTATATTATTCTTTCTAATAAGTTTACTATCTTTTTTCATGCTTCTGTCATCTTTTTACCTTTATTCTTAGCTCTTTGAATAGAAGAGCTAAATTGTGTATTTTTTTTTTCTGTTGTTGTTGTTGCCCCGAAACATTTTACCCAATGATTTCAGCCCGTAGTAGCTGTTCAGCAAAATGCTTATGTCCCACCCAGGGCTATGCATACTCTCCCCTCTTCCACAAGCAGTGTGTGAATCTAGGTAAGTGATTTAACCACCCTGTGTTTCTGTGAATATTCCCTGTAAAGTAAGATAAAGACAGTAGCCACTGCCAAGAATCTCTACTCTTTTAGGACCCCTCTGGAATCTGGAACTGCATCTCTGAAGTAGTTCTCTCATCCACTGGTAGATTTCTACAAAACAATGAATTCTGCATTTTATTTTTGATGGTGCATCTCTCATGGGCCCTTTGCGTTCAGAATCAAGCCTATACTCTCGAGGACAGTGTTGAGGGCTCAGCAGCCCTCCTAGCTTGGCTCCTGCTCAGATGAAAGCCTTCATCCCTGCCTCGGTCCCTTCCACATGCTGCTGTAGGCCCACCGACCACGGGTTGCTCTCTGGCCCTGCTGGCCTTTCACTGGCACAGGTCTGGGGTCTCCACACAGCCTTCCTCCATCTGCCCGCCGTGCTTTTCCCTGTCCTATTCTATTTCAAGGCTGAGCTCACAGGTCACTTTATCATTCAAACTGTCCCTTACAGTCCCACTCCCAGATAATTTAGTTGAGTCCCACCTTTTGTTCCCTGGGACTTTGCACATGGTGCTATGATAGTATTTAATTCTGTACATGTCCGTTGTTATCACCACCCTCTCTGCCCAGGCTCCAAGCCTTTTGAAGGTAGAAACTGTAACCTGCGAATGAATGAACGAGTGAATGCTTTGCCTGTCTTAACTGCCTGGTTTGTCTCAGCCATCAGTAACAAGCACAGAGCTAAATTATTTCCTAAGAGGCAGTAGTCTTTCTTTGCATTCATTCCCTGGTGAAAGTGGTTTCCTCTACTCTCTCCTGTCTCCAAATCTCTTATCACCTGGGTTCCTGTTGTTTTCCTTTTACTTTAATATATCCCAGTTCCACAAGATCTCTTTGCTTATATTACTAGCTACTTTAAATCCTTCATGGATTTAATTAAGTGATAAGTATAATACAATATCCTTTGAGCATTATCCGAGGTAAATAACATTTTTCCTTCACGGGCAGCCTCCTTTTTTTAAATTTTTTTTTAAGAGAGAGAGAGAGAGAGAGAGCACAAGAGGGAGAGGGGCAGAGAGAGAGAGGGGGAGACACAGAATCAGAAGCAGACTCCAGGCTCTGAGCTGTCAACACAGAGCCCGACATGGGGCTCGACCTCACGGACAGCGAGATCATGACCTGAGCCGATGTCGGACGCTTAACCGACTGAGCCACCCAGGTGCCCCGTGGCAGCCTCCTTTTTTTTTTTTTTCCCAATTTCTCTTTCCCACTTACTGTATCCTGGGTGAAGCTGATGTCAGCTCTCCCCCCTGTCCATCCAGTTGCCTAATGGTTTGGAATCATTATTCTTTCATAATTTGTTTTGCTTCAGCATACATAATTGACTACAATTACTTGACTGTTTCATTTGGGCTAATGTAGATTTGCAGACTCAGAGCTTTGCCATGCACTTCACTTTTGCTGGTGTCATTATGCATGCTGCAGTTGCAGGGACCGTAGTGGCATTTTGTGCAAACAGTATGGACGGGTTAAGTAGAAAGAATGAAAAGAGACCCAACCCAAAGTGATCATCAGAGGATAAAAGTGAATATCCTAAAATCCTTAACGCAGTAACAAGTGTATTCAGCTTTTGCATTAAATAATTGGGCATAGAGTCTCATTCCTAAGGAAGCTTGCTGAATTGATGGTCCCTTGATGTAGGGAACGGATTGTTTACCTGATGAAGCAACATACAAATATCTCAGGAAGAACCAGCTTTACAACTGAAAGCAAACTCCTTAGGGCAAAGACTTTATATGTTTGGCACAATTACACTTATTGTTCAGCAGTGCTGGATAAATATTTAATAACTGTTCCTCCACACCTATTCCTGGCAGGTCCAGCCTTCCTGACCTGTCATGTCCATAATCAAATATGTATTTCCACATTCATCATTTGAGGTGTGGTGCCACTTTTAGGCTGGTTTCTCTGGGATGTTGCCATCTTCTCTAGGGTTGGGGTGTGCTCTCGGTGCCTGGGACATAGATAATTAGCCATGAATATCAAACAGTACTCTCTTTTTTCCCCCTTGCTTTTAAAACTCTCTTTATTTTTAGAGCTAGATGACTTACAGAGTGAGCTGTATTTTCTCCTGAAGGCAAAGCAGTCACTTTTTTCTGAGTTTGTGCTAAGACCCTGGCTTCATCATCTAGGCTCTGTGACTAACTGTAACTCTAACTTGACTTTGGGCAGCTCGCTTTGCCTCTCAGGAGGACAGCTTGCTCATCTGAAAGAGATTCTCTTGGGCTGTTCAAAAATGTTCTTTCTGGCCCCCAAGTTCTAGTGTATTGCCTATTTCCAGATGTAATATTTGTGCTTGTTTACTCAGAAGAAATAAGTTAGTTCACTTGTAAGTCTACCTTCCTGGAGAATTCAAAAAATGTTCTATTACTTAAATACTGGATCTGTTACCTGATTTTCTTTTCTTTAAGAGGAATTTACCCGATATTAATTACATAGAAGCGGGGGATCATTGTGGTGGCAACAGGTGTGAATTTCAAAACACATACATGTAGAATAGCCTGGCTGTTGAATTACATGGATTTTAAAAGAACGACAACATATAAAGTGACCAGAAAGAACAAAATCTACTGGTTCTGGATGACAGAGGTCTGCTAATTGTGTGGTTGTGTGAACTCTGTCTCTTGGTTTCTTTATCAGTAAAATGGGAATCTTATCTTTCTGTTTACCAAAGAAGGAGAAAGAAGGCAAAGACTTCAAGGTCCATTGCAGTTACAGGAGTTTCCACTGGAAACTTCCCGTATAAAAAGGTACTGTTCAGGCTGGTGCTTCCAGTTTTCTGACCGCGGGAGAGCCTTTGTCTTTGCTCGCTCGAACTTTCTGTTTCAGCTGCTCTCTTGACGTTTGCCCCCCACTTCCTTATGTCTGGAGCCACCATCTTTGCTCATGCAAAATGTTATTTGTAGTTGTTGCAGCAACCCTGATCAGCCCTCAGAACGATTTAATCTGTTGTTTGCTTCCATTAACCACTTCTTCCAAAGGCCCGAGTTGATCTGCCAAAAGGGTAGTTGTTAAGGCTCCATCAAAATGCTGTGCAAACCCACTTAGTTTTTCTCACCTTGTCTTCCTCTCCTATCTGGGAATTCCCAATCTGCAGAAGTTTTGTTTGTGCACGCTCAGGTTTCCATGGGCGACTCAGGTAAACTGGAAAATTCTGTGGCCCAGGTCAAGATCAGGATCATTTCTACCTGTAATCACTTTTACTTTTCTGAAGTTCAAACAAATGGTTCAGGGAAGTGAACCCCAGTTAGCAGGAGCACAGAGAGCTCTGGTTCAACTGAATCTTCGCAATTAGATAAACCCCAACACCTAACAATAACTTTTGTGCTTCCCACTGCAATGATTTATACCAATTTTAGTCTCATGTTTAAATTACTAATATTACATGTTATTGCATGAATACACCCAGCATTGACACTGTTTTTAAGTGCAGTATATCGTATTTATCTTTCTGAATGCCTTCAAAAATGCATACTTCCTCCATGGAGTCCCCGAATACTAATTTGGAGCTTTCCATCATTGATTAGGATCACCTTGCCTAATTCAATTTTCATTTCTATATTAGTAGATCTTGTAATATTTATTGTTATGATTATTTTTCCACATTGATTCTTTCCCCTCCCCCCCCCATGGCTGTCATTCATAGAAAAATCACACACGGAATCATTCATTCATTCTTTCATTCACTCATTCATTCGTTGTATAAATACTATTTGAGTACCTAGTACCAATCAGGAAGTAGACTATTACTTTTTCATAAGTATTAGTCTTCTACTATTATTATAGAGCTATCTATTCTTCCCTTCAATTCTATCAATATTTGCTTCATATTTTTAGGAGCTCTGATGTTTCGTACATATATTATTATTCTATCTTCTTGCTGAACTAAGGTTTTTATATATGTCCTTCTTTGTCTATTGTAACAGTTTTTGACTTCAAATTATTTTGTCAACTATTAGTATGCCACCCCTACTCTCTTTTAGTTACTATTTGAATTGACTATCTTTTTCCATCTTTTCACTTTCAATCTATTTGTGTTCTTAGATCCTCAATTCAAAAGTCTCTTGTAGACAGCACAGAGTTGGATCCTGTTTTTTTTTAAAAATGTTTATTTATTTGAGGGAGAAAGAGAGCGAAAGAGAGCAGGGGAGGGGCAGAGAGAGAGAGAGAGAGAGAGAATCCCAAACAGGTTCTACACTGTCAGCACAGAGCCCAACATGGGGCTCCATCCCATAAACCATGAGACCATGATGTGAGCCCAAATCAAGAGTGGGGCACTTAACCAACTGAGCCACCCAGACACCCCAGATCCTGTTTTTTTATTTTTTTAATCCATTATGTCAGTCTACATCTTTTGTTTGAAAAGTTCAATCCATTTATTGCAATTACTGGTAGGGGAGGGCTTACTATTGCCTGTTATTTTGTTATTATTTTTTTTTTTTTTGCTGTAAGTCTTATGGCTTTTTGTCCTCATTTCCTTCATTGATGTTCAGTTGATATTTTTGCAGTGGCCTGTTTTGATTTCCTCCTCATTTCCTCTCATATATATTTTATAGATATTTTCTTTGTGGTTTCCATGGGGATTATCTAAACTATCCTCAAGTCATAGCAATCTGTTTGAAACTGGTAACAACTTCATTTGCAGACAAAAACTGTACTTATTTATATCTCTGCCTGCCCCTCAGCTTACATTATTGATGCCACAGATTATATCTTTATTTTTTTGTACCCATTAACATAGATTTATGATTATTTAAAAAAAATTTTTTAATGTGTATTTATTATTGAGAGACAGAGAGAGACAGAGTGTGAGCAGGGGAGGGGCAGAGAGAGAGGGAGACACAGAATCCGAAGCAGGTTCCAGGCTCTGAGCTGCCAGTACAGAGCCTGACGCGGGGCTCGAACTCACAAACTGCGAGATCATGACCTGAGCTGAAGACGGACGCTTCACTGACTGAGCCACCCAGGCTCCCCTGATTACTTTTTTATTCATTAGTCTTTAACTCCATAAAAGAAAAAAATCGCAGAGTTACAAACCAAAATTACAATAATTCACATTTTTGTATTTGTCCATATATAGATTTTTGCCAGACGACTTGTATATTCATGTTGTTTCAGGTTGCTGTCGAGTGTCCTTTTATTTCAACTTGAAAGACTCCCATTAGCATTTCTTGTAGGCCAGGTCTACTGTTAACTCCTTCGACTTGTATTTATCTGGGGGTATCTTCATTTCTCTCTCATTTTCGCAGTTTTGTCAGATATAGTATTCTCAGCTTTTCCTTCTAGTACTTGAACTATATCGTCCTACTGCTTTCTAACCTGCAACATTTCTGTTGAGAAACCCACCAAGAATTTTATTGAAGATCCCTAGCCATGACGAGTCACTTTTCTCTGGCTGCTTTTAAGATGCTTTCTTTGTCCTTGACTTTCTACAGTTTGATTATCATGTGTCTCAGGGTGGGTCTGTTTGTGTTTATTCTACTTAGAGTTTGTTAAGATTCTTGTATCTGTGGCTCTCCTCAAAGTTGGGACAGTTTTACTGTTTTTCCTTCAAATAAATTCCCTGCCCTTTTCTCCCTCTCTTCTCCTTGTGGGACTCTCACGATGCATATATTGATGTGTTTGGTGTTATCTCAAAAGTCCTTTTAATTTTCTTCAGTCTTGTTTCTTTTTCTTCCTCAGACTCAACAATTTCAAATGACTCATCTTAAAGTTTTCTGATTCTCTTTTTCTGCCTATTTAAATCTGTTCTTGAACCCCTCTAGTGAATTTTTCAATTCATTTCTTGTTTTATTCATCTTTATAATTTTAGTTCGCTTCTTTCTTTTATGTTTGTTTATTTATTTTTGAGAGAGAGGGAGAGAGCGAGCACGCACAAACAGGGGAGGGGCAGAGAGAGAGGGAGACACAGAATCGAAGCAGGCTCCAGGCTCTGAGCTGTCAGCACAGAGCCCGACGTGGGACTGGAACCCACAAACTGAGATCATGAACTGAAGTCGGACGCTCAACCGACTGAGCCACCCAGGTGCCCCTAGTTTGGTTCTTTTTAATAACTTTGATCTCTTTGTTGATGGCCTCATTTTATCCCTGAATTGTTTTCCTGAATTTGTTTAGTTGTCTGTGTTCCCCTTTATCTTATTGAGAATACTTAAAAAAAAAAAAAATGTTTTAAAGTCTTTGTTAGGCTCAAGGCCTGTGTTTCTTTAGGGTTAGTTTCTGGAGATTTATTTTGTTCCTTTGAATGGGCCTTGTTTACCTCTTTCGTTGTGTGTCTTGTGATCTCTTGTTGAAAATGAGGCATTTGAAAAACTTTTTTCTCAGCCAGTCCTAGTAAACTGGCTCTGTGCAGAGGAAGATCACTGATTAGCCTGCCACGAAGATTCAAGGCCCTCTCGGCCTTTTTCCGGAATATATGTTTTCCCTGGGCCTGTGCATATGCTTTTTCTTCTCCAACTCGCTTGTATACCCAGCTGCTTTTAAATCTCGTAACTTTCCCTCGAGTTTCACCCCTGCTCATTCTCAGGATTTCACATATCCTCCTGTACTCCTCTACCTGAAATCTCTTGCCCAGGTGTCCAGGGATCTGCCGTCCCTTGAAGCCCTCACAGGTCACTGCATCACCCCTGCCTCGGCAGCTTCCAGCCTGATGTCCAAAACATGCCGCCATTCCCATCAGTGTTCTGAGCAGGCCAGACGGAAACCAGTCCCTCCGACAAGCCAGAATGTTGCAAGCAAATTCCACTCTTTCCTCCTGTCCTGGGCAAGGGACCAGGAATTGGGTGGCATCCTCCTGACCACGTCATGCTGCACTGGGGAGAGGGTAAGGGCAGGCAAAAATGCCACGAAATCTCCTATAGTTTTGAGTGTGACCTTTTCTTGGCCAGACATTCACTTGGTTGACAGCTTCTTGACTAGTTTCTAGAGTTCCCACAAAGCTACTTGGGGCCCTATATTGTTGTTCATTTGGTATTTCGGTGGGAGAACAGGGGCCTGGAGCTTCCTAGTCTGTCACCTTGCTGACATCACCCTTGCTCATAGGTAACTCATAATCCAGACACAGAACAAGAATGACATCAATGTTTGTGGTTTAGAAAAAATAGCTCTTGAGATTACATATCCTTGTGTCAAAGAAAATAAACTTCAGAACCGGAGAAACCATTAGCAACCTGGGTGCTAGGCTAGGTGAGAAATGGAAAGAGCCCGAGCTAAGACAGAGACGTACATACAAGATCTATGAAAGAGTTATGGCTCGAAGACTCATTAGCCTCCTGGAAGCCTGGGCCAGAGATGTAATGATGGAGGAGACGTGGAATCAAGAAATAGACTGGTAGATTCCAGGAAGTCTGTGATTTTTGTCAAGTTCCTTGGCCATTCTGAACTTCATTTCCTCATCTATAAAATAGGGTGGTTCTGAAGTTTAAAAGAGATAACACATGTCAGTTCCCAGTGTATAGTAGGCAACTAATAAGAATTTCTTTTTTTTCTCATCCCCCTACGTGTAACCAGTATTACGAGATTGTGCAGTTTGGTGAATGGTGATACTATTAACTGAATAGGAAAAGCATAAGCCAATCTTTTAAATCCCTGGGTTTGTTGGTTTGATTGTTTGTTTGTTTTTAACTCCTACTCTGCAGTGATGATATACGTTAGGCAGGTTCTATATAAAGAAGAGTTTGCATGCATATTTATCTTTCCCAAACAAGCTGTCCTAAATTTCCTAAAATTATTATCTTATTCCCAGAATGTTCTCCAAAAATGAAGCAGGAAGCAAGGTCGCTTTTAGCACACTGGTTGGTTCCAGGTTATTCTGTAAATTTGGAGCTAAGTGGTAAAAATAATTTGTCTCCTGGCTCTTGAACCAAGGCTTTGTTACTGTTACCAACTCTGAGGCTTTTAAAAAATCCTGTGAGACTTTTCTCCAGATGATTCTAATTTGACAGATTAACAGCTATGTAAATATATGTGTGCATTCATGATGACAGTTTGAATGTTATGTTTAGAGATTATGAAAGGAAAATAGAAAAAGGGATTTCGCCTTGCCTTCTTTTCCCCTTAAAGTACTGACCTTTGAATAAAATTGTGTTTCCATAAGCCAAGATTCAAATTGCTATCAATCCTAGAAAATGTAAGTTCTCATGCAACTACTGTTTCATGCGGACTATATATCTAGCTTTACAAATCATAATATAGTGGCTTGTAATGGATGATGAAGAACAATTTTAGAACCTATTCTTGAGATATTTTAGAAAAATCAGGATGATGTGTTTACCCCTTGATACCCCTTGATACAACTAAACAAATCAAGTTTAGTTACGATCTATGCATCAGACTTTAGAAGATGATAATTATATATCCAGATATTCCATTCTGATAGGAGAAAAATCTTTTGGCTTGTAAAAGATGAAAGTTGAGAAGTTGGGGAAATGCCCGCATCAAGCCGGGGAAGTGAGGAAAGCGACTAGTACAACTGTGCCCCCGTGCTCTTTCCTACAAGTCACACCCCACCTTCCCACACCAGCAAGAAATGGAATTTTCCAGAGTCCTGAATTTGATTAATCATGTTGTATGTTTTTTTTTTAATTTGTTTATTTATTTTGAGAGAAAGGGCACAAGCGGGCAAGGGGCAGAGAGAGAAGGAGTGAGAGAATCCCAAGCAGGTCCCACCCCATCAGCACAGAGCCTGACGACTCAGGGCTTGACCCACAAACCACGAGATCATGACCCGAGCCGAAGTCAGATGGTTAATCAACTGAGCCACCCAAGTGCCCCAATCGTACTGTATGTTTTGAATTATTTTCAAGAAGAACAAAAGGCATAAAAATATTAAGTAGCAGCATCTAATTCTTTTCTTCTCCTCATCCTTTTGCTGTGGTGCATTGCTGTATCTTGTCTCTTACCTAGTGAAGTAGCCAGATTTGTCAGCAAAATGTTACCTCCCACAGAAAAAGTAAGAATCACATGTTTTTCTACCGGCAATGATGAAACACTGATGGGCTTCGTGTTATAATTCATTGTTACACACGTCGAGATGTATTTTTGTTTAGCAAAGTCCAGATAGTGGGAAAGACACAGTTGTCCGGTGGGTGTGTCTTTGTCTATTTTAACACGTGAGACTGTGTTATTCAGAGACTTTATTCAAGACCATTGTAGGGCTGCATTTCTCAGAGATGACACATGGACATGTACAGACACAGATAATAGTTTTGTCTTGTAAAGCCTTATCTTTGAAAGACCTGGCTCAGATGGTAAGATTGCCTCATGGAGTCCCGATGTAATTGAGGCAGGTGCCTGTCGAGGTAACGGCTGGCTTCCCAAACTCACTCCTGCACTCCAGGTATACTGAACTCCAACCAGGAACTGAAACCTGTGCACCATTTCTTCACCATTTGCACCTCCTATGCCACCATCCATGCACCTTCCCTCTCCTCCGTGCTGTCCCCACTGGCTAAAATTGACTTTGTCCCTCCCTGCTCCATCAGTGCCCCAATTGTCCTAAAATTTTCAGCCTCCTTCAGAACCTGATAAGCATTGAGCCCTTCTGGAAAGCTGGAAACCCTTCTGGAAAGCCCTTCACATTCATGCTGAGTTGTATCCCTTTGTAAGTACTCCTTAGAGCCTTCTGCCAACCTTGGTTATGATGCTCTAGTCACTTATCTGTCTCCCCCATTGGAGAGTGAACTCCTTGAGGATAAAAGCTGTTTCTTTTTTAATTAAAAATACCTACAATACTGCCTGACACCTAGGCATGACTCAATAAATGTGTGGGCTTTTTTAAAATATAATTTATTGTCAAATTGGCTAACATACAGTATGTAAAGTATGCTCTTGGTTTTGGGGGTAGATTCCCATGGTTCATCCAAAAAGTGTGTGTAAAATGAGTAAGTGGACAAATGACTGAATGATTCTATCCTGGTCTGTAAATGGAATATTGACATGTGTATGCCAGGGTCATAGCTAACTCTTCCAAAGTTCCTTCCATGTGCCAGGCATAGTGTTGCACTTTTTTTGAGGCATTTGCTCATCTAATCCTCCTAACAACTCCATGATGGACATATCTTTATTTTCCCTGTTCTGTAAATGAGACATTGAGACACAGAGAGTTCAAATAACAAGATCATACCACGCACACAGATTTCAATCTTAGATTTGTTGAGCCCATTACAATCAGTCTGTATTTGAAGTTATATGGCTCCTAATAAGAATGTGTCAAAATTATCTATGCTAAAAGAATAGCTACAAACCTTACTTTTACTATATTGTTTGTACAAGTAGAGAAAAGAAAAACGAATCATCTAAAATCCTGAACACAAAAACTTGTGTTATCTGTAAATGTTTTCTTTCATTTTCTTCATTTTTTTATTAAAAAAATTTTAAGTCCTATATATACATAATTTTTATCTTAATATATATTGTATTCATATTTATGTTAATACCTTGTCCTCATAACCATAATTATGTGTGAAAGCTCCAGGCTCCAAGCTGTCAGCTCAGAGCCCGAACCCACGAGCCATGAGATCATGACCTGAGCCAAAGTCAGATGCTTAACCAACTGAGCCACCTGACTGTCCTCATTTTACATGAGGACACTGAAGCTCTGATGTGTGTGATGATACTATTCCAGGTGCGTCGACTATTCCAGGTGTCCTACTCTTGGACATTTGTTTCTCTCTAACAATACTATGGTGAAAGTATTTGTGTATATTGGGGATCTCTTTTGATGTTTCCTTAGCTTTTCAGAAAGGGAATTTCAGCACGATAGCCACACCAATTATTTAACAGGAAAATAACCAAGGGGCTCAGGCATTCAGCATTTCTGTGGTTTCTGGAGGCCCTAGACATAGGAGAAAAGACTAGCGGTGATAGGGTCCTTGGGCTGACCCTCATTAACTGGGCATCCTGCCCTGTGGGGATGTGTCCCGGATCCAACAATCAAGACAGAGAACAGCGTGAGGAAGAACGCATAGTCCCTGCCTCTTTAGAATACAGAATGGAATCTGGTGAAATCTGTCACGGCTACAAATAAAAGTTAGGGGGAGATTGTCAAGACAGGGCCATGTGCATCGTGTGAGGTCTGTGGAAGAGAGGAAGTAGCCCTGGACTGAAACCTTGCCTGAATTGTTTCACGGTCTTTGCCGGAACTTAATGTTGAAAGCCTCGGCGATTTAAAATGCAAACAAACAAAAAATGCCAGCTAGCGTAACTGATGTCTGCTTCCTGGCACGGGTGACTCCAGAGCCATCGTGGATCTGGACTTCTTGAGACAGTTCGGAGAGAACGCTGTCACTTATGTGATGATAAGGATCATTTCCCTTTTTGTAGTTTATGTGCCAGAATTTAGCATAACGCTTGGTACATACTACGTGCTGAATAAATGTTTGCCAAACGAAGGCATAGGTGGGGTAGAGAGCCTATGTGCTTTGGCATCAGAAAGATTTGTCACTTACCTCTGTCACTTACTGACTGTCTGGACTTGGACAAATGGCTTCACCTCTCAGAGCTTCAGTGTCCTCGTGTAAAATGAGGACAGTCAGGTGGCTCAGTTGGTTAAGCATCCGACTTCGGCTCAGGTCACGATCTCATGGCTCGTGGGTTCGAGCCCTGCATCGGGCTCTGAGCTGGCAGCTTGGAGCCTGGAGCTTTCTTCAGATTCTGTGTCTCGCTCTCTCTCTCTCTGTCCCTCCCTGCTTGTGCTCTCTCTCTCTCAAAAATAAATAAATGAACGTTAAAAGTATTTTTTACATGAGGACAATCTAATTTACTTTGCCTGGTGGTTTATACATTGTTTGGAATGTAATGATTAGTAGGAGGTAATCACATGAGGAAAATCCAAACATTGCCTATGGCAGAACAATGTCTTAGGTAATAGAAATTAAATAGGTAAGAAGATGGGAGAGAAGTGTGCAGGAATAGTGTGCAGGGATAGAGAAGTGTGCAGGGAGAGAAGCTGCAGGAAGAATAGGAATAAGGTGTGGCAGGAACTCACCAGAAATATAATTGAAAGAACCAGCATTTCTAATTCTTACAAAACTGACTAGTTATTTTCCACCTGTTGACATCTTAGGCCCTTCTGTGGATAATCTCATTTTTTTTCATTTGGCTTCTTATATACCTCTAGATATGTTACACCTCAAATAAAAGACAGATTTTATAACAGGGATTCTGGAGTATTGTCTTTAGTAGATCCTGCTGCTTTTTGGAACATTATGAAATTTACTTTGAAACTCTCATCTGGTCTGCAAAGTGCTTCCTAGAAATCTCTTTAGAAGATTAATTTGGCATAATGAGAAATTACAGTTTGATACGAATTTTAGAATCCTAATTTAGTCCTTGTTTTATTAGTCTAAAAATGGAGTCATGTACTCCATTTAAGCACGGGTAGGGTGTGTGTGTGTGTGTGTGTGTGTGAGTGCGCGCGCGCGCGCGTGCGCTCGCGTGCATGCGTGTGTACTTTGGTAAAATAGTGTTGCATAGTGGAACTACTGGGTGAGGACTCTGAGAAAACACAAACTGAAGGACAGCCAGAACAACAACACTCTGAGCTCTTCCCGTGGTGATCTTCTCAAAGGCTCCTTCTTACTCCTGATGTGTCATGTTCCAGGATAGCTAGCAAGGCTGAACCTCCTGTAGAGCCTTTTTTTCTGATTTTTCAAGCATTCTTCCATCATTTAAACAGCACGTCCGGGAGCACCTGGGTGGCGCAGTCGATTGAGTGTCCGGCTTTGGCTCAGGTCACGATCTCGTGGTTCGTTGAGTTCGAGCCCCACCTCAGGCTTGCTGCTGTCACCCTGTCAGCGCGGAGCCCGCTTTGGATCCTCTGTTCCCCTCTCTCTGCCTCTCCCCTGCTTGCATTCTCCTCCCCTAAATAAATAAATATTAACATAAATAAATAAACAGTGCCCCCAATCTTATAAAGTGAACACTGATTAAGGAGAAAAACCTGTCAACGTCTAGGTAGATCTCCAAACTCCTCATCATCAGGTCAGGATACCAACTTCCTTGGTTCTCCCAAGAATGGACGTATGTTTCCCTTTAACTGGTAACGTATGTTTCCTTTGATTTATTTGTGGTTTATGTAGCTTTAGGGTTTTTTCCCTTTAAACTAAAAAAATAATTGTGAAGCATTTCACCCAGAAAAAAGAATAAAAAATATCATCACAGACACCTATCCATCCAGTCTCAAAACAGATGCTAACAGTGTAAGAAATTAAAACTTTCATATATGGATCTTCCTTGACTTACGATGCAGGTACATCTCAACGTTAATTTATTTTTGGGACAGAGAGAGACAGAGCATGAACGGGGGAGGGGCAGAGAGAGAGGGAGACACAGAATCGGAAACCGGCTCCAGGCTCTGAGCCGTCAGCCCAGAGCCCGACGCGGGGCTCGAACTCACGGAGCGCGAGATCGTGACCTGGCTGAAGTCGGACGCTTAACCGACTGCGCCATCCAGGCGCCCCACGATGCAGGTACATCTCAATAAACCTGCCGTCAGTTGAAAATATCATAAGTCAAACGTGCATTTGATACATGGAACCTACTGAACATCCAAGCTTAGCCTAGCCCACCTTAAATGTGCTCAGAACATTGGCATCGGCCTACGGTTGAGCAAAATCATCTGTTGCAAAGCCTATTTTATAAGAGTGTTGAATAGCTCATGTCATTGATTGAATACTGTACTGAGAGTGATAAACAGAATGGTTGTAATTAATTTTTTTAATGTTTATTTATTTTTGAGAGAGAGAGAAAGAGTGCGAGCAGGGAAAAGGGGCAGAGAGAAAAGGAGACCCAGGATCTGAAGCGGGCTCCAGGATCTGAGCTGTCAGCACAGAGCCCAACGTGGGGCTCAAACTCATGAACCGAGGTCGGACGCCTAAGCGACTGAGCCACCCAGGCGCCCCTCCACACTGGCCTTAGCGTTCAAGCTCCTAGCTTCCCAAGATCAACCACTGCTCCCCTTGATCCTTTCTCTTAGGCTCATGATAGCATTACTTCCCATGCACAAAGGTTTTCAGTTCCTGGACATTTCAGGACCCCTGCGGCTTCCCCTCTTTCCTACACACTTAGCTATGCCTGTTAAAAATTGTGTACTGTATTGTAGCCTGCATATCTGGGTAATTTTGACAAGAATCCTTTCAGGTTATATTCTCTACAAGGCCACAGAAACTAGAAGTTCTGACTTTATTTTTGTAGACCGGTCATTTTCCTGTCTTTGTGAATGTTCTGATGGGACTATGCATAAGACCATGTTTGGTATGAGTGCGTGTTAGGACCCCTGTCTATAGTCGTGAGTCTCCCAGGCCTCAATCTGCCCAGTTACATAACCTTCTAACTATAAGATTCTGTAATTGTTAAGAACTGTAACAAGAGACGCCAAGTATTTAGGACTCCGACAAAAGAGGTTTTATAAAAATATTAACTCAATGAGAGCATAATATTGCATAAACATTTTTAGAGAAATTGTATTATGAAACAACCTGCATTTCTTCTTATGTTAAGAATACTTCCCAGAGTGACCGTAGTTATTTTCTAAAGGAAGACACATAGGACCGTAAAGTAAAATCTTTTGTTTAAGAAGTGAATATGTTGCTTTTTTAGCAAATGGCCTCAAAAGCTTACATTCTTTTCCTTAATAATGGCTATTCTGTATTTCCTTCTTAACAAAGCTTCCTTTGCCCACTCAGTCAAGACCACTGCCAAGTTTTTCATTATGGGAAACTTACTTTATAGGCTACTTTGAGGGAGATGAATCCTGACCACTTCGTGAAAGGATGAAACTAGAAATCCTAGTTAAGTAAAGTTTCACCTGAAACGTTTTGTTCCGATAGTCATTTTTCCTTTTAGAAGATCTGGCATGGGACTCTGTCTCCTGGCCCAGGTTCCACCTATGCGTTCTCTTGCCTCCAGTGCTTTGCTAGGATCTGCTTGTTGTTTGCTTAAAGGCCGGTAAACATAAGGAGTACAGCAGGCTTTTGGCCAAGCTGAGAACGAACACTGAGTAATTTACAATTCTCGCTGATTAAATGTGTCATTGTGAAACTGGCAGAGGTAGCCTGTCCTTGGAACTCCCGCGCCCGGAACTGCACACCAGGGCAGTCACAGTCGTCAGCGTAAGCCTCCCCCCGGGAGTTGCGTAATGTGTGATGTGCACGTACCGCAGGCGATGCCTCTGCCGAACTCCCTGTGGCTAACGCTAAGGTTTGCACGGAGTTTCGAACCCTGACTGCGACTTCGTTCATTTTAAAAATGTAACTGGATATTTATATTTCCCCAATATAAACTGCTTTGAAATACATCTTGTACCGTTTGGGGGGATAAACATAAGCTTGGGAAAACTGATGATGGAAAATAAAGAGCCTGTTTGAAAGGAAGTCTGGTGGCATAACCCAAATGATTCTGGAAGTTTTAAGGAAACCTTGACGTTGGAAGTCTGTCAATCCCGAGACCGTGAGGGGAAAGGACAGCCTTCAAGGTCTCTTGTCAAGCAGGAGATAGCTTCCTTTTTTGGAGTCCAAGTAAAGAGTTGAGCTAATATCCGAACCAAACAATAGGATGCCGGTTCTGCCTCAAAATGCCATCGTATGATGTAGGGCAAGACACAGAGCCTGTGCTCCATAGTTTTCTTTATCTGGAGCTCTGTGGAGATCGGATGTGGTAACCTAGTGAGTTCTTTTCCATCTCTAAAGAGCCTGCACACAGCAGATGACGTTCCAAGTATAGCCGATATTAACTTTGTTTCTGTTAGTACTGGTACAAAAGTCTGACAAATATTTGCCTTCCTGATTTTCATGGACACACCAATTTCACCTTATTAGCTTCCGCTGGCTATTGAGTAACCTGCTCCTCTGTTCACTGGAAGCCACTTTGTTTCCTCGGTATTAATTCCTTCATGTCTTTCCTGACATGAATATTCATGTCAGTGAAATTAATGTTTAACACTAAAAAACAAACTTTTTAATGCTGCTGATCTAGTTTAGCTATTACTGATGTTTTAACCTTCCACCCCAGGCCACTGACCTGTTTCTGGGTCCTACTATTCATTCATGCATTCATTCAACAAACATTAAGCATCTTTGATGTTCTAAGCCCCACACGAGGCTGGGACGGAAGTTGCAAAGTAGGGACAAGAAGATAGTCCCTAGTAATAATCACAGCATGTAAGCATTACACCAGTAGAGGTCAAGAGGGTGTCATGGACCATGCAGGAGACAGCTCTGTTTATTACGTCCCTAAAACAGAATCTCAAACCTCCTGACCCTTAAATTTACCATTAGCCAATAAACCATATTCTGACATAATTCTTTACTTGTTTCTGTATTATTGAATAATTTCATTCTTTTTTTCTATTCTAGTTAGTCACTGATATGTACTCACTACTTTGCTTCCTCCATCTATTTTCTTCAAAAAAAAAAAATGTTACTTTTCTCTTTTCTCAAATGGATATCATGATTAAATTAAGAAGTCAGCTATATTTGGAAACTGCTACACAAAGAAAAGTCACTCTTTCAGACATTATACTTACTAGTAAAGACATAATAAAAGTTATAGATAAAAATATTATAGTTGGGGCACCTGGGTGGCTCAGTCAGTTAAGCGTCCAACTCTTTTTTTTTTTTTTTTTTTTTTTAAATTTTTTTTTTCAACGTTTATTTATTTTTGGGACGGAGAGAGACAGAGCACGAACGGGGGAGGGGCAGAGAGAGAGGGAGACACAGAATCGGAAACAGGCTCCAGGCTCTGAGCCATCAGCCCAGAGCCCGACGCGGGGCTCGAACTCCCAGACCGCGAGATCGTGACCTGGCTGAAGTCGGACGCTTAACCGACTGCGCCACCCAGGCGCCCCAAGCGTCCAACTCTTGATTTCGGTTCACGTCATGATCTCATGGTTGGTGAGTTTGAGCCCCATGTCAGGATTTGCACTGGCAGCGTGGACCCTGCTTGGGGTCCTCTCTCTCCCTGCCTCTCCTCTGCTCATGCTCACTCTCTAATATAAATAAATATTTTAAAAATATTTAATAGTCAACCAATTGTATTTAGAGTTGGTTTACTCAAATATATTTATGTTCTTAATGACTTACTCTAGAAGTATTTGGATGCCTAGTTATTGGGGATAATCTGAAGATGTGAGATTTGCTTAGAGTATTGGTAGAAGTCAAGGTTGTGAGTTTTTTAAGAGGAAAAGCAGAAAAATATAGATGGAGTTATGTACATAATGACAAGTAATGCCATATTTTTATGAAAAGAAGATAATCTCTTTGCCTACATAGTCAAAATAGGGAAGCACTTAAATTTGATCAAACCAACATCTATGATGAAAGGAGTAATTGAAGGTTAACATGTCTATTGACAGTTAAGCATCGCATAGAATTAGTTAAATTCCATCAGCTTAACCATAGTAAAAGTGAGAAAGAATTTTTAGAAAACATGGTTCCTATAATGGAAGTCATATAGAAATATGGAATATACAAACTAAAGACAATAGTAGAATCATACACTTGAAGGAGTAATGCAATAAAACCCATGCATCAGAAGGAAGGTGAGAAACCCTCACTGTGTTTTATTCCAATTCAAGAGCACCTTCCATAATACCCCTGTTAGATCTGTTGGATTGTTAAATGATTCTTTGAACTTTTCTGGACATTTTCAGAAACAGGGAGCTTCCTACAGTGAAATCAGTCCATTCCATTCGTGAGCCACTCTAATTCCTAGAAGCTTTTCCTCATACTAGAACCAAATTCACCCGCTTGTACCATCTACCTAGTTCTGTGCTCCAAAGACACATGAAGTCCAGTCTTTCTCCCTTGTGACAGCACTTTTCTCATACTGAAAATGGCCATCGTCCTTCTGAGTTCCTCTTCATAACCTAAGTATCTTCCGATTTCAAATTATTCTCTGTTGGAGCTTATTTTTATACTTTTCAGTATCCTGGGCTTCCGTTTGTGAAGATTCCCTGTAAAATATGGTGGTAACACCTCCAGTTGTTGTCTGAGCACTGCCAACACGAGAGATTCATCCAGCTCAAGATTAGATTTCCTTTTGAAAGGTAGTCCTATCATGTTATTGCTTATGAAAAGAGTTTAGTACTGTCATTCTCAATCTTCTGAGCTTCTATTCCGGGTTTGGTGTGTTTAGTTTTTAATTCAGAAACACTAATTGAGCACCATGCTATTTCGGGCAGTGTTGGGCCCTGAGGACAAAAGATGAGTAAGACTCTAACTGGAGGACTTTATGATATTCTAGTGGGAGTGACAGACATAAAAAATAATTACAATATGACATGTGATACATATGTGAATTCAGTGCTCTAAGAACATAGGAAAGAGAATTTACTGCCTGGGGAAACTGGTAAAGGCTAATCATTCATTCATTCAATCAATAAATGTTTAATGAGAACCTTCTATGTCCAAGACATATAATATTCATTTGTAGATTCAGAATCCCGTTAAGTAAGATATCTGGGCTATATATTTCTAGGTTATCTATGAAAGTTTAATGTACTTTTTGTGAACTTCCTGGCTACATTCTTTTGAGTTTTTTTAATCCAGTAATACGGGAAGAGGTCAATGTAGTAAATAACTATTGGTTCCTAAATGATCACTACTTTCTTTTTAAGGACTTAAAAACTGGGACACCTGGGTGGATCAGTCAGTTAAGCGTCCACCTTCGGTTCAGGTCATGATCTCACAGTTCGTGGGTTCAAGCCCTGAGCTGGCTCTGTGCTTGACAGCTCAGAGCCTGCTTCGGATTCTGTGTCCCCCTCTCCCATTCATGCTCTCACTCTCTCTCTCTCTCAAAAATAAATAAACATTTTTAAGAAGTACTTAAAAACTACTTGTTTTATAATTTTCTCTGGAATTTGGACATAAAATAAAATCCATGTCATAGTTTTGCAGTTTCTAAACTTTGCTTTTCCTCTTTCTTTGCAATTTACCGCTTCTTCCCTTTGTCGTTCTTTCTCTAAAACTCATAATAGCAGTTTTGGGATCACATCCACGGTCTTTTCAGGGTGCTCACATATGATTTATTTGGGTCTGAAGGCTTGACCTCAGCGCGTCTGGGTGTTCTCTTATTATCTCTTACTGACACTAGGCTTTTATTCCCTTGAATTCATGTCTGTTGTAATTTGAAAATTAGGCTCACTCATTGAGAGGACAGACACAAAATACTTGTGAGGAATTCAGTACTCTGACCGCAGTCCTGAATCCCTCCCTCCTTCATTCAGGGGATATTTATGAGTGCAAGCTGCATTCCGGATGCTGAGGTACATCCACTGTGGATGTACCTCAAAGCCAACATCCTTAGCTCAGCGGACAAATTGTTCCCTTGTGCTCTTAACTCTGGTTCATCTGGGCTTCTCGACTTCCTGACAGAATGCACAGATGTGTGCCTCTCTGGTGTTACTTCTTCATCAAGCCTTTGTGTATCTGCTTCCAAACTTCTTGTTCCCAGGAGAGGCTGCTTTGCCACCACATGAATATCCTTATAAGTCTCTCTTTTTATTTCTCATGAGGATCATTTGGGGCATGGGTTCAGAATATTTTGTTTTTTAAGCTGTATTCCCTTTAAACTCCTGGGATGGGGGGTGGGGTGGGCGGTGGTGTTCATCTTTTCTTTGAAATAGTGAAGGATAAGACAAGAATATAGATCAGCTTCAGGCAAATAACTGGGGAGAAGCATTACAAGGTTAATGTGAAAAAGATCAGGCGATGATCTGGTAACGGCACTTGGTTGAAGGAAGGAGCTGTTAGTGACCTCAACCTTGGTAGGTCCCTATCATAAATATGCTTGATGTTTTGCTTTTGTTCTTATTTTTTTCTACATGGATTATTTAATATAAAATGTATCACATGATATAAAGCACAAAATATATCAAAACTCTACAGTGCACAGCCTCCCTTCCATAGTTCTCATCTATCCATTTCTACCTCCTTTACCCTTTTACGTTTTCCCCATTATCGGTTTCTTTATACATATACAAATAAATATGGATTACTGTACCTCTCCCTTACACAAAAAGTAGCGTATTATAAAGATGGTTTTGTAAATTGCTTTTTTTACACTTAATGTATCTTAGAGATTTTTCCAAATCACTATTTGTGGAAGTCTTCGCTGTTGCTCAAAGGTGTATGTATTCCATTGATATATGTACTACTATTTACTTACCCACTCCCCTGTTGATAGACATTTATATTGTTTCCAACACTCTGCCATGACAAACCCTGCTGAGGGAATAGCCAAAAGCCAGCCAGTGAATCTGCAGAAGCAATTTCCAAAAGTGGAATCACATGTAATTGTAGTTTGGCTAGAAGCTGCCATATTAACCTCCACTGGGATTTGTATCAATTTACATTCCACCAGCAACATATGATAGGACCTATTTTGCCATAATCTCACCACAGAATGTGTTGTGTAACTTAATTCATTTATTGTTAG
Organism: Lynx rufus; assembly: GCF_022079265.1. NCBI lineage: Eukaryota > Metazoa > Chordata > Mammalia > Carnivora > Felidae > Lynx > Lynx rufus. The sequence continues at coordinate 11,147,306 of NW_025814823.1, forward strand.
AACTTACTATGTACACATATTATACTCCCCCAATCTTTAAAATTTCTCCGATGCCCATAGCTATGACATTTTTTCATACTCTAGTAGGGAGCACAGCACTGCTTACCTCATTTTCCCTACTTTCAGAGCATGAAATGCCCCTCCTCGTGTTCTCGGCCTCAACCTCATCCCCCCAGATCAATCAGGAACTGGCTCCCCGATCATCCTTTTGCTCTTCTGAATCTTCTGCATGTCACTTCCTATTTCTTCCTCTATGCCCATGCGCGAACTCCCACTATCGCTATTAAAAATAAATAAATGGGAAAAACCCTCACTGGACCCCATGGTTTCCTGTAGCAGAAATTTTTAGGGTTATGTCATCTCATCTAGGAAGTGTTTATTAATACCAACATGCCATACCCCCATTCCTGCCCCACATAGGTGGAGATGGGGTGTCCCTCCCCTGCTCCCCTGTGACTCCCTGAGGTTATCTCTATCACTACACTTACCATATCACCCGAACCACATATGTAATTGAAAAAATTTGGGGGCTCCTGGGTGGCTCAGTCGGTAAAGCGTCTGACTTCGGCTCAAGTCATGATCTCATGGTTTGTGAGTTCGAGCCCCGCATCGTGCTCTGTGCTGACAGCTCAGAGCCTGGAGCCTGCTTCGGATTCTGTGTCTCCCTCTCTCTCTGCTCCTCCCCCGCTTGCACTCTGTCTCTCTGTCTCTCTCTCTCAAAAATAAATAAATAATTAAAACATTTTTTAAATGAACAGTTTTAATAGCCACAATAAAGGTAAGTTGTTTTTAATAATATTTTTTATTTACTCAAACATATCCAGTTTGTTACCATTTTAACATGTCATCAATATAAAAATGATTATTGAGATATTTTATATTCTTTTTTAAAATATTTAGTTATTTTTGAGAGAGAGAGTACAAGCGGGGAAGGGGCAGAGAGAGAGAGAGAGAGAGAGAGAGAGAATCCCAAGCAGGCTCCTGACTGTCAGCACAGAGCGTGAAGCTCGCCTTGTTTTTACGAACTATGAGATCATGACCAGAGCCAAAATCAAGACTGAGACGCTTAACCAATGGAGCCACCCACATGCCCTGAGAAACTTTATATTCTCTTTTTTTGTGTGTGTGCTAAGTCTTTGAAATCTGATGCATGTATTCTACAGCATAACTCGAGTGCTCAATAACCACGTAGGTCTAGTGGCTACCATATTGGACATCACAGATTTAGGCTATAACCCGGTGAGGACATAAGCCATGTTTTGTGTCCCTGGAACAAAACCCAGTGCCTAGCATGTGGTAGACACTCATTAAATGTGGAAGTAGATGAGTGGAAAGGAACAATCTGCAAGACACCATGCATATGTAATAAGGATCCTCTTCATTAAGGTGTTTTTGCCTTTTGCATTTCCTTATGTTCAACTTTTCCCTATTCTTCAAGCGCATGTTTATTTCTAGAAGGTTAGGTTTGCTGCAGCAAAAATACAAAGTGCAAGAAGGAATCAGCATTTAGCTACCTGGTATCCAAAGCCACGCTCTTTCTTTCTTTCTTTTTAAAGAAAGAAAAGGGATGTTTTATATTTCTTTTTTTTTTTTCAGCTATCATTTACATATGAAAATTTAGACCTTACAGACTAAGTAGGTACAGACTAAGTAGGTTTGATAAAACCTACTAAAATCTGTTTATAACTCAACATGTCCAGGAAAACTCTTGCTATCTACCTGTCCTCAGTAGAAATAAAAGGAATGTTTTATGTAGTACATGCAACTACGTACAATATACTTAAGATATAATAAGAAATTAGCAAAAGAAATATCACTGTGAAATGGAACTGAGACCTGGTTATGTAGTGTCTAGATAAAAGATACTATGCCGCAGGGTAAAGAACAAAGATCATCCTTTTTTAAAAAGTAAACTTAGGAATAATAGAATGCACTAATCCTGTTCTGTGTTTTGGCCCATCTCCACAAAACATTCTTTAAGACGGAGATTCTTTCTTCACCTTTGACCTCATTCAAAATGTTCTAACACTGAAACAATGTTGCAAGATAACAAACATAGAAGAATGCCCGGGGAAGAGGAGTTGGGCTCAAGAGTTACTGAGCCGAGACAAAGGGCTGATTTGTTGCTCTTTCAGTTACTAGAAAAGATCATTAGGGCCAGGTGGGATGCACGTGGGTAAAGAGGGCACCTGAACAAACAGGTATTGAATTGAGAGAATGCCTTCAAGTCACTTCTGGGCTGTGTTCCCGAGGCCGACTCAGAAGTTACCTGCCCTGCCAGCTACCTACTAATCTATCTCCCTGGGAAGGGAACGTTTTCTCCATGACTGCATGAGGTGTCTTTTGAAAGCTCCAGGTCTGATTTTTTTTTTTTCTGTACACTAATTGCTACATTACCAAGTGTTGAATAATTAAACAAGTAATTTTTTTAAATGTGTATTTATTTATTTTGAGAGAGAGAGAGCATGAGCGAGTGGCGGAGGGGCAGAGAGAGGGAGAGAGAGAATCCCCAGCAGGTTCTACCCTGCCAGCGCGCAGCCCCGTGAGGGGCTCAATCTCACAAACCATGAGATCATGACCTAAGCCGGAATCAAGAGTCGGATGTTAACCAACTGAGGCACACAGGCAGCCCTAAACAAGTAACTTTTGATGGTGGAGTGGATTTAGTGTTCCCGGACACTATCCTAATGGTCCCATGTGAAGGAAAGACCTCACAGATATCTCAGTGTACCTACAGCTAAGAAATTGATGTCAGCCTCTAGATTCAGGTTGATAGTTCCTGGCAGGGGGAGAATGCAAATTCAGACGAATTAGGAGATGTCATTTGAGATGTCATCTGCAAAATAAGAAACTGAACACTTCATTAAAATTTTTGGTTTTCTCTTAGCCTTCCAATCATAAATGTAAAAAAGAGATGCTTGGTATAGTGTAGAATACCACTGAGGCTTTTTTTGCCTTCCCATATAATCTTAGTATTTTGTATCTCTGGGATATGTAAAATAAGCTGAGTGCCGTATCCTCCATGATTTTACCCCAGGCATTTAACAGAATGTCAGCTTTCCATGTACGGTCCTTCCAGTCGCACGTTCTTTGCACCTACTCCGTGGCAAGATGAGTTCACCTTCTTCCTCTTTCCTCTAATGAAGCTTCCATTATCCCATTCAAACAGCTGTGTTCTGGGGGTGCCTGGGTGGCGCAGTCGGTTAAGCGTCCGACTTCAGCCAGGTCACGATCTCGCGGTCCGTGAGTTCGAGCCCCGCGTCGGGCTCTGGGCTGATGGCTCAGAGCCTGGAGCCTGTTTCCGATTCTGTGTCTCCCTCTCTCTCTGCCCCTCCCCCGTTCATGCTCTGTCTCTCTCTGTCCCAAAAATAAATAAACGTTGAAAAAAAAATTAAAAAAAAAAACCAAACAGCTGTGTTCTGTATATTCTATCCCTATCAAAATGCCCTCCATAAATGACCTGAAACTTTTACATAAAACCAATAGAGCAAAGTCTCTTCAAAGACTTGAACAGTTGAGGCTTCCATATGTGTGTCTGTTTCCAGCACGACAAGGTGTTTTACTGTCTGTCCTTTTCATAGCATAAGGAGGATGAATTAACTCGGGAGGAAGAATTAAGATTTGTCAAGAATAACTGTCTGCTCTACAAATAAAAATAGGGTGGGATTTTTTGGAGGGGGCGGGGGTGTCCTAAAGGCTGGACCCTCTTACTGATGAGCTGTCAGAAAGGAAGGGAACTAATCTTTTGATTTGGGTGGACAGTGGGGTGGAAATAAATGCAGAGCAGCACGGGTAGTTCCCTTGGGCAGGAAGGGAACAGAGTTGCAGGTTCTGGGAGAGGTGGGTGCCCCAGGCCATCTTGAATCCATCCCATGAGGCAGGGCCTCAGAGGAATCGGGCCCCTAAAGACAGGCACTGGCACTTAGACCTCAGGAGTCTGAGCAAGAGGAATCTGAGATGAGGGAAAGGGGGTGGAATCCCTGTGGGGAACTTCCCTTCCAAATTTTCCACCATTGAGGCAGAAAGGGGAGCAGGAGAGACTTGACCTCCACATGGAAGAGCGATGTCAGACAGCACAGGGGCTCCCAGCCCCCCAGCAGCATGTGGGGGGCAACAGTGGCATCATAAGGCATACTGGGAATTGTTCACTTTACAATGGGTTATTTTATGTATGTAAATTTCACTTCCCCTTAAAAAAAAAAAAAAGGTTTAATGGTGAGGACTTAACCCTTCTCAGGAACTGGAAGTCTGGCAAACCTCTTGTGGGAGCTGTCAGAGCCTCGGGGAATTCTCAGATGATCCTCAGGAAGAGGAGGGAACACCAGAGACCAATTAGTAACAGTGGGAACAAGCTGGTGTGGGGTCTGATTTAATTGGAGAAAATAAAGAAGTGTGGTATCACTTGACCCTCAAGTGTTACGGAGCATTGCATATCTATTATCTTATAAACAATATTTTTTTTTAATTTTTTTTTCAACGTTTATTTATTTTTGGGACAGAGAGAGACAGAGCATGAACGGGGGAGGGGCAGAGAGAGAGGGAGACACAGAATCGGAAACAGGCTCCAGGCTCTGAGCCATCAGCCCAGAGCCTGACGCGGGGCTCGAACTCGCGGACCGCGAGATCGTGACCTGGCTGAAGTCGGACGCTTAACCGACTGCGCCACCCAGGCGCCCCTAAACAATATTTTTTTAATGTTTACTTATTTTGAGAGAGAGAGAGAGAGAGGGAGACACAGAATCCGAAGCAGGCTCCAGGCTCCGAGCTGTCAGCACAGAGCCCGACACGGGGCCCGAAGTCATGAACCGTGAGATCGTGACCTGAGCCAAAGTCGGACGTTTAACCGACTGAGCCATCCACGCACCCCTCTCCTATGAACAATATTGATGGCTCTCCACTGCCTACAGAAACAGAAAATCTAAAACTTTTTTAATGGCATTCCAGACTCTCTACATGAAGCTCCAAATCTTTTGTTGGAGTCTCATTTTCTGCCACCTTCCAGCCCCCCTGGTTCCATAGCTGTTCTTCGATGTGATTTCTGCTTGGATATCTCTCTGTCTTACTCCTGTGGTGATAACAGACAGAGGCCAGTTTGGGATTTTTAATGGGTTCCGTGTCAGAGGAAGAGCCTTTGAACAGTAGACCTGTTTGTTAATTGTCCATCTCTTACCTTTCTAGTCTCCCCCACCACTGCCTTACCCTCAACCCCCCACCCCCAACCTGGTATCTTCCTACACCACAAAAATATTTGAAATCTCAGTAAAAATAAATAAATAAATAAATAAATAAATAAATAAATAAATATCTCATTTTTCATCTTATCAAACAATCACTTTGCCATTTCTTTGCCTGGTGTATTTATTCATTCACCCAAGAAATATTCAACACATATAGCAGACGCTGTGCTTGGTCCTGGGAATGCAAAGATAAGTAGGTCATGGACCCAGAAAAGCCCTGCAATTCCGAAGTAAACCAAAATAAACAGTTTCCCAAGAAAGAAGGCTCACCTCTACTTGTGAAAGTTATTTGACTTTATGGGTGGCCTATCGCATCTCTTTAGAAGGGTGCCAGAGTACATGTGACGTAAAGAGGGTTTGAAGGCTTGTTTGCGAGTATCTCATTGATACAACCTTTGTTTGCTTAGAATATTGAACAATCTGTCAACCGCTGTGGTACCTTATGCCTCTTTAGTAAATACGATAGCTAAGAAGCCACATACTCTGAAACAGGATCACTCAGAAATCGCCTTTTCCAGCCCATTGCATCTTTGACTCTGAAGCATGCAAAGCCTAAAACAGCATGTCATGGGAGAGATGGTTTGGCCAAAATAGGATATTAAACAGCATATGGGTCATAACTTGAGAAAATCTGGATGTAGGCATGTGAACGTGGCATTTTTTTCTCTTCTGACATAGATACCAAAGGACAAAAAACAATGCCTTGGACTGTATCCAATTAAAATAAAAACTCTGAGAGGAAAACAAAGGCCAAAACCTTGATTTTTCAGAGATTAAGTCTAGGTGGCAAAGGTGATGGTGTCCCCAAAGAAGAGAGGCAACGTCTGGGGAGGTGCTGAACCATTCCCAAATCAGTATGTCCAGGCATACATGAATATTCTTTTCTTAGCTGGAGTATCTTAATAGATAATTTATTTTGAAAAATAATAATACAATGTGTCAGTTTAAATTCTGTAATTCCTATGCTGTGATTTCAATTCATTTCCCACGACTTTTGCTCTTTTCTTATAGAGATCTTTAATATGCTTGTCACGAGAAGGAAATACTTTCTTCTAGGTTCATTACCTGGACAATGGTAAATAGATGATATGGAAACTTACCTAACATGATAAAGTAAATTCTGGAATGTAAATTAACCTCCCTCTGTGGCATTCTGTTTGCAACTTAATTATTGCCTATTTAATACTGATTTTCCCAGCCCCTATAGCGTACGGGAAAGAATGTTGTAATCCCAGACTTAGCTCCAACCAAAAAAAATTTTCCGCATACCATATCATTTGGCGAAAAGTTTTGCCTTGAATTTTCTGCATCTGGGTTAGATTTTATGTATTAATGTTTCACCATTCCATAATATTCAGAATATTAATGGTTAAAACAACAGGTAATGGAAATTAGGGTAAATTAGAGCAGATAATAGTATTTGTATAGCACACTACACATTCACATGCATTGTCTCATTTAATTTATCAAACTAAGAATCAGAGTCAGGTAATACTACTATTCCCAATTTACAAATGGAAAAAAACCAAGTCTCTGAGAGGTTATGTAATTTACTAAGAGGTTATGTAATTTACTAAGAAAATATGTTATAATTTCCCACTTATAAATGGGAGCTCTGAGTTCAACCAAATTCTGTTTACTCCAAATCCAGCATTGGTTATCCTCTTTTCTCAAAAATTATTTGTTTTCCTGTTTCCCTAAGGCAGTCCAAATCTGGAATCAGGAAAGTCGAGTTTGAATCTCAGCCTGACCAATTCCTAAACATATGGCCCGGACAAGGTACTTGACCTCTCCAAGCCTCATATCTTGAGGCTGTTACATGCAGCTGTACAGCTATTACATGACCTACCTCTTGGGATTGTGAAGATTAAATTCAATCGTACTTATAAAGCTCAAGCATGCAGCAACTACTCAACAGATGTTATTTTTATTGCTATTCTCAGAATAATTATTTAAAAAAACGTTTTTAAATTTATTTGGAGAGAGAGAGAGACGACAGTGAGTGGGGATGGGGCAGAGATAGAGGGAGAGAGAGAGAATCCCAGGCAGTCTCCGCACTGTCAGAGCAGAGGCCGAGGTGGTGCTCGAACTCGCAAACCGTGAGATCATGACCTGGGCCAAAACCAAGAGTCTGGTGCGTAATCAACTGAGCCACCCAGGCGTCCCCTCAGAATAATTCTTAAGGAAACATTTTAAGAATTTATATGAGATTTCTACCTTTTTAACTTTCAAATCTAAGAATGTCTATCTGGCCCAATTCTTCAACCCTTTTCTGGTTTTTCTCACCATGAGTACTCTTTGGCAAAGATGTCTAACCATCCATGAGCCCCCAAAATACAGTATTTCTACTTGGTCCTCTTTCTAACACACCTAGCAATGATCTTATAATTCCATCTGTACTACACTGAGAGTTAGTTCTCCTTTTACATATTTTTTATGCTATGAATTTTCCCTGCTTATAATTCAACTTAATTGACAGGCACAGTTGGGGAAATTCTCAATAAGTCAAAAATATAATCCTACTCTTAGGGGAGCTATGATTAGATGCATGTTAGAATTTCTCATTCTTAATCTCTTTCATACTTCCTGTCTCTTTTTCTTTAACGTTTATTTATTTTTGAGACAGAGAGAGACAGAGCATGAATGGGGGAGGGTCAGAGAGAGGGAGACACAGAATCTGAAACAGGCTCCAGGCTCTGAGCGGTCAGCACAGAGCCCGACGCGGGGCTCGAACTCACGGACCGCGAGATTGTGACCTGAGCCGAAGTCGGCCGCCTAGCCGACGGAGCCACCCAGGCGCCCCCCTGTCTCTTCTTCTATCTGTGCTACATTCTACATAACTTCTTCAGATACATCTTTCAGTTCACCAATTCTTTCTTCCAGCTGTGTTGAATTTATTGTTAAATCTCCTCATTTCTAACTTCACTTATTATATTTTTAACTTCTAAAGTATATTTGTTTCTCTGCCTAGTCTATTTGGATATCTTTTAATATTTCTGGTTCTCAGGGGCAGCTGGGTGGCTTAGTCGGTTAAGCGTCCAACTTCAGTTCAGGTCATGATCCCGCAGTTCACAAGTTTGAGCCCCGCATCAGGCTCTGAGCTGACAGCTCAGAGCTCAGAGCCTGGAGCCTTCTTTGGATTCTAAGTCTCCCTCTCTCTCTGCCCCTCCCCTGCTTGTACTCTCTCTCTCTCTCTCTTTCTCTCTCAAAAATAAATAAAACATAAAAAAATTTAAAAAATATTTCTGGTTCTCTGAACATATTTTCAAACTTGTCTTATATTTATTTAAAAATAGTAAATATAGTTATTTCAGAGTCTGTATTTACTAATTCCATTATCTGAAATCCTCAGGGATCTATTTTTTGCTCTTTGTTATTTCTGCTAATTGTTCCTTACGATGCCTCGGTTCCTTGTGTACTTAGCAAGTTAACTAGTTTTTTCCTGTGAACTACTTATTTTCCTTGGAATTTTATGTGTGACAATTCTTTGACTCCAAGAAAAGATGCATTCTTTCAGAGATGTTTGGCACTTATTTTTTTGTTTATTGTAGTATATTGGACACCGAATGTTTTATCAGTTTCAAGTGCACCAAATGGTGATCCAACAAGCCTACACATTTTGCAGTCACCATAGCAAGTGCGGTCATCATCATCACCATATACAACATCATTATGGTATCATTGACGGTAGTCCCTATGCCATACTCTCCACCTCCGTGACTTACTTATTTGATAAATGGAAGTTTGAACCTCTTCATCCCCTTCACCCACTTTGCCCATCCCCTCACTTCCCTCCCCTGGCAACCACCAGTTTGTTCTCTGTATTTAGGAGTCTGTTGCTATGTGTTTGTTCGTTCATTTTGTTTTTGAGATTCCACGTGTAAGTGAAATAATATGCTATTTCTCTTTCTCCGTCTTATTTTACTTAGCATGATACCCTCTAGGTCCACCCATGTTGTCACAAATGACAAGATCTCCTTCCTTTTTATGCCTAAATAATGTTCCGTCGTATATACACCTCCTCTTCTGTATCCATTCATGTATGGATGGGCATTTGAGTTGCTTCCATATCTGGGCTATTGTAAATAATGCCACAGTAAACATAGGAGTGCCTGTATCTTTTCAAATTAGTGTTTTTGTCTTCTTTGAGGAAGTAGCCAGAAGTAGAATTACTGGATCGTATGATAATTCTATTTAAAAAAATTTTTTTTGGAAATCTCTATACTGTTTTCCACGTGGTCACACCAATTTACATTCCTACCAACAGTGCGTGAGAGTTCCGTCTTCTCTACATCCTCCCCAACACTGGTTATTTCTTGTGTTTTTGATACTAGCTGTTCTGACAGGTGTGAGATGATAATCTCATTGTAGTTTTGATTTTTATTTTCCTGATGATTAGCAGTGTTGAGCATCTGAAAACAATGTGTCTAATAAGGGGTTGATATCCAAAATATATAAAGAAGTTACACAACTCAACCCATACAGACAAAAAAAAAAAATCTGATATAAAAATGGACAGAGGACATGGACAGACATTTTTCCAAAGAAAACATACAGATGGCACTTACTTCTACCAGAATACTACCTGAGAACACTACCAGTCAAGATCACTCAAAATCAAATTTTTGGCCTAAAACATTTTGGACTATCTAAGTAGTGTGAAATTCAGTCCCAAACTAATATGAGGACCAGCGTGTGAGTCCAAATTTTCAGCAGTGATTCTCTTTTCTCTGCTTAGTGCCTAGATTTGAAAGTGTAGTATTTGGGGGGATCCCCCTCTTGGTGAAAGGATGGGTGCCATTTTCCATTCACAGGAACTGTGTGTATAGCCCTTTGTAGTCTCAACGTTATGTTGGACTACAGTGGTAACATTGGACCAGCTATTGGACTACTCCACAGAGAGGGGGAAATCTCTGGGCTTTTTACCTTCCCCCTGTGTGGTCTTGAAAATCAAAGCTAAAGTTTATGCAGTTTAGCAAGTGCCCCCAGAGGGACTCAGCTGTGATGTTCTGCTTAACTCTGAGTTCCTTCACTTAGGTTTGCGGTCCAAGAATTTAAATAATTTATCCAGAATATGGAATTTATTTCCAGGAGGAGTATCTGTCCATGTACCTATTCTTCATAGTACCCCAAGCCAAAGTCTTTGGTAAAATTGGCCACTTGGAAAAACGATTTGATCCAGTGAAAATCAAGAAAATACGGTTAAGCGATCAACTAAGTTGTTTCTTTTAGAAGACTATGCACCTGCGCTAACTTTGCATTCGCTCTACAACTGCCTAACAGGGTGGCCACCACACCGGCCCTCACTCCGAGGGCAGCTTCAGACTGGGCCACGCAGGTTCACGTTGTACAAGCCACTGCTGCTCCGTAAGGGTATATGGGGCTCTCAGTCTCTGGACGGTAGTGTCCAGAACTGAGAGTTATCCATACTAGAAGGGCAGGCAGACAGAGGGGAGGGCCGAGAGTGGCGGTGGGGGTGTGAAGTACACTCTTTGGGATACAGTGGAGCATTAGTCCGGAGAAGAAGTCAAAGAGCGAAGGACTAAGCCTGCCAGCAGGCGTTCTCCCCAGAAAGCAGCCAGAAACATGGATCTGGGTTAACTAAGCTTCTCTGCTGCTCCCTGGGCTCTTGATAGCATATCTCTTCACCTCAAGCCTGGTGCTCCAACCACGACTTCCACCCCCTCATGGCTGCAGCTTTATTCCCTCAACCCTCTGTCCCCCACCCCCACCCCCACCCCCCACCCCCCACCGCCGCTCTCCTTCCCTAGCCTGGTATCATTTATCAAGCAGAAAAATCTCTCTCTATAAATAGCATCCAAAGCTCTCTCTGCGGAGCAATTTTCATGGCCTTTTGAGCAAGACAAAGACATATTTGGAGCTGTGGGTTAAGGCAATAGTTCCGAGATTTTTCTTGGACCAGTTAAATGTTTAGAAAGCTAAAAGTCTTTACCAAGAGTTTACTTACTTTTGACTTTCTAAGTAAAAATATATATGTTTAAAACTATTGCAAACTAGTTTCTGCTATTGTATCTGTTTGTTGCCTAAGAAACACCCCCAAAATGCAGTGGCTTCAGATAGCACATGTTAATTATTGTCATGCTTCTGTGGCCCCTCTTGTCTGGGCCTCCTTGCCAGGGGCTGGATGGGCCACGATGCTCTCATTCACATGTCTGGGCCCTGGGCGTGGCCAACTGGGACAGATAGGGCCTCTCTCCACGTGGTCTCTGATCCCAAGTGGCCAGCAAGGGCATGTTCACATGGTGGTCGAAAAGTTCTCAGCAGCAAGAGAGAAAGTCCCAGCATACAAGTCCCATTGCCCACAGCAAGTCCTACGGGCGAGTCCAGAGTCAAAAGATAGAGAAATAAATTCCTCCTCTTGGAGGAGCTGCTAAGTCACATCACAAAAGGACAAACAAACAGGGAAGAATATATGACCACTTGGGCTGCACCCTACTACCATGTAAATCATCTCAAAAAAGAAAATAACATCTTATCCAAAAAGTTAGAATAAAAGTTCCTCCCGTGTAAAATATTTAGCTTTATGAAAAAAACCCACTGCACTGCCCTATTATTATAATTACTCCTACCACGGTGAACTGGTGGAAACTTCATTCCGTCAACATTCTTCTAGAGACCAGCATCTGGGACTGTGATATTAGGAAACTGAATCTGTGCGCTGCAAAGGAAACAATCAACAAAACTAAAAGGCAGCTGACGGAATGGGAAAAAATATTTGCAAATGACATATCAGATGAAGGGCTAGTATCCAAAATCTGTAAAGAACTTACCATAGTCAACACCCAAAAGACAAATAATCCAGTGAAGAAATGGGCAGAAGACATGAATAGACACTTCTCCAAAGAAAACATCCAGATGGCCAACTGACACATGGAAAGATGCTCAACTTCACTCATCATCAGAGAAATACAAATCAAAGCCACACTGAGATAACACCTCACACCAGACAGAGTGGCTAAAATGAACAAATCAGGAAACTACAGATGCTGGCGAGGATGTGAAGCGGGAACCCTCTTGCACTGCTGGTGGGAGTGCACACCGGTGCAGCTGCTCTGGAAAACAGTGTGGAGGCTCCTCAAAAAATTAAAAATAGATCTACCCTATGACCCAGCAATAGCACTGCTAGGAATTGACCCAAGGGATACAGGAGTGCTGATGCATAGGGGCACTTGTACCCCAATGTTTATAGCCGTGCTTTTAACAAAAGCCAAATTATGGAAAGAGCCTAAATGTCCATCAACTGACGAATGGATAAAGAAGATGCGGTTTATATATACAATGGAATACTACTTGGCAATGAGAAAGAATGAAATCTGGCCATTTGCAGCAATGTGGATGGAACTAGAGGGTATTATGCTGAGTGAAATAAGTCAGTCAGAGAAGGACAGATATCACATGTTTCACTCATATGTGGATCTGGAGAAACTTAACAGAAGACCATGGGGGAGGGGAAAGGAAAAAAAAAATAGTCACAAACAGAGAGGGAGGGAGGCAAACCATAAGAGAACAAACTGAGGGTGGATGGGGGTTGGGGAAGAGGGGAAAGTGGGTGATGGGCATGGAGGGGGGCACCTGTTGGGATGAGCACTGGGTGTTGTATGGAAGCCAACTTGACAATAAATTATATTCATAAAAAAATAAAAAATAAAATAAAAGGAAACTGAATCTGGCAGCATTGCTGAGCACTAGAGAAAAGGGGGAGACCTAGAGGCAGGGAAGCCAGCTAAGAATCCAGAGAGAAGATCATGAGAGAGTGTGAAGGAGGCAAGTGGGCACTGAAATAACGAGGGACCGAGGAAGTGTGATAAATAATTCAGAGTAGGTTTAGCACCAGGATTCGATGGTGTGTGTGTGTGTGTGTGTGTGTGTGTGTGTGTGTGTGTGTGTGTGTGTGTGTTATGTGTTTATGAGAGAGACAGCGAGAGAGAGAGAGAGAGTTCAGAGAATGGAGTCCTAATTCTGAGGATTCCACTTTGGGATAACCCCCAAATTGTATAATCATCTGTGTTAGTTTTCTAGTCTCGTGTGACCAGCTGCCACTAGCTTAGCAATCACAAGCGTCTGCTTATTATCTCACAGGTTCCTTGAGTGAGGAGTCGGGCGTGGGCGAAAGCTTGATCTCTGCTCAAGGTCTCACGGGCCAGAATCAAGGTTTTGGCTGAGCCCGGCTCTTACCTGGAGGCTCCTGGGGATGAATCCATTTTCAGGCCCCTTCAGGCAGAATCCAGGTCCCTGCGGCTGTAGAACTGCGGTCCCCATGTCCTCACAGGCTTTTCCTTTTCACATGGCCCTTCCGTCTTCAAGCTAGCAATGGCTCATTGAAGCCCCCTGCTTTCTTCTTCTGCCACCAGCCTGCGGAAGCGCTCTGCTTCAGAGGGCTCGTGTGATTAGGTCAGGCTCACTCGGATAATCTCCCTATTTTAATGTCACTTCTGCCATATAACGTGATATGTCATAATAACGTGATCCTGGGAGTGATACCCCACCACATTCACGAGTTCTGGGGTTTATTTTTTTTTTTTTTAACTTTTTTTTTTTTAATTTTTTTTTCAACGTTTATTCATTTTTGGGACAGAGAGAGACAGAGTATGAACGGGGGAGGGGCAGAGAGAGAGGGAGACACAGAATCGGAAACAGGCTCCAGGCTCTGAGCCATCAGCCCAGAGCCCGACGCGGGGCTCGAACTCACGGACCGCGAGATCGTGACCTGGCTGAAGTCGGACGCTTAACCGACTGCGCCACCCAGGCGCCCCCCGAGTTCTGGGGTTTAAACAGACAGCTTTGGGAGCCAATTTTGGAAATTCTGACTACCACGTCATCTTCTGCGAAAAAAAAAAAGTGATACAGTTAAGGAGATTTCTTTTTCGCAAAAACATAATTTTATGGCGAAATCACCGCGACCTCACAGGATTATTGTTAGACGTATATGCTCTAAGAATACAAAAAGGCATCGCAAAGATAAAGAATTGGAAGGAGCACAGATTCACAGACTTGGACTTGGAAATCCACCTCCACGACTCACAAGCCGGATGATCTTAAGCAGGTCAGTGGCACCCCGGAACAATCTCTCTACCCTTGGGGGTTTTATTACTGGCTGCCACTAGGTGTCACTGCCACAGCTGGGGAGAAGAGAAGCTCCTTGTGGCTGTTCCCTCTGTCCCTGGGGATTGATTTGGATCAAAATCTGTGCATCCCCTGCGTTGTGGATTCCAGAATGTGGAGCTCCTCATCCCTGGGAGAGTCAGAAGCATGGAGTGATCTAGAGGAATCCGACTCTTCCAAAGGTGTGAGCCACGCGTTTGCTTTGGGAAGGATCTTATATCATCAGTGCGGTTGGGGGTGGGGGTTGGGGTGAGGAAAGGGGCCTGGGGTGCCCCTGTCTTGCTTTGCACCTCCTTCACCAAGATCCTGTGGCTCGGTGCGTTTTGGCAGGGAAGTGGAGTGTTTTCTTGCCCTCCCAGCCGCAGCAGTGTGGTTTGGCACCCCTGAGACACGAGCGGATGATACGAGCCTAAGCAGAAGTCACAACGCTGAGGTTCAGGGTCCAAGGTGTAGCAGTGGGATTCTTTGGGGCAAAGCCTCATGTGAAACTGGGCTCTCAGGACCTGGACCATGTTCACGGTTGTTCTTCCCTGGGTCAAACAAATGGACTTTAGATACACTTCAGAGCCCCAGGCTTCCGGATCAGAAAGCTGGCATGAGGGGCAGAGCCCGTGCAGAATACGGCTAACTTTCAAAGGAGAACTCTCGCCACGAAGAGCTCTCTCCATAGAGGTAGGGCGCACACTTAGAAGAAGAAGGCATTTCTAGATGTATGCTTATCATCTGTTGTGGTGGAGTGATCTACAGTGTGGGGGAATGAGTGTTTATATAAGCTTTTTTAGCACTAGACCCTAATTACCAAGCTTCTCTAGAAGTAACTGCCCATATCTTTACAAACCAATGCCACTGAAGAAGATAGAGACTTCACAAGTCAAAAGGTATATTTTATTAATTCATATAATCTCTGTACCGAGAACGCTGATGTTTCAACAACCTAATGGTATATGGAATGTTTCAGTATTTATAAAACACACAGAAAGATGTAAAGGTTGAATTATAAGTGATTTTTTTTCTTACTATGTATTATGAGAAAGTCAGTCTTGAGAATTATTCCCAGAAATTGGAGTCTGAAACCTTTCATGACTTTAAAAAATTTTTTTTATTTAAATCCAAGTTAGTAAACATATAGTGTAATAATGGTTTCAGGAGTAGAATTTAGTGACTCATTCTTATATATAACACCCAGTGCTCATCCAACAAGTGCCCTCCTTAATGCCCATCACCCATTTAGCCCATCCCTCCACCCACCTCCCCTCCAGCAACCCTCAGTTTGTTCTCTGTATTTGAGAATCTCTTATGGTTTGTCTCCCTTT
The DNA here is from genome assembly GCF_022079265.1 of Lynx rufus. Lineage (NCBI taxonomy): Eukaryota > Metazoa > Chordata > Mammalia > Carnivora > Felidae > Lynx > Lynx rufus. Next base: position 11,162,979 of record NW_025814823.1, read on the forward strand.
CTGTTTTTATCTTATTTTCCCTTCCCTTCGCCTGTGTCCATGTGTTGTGTTTCTTAAATTCCACATCTGAGTGAATCATATGGTATTTGTTTTCCTCTGACTTACTTCGCTTAGCATAATACATTCTAGTTCCGTCCACGTTGTTAAAAGAATGTGAAGAAATAACAGGAAAACAAATTAGTTGTGTGTTTTTTTTAAGACATCTACCCAAGCAGATAATACAATAATTAGATCGGATAACCAAGGGCTGTAGAAGGTGTAAAGACAAACAGGCATTTCCCCAGCAGGGGACCTTCCCTCTGCCAGCTTTTTCTCTAGTAGGAACCCGTTTCTTGGGTGAGGACCTATCTCTTCTTGCTTGTGAGTCTCAGCTTGCATCTCGAACATAAACTCTTGAAGCAGTGTAAGATCCTGTAATCTGTGCAGATGCCCATACCTTTTTAACAACATTTATAATCAGATCCTGTTCCTTCTTTCGGCTTTGCCATAAGAGTCCTGAGTTGGTTTATTTTTTATGTTAGAGGTATATTTGGTGATGAGAGAGCTTTCTAGCACTTGCAAAAAGAAATGCTAGTGATGGGTGGGATTTTTGAGTTTTTACCACGTAATACCATCCTCATAGTGACTCTTTGAGATAGATGTTATTATGGTATCTCACTTTAAAGAAAACTGAGGCACAGGGGGGTTTAGTTGTTTGCCCAGTCACATGGCTAGAATGTGAAAAAGCAGGATTCACAGCTGGGCACAGGACTCCTCCATAGGACCCTACCCCCTGGGGCATCTTGCTACCGTGCCTCTCAGGAGGCATGTGCTCGCCTGAGTCTCTGCTTGGAGCCCATTGTGTCCCCATGGGCAGTTGGATGGGAGCGTGTCACAGGCGAGCAGTGCTAATGGGAAGTCACTGGCCCTTCAAATATATGGAATGGACTTCACCTTTGTCTTCTTCCTACTACCGTTTGTAAGGAGAAACTGGTTTTTCAGAGCCCCAGTTTCCCACTTTGTAAAATGAGTTACATGTTTCTCTGCGTAAAACGTTGAAAGAGTGTGAATCTTGAACAAGATCATGTATAGTCATGCGCTCATTAAACTGTAATGCATTATCTCATACCAGGTGTTATAATGATCTCTTATAATTCGGTTTGAATAAATAGATGAAGCCATTTTCTGATAAAGCGTTACTTTTATTCTTTTCAAAATACCTAGATTGTATTTTGCTTCCTGACAATTATTTTGTGAGTTTTATGTTTCCTTTGGAAAGAGGGTAGAAGTACACTGTTGCAAACCTATCCTAGAGAGCTTTCTGGCTTGTCTCTAACATAGCACTTAACGTGAGCCACTCTACTCCCAAGGCTGTGCTGACATCCTCATTCAACCTAGGACATGAGAGCATTTTGAGATAAATTCTTAATCATGTAAAATAAATTCTTTTAAGATCAGAGGCCAGGGGAAAATATGCTTCCTGGCCTTCATGATTGCCTTATTTGTGCATGACAAAAGTTCTCCCCTTGTAGGTTGCTTTGTTTCCCAGAATATTCTAGAATGTGAGCAACACAGTTGAGTTGTAAGAACACAGTAAATCAAATCTTGTCGCCTGAACATCAGTGAGTGTCACAGAGGGGCCAGGACGGAGTGGCCTAGTTGCCTAGATTAGGCTTGATGAGTGACTCCACCTGGCAGCAACAGGAGACCTCAAGTCTCACTTCAGAAATGGACAGCGTACCAGGATGCTCTCGATCTTAAAAGTGGCCCAAATCAATGCAGTAACAAAGGTTAAAAAATGACAACCAACTAGTGTGGATCAGCTTTCTTAAACTCAGACCTTTAAAAAAAAAGGAAAAGTCGAAATTGTTTTAGTCTCTCCAAAAAGACATGCTTTACTCCCAAAATAGTCAGGGTTAGCTTGTGTGTAAAATGCTTGCTTAGCTAGTAATATATTAAAGAACCATTTTTGTGAATTAGTATTTTTCTTTTTTTCCCAGTAAGATAATTTTTTGAGCTGTAGCTTTTGTTCAAATTATTAAGTTGCCAGATTTTATAGCCTAAGCCATGTGATTTTATTTAGGCTTATTAAAGTGCCATGCATTTCAACATGGCTCACTTCCTGCTTAAATTTTCCAATGTTAACATCAAGTATGGATCCAAAAATCCAAAATCATGTAACCCAAAATAATCATCATGCAGACCATTTGTTTAAAACAAAGCGTTTTCTATTTTGAATGCATAGGACCTTATTTGTACTTATTATAAACTTGCTTTAAAAAACAGAATTTCATGGGGCGCCTGGGTGGCTCAGTCAGTTAAGTGTCAGGCTTTTGGTTTCAGCCCAGGTCATGATCTCAAGGTTCGTGGGTTCAAGCCGCAAACGGGGCTCTGCATTAACAGGGTGGAACCTGCTTGAGATTCTCTCTCTCTCTGCCCCTCCCCCACTCGTTCCCTCTCCCTCTCTCTCTCTCTCAAAAAATAAATAAACTTGGAGCGTCTGGGTGGCTCAGTCGGTGAAGTGTCTGACTTCGGCTCAGGTCGTGATCTCATGGTTTGTGAGTTCCAGCCCCACGTCGGGCTCTGTGCTGACAGCTCAGAGCCTGGAGTCTGCTTCAGATTCTGTGTCTCCTTCTCTCTCTGCCCCTCCCCCACTTGGGCTCTGTCTCTCTGTCTCTCAAAAATAAATAAATGTAAAATTTTTTTGATAAATAAATAAACTTAAAAGGCAGAATTGTTGAACTGTCCAAAATGAATCTATATTATAGTTACCGACTGAATATATATATATATATATACATGACTTTAATTTTGATATTGATACAGAATCAGTCAATTCAGTTACAGCCTTCCTGTGTTCCCCATGTTGCCTTTCCTTCGCTGCTTATGCCTTGTTCTTTCTCTCCGTGTTTCAACCTATATCACTTCTCTAGTTGAACCGTCTGCCTGGCAGACCCCCAGCAGACGTCCCCTGGAAATTACATGAAACATGCATAGCTTCTCTGTGAAATGCAATGTGTTTTGTGTCAGGGCATTCCTGGTGTGTAGGAAACTGCATAGAGTGTTTGCATGTTTATTTCTGTTGCAAGCACTTAAGGGCAGGGATTTATTTTCTCTTTCTTTGGGTTCCCATTTTGTAATAAATATTTCTTGATGGTATAAATTATTAGATCTTACTTTCTGATTCCTCTCCTCAACTGCACTTTTCATTCCTCTTAGGCTGACTGTAGTGGCTTCAGTGTAACAGTTCATGGTAAAATTTTTCTCTCCTCATATGTCTGCCTTTCTTCTCTTTTCTTAAATCCACACCTGTGCCACTCACTGCAGGAAGAACTCAGAGATCAGGTGATATCTGCTAAAAATGCCCATGATGAGGAAGCACAGCTGACCATAGAAAGATTTCATGGAATGCAGATATAAAAGGGAAAAAACTTAAAAGGGGAATTTCACCTCCTAATGTTGGGAAGTTTGTCTTTAAATTTCTTTAAGAGCCTAGAAGTAGTGATTCTCAGCCTATTAGACCCAACTCTCCCTTTTATGACAAATATTTTGCCACATTTTCTTTACTATCCTGAAGTGAAATTCAAAGATAATATGTTCATCTCTCCATGTAACTTTAAAAATATTTATATATATATATATATTTTAATTTTTTTAATGTTTATTTATTTTTGAGACACAGAGAGCACAAGCAGGGGAGGAGAGAGGAAGCAGAGAGAGAGGAAGACCCAGAATCTGAAGCAGGCTCCAGGCTCTGAGCTGTCAGCACAGAGCCCGACACGGGGCTCGAACCCACGAGTGGTGAGGTCCTGACCTGAGCCAGAGTCGGACACTCATCCGACTGAGCCATCTAGGCACCCCATGAAAAATCTGTATTTAAATACCTGCATCTGTATCTTGTGCTCATAATATAAAAGAGAAAGGTCAAGAAAGTAAGCCGTGATAAACCCCTTTCTGAACGTATGCCCTGTTACATGGGAGACATTGAGAAATAGTCAGATGTGTGCACCTGTTACAGAGCCACCACGAATGTGCAGACCCCCCAGGCAGGCTGGCACGGGTGGGGGCCAGGCGTGGTGGCGTTGCCTTCAGTGTTATGATTTTCCAAATCGATGACCGGTTCTGGTAAAATCTCCAAACACAACAAAATATACTCTTTCCTCAACGCACATAGTAGTTGCATTCCTTGAAAATTTAGAAGATATTTCACCTATGCAAAAATGCTGTTTATATGTACAACCATTAGATTCCAGGCTAAGATCATTACAAATGAGTTTTTCACCCATGAGGATGTCAAGGGGAGCAGTTGGAAGTCAGGTCGGACATGAGACAATTCATTGTGCAGGAGAGCTCTACACATTGAAGGACATGGAACAGTTCTGTCCCCACCCACGTGATGCCAGTAGCACCCTCCCCCATCACTGGTATAACCAAAAACATCTCCACAAATTTTGAAAAAGCCCCCTAAAGGGTGGCATCAGACCTATAATGAACCACCACTATTAAACAGGAAGAATGTCTAGTGATAAACCTGATTCTATTTTATTAGTGAAATTATTACAAAAACCTGCATTATGCCACCATCATTTTGAACTATTACTATTTGTGTTGCTACTAGACGATAAGCCTATTGAGGGTCAAGTCCATGTCTCACTGTACCTGGAAGGTCCAACACGGAGTTACACAATTAATTGGTGCTCAGTAGCTATCTGTTGAATGAATACAGGCTGATGAATATCTACCTTATTTTCAAGAGAATTGACCTTGCTTTCCTTAGTAATACACATGCCACTTTTTATCAAACTTCATTGTTAAGATAACACTATTAAGGTATTAAATTCTGGACTGTAAAAAATGATAAAACAGTCAACAATCTGTGCCAAGTTAGAACAAGCCATCTTTCTTTATCTGTTAATTTTTGAAACATAATATGTAAGAAAGGAGATTCTAGCAGCATTTACAAACTCTGTGGTGTTTTCCTTTAAAAAAAAAATATATATATACGTATATATATATACGTATATATATATGTATATATGTATGTATATGTATATATGTATATGTATATATACATATACATGTATATGTATATATACGTATATATGTGTATATATACGTATATATACACACACACACATATATATATATACATGTACATATATGTGTGTGTGTGTGTGTATATATATATATATATATATACACTCTTCATTGTTACAAAACTATTGACAGCTTCTTGTGAATGATAGAGAAAAACAATAAAGATGGTCTATCCCCAGGGACATTATTGTCCATCTGGAGAGATGGGCTGCACATCTAGAACCATGAAAGCTAATAATCAAGTATCGTGTGGAATAGGGGTGTCGTGACCTACAGTAAGAGACCAGAGCAGAGAAGGCCATGAGTGGTCAAGAATGGGAGGGCCAGAGCACCATGCGACGTGGTGGACAGAATTGGAGCTGATGGACAGGACCACATCTTAGGCAAAGGGAGAAGAATGTAGCAGATGTTTGGAGGTGGCAGTGACCTTGATAGATACGTGTGGGAGAGAGGCCTCAGGGGAGTGGCCAGGATAAAGACAGGGAGAGGTCAGCGGTCGTAGTGATGGTGGGTAGAAGGAGAAATTTGCCTGTTGGGGAAAAATGGAAAGAAAGTTGGTTGACGGGGTAAGGACCAGACCAATTATTTAGTTTTGACCAAAATTACTTTTAAGGATCCGATGTTAACTGTATATTACATCTTGAAACAAATACTCCCGTTAGAAATTTGTGTCAGTGAAAATCAAATGCTCGTGGTTAGATTTTGGATTGAATGCTTAGCAGTTATGTCAAGTAAGTATCCAAAAGCAAAAGCAAGAATGAGAAAAGAGAAAATGTTAATGTTTATTGTTATTTCATTTTATTATAGTTTTTTTTTTTTAATGGCCTGCCTTCAGTTAACTAATGTTTAAGTAGATTAGAACACAAAGTCAGAGGAAGGCTGCATGCTTAGCTGTGCCCGCTTTGGCATCATTTTCACTGACAGCTGTGCCACCTTAGGCAATAACTTACCCTCGATGAACCTCAGTTTTCCCATCTCTAAAATAGGGGCAAGTTCCTAGGTCTCTTATTAGATTGAAATAAGATACTCCCTCCCTTTAAGGTTAGGTGCAATTTGTGTTCAGTCACAGAACTATGAGACGCTCATAAAAATTACATGTCATCAGCCAAGCAAGCATTTATTACCTGAGTGACCTTGGGTTGTCTAAACTTCAGTTTCTTTGTCTATAAAACAGGGACAATATACCAAACTCGTGGAGTTATCACAAGAAATAAGTAAGATGATGCGTGAAAAGTGCTGGCACATAGCAATCTCAAAATACAATTAGTAGCATAACTATGCTATGAATATTATTATGATGCCTATTACATGCTATGCGCATATGCTGTCTCTTTCTATCTTTATTACAGTCCTAAGTGGTATGCATTTTTTAATTTCTGCTTTACTGAGGTATAATTGACATGCAAAATTGTAAAATGGTTAAAGTGTGCGTTGTGGTGATTCGATAGACATACACATTGTGGAAAGGCTCCCCCCCATAGTTAATTAACACATCCAGTGCCAGGTATTATTAATGTTCCTATGTTTATATGAGCAGGAACCTGAAGAATGGGGAAATCAAATGACTTGCTCAGGGTCACCAATTGGCTAATTGATGAGGTGGGACTGGAACACAGATCTTCCAATTCCAAATCTGGTGCAGTTTCCCCCATGCCAGACCTGCCTCAAGGCTTTGTAATGTTCCACGATAACCCTTTCCTCCAGCCCCCACTTAAAAAATGATTCATGGAGGGGCGCCTGGGTGGCTTAGTTGGTTAAGCATCCAACTTCAGCTCAGGTCACGATCTCATAGCTCTTGGGTTCGAGCCCCGCATCGGGCTCTGTGCTGACAGCTCGGAGCCTGGAGCCTGCTTGGGATTCTGTGTCTCCCTCTCTCTCTGCCCCTCCCCCACTCATTCATTTTCTCTCTCTCTCTCTCTCTCTCTCAAAAGTAAATAAAACATCAAAAAAAATTTTTTTTACTGATTCATGGAACAGTTTGTGAAGCACTGGACAGAATAGCAAACATTTCTTGAGACCCCAGAGCCTCAAGTAATATTTTATATGGAACCAGTGCTGCCTCGCACAAGCTCTGCTTTTCCAATGATGAAGACGGGGATGGAACAGAGAGCCCGATTCTCATCGGCTCCCTTTTGTCATCAATGCACTTCTCCCAATGCCTTCATGCTGACACAGAGGGCTGTGGGAGTCAGGTGGGAAATTCGACTTGTAGGATTCTTTCAATACAGTTTAACTTTCAGTACCGATCACTGCTACGTGGGATCGTAAACATGTTCGACCGTGTCCGTCACGGGATCTTTTTTTTTTTTAACGTGGTCGCAATTCAGTGTTAATCATTTCCTTGGTTCCATTTAGTGTGTTAAGATTCCTTATGAAAATAAATATTTTGGAGGTACAGCTAGAACACAAACAAACATGAAAGCGTAGGTACCGCAAACCTAGACGTATGTTGGGTTGCAGAAGTTGCCATCTTGGCTCTATATGCAGTATTGCTCTTGGCACATGGCAGACTTTTAGCAAGTTGGAAGTAAAGTTTACGGGAGCAGGCAAATGTTAAACATCTGCCAAAATGAATTATGAAACAAAAATCTTATTGACTGAAAATGTTTGTGCTTTTCAATTACCTGCACATCATAATGCTCGGTATTTCGGAGCTACGCGAAAGGCCCAAGATCTTGACGGTAGGACTGAGATTCCTCAGTGGAATGGAAGTAGGAGGGTGTCCTGTCCCCCTCCTCCTTTGTATTCAAGGACGGGTCCATTTTTCAAAATCTCTGTGAGATTGTCTGGTTATTTTTTTTTTTAACTGGATTACTGTGATTCAAAGTATACAGGCTCATCTGCTACAGCAGAGTCGGTGCCAAAAGAACCTTTGGAACAACGGCAAAATTCATGAGATTCTTGTGAGTTTCACTCTGTTCTTTGAATGCTGGCTTCTTGAAAGATCTATGGGCAGCCACAGGCACAGCCAGAATTCACCATCTGCCGCTGCTCTTGGGAGGATAAGAAGAAGATGATAATTTGTAATATTATTAATCTTCATTAGGCATTTATTAATATTCCACAGTCTTCTGCTGGTGGAGCTCATGCTCTAAATTAAACAGATTTAAGAAACAAAAATGTCTTTCTACTTTGAAAAAAAACAACCAAATGAGCTTTCAGAAAACAACCTCTAGTAACTATACTTAAACTTTATTTTTTATCTTGTATTGGGCGACACCATGGGTGGATAACGCCTTCAGGTTGAAGAAATGTAAAATATAAGTTGTATGGTCCCGATACTTGGACTAGAATCTGTATGTGGAGACAGATGTTTAAAGGTGGACCTTTACTGTGAGGAGTACCTGTATTTCACTCATCGGTAATAGAATCGGATCAAGAAAATTTCAGCTTTGAAAAAGGGCCCTGGAGTAGCCTGACCCTGTGTCCTCTGCAAGAAACTTTTCAGTAGTATCCTCATAAAGGGTGTGTCTGGCTTCTGTCCCGATACCTTCAGTGACAGGAAACTCAGAACCTCCAGAAGAAATTCATTTACTCAGCATAGTTATTGAGTACCTACTATGTGCTTGTCTTAGTGGAGCTTACCTCTTGCCAGAGGAGTCAGCCGATAAACAGTAAATTCAGTAAATAAGTAAATTGTATATTGGCGTGCTCATTCATTCCTTTTTGGATGTCTCTTTTTGTCAGAAAATTTTCCCTTGTATTTTCTTCTGTGTGAGAGTTGCTTAGGTATTTGAAGAAAGTGTTCATTGCCCTCTTAATTCCCCTCATTTTAAAATTATACACCCTCACTCGGTTAGGCAGTCCCTGAGAAGTATTAGTTTGCGGGGCTTCTCTAATAAAGTACCGCAGACAGGGCAGGGTAAACAACAGAAGTTGGCTCAGAGTTCTGAAGGCCAGAAGTCCAAGATCAAGGTGTGAACAAGGCTGGCTTCTTTAAAGCCTCTCTCGTTGGCTTGCAGATGGCTGCCTTCCGTGTGTTCACATCATCTTTTCTTTCTGTGTGTCTGTATCCTAATCTCTTCTTAAAAGACCACCAGTCGTATTGGATTAGGCACTAGTGATCCCACTTAAATTAATTAGCTCCAGGGGCGCCTGGGTGGCACAGTCGGTTAAGCGTCCGACTTCAGCCAGGTCACGATCTCGCGGTCCGGGAGTTCGAGCCCCGCGTCGGGCTCTGGGCTGATGGCTCGGAGCCTGGAGCCTGTTTCCGATTCTGTGTATCTCCCTCTCTCTCTGCCCCTCCCCCGTTCATGCTCTGTCTCTCTCTGTCCCAAAAATAAATAAACGTTGAAAAAAAAAATTAAAAAAAAAAATTAATTAGCTCCAGGTCGCCTGGGTGGCTCAGGCAGTTGGGCGTCCGACTTCAGCTCAGGTCATGATCTCGCGGTTTGTGAGTTCAAGCCCCGCATTCGGCTCTGTGCTGACAGCTCAGAGCCTGGAGCCTGCTTCAGATTCTGTGTCTCCTTCTCTCTCTGCCCCTCCCCTACTGTGCTCTGTCTCTGTCTATCAAAAATAAATAAGTGTAAGAAACAAAAATTTTAATTAATTAGCTCCTTAAAGACCCTACTCCAAATCCAGTAGGCATCCTGAGGGATTGGAGGTTAGGGCTTCAACATGGGAATAGGAGGTGCATAATTCAGTCCATAATATATATCCTCTTACATAGGAATACTCAGAAGCAGGCAGGTGACTCCACAGAAAGAATCAGGCAGGATGGGCACATCCCATGTTCTAGACATCTAGATTACCTTTGATAGCCCCAGCATTGTTAGCTGGCATTGAACTTGTAGTCAAAGAGAAATGCCAGACCTTTCAATGACTTGTTTGTAAGTCCCATTTTCCTCCATCCTTTGTCTGGAACATGCATTCGCCTAGTTATTCATTGGGTAGATGTATTGTAGGTGTGTGTATTGTAGGTGTTGCACAGGCACCAGCAACACAGCAAGGAAACAAGCAGATGTTATCCCTACCTTCTTTGAGGCTTAAATTATGTCCTTGAAGGCTTTTAATGTTCATTTATTTTTGAGAGAAAGAGAGACACAGCAGGAGCAGGGAGGGGGCAGAGATCAAGGGAGACACAGAATCTGAGGCAGGCTCCAGGCTCCGAGCTGTCAGCACGGAGCCTGACGCTGGGCTCGAACTCATGAACTGTGAGATCGTGACCTGAGCTGAAGTCGGACGCCCAACCAACTGAGCCACCCAGGCGCCCCTTGTCCTTGAAGGCTTTGATAAACAAGTGAACAAATATATAATTATAAATTGCTATATGCTCTGAAGCGAATGAACGTAGAAGAGAGACGTCCTATTTGGGGGGAGGGGTGGCCAAAGCACAGAGTTTTGCAGTTATAAATAAAGTAAAATATTGGTAATATTATAAATAATATTAATATAAATTATAATTGCCTTATTTGAATAAAATAAATAAAATATTACATGTTAGATTTGGCCCATATTCCACTCTTTAGTCATTTCCAGGAGAGATCCTGGCTGTCATTTATTAGGTATATGCCTGCCCCCAACTTCACTCTATCCTCCAGTGCCGTGGGTATGATGCATCTGCCTTCATCTAAATTATAATCAAAATGTCTAACAAATCAGAACGGTACTGTGGTTGTCCAAGAACTAACAATAATGTCCCTTAGCTACACATAAAGGCCTAGCCATCATACAGAAAGCAGAGCTCTAATTAGAAATACTAACAGGAGTCGAGCTGCCCACTGCTACGTCTTCTGTATCACTAGCCCGAGCCTTAAATGTTTCTCTGCTTGTGCCACATTTATCACAAAAGGCCTTTCAAGTTGTCTGTCTGATGATTTTTGAAAGGTCAAATCCATTTACAGAGTTTCACTTGTAATGTGGGGAAATGAAATTGTTTTCAACGTAACCGGAGGGAACACCATTCGCCAAACAGAATGTGTGTGCTTTACAGCGCCGTGGCTCAATGGCGATGCCTTCAGATTCTTCAAACGGGACCAGGCCTGCCCTTGCAGGCCCAGGGCAGAAGCCCGAGGTGGCGTGGGCCCACCGCCAGGACGCACCCAGACCAGCTCTGCGGCAGCCTCTCTTCTTCCCTCAGGCATCCTTGGCTTTCACAACCAGTTCTCCGCTTGCTGCCCCGGCCCACCTGCTCTCCCCCACTCAGCTCCTGTGTTTGTCACGGGCCATCACACCCGTTATTTCAGTAAAAGGCACCCCCCCCATCTCTGGGCTGTCAGCGCACCGGACTGACTTTCTTTCTGGTCAGTGTACGGAGAGTTCAATCAAATTCAGAGAATTGGAAATTGAGCAACTCAGCCAGCAGGCATATCAACGTAGACCACCACTGAGCTACCGACCCCAAGGTGATGGTGGCCTCACATCCGTGGCGGCGTGCTGACATCAATAGGGAAAATGAAATACTTTCAGAAACAGTCAAACCTGACCTTTAATTTTGCATGGACCATATCTTGTCAAGGTTCGTGAGCAGAGAGGTACCGTTGTGAGCATTTTTTGATGTGGATATATTATTTGACACCTTTGCTTCCTCTTTGGGCATAGTCCGTGACATGCATACAGCAAGTTAATCTGCAACAATATTCATGCATTCATTTACTTATGCATTCATCATTCCATGAACACCCATCTTGTTGCACCCAGCATTATTCTGGGTACTTGGATTAAAGTAGGGAATAGGGGCGCCTGGGTGGCGCAGTCGGTTAAGCGTCCGACTTCAGCCAGGTCACGATCTCGCGGTCCGTGAGTTCGAGCCCCGCGTCGGGCTTTGGGCTGATGGCTCAGAGCCTGGAGCCTGTTTCCGATTCTGTGTCTCCCTCTCTCTCTGCCCCTCCCCCCCCATTCATGCTCTGTCTCTCTCTGTCCCAAAAATAAATAAACGCTGAAAAAAAAAAATTAAAAAAAAAATTTAAAGTAGGGAATAAAACAGGGGCCCCTGGGTGGCTCAGTCGGTTAAGCGTCCGACTTCAGCTCAGGTCATGATCTCACAGCTTGTGAGTTTGAGCTCCGCATCGGGCTCTGTGCTGACAGCTTGGAGCCTGGAGCCTATTTCGGATCCTGTGTCTCCCTCGCTCCCTGCCCCTCCCCCACTCATGTTCTCTCTCTCTCTCTCTCTCTCTCTCTCTCTCTGTCTCTCAAAAGTAAATAAACATTTAAAAAAATTTTTTTTTTTAAGTAGGGAATGAAACAGACATAATCCCTGCCCTCTCAGATCTTATATGTTGGTGGGTATGAGAGACACACGATGAGCACGTAAATGTGTATTATTCAAAAAATGACACGTGCTTCGAATAAAATAAAGCAAGAAAAGGAGGATACAGGACAGGGGACTGAACTCTTACCTTGTGTGGGATGCTCAGGGAAGATCTTGATGACAGGCAGAGACTTGAAGAAAAAAAAGCAGTAAACCACGTGGACATCTTGGGAGAAGGAGTTAAGGCAGAAGTAAGAGCATGTGCAAAGGCCATGGGCTTGGCCTCTTCGAGGAACGGCAAGGAGGCCCCTGTGGCTGGAGTGGAGTTAGTGCTTATTCTTTTTTTTTTAATTTTTTTATGTTTATTTATTTTTGAGAGACAGAGAGCACAGGAGAGAGGCAGAGAGAGAGGGAGACACAGAATCCAAAGCAGGCTCCGGGCTCCGAGCTGTCAGCACAGAGCCTGACGCGGGGCTCGAACTCACAAACTGTGAGATCATGACCTGAGCCGAAGCAGACACTTCACTGACTGAGCCACCCAGGCGCCCCATAGCACTTATTCTTCATTGCTGGTGTTTCAGAAAGTGTAACAGAAAATCAGATTGGTTCTGCACTAGACTTGCCCTGTGTTGTTATTGCTGCTGTTTTTGTTGTTAACTCAAAGTACATGAGAAAAAAGTGTTTTTATTCTATGTTCTTAACTGGCTGAAGAGTTAGTCCCGGGGTGTGTGTGTGTGTGTGTGTGTGTGCGCGTGTGTATTATGTATAAACATACATATGTATATTTAATGAATCAGGAGAGCACCTGAGACATACATTTTTATGCGTAAGTGTGAGAGTGCGAGAGTTCCTCATCTACCTAATTTAAAAAACCCTTGGTTGGGGCGCCTGGGTGGCGCAGTCGGTTAAGCGTCCGACTTCAGCCAGGTCACGATCTCGCGGTCCGTGAGTTCGAGCCCCGCGTCGGGCTCTGTGCTGACGGCTCAGAGCCTGGAGCCTGTTTCCGATTCTGTGTCTCCCTCTCTCTCTGCCCCTCCCCCGTTCATGCTCTGTCTCTCGCTGTCCCAAAAATAAATAAACGTTGAAAAAAAAAATTAAAAAAAAAAATAAAAAACCCTTGGTAGTCTCTTAGGCAGTCTGTTATTAGCAATCACTCCGACAGGTGCTCCGAATAAAGCACAGGAATTGAGTAAGGGCTAAAGTAGTTAGAGATGTAAGAACTCTGATTCTCTATGGGTTTCCTCACACCTGTGTTTACCGAGGGAGCAATCCCATTGGTGGCAGACAATTTAATAAGCAAAATCTGGCGTGTGGTTGCTTCCTGAGGTCGGTCTTCTTTTCAAGCACTGTCAGCCTTACTTGAGCTCCCGGTAGCCTATCTCTGGGCACTATGCTTGCTGAGAAATGTTGGGAATTTTTTTCCGTTACCAAGCAAATGTTTTGCAAGCTCCTGAGTGTTTCCACGTATCGGGTTCTAAGAGGCCGCTCTGCGGGGAGCAGAGTGTGTGAAGGTGAAGTTGTGCTGGGGAGACCGGGCTGTTGGTCCAGCTGGAGTGGTTCCAAAGGCCCAGTGGGGCCGTGGCTGTCCACCAACATGCCAGTGACCTCAGAGAATAACAGAACACTTGGGGGACAAGAAGAGCAAATGAATAAAGCTGTAACTGCTTTATAGTTAGACTCTGAAATGTCACCAGTATAACTTCAGTTGGTCCTGAGAAGAAAGTTTGCAAATATGAGAACAGTGTTTGGACTCATTCTTTGGCCATAACCATCTTATTTAAATGCTTCAATTTCTGCACCTGTGAAATTCAAACACCTAGTGGACCTTCGCGTGGTGAAGGTATGTTAATTCTTGGTTCCTTTGTGCAAAGGAAAGTCGCAGTGAGTTGTGTGGTGCTCTTTCTCGGCTGGAGCTGCTCTTCTGTGATTGATCAGCTGGTAAGTGTGTTCCAGTAAAATTAAGTCCTGTCATTGGCAGGTATTTGCAGAACATTATAAGATTTCACGAATCGCATTCTTCATCTGCCTTGCTGTTTGTATGGGTTGAGCCTGTGGCATTTAAGGACATTTTGTGGTGATGGCTGAAGATTTCAAAATTAATCTCTAGAATTTACATCTGATCGAATATTAATGAAAACAGGCTGTTCCAAATTGTCATGTGATTTTTTTTTTTTTTTAGTCTTTGGTTTGTATGAAACAATTTTTTTTTAATGAAATTTGTTAAATCGGTTTCCATACGACACCCAGTGCTCATCCCAACAGGTGCCCTCCTCAATGCCCATCACCCGGTATGAAACAATGAATTGTTCCCTTTCTATTGTTTCTGTAGATTTCTAGAGAAAATCACTTGACAGGTGAACAGCAAAGGAATGTAGTATGTGCATTTAACGTATTGAGAGGGATGTTATCATATCCATTACGCGTGGGCTCACCCACAAAAAATAAACCTCAGCTGCCATTTTTTAGAATCCATTATGTTCTGGGCACCATGCTAGATGCTGGCAACTCAGAGATGAGGGGCGCATCCTTCCATGGCCTTCAAGGAGCTCACACCCCAGTGGGAGGCAGACAAGTCACCTAATAACTACGCAACTGTGTAACAGGTGCTCCTGGAGGCAGATGAGCATTTTACTTTGGGGAAGTCCTCAGAGCCTCTCAGGAGAGTGGGTGAGGGTTCGGGTGCGGAAAGTGGGAAGAACAACCAGGATGCACAGTGCAGAGGAGAACAGTCCGGGGCTGCATGATGTCTGGGGGACTTATGGACAGTTCCATCTGGCTGAAGCACACGTTGCATGAGGTTGGAGAAGTAGAAGAGGGTCAAGGATGACCGCTAAAGGTTGAGCTCTGTCCCCAGAGCGATCGAGAACTACTGAACAATCTAGAAGCAGTATGCAGAAAGACTACATGTATGTAGAGACAGTGCGTAGAGAAGACTACAGCTTTGAGCCAGGCAAGGAATTACAAGTCCCTGAATTAAGACAATGGCGGTGGGATTGAAGATGAGCGGACAGATGCAAGAAACAGTTAAGGGAGAGAATTGGCAGGGCTTTCTGGGGCCTTGCACATGGGAGGGGGGCAGGTGGTGGTGAAAATTCGGCTTTCTAACTTGAGTGAATTGGTAAATGGTGGTGTCATTCAGGTGATAGTGGAGAAACTGGAAACTGAGAAAGGGCAGTGGTGAGTTCAGATTTAGACACATCGGATTCAGGCACCTGAAGGGTATCTAGGTGGAGACAGACCATGAAAGGCGTAACGAGGTACGTGTGGATGTGGACCTCGGCAAGATCTGACGTATAGAAATTAGAAAACATCACACAACAGTTGAAGCTAAGGGTTAAATGAAATTAGTAGGCAATATTTATATATGAGGAGAAAAGGGGCTCAGTGTGGCACTCTGAGCTACTCTTACGAGCTACTCCTCCCGGAGGAGGAGACTTTAAGGCGGTAAGATCAAACACAGAGGTAGGAAGAGAACAGAGGAGGCTGATGCCACAGAAGCCAAGTGAAACCAAAATGTCAAAAAAGGCAACTTGGCCAACAGTGCCCAATGCTGCCGGGAGGCATGTTGGGGGAGGCTCAGAAGGTTCTATGGGGTTTGGGCCCTGGTAGTCACAATGCGCTTTTCCCGACAAGCTGGAAGGAAGCAGGTTGGAGAGTGAGTGGGATTAGGAAGAGTAGACTTCCTCAGCCTAGCTGACCAAGTGCAGCCAGGAATTCTCTGTCCCTTTGGTCACCTTTCAAATCAATGGGCTCTGAACAGCGTTGTTCAAACAATAAGGGTTAAAAACTTTACATTAAACTCAATCCTAGCCAGACATCTGCCTGGGACTTTCTAGTATCTCCCATTATTCCTAAGTAGGAAAGAGTGTTCGGATCTCACTAGAGATGTTATGGCCTAGATGCAAGCAGTCTAGATGCAAGAAAAACCCTTCTTTGAACAGGATGGGTGTGAAATAGTCCAATGAGAAGTCTCTCCCTTATCATGCACGAAGTAAGAGGGCCAGCGCCCTGGCTCTCCACCTTAGCAGGCATTGGTGGTATGCGAAAGGGCACTGGGTCCAGTCCAGCCAGTTCTCCCACCAGTGGAGACCTTGGGTGATTCCCTTTGGACTCAGGCTTGACTTTTTCATCTATATGATGAGTAAATTTGGCTTGATGACTTCCAAAACCCACCTCTACCAGGTCCACTGGACTTTGATTCTGTCTTCAAAGCTTCTTTTTGTCTTCCCTTCCCCTTACTTCCCATGCTTTGCCTCTCCTACACATACAGCTCCTGCAACCCCCAGGTCCATAGTCCACTGCTTGGAAAGGGCCCCATTTGCACCTGACATGGTCAGAGATGGTATTAGGGAAACAAGAAATGAAACACTGGGAACATGGGGAGTCATCTGGCTTACTTCCCCCTTGGCTTTTCATCTCCCTTTGCTGTCAGCTGACTCTCCCTCATGCTTCCCTTGGCCCAAATGGGATTTGTTCAAACAGATATCGGAAAGCCTAAAAAACTATTAACAGCTTCTGCATGGAGAAGATTAAAGCCCTGAAGGAGCCAGGGTAAAGTCACTAATGTGCTCTGACTCCCTGCCATTGGTCAGAATATTTGTTCATTCGTTCATTTACCCAAATGGCTGCTCATTTAAAAATTACATACCGAGTGCTATTATTGCTGTGTTGACCGCATTTACCCAGTATCCTAAGACACAAGGAGTAAAATGCTGAACACAACAAAGATAGACTCTGCCCCAGTGGAGATGACAGTCCAAAGACGGAGAAGAGCATATTGACAGAAATTAACAATCGATGTGTAACTGCATGTGATAAGTAAATACAAGTAAAAGTAGCTGGGAGAAATTTTAACAGTGGACCTGGAATTAGACAAGGTTGTCAAGGGAAGCCTTCTCTGAAGATGTGCTACTTGGGTGGATGGAAGAATAAGCAGGATTTAGCTAGGGCAGGAGAATGGAGAAGAGCCCGTGGCCAGGTGGAACAGTACTCCTCACCCTGAGCTGGAGGAGGGCAAGGTGGCTAGAGAATTGGGAGAAGGGGGAGGCAGGGCTGACTGTGCAAGACCTGGGAAGCCAGGAGATTACCAGGTCATGAAAGCAAAGAGAAGTTTCAAGAAGGAGGTTGCAGTTCTGCAGCATCCAATTTGCAGAGGATTAAGGATTAAGGATTAAGACGTGTCCACTGGCTCGTTGGAGGCTGTTGGTCACCTTCGTAGGAGTGTGGCCACAGGAGACCGACCGGACCGGACTGAGGGGGAATGGAAGGAGGTTGCGTATAAGGGCAACTATGTTGAGACACAAGGCTATGATTGGGAAGTCAGGAAGCTAAGGTAGCAATTAGAAGGAATTGTGCAATAAAAGGAAGGTTTCTGTTTTGTTTATTTTTTGCTTTTCAGATGAGAGGTATTGAACGAAAGATCTCAGAAAGGAAAAGGTTAAGATACAAGAGACCAAAGGAGTGAGGTCCTGGGAAAGGAGCAGAGATGGGGTCAGAAAAGTTGTTCCCTCCATTGTAATAGGGCAGGAAGGTGGTCTTGGGGATTTGGTGATAGAAAAATGGGAGAACTCACATCCACTGCCATCTAGGAGGCAGAGACGTCTCAGAGAATGGGATGGGAGGAGCGGAGCAGGACGGCTGTGGAGAGGAAGAGGCAAGGCTGCAGGGCGAGGGATCCCACCTGGGGAGGGGGCCTGTGCTGCCCAGACCTGCCCGAAGGGTTTTCTTTTCTGCTCATCGCCTTCCCCACCGATCCTTGTCAGCATTCCTACAAGTATGTAAAAAAGAGTATTTTGATGTTGTTTCCTGCAGTTGCCCAGTGCCAAATGACACCACTTCATGTAATTGTCTATGAATCCTGAATATTCTGACACGGGAGCAGTACATTTTGTTCTGGTAATTTCTCCTCCCTATTTTATTTTATTTTTTTAATGTTTATTTATTTATTTTGAGGGAGAGAGAGACAGAGCAAGGGAGAGGGAGAGAGGGAGAGATCAAGATCGGTGGGTGGCAGGGGCACAGACAGAGGAGAGAGAGAATCCCAAGCGGGCTCCGCACTGTCAGCACAGAACCCATTATGGGGCTCCATCCCATGAACCATGAGATCATGACTTGAGCCGAAATCGAGAGTCAAATGCTCATCCGACTGAGCCACCCAGGTGCCCCCTCCCTATTTTATTTTTAATTAATTCCGTGATCCTTCCGTCCAAGTTCTCTCTTTTACCTTTTGACTTGCTTATAACCTTTGGCCTTCTCATTTGAAAAGCACATGACTTTGTGCCTGTCTTTTCTTGTTTTTTGTAATTACATGTCACACTTCAGTCTGCTTTTCATTTAATTTTTACAGAATATGTTATGAGCCCACTTACATACAGATGGTATCTGTCTCTGTCTCTCTCTCTCCCTCTCCCCCTCCATTCGGGCAACATTTGTGGCAATAACTAGAATATCTGCTAGATCCCTCCTTTCTTTCTGTCTCCCTATTCTGTCATGTACCTGGTACTCACCGGGTCCCTGCTGCTTTTGTCTCTTGGCCTTGTGTTGTGTTGTTTCCATTCTGTGTTCTATGCTTGCACCCTCCAGATCCATATCTCTTTGCTCCAGACACCCACAGTCTTTATGCTTCTTCCACTGACAATCTGAGGCAGGAGAGCTCCCTTGGAGACACGGATCCTCTTGTTTGGGGTTCATTGGTCCATAGGAAGTATCTTCAGAAACAAGGAAGGAAGAAGAAGGAAACTAGCATTGGGTGCATACCTTGTGCTATCTGACATGAACCCTCATCCTGCTGTAGGGCATGCTGGTCCTGGTTGAAAGACAGATAAATGAATCGCAGAGAGACTTCTTGAGAAATATTTCAGGACCAGGACTGAAACCATCCTCGTTCCTTGCCCGAAGTTCAAAGTGGTTGGAGGTTATCGCTGTGCATCATTTGGACACTCGTGAAGTAGACACCCCAGCTGAAGGTGCTGGCCTTGACTTGCTTCAGATATTGAACTACCTCTGACGTGACGTGGCTCTTGTGGCAATCAGGCGTTTTTAGTCTTGGAGCCCAGACAGAAGGCACCTTGGCCACTAGGTGGAGATGTAGCAGCACCACAAGTAGTCACCATGCAAATGACAAGCAGACCTAATGACAAGCCTTCTAGAGCTAGGGTATTCGGACTTTCTTTCTTTCAATAATTTCTTGAAGTGACATCCACATAACAAAATCAACCATGGTAAAGTGACATACAGGGGCATTTAATACATTCACAGTGTTGGACAACCACCTCTATCTACTTCTAAGACATTCTCTCACCCCACAGTAAAATCCCGAACCATTAAGCAGATTCTCCCCATTTCCTTCTTTCTGTACCCCCCGGCAGTAGTCAATCTGCATTCTGTTGCTATAGATTTTCCTATTCTGGATATTTTTTATAAATCAAATCCTACAATATGCAACCTTCTATGTCAGGCTCCTTTCACTTAGCATGATGTTCTCAATGTGTGTCCGTGTAGTGTGGATCAGTAAGTATTTCATTCCTTCTTATGGCTGAATATTCCATTGTGTGGCCCTACCACAATTTGTATATTTATTAATTCACCCATTGGTGGACTTTTTGGGCTGTCCCCACCTTTTGGTCATAGTGAATAGTGCCTCTATGAACATGGATGTACGTATATCTGTAACCCAAGAGTGGAATTATGGGCTCCTGTGGTAATCTGTGTTTAATTTTTTTGAGAAACTGTCCAACTTTTCCGTAGCAACTAAACTGTTTTATGTTCCCATCGGCAATGTATAAATAAGATTTTCAAGCTTTTCTGACCGTGACTTACAATAAAATATATATTTTGTATCACAACCCAGCATTCACATATGTGTACATGTTCATTCATATAATGCATATGTCTTCATATACATGTATATGTATATTCATGTATTCATATACATGTATATATGTATTCATTTTATATATATATATATATATATATATATATATATATATATATATGACACAAGTTTTATGAAACTGTGCTCACCCCATATGATGAACACTGATGTGTTCCTTCTGGTTCTATTAGAAAAATATGCTGGTTTGATCCACCAAATGAGTTCCATGCCTCAGAGCAAAGTGAAATCTTAAAGATTAAATTAGCTGTTAAGATCAGAATACTATTGGGGCACCTGGGTGGTCCAGTCAGTTGAGTGTCCAACTCTTTTTTTTTTTTTTAACTTTTTTTTTAATGTTTATTTATTTTTGAGAGAGAGAGCAGGGGAGGGGCAGAGAGAGAGGGAGACAGAATCCCAGGCAGGCTCCATGCTGTCAGCACAGAGCCCGACGTGGGGCTCGAACCCATGAACCATGAGATCATGACCTGAGCCGAAACCAAGAGTTGGACGCTTAACCAACTGAGCCACCCAGGCGCCCTGAGTGTCCAACTCTTGATTTCCGCTCAGGTCGTGATCCCAGGGTTGTGGGATGAGCCTCCATTGGGCTCTGCACTGAGCATGGAGCCTGCTTGAGGTTCTCTCTCTCTCTCTCTCTCTCTCTCTCTCTCGCCCTGTGCCCCTCTCTCCCATTCATGCACTCTCTCTCTTTATCTCTCTCTCTCTAAAAAGAAAATCAGAGTACTTTTTTAAGTGTATGTAATAACATAACTTACCTCCTTTCCATTTGGATAGTAAAAGAATTTAGGATATCATTGATCAACTTATCAATACATATAAGCTTTGGACAGGAGACATTATTGAACCTGTGAGGATGATATTTTCCAAATTCTCAAGCATGCAATTTAGATCACACACAAATGTGAGTTATATTGCAGGTACTTGTCAAAGTGTGAGGATTGTAATTAGCTAGTATTCTTTTTTAAAAAAATATTGTTTCAAGTTGATTTCTTTATTTTGAGAGAGAGAGAGAGCACAAGAAGACAAGGGGCAGAGAGAGAGAGAGAGAGAGAAGGAGAGAGAGAATTTCAAGCAGGCTCCATGCTCAATGCAGAGCCCGGTGTGATCTCACAACCGTGAGATCATGAACTAAGCAGATATTAAGAGTCAGACACTTAACTGACTAAGCCAGCCAGCTGCCCCATGTAATTAGCTGGTGTTCTAGAGCCCAGCAACAAATTATTTGGTGAGTATTGCACCTGTAGCTTCTGGGAAAATCTTTGTGATACATGTTACCATTTATTGAATGCCCAGTTGAGTAGAATAAGATACTGGAGAGCATGGTGGGGATGGCAGAAAGAGTAAGAGAAAGGAAAGAAGTAGAATCAAGAAAATGGGGAGAAAAAGCATGAGAAGCTTCTCAAATTTGCAGCAATTATTTATGACCATCTTCAAGAATCACCTGAAACTGAGCTCTCCTGGAAGGAGTGGTGCATGGGAAGAATAGAGATGAGTGGTTAGAGCGCATGCTTTCGAGCAGATCCACAGGTAGGATTGTGGGGATCCAAGGGCTAAGAGGGCAAAAAAATTACATTTTGCTTCTCATTAACCTCTACCTGAAATTTACTATTTTCTTCAAGTACAAATATAGGCAACAAAAATAGTATTAGTGCTACCTTTGACTTCACTACCAATTGAACTCACAGATTTTTTTCTGTTACGCTACAGTTGCTTTAGTTAGATTTCAATATTGGTTATGTTTTTATTTTATTTAAAGATTATTATAATTATTAGGCTTATTATGTTAGGTGTTATTAAAGAAACGCATTATCTTTTTTTTGCTTTTTGTAATTTATTTTTTTATTTATTCTTGTTTTATTTTTTATTTTTTAAATATGAAATTTATTGTCAAATTGGTTTCCATACAACACCCAGTGCTCATCCCCAAAGGTGCCCTCCTCAATACCCATCACCCACCCTCCCCTCCTTCCCACCTCCCATCAACCCTCAGTTTGTTCTCAGTTTTTTAAGAGTCTCTTATGCTTTGGCTCTCTCCCTCTCTAACCTCTTTTTTTTTTTTTCCTTCCCCTCCCCCATGGGTTTCTGTTAAGTTTCTCAGGACCCACATAAGAGTGAAAACATATGGTATCTGTCTAAGAAATGCATTATCTACAATACCACAGTTTTGTGGTTTTTAAGGTAATTTGGTAACTGCATTTCAAAATAACTGGTTTCCATTGTAATCTCATGGATTTTCTCTCATTTACATTCTGAGAAGGAACCCGTTGGCCCTGCTGGATGACCAAAAGGGTCCAAAAATAGTTGAGAACCCCCTAGAGTGGCACTGTCCACTAAAGGACCCACTAGCCATGTGTAGCTATTGAGCCCATGGAATGTGGTGGTCCAAATTGAAATATGCTGTAAAATATACACCAGATTTCACATATTTAATGAAAAAAAAATTAAGTGTCCCACTAATAATTATATATACACACATACATATATTACATACTAAAATGAGCATATTTGGGGTATATTAGGCCAAATAGAATATATTAAATTTAATCTCATCTGTTTTGTTATTACAAATGTACATACTAGAAAATTTTAAATTGCATATGTGGCTTGTGTTATACTTCTGTTGGACATGACTAGCATCAGATCTGAGTTCCAATCTTGGCTCTATCACATAACCAGCAATTATCTTCATTATTGTTGTCATCACTCTGCCGTGTCCTAGCTATTGGATCCCCATAAATTTCGGTGTCCTCATCTGTATGTGTAGATATAAAGCCAAAGGAGAGAGTATTACTATGTTCATTCCAGATTTAGCCTTCTTGCTAATCCGTTTCTTACTATCAGAAATATCCCGAAATCGTATCCAAAAGTCTAAAAGAAGGCCCATGTCCGCGTCTCCTTCCCTTACTCTTCTGCTGCGCATTGCTGTAATGAACACAAAATTTAAATTATATACATGAAAGTGATATATAAAGATGAGGGTATAACAATTTATAGACCAAGTGAATTTAAGAAAAAATTACAAAGGATATAAGAAAAAGTTCTCTTGAAGAGCAAAGAAGCTGGAAAATAAAATTTGAGGTAGGGTGGAGTAGTAGGCAGGCTACCGTTGCCACCCATCCTGTATTTATCCAGAAGGACCTAAGTGGCATTTGGATAAGGCACAAGAAAACCACCGGCACATTCCTGGAGTTTGCAAATGGCCACTTAAAGAGCAGGACAACGCTGGTATGTCCTTAACCCAAAGCTAGAGTCTAGCCTGCTTCCACAATAGCTAGAAGGTGGCTTGTGTGTTTCTTTAAGAGGGAAGAGCTGAGAGGAGACCTCCTGCCCCTTTGTGTGATCCTTACACTTCCGGAACCCTGAGCATCATAAAATGGGCACCCTGGGAATAAAGAACCCTTTCATCTACAGAATCTCCTTTGAGGTCATGAAACAACCTTCCTTCTGTAGATAGCAGATCATACAGTGTCACCGGTACCCTTGTAAATGAGAAGGGAATCGCTCAGACACCAGAGTGGATCACTGTGGCCAGTACTTGGTGGAGTGAGGGCTGACAGGAGCTTGGGTTTCTCTGTAACTAACACTGTGAGGATCAGAATCCTGACCCTCCACCTCTATTTCCCTGGGCTTCTCAGAGTGACCTCACCCACCATGACCATCTGCAAAGATCATTATTCTTTCTCTGGCTTCTTAGCTGAGCGGTGCATTTGGAACTGCTCTCACCACCAGCTTGTTAAACTGTCCCCTCCCATCATTCAGCCAGTTTCTCGTAGCCCCACCCTCCCACACAAAGCTCTGCCTGTCTGGTCAAAATAGGGTGGTGATTTCCCCACCCTTTCTGAAAACATGCCTTGCAAGACTTTCTCTATCCTTCAAAATTGACTTGTGCCGTCACATTTTCTACCACGTTCGAACTGTGCTTATGGGTGGAGAAGGTAATGTATGTGTTTCTCCACTTCAGCGTTGCTGGGCTCAGACCACACTCCTCGAGATACCGGATCAGGGGGTCTGAACCATGTAGCACCAGGAACAGATGGTCATTTTGAGGGTTTAATCAGCGATGCTCTATGAGGTAGATCCTTCTTTTTAAAGCTTTTGTTTCAGAGGAAGGGCTGTTCTACGTATCTTTAATTCCTTAGCTGAACGCTTCATCTCCGTGACAATGACCTGGTTTTCAGCTACGGATTATCCCTGGCTTCCAGGACTTGGACAGTTGTAGAGTGTGCATCCGTTTTCCTCTAAGCGGAACAAAGTACTCTGATACTGCCTTATTAACTTCACAGGACCCCTCGATCATTTTCACACCGGTTTATCTCTTTCTGATTGCCAATTTTTTGTTTGTTTGTTTTGGTTCTCAGCTTCTCCTCCTAGTCAGCCAGGATGTGCTGTGTATGGGATACTTTTGGTACTAGCTGTATCAAAACAGAATTGATAAGGTGAATCTGTTGCCCAAAAGTTCAAATAACGTATGCCAAAGACTGACATCCCATAATTTATTATGCAGTGTTCTTTCTCTGAGCCAGGGTCTCTCCCAATAATATGGAAAATCAAAGGCTGGCTTGCCCTGGGAGCTGAGACAGTCTGGTGACAAGAAACAGCTTTCCTCATGTAGTAGAAAGTAACTTGTCCAAGGTCATGGTAGCAGGGTCCGAACAAGGAGGAAAATAGTTTCCTGACTCTCATTCCATCAAAGTTTGTCAGTAGGTAACTGCAAACACGTGATCATACCTAAAGGAAAGAAAAAAATGTTCAGTATGTGTAAAGTTCAAGTAGCAAGTGTATAAAAAACTAATCAAAATTTCCAATTTTTCCCGATTCCCTTGACTTTAAAATTCTAGATTTCAATAACTATATATTAAATGGTACCTCTGAGGGAAAGTTGATCTGCCCCTTAGGACTTAAAATCTAGTGTTTATTTTTATGTATGAAATTGGGAACATTAGTGGGAATATTAGTGCTTACCCTAAAAGGTACTTCATTTTTAATCACTTAATAAATGAAAATGGCTTACCATAGGCAAAATGTTTAAATGCAACCATAAGAATGCACCTCTTTTGTTTGTTAATTTGTCATTTTTATAGAGAAAAAAACTATTTTCTTAGTTCTTTAAGTGGTAACCAGTGTTTGGGAAGTGTGGTGATTGTTTTTTATTCTAAGTATTTTTTTTTTAATGTTTATTTTTGAGAGAGAGAGAGAGAGAGAGACAGAGTGTGAGAAGGGGAGGGGCAGAGAGAGAGGGAAACATAGAATCCAAAGCAGGCTCCAGGCTCCGAGCTGTCAGCACAGAGCCCGACGCGGGGCACGAACACACAAGCTGCGAGATCATGACCTGAGCCGAAGTTGGACGCTTTACCGACTGAGCCACCCAGGCGCCCCTGTTTTTTATTCTGAGCGTTATAAATCTGTGTATTTTTGGTAAATAATGATATGCAAAGCAAATGCCATGTATTTGCTTCTTCAGAAAGGACATAATTTAAAATCGTATATTGTTGGCTCCTGTTGTAGCTGGTGATATTGCATCTGTTTGTATCTCTGTATAAAAAAGTTCTCTGGTTGCTGGTGGTATTCAAAAATAGGGTAGGAAGGTTATCGGTACTGTTGGGTGCTTTGACGATGAAAGCAGTAGAAATAACCCATATTTTCTCTTTCCGTAAAATATTATCTGTAAATACAATATTAAATACTACTTGTGCCTTGCAGAAATTGAGGTCAAATCTTGATATGTACAAAATACGTATGAACCACATCTCCTGGTTTGGCTCTAGGTTAAAACTATCCAAATAGGCCCTACCTTGAGAGGTTAACCAGAAGAGTAAATTAGGTAATTTCTGAGCCTCTACTAAGGTAACCAGAACCCCCACCCAGCTTTACCCTGGCCACCGAAAGTTAGAAGCACTAAAATATTAAATAAACCTTTTTCTGTATGTGTACAAGTTTAGGCTTCCTTCACTTCGGCAGAACTTCGGCCTTACCCTGGTAGGCAGCAGGGGTGCTGGAGACGGGAGCCCTCCGCCATGAACAGGGTCTCTCTCTCCCCCTTTCCCTAACCTGACTGTGGAGTTAGAGGGACATCTCGTGCTGGGTATTCTGGGTTCATTGCTCGCTATAGACCTGCTATTTACCAGTTGTCCTCTGGCTCCGTGCTCATTTAATTCTCACAACAGACCCATGAGATAAAACCCTATTTTGGAGATGAAGAAACTGAGACTGGGAGATGTTCAGCAGCTTTGCAAGCAACTCTACCTGCACGGGAGAGTAGGGCCTTGGCTCTGGCGTACTATGCTGTGTATTAATATCTAATTAATATCCTTGGGATATTTGCTCTTGAAGTCACCATTCACTTGTCTGGAGCAGTGTTGAGAGAGAGGACTGAGCTTTATCTCACCAGTTACAAAGATGCTGGGGGGTAGAGACCTGAGTTAACTGACACCCTAGTCCCAAGTCATTCTAATGATGTTTCAGCACCACTTTTAGAGAGGTTACTTGCAGGTGCTTAGCAGGTGTGGCCCTTGGCTTGGGTTTGTCCATACAGGTCCTTTGAAATACAGCCTAGCGGTGTCTCAACATCAAGTTGGGCTCAATTAATGTGAACCCCCCTACCCTATTCTAGACTTGTTACACACCCTGGGTGACAACGGGCTTATGGAGAGGGACCTCCCTGCACAGAGCCGCAAGGGAATGGACTTCAGGCTTGACCCTGCTCTCTGCTGCCATTTCTCCATGCCATCTGCTGCCTTTTACTGCTTCAGTCCTTCAAGGGCTTCCCATTAGCTAGACTGACTTTCAATTCCTTTGTCATGGCCCACAGTTCCTTATAAAACTCCTTTGCAGAGGAGGTAAGTAGGGAAGAAAAATGGGTTCTGCTGCTCATTTTTAGTGGAGACAGTTTTAGGAGATACGATTTTCCTTGTTTACGTGTGTGCAACAACAAGCTGTGCTCTAATGAAGTTCTGGTACATTCAGAACATTTAAATGTATTTCAATTCATTTGGAAAAAATTATTTGTACTGACTAGTAATGGAGTAAGCATCTTCAAAATCTGCAGAATCTATTTTTGTGAAGACTTGTGTATGTGGGTTGGATTTTTTAAGGAAATGCTTCTTGAGTTTTCTGTTTACAAAATGAACATTGTGTGGCATCGCTTCGTAGTTTTTTTCTCTGCTATGTTTTAGCACGAGATACATGGGCACAAATTATGCATCTAAAATATATCGAAAAAGTTTCTGATCTATCTTGGTGCTTTCTTCGCCTCTAAAAGGCCTCATCCTGCTTAAAGAGAAACAAAAGGCCTTTCTCCATAATTGTCACCATTGATCTCAAGTGATGCTTAATTTGATTTGGAACCGTTCTTATTAAGAAACAATACTTAATAGGGGCACCTGGGTGGCGCAGTCGGTTGGGCGTCCGACTTCAGCCAGGTCACGATCTCACGGCTCGTGAGTTCGAGCCCCGCGTCAGGCTCTGGGCTGATGGCTCGGAGCCTGGAGCCTGTTTCCGATTCTGTGTCTCCCTCTCTCTCTGCCCCTCCCCCGTTCATGCTCTGTCTCTCTCTGTCCCAAAAATAAATAAACGTTGAAAAAAAAAATTAAAAAAAAAAAAGAAACAATACTTAATAGTGGGAATATAATATTCTTAATGCTTCCTTGGAATTTTAAACTAAGGAAAAATTGATAAAGCAATTTTCCTTACATCTAGTGATTTTTCCTTTGTTTCCTCAGGATGCGAGGAAAACATTTCTCTTCTGCCTAATACATTCCATGCATGAACGTACCTGTCACTCTGACAGTAATTACACATGTGTGCCCACGTGCAACCAGCCACCGGGAAAGGGGGCGGATTCCAGCCCTAACCCAATCAACTCAGTCAGACTTTTTAAGACCATTCCGAGATGGCTCTTGATGTTGGCAAGCATCCAGATTGTTTGCCTAGCTTTGTTGTCACATTTTTTTGAACACCACACATTTTAATCTCAAAAAAAAAATTGTCGAAAATGCCAGGAAAGAGAAAATTAAATACGAATCAAAACACAAACCGATTGCACTTCTGTTGCACATTTTTTCCCCCACAGTCAACAGCTAGCACTAGGCATGCATGTCACGTCTGTTCATTCAGTGACTCACTCTATGTGTTCTTTGCATGAGAACTTAGCGTGTGCTGGGCTGTGACAGATACACAAATGAGAGACACATGGCTCTTCTGGAGGGAGGGAAGAGAGAGTAGGGAATGCCACAGACTGTAATTTACAATCCACGCACCCTTTACCGCCTGCCTTTGTCCCCACCCTGCCACTCAGCAACCTAGGACACAGGTGACCAACTGGCCTCTGCCTTCCTGAAATGCTCTGTTTTCTTAGTCCCTACAGTGCCACCCCAGGCCACCACGAGTGCGTTAGTTTATGCTGATCACAATTAAGCCCCCCTTCCTGTGCATTGAGTATTGGGCAGATGTGTGGCACACATCAGGGTGGACACAGCCCATTTCTACCTCTTTACAGCTTGGAGAGTGGATTTCAGACTAGATTGCCACCCTCAGTGGCCCCAGCCCCACCCCAGGTCAGGCATCCTGATACAGACCAAGAGTCAAATTAATGCGAAAGATAATAGCATTCTTCTCTAGGTTTCTTTGGGATGGGGCAAAGCCCCAGGGAATAATTCGTTCCCCAGGCTAGAGTCTGACAGCAAGGCAGTAAGCAGTCTTGGAGGGCCAATGGGGCCTGGACCTAAAGCATTCCTATTATGCGGTGTTAACGAGGGTCTTAGCGCATCTTCCTGAAGTTTGGAAAAGGAGTAGGTAACCATGATTCTTGGCTTGCTTATGATAAAAAAAAAAAAAAAAAAAAGTGACTCTGGTTCTAAAATTTGTTAGACCTAAATTTTGCCAGCTTTATGACCTTGACCTTATTCTCTATCTCTTTTTGCCTCCATTTTCTCATCTATGAAATGGGGCTATTAATAGTTCTTCATAGGTTGAGGGTGACGATTAGATATGATAAAATATGTATTTTGAAACACAATAGTAATGCTGAATAAATGTAGATGGTGCTATTATCATGTCTCCGGTCACTTTCTGACTCTTTTTCCCCCACTCTTGGACCTACTTCGTGAGGCCTTTCAGCTTTCCTGTATTACTGTTACTTTTCTCTGAGCCTCCAACACCTGTGCCTAATTCCTTGCTTTAAGATTCATTACATGTTCTCCTAATGTTATTAAGGAAAGATCCCTTGTTCCTCTTAAATGATGTCTGAAATCTCATAACAAGCCAGGCACAAATTCAGATTTTATTTTGTATTTTAGGTCCCTCTGTCCAGGTGCCTGTTCTGACTACATTTTTTTTTTATAAGCATCCCCACCCCCGCCAGAGAGGAGACAAAAGGATAAATGTTTTATCCCAGCTTGCAGCAGGTGTCATTCTATTTGATTTGTAGGCCTTTCAACAACACAAAAGGCCTTTTCTGTTCTTTTACAATATATGCTCTCTTTAAAGGTACTCAAATGAGGAAAAACACGCATGAGCAAGATTTCAGGTTCTAACGGACAGAAAGTGAGCTCTTAGTTACTGGTTCGCTCTTCACAGGGAAAACGAGATGCCATTAAAAACATTCTTTTCTTAATACCACCTAGAAATTTAGGATAGTTTCCTCTCAAAATCTATATGAGTGGCATTCTCAGCAAATTAGTGTGTTTAGAGTAGGACTGAAATCTTTGAAAAGCCAGGTAAGGTCTATTTGATAAAGTCAACCAAGAGAATCTGTGTAGGCTTGAGTAACAATAGTTAATAGCCTGCTTACTTACTGCAGCTATTTGAAGTGTCTCCAACTTGCTAGCCCCAAATTGTTACCATTGGTGTTCAAAAGCAATATACGTTCTAAGTCCCATCAGTGGTACAAACACGTGCTTAACTTAAAAAAGTTCTATGCTGGCGTCCCTAAGTGTTCCTAATAAATATCAGTATAGCTAGAGCTTAATTGTTTACTATACGCTAGATGTTATGCTGAGCACTTTATTCATAATGTCATTTAATCTTTCCAACAATTGGATGAGGTAGGTACCACTATTATTCCCATTTTCCAGGTGAGGAAACTAAGTCTTTGTGAGGTTAATAACTTGCCTTAGGTCTCATAGCTAGTACAGTCTGGGGCCAGGTGGGAATCTGGGGCCTGTCTTGAGAGACTTTGTGTTCATGAACTCCAAGGTACCATGCAGTCTCCCTGTTCATTCGTTGCCATGGGGAGGCCTCAGAAAAGTGGGTATGGATATTAATTTTTGTTTTTGAATATGAGAGCTGTTTTGAGGTAAAAATCTTTAGGTCCTGTTTCACTTGGAATCCATACAAAGTACAGGTGATAAAATTAGCCTATCAACTCTAGTGTGCTTCTAAATGAAAAATAAGTCCATCTGATAAGAAATTTCACAAGAATAAAACACTGATTGGAGCTGGAGATCTTGGTGGCTGAGGGCTAGCCTTTTGTGTAAGTGTAAGGAGTTTGAAAAGCTTATATTGATGGTGTCTTGGGGCATTTCAGGACATAGTAATTCTTAGTCTTAAAAGTATTTTGTGCTCTTGCCTTTCCATTTCTCTAAAGAACTGTTAGTCTAAAAAGTCCTATTTGTGTGTTGACTTGAGGGGAGTTGCCCAACATTTTTATGTTCAATGATTATTAATATGGCCTATTAATTCCTTTGGAAAACATTAATACGAAATGTACTGGAAAAAAGAAGTAGTCCGTGGTTTGTGAGACTGTTGGCCAAATCCCACCTACCGAAACGCAGCCTGTCAAAATTATAATACTCTTACTTAATCCCCTAGTCAAGCCAAATGGTAACATGAAATAAAGCTAACCGAAATCAGGACACCTGATATCAAGACTTCATGAACTAAAAAGGCATTGTACAGCAAGGAATCTAATGCTTTTGCTTCTTATCCTTTTAATACAAATAAATAAGCTTTATTGGGCTTGGTGATTCTTAGAAATGATAGGTTTGAGAAACGGATCCGTGCTGGAGCCTAACGTTCCGTAAACAAGCCCACTAAGCATCCCCTTCAGATGCACACGTTAGGGGTGGAGTGCCTCTCGAAGGGACAAGCTTTTCTGGGAGGGGGAAACACAAAGTGCAGCTTCCACTGTGCCCACGAAAGAAGGGGAAGAGAAAGCCCAGGCAAATGTCCTGTTGTTACCCAGCTTTCCTACTGCAACAAGGCTGACAGATGGGGCTTTTAAAAAAAACGTCACTGCAACCAGATCCAGGGGTGCAGCTCTTCTTGCTGCAGCGCGATGCAGTTGTGTATATTTCAGGGACAGACACAAGGGGAAGTAGCAGCCAGTGCTCATGCGGGCTGCTCCCTGGAAGCATTTCTGAAGAGAGAGGAGCCACAGGAGCTGGGAAATTCCTCCTCCTGCTGAGTCCGGGGCTGAGTGGTGGCTCAGGTTGAGACCGTGGGCAGGGGCAGGGGGCGGCGCTCCCAGCCCATCCCTCAGCCCTGCGGAGAGCTGTGTGGGCCGTGGCTGCCTGCACAGTGTCAGGGAGGCCAGCCAAGAAACCCTCCCTCCCAGGGGAAAGCGGATCGCAGTTCAGGTGGGGACTTCCTCGGTAGCGTACCTGGCTGGAGCAGAGCATGTGGGCGGCCGGCGGCAGGAGGCTCTGGTTATGGCAGCCCCGAAATGAAAGCAGCGGCCGCCGCCACCTCTGAGAGCTGCAGACAGATCAGCACCCAGCAAATAAGAAGCAAGTCCTAGACCCCGAGGAGGAGGAGGAGGAGGAGGAGGAGGAGGAGGAGGAGGAGCGGCCGCCGAGCATCTCTCTCCCGCTCCTCGGTGTCCTTTAAATGAGGACTCCCTGCCAGTGCCGGAGGTAGATCTGCAGAGGCTTCCTCTCCGCCGCTGACCCCCGCTTACATCACTAACCTGTGACAGGCACATCTCCACGCCTGGTACCTGCTCCTCCAGCGGCTCCCAGTCCAGTCCCAGGAGCCTCTTTGTATACCGCCGACATGGCCAGCCAGCAGGATTCCGGCTTCTTTGAGATCAGTATCAAATATTTACTGAAATCCTGGAGTAATAGTGAGTAATTAGAAAATAACCTTTGTTTGTTTGTTTGTTTGTTTGCTGGATGTTGCGTAAGGTTCGAGAAATAAAATCTCAACTGGAGGCATATGCTTGGGTGCCAAGGAAGTTTTTTTGGTTCCATCTGCTGTGAAAATCAAAATGTCAGAGACTGAACTAGCTTTCCTTAAGTGCAAAGGCTGCAGTGGAATCACAGTAGATTTTGTTTGATTAAATTTTCAAGTGAGATGGCCCTTCAGACTGTCAGAGCACAGGATGCATTTTCTGCCTTAATGTTTATTTGATCAGGCTTTATCTAAGTATTTTGTGAAGTGTGGTTTAATCAAAGGGGTGTGGCAGGGTTTCAGAGTACTTCATAATTGTTTTATTAGGGTATTGTCTAAAGAAAAAAAGTATTTAACAGTCTAAAACCTAAGTCTCATCTCTTTTGCACTAGAGGCATTTGCAGGTTTATGTATCTCTCCCTTGTCTGTGTGGATGATGTTCAGAATGCTATCTAATGTTTGGATTTATAAAATCCTGTTGTGTTGTAGTCTAAACTCATAACATGCTTTCCTGAAATATAAACAAGTGAGGTTCTGACCCTGATCATTTATTAGGATATCAGAATGTTATGGCTTCTGAAGTTCCATTACTGACCTACTTAATAATTTTAGCAATAACACATTTCAAAAAGACAACCTCTAAGGCATCATGGGTCTGAAATCAGAATTAAAATGAGGCCTTCAGGTGATCAGTGATGCCTTGTGTTTTTTGAATAGTTGAAAAACAAAGTCTTCTCTATTTCACCAACAGCCTTTGTGCTTGCTTTGGATAAAAGGCCGGCAGGTATTACAGATCCTTAATTGTTTGAAATTTTAAAAAAATTTTCCAGGAAAAATTTTGATGCTGTATTACGTGCATACTAATTAGCCTACCTGTGCTCAAAGAGCTGGTGATTAATTATCTCCTACACAGACGACCTGTGGCCAAGATTGTTCTTATGTAAACAAAACCTGGGCAGAGGAACCTCTGCCATAATTGCTCTAAGGAAAGAGCCAAAGTACCTTCAGCCTTAAGGTATTCAGGGATATGCATCTCTCAATGATCTCCATAGAAACCATTTTTTCCCCAGGTCATTTTGCACCACTGTATACACTATGGGGCTCGTCTAAAGCTGTTTTTCTACAAGTGGGAAGCCATTTGGGAGCCTTGCTGTCACCCAAATAGCATTCCTTTATTTGTTAGAGTCATAATTCATTTGTCTTGGGTCCATTATTTGTGTAATACTTCACACTCAAGGATGAGTCTGCCTTTGTCTATCCACCCTTTGATTAATGAAAAGGGTTTGACACACAGGGTTCTTGATGGAGCAGTTTTCCGATAACTGGAAAGACTTACTGTGAGTTTGACTTCGGTATGTGGTTTTGAATCATCATTTTGAGTACACCAAGGCCATATTATGTTCTCCTATCATTTTTTGTCATTGTCTCATTAGGTAGAAAATTATGTTGTGACAATACCGAGGCCAGTGCGATTTCTTTTAAAACCTTTCTCCCTTGTCAATTTTCAAATGACTCTAGACAAAGTGTATATTCTCTCTACCTTTCCTAAACTCCCCCCCACCACCACCACCCCACACCAGACACACACACACTTACTCCCTCACATCAGGAAATGGTTCAAAATGACTGTTCCTGTCTACTTTGAGAGCATCTGGGACACAGTTCTGAATTCTTTCAATTCATTCAGCAAATATTTATTCCACACCTACTATGCCAGGCTATGGGGCTGCAAAGGTGAATGAGACACCCTACCTGCCCTCTGTCCTAATTTCTTTATCACAGAAGAGTGAACTTGGTGATTCTCTTGTGTTTCTTTGGAAGTCAGAATGCTTTTCAGTCCTTTCTTGAAAGAGGAAGAGGAAATGCACTTTTTGCTTAGTCTTCTTTGAGCTTGTTGCAACACTAACCTGCTTTTAACCTAGCTTAGCTCTCAGTTTTGCATATTTTCGGTAGCAAAGAGAGAAGGGAGTTTGTCTGTCCAGAGGAAAAAGTAGCCTTAGGGTTTTGGCCTGCTCAGTGTAACCTGGCTGAGAGGATGCATCACAGAGCAAGCAATTCCTCAGCCAGCATCATAGGTTTTCGAGGCCAGGATGCCCGCCCACATACCTGAGTGGGGAATCAGGCTCCTAATTATATAGCAGTGCTTATTTATAAAAGTACAACAATTAAAAAGCAATAAAACAAACTGTGTGACTATGGCCGACTGCTTTGCAAGGTGGTAGGTAGTAAGAGGAAGGATGATTCTGTGAGCATGCCCATTAAGATTGCCATTCTTTTTTTTTTTTTTTTTAAGGGCACATTGTGGGGGAAATGTAATTTCGTGTATGTCTGTCTCCTCTGAAGAATTAACAAGTCAATTAAATCAGTCATTGCCTGGTGAGATGTATTAGCTTTTTATTCACTGTTCATTTTGACACCCTTCTTCATTGGCATGCCCACTCTGTCAGGCTGTCCTTTCATTTTAATGGAGCTGGGAATTAAAAATGGCCTTGATGTCTGGAAAGAAAATGTCCTTTGTAGACCTCACCGTGAGGCTCTCCTTAGCTGCTTGGACACCGCCCGCCACTGAAGTCCTACGGCTTCTTCCCCAGTCATATCCAGACTTTCCCCCAACCATTCAGTGATTCTCACAACTGTTCTCCTTGGTGTTCATGGCCATAGCCTCCACAGGCCTTTCTCAGTTTCATCTGGAACGCTCTAGTGGTCTCCTGACAGGCCCCCTGACGTAGAGCTGCTTAGGGATGCTTCTGCCAGCATTTCAAAGACCATGCCACAGATCCCTCTTGCCCGTGAGCATGTAACTGCCATTCAAGACTCTCTTTGAGCTCCTCATCCATCCTTTCAGATTGTTTTTCTTCCCCAGCCAGATTTAATCTGCTCACCCTTGTCTGCATTTTACCACCTTGCTCTCCACTCCATGCCTGTACGCACGCTGGCCTCCTAATCTGACATGCCCTCACCTAGAACACACAAGTTGCGGGACCAGATAGGCTTGGTTCTGGTCTCTTATCTCCTGCACTTGGCGTGGCCTTGGACAATTTGTTAACTCCTCTCTGCTTCATTTGTCCCATCTGTAAAACGGAAGCAGAAATAATTGACACCTCACAGAAGTAAAAGAGGTATTGAAGAATTAAAGCACTTAGAACAAGATCTAGCACATCGTAAACAATCAATGTTAAAATAATATTAATGTATTCCAATGCTCCTCTCACTTCTAAACCCACTTAAAATCAGACTCAGATCCCTTTTCCCCCTAGTATTGACACCATTTGTGGATTATTCTATGTGTAGTCAACACTTGCTACACCCCTAGAGAAGGGAATTGTGTGACTGTGCCAAAAATAGTTGCTTGCCTTCAGCCATTGTTTTCTAGATTTACTTTTTAACAGTCCCCCCTTTTCTATCTCAGCTTCTAGTAGAATATTCCTACATTCCCTAAGTAAATACCTCCCAGCAGCACTGGAGATGGTTTGGCAACATCCTCTCGGCAGTGAGTCCCTTTGGCCTTTCAGGTTTGCTATGGAAAAAGTTTAGAGCAGATAGTTTCAAGCAATTTCAGAGGAAAGGAAGGCTGGCTTTAGACTGATGTAGAGAGCTGGCATTTGGGCTCTCTCACCCATCTGAAACCTCTCACCGGGATTCCTTGTGTCTCTATCTACCCCGTGTTGTCCAAACGAACACAGGGCCCAATGAACAAAGGTACATTCAGAAGCTATTCAACATCTCGATCTTTCCAGGGCAGTTGGCATCTTTCTTACAACATCTGTCAAATCCTGCTACCCCACGGAGAGGAACTTTTGAAAGTTTGTTAACTCTTTCAGATAATGAGACTTCCATTGGCAAAATAAACTGGTCTGCGGCACTGAGCAAGCCCTTTGCTTGTTTTGGAAGGGGCTGGTGTGCACTGTGAAATGTCTAATGTCACTGTAGAAATATCTGCATCAGTGAAATTGGACGTGGCATTTTTCAGATATACTGTAGTGCATTAAGTTGTGGTGATAAGGACGATATTTCTGTCCAACATAGAAATGCTGGTTAGTACCAGGTTAACTCTGGAGACAAAGATCCCACGCATGTGCGGATGGGAAACACCACTGACTGACTGCAGAGCTGTCCTTACTGAGTCCTGTTTTTGTCATCAGTGTAGTTCAAAGACCCCACGGGAAAGGCCTGAGAGAAAGCTCAAGGGGTTAGTTTTAACCTCTTGGTGGAGTTGGTTCGAAGAGGTAGAAAACTAATGACGTGAACCAAGTTGCCTGAATCCAGCAGAGCAGACACGCTCAAGTGCAGACACGCTCAAGTGCAGAGCACCTCGGTGTTCTTGAACGAGTAGGGAGTGCCCAGCCCCATCCAGGCAGTTGGGAGGGAGTCACTCCAGTGCTCCTGTCACTCAGTAGATGTCTGACCCTGCGTGCACTCGCTCAGGTGAGGGTCCCTTCTGCGAAAGTAGTTTATTTGTCCTGATGAGAAACGAAACCCCAAATAAACATCTGCTCTCAATAGAAAGAGCCTGTTCTTGGGTTTGTGATGAAGATAAATAACAAGTAGGGGTTTTGTTTGTTTTATGCGTTGTTTTTGTTGTTGTTAAAATGCTCGAACAGTCTGAGAATAACAATGACTGTCACATTGACCGAGGGCCCACCCCGTGTCAGCTGTTATGCTTGGTAATTTATATGTGGGGCAACCACTGCATTATTTGTCCAAACTGGGACACTTTTGAGAGTGAAAGTTAATAATTATACCGGGACTGCCCTGGGCAAAGAAGGCCATATGACCACTGTGTTTATTATCTTCACTCTTTCCAATAACTCGGCAAGGTTATGTTTTATCCACACTTTACAGATGAAATTTTAAAAAGAGAGAGAGAGAAAGCGATTTGCTGAAAGCCAGGGTACTAGTAAGTGCCATAAGCCTTTCCCCCAATCCAGCTGATAATCACATTTTAAAAAATCACGCATAGGGTGATCAAAGGGTCGGGAACACTTTGGGGGACTTAGTGCTCTATAGGTGCTTTCATTCTTGTTGGCTGAGGTCACTGCCAACTCTTGGCCCCCTCCCTCCCGCTGCACCCCTGAAATTTGGGTATGCTCACGTGCAAGCCCACGCGAAGTTATATGTTCATTTGACTCTGATCTGAAACCTCACAAAATAAACCTCCATGATGCCATATGGGTATCTCATAGCTCACAAACTGAACTCTGGGGGAATTAAAGCCTTATCATTCAAAACTAGGAACATTTAAGAGGAAGTTAGTTTGTTCATAGTCTTCCTCCCCCTGCCCACTTCCCCCAAGAGCCCGTGCTGGAGATCACCATCTCCTTAGCACAAGACCTCAGTATTGACAAGTCTTCACCATTAATATTACAAAGAATACAGTTTGTTCGCTATGGTCATTTGATTAAACACACACAACGCACACATAAAAGATTATAGCAAAAAGGTACATTTCTTCCGTTAGCCCCGTTGCATGTTGATTTTTCCCTCTTTTTAAAAGTGTATATAAATAACTGAAATGGCTCTAGTAAATAGAAAAGGTACTAACGATTTTCGTTCTTTGAGAATGGTCATTTCCTTACCCGGCTGAGATTTCTCCGATATATTGTATTTCTGTTTGGGAGATGGTGGCAAACTCCTAATCATCTTTAGCAGTGAGGACAGGGAGAATATCTCCAGGACTAATGGAAATCTATAATTCGGATATCTCACGTGACCTGATAGTGCCAGTCTCGGCCACCGTAAAGCCTTCTACAGGACTGGCAACACAGAATGATTTGGTTTCAGCTTCTTTGCCTACTTTGGCATGCTGCTTGGTAAAGGTGACAACAAGAACTGAAACAGGCAAACAGAAGTAGGCGACAAGGAGAGATGACCTGGGTACTTTTACGATCTGTAAAAGTACAGATCGAAACAGCCCAGGATATTTGAGAAAGTTGCCAGTATTCAGATGTTTCAACTGAACATGTAGATGATACAACATGAAATAGTCTCTTTATTTAGAACACCTCTGTTTTGGGGCGCCTGGGTGGCGCAGTCGGTTAGGCGTCCGACTTCAGCCAGGTCACGATCTCGCGGTCCGTGAGTTCGAGCCCCGCGTCGGGCTCTGGGCTGATGGCTCAGAGCCTGGAGCCTGTTTCCGATTCTGTGTCTCCCTCTCTCTCTGCCCCTCCCCCGTTCATGCTCTGTCTCTCTCTGTCCCAAAAATAAAATAAACGTGGAAAAAAAAAATTAAAACACCTCTGTTTCAAAACATTTTAATACCTATGACTCACCAGTTCATTTCTGGGTACAGTTGAAGGAATTGAAGGGGTTACGTATGTCCTGATCATCTTACTAGTAACTTCTGTATTTTTGAGCTTCATGTGATATTCAAAATGATTGGGCTCCGATGAGAGTTTGGGCGGAGAAATGACATTTTTCTGAGTTGGGGCTGTTCTGTGGATTGTCAGCCCCATACATAAGCTTTTTGTGCAGGTTCTCTGCCGGTACTAAATCTTGCATTTATTTAGTGCCTTGTGGTTTGCTCCGCACCTTTAAAAACATTACCTCATTTGATGAATGAGATGCATTGATTATGAGTAAACTAGCTTCCTCTTAAAATGTTTCTGGTTTGGGATGATAAAGCCTCATTACCCCAAAGTTCAACTTCAGAGGTATAAGATACACGTACGGCAACAAGTATATTTTGTGAGCTTTCATATCGGCTTCAAATGAACAAATAATGATTTTCGTCCATGGTCTTTACCTTTGAATAGGACTTTTATTAAAAAAAAAAAAGTGCAGTGTAGATTGGCATCTGTTACTTAAGATAGACAGAGGTGAGTTTGTTTTAAAAACTTATGTATTAAGGGGCGCCTGGGTGGCGCAGTCGGTTAAGCGTCCGACTTCAGCCAGGTCACGATCTCGCGTCTGTGAGTTCGAGCCCCGCGTCAGGCTTTGGGCTGATGGCTCAGAGCCTGGAGCCTGCTTCCTATTCTGTGTCTCCCTCTCTCTCTGCCCCTCCCCCGTTCATGCTCTGTCTCTCTCTGTCCCAAAAATAAATAAACGTTGAAAAAAAAAATTTAAAAAAAAAATAAAAACTTATGTATTAAGATTCTTAGGATTTATTTGTACCCTACCATTTCTTAGTCATCTTTTTCTTAAACACTCAAACATGTCTAATTTTCTACAACGTGATACCTTCTGAGAATCACCCCCTATCTGCACACAACTCCGTGCAGAAGATTGAGCAGATGACCACTTCCTGAAAAGGTGCATGGCATCTGTGAAAAAGAAAGTACACAGCTTTATCTCATCTTTTTTCTTCCCAAGCTCTGTCATTCGATAGATTCCTTTTATCATACTCATTTAAATATCTCTCCCCTGTAGAACTGTTGGCTGCACGAGTAAGCAAATGTCCTCACTTTGAGTTGAAAAGAATCTCTCAGGCTTGAAGGAGCAATGAGAAGAGAGTTTTCCATAACAACATCTTGACTTCCTTTTCCATATTGGATTATACTCAGAAACTTTCTATCTTAGCTTCAGCTTTTCTTGGTTATTGCCCCCAAACACCTTGCTACCCAACATTTTCAGAGAAGCAAGGCCAGCACTATTCAGGACTTCTTTTTGAGCACACTGTGACACACTGCTTGGGGACTTCCTAACTGAATCGGACTGGATTTTACCATCGGGGATCTCAGAGCTTAACCTCCTTCCTTGTTAGTTTCAGAAAGCAGAACTATTCACGCACAAGTTCCCAGGACTTAAAGAATCCGAGGGAGAGGATCCAGTGGTATTCCAGAGACAGTGTATGCCCTAGAGAATTTTATTTGAGTACGTGTGATAGATTCTGTTGACTTTAATATTATGGATTTATACTTTCACGGCATTAGACAACCGTTGGAAACCTGGTGGTTGCAGGCAAATTCCTATGAGAACATTTTCAAATACCCCTCCTAGCAGGATAGCTGAAGGAGAAGAGGAAACAAATTATTCACCCTGGGACACTCGACTGGACTAGGTGTCAGTATTTGGGGCAGCAGGTGTCTCAGATGGGCATTCCTTTCATCAGAAAATGGTAAAGATGAGTTACTGTGTTTATCAGCATTTGGACCTGGGACTAATTGAAAACCAGTTCCTTCTTCATTTTGAGTGGTCCTCCCACTCTCCAGAACATTGAGGTTAAAGAGAAAGGGGGTATGTGCAAGAATTATATATTTCTGTAAGTGTAATGATCCTACCTCTCACCTGTATTGTTACAAACACGTCTTCTTCTTCACGGAACATACAGGCACAAACATTTAAATATTAGTCACCCAGATCTCCAGCTGCTGAGCAGTGAAAGTTTATATTCTGCCAGCATATCAGACTCTACAATGAGTCTGATTTTGGTTTAATTCCTTTCTACTGTGTAGTCATTTGATGAGCTGCAGATGGAAATTTAAGCCAAAGCCATAACATTTCAGCTAATACTTTTTATGCTGCTGTAAGAATTTGTTGTCATGTCAATTTAAGGGAGTTGAAGTCTTTTTCAAGAAGGCATTCAAACCTATTTTAAGAGCTTTTATCAACTCTAATTTGATACACCACTCTGACTGCCTCTGCTGTCCTTAATCAATTGCAAAGTGCAAAGTAGTTTAGCAGTGGAAGACAGCTTTGAAATTTCCAGAATTTCTCAGCTAATGCCATGGGCACAACATTGTGGAAATATACAATTAAATCTCCATTAAAATTTCTTGCCTAAGCTTAAGAGACACTAGGCCGACTTCTTTGAGTTTAGACTTAAACAGGTAAATATGTATTTTGGCAGCCATGAAAAGGATAGGGTATTAGATTAACCAGGGCATTGCTTGAGTAAAATTCCATTTGAATGTTATATTTATGTAGGATCTGGCAAATCAAGAAAATGGTTTACTGCATAAGGGTCAAATCAATGACATGCTTCAATTGCCTAAATACAAGATTAGGTTTTTCTTGCCTGCTTTTCTGTTATTTTTCTGTGTGTGACCTTGTCTCCTTTCCCCACTTCCTTATGTGAAAGGAACAAACATGCCACCTTGCCTCTACCTGTTTAATGTGAAGGGTTTTGAATACCTCCCCTGAAAAATGAGGTTTATGTAAACATCCTAATACATGCCAGTTATTTCCCCCATGCCATTAAAGCCAAACTGAAGGAGGCTGAGTTGTACATTATTGAACTTGACTGATAAGTAGAGTAGGATCTCTGTCTTTCTAAGCTCGATCAGTTTCTTGGACTGGTCTGCTTTTGAGTATTCTGAATAAGAAATAGGTGTCATACTACACAGCCTATCGGGTTCTTTCTATTGTTATTTTTTACAGTGAAGTCACTGTGTATCTAACTCCGTGCATTTGAACAGGGTTGTCTACAATCTGAAGTGCTGGCATTCTTGATCGGAAGACAAGCGTTTCTTTCTGCACGGGGAGATATGGTGCTTATAGAAATTGCCGGCATTCTGGAAGCCTTATAGCGTACGATCGGACAGTCAAAGGATACTCTCCTAGGTTTTGGTAGAGATTACGTTTCAGTGGAGCCATGTTGAAATCAAGAAGGCCATATGGATCAAGACAGTATTTAAAAACATCTGTCTGAAACACAGATTTGTTAAACCAGCCACCTTCACTTTATGCCCACAACTAGGTAGAAAGCTCTCATTGACAGCTTTAAAGAGTTTTAGGGGCGCCTGGGTGGCTCGGTCAGTTAAGCATCCAACTTTGGCTCAGGTCATTATCTCATGGTTTGTGAGTTCAAGCCCCACGTCGAGCTCTGTGCTGGGAGCTCAGAGCCTGGAGCCTGCTTCACATTCTGTGTCTCTTTCTATCTCTGCCCCTCCCCCATTCATACTCTGTCTCTCTCTCTATCTCTCTCTCCCTCTCTCCAAAAAACATGAATAAACATTAAAAAAATTATAAACAAAGATAGAACACAAAGATTGCTTTAAAAAAAGAATTTTAAAACTAAACAATGTGGCTCTAAGTGAATAGATCACCTATGACTTTAGCAAATTATAAGCGGTTAGTTTAAAATGTACAAGTTCAAACACCAATTAGAAGACAAATTGCAGGGGTTTTTTTTTTTTTTTTTCAGAAGAAAACACTCAGCTTTTCAATTTTTAGTTTTGGAAAACCACATTTTTAATGATCTCCCCTAAAACTGAGGCCTTGCTA
The DNA here is from genome assembly GCF_022079265.1 of Lynx rufus. NCBI lineage: Eukaryota > Metazoa > Chordata > Mammalia > Carnivora > Felidae > Lynx > Lynx rufus. Next base: position 11,205,401 of record NW_025814823.1, read on the forward strand.
TTGAATGACAACATAGTCTATGCAATAGTATCACTTGTACTATTTCAGCTTCCCCAAATTAGTCGTCTACTTTTCTTTTTTTTTTTAATTTTTTTAACATTTATTTTTGAGAGAGAGAGGGGGGCAGAGTGTGAGCAGGGGAGGGCAAGAGAGAGAGGGAGACACAGAATCCGAAGCAGGCTCCGGGCTCTGAGCTGTCCGCACAGAGCCTGACACGGGGCTCGAACCCACGAACCACAAGATCATGACCTGAGCCGAAGTCGGCCGCTAACCGACAGAGCCACCCAGGCGCCCCAATCTTCTACTTTTGTGATGAGTATTTTAGCTTCCTAAGGGAGTTTCGAGAGAAGCCAAGTCCTGTGTTGGGCCACACTGGGTGTTCTGTTTCACTTTCCTCATGGTTGATGGTGGCCGTGAGTCCTGTTCTCATCTTGTCTTCCAGGCTGAGAGTACAGAGACCACCTGTCCTCTATCTTATCTGACTGCATACAAATGCAGGAAAATAGGAAAGTGAGAGAAATTTTAGTATTGCCTGCTGACTTTTGCATTCCATTTACTAACAACCCCCCAGTCCTTATCATTATGGGAAAGCTAATCCTAGTTTATGCTAATTGAGATATGAGTTTTGAAGGTGTTTGAAAGCCTGGCCAAATTTTCGACTGAAAAAAAAAATTTAACAATGTTAAGTAATTGAATTTTAAGAAAGGTCAAAATTATGAATGAGAATGAAGATTATACCACATTTTAAATATCCAAAAATCTGTCTTAACTTGGCTTCTTTCCTTTCCCTTACCAACCATTTTGTTTGCCACTTGGATGCTTACTGTCATTTTCCTAGAAGAGCAAAGGAGTTGAAAGTCGGATTCTTATCTTTGAAATTAGTCAACTGCTCTACTTTAAAAAAGAAACATAAATTGGAAATGATTAAGTATAGGATTCTGATCAGTGACTTTCATTCAAAATCCTAAATCCCTCTTGTCACTAATCACAATACACTAACATGCCTGCTGTTCACAGGTATAATGGTATAGTGAATATATAGAACTTTTTCTTGGCATCTAGTAATTTGAAATGTGTATCATTTTAGGATGCTTTTGCCATAAATACTAGAATAACTTCATAAGGGCTAAAAGAATAGACTTTTAATTAGCTTACCTAACCCACAGCCAGGAGATGGGTGGTTCCGGGGGGACTTAAAAGCTCAAGGACTCAGGCCATCCAGTCTTTAGGCTTGTCCCTGCGTGATCACAGATGGCCACCTCAGTTCCAGATATCTTTGCTTTGCTTTGCTTTGCTTTGCTTATGAGTCAGGGAGGGGGGTGCCCGGGTGGCTCAGTCAGTTGAGCATCCGACTTCGGCTCAGGTCATGATCTCACGGTTTGCGAGTTCAAGCCCCGCGTCAGGCTCTGTGCTGATTCTGTGTCTCCCCCTCTCCTTGACCCTCCCTTGTTCATGCTCTGTGTCTCTCTGTCTCTCAATAATAAATAAATGTTAAAAAAAAAATTAAAAAGAAAAAAGCCAGGGAAGGAAGGAGTTTAGGTTAGGTCTTTCTTCTGGCAAGAAGGAGATAAGTTTGCCAAAGACCCCAGCAAACTTCCTCTTGCATTCCTGATTGGAATGGGGTGATACATCAATCCTGGCAAAGTTGAATGAAATTACCGCACTGGCTTAGACAAAACAAGATACATGCCCTGGGACTGGTGTGGGTCTACTTTCTATAAGAGAACAGACTGCTACCTGCTACTTGAGCAAAATAGAAATTGTTACCAAGGCAGAAGCGTCGACAACAATAGAAACTGCCGTAAAGTAGATAGCATACACTGGTAGATGACTATTAATAAAACTCCCCCCTTTTTGTTACATAACATTGCATTAAGCACAGAATAATAGCCAATAGTTATAAGCCCTTATGAAGTATCAAGTGCTATATTAAATAATTCACATGCATCATTTCCTCTTATCTTCACCATGACCCTCTTTTACACTTAACTATTTGTAAGTGACAGAGCCAGGAATCAGACCTAGCGTCTAGGGTAAATGCTAAACGATGCTACCTTTCATCATCCTTTGCAAGATAAAGAAATTGATGAAGAGAAATTGATGAAACTCGGATAGGAGCAGAAGGATATTGACATGTATTCCCTGCTAAGTTATTACAGTGATATTTGTCACAAAGCAGTGGCAAAGTGTTCTGAGAGTTCCCAAATAAAAATTCTGTATCTGTCCGCCTCTGATGTCAGAAAAAAGAGCATTTCTTGATGTTTTTCTTATGCTCATAAGAATGTCCATGAGATTTGTTTGTTTGTTTGTTTTGAGAGAAAAAGAGAGACCGTGGGGGAGGGGCAAATAGAGAGGGCAAGAGAGGATCCCAAGCCGGCTCCACACTGTTAGTGCAGAGCCTGACGTGGAGCTCAAACTCACAAACCATGAGGTTATAACCTGGGCCAAAGTGGGTTGCTTAACTGACTGGGCCACCCAGGGACCCCTGTTTTTTGGCTTTCTTAAAGCGAATTATAAGCAAGAATATTACTAACTCAGAAACTTGAGCCCTTCAAGATTGTACCCAGATCTCAGATGAAAAAGAAAAAATGTTATTATTGAAATCTGTCATTAGATTAAAATGAACAAATACAGTATTAATTCATCTGAATGCCATCCAACAGCAGTGGATGAAACACCCTTAACTTTGTCGTCACCAAAAAAATGACCAAGATGTTTTCCTGTTTTCAAATATTTCCGTTTATGCAGAAATATCAGTATTTTCCAGAGAGGTTTAGGTTTCAGTCTTATTGTTCAGATTTAGCTGATAATCTGAAAGGGTTTTATTGACTCACTTTACCTATCCACAGCATCCTCCAGCTAGGTCTTGGAATGGTCTAAGAAGAATAACTAGCATTTATGAAGGACTGCTAAGTTTCAGCCACTGTTCTAAGCACTATCTCATTTAATCTTCATCAGATCCTATTGAGGCAAATACCATTGTACAGGTGAAAAACTGAAAACAAATAAATAAGAGACTTCCCTAGGGAAGGTGTATCAATAAGTGCTGGCAACTAAATTCATATTTACTTCTGGCTCCAAAGCTTCTATTATTTTTTTAAGTTTCTTTATTTATTTTGAGAGAGAGAGAGAATCTCAAGCAGGCTTTGCACTGTCAGCGCAGAGCCCAATGTGGGGCTCGAACGCACACACTGTGAGATGATGACCTGAGCCGAAGTCGAGAGTCAGATGCTTCACTGACAGTTACCCAGGTGCCCCCCCTCCCGGGGCCTCTCTTCTTACTAGCTGCCCAGCAGGAGCCATTCCCGACTCCCTCCAGTGTTCATTTCCCCCAGGATGTCTGAAAGAGGCAGGTGCTCGCTTACTCTCAGCCTTCAGCACAAGCTTGCAACTGGGGATTCAAGTTGCTGGGGGAATTTCTGGAATGTATTTTTCTTCCTGAAAATAGGAGAAATGCATCTTTTGCCACTCTCATTGACCTTCTGCTTCCAGCCTTTGGACACAATTTGTGTAGACAGCAGAAAAAAATTTCGAATTCGGATACCCTGAAATGACTTGTAGCTGAACACGAACCAGGTTCCTGCTCTTAAGGAGAAGATTGTCTAGTGAAAGAGACCTACATAAATCTATAATTACAACAAAATATGACCGGTAACCAACCTCCTGAAAGGCGAATTGTGTATATGAGTAAGAGTGACTATTGTTTTTACGTAAATGTTACTCACTGACCCCTAAGGCCAGATCTTCCCTGCTATTTTCCCATATTGCTGATAGTTCTCTCCAAAGCTGAATCTCTTCTTCCCAGCCTGGTAAAGCTGTGGCTTTATCGCTCTCCTCCAGGTCATTTATTCTGCCCAGCTTCCTCATCATAAATGCTGAATTTCATTATCGGTCAGTCCCAGGCAAGAAACTGGAGTCTTCTTCAGCCCTTCTTTATCGCTGAAACTTGTCACGCCTCCTTTCCCAAATGACCTCTCCCCCATCTGGATCTCTGTCACTATCACCTCTGCCAAGGCCTGGTTCCAGGGCTTCATCGCAAGGAGCATCCCATCTGGAGAATCCACAGCTCCTCCAGGCCCACCTCTCTGCTGCCACCACTTTTCTGGGACAGTCTTGTCCTTGCCACAGCTTTGAGCACTGATCTCACCTTTCTTTTGTAATGGTGTGTTGGCACTGAGTGTGAGGTATCCATACGTAGGGATCGCGCGACAAACACTTTTGATGTTCATAGTTGCAAACACATTGGAGAGTTAAAATGTCATTATGAATGGACAGTTCATCTGAATTCATTTCATAGGCCATATGTATCCAAACTTGTTGTTTTGGTAGGCTTAAGAGTTCTTTGGAATGCAAAAACAGACTTGATCCCTGACCCACAGTCTGTAATCACGGTCACGGGCCGGGAGTGGGATGAGAGTATTGTTGTCATGCTAGAGTATATTACTCTGTTTATTTTTTATGCTGGTGAGATTGAAAAAACCTGGATTTGATAGGCATGATGCAGAAATTAAGGAAAGGCTGCCTACAGTTAAGGAAAAGACCAAAAGTTAGGTATAATTATCTGGTAAAGGGAGCTCAGGCAGAGGCTCTAACTAGTCATGAAGTGGACACACTCCAGCGACCGAAGACCCACTCATCAATTCTCAAGTGTCCCTCATACACAAAATAACAGCTATTAAACTGGTGCAGTGAGCTCATTAAATATCATATTGTTCTGCCAGACAAGGCCCTTGTTTTAGGGAGTGACTAAGAGACTGTCACTTCTTGGGCCAGGAGGATGAAAATGTTCTTTGGGCTCTGGGAGAAGGATAGACGTAAATTGTTGATACTCCCCTAGGACATCCCTCCCCATTTCAGTCTGCGTCTTATTGGGCTGTGCTTCCTATTGAAAGGTGACTACTCAGTTGATTTATCCAGCTCGGTGTTTTCATGAAGTTTCTGCCATCGACCTACACAAGGGAGAGAAGGTTAGAAGGTTTTTTTATGGACAGCATGAACGTAATGTCAAAGACCTATCCGAGCCCCATGGTGCTGGAGCTGGCAGAGTCACGGGAGCCTAGCGCTTGAGTGCAAGTTTCTGCCTCCTCCACTTTGACCAAGAAATGGTTGGAAAGTTAACCAAGCCTGGAAGAGTCAGCCAGGAGGATCATCCCACTTGGGTTATTTGCTTTTTTTTTTTTTTTTCCTTGCTCAACAGAGAAGTGAATCACACTCTTCACTGAGCCGTGCAGCAGAGGGAAATGATGCAACGCTGGTCACGTGGCACAAAGAAGAAAGGCCCATTATGCAAACCGAGTTCTTCATTGTGTCCTGGTGTGAGGAGAGGTTAAATACCCACACTGGAAAGTGCCACAAAGCGGGGGTTCTGACATGGGAACCTTTCTCTACTTGGAGATGGAGGGGCTGTGATTTACGTTTTGTCTTTTCTTTATTCTTCTGCCTCTTTGGCCGCTGGATTCACTAATTTTGATTATGATATCAAATATGGAAAGAGTTTATTTAAGCTTGTTTTATTTCCTTTTTGCATATGATTTGGGAATTTGTGAACATACGCTTCGCCTCGGTCACTTACTTGCCATGCGACCTTGAGTAAGTTACTTAAACTCATCCCCTAAAAAGGCATGATCTGTTATAAATGTCTTTATAAATACATCTATCAATCCATAGAGCTATAACAAATAAGTGTATGTTTCTGAAGTGTTTAGTATACAGCTTCACTACTGCAGTTTCTCAGTAAATGGTAGCCATTATTATTATTAACTTACCTATTTCATGCTTGTCTAAATTCCTCTATGAGTTAATGCTTTTATCTTGTTTGCTCATTGCCAAGGCAGGATGACCAGGAACTGAATGAAGAGCCCTGTGGTTCTCTGTGACATCTTCTTGGCATGGCAATCTGGTCTTTACCACTTTGTATAGTTTTGGTAAAGAGGTATGTATCGGGAACTTCAGAAAATAAACCATCTGAAGCTATCCAAGGCAAAACACCTTTCTTTCAAATTCAGAGTTGTGTAGAGTGATAACGTAGCAGGGTGTTGGTGTATGCTACGATTGCAACATTTTCTGTGTCACGTGCATTAAACCTTAAGCACGTGGTTTTTGTACCTGAGCCAAACTCCTCTCCCAAGTATGATGAGTTCAAGGGTCCCCTTTGGGGCAAAGTTGTCTCTCACTGCCCTACTTCCCCTACGCTTTCTACACTCTTCCATTGTTGCAACAGTAACGTGGTGTAACTGTGCTTTGCCTCTCTAGGTCCCCCACCCCCCGGACTAAAAATCAATCGTCTTGTCATTGTCATATTCCCCAGCACATTTCAGACCACATTGGCCATTGTTAATAAATTGTTAAGTGTTGATAGACTGCATAAAAGGACCCGAATTGGTGTGGGAGGTTTAGAGACAACTTGGCTGGCGTTTATCCCATCAGTAGACCAGTCCCTAGCAAGCAATACCAAAAGTTTTGTATTTTGGAGTCTTTTATTTCAAACAGTAACTTAACATCTACACTTGGCTGGAAAGTCCCTCTCCTTGTGTGACCCTTACCTATTTTCTTGGAGTAAATTCAACAAGTTCAGTTGTACCACTGTGTTCACAGAACTCTGGGTAGATGTGTCTATGAAATTCAAAATGAAGTTAAAAAGAGTAAAATAATTTTTTATTTAGGTAGTGATCAAGAAGAGAAAATATTTCTGTGATAGATTGCCTTTGTTTTTTATCTTTTTTTTTAATTAGAGAGAGAGAGAGTGAGAGAGAGAGAGAGAACAGGGAGAGGAGCAGAGGGAGGGAGGGAGGGAGGAGGGAGAGAGAGAAAGAGAGGAAGGGGGAGAGAGGGAGGAAGGGGGAGAGGGAGACAGAGAGAGGGAGACAGAGAAAGAGAAAGAGAGAGTGTGTGTGCATCTTAAGCAGACTCCATGCTCAGGGCAGAGCCCGATGCGGGACTCCATCCCATGACCCTGAGATCATGACCTGAGCCAAAATCAAGAGTCAGACACTCATCCAACTAATCTACCCAGGCGTCCCTGTCTTATTTTTAAAAGAATTTTTATTGAAGTGTAGTTGACACACAGTGTCATGTTAGTTTCATGTATAGAACATAGTGATTCAAGAACTCTATACATCATGCTGTGCTCTCCACTGTGTAGCTCCCATCTGTCACCATACAACATTATTACAGTACCCCTGGCTCTATTCCCTATATTGTGCCTTTCCTCCCCTTGACTTATTCATGCCACAACTGGGAACCTGTAACTCCCATCCCTCTTCACCCATTTTGCAAATCCCCCTTTTTGTGTGTTTTTTTTTAATCCATTAACCCTGTCAAAGATTGCTCTCTGTAAAAACATTAACTTATATTTGGCTAAATGCCATTTAAGTTATATGGATTTAATTTAACGTTACTTTTAAGCCTTCTAGCCACTTTTTCCAAATGAGAGGGCAACCATTAAATGTGAAATCTACTCAGTTAATGTAATTTTTACTGACCAACATCTTTTCCCATGTGAGAGCTGCTGCTGTTTCATATTTATCTGGAGAAATGGATTGCCTTACTAGAAAAAAGTCTGAACCCGAAGATTTTCTCATGACAATTGAGGTGGATGTACTCAAAGCATCAGCCCAAATTGAACATGGTTGAATAAGTGCTAGGAAGCCCCTGAGAGTGAATTAGCAACCTCCCCTTCTTTCTTGTAAATCATTGAATGCCTACTCATGTAGGGCACCATCGCAGAGAGAGTGCACTCTGGTTCAGCAGGCCGCACTCTTCCGTGGGCTTTCTGGTCAAAGACCGCCTACTTGGATGAAAGGGGAGATGTAAGCAAGTTGCAGAGAAAACACAAGTATTGATCCAAATACACGTTCTACCTGTGCCAGCCATTGTGCCTGGACTTAAGGAGACTGACAGACAGAATCCTCAGGAGGAGAAAGTGATTCATCATTTTAAGAGGGAGGTGGGATTCTAGGACTAGTTCCAAGAGGCTGTGACATTTGAACTTGAAAGAATGCTACAGAGAGGAGGGGAAGGGGCAGAGGGAAGTGCACGAGTGAATGCAGGGAGGTGTGGAAGTGACCAGTTCAGGCTGACAGCTGGATTCCAGGGTCCCTGTCGGAGTGACAGGGGGTACACAAGTTGGGTCAGATCATGATGAATGTTGAAGGACCTGCTGAAGAGTCTGGGCTTCATCCTGAAAGCACTGGGCAGCTTCCACTGGTTTTTAAGGGAGCAACATGGTCAGTTCCCAGCTCACTCTTTTCTTTTTTAAGTTTTTTTTTAAGTTTATTTGTTTATTTTGAGAGAGACAGAGACAGTGTGAGTAGGGGAGGGACAGAAAAATGGAGGGAGAGAGAATCCCAAACAGGTCCCCGCTGCCAGTGCGGAGTCTGATGCAGGGCTCGAATTCCTGAAACCATGAGATCATGAACTGAGCTGAAACCAGGAGTCTGACACTTAACCCACTGAGCCACCCAGGCACCTGGATCCCAGCTCACTCTTGGAGTCCTAGCTAAAAATGGAGGTGGGGAGAGTCACTGTAGGGATAACCCAACAAAGAGATGACAAGGACTCAAATTAAGGTGGTAACAGATGTGTTGGCGAGGAGGGAGAAGTTTCAAATTCTTTGTTGGAGGTAGAATTGCCAGGATTTAGTTTCTACACTAGATCCAGTCTGTGCTTTATTTTAACGTACGATAAAAACACGTATGATTATGTAGCTCATGCAAGCTGCTCAAAGAGAAAGATACAGAAGCAATTACCTGAGGAACAGTGTTTTGAAATTATGTGTTGAATAGGAACTGTGCTCTTTAAATAGAATATTTGTGTTGAGGACAAAAGGGGACGGTCGCGTTATCTCTTGACAATACTCATGTGATTTACTGCGCCAAGGTAACACAGAGGTGTTGCACAGCTACTTTGCAGAGCCTCTGTTGAATTTCATGGTTATTCCCAGGTTACAGATTGACAGGCTTGGTTTTGTTTTGTTTTTTAATAAACTATACCATTTAGATGGCCAAATGACCTTGAATCACTTGAATGTACAAATCAGCATATAAGGAATGCCACACGGCCCACCGGAATACTGGGGGGGGGGGTGTTGGAGTGTCAGTTCATCTAAGTTTTCTAATGCAGCTTGTACTGCATTGTACTTGATCTTGCATTGTACTTGTGCTTGTACTTGATCTCTGTTGGCTGCTTTTGATTGTATTCATAGCCATACATGGTTTGCTCCTGCCATAGCAGACAAGAATTATCAATTGTTTGACTTTCTTTGGCTCTCTAGGGAGAGTAGTGTGCCTTCTGAGGCCATGTATAGTTGTATAAATCCTTCTAGGAGGAAGTTTCTCCCAGTCATAGGCAAGTTGATGACATAGTTTTCTGTGTTTTTATGCCAACTCAAACTCCATCCCATTAAGCTAGTTGAATCAGATTGTCCCAATGCCTCCTTCCCTGCCCTTATATGATGAAACTTCTGGAAGTTGCAATAACTTTTGTGGGCTGCCAGGGCATGACAGTAACTATTTCAGAGTGCCGTAGTGTGCTCTGGTAACAGTAAATAATGGCATGTGATATGTCATCACTTAAGAAAGTAATGCAGACATGCACCTAACTCGATTTAAAAAACCTATACTGGGGGCGCCTGGGTGGCTCAGTGAGTTAAGCATCTGACTCTTGATCTCATTTCAGGTCATGATCTCATGTTTCATGAGATGGAGCCCCGCATTGGGCTCTGTGCTGACAGCATGGAGCCTGCTTGGGATTCTCTCTCTCTCTCTCTCTCTCTCTCTCTCTCTCTGCCCCTCCCCCACTCATGCTTACACACACACTCCCTCTCTCTCTCTATCAAAATACATAAAAATTTTAAAAAACCTATACTGTCGTGTGTACTCTCAATTTTCTGAATATTGCAAAATAATGAACTTAAAACTAATTTATAATTATATATCCACCACACAGTATTTCAGGAAGACAGGTCAGCATGTCAACAAATTCCACAAAGGCTCCTTAATAATGATGATTATTCAAAGTAGAAGAACCTACTTGAATATAGTCGAGAACAGAGATAATAATTCAAGCCAAGAGGTTATGCAGTAATAAAATGCCATTCATATAGTTACATATTTAAATATTTCCATCCCCTTCCAATTTGGGAGCTTAAAGTTATTGCATCCCAGCATGCAATTGGGTGAGGAAAGTAACTGTTTCCCTCTTATTTGGTTAAGGGGGGTTTTGCGGCGCAGGTGGAATTTTTAAAAGGTCTTTGAAAGAGAAGATGGGTCAGTAGGATTGGGAAGAAAAGGAATGTCAAGTAAAAGAGTGTGTAGTTCAAAGTGGAAGAAGCAAAGGAAAAGAGGACTTGATGGCTGGCCAGAGCAGATGGAAGGGGATTCCAGAACTGCCTGTTGGAATAAAAAAGCAGCTCACTAAAAACTCATACGCACACTTGCCAGTTTCGCTTTCTATTTAAATATTGAGCCCATTTTCCTCAGCACTTGAATTCCTGCTGAATTTTCAGGTGGATATTGACTCCAAGACACTAAACTACATGCACGTGATGGAATGATTCTATAAATCAAAATAGCGGTGCGCTTGTTTGGCTAATGGGGGTCTGTATTAGGAAGCCACAGTCTTTTCTACAATATCACCAGGTTTCCTTCCCACAGAGATGTGGTTTTAAAAAATTAAAGATTTGGGCTACCTGGGTGGCTCAGTCAGTTAAGCGTCCAGCTCTTGATTTCAGCTCAGGTCATGATCTCACGGTTCATGGGATCGAGCCCCACTTCAGGCTTTACTAACAGTGCAGAACCTGCTTGGGATGCGTTCTCTCTCTCCCTCTCTCTCTCTCTATCTCTCTCTCCCTC